>NC_135888.1:70661239-73061239 GCF_964194155.1 Cetorhinus maximus
GCCGAGTAAGCGCCTGCGCGACAACAACTCCCAGGTGGCCATACGAGCAACTGGGCGTGAGCATATGGCGCATGCGCATTAGTCGGTTTTTGCAGATGACATCGTCTGCTTTGGTAAAATTGGAACCGATTAATAGTTGCCCCTACTCAGATGCAGGCAAAAGCCTTTGAAGTGAAAAAAAATACACTTGTCAACGCCCACTTATTTTCCATGACTCTACAGACACTTCAAGCAACAAAGCTCACAAACAGCTTCAAAAATATTGATAACAGCCCCCTCCAAGAAAATGCTCACACTAAAAATATACGACCAAAAGACAGCCGTGAATAAAGGTCCATTGCCTTAAAATGGCTGCATAAGTTACTTTTGCATTAACAGAGTTCAGAAATTATCATCCATAATGCATAATCCGGTTTGTTTTTCCTGGGAAAAATGCCACCCTTACAATCATTTAGGTTATAAACTCCGACAGATAGAATAAGAAGGCTTTGATGTAGATGCATCTCAATGGGCTAAAAAGAAACAGGTCATACAAAATAAAAACAAAAATAGCTGGAAAAGCTCAGCAAGTCTCAGGTCATACAAAGTGCAGCTTTCACCCTGGCAAGACGTAGCAGAATGTACTGAATATGCCACATTCAAGGCACTTTGCTGGTAATGTCAATATAGACCCATTATTCCCGCAACCAATAGGTCAACCTAAGCTCCGCAGTCCTGCTACATCCAGTCATGAATGATGGTGGACAATTAAAACAACTCACTGGAGGAGGAGGCTCCACAAATATCCCCATCCTCAATGATGGGGGAGCCCATCACATCAGTGCAAAAGACAAGGCTGAAGCATTTGCTACAATCTTCAGCCAGTAGTGCTGAGCGGATGATCCATCTCGGCCTCCTCCAGAGGCCCCCAGGATCTCAGGTGCCAGTCTTCAGTCAATTTGATTCACTCCATGTGATATCAAGAAATGGCTGAAGGCACTGGATATTGTAAAGGCTATGGGCCCTGACAATATTCCGGCAATAGTATTGAAGACTTGTGCTCCAGAACTTGTCACGCCCCTAGCCAAGCTGTTCCAGTACAGCTACAACACTGGCATCTACCCAGCAATATGGAAAAATTGTTCTGTTCATAAAAAGCAGGACAAATCCAACCTGGCCAATTACCACCCCATTAGTCTACTCTTGATCATTAGTAAAGTGATGGAAGGGGTCATCAATAGTGCTATCAAGTGGCACTTGCTTTGCAATAACTGCCCACTGACGCCCAGTTTGGGTTCCACCAGGGGCACTCAACTCCTGACCTTATTATGACCTTGGTTCAAGTATGGACAAAACACCTGAATTCCAGAGGTGGTGTGAGAGTGACTGCCCTTGACATCAAGGCAGCATTTGACCAAATGTGGCCTCAAGGAGCCCTAGCAAAACTGGAGTCAATGGGAATCAAGGGGTAAACTCTTCACTTGTTGGTGTCATACCTAGCACAAAGGAAGATGGTTCTGGTTGTGAGGGGTGAATCATCTCAGTTCCAGAACATTACTGCAGGAATTCCCCAGGTCCTAGGCCCAACCATCTTCAACTGCTTCATCAATGACCTTTCTTCCATCATAGGGTCAGAAGTGCAGATGTTCGCTGATGATTGCACAATGTTAAGCACCATTTGTGACTCCTCAGATACTGAAGCAGTCCATGTCCAAATGCAGCAAGACGTGGAAAATATCTAGGCTTGGGCTGACAAGTGGCAAATGATATTCACGCCACGCAAGTGCCAGGCAATGAGCACCTCCAACAAGAGAGAATCTAACCATCGCCCCTTGACATTTAATGGCATTACCACCGCTGAATCCTCCACTATCAACATCCTGAGGTTACTATTGAGCAGAAACGGAAATGGACTAGCTATGTAAATACTGTGGCTACACGTGCAGGTCAAAGCCTAGGAATGCTGTGATGAATAACTTACCTCCTGACCCCTCAAAGCCTGTCCACCAGCTACAAGGCACAAATCAGGAGTGAGATGGAATATTCTCCACTTAACTGGATGAAGCAACTCCAACAACAGTCAAAAAGTTCGACACCATCCAGGAAAAAGCAGCCCACTTGATTGGCACGGCACCCACAAATATTCACTCCTCCCAACACCGATGTGCAGTGGCAGCAGTGTATGCCATCTGCAAGATATACTGCAGGAACTAACCAAGGCTCCTTAGACAGCACCTTCCAAACCCGTGTGTAGAAATATTTACGGCATAGAAGGAGGCCACTCTGCCCATCATGTCTGCACCATCCAAAAAATGAGCCTACGCCAGCCTAATCCCATTTTCCAGCACTTGGTCCATAGCCCTGAATGTTATGGGACTTGAGGTGGATATCCAGATACCATAAGACCATAAGACATAGGAGCAGAAATTAGGCCAATCGGCCCATCGAGTCTGCTCCGCCATTCAATCATGGCTGATAAGTTTCTCAACCCCATTCTCCCGCCTTCTCCCCGTAACCTTTGATCCCCTTACCAATCAAGAACCTATCTATCTCGGTCTTAAATACACTCAATGACCTGGCCTCCACAGCCTTCTGTGGCAATGAATTCCATAGATTCACCACTCTCTGGCTAAAGAAGTTTCTCCTCATCTCGGTTCTAAAAGGTCTTCCCTTTACTCTGAGGCTGTGCCCTTGGGTCCGAGTCTCCCCTACTAATGAAACATCTTCCCCACGTCCACTCTATCCAGGCCTTTCAGTATTCTGTAAGTTTCAATTAAAACCCCCCTCGTCCTTCTAAACCCCATCGAGTATAGACCCAGAGTCCTCAAACGTTCCTCATATGTTAAGCCTTTCATTCCTGGGATCATTCTCGTGAACCTCCTCTGGACCCTCTCCAGGGCCAGCACATCCTTCCTGAGATACGGGGCCCAAAATTGCTCATAATATTCTAAATGTGGTCTGAACAGAGCCTTATAAAGCCTCAGCAGCACATCCCTGCTTTTATATTCTAGTCCTCTCGAAATAAATGTCAACATTGCATTTGCCTTCCTAACTACCGACTCAACCTGCAAGTTAACCTTAAGAGAATCCTGGACTAGGACTCCCAAGTCCCTTTGCACTCCAGATTTCTGAATTCTCTCCCCATTTAGAAAATAGTCTATGCCTCTATTCTTCCTACCAAAGTGCATGACCTCACACTTGCACACGTTGTATTCCATCTGCCACTTCTTTGCCCATTCTCCTAACCTGTCCAAATCCTTCTGCAGCCTCCCCACCTCCTCAATACTACCTGTCCCTCCACCTATCTTTGTATCATCTGCAAACTTAGCCAGGATGCCCTCAGTTCCTTCATCTAGATCATTAATGTATAAAGTGAAAAGCTGTGGTCCCAACACTGACCCCTGCGGAACTCCACTAGTCACCGGCCGCTATTCTGAGAAGGACCCCCTTATTCCCACTCTCTGCCTCCTGCCAGACAGCCAATCTTCTATCCATGCTAATACCTTGCCTCTAACACCATGGGCTCTTATCTTACTGAGCAGCCTCCTGTGCGGCACCTTGTCAAAGGCCTTCTGGAAGTCCAAGTAGATAACATCCATTGGCTCTCCTTTGTCTAACCTACTCGTTACCTCCTCAAAGAATTCTAACAGATTTGTCAGGCATGACCTCCCCTTGATGAAACCATGCTGACTTTGCCCTATTTCACCATGCACTTCCAAGTATTCTGAAATCTCATCCTTAATAATGGACTCTAAAATCTTAGCAACGACCGAGGTCAGGCTAATCGGCCTGTAATTTCCCGTCTTTTGCCTCACTCCCTTCTTAAACAGGGGGGTTACATTAGCGATTTTCCAGTCCTCTGGGACCCTCCCTGACTCCAGTGATTCCTGAAAGATCGCCACTAACGCCTCCACTATCTCTTCAGCTATCTCCTTCAGAACTCTGGGGTGTAATCCATCTGGTCCAGGTGATTTATCCACCTTCAGACCTTTCAGTTTTCCTATCGCCTTCTCCTTGGTAATGGCCACCATACTCACCTCTGCCCCCCGACTCTCTTGAACTTTGGGGATGTCACTCGTGTCTTCCACTGTGACGACTGACACAAAGTACCTATTCAGTTCCTCCGCCGTTTCTTTGTTCCCCACTACTACTTCTCCAGCGTCATTTTCCAGTGGCCCAATGTCCACTTTTGCCTCTCTCTTACCCTTTATATGTCTAAAAAAACTCTTGCAATCTTCTTTTATATTACTGGCTAGTTTGCCCTCATATTTAATCTTCTCCCTCCTTATTTATTTTTTAGTTGTCCTCCGTTGGTCTTTGTAGGCTTCCCAATCCCCTGGTTTCCACTGCTCTTCGCCACATTGTATGCTTTCTCTTTAGCTTTTATACTGTCCCTGACTTCCCTTGTCAGCCATGGTTGCCTCGTCCTCCCTTTAGTATGCTTCTTCTTCCTAGGAATGAATTTTTGCTGTGTCTCCAAAATTACTCCCAGAAACTCCTGCCATTGCTGTTCCACTGTCTTTCCTGCTAGGCTCATCTCCCAGTCAATTCTGGCTAGCTCCTCCCTCATGCCTCTGTAGTTGCCTTTATTCAACGGTAATACGGTTACATCTGATTCCAGCTTTTTCCTCTCAAATTGCAGGGTAAATTCTATCATATTATGGTCACTTCCTCCTAAGGGTTCCTTCACCTTAAGCTCCCTTATCAAATCTGCCTCATTACACATCACTAAATCTAGAATTGCCTGTTCCCTAGTGGGCTCCACCACAAGCTGCTCCAAAAAGCCATCTCGTAGACATTCCACAAATTCCTTTTCTTGGAATCCACTACCAACCTGATTTTCCCAGTCTACCTGCATATTGAAATCCCCCAGGATCACTGTAACCTTGCCTTTCTTACACACCTTTTTTATCTCCTGGTGTATCTTGTGCCCCACTTCCTGACTACTGTTCGGAGGCCTGTACATAACTCACATTATGGTTTTTTTACCTTTGCGGTTCCTCAACCCTACCCACACAGATTCTACATCATCTGACCCTACCATCATTTCTTGCTATTGATTTAATTTCATTTCTTACTAACAAAGCAACCCCACCCCCTCTGCCAACCTGCCTATCTTTTCGATAGGATGTATATCCTTGGATATTTAGCTCACAGTCCTGATCCCCTTGCAGCCATGTCTCTGTGATGCCCACCACATCATACCTGCCAATTTCAATCTGCGCCACAAGCTCATTTACCTTATTTCGTATACTGCGTGCATTCAGATACAACACCTTCAGTCCTGTATTTCCCGTCCCCTTTCTCATTGTCATCCCTTTTTCTGATGTGCTTGAAGTTAGATTCCTAGCCCTTTCCAAACACTCTGTCCTATTTTGTGTTCTGGGGACTTTAATAGCCTCTCCTGGGCTCTCCTTTTCAGTTTTTTCATAATTTTCCATGAAGTTGAATCCACCTCCCCCACACGCTAACCTGCTGCGTTGTTTCCCATTAGTCATGCTTCTTGGAGTTTTACCCTTCCCTCCCCCCCCCCCCCCACTTTCTAGTTTAAAGTCCTGTTGACCACCCTATTTACCCTTTTCGCTAGAACGTTGCTCCCAGATCGGTTCAGGTGGAGACCGTCCCAACAGTACAGATCCCTCCTGTTCCAATACTGATGCCAGTGCCCCACGAAATGGAACCCCTCTTTCCTGTACCACTCCTTTAGCCACGTGTTTACTTCCCTTATTCTCGCGTCCCTATGCCAATTTGCACATGGCTCGGGTAGTAATCCGGAGATTATAACGCTTGAGGACCTGTTCTTTAATTTAGTTCCTAGTTCCTGATAATCCCCAAACAGGTCCTCTTTCCTAGTCTTACCTATGTTATTTGTCCTGACGTGGACCACAACAACTGGATCCTCCCCCTCCCTCTCCAATATCCTTTCAAGCCGGTCAGAGATGTCCCACACCCTGGCACCGGGCAGGCAACATACCATGCGGGACTCTCGATCCTGCTTACAAAGGAAGCTATCAATTCCCCTAATTATAGAATCCCCTACAACTACCACTTGTCTTTTTGCTCCCCCCTCTTGAATGGCCTCCTGTGCCACGGTGTCGTGGTCAGCTGGCTCATCCTCCCTACAGCCCTGTTCCTCATCCACACAGGGAGCAAGTACCTCGTACCTGTTGGACAAGGTCAAGAGCTGAGGCTCCTCTGTTCCTGAACACAGGATCCCTCTACCTGCCTCACTTGCAGTCACACCCTGCTGACCCTGACCACTGACCGGACTTGAGGTACTTAATCTACCGGGTGTGACTGCCTCCTGATACAAAGCGTCCAGATAACTCTCCCCCTCCCGGATGTGCCGCAGCGTCCGGAGCTCGGACTCCAGCTCATCAATTCTGAGCTGGAGTTCCTCCAGCAACCAACACTTGCTGCAGATGTGGTCACTGCGGCTTGCAATGGGATCTGCCAGCTCCCATATCACACAGCTACAGCACATCACCTGCCCAGCCATCTCTACTTAGATAATTAAGTTATTAATTAGCTTTGCCGTGTTTTTTTTTTCAAATTTGGTGCAGATTTCCTACCAACCAATCAGGTCACAGCTTTCCTGTGACGTCACTTTTTCAGTTTTGGCTTCAGTTACTCTGTGCCCCGAGGTCACCGCTCCGGTGCTCCTCCCTCCGAGTTTGCTCCCTGGAGACAAGGCCGCAAATCCCTGAGGTAAGCTAGATTTATAGTCACTGCTCCGGTGCTCCTCCCTGGAGACAAGGCCGCGAATCCCCGAGGTAAGCTAGATTTATACTTACCGCTCCGGTGCTCCTCCCTCCGAGTCTGCTCCCAGGATTACTCACCAATCAGCTGCTTTTTCTTTAAAATCCACTTTCAGAAGAGTGTCCCTCGCAGGTCTGGTGCACTCCTGAAGGCACTGCCTCTTCCTCTCTCTCTTTTTTTTTAGGTTTGAGCAGGAGGGAGGGATGGAAATCACTACAGCAATGTAATGTTTGGGGCTATTCCGTTCTTTGACAGTGGGTCCTCCTCGATTCCCTCCTGAGTTGCGGTGGCTGCGATGACTTCTCCCAGAATGCTTCAGTCACTTCTCACCAGCCGCCCTCTGTTGGACCTTTTGAATGAGTTGACTGCTTCTGCCTCTAGTACCCTTTCAGGCAGTGAGTTTCGGACGCTTACCACCCTCTTGGTGAAAAATGTTTCCTCATCCCCTGCTAATATATCTACCAATCACTTTAAATCTATGTTTCCTGGTCACTGACCTCTCTACTAAGGGAAAAGGTCCTCCCCATCCACTCTATCCAGGCCCCTCACAACCTAATACACCTCAATCAAATCTCCTCTCAGCCTCCTCTGTTCCAAAGAGAACAACCCCAGCCTATCCAATCCTTCCTCATGGCTGCAACTTTATTTCTAGTGTTGGCAACATCCTCATAAATCCCTTCTGTACCCTTTCCAGTGCAATTGTATCTTTTATGTAATGAGGTGCCCAGAACTGCATGCTGTACTCAAGTTGTGGCTTAACTAGTGTTTATTGTAGCTCCAGCATAACCTCCCTGCCCTTCTATTCTATGCCTCGGCTAATAAAGGAAAGTATTCCATATGCCTTCTTAACCATGTGATAGACCTGTCCTGCTACCTTCTTGGATCTGTAAATTTATTTGCTATATTCCTTGCATTGAAGTATATACCCTTCAGCATTGCTAAACTCCTTTTTTTTAATTTTCTAACCTTTGTTTCCTCTGCCTTCCAGATTAATTCACGAACCTTCTGCCTCGTGTTTCAGTTTCTGATTTTGTCCCATTTGAATTCACCCTCATGTTCCCATCTCCCTGCCAAACTAGTTTAAACCCTGCCCAACAGCACTAGCAAGCCTCCCTGCAGGGATATTTGTGCAAACCTTCCGCCTTGTGCAGGTCCCACCTCCCCCAGAACCAGTCCCAATGCCCCAGGAATCTAGAGCCCTCCCTCCTGCATCATCTCTCCAGCACACATTCATGTGCTCTAACCTCCTATTTCTATGCTCATTAGTACATGGCACTGGGAGTAATCCAGAGATTACTATCTTTAAAGTCCTGTTTTTTTCAATGTCTTTCCTAACTATGTTATTGGTGCAAAAATGGACCACCTCCTCTGGCTGTTCACCCTCCCCCTCCAAAATATTCTGAAGCCGCTCAGTGACATCATGACCCTGGCAAGAGGGAGGCAACATACCATCCTGGATTCACATCTGTGGCCCCAAAAATGCCCGTCTGCTCCCCAAACTATAGATTCCCCTATCACTATTGCTCTTCCAGTGTTCCTTGCATCCCCCCGAAACCTCCCCCCCTACCCCGCCCTGTACAGCTGAGCCATCCGTTGTGCCATGGACTTGGCTCTGGCTGTACCCTCCAGATGAACCATCACTCTCAACAGTATTCAGAACTGAATACTGGTTGGAGAGTGGAATGCACACAGGAAACTCCCGCATTACCTGCCTGTTTCCTTTTGACTGGACCAGTCCCTGTCTTCCTGTGTACCCTTAAGCTGCATTTATAAATGTGCTATCCATGTAGCTCTCAACCTCATGGATGAACCACAGTGACGCCAGCTCAAGTTCTGAAACCTGGAGTTCAAGCTGCTGCAACTGACGATACTTCCTCCACAAATGGTTATCCAGGACATGAGAAGTTTTGTGGAGTTCGCACACTGCACAGGGCTTGCTCTATCAAAGTTAGAGCAGGCCTCCATTAATTTATTAACTAATAGCATTGTTACTACTAATAAACCTAATTATTGGTAATAAACCTTACCAATGCTAATAAAGCTTTGCAAGTACTAATATACCTTTCCACTATTAATAAACCTTACTGCTTCTGATAATCCCTACTAATAGTCTCTCTCTTGCACTGTTTGTGAAACTGCTGTCCCTGCTTTCTCACTGTTTCTGAAGCTGCTGTCGCTACTCTCACTGTTCTCTCTTCCCTTCTTGGGCTCTTTAAGCCTCTGAAATCTTACCGCAAGCTCTCTCCCTTCTCACACTCATAAGCCTCCAAAGTCTCACCCCAAATCTGACTGGCTAGATAAAAATGAAAGCAAGCAAGTGCAACCTTGAGCCGGCCAATAGAGTAGAATGGTATGGTCAACTACGTCAAAGGCTGGAGGAAAGCCAAGGAGGGGTAATCTATTACGATCATAGTCACAGAGGATATCATTTGTGACTTTGACATTTCGCTGTTGTTGTAGGGGTGCAATCCTGACAATTAAACATGCAATTGTCGGAGAGATAGGCATACATTTGGGAGGCAACAATAACATTCAAGGGCTTTGAAGTTCGTACATACATTTAATCTCTGCACACTTACTTCACCACTTCTACAGCATAAAATAATACAGAAGAGTTTCCAATGTAACTTGTATGCCTGTAATACAAAAGGGTCACTATACGTTATCTGTGAATTAGGTATCAAAATTCAGTTTACATGTATATCTGGAGCTTCAGATGTTACAGATAGTGATGCATTCATTGATAGAATGACAATTGATCATAGATTACTCATTTATAAATACTGCAGGGAACACTGTACCTCAGCAACATTTTTTTAAAAGTTTCATGTGAAGAAACACTCAGTCCACCTACTGATTCTGCAGGGTCTATCTCGGGAGAAAGAACAGCAGGATGCCCTGGAGTAAATGTTAATTCTAATGCTAGCTATTGAGCATGTACGTAAGGAGTTAAGTCACAGTGATGTCACCCACTGAAGGAAGTGGACTGAGAGGTATCTTAGGGTGAAATTGTCCATGCCCGCTGGCATCGGGTGTGTTCAGTGGCTTAGCGGACAATATGGCGAGAAGGCCAAAAATCAGCTTCACAATGTCATGAAGCCAGTTTGCGATCGTCTGCTCAGCCCGTCGATGACGGGCCGGGTTCCACACCATCAGACGTCGGGAATCTCATTGTAATACATCAGCATATTATTAGGCCAGCCCGCCGGACCCATCCCCCCTGCTGGATTGTCTGCCCACGTCGGCATGATTGCGTGCAGACGTGCTTCACAACAGTATATAAAAAGTGTGCACTTGGTGGGCTGCACTTTGAGGGGAACTCGGAGGTGAGTGCACAGTAACGTTGCGGAGCGCTCACGAGGGACACCTGTTGGCCTTCAAGGTTGAGGCGCGCTGGGGAGGGGCAGCAAAGGCTGCCCTGCAGTTGAAGGTAGCGCACAAGCACATGCGGGGTTGGTGGGGGGGGTGTGGGTGAGGGAAGTGGCCATGCATTAGGGAAACCTTGTATAAAGTGACTATTCCTTTGCAGCTGAGACAGTTCAGGTGCAGCCTCCATCTTATCTGCCCACTTAAGCAACGCAGAGGCATCAAAGAGCCACCAAGTGCTCCAGATCTTTTCACCCCTCAGGCACAGACTGCAAAATAATGAGCTTTTTGGTGGGCTGCAGAACAGTTGGACGACTGGGCACGTTGTATAATCTCCTTGCTAAAGCTGGCCATGGAGCAGTCACTGGTGGAGGCGCTCACAGCCCCTTGCAGTGTCAGCATCCCGGTTTGGACCAGTCTCCCCCATGGGTCAAGCTAACAGTGCAGCCTTGCAGTGTAGGTTAGGAGAATGCCTGCATCTGAGCTGAGAGCACAGCATGCAGTCCAGTGGGCAAAGCTGCTGCCAATCGGTCGGGTGGAATGCAGCGGAGGTGGTGGAGTTTCGGGCAGCCATGCAGCGCACTAATCTCTGGCCATCCAAGTGGTGGCCAGCACTATCCGGGATGTGTTATGTAGCCTTCAGACTTAACCAAGAAGGGTTATTCGTACACTCATGCTAACCCATGCATCTCTCGCTTTCATCCTCGAGGAGGAGTATATCATGATCAGGGAGCGTGGTGATCTAGCTGTATGCCTCATGGCTTACAGAGAGCGAAGAGGACGGAAGAAAGATTGAGGTTCCTGGCTGTGCAGAGGAAGGAGCAGCACCCTCTAGAAGGAGGGGTGGCTGGGGCTCCCCCACTTGCTGCGGAACATTCACAGTGTTGCTGGTCGGCGCCTAGCTAGACCCAAGGTCTACAGATGCCGCCTTTCATTCCTGCAGATGACCTAGAACCAGTGTCGATCAAGATGGCGCATGTCTATGGAACTGGTCGGTCACATCTGCCAGCTACTGCTGGATTTGGCGCCACATGGACATGGAGGGCATCCACAGCCAGTGGCCGTGAAAGTGACCGTGGTGCTCAATTTCTATGCCAGTGGCTCCATTCAGGGCTCCACAGGTGACCTCTGTGGGATATCACAAGACTCCACTCACAAATGCATCCATGAGGTCATGGATGCCATCTTCGTGAGAGCACACAACTTTGTGCATTTCATCTGGGATTAGAAGAGCCAGGATGCAAGAGTGTTTGGATTTGCCCAGATCTCAGGTTTCACACAGGTGCAGGGTGCTATTGACCGCATTCACATGGCGCTCAGGTCTCCGCTGCATAGTGGTCAACTATGTCAACTGCAAGGACTCCCATTCGCTGAATGTGCAGCTGGTGTGCGACCACCACAAACGCATTCTGAGCACGGTTTCCAGGGAGTGTGCACAACGCCTACATCCTCAGTCAGTCACAGATCCCTGCAGTCTTTCAGGGTCCACAGAGGCTGCAGTCTTGGCTCCTCGGGGACAAGGGACGTGGCTGATGACACTTTGCGGCGGCCTCAGACTGCAGCAGAGTGAAGGTATAACGAGGCTCATGCTGCAACTCACAACTTGGTGGACCAAACCATCGGGAGCTGAAGATGAGGTTCCAGTCCCTGGACTGGTCTGGTGGAGCCCTGCAATATGGTCCACAGAGAGTGTCACACATGATCGTCCTCTGCTGCACCCTTTACAACCTGGTGCTGCAACAGGAAGAGGAGCTGGCTGAAGAGGAGATGGAGGAGCTGGAGGTCTCCTCCAATGAGGAGGACGTTGATGGTGATGAGGGTGAGGAGCTCCTCAAAGGCGATGATGATGTTAACGAGGCCCTCGCACTGACCAGATGAGGCGGGTGTGCTCGAGAGGCCATCATAGTGGCTAGATTTGCAGGATGATGATGATATACAGTGAGGAGACTCCATAGATCCTCACATTGCATCTGTGAATGTTTGACTCCAGTCTGGCTTATGGCAGTGCACATATCCTCAGTAATAATGCTCCTGTCATGGAGACACAGTGGAGGCCCTAACAGTTGCTCGATTGCAGGAGGATGATGACGACATGCAGTGAGGACATTCCACAGATCTTCACATAACCTCTGAGAATGTCTGACTCCTGCCTGGATGAGTGCAGCTCACTTGCGCTCTGTGATCAGGGTCATTACCATATAGGCGCAGCCATGAAACTTTAAAGGCATTTGATCCTTTGTCTGCCTTCAGCACCTGGGCCCTTCAGGAGCACAGTGTTACTGGCCACAGATGCTGAAGAGCTGGGGGCCAGTCCCTCATTAAAGGTGCTGAGAGCACACAGAGAGAATGAGAGAATTCTGTGATGCCTGCCCACGACATTCTGGTACCAATGCCAAGCACCATCAAGTTGTAGGCAGCAGTAATGTGTCCAGGGAGTGTGAGGGTGGATCATCACTTTGGTCTGAATGCCGCACAGGGAAGAGGCCCTGGACTGAGACACCTGCCTTTATCTTGTGCAGAAAGGTTTCACATCTGAGTGACAGGAACACTGCTCATCAGAACAAGGAGCCGTTGGTAGGAGGGCATTCTTGGGAGTTTATTGACAATAGTGAACAGTATGTACAAGTGATTAACACCTGTGCCCAGGCTGTGCAACTAATTCTTCTTAACCTTCCTAACCCTGCCGCTATGTATTGGTGCTTCCCGGACATCCACAGCAGAGGTGGAGGCAGCCTGCTGACTTCTATGCCCTGTTTGCGATGACCTTGGCGGGCATCCTCTGGAGGGCTGAGACCTGGAGGGCTCCGGGCTGCTTTCGGGGTCCTGCTGTGTGGCAGTTACACCCTCCTCGGCCTGTGGAGCTGAAGCTGCTGAGGTCACAGGTAGAAAGTATTTGGATGGGCTGGAGACTCCCAGAGTCACCTGGATGTGTGGCCCCGGGGGGTGGGGGGGGGGGGTCTTCTGCTGATTCTCTTCCCTAAGGGCCCCTGGCTGACTCCTTGAGGAGAAGGAGTAGCTGGAGTGAGATCGAGCTGCCCGGCACTTCTCTCGCGTACACACTGTTGGAGGCCAACTATGGCATCAGCAATGGAGTTCAGCCTGCACAGCAGTGCTGGAGCAACGTCCTGGACCAAGATCTCCATGGCGCCTGCCATCCTGCCAGTGTTGACCTTGCTGTTGGCATGCAGGCGCTATCACCTCAGCCTGAAGGGGTACGGACTCCTCCATCGTGCCTTGCAATCTGAGGAGTGTAGCGGACATCCCTTCCTGATGTTCCTGAGCTTGCCTTTGCAGCTCCAGCAACTGTGACATGACCTAGGCCAGAGGCTTGTCACCTGACTTGGACTCAGCAGATTCCTTGCCTCCAACAGCCCTCTGAGTGCCGGGGACCTGGGAAGTCCCTGCCGCCACCTGTGGATCAGAAAGTGTGATATGCTCACCAGATTGTGATCTCAAGGCTACTCTAAAGCTAGGTCCCACCAAGGTGTGTGTCTCTGCGCTGGCGGAGGGTTTGGGTGAGCACTGTGACAGGAATTTAGGGAGGCTGCCTTCAGATTCCTCTTAAGAGGTTTCTTCGGGTCTTGATTGGAGGCCCTGGGTCATGGGCTCCGTCGGCTGTTTCCCAGATATCCCTGCGGAAGCAAAGGGAGATAATCAGTGCATGGCAGTGGCCTGTGAAACAGGACACATCACTCACAGCATAGTTGTCTGATGGATGTTGCACTGCTGGATCCTCACTTGGTAGAGCACCACCGACCTCACCGTTAGCACAGGGCCGGACCAGATCTTCGCCAGCGAGGACCTTCATTTCAGGCAATCCTCCACCGGTCTGCGACCTCTCCCTCTTGTTGTGTGCCAGCTTGTCATGCATGATTGGAGATGGAGAGAGTGTAAGCAGGACACCTGCCAGGCCAGATGATAAGTATGCCTGGCATTTGTAGGTGATGAGTAGTCCCATAGATGGGATGAGGACAATGACGGTATGTGTGAGAGAGTGAATGGTGATGTCCCTTGAACTGGCAGTGAGTGAGGGCCCTGTGGATGTGTGATGAGTTTGTGAGTGTGTGAGTTGAGTGATGAGAAGAGTGACTTACCCTGGTGGAACGGAGGAGATCATCGATCCTTTTGTGGCATTGGGTGGCTGTCCTCTTTTGCAGGGCATTAGTGCTGACCACTGCTGCCACTGCCTCCCAAACCGGAATGGTGATATTACCGCCCATCCTGTGGCCAGAGAGGGAGTACAGGACATCATGGCGGGCCTCCACTGCGTCCAAAAGGCGCTCAAGGGATGCGTCATTGAACCTGGGAGCTGCAGTCTTTTTCCCTTTCAGGGTTATGTCTTATGTGCAGTCGTGGGCTGGAAGCACTGAGAGGTGTGCACGCGGCTGCATTTTAAATATGGCACCCGGCGTGATGCAGCAGTGAGATGGTGGCATGGCGGGCGAATGAGATCCCATCTGCCATGGAAATGGCATGTTTCCCAGGAATGCATAATTAATGCAGTGGGTTTGGGACGATGCAGCGTGAAAAGCCGCATTGTAGCCGGCGGGTAAAAAGTCGCCCGCTACCGCACTTAGTGCAAATCTGGGACAATTCTGCCCTTAGAGAGTAGCTCCAGCTATGTTTTGGTCTTACTTAACCTCTGTAAATAAATATGTATGCTAATTAATATGTTTTCAACAAAAGACCATTGCCTCCAGCAAAATCTCTTTGAAGGTAAGAAAGTAATGAATCTTGAGATAAAACCACGAAAACAGATGGTGGCAGCAGTGACTGCACTACACCCAAAGCAATTGTAGAAAACAGTGAGAAAAGCCTCAAGTGTAGCCCAGCAGAAGTGTAGCTCAGCGGGTGAAGGGCTTTGAGGCCAACCCAGCAACCACACTGGAGACAACAAAATAATGAGGGCAGCCCAGTGACTGGCAAGACAAGCAGTGTGGGAAAAGATAACCTTGAACCAGGGTGAAGAATGACTACTCTTTTGCCCCTACCAAAATCATTTCAAAATATAAAGGGCCCAGGCAAGCTGAGCAATGGCAAAATTGATGAAGGCTTTTCACCCAGTACTGCAATGCCTCAGGTCTTGCAATTAAAGAAACCGAAGATCAAGTTATCACTTTGTTATAAGCTGTGGGGAGCATAACGGAGGTGCTGGTCAGACAGGAGTAAACAAAGAGACAGCTTCCTGTGAAGATGTCATTAGAACCTTCGTCTCATAATCCAGTCTTCATAAAATATTGTCATTGAGAGGGTGAAAGTTAATCGTAGCAGTCAAAAATAGGGTGAAGGGATTGACCCATTCATCACTGACTTGTACCACCTAGCCGCAAATTGTGAATATGGAAAACTAAAAGATGACCTGATCACCGAATTCCCACGTGAACCTAATTCACCACTCAGTCAACTCTGACGTAGTTAGTGCTCTGGTATGGTACCAGTCCCTAAGCCTAATGGCTCCATTTGTATCTGTTGATCTAACACACCTCAATATGGCAGCTGAAAGAGAATTACATCCAATGGCATCAGTAGATGAGAACTTGGCCAAGCTTACAAAAAGCACCATCTTCACCAAACTTTACACCCAAGCAGGTTTGACAATTGCCATTAAATCAGGAGTTCAAACTCTTAGCTACTTTCTTTGTGTCCTTTGGACGGTACTGTTTTAACTGTCTGCTGTTTGGCATCACGTCAGCCCCGGAAATATTCCAACGTACAATGACCAATATACTGGAGGGCATTGATGGCGTAATATGTCACATGGATGACATCTTGATCCATGGGTTAATAAAACAGGGAACATGACAAAAGGGTCAGGGAAGACTTACTCTCGCTGCAAGGGGCTGGCTTGACACTCAATGACAAATGTGAGTTTTCTCGGTCCACAATAAAGTTCCTAGGGCACATTATACAAGCAACTGGGATTACAGCAGACCCACAGGAAATGAAGGCAGTAAAGGAATTCTTGCTACCGAGAAATGTAAGGGAGCTCCAAAGGTTCATGGTCATGGTGAACCAACTAGGCAAATTCCTGCCTCGCTTAGCTCAGATAAATAAACCCTTGAGACATCTTTTATGACAGGACCAGGCACGGTGCTGGGCTGAGCATCAGCAGCAGTCATTCGAACAAATCGAAATGATGTTAACATCCTCAGAGATCCTAGCCCACTACTACCCTAAACTTCCCATGATTGTGGTAGCTGATGCATTTGCAATGGGACTGGGATCAGTGTTATTCCAGGTCCAAAGTGATGGCCAAAGAAGACCTGTTTACTACGCATCCAGGTCATTAAACGAGACTGAACAGCACTCTGCTGTGATTGGAAAGCAAGTCCTCGCAGCAACTTGGGCATGTGAGGAATTCTCTGACTATGTACTTGACCTGCACTTTAAGATTGAGACCGATCACAAGCCATTAGTAATGTTGTTGAACACAAAAGAAATCACAAAGATGCCACGCATGATTCAGCAATTCCAACCTCAACTCATGCGATACGACGCTTCTGCGGAGTATGTGCAAGATAGATATCAGACTACGGCCGATACACTGTCCAGGATACCCGCCACTTACCCAGTACAGGAAGACAAAACCTTCATTGTGGAAGTTGAAGCCTTTAGAACCTTGACTACCAAATACTTGCCGGCAGCAAACCAGACGTTTACAAAGACAAGATGAAGAGTGCATCCAGATTCGCATGTACTGCCTGGACAGGTGACCACAGTCCACCCCAAGCAACCCTGTCTTGAGGCAATATTTCGAACAGCGACACCATTTCAGCATTGTAGACGACCTCTTGATATACGATGCAATATTCTAGAGGGCATGAGCCCTCTAGAAGGTCCACCAAGGGCCTCTTGGCATAATCAAGTGTCGAGCCCGGGCACAGCAGCCAGTATGGTGGCCAGGGATTTCACACTCTATTGAACAGGTTGTCTCCAGCTGTGTCACTTGCCCTATCGACAGGCAAGAGCAGAAAGAGCCACTCCTGCCCTCCTCATTCACATCAAGGCCTTGGGAACGCCTTGGCAGGGATTTATTTGACTTTAAAGGGAAAATAATTCTTATAGTGGTCAATTATTACTCCCGCTGGATAAAGGTGAAAAAGTTACATAGCCTCACCTTTGAAGCTGTTATTACCTCCTTGGAGAAAACATTCCTCTACACATGGCATTCCTGATGTTGTCATCTCCGATACCAGACCACAATTCACCAATGAGTGCTTTCAATCTTTCGCAAAATCATGTGGATTTTTACATGTCACAAATTACCCGCAGTTTAACGGAGAAGCTGAGTGAGGAGTGTGTACTGTCAAAGACCTCTTGAAGAAGAATGACAACTTTGAGCTCGCTCTGCTTAGCTATTGGTCGGCACCATTACATGCCCCATGCCAACTCCTGATGGGCTGCAAGCTGAAGACCCAACTTCCTTTCCTGACTGATACCTTCCTACCAAATGTCACGGTGGAAGACCATCATCCAGCTAGGGAGAAGGGGGAAGCCAACTCAGCGAGTCAAGCTCATCTGTTTAACCAGACGCATAGGGCTCAAGACCTTCCAATACTTGGACGGTAGAGAGGGTATGGATCAGAGACCAGAACTGTGCAGCAACGGTAATTTGAGAGCTGAAATAATCTAGTGTAAGATATTAGCCTCATTAACAAAACAATCATTGCTTAAACTGTAACCTCACAAATTAAAAACAAATTTGTGCAATACGGACTTACAAACAAACTAGAATTTGGAGCTTTTAAGAGATTGATTTTATTTAATGGATAAGGTGACATACCTGCCTTTCTGAAACTTGTACTGAGCTAGTGCCTGTAATCATTTCTTTTGCTTCCATTCTCTGACTGTAGAAAAGCTTCTCATTCAATAGAGTACATCATTTAAGGCAAAGGGGTGTGATTCATTGCACCTTAGGACAGGGCCGTGTTTAATTCCTGAGAAGACACAGCAGACGCACTTTCAAAATATTCACTCAGTTGTCCACTTGGTGGCAGCAGATTATTCTCTGTTTTCAGCACACTGACAGGCAAAACCACCTAAAATCCTGTTTTGCTGCTTGACCAAGCTTGAAGGAACCAGGAAAGTGAGTTGGAGCATATGAGTCAGTCACTGGTGCTTTGAAAAAAATACAGTTAACTGAAGTCAAAACAGGTTCCAAGCCTTTCAACATTTCAAGTAAATTTCTATTTCCATATATATGTGATGATCATGATCAAGGAGAGACCAGGTTAGGGCCTGATTTTAACTCTATGCAAGTGAGTGGATTTTGAACAGGTTAAAATTAAGCCCTAAATGTAAACCAACTCTCTTCCTAGTCAGCGCCTATGGATGAGTCCATCTTACATTGCAAGTGGTACGTTTTCATTTACCTGCTGTCCTTTTGGTTTTGTAATGTGACACCGATTCAATGACAAGCTGCGGACATTTTTGTGTTTTGGACTCAGAACCATTAAAATCTGGGTTGACATATAGGGCTCTTTTAGGGTTGTCAACTTTGATTGGACGTATTCCTGAAGGTTTCATCGCATGGCATACTGCCTCCAACAGCCTTGCCCAGACTGACAGCCATTTTCCTTATCTCCTGTATGCTTATAAAAAAAATAAAAGTGTTCAAGGATTGCTTATTAAAACACATTAATTTTTTAATGATTTTTTTTTCTCCTGGATTGTTCACAGCTGTGTCCTGGAAAATAATCAATTCCTGGAGACTCCAAGACAATCCAGGAGTGTTGACAACCCATACAGCCATCTGAAAATACACATTCACCCTACTAACCTAGACTGATTTCAAATCAAACTCCCCACAGTCAAAGGGTAGTGTTGTAACAGCTTTGTTCCCTCTTCTCTGCAAGGAGCTGACTGAATATGGAAATTTGGATGCCTGAGTCCCTCTAACACATTTTTATCATTGTGACCAATCTTTATGTGAGAGTATTGTACAGTGAAAGCCAGAATGCTACATAAATCATGTCAGACAAAATCATCACAGCTAAAGCTGCCTGTATCCAATGTCTGTGCACGTACTCACCCTTCCTGCAGAAATTATTGGAGAATATTCCAGACAGGGAATCTTGGCTAACTTTGACCTGTGTTTTAGTGTGAAGCTTCTGAAGCCTATGATAATGCATACACAACTGTTCCATCTGACATCAGCTGAGTCCTCAGAGAAGAGGAATCAAACCAGCAAAACAAACCATCAGTGTTACACTAAATACAAAGCAATAGAAAAGAATGTTATTAGTAGAACACAACTAGCTTGTCCCATGAGCAACAAGAGAATGCCAGGAGATAAAAGAGTGACATAAGAGACATAGATAACTTCTTTTCATAAGGAGTGATAGAAATATCGAATTTCAAGTACCATTCCCATTAAATGCTGAGAGAAGCAGTGGAGATAAAGAGAGAGACCGAAGGCAGCAAACAGTGTGCTCTCAGAGAAATTTTTATACAGCATGTATTTACCAGTTGAATAGTTGGCAATCTGTATAACAATGTCCAGACAACCGTAAACTGTGAGATTAAAAAGTCAGTTATTCAGTGCTGATTATAACAGCTTTAGTACACCATTCATTATTGAATGGATGTCTGGAAGAGGTAGTTCTGGCCAGGAACATTATGTGCTGAATACTAATAGGACAGCCAGTGTAGCAAATTACAACGGGATCACTCAAATGTTGCATTATGTACACATGAGGCTGCGTGTGAATATGGGGCCTTTTCTGTCTATAATTACTCTGTATTCTCATAGTCTCTACCAGGAGTTTCTAAAAAGCTGGTACTCTTTTGAATTTACATGTTACATGTTCAACAAATGCTGATTGTTCATTGTTGTGCAATAATCATTCCATGTTGTTTTATAAAGCAACAATTTTTTTCTCAGTGTTTTAATTTTTCTTAGGCAGCAGGCCTGTAGGTTTTGTAGATAGTAGACCAGAAAACATTTAAAAACAGGACTAGTCATTTGTACCATAGGATCTAAGAAGACAGAATGTCTCCATGCATTTAGGAGTCATTTAAATGATTGGATGATTTTATACTGAAAATAATGAATGGCTGGTTCTAATTATAAATAAATGATCTCACTGAAAGGTGTTGATGGTGCTATAAGCCCCTCCATTGACATTCAGCCATCTTGGCCTTTAATTCTGGAATTTTCTCCCTACACCTCTTGGCTTCTGTCTTCCCCTTAAAATTCATCTTTTTGACAAAGCTTGTAACCACCTTTTTTAATATCTCCTTCTTCGGTGTTTACTTTTGCCTAATTATGCTTCTGTGAAATACCTTGGAACATTTTTTTCACATTAAACAACAACAACTTGTATTTATATTGCACTTGCATTTATATAGCACCTTTACTGTTACCATACATCCCAGGGTGCTTCATAGGAGCATTATAAAACATAATTTGGCACTGAGCCACACAACATAAGAAAATATTAGGGCAGATGGCTAATAGTTTGATAAGAGGTAAGTAATAAGGAGCATCTTAAAGGTTATAAAGAGATTGTTTACATGCAAATTATTGTTGTTGATTAATTTTACTCTTCAATTATGGTTATTCATTAGTTTTCAACATCTGACCTCCAGGACATTCAGCTTGCCTGCGCTCATGCCTGTTTGGGACCAATGGAGATGTTAGCTTGTATCTTGAGTATCAACCTGGATTATGAGCCAAGTCTTGATGTGAAATTGAAACTCATTTCAACTGAGCCAAACTAACACATTGATACAGTTGCTCAGTCAAGCAGGCAAGCAATCTAGTTTTTGAAGAAGAGTCATACAGACTCGAAACGTTAACTGTGTCTTTCCCTCCACAGATGCTGTCAGACCTGCTGAGTTTTTCCAGCATTTTTTGTTTTTGTTTCAGATTTCTGGCATCCGCAGTATTTTGCCTTTATCTTAGTTTCCATCAATGGCAGTTTGTGACCAGTTGTTGGAAGGTGCTCCATCAGCTTCAGCTGATTCACCCTCTGATGTTTATCTCCCTCCCTATAGCTAGCTTCTGTTCAGTGCTTTATTCAAAAGCACAGTTGATGTCAAGAGCTCAGTGTAGGGGAACAGGACACATACAAAACAATGTCCTGCAATTCATTTGTACAACAGCACACTGCACCACTAGCTAACCCTAGGAACCAGGAAACACCTACTGAGGCTGTGGTAATTTTGACGATCTGAATGCATTTGTAAACCCCACCCTGATCTGTCTTTTGAATAGATAATTACCGTGCTAGGGATCAGGAATGTTGTTTAGTGCCCAGTGCAGCAGCGCAGCTCATAGTGAGGTCAGTGGAACCAGCATAATGTGCTCTGATAATCCACAGTTTCAACCTAGGTTAGTCATGCAACATTGTCTATAATAAGACTAATCCTAATCCTAATGTCCTTTTGTAAGGAAAGTTATAGGTCATGGAATAAAAGGGACAGTAGAAACTTGGATACAAAATTGGCTGAGGAATAGGAAACAGAGAGTAATAGTTAATGTTATTTTTCGGGCTGGAAGAAGGTTTGTAGTGGAGTTCCGGAGAAGTCGGTACTGGGACCCTTGCTTTTCCTGATATACATAAATGATCTAGCTCTTGGTGTGCAAAGGACAATTTCAAAGTTTGCGGACAACACAAAATTTGGGAGAATTGTAAACTGTGAGGAGGACAGTGTAGAACTTCAAAAGGATATAGACACATTGGTGGAGTGGGCAGATAAGTGGCAGATGATGTTCAATGCGGAGAAGTGTGAGGTGATATACTTCGGTACAAAGAACATGGAGACACAGTATAAAATAAAAGATACTATTCTAAAGGGTGTGCTGGAGCAGAGAGATCTGGGTATATATGTACATAAGTAATTAAAGGTTGCAGGACAGGTAGAGAGAGCTGTTACTAAAGCATATGGTATTCTAGGCTTCATTAATAGGGGCAAAGAGTACAAGAGCAGGAAGGTTATGATGAACTTATATAAGACACTAATTAAACCTCAGCTGGAGTATTGCGTACAGGTCAGGGCTCTACACTATAGGAAGGATGTGAATGCATTGGAGAGAGTGCAGAAGAGGTTTACGAGAATGATTCCAGGGATGAGACACTTCAGCCATGAGGAAAGATTAGAGAAATTGGGACAGAGTAGATAGGGAGAAACTGTTCCCACTTGTAAATGGATAAATTTTAAGGAATGCCTACCTTGAAGAAGTTTTGCTCTTCTATTTTTCCTTAGTTCTGTTGAAGAGTCATACGGACTCGAAACGTTAACTGTGCTCCTCTCCACAGATGCTGCCAGACCTGCTGAGTTTTTCCAGGTATTTTTGTTTTTGTTTTGGATTTCCAGCATCCGCAGTTTTTTGCTTTTATCTTTTTATTATAGAAATTGGGACTGTTTTCCTTGGAGAGGAGAAGGCCAAGAGGAGACTTGATAGAAGTTTTCAAAATCATGAGGGGTCTGGACAGAGTAGATAGGGAGAAACTGTTCCCACTTGTAAATAGATAAAGAACCAGAGGCACAGTTTTAAAGTGTTTTGCAAAAGAAGCAAATATAAGGTGAGAAAAATCTTTTTCACACAGCGAGTAGTTAGGGTTTGGAATGTACTGCCTGGAAGTGTGGTGGAGGTAGGTTCAAATGAGGCATTCAAGAGGGCACTGGATGATTATTTAAATAGAAACAATATGCAGGGTCATGGGCAAAAGGCAGGAGATTAACACTAAGTTAAAATGCTGAGAGAGCCCGTGCAGACATGATGGGCTGAATGGCCTCCTTCTACAATTCTGTGATTCTTTTCACTTGCTTCAATTATTTATCCTGATTGTATTATCTTAAAACAGCAACAAGCAGTTCCATGCCAATAAAAAATAGCTGGGGTCTGGCAACACACAGCAGAGTCAGCCTGAACCCAGAGTCCTGCGAATGAGAGAGGGAGAGAAAGAGAGAGGTTAGTAATGGCACAGCTGGAACCAAGACTGAGACACAGAAAAATGTGGAGACCTGGCACCTGGGACTAACTGGAAGAGAAGTAAGTGCCACCTGGCACTGAGATTACATGTGAAAGAGCTTAGCTGGAACTCAAACAGAAGGATCTGGAGTCCAAGGACCTGGCACAGCCTGGAACTGGGAGACAAATAAGCCCCAAATTAGACTAGGGCTGAGTGGGGACTGGATCACAGAATCGAGCTTCAGCATAACCATTGAGAGAAAGCCGTACATAAGTAGTTAATTACTAGCGCTTCATCCTATTTCACCTAACAACTTCATATTCAGACATACAGGGATTACATGTGACAGGGAAGTGGAATTTAGTCATGGCTGAAAATGGAAGTGACAATAGAGGCTCCATGATCAAAGTAGAGCAGTAACCCTTAGGGTTAAATGAAATAGATCGGTCTGTGATGCCTATAACAGGTAATGCAGAGGGAAACAGAATTAACTGATTTACTGTTAGCTCAGCAAGTTGCCACTGATGGGGAAAACAAGGATATTATAATTAGCTGGCATTCAGATCCGACAGTTTATGTGCACTACAATCCAGTCCCCAAAGGTTGAACACAAGTCAATGCCTATGAATCCCTCTTGAGACAATCCAGAATTAATTTTAAAATAGAAAGTACACTTATGTCTAGATGGAATTGGTAAACATTGGAACTAGGTTAATATATTCTGTGAGTGGTACAGACATATTTGATTATAATAACATTTCCATTTAAATTTCGTGCAATAAGCTACTTTCAGAGTGCAGACTGCTGCCTTTCTATTCTTGATGAATAGGACACCATAATGGTTAGCATATGTGGCAACATTCAAAACAATATATTAAGGAATGCATTATTAACAGAGAAATACAGTTTAATAAGCATTGTTCTATTTTTGTTGTTACAATCCTTTCTTGGAATAGTTTAGTTAATTTAACTGTTTAAAATCATATAATAGTGCTAAAGTTGCTAGCTGTGTTGCATTTTGTGGTACACAAAATTTTCTGGCAGACAGATCAGACATTGAGATAATGCCTAAGTTCCAACAAATATCCATCTGCCACTAGCATATTTGAAATTTAATGCTCTGCTTTACTTGCATTATGATAGGATATGTTGGGGGAGAGCATCATCCTACATGGAAAAATTGTGGATTAGATTTTCCATCTATAAAATATGAATGGATGGAAATTAGTCTATTACGATCCATGTAGAGACCAATAACTTTTAAAAAGAGATATGTATTTCCCAGTGACCAACTCAACGGACCCCAAGACAAGATCTCATGTTTTAAGACTTTTACTGTAACACATTAAAATCAACATAGAATAAACATTACTTAGGAGGCAACTAATACAGTAAACTATAGAAAAAATATTCCCTATTAACTTCTTAATACAAATGAAGACCTCATGCCATGTTTATACACTACACCGCACCCTCAGCAGAAATATAGGCTGGGATTTTGTGGCCCCGCCACGGGCATTGACTTGTGGCGGGACCGGAAGATCGTGGAGGCGGGCGGGTACGGAAAATCCCGCCCATAGTCTTGTGTTTAAAGTCCATTGCTCCTCCCGACTTTAACAGGATCTTTTCTCTCTGCTTCACCAGAGTGAATCTTCCAGTGTCCTTTTAAACAAAATCCCCTTCATTCAACCCCTTGAAAATAATCAAATGGACTTCCAATAGCAAGGTATTCTCTGGTGATTCCATAGTGTTTAACTCTTCACAAACCTCACTTCTTCAAACTGGGAATCCATTCTCACCAGCACTCTGCTTGG
Organism: Cetorhinus maximus; assembly: GCF_964194155.1. Taxonomy (NCBI): domain Eukaryota; kingdom Metazoa; phylum Chordata; class Chondrichthyes; order Lamniformes; family Cetorhinidae; genus Cetorhinus; species Cetorhinus maximus. The sequence continues at coordinate 70,686,078 of NC_135888.1, forward strand.
TGGCTAACCTGAAATCAGTCCTTTCTCCTGCTTGGCATAGCAGCACCTGTTGTGGCTCTTCTTCTTCACCCAAATCTCTGAGGCCCAGGTTTTCACTCCTGAGGCGGGTGCGCAGAGTCAGGAAATTTCCAAGCTCACTGCACCCCTTTCGGGAAAAAGCACCCTGAATAACAGAATCTTTATTCCAGAGGGGGCAGGTGTGTGCTGGAGTCAGGCCCATCACTCTGGAAACATTGGCTGTAGAGTGCTGAGGTGGGCTGATTAAAGACCAACCTTAGTGCTCTGGAACTTCGCCCTGTTATTTAATTCCATATTAGGCCGTCTATCCTTCATCCTTCACACCTCCTCAACCCCTACCCACTTCCCATGTCCCATCCATGCCAACACAGGCCCCCATCCAGCCCCCATGGGCTCTCATACCCTCTATGCCAACACATGCCCCTCTATTTACCCCAATGGCCCCTCTTAGCCCCTGGCAACCTACGTTCCTCTGCCCAGCTCCCCCCCCCAACTCCATGGCCTCTTATATCCCTAATGCCAAGTTAGTGCAAACTCATGCTAACGCATGATCCCCATTCATCCCTATGGCCCCTTATAGCCCTATGGGTTGGCATGGATGGGGCGTGGGGAGTGCTTGGCTGGGTGAGGGGGGAGAAGGGTGAGGGCTGGTTCATGTTTTATTCTTTATTTTTAAAATTTGGACACAGTGCCGGATCCCTGAAGCAGGCCTTCCGCCCAGCCCACCTCTGCACTCTGCAGCCTCCTCAATTCTTCCAGGGTCGCCCACCCCGACTTCTAATCCAGCTCGCTTCTCCGGACCGAAAATCTGACATCCAGGCAGCCATTTTAAAAGGTTGGGTTCAAGGAGCCAGGAATTCTCTTGACTCTGTGCATGTGACTCGTGGACAAAAATCCGAGCCTTTGTGCCAAGGTGTTAAAGTTTGCAACTGATTCTGAACAAGTTTCAGTTTGAGTTTCTGTCTCCACAACAAGCATGTCACATGTGTAGATTTAGTAGGAAGTCACATCCCCCTCTCCAAACTCCACTTTAACAGGATTAAAGGAGACATTTTAAAATATAACCATCTAACAAAGTCCAACAGTCATAACAAGTCAGAAATAGAAGTATAATGAAGACGGAAAGTGAAGGAAGGTGGAAGAATGCAAATAGTTGTGTAGCACCAGGCTATTTTGAAAAATATAATTAGAGTGAAATAATGCACATTGGGAACTTTATTTTTGAGGGAATAAAGAAGTGGTTGAGTAAAAAATTGACAAATGGAACTGTGGCAAAATATCCCAAAAAACAAGTCATATTCATTTTCTTATGACTTTCACTGGAATATTAAAATACATGGCACAAGAGCAAGGGGTTCTCCTCATGCCCTAGCTTACATTCCTCCTTCAACCAAACACTCGCTGCCTTCATTTGTGGGGCACTGATCTGCTGCAGCTGATCCAGTTTTACAAATAGGGTCATATTGGAACCATATGCCTGTGCAGCATGGGTCCAAGTGCACCCAATACACAGCCCAAGGTATTTATAGGAGATAAGCATCAAACATCATTCTAGATCCAAACTGGCCCCATTTCAGATCCTCTCAAGAAGATTGAAGATGGCCAGTTTGGTCTACACTAAGCTTCAGGAAACTTTCAGATTTGGAAAAAATATTGCTCTACACTTAGCTGTACAATGATCTCAAGCCTTGCAACGTCTGTGTGCAACACAACAGAACATTATGACCCACTGGACATCTGGGATAGCATCTTGTGAATCACACTGTAGTTTCCCACCATCAAGCTGGCTGGTGAATGACCAGTTTCTCTAGACCATGTTTTAATAGATATTGCTATTCTTTGTTGACTTGGTAACCTAGTGAGGCAGGGGTCCAAAACCCTGGAGCATGAGGAGAGGGAATGGAATTTGAGTCCTGGGAATGTATTTCCTTTCCTTGGCATCATAGGGGCATTTGTATGCCAGCATATGAAATTAAAGGTTCTGGCTTAAAACATCTCATTCTCTTTTAGACACTGACTAACCTACTGTACATTTCTGGCTTTTTCTGATTCTGCACATTAATATATCTACATATAGGATTTAACAATTATTTTAAATTACTAAAGCTAGTTAAAATTAATTTTTGGATCTAATTATGTCTTTACGCATTGAATTCCCATTTATGTGCAGTACACTTATAGTGGGTAAGCTGTATGCTTTATTCAGGTAAAATAATGCATTCAGATTCCGCAGTGGCCACCACAGTTCCCATGGAAACTCTAATTGCTGCCAAGCCAGTCATGGACCAAACAACCCAGCAGCAATAAGACAAAGAGGTTGTTGGATATTGAAATCCAATACATACATAAGGACAATAAAAGTTAATTAGCTGTTTAAAAGGACTTACTGTGATGAAACTTATTGTGAGAATACATTTTGTTAAATGAAGAGAAAAAGGAGAGAGGAGAGATACTATTTAACATCTTTAATTCAAAAACATTTTTTTGACAGGGAAACAACATCAACTGCGAGAAATAAGGAGCAAGCACTATTTTCAAAAGGATCAGTACATTCCAGCAAGTAAATCCATATTTATGGATGATTTTGGTTTAGTTATTGGTTTTAATTCCAGAAAGCAGTTGAAGGGCTTACAAACATCTAACCTGGCAATGCTTCATAAAAAAAGATTGCTGAGGTGACATATATGCAAGCAGTGAAAAGCAGAAAATGGTGAGCCTCTGACTGCCTGTGACTCCATGGGCTGGATTTTCCCTTCCAAGTTGGGAAACAGAGTTCAGTTCTGTTTCCAAGTCCCAAACCTGCTCCTGGAGGAGTGGGGTGAGGTGGGGTGGGGTGGGGTGGTGGGGGGTGGAACGAAACAGGTGGGAGAAAACTCACCTGTGATTTTCCCAGGGGCACCAAATTAACCGCCTGGGAGAGGCTCCAATTAAGGATGGTGGGTGGGCTCTCGAAGCTGGAGAGCCATTCAGAGGCCTTCCAGCTTGAGAGGTGCAGCAATCTACAATAGAAGGTAAATAAGAGAGATAGTGCATTACAATGGAGATGCCCTCTCTCCAACTTTTTTAAATCTTTAATTAATAAATAGGTTCAACAGACAGGCCAACACTGTAGAGGGAGGGGTGGAAAGCCCCTCCACAGGGCAGTCTGTGGCTGCTCTAGCAGCCAGGCAGGCAGGGAGGACCTCTCCACCTGACTAGAGCACTGACCCTCCTGGCCTGCCACACGGTGTCTGTTATGTATTTGTCGGTTTGCTGCATATCTTGAACAACAACTATTTATATGTCAAGTCATTTCTTAGTGCTCAACTTGTCTGTTCTCTCTAAATACAGAAATAGTCTCAGATACAAAGGTCTCTTAGGTCTGCGATTAGATCTATAAATTTGGAGTTGTGGTTCTGTGTGATCAACTTGACAAGTGATGAACATCACTCATAGGAAAAGGAAATGTATCCCCATAATTACTGTCCTCATATGTTCATTAGGCCCCTCTTCTGATTAAAGCCTTGTTACATTCTGAGCACTGGTAAGGGTTTTCTCGTGTGTGTGTGCTCTAATATGCATCGTTAATCCATCATTCTTGCTGAAAGGTTTGTCACAGTAGGAACGCTGGTGGGCGTACTCACCTGTGTGACTTCAAATGTGCACAAGTAATGTTCTATCACTGACAAATTTCTGGCCACAATATGGAAAAATCTTCTCCTTCTCTCCAATATGTGTCTTTTTATGACTCTTAAGCACAGGTAGTCACAAAGGCTTTGTCACATAGATCATAGATTTGAAATAAAAACAAAAAACTACTGCGGATGCTGGAAATCCAAAACAAAAACAGAATTACCTGGAAAAACTCAGCAGGTCTGGCAGCATTGGTGGAGAAGAAAAGAGTTAACGTTTCGAGTCCACATGACCCTTCAACAGAACTGAGTGTAGTTAGGAGAGGGGTGAAATATAAATATATAAATATAATATTTTTATAATATAAATATATTTATATTTCACCCCTCTCCTAACTACACTCAGTTCTGTTGAAGGGTCATGTGGACTCGAAACGTCAACTCTTTTCTTCTCCACTGATGCTGCCAGACCTGCTGAGTTTTTCCAGGTAATCCTGTTTTTGTCATAGATTTGAAAGTTTGTTCATGTTGTGTATCAGTAGGTGCTTCTGCTTTGGGAAGGGAGTCTGAAAGGGAGGTTGCCTTACACTCCTCACAATGGGATGGTCTCTCTTCCAAGTGTGTAATTTTGTGGTTCATGTGCAGATTACTGTGAGCAAATCCTTTTCCACAAGGTTTACATTTGAAGGTTTGTCCTTGCTATGGATAATTTTAATCGCAGTCAATTGGTTTGCAGATATGAATTTTTTGTCGCACTCCTTAGAATGACATGGTGCTTTTATGATAACACATACATGTTGTACCTCACTCTCAGAGAGAGATTCCTCCACATGTTGAACCAATTAAGTCGTCTTCTTCTTTGACAACTCTTTGCAAAATGGTTCCACTTGAAGCAAGAGTTACACTTTTTCCCTCGAGCTGGACATGATGTTGTGACTCGAATGAGCATTTGCACAATTTGGGCACAGTTTTGAAGGTAATGTGACGGTTGTGGGGCACGTGTTGATGAGGTTGCTGAGGTCTTCTTGTCCTTAACCCTTGCACTTAAGCTGGTTGGGCAAGCTGTGTCGGCAATCTTGAAGCTAAGGGTGCATTACTCTGTGACCTCTTCAAATCTAGCATGGCACATTCAATTTGAACTGCCAAGATCCTGGCTTTTTCCAAGGTTAAATCATCATCCTCCATGAGGAGACATTCCCTAATTCATGGAATTGGAGTCTCTTCAATTAATTAGTCACGAATTAGCTCATTGGTTAGTGTACCAAGTTTACATAAAGGGCAGCTTTTTCCGGTCGCCACCATGTAAAATGACATGGGGTGATGTCAGGCCTGCGCCCCGACGTCTCCCCACGTCATTTAGATTTTCAGTTCGGCGGAGACGCAGCCGAGTCGACTGTGCACTCACTGACTTGTCAATGGCCAGTTGAGGCCATTAAAAAACTAATTGAAATGATTAATGGACCTGCCCGTCCAACCTTAAGGTTGGTGGGCAGGTGAAGAGCCCAGGCGGCCTTCCGAAAAAGCATGAAACCTCATTCATGGGCGGGATGAGGTTTCATGAGGGATAAAATAAAATAAAAGCAATGGACATGTTCCAGCTCATATGACAGTGTTAAATGTCAGGAAAACTTTTTCTAACCTTTAAAAAATTTTTGTAACTTCAGCCGATTTCCCTGAGGTGGCACTTTGCCTCAGGGAGATCTGTGTGCTCTTTTGCGCATATGCGTGAAAGAGCACATTCCCAGCGCAGGGAATCCCCACCTGCCCGCACAGGGAGCGCTCAGCGTAAAATGGCGGCAATTGAGAACCCGTCCGCCTGTGCCCGCTCCTGCACACCCCCCCCAACGGGGGGAAAATGCTGCCTACATATTGTTTCAAGGGCTCACCATCACACTTTCCTTTGGCCTGGGGAATTTTTTGAGAGCACTTACTGCTGTATCAAACATAAACGTATCTTCGTGAGCTGCCCGAATATTCGCTGACCTTCTGCCCTGTGACAATGTACAAGTATCACTTTCTTATGGATCACTACTGCAGCTGGATTGTTCATGCTGTAGTGAGCAAGTAGGCCTTGAACCCCAAAATCCATTGCTCTCATGACAAGGAAGGATCTCCTACAGATTTAAAAAATAGTTCTGGAGCTGGTAAGGTTAAACCTTTCACAATTATCCTTTTGACACTTCTGCTATGTATTTGTCAGTTTGCTGTATACCTTAGATGTCAGAATTATCTCAGAGCAATGCAGAAGTGAGACTAGTACTAAATTTACAACAGGTTTATTTACAATACTTTAAAATATCTCAGAATTTACAGGATTATCTATACACAGATGGACTCAGCTCAGAGCCTCGGGTCTTTCTGGAATATTCTCAGTTTTTTAGTTCTCTAGCTCCACCCACAGGCTTAAGCAATCAAGTACAGTTAACATAGAACAATTACCAGAATAACATAATCAAACACAGATCAATTAAACCAGTGAACACTACAGTGTCCACCTCCAGGCAGCTAAACTGCCCTTTCCAACTGCAGGAACCTGGCGGCTGACTGGAAAATTCCTTTACTTGCTCTCAATTAAGTTCTTATTGAGCCTGACAGATTATTGGCTGCCTGCAAGTGGGTAACCCTGCTGGCCCTGGATCCTGCCCCTGTAAAAATGGCCTGGAGGTGAGATGGAGCTGAAGAACCAAAGACAGGCTGGCAGGACTATTTTTACCTCCCACCCACCTCCGATCCTGGCCCCAGCAAGGGTCAAAAATCCAGCCTCATCTCTCTGCCTCCTAAACTTCCAGTGTACATGACAGTTTCTGGTACTCTGCCTCAGAGCCTAAAAGTAAGTTAAAAGATAGGAAATATATAGTGAATTCTGTTGTCAGATGCACATTATTAGATTTTATTCTAATGGGTTTCCTTACAGAATTCTTATTTGCAGAAAGCAAAATACGTAACTGGAGTTTGTTACCAAACAGCAATATATTGCAAAAATTCACATTATGTTCTAAATTACAACAGCAAAGTTCCAATGATTTTTCAATGTCATCTGAACTAGAAGGAGTGTTATTCTCTTTTAGTGTCCTTCTCTGGTTAATCTTTGTAAAATATGCATAGATTTCCTGAGGTTGCTTTATTCTGTTTCAAGTATTTGTCACAGCCTTCTGCTTAATTTAAAAAGATTAGTGGTTAAAATTAGCAGCAGGACCTCAAAGTGGCAATCTCCGGATTACTTCCGGCATCATGCGCAAGGGAGTATAGAAATAGGGAGATGAAACAGTTGAATGCGTAGCTGGAAAGATGGTACAGGAGGGAGGGCTTTAGATTCCTGGGACATTGGGGCCAGGTCTGGGAGAGATGGTGCCTGTACAAGCCGGACAGGTTGCACCTGAACCGAGCTGGGACCAATTTCCTTGCAGAGCAATTTGCTAGTGATATTGGGGAGGGTTTAAACGAACTTGACAGAGGTGTGGGAACCAAGAGTTTATATTAGAGAGGAATACCAAGGTGCATAGAATATTGGGAGAGACAGTTGGCACTAGAGTATTAAGTGGTTTAAGAGTAAGGGGGAAAGTAATAAAGTCTAAATTAGGGTAACTACGCATGTACATGAATGCGCATAGTGTGGTAAATAAGACAGGTTGGTAGAATGGGTGGACAAATGACTGATGAAATTTAATGCAGAGAAGTGTGAGGTGATTCATTTTGGTGGAAAGAATGCGGAAAGACAATAGAAAATGAAGGATAAAATTCTAAAGGGGATGCAAGAGCAGGGGGACCTGAGTGTATATGTCCATAAATCACTGAAGGTCACAGGACAGGTTAAGAGTGCATTTAATAAAGCATACGGCATCCTAGGCTCTATCAATAGGGGCGTACAAAAGCAAGGAAGTTATGTTCTCTCTCTCTTCAGGTACATGCCTCATTGGGGACCATGGACTTCCATGTTAATTTTGCTCTAGAGGCTTGGATCATCTTTGCTGGTGCTACATCCATCCAGTTTGCAAAGCTCTTTAAAGAGTTCAATCCTTGTCTACCTCAATCTCTTTTACCACCAAACTTTCCCATCAGCGTCAGACTTTATAAATCATGACTTCTTATTATGTGCCCAAGAAATTTCAATTGTCTCTTCCTGATCTTAGTCAGCAGAGTTCTTTTGGTCTCAGAATTTACTAGCACCTCTTCATTGGTGGTGTGACTTGTCCAAGATATCTTTGTATTTACTTCAAAGACCACAACTCTGCAGTTTCAATTCTTCTTGGCATTGCTTGTATAAAACATTGGTTCAGCCTCAACTGGAGTATTGCATCCAGTTCGAGATTTCATAGAGGTATTCAAAATCGTAAGAGGTCTAGGCAGAGTACATCGGGAGGAACTGTTCTATTGGTGAAAGGATCGAGAACTAAGGGGCACAGATTTAAGGTAATTGGCAAAAGAAGCAATGGTGACATAAGGAAAAACTCTTTCATGTAGCAAGTGATTAGGAACTGGAATGAACTGCCTGAGAGTGTGGTGGAGGCAGGTTCAATTGAGGCATTCAAGAATGAATTGGATTATTATCTGGAAGGGAAGAATGCATAGGGCTGCTGGGAGAAGGCAGGGTAATGGCACTAGGTGAATTGGTTCCTCAGAGAGCCAGCACAGGCACAATGGGATGAATGGCTTCTTCCTGTGCTGTAACCATTCTGTGATACTGTGATTTGCCTAAAAAGTTACAGTGAGGATTTTGGTCTCCACATTTTGATAGATAGCCACTCTGTTTTTTTTGGTTAGGCCTTGCACTCAGCTACCCTAGAGCTCCAGGTTTTCAGTAAGAAGAACAGAAACCATCTAGTACCTAAATGGTAATCATTATATCACATATTCTGACTCAATTATGAAGGTAATTTATGGATCTCCACTCCTTTGATTCAATAGAGGTATAAATGTGTTTAAATAATTATATCTGTAGTAATTATACAAGATAAAGAATATGATGTTTTGGCTTATACTAAAATAAACCATGGGCTGAATTTTCCCCCCGCTGTGCGCTCCCTGTGCAGGTGGGTGGGGGGAATCCCAAAATCGAGAGTGCGCTCATTCGCGCATGCGCACGGAAGAGCGCACTCATCTCCCTGAGGCTAAATGCAGGCTCAAGGAGATCGGCTCAAAATGTAAAAAACCTAAAAATAGAAAAGTAAAATTTCCCTAACGTGTTCCCTTATGTGACACTGTCACATGAGGTGGGACATGTCCATAATTTTCACAAAAACTTTATTACAATTTAAGGCCCTCCTGTGGATGAGGTTTCATGCTTTTTCTAATTCACACCGAGGCTCCTGGCCTGCCCGCCAACCTTTAATTACTTAATTGACTCTGTCAATGGCCTCAATTGGCCATTGACAGGTTGTTGGGTGCGCAGCTGATTTCGCTGCGTCTCCACATTCCTGAAAATTTAACTGTTTCTAACAAGAAACCTATCCGGTACACCAAGTTTATTAAAGAACCCCTATTTTAGGTAGGGTCGGGGGGTGGAGTTAGGGGGTCAAGTGGGGAGTCAGGTGGCGGGGGGCCAGTGAACTGAAGTCAGGGGGATCAGAGTGAGTGATTTGGGGGGGATGTGAGGGATGACAGTGGGGAGATGATGGGGGAGGCGGTCACTTGTATAGTTACCCAAGCGTAAGACCAAAGTTTTTTTCTATCTAACATTTGGGTAACTATTCATGTAAATAAGTTGGAACTGTCCAAAGTTTCTGACTCTATCTCAGAGTTGCAGACGTTTTTATTGGGTCCAGGGAGCAGGGGGACTTGCCCATCGGAAGTTCAAACTTCCCGGGCAATTTCCAAGGGGTCATCGAGTTGGGACTTCCAAAGTGTCGCGCAGTGTATCTTGGGTGGGGTGGTATGTCTGGCCTCTCACCGTCTGGAGATTGGAAGATCTGGGCCAATGACTTTTCTGAAAGGCATTCAAAAGGGTAATTTAAATTTAATGGGGTCATTCAGTTACAAAAACCATGGATGTCTTAAAAGATCTCAATGTGTGAAAGGTTAAAATACAGGCTGTGAAAGAAATACTACCTTTTTTGGAAAAAGGACTAATCTATTAATAAGCTATTAACTGGACATCTCTCTTAATCTTTCTTTCTCTTTCTCTCTCTCTATTAGTCCTTTAGATTATGAACTTTCTTTATTTTCTTAACTAAAGTTGTATGTAGATAAGTAACAAATGCAGGTATAGATGAAAACACCAGTCAGATCCTATTATCTTTTTGGTTGTCTTCTGTTACAATAAAGTTCAGCTGTTAGTAACTTTGATAGATTTTTCAGAAGTTTTTTAAATGCGTGTATTTGGTTTCCCCTCATGTTTTGGAAGTCACTGGGCTGAATTTTCACATCTCCCAATAAAAGGAAACAAGGCTGTAGTGGCCTGAAAATGGAGTGTAAGGACTTATTGCCTCATTGCCACCATAATGGTGGCTGTTCCTATTTTTCTGGAGTGCTCAAAACTGTGGCTGAAGAGGGACCCAGGCTGATTGGAATATTCAGATCTACAAGACCCAAATGCCTTAGTTGCACTGAACTGATCAGGGTTTACACCTTGCACCCTCCAGCTGATATCATGTGGAGGCTGGGCCAAAGAGAATCTGCACATAGGTTCTTTTTTTATTTTTAGGGAGGAGCAGGAGATCTCCAGGCTCCAAAAAATTCAGCCTGAACCACTACGACTCTGGCTGTCAACACCCACTCAGTGCCAGGAATCTATTTTCCTCAGGGTTTCCAACTACAACCTTCCAATGGTACAATGTTTGCTGGTGATTGCACAATGTTCAGCACCATTTGCGACTCCTCACGTACTGAAGCAGTCTGTTTCCGTATGCAGCAAGACCTGGACAATATTCAGGCTTGGGCTGACAAGTGGCAAGTAACATTCACGCTTCACAAGTACCAGGCAATGACCATCTCCAGCAAGCGAGAATCTAACCTTTTCCCCTTGACATTCAATGGTGTTATCATCACTGAATGAACCACTATTAACATCAGCTTACCATTGACCAGAAAGTGAACTGGACCAGCCACATAAGTATTGTGTCTACAAGAGCAGTTCAGAGGCTAGGAATTCTGTGGGGAGTAATTCACCTCCTGACTCCTCAAAGCCTGTCCACCATCTACAATTCAGGAGTATGATGGAATACTCTCCACTTGCCTGGATGAGCGCAGCTCCAACAACACTCAAGAAGCTCAACACCATCCAGGGCAAAGCAACCCGCTTTATTGGCACCCCATCCACTACCTTCAACATTCACACCATCCAGCATCAATGCACAGTGTCAACAGTGTGTACCAACTACAAGCTGCACTGCAGCAACTCATCAAGCCTCCATCGACAGCACCTTCCAAACCCGTGACCTCTATCACCTAGAAGGACAAGGGCAGCAGATGCATGGGAATACCACCACCAGCAAGATCATCTCCAAGCCAAACATCATCCTGACTTGGAACTATATCTTTGCTCCTTCATTGTTACTGGGCCAAAATCCTGGAACTCCTAGCCTTACAGAACTGTGGGTGCACCTATACCACATGGACCGCAGTGGTTCAAGAAGGCAGTTCACCACCACTTTCTCAAAGGCAATTAGGGATAGGCAATAAATGCTCGCTTAGCCAGCGTTGTCCACATCCTATTAATGAATTTTAAAAATTGGCCAGCTGGGCAAGTTGTACAATGCCCTTGCGAAATATGGCCATGGCGCAGTCATTGATGGAGGCCCCTTGCAATGTCTTTATTAAGGTTTGGATCAGTATCCTTTATGGTTCAAGCTAACATCGCAGCTTTGCATTCTGGTTTAGGAGAATGCCTGCATTTGAGCTGAGAGCACAGCATGCAGTCCAACGACCAAAGCTGCTGCCAATCTGTCAAGTGGGGTGCGGGGAGGTGGGTGGGGTTTTGGACAGCCATGAAGTGCACTACACACTGGCCATCCAAGTGGTGGCCAGAACTCTCTGGCATGAATAAAGGGGCCTTCAGACCTAACCAAGAGAGGTTCTTAGTGCACGCATACTAACCCATGCATCTCTCTCTTTGATCCTGCAGGAGGAGAACATCAGGACCACAGAGCCTGGTGATTTAGTAGTATGCCTCGTGGCTTATAGGGAGCAGAGAAGAAGAAGAGAGCAGATGAGGTGCCTGGCTCGGCAAAGGGAGGAGCACCTCCCTCAAGATGAAGGGGCGGCAGGGCCTGCTGCACACGCAGCTGAAGATCCACAGAGAGCCGTCGTTCATAGGTGCTTCGCCAGACCCAGGGTCTATAGACGGCACCTGTCATTCTTGCAGATGACTGAGAACCAGTGTCGGCGAAGACTGCGCAAGTCTAGGGAACTGGTTGGTCACATATGCCACCTCCTGCAGGATTTGGCGCCATGGGGACATAGAGGGCATCCACTGCCAGTAGCCATGAAAGTGACCATGGTGCTCAATTTTTACGCCAGTGGCTCCTTCCAGGGCTCCACAGGTGCCCTGTGTGGGATCTCGCAAGTCGCCATGCATATGTGTGTTCAGGAGGTCTCGGACACCATCTTTGTGAAGGCATTTCACCCAGGATTAGAAAAGCCAGGAAGCAGCAACGCTGGGATTTTTGCAGATCTCTGGTTTTCCACAGGTGCAGGGTGCCATCGACTGCACTCATGCAGCACTTAGATCTCCATGGCAACAAGCAGTCAACTATGTCAACCACAAGTTCAGCTATCGTGCGACAACCATAAATGCTTCCTGCAGGTCTGCGCATGATTTCTAGGGAACGTCCATGACTCCTACACCCTTAGAAGGTCTCAGATCCCTGACATCTTCCAGCATCCACAGAGTCTGCAGGGTTGGCTCCTCGGGGACAAGGGCTACCCACAGAAGGCGTGACTGATGATACCCGTGCAGCAGCCTCAGACAGCAGCAGGGTGATGATAAAATGAGGCTCATGCCGCGACCCAGATTTTGGTGGAACAAACGATAGGCAGCTGAAAAATGAGGTTCCAGTGCCTTGACAGGCCCAGTGGAGCACTGCAATACCGTCCCCAGAGAGGGTCGCGCATCATTGTTACTTGCTGCGTGCTGCACAACCTGGCGCTGCAAAGTGGGGAGGACCTGGCTGAGGAGGAGATGGAGGAGCTGCACGTATCTTCTGATGAGGATGAAGAAGATGCCGATGATGAGGTCCTCGAAGGTGAGGTGGCCAGTAATGAGGTCATCACAATGGCCAGATGAGGCCGGCACACTCGGGAGACCCTCATAGCTTCAAGATTTGTGGAGGATGATGAGAAAATACAGTGAGGACAGTCCTGACATCCACACCTTGCATCTGTGAACATTTGACCCCTGTGTGGCTGATGGAAGCGCACAAACCCTCAGTACTCAGTGTCATGTCATGGAGACACAGCGGAGGCCCGAATAGTCACTAGATTCCAGGAGGATGATGATGACATGCACTGAGGACACTCCATAGATCTTTACATAGCCTCTGTGAATGTCTGACTCCTGTCTGGCTGAGGGCAACTTGCTTGTGCTCTGAGATCAGGGTCATATCATGGAGACACAGCGTGAAACTTTAAATGCAGCTGATCCTTTGTCAGCCTTCAGCACCTGACCCTTCAGGAGCACAGTGTCACTGGTCACAGATGCTGAGGAGATGGGGGCCAGCCCCACCTCAAAGGTGCTGAGAGCACACAAAGAGAATGATGGAACTCTGTGAAACCTGCCTACGACATTCTGGCAGCAATGACAAGCACCATCGAGGTGCAGGCATCACTGATGTGTCCAGTGAGTGTGAGGCTGGACCATCACTTTGCTCCGAACGTTACACACTGCACAGAGAAGAGGCCCTGGAATGAGACACCTGCCTTTATCTTGTGCAGGAACCAAGGTTTCACATCTGAGTGACAAGAACACTGCTCACCAGAACAAGGAGCCATAGTCACAAATCTTTGTATAATCATCAAATTTAGAAATTGATAAGGCAACGGAAAGCAATGCTGCTAACATGGATCCCTGTGGAATGCCACTGTAATATGCATTAATAACTACCTTCCCTATCCCAGCAGCAGATCTGCAGACTCGTAAACTTTTTGTGACCTCATCCAATACCATGTTTTCCTGGAATTGCGAAGATTGCCAATTTTCCCAGGTGTGCTGGCATCCTAAGCATCTCACCTACAATAAGGTTGACGATTAACATTTCGACTCGAAACGTTAACTCTGTTTCTCTCTCCACAGATGCTGCTAGACCTGCTGAGTTTTTCCAGCATTTTCTGTTTTTGTTTCAGATTTCCATCATCTGCAGTATTTTGCTTTTATCTTAGTGTTTAATTCACTGCCACTTCTCTTCCAGGAAAGCCTGCCTTGAAGATATACTGCTCTTCTCTCCGACAGGATTTCACCCTGTTCACCTTCATTGCTTTCTATTTCCCTCCTGGTGTTTGACAAGGTGTTTACCAAAACTCGCTTTCACAGCCATATTTCCTTCCTCAGCAACTGTCTCCATCTTCAACTTATCCCACATGGATTCCAACTGAAGTTTCATCCCTCATGTTTCGAATCCACCCAGGATTACAGGTATCTCCGGGACATACAACGATCCTCAGACTGCTGTTCTCGCCGCATCCTGAGATCCACATTCCGTGCCATACATTGCTATATGAACACACTCAACCTCTCCCTCCAGCAGCACTGACTCATCCTATCTCAAAGCTGTCCTTGTCCCCAGTTTCATTTTATTCTTCATCTCATCCGATGCCTTAACAAGAAACATTTCCTCTTCCTTTCAGATGCTAAGGAACGCAAGCTCCAATAACTTATTGATACCAATGCCCATCCGGGGTCCTCCACCCTTCCCGTGCCTCTGACCCCATCCCTTTTTCTAACCCCAGCCCTTGCCGTGTATTCACCATACCCTCTGACCTTCCTCTCTCGGATGCTGAACGTTCAGTGCTCAGCAAAGGACTCAGTTTCATACCCTTATGCCCTCACCTTAATGAATTTCGAGCTCGGCACGATGCTGAACTTTTCTTCTGCCACCTTCGTCTCCATGCTCACTTCTTTGGGCACGAGTCCTCCCCCATTCAATGGATCCTTCCACCCACCTCCAGTATTCTCCCTCCACCTGGGCCCCTCCCTTTGGCCTCTTACTTGCTCTTGACCTTTTGATTGAGAACTGTCGGCGTGACATCAGCCATTTCAATTTATCTGCTCCTTCACTCACTCTAACCTGCCTCCTTCTGAACATGCCACACACCGTTCACTCAGGTCCAACCCTGACTTTGTTATCAAACCTTCCAAGAGGGTGGTGCTGTTGTTGTCTGGCATACTGACCTCTACCTCGCAGAGGCTGAGCGCCAACTCTCAGACACTTCTTCCTACCTCCCCCTGGATCATGAACCCATCACTGAACATCAAGCCATTATTTCCAGGACTGTCACTGACTTCATCTCCTCTGGAGGTCTTCCCTCCACAGCTTTCAACCTCATAGTCTCTCAACCCCAGACAGCCTGCTTCTACCTCCTTCCCAAAATCCACAAACAGGACCCATCATGTCATCCTGTTCCTACCCCTTGGAACTTATTTCTTCCTACCTTTACTCCGTTCTCTCTCTCCTTGTCCGGCCTCTTCCCATCCGCTGTTTCCTCCCACTGTCGTTGACAGGGCCCTCAACTGTGTCCCACCCATCTCCCGCACCTCTGCTGTCGCCCTTTCTCCTCCCTCCCAGAACAATGATAGGGTCCCCCTTGTCCTCACTTTTCACCCCAACAGCCTCTGTATTCAAAGGATCATCCTCCGCCATTTCCACCAACTCCAGCATGATGCCTTCACCAAACACATCTTCACCACACACACTCCCTGTCAGCATTCTGTAGGGACTATTCCCTCCAGGACACCCTGGTCCACTCCTCCATCGCCTCCTAAACCTCATCCCCTTCCCATGGCACCTTCCCATACAACCGCAGAAGGTGCAACACCTGCCCTGTTACCTCCTCTCTCCTCACTGTCCAAGGGCCCAAACACTCCATTCAGGTGAAGCAGTGCTTCAATTACACCTCCTTCAATTTGGTCTATTGCATTCGCTGCTCCCAATGCAGTCTCCTCTACATCGGGGAAACCAAACGTAGACTGGGTGACCGCTTTGCGGAACACCTTTGGTCTGTCTGCAAGTATGACCCAGACCTCCCTGTCGCTTGCCATTTCAACACACCATCCTGCTCTCATGCCCACATGTCCTTCGTTGGCCTGCTGCAATGTTCTAGTGAAGCCCAACGCAAACAGGAGGAACAGCACCTCATCTTCCGATTAGGCACTTTACAGCCTTCTGGACCTAATAATGATTTCAACTTCAAACCATACACTGTCTCCTCTATCTTCACCACTTTTTAATCCCTGTTTTAAAAAAAAAATCTATTTTTTATTTTCTTCTTTTCATTTTTATTAATTTATTTATTGTTTTATCCCCTTCCATCCCCCTTTTTAATCCCTTTTGTTATCCCTTTTCCCCAACCACCCTACCCCACCCCCAAAAGGGCCATCTGTCACTTGTTCTATGTTGTTTCTTCACAGAGTGCTGACCCTTGTTCTGCTATGAACACATTCTGCTTTCTTACCTTTATGCCATTATCAGCACCTTCTTTAGTCTTTATCACTACCATTAATACTCCCTTTTTCTTGTGTCCATGACATCTTGGTCAATCTCGCCTTAGTCCCCACCCATCGCTGACCTATCCAGCTTTACCTGCTCCAACCCCCTTAAACAGTGTAAATTCCATCACATTTCTGCTTGTCTTTAGCTCTGAAGAAGAGTCATACTGACTCGAAACGTTAACTCTGTTTCTCTCTCCACAGATGCTCTCAGACCTGTTGAGCTTTTCCAGTGTTTTCTGTTTTTCTTTCGTATTTCCAGCATCCATGGTATTTTGCTTTTATCTGCAATTCCCCTGATGCCTTATACCATATCAACAATTTCCAGTTTTCTGGCCTTAACCACCTCCTCTTCACCATGGACATCCAATCCCACTACACCTCTATCCCCCGCCAGGATGGTCTGAGGGCTCTCTGCTTCTTCCTTGAACAGAATCCCGAATAATCCTCATCCACCACCACTCTCCTCCGCCTGGCTGAACTTGTTCTCTCTCTGAACAATTTTTCCTTTAACTTGTCTCACTTCCTCCAAATAAAAGGTGTGGCTATGGGTACCCACATAGGTCCCAGTATGCTTGTCTCTTTATGGGGCGTGTGGAACATTCCTTGTTCCAATCCTACTCAGGTCCCCTCCCATAACTCTTTCTTTGGTACATCAATGACTGTTTCACTGCTGCTTCATGCTCTCGTCTGGACCTGGAAAAATTTATCAATTTTGCTTCCAATTTGAACCCCTCTATAACCTTCACATGGTCCATCTCCGACACTTCCCTTCCCTTTCTTGACCTCACTGTCTCCATTTCTGGTGATAGTCTGTCCACCAATATTCATTACAAGCCTACCGACTCCCACAGCTACCTTGACTACAGCTCCTCACACCCTGCTTCCTGTAAGGGCTTCATTCCAAAACAACGCTTCTGACATGTCATCCTTCTTCACTAACTGAGGTTTTCCCCCATCTGTGGTTGACAGGGCCCTCAACTGTGCCCAATCCATCTCCCGCACCTCTGCCCTCATCCCTTCCCCTCCCTCCCAGAACAATGATAGGATCCCCCCTTATTCTCACTTTTCACCCTAGCATTCAAAGGGTCATCCTCTGCCATTTCCGCCAACTCCAGCATGATGCCACTGACAAACACATCTTCCCCTAACCACCCCCGTCAGCATTCCATGGGGACCATTCCGTCCCTGACACCCTGGTCCACTCCAGTATCACTCCAAACATCTCATCCCCTTCCCATGGCACCTTCCCATGCAATCGCAGAAGGTGCAACACCTGTCCTGTTACCTCCTCTCTCCTCACCGTCCAAGGGCCCAAACACTCCTTTCAGGTGAAGCAGTGCTTCACTTCCACCTCCTTCAATTTGGTCTATTGCATTCGCTGCTCCCAATGCGGTCTCCTCTACATCGGGGAAACCAAATGTAGACTGGGTGACCGTTTTGCGGAACACCTTTGGTCTGTCTGCAAGTATGACCCAGACCTTCCAGTTGCTTGCCATTTCAACACACCATCCTGCTCTCATGCCCACATGTCCTTCCTTGGCCTGCTACAATGTTCTACTGAAGCCCAACGCAAACAGGAGGAACAGCACCTAATCTTCCGATTAGGCACTCTACAACCTTCCAGGCTTAACATTGAGCTCAACAACTTCAGACCATAAACTCTCTTCTCTATCTTCACCCCTTTTTAATCCCTTTTAAAAACAAGCATTAACTTATTTTAATTTTTATTCATTTTTTCATTGTTTTATCCCCTTTATCCCCCTTTTTCCCCAACCACCAGCCCCTCCTCCAACAGCCCCCCAAAAAAGGCCATCTGTAATTTGTTTTATGTTCTTTCACAGTGCTGACCCTTGTTCTGCTATGAGCACATTCTGATTTCTTATCTTTACGCTGCTATCAGCACCTTTTTTAGTCTTCAACACTACCATTAACACTCCCTTTGTCTTGTTTTCATGACATCCTAGTCAATCTCTCCTTCGCACCCACCTATTGCTGGCCTTCTATCCAGCTTTACCTGCTCCAACTCCTTAAACAGTATAAATTCCATCACATTTCCATTTTGCTTTAGCTCTGAAGAAGAGTCGTGTGGACTCAAAACCCTAATTCTGTTTCTCTCCCCACAGATGCTGTCAGATCTGCTGAGTTTTTCCAGCATTTTCTGTTTTTATTTCATATTTCCGCACCTGCAGTATTTCGCCTTTATCAACATAAATGATAGTTGTGGGACCGTACTGCTGAGAGCTAATTATGGAAAGCAACAGCTCCACTCAAACTACTGTTGATGATTCATTAAAGACAGTCCAGGATTCAGAGGAAGCAGGGAATAAAAAAAATTAAATGTTATTTCAAAAATTTTCAATGAGCCGCCTTCCACAAGGTGTTACTCTGTGGTTCATGCCAGCAAAAAACCAACATGTTAATGTAAATCTGAGCCTTTAGTTGGAGGCTCTAATAGAGAAAGCTTTTGAGGAGGTAAATATTGAAAGATGCTTTCCACTGATTGAAAGGGGCCATAGACTCATTGGAAAGAAGAGAGATATCAGAAGAACTTTTTTTCACAGAGAGTTAGCGTACAATGGAATACTTTAGCTGAAGTGACTATTCATGTAGTGGCTATAACTAAACTTAAAAAATAAATGGAAAAATATTTGAAAGGGAAGAATATAAAATATGTTGGGAAAAGAAAGTGAAAGGGGTTTAAAGTTGAAAAGCTATCAATGGCACAATGGGCTGAATGGACACCTTGGGCGGAATTTAATGCCTTCCCCCAGGATGAGTTTGGAGGTGGGGGTGTGGATGGAAGGGTGCCTGATGGGGTCCCCACTGCCTTTCTGCCTCTGCCCTGATTAAATCTAGGGCGGGAAGGCTTGTGGTTGGCATTCCAGCCCCACTGCTAATTGAGGCCCTAACTGGGGAATTAATGCCATTTAAGGGCCTCAGCCCACTACTGCTGGTATTCAACCAGTGGCAGGTGGGGCAGTCACCACACAGGAGGTCCGAAAATCAAACCCTTTTTTGTCCACTGAGGGGCTCTCGGCATTTCCCTTGTTCAAATGCACCCAGTGCCTGATCAAGGCGCCTGGTATTGGGAAGTGGGTGGCCCACTCAGAGACACCCCTTGGCCTTGCTACCCACCTCCCTCCACCCCCTCATCACCACCCCGCAATCCCCATCCCACACTCACCCACCTGTGGCCTGGGTCCCTCAGAGATCCTAGGCCTCTTCCTGGGTACATTGCTGGCAGCTGCCGCTCCCATTGATGCTGCCTGCAAAGGACAGCTGCAAGCCCTTGATTGGCCAACAGCTCTGGTGGCAGGATTTCCACTCCCAAGGTCCTTGATCCTGGGGAAGGCCTGCCACTGGCCACTCAAGTGCCTGAGAGACACTTTATACCGGTGGGCCTTCCTCTCCAGCTGGCGGGTAAGATCCCCGTTGCCTGCATTAAATACCACACCTTGAGTGCTAGCATCTTATGATTTTGATGATGGAAGAAGAGTAATGCCTTTTGGAAAATTATTGCCTTTCATTCACTGTCCATGTTTTTGCCACTATTAACATAACAAAAGAGAATTAAAACCATGGCCTAGACATTTGATCAAGCCCAAAAACACGGAGGCAGGGAGAGGGGCACATAGGCCACCCACCTGTTAGTGCTGCCCCAGACAACACAAAATAGTCATGCTGCCTGCATAATAATATGAGTCAGTCATGTAGTCAGCTCTATTTATTGACTACATGCTTGTTTGGAGGGCTGGATATTAGTCATCTTACTTCTGAATTTTTCAAAGTCAAAGAAAAAGGACAATAAATGTGCAGCAGGTTCTTTGCACATATGCTTCAGCCAGCTATCTGGTACTGCTGGGTAAGCTTACCTTGTCGGCTTCCCTAAGGTGTCTCATCTTCAGCCTCTGGTTCCAGACCTTGTCAGTTGTGCACACAAACATAAGCCTAGCTGCACCTCCTACCAGCGATTTTACAATGCTGTCCTTTTGGGAGAATGGGAAAAACAACCAGAATCTCGACATACTGAACTTATGCTGTGCAGCAGTTCATCCACTTTACTTACCATCAAGCTAGAGGTCATGTGCTGCACTACTCCAAAACCTGCCCAGAGACTTCATTACCTATGCCAATATATATTTTGCCAGCCCCTTGTTTCTATCACCCATACTGCCTTTTTAAAGAAATTTCTGATGTATAGGCAGAAAGATATAATTGTTTTTCCAATCTATGTTCCCGCATAATCCATGATTTATCTTTAAGTGGCTGTATCCATTTAAATTTCCCACATGGTGATTTGCTGCCCCATACCGGCTTTCCTACAATTTCCAAGTGTGAGCCCTAATGTGGTTTGAGATCTCCCCTGCATGAATGAAACAGGACAACCAGAGGAAATTCATTGACCCTAACATGTGGCCACAACAATAAACTAAAGCCTGCTGTACGACAGTTGTCCTGTTTTAGTGCCTGGCCCCCACTGAACTGAAGCCCCCCCAAAAAAATCACCCTATCATACCATTTAGAACATTTTATTGCCTGTGCTTCAGATTATCCCTAGAGCCTTCACTTCCAATCCTGACCAGCCATTTATCTAGATGTTTTCTAAAGAAATTAATCAACACAACATTTACTACTCTGACTGGGTGTGTGTTTTACCAATTAGAGTCATAGGGTCATAGAGTCATAGAGGTCTACAGCATAGAAAAAGGCCCTTCGGCCCATCGAGTCTGCGCCGGTCAAACTAATACCTAACTATACTAATCCCATTTTCCAGGACTAGGCCCATAGCCTTGTATGCCATGGCATCGCAAGTGCACATCCAAATACTTCTTAAATGTTATGAGGGTTTCTGCCTCTTCCACCCTTTCAGGCAGTGAGTTCCAGATTCCCACCACCATTTGGGTGAAAAAATTCTTCTTCACAGCCCTTCTAAACTTCCTGCCCCTTACCTTAAACCTGGTTATTGATCCCTCCACCAAGGGGAAAGGTTCCTTCCTGTCGACCCTATCTATGCCCCTCATAATTTTATACACCTCAATCATATCCCCCCTCAATCTCCTCTGCTCCAAGGAAAATAACCCCAGTCTATCCAATCTCTCCTCATAACTAAAACTCTCCAGCCCAGGCAACATCCCGGTAAATCTCCTCTGCACTCTCCCTAGTGCAATCACATCCTTCCTATAATGCGGATTCCAGAACTGCACGCAATACTCTAGCTGTGGCCTAACCAGCATTTTATGCAGTTCCAGCATAACTTCCCTGCTCTTATATTCTACGCCTTGGCTAATAAAGGCAGGTATTCCATATGCCTTCTTAACCACCTTATCTACCTGTCTCGCTACCTTTAGGGACCAGTGGACATGCACATCAAGGTCCATCTGATCCTCGGTACTTCCCAGGGTCCTACCATTCATCATGTATTCCTGTGCCTTGTTTGTCCTACCCAAGTGCATTACCTCAAACTTACCCAGATTAAATTCCATTTGCCACTGATCAGCCCATCTGACCAGCCCGTCTACATCCTCCTGTAATCTAAGGCTATCCTCCTCACTATTTACCACCCCACCAAATTTCGTGTCATCCGCGAACTTACTGATCAACCTTCCTACATTCAAGTCTAAATTGTTTACATATATCACAAACAGCAAGGGACCCAACATCGATCCCTGTGGAATCCCACTGGACACAGGAATCCAGTCACAAAAACACCCCTCGACCATCACCCCTTGCTTCCAGCCACTCAGTCAATTCTGGATCCAATTTGCCAAATTGTCTTGGATCCCATGGGTTCTTACCTTCGTTATCAGTCTCCCATGAGGGACCTTATCAAAAGCCTTGATGACGTCCAAGTAGACTACGTCAAATGCATTGGCCTTATCTACACACCTGATCAGCTCTTCGAAAAATTCAATCAAATTGGTCAGACATGACCTCCCCTTAACAAAACCATGCTGCCTGTCCTTGATTAATCCCTGCCTCTCCAAGTGTAGATTAATTCTATTCTCAGAATTGCTTCCAATAGTTTCCCCACCACTGAGGTTAGACTGATTGGCCTGTAGTTCCCTGGTTTATTCCTTCCTCCCTTCATAAATATCGGTACCTCATTGGTTTTCCTCCAGTCCTCTGGCACCTCTCCTGTGGCCAGAGAGTTATTGAAAATTATTGCCAGCACCCCTGCTATTTCCTCCCTTGCCTCACTCAACAGCTTGGGTTACATTTCATCTGGGCCTGGAGATTTATCCACTTTTGAGCCTGCCAGACCACTTAAAACCTCCTCCCTTTCTATGCTAATTTCTTTAATTATATCATAGTCCTTCTGCCTGATTTCCATACCCATGTCGTCCCTCTCACTTGTGAACACCGACACAAAGTATTCATTTGGAACCCTACCTACATCTTCCGGCTCCACACACAAATTACTACTATGGTCCTTAATGGGCACTACTCTTTCCCTAGTTATCCTCTTATTCTTAATGTACTTGTAAAATAACTTTGCATTTTCCTTTATTTTGCCTGCCAATGTTTTTTCATGCCCCCTTTCTGCTCTCCTAATTTCCTTTTTAAGTTCGCCCCTACATATTCTATACTCCTCTAGGGTTTGCGCTGTTTTGAGCCCTCGGTATCTGCCATAAGCCTCCCTTTTTGTCTTTATCCAATCTTGTATAATCACTCGACATCCAGGGTTCCCTGGATTTGTTGGTCCTACCCTTTATCTTTACTGGAATATGTTGGCCCTGTACTCTCCCTATTTCCTTCTTGAATGAGTCCCACTGCTCTGATGCAGATTTACCTAAAAGTAGCTGGTCCCAGTCCACTCTGGCCAAATCATATCTGATCTTATTAAAATCGGCCTTCCCCTAATTTAGATCTCTGATTTCTGGCCCATCCTTGTCCTGTTCCATAAGAACCTTGAATCTAACGGAGTTATGATCACTATCTGCAAAATGCTCCCTCACTGATACCTCTATCACTTGCCTGGCTTCATTCCCTAACATTAAGTCCAGGACTGCCCCCTCTTTTGTAGGACCTTCTACATACTGGCTTAAAAAACCCTCCTGGCTGCATTTTAAGAATTCTGCTTCCTTTAAACTATCACACTATGACTAACCCAGTTAATGTTGGGGATGTTGTAATCCCCCACTATTACTACCCTATTATTTTTACACTTCTCTGAAATTTGCCTACATAACTGCTCTTCTATTTCTCCCTGACTGTTTGGGGGCCTATAGTACACTACCAGCAATGTGATTGCTCCTTTTTTGTTTTTCAGTTCTACCCATACGACTTCATTTGAGGAGCCTTCTAAGATGTCATCCCTCCTTACTGCTGTAATTGATTGCTTGATAAATATTGCGATACCCCTTCCCCTTTTACCTCCTTCCCTGTCTCGCCTGAAGACATCTATATCCTGGAATATTAAGCTGCCAATCCTGCCCCTCTCTCAACCATGTCTCTGTGACAGCAATGACATCATATCTCCATGTGTTAATTTATGCCCTCAACTCATCTGCCTTATTCGTCAGACTCCTTGCATTAAAATAAATACCATCCAACCTTGCCAAATTCCCTTGTGCCTTAACTGGCCTATAATTTCTATGCCTTCCAGACTCACTTGCTCTCTCTTCTAATTATGGTTGCGCATCTCCTCCTGCTGAACCTCCTCTCAGGATTCCATCCCCTCTTTAAACCCGCCCCAAGAGCACTAGCAAACCTCCTCACAAGGATGTTGGTCCCATTCCGGTTCAGGTGCAACCTGTCCGCCTTGTACAGGTCCCACTGCCCCCAGAAATGGTCCCAATGTCCCAGAAATCTAAAGCCCTTCCTCTTGCACCATCTCTCCAGCCACACATTCATCTAGACTAACCTTCTATTTCTATACTCACTAGCGCGTGGCACCGGAAGTAATCCAGAGATTACTATCTTTGAGGTCTTGTTTTTTAATCTGCTTCCTAGCTCCATAAATTCTGCTTGCAGGACCTCATCCCTCTTTCTACCTATGTCATTGGTACCAATATGTACCACTATCTCTGCCTGTTTGCCCACCCCCTTTAGAATGCCGTGCAGCTGTTCAATGACATCCTTGACCCTGGCACCAGGGAGGCAACATAACATCCTGGAGTCACGTCTACGGCTGCAGAAATGCCTGTCTGTTCCCCTTGCTATTGAGTCTCCTACCGCTATTGCTCTTCCCCTCTTTTTCAACCCCCCTGTGCAGCTGAGCCACTCATAGTGCCATGAGCATGGCTGCACTCCCCAGAGGAACCGTCACTCTCACCGTTTTCCAACACAGAAAAACGGTTCTCGAGCGAGATGCATCCTGGGGATTTCCTGACTACCTTTCTTCTGACTGATGGTCACCCATTCCCTCTCTGTCTGCACTTCTGTAAGCTGTGGGATGACCACGTCAAAAAACGTGCTATCCACTAAAACCTCAGTGCCTCCAGCTGCCGCTCAAGCTCTGAAACTCAGAGCTCAAGTAGCTGCAGCTGGTGTCATTTCCTGCACACGTGGTTGGTCAGAGCGCAAGGGGCGTCTAGGACTTCCCATATGTTGCAGGCGGTACATAACATGGGACTGAGCTGCCCTGCCTTGCCGCTAGTTGAAAAAAGACCTTACTTTAAGTTAAATACAGTAAGAAAAACATTAAATTATTTATGGGCTTTAAATAAAAACTAGAACTCCTACCTTTCCTTAGCTTAATCTATTTTAAACAGGAGAAAAACATTTACCCACTACTCACTAATGAGCTCACATTTGTGCTGACATCACTTTTTGAAGTTTCCCTGCACTCGCGCTGGTTCTGATCTCTCCGCCGTTCTCTCGCGCTGTCTTGTGATGTCACTCTTGTTATTTTCAACAAGAATTGACTGTGGGATACTCTTCCTAGATTGCTTCGCCATGATGCTGACTGCAGGACACACTCTTCCTAGACTGCATCACCACGATGCTGACTGCAGGACACTCTTCCCAGACTGCTTCACCGTGATGCTGACTGCGGGACACTCTTCCCAGACTACTTCGCCACGGTGCTGACTACAGGACACTCTCCCTAGACTGCTTCACCACGGTGCTGACTGCAGGACACTCTCCCCAGACTCATGTCTACTATTCTATGTTGGTTCCATATGTTTCATTGGGGCAGGCACAGTATCCCAGGTTTGTGACACCTACCTCAGTGGAACTCATTGGAGACTGGCAGTCAAACTTACATAGACTTTGGCTACAATATTCTCACTGAATTTATGTTGCTGAAGGACAACTTTCTTGCTGTGATAATTTAAAATCAGACTGCAGTGAAATAGTTCCATTTGGGAGCCTTGAGCTTGTCCCACTCAAGTCCCACTCCAGGTACACCATGTGCAAAAGTTTAGCCAGCTAGACTCCTAGAGGAGGTGAGCTAATAAGACACAAACTGGCATTGTATCTAGCCTAGCCACAGGAACCTCCTGCTGACATTGCAACATTACTCAGCATTCAAAGCAGTGACCTGCCAAAGCAATAGAGCGGTAGAGCATGGAAATTACTGATGATCAAAGAGGGAGGGCAAAATAACTTCAGTCATGCCTTGACAACTTCATTCGGACAGCCCAAACAGCAGGAGATCCAGGTAATTACCTATAATTTCTCTATTAAACCTTTTGCATTATGCTGTGTTAATGAAACACTGGCTGAGATCATGCTCTTTTGCCTCCTGCCAATAATTTCACTTTATTCACCGGATTATTCACAGGTCTGTGAATCCTTGCTTCCCCTCCCCAACCCGAAGGTGGCATTTACCTCTACAAAACAGTCTTTTATAAAGTTGTTGAATACTGCCCAAATAATAGTCTTGTAATATACTTCTAATCCTTAGTACATGTACACTGAGTATCCAATTCTAGCAAGGTAACTCAGTACGTTACACAAGCCAACATAATGCAAAACAAATCAACAGTACTCACAGTGTATTAGCAATTCAGAGTTAGTGAAAGTTGCTTATCCTTTCATATATTTAATAAGACAGAAGTCCAAAATGACAACCCATTTTTACATATCTCCTAGATCCTTTATATAATATTGTGAGTAATTGATGGATCTATGGCTGCACAGTCTGAACCAAAGAAGAAAGTATCGCTCAATTTATTTTTTTGCAACCAAATTTCTCGTCGGCCCCATCCCTTCTGAAAACCATTGGGTCCAATTTGTTAATCTTAATTCGCCACATTCCTCAGGTTTATGAGACATTTATTAACCATTTCTAGTTGCTGTGAGAGTATTAAGAATAAACTATGTAATGTGGGTCCGGAGTCACAAGTAGACCAGACTAGTTAAGGACTGGGCGGGTTCCTTTCCCTGAAGAACATTAGTGAACCAATTGAGTTTTTACAATAAATTCAGATGGAATTAGTATTACTTAGCAGTTTAGATGTGATGGCACCAGGAAAGGAAAATCAGCCTCATCGGTACTGACGCTTGATAAGCACAGTTAATGGGTGCTAACAGTCCTCCAGTACTGAGCTGATTTTCAATCTTTCCGTGCGAGTTTAGGCAATGAGAAACAGCAAGCAATTTCACCATGGAGGGTGATAGCTATGATCAATTTTGTCCTATTATTTACAAATGTAAACTGTCCAGCAAGGATCATTAGATGGCAATCAAGAGTGGCAACCTTCGTTGAATTTTATTGTCCTTTTTATTATCCCTACTTCTACACAAGAAATCAGCTGCATTCACAGAGACGGGTGGGTTTGGCCGGGGTGCGAAATAAAAAATTCCAACCTGCCACCAGCATGCCCATGCCCACATGTTTTAATGGTGGCGGCTCGAGGACGAGTGACCAAAACTCTCTCAGGAGGCAGGTGTTACTGAAATATTGTGAGAAAGATAGATCAGAATGGTGGCTGCTGCTGGTAACACATTTGAGCCTTCACCAGGGATCAAGAGGGAAAGTTTCAACAATGGAGGTGCGTACCTCTCATATAAATCTTTGCCCTTATATATGCACTGAAATCGAAAATTACCACGTATATATAGATACTGAAGACCACATAGAATGGAGGAATTTGAGCATTCTTCATTCTCCACAACAATTAACTAAACTTGGTTTAATAAGATAATGTATTTATTTGAAGGAAAGGAAGGAAATTATCCAATGAAGTAGCTACCAAAGTAGTTAACTTCCCCACTGTTTCTACTGAGTGCATGTAGCCATAACTCAATGGCCTTGAATGTCTACATTCTCCAGTAAAGTGGAATTAACATTGTTGCTGTATTTGTCAAAGGGTGAAGAATGAATGTTGGAATTCCTTGGAAAGGAACAAAAGTCAAAACTCCTGCATTGATAGCTGGCATGAGATATTGAATGAATTTAGAATTCCCCCACTCTATGCACTAATTGCTGTAAGCAACTAGTGATGATCTGTCTTACATGGCAGTGCCAACACCCAAATAATTCTATTATAATTAATTATTGAAAATTAAAGTCTTAACTTAAATGACAAACTGAAGCTACTGTTGTGTCCAGGCATGATTCTGCATTTTATTGTAGTATTTTTCACTCAAGGGGTTAGTTGAACCATACCATTGAGTTTTGCTGTTAACCTTCATATCAATACAACTGCAGAAACAATGGGCTCAATTTTACAGCCCCCCCTCCCCCCACCCTGGGGAAGGTTGACAGGTTGGGAGGGGCCCACAAAATCAGGTGCCATGCTATGGGTGCCAGTCTTGTTGCCTACCTCCCCATCACAATTTTACCAGTGGCCTTAAGGACCTCCTCCATCCACTACTGGGATTTAACCCACAGTGGGCGAGGCCCATGCCAAGTGTGCAGCCCGGCAGCTATCACTGGGCTGTTGGAAGGGCAAGGGATTAACCTTCTGTACGGCCCCCCTGTGCCCATCAGAGACCCTTCCCCGAGGTTTTCCCACTCCGTTTCCCCTCTCCTGCTGCCCTGCCCACTCTGGCACCCACCCTCTTGCCCCCTCGTCAGGGTCTGCCAGTCCGGTCCCAGCAATACCCGCCCCAGTTAGCTTCACATTGCCTCCATCGACGATTGCCATTGGGGACTGGATTTAGCCCCATCAGAGGCCACCGTTGCCAGTGGTACTGCTGGGACCAGAAAGCTGCCAGTCCATTGATTGGCTGGAGGCTCTCGAAGGCAGTACTTCCTCCCCAGATGTGGCGGGAAGGCTTGCCCTGAGTCAATTAAGGGCCTGGCAGTCATTAATTTGTTGCTGGGTGAGCAGGCAAAGCTGGGGACCCAGCCGCCACCATCCTCCCCTTCCCCCTTGTAAAATCCAGCCTAATCAATGTACCTCTTGTACATCCTGGTTCAGTCAGGAAATAGATTTCTTTGTCAGTCTCCTGCTTTAAAATCTTTAAGCAACCCTCACTACTATCAAAAACAAAAATAGCTGGAAAAACTCAGCAGGTCTGACAGCATCTGCGGAGAGGAATACAGTTAATGTTTCAAGTCCGTATGACACTTCATCAGAACTAAGAAATATAGAAATGAGGTGAAATATAAGCTGGTTGAGGGGGGTGGGACAGGTAGAGCTGGATAGAGGGCCAGTGGTAGGTGGAGGCAAAGAAGAGATCGCCAAAGATGTCATGGACAAAAGGACAAAGGGGTATTGATGGTGGTGATATTAGCTAAAGAATGTGCTAATGATGACATTAAGGGTAGAAAGCAGGATGAGCAAGTGACAGATAGCCCTAGTGGGGATGGGGTGGGGGGAAGGGATCGAAA
This sequence comes from Cetorhinus maximus, assembly GCF_964194155.1. Lineage (NCBI taxonomy): Eukaryota > Metazoa > Chordata > Chondrichthyes > Lamniformes > Cetorhinidae > Cetorhinus > Cetorhinus maximus. The sequence continues at coordinate 70,715,074 of NC_135888.1, forward strand.
TAGGCTAAAAGGTGGAGATAAAACAATGGATGGAAATACATTTAAAAATAATGGAAATAGGTGAGAAAAGAAAAATATATATATAAAAAAATAAAAAATTATAAATTAAGACTGGGTGACCGCTTTGCGGAACACCTTTGGTCTGTCTGCAAGCATGACCCAGACCTCCCTGTCACTTGCCATTCCAACACACCACCCTGCTCTCATGCCCACATGTCCGTCCTTGGCCTGTTGCAATGTACCAGTGAAGCTCAACGCAAACTGGAGGAACAGCACCTCATCTTCTGATTAGGCACTTTACAGCCTTCCGGACTGAATATTGAGTTCAACAACTTCAGATCATGAACTCTCTCCTCCATCCCCACCCACTTTCTGATCCCCCTTTTTCCAATAATTTATCATTTAAAAAAAAAGTTTTAAATATATTTTTCTTTTCCCAACTATTCCATTATTTTTAAATGTATTTCCATCCATTGTTTTATCTCCACCTTTTAGCCTATTTTGATCCCTTCCCCCCACCCCACCCCCACTAGGGCCATCTGTAGCCGTCTCAATTTCTCTGCTCCTCTCACCCATTCTAATCTGTCTCTCTCTGAACTTAATGCACTCCGTTCTCTCAGGTCCAACCCCAACATTGTCATCAAACCCGCTGACAAGGGTGGTGCTGTTGTTGTCTGGCGCACTGACCTCTACCTCGCGGAGGCTGAGCGTCAACTCACAGACACTTCCTCCTACCTCTCCCTGGACCATGACCCCACCACTGAACATCAAGCCATTGTTTCCAGGACTGTCACTGACCTCATCTCCTCTGGAGATCTTCCTCCCACAGCTTCCAACCTGATAGTCGCCCAACCTCGGACGGCCCGCTTCTACCTCCTACCCAAAATCCACAAACAGAACTGTCCCGGCAGACCGATCGTGTCAGCCTGTTCCGGCCCCATGGAACTCATTTCTCGTTATCTTGACTCCCTTCTCTCTCCCTTGTCCAGTCCCTTCCCACCTACATCCGTGATTCCTCTGACACCTTACGTCACATCAACAATTTCCAGTTCCCTGGCCCCAACCGCTTCCTCTTCACCATGGGCGTCCAATCCCTCTACACCTCCATCCCCCACCAGATGGTCTGAGGGCCCTTAGCTTCTTCCTTGAACAGAGGCCCGAACAATCCCCATCCACCACTACTCTCCTCAGTCTGGCTGAACTTGTTCTCACACTGAACAATTTCTCCTTTAACTCCTCTCACTTCCTCCAAATAAAAGGTGTGGCTATGGGTACCCGCATGGGCCCCAGCTATGCCTGTCTCCTTATGGGGTATGTGGAACATTCCTTGTTCCAGTCCTACTCCGGCCCCCTTCCACAACTCTTTCTCCGGTACATCGATGATTACTTCGGTGCGGCTTCATGCTCTCGTCGGGACCTGGAAAAATTTATTAATTTTGCTTCCAATCTCCACCCCTCCATCATTTTCACATGGCCCATCTCTGACACCTCCATTCCCTTCCTTGACCTCTCTGTCTCAATTTCTGATGATAGACTGTCCACCAATATCCATTACAAGCCTACCGACTCCCACAGCTACCTTGACTACAGCTCCTCACACCCCGCTTCCTGTAAGGACTCCATCCCATTCTCTCAGTTCCTTCGCCTCCGTCGCATCTGTTCTGACGACGCTACTTTCAAAAACAGTTCCTCTGACGTGTCCTCCTTCTTCCTTAACTGAGGTTTTCCACCCACGGTCGTTGACAGGGCCCTCAACCGTGTCCGGCCCATCTCCCGCGCATCCGCCCTCACGCCTTCTCCTCCCTCCCAGAAACATGATAGGGTCCCCCTTGTCCTCACTTATCACCCCACCAGCCTCCGCATTCAAAGTATCATCCTCCGCCATTTCCGCCAACTCCAGCATGATGCCACCACCAAACACATCTTCCCTTCACCCCCCCTGGCAGCATTCCGTAGGGATCGTTCCCTCCGGGACACCCTGGTCCACTCCTCCATCACCCCCTACTCCTCAACCCCCACCTATGGCACCTCCCCATGCTCATGCAAAAGATGCAACACCTGCCCCTTCACTTCCTCTCTCCTCACCGTCCAAGGGCCCAAACACTCCTTTCAAGTGAAGCAGCATTTCACTTGCATTTCCCCTAACTTAGTCCACTGCATTCGTTGCTCCCAATGTGGTCTCCTCTACATTGGAGAGACCAAACGCAAACTGGGCGACCGCTTTGCAGAACACCTGCGGTCTGTCCGCAAGAAAGACCCAAACCTCCCTGTCGCTTGCCATTTTAACACTCCACCCTGTTCTCGTGCCCACATGTCTGTCCTTGGCTTGCTGCGTTGTTCCAGTGAAGCCCAACGCAAACTGGCGGAACAGCACCTCATCTTCCGACTAGGCACTTTACAGCCTTCCGGGCTGAATATTGAATTCAACAACTTTAGATCTTAAACTCCCTCCCCCCATCCCCACCCCATTTCTTCCCCCTCCCTTTTGTTTTTTTCAATAATTTATATAGATTTTTCTTTTCCCACCTATTTCCATTATTTTTAAATCTACAACTAATACCTTGTCAGTCTTTCCACCCCATACCCACTAGAGCTGTACCTTGAGTGTCCTGCCATCCATTCTTAATTAGCACATTTTCTTAGATAATATCACCACCTTCAACACCTCTTTGATCCTTTTGTCTGTGACATCTTTTGATTATCTGCTCCTATCACTGCTTGCTTGTCCTTACAACCACGCCCCCCCCCTCAACTTCTCTCCCCCTCCCCACCACCTTAAACCAGCTTATATTTCACCCCTCTCCTAACTATACTCAGTTCTGCTGAAGGGTCATGAGGACTCGAAACGTCAACTGTTTTCTTCTCCACCGATGCTGCCAGACCTGCTGAGTTTTTCCAGGTAATTCTGTTTTTGTTTTGGATTTCCAGCATCCGCAGTAGTTTTTTGTTTTTATTATTGCCATCTGTACCTTGCTCATCCTACTTTCTACCCTTAATGTCATCATTAGCACATTCCTTAGCTAATATCACCACCGTCAACACCCCTTTGTCCTTTTGTCTATGATATCTTCAACAATCTCTTCTTTGCCTCAACCTATCACTGGCCCTCTATCCAGCTCTACCTGTCCCACCCCCCTCAACCAGCTTATATTTCACCTCATTTCTATATTTCTTAGTTCTGATGAAGAGTCATACGGACTTGAAACGTTAACTGTATTCCTCTCCGCAGATGCTGTCAGACCTGCTGAGCTTTTCCAGCTATTTTTGTTTTTGTTTCAGATTTCCAGCATCCGCAGTATTTTGCTTTTACCTCACTAGTATCAATTTGTTCGGGAGACTCTTCTAGTTCTCACAGGACGTTTTAACAGTTGAAACATTCTGCCAGTCATTGGCATTAAGGAGAAGAGATCCCTACTATCAACATCCTAGGGGCTACCATTGAATAGAAATTGAATTGGACTAGCCATATAAATACGGTGGCTACAGGAACAGGTCTGGGGCTAGGAATCCTGCAGCAAAGAACTCAGCTCCTGAGTCCCCAAATCCTGTCCACCATCTACAAGGCACAAGTCAGGAGTGTGATGGAATACTCCCCACTTGCCTAGATGAGTGCAGCTCCAACTCAGGAAGCTTGACACCATCCAGGACAAAGCAGCCCGCTTGATTGTCACCACATCCACAAACATTCACTCCTTCCACCACTGACGCACAGTGGCAGCAGTGTGTACCATCTACAAGATACAGTGCAGGAACTCACCAAGGCTCCTTAGGCAGCACCTTCCAAACCCAAGACTGCTACCAGCTAGAAGGGCAAGGACAGCAGACACATGGGAACACCACCACCTGGAACTTACCCTCCAAGCCACTCACCATCCTGACTTGGAACTATATCGCCATTCTTTCACAGTCGCTGGGTCAAACTCCTGGAACTCCATCTCTAACAGCACTGTGGGTGTACCTACACCACACGGGCTGCAGCAGTTTAAGAAGGTAACTCATCACCACCTTCTCAAAGGCAATTAGGGATGGGAAATAAATGCTGGCCTTGCCAGAGATGCCCACATCCTATGAATGAATAAATAATAAAGAATGCCATAACAATGTTGGCATCCATTAACTTTGCAGTTTGTTTTTGATATTTTCATCTATAAAATCCACTCAAAAATGCTTTGTAAATTTTTCTGGCAAATAACATTCCAAAAATATTTTTATTTTGGACTACTTTAAAATAAATTATAATTTGTTTCCATAGTTCTAAATCTCTCAGTATGATGCAGCGCCAGCCTGTAATGCCCAGATCCTGAACCCAAAATGTCTAACAGAGGCAGCAGCAAAGTTATCAATGGTGACATGAGGATTTTATCCAAAAGTTGTAGATTGATGCACCTTCAGCCTTTTGTTCTCTTCTTTTATACACATTCAGCTTCTTAGCTTGCTAAGCACACCTCAGTTACGCTGAAGCAAATGAGGTGTAATCATTAAGCATAGCAGAAAAATCTAGAGGAATGGAAATCATCCATAAAGTTTTGGCTTATTAATTTATCATGCAAAGTCTATACCTAACTTAAAAGTAAATATTAAAACTCAGTTTTACAGGCTGCGTAAAACAAGTGTCATGCCCAGTTCATTATGAACTTTCAGTCCACCACTTTAAAAAAACTGTACCCAACCGCCTATTAAAATGGCTGCTACAAATCATGTGACCTTTGACATTTAAGCTACAGACAGTAACGAGTCATAGACGAATACCTAATTAAATATGGATATCATTAGCCATCTAGGGAATTGACACATCTCTTTGTTTAAGGATGGGCAACACAAAAGACAATTGAATTACCAGACTGCCTCTCTACATGTCTCATACTGAACAAAAGGGAAGATCAAAATACACAACACAGGATGTGAAATCAACATAAACACCACCCCTTATTTGGTAAAGGACTTGAACTTGTGTAAAGCCCCATGGGGGCAGCCATGTTTTAGCCTACTTTTAAAAATCAGCTAAGAGTTATTTGTAATTAGTCATCAGTTCATCAGAAAGCACAAATCATAAGTCATCAAGCAGCCAAGGTAATTAAGAGCAACACCTTGAAAGTGGGAGATCCCAAGAGAGAGAGAAGGACCCCCCCTCCCCAACCTGTTCTAGTTTAAAGTTTACATGAGAACCAGCCTCCTAGCTATTCAGCTACAAAAAAACCTCACAACCTGCTGTTAACCTTTGCTTTACAAGAACAAGACCACCCGGCCCCGCTTCAACTTTAAAGCATCAAAACCACCCAAGAAACTGTAGGCCTGCCACATGGGAGACAGGAGTTCAGAAACCAGAGACTAAGATACCTGTAATCTGTAAAAGTACATTAGCTTTACATGTATCTTCGTCTGTGTGTGGGTGTGCGTGTGAAATCAAGTGGGTAATTGTTGCATTAATTTGGATTAAGTGTGTTAGAATAAATAGCCTTCTTTATTTTTATACTCGCAAAAGCTTGCTGCTGAATTATTTAACTGGAATACACACTCCAAGGGTAAGCGAATGCACACAAAACATACTGATCAGGGGCAGTAAGAGAGCACATACATTCTGTTCATGACACAACTCTTCTCTTTCTTTTAGACTAGATACTGCCCAAAGCAGATTAATAGACTCCATGAGAAAAGTCGAATCTTTCTCATTATTCATCTTCTACAGTACTTAAGAAATATGGATGGCTGTTAGTTTTGTGAGAGATTTTAATCAGAGCAGCACTGCAAGTGTTGCACAGGCTTAAGGAAGAGTTTGATACTTATGCCAAAAATACATAACAGTTGCTTCAGCTGCATATCCTAATCCAAGAAGGCTGTAAGTGAAATCTTACATATTGCTTTCACTGCCTGAAGAACTCCCTGCTAGAGAATGCCATTTCCTGGGACTCTATCCGTTGTATGTGGAAGTTTAGGTGTAGAGATTTTTATTTTCCAATTTCTTTCTCTCTTCTCCTGAAGCCTCTGTCCCTCATTGGATATGGTTCCACAGGGTCAAGCAGCCTCCAGTATTTTATGAAGTGGCTGGCTACCAAACAGAGAGTGTTGGCAGGCTATCTAACCATTAGAGGGCATTACAGATTAGCTTGAGCTTGTCCTCAGCCAGCCAAGAAACATCCACATTTTCAGGATGGATCATTTGATGGGAGTGGGAAATCTGAATGATTTTTTCCTTTCCCTAGCCCCAGGGCACTGAGGCCAGTCGCAGCACTCCAGTTGAGATATCAGCTGATAAGCAAATTGAACACATATTTTCTGGTCTGTATGTCACAGAAGCACCATGACATTAGAGGAGCCTGCAAGATGGAGATTTAACCATGATTCGATGAATTAGGATTGCTATGACACCTGGTGTGGGAAACCATGGAAACTTATTCACTGCAAGTCTTTCTCTGCTGCTAACAACCACCAGGGTCAAATTCATGAGACATTGCCTTTGAGATGCATCTAGCAGCACAGACTGGACTGGATGTGATAATTTTCATGTTATGTCCTTGTTACAAATTGAATGATTTCAAGTTCACCAAGTGACTGCTGTTCAAAATATAAAACAAGCCTGGCAATTTTAACCCCACATGCCTGGTGGAAACAGGACTAATTACCAACTCTAAAGACACCCGAATCCTAATGTCCATGATCTTAACTCAGGCTTCTGGACACTGTGGCTTTCCTGCCAGGCAAAGTCAAGCATAAGATGGCCATTTGGTATTTTTTTAGAGTAGTGCTCTCTGACCCCAACAAGGAAAGTTTAGGCTTGATGTCCCCTGTATTCCCCACCTCTCTCTGACCTTCCCAGAAATGCCAAATCTATCTGCAGAATGACAGGGTGTGGTGATTTTCCACAGATCAGCAGATGTATCCCACCCACCTCCTAGCAATTCAACCTCCAGCTGCCCAAAACCCACTTGGAGTTAAAATCAAGGCCCACGTGTTTTGCTACTGGATCAAGCATGACTCAATTATTTCAATTGCTAATACCGACATTCGCGAAAGTAACAGAATGTTCTGTTTGCAGAATGGGCTTTTGGGCAACTCCATTCTGACGGTCTAACAGCCTGCTTATTGGGTGATTCTGCAAGGCACAAATGTATTTTCTCCTGATTTATTCTGTGAATCCATTCAAGCTTGATTTGCATATGCATTTACTCAAAATGTTGCTTGTGGCCTTTGCATTTAAACAATTTATCTAATAGTTGCTTTTGCATTGATGATTCGAGTGTTTGTTGAGTTGTCCGAGAACCATGACTTCAAAAGAATTGCAAACTCTAAAATATGATTCTGAAAACACATCTTCTTGATGATTTCTGACATTTGAGCAAATAGAATCTTTAATCTCTACTTAAGTTAGACTCTTGCAGAATACTGATACTGTAAGTGGTACTTGAAAATAAAACTACTGAATTTGCTCTACCAGTAACCAGGACTTTGCTTTTCAAAATGAAAAGACTCATTCTCCAGAAATAATGCTTATGAAGGGTAATTAACCCCTTTGTACACTTTTTATGCCTTTTAATGTTTACATTGTCCTGTTAACATTTGTAGATGTTCCATTTACAATATTTCTATTTGGCTGTAAATAAATGTATTGATTGTTTCAATATTTAAAGTTTGATCTGTATTTAATATCCACTGTACTGATTGGTGGTATAACATGACACAACATATAATCAAGTAAACCAACTGCTGGAAATAGATCAACTGTTAATTCTAGGCTCATGCAACTCTGTGAAGGGCTGATTATTCATAGAAACTATAGCTACTAGGATTGAAGGAGCATGATCTTTTATAGGGATTGACTTACTAGAAGAGAGCAGCTCTATAAAGAAACAAAATTATAACATTTTTGATGTCACTAATGCACAAATTACATTCCCTAGGCTTTCTGAGACCATCACAGTACATGTCAAGGGGCTCTTGCACTGTGACTTTCATAGGCCATGTAAATTTTTGTGATATTTGTCTTTTAATCTGTATTCCACTGACTTCTGTACTCACAAATACATCTCTACTGAATATTGAAAGGACTGGATAATAGCATAGATGTTACATTCGCAGGCCATTCGTGTCATTTCTACCTCCTCCAGGGAATTTCATTATGCAATGCTTGATGCCAGAGTAAATTAACAAAGAACACACCCTGGAACACTGAGCTGATAAAATGGCCATTTAGGTTTAGTTTTTTGATGCATTATTTTTGGTCGCATCCAGAGATTTTCTTTGTTTGCATCATTTATTATAACAGGCTATAGTTGTCATAATAAAAACAAATTGTGCCAGACGGCAAGACAGCTGGAGATTGAAAACAGCTTAATATTTTGCTCATGTACCAGTCTGCTACCTTGGCTTGGAACCACCACAACAGCCTCACAAACATGCAGATCCGAATTTGAAATATGCTCAGCAGAGCACTGAGTTTTTTATATAGGGGATAGAACAACAGTAAAATACATTCTTCAGCAACTATAATCTGTTAACATTAGCCTTTGGTTAATTTGTTTGGACATTAAGTGGTGTTAGGTATCATGATTGCTTAGCCATGATAAGTAAGTGTGATTCAAATCCAACCTGATTTACAAACACACATGCACACATATATATGTATAAATAAATAAATGCCATCTGTGTTCGAGATAACTAAGCCTACGTGGGCCCTAACTAGAGGAGCCAGTCATCCAAAAAGTAAGCTCTTAGAAAAATCTTACCTGGCTTCACGAAAGTCCCAAAGATTGTCAGCCCTCACTTGGTCTTTTTGTAATCATCTCTTGATTGACTCCTCCATTATGAACGCATGCCCCTTCCTCTCAATCACACCCCCTTCCCTCCAGATTGTCCTCTACCCCAGCTCGATCACAGCCCCTTTGCCTAGATTTCCCCTTTCACCTCAATCACATCCCCTCCTTCTCAATCACCGCCTCCTTCCTCTCAATCACACCCTCATCCTTCCAGATTGACCCCTTCCCTCAATCACACCGCTCCTTCCAGATTGATCCCTATCTCTTTGCAGGTTGCAGCAGCCTGAAATCTACATCCACTTCATCGGTGATTTGTTTGGGGACATGTAGCAGCAGCTCGCTGGTCTAATTTAAATGAGCCAGTATCGAGTGTGCCTCAGGCTACCCGTACTGGTGCAAGGATCATTCCCTGGCCCCATTTGTGTGTCAGCAGGTTGACACTACCCAATTTCATCCACTCTCTCCTTATCCAGCTGGCTCCTATTCATCATTTTCCTTCTTTCTTTCGAGTCTGAAAATGTTCCAGCTAACAATAGTAAACATGTGCAAATGTAAATTACTTGTTAAAGATTGGATCTATTTTAAAATATGTTTTCATTGAAATTCATTTCATTAGAACATCCTTAGCACTATTTTTAATAGACTAGACCAGAACTTCTGTGGAGAGGCGGTCACCGTCAGATTGCCACTCCTCTCCTTTTCACTTACTCAAGTTTAGAGCTGCACATTTCTCGGCCAGACTTTTGCCCAGGGCCTGGTGAGAAATGTGCAGTGGAGCTGCTCTGGATGTCCCTTCTGTGCATGGCAGGATCATTGGAGAAGGGAAGCCACACCCTATTTTTGCAGCACTAGCTGTCGTAAACTGGTAAGTTTAAAGGTCCCAGCCTCTTTGACACAAGTCAGGGGCTGCATTTTATGTACCTCCACCAGGCATGTTTCCAATGCGGGGCATACAAAATAGGGAGGGGGGGAATGAAGGTTGTGGGGGGGAGGTTGGAAGCTGGAAGGAGTATGGGGAGGAGGGGGTAACAGGGGAGAAATGGCAGTTGGGGAGGTAGGTGCACGAGGGGTTTAAGGTGTAAGGGAAGGTGTTTGGGATGGGAAAGGAGTGTGGAGAGAGGAGCGAGTCCGGGGGAGGAAGGATGAAGTTCAGAGATGGGAGGGAATAAGGCTGGAGGAAGTAGTAAGGGTGGAGGAAGGAGTTGGGAAGTGGGAAGGACTAAGGGCGGAGAAAGGAGTAACTGTGTCTGAAGGAGTCAAGACGGGTCAAGGAGTAATGCTGGAGGAAGAAGTAAGGGTGGAGGAAGAAGTAAGACTGGAGGAAAGAGTTGGGAAGGAGGAAGGACTAAGGGTGGTGGAAGAAGTAAGGGTGTCAGAAGGAATCTGAAGGAAGGGGAAAGGACTAAGCAGGCGGGGGGTGGTGGGGTGGGGTGGGGGGGGGGGTTGGGGGTGGGGGTCCGGGGTGTCCGGGGTGAGGGATGGGGGAGGGCCAAGTCGGGGAGGAGTCCGGGGTATGGGGAAGGGGTTCCAAGGGGTCTGGAGGGGGGAAGAGGTCCTGGGGAGGGTTGTCCAGATGAACGTGCAAGGGAGGGTTCTGATGAGTCAAGACTGCCTCCGAGCAAACTGAGGGTGGGCATGGTATGAGGAGACTGAACAAGGGCAGAGTGAGGCAGTAGGCTGGGAGGGTGAGGGTTTGACAGTAGCGGTAGAAGGGGTGGTGAGGGTGTTTTGTGGGGATTCAGAGGCAGGCATGGATATGGTTGGGAAGGAGGAGGTCGTGGAGGTGAATGTGGATTGAGGTGTGATTTTCGAGAAGGAAGGGAATGTGCATATTTACTTGGACATCCCCGAAGGAAAAGGGTTGTGGCTGGTAGGTAATGGAGGGGAGGTGGAAAGAGATGCCAGGAGTGGGGATGGGGGTCAATTGTGATGGGGGAAAGGAAATGGGTGATTGGGGGAGGGGAAAAGACAGGGGAGTGCATGAGAAACTGAATCACGATCATCCTGTCTAAATTCAAAGTGAAACAACAGTCGTCGTGGGTGAGATCAGGTGCTGCATGGGAGTGTGATCAGTGGGTGGGTGGAGATGCAGGTCAACTCAGATGGACAACTGAAAGCGAACCCCAGCAGGCAGCATTGAAAATGCTCAGGACGTTGAAGTGAGCGTGAAACAAGAAGTGTCTGTGTGTGTGGGAGCGTGCTCGCACGAGGCTCCGAAAGGCCCTGCCACACACACACTTCTCCATCCAGCATCACTGGTTGGCCAAATGCTCCCTCTGCAGTGACAGAGGACGAGGTTGAGGGGCTCACAGGCAAAAGGGACTAGGTGGAAGAGGACAACCTCTGAGATTCCTGAGTGGATGATCCAGTGGTGTCCAGCTGCAGTTCCTTCTCCCTTACGGTGCTCAAAAGCCTTGGCCTGACTCCGTGAGGGGAAGGAGCACTTGGAGGGACGTCGAAGTGCCCTGTTTCCCTCTCACGTTGCCACTGCAGGAACTTACCCATGGCTCCCAAGATGGAGTACATGTCTGCATACATCTCTGCATTCTGCTGGACCAGGGTCTCCATGGCACCCACTATCCTCCTCATGGAGACCTCTATACACGCACATGTGGGCACCACTTCATCAGCGAGCAGGCGGATGCACTCCTCTAGTCACGTGACACACTGTTGAGGACTTCCAACAGCTCTACGTGATGTTCCCACACCTTCTGCTGACTCTCCAGGATAAGGTGGAAGGCCAAATCCAGAGGCTCGTCATCTGACATCAGACCTCACAGACGCCTCTTCCCCGTCTGAGTGCCAGGGAGCTCGGCCGAACCTGTCTCCTCCTGCTGCAGACACGTGTCCATGTGGTGACCACCAGATTGTGAATTCTGCTCTAGATCTAGGTCCAGCCGAGGTGTGTGTCTCTGCGTTGGTGGAGGGTGTGGGTAAGCGCTGTAATGGGTCTTCCAGGCTGCTTATTTCTAGCTCTTCAATGGAGGAGGTGTCCTCTTGGCTGGAGGTGAGGACATGGATGGAGCTGAGGGACTGGCTGGCTGAGGGTGTCGGTCGCTTGGCAGAGCTCCCTGTGAAACAAAGTAGAGATACTTAGTGCATGGCAGCAGAGTCAAAAGCAGGAGAGAGAGCACTCACATTTGCATTGAGAGAGGGATGGTGTGGTGCAGGATCCTCTCAAGGGTGTTCACCACTGACCTCACCATCACTGCAGGCACAGTCCATGCCTTCACAGTCAGCACAATGGCACACTCCTCAAAGGAAGTGAGGAGCCTAATGTGGGCCATTCCACCCCCTGTCTGGGACTTCTCCCTGACGTGAGCAGGCTTCTCCTGTGTGGAAACAGATGGAGAGAGTGTGAGCGGGACACATGGCACTGCGTGGAATGTTTGTGTGGTGAGCGGAGCCATGGACAGATGAGGATGCGAGCTCGAGAGGGTATGAGCCTGATGGAGATGTGAGGGTGTCTGTGAGAGTTAGCGGTGTTGTCCCTTGACGTGTGAGATCCCTGTGGATGTTTTATGGATTTGTGAGTGTGCGAGTTGAGAGTGATGAGAAGAGTGAGTTACCCTGGAAGAATAGATGAGACCATTCATCCTGTTGCGGCACTGGCTTTCTGTCTTCTTTTGGAGGACATTGACACTGACCACCGCTGCCACTGCCTCCCATACTGGATTGCTGATGCAGCTGGCCATCCTGTGGCCAGAGCGTGGGTAGAGGACATTATGGCAGGCTCACTCCCAGATGCTCCAGTTCAGAATGTATTTGTAAAAGTCATTACAAAGCTGGGGGTGTGCTGCATTATTGAAAACCTTGTTCTTCAAGGGAGATGATAACCTGAAACCCATCACTTGTTCTGATGGTGTTAGAGATTCCATGGGAATGATTTCGAGGAGAGGAGAAAAGAAAGGAGAAAACATTATCTGTATCCTGGGCAAAACTCCACCCTCAATAATGCCATGATAAACAGAATAAACAACCATTCATCTCATTCACATCTCATCATGAGGTCTTGCTTTGTGAAAAATGGCTGCCAACTTTTGCCTACATAATCATAATCATTATACTTCAAAGCAATTTGTCATATGTGAAGCATTTTGAGATATTTCTGAGAGAAGTGATAAGGCATTCGATAACTCCAAGTCTATCAATAAATCTGTGAATGATGCACTACCCAAAAGGTCACTTTGATGTTAAACATAATTACTGTTGTAGTAAATGGTAGGCTATTAGTGCAAACATTTAGTTCAGGGCACCAAGAAAAACATTATCGATGGAAACATTTCTTGTTTTACAGGGTTATCTTTTTATTACAACAAACTGACATTTAAATACTTTGGAAACTGAATTAATTATTTAAATTATGTCTACACTGTGCGTTCTCATTATCTATAAAGTATTTCGAGTCATCTTCGGCAGAATTATGGAGCACAGTGACAACCAATAAATGTCCAGACAGTTAATCAGTCTCTTAACCCTACATATTTTAAAGTAAATCTTTAATGGGAAGAACTCCTATGACAATGACAGTATTAATCATTTTGTCAGAGACAATGTCTTAATAAAAGTTCAAGGTTTTGTGTCCTTGATGACACTAATTAAAATTGGTGCACATTTTTCTTTCGGTGAACCAGGGAACTGAAGGCTAAAGAGAGTAAATGAAGTTCAGGCAGAATGAGGGTACATTTTAGGTGCTCAAAATGAAGTCAATGCTGTGGACTCTGGTTAAAGTGGAATCAGGATCAAACTGCATGCAGTCCTGAAGCTGTCAGCCAGAGCCAGTGACAATTGTCACCATTTTGGCCACTGAGGAGAAAAATCAAACCAGGACCACTCAGATTTGCTGCAGTCAAATATTGAAATTATTGGAGTTGTTTTAGTAATCAAAAATCATTCATGTGATTGCTGAGCCTATGATCTCACTGCTTGTACCATTGTATGCATAACATATTGCATCCCGATAATTAGGACCTTTTAAACCTCTACCTACGTCTGCTAATCACTTACTGCATCTAATGGCTACTGCAGTGTACATGTGCAGACATTTTTTAATAATCAATAGCTATTGCTTTAGGAAAACACAATTGCATCTGTGGAAAAAATCCTTCTATTTATTTTATTCAAATTATGTTTGATAACTCCTGTTAAACATCATGGGACATCATTAGAGGTGCCATTTAAATACAAGTTGTGATTGTTGTGCCTTTTCACTCCAACGGCTAAATGTTGCAGTCAGTAAATGTGTACAGAGTGTTACGACCGGTCCTGGACAAGGTCCCCAATTTGTTACATTCCCGGACAAGATCCCCAATTTGTTACGATCAGGAGGGAACCAAAATTTTGTTATGCGTTGTGAGTCTTTGGAATTCACTTCCCCAAAAGGAAGCAGAGGCTTTGAATATTTTTAAGGCAGAGATAGATTCTTGCTTAACAAGGTGGTGAAAGGTTATCAGGAGTAGGCAGGAATGTGGGGTTGAGGTTATGTTCAGATCAGCCATGATCTTATTGAATGGCGGAGCAGGCTCGAGGGGCCGAGTAGCCTACTCCTGCTCCTAATTTGTGGGTAGAATTTTCCCTCATCGAGCGGGCATGGTGGGCAGTCCCAGGGGTGGCCGCGAAACTGACCGCCGCCCACGATCCAGCCTCGACCGCGATTTCACGCCGGCGGACCAACTAAGGCCCACCCAGCATGAAACGCAGCTCTGCACTGGCTGGGAAGAGCCGAGCGGGGGCTGGGGCCTGTCGGCCACTGGGTCCAATGGCGACCCAGCAGCCGGTTTAAAAATGGCTCAGGCAGCCCCAGAAAGGCTGCGAGGGGAGAATGTCTGTCTGCTGTTGTAACGATGGAGTCGAGTGCAGCTTGGAATGCCAGGCAGGAGGTGAGGTTGGCTGGGCACTCAGCCTCCCATTTTTCCAATGGGTGCCTTACTGCCCTCCTGGAGGAGGTGGTTGCCAGAAGGGACATCCTTGTCCCCAGAGATGGGAGGAGGAGGCCACAACACCTCACAAAGAGGGCATGGGAGGAGGTGGCAGCCCTAGTGAGCAGCCATGATGTGGTGCAGCGCACATGGGTGCAGTGCCGGAAGCGCTTCAATGACTTACTGTGCTCAGGAAAGGTGAGTAACATGTTGGCATGGGTTAGTGTGCAGAAGTGTTAAGGTGTGGCCGCCCCGCCATGGAGCTCAGGGGTGCTATAGTCTGAGTGCCAACTGTCAATCACACAGGAGCTGACCAAGGGGGTGAGCCCTGGCTGCTTGGACTGTTTGGCTGACTGACTCAGGAACCATGACTTGGATGTGCCCTGCAAAGTGTTCCTCAGCTGGGGTTGGCTAGGGTGCAATGGCGCTGCAGGCAGAGAGTGGACTAATCAATGCTCCTCTGTCCTTTCAGGAGAAGACGAGCCATAACCAAGCCGAGAGGGCATGTACTGGTGGAGGCCCATCCAACCTCCTGCTGCTCAGTAGGTTTGAGCAAGATATCCTGGAGCTTGAGAGCTGGTACGGTCCCCGTGCAACCGGGCATGGCTGGGGTGGGTTGCCAGATGAAGGTAAGAGCGCAGTGTACAGAGGTGAGACTTTCAGATTGTGCAACCATTCTAGTGTAGTCTCTTCATTGATGTGAGCCTCGAACCTGGAGTCCCAATTGACCATTGAAAGACGATGGCACCCTGATGCAGATCTCCATTGTCTCCTGGCATGCGCAGTGACTGTGATGACTTTAACTAAGACATATCCTTCTTCTCCCTTTTAGGTTTTCCAGCAGGCATTCGATCTGCAGAGCCCAAAGGAATGCCCCTGGCACCGGAGTATTACCGGGTGTCATTTTCACCTGCGTCACACCCGGTCTCTGAAGCAGGCACCAGTGCAGATACCAGCGCCTCGGTAGGCATTAGAGTGGTGGCTAGTATCTCGGTGCATATTGGTGAGGGCACTTCACACTCGCTTGAGGAGCTGGCAGAGGCAGGGAATGCCCAGGATGCTGGTAGTTGGAAGACTGCTGGGGACCAGGGCGATGCTCGTCAAAGGCAGATGATGAGCCTCTGGAGTCGTCCATTAGGTGGCAGATGCTGGATGTCCAGCGAGATGTGCAGGAGGATCTGGCGGAGATCCATGCAGGTCTGCGTGGCATGGTCTCCATAATGGAGGAGTCCATGTGGAGCGAGTGCGCTGCCTCCACTATTGAGAGAGTGGTGGCTCTCATGGAGAGGTAGCTCCAGTGACAGAATGAGGGGTTTCTAGGGTTGCGTTCGGACCTGCAAACCCTCACACAGGCACTGACCTCAGGTGGTCAGTGTCAGTGTGGGAGATGGATAAGGCACCCAGTATCCCAGCTAGGCACCCGGCCATTAGTGGTGAGCAGGGAGGTCCACAGCAACCCCACGTTGGCGCACGAGCTGCCTGTCGTCTCTGCCGGCTCCTCTCAGGGTGCTCTGGATGACAACAGCAGCTCCTCCGCCCCTCCACTAGTGACCGTGGCATCTGATGAGGCTGCAATGACGGAGGAAATGCCAGCCATGGCACTGGCCGCTCCCTCCCAGGCGGGGCCAGCACAGGGTTCACTGGCTAGAGGACGACCTCCAACATCTCAAGGCCAACAAGACAACAGAGCCAGCAGGCTGCCTCTAAAGCTGCTGCCAATGAGGGGGGAGCACCTAGACATAGCACTCACAAACGTAAGTTAAAGGCACCTTGAGCACAAGAGGGACAGGTCACGGGCAATCTTATGTTCATTTATGTTTACTTTATATATACTGGTCTGGGAATGAAGACCAGAGAAGTTTATGTAAATAGTTTGTAATTGTCAAAATAAGATAAATTTTGCTTTTGTCGTCATGGCCTGAGTATGCTTCACCTTTTTATTTTATTGGTGCAGGGTACGCCAGTATGTAATGCTGGACATAGACAGTTCTGAAGTTTATTGCACAGACACTGTGTGTTCTTTGTGTTCAAATGAAAGGGTCCTTTTGGACACCCGGGATGGAGGTGGCAGCCCTGGCATGTGATTGAAGCTGATCGTTGACAGCCTAGCTGAAGGAGTGTTGGATCAAGGTGTCCCTGAGGTGTCAGCTGTGGCTCAGTTCATAGCACCCTCGCCTTTGAATCAGAGGGCTGTGGGTTCATGTCCCACTCCTGGAAACCAAGAACTGTGATTGTACTCAAAAGAGTTTCAATCTGTGACTGTTGATAACTCAAAAGAGTATCAAGGTGTCCCTGATGTCCCTGTCTCCCTGGAAGTTACCAAGGTCTGGCTCCATGACCTCGGTGTTCTCCTCACCGTGCTCATCTTCTGACTCAGTACTGGATTCATCCTCTGTGGCCTGTGCAGCTGTGCCAAGATCCTCTTCCTCCAGTGGGTCCTCCCTTGCCAGTGCCAGATTGTGGAGAGCGCAGCATGCAACCACGATCAGTGACACCCTCTCTGGGGGGTATTGTAATGCTCCCCCTGAACGGTCCAGACATCAGAAGTGCATCTTGAGAAGACCTAAGGTCCTCTCTACCACTGCCTTGTGGAGGCATGACTTGTATTGTAATGTGGCTCTGCCTCTATCTTTGGGTGGAAGAGAGGCATCATGAGCCACTGCTTCAATGGATAGCCCTTGTCACCCAGCAGCTATCCATCCAGTCGGGCTGGAGCACTGAAGAGCCTCAGCACCTGGGAGTGTCTGAGGATGTATGCGTCATGGGAGCTGACTGGGTACCTTGCACAGACTTGCAGAATCTGTGTCTTGTGGTCACACACTATCTGCATGATCATGGAGTGGAAGCTCTTCCTGTTAACGAAGGCACCCGGCTGACCCGCTGGCACTTTGACGGCCACATGTGTGCAGTCGATGGCACCCTGGACGAGGGGGAACACAGCAATCACTGCAAAGCCTCTGGCTCGCTCAGCCTGGCTGGCCTCATCCATATGGAAATGAATAAAGGTCAGTACTGCTTGAACAGACCTTCTGTCACCAGCTTAAAGCAACTGTGGACAGCTAATTGGGAGACTCCACAAAGATCCTCCAATGACCCCTGGAAAGAGCCGGAGGCATAGAGGTTGAGGGCCACTGTGACCTTCAGAGCCACTGGCATGGGGTGTCCACCCACACAGTCGGAGCTGACCTCAGGCCCAATCATGTGGCAAATGGAGGTTATGGGCTCCCTTGAGAGGCGGAGCCTCCTTCAGCATTGCACCTCGGACATATTGAGGTAGCTGCATCGCCACCTGTAAGCCCTGGCAGCAGGATAGTGGTGTCTTCTGAGGTGGCCCTGTCCACCTTGGACTACCTGCTGGCCCTGCGCCCCTTGTGCATGCACCTCTCCTCCCACAGGTAACTCCCCTGGAAGCTGCATTGGGACACCTGGCCTCCTCTCCCTTCTGCCCTTCTCTTCCTCCTCAAAGGAGGTGCCACCAGCGGAGTGCACAATCCCCATTACCAGGGTAAAACAAGGCTGTCTAATACTTGAAAGGGCCCACATGGTCCTTAGGGGCCTGGCAGACAGCAATAAGTCCTGAAATGAGGCCTGGAAATGCTAAGAATTAAGCTCCGAACAGAGATGAAGCTGCCAAGTGCCAATGAGCAACCAGCTGCAAACTATCTCCAAAATTGCCCACTACTCACCCTGGCAATGCTGCTGACCCTTTTATTCCCGCCCTTGGATGAAATTTGTGAAAATGTCAGCTGGCCGCCTGCCCATTTTGCCCAAGCAGAAAATCGCACGGGCAAGGAAAAGTCACAGTCAATCGGACTGTTAAGGGCCTGAAGTGGCCTGTTAATTAATGACGGGCGCTGCTCCGACACCTGCACGTGCCCACCGAATGAAATATTGCGTGAGTGCGCGAAAACATTGGGACACTCACCCAACGTCATTGTGCGCAATTTTACACCCGTTTGGGTCGGACACGCACCTGCCCATGAAATTCAGTCCTGTATGTTTGCATGTTCGTGTCCCAGATGAGGAGGAATGAAGTGGCTCCCTCTTTGATCAACCCCCTCGGTTAGTCGAACAAGGTTAGTTTAAAAATCCTTTCCCCATGGATACCTTTTCCCAATTCAAATTGGTTACTTTTTATAAAGGAGACAGTAACAAGGGCTTTCTTGAGTCAAGGAAAGGGTAAGGGCGGAATCGTCCCAGATTTGCAATAAGTGCATTAGAGGGCGTGAAATAAGGTGGCCACAATGGTGGGTTTTTGCGCTGTATCATCCTCTTCCCGCCTCATAAATGATGCTGTCATGGGAAACACGCTGTATTGCTGGCGGCAGGCCTCCGATTGGCCCGCCACGCCGTTACCTCACCACTTTTTCATGCCGGGTGCCATATTTAAAATGCACCCGCACACACGCTCCTTAATGCTTGCAGCCCAGCACTGCTCCCCTGAAGGCATGGCCCCAAAAGCTGGGAATATTGCAGCCTCCCGATTTAATGACGCACTCCTGGGACACCTTCTGGACACCATGGAAGCCTGCTGTGAAGTCCTCTACAACTGCCCTGGCCACAGGAGGCCCATCAATCTCACCACTCTGGCTTGGGAGGTGGTGTCAAAGGCGGTCAGTGCCAATGTTGCACACAAGAGATTGGCCATCCAGTGCAGAAAATGGATGAATGATGCTGCCAGGGTATGTTAACCATCTCATCAATTTCAACTCACCTGTTCACTAGCTCAGCACCACTCACTCACTCACACTCACCCACACATCTCCACCTGGACTTGCCTCCTCTGGAGACTGAATCCTCATCCCGCCCATGTCTCTACTCAGCACACACGCACACCTGGCATCCTTCTCATTTGGCCTGGCATGCACCTTTCTCACACTCTCTCCATCTGTCTTTATGCAGGACAAGCTCACGCACAATCTCCAGGGGAGGTCCCAGACCAGGGGCGGAGTGCCGGATGCCGAGGTCCTCACTCCATTTGAGAGTCGAGCTGGCCGGAGAGGATGCCGACCATTCCTGCGGTGACGGTGAGGTTGTCGGCGAACACCCACAGGAGAATTCTGCACCACATGATCCATCTCTCAACGTTACTCTGAGTCCACTGTTCTGTGTTCAATGTGGCTGCCAAGCACTAATAATCTTCACTTACTGTTCCAGGCACACCTGACACGTTGCCCTCAGGCAACCTTGACCCCGAACCCAGCGTTGACAGTGCCTTGGATGAGGACCCTGATGGTAGCACCTTGAAGACCTGTCATGGTGCTCACCCACACCCTCCACCAGTGCAGCGATACACACCTCAGTGGGACCTAGGTGTAGAGCAGCTTCGGGATCACAATCTGGTGAGTGCGCCACACAACCCACAACCTGTTCCACAGGAACGGGTGGGAGTAGGGACAACCTTGGTTGCCAGAACCCAGAGGACTGCTGGAGGAAAGGAATCTGCTGAGTTTGAGTCAGATGATAAGCCCCTGGACTTGGCCCTCAATCAGTTGCTGGAGCTGCAAAGACAATCACAGGAACATCAGGAAGGGATGCCTGGTGCACTCCTCAGATTGTAAGGGATGATGTCCATCCTCCATCAGTCCGAGGTGATAACGCTGCCATGCCGATGCATCGAGGTCAACACTGGCAGGATGGTGGCCGCCATGGAGACCTTAGTCCAGGACATTGGTACTGTACTGCTGTGTGGGCTGAACTCCATTGCTGACACCATAGTTGACCTCCAACAGTGTCAGCATGAGAGGGGTTCAGGGCAGCTTGAACTCAGTCCAGCTTCTCTTTCTCCTCAAAAAATCAGGCAGGGGCCCTCGGACACCCATAGGGAGGAGGATTAGCAGGCACATGCCCCGGGGCCATGACTTCGGGAATGTCCAGCTGATCCAAATCCCCTCTTCCTATGATCCCCATAACTCAAGCTCCAAAGGCTGAGGGGGGTGCAGCTGGCCTATTGCAGGACACTCAAAGCAGGCTGGTCCTCCAGGTCTCGGCCCTCCAGAGGTCGCCCTCCAAGGTCATCAGAGACAGGGTGTAGCAGTCAGCAGGCTGCCTCCATCTCCGCTGTGGATGTCAGGGGAACACCAAGATGTAGCAGCAGAGTTAGGAAAGTTAAGAAGATGTAGTTGCTTAGCCTGGGCACGGGTATTAATCATTTGTACTTAATGTTAACTATTGTACATAAACTCCAAATAATGTCTCCCTGCCTATGGCTCCTGGCTATGATGAACAGTGTTCGTGTCACTCAGATGTGAAACCTTGGTTCCTGCACAAGATAAAGGCAGGTGTCTAGGTCCAGGACCAATTCCCTGTGCAGTGTGTAACCTTCAGAGCAAAGTGATGGTACGGCCTCACACTCACTGGACACATTAGTGATGCATGCACCTCGATGGTGCTTGTCACTGCTGCCGGATTGTCGTGGGCAGGCGTCACAGAGTTCCGTCATTCTCTCTGTGTGCTCTCAGCACCTTTGAGATGGGGCTGGTCCCCATCTCTTCAGCATCTGTGACCAGTGACGCTGTGCTCCTGAAGGGGTTAGGTGCTGAAGGCTGACAAAGGATCAGGTGCATTTAAAGTTTCACGTCTGCATCTCCATGATATGACCCTGATCACAGAGCGCAAGCGAGCTGCCCTCAGCCAGACAGGAGTCAAACATTCACAGAGGCTGTGTGAAGATCTATGGAATGTTCTCACTGCATGTCATCATCATCCTCCTGGAATCTAATGGCTATTAGGGCCTGAACCGCGTCTCCATGACATGAGCCTGAACGGTGAGAGTATGTTTGTTGCCATCAGGAGTCAAATGTTCAAAGATACAAGGTGAGGATATCAGGACTGTCCTCACTGCATTTCGTCATCGTCCTCCATGAATCTTTCAATTATGAGGGCCTCCCGAGTGTGCCTGCCTTGTCTGGCCAGTTCGATGGCCTCATCGCCAGCTTCCTTGCCTTTGAGGACCTCATTGCTATCATCCCTTTTGATGTCCTCCTCAATGGAGGAGACATGCAGCCCTTATATCTCCTTCTCAGCCAAGTCCTCCTGCCGTTGCAGCACCAGGTTGTGTAGCACGCAGCAAGTAACAATGATGCGCGACACCCTCTGGGGACTGTATTGCCATGCTCTACCGGGCCCATGATGCACCGGAACCTCATTTTCAAGATGTCTATCGTTTTGTCCATCAAATTCTGTGTCATGGCATGAGCCTTGTTATACCGTCACTTTGCCGGGAGGTGCACCTCCCTCATCTTGAGGGAGGTGCTCCTCTCTTTGTTGAGCCAGGTACCTCCGTTGCACTCTTCTTCTTTCTCTCTGCTCCCTGTAAGCCATGAGGCATACCGCTAAATCACCAGGCTCCTTGATACTGATGTTCTCCTCCTGTAGGATCAAAGGGAGAGATATGTGTGTTAGCATATGTGTCCTAAGAACCTTTCTTGGTTAAGTCTGAAGGCCCCTTCACACATGCAGGAGAGTACTGGCCATTACTTGGGACAATCAGCCTCTTCTAGCCGGTCTCCAAAGAGAAGTGAAAGATCTGCAACCTCCTCCTGTGGTCCAATGGATGCTGTTTCTTCAATAAAGACTGGTTCACTGTGTAATGAGTTGACTTCAAATTCTGCTGCAGATTTGAGCTTTCCAAGTCCTCGGAACAACTTTGGAAATTAATTTCTGATTATTGCTCTGCTGTCATCTAGGCCATCGACCTTTTGTAGAAGACCAGGTCCTGAACATGCTGCCCTGCTTAGCAGAGAAACTTGCTGGCTCTGTAAGAGATAAAGAGTTTCATTACATTCTTTATCTTTATGTCTAAGGGTTGTTTGGATCTGGCCCTTCACCTTGAGCTCTATGCCTCCTGGCCCCTTAGTTTTATTTCTGATGGCTGGATCTCAACATAATTAAATTAGTCCAATTTGTCTAATAAAACTGTGACCCCATCCCTAGTGTCCAGTTTAAATTCTTCTCTATATCCTTTGACATCCAGCTCTACAGACCAGAACTGCTCTTTGGGACCTTTTATTTTTCTGGGAAATTGGCTGGTTGAAATACTGCATTTCCAATTTCCTAGACTGTAAAATTATTGGAAGCTTGTTCCAGCTTTCTTTCTTTAAATTCTGCTTTAGATCTGCAGAATTGTTTAAAATGTCACAGTCTTGTCACAGCTTTTTGGTGCCGCATCTGGAACATTTTAAAATAGTTGGAAAGATTCTTCTCATCCCTTTCACAGTATTGGCAGGCTTTTTGGTGGGTAGGGCCCCTGACTTTTAGCATTCAATCTGGATCGACACCTCCCAACTTTGACATCTCTACAAAATACACCCCGATTCTGCTTTCACAGCTCCGCCTCACTTGCAAACTGTTCAGCCTTCTCTAATGTTAAATCCTCTTTGGTTTGCAAACTGTCCCATTGGGTCTTGTTGAGCAAGCCAACTATAATGTGGCTGCAGATTAACTCACATTTTAAAGCTCCATAGCTGCAGCTACTGGTCAGTCTGTTTAAATTGTTAATAAATGAATCAATGGATTCACCTGGCCACTGGCTCCTTTGAATTTCACCTTCTCAATGACTAGATCTTCTTGGGGCTAAAGTAATTAAGGGACACGCGAGGAGACAGGAGATTACGCCTGAGTGAGAAGGAGCCAGAGTGAGTAACAAATTAGGTTCACATGGTAAATTCTGGTAATTTTTTTCAGGTTTAAATATAGATTAATTATAGCTTGTTATACAGGGAATTGCCTGGTAGTGGCAGTTATCTGTCAATCAACTGAAAGCAATTGGTTGAATTGGTGTTAATTACTGTAGCAGGAAACTAAACTAGCTAGTGACTCATTTGTATAAGAACCAGGCTTTTCAAACCATACAATTAGTAAAGGGTGCGTGAGGAGACAGGAGACAACAGACAATGCCTGAGTGAAATGGAGACTGAGTGTGTAGCGAATTAGGCTTATGTAGGAATTCAGTGCACAGGGGAAAGAGGTGTGGTATACATAAGAATTATTCTAAGTTAATTAAGAAGGTAGTTAAATTAAGTTAACTAAATAGCATCAGTAACAATGGCAGGACAGGTGTTATGTTGCAGCTGTAGAATGTGGGACCTTTTGGATGCCAAGGCGATTCATGACAAACACATTTGCAGGAAGTGTACACAGCTAGAGAAATTCTGGATCAGTATTAATGATCTGGAGGCTGAACTGCAGACACTAAACAATGTAAGGGAGGGGGAGAAATACCTGGATACTTTGTTCCAGAAGATGGTCACATCCCTTAGAATAGGGTCACCTGTTTTGGTCAGCAGTGAGGGACAGGAGGATATGACCATGAGTGAGGCAGGTAAAGGGACTGAGCAGACGGTAGTGGAGGAGACTCAGACTTTGTAATTGTCAAACAGGTTTGAAGTATCACAACCTGTGTGGATGAAAGTGAGGTCTGCAAGGTGGATGAGCAGGCTGGCAATGGCACCATGGTACAGGAAGCTGTTCAAGAGGGGGGAGCAAACAGAATTGTAATTGTAGTACGGGACAGCATAATGAGGGGGATTGAAACTGTTGTCTGCAGCAAAGAGCGAGAGTCCAGAAGGCCATGTTGTCTGCCTGGTGCCAAGTTTTGAGACATCTGCTCAGGGCTGGAGAGGAACTTGCAGTGGGAGGGAGATGATCCAGTTGCCATGTAGGTACCAATGACATAGGCAGGACAAGGAAAGGGATTCTGCATAATTAGTATGAGGAGCTAGGTACCAAATTAAGAAATGGTGCAGCAAAGGTAATAATCTCTGGATTATTACCTCAACCAGATGCAAAGTGGCATAGGGCAAATAAGATTAGAGGGATGAATGCGTGGCTCAAAGACTGATGTGGGAGAAGTGGTTTCTGGTTTGTGGGGCACTGGCATCAGTACTGGGGAAATTGGGGACTGTGCCATTGGGACAATCCACACCTGAGCCATAGTGGGACATGTGTTCTAACAAGCTGCATAACTAGGGAAGTAGAGAGGGCTGTAAATTAAATAAGGCGGGTGTGGGATCAAGCTTGGGTAGAGGTAGCAAATTAGGGGGTAGAATCAAGGCAGGAGAGCAAAATAATAATATGGGAAATGAGTGTCAGAGAATGGCAGGAAGGGACAGAGAGAAAATACTTAAGAATAAGAATGCTAGGGTAAGTGTTAGAGTCAAGACTAGATGTTACAAAGATAATAAAAAGACAAAACTAAAGTCTCTGTATTTGAATGTGCATAGCATTCATAACAAAGTAAATGAATTGATAGTGCACATTTAAGTAAATATATATAACCTGAGAGCCATTATGGAGTTGTGGCTGTAGGATGACAAGGATTGGGTGCTGAATATTGATGGGTATATAATATTCAAGAAGAATAGGAAAATAGGTAAAGGTGGAGGGGTAGCATTGTTGATCAAGGATGGCATTGGTGCAATAGTTAGAGATGACCTTGGTTCAGGAGATCAGGAAGTAGAATAGATTTGGGTGGAGATGAGGAAAGTAGGGGAAAGAAGTCACTAGTGGGAGTAGTCACAGGCCCCCTAACAATAACCACAATGTAGGACAAAGTATACAAGAAGGAATATTGTGTGCATGTGATAAAGGGATGGAAATAATCATGGGTGATTTTAACCTATGCATAAACTGGAAAAGTCAGATTAGCAGTATTGGCCTGGTTGAGGAGTTTATAGAATGCTTTTGAGATAGTTTCTTACAGCAGCATGTTCTGGAACGAACCAGACAGCAGGTTAAATTAGACTTAGTTAGTTCTGTTGAAGGTCATACGGACTCGAAACGTTAACTGTGCTCCTCTCCACAGATGCTGCCAGACCTGCTGAGTTTTTCCAGGTATTTTTGTTTTTGTTTTAAATTAGACTTAGTATTGTGTAATGTGACAGGCTTAATTAATGACCTCAGAGGAAAGGCATCCCTAGGTAGAAGCAACCACAAGGTGATTGAATTTTATTACCAGTTTGAAGTGAGAAGAGTGGGTCTAAGACTAGTATTTTAAACTTAAATAAGGGTGACGATGTAGGCATGAAAACTGAACTAGCTGAAGTGAATTGGGATACTAGACTAGGGGATAGATCAATAGAGAAACAGTGGCAGACATTTAAGGGGATATTTCAGAATAGTCAGAATAAGTATATTCCTATTATAAGGAAAAATCCTAAGGGGAGGATTCACCATCCATGGTTAACTAATGAAGTTAGGGGAAGCATCAAACTTAAGGAAAAAGGATATAAATGTGTAAGGTTGAGTGGCAGGTCAGATGATTGGATCAAATATAAAGAATGGCAGAGAATGACTGAAAGGATAACAGGAGAAAGAAATTAGAGTATGAGAGGAAATAGCTAGAAATGTAAAAAAGGATAACAAGAGCTTCTAAAGGTATTTAAAAAGGAAAAGAGTAAGTAAAATGTATTAGTCCTCTAGAGAGTGAGAATGGAGAGTTAGTAGTAGATAATAAGGAAATGGTGGATATAATGGTCTTCACAATAGAGGATACAAAAAACATTCCAGTCCTGGCTGTAAATCAGGAGGTGGAATGGAGAGAGGAATTTAGTGAATCCCTAGGGAAATGGCACTAGGTAAACTGATGGAGTTGTGAGCTGACACGCCTCTGGGTCCTAATGGGCTTCATCCTAGAGTCTTAGAAGAAGTGGCTAATGAGGTAATAGATGCATTGGTGTTAATTTCCCAAAATTCGTTGGATTCCGGAAAGGTTCCATCAGACTGGAAAGTAACAAATATAATCCCTTTATTCAAGAAGGGAGGGAGGCAGAAAAAATGAAACTACAGGCCAGTTACCTGTGGTCTGTACTGAGGATGGTGTTAGAATTGATCATTAAGGAGGTTATAGCTGGGCACTTAGAAAAACTCAAGGTAATCAGAAAGAGTTAAAATGATTTTGTGAAAGGGAAATCATATTTAATCAGTTTTTGGAGTCCTTTGAAGAAGTAACATGCTGTGGATAAAGGGGAGCCTGTAGATGTACTGTACTTGGATTTCCAGAAGGAATTTGATAAGGTGCCACATCAAAGGTTATTGTGGAAAATAAAAGCTCATAGTAAACATATTAGCATGGATAGAAGATTGGCTGGCTGACAGAAAACAGAGTTTGCATAAATGGGTCTTTTTCTGATTGGCAGCATATGATGAGTGGAGTCCTGCAGGGGTCTGTCTAGGGCCTCAGCCTATTACAATTTTTATCGATGACTCAGATGAGGGGAGAGAAGGCATGGTAGCTAAATTTGCAGATGACACAAAGATAGGTAGGAAATTATGTTGTGAAGTAGGCACAAGAGTTTGCAGACAGATATAGATAAGTTGAGTGAATGGGCAAAGATCTGGCAGATGGAGTATAATGTGGGAAAGTGTGAATTTGTTCACTTTGGCAGGAACAATTAAAAAGCTGAGTATTTCTTAAACTGACTGGGAGTTTAGATGAATGAGGGGTGACTTGATTGAATTATATAAGATCCTGAGCTGTCTTGGAAAGGTGAACATGGAAAGGATGTTTTGTCTTGTGGTTGAGTCCAGAACTATGGGACACTGTTTTAAAATTAGGGGTCGTCCTTTTAGGGAAGAGGTGAGGAGAATTTTTTTCCCTCAGAAGGTCGTGCGACTTTGCAACTTTGCCTCAGAAGGCAGTGAAAGTTGGAGATTGAATATTTTTAAGGTGGAGGTAGATAGATTCTTGTTTGGCAAGGGTCTCAAAAGTTATTGGGAATTTGGAATTTAAATCACAATCAGATCAGCCATGGTCTTATTGAATGGCAGAGCAGGCTTAAGGTGCCAAGTGGCCTACTTCTGCTGTTATTTCATATGCTTGTATGTTATCATACACCACTGGAACCTTCTCAGAGGATGCCGAGGCCTCCTCGACTCCTTGTTTCACCAGGACATCATCAGCTATATCTCCAATGGCATGCAGAAGGGTACTGACCTTGGGTTTTTGTGCTTTCTCCTGTAAGCCTGAAGCTGTTTGGTACATTTCAAACTGGTGCCTCCAGAGCTCCCATTGTTGTCATTGCTGTGGCCCCTTGAAGTGTTTGAAAGACTGTGACAGGAGTAGTGGGTGTTCAATGGCTATAGACATGGTGAGTGGTTCGCTCACTGTCCCCTACCAAGATATGGCATATTTTTGTTCTTCTTCTTTGCAAAGTTGAACTGTTCCTAGGTCTTCACCCATGGGTTACCAATCTGTGGCCTCAGTTTTCTTAAACTGCAGCCTCCAGCACTCTTAGCATAGTTTGGTTCATTGTCCTTTACTAGTGTTGTCTTCTGGCTGCATGAGGTTTCGCTTACTCTATCGGTGACTTGGACATAGTCTGTATTAAGTTTTTCTTCAAACTATTTATTTACAATTATTTACATCCAAGACCTCATGATTATGTACATTATTCTCTGGACATAGACTATTCTATGTTTTGCTCCCTTGGAGTCTCTTGGTCATCTGACCTTGATGTCATGCTTACATGATCATTAACATCATTGTTTAATTAACATAACCATTAACCCTTTACTCGACTAAAGGGGGCCAAGTCAGGGGAAGCAAGACCAGGGGGTGAAAGTAAGGCTGAGCAGGGTCAGGGGGTGGGGAGTGAGTGAGACCCATGGGAGGAAGTGACGCTGGGTATGGAGGGAAATGAGACTGGATAGGAGTGAGGCTGCCAGGCCAGGAGAGAAGTGAGGGACCAAGGCAGGTAAGGTAGGGGGGAGGTGAGGTTGCAGGGAAGCGATGCCTGGCGAAGACGGATGGGAAGTGAGACCAGGTGGAAAGCAAGGATGGAGAAACTTGGAAACTGGATGGGAAGCAAGGCTGGAGACGCCAGGCTGGAGGGACTGCAAATGGGAGAGTCTGCCAAGTGGAGAGACTGTCTGCCAAGTGGAGAGAAGGGCTGCAAAGGTGAGAGAACAGCTGCAAAGGGAGTGAGAGGCTGCTAGGGGGAGAGGTCAGTTTTAAACCTGTCAACAAATTAGTTAACTGGGAGCCAGGAAAACTTGAAATTACTGAGGTAACCAATTACTTGCAAATGAATGTGGAGACTCCAGCTTTAGGCTGCATAAGTTCAGCAACTACTATATGGGGAAAATGTAATGAATGCTAATATCATGAACGTTGTGGTAAATGGGTAATTTAATAATGAGAAGATTTATTTCATAAGAAATATTTGCATTTCTGTGTTATCGCATCTCAAAATATTTCACATGTGATTGATTTGAGGTGCAGTGACTGTGTAAGAGACAAACATGCAACCATTTTGCATATACTAAGATCCTGAATAGAAATGATTGACTTGTATTTTATACAGTTATTTATGACCTTAGGACATCCAAAGTACTTTACAGTCAATGAAACGCTTTATAAATGTAGTCACTGTTGTAATGAAGGAAATGTGATGAGGTAAATGATCAGTTAATTCAGGGGAGTCTGGGACTAGGAAGCATGAACTAAAAATTAGAACTTGATCTTTCAGAAGTGAGGTGACAGAAGTTTTGAAATAGCAATTGATGCCAAATCAATACCAATGCTAGATCAATTGTTAAATTTAAATTTGAGATTCAGATCTGAGATGCAGTAAAAAGGATACTAACTGTTTGGTTAAAATCTTTCAGCTTTGAGCAAATGCAGTGAAAACACATTAGCTGTGACCTCACCAGCCCACACGCAGATGGCGTGTTTAGGATTATGGCTTTTTGTGTCGTTATGCAGAGGAAAGAGATGTTGGATGATTTCTCCCTTTTCCCACCTCTCAACTGAGTGAAATCAAAAGCATTTTTCAGAAGGAGCGTTTTAACTCCTTGAGTGCTATGGCTTTCAAGAACAAACACAAGACAGGCTTTCTTATAGGTTTAAAGTAAAAAAAATGTTTATCTTCTCAACATTTGAAATTTAAATAAAGCAGCATCCACTCACTCATTCACATTAGACCCTCACGCAAAAGAAAAAATGGTTACAAAAGATGTAGCATTCACTTAGCTTACTTAAAGCAACAAAAAAAAATTCACTTTTACTATCAGCCTTCAAGATGGTAGTTGGAAACATTGCAGAAAGAGAATGGAGATTGGAAGTTTCTGGTGATTAATTCACAGTGGCTTACTCCAAGCAACAGCAAGTTTCTGGCTTTTCCAGTTGAAATTGTGGTTGAGTCCTGTAGTGGGGACATAATTTGGCAGGTAAAATGAATGAGCTCCACTTCTCTGCCTATGGCTGAGTTTCTGGGCAAGGTTCTTTCTTTTGGGTGAGATGGCTTCCCTCTGTAATCTTTGTATCCCAGGCTGACTGCTCTGGGCTGTCCTTGTGAATTAATAAGGTATTTCCTATCACAAGCCAGTTTCCGCCATGTGACCACTGTATTGATCCTGTCCGCACAAATTGTTTAATGGGCTAAGCAATTGTTGCACAATGGGGAATGTTTGATGTCCCCATCAACATTCCAGCTCTGAATATCCTTTGAATATCTTTATTTCTATTTCCATCTCCATGAGACTGACAAGTCTATCAGGTATTGTTACTCAGATTC
Organism: Cetorhinus maximus; assembly: GCF_964194155.1. Lineage (NCBI taxonomy): Eukaryota > Metazoa > Chordata > Chondrichthyes > Lamniformes > Cetorhinidae > Cetorhinus > Cetorhinus maximus. The sequence goes on from NC_135888.1 coordinate 70,745,257, forward strand.
ACTTTAATTGAAATGGAGAGGGGAAATCATCAACATCTGGGAAGGTGGCTTGTACTTTAATGACTTTCCAGAGATCTGCCCAGAAATGAACCAGTGCCTGCCTGAATGAAAAACACAAAAGAAGGACTCCTGACCACCCTCAAGTCCATTTTGCCAAGGTAAATTGTCAATATTTTATGCTGCTTTTTGAAGATGTCCAGCTCCTTCATAAGTTCATGGGCATATGAAGCAGGTGTAACAATGTATAGAAGTGTATGTCAGGTTGTTTTGAAAAAAACTTTTGTCTGTTGCCTTGTGCCAATTTAAATACTGTGGTGTTTAGGAAAGTAATGTTTTCCTTGTGTGTTGTAGCTTTAAGTTTAATGGAGGAGTGATGCCTATTGAAAATATTGATAAATTCTTCTAGTTTTGCTTTTGTGTGATTCCAAATACCTTATATGCCAACACAAATACAGAAGGTAATATTATTTTGTGATTGCATCATCCAAAAAAGAATTCATGAAAATGGAAAGGACCCCCTGAAAACCAAAAAGCAGCCCCCAAAAATCAAAAAGTAGCCCTTGAGAAAATCTCAAAAAGAGCCCTTGAAAAAAAAATTGACCCCTGCCTAAACCCCAGGATTAGTCCTGGACAATTTATGCGAGCAAAAAATGTACAGTCGTCCAATCTCATTGTCTCAGCAAAAAGACTGAGATGATAATCGATTTTGTAAAATAAAACATCTCATTAGCAACCTGACAATTACACTGCCTTAAAATTGTAGATTTGAAGCTTTGCATTAACAATCTATCACATATATGGGAATGTGCAGTCAGAGATTTGATTAAAAATTGATTTCCATTTCCATTCCAGGCTTCAGAACTGTGAGGATCATGGTATCAAAATATATGTGGCCCAATGCCAGTCAAGCACTTCAAGTCTTGTAAGTGAAAATCACCACCATTTTAGCTTGCTTTGGGATTTTGCATTGTGCATCAATAGGCTTATTCGCTGCTGGCAAAACACAAGAGTAGCCTCTGCACATAAAGCATAATAGCTGAGAAATTGGGCTCATTATCATTGGGCCCTTAAGTATAAAAAAATGGTGCTTGTAGCACTCGCACATTTGTGACAGAGTTCTGAATTTTCAGTTTGGCGGGCAGGCAAATGGGCCCGGAAATGGTTGGGAAATGGACCGCCGACTGAGATTGGTCCCTGACCATAATTTCACACTGGCTGGCCAATTAATGACCAGCCAGCATGAAATGTGTACTGAAAAGCTAAGCGCTGCCAGGGTGGGGGCGGGAGGAGGGCCGGCAATGACATTTCCACAGGTGCAGGCGAGCGCTGAGAGAAAGCTCCTTGAAAGCAGAGAGCTGCCTTGGGTAGCTGCAGACCTGAAAACCATGAAATAAAGTTTTGAAAATCAGAAAAAATATGTCCAAGCATCACAATCAGGCACCTGAACATGTAGATGATAAAAATGCTATCCATAGAATGTTATTTTTAGTTTATTTAATAATGGAAACCTCACCCTGCCCTTGGATGAGGTTTCATGAAAAATGCAAAGTTAACCTGGCTGATTCGCCCTGCCGCCATCCATGGGATTGGATGGACCCCGAAAAATCAGAGACAATTGCGCCGTTAATGGGCTTAATTGCCCTCTTAATTGTTGGTGGGTGTGCTTCTGACTTTTGCATGCGCCCGCTGAGTGAAATATTGCACGAGTGTGGGATGATGTCAGGATGCTACGCCAACATCTTCTCACGCAGTTTTACACCCAACTGGTTCAGATGTGCACCCGCTCGTGGGATGTAAAATTCTGCCCAGAGTGTGCTGGATGCCACCTTGGCTCAGGCGTTAGTCTGAGCGCAGTGAATGTCCACTAGAAATATGCAGAACAGGCAGATCACAACATCAAAGAGCAGGCAAGGCTGATCTGACATTAGCGCCGCCATTTTGCAGCTCAACGATCCAGCTGATGCCTTCTCCTAAACTCCCAAACATAAATGAAAATTTGTTAAGCAACAGGATGGACGTCCCAACCATGCTATCCAAAGGGATGATCAACTTTCTACAGGTAGTTGCTGATTGACATTTACTGGTTGTTGTTACGATTTGAACCGCTCATTGTTCTTTTAATAGTTAAGCTTCAAAGATCTTCAGGGAGTGGTGCAGCAGATGCTGAAGCACATTTTCCTGAGCTCAAGGTTTCTGCACAAACTAATTGCTCCCAGTCATGGATGTCCTAATAAGCATTTTTTTTTATAAAGAGCATGATTTGGAGAATGAGTAGAGGTCACACAGGGAACAACAAGCTACTGGAAGAGGAGAGGGTGAAGGACTCTCAGTAGGAGGCCACATTTGCACAGTGTTCAGGGAGCAATTCTCCCCGCTAGACCATAGAAAACAATGATGTGTGGGACAGCTGTGCTTCACTATGGAGGTCCTCACTGAAATCTGCCACCTGCTGCAGCCACAACTGCAGCTTCAGAGCAGGGAAAGGATTGCATTGCCTGGGCTGTGAAAGTGACAGTGGCCATGAACATTTATGTATCTGGCTCTTTCCAGGCTGGAACTAGAGGTTTTGGCAACATCTTGCAGTTTACAGTCCACTGCTGTATAAGGGAGAGACCTGACTTAATTCATTCTCCCTTTTCAGGGAGAAGCAGGCAGAACGTGCATGAGGGATTGAAGGCTTTCCCATGGTGAAGGGTGCCAATAAGTGCATGTACATCACTTTCCAGGCACCGCAAGCCAACTCTGCCATGTACCGGAACCAAAAAGGATTCCACTCTCTCAACTTCCAACTGGTATGTGACCATATACACAGAATCATGAAGGTCAAAGCTCAATATCCAGGTAGAAGTCATGATGCTTTCATTCTGCGGCAGTCCTCTGTGCCTTTAGTCACCACAGCAAGCTGAAAAGTGGTTACTGGGCAGCATGGTTCATGCCTTCAGTTCACAACTCACACCATTCTAATAAAGCAGATCACTGGTGTGCTGAAGCAACAATTCTGTTGTCTGTACTGCTCTGAAAGAGCCCTACTGGACTTGGTTGAGCAGGTATTCAGGCTTCAGACATTACATCCAACAGATGGGAGTTAATCACCCATTATAATCCTCCTATGCACTTTTGGGGAGCTATTCAATTTAGCCCCCTCTTGCCTCTACAAGATACTTCTGTAACTGTATTAAGAATGTTAACCTCAGCTCTTCGATGGTCAATAAAGAACCAAACCAACATACTGCAAGCACACAGACCAGAAGGTGCCAGATTCAGTTACTAGTTTACATAGAATTAGCTATCGCAGTCAGGCAGACAGAATGTGCACTACAACGTGCCTCAGTGCCCTTGGGCTAGAGATGCAAAAATGGTCATTTACCCCTCTGATATAAGCACATCATCTGAGAACAGTATTGGGCTGTGGTGTGATGCCATCCATAGTTGAATTGTTTGCAGACATCCACTGTCTGGGTGTATCTATGAGAATAGCCAATTATGACGGGCACCAGAGGCAACTAGGCATACCCACTGAAAAATATCTCAGCAGGAGATAGCACCTTTAGGACTGAAGGCGAGGAGAGAAGAAAATACAAAAAGGATAGTTTTTTAAACTGAGAAGTCCATTCAGCTAAACTAAGCCAATTTGTTCCACACACCATGAACAAACAAGTTATTTAAGTTTCATTCTGCTCTTCAAAAGTAAAACTCTGTGAGGGAGAAATTAATTTGCGTGGCACAATGCAGGCCTTACCTTCATTCCCTGCGGCAGACCCGCGCCCCAGGCTGCTACTTGCCTGGCCTGCGTGGTGCTCTTCAATGATGTCATTGCCCTGTTTGACATTGAATTAACTGGGCAAGGGCAAATATAACAAACAGTAGTAAATGCTGGCCTTTTGATTTTGAAATGACTTGGGCTGGGAGCAGGCAAGGCAAATATGACAAGTTCATACATTGGGTAGGATTTTTTGGTCAGCATGCAGGCGGGATTGGCCTGAAGCAGCCGGCAATGGACCAGCGACCATGATCGTCCCTGACCGCGATTTCACACTGGCTGCCCAATTAACGGCCAGCCAGTGTGACATGCGTGCTGAAAGGCTCAGCACTGCCAGGATGGGAGTGGGAGGAGGGTGAGCGCCCTGAAATCAGCATGGGCACGGGTGACCACTCAAAGAAAACTCCCTGAAGGCAGAGAGCTGCCTCAGGGAGCCAAAGGCCTGAACAACCTAAAATAAAGGTCACAGAAACCGGAAGAAAGTGTCCAAGCTTCATAATTGGCCACCTGAAAATGTAGGTAATGAAAATGCTGTCCACAGAAAATTATTTTTATTTTAATTTATCACAGAAACCTCATCCCACCTGTGGATAAAGTTTCCTGAAAAATGCTAAGGCTGCCTGGCTGATTCGCCTGCCCGCCGACCATAACGTTGGACGGGCAACGTAAAATCTCTGTTAATTGTGCTGTTTATGTGCTTAATTGCCTTCTTAATTGTCGGCGGGCACACGTCCGAGTTTAGGGCACGCCCGCCAACCGAAATATCGTGCAAGTGCGCGATGACGTCGGGACGCTTGCCCGAAGTTGTTGCACGCTGTTTTACGCCCAAGTGGGTCCAGCGCGCGCCCACCTGCCCAGCAAAAACTTCTGCCCATTATTGCTGAGACTAATGTTGATTTACCCCTTCTGTTCATCCATTACTTTTTTCATTTGGAATCGAGTTCAATTTATGCTGTAAATATCCTGCTAAAACTAAGTGTGATAAATGTAGCATGGCTGACTGAAAAAAAAATCAAAGCAATCACATATAAGACAGACAAAAGAGCTACATGATAACATCAATGATATGGGGTACTTCAGGGTGTATTTATTTTACAGCACCGCCATCTCCTCTCTAACCCTAATGTAGCTCCAGCTATGGTGACAGTGATGTGTGAATCTGACATCTCTAAAAGGACCAAACCCATCAATAGAAATAGTGATTGCAGGTGCATTCAGTCAATAGACTTCAAAAAACAGGGGGCACGAGCTGTTATCTTTTCTGGCTGCAGACAGGCCAAGTTCTATGTCCAACCTACACAGGTGATAGTTGTCCAGTATTTACCTTCTCCAGCCATCAAAGGAATTGTAGGGGTCAGAAATAAAGCTGAATGTGTAACCGCTTGCTGTTCCTTTTGCACTGTGGAATTCACCTAGTGATGTGACTAGCCCAGTTCCTTCAGCTTAGGATATTGTGGAAGTAGTACTCCTTGAAATGATACTGTTATGTACCTATAGCAAAGGTGAAATATCACTTTTTCTTTCTGTTGCATGATTTTAGGGGTTATTTTGCGTGATGGTGTAAAATGGGCTGTAGTGAATTAGCTGCCTATTATACACCTTGCCTGACTGTCTTTCCTATTGAAGTCAATGAAGGGGAAATTAAACGGATTGAATAATAAGTGGCTAATTCAATATTCCCCCCCCCGTCACCCACCCCCATTGAATCCAGTCACAGTACAGGTGCTTCTATTTTTACCACCCTGGGTTGCAGAGGAATGATGTCCATGTGCCATTGACACCTTTGGGCTTTTATGTTTGGGACTGTGGGACCGGATTCAGTTGGTGCACTAGGTTCTGCGATTATCGACAGCTGCACAAGCAGCAGAGGCATGGGGCCAGCTCATTGCACTTACATTAAAACTAGCTCCCTTATACCAACAACATACATTCACATTTTCAAGAGTTTATGATCCTGTCAAGTTAAAAGAGTCATGTTTTGTTTGCATTCTGATGTGTGGTACTTCCCAGTGCCAAAATGTTTTATATGTTCAAGCTCTTTTCCTGCCACATGACTTTAAATGAAGGTGTAAATACTTTTCAATAAATTGGGAGCTGACGTCACACACATTAAGGGATTCACTCACCCAAAAGGAAATAACCACATCACAGACAATTTGATGCAAGAATCCAAGAAAACAGAAAGATTTCCAGCATCCGCAGCATTTTGCTTTTATATTAAAACAGAAGGGTGATCTTGAATATCTTAACAATATACCGTATCTATGGAGAATGTCCTTCATAAACATATTAAATATCATGAGTATTCAGCAAGTAAACTGATTGAAAAGCTATCAGCAGTAACGTCCAGAGATGAGGGTCAGCTCAGTTCACTCCTTGAATATTTATGACTTCAGCAAGTCTGCCAAGGATTTCCTGTATTTTGAGTGAGCTGATCTCTGTTCAAGCAGCCATTGGCTGTCTCAGTACCTCTAAACTAAAGAGGAAAAATCACCCAGAGTTCCCAATTCTGATTACTTTATATGAACATACAGCCATACGAACATTCGAATTAGGAGCAGGAGTAGGCCATCTGGCCTCTCTAGTCTGGGTCACCGTTCAATAAGATCATAGCTGATCTGATTGTGATCTCAATCCCACATTCCCACCTGCCTCCAATAACCTTTGACTCCCTTCTTAGTGAAGAATCTGTTTACCTCAGTCTTAAAACTATTCAATGACCTTGCCTCCAAAGACTCACGACTCCCTTAGAATAAAAATTCTCCTCATCTCCGTCTTAAATGGGAGACTCTACTTTTAAACTGTGTATCCTAGTTCTAGTCTCTCCCACAAGGGGACACATCCTGTCGAGTCACCTCAGGATCTTATGTGTTTCAATAAGATCACCTCTCAATCTTTCCATGGAGTCCAGTCAGAAAGTGAATCTGTACAGTCTTTGGGTGAGAGAACTGGAGAATGATCGATGGTGAAGCCTTCTATTGTTGAATAGCTTATGAATACTCACTGCCTATGCTCACATTTGAAGAACAACTGACTGGGTTGCGCCCTGGAAGACTATCAGTGTCCACAAAGCCATAGTATAGCGTGAGTTTGGATTTCCCTCTGATTGATGGGTTTAATGGTGGGGCAGGGCTTTCACCTCCCCAGGTCACTTTGCCAATTTGCTTAAGAAAGACCACTTTAAGAATGTAGGAGGAGAAATGGCATTGGTTTACTTCCACTGAAAGGGAGGGAAATTGAGTCCTTCTGTTCTTCCAAGCATACAGTTACTCCTTCAAATATTTTCCCCTGTTGCTCATCATTTTTTTTGATTATGCCTCTGTAAAGCATCTTGGAATGTTTCTCTATTTTAAAGGCACCCCATGCCTTCAAGCAGCTTAGAGAAAGTTCACTAGGCTGATTCCTGGGATGAAGGGGTTGTCTTATGAGGAAAGGTTGAGCAGGTTGAACATATACCCAATGGAATTTAAAAGAATGAGAGGTGATCTTATTGAAACATATAAGATTCTAAGTGGGCTTGACACGTAGATGCTGAGAGGAGGTTTCCTCTCATGGGAGAATCTAGAACCAGGAGGCACAGTTTAAGAATCAGTGGTCTCCCATTTAAGACGGAGATTAGAGGAATTTCTTCTCTCAGAGGGTCCTTTGTCCTTGGAATTCTCGTCAAAAGATCATAAGACCCAGGCTCTGCTGCTCTCCGTGGAAGAGAATCTGAGACTTCAGAGACCTTTAAAAATGGCAGTTGGGACCCAGATGTTGAAGTCCCACCCTCATTTCTAATGGATCCCATTTTGCTGGCAAGGGGAAGGGTGTAATTCACACAGGGGGGAAACCCAAACTCAGCAGGGCCATTTGAATTTAATGCTTGCATAATCTGCAACTTCTAAGTCAGAAGAAATTGAGGGATGAGGGGGAAGTGCATGACAAGAGGATTAGGCATGCAGATACCCTCATCATTGATCCCCTCTCATTGCCAGTAGCCATGGCCTCCACAACACCCTTACAGGCCAGCACTATCAGCACTATCTCCTCCACTGGGGTTAAAATGTGCAGACATACTTGCCCTCCTCCAGTTCTTTTAGGCACAACCTTCTCCTGCCACAGAGAGGGAAGCATGTCAGTGAGAGTTGTTGTCATGGTTGAATAACTGCCAATGTGTGCAAGCTGTGAATGGTAGATGCAAGGTTTTCAACACCGCTAAGTGTATGAATGTGGTTGTGGATGAATTTAGTGGTACAACTGGTAGGATATGCTGTTTGAAGATGAGCTTACTGACCTTGGGAGATCATTAAACTTCTTTCTGCACTGTGTCCATGCTCTTGGAGCAACTCTCCTGGCATTGACCACTACCACTACTTCCTAATGCCACCTGATCATGTGTCTAGAGCATTCTGCTCCCCTGATACAGGACATCTCCCCTTTCTACCTCTTCTACCAAGGCCTCCAGTGCACTGTTTGAAAAACTTGGTGCTCACTCTCTCACATGTTCATTCATTGCTCAAAGTATCAGAGCACAGATTCAGTTTTCAAATGACCCCCACTACTTCTTGCAGCCACAATACTCTGCCCCATTAAATGGTGCAGGCTGCCTTAAAGTAGCTCTAACTGATGCACACAGCTAGTCAACAGTACAGGAGTATTTACTGCATGCAGCAATCATGGAAAGCAGAAGGCAATAGAAATTTACTGTATCTGCCTGCAATACAGTGAAAGGGCATGTGTTAATCATGTACTATAATTTCTCCGCCTGTTTTGGGGGTTAGCCGATTTCTCCCGCTAGCTCTATGATGCGTATCATTTAGCATTTCCTGGACTTTAAATAAAATATTTTATTGGCAACATTCTATGATGACCTTAAGCATTATGCTAACCTGTTTGAAATTGATCCAACACAGACCAAAGTCAGCAGACTGGTCTCCAGAATCACCAGGGTATAATGGAATTCTTTTTCCAGCTCTTATGTAAATAATTAAAATGTTCACCTTCAAATAGCAACAACTCCTTTTTCCATGACATTTAGTAAGCAGACACAGGAAGGCATTGGAAAATCACACCAGAACAGCATAAATATTGGATTAGATCTTTAGTGATATTTTGTGTCTCTTTTCCCCTGTATTGTTGTCTTTGATACAATTGTCATGCTATGCATGTACATTTTAAAACATGTCTGCTGAGCAAACACGTTTGGGTAGATCTTGACTTGGTGCAAGAGTGAAATGGGTGATAGCAAGCTGATCTCCCTTGAATTTCATTTCCATTGTAGATGTAAAACAGGCTGTTGACTCGCTGTAACCCATATTACTTTTTCACACAAAGTTAAAGTTGACACTCCTATGAACTCAACAATAGCCAGTAGAGTTCAATCAGCAATTAAGATTAAAGTAGTTGATCGTCCCTTTAGATAGTACTGGTGGGGCCATTCCTGCTGCTGAACACGTTCATCTAAACTAGGTTAAGAGAGGGTGTCAGCTGGAACGTTCAAATTGAAAATTACACATGTCCCATACAGGAGACAGGAAGGAAAATGTATTCATCTACGTCACCCTGGCTACTTTATGAAATTATTTTTAAAAAATGGACAAATGGCTGGGCTGATAAAATGGCCGCCGCTGACCACATGATGGTAGTTCTGGAAGTTTCTGAGCAGTTTAAACATAGACAAACGATAACACATCAAACCTCTGGAATATAGCACTCCTTGCTTGTATAAACATTCCAGCCAAGCCAACACAATGGATTAGCAGATGAACCAGACAGCTATGGACAAAGGCAGAGCTATTTGTGGCTCCTCATCTCCAACATTGTGATAATGGTTCTACAGTTACCTGCTCAGAACACAATGGGTTTTAACAAGGGACCTTTAGCTGAATCGCTCGACCTGAAACTACCCTGTCACATGGCTGAGACTTGAGTTGTTTGATTCCTTTAATTATACAGCTTTTGAATTTTATCTTCAGAGTGTGTGTGTGTGTGTGTGTGTGTGTGTGTGTGTAAAATAAACCAACCCTCTTATTTTACCTTACCTCGAGTTTGCTGTGGGGTTATTAATAGAGGATTGGATCACTCCAAACTGAAGGGCTGAGGAACATATGCCAACATTTATAAAAGAGGGAAATCAAAAATCAACAACAAGTCTGTTTATGGATGGGTCGTGAGTGGAGAAATCAGGGCTGTTCTAAATTAAATTTCCTCTTGTCCGTAACACACTGCTAGAGTCAAACTTACTGATTTCAGGATCTGCCTATTCTGCATAGTTTTAGTGCACCCAACCAAAATGGTGTCCAGCCTGCACTTGAAAATGTGGCATGCACGCCATTTTGGATTAAAAATGGCACCCATGGTGTTGAAAATATGGGTGCTACGCAACTGAATTTTGCAGCACACACCTTTTCCATTGCTTTTATATCCCACTTATACCGGACACCCAAAACTAATCGACTACATGTGTCTCTCTATTCCTGACATAGGAAGCAGCCATGGCAATAAATTTATGCATCATGGTTACAACAACTGGGGCCACTTTCACGAAGACCTGCAGATCTGATTGCAATGAAATTCCAATCAAGCATAATAATCACCGAATCCATAACCTCTATATTATGCTTTTGTCATGGATTTTTCCTGAAAGTCTGGTTTCCTAACATTTACTTGGCTTTCAGTATCAAATTCAAATGGATGCAAAATCAGGCATCTCTCCTAATGAGCAGAATTTTCTGCCTGTCGGGCGGGCAGGCCTGACCCAATCTCCGGCGGGCAGGGAGCCGATCCCTGCCGGAGAAGTGGGCCCTGCCGCCATTTTATGCGGGCGGGTCAATTAAGGTCCGCCCAGCGTGACGTCTGGTGGGAAGCGCTAAGAGCTTCCCGTGTGGGCGGGGTGGTTAGTTTCCCCAAAAGTGAGAGTGCGCTCTTTCACGCATAGGCACGAAAGAGCGCACATCTCCCTGAGGCTAAGTGCTGCCTCAGGGAGATCGCTGACAGTTTTAAAAATATGAAAAAAAAAAATTCCCTAACATGTCCCCCTCATGTGACATTGTCATATGAGATGGGACATGTTCATAATTTACATAATAAGTTTATTAAACTTTATAACACCCTACATGAAACCTCACCCCGCTGGTGAATGAGGTTTCATGTTTTTTCTACTTCCCGCCGGGGCTTCTGGCCTGCCCACCAACCTTAAGGTTGGATGGGCAGGTCCTTTAATTGTATAATTGATCCTGTCAATGGCCTCAATTGGCCGTTGACAGGTCGGCCGGCCCGCAGCTGATTTTGCTGCAGGCCCGCCTTCCTGAAAATTTAAATGGGCCGGGATGAACATCCCCCGTCATTTTATGCATCGGTGAGCGGGCCCCACCCCCTGCTCGCCGATGGCAAAATTCTGCCCAATGTGTTTGTTGCTCCCTGCCCAATTTTCCCGTATCTGCTGTTTCCAGGCTAATGCCCCAGAATAAAATGTAAGAATGGCATAAATCGATCCTCAAAAGTCTGATTTTTTAAAATATAAATGCCCTTCCAAGCTAGATTTGCATCACATTTGACCTAACTCTGATGCCCCTTGTCAAAAGTTGGCAGAAACCAAGTTTGATGTGATAACAGCTATAGTTATAATAGCTATATACATTTCTATAAACTCAGCAATAGCCAGTAGAGTTCAATCAGCAATTAAGATGATAGAAGTTGATGTTCCCGTTAAATAGTACTGGCTTGAGGTGTCAGCTGTGGCTCAGTTCATAGCACCCTCGCCTTTGAATCAGAGGGTTGTGGGTTCGTGTCCCACTCCCGGAAACCAAGAACTGTGATTGTACTCGAAAGAGTTGCAATCTGTGACTGTTGATAACTCGAAAGAATTTTTTTTTTTTTAAATAGTACTGGCGGGTCCTTCCTGCTGCTGAGCACATGTTCACCTGTGCGAGGTTAAGAGAGGGTATTATCTATGACCCATTTCACAATTGCACAAAGTCAAGATCTACCCAAATGTGTTTGCTCAGCAGACATGTTTTAAAATATACATGCATAGCATGATCTGATAGATGTATAAGTATCTGTGGTGTAGTGTAGACCCTATCAGTTGTACATGATCTATAACATGTTCTGTCCATGACCTACATTCATTTGTAGTTTTGCTTTGTTCATTGTGTCAGACTGTTGTGCAATTCCTCCATATGAATTCATTCTGTGTTCCTGTAAGCCATGTCCTGACGTTTTACATCACAAGGTACCAGAGCTTAACAAGTGTCACACTAAATACCTGGACCAAATTGTGCTCATTAAAAAGAAAAACTTGAAAGACTTGCATCTATAAAGCATTTTCCATGGCCACCTGATGTCTCAAAGCATTTTACAGCCAATGACAGTTACTGTTGTAACTTGTGCTTAGCAAACTCCCACCAACAGCAATGTGATAAACAGCAGATAATCTGTTTCTTGTGTTGTTGATTGAGAGAAAGATATTGGCCAGGACACCAGGGTTAACTCTAAATGAAAAGCAAAATACTGTGGATGCCAGAAATCTGAAATAAAAATATAAAATCTGGAAATACTCAGCAGGTCTGGCAACAACTGTGAAGAGAGAAACAGGGTTAATGGGCGGATTTTCCGGTCCCACCCACAGTGGGAATCGTTGCAGGCGGGACTGAAAATTTGACAGATCGGACAAAAGGGTCTGTTGACTCTGGGCGGAATTTTCTGGTCCCGCTGGAAAATCCCAGCAAACGTTTTGAGTCAAATATGACTCTTCTTTAGATCAACCCCTTCTTTAGAAGAGCCATATTCGACTCAAAAGGTTAACTCTGGGTGGGATTTTTCATCTCCGCCCGGTGCTGGGAACATCCGGTTCCGCCAAAAGCCAATGGACTTTCATGTTACACCAGGGTAACTCCCCTGCTCTTCGAAATAGTATTCTGAGATTTTATACATCCACCCAGGCAGGAAGATGGGACATATGTTTAACGTCTTATCCGAAAGTTGACACCTCTGACAGTGCAATGCTCCCTCAGTACTGCACTGACGTGTCAGCCTTGATTTTGGTGCTCAAGCCCTGGAGTGGGTCTTGAATGCAAAATCTTGTGATTCAGAGATGATTGTACTACCACAGCAGACACTCAGTTCAATTCAATTCAAAACCAAGCTCCCAAAATTATAACATATTGTACCATGTTGAAGAAAGAAAGTATAAAAGCATCCTCACTCTGTCTGCTTGTATCATTCATCTGCAGGGTTCACTGCTGAGAAGAACAGCAGGAGTATCATGCACTGTGATCAGGCAGAACACAACTGAAACAAGCCACAGTACAGGAAGAATTATATTTGTTTTGGAGGATTCCGTCTACCCGAGGCAGTGACAGGAAAGGGGAAGTGTGAGTAACAGGTCTTTGTCCTATCTTTGAGGAGTATGCCAGATGAAGCAAAATTCAACAAAACCACTTTGGTGGGTGGGGTGGTCATTATTGGAGCTTGATGGTGATCTTGGTGACTTTCTCCTTTAGAGGGAGCTGTGAACACTTGCATCTGACAGATTGAGCTGCAGCAGAAATATGGAGCAAAAGCCGAGTAGAGACACCTATAAGCATCATATCCAAAGGCAAAACAGAGAATACAAAAACGTCAGGTTCTCAGGCCATTCTGATGCCCGATTCCACTATTCTTTCTGTGAACAGTCAGTTTTCCTCTATGTTTGCCAATTTTCTATCACAGAAAAAGAAAAATCATTATAGCCATAAAGGACCAAAAGTGCCAGCTTTAAACATTTCTTCAGGATTCTCAGTGCAAATTATTAATGTAAAGTGTTAAGATGCAAATTTGATTGAAAAGATCACTATCAGTAGACAGAGATAATAAACAGGCTATTGTTTTGCAAAGGAGATGTTGCTTAAACCTTTATGTTGCTTGAAACGATTACATAAATATAATTGAAAAGCATCATCAGTTGCTGCCCAATGTCTCACTAGATGAATGCATCCCTTAGGATGTTAATGAGCCAATCAAGGAAGATCCCAGGCTCTGCAAAGTTGGCTGGGTCACAGCCAAAAAATATTAGTGACACTATGATTAGAAATGCATGATGGGGAGGGAGAAATCATCCAGGGTTTCCATGCCTCTGTGTCAATTACTGCTGAAAGTACATGAGTTTAGGGGGGAGATATCAGGAGAGGATTGGGAAGCAGTGATGGTCCATCTCCCCTCCCAATGATTGCATAACCTACTGATGTTCAAGGTCATCCATTCGAATGACTGCTAGGTTGAGGATGACTGCTCCTGTTTACGAAGCAAGACCACAGCATGAATCAGCACCTCTGAAGAAGAGAGGCAAATCTGGGAGTAAAACACTGTACCATTATTTTAACACAATTACATAATCGTGATGAAAAAAAAAAGTAATGTTTGCCCAATGTTTGCTTTTTCAAGGATGTGGTTTCCTTTAATTATGAGTTGAAAATGAATGGGAGTCCATTGAAAAGGATTGGGAGTATACAAAGCTATAAAGTGAGAATAAAAGAAACCATGAGAAGTAGGGCAGCCACAAGCTGTGTTCTGGACTATAAGGACAGTTTTCTGAACAGGCTTTTCGGAAGTTTCTAAAATGTAAACCAAATGTCAAAAGTACCATTTTAAAAGCAGAAGTCTTTTCCCCATTTACTTCTGTATTTTAACGAGAAGGTAATTATTAATGAAATTTCATCAGCAACAAAGAAAGTGTCAGAACTCAAGCATTGAACTTCCACCATTGCCATCGCCACCACTTGCTGCAACGTGTATACGGTTCAACTTAGTGACAGCTGGTAACTTTAACATAAGTAAACTTTTATCTATCACAGAAATGAATGCTTTGAAGGGACCATGCTAACTGGCACAGAACGTGAACTGTAAACAGAACAGTGTGCAATGGCACATTTGATGGCATTATCACATTTGCCCCTAGTTTTTTTTTAAGCTTTCAAAAGCTCTCTTTAAAAAGGTACATTTCATGATGCAATTTGAAGTTGTCATAGGAGCCGCACACCAGAGTTTCTGTGGAGCATAATCAGAGCTGTTCCAGGAACTGAGACTACTGGAAGATTTCCCAGTACAGTGACTGTGCCCTTTAAATACCCTCATGCTGGTTTTCAGACACTGCTCGCATCTTAAATAAAAAGAGAACAAGCTAGAAATATATAGCCGGTCACTTGCGTCTGAAAGAAGAATCTAGATTAATGTTGCAGGTGGATGTTTTAACCTGAATTGTTTTTCTGTCACATTCAAAATGTTAACCTAAATTTCTCTTTCAGTGGCAGGTCACCTGCTGTGCTATTCCAAATTTTCTTTATTTTGAATTTCCGACATCCATTTTCTTTCCTCTTCTGTTTTTTTTCGTTTATCCAGGATTTGCTAAACGATGTTTTGTTTAACTAATTGAGGCTGAGTTTGCACATTGTGATCAGAATTCCTTTCTTGAATTCTCCATTACAGCCTTCTGCTTCAGATAACACATACCCGGTATGTTATAAAATGAAAGCTGCAAAATGAGACGTGGGTCAGCATCCATTTCAGGGCAGAAGGTAAACAAAACAATCTGTGCTGTTGGCACAAGATCTTAAACAAAATGCTTCCTGTAGCAGAACCAAAGCTCTAAAGTCCTTTAATCAGAGTGGCTGTCCATCACTAACCGACCTATTCAGTTCCTTTACATGTTAGTACCAGTAAAACTGCTTAGCCATTCTTGTATGATTGTTTACAGGATTTCAGGAACTGAGATATTCTTGCCTATGAGTAATGATAGCATTTGCTGTTCGGCTTACACCCTTCATCGTCAAGTTTTAAATGCTTGGTTGATGTGTTCAGTTCAAACTGTAAATGCTCTCTTGATGGCTGTCATGTGGTTAAGCTAGAGATGAGCGAAACTGTTCGGGTTCCAGGTTTGACTGCCAGTCTATGCTGAATTGGCTACCTCAAGCCGGTGCAGTAGTAAACTGCTAGCTATCATTAACTTGTTTTTATACCGGCAACATTTTAATTTTCATTTTGGGAGACTGACAATTGTGAGCAGGATCCTAACATTCATGTTGCTAAATCTGGATCCCTTGTCCAAGTGGTAGACTCATAAGTTCATGATAAACCGACTCAATGGGCTGAATTTTCCCCAGGGCAATGAGACCCAAATGTATGTGGGTCCCGACCCCAATGGTGTTCGAGTCCCACCTGCTTGTGTGATCTTCCCGGAGGCAGCCTATTGGATCCCCATCCAATTAGGAATGTAAGCTGCGAAGTGGGAGGCCTACTCAGAGAGCCACAAGTCTATGGGTGGCTGGCAGACCCACTGGGAGGATGGAGGCATCCTCTGAAGACTTTTAACATTATTAACAGCATGTGTGTCAACAGCTGCCAGGGCATCTTTGTGGAGGGAGAGCCCCTCCACTGGATGGCCCAATGATCCCCAAGTCTCCAGTAGGGAGGGGAATTGAAAGCGGCATTAGGCCCCCTGACCTGCCACTGGAAGGCCACCTCCAATGAGCTGGAAGCCTCCATTATGTCCACTCTGACAGCAGCAAAATACTGGCGCTGTCACAAAATGCCCCTGAAGAGAGGCCTTAATTGTATCAATGGGCTGCATGCCCATGAAGTGAGCAGCCAATCCTGGCCCCAGCCAACACACCTGGGAAAGTCCTGCGGAGGCAGGAATCTACTGGGAAGCTGTACCAATGTGGCTCCCAACTATTTTCCTAGCCACCTCATCTCCAACCCCATCTCCATGGTGCCAGGAAAAGCCCGATGTGTCTAGATTTGAGAAGGCAAAATTGAGTAGAGTTTCTGCTGCTAACCACTATTGAGCAATCAATGTGGTGCTATCAGGATAGGCTGTGATGCCCCTTAGGGTTGCAAAGCCTCCTCTCCTTACACACTTGACCAAGGTATCAAGGTATGAGAACGGACAGATGCCCTCAGAATCATCTCCCAACATATGCTACAAAAGCAGGAGTTGGTGGGGCGGGGGGCAATGGGGGGGGGGGCGGGGGTGGTGGTGAAGGAGAATGAAGGTGGAATTGCTGCATAGGTCACTGAGCGTTTGTTAATGCGTGTAGGGAATGCTCTTCCTAACTAACCATTTGGGTAGATTTTCCCTGAAGATCTGGTGATACAATCTTGCGGAGGCTGCTCTGCCAGCTGCTGCCAGGATTTTCCATAAGAACTGATGTCGGGAGTTCAATACATCTGGACAAATATTAGCAGGTGCATTGAAATGATGTACAGGTGATAGGAATACATCACGTGATCAATTTAACATTTTTGGCATCATAGCAACACTCAGCATCAGGAATGCTGTGTGCTGGCGTTGCAATGGACAGTGAAAGGACAATTAACATTTGACTCCTCCTCCCAAAGGACTGGAATTAGTCATCATGCATTCAATTATACTCCATCAAGCACCATTTTTAATTTTTTTATTCAAAAGAGTAATTTACTTGCTATTTTCCAGCAAGCAGCCAACCATGTTACATTACTGTTGGCTTGCAAGGTCTGGAACAGCAATTTTCATCCCTTCCTCCAAAATGGACTGGAGTCCTGCAGAAGGCCTACCAATTTTATTGAAAGAAGCCTGATCCTAGAAAATTGTCCGGGGTCTGAGATACAGAAATTAATCAAGTGCAAATATCAACCCACCAAAGATGTGCCAGCGTAAAAACTGGTAGGAAAATTAACCCTCTTATCCATGTTATTTCCTACTCATTTTCTCCCTTTGTTTATACCGCTTTCCCCAAGCACCCCCCCAATTTGTTATGCATTATTTAATTATTTAAGAAACCGATGGCCCCCAGGTTCCCTCCAGTGTTGGACTACAGTCATCTAGTACAGAAATTGAGGGTTGCCTTTTAAAAAATATACTGCTTTTCTATTCTTAGAACCAAAGTGAATGACTTCACACTTACTCACATTATACTCCATCTGCCATCTTGTTGTCCACTCACCTAAGCTGTTTATATCTCTTTGCAGCATCTTTGTGCCCTCCTCACAGCTGGGGGGAGGTGGTGGCATAGTGATATTGTCACTAGACTAGTAATCCAGAGGCCCGGGGTAATGATCTGGGGACCTGGGTTTGAATCCCACCACACCAGATGGTGGAACTTGAATCCAATAAAAATCTGGAATTAAAAGTCTAATAATGACTGTGAAACCATTATGGATTGTCTGGCCCATTTCCTTCCATTACCTGACCTGGCCTACATGTGACTCCAGACCTATAGCAATGTGGTTGACTCTTAAATGCCCTTGGATTAAGGGCAATTAGGGATGGGCAATAAAGGCTGGCCAAGCCAGTGCCTACATGAACAAATTAAAACAAAATTATTTCCCACCTTGTATCATCAGCAAACTTAGATGCATTACTCTGTCTCTTTGTCAATTATTGATTGTGAATAGGTAAGGCTCCAGCACTGACCCTTGTGGCACAGCTGTCAACTTAAAAATGTCTCATTTATGCTTATTCTTTGCTTCCTGTCGTTTATCCAATCCATTATCTCTGTAGCTGTCTCTTTTAGAACCCTTGGTCATCATCTTTGGGATGTGCCAGATTTTAGGCCTCTGCTGATATTTATTACCCCCAACTCCATGAGTCATTATTTTTCCTTAACCTTAATGAATGCCTTTTGGACGTTCAGGTATATCACATCTACAATTCTCTTTATCTACTTGTTGCATCCTCAAAAACCTTACAAATTTGTCAAACATGATTTTCCTTTCGTAAAACCATGTTGTCTTTACCTGATCATACTTTGATTTTCAATGTGCATTGTTGAGACTTCTTTAATAACAGATTCTAGCATTTTCTAGATGACTGATGTCAGGCTAACTGGCCTGTAATTCCCTGTTTTCTCTCTCCCTCCTTGAATAGTGGTGTTACATCTGCTAACTTCCAACCTGCTGGGACTGTTCCAGAATCTAGGGAATTTTGGAACATCATAGCCAGTGCATCCATTATCTCTGCAGCTGTCTCTTTTATAACCCTAGGATGTAGGTCATCAGATCCTTGGGATGTGCCTTGAGTTTCTCCTCTGCTAATATTTATTAACTTAATTTCCTCACACTTTTTAGCACCTAGGTTACCCTTTATTTCTGGGTATGCAACTTATATCTTCTATTGTGAAGACAGACACAAAAAATTTGTTCAATGGCTCTGCCATTTCCTCATTCCCCATACTTGTAAAAAATCTTACAATCTTTTTACATTATTGACTATTTTGCTCTCGGATTCAACTTCTTCCCTCTTAGTCAACAGTTTGCTAGTCCTTTACTGGTTTCTAAAGCACCCCAATCCTCAGACTTGCTACTATCCTTTCCTACAGCTTCTTCCTGGAATTGAATACTGTCCTGAACTTCCTGAGTAAGCCATGGATGCATCTTTCTTGCTGAGTTTTTGTTTTTTAATGGAATGTATTTTTGTTGAACATTTTGAATTGTTTCTTTAAATGGTTCCCACTGCTTATTTACGTCCCCACCTTTTAGTCTAATTGCCCATTCAATCATAGCCAGATCTCCCCTCATGTAGTCGGCTTTAAGTTTAAGGGCTGAATTTTTCCCCTGTTAGGGGGGTTGTAGGGGGACGGGCGGGGGAGAGCACGAACGCCGATCGGGTGTGCGCCACCATTTTATGTGGGCGCTCCCTGTGCGGGCAGGGGAATTCTCTGAGTCGGGGCCTGTGCTTTTTCGTGCATGTGCAGGAAAGAGCGCAGAAATCTCCCTGAGGCACCTCTGTGCCTCAGGGAGATCAGTTTAAGTCCTGGAATATTTAATAAAGGTGAAAAAAATTTTAAGGACATGTCCCCTCATGTGAAACTGTCACATGAGCTGGGACATATCCATTAATTTTTTCAAAAATTTTTATTTAAATAATAAACCCTTCATGAAACCCGTGGATGAGGTTTCATGAAAAATACAGAGGCCGCCTGGGCTCTTCGCCTGCCCGCCACCCTTAAAGTTGGACGGGCAGCATTCTTAACAACTTTAATTACTTTGTTAATGTCCTTCATTGGCCTTTGACAGTTTGGTGGGCGTGCAGCCAAGTTGGCTGCACGCCCGCCGAACTGACAATCTAAATGACATGCGGTGACATCGGGAGGCCTGCCCGGCATCACAGCACATCACTTTATGCATTGGTGAGCGGCCCCACACCACCCCCCACCACTTCACGGCCCCGCCCCCCCCTGCCCCCACTCACCAACGGGAAAATTCTTCCCTAAGATTCTTGTTAACACAAGTTGCTAATCTTAATGTTCGGAATGACACCAGCCTTAATAAAAAGAAAAAGAGAAACGTATTAAGTAAACACTATTGGATGGGAACTTACACAGACAGTTCCTTTTGCAGCTTTTGTATCTTACATAACCCTTAGGTCACGGCGCATGCCCCTATCATGGGGGAGTCTCATGCAGTCAGCTGCCAACCCAAAATAAACTTGCCAAAGTTTGTTATGACAAGTGGCTGGGAAGACTGTGTTACACCCAACACTTTGGGAGACAGTGCCATTAGTAATGGGCCTCTTGCAGTGTAAAAGCAATTTTACCTTTATCTGACCAACTGAATCTCTATAAACTGTAGCTGAGCTTTTGGTAGCTCTTAAACACTTATTTTTGATGGACAAATTCCTGAGTGGTCACTTCCTCACACTATTTTATTCAATGTTATTTTCCCTCCCTTTTGCCTTTTAAATCCCAGAGCCCTATTGATTTGAATGGTTTGATTTGTAAAGGGCATCCCATTGGGATTCTCTTTTTGAACATTTGATTATTCCAAAGAGTTCCATTATGTTCTGCTTTACAAGAGAAAAATAAAATTCTGCTCCGGTTTGTAAGTATAAATTTGTATGTGCTGCTAACAAAGACAGTGATTCCTGATTGGAGCTCTGGCCTGCAAACAGGTTCAGCAGTAGGATTGCTAAGAATCACTTTATGGCAGCACAGACTCTTGTATGAAAGTAGAAATAATTCAGCCTCTGACTGACTGTTGTGTTGAAAAAGTGAAGCCATGGATTGACAATGTTTCTGGTTGAGTGTATAAGTCATAGGAATAATTGAGACACACAAAGCCGGACTTTCAGACTGACTGGAGTCAGGATCAGAGGCGGGCAGGAGCTAAAAATAGCGCCACCAGCCAGTGTACAGGTTGCCAAGTTCCAGCCTGTCTCCAGGCCATTTTTGCGGAGCTGGGGTGGGTAACATTTTACGTGCCCCTACCAGGCATGTTTTTGGCGGGGGACACGTAAAATAGGGTGCGTGCCCACCCCACCACCTTCCCATCCACCCCTGAGCTCACCCCCATAATATGGTGTAGTGGGTGAGCGCCAAAATCGGAAGGCTGGCCTCCATATTTAAATAGATAATCAAGGGTAACGCTTATTTCCAAGCCAATTCACCATGATAATATGCTGCCCATGCCATAAAGTGAATGGCTGGTGCAGGCAGTTGGGCAGGAGTGGGCAGCCCAATTTTTAACACAAAGATTTTTGAAGGGCGGGAAGGAAGGGGGGGTTTTATCTTCAGCGGCTGCCCTTTGTGGATTGTGGGGAGGCCCCCCTAAAACCCTAAGATAGAAACCCCTTTTCTTCCTACCCTCCTTAAACCCATCACACCAAACCCCGCCCCCCTCCCTAACCTGCCCAAACCCTCTCTGCCCAAGACCCCAGACTTACTTGTTTCCAGGGATCCCTTGGTTCTTCTTCCGCTTCCTTGTTGCAGTACCAGCAGCATCCACTAATGTGCTCTTGGCGCAGCCTGGTCCGATGGAGTGGCCGGACAATCGGATTGGCCAGCAGCTCCAGAGAGCAAGATTTCCTCCCTAGTGAGGGACGGAAGTCCCACACTGGCCCTGTTTAGCCCACCCACAGTGCTTTATGGCTATGGGGCGGGCTGGCATGGAGTGGGTCGGCTTCACGCCGAGTTTGCTTCTGGAGGGGGGACTTGCCGTCCACCCCCACAATATTCAGCCCTCGATCAGGGGATGGCTGGTCTACCTGCCTGTATGTGTTCATTAAGAAGCTAATTGAGGCCAATTAAACGAGGTTGATTGGAATTTTCCAGTTGGCCTCACGGACCAGGATTCACCACTCTAGGCCTAAGTCCTGTGGTGGAGGCAGGAAGTGAGAGAGCTGTCTGCTGCGGAGCCTAGTGGGAAATCGTGTCAAATCGCATGAAGCTGGGCTCCTTAATTACGCAGCCGGGGATTTCCCGAGATTGGTCGCAGCAGGCGGGCAGGAAGTTGCTTGCTCCGCCATCATATCCAGGCGCTTAATTGAAAAGCTGCCCAGAAAGATACAACTTTATCAAACTCTTAACTATGAACCAGAACATGGAATGCTGAACCCAAAGAGCACCGGCACTCAGGTTCACCGATGCTTCGCTGAAAGTACTGCTGAATGCAGCGGAGGAGAGGAGGGACATCCTCTACCTGAGGGATTGAAGGAGGAGGCTTGCCTGACTCACCAACCCTCAATGGGAGGCAGTCACCAGGTGGTGAGTGCCAACTGCATCACCAGAGGACAGCCCTGCAGTGCAGGAAAGGGATGAATGACTTCATCTGTGCTTCCAGGGTAATACTCAGCTCACTGAATAGGAACTGGAACTTGGGCCTCAGTGGCAAGGCCACAATCTGTGCTGCCCATGCATAAAAGAGCATTTCAACTTGATGTGGTAATGCGTCAAAGCCCCCTGCAGTCCATGTAGTCTGTGGTAGAGAGGCAACTACGGGTCTTTGACCATGCCACACAGAGAGCTCATATTGTGTGGGATGGGTTGGCATAGAGGGCAGAAGCATCCGCTGCTGGCGCCATGCCTCTGTCGGCCTTATCCTTCTATCTGCATGAGCTCACTGCTGTGGAGGGCACTGCCCAAGAACCCTTGTTGACTAGCTGCAGTCCATCTTTCACATGGCACACAGTAGCCATTGGGTTGTTGGTGAAGACTGGCATTATGCAAACGCCACCTGCATCCCAATTGCTCTGAAACCATCTTCTCTACTTGCACAGGACAAGTTAACACACAAATGTGAGAGAGAGAGGACAGGAGGGGGCGTGGCTGACCTCCAGCACCTCACACCATTCGAAGGCAGCCGAGCTGCCGGGGAAGGCTTGGGATTGTTCATGTGCAAACAGCAACGTCGGTGTCCAGCCTCCATCCTGTAAGGACCCATGTTAACTGTCTTGACATAGAAACCTAACAGTCTTGCTCAGTGCCATGTTGAAGGCAATCCATGCAGTCACTTACTCTCTCCTCTTTTGATTACAGGTGCCAGCAAGGAGAGGGTGAGGCCTGACCCCGAAACTGAGTCCAGCTCCAGTTCCAGTCCACAGAGGAGCAAGGATCAGGAGGACGGTGAAGACATTGCACCTGTACAGTCATCACCACAGCTACTTGCACCTTCCACCAGCACAGAGGCACACACCTCGGATCTAGTTCAGACAGGGTCTCACACTCTGGTGGTCACCTCACTGACACATGGCCACAGCAGGAGGAGGCAGGGACAGCCAAGGCCACCGGCACTCCGAGGACTGCTGGGGAAGAGGTTTCAGCTCAGTCTGAGTCAGATGACAAGCCTCTGGGATCAGCCCTGCTGAGATGCTGGAGATGCAGTGAGAGGTGGGGGAGCATCATGCAAAGGTATCAGAGTGGCATGTGAGGCGGAGGAGCCCGTCCGCCTGCTGGCTGATGAAGTGGTGCCGACATATGAGCACATCGAGGACTCCATGGGGAGGTTGGCGGACACCATGGAGAATCTGATCCAGCAGAACGCCCAGTTTCTGCCAGAGATGCGCGGAGACCTGCATTCCCTCGCTGTAGCTATGATCCGAGCTTTTGCAGTGGCTACGTGAGATGGGGATGTGACCTCCCTCCAGGTGCCCCTTTCCCTCAAGGAGCCAAAGAGGTGCCCTTAGGCACCCAAAGGGAGGAGGAGGACTGTCAGGTGGATCCCCCTGGGGCCTCCACCCAGGACTCTTTGAGGGTGCCTGGCCATTCCAATTCCCCTTTGTCTGGGACCCCATCAGCTCCGGCCTCTGGGAGTGCAGAGGGTGCACCTGGCCCAGAGCAGGAGACCCAAACTAAGCTGGGGCCCTCTAGACCTTGAGGCTCCAGAGGACGCCTGCCAAAATCATCAAAGACAACAGGGCACAGTGGTGAGCAGGCTGCTTCCATTCCTGCTGCAGATATCAGGGAAGCGCCTCGATACAGAGGCAGGAAACGTAAAATAATGCTTACTGGGCCTAGGTCAACTTTTTTTGGACATTTTCATAGAAATTTCATCACATGACCTCCAGCCTCCAACTGCCCTGCTAGTCAAACAGCCTTTTTTCCCCATATCTTCAGCACTTTTGTCACCAATAAGCAGAAATGTTCAAAGAAAATGAAAGCAACACATAGGCCCAGATTTTCACCCCAGGGTCGGGTGTGCAGTGACAGAAGGATTCCTGGCTCCTTGAACCCGACCTTTAAAAATGGCTGCCTGAAGTCCCAATTTTCGGTCCAGGTGGGCAGGCTAGAATAGGAGTCAGGGTTGGTGACCCCGGAAGTAGTGAGGTTGGGTGACTCTGGCACAGGCAAAAAGTGGGTCTTCAGAAAGGCACAAGTTGCTGGTGGACCATGCAACTTATGTCTGTCACCACTTCACGGCTTAGCCTCAGTCGCCTTCGGCACTGGTTCTCCATCATATTGAGCTAGGATGCCCTAGATCTGTAAATCCTTCCAACAGGGTAGTAGTATCTTTTTCCCGACCTACTGCTCTTCCTCTAGCCTCTGGCTGCTCATGATGACTGGCTCCTATGGCCTCTATGTGCGAGGTTGCCATGCCCATCTTCTATGTTTCGTCGCAAGAAGCGCTATGCGGCCTTCTCCAGCACAAACCTCTTCCTGGCAACTGGGTGCATGAGTTAGTAGGGGCAAAAATAATTGCCCTATGACACTAGGGGCCCAACTTTTCCACTCCCTTGGGTTCAGGTAAGAATGTTGGAATTTGTTTTGCGCCACTTCTGGGGCTGTGAATAAAATGTTTAAGCAAATTCAACAGGGGTACCCTACCTCTCCAAAGGGACCCCCTGACTATCCAAAGAAATACATCAAGTTCAGACCTGCTCTTACCAGGTTTACTTTGCACATTTCGGGTTCCACACTTCTAGGTGACTAAAACATGACCAGAGTGGAGGCAGCTGATGATTTAAATGGCCAGCTGCCTCTGTAAAACAAGCATGCGCAAATCGCCTCCATGAAAATAGTAAGAGTTCGGGGGTGGGTGGGACTTAGGATTTTCAGGTTATTTCCGCCACTCCCTTGTGGTGAAAGTCTGGACCATAATTTTTTTCAATGTCCCCACTGATTTTTCTCCTGGGTTATTTGTAGCTGTGCTCATGAGATTGTTCTTTAATTTCTGGACACTCCCGGGCCAGCCTGGAGAGTAGGCCAAAAAAACGTTTGGGCCTCGAATAATGGATTAAAGAGTTGAGCATACACAAGAATCTGTTCTAAAGAACTGGGGTGAGATCTTAGCACTTTGGAATTCCATTAATAGATAAATATGTTTGAATCAGGCAAGCGTTTTTTAAAATATTCTACTTTGAAGAGCTAGAAATTGGCTCTCTTGGAAATCCAAAAGGCGCCGAATTGTCCACCATTACAGATACCCTCGAATTCCAGAATATAAGGGATCTTCTTAACTGTGTGGAAAGCTAAGGACTGTGAGAGATGGAGGTGCCCAACACACAAAGCAATTTTCCAGTCAGCCTTCAGGTTTCTGCAGGCAGCAGGGGCCAGTTTAGGTGCCTGGAGGAAGGCACCTGGCAGCAGGCCGGGATCGAGCGCTCCAGGTTGGCTTGAAGGAACATACTATAATGACCGATCAATTAAAAACTTATGCTGAATATTTTTAAAAATGTATTGAGGCATTATAGAATTTAAATCTGCAAAAATAAAACTCAGAATGGAACCTCACCCCATTTAAATAGTTTGAGAGAATCATGATGAAACTGCCCACTGTTTCTATTGACCATTTTTAAAAAAAACCTTGTTATGACCGTGAGCATTAATGACATCATCAGGGGAATTGACTAGAAGGAATTAGTCACTCTAATCGTGTCAGAGACACAAAACAGCATGAAACGTCAGACTTGCTGAAGTATCCTGGGTTAATCATTACATCTAACAAAGATAATTCAACACCATCGACCTGTTGAGTTCTGTAACCACTCGGGGCCCATTTCTTGTAATGCTCACTTTTTAAACAAAAAAAAATTGGAAACTAAATCAGCAGAAATAGAAGAAAAATGTGTTTTTGCAGAAACCTATTGAGTTGAATGAATCATAGAATCATGCAGCTTGGAAAGAGGCCATTCTACCCATCATGTCTATGCCAGCTCTCTAAAAGAGCTATTAGTCCCCTGACCCTGATCTTTCCCCATAGACTTGCATTTCTTTCCTTTTTATGGAGGGATCTAATTCCTTTTTGGTTTGATTTGTAAAAGGGATTCCTTCAGGAAATCCCCTTTTTAACAATTCTACTCTTCAAAATAGGTTCACTACGTACTGTTTGCAAAATAAGGGCTTTGTTACAACATATTAGTGTAATTCCTATGCGTCTGTGAACAAAAACAGGGGAATAGTTTGGGTTTGGGATATTTCACAGTTCTAAATGCTGATAGTTTTAAAGCCTGAAGCTTTTGTGGGCCACTAGGGAAACCTTTTATAATCAAAGCACAACCTGGAAACCACAGAGGAGATGACAGCAAATCCAAAGTTCTCCAGAGAGATAAAATAATAAGAGTATGTGTTATGCATTTCCCAATCACTAAGCCTATATGTGAGCAATATTTGGGTATAATTAAATTTGTAATTATTGTACATTTGTTTCGTACAAGACAGGAACCTAGTGCACTTAAATGTGAACCAATTTTAATATCAGATCATTATATTTCTCATTTTCGTTACTAAGTAAAAATGATAAAAGGCAAAATGCTGCATAATCTGACATTTAATATATACCTTTCCAATTTTAATTGATTGTAGGTTGCTAAGTTATTTATCAGAGCACTATAGTCACACAGTTGATTTATAATTAGGGCCTGGATGCTTTGAAATTCAAAGTGCCTTCTAGAGATGTATCACATGCAATACCTTTGGTACGTCAGTTCTCAGTGCATCAATATATCTGCAACTGTTTCTTTTGGTATTATTCATAACACTTTCATTTCATTTTTCATTTATTTTTCACTATCAATGCATTTAAAGACAGTTTAATATCTAACGCAGTGTGTATTTTAAATCCTAATCAGATAAAGCACATCCGATTATGAAAAAATAACATAATTTGAACCGAGTGCTTTTTTACCATTGTAAATATTTAAATACACCTTACATTCACTATAAATTAATTACATTGGAAACTTAACCCATGGGATTTGCTGAGCACACATAAGAATTTAAATCACAGTGAGCTTTTGTAGCACATTTTGGAAGATTACTTTGCTAAGGGATGATGGCGATGTAATTTAATGCCTGTGCTGCTTTGTGGATAGTATTTCAAACGATGATCAGCTAGAGTACCCTATAGCCTCCTCTGATGAAACTAAAGGATATGGTAATACCAACCAAACAAGTAAAGTGTCAGTTCAGTCCTCAACAATATTGCTTCATTAAGTTTGCAGCAGCATTATCAATTATTAAACTACTCCACTATTAAAGAAGTATCAGGGCCCAACCAGAGTTACAGCCATTGTTTCGGTTTTTGACACTCTTGCGAAAAAGCAATAAAATGATTTTTATGAGATCGTTTTCATTGCTCCAAACTATTAATGGCACTATAGGAATAATTTTAACTTTTTTATAAATATCTATAGACCACACTGTACAGTCATTGGTCACAGGAGATGTGCAGACTGATATATAATAGTTCCATGCATTTCAGATACACACTGTAAAAAAACTATGACTCCTGCTTGTGCTTTGCTAACCAGTCACCCATTTAGAAAGAGTATTTGTATTGTGTATTTTTCTGCAAATGTTGGATATGGACATCATTATATTCATCACGTTCATGCTTGACAGTTGAACATCATGAAGTCGAAGCCAACAACAACAACTTGCATTTATATAGCACTTTACTGCAGTAAAATATTCCAAGGAACTGCACAGGAGTGTTATCAAATGAAATTTGAAACTGAGTTATATAAGGAGATATGGAGGAGATAAGGAGCTGGACAAAGAGCTCAAAAAAGTAGATTTTAGGAAGCATCTTACAGGAGGAGAGGGAGGTAGAGAGGAAGAGAGTCTTAGGGAGGGAATTCCAGAGCTTAGAGTCCAGGCAGCTGAAGCCATAGTTGCAAATGGTGGCATACTTGGAATTGGGGATGCTCAAGGAGTCAGAATTGAAGGTCAGAAATCTTGGAGGTTGTATACTAGAGGACATTACACAGGAGAAGAGGGGTGAGGCCATGGAGGAATGTAAGAACAAGGATGAGAATTTTAAAATTGAGTCCTTGTTGGATGGGATGTTGATGTAGGTGAGCAAGCACAGAAGTGATGGGTGAATGGGAATTGTGCAAGTCAGGTTATGAATAACAGAATTTCGAATGGCTCAAGTTTATCAGCAGTGACCATTGGAACAATCAAGTCTGGAGGTGACAAAGGGCGGAATCGTCCCAGATTTGCACTAAATGTGGTAGCAGGTGGGTAAAACAATGTTTTGCCCACCAGCCGTGATGGCGGGTTTTCACGCCGTATTATCCCAAACCGACTTATTACTTATACACTCCCAGGAAACAGGCCGTTTCCATGGCGGGTGGGCTCTCTTTCACCCGCCTGCCAACACCTCACCACTGAATCACGCCGGGCACCATTTTTGAAGTCTAGCCATGAGCACACATCTCAGTGCTTCCAGGCCACCACTGGTGTATGGAAGACATGGCCCTGAAACTGAAGGAGGCTGCAGCCCCCAGGTTCAGCAACGCATCCCTCAAGCACCTTTTGGATGCCATGGAGGCCTGCTGGGATGTTCCCTACCCCCGCTCTGGCCGCAGGATGGGCAGCAGCAGCACTAATCGGTTTAGGAAGTGGTGGCAGAGGTAATCAGCACCAACACCCTTCAAAAGAGGACAGTCACCCAGTGCCGCAATTTCTCCTCCGTTCTGCCAGGGTAAGTCACTCTTCTCATCAATCTCAACTCATATATTCACAAACCCATCACACATCTGCAGGGCCTTCACTCACTGCCAGTGCAAGGGACATCACCATTCACTCTCTCACACTCACCATCATTGTCCTCATCCCATCCATGGGACCACTCACTGCCCACACATGCCAGGCACCCTGAACATCTGGCCTGGCAGACGTTCTGCTTTCACTTTCTCCATCTCTGTTCATGCAGGACAAGCTGGTACACAACAAGAGGGAGAGGTCGCAGACTGGGGAGGAATGCCTGAAATCAAGGTCCTCACGGACTTTGAAAACAGAGCTAGCCAGCTGGCCAGCAAGGATCTGGACCGGTCCTGTGCTGACGGTGAGGTCGGTGCTGCTCTACCAGTGCAACATCCATCAGACAACCATGCTGTGAGTGATGTGTCCTGTTTCACAGGCCACTGTCATGCACTAATTATCTCTCCTTGCTTTTGCAGGCACACCTACCAAACAGCCAACGGAGTCCACGACCCAGGGCCAGAAAATAAGGTCAAAGGGGGAAAAATGGTAAAAAGGCAAAATTAATGGCTCTTTACTTAAATGCAAGTAGTATTCGGAACAAAATAAATGAATTCACGGCACAAATAGAGGTTAATGGGTATGATCTTATAGCCATTACGGAGACGTGGTTACAAGGAGATCAAAGCTGGGAACTAAATATTCAGGGGTATGTGACTTTTCAAAAGGACAGGCAGGAAGGAAAGCGTGGTGGGGTATCTTTGTTAGTATGAAATGGAATAAGTACGATAGCAAGAAAGGATCTTGGATCAGAAGCTGAAGAATCCATATGGGTGGAGGTATGAAATAACAAGGGGAAGAAGACACTGGTGGGAATAGTCTATAGGCCCCCAAACAGTAGTTATACTGTAGGACAGAGAATAAATCAGGAGATATTGAGGGCATGTAAAAAAGGCAGTACATTAATCTGGTGACTTTAATCTTCATGTAGATTGGGAAAATCAAATTAGCAGAGGTAGCCACGAGCAAGAATTCATAGAGTGTATTCGGGACAGTTTCCCAGAACAATATGTTGTGAACCCGACCAGGGATCAGGCTATTTTGGGTCTGGTAATGTGTAATGAGGCAGATTTAATAAATGATCTCAGAGTAAAAGATACTTGAGGAAACAGTGACCATAACATGGTAGAATTTAGCATTCAGTTTGAGAGTGAGAAAATTGGGTCGGAAACAAGTGTGCCAAACTTAAATAAGGGTAATTACAAAGGAATAACAGCAGAGTTGGCTGGAGTGGACTGGGATAGGACTTTAGTAGAAAAACGGTTGATAAACAATGGCAGACATTTAAGAAAATAGTTCATGACTCACAACAAAGATATATCCCAGTGATGAAGAAGGATTCAAGGAAGGGGATAAACCAACCATGCTTAACCAAGGAAGTTAAGGATAGTATCAAATTAAAAGAAAAGTCATACAATGTGGCAAAGATTAGTGGTAAGCTAGAGGATTGGGAAAGTTTTAAAAACCAACAGAAGATGACCCAAAAAAATAATAAAAAGGGAGAAAATAAACTTTGAGGGTAAACTAGCAAGTAATATAAAAATGGATAGTAAGAGCTTCTCTGAATATATAAAAAAGAGAAGAGGCCAAAGTGAACATTGCCCCCTTACAGAATGAGGCTAGGGAAATAATAATGGGGAACCAGGAAATGGCAGAGGAGATGAATAAATACGTTGCTTCAGTCTTCACAGTAGAAGACTCTAAAAGCATTCCAATGGTAAATAATCAAGGGGCAAAAGAAGGGGAGGAAATAAATACAATAAGTATCACTAGAGAAAAAGTACTAGGGGAAACTACAGAGGGATAAAGACAGGTTAAGGGTAAAAAAGTGGCAGATGGAATGTAATGTGGGAAAAGATGAGGTTATGCGCTTTGTCAGGAAGAATAGAGGGGTTGAATATTATTTAAATTGAGAAAGACTGCAGAAAGTTGCAACACAGAGGGATTTAGGAGTTCTTGTGCATGAATCCCAAAAAGCTAACATATAAGTTCAACAGGTAATAGGGGAGGCAAATGGAACGTTGACCTTTATTTCAAAGGGAATGGAATATAAAAATAGGGAAGTTTTACTAAAACTATACAAGGCACTAGTTCGACCATACCTGGGATATTGTGAACAATTTTGGTTCCCTTATCTAAGGCAAGATATACTGGCATTGGAGGCAGTCCAGTGAAAGTTCACTAGGTTGATCTGGTTTATGGAGGGATTTTCTTATGAGGAGAGGTTGAGTAGGTTGGGCCTGTACTCATTGGAGATTAGAAGAATGAGAGGTGACCATATTGAAACATGTAAGACTCTTAAGGGGCTTGACAGGGTATATGCTGAGAGGTTGTTTCCCCTTGTGGGAGCGTCCAGGGCCAAAGGGCATAATCTCAGAGTAAGGGGTTGCACATTTAAAACAGAGATGAGGAGGAATTTCTTCTCTCAGAGGGTAGTTAAACTGTGGAATTCTTTACGCAGAGGGCTGTGGAAGCTGGGTCATTAAGTATATTCAAGCTGGAGATAGACAGATTTTTAATCAGTAAGGGAATCAAGGGTTAAGGAGAAAAGGCAGGAATGCGGAGCAGACTCGATGGGCTGAATGGCTTACTTCTGCTCCTACGTCTTATGGTCTTAAGGTCTTAATCAAGCCCCGAAGAAACCTCTGAAGAGGAACCTGGAGGCACCCTCCCTGAAGTCCCGTCACAGCACTCACCCACATCCTCTACTAGCGCAGGAACACACACACCTTGGTGGGACCTAGGTTTACAATAGCCCTGGGATCATAATCTGGTGAGCACATTGCACTGTCCGATCCAAAGTAGGTGGAGGCAGGGTCTTCCCAGGTTTCTGGCACTCGGAGGACTGCTGGAGGCTAGAACTTTGCTGGGTCCGAGTCAGATGACGAGTCTCTGGACTCGGTCATGTCACCGTTGCTGGGTCTGCAAAGGCAGGCTCGGGAACTTTAGGAAGGGATGTCCACTGCACTCCTCAGGTTGCAAGGCATGATGGAGGAGCTTGTTTGCCTTCACTCTCAGATGTTAGTGCCAGCATGACAATGCACCAAGATCAACACAGTTAGGATAGCGGCCACCATGGAGACCTTGGTCTAGGACTTCGCTCCTGCACTGCTGTGTGGGCTCAACCCCATCACTGATGCCATAGTTGGCCTCCAACAGTGTGTATGTGAGAGGGGCGCTGGGCAGCTCAATCTCACTCCACTACCCCTGCTTATCCTGGCAATAATTTTCAATACCTCTCTGGCCACAGGAGAGGTGCTAGAGGACTGGAGGACAGCCAATGTGGTACCGTTATTCAAGAATGGAGGAAGGGATAAACCAGGGAACTACAGACCAGTCAGTCTAACATCAGTGGTGGGGAAACTATTGGAAGCCATTCTGAGGGAAAGAATTAATCTACAATTGGAGAGGCAGGGATTAATCAAGGACAGGCAGCATGGTTTGTTAAGGGGAGGTCATGTCTGACCAATTTGATTGAATTTTTCAAAGAGGTGACCAGGTGTGTAGATGAGGGCAATGCATTTGACATAGTCTACTTGGACTTTAGCAAGGCTTTTGATAAGGTCCCGCATGGGAGATTGATAACGATGCTAACAGCCCATGGGATCCAAGGCAATTTGGCAAATTGGATCCAGAATTGGCTGAGTGGCAGGGAGCAGAGGGTGATGGTCGAGGGGTGTTTTTGTGACTGGATTCCTGTGTCCAGTGGGGTTCCACAGGGATTGGTGTTGGGTCCCTCGCAGTTTGTGGTATATATAAACTATTTAGACTTGAATGTAGGAGGGTTGATCAGTAAGTTCACAAATGACACAAAAATTGGTGGGGTGGTAAATAGTGAGGAGGATAGCCTTAGATTACAGGAGGATATAAATGGGCTGGTCAGATGAGCTGCTCAGTGGCAAATGGAATTTAATCCGGATAAGTGTGAGGTGATGCACTTGGGCAGGACAAACAAGGCACGGGAATACACGATGAATGGTAGGACCCTGGGAAGTACCAAGGATCAGAGGGGCCTTGGTGTGCATGTCCACCGGTCCCTTAGGGTAGCGGGACAGGTAAATAAGGCGGTTAAGAAGGCATATGGGATACTTGCCTTTATTAGACGAGGCATAGAATATAAGAGCAGGGAGGTTATGCTGGAACTGTATAAAATGCTGGTTAGGCCACAGCTAGAGTATTGTGTGCAGTTCTGGAATCTGCATTATATGAGGGATGTGATTGCATGAGAGAGAGTGCAGAGGAGATTTACTAGGATGTTGCTTGGGCTGGAGAGATTTAGTTATGAGGAGAGATTGGATAGACTGGGATTATTTTCCCTGGAGCAGAGGAGATTGAGGGGGGACATGATTGAGGTGTATAAAATTATGAGGGGCATAGATAGGGTAGACAGGAAGGAACTTTTCCCTTTGGTGGAGGGATTAATAACTAGGGGGCATAGATTTAAGGTAAGGGGCAGGAAGTTTAAAGAGGATGTGAGGAAGAATTTTTTCATCCAGAGGTTGGTGGGAATCTGGAACTCACTGCCTGAAAGGGTGGTGGAGGCAGAAACCCGCATAACATTTAAGAAGTATTTGGATGTGCACTAGCGATGCCATGGCATACAAGGCTATGGGCCTAGTGCTGGAAAATGGGATTAGAATAGTTAGGTACTTGTTTGACTGGGGCAGACTTGATGAGCCGAAGGGCCTTTTCCTGTGTTGTAGATCTCTATGACTCTATGCTCCTTTAGGAGTCAGCCTGGAGCCCGGCACCCATAGAGTGTAGGATCAAGGTGCCCACTCAGGGCCCATCCATCTGGGTGACTCTGAGAGCGTCCAGCCCATTTGACTCCCCTCTTCCTGTGACCTTAGCAGTTCCAGCTCCACAGGACCAGGAGGATGCCACTGCCACGCAGCAGGACCTGAAAAGCAAGTCTTGGCACTCCAGAGGATGCCTGCCAAGGTCATCACAGACAGAGCATAGCAGTCAACAGGTTGCCTGCACCTCCGCTGTGGATGCCTGGGGAGCAACAAGACATAGCGGCAGGGTTAGGAAAGTTAAGAAGAATTAGTTGCACAGCTTGGCAACGGGTGCTAATCACTTGCACATGCTGTTCACTACTGTCAATAAACTCCCAAGAATGTCTCCCTGCCTATGGCTCCTTGTTCTAATGAGCAGTGTTCATGTCACTCAGATGTGAAACCTTTCTGCACAAGATAAAGGCAGGTGCCTCTTCCCTGTGCTCTGTGCAGCCTTCAGACCCAAGTGATGGTCCGGCCTCACAGTCCCTGGAGACATTACTGATGCCTGCACCTCGGCAGTGCTGGCCATTGTTGCCAGGATGTAGTGGGCAGGCGCCACAGAGTTCTCTCTTTGAGAGAGCACCTTTACGCAGGGGCTAGCCCCCATCTCTTCAGCATCTGATGCTTTGACCACTGATGCTGTGCTCCAGCCCCTGAAGGGCTCAGGTGCTGAAGGTGGACAAAGGATCAGATGCTTCTAAAGTTTCATGGCTGCGTCTCTATGGTATGACCCTGATCACAGAGCGCAAGTGATCTGCCCCCGGCCAGACAGGAATCAGACATTCTCAGAGGCTATATGAAGATTTATGATGTGTCCTCACTGCATGTTGTCATCATCCTCCTGAAATCGAGCAACTATTAGGGCCTCCATTGCATCTTCATGACAGAAGCATTCTCAAAGAAGGTATTCGCACTGCCATAAGCCAGACTGGAGTCAAACATTCACTGAGGTAGCACGCCTGCCTCACCTAGTCAGTGCGAGAGCCTCATCCCCGTCATTGTCGCCTCTGAGGACCTCCTTACCCTCATCCCCATCAGCGCCTTTCTCATCGGAGGAGATGTGCAGCTCCTCCATCTCCTCCTCAGCCAGCTCATCTCCCTGTTGGAACGCCAGGTTGTAAAGGGCATAGCAGATGATGACGATGAGTGACACCCTCTACAGATTGTATTACAGGGCTCCATCAGACCGGTCCAGACACCAGAACCTCATTTTCAGCATCCTGATGGTTTCCTCCACCGAGTTACGAGTTGCAGCATGAGCCTCATCATACCGTTGCTCTGCTGCAGTCTGAAGCCGCCGCACGGGTGTCATCAGCCACGGCCTCTGCGGGTAGCCCTTGTCCCTGAGGAGCCATCCTGCAGCTTCTGTGGATCTTGGAAGACTTCAGGGATCTGTGACCCACTGAGGACGTAGGCGTCGTGCACACTCCCTGGAAACTGTGCACACACCTGCAGGATGCGTTTGTGGTGGTTGCACACCAGCTGCACATTCAGCAAATGGAACCCCTTCCAGTTGATGTAGTTCATCGTGTGTTGTGATGGAGATTTGAGCGCCACATGAGTGCAGTTGATCGCACCCTGCACCTGTGGGAAACCCGAGATCTGGGCGAATCCAATCACTCTTGCATCCTGGCTTTCCTGGTCCCAGGCGAAATGCACAAAGTTGTGTGTCCTCGTAAAGATGGCATCCGTGACCTCGTGGATGCATTTGTGGGTGGAGGCTTGTGATATCCCATGGAGGCCACCTGTGGAGCCCTGAAAGGGGCCACTGGCGTAGAAATTGAGTGCCGCTGTCACTTTCACAGGTACTGGCAGTAGATGCCCTCCATGTCCCTGTGCCTCCAAATCCTGCAGCAGCTGGCCGATGTGATCGACCAGTTCCCTAGACATGCACAGTCTTCAGCAACACTGGTTCTGGGTCATCTACAGGAATGACAGGCAGCGTCTATAGATCTTGGGAGTTGCTAGGCGCCAACCAGCGACGGCTTGCTGTGGCTCTTGGGCAGCATTTTCAGGAGCCCCAGCCACCATTTCTTCCTGAGGGTGCTGCTCCTGCCTCAGGGCAGCCAGGAGCCTCAGTCACTCTCTCCTATGTCGTCTTCACTCTCTGTAGGCATGAGGCATATAGCTAGTCCACCAGGCTGCATGATCCTGATGTACTCCTTCTGCAGGATGAAAGAGATGGACACATGGTTAGCATGGGTGTACTAAGAACCTGTCCTGGTTAAGTGTGACGGCCCCTTAACGAGTCCCGGAGAATGCTGGCTACCACTTGGATGGCCAGAGTTTAGTGTGCTGCATGGCTGCCCGAAACCCCACCACCTCCGGCCCACTCCACCCGACCGATTGGCTACAGATTTGCCCATTGGACTGCATGCTGTGTCCTCAGCTCAGGCGCAGGCATTCTCCTAACCCACACTGCAAGGCTGCGCTGTTAGCTTGACCCATGGGGGAGACTGATCCAAACCGGGATGCTGACACTGCAAGGGGCTGTGAGCGCCTCCAGCAGTGACTGCTCCACAGTCAGCTTTAGCAAGGAGATTGTACAACGTATGCAGTCCTCCAACTGTTCTGCCATCTACTAAAATGCTCATGACTTTGCAGTCTGTGCCGAAGTGGGGTGGTGGTGGTGAAAAGTTTTGAGCACCTGGTGGCACTTTGATGCCTCTGCGTTGCTTGAGTGGGCAGATAAGCTAGAAGCTTGGCTCCAATCATATCAATGTGGCTGCGCCTGAACTATCTGAGTAGCAGAGGAATACTTTATACAGGTTTCCCTAATGCGTGTCTACTTCCCTCGCCCACCCTACCCCAAATGCTTGTGCACTATATTCAACAGCAGGCCCTTGCCCCCTGACCCCCACATGTCACCTCAACGGCAGGGCTGCCCTCAACCCTGACCCCCACAGCACCCCTCAAGCCCCTCAGGCGACCCTGGTGAGCGCTGCACAATGTTGCTGTGTATTCACCTCCGAGTTCCCCTCAAAGTGCAGTCCGACAAGTGCACACCTTTTATGTGCTATTGTGAAACATGTCAGCATGCTTTTCCGCCGTTGTGGACCGACAATTCAGCGAGGGGGGGACGTTTCCAGCAGGCTGGCCTAATAATGATTTGCTGATGTATTGCAATGAAGTTCCTGATGTCTAATGGTGGGAAACGCGGCCCACCGTTGGCGGGCAGGGTGGACGAGCGCAAATTGGTTTCCCGCTGTCGTAAAACCGATCGCGCCATATTGTCTGCTCATGTCACCAATCACGCCTGATACCAGCTGGCACTCAAAATTCTGCCCGCGGTTTCGCTGGCGAGCAGCCTCCAATTCACCGGCCATGCCGTCACCTCGCCGCTTCATCACACCGGCTTCATATTTAAATTACAGCTGTCTGCACACCTCTCAGTGTTTCCAGCCCAGACCTGCTGCACAGAAGACATGGTCCCAAAAGGCAAGAAGACTGCAGTTCCCCGATTCACTGATACGTCCCTGGGATGTGTTCTGGACTCCCCTGAAGCCCGCCATAATGTCCTCTAGCCCTGCTCTGGCCGCAGCAGGCCCATCTCACCACTCTGGCTTGGGAGGCGGTGGCAGTGGTGGTCAGTGCTAATGTTGCACAGAAGAGGTTTGCCATCCAGTGCAGAAGGAGGATGAATGATCTCATCCATGCCGCCAGGGTAAGGCAACCATCTCATCACCCCAAACTCGCACACTCACAAGCCCATCACACATTCACTGGCATCTCACTCACTGCCAGCTCAAGGGACATCATCACTCACTCTCACACACACACCCTCACATCTCTATCTGGCTTCATCTTCTCTGGGGACTGCCTCCTCAGCCCTCACACTCTTGATTGCTTCAGCCTCTTTCATATCCGGTCTGTAGTTTCTTAGGTCAGCTGATGCTTTGGTTGAAGTTAAGGCCTTGCAAAAAGAGGGTTTTCAGTAAGCTGCAAAGCCTTTTGTAGTCAACTTTCTAGGAGATTCGTTCTCAGATGAACTTGAAGTTGGAACAGGTTGGGGAGAGTCCTTCTCCCACTTTCAGTGTATGGCTGTTTATTACCATAGTTGACATGCAGCTGGTTCAATGCCTGTCTGATGGATTTTTGTCTGGAACAGCCTCTTTCTATTTTAAAGGCAGGCAGTAAACATAGCTGTCTTACCCTGTTACCTGTTACAAGTCCAACGTTTTTTTCTAAATGAGGTGGGTGTCTAGGTATACATCCTGTATGATGACTTTAGCAATTTGAGAGTTTAAGGCAACTAATGTCTTTGTATCTGAATGACCCATTCATTTTGAAATTACCCTTTGAATTAGTTTCAGGAAAAGGCACTGAGTCAACATCAGACTGGAAAATTCCTTTTGTGCCCTCTTCAGACAGGAAAGTGTTTCAATCCCCAAGAGAAGTCAGGTGACCCTCAGGCAGCCATCTTTTTGTAACCTTTCTTGTTTTTTAAAAAATGTAAAGCATTGACTGAAATTTCATGATATACTGGAACATGACACTACTGACTTGTTTATTGTCAGAGGTGATGACTTCTTACTTGTGTTATAGACAGGGAAGGATTTTATTTAGAAAAGTCTTGATTTCTCTACTCACTACCTGTCCATAAATAGAAAGGTGTTTTTGATTTTTGATTTCCCCCTTCTATGTTCCCCAACCCTTTGGTTTGGAGTGATCCAATCCTCTATTAATAATCCCACAGCAAACTCAAGATAAGGTAAAATAAGAGGGCTAGTTTATTTTGCACACACGCACAAAACACGGGAAAGGGGTTTTGCAATGTCCGTCTCTTTTTACATTCATACAATAAAAGAGGGCAAAGGGAAAGAAGGGGGTTCAGGGCAGAGACCATGATCAAAATAAGAATTATGGTTTCATGTGAGTACAGAGTCCAGAATCAAAAAGTCCAATGAGGAATTCTTTCACTTAGTTTGGCTGGCCAAAGACGGGTGTTGTATGATGCACTTTTCCGGCGGTGTTTATGTCCCAAGATGAAATAGGCATGCAGAGAATGAATTAGTTCTGTAGGCGTTAGTACAAAATCATCCCAACAGAGTCAGGTTGGATGGGGGCCAGTTGTCCAACCGGGCCAGAGCTTGCTCCTGTGTGGCCTTCCCATCAGATATTAAATAGTAGATTAAAGATAAAAACCCAAAAGCTGTATAATTAAAGCAATTCAAACAGCACAAGTCTATGTCATGTGACAGGGTGGTTTTTGGGTTGAGCTATTCAGGTGATGAGACCTGTTGTTAAAACCCACTGTACTTTGAGCAGGTAACTGTAGAACCATTAGCACAACATTGGAAACGAGGAGTCACAAATAGTTCTGCCTTTGTTCATAAGTCGTTGGTGCAGGCATCTCATCTACTATCCGTTGTGTTGGCTTGGCTGGAATATTTATGCAATGAAAGGAGTGTTACATTCTAGGGGTTTAATATGTTGGCCTTTGCCCATTTTTAAACTGCTAAGAAACTTCCAGAGCTACCATCATGTGGTCAGTGGTGGCCATTTTATTGGTCCAGCCATTTGTCCATTTTAAAAGAAAGATAATTTTATTAAGTAGCCAGGGTGACGTAGATATATATATATATACTTTTTCCTTCATGTCTTCTGATCATGCCACTTGTTATCAACTACTTCTCCTAATTTCCTATCATTCGCCAATTGAGGGATACATCGAGCAAACATGATGAGCACAATTTTCAGTTTTTTGGTGCCCTGGAGAAGATGGTGTTGCACAATGGTCCACAGTATTGTGGTAGACCTTCCAAGCCATGTGTGTGACATGGGTTGAAAATCACCTTACATCATCTCCATATTTCTTGAGATCAAATGGGATGGCAGAAAGGATGGTGCGGACGGTAAAATCAGTGAAATGCAAGGAGACCAGTCAAGACAATCAAATAGCAATGTTACATCTTCGAACAACACCACTGAATATGGGATTACCATCCTCAGCAAAGATTACATTTGGAAGGCAAGCCAGGACAACTCTTTTGAGTCATCAGATCAGATCGTCGTCAGTCCAAGAAAAAATATTAGGAAGACAAGGGAAAATGAAAAGCACACATGACAAACATGCAGGTGTGGAGCTGCTTCCTCAGAACATAGGGCAGAAGGTCAGAGTGATCCAACCGCAATGGTGGAAGTGTCAAAGACCATGGTCCTATGTGGGGACCAGCCCGAATGGAGTGACGTTGAGAAGAAATAGATGTCAACAGAGAGAGTTATTCAACAGCATCATGCCTAATACTCCTGTGGCATCAAGAATGAGTGCACATTCAAGTTCTGAGATTGGAGTTAAGGGAGATGACATGCAAAACACTCAAGTGCAAGAAAATTGTCCGCCTATACCTATCACTCAATAGAAAAGAGCTGACAATTTAAGCAAAGTTTCATTATTAACCAGATCAGGTCAAGTCATCAGACCACTTGTACACTTCAGAGACACTTGAATAATCAATATGAGAGTCTATACATGTATAAGTCCTGTTCACAATTATCCTGTTCCATGATGTACATAGTTTATAGCTTACGTAATTCTTTATATTTAAGGAAGATGCTGTGATATTGCTTTGTAGTGCAAGTAGTTTAACATACTGCTGAATATGTAAATGATTTACATCATCACAGGAATTGATGCAAGTTAACATGTGCTATAGTAGTTGGAACACTGTTTCTCAGCAGGTAACATGTGTAGGCAGAGCTCTCCTGGAATCCTGTTATTCTTCAATAAAGAACCCTTTGTTTAGATAACCAATCATTGTTATAGTGTTTGGTTTGTTTGTGTTAAGATAACACCACAGGGGGATGGCCCTTAAGTAGGTACATAAAGTATCCATCCGTCAGTTTAAACTATG
This sequence comes from Cetorhinus maximus, assembly GCF_964194155.1. Taxonomy (NCBI): domain Eukaryota; kingdom Metazoa; phylum Chordata; class Chondrichthyes; order Lamniformes; family Cetorhinidae; genus Cetorhinus; species Cetorhinus maximus. The sequence continues at coordinate 70,785,845 of NC_135888.1, forward strand.
CACACTGCAACATCACCCACTGCACTACTACTTCCAGTGGAAGAAATCCTCAATTAAGTGAAGCATTTACCATCTGTTTAATCTCTGTTGAATTTAGCCTAGGAGCACTTTGTGTACTAATTCAGGCTACAAAAGAAAAGATGCATCCTATTCCCTTACATTTAAACCCTTCACCTTAATCAGTAGAAATTCACCCCACTCATTCAGAAAACAACACTTTAAGCTAAAAACAGATGAATAAGAAAAGGTGGAAATAGTTGAGATTTGATGATGATGGTGGTTGTACAGATTCATCAACGATGAACATGGAGATGGTTTTGTAGCCCCAGTCTGGACGCAGTTGGGGCATCGGAACTCATGGGCTGCATCTTCCAGTCGGCGAGCGGAGGAGGAGGGGGCCTGCTTGCTGACATGCAAAATGATGCAGTGTAACATTGGGCAGGCGTCCCAACGTCATCCCGTGTCATTTACATTTTCAAGTCGGCAGGCGCGCTGCCAAGTTGGCTGCACATCCGCCAACCTGTCAACGGCCTATTAAGGCCATTAAACAAGTAATTGAAATCATTGATGGGCCTGTCCGTCCAACTTTAAGGTTGGCGGGCATGCCGGGAGCCCTGGTGGGTTTCTGAAAAATCATGAAACCTCATCCACGGGCGGGGTGAGGTTTCATGAGGGATTTAAAAATTTCAGAATATTTTAAAATAAAAGTTATGGAAATGTCCCAACTCATGTGACAATGTCACATGAGGGGTCATGGCAGCGAAATTGTTTTCTCATCTGTTTATTTAATGTTTCAAACCTGAGCTGATCTCCCTGAGGCAGCACTTTGCCTCAGGGAGATCTGTGCGCTCTTTCGTGCGCATGCACAAAAGAGCGCACTCCCGGCTCAGGGAATCTCACCCCCACCCGCACAGGGAATGCATAGCGCTTCCTTGCGGACGTCACGCTGGGTGGGCTCTAATTGGCCTGTCCATGTAAAACGGCGATGCGCCCCCAACTGGGAACCCGCCCGCCAGCGCCCGCTCCCGCACATCCTCCCCGACGGGGGGAAAATGTTGCCCCATATGTTTTGACATGGATAGATGCTACTCTATGACATCGCTCATGGGCAGCAATAAGATATTGATATCGATCCTTTTCAAAAGTGACAGAAACTCTATGATTCAGGGGTCTCCAGTGAGTTCCTTCTCATGCTGATTCTTTCAGCTCATTAGGTTTGATTCTGCACCACTTCAGATTTTCCTTAAGCATGTCTTTGTAGTGCTTGCACGGTCAATGTTGGTTTCTTTTGTCAGATGCTCGCTCTCCATACAGCAGCTGTCTTGGAATGCGATGGCCCTCCATTCTAATAACATGCACTACCCAATGTAGTTGGGCTCCCAGGAGCATTGCCTCAATACTTATTGTCCGGGCTTGGTTTAAGATTGCCAGATCACAAACCTCAATCTCAATTGAGATTTGTACCAGCACTCATGACCCTATCCCACATCCCATTACTAAATTCCAAAGGAAAAACTGTCAAGTATAGCCAGTTAGAATTTATCTGCCCTTGACAGCTGCTCTCAGCAGTGGAATGAGCCAAATTTGAGAATTTCTTGCTTGCTCCACCCACTTATTGGCAAGTCTGTTGTGTTTTTTTCAATCTTGTAAATTGAGATAAAGATTCCATTGTGGCCCTCAATGAGGTCAGCAATATACACTGGAACCTTTATTTTGCATACCTCGTTGAGAAGTTAGGGCTGATTGCTGGCAAGAGAAAAGCAGCCCCTCTCTTGGACATTTATATACCGATTGTTTGTGGATTTGGCGCAAAATTCATGTTTCTGTTACTGGCAGAAACAAAAAAAACTAGTAGGTTTTGCGAGAACTGAAATTATTTTATTTTTATATGTCGGTTCAACGTTTAGGACATGCAGAAAAATAACAATGAGCCACCTTTTCCAGCCAGTGTGCCAAATCAAGTCAAATTGGTACTGTTCGGATAGGGTAGCTGCTCGCAGCAGCAGCTTTTGAAATGGCTGCTTAGGGTTATGCAGATTTAAGGCAGTGAAACATGGCCAAATATTGCATGCTCAACATGACTCTTCAAACCTGTTGGTGCTCCCATTGGCTGATGACAACACATTGACTCTATTTGGTAAAGTGTTGCCATGTGTTATATGTGGGGAATTTTCCTTCAAGATTACATACATCTTCCTGGCCAACCTTTCACTAAGCATAACTGCAGCCAAAATAGCATGTGAAAGGGTTTACTTACATGTACAAGTCAATACATAAATACAGCAAAAAAATTATTAAATCATTCAGAAAGATAATTGCGGTGACAGTATTTAGAATATCTACTGAAATTTTGAGCACTTAGTGTACTACTGGGATATTCCCAAGTAGGTCACTGCACCTCCACTTCCCCCAGTTCCTCCAAAATTCCAGGGACATCAGCTGGGCTGTCTCCGCTATTTGTAATATTGTTTGATCCCTCATTTATCACTAGGATGTTGCATTCATCTCTGTTCAAAGCTGTCTGAGGATTTACATTCCTTGCACTCAGAAGCAGTTACTATTCAGCTGTACTATAAGCACATAGTTGTGATAGAAACTGTTGCCGATATACATGAAGATAAAAAAATAACCTTTGTCTATCCGTCCTAATCATCCATGGCTCATGGGCAGTAGTTACATCAGAGTCACTACAAGAAAACTGTCATGCAGATAACAAAAATCAAATTATAAGAAAATCGCATTTATATCAAGTATAACAAGGATGTAGTGGGCTGCGCCAAATTTTTATATGGTTTTCAAGCCAATAAGCTGCTATATAACTGACTATATGATAATGTAATGCTGTGAGCCTGAAGTCAATATCATAATGAGCAATACCAGCTTAATTGTACTCCATTGTAAGGTGTACAGGCCACATAATGTCTTATTTTTCAGATTTACAACATTGAGTGCAACTGAGCTATGATAATTGTCCCTTTTTATTAAAGGGCAGGAACTCACTAACATTTCTGTTTGGCTTCAGACCCAGACAAAGGTCTCTCAGTGCCATTTTCATTGTAGCTAGGAAACTCACCAATCAACAAATACCTCAGTTAGGACCAAGTACAGATCTCAAGCAGCTAAGAAACTGCTTAACAATGATAAGATGAAAAGGCATCACTCTCAATGTTTAAAGCAACAATCTGCTAAAGCTAGAAATTTAGTTCCGTAGCATCTGGTTTCTCACTGCTCTGGTGTCGTTTTACTTTCAAAATGGCGTACATGCCGCACACACACACACACACACACGTGCCAGGCGCCATTTTGGTGAAGTCCAAACAAGGGACGTCCTTTAGCCTCGCCAGAAACAAGCGGAAGTTTATTAACATATGCAAATAAATGTCAGCTTCTGCTCCCTCTTAGGAATTTGGCTCGCACCTGAGGTAGTCAGCCTTAGTGCTGAATGTATCTGTTAAAACTGCTAAGCAGCACGCACTGAAAAAAATGGTAGTATTCATCTTAATCACCACTGCTCCCAATCCCAAGATCACTCACCTCACTGCAACTCTGAATTACGCCCCACTGCCAATCTTCCCTTGGCTCCTGCTCTAATTTGTTTGTCTCCTCTGACAGCACCCCTGACACCACAATAATACTCCAAACACTCACGATCTTCTTTCCCAATACATAACAGCTCTGTGATCGCAATGCGAGGCACCCCCCTCCTGGCCCTGGCCATCAATATTGCAGATTTACACAACCTTCTTCCTTAACCCCTGACAAGCCATTGGATGCACTCCATGGCCCCACCATCAGTACTGCAGACTCCCCCCGCCATGATCTTTTTCACCAACCCCTGACAGCATCACTGAGTGTACCCTGAGGCCCAGCTATTCCTCCTCTGGACCTCGCGATTTTACCTGCTCACTTACCTGAACATTGGCAAATAAACCTGAGCACCTCATATCATGGTGCCATCTATATGCCATCTCAGGCTTCACAGACCTTCCCACTTGAGTGCAATATTGTTAGCAATCTGAGGGACAGGCACCCAAGGTTGAACATTGCTGAATTTCATGTCTCTAATTTTCTAAATGGCTGCCTAGAATGTTCACAAACTTAGGTTGCTGACCTAATATAATGCAATTCAATAAGGGTTCATTGCACACAGTGCATTAGAAAACAGTGTGGGAGAAGAATATGGTAAGGAATGCATGAAGTGCCCACATTCATCAATATGGAATGTACACTCGCTTTCTATCCTCATTTCTGTTGGAAGTTTTAAAAAATTTTGAATCACTTTGGTTTTATTCAGTAATTAAAGTAGCATTTGTTAAAAAGGAAATCTCCTTCCAAGCCCCACCTATTCTCTGACCCCCAGTCTTGTAGCCTTTCACCCTCTGCCATTGCTATCTTCAGCATGTCACTGTGCGTATACCCATAATATCATTCCCTCTTTTCCCACCTTTAATGCTACTCCAAAAGCTGTTGCTCTGTACTAGTTTCTCTCAAATACACTTTCCACACGTCTTTTTTGCCCCAATTATTTCCCCCTCTTCCCATCTCCTCCCTTCACTTCTCATTATTTTCCATAAGTTTCCTTTCCCTGTTGTCTCCACTTCTCACTTATCTTCCCAATCATCCTTCCTCATTTCTCCCTCTTTTTTTTTTCGACTCCCACCTTCATCCCTAACAATTTCCAGCTCTCAAAGATTTCTTGCTATCCTGGTTTGCCTTACTTCCTTATCACGCCTCCAAATTCATTACCCCCTTACTTCACAGTCTGGCTCTTTCACTTTAACTCTGCATTGAACCTCATCCACCTTTACCTCTTTTCTTCAATGCCATTCTTTTTCCACACTCCATTTTAAAATGAATCCCTAAACACAGGAGTTGCTCATCAAAAGTTGCAAGTTATCACCTAGCCTAGCATATTCCATCTTTGCCTTTCCAATTCCACCTCATACCCAACATCCAGATTGCAGGTGAGGGCCGTGACAGGCTGCACCTAGGCATTCATTTCAGGAATTGAGTGGGTTGGTTGAGTTTTTGGTAACATTTACGATGTTTGACAGCTTCAAATTGGCTTCACAAGACTTGTAGCAGGCCATATCCATGCTGCAATAGCTTTTCAACCAATACAATCTGATGGCTTGAAGTTGCTGTGTCTGTAGCATCAACCAGTGAATGCTGCTTGTGGGTGAACAAAGAACATGAGCAACTAAATACCATACAACCACTGGAATTTGTGACTAATGATTGGAACGCCATACTGCTTCATTCTAGCCCACTTCAACCATTGACTTTAGCCTGTCAACAGTAACAAAGAATGCTCCAAAATGCAATTTAGAACACTGTTGAAGGACCCACTTTGTTACTTGGAATATGCAGCACCATTATTCGAAATATGCAGTATATAATGTGTTCCATTGTGTTTTTTATTCCAGTAACATAAAATATGTATTGTTGCATTAAACATACATCTCAATAAATCAACTGAAGTTGATGCTGCCCTTAGTAGGCTTCACACCCAGATGCTACTTGTCACTTGATGTAAAAATTACTGGCAGTGTATATACAATTAATTGAATTTCCAAATGCATTATTTCGCTCAATGTAGACAATCCCTTTAAAAACCAAAATTTTAAACCTTTTCTGATACATCAAGTGTATTCCTCTATTATTATCATGTATGTGAAATAATTAAGTAATTGGGAAACATTTCCCTGGGTTTTTTTTATTCATTCATGGGGATGTGATCTTCACTGTCTGCACTCCATAGTTGCCCTTGAGAAGGTGGTCGTGAGCTGCCTTTTTGAACCGCTGCAGTCAAGTTACCAATTTTAGTGGCAAAGTTGACAGAATTAGGCTTTCATGGTGCTTCAAACATTCTTGTATTACTTCTTTTTGTTGATGTTATTAGAAAATTAGACTAATTTGTAACTTAAAGATCAGCTTCAAGGTAACAGTTTTTTAATAAGAGCACTAAGACCGATGGAAACATCTCCATATCCAGTGATATTTTTGACAGTATTTATAAGTTAATTAAACTGCATTTATAAGCTAATTACACCAGGAATAACTTCTTGTCCTTGAAATGTTAATGTATGCAAGGCTGCCAGCTGGGAGAGAAGACCAGACTCATTACCTTTGATTGATGAACCATCAAAGGAGGTTCATGCCAGTCAAATTTACAGTGTGCATGTTTCAGGCCTTGACCAGGTGTCATGAAAACAAACCAGAAACTATGGTTGTTACACTTTAGCTACTTGAGTCACAATGAATACTCTTTACCTTGCTTTGAGAAAGAAACTATTTGTCCTTCAAAGAAGTCTACCTCAATTTCAAAGAGAAATATGTTTGAATAGCAACCAGAGGATTTTTAATTTCCTGATATTACTGCCTGTTTCCGGAAAGGCTCCATGGGGGATCTTGGCCATTTATTGACTCATCAAATACTCAATTTAAAGATTCTGGAAATAACTGCAAACCATTTGAACTCTTTATTAGTTTAGGAATAGTTTAAACATTGTGTAAATCACCTGGTATATTACTTGTTACTTATATGTGTGTATACAACAAAAATGTCTGACTGTGTGTAATTAACATGTTTCTAAATAAATTTAATGGTTAGCTTTAACCTGAAATCAAAGGTTTGAACAGTGATTATTTCCTGTCTTTAAGAACTGATAGAAGTGTATAATAAATAGTCCGTATAGCCTTTAGTTTGTAATTCTGTAGAAAATGTTAACTCTGAGATCTGTGGCATATTAACCCATTCATATCATTTACAAGGCTGCCAATTTCAGTTCACAGAAGACATAGGGCTGCTCATAGATTTTACGTTTTTCTGTGAACATAATTAAAGTCTGTTGGGAGTAGCCCTGAGTCATAACAGTAAGCACAAAGTGAGGAAAAGTTATTTTATGCTTATATCTACATTTTGTTAAAATTATTAAGTAGAAGTGGTTTAGCACATTTTTTTTTTGTAAAAATATACTTTATTCATAAAAAATCTTCAGTCACATTCAAAACCATTTCAAAAACAACATTACAAGGGTACAATCCAGGTTAAACTTTTACAAAATGTATCACCAGGTGCATCAGTACAAACAATATTACAATCATTTACAGCCTTTCATTTTGATCTGTACAGCCCGAGGGGCTCTAAACAGTTCCCAGTCTCTCGGTGCGCTGTGGTAGAAAGGTCTTAGACAGCGACCCTTCCCCATTGCGCCTTTGCGGCAGCTGCCCCAAGCTTTAGTGCGTCCCTTAGCACGTAGTCCTGGACTTTGGATTGTGCCAGTCCGCAACAATCGGTCGGGGACAACTCTTTGTGCTGGAAGACCAACAAGTTTCGGGCAGACCAAAGCGCGTCTTTCACCGAGTTGATGATCCTCCAGCTGCAGTCGATGTTTGTCTCGGTGTGTGTCCCTGGGAACAGCCCGTAGAGCACAGAGTCCTGTGTCACAGCACTGCTCGGGATGAACCTCGACAGCAACCACTGCATCTCTCTCCAGACTTTCTTTGCAAAGGCACAATCCACAAGGAGGTGAACAACGGTCTCTTCCCCACCACAGCCACCTCGAGGGCAACGTGCAGAGGGGGTGAGACTCCTGGCGTGTAGGAAGGATCTGACGGGGAGGGCCTTTCTCACCACCAGCCAAGCTACGTCTTGGTGCTTGTTGGAAAGTTCTGGCGATGAGGCATTCTGCCAAATGACTTTGACAGTCTGCTCGGGGAACCATCCCACAGGGTCCACCCTCTCCTTTTCCCTCAGGGCCTCTAGGACGTTACGTGCTGACCACTGCCTGATGGACTTGTGGTCAAAGGTGTTTTTCTGCATAAATTTTTCCACCAGGGACAGGTGGTACGGCACGGTCCAACTACTTGGAGCGTTCCGCGGCAGCGTGGCCAGACCCATCCTTCGCAACACCGGGGACAGGTAGAACCTCAGCACGTAGTGACACTTGGTGTTTGCGTACTGAGGGTCTACGCACCGCTTGATGCAGCCACACACAAAGGTGGCCATCAGTATGAGGGCGATGTTGGGCACGTTTTTTCCCCCTTTATCTAGAGGCTTGTACATCGCGTCCCTGCAGACACGATCCATTTTCGACCTCCAGATAAAGCGGAAGATGGCTCGAGTGATCGCCATCGCGCAGGAGTGTGGAATGGGCCAGACCTGCGCCACGTACAGCAACAGCGAGAGTACCTCACACCTGATGACCAGGTTCTTACCCGCAATGGAGAGGGAGCGTCGCTCCCACATGCCCAGTTTCCTTTTCACCATAGCCACTCGCTCCTTCCAGTTTCTAACGCATGCCCCGGTCCCTCCGAACCATATCCCCAGCACCTTCAGGCCGTCAGCCCTGACAGTGAAGGGGACAAAGGATCGGTCAGCCCAGTTCCCAAAGAACATGGCCTCGCTCTTCCCACGATTTACCTTGGCTCCCGAGGCCAGTTCGAACTGGTCGCAGACGTGCATCAGTCTGCGCACCGACAGCGGATCCGAGCAGAAAACGGCGACGTCGTCCATGTACAGGGAGGCTTTTACCTGAGTGCCTCCACTGCCTGGGATCGTCACTCCTCTTATGCCCGGATCCTTCCTGATGGACTCGGCAAAGGGTTCTATGCAGCACACGAAAAGGACAGGCGTCTTTAGTGGTTTAGCACATTACCATTTGATGTCATGGGGGTGAAATTCCTCCTGTTAGCACTTTTTTTGCAAGGGTGTCAACCCATTTGGAAACCCCTATCTTTTACTCAGGCTGCCTTTTTCAATAAGATTATCAACTGGAAGAATTTTACCCCCAAGTCTGGATACTAGTGAGAATTGCCCAATAATTTAGTATTAAACAAGCTTTTTGCATTTCTCTCAGTTAGAAGTGCACGAGCATTTGGGAATCAGCAATTCTTGCCTGGACTCTGCTCTACATTTGTGCCAGCACATTGCATGTTAGTATAGCAACTAACTAAATACAGTTGAAGCTGAAGTAGCATCAGAGGTATTAATAAGCATTTCAGTAGGGAGGAAACATTAAGTTGAAATGTTAAATATCAAACCAAATAGATTGAAGGGAGTTACAGGCAATAATACATGCTAAGGGCTATGTTGTTGGAAGTCCTTGAATGGATTCTTGCCCATCATGTATGTGTTATTCTACGTTTATCCAGCTGTGTGCCTGCAATGTACACTGCAGTTTTCCTCAGAGCAGACAGTGACTGGGGACCCAAGCCAAATGATTAACATAAGTTTGATCTCAATCACTTCACGTGTGCATTTAAGATACCAACACAATCCAGCATTATCTTTGACTCTGCAAGATGAAAGTAAGATTTGTAAGTATTCAGAAGGCACATCCTGAGGTCAAAGCCCCCCCCCACCCCCCCTCCTCCTGACCCACACCACCAGTTTGAAGACCATGAAAAATGTTCAAAATATTCAAGAGCTGATTTAAGATACTCAGATGCTAAAGTGCCAAGCAATAAGGCAACATGAAGCTTTGATTCATAATTGAATGAAGAAATATTGAATCAAGTCAAATATTAACATCCTGAGGGGACTTGACGGGGTGGATGTGGAGAGGATGTTTCCTCTTGTGGGAGAATCTAGAACTAGAGGTCGTTGTTTAAGAATAAGAAGTCGCCCATTTAAAACGAAGATGAGATTAAATTTTATTCTCTCAGAGGGTCTTGAGTCTTTGGAGCTGTCTTCCTGAAAAGGCAGTGGAAGCAGAGTCTTTGAATATTTTTAAGGCAGAGGTGGATAGATTCTTGGTAAGAAAGTGGGTGATGGGTTATCGGGGGATAGGCGGGATGCAAATTTGAGGTTACAATCAGATCAGCCACGATCTTATTAAATGGTGGAGCAGGCTCGAGGGGCTGAATGGCCTACTCCTGCTCCTTGTTTGTATGTTTGTAAGTTATTCTGATTACTTTAAAAATATTTTCGTCTTTCACAAATAGGTTTTAACGAAGTGCTTTCCTCAATTGCTACTATACAATGGCCAACATGATTCCTTTTCTGAGTGGCCAGGATTATGGTACTCATTAGCACTTCTTCATGTTAAAACAGGAGGCCCTTCCAAAATGAACTTCTTGCAAACAGCTGAAAGTTCACTCACGAAACTCTTACAGCAAGAAATAGAAGGCAAAATATGTTTGACCCTTTAAGTTCTAAGGGTTATATTTCCTATTTCTATAGTACCCGTAGTATTTCACAACACAGCTCTTTAACAATGAAATCACTGAAGACTTAGGTCAGGATTCTCTGTGCCTAATCCTGACAGGCTTGTTCGGTGGCGAGATCAGAGAATCTCGCGAGAAGACTCTAGGCATGTTTTCTGGCGAGGTGAATCGAGGAAGTGATTGTCCCCTCCCCCCATCAATGGCGGGTTGCATTCCTATTTACGCCAGGAACTTAATTTGAGAGCATTTGCATCTTATTATTGTGGCCACATGCTGGAATCACACCCGCCATGTCAAATTTAAAGCCCACATTGGCGTGATTTTACAATGGCGTGATGTACAGTTGCCATTAAAAGGCATGCACCTGGTGACCTGAACTTCGAGGGGAATTGAAGGTGAGTGCACAAAACTGCGCAGTGCTCACAATGATCCCAAAGAAAGGAAGTGGCTGTGCAGATTTGGGGAGGGTGCTCACAGACTGGTCTCCACAGTGGCTTCTCCATGGCTGGCTTGAGGTGCTGGGGCAAGGCCGACAGTGCAAGGGGGAAAGGGGGAGAAGGGAACCTCAGGGCAAGGGCGACAGAGCTGAGGAGGAGAGAACCTCGGGGCAAGGGTGACAGTGCCAGGGAGGAGAGAACCTCGGGCAAGGGCGACAGTGCCAGGGAGGAGAGAACCTCGGACAAGGGTGACAGTGCCAGGGAGGAGAGAACCTTGGGCAAGGGCGACAGTGCCGGGGAGGAGAGAACCTCGGGCAAGGGCGACAGTGCCGGGGAGGAGAGAACCTCGGGCAAGGGTGACAGAGCCAGGGAGGAGAGAACCTCGGAGCAAGGGCTACAGTGCCAGGGAGGAGAGAACCTCGGGCAAGGGTGACAGAGCCAGGGAGGAGAGAACCGTGGGCAAGGGTGACAGAGCCAGGGAGGAGAGAACCTCAGAGCAAGGGCTACAGTGCCAGGGAGGAGAGAACCTTGGAGCAAGGGCAACAATGCTGGGGAGAAGGGAACCTCGGAGCAAGGGCAACAATGCTGGGGAGAAGGGAACCTCGGGGCAAGGGTGACAGTGCTGGGGAAGAGAGAACCTCAGAGCAAGGGCGACAGTGCCAGGGTGGAGAGAACCTCGGAGCAAGGGCGACATTGTCAGGGAGGAGAGAACCTCGGGCAAGGGCAACAGTTCCAGGGAGGAGAGAACCTCGGGGCAAGGGTGACAGTGCTGGGGAAGAGAGAACCTCAGAGCAAGGGCGACTGTGCCAGGGTGGAGAGAACCTCGGAGCAAGGGCGACAGTGCCAGGGAGGAGAGAACCTCGGGCAAGGGCAACAGTTCCAGGGAGGAGAGAACCTCGGGGCAAGGGCAACAGTGCCAGGGAGGAGAGAACCTCGGAGCAAGGGCAACAGTTCCAGGGAGGAGAGAACCTCGGAGCAAGGGCAACAGTACCAGGGAGGAGAGAACCTCGGAGCAAGGGCGACAGTGCCAGGGAGGAGAGAACCTCGGAGCAAGGGCGACAGTGCCGGGAAGAGAGAACCTCGGGGCAAGGGCTACAGCGCAAGTAGGGTCATGGCAGCACAGACTGGAGTTTCAACACAAACACATGCCGGAGTGCATAGTGGGGGAAGAAAACAGCCAAGCAAGTGCCGAAACATGTCAAAGATGAGCACTGTTCCACAGCTGAGAATGTTTAGCTTGAGCTGAATTGACATACTCGGAGTCAGCTAGTCAAGCAATTGTGCCCACTCAAGCAGCACTAATGCCTCACAGTGCCAATGATTGCTCCTCTATTGTTAGCCCCTCGTGTGCATACTTCATACCAAATGAGTGCTATGTTGCTGCAGAACCATTGGGTGACTGGGCAAGCCTGAAGATCCTGCTGAGAAAGGTGGTCATTGAACACTGATTGGGGGGGTGCGTACCTAGACCCTTGCAATTTGTTTCAGTTGACATTGAAAAGTTACCCTCATGGTACAAGCAAACTGCAAAGCCTTGGAGTCCAGGTTAGGAAAATGCCTGTGCCTGAGCTGTGGGTTCAGGATGCAGTTGAGTGGCCGAAGCTGTCACCACTCGGCCATGTGGTGTGGGATGGTGCTGGGTGGGGTCATGGTGAACCATCATGCACACTAAACACTGGGCAACCATGTGGTGGCCTGAACTCTCCAGCATGCGTTAAGGGGCCTTGAGAGGCAGCCACAGGCAATGACATGACTAAGAGTGGTCATTAGGAGACAATTGCTGACCCTTGCATCTCTCTCTTTGAAACTACAGTGATGAGACCATCAGGAACATGGAGTCTGGTGATCTCACTGTCTGTCTCATTGCTTATAGGCAGGAGAGAAGAATGAGAAGAATGTGATAGATGCACCTGGCTCACCAAAGGGAGGAGCAGAACCCTGAAGACCAAGGAGCAGCAGGGCCTCCTCCACATGCAGAGGATGAACCGCACAAAGTTGTCGTTCGTAGGTGCATCACTAGACCCAGGATCTGCAGACGGCGCATGTGCTACCTGCAGATGAGCGAGAACCAGTGTCGCCAATGCCTGCGCATGTCAAGGGAACTGGTCATGCACATATGCCACCTTCTGCAGGATTTGGCACCACGGGGACTTGGAGAGCAAACGCTGCCAGGGGAAGTTAAAATTACCACCGCGTTCAATTTCCATGGCAGTGGCTCCTTCCAGGGCTCCACTGGGGACCTTTGTGAGATCTCGCAAGCCTCCACCCACAAGTGTATCCAAGAGTTCACGGACGCCCTTTTTGCCAAGGCACATACCTTTGTCAACTTCGATGGAGATCAGGCAAGCCAGGAAGCAAGAGCGCTGGGATTTGCTGAGATTTCCAGATTCCCACAGGTGCAGGGTGCCATCGACTGCACTCACATGGCTATTAAATCTCCCTAGCAACAAGCATCCTGTTTGTGAACTACAAAGGCTTCCACTCTCTCAATGTTCAACTGGTCTACGACCATTATAAACAGCAGGTCTCAGATCCCCGACATCTTCCAGGGACCACACAGGATGCAGGGTTGGCTCCTCAGGGGCAAGGGCTACAACAAAGGATGTGGCTGATGATGCCTGTGTGGCGGCCTCAGACTCCTGATGAGAGAAGGTACAAAAAAGCTCATGCTGCAATGTGGGGCAAAATTTTCCCCCCATTGTGGGGGGGAAGTGCGGGAGTGGGCTTGAGTGGGCGCCCCTCCAATCAGTGCCCCTGATTGGGGGCACGCCACCATTTTTGATTGGTTCCCAAAGGGGAAAAGTTTTTGTTTCGAAAATTTAATTTACCACCCATGTCCCTCATGTGACCATGTCACATGAGTTGGGACATGGACACAACTTTAAGTAAAAGTGAATCTTAAATTTTTAATTCAGTCATGAAACCTCATGCTGCCTGTGGATGTTTCATGCTTTTTCAGGTGGTTGCCAGTGCTCCCAATGGGCAGGTCCACTAATTACTTTAATTGATTTTTGAATGGCTTCAATAAGCCGTTGACAGGTCGGCGGGCACACAGCTGACTCTGCTGAGCCCCCGCCGGCCTGAAAATGCATATGACGCGGGATGACATCGGGAGTTCCGCCTGACATCATTCCGCGTTATTTTACACGTTGGCGAGCGGGCCCCGGCCCCGCTCGCCGACGGGAAAATTCTTGCCCTGGAGTTTGGTTGAACACACCATTGGCATCCTGAAAATGAGGTTCCGGTGCCTGGACAGATCTGGCGGGGCACTCCAGTACAGTCCCAAGAGGGTATCACACATCATAGTGGCTTGCTACACGCTACACAACCTGGTGATGTAATGGTGGAAGGACCTGAATGATGAGAAGAGGCAAAAGCTGCACGTCTCCACCCATGAGGAGCGCTATCACCTCAGACTGAAGATGGATGGACTCCTCCATCGTGCCTTGCAATCTGCCAGAGTGCAGCAGACGTCCCTTCCTGGTGTTCCCGAGCTTGGCTTTGCAGCTCCAACAACTGAGGTACTGAGTCCAGAGGCTCCTTATCTAACTCAGATTCAGCAGATTTCTGGCCTCCAGGAGTTCTGCGAGTGCTGGCAACCTGGGAAGTCGCTGCCTCCGGCTGTTGTGGATCAGATAGTGTGTTGCGCTTACCAGATTGTGACCCTGAGGCTACTCTAGAACTAGGTCCACCAAGGTGTGCTTGTCTCTGTGCTGGTGGAGGGTGTGGGTGAGCGCGGTGATGGGTCTTCAATTTTGGTGTGTGCAGATTCCTCTTCTGTGGTGTCCTCGGGGCTAGAGTTGAGGACCTGGCTCGTGAACCCCCTCGGCTGCTTCCTGGATATGCCTGCGAAAGCAAGAAGAGATATTTAGTGTATGGCACGAGACTGCGGAACAGGGAAATTGACTTGCAGCATGGTTGTTTGATGGATGTCGCTCTGCTGAATCCTCACTTGGTTGAGCACCACCAACCTCACTGTCAGCACAGGAACAGTCCAGATCCTCGCCGGCCAGCTGAATGGCTCTATTTTCAAAGTCTGTGAGGACCTTGATGTCGGGCATTCCTCCACCAGTCTGCAACCTCTTCCTTTTGTTGTGTGCCACTTTGTCCTGCATGAATACAGATTGAGAGTGTGTAAGTAGGATACCTGCCAGGCCAGATGAGAAGGCTGCTTGGCATATGTGGGTGCTGAGTGGTGCCATGGACAGGGTGAGGACATGATCCGCATGGCAGATGAAGGTGTGTGTGAGAGAGTGAATAGTGATGTCCCTTGAACTGGCAGTGAGTGAGATCCCTGTGGATGTGTGATGGGTTTGTGAGTGTGTGAGTTAAGAGTGATGAGAAGAATGACTAACCCTGGTGGGACGGAGGAGATCATTCATCCTTTTTCAGCACTGGGTGGCTGTCCTCTTTTGGAGGGCATTGACACTGACCACTGCTGCCACCACCTCCCATGCTGGATTTGTCACCTTGGATGAGGTTCTTCAACCAGAGTGGGATTAGAGGACATTGCAGCGGGCCTCCACTGAGTCCAATAGGAGCTCGAAGGAGGTGTCACTAAATTTGGGGACTGCATGTTTCCTCCCTTTGGCAGCCATCAGTTCCCAGCAGCATCCTATCCCTTGAAGAGTGCTAGCTCTGTGAAGGGGCGGCCTTTAAATATGGTGTCCGGTTTACTGAAGGCCTGAGGTAACGGTAGGGTGGGGGAATCAAAGGCCACCCAACCAGTGGTCTGGCGTAAAACCCATGCCTCTCAATTTGTGGCGCACGATATGGTGAAAAAAGCTGCCGCTGCTGTTAATGGGTCACATGCCGATTTTCTCGCCGGATATAGGAATTTGCCGATTTCTGCAACAATTCCGCCCTTTATGTTTGGAACAAAAACAGAAAATGCTGGAAAGGCACTCAGCAGCAACACAAAGGGAGAAAAGTTATCATTCCAGGTATTTCTCTTTGTCATTCCAGCATTTCCTGGTTTTCTTTCAGATTTTCAGCCTGTCTATTTTTCTTTTTGCCATCAAGTTTGAAGATTAATAAATGTTTGGCTCTTTTGATTTCAACTTATGCCCACTGTTAACCTGCAAAGCCAGATGCGAATTTCAAACTGAAATCCTGTGGCTGCTCTAATGTTAAGTTGGATCAAAAAAATAGGTTTGAAGAACAGCCTTAAAGGAAGACAGAGATGGAGGTTTAGGCAGGGAATTCCAGACCTGAGGGCCAAGACAGCTGAAGACACATATGGCAAGGTCAGTTGAAGCCAGAGTTGGAGCCATGCAGTGTTATCAGAAGTTGGAGGACTGGTAAAAGTTAAAGACATAGGAGAGGTAGATGAGGCGATGGGAGGATTTGAATGTGAGGGTGAGAATTTAAAATTTAAGGGGCCGGCAACTCTTCGGGTAATATAGGTTAGCAAAACAAGGGAGATGGGTGAATGAGACTTGATGTAAATTAGGATATTGGTAGCAGAGTTTTGGATAAGCTGAAGGTGGGTGGCCGACCAGTTGAGTATTGAAATAGTTGAGCCTACAGGTAACAAAAGCGCGAATGAGGGTTTCAGCAACAACTGGGCTGAAGTGGGTTGCAGCCAGAGATGGAAGTATGTGGCCTTTTTGACAGACAGATGGTGGAGGTAGAAACTCAGTTCAGGGTGATAGGATCCCAAGGTTGAGATAAGTCTGTTTCAGCTTGAGGCAGTGGTTAGGGAGAGAGTAAGAATGAGGAACCATGGAGCACCAACAGACAAGAAACTGCAATATTGCCATCTAAAGTCAGGTGGGTTTAGCCAGGCTCCTGACTTTAAAAAAAAATTAGGCTGTCGTTGCAAGATCATTCTAATTATTTATTTGAATGCTTTAACATTTCTGATGTTGCATCATCAATCCTCACAGATGTGTTTTTTGTGTACTGGTGTTTTATTATTCATCATTAAAATGAATGCATTTTCCCTTATTTTGATTATATATTTAAAGTCATTCCATACAATTGTTTTTTAGCCTCATGATTGCATAAATTCAAACACAACCAAGAAATTTAGTCAATTCTTTCCATTTTTTGTAACTGAGTTTATGAATTTGCCACAGATAATGCACAGGGAAATTTCTCTCCCACTCTATGTAACTTTGGGAGCATGCTGTATCTGAATATTGGCTGTCAGTCAGTGTTCAGGACCAGATTGCAGTATAGCAGCACTGGGGTTAACCAATAGAGCAGTGAGAAGTTTGTTTTTTCTCCTCTCATCTTCTGATATTTTTAGGGATTTGAGCTTAACTTGAGTCATATCGAAAGACATTACAAAATGTTTGCAAATTAACACAGCAAGAAAGTGGAAACAAAGTCTTGTGGGAAAGGTAAAACTTCTGATCCTTTAAAGGGTTATGGATAGCATGCTAGCAACACAGAAACAGAGGTACTTATTCAGACTGGTAAAAGTTGGGAAGTGTGTTCCACAGGGATGGGTGCTGGGACCGCTGTTGTCCCCCACTTGCATAAATGATTTGGGCTCAGGAATCCCAAGTACAATTTCAAACTTCCTGGACAATGCCAAATTGGGTATGGTTAAGATAATAGAGAGGATCACTGACATTAATAATCTTGCAAAATAGGTGTGTAATTTGCAAATGAACTTAGACATAGCTAAGTGTGAGGTGGTACATTTTGGTAAGAAGAATAGGAAGCCACATACTCCTTGGGAAATGAATGTTTAAATGGGATAGAGGAGCAGAGATCTGAGGGTGCAGATACATAAATCACTAAAAGTAACAAAGCAGGTGAATTTAAAAAAAGTAAAGCATGGGATTCAGTTCTAGAGAGATGGAACTGGAAAGCAGGGGAGTTACATTAAACATGTCAAACTTTGGTTGGACCATGTTTGGACTACTGTGAACAGTTCTGGCCTAAATATTATAAAATGGACATTGAGAAGGTGCAAAAAAACTTTACTAGAAAGATACCTGAACTGAAAGATCATACCTACAGGCTGGGCCTCTTCTCTCTAGAAAATAGAAGACCGAGGCATGACCCTGATAGAAGCCTGTAACATTATGAAAGGGTTTGATAGGCTAGATGTATTTCTAGTTATAGAGAGACTAGAATGAGGGGCCATACATAATATAAGATAGTCTCTAATAAATCCCATAGAGAATTCAGGAGAAACTTCTTTATATAGAGAATGGTTAGAATGTGGAACTTGCTGTCACAAGGAGTAGTTAGGACTACTAGGAAAAATGCATTTAAGGGGAAGCTAGTTAAGTACATGCTGGAAGAAGGAAAAGGAAGATATATTAATAGAGTTAGATGAAGTAGGGTGGGCAGAGATTCATGTGGAGAATGGATAATGGCATGGACCTGGTTGACTGAATGGCCTGTTTTCTCACAGTAAATACTTTGTAATAGCACGTCATTGAAAACATGCCTTTGAAAGTACAGCATAAAGAAAGTTAAAAAAAAGCAAAAATTGTAACAAATCAATGCAGAAAATAGCAAAATTACACTTAAAATTCAAAGTTGAATACCTAACTTATTCCACCAAGCTTAAGGCATTGCAGCTCGTTTTTATTGTTGCTCAAGCTTGTTCTTCCCTTTGCTTTATTTGGGTGCATTTATATTGCAATTCCAGTCATTGGCGCAATGTTTCAGCTTCACACTGACACTAAACTTGTATCGTGGAAATAGAGTGTCAAGCCCGAAAGTGACTGTCGAAAGATAACATGAGCCCCCTTGTCTTGACACCATTCAGATGGCATTCACACTATAACTGCAGAGTTGGTATGAAACAAAACAATTTTGCATATACATTACCATTATAATATGAATTCATCATTTGTCTTCTTGAGAAGCCTTTCACCATGTGCATTACCCTTGAGTATTCTTCAGAATGTAATCTTCCAAAGAATGGGTGGCAGAGCTGGTTAAACAGATTACTTGCGTCTAAGAGCTATTCAAATCAAGCCTTCCTTTAGTGGTGGGTTACAGGTCATTTACTTCAGCAAGATGATAGAGGATTTAGTAATGGTGGCTGGATTGTGTCATAAACACAGAACTTTTGCTGCTATTGTCAGTAGCATAATGCCAGTGTATGAACAGCCATAGGATGTCTTTAATGCTTCACATGTTTGAGCATGTAATTTAAAAACTTTCCCTCAATAGTGTCCATTTTGAGGCAAACTGCTTCAGGCAGAGATGGTGGCTGGAATTTTATGCATCCCCACCCCTCAGTGAGCAGTTTTGGAGGCTGGGCGCCTAAAATCGGGTGGGATGGTGGGGAATGTTGTGCTCATTGCCTTTCTGCCTTTGCTGGTATTTTTACCAGTGGTGGGGGAGGTGGTGAGCAGCCCACCCATCCTTAGGCCAACTGAGGCCCCTAAGTAGCCAACTAATGGTCATTTCCTGCTGCTGCTAGTATTTTACTAGCGGTGAGGTGCACTTCACCACTGGGGAGGCCACCCAGTAAAACCTGGCAGCCTTGCTACTGGCTCAGCAGGTGCTACCTCCTGATCAGACACCCTGTGGCCCACGGAGTGCCATCCAGCAGAACAAGCTGCCCCCACAGAAGACACCCCCCCCCACTGCCCTCACAAATGACACCTCCCCAACTCCCCATGCCAGTGCCTCCCTGATTGGCCCAGGTGACCTCAGACCCCATTTATCTGAACATCGGGCCTGCTTCGGGGTTGCTGATCCAGGGACTGACTGCAGTCCCAGCAATGGCCACCATTCCAGGTGGCACTGCTGAGACTAAAGAGCTGCTGGCCATCCAATTGGCCAGTATCTCCTGGGGCGATGCATTCTGCTTCATGGGGGTGGAAGTCACAATGTGACGCAACTGATTGCCCGAACCACGTAAAATAGAATGATAGCATCCAGGGTGAGCAGATGCGGCCTCGGCCCTGACTTTCCAGCTGGTGGGTGGGGGTCACCATATCTGCGTGAAATTCCGGCTGGTGTTCAGTTAACAGAAGTTGAAGTGCTGTATCATTAGTATGATACTAATATCGTAGTATTTGATATTATTGTGTATCCTAATTAGGTTCCTGTTTTTACTCAATCTTCAATTAGAAATAAGTCTTTTACAGCTGAGACAGTGATTTGAGTGGTATGAATGCTGGACATTTTAGAGCCATGGACAGTAAGCACTGTCAGATTATTTGGTTATGGAGACCATCACAATTCTGTCTGTTTCATGTATGAGGATAGCAGTCTTCTCCGGTGTCAGTGTCTGTCTCTGTGAGAGGCTTTATTGAACTGGCTAGAAATGGCAGGCTACAGTGCAAGCCTCATGGCAGAGTCACATGACTACAGAAGGCCAGATGTGTCATTCGGGCTGGTTACATTTCAAAACCCAAATATCCGCCTTTTTATATAGAAAAAAAGATACAAACATTCCCCTTTTCCTACCAAACAAAAAACACATTTGCATGCACGATCCTGTGTAACTTGTGACTGTGAGTTACCCAAGTCACCCACTATACACCCACTGTTCTTATGCATTAACAATTGTTTGTTACACTAGTCAGTCTCTGCACATGCATTGCACACATAGTCTTTCAACCATGCAGGTCTCTTAATATAATGCATGTGCATTGACATTGGCTGTTCGTCTGGGTGATTTTCCTTGTCTGGAGAGTGTCGTCCCCGTGGCCCTTGTTGCTTTGGTGACTGTTGTTATATGTTTAGGCTTGTTGGGGACTCGTGGATCTCTGGGATTGATGGTAGTTCTGTTCATAGTACAGCTGGTGAGGTCCCTTCTCCCTGGCTGCCTGATTGCTGTGAAGGAACAGCTTCACTCCCAAATTTACACATGGGTTGACTCATTGTGAGAGTGTTGAGGGTTTATCCCCTGACTGGCTCCTCATGTTTGTCCATGGGTACATATTGTTTCTTCAAGGAGTCTTTCAAGGTCGCAACTTCTTTGCCTGCCTTTTCTGCCGGCCGTTTTGCCTGGCTGCACATCTGTTTGAGTTCTCTCAACTCCTGCTTTGAGTTGCCAATTGTGGAATTATGGGTTTTTCTTTCCTCCTGGTACCTTAATGTTGTCTCTGGAATTTGTTTGTTCTGATCTTACACAGCTCGGTTCATTGAAGACTTCAGTTTGTCGTTCATTTTCAATGGTATATACTCAGCTGGAATCTTGCCCTTCAAATCTTCCAGGTCAGCTTTGATATGTACATTTTCCTGTAGAACTGTGTTGTTTACCTTCTGCTCGTGCATTTCCTTGTACTGACGCGATCGGCAACCATCTTGTGGTTTACTTACATACTGCCTCCCTTGCTTTGGAATCTTGTGTTTCCCTTTGTTAACACATTTAGGGTTATCAGTCCAAGGCTTAGACTTGCTCCAGCTGAGATGAGCAGCTGTTGCATCCCATCTATGATCTGGAACTCCAGATCTTCCTTCTTGCCATTGCATTGGGGTATCAGACTAATTTATCCTCGGTATGAATATCGTGACAACATATAGCCTCAACCTTACTTTTGAGGGCTTCATTTTGGATTGTCATGTTG
Source organism: Cetorhinus maximus (assembly GCF_964194155.1). Classification (NCBI taxonomy): domain Eukaryota; kingdom Metazoa; phylum Chordata; class Chondrichthyes; order Lamniformes; family Cetorhinidae; genus Cetorhinus; species Cetorhinus maximus. The sequence goes on from NC_135888.1 coordinate 70,806,951, forward strand.
AGTCACTTTGCACAGGTCTGTGAAGGTCATTATGCATGGTGCACTAGTGTCTATCTGGCACTTCTTGTTCACTTGATGCTCTCCTTCTGCAGTCATCATTGTAACAGTCACAAACCATTTGCCACCTATGGACTTGATGGAACCAACCTGTTGTAACATGTATAGTTCTTCATTAGGCTCATCTGCTGATATCTTTCCAGTGGTCACCTGTATAGGCTTGTTTTGCTCTTTTCTGACCAAGCAGTTGAGTGTGAAATGATTCTGTTTCTTGCAGCTAAAACACTGCTTTCCCCTTGCTAGACAATCCATCTTTTCCTGTGCATGCTGTCCTCCGCAGTATTTGCTTACTGCCCTATGTCTACGATTGCTCTGCTCTTTCGGCTTGGACTGTCTCTCGGCATAATGTGTCTCCTGGTATGCTCAGCCATACATATGCCCTAGCTGACATTTCACAACTTCTGCATTTTGACACACGTCTATCGCTTTCTTTAGCGCCAATTTCTCATCTTTCAGTATATTTGCTTTCACTGAGGAGTCTCTCATGCCTAAGACCAAGCTATCTTTAATCACATCATTTTTTAGCTGTCCGAATTCATATGGTTCTGCAAGCTGCATTACTGCCGTCACGTAACGTTCAAAGGTCTCGTTTTCACTCTGAACTCTAGTGTTGAATACATAATGTTTATATGTAACATTCACTCGGGTTCAAAATGTTTGTTCAAGGCATTCAAAATCTCTGTTGTATTTTTTCTTTGTTCATCTGTTAGATGAAGAGTGGCATACACTTTGTAGCAGGCCTTCCCCAGCAGTGTTAAAAGTGCGGCATGATAGACGTGTGTCAAAATGCGGAAGTTGTGAAATGTCAGCTAGGGCATATGTATGGCTGAGCATACCAGGAGACACATTATCTTATCAATTCAGGCTTGTTAACTAAATCTGCGGCAATCTCATAGTTTTGCCATTGTAAGTGGAAAAACTGCCAATTTTTCCATTAATTACTTTTCAATTCGACTGGAGATGGGATTGGAAAATTTACTGCAGCTATTTTACTCACTCAGTAATTTACTTGCAACCTTTGTCTTTGTTTCCTTTGTCTGCAGCTCAGTGCTTTTCCTTTGTCACATTTTTAGTAGCTTTCTGCAGATTTGAACCTTTCTGTAGGCCTTTCTTAACTGTGTCTTCTCTGTAGCCAGTATTGTACCTGCAGCTTTTGTTTTTATCCTTTTTCAAGCAGCTTTTTTGCAGGTTTGAACCTTTCTGTGTTCCTGGATTCTCAGTGTCTTCTCTTCATAATTTCCAGGGTTCAAAAATCAATTTTTTTCTTCACTTCCTGATGCCACGTTTCATGTATAAGGACAGCAGTCTTCTTCAGTGTCTGTCTCTGTGAGAGGCTTTATTGAATTGACTAGAAATGGCAGCCTACAGTGCTTGCCTCATGGCGGAAGCACATGACTATGGAAATCCAGATGTGTCAGTCAGACTGGTTACATTTCAAAACCCAAACACTGTCCTTACCTGATATTCACTGATTTACACTTTCTAACAGGCTTCATTGATAGCAATCAGGAGAAAATGGACTGATGGATATTCTCTTTTCCCTAACCCATGGTATTGTGGCAAATCATGGTGCTGAGAATTCTCCATTCGCTGATGTCACCTAACTTCTTGGGGATCATACCTGAAACCTTTGTAGTCTTATTAGCTCAATCCCCACTTATTGATGAGCCAGCAGGAGAGCTGGTCGTAGAAGTAGTATCAGCCTGCTTTATAATTATTTGAAGTGTGTTAACTGTTGAGGTATCCTGGACTCTGGCCAATAAAGTTCCCCTCCAAACCACACATCATCCTGACTTGGAAATAAACACCGTTTCTTCACTGTCTCTGGGTCAAAATCCTGGAACTCCCTTCCTAACAGCACTGTGGGTGTATCTACACCACATGGACTGCAGCGGTTCAAGAAGGAAGCTCACCACCAGTTTCTCAAGGGCAATTAGGGATGGGCAATAAATGCTGGCCTAGCTCGTGACACCCACATCCCATGAACGAATAAATAAAAAATATGTCATTTGATGAATTCAGCTAGTTGGGTGCACTAGAAGATTACATTTCCTGGTCTGCCCAAGCATGTTTATTTTTGCTCTGTAGCAATCTATTTCTTAAACATTAAAATATATATCACAGTAGGGGTGGCGGAGTGGTAATGTCACTGGGCTAGTAATCCAGAGGCCCAGGCTAATACTCTTGAAGGCACGGGTTCAAACCCCATCATCTGCTGGTGGACTTTAAATGTAATTAATTAAATCTGGAATATAAAGCTAGCCTCAGTAATGGTGACTATGAAACTATCATCAGTTAATATAAAAGCCCATCTGGTTCAATACAGTCCTTTAGAGAAGGAAATCTGCCATCCTGGTCTGGCCTACATATAATTCCAGACCTACTGCAATGTGGTTGACTCTTAACTGCCTTCTGGAATGGCCTAACAAGCTACTTAGTTCAAGGACAATTAAGGGTGGGCAACAAAAAGTGTTGATGCTTTCCAGATTGGTTTGTGAAATGTACTGGGGCCAGTGAGTAATATTGTCCACATCTGCATTGTGTGAAGATGTCATTGAACCAATATCAGATGGAAGTTTATCTGCAGATCATCAAACAGAGGATGTATGTGGGCTGGTGATTCACCTAAGCAGAAGAACAGACTTTTTATATAGGCACGTGAATACAACCTGAAAAGCATTTGTCAAACTGCAAACATTGAGAGGTTTCACTTATTTAAATGTTATTTCTGCAATATGCACCAGGTTCAGCATAAAAACAGAACAATGAAGCCTTCCGGTCATTGGAATGAACAAAAAACATGGGGCAGAATATTATGGTTCCGTTGTGGCGGTGGCAGGGCCGTAAGATGTGATGAGCCTTTCAAAGATCCTTTGACTTCATGGGACTGTAAAATCCCTCTGGCGTAAAATTCCACCCACGTTCTCTACACAAACTGTTTTTACATCTCAAGTAAAGAGCATTCCGTTATTTATAACTGTAGAAGTACAAGACAAATAGAGAAGAACAATGAATGTTTTTTCTTAATTATCTTTCAAGGACACGTAAGGCCTAAACTCACATTACTGTCAACTCATCTGAATTATGCCTTTTTACTGGATCAAGTAGTGATCGAAAATGTTCTTCACAAAATAAAGTAACATTGATCCAAAGATATACGTTAATGTTGCTTTGCAGTAAATAGCTCTACACTTTACATATTTAAGAGGAACAGTTTTTTTTATGAGATCAGGGCCAGAATTTTCCAGCTGATGTGCGGGTGGTGGAGCCCGCACGTTAGCGCTTAAAATGTCGCGCGAGCTTGCCGACGTCAGCGTGTGGCATTGCGATATTTCAGTCGTCGGGCGCGCTCAGCAGTGGGGCGTTCGCCTGCCATTAATTGAAGGTCTCGTTAAGGCCCTTAACTTGCCAATTGTCCTGGAATTTGAGGGGCCCGTGCGAACTTCGGGTCGGAGCACGGGCCCAACGGGCAGGCAGGTAGGAGATTTTTAAAGAAACCTCATGCAATGTCGGGATATGTGGACTCAGAGGCGTTGTTCATGTTTTACACAAAATTTTAATTGCTGAAAGTGTTGAAAAGTTGCCTTTGTGATTGTTAGCAGTTCTCATCGATTTCCAAGAGCATCTTCTGTATTTTGAAACCAGTCTGCAGACAGTAATCTTTCTCGGGCCTGCAGCTTTCCAGAGGCCTCCATTTAGCCTGGGGGTATGGGTTCTGACCTCTCCACTGGAGGCAGCTCCCCTGAGGAGGAAGGGAGGGATAGAATAAGGAGGTGGTCAGGACTGGACAATCAGCCTCCAGGGGAGCCACCTCTGGGAGGCCAGGCGCAGGTACAAGGAGCGCAGGGCCAAGAGGTTGTCCAAGGTGCAAGGGGCCGCAGAAGATGCCACTATCCTGCTGCCAGGATATACAGGCGATGAAGCAGCTACCTCAATATGACTGAGGTGCAGTGCCGAAGGAGGCTCCGACTCTCAAGGGAGGCAGTCAACTATATCTGTCAGATGATTGGCCCTGAGATCTCCCCTAACTGTGTGGGTGGACACCCCATGCCAGCGGCTCTGAAGCTCACAGTTGCCCTCCACTTCTATGCCTATGGCTCCTTCCAGGGCTCAGTGCGTGATCTTTGCGGTGTCTCCCAATCAGCTGTCCACACTTGTGTCAAGCAGGTCACAGACACTCTGTTCAGATGGGTATCCACCTTCATCCACTTCCGCTGCGACCAGGCAAGTCAGGCACAGCGAACCAGAGGCTTCGCAGCCATTGCTGGCTTCCCCCACGTCCAGGGTGCAATAGACTGCACACATGTGGCCATCAAGGCGCCAGCAGGTGAGCCTGGTGCCTTCGTCAACAGGAAGGGCTTCCACTCCATGAACGTGCAGATAGTGTGTGATGACAGGATGCAGGTTCTGTAAGTCTGTGCAAGGTACCCAGGCAGCTCCCACGATGCCTACATCCTCAGACACTCCCAGGTGCTGGGGCTCTTCAGTGCTCCGGCTCGGTTGGATGGTTGGCTGCTGGGTGACAAGGCCTATCCCCTCAGAAGGTGGCTCATGACGCCACTACGCCATCCAAGAACAGAAGCTGAGCAGCGGTACAATAGGAGCCAGGGCACCACAAGGGCTGTGGTAGAGAGAGCCGTTGGTCTTCTCAAGATGCGCTACCGTTGCCTGGACCGCTCAGGGGGCGCACTCCAGTACCCCCCAGATCACGTCTCTCTGATAGCGGTAGTCTGCTACGCCCTGCACAACCTTGCGCTGGAAAGGGGGGATGCAGTTGATGACGGCCTGGATGAGGCTGCACATGATGAATCCAGTAGTGGCTCAGAGGATGAGGAAGCACAGGGCGACGATGAGAGGCAGCACGCCGACCCGCTACTACACCAAGGAGGCAGGGAAACCTGGGACAATTTAACCCAAAGAACCTTCAGCTAGCTCCACACACATGGATCAGCAGGAACAGCATTGCCTGGCACTTCCACACGTGGCACTTAGGTGCCACATCTTCCACCTGTTCAGCTGCAACTAAGGGCTTAGTACAGAAACATCAATGGCCACTCAAACACTCATGATAAATATGCGAAAAAGAAAAATGCACCACAAACAAAAGACCCTCAGCCATAGTAACAAAGGTGGACTTTATTCTGTACAAAAGAAAAGCAAACAACACTCCATTGAGATAAGAAAAATTTGGGTCCCTATTCTAAGGACAACACAAAATCACCAGTGACAAACCCGTGGAGTGCCTAACGTGCCTTATGCTTACATTTTCGGGTGCTACATCCAGGTGCCGCCCCATCGCTCGGAGTGGCTTGTGAGACTCTGACTCTGCTGTCCTGTTGGCCTCGATGACCTTTGCGGGCGTCCTCTGGCCCATGGAGCCTGTGATGGCCCTGCCTGGGAGGGAGTGGCCAGTTCCTGAACTGGCACCTCCCCAGTTGTCGCAGCCTCATCGGATGCAACGTTGACTGGCGGAGGGACGGAGGAGCTGCTGCCCTCACCCGGAGAGCCCTTAGAGGAGCTCGCAGCAACAACAGGCAGCTGCTGTGCCGACGTGAGGTCCCTTTTGACCTCCCTGCTCACCGAGTGCCGACGCTTGGTGCCCACAACATGTCCCACATTGGGAATGACCACATGTGGCCAGTACCGCTGTGAGGGCTTGCAGGTCAGAGCGTATCCCAATCATAAAATGTTCCTTTCGATTGAAGCCCCTCTCTATGAGAGTTGCCAATCTCTCATTGGAAGAAGCCTGAAGCTCTGCCCTGAGGGTCAAACCTTCACGTGCACTCTGCCTGGACTCCTCCGTCACAGAGAGCAACTGAACCATTCCCTCATGCAACCCTGCCAGATACAAACGCACTTCCTGCCGCCTGTCCTGCAGCTGCTGCATTGGGGACAACTCCAGAGGCACGTCATCAGTGCCGGACTCAGCATGTGCCTCGTCCCCTGCAGCCCTCCGGCTGCTGGCGCCATCGGCACTCTCTGCCCCTACCATCTCCTCCAGCGATTGTGATGTGCCCTCTCCACTGTGACCCGGGACACTAGCCGACGGTAAAGTCCCCACCGAGGTGCGTGTGTCTATGCTGGTGCCTGGCTGGCTGAAATGATGTGCCGCAAGTTGCACATGTTGGCCCTCAGGTGTGGAGGGGGGGCTGCGGTGTCGAGGTGCGGGTCGCTCTGGTGGCGATGCTGAAATTAACAACAAGGACAGTGCATCAGTTAGCGTACATTCAGTTCAACCTTTCATCCCTTTCCCCGCCAGCCTCATAAGTCGCTCACCCTTCAAGACCCTAAGGAGAAGAACATTGGTGAAGTGGGAAAGAGTCAAGAGGAGCCCCAGCCATTAAACGCACATGCAGACAGGATGGTCAGATGGCCTGAGGAATGCCACATGGCATGTTATGAACCATAGGAGTGGGGAGAGTGCAGAGGTACCTGACCTGGATGCATTCTGGCCTGGATAGTTGCAGGGCTGAGGAAACATCGCAAACAGTTACGACATTTGCCGTCGATCACAGGAGATTGACAGGTCACGTTATTGGTCTTCATTTCGTAAGGAGGGGCATAGGCTGGGTGGGCAGAAGGCAACATTTCCCCTTGGCGCAGGGATGAGTAACGTGGTGGCACTTATCTAAGCTGAGTGCCATGAGGTTCACAGCTGAGGTGCTGAGGTCCTTTTGGACAAAGTAATGTGGGGCACACTGGCTGAAAGGGTGCAGGAGGTCCCAAACCACCTCAGATGAAATAACTCTTTGGCTGTGCAGCAGCGATCCAATGGCATGTTAGACCATGGTGATAGTGGTCACAAATGGGATACGGTGACTTTAGAAGGTGGTGGAGACGAGAGTCCTCAAGGGGATGAGGGTCCCTTCTGTATGACCCACACGTCAGAATGTCTCAGTCTGTGAATGAGCAGTGTTTCAGCATTAATGATTGCATCAGTGGTTTGGATGATGGGCAGACAGAATGGATGGGACTGTGGACCTCAAATACCTGCCCGCCGGACCCCAGCCTCACCGCCCCCGGCCGCCCTGGCCTCCTCCCCAGCTCCATGGCCTGTTCTTCAAAGGTTGTGAGGCGCTGGAGGAGGGCATGCCCACCTCCAGTCCTCTGGCGTTCCCGGGCATTGTGGTAACTTTTTGCCTGCAAAACAGAGAAGAGGATTTATTGGGGCTGTTCGATCATGTACTCTGCACACGCACGCCGCACCACAATTACAGTGGCCCATCTGAGACATCCAACGGATCCTGTCCACATTACTGGTGATCAGTCCCCAGAAGATAGTACGGCTGATCCCAACCCCCTCCCCCAACGGCCACCTTGGACACATTCGGTGTCCATCACTTTGAATAGCACACGGGTCTTAGCACTCATGGCAAGGAGGCACAACTCGGTGTGGCGCCGATGCCAGCAAATGCCACTTGGCCAAAACACCTTGAGGCACCCCTTGTACCATCTCATCACCATCAATATGACATGTGTTGGAGTTCTGAGTATGTGTCTAGCGGCCTCCCCTGCAGGTTGCCCCCAGACTACTCAAATGCCACAAACACCAATATATGTTGCCGGGAGAACCCTTCTTCACCTCAACCACTAAGGCTGGTGTAAGCATGGTCAGTACCCATTTGCCCACCCAGCGTGCGACAGATGCCCTCTACAGTAACGACAGCAAGACATGGTGGAGGGGCTCAAAGGCTAAGGCTGCCTTCTGGGTCAAATGGCCAAGACAGACATGGTACTCACCCGTCCAGAGAGCAGCAAATCATTGAATCTTTTTCTGCACTGGGTGCCAGTGCGCCGCACGTCATCATGGGCGCTTACAGCATCACCCACCTCCTCCCACGCCTGGCTGGTGACATGGGGGGGCCCTCCTTCTCCCATCCTCCTCCCATCCTCCGGATACAGAACGTTCTGCTGGATAGACACCTCTTGCAGGAGGACATCAAGGCATGCATCAGAAAATCGGGGATGCACAGTGGCCCCCCTCTGGCCTCTCTTGCAGTTTGCCCCCCTCATGTTGCTGCCCACTCGGTCCTCCCTCCCTCCCTCTCTCCACGAGTGGCCATGGTGCACTGCCTCAAGCAGGCTGCCTGGCCACTCTTTATACAGGCTGTTGGCTCCCCTTTGGAACCGGCAATCTGAGGCCGCCCGCTCCCGCGACTATTTTCCTGTTCTCCACGGGAGTCACTAACCCGCTGGGCGGGCCTTAATTGGCCGGCCCACGGAAAATGGCGGCGCGGCCCGTTTCTGCAGTGGCAATCGGCTGCCCGCCGCCGAGTCGGTCAGGCCCGCCCGCCCGACATACGGAAAATTCTGCCCCAGATCAATCTCCACTTTTCTGCCTGCCTCCCACTGCCCACCCACCACTGCCACCCCACCCTGCCACCGCAACCTCAGTCAAAACCTATCTAGTCAGCCTTAAATATCTCCAATCACACAACATCCATTGCTCCCTGGGATACATATGAACCTGTAAACATATGAAATAAGAGCAGAAATAGGTTATTCAGCCTCTAGAGCCTGCTCCTGCATTCAATAAAATCATGGTTGATTTGTTTGCATTTCGAGTTCTACATTTTGTTTATCCCTGATAATCTTTGATTCTCTTGCCTAACAAGGATCTATCTACCTCTGCCTTAAAAATATTCAGTGGCTCCACTTCCACTACCCTCTGAGGCAGAGAGTTCCAAAGTTGCACAACCCTCTGAAAGAAAACATTTCTCCTCATCTCTGTCTTAAAAGGGCAACACCTAATTTTAAAACAGTGCCCCCTAGTTCTGGACTCACTTACAAGAGAAAACATCCTTTCCACGTCCACCTTGTCAAGACCATTCAGGATCTTTTATACTTCAATCAAGTCACCCCTCTCTCTTCTAAACTCCAGTGGAAACAAGCCCAGCCTGTCCAACCTATCACCATAAGACAACCAGCTTATTCCAGGTATCAATCTAGTAAACCTCTGAACTGCCTCCAACACATTTACTTCCTTCCTTAAATAAGGAGAACAAAATTGCACACAATATTCGAGATGTGGTCTCACCAATGCCCTGTAGAACTGAAGAATGACACTCTTATTTTTATGGTCAATTCCTCTCGTAATAAGGGACAGCATTCCATTAGCCTTCTTGAGTACAGGCTAACTGCATAATAACTTTTTGTGATTCATGCACAAGAACATCTAGATCCCTCTACACCTTGGAATTCTGCAGTCTTTCTCCATTCAAGTGATGCTCTGCTTTCTTATTCTTCCTGCCAAAGTGAACAACTTCAAATTTTCCCACATTATACTCCATCTGCCAGATTGTGTCCACTCACTCATTATCTACATTTGTCTGCAAACTCCTTATGTCTTCTTCACAACATACTTTCCTGCCTCTCTTTGTGTCACCTGCAAATTTAGCTACCCTGCCTTCGCTCCCCTCATCTAAACCGTTGATGTAAATTGTAAAAAGTTGAGGTGCAAGCACAGACCCCTGTGGGATTCCACTTGTACATCTTGCCAGTCAGACAGAATCATTTATGCATACTCTGTTTTCTGCCAGCCAGCCAATCCTCTATCCAGGCAAATATGTTACTCCCTATGCCATGTGCTTTTATTTTCCATGATAACCTTTCATGTGGCACCTTATCAAATGCCTTCTGGAAATCCAAGTGTGGTACGTCTACAGGCTCCCCTTTATCCACAGCACATGTTACTCTTTCAAAAAACCCCAATAAATTGGTTGAACATGATTTCCCTTTCACAAAATCATTCTGATTCTTCCCAATTACCTTGTGTTTTCCTAAGTGCCCAGCTATAACCTCTTTAATGATCGACTCTAACACCTTCCCCATGACAGGCTTCAAGCTAACTGGCCTATAGTTTCTTGTTTTCTGCCTCCCACTCTTCCTGAATAGAGGGGTTATATTTGCTACTTTCCAGTCTGATGGGACCTTTTCAGAATTTACGGAATTTTGGAAAATTAAGATCAACGTATCTACTACCTCATTAGCCACCTCTTTTAAGACCCTAGGATGAAGTCCATCAGGACCCGAAGATTTGTTAGCCCACAGCTCCATCAGTTTGCTCAGTATTGCTCCCTAGTAATTGTAATTTTACAAATTCCTTTCTCCCTCCACCTCTTGATTTACAGCTATTACTGGAATTTTTTTACATCCTCTATAGTGAAGACAGAAGTAAAATATTTGTTCATTTCATCTACCATTTCCTTATTATCTACTATTAACTCGCCATTGTCACTCTCTAGGGACCCAACACTCACTTTACCCACTCTTTTCCTGTTTAAATACCTATTGCTAACCTTGCTATCAGTTTTTACATTTCCAGCTAGCTTTCTTTAATACTCTAATTTCTTTGTCCCATTAACCTTTTAGTAATTCCCTGCTTTTCTTTATATACTGACCAATCAAATGACCTGCCACTTATCTTTGCACAGTTATATACTTTTCTTTAAGTTTGTTGCTTTCCCTAACTTCTTTAGTTAACCATGGATGGTGGGTCCTCCGTTTAGAATTTTTCTTTACAGTAGCAATATATTTATTCTGAGTATTCCGAAATATGCTGTTAAATATCTCCCACTGCTTCTCTGTTGATCTACCTTCTAGCCTAGTATCCCAGTTCGCTTTAGCTAGCTCAGCTTTCAAGCCTACATAATTGCCCTTATTTAAGTTTAAAATACTAGTCTTGAATGTAAAATTCAATCACATTGTGGTTACTGATAGCTAGGGGTGCCTTTGCCCTGAGATTATTAATTCCCCCTGTGACATTACACAATAACCTGCTCTCTGGTTGGTTCCAAAATGTGCTGCTCTAAGAAACTAACTCAAAAGCACTCCTTGAACTCTTCATCCAGGTTACCACTGACAATCTGATTTTTCCAGTTTATACGTAGATTAAAGTGACTCATGGTTATGCCATCCCTTTATCACAAGCTCCCAATATTTCGTCTTGTATACTTTGTCCTACATTCTGGTTACTATTACGGAGCCTGTAGACCACTCTCACTAGTGACTTCTTTCCCCTACTATTCTTCATCACCACTGAAACCGATTCTACATGCTGATCTCCTGAACCAAGATCATCTTTAGCTATTGCACAAATGCCATCCTTGATTAACAGTGCCACCTCTCCACCTTTATCTATCTTCCTATTCTTCCTGAAGGTCAAATACCCCTCAATGTTCTGGACCCAATCCTTGTCGTCCTGCAGCCATATCTCCATAATGGCTATCAAACCATATTTATTGACTTCAATGTGCACTATCAATTTGTTTATTTTGTTATGAATGCTATGCGCATTCAGATACAGAGTCTTTAGTTTTGTTTTTTTTTATCTTTGTGACCTCTAGTTTTGATTCTTGGTGCATTCTTAGTTTTTTTCTCTCTGTTCCTTCCTGCCATTCCCTGACACTCATTTCCCATACTATTATTCTCCCCTCTTACCTTGTCTCCACTCTTTGATATACCACATCTTTCCACATTTGATCCCTTGCCCCCAGTATTTAGTTTAAAACCCTCTCTACTTCCCTTGTTATGCGATTCGTAAGAACACTGGTCCTAGCATGGTTCAGGCGTAGACCGTCCCAACGATACAGTCCCCACTTTCCCCAGCACTGGTGCTAGTGCCCCACAAACTGGAACCCACTTCTCTCACACCAGTCTTTGAGCCACTTGTTCATCTCTCTAATTTTATGTATCCTATGCCAATTTGCACATGTCTCGGGTAATAATTCAGAGATTATAACCTTTGAGGTCCAGCTTTTCAATTTAGTACCTAGATCCTCATACTCTCTATGCAAAACCTCTTTCCTAGCTCTACCTATGTCATTGGTACCTACATGGACCATGACAACTGGATCCTCCCCCTCCCACTGCAAGTTCCTCTCCAGCCCTGAGCAGATGTCCCGAACCCTGGCACCAGGCAGGCAACACAACCGTCTGTACTCTCGCTCTTTGCTGCAAAGAACAGTGTTAATCCCCCTCACTATCCTGTTCCTTACTACCACTACATTCATTTTTGCTCACCCAACTTTAATTGCTTTCTGTACCAAGATGCCATGGTCATTTTGCTCATCCACCTGTAACCCCCACTCTCATCCAAACAAGCTGAGAGAACCTCAAAACTATTAGACAATTGCAGAGGCTCACAATCCTTCACTCCTGCCCTCTAGGTCCCCTTACCTGCCTCACTCACAGTCACATCCTCCTGTCCCTGACCACTGACCAAATCAGAAGACCATATCCTAAGGGGTGTGACTGCCTCCTGGTACAAAGCATCCAGGTATCTTTCCCCCTCCCTGATGTGTTGCAGAATCTGCAGCTCAGCCTCCAGCTTAATGACTCTGAGCCAAAGTTCCTTGATCTGCAAACACTTACTGCAGACATCTTTGCCTGGATCACAATGTTAGCAGGAGCTCTCACATGCTGCAGCCTTGACACATCACCTGTCCTGCTATCCTTAATGTGTTTTAAATAATTACTTAATTATATTATTCACATATTTATGCTGCTATTTTATATATTTTATTAACTTTCCCACCAATCTGTATATTATTTTAAACTATAGGAATAGAATAGACCTTAACAACTCACCAGATACTCAACAAACAGCTAGCTCCTTTACCTGTCATAGAGCAAGAGCCAATTCTTACAGGGTGGGAAAAATAGGAAAAGGAAACCAATACTTCCTTCCCCTTCACCAAATTCCCCCACTCACTAAAACTCCAAGGGCAGGATTTTACTCTTCGGCGAGCAGGGGCGGGACCTGCTTGCCGACGTGTAAAATGACGCGGGATAACTTCGGGTGGAACTCCCGACGTCACCCCGCCCCATTTAAATTTTCAGGAAGGCGGGAGCGCAGCAAAATCAGCTGCGCGCCCGCCGTCCTATCAATGGCCAATTGAAGCCATTGACAGAGTCAATTAAGTAATTAAAGGACCCGCCCGTCCAACCTTAAGGTTGGCGAGCAGGCCAGGAGCCCCGGCAGCAAATAGAAAAAAGCATGAAACCTCATCCAAGGGCGGTTTCAAGTTGTCAAGTTTCAACTCTCCTTCTGTGTTGGCACATCTGGTCTCAGCTGAGGTTAGAGCTTTGGATGTGAATGCCATTTGTTTTCTCTCTTGTACCAGGGCTACACCCTGTCTTTTTTTAGAAGCATCTACTTGCAAAGTGAGAGGTTTCTTTCTGTCATAGTATATCAGACATATCTCCGGGCACATTAACATAACTTGATTCAAGTAATCAAGTTTTTGTAAAAATTATGGACATGTCCTAACTCATGTGATAGTGTCACATGAACGGACATGTTAGCAAAATTTTATTTTTCTATTTTGAGCTTTTTTACATTTACAGCCGATCTCCTTGATGCTGTACTTAGCCTCAGGGAGATGAGTGCGCTCTTTCGATTTTGGGATTCCCCCCCCGGCCACACAGGGAGCGTATAGCACTTCCCGTGCAGACGTCACGATGGGCGGGCTTTAATTGGCCTGCCAATGTAAAATGGCACTGTGCCCCCAATCGGGGGTGCCGATAGGAAACGAACCTGTGCGTGCCCGCCATTCAACTTCGCCCCTGACGAGGGGGAAAATGCAGCCCCAAGTGTGCACTCAGTTTCCTCAGCTGCACTCCATTTGCCTTAGCTGCACTAAAGAGGCCTATACTTATAACCAACTGAACTGGCACTACAGTAACAAGATTCAATCAGTTGGCTAAATAACTACTCAGCTCTCACAGCAGAGAGTGAGTTTACCCTGTCTAAGTTGCAAGAAGAAAGGACTTAGCCTGCTTACACGGTACTTTCCAGTTACTGCTAATTACAGACTGGTTCGATTTTAAGAGCAAAATTTAAGAACAAAGTTAACGCTTTAAATCCCCCCTCTCACAAATCTCCAAGTCTGTACTCAATTTCCTCAGATGCACTCCATCAGTGAGTAGTGGTGGTGAGGAAGAGATGCTGCCAATGTCCTGACTTGCAGTAAATCCCAGTCACCCACCATCCTTAAGTTTGCTCAACTACTTTGGCTCCTAATTAAGTAAGACGTCGATATTGAAATTCTCATCCTTATTTTCAAATCTCCCCAAAGTCTTGCACCTCCCTATCTCTGTAATCTCTTCCAGCCCAGCTGCACAACCCTTCAAGATATCAGACGCTCCTCTAATTCTGGCCTCTTGAGCATTTCCAGTTTTAATTGCGCCACCATTGATGGCTGTGCCTTCAGCTGCTTAGGCCCTAAACTCTAGAATTCCCTCTCTAAATCTCTACGCCTCTCTATCTTTCTTTTCTCCTTTAAATGCTGCTTACAGCCTACCTTTTTTGCCCAAGCTTTTGGTGAACTGCCATATTATCTCAGACTGGATTTTACAAGGCACTGTATTCCCAACCCTCCAACTAAAAAGTAGGTAGGGAGATTTCCCACAAAAAAACTGACTGCCCCTTAGTCATTTTACGCTCGGAGGTATATTAACTGGCTCAGGATGAGACTTCTGCCCCATCTGGGGAGGACATCCTGCCTTAGAGAGCTGTCAGCCAGTCTGATTGGCCAGTAGCTCTGTAGCCCCAGCAGCACCAAGTTTGAGTGGTGGCCACTGCTGGGATTAGAGCCAGTTCCTAAATTAAGGGGCTAACGGAGGCCAGACTTCAAGGCAAGTCTGAAGGGGCCTCACCAGCACTCTCAGCCAGTGGGGTGAGGGGGCTGGGGCCCTGAGTTTACGAGGCCAAGTGGGAAGGTTAATGGTGAGGGTATGATCTCAGGGGTGTTGCCTCAATTGATGCAGGCTCTCACTCTTGTCTGACACCACTCCTGTGGAGCGCCTTGGGGTATTCTATTATGTTAAAGACACCATACGAATACAAGTTGTTGTACATTCCCCAAGGAAACCTCTGTAAAAACAAAATGTAAATTAATGTAGGTATTATATTCAATATCAGAAAGTACAATGGAAGTGAAATCAAATTTTATCACCAGATGGAAAATTGACAATGTGTAAAACCAAAGTTGTGTAGAATGGGCTGTAAGTAAAACCGAAGTTGTGTAAAGCAATGATGTGGAAATCAAAGGCATGTAAATGCAATGGCAGCATTCTGGTTAAATTACTGGATTATAATCCTGAGGTGTGGACTAATGATCCAGAAACATGAGTTGAAACTCTTTCAAGTTATCAACAGTCACAGATTGCAACTCTTTCGAGTACAATCACAGTTCTTGGTTTCCGGGAGTGGGACATGAACCCACAACCCTCTGATTCAAAGGCGAGGGTGCTATGAACTGAGCCACAGCTGACCCACCACGGCACCTGGGGGATTTAAATTCCATTAATAACTAAATTATAATCAAAAGCTAGTATTAGTAATGGTGACGATGTAACTACTGGGCTGTCGTAAAAACCCACCTGGTTCACTAATGTCCTTCAGGAAAGGAAATCTGTCATCCTTACCTGGTCTGGCCTACATGTCATTCAAGTCTCACAGCAATGTGGTTGACTCTTAGCTGCCCCCCGAAATGGCCTAGTGAGCCACTCAGTTATGGTAATGTGGAATTGACAACAAATGCTGCCATTGCCAGTGACACCCACAACTCATGAATTAATTTTTTAAAAGTTGCGTAAAATGGGCAGTTGTGTGAAAAGAGCGGTATACAAAAGAGGATATGTGCAAAACAGACGGCTAATCCACTGTCACCATGTGGTAATGGTGAGAATTTACTCCAAGGATTTTAGTATGCATTAAAATGGCTCAGCTGGTTAATGCAGTAAGTAGCTAAGCCAAAATCCTGGAATTTGCTTCCTAATAGCACTGTGGGTGTACCTACATCACATGGACTGCAGCAGTTCAAGAAGGCAGCTCACCACTACCTTCTCAAGGGCAACTAGAGATGGGCAATAAAAGCTGGCCCAGTCAGCGAAGTCCATATCCCCTGATTGAATAAAGAAAAATACAAACCATGGAGACCCCTTTCTGACAGGGCACCAATAGAACTGTTATAATTGGTTTCAATGCCTGCAGATTAGGAAGAGCAAATTTACCTGAGTTTTGCACTCCTGAACTATGTCCAGTTACCTTGGCTGGAAGTGTGTCTGAGGATTTGGCATGGCTGTGAGGCCTCACACTGTAGAATAGTCTGTATAAATACACTGTGCGGAATCTTCCGGTCATGGCAGAAGTGGGAATTGTGGCATTTGGGGGAAACTTAATTTGGTGGGAGGCCAAAAACCTGTTTCCCAATGTCAGGATGAACTGTTGGAGTTTTGTTCTTGGGGCTTTCATTTCAGGTTAAAGGCAACTCGGGCTTCTCGATAAACAATGTCACAAAGTCCATTTACATTCATTAGCATCTCATACATGCACATTAAAAGGCCAGCTCACCGGAATTAAGTTTGCACCCCCCCCCCAAATTAAGATCTCTACCAGCGAGGATTTAGGATGTTCAGTTGTACGACTGTGCATAAGTGGCGTGTAGCTGGCGAGCTTCACATCTTCCATGACTTTGAGGATGCTGCTTTCGTCTTCCTGGAGAATGTTCTGAACCTCAGTCACATCGGGTGCCACTAGGAAAAGCTGTGCCAAGGCTGAGCACATAAGGCAGAGCCAGCAGGGGTTGGGGAAAGGGTGGAGTGTAGGCTGGACAGCGGGCAGGGCCAGCGGGGAAGGGTGGGAGGCTGACCAGGGAAGGAAGCTAGACTGTCTGGGCCATGTCATTACACCAGAAGAGGAAAAAGCCACTCGTCTATGTTACCATTCCAAGTCTGACCGTAACAGGACTTTTTGTGAATTTAGAGATGAAGGAATTTACTCAATGGCCAGAATTTTGCATCCTGATGTCATCGCGTACACGTACAATATTGAGGTTGGCGGGCCAATTAAGGCCAATAAAAAGTCAATTGACTGCGATTTTATGTTGCCCTCGCAATTTTTAGCTCGTCCTATGGGCAAAACAGGTGGGCGGAATTCACGTTTTTATCATTTCCTCATCCACGGGCGTGATAATAGGCCCCTGAAGCAACAGCACTTTCTCTGTCATTGCCAGTGCTTTGCTGTGTGAGTACAGAGTTGTCCCAGAGTTTCTCAGCATCTCGTTTGATTGTCAAGCCTGCCTTTCAGCATCTCAGGTCCTCATCTTCCCTGGAAGGTTCCCCTGAGTATTTCAGCACAGTGCTCCTTCATCTTCAGGGAACTGGTCCTCTGCATCCCATCTCCTTCATTTTCAAGACACTGGTCCTCTGCATCCCATCTAACTGGGATAGTGTATTCCTCTGGAGAGGAAGAGAGGGGCAGGAGAGAGAGAAGGCCAGGTGAGCACTTGCAGTGTCTCGGGAACAGACCTTTAAGAGGAGAGGCATGGACTCAGCTGGTGCAGGGACAAAGCGGGAGGGCACATCGAAGATGCCACTACAGAGCAGCTAGAGTGTTCAGGCAGCGCTTCAACCAGATGTCCGAGGTCCAGGGCTGCAGGAGGGTCCACCTCTCCAGGGACACAGTGGCAGCAATATGTCACATGAGAGGTCCGGAAATAGCCTCCAACTGTGTGGGTGGACACCCCATGCCGGTGGGTTTGAAGGTCACAGTGGCCTCAAACTCTCTGCCTCCAGTTCTTTTCAGGCCTCAGTGGGGGATCTGTGCGGTGTTTCTCAATCAGCTGCACAGTTGTGTCAGGTCCGTGACTGATGCTAACTTTAGACACGTCCGCACGTTCAAACACTTCCGACAGACGAGGCGAGCTAGACCGAGAGAGCACGAGGCTTCACAGCGATGGTTGGGTTCCCCCACATCCAGGGGGTAATAGAAGCACTCACATGGCCACCAAGGCGCCAGCAGGTGAGTCGGGAGGTTTTGTAAACAGAAAGGGTTCCACTCAATGAATGTTCAGATCATCTGTGACCACAGGACACAGATTCTCCAAGTTTGTGCCCGTTACCCTGGGAGCTCACACGATGCTTACATCTTAATGGCACTCACAGGTACCAAGGCTATTTGTGGCTACTGCATGATTGGATAGATGGCTCCTGGGTGACAAGGGCTATCCCTTGAATAGGTGGCTGATGACCCCACTCCGTCACCTAAGAAGTGAGGCCGAGGAGAGATACAACAGGAGTCATGCCTCCACAAGGGGGTGGTGGAGAGGACCATTGGGCTACTGAAGATGCACTTCAGATGCATAGACAGGTCAAGGGAGCATTGCAGTATCCTCCAGAGCAGGTCTCCCTCATAGGCGTCGCTATGCTGCACCCTGCACAACCTGGCTCTGGTAAGGGGACCCACTGGAGGCTGAGGAAAGCGAGGCAGCTCCTCAGGCCATGGAGGATGATTCAAATGATGGCTCAGAGGAAGAGCCTGGAGAGGTGCAGGGTGAGGACCTCGAGGCCCAGGACAGGAACTTTCATGGAGGCAGGGATACCAAGGATGCTTTGAACCAGCGAAACTTCAGTTAAGCATCTGAGGCATCGATGCCTCATCAGGTCAATGGCATTGTCTCCTTTGCTGACAATCAATAAATGAGAACCCAGCCCAGTACACCAACACCACACAACGCCACATTTTTACAAGTCTATGCTGTATCTGGCACCTATTCAAACCATCCAGCCAACTCAGCCCATTTAATTAAAATAAACAAAAACAAAAATAGCTGGAAAAACTCAACAGGTCTGGCAGCATCTGCGGAGTCGAAGACAGTTAACATTTCGAGTCCGTATGACTCTTCATCAGAACGAAGAAATATAGAAATGAGGTGAAATATAAGCTGGTTGAGGGGATGGGACAGGTGGAGCTGGATAGAGGGCCAGTGATAGGTGGAGGCAAAGAAGAGATTGCCAAAGATGTCATAGACAAAAGGACAAAGGGGTGTTGATGGTGGTGATATTAGCTGAGGAATGTGCTAATTGTGACACTAAGGGTAGAAAGCAGGACAAGCAAGTGACAGATGGCCCTAGTGGGGGTGGAGTGGGGGGAAGGGATCGAAGTGGGCTGAAAGGTGGAGATAAAACGATAGATCAAAATAAATTTAAAAATTGGCGGGAAAAGAAATATTTAAAAAATTGGAAAAAGGGGGGATCGGAAAGGGGGTGGGGATGGAGGAGGGAGTTCATGATCTAAAGTTGTTGAACTCAATATTAAGTCCGGAAGGCTGTAAAGTGCCTAGTCGGAAGATGAGTTGCTGTTCCTCCAGTTTGCATTGAGCTTCACCGGAACATTGCAGCAGGCCAAGGACGGACATGTGGGCATGAGAGCAGGGTGGTGTGTTGAAATGACAAGCGACAGGGAGGTCTAGGTCATGCTTGCGGACAGACTGAAGGTGTTCCACAAAGCAGTCACACTGTCTATGTTTGGTCTCTCCAATGAAGAGGAGACTGCATTGGGAGCAGCGAATGCAGTAGACTAAATTGAGGGAAGTGCAAGTGAAATGCTGCTTCACTTGAAAGGAGTGTTTGGGCCCTTGGGCGGTGAGGAGGGGGGAAGTAAAGGGGCAGGTGTTGCATCTTCTGCGGTTGCATGGGAAGGTGCAGTGGGAGAGGGTTGAGGTATAGGGTTGATGGAGGAGTGGACCAGGGTGTCCCAGAGGGAATGATCCCTGCGGAAAGCAGCCGGGGGGGGTGAAGGGAAGGTGTGTTTGGTGGTGGCATCATGGTGGTTGGTGGAAATGGCGGAGGATGATCCTTTGAATGCAGAGGCTGGTGGGGTGATAAGTGAGAACAAGGGGAAACCTATCATGGTTCTGGGAGGGAGAGGAAGGTGTGAGGGCGGATGCGCAGGAAATGGGCTGGACACGGTTGAGGGCCCTGTCAACCACCATGGGTGGGAAACCTCGGTTAAGGAAGAAGGAAGACATGTCAGAGGAATTGTTTTGGAAAGTGGCATCATCAGGACAAATGCGACGGAGGCAAAGGAACTGAGAGAATGGGATGGAGTCCTTACAGGAAGTGGGGTTTGAGGAGCTGTAGTCAAGGTAGCTGTGGGAGTCGGTAGGCTTGTAATGAATATTGGTGGACAGTCTATCACCATTAAAATAAATGTTTATGGTACTTCACATGAACAAACAAAGTGTCCATCCCTAACACAAACTTCAAAATAATGAATGTAAATAATGTCACCCATGACATGCCCCTGCTGTGCTCAAGGTGCCTTCAACTTATGTCTGTGGGTGCTGCATCTTGGTGCCTCTCCCTCGCCGGAAGTGGCATTGGGGGCAGCCTGCTGACTCTGATGCACCATCCACAGGTCTCAGTGGAGACCTGCTGAATGGTGCATGGTGGGCTTCTGACTCTGCTGTCCTGGTGGCCCTGATGGCCTTGGCAGTCGTCCTCTGGCCCCTGGGGCCTGTGTAGGCTCTGCCTGGGAGGGTGCATCCAGCTCCATAGCTGGGCACGCCTCAGTCGTCGTGGCATCACCAGATGCAGCAGCCACTGACAGAGGGACGGAGGAGCTGGTGCTCTTGTTCAGAGAGCCCTGAGAGAAGCCCAGAGAGACGACAGGCAGCTCATCTGCTAGCATGAGGTGCGTTTGAAACACCCTGCTCACCATTGATGGACGGGGCCTAGCAGAGAGATTAGGTGCCCCATCCATCTCTCACACTGGCAGTGACCTCTTGAGGTCACTGACTGTGTGAAGGCTTGCGACTGGAGGAGTGAGCTGGCTGGTGGCATTCAAGCTCCAGTGCATTGCTCTCGTGCTTTGTCAGGATGCACAGATTTGGCACTCCCCCACCTGTTCTGTGGTGGTCCATGGCGTAATGACACCTCTCCTTCTGACAGGGAAAGTAGTCTCATTATTGCTCCGTCTCCCTGAAGGTCCTTCCCTGATTCCCATCCACCCTCCCATCTGGGCATTAGGTGGGCTGTGTCACTGTGGCACATCTCACCGTGCAATACACTGAGGCCAGTCCTGCTGACATCCCAGCCAAGTGCAACCCTAGGAACCCCTGAGTCTGCTTCTGAAGCTGCCTTTTCAAGAGACCCGCCACTCTTTCAATGGAGGCTGTGCGCTGGGTGTTAAAGTTCAATGCAGAACTCATGCTCTGCATGGACTGCCCCATGACAGAGGCCAGGGCACGTAGACCCTCATGGATCCTCACCAGTTCTCCCCATGCATCCCGCTGGACATCCAGCATCTGCTGCCTGATGGACGAGTCCAAAGGCTCATCCTCTGCCTCGCACACAGCAAGGTCCTGGTCCCCAGCTGTGTTCCCACTGTTGGGTCCCTGGGACCTCTCTGCCTCTGCCAGCTCCTCAAGCGTGTGTGATGTGCCCTCACCACTGTGCATTACCCGCGGAGCCGATACCTAATGCCCACCGATGTGTGAGTATCTGCACTGATGCCCGGTTCAGAGAAACGGTGTGACACTGGTGCAGGTGTTCTGTTTTCCCCAGAGCTCAATGGGAGGCCCTCAGGGCCGCTGGCAGCTCCTGCAGATGGTGCATCAGTGGGAGGAAGGCAAAAGATCAGTATATTCAATCATCATAGTCACTATGCATGTTAGGCAGTCTGAGGAGACAGTGGAGTCCTGCTGCATGGTGGGCTTCTGGCCCACTGAAGCTAGACGAGCTTCAATGGGCTCTCTGGCTATGACAGTTTTTTCTGGTGAGAGGGGTCTGTTTTGTTTCCAGTACCCACTGCTCACGCATCTGTCACCTGCACTCTTACCTTCACCCAAGACCCCTGCCTCACTGTACCTGGAGGAGTAAGCTGGCTGGTGGCATTCAAGCTCCAGTGCATTGCTCTCGTGCTTTGTCAGGATGCACAGATTTGGCACTCCCCCACCTGTTCTGCGGCGCTCCATGGCGATATGACGCCTCTTCTTCTGACATGGAAAAGTAGTCTCATTATTGCTCCATCTCGCTGAAGGTGCTTCCCTGGTTCCCACCCACCATCCCACCCGGGCATTAGGCGGGCCATGTCACTGTGGCACATCTCACCGTGCAATACACTGGGGCCAGTTGCGCTGACATCCCAGCCTTGGCAGGGCAGGCTTAAGTGCCAGTTGGCATAGACACTCTTAGACTTCTGAACGTTCCAAGAAATGGGCACTTCACTAAAGTTTTCCGCACAGGTCCATGCCATTTCTGCACTTACCCTTGCTGACCGCAACAGATCATTGAATCTTTTGTGGCACTGAAGCCATATGTGGCGCATCATGTCGTGCCCACTGACCTGGGCCGCAACCTCTGTCCGGGCCTTCTTGGTCAGGTGGGGTTTGCTGTCCCTGAGCATTAAGATATACCCCCTGGCACTGACCTCCTCCACCAGCGCTCCCAGGTGCTCATTTGAGAAACGGGGGGGCAGAGTACCTGCCCAACTTGCCCTTCCGCCTTCCATGACCTCCAGGTGCTGAGGCCATGACTGCACATAGGACACTTCATGAACAGCTTCCAGACAGCTCCCTCAGCCTCCCCCACAATTCCTGGCAGCCTTCAGGAGCTGCCTCTTCTGATTTTGACCACCCCACCGGGTCTCCATTGGACTCAGCGCCCGACGTGTTCCCACCTCCGTGCACGGAAAATGCATCCAGCGGCTGTGTTTCACGCTGGGTGGGTCTTAATTGGCCATCCAGCGTAAGACCACATTCACAGTGCGATCTCGGCCAGGAGCTGGTTTTACATCTGCTTCCGGCCACACCGATCTTCCGCGCAACCCTAGGGTAAAATTCAGGCCAATGTCTGTGCTTAACCATTAATGCGCTGATTGAAAAGAAACCAGTCTGGCAGGCTTTCTCAAGTTTAAAACAAAAAAGTGGTTAGTTTTTATTGAGTTAAATCTGACCCAGATAAAGACATAAAAATGTTTACAAGGGTGAACCCACATCCGACCTTCACAATACACACATATACAGACACAAGCATGCAGTATTACAAGCTAAACAGTAGGTAGTTACTTTCTCAGTCAATTTAAAGTTCAATACAAAAAGGAAAAAATCGAAAGTTCAGTTTTTGAGACCTTGGCTGTGGCAGATTTTTCTCCATGGTGGTCTTGAGGTTCCAACAGTAGAAGCCAATGTAAAACTACAATTGCTGGAGACAAATTCTCTTTAAAACATAATCCATCTTTTCCAGAAGTCAATGATTGTTGCGCTTCAGGTTCCGTTCAATAGAAATTCACTATCCCTGTGCTGGATTTTTAAACTATAAGAGATAGGGCCTTAACTTGGGACAGGAAAGAAGAGGGGAAGCATTACTGCCTCTTTGGCTGAGTCTTCCAGAGTACTGTTTTCACAGCTTTCATGCTGTATTCAAAAGAGACTTCAAAAATGGTTGCTTCAGCCACATGACTCTCTCTCCCCATAATGATTTCAGAAAGTATATGCTTAGCTGACGATTGAACTGACTATGGTTTTTTTCTTAGCGGGGTGATTAAATTCTGTAAAGTCCCAGCCATTAACCCCCAAATATCCATTAGCTATCTTGATGATATAGGCAGAACACCTTTCCATGTAACTATTGTCCTAATAGACTTTCTGTCTCCACTTGAGAGGTAGCCTTATAGATGTGCGAATGTGAGGTCCAGTGCAGTTTTAGTAAATCTTTTGAAGTAGTTCATGACATCAGCAGGTGGGAAATTCAATAAAAGGATGTTGTGGCATGTCTGAATTGTA
The DNA here is from genome assembly GCF_964194155.1 of Cetorhinus maximus. NCBI lineage: Eukaryota > Metazoa > Chordata > Chondrichthyes > Lamniformes > Cetorhinidae > Cetorhinus > Cetorhinus maximus. Next base: position 70,830,578 of record NC_135888.1, read on the forward strand.
ATTCACATTGGAATTTTTCAGAAGCTGGTCAACATGCAATACTAGACATAAGGTGACTTGGGGCAGCCATCTTAAGTCAGTGTATTTTCTTGCTTTTAAAAATTCCTTTTTAAAGAGTTCAATACATGTTTAATCAGATGATGAAATTAAAAATTAATACCACTCATGCACAAGTCACATCATCATGACAATGTTTAGAAGTTTGTCTGGAGAAGGAATCCAGGTTGTTCAGGGCATGTTGTAGTGGTCTGCATGTCACGCATGTCTTTGTCCTGTTGGTAGGCAGACAATGGCCTCTCTGGGCAGTGAGCATCTTAGAGAGAGGTGTCTGAAGGGTGTGGTCTGTGAGTTATTGAATTTGGTCCTAGGGGTTTGAAGGAGGATACTGGGACACAGAGGGTACAGTCATAGTCAGAGGATCTGGCAGGGTGGTCTCATGTGGTGTCTTGGAAAGTCAGGGTACATCTAACCTCATGAACAGGAGGGATCAGGGTCAGGAGGGGCATGGGCAGGTCGACAGTGAAGGGAACAGGTGGGAGAACAGGAATGTCAACAAAAATAATAGCTGGGTCCAGGGTAACGGGGGAAAGCTTAATGGTGACAGGAGGGAGAAGAATTAGGAGGCGGTGATTGTGGAGAATATGGTGGGGAGCTTGGCGGGTGACAGGGGGAAGGTAGAGTGTGCTGGATGCAATGCCAAACCTTAAATGCACCATTTTCCAAATCTAAAAGTTACTAAAAACTATGGGATGGATCTCAGGACAGGTCGAAGGAGTTAATGACTTACTATTTTGGGCCAAGTGAAGGGGTACCCTATTAATCATTAGTCCGCTCAATGGAGAACCAGGCTCAGCTGATACTGCTCTTGAGGTTCAAACATCCAAAAAAGCAGCATTGCTCCATGAATAATGTGTCACACTTCAGCAAGAATCCATCAAGGTCTGGAGCTGGTGTCAATTCTGTGCGATTGGCCATCTGCTTCTGTCAGAGGCAGGGATGATGGGATGGAGGGAGGTGATGCCTCCAAGGGGCACGACTAGTGGAAAGCAGCAAAATCCCAACTCCAAACCTCCATCCTCCCTAGTAAATGGTCATGGCCGATAGGGGCTCACGTGGTAAGTCTTTCTATCATGCCAAGGCAATGTCTCTCTATAGAGTCTCAAGGGTGATGGAAGCAAGCTGAATAGTGTCTGAGGGAGTGTTCTTGCTCATGGCTCTCATCACCCCATTCAAAGCACAATGTCTCCAAACATAGTCATGTATGAAGGGAAGGAAGAACCATCTTTGGTCCTCCAGGGTGTCCTTCATTTGGAAGGGGTGGAGTGGGGTTGCCATGTCTAGATGGAGGCCAGGCAAAGGGCTTAGCACTGGCCTGTTGCCTTGGAGATGGATGCATTCACAGAGGTGTCAAAGATGCAGGCTGTAAGCAATCCAGCCTTGGTACTGGCTGTCTTCCAGATGAGGAAAAGGAGGGCCCATTGCAGATTAGCACAGGGCTGGGAGAAGCAATTGCCTGAGCAGCAAGAGGGAATGGGGCCTCAAAAAGGTCAAGCTTTTGATGAACAGGGTTGTATTGCAGGCAGTGCTTTTATCCAGAAATGGGCGAAAGGCAATGCTGGAGGTGCCTTCGTTTGTCTCGAGATGTGTTATTCTTCCAGTAACAGATCTATTAGCCTGAAACACAGCATTAAAGTACAAAAGATGCTGAACAGCTCTGGAACATTACAACAACCTGATCTAGTCAAGAGTTGTGGAGTAGTAGTATGAAAGATAGTAACAACAGGGTGAAGGTGCCAGACCTGCCGATGGAGCAATAGTTGATTTGTGAGGTCCAGTAGTCCTTTGGAATTATGAAGAGTGTCTGCCATCTTGGATGTGGCTACAGATGTCGGGCATGTGTAGGATCATGATAGAGGCCTTGGAACCTCTGAAACACTGACTAACGTTAGCCAGGGAAAAAGTGAAGGCTACAAGTAGCAGTTTTTTGGAAAAAATATGTATCTTTCTTTCTCTTCTCCTACATCCTCAGACTGGTTTAATGTTCTAACTAAGGTCAATTTTGGAGTGTGTACAAAGGCTTTATATGAACCAGCAGGGGAATGAGGATTGTAAAGATTAATAGTGACAGCCAGAAGTGTGTTGGATAAATAAAGTTGATACATCTACTGGAATCAACTATGAGCAAACTGACTCACATATGGCAATGACACAGATCAGTATCAGAAAATGTCATAAATGATGATTTATAAAAACCCTAAACATGATGTTTGATTACAACTGTAGAGGCTAAGTACGGGAGTTAATTGATCAATCTTCACCACATATGGCTGAGTTCCCAACCCTGTATACTTTAACCATCCAGCTTAAGAGCCAAAAGACAGCAATAACGTAACTGTAAATGTCAGTGTCTATAATCTGTGGCTCAACAGTTAGCCAGATTATCTTTTATTTGCAAACACCTTTGTACTTCGGTTTTCCTTTCTTTCAAATTAAGAATCATTGGAAGGTGTCTGCCTGAAAATATTGTCAGTTTTTCAGAAATATTGAAGAGCAAGCCATGAAGGTCAGTCATCTACTTAAAGGCAGACAAAATAAATCTTTCGTCTTGTGTTTTTTTTGAAGCTATATTGATTATTTTGGTGAGCTGAAAGTTAACAATTTGAGTCTGACAAAATGTGGACAAGTCCAAATGGGACATTACAGACAGCAGTGCCTGGTGACTGTAAGATAGTAAGGCTGCTTGATGATACTGAAATGAGGATGACCTGTATTCACACTGAATCAGCAATGAGGTTAATTAGAAGGAGCTTCTCCCTATTTCTTTTAAAATATGTGCCTAATTTTATGCTCTGTTTGATTTGATTTTTCCATTACTCATTATATGGTGGTCACAGAAAGGTTATATTAGTCCAAACTGTCAAGTTGCAAGAACTGGTTGGTGAATGTGATTATCCATTAATATATTATATTTAAATGTATTTAGTTTATTGTGAATTTTGTCCCTTTTGCCTAAGGTTTTATAATGCTCATGAAGGTTGTGGGAAATGGGAGGCTTTTCTACTTTCTGCCCTCTGTGCTGCTCTCAGAAGTTTCCTCTAATCTGCTCCATGATGATCCTGAAAGATTTTGGAAACTTCAGTGGGGGTGGTGGGGGACATAGGTAGATTAATAGCACGGAAATACTTGAGCTCCCAGATACGTATACAGTCAGACTGGACTCTGCTGCAATTAAATAGAAAATGATATGAAATAATGTCAAGAAAAATACAAAATTATGACATAAGTTTCGTTCTCGATTATGGGGAACATAATCACACAAAAGATAAAAGCTTACAGAGCCTGACAATGAGATCTCAAGCAGTAGGCACAGCTATTTTTTTTTTTACAGATGTTTTATTCTCTCTGTCTCATATCACATTGCCTCCAATGGCTAAAGTGATTCTGTTTGTCAATAGCCTTCTAGCTGCATTGGATGTGAGCAAGGCACCTGCTAGACACAAACTGAGCTGATATCACGAACTGTGGACTTGGAAAATGACTCATAGGAGCTATTCATCCTACCCAACAGTGCACTTTCATTCACAGCACTGAAATCTCCTTTTATAAAGTGGTAACAATACAGATGATAAGACACTACAGTACATTGTCCTGTTCTATACATAGAATTACACACATGGCTTTCCACACAGCGAGTTACTGATCTAAGGCCGACCATTGTTAGGTGGCAGTGTATAGATGCCACACATTTCCTTAGGAAGGAAGAGGAAAAGAAACAGAAGGAGAAGGATCCTGCCAGAGCCCTAAGTACAAATTACCATTTGTCCCTTGACTTAAAATGAGATGGTAAAACGGAAAAGAGATAAATACCTTAAAAATAATAGAAACAATGATACCAATATGACCTGTAACTTGCTGTACCATACCAATTCGCGGAAGGAGTTAGGAATTTCTGGATAAAAAACGGTCAAGGTCCATCTAATTCAGCCTGTACTTACCTAACAAATCCTTATCATAAGTCTACAACAGGCCCAGATATAATACAAGGAAATCCTCAGTGGTGGAAAGCTTTGGGAATCTTGGGAATTTCAAGTGGTAGCCCCTGCCAATTAACAATGGGGTCTGTTATGAAATGGGAACCTGCTGGAATCTCCAGTGAGCTTTGCTGTGGTTCTTTAGCTGAGCTATGGCATTACCATCCAGCTTCCCATTTCCATTACCAATCAGAGAGGGCAGGAGGGATGACGCATCCAATCTATCAAAGGGAGGATTTCAAATTAAAAGGTCTCTGGCAATGGTCAGTAAGGTTCAACTGGGCATGGATTCCTGAGGCTGCAGCAACCACAGGGATGGAGAGGAGACCTGGGAAGGATGCTCCCCAGGTCTCACATATTTACTCAGAGGTCCTGTTGTGCAGGATTGAAGGACTGAAATGAACTGATATTTCCCATGGATGGGAGGAAGAGTCCAGCTTGTCAAACAAAACAGATGTGGATGGAAGTGGCCAAAGAAGTCAGCTCCAGGACCTTAGGAGAATGGCACCTGCAGGTGCCAAAAACCCCTACACCCTGACTTTCCCCAACATTCTCCTGCACAACACTCTTCAGAACAACAGTCCTTACAGCTCCATTCATTCCCTCCACCCCAGACACCTCACATTCCCATCTGAGTAGCCAAAACTCACACTCACCCTCATCTTATTGCCCTCTCCCTCCCATTCCTCAGTCACCCTCCACAAATGTTGTCATTCCCTCCTCTCCAAACAAACAATTTCTAACACTCATAACTCAGTTTCTGTCCTTGTAGGGGGGTTGGGAGTGTGGGGTAGCGGGGTGTGTTGGTTGGGGGTGACCCTCCAGTGACAGGTACCTTGACAGCCATTGACAATGTGTACCCATCTGGTCTATTGGGAAGGAGGTTTAATTCCGGAAGGCTGCAGATGTCAGTGAGAAACTGCATGAAAGCCTATTGAGAGAGCTGATCTATTGCCCATAAACCAGTGCTGGGAGTCTTGCTTCCTTGGAGTTGGATCTTTCTGCCCAATGCAGTGGCATGTGGTTCAGGAGAAGGCAGCTGGGGTTAATCCTGCAGCTGCTACTGCTGATGCTCCTCTTGTTCCTCATTAGATGTTCAAGGTAGAACTACATGAGCTGCTTCCATACCATGGGAAGGCTGAGACTTGATGCCTCTCACCTGGCAATGGCTTCAGCTCTTCTGTTTAATTGTTCGAAGGCTTCTCGGTCTGTCAGTTTCACAGAAGAAGCTCTTCCTGCTCAGCCCGGTGACCCTGACCAATTGCTGACCATTTGGGAAATATGTTTGCTGGAAACAATGGTTAATGACCCATTTGAATATTTTAGTTACCTGTCAGGAATATATAATAATTCTCATAACATTATTGGAACTTATTGTAAAATAGAGTAATAGTGGGATGTGTCTATGTGGCTATATGTGTGTGTATGTGTGACTTAATTCAATTAGTCTGGATGCTTTGATCTAAGAAGAGAGGTTAGGTTTGAAATGTTAATTAGGTGAACATGGGAAGAGTTCAGAAATATAGGTGTCAAGGGAACATTTGCATTTTTAAATAAACCAAATTGGATTGCTTTCAAAAGAGGGAGTGAAATGTGTCACCTAGCCAGGTGAAGTTTGGAAACAGTGGGCAGAATTTTCCGTGCCCGCTGGCAGCAGTCGTGGTAGGTGGCATGTGCGGACAATATGATGTGATCGGTTTCACGACAGTGGGAAGGCAGGTCGTGATCACCCACCCTGCCTGCTGTTGGTGAGCCACATTTCCTGCCAGCCGTCGTCAGGGACCTCATTCTAATACATCAGCATATCATTAAAAGGCCATCCCACCAGGCTCTTGGACCCCCGCTGGATCATCCATCTATGTCAGCAGGAAAGCATGCCAACATGTTTCACAACAGCACACAGGCGACATTCACTTGGCGGCCTTCACTTTGGGGGAACTGGAGGTGAGTGAATAGTATCGTTCAGCAGATCTCGCCATGGTTCCCTGTGGCTTTGCAGGCTTCAGGGGCATGGGGGGGCAGGGGTGAAGTGCCGCCTTGCCATGGAGGTGACTGTTGTCAGGGAGGGGGGGGTGTCTGGGGGCAAATGCTGCCCACCCTTGGAGGTGACTGTTGTCGGAGGGGTTCTCCATCAGGAATTGCTGCCCAACTTCGGAGCCGACTGTTGTTGGAGTGGGGTGTCTGAGGGCAACCTTTGTCCAGCCTCAGAGGCAACTGTTGTCAGGGTGGGGTGTCCAGGAGCAACTGCTGCCCAGCCTAGGAGATGACTGTTGTTGGGGGGCAGAAGGGGTGGGTGAGGGAAGTGTCCACGCACTAGGGACACCTGTATAAACTGACCATTCCTCTTCGACTGAGACAGTTCAGGCGCAGCCACAGTGATATGATTGGAGTTGGGCTTCTAGGCTGCCCACCCATGCAATCAATGCAGAGGCACCAAAATGCCACCAAGTGCTCTAGAGCTTACCCCCCGCACCAGTGTAACCAATGATAGCGCATTTCTAAAGACCTGGTGGCTCACATCTGCCATTACTGCAGGATTTGGCACCAAGGGGACATGGAGGGCATCCACTGCCAGTGGCTGTGAAAGTGACTGTGGTGCTCAATTTCTATGCCAGCGGCTCCTTTCAGGGCTCCACAGGTGACCTCTGTGGGATTTCACAATCCATCACCACAAATGCATCCATGAGGTCACAGATGCCATCTTCTCGAGGGCATACAACTTTGTGCATTTTGCCCAGGACTGGGAAAGCCTGGATGCAAGGGCCATTGGATTCTCCCAGATCTCCGGATCCCCACAGGTGCAGGGTGCGATCGACTGCACTCATTGCTACACTCAGTGAACTTCATCAACCATCAGGGCTTCCACTCACTGAACGTGCAGCTGGTGTGCGACCACCGGAAACACACCCTGCAGGTGTGCGCACGGTTTCCAGGGGGTGTGCACGACGCCTACATCCTCAGTCACTCACAGATCCTTGGAGTCTTCCAGGGTCCACAGAGGCTGCAGGGGTGGCTCCTCAGGGACAAGGGCTACCCACAGAGGCTGTGGCTGATGCCACCTGTGCGGCAGCCTCAGACTGCAGCAGAGCAACGGTATAACAAGGCTCATGCTGCAGCTCGCAACTTGGTAGAGCAAACCATCGGGATGCTGAAGATGAGGTTCCAGTACCTATGCCGGTTTGGTGGAGCCCTGCAATACACCAGAAGGTGTCACACATCATCGCACCTTTTCCAACCTGGCGCTGCAACGGGGAGAGGAGCTGGCAGAGGAGGAGATGGAGGAGCTGCACGTCTCCGCCGATGAGGAGAACGCTGATGGGGATGAGGCTGAGGAGGTCCTCGGAAGCGACGATGACGGGGATGAGGCCCTCACACTGGCTAGATGAGGCAGGCATGCTTGGGAGGCCCTCATAATTGCTAGATTTGTGGAGGATGATGATGACATGCAGTGAGGTGACCCCATAGATCCTCACATCGCATTTGTGAATTTTGACTCCAGTCTGGCTTATGGCAGCACGAACACTCTCTGTGAGAATGCTCCTGTCATGGAGATGCAGTGGAGACCCTAATAATCGCTTGATTGCAGGAGGATGATGACGACATACATTGAGGACACTCCATAAATCTTCACACAGCTTCTGAGAATGTCTGACTCCTGTCTGGCCGAGTGCAGCTCCCTTGCACTCCATGATCAGGGTCATATCAAAGAAATGCAGCCATGAAACTTTAGAAGCACCTGATGCTTTGTCCACCTTCAGCACCTGAGCCCTTTGGGAGCTGGTGCACAGCATCATTGGTCACAAATGCTGAAGGGATGGGTGACAGCCCCCCCTTAAAGGTGCTGAGAGCACATCGAGAAAATGAGAGAACTCTGTGGTGCCTGCCTACTACATTCTGGCAGCAATGATCAGCACCATCGAGGTGCAGGCATCAGTAATGTTCCCAGGGAGTGTGAGGCCGGACAATCTCTTCAGTCTGAAGGCTGCACAGAGCACAGGGAAGAGGCCCTGGACTGAGACACCTGCCTTTATCTTGTGCAGAAAGGTTTCACATCTGAGTGACACGAACACTGCTCATCAGAACAGGGAGCCATAGGCAGGGAGACATTCTTGGGAGTTTATTAACAGTAGTGAACAGTATGTACAAGTGATTAACACCTGTGGCCAGGCTGTGCAACTAATTCTCCTTAACTTTCCTAACCCTGCCGCTACATCTTGGCGCTCTCCGGACATCCACAGCGGAGGTGGAGGCAGCCTGCTTACTGCGACGTCCTGTCTGTGATGAATTTGGTGGGTGTCCTCTGGAAGGCTGAGACTTGGAGGGCCCTGACCTGCTTTCAGGGTCCTGCTGTGCGACAGTGGCACCATCCTTGGCCTGTGGAGCTGGAGCTGCTGAGGTCACTGGAAGAGTGGATTTGGGTGGGCTGGACACTCCTGGAGTCACTTGGGTGGATGGCCCTGGAGTGTGCACCTGCTGATCCTCCTCCCTATGGATGCATGGGGGCCCCTGGCTGACTCCTTGCGTGGAAGGAGTAGTTGGAGTGAGATTGAGCTGTCCGGCACCCCTCTCACGTACACACTGTTGGAGGCCAAATATGGCATCAGCGATGGAGCTGAGCCCGCACAGCAGTGCAGGAGTGATGTCCTGGACCAAAGTCTCCATGGCAGTCGCCATCCTGCCAGTGTTGACCTCAGTGCGTCGACATGCTGGCTATCACCTCAGCCTGAAGGTGGACGGACTCCTTCATCGTGCCTTGCAATCTGAGGAGTGCAGCAGATATCCCTTCCTGATGTTCTCGAGCTTGCCTTTGCAGCTCCAACAACCGTGACATGACTGAGTCCAGAGGCTCGTCACCTGACTCGGACTCAGCAAAGTTCTGGCCTCCGGCAGTCCTCCAAGTGTTGGACACCTGGGAAGTCCCTGTCACTGCCTGCTGTGGATGTGCTCACCAGATTGTTATCCCGAGGCTACTCTAAAGCTAGGTCCCACTGAGGTGTGTGTCTCTGCACTGGTGGAGGGTGTAGGTGAGCGCTGTGACGGGACTTCGGGGAGGGTGTCTCCAGGTTCCTCTTCAGAGGTTTCTTCGGGGCTTTATTGGAGGCCCTGGGTCATGGACTCTGTCGGCTCTTTGGCAGATGTGCCTGCGAAATCAAGAAGAGATAATTACTGCATGGCAGTGGCCTGTGAAACAGGAAACATCACTCATGGCATGGTTGTCTTATGGATGTTGCACTGCTGGATCCTCACTTGACAGAGTACCGCTGACCTCACCGTCAGCACAGGATGCACCCAGATCGTGGCTGGCAGCTGGATGACTCTGTTTTCAAAGTCTGTGAGGACCTTGATTTCAGGCATTCCACCACCGGTCTGTGACCTCTCTCTCCTATTGTGTGTCAGCTTGTCCTGAATGGATAGAGATGGAGAAAGAGTAAGCAAGACGCCTGCCAGGCCAGATGATAGGTATGCCTGGCCTGTGTGGGTGGTGAGTCGTCCTATGAATGGGATGAGGCCAATGATGATGCGTGTGAGAGAATGAATGGTATAGTCCCTTGAACTGGCAGCGTGTGAGGGCCCTGTGGATGTGTGATGGGTTTGTGAGTGTGACTTGGGAGTGATGAGAAGAGTGACTTACCCTGGCGGAATGGAGGAGATCACTCAACTTCTTGTGGCACTGGGTGGCTGGCCTCTTCTGAAAGGCATTGGCACTGACCACCGCTGTCACCACCTCCCAAGTTGGTTTGGTCACGTTGTGCAGTTGTCTCTGATTTTTCGTGGCACGTCCAACCCTACGTTTGGCGGATGGGTGAATCGACCAGGCAGACTTTGCATTTTTCATAAAACCTCATCCAAGGGCAGGATGAGGTTTCCGTTATTAAATAAAAAAACTAAAAATGTATGGACAGAATTTTCATCATGTATATGTTCAGGGGACTGATTGTGATGCTTGGATATGTTTTTACTGGTTTTGAAAGCTTTATTTATTGGTTTTAAAGTTTTCAGCTCCCTGAGGCAACTCTCTGCCTTCTGGGAGCTTTCAGTCAGTGCTCCCCTGTGCCCAGGCTTACATCAGCGCCCGCCTTCTTCCCGCCCTCACCCCGGCAGTGCTGAGCATTTCAGTGAGTGCTTCACGCTGGCTGGCCGATAATTGGCCAGCCAACGTGAAATCGCGGTCAGGAACTGATCGCAGTCAGCAGTCTGTTCACCGGCCACTCCCAGGCCCGCCAATTGCGCCCGCCCGCTGACCTAAAAATCCTGTCCATGATAAAAATTCTCTCCATACATTTTTATTTTTTAATTTAATAACGGAAACCTCATCCTGCCCTTGGATGAGGTTTAATCAAAAATGCAAAGTCTGCCTGGCAGTCGCCGGTTGGCGGGCCACGAAAAATCGAGGACATTTGGAACTTTAACAACTTCAGTTGTCTTCTTAATTATCGGTGGGCGCGCTTCCGACACTCACGCACACCCGCCGACTGAAATATCGCGTGAGCGCGGGGTTACGTCGGGGCGCTCTCCCGGTGCCATCTCGCAAGATTTCGTGCCAGATCAGGTCGGCCACGCGCCCACATACTGACCTAAAAGCTCTGCCCAATGTCTCCCATGTTTCTCTGCAACCAGACTTAGCGCAATCTTTAAAGCACAGTCTAATCATAGAATTATACTGTTTGATCATAACTTCCTTTCACCTGGACTCTACTGCTTTGGATATATGGATCTTTTAATTGTTCGGGCAAGTTGAGCATTGAGTCTATTAAGGCTCCTTAAGCTCTCTTTCAACTTTATCCTTCATTTTTATTAACACTATTCATGAGGTGTGTATCATCCCTTTCTCCTTCCTACATGCAGCATTTTATGCTTGTCCACATTAAACGTCATCTATCGTTATTCTGCCTCTGCATATATTTTATTCAATTTTTTAAGCTGCATGTCCCTTCGATTCCAGGGCCTGTTTTAGTTTAGTATTGACCGCGATTTTGACTGATTTGCACTGCACCTCTGTATCCACCTTACCGATGTAAATTAAGAAACAATAGTGATCTAAACCCTGAGCCCCGGGGCACTTCACTCAAACCGCCCCCCTCCCCACCCCACATCCCACCCCCTACCCTCAGAGCTAATTTCTTATCCATTTCCAAGTTTTGCAGTGTTGAATTTAACTACACTTATTCAAAATGGTCATTATTTAAAATTGATATCAATAACTTGGGCCTAAATTTTACCCTTGGGGTGCTCCCAGAGTCAGCGTGGCCAGGAGAGGATGTAAAACCTGCTCTCGGCCCAGTTTGCACTGTGAATGTGATCTTACGCTGGGCGGCCAATTAAGGCCTACCCAGCGTGAAACGGGACCACCATATGTGTTTTCCGTGCTCGGGGGTGGGAACGCGTCAGGCGTCGAGTCCAATGGAGACCGGGCAGGGTGTTAAAAAACAGAAGAGGAAGCTCCCTGAACGCTGCCAGGAATTGAGGGGGAGGCTGAGGGAACTGTTTTGAACCAATCCAAGAAGTGTCCTGTGTGCAGTCGTGGCCTCAGCACCTGGTGGTCATGGAAGGTAGGAGGGCAAGTCAGGTGGGCATTCTGCCCCCCCCCCCCCCCCCTTTCTCAGATGAGTGCCTGGGAGTGCTGGTCGAGGAGGTCAGTGCCAGGGGGCATATCTTAATGCCCAGGGATGGCAAAGAAAGGCCGCTCCACCTGACCAAGAAAGCCTGGACAGAGGTCGCCGCCCAGGTCAGTGGGCACGACATGGTGCACCGCATGTGGCTTCGGTGCCGCAAAAGATTCAATGATCTTCTGCGGTCAGTAAGGGTAAGTGTAGAGATGGCATGGGCTTGTGCGGAGAACTTTAGTCAGGTGCCCATTTCTTGGAACGTTCAGGAGTTTACCAGTTTATGCCAAATGGCACTGAAGCCTGCCCTGCCAAGGTTGGGATGTCAGCACGACTGGCTTCAGTGCATTGCAGGGTGAGATGTGCCACAGTGACACGACTCCCCTAATGCCCAAATGGGCAGGGGGAAACCAGGAAAGGACCTACAGGGAGATGCAGCAATAATGAGGCTATCTTTTTCTGTCAGAACAAGACGCCATGAAGCACCGCAGAGCAGGTGGAGGAGTGCCAAATCTGTACTTCCTCATAAAGCACGAGAGCGATGGACTGGAGCTTGAATGCCACTGGCCAGCTCGCTCCTCCGGTCACGGTGAGGCGGGGGTCTCGGATGAAGGTAAGAGTGCAGGTGACAGATGCGTGTGCAGTGGGCACTGGAAACATAACGGGCTCCTCTCATCAGAAAGTGAACTGTCATAGCCAGAGATCCCATTGAAGCTCCAATGCAGATGGCACCATGCAGCAGGTCTCCACTGTCTCCTCCGCCCGCCTAACATGCATAGTGACTATGATGATTGAATGTACTGATCTTTTGCCTCCCTCCCACAGATGCGCCATCCGCAGGAGCCGACGGCGACCCTGAGGACCCCCCATTGAGCTCTGGGGTAAACAGCACGCCTGCACCAGCGTCACACGATCTTGCTGAACCAGGCACCAACACAGATACTCACATGTCGGTGGGTATTAGCTCTTAGGCTCCTCAGGTAATGCACAGTGGTGAAGGTACATCACACTCATGAGGAGCTGGCAGAGGCAGAGAAGTTCCGGAGAGCCGACAGTGGGAGCACAGCTGGAGACCAGGACCATGCTGCGTCTGAGACAGATGATGTGCCTCTGGAGTCCTCCATCAGGCAGCAGATGCTGGATGTCCACCAGGATGCGCAGGGAGATCTGGAAGAGATCCATGAGGGTCTGTGTGCCATGGTCTTCATCATGGAGGAGTTCATGCGGAGCATAAGTTCTGCATTGACCCTTAACATCAAGTGCACAGCCTCCTCCATGGAGAGAGAGTGGCAACTCTCATGGAGAGGCAGCTTCAGAAGCATGCTCAGGGGTTCCTGTGGTTGCATTCGGACCTGCAAACCCTCACACAGGCAGTGACATCAGGAGGTCACTGTCAGTGTGAGAGATGGATGAGGCACCTCCTCTCCCTGCTAGGTCCCCATCCATCAATGGTGAGCTGGGAGGTGCAAACGCTTCCTGACATCTCTGTGGGCTTCTCTCAGGGCTCTCTGGACAAGGGCACCAGCTCCTCTGCCCCTCTGCCAGTGCCCGCTGCATCTGATGATATCGTGACGACTGAGGAGTGCCCAGCCATGGAGCTGGATACAACTCTCAGGCGGAGTCTGCTCAGGCTCCAGCGGCCAGAGGGCGACCGCCAAGTTCATAGGGCCACCAGGACAGCAGAGCCAGCAGGCTGCCCCCAACGCCACTGACAGCAAGGGAGGGAACCAAGATGCAGCACCCGCAGACATAAGCTGAAGGCATCTGGAGCACAGCAGGGGCGTGTCACGGGTAACATTTAAGTCAATTATTTTGACGTTTGTGTTAGGGATGGACACTTTGTTCATGTGAAGTATCATAAACATTTATTTGACTTAAACGGGCTGAGTTGGCTGGATAGTTTGAATAGGTGCCAGATATAGCATAGACTTGTAAAAGTGTGACGTTGTGTGGTGCTGGTGTTACATTCTCCTTTATTGATTGTTAGCAAAGGAGACAGCGCCATTGGCCTGATGAGGCATCCATGCATTGGATGCCTAGCAGAAGGTTTGCTGGATCAAAACAACTCGGGTGTCCTTGCCTCCATGAAGGTTCCTGTCCTCTGCCTTGAGGTCCTCACTCTGCACCTCGCCAGACTCTTCCTCTGAGCCATCACTTGAGTCATCCCCTGTGGCCTGAGGAGATGCCCCGCTTTCCTCAGCCGCCAGGGGGTCCCCCCTTGCCAGAGCCAGGTTGGGAAGGGTGCAACATGTGACAACTGTGAGGGAGACATGCTCTGGAGGATACTGCAATGCTCCCCCTGATCAGTCCAGGCATCCAAAGTGCATCTTCAGCAGCCTGATGGTCCTCTCCACCACTGCCCTTGTGGAGGCATGACTTCTGTTGTATCTCTCCTTGACCTCAGTTTTGGGTGACAGAGTGAGGTCATCAGCCACCTCTTCAAGGGATAGTCCTTGTCACCCAGGAGCCACCCATCCACTCGTACAGGAGCCATGAACAGCCTTGGTACCTGTGAGTGCTGCAAGATGTAAGCATCATGTGAACTCCCAGGGTAACGAGTACAAGCTTGGAGAATCTGTGTCCTGTGGCACAGACGATCTGAACATTCACTGAGTGGAACCCTTTCTGTTTACAAAACCTCCCGACTCACCTGCTGGCGCCTTGGTGGCCACGTGAGTGCAATAAATTACACCCCGGACGCGGGGGAACCCAGGCATTGCAGTGAAGCCTCGTGCCCTTGTTGCCTAGCTCGCCTCGTCTGTCGGAAGTGGATGAACGTGCGGACGTGTCTAAAGATAGCATCAGTCACGGGCTTGACACAACTGTGCAGCTGATTGAGAAACTCCGCACAGATCCCCCACTGAGGCCTGAAAAGAACCGGAGGCAGAGAAGTTGAGGCCACTGTGACCTTCAAAGCCACCGTCATGGGGTGTCCACCCACACAGTTGGAGGCAATTTCCAGTAGGAGGACCTATCATGTGGCATATCACTGTCACTGTGTTCCTGGAGAGGCGGAGCCTCCTGCAGCCCCGGACCTCGGACATCTGGAGGCAGTTGGAGTGCTGCCTGAACACCCTAGTCACTGGGTAGTGGCCCTCCCGCCTAGACCTTCCGGCTGATCCTGCACCAACTGAGCCCATGCCTCTCCTCTTAAAGGCCTGTCCCAGGGATGGTGCCCGTGCTCACCTGGCCTCCTCTCCCTCCTGCCCCTCCCTTCCTCTTCAGAGAAGGTTCAACCAGCAGAATACACTATCCCCATTAGATGGGATGCAGAGGACGAGTGCCCTGAAGATGAAGGAGCACTGTGCTGAAATACTCAGGGGAACCTTCCAGGGAAGATGAGGACCTGAGATGCTGAAAGGCAGGCTTGACAATTAAACGAGATGCTGAGAAACTCTGGGACAACTCTGTACTCACAAGGCAAAGGACTGGCAATGACAGAGAAAGTGCTGCTGCTCTGGGGGCCTATTATCCCGCCCGTGGATGGAGAAATGATTAAAATGTCATTTTGCCAAAACTTGCGCGGGCAACGAAATATCACGGTCAATAGGCTTTTTAATGATCTTTATTGACCCTTTAATTGTCAGCGGGCACTGCTCCAACTCCCGTGCGTGCCCATCAACCTCAATATTGCACATGTGCACGATGACGTCGGGATGCACGCTGCTGCATTTTGCGCAATTTCTACGTGCGATCGGGTCGGGCATGCACCCGACCTCAGAACGCAAGATTCAGGCCTTGGGTTCAGAGGCTCAGTGCTAATGGTCAGAATTGGCAACCTGGAAGTAGTTAAATCTGAGGTTACAAAAGGAGTTGGCAAAAATATGGAAATAGGTGGAATAACATCCCAATCGTGGGATATCATTTGTGACTTTAAGAGGGGCCATTTCAGTGTTGTAGCTGGGGCAGTAAATCTGATTGGAAGGGGTTGAACATGGGGTTTAAGGAAAGATGAACACAGATTTTGGAGGTGACAACATGTTCAAGGACTGTGGAGAGAAAAGGGAGTTTAATGCCCATATGGATGAATGACTGCAGTATCACATAAACAGATTTCATAATGGCACTGATCTTACAGTAAAAATAATGGTGCAACTATCCAGTTTCACAGTTATTAAAGTGTAAGTCAGACAGAAACTGTTGGCAACCACATGTGTAATTAAACATGGAAATCAGGAAATTGCTGTTTGGGTATCTCACCAATATACTCTGGATTGGAACAGAAGGAACAGTGCGAGGTTGCAGTTCTTACGTGCTAGAAATCCACTAAGCATACCAGAAATAGGGCCATTCAGTGTAAGTAAATTGTGGTAAGTGTTATGTCAATATGACATGAAAAGAAATCTAAAATGGCGTGTATCAAAACTTTATTTTTTTGCTATTTTTAAAATGGATTTTCTGCTGAACCAAAAAAGATGGCTGCTACAAGTCATGTGACCAATAGGGGTTACAAGAGGAAAAGAATCCTCCCTCATCATTGTGGACTCTCACATTCAATTGTAAGGACATTATAATCACTAAACCAGGGGGCTTGCAATCAAAACTCGTCATGGCTGCAGAGCTGTTAACAGACCCATTTTTTAAAAATATCATTTTACTGGAGGTGGCTGTCGCTGGCTAGGCCAGCATTTATTTCTCATCTCTAATTGTCCTTGAAAAGGTGCTAGTGAGCTGCCTTCTTGAACTTCTGCAGTATTTGTGGTGTAGGTACACCCACAGTGCTATTAAGGAGGGAGTTGCAGGATTTTGACCCAGCAACAGTGAAGGAATGGTGATATATTTCCAAGTCAGGATAGTGAATGGCTTGGAGGGAAACTTCCAGGTGGTGGTGTTCCCATGTACCTGCTGCCTTTGTCCTTCTAGATGGTAGGAGCTGTGGGTTTGGAAGGTTCTGTCTAATGGTGACTCATCTCACACCTGGGACTGTCCAGGTCCATTTGAATAGGGGACCGAGGAGTCAATTGATGTCATTTGCACCTTGGTAAGCTTGCCCCTTCAACGGAGTCAGAGGGTCTGCCCAAACAATGGTTTCCCAACACAACACCCTCAATATGGGTGGTAATTTTTTAAAAAACTAATGGCTGGGACATTATCAGTCTTGAAATCAAAGCCAGCTCCAGATAGGGTTAGGGTTAGGGTTAGGGTAAACATCCCTTTTGAAACCATTGTGGAGAACAAAGGTCACATGTCTTGAGTGACCATTTTGAAATCTCTATATTCCTTTGAGAACTGAGAACTCCTCAGTCTGCTGTTTAACATTCAACTAATGAACCACCAAGAAATGGAACTCCAGGCTGAATAACAGACTTCAAGGAGTAGGCTGTCTCTGCCAGAAGATTTCCTACCATTGCCTGCAGAGCTGACCCAGTCTCTGTGTACCAACTTCATCTTTCGGTATGAGTACCATCTGTAAAGAGAACTCTATGCCTAGTGTCTCCAGCCAGGTGAACTCGAGCTCCTACATGAAAGAACTCCTCACTGGACTCTGACTCGTATAATCACGTGAACTAATATTAATTTCTGTTGTTCTTGTACTGTTATTATCCACAGTTGTAAAACTTTCTTTTTTTTATCCCCCCCTTACTGTATGTGCGTGTGTGTGTATTGGAGTGGGGCATTGCAAACACTCCACCCTTGGGTTTTGAATGTGAATAAACTAACCTTCTGAGTACTTGAGTTTGCTGCGAGTAGTAAATTGGAGCACACAAACTGAGGGTTGCTTTAAAAATAATTCAGAACACTTTCTGCTTGCAGACAGTTGGTCAGAGGAAAGAAGTTCAGTTTGTTTGTCTCTCCTCTCCATAACATAGTCTTAATTATTGCCAATCAACCTCTCTGGCTCTGAAAATTAACTTCTACAAGAATGGAGCCTCATTACTTCAGATTTTAATTAATATTGGAGATTTTTTTAAAAATTGAAGTATTTTTAAAAACTTTTTCTTTCTTTCTTTTTTATCTATCCGTTCCCCCTCATCTTTCTTTCCCCCTCTTTATTTTGTTTTTTGTACATGGCTTGATATTGAGTGCACTATTCTGATATTTCCTGGTTCAGACTCTGCATCTCAATAAAATTATTTCAATGCGATTGGTCAAAGAGGCACACAGTTGCTAAGTTCAGTCATGAAACAGGTCCCCTATAAAGGCCACTGTACTGAAATGACTTTCTAATCACAGCAAGTTGCAATGCAAAAGTCCCTAGAAAGTCTGTAGGCCAAAATAAGTATAATGAATGGCTGACACCATTTTTGGCCCCTTTTGTGATGCAGTTCCAGAGCATCCAGTTTTGTGTTTGCCTTTCTTGCCGTTCAGTAAAATGCAATGTGGGGAATAATTCTCTTCCACAATCCTACCAAAATTGGAAGGAGTGACAACAAGAATGAAGGAAGATTTGGATGGTGTGGCTTACCGCTGCCTTAATCAGAATTTCCCTCCAACAGTTCCCATCAGGCCTGTTGCTTGCTGCTCCTTTCCTGACAATCGCACGTAAATGGGAATGAAAATAAGGCTCAGATCCTAAGCAAATTTCCCTCCCACTCACCTCAACTCCAGTGCAAGCAGTAGGGCCACAAGATACAGTAGGAAAGACTCTGAGTTGTACAGCAGAGGGAAAGAATTTTCAAACAGTCTCCTCTCCTTCTGAGTAGAGAACAACACTTACCTGCTGAAGGTCTCAGTCTTGGCTGAGGTCTTCAAGGGGAGCCCTTCGCTGCCTCTTCTCATGCTACAGCAGCATATTCACTGCAGCACTGCTGGGGTTTCCAGAAATTTGGGTGACAGCAGATCCAGAGGACAGGCAGAAATTCTATTCTGCCAGAATTCCACCTTGAATAAGAGAATTCCCTCCCCCAATTGCTCCTGTTTTCCCTGCCTATCTTACACCTAATAACGATGTTTAAGTTCATGTGAGAAACATTACTCAATATTTCTTTAGATAACGTCTATCCTTTGGACTTACAAAAATACAGTTCAAAATATTATCACCATACCCCAAAGAAACATAAATTCCACATTGTCTCAATTTTTGAAAAGTGGATAAGAAAATAGGCAATAATTAGACTTTTGTTTATGATGTTGGCAACCAGCACTCAACATCCTTACATCAACTTTCACAGCCATTTGCTTATGCTTCAAGCGATGTCACATCATAACTAATAGAAGTTGCCTGAGTTGCCTCCTATTTCGATACTGCCACAGTCAGCTACAAAAATCGTGCAATTAGCACAAACAAACTTGCCATGCATGGTTCCCCCATGGCACAGTTGGTAATTGTGCTGTCTGACGTTGAATTGACTGGCATTCGACCAAGATGCGACCACCATTCTGTACAGAGTCAGCTGATTTCAGTGAAGCCAATGTTAGAGGCCTCAGCTTGGCTAGGGTGAGCTAAAATACATCAAACAGGCTTCCTGAGGCTGATCATTATCCACAGGTTGGGCTTTGGATAGGATCAAGTTTATCTATGATACCCCACACTGAATAACGTCCAATGCTCACCTAGCCAGCCTCCCATGTTCCGCCCTACATAAACTTGAGCACATCCGAAACTCTGATGCTCACATCCTAACTCACACAAGCCCTGTTTACTCATCATCCCTGCACTTGCTGACCTATTGATTACCAGCCCGAAAACGTTTTAATCTTAAAATTCCCATCCTTGATTTCAAATCCCACCATGGCCTCACCCCTCCCTATCTGTAATCTCCTCCAGCCCCACAAGCCTCTCAGACATCTGTACTCCTCCAATTCTGGTTTCCTGTGCATCCCTGATTTTAATTGCTCCACCACTGGCAGTTGTGCCTTCAGCTGCCTGAACCCTAAGTCCTGGAAATCCCTCCCTAAGCATGTCCCACTCTCTCTTCCTTTAAAATACTTCTAAAAAACCTACCTCTTTGACCAAGATTTTGGTCACCTGTCCTAATATCTTCTCATGTGCAGCAGTGTCAAATTTTGTTTGATAATCCTCCTGTGAAGCATCTTGTGATGTTTTACTACATTAAGGACTCTCTATAAATGCAGGTTGTTGTTGCTAGTAATCAGTGCAGAGACACACCCAGGGAAACTGTCCAGCTGATGTTGGTAGTAGAGGACACCCAGGGCTTATGGAACTGAATCCCAGCATAAGCAGGGATGAAAGTAACTTAAATTTCTTACTGGTATGGTCGTATCGCAGTACCCCTTCCCACCTCCACTCCAATCAAACAGTGACAATCATTAAATAAAACTCCCAAATCAGAAGGCACAGAATGAGCACCTTTCACACCCGATTAGTGCTGTTTGTGCAGCTGCCAGCGGTGGTTCATTTGATCACTCACTGAAAAGTCAGGAAGACAGCTGATCTGTGCCATACTTCATGAGGGAATAGCTGAGAGAGAAGCAGCTGGGGATCCCACTAGGTTCAGCACAGAATACCAGCGCCAACTGGGTCAAAGACTTCCTTACCCTCAGCTCCAGGGAAGAAGCTGATGAGAGAGAGTGTGAGGGAGACAGAGAGAGGGGGAGCTTCAGACACTAAGGTGATTGGCCAAATCGAAATGGGAGCCTTCAACGGAAACATAAACCCTCTTCCTCTTACTGTTCTGTGGCCTTGGCATCCTGATGTTCCTGCAGGAATCTCCTAAAACTTTGATTTCTCATAGCAATTCCTCCAATAGGTTAATAACGAAAGTATAAGTTGTGCATCAGTAAAAGTCAAAAAACATTCCTTCATTTATATCCACTCAACTAATCAGAAATACAAACCAGCAGTTACAAATGGAGGTACTTGCCCATGTGAAAATGCATGGCCACTTCCTTACCAGCACGCCGTACCGGACCGTACTGGCTTACTTTCACCGCTGAGCATAAGTGAATGCCTTTTCAGGAGAGGATGGGAGAAAGTTGGAGTAGAGGAGGAAAGAGTTCCAGGGCAATTGTCTGTTCAATTTTTAACACTGTTTCTGCATTTGTATACCAGAAAAAAAGAACAGCTGGGAGAGGTCAGGCCCAATGATATTATCCTTTCTCTGAAATTTTTAATTTCTTCATGAACCACTTACCTCTTCCAGTCAGTTCTCTAAAGCACACATCAACAAAATATTGCATGTTCATATTTCTTAATCCTGCTGCCTGTCTCTACATGCCCAATGCAAGCCAAAGATTAAAATCTATCGCTATTTCTATCAAGGAGATATATTCGACAGGCATCTTGTCCATGTACAAATTAATCAGCCTGCATAAAATTTTACACAATGTAGTCCATAGTTCAGAACCAAATCTGTGTCACTGAAATTTCAGCTACCCTTCATCTGTGTTATGTGTTACCAGAATTACACTGAATGTGACTATAATATCATGCTTTTGAACAGGAGGCTTGACTGTTTATTCCATGCATGTTAACAAGAGTGTCTCTTGAACAATGCTGACAGTGGGGTAGGGGAGGAGGATCCATTTCATTATCTCCAAGGACAATTTAAATTACAGTATCTGGACTGTCATCAGCAAGATAAGAGCTTCTGTGAAAAACTGATCTGTCACACTTTTCCCCTGACCCTTCCCCCACATTGTGAGTGATAGTATAACAGTAACTCACCCTCACTGTCATCCTGTGTACACTGTTTTATCATTAATGAAGGACTGTGACTGAGCTCTTCCTTGATTGTGCAAGTTCTCCTTGTGTGTTCTGCTTGTGTTGATATGACAAAGCTCCCTATTGCCGGGGCTGTCACAAACTCTCTGAATTGCAGTTCTGATTCAACTTAGCAACAAACCCATAAGGCAGTAGTGTAGGCTCTGAAGAGTTTCTAACACTGGAAAAATAAGCAGCTCAGCAAGCAGTAGGGTGCCAAACCGTTCAGAAAACAGCAGCTGTACATGTTGGTGTGCAGATGTATTTACAGATACATATTAGCTCATGTCTATTTGCTGGAACGCCTGTTTAGAGATCTCTCAGAATTGTTTTGTATTCACACTGGAGCTCAGGGACACTCTGGAATGCACCTCTACTTCAGCTTTATTTAGTGTTCATATCTGATTACCCTTGGAAAAGAATTCCCCTTGTAACACTGAAGGTTTGTGGTTGACAATTGTTGTTGGTCATTTGGCTGCGAAAATGGAAGCCTAACTCGAGACACAAGTGCAATCTGGGTGTGGGGGTAGGGGCAGGAAAGTGACAAATTCACATTGGCCACACTGGCGAGATGGCAAGAGGCCAGAGATGTCTTAACTTCCAGGCCTTCTTTCGATTTTCCAAAGCTGACCCTCTACCAATAGTGGGGAGGGCTCAGAGGCAAAATTGCCAACAGCAGGACACCACCAGAGACCCAAAGAAATGGTGCCTTTCCAAAATGAATGATGGTCCATTTGGAAACTTTAAAAAATATTTTAAAAATCTCTTACTTAAGGCTCTTCTTGCATGCTCCCTGTGTAGAGACCATATGGCGCGCTGCCATATGTGGAGAGCACGCTGGTGTATAGGGTGGTCAGACGTCTGGTTTTGTACTGGACAGTCCGGATTTCATCACATCTGGTTCCATTCCGGTACTGGGCGCCCTTAGCACTGGTAATTTGAAGCTTGCACTGATCGCAACTCCACGGCCTAACCTGAGGGAAGATCCATTCATTCACAGACACTCGCCAATAAATCTAGCAATGATTCAAAAATAAATGATATCGAAATCAACCAATTAGAGGCGGGGTGCTTCCAAATGGTCACCCTACCAGCCTCATTGGTGAAATGTTGCTCATGATCAGGTCAGCGAGTTACCCGTTAAAAAAAGATCCAATCGGACTTGGCCTACAGTCTTATGATGCAGTCCTCAACGTTACACAATGCTGTTCTACCAGTCTCATTGGCTAATACCGATGCCAATCATTCAAGATCACTTCCAGGTCAGTACTATATGATATATATTTGTGATTGTAGTAATAACAAATATATGTAGTACAGTTACTATTGCTAATTATTACATAAACTTAATCAGTAGAGTGATTAATGCATTTGCAGCAGTGTTCTGTGCCGTGCTCATTTTAATATTGGCAGGCCATAAGTTCATAGTCATTTTTGCATGTATGCATGGATGGGGGTTAGTGGGCCAGCTAGGGGAGCATGGTCCCGGGTATTCCTGGCCTTTGCCAGTGGTCACCCTACTAATGTAAGAAACGGAGACTCTGGTGCGCATACCATGTTTGAACACTGGATGCAAGACTGCCTGTTTGGTTTAGGCATTTAAGGGCTGATTTTAACTTTCAGCTGTAGTGAAGGATGGGTAATAGTGCATTGCCCATTATTTACCTTTTCATCTCTGCACTCCTTGCAATGCTGAAATTCTCCTTTTGTCTCTCAGTGACCAAAACTGGACAAAGTGCTCAAGATGTGGTCTGACCAAACCACTGTCATGACTTCCTTTCGCTTGTATCCTACTATTTGGGTTGTGTCGTTCAACAGTCAATTGGTCTTGCTTCATTGCTGTTGGACATGCTGAGCATCAAATCAACTAAAACTCCAAAGTCTCTTTCAGCTTGATCCTTTGTTATTTTAAAACCATTTATTGAAGAGTGTGTGTCACCCATTTTTCTTTCCATTATGCAACACAATCACAAAGAAAGTGACAGATTGCAAATCGGCATAATCAAGTGGTATTATTTTTAAGAGCAATAACAATCAAAACACATTAAAAATGTGTAAATTGTGTTTCCTCATTGGAGAAACAGCTGGTTGATTTAATAGGAAGATGAAAAGACTGGAATTCTCAATAGATTAAATGGACCTGCTCCATCCATGCCCACACCCTGTGCTCCTCCAATGACAGAGACAACAGGTTTGATTTGTGTTATGGTGTAGCTGCTGCAGGATTTCTGTTTTCCAATAACATTGAATAAGTGTTAGAAAATAAAGAACATATAATGTCCCTCTGCCTTTAGTTTGTTTCTCCATGACTAGCCCACTTGATCATCTTGTCTTTCTGCACATAATTCTCCATTCCTGCACTTATAGCTCTCTGAATATGTAAGTACAATGCATTAAAAACTTATCACCTAGTTAGTTGTGTTCTGACTTGATTTTCAGACCCTTTGCACTTATGCTGAATTCATGATGTTCCATGTAGCCTGTTGGCAGCTGTCAAAATATTTCATTGATGCTTTCAGATCAACTCATCAACTAGTCAGTTTTGGCACCTTATGTTGAACAGATAAGTGTTTACTTTTACCTGTCAGTGGTTGGAAAATTCCATTGTTCCTCACTGATAATAGCATGAAGTACTGAGCAGCTGCTCCTGCTTTGTCAGGCACAAGCTTTTCTGTTTGTCAGAACTCCCTTCAGCTTGCTCATGTTCCTTTGTCTTTATTCTTCACTGGTGCAGACTGGGCATGAACTCAACTGACCTCAACTTAAATGGACTCCAGTAGGGGCATAAATATCCAACTTCTGGGAATCGCTTCTCTTCAAGAGACGGAACAATATGTGCTCCTGTGTCATGTTGGCCATATCTGGTCCAACCTCTGAGAAACTCTTCCAAATACGATTGTTTCCAATAACCTCAAGGTTAATCCTGTATAGGTCAAACCCAGGATAGCCCCAGCAATGTAAAACTGCTAATGCAGCTCATGCTAGGCTTTGTTGTCTGTACACAGTATACACAAGAAAAATCTTACACTGTAAATCTTACCTTTATCTGTATTCATAAAAATGGATTAACCTGACTTACACCAGAATTAACACTGCTTTCACTATTTAAACAGTGATGATTCTCATCATTAATATATACTTCCTTAAAACATCAAACTGTTAAGCAAAAATGCTTAAAACTTTAATGATTATTTGTTAATATCATTTCCCCCAAAATTTGCTCCCTTCCTCTCCCAAATCCACACATACATGATGGAATCCAGTTCCATGGATGCCACATCTCTACAATAAATCATCCATTGGCCATTCTTCATGTGTGAAACTAGATAGTAAATATTAGAAGATAGCTTAACTGTGAGGAGCATCCACCTATATGATAAAATCATGAACAACCTACCTAACTACATTGTGGAGCACACACATGGACCGCAGAGGTTCAAGAAGAAGGGTCACCACCACCATCTCAAGAGGTACTAAGGGATGAGTGGTAATGCTGGCCTTAATTGCCAACGACACACACTTCTCAAGTGTGCTGAATGCACACCAGTCTCAACGGAATCTGTCATATACACTCGTGTAAAAGTCGAGTTTCTAAGACTAAATTTTTAGCCAAAAAATATGGGGTTGACTTTTCCACAAGGGGAAGGATTTTCCCCTCATTGGGCGGGCACAGCGGGCGGGTCCGGGAATGGCTGTGAGACTGACCGCTGCCCACGATCGGGCTCTGACCGCGATTTCACACTGGTTGGCCAATTAATGGCCAGCCAGTGTGAAAGGCGCGCTAAGAGCCTCAGCGCTGCTGGGGTGGGGGTGGGAGAAGCGCAAGCACTGAACTGTGTACATGCCCAGGGGAGCATAAACTGACAGCTCCCTGAAGGCACAGAGCTGCCTCAGGGAGCTGAAGGATTTTAAAAATGAAAAATAAACTTTTTACATATGATATAAACATGTCGCCATATGTAACTCAGTCACATGAATAGGGACATGTAAAAAAGGGTATTAAAAAATTTTAATTGTCTTTTTTAGTAACCCTGTGGATGAGGTTTCATTAAAAAAGCAAAGGCTGCCTGGCCTATTCGCCCACCTGCTAATCGAACAGTTGAGTGGGCAGTGGAAACTGCAACTTAACCACTCAAGGGCCTTAATCGGCGGGCGTGCTGCCGCCTCTTGCACGTGCCAGCCGACCAAAAGATTGGTAGAGTGCGTGATGATGTTGGGGCACTCGCCCAACGTCATTGTGCACTATTTCACCCCCGTTCAGATCAAGCATGTGCCGGCCTGCAGGATGAAGGAATATTTTTGAGGGATTGAAATCCACCCTCTCCCGTTGTCTCATCATCACAGAGTTCCCACCAACCCCACCCCCAAAAATAGCCCAAAAGAAGCCAGGAAGTATTTTTATTATTGCATTTTTATGTATAAATACATAAATAATAACCTCCATGGAGACAGGCATTAATTTGTGGGAACTAAGTTCATCAAGTTTATCAAATTCATCAAAAACAAAAAGCATATATACAAATTTGTACAATTTCATTCAGTTTTTTTCACGGTTAGTTGTCTTCACTAACACTGTTTTCTCTCCAGCTTTGCTCACCATTTGACTGGCTGGCATGTCAAAATTCATGGGAGTTTCATCCATGATCCCAATACAGGCCAATCAGTATCCATTCTTTTAACGATGTTTGACTATAAACCATTGAAATGCGTCAAACCTGTCATCAAGTTCTGCTGGGAGAATCTGTGAAACCTTGATCCTCTGTTGCAGTGCAAAATTGTTTCTCTTCATAAGCTTGGTACACCATCCAGGGCTGGCTTTGATATCTGCAATGCCTAATTTTCTTGCTTGTTTCAGGGTGGAGATTCGGATAGATCCTGAGAAACTGAGAGTCAATTCTGGCAATTTTCATTGACATATTTTGCAACTTTATTTTCCAAATGCAGCCACAAGCTAGGCTTTCCTTTGTTTGCATATTTATTCTTAGGCGCCTGCCTAAGTTGTGTATAGAGAGCTTCCTATAACTTATCTTGAATTCTCTAGCTGCCGCACAATTATTTACCGGCTCTGCAATCTCAGTGAATTTAAGTTTGAACTGTGTATCTACCATTCCTTCTTGATACCATGTTATCATATTAGAGGGTGGGATTGGTGGGAATGCAGTGCACACCGTGAGGTGATAACCTTTACAGCGCATGTTGATGTTCATAGACGCGAGGAGCTGAACAGCCACCTTCAATGGTGTGCTATTCAATAATTCTATCAATGAGCAGGTTTGCACCAGGGCAAGGTTGACTTCAGTGGTGAGCAGGTGATAAGTTTAAAGAGCTTGGATATTTTTGGCCAAATGTCAGGGGTCAACTTATACATGGGGTATATGAAAAATGAATGATTTTTTGACCAAAAGTCGGCGGTCAACTTTTATACGAGATCGACGTTTGATAAGACTGCTTAATAAGATAAGAACCCATGGTGTTGGGGATAGTATATTAGCATGGATAGAGGACTGGCTAACTAATAGAAGACAGATTTTGGTTAAGGGGGGCATTTTCAGGATGGCCACCTGTAGCTAGTGGAGTGCAACAAAGATCAGTGCTGGGGCCATAATTATTTACAATATATATTAATGACTTAGATGAGGGAAGTGAATGTACTATCGCCAAGCTTGTGGATGACACAAAAATAGGTGGGAAGGCAAGTGGTGAGGATGACACATAGAGTCTACAGAGGGATGTAGACAGGTTGTGAGTGGGCAAAAATTTGGCAGATGGAATATAATGTGGGAAAATGTGAGGTTATGCATATTGGCAGGAGGAATAGAGGAGCTGAATATTATTTATATGGCAAAAGACTGTAGAAAGCTACAACACAGAGGGATTTGGGAGTCCTTGTGCATGAATCCCAAAAAGATAACATACAAGTTCAGCAGGTAACAGGGAAGGCAAATGGAATGTTGGCCTTTATTTCAAAGTGAATGGAGTATAAAAATAGGGAAGTCTTGCTAAAACTATACAAGGCACTAGTTATACCATACCTAGAATACTGTGAACAGTTTTGGTCCTCTATCTAAGGAAAGATATACTGGCATTGGAGGCAATACAGAGAAGGTTCACTCAGTTAATCCTGGGTATGGAGGGATTTTCTTATGAGAGGTTGAGTAGGTTGGGTCTGTACTCATTGGAGTTCAGCAGAATGAGAAGTGACCTTATTGAAACATATAAGATTCTTAGGGGGCTTGACAGGGTAGATGTTGAAAGGTTTTTTCCCCTTGTGAGAGAGTCTAGGACCAGAGGACATAATCTCAGAGTAAGGGGTTGCCCATTTAAGGCAGGGATGAGAAGGAATTTCTTCTCTCAGAGGGTAGTGAATCTGTGGAATTCTCTATTGCAGAGGGCTGTGGAGGCTGGGTCATTAAGTATATTCAAGGCTGATTTTTAATCAGTAAGGGAATCAACGGTTATGGAGAAAAGGCAGGAAAGTGGAGTTGAGGATTATCAGATCAGCCATGATCTCATTGAATGGCAGTGCAGACTCGATGGGCTGAATGGCCTACTTCTGCTCCTACATCTTATGGTCTTATTACTTGAATATATACAGTATTTTATGGATAAAGTGGAGGACTATCTGGGTATCTATAACTTAATAATAAAAATATCTGCATGGATCTTGCCTGATAAATCTCTTGCACTTTTTTGAAAGAGTTACAGGGCAGCGAAGAAACTTGTTTTGTTTTTACAAGCATTTTCAGAAAGCTTTTGACAAAGTTATGTATGAAAGGCTTCTAATTAGGCTAAATGACAAATGTCTAAAGTAGAATGTGAAATTGGATAAGAAGCATAAATCTTTTAGACATTGAAACAACTGTGTTATTGTTGCTGATGATAAAATAGGGACAACAATGGAGACAGAGGATACAACTAAGGATTTGCAGATTGCCTTTGCTTAGTTATGCAATTAGGCAGGTAAATAACAAATGAAGTTTAACATTAATAAATGTAGAGTATTGCAAATAGGTTGAGAAAAAAATTGCAAAGTAAATGTACAAGGAATCCAATTACCACAGGAACAATTCAAAAGAGACATTTAAATAGTGGACATGTCATTTTTAATATTTAAATACCCTGACAAAGCAATTCAAAACTTAAGAAAATGCTGCAACTGCAACCACAAAAGAATTCTGGACTATGGAGGTGATACTAAAATATACACTTAGGGCTGAATGATCCATTCTAGGTGGGTGTCTCGCTCATTGCCTGAAAAAGCGGCAAGACGCACGCCCTGACTCCGAGGAGGAAGGCCTGCCATTTCTTTCATCTGTCCGTCAGGCAGTTAACTGGAGAGTGGCGGGCCTTCCTCCAGGCTGATGACCCAAGAAGATGGCTTCTTGCCCGCCAAGAGCTGCCAGCCAATCAGAGGACGGCAGCTCGTACTCGGCAGTGCAATGGAGGAGGCCATGGCTGCTGCCAGAACAACACCCTCCAAAATCCCAGGATTGCAGAGTGACCCAGGAAAAAGGTAAGTGCTGTTGGCTGGGAGAGGGGAGCCATAGGGTCAGCAGAAAGGATAAGGGGTGGCTGTCAGCGGCCAACCCCTTGCCCCATGTCCACACCTTCAAACATGCACAGATTAGTGGAGATGGAAGGACCTCTCCTCCACCTCCAGCTGACATGCAGCCTGCGCAGTTTTACCAGTCGTGCAGGCCACATGTTGGCAGGCCTGCCTGGAGCTGGAAAAATTGCAACGAAGGTGGGAAGAGGCCATTAAGTGGTTGTTAATTGGCAACTTAAGGGATTCAAATAGAGGCAGGATGGTAAGGTTGACCATGGGTCTCATTGGCCAGAACTTACTCCCAGTGGAGGAGGGATGGCGTCAGGTGTTGGTCCTGATGCCAACCTACCAAGTTCTCAGGCCAACCCGTCTCCTTCCTTACCTCCTGCAGGGGCAGAAGATTCTGGCCTTAGAAACTGCTTTCAGTCATCGGAACTGAAATTCACATTTTTAAAATTGTCATCCTTATGCTCAAGTAGGTATGAGTTCCTCTCCTCCTTGTCATAATTTAACCTCCTCCAGCTCTACAGCCCTCCAAGACTTCTGTCTACCTCCCACTCTGGCCTCTTGCACATTCCTTGCTTCCTTCTCTCAAGATTGGTGGCAATGCTTCAGTTTTCCAGGCCTTAAACTCTGGAATTCTCTTCCTAAACCTCTCTGCCTCTCCACTATTCACATTTCTTTAAGACTCTCCTTAAGGAGCTCTTCTAACTCTCTGACCAAACTTGTGGTCATCTCTCTTTATATAAAGGTGCTATATACAAATTGTTGTTAATATCATGGAAAGAATTAGGAAGTGGCAAAATGACTGATCCCAAGCTGTGAGGAGAGACTAGAGAAACACAGCTTTATCTCCCTGAAGGAAGGTCATTAAGGGGAACACATGAAAGCATATAGAATAAGAAATGACCATTTCTGGGCCTGATTGAGTTTCTGCCCCAAACAGGCCACACTGGATAGTACCAATGGATGCAGCAGCCCACCACATGCATGTTGTGGCCAATTCCCACTTCCTTTGTTGCAGATCTGACAGATTTATGCCAGGAATATCCCATTAGACCTGTGGACTATTGGGGCCAACTTCTTTATGAGTGACAAATGCTTGGAAAAATCCAACAGCCAGATTAATATAAATGCAAACAGATGAATGTTGAAAATGCAGCAGGATGCAAAGATCAGAAGTGAAAATATGAGAAGGGTAAGCTTTGAAAGCCTTTTTTTTGACTCTGATTCTTATCTTTCTAGGATTTCTTTAAGTGGGATTGGTTTTGCATGTGTTAGTTCTCAATGTTTTCATTACTCAATGCTGTGCATCCAACAGTGCGAAGGACTACCACCCACGTAGGGCCGGACCGGCCAAATAAGAAATTTCCTAAGTGTCCACTGTGAAACGTTCCATAGCACTGTGTTATCAGCATCTCTGTGTTTCCATGAGAATCCCAAAGATTCCCTTTCCTCTTTCAGGGGAGCCGGTTTGCCTGTACTCCCAAGGTAGTTCTCTGTGGCACAGAAGGTGCTAGTGCCATCATTACAGTGCTGCTGCCAAAGGTGGGACTGAAGCTGGGAAAGGTTGCAGCAAATGTAATAGAAATGCAGCTTTAAAATGTCTTTCACTAAAGTCTCAATAGATGGGAATAGCTGTGTTATACAGTAAAGGAATATCCCAAGTTTGATACTGTGTTTTTTTGCCAGGGTGGCACAATAATTGACCTCAGTACTTGTGGGTTAATGAGGGAGAATTAAGTCAGCTAAGGTCTGTTCTCCAGAGACTTCAACTGCATTATTTGCATTTCAGGACAATGGGTGAAGACAGGATCAGGTCCCACTGTGATGCCTTCTGCAGTTGATTAGCCTATTAACACTCCATTGAAGCTCATACATAAATAGGAATGGCCACCTGCACTCTTAATCTAACAAGGAGTCAAAGTCTTTTGTAACAGTATGAAATAGTAAATTGCCAATAGTAAAAATAAATATTTCAAAAATGTGGTTTGCTCTCTGATTAACAGGTTAGTCCAAATTTTATTCTACACTTGAGTGTTCATATTGCAGTTATGCTTCAGAGTACTATTTCCCTTGTGTTATCCAGTGGCAGGAAATAACTCATAAACAACATAAATCATCATCCTTAATTCCAATAGATTTTTAGAATTTGTAGCCAGACTGAAATTGCAGAGGGACTTTAGGAGTAGGACTGTGTAAACATGTGATTCACCACAGATGCTTCAGTTTCATCATTTCCTTCCAGTTCAAGTAGAATAAGTGCTTTAAAAAAATCGTTTTTTTAATAATCAATAGTCTTATGAGATGCACTGGCAAGACTTCACAGAAGAGTGGACTGAAGAGTCTAGTAACCGCTTGCCGCATTCAGGCCCCTTTTTGGCAATTTATTATTGAAATTTGATTATCTTTTTTACTTAATTATTTTAATTTAACCTCTTTTTGAGCATTTAGGTGTTGGCGTTGAAATTATACTGTGTTTATTTTTGCTCCTAGTTTAATGTATTTTTCTTGCTTCCTTTAGGAATGTGCCTTTCCTTCTCTATGTATCATTTTCTGACTTGAGGATCTGCGTGTAATCAATTAATCCAAAATGTTCAACTTTTGAACAGGGGAAATTTCAACTCCCAGTAACACTCAGCAACCAGCTGCTAGGAACTGCATGAGAATGACCTTTGGATTTGACCTTTGGTTTTTAAAATAGAAGGTCAATTTTCATGAATAGCAAGGCAACCAATGGAACATAAGTTACAATCTGTCCTCTTCCCTGCTTCTATCCATATTTGGACTTGTCAAAGGGTGGTTACTCTGATCAAGTGAAGATTGTTGACCAGCCTTATATTACTGCCGCCAGGGTCTCACATGTGGAGCTGAGCTGTTTGCTTCATACTAGATGTATTGATCATCTCCTGGAATTCTATTGCACCTGTTCCAGGAACATCACCAAGTTACCAATTTTTGAACTAAATCATGTAAGACTCCTCATACTATTTCACACTTCCATATCCTAATCTCGCTATTGTTGATCGGCTAAGAGAATATGAATGTAAGCTAGCGAGAAACAGAAAGGTCGGCTGTAAAAGCTTAGGTGTGTGAAAAGGAAAAGACTAACGAGGACAAATGTGGGTCCAATACAGGCAGAGATGGGAGAATTTATTGTGGAGAAAAGGGAAATGGCGGAGAAACTAAACAATTACTTTGTGTCAATCTTCATGGAGAAAGATACAGAAAATCGCCCGGAAACACTAGGGAGCCAAGGGACTTGTGAAAATGAGGAACTGAAATAAATTAGTATTAATAAAGTGGCAGTACTTGAAAAATTAATTGGATTGAAGGTTGATAAACCCCCTGGACCTGATGAGCTGCGTCACAGGTAGCTGGCTATAGAGATAGTAGATGCATTGGTGGTTATCTTTCAAAATTCTATAGATTTTGGAAATGTTCCTGCAGACTGGAAAGTATCAAATGTAACTCCACTATTTAAGAAGGGAGGTAGGGAGAAAACGAAGAGCTACAGACCTGTTAGTCTGATAACTAGACACTTTGGGAATAGCCAACATGGATTTGTGAAAGGGAAATCATGTTTGACAAACGTGTTGGAGTTTGTTGAGGATGTTACTTGTAGCATTGATAAGGTAGAACCAGTGGATGTGGTGTATTTGGATTTTCAGAAGACTTTTGATAAGGTTAGTAAACAAAATTAGATCACATAGGATTGGGGGTAATTTACTGGTTTGGACTGAGAACTGGTTAGCAGACAGAAAACAGAGTAGGGATAAAAAGGTCATTTTCAGGATTGCAGGCGGTGACTAGTGGGGTACTGCAAGGATCGGTGCTGGGGCCACAGCTGTTCACAATCTATATAAATGATTTGGATATGGATACCAAATGTAATATTTCCAAACTCGCTGATGACACTAAACTAAGTGGGAATTTAAGTTGTGAGGACGATACAAGGAGAATTCAAGGACAGGGTAAGTGAATGGGCAAGAACATGGCAGATGGAATATGATGTGAATAAGCATGGAGTTATCCACTTTGGCAGAAAAAAAATAGAAAGGTGGAGTATTTCTTAAATTGTAAGAGGTTGGGAAGTGTTGATGTCCAAAAGGACTTGTTCATGAGTCA
Source organism: Cetorhinus maximus (assembly GCF_964194155.1). Lineage (NCBI taxonomy): Eukaryota > Metazoa > Chordata > Chondrichthyes > Lamniformes > Cetorhinidae > Cetorhinus > Cetorhinus maximus. Next base: position 70,863,491 of record NC_135888.1, read on the forward strand.
GTAAAAACTAACAGGAAGGTGCAGCAAGCAATCAGGAAGGCAAATGGAATGTTGGCCTTCATTGCAAGGGGATTTGAGTACAGGAGTAAAGATATCTTCCTGCAGTAGAGTCTTGGTGAGACTGCACCTGGAGTATTGTGCACATTTTTGGTCTCCTTATCTAAGGAAGGATATTCTTGCCATAGAGGAAGTGCAACAGAGGTTCACTAGACTAATCTCTGGGACAGTGAGATTGTCTTGAGGAGAGATCGGGGAAACATGGCCTGTATTCGCTAGAGTTTCAAAGAATGAGAGGTGATATCATTGAAGCTTACAAAACTCTTACAGGGCATGATAGGGTAGATGTAGAGAGGATGTTTCCCCTGGATGGTGAGTCTAGAATGAGGAGACACAGTCTCAGAATAAGGGACAGGCCATTTAAGATGGAGATCAGGAGGAATTTCTTCACTTTGAGGGTGGTGAATCTTTGGAATTTTCTACCCCAGAGAGCTCTGGGAGCTCAATCATTGAGCATGTTCAAGAGAGAAATCAATAGATTTCTGGAGACTAAAGATATCAAGGGATATGGGGATAGCACAGGAAAGTGTCGAAGTGAGGTAGGTGATCAGCCATGATCTAATTGAATGGAGGAGCAGGCTCGACAGGCCGAATGGCCTACTCCTGCAGCTATATTTCTATGTTCCTAGTTGTGTCTTTCCCATTTTCATGGTTTGACGATAACTAACACAATTCTGTGAAATTGGAAAAATCCTCAAAGAAACTTGTGAAGTATCAATGTGTGAATGATTTACCTTGCAGCTTTGAAGTGGCCATTCCTATTGCTCTTCAATTACCTCTAGGAGCCGTGCTGATGGTTCTTCCCTTCACTTTTCCACCCCCTTCACCTCTGTAATGTTATCTGACCTACTCTTAACATTTGCCTATAACAGAGTAGTTGCGGTCACAAATTCAATAGGGTCACGAGAAATCCAGTCAGTGTTACCTCTGCATACTATGCTACCTATACTTAATAATACTTAAAGTAAGTGCATGGCTCATGAAGGGTGACTTTAAAACTACATGACTGATATAGGGCTTTAAGAATAGACTTTTTAAAGAATGTGCAAAATTGACAGGCAAGAAAAGATGAGTTGGTCAATCAAACCTACCCCACACCATGATGGCTAAAGCATCATGGCTTGCACTTCTTCCCTCCTCCTAAGGCCATGTAATCTCCTGGTGGGTGGCAATGGTTACTGAGAGTTCCTTAATGCATTGCAGACTTCTGGTTTTGAATATTTGCCAGGGTATTTCCCAAAATCGTCTGCCTGGCTGTGATACATAACAAAATAAAGGAGTGTGCTTTGCTTTGTATGGAAGATTACTGGCATCCACTGCGTTCCTAATGCTTCATCTGAAGGATGTGACAGTGTTCTTGGAATTTGCAAAAGTATATTAATGCTACTGATGTCACCGTGGCTGATAAAGTGTCAAAGTATGAACCTGTAAATACTAGTAGCTGCCTGAATTGCCAAAAGACGCCCTGTTACCCATTGGGGGTTGGCTCACAATATCACAGAAACCTACTCACCCAGCCATGCTGCTGATAATTAAATTGTTGCATTTCCCAGATCATCTGCTTTATATGTCCACAGTGATTTATATTCTTCAGGAATCAATTGATGCCTAACACTTGTTCACCCCTTTTACCTAGCCTTCAATTACTCAGCGCTCAAGTCAGTTTCTTTAGTACCTAGCCAGCCCTCTAGGTGGAGCAGGGCACCTTAGGGAATATGGCATTCCCATCAATTTCCTGTCACCTGATTCACATACCAGCACAGCTGTTGGAAACTATTGAGTGCTTAATATGATCCCCTGCCCCTGACCCAGAAATGATGTTTGAGGTCAGTGCCACATTAGAGAGGTAAGATAAAATGTAAAAACTGTAGGAATGTTAGCACTGCTATGCAAAGTGTGGAATCCAATCTGCACATGTAATAATAACCACACCATATTTAATTCATTTAAAATCATACTTTTCTGTCGCAAGTTTTTAAATACTACAAAATCATCTTTCTACAGTGGATGAAGGATAGTGAACCAATGTCACTTGCTGATGGCAGCAATGCGTGGCCAAGTTAGCTCTTGGACTGAGAGACAGAGGTCAGATTAAAGTACGCGTCAATAGCCGAGTGCTTTAATCAGCTCAAACTTGCTGATTCTGGAATGGAGGCTCCTCAGGCCTTACATTGCTAACATTAATTGATGCTGTCAAGCAAAGAACTTCAGGTTCAGCAATTACTAGGCAGTTTGTTCTTTTACTTTATTTGACAGTTAGCAATTTTGAACACTTAAGCATTCTGTCCTTGGTTTCTGTTTTTGTCTACTTTTTAGGACTTTGGTCTTTATACAGGAATGTAGCTTGTGTTCTACTTTTTTCTGCTGACTGTTAGCATTTTGAAAGTGCTTTTACAGTGTACCAGTCACTGCTTCCAGTTAGTGGCTGCTGGATAACTAATTCTATTCATTCATCTATTTAGAAATATTAACTCTTTGCCAATACAGAAAGAAAAAGACTTCCCAGTCAAATGGCTGTCCTTCTATCAAACCACCATTCATAAAATCTGAGCTCGATAGAGCAACTTGTAAATAATCCTTGTAATTGTTCTGATATATTTAATCACATACATCAGGTACTTGTGCACTGATATCCTTTAGGAGGCTTATTTCTTTATCCTTTCATTTCTCAGGCTGGGGACCTTTTCCATCATTAGTTAATCAGAATGGTCTTCCTTGCCAGATCTCTCTTTCTACCCTTGTGAAGGTACTGAAGCGTTGCTTCCCGGGGGACAAGCTAATGAGGTCACTGAGAGTCAGGTGCCTGTGCCTAGGAGCTGAAACAGTGAGAGACAGCAGGCAATTTGACTGTGTGGTGGCATCGCAGCCTAACCCAATCCAACCAATTTTCACATTTGCACACTTTTATCATAAATCATTAGATAACAATTCAACAGCAGAATCCTGGTCCTTAGGGGTGTTGAGGTCAGGTAGACTGCCCCTGTGCCCCTCTGGCTGGGGTCAGCTAACGCACCATGGCCTGGGGTTTGAAATTGGGACAATTGTAGCCTGCATGGCTCATCTACTCATTGCAGAAACCTGCAGCAGAGGAGTTCAATGTAAGAGTTAGCTTGAATTAGCCATGTGGAACTATAAAGGAATGCCTTTGAGGCAAGGGCCAGCAGAATTCAACACAGGAGGAAAATGACAGAAGGGCAACAGCGACAGTGGTTATTTGTAATTAGAAAAGGTTACAGGGATAGGGAGGGGTAAGGCCATGAAGGGATTTGAAAACAATTGATAGTGACTGCACTTGACATCAAGGCAGCAGTTAACAGGAGCCCCAGCCAAATCGAAGTCAATGGGAATCAGGGGAATCTTCTCCACGGTTGGAATCATATCTAGCATTGGAGGCCAACAGAGCATTGCTAAAGAATTTCCTCAGGGCAGTGACCTAGCCCAAACATCTTCAGCTGCTTCATCAATGACTTTCTTTCCATCTTAAGGTCAGACATAGGGAAGTTTGTCGATAATCAAACAGTGTTCAGTTCTATTCACAATTCCTCGGACAATAAAGGCAACTGGGCCTGCATACACCAGGACCTGGACAGCATTCAGGTTTGGGCTAATAATGGCAGGTAACATTCATGCCACGTAAGTGTCAGGCAATGACCATCTCCTCCACAGAGAGTCTAACCACCTCCCCTTGACATTTAATGCCATTACCAACGCCAAATCTTGGGGATTACCATTGACTAGAAATTTAACTGGACCAGCCATGTAAGTACTGCAGCTACAAGAGCAGGTCAGAGTCTGGAAATTCTGCAGAGAGTAACTCACTTCCTAATTCCCCAAAGCCTGTCCACCATCTACAAAGCACAAGTCAAGAGTGTGATGGAATACTTTCTACTTGCTTGGATGAATGCAGCTCAAGCAACACTCAAGGCTCGACACTATCCAGGACAATATAGCCTGCTAGATTGGCACTCCATCCACCACTTTAAACATTCACTCCACCACCAGTGCACAGTTGCAGCAGTGTGTACCATATACAAAATGCACTGCAGCAATGTTGCTGCATTTCTTCAACAGCACCTTCTAAACCTGCAATCTCTAGATGGAAGGAAAAGGGCAGCAGATGCATGGGAATGCCACCAGCTGCAAGTTCACTTCCAAGTCATGCATCACCCTGATTTAGAAATATATCAGCATTCCTTCATCGTCACTGGATCAAAATCCTGGAACTCCAGCACTGTGGGAGTACCAACACCACAAAGGCTGCAGCGGTTCAAGAAAGTGGCTCCCAATCACCTTCTCAAGGGCAATTCAAGATGTGCAATAAATCCTGGCCTTGCCAGCAATGCCTACATCCCATGAAGGGATAAAAAATACTTCCTTCTAGAAATTCTCAGAGGACTTATCCTAAAACAAAAGTGTTTTGCTACTGTCCTTTATTGGATATCTTACAGGAATTACCAGGAAAAAGGGAGTATTAGGTCATGGGGACCTAATCTTCCACCTTGGTTTTGAAGATGGGAGCAGGAGACATGTGGCCAGTCAGAGCATCACCAGGTGCCGGAGGAGAAAGAGGCAGACAAGGAAGGCCCCAGATTCATGCTGACTCGTCCCAATCTGATGATCATGAGAGACCAGCCATTTACCACCAGGAAATCCGCTGGAGGATCAAACTCAGGAGCCACAAGAGAAGGAGTAGGAAGCTGAAAGAACTAGTCGAAGCACCAAAGGTTCCAGGTAGAAAGCCCACACTGAGAAGGGCACTTACTGCCATCTAGCTGAAGACTGAATCTGAGACATGTCTTCCACAATCAGACGTCAGAGTACGGTTATCACGTCTTACCTTCCAAGACTGAGGACGCATCAGGAAGTCAACCATCTGGTCTGAATCCCATCCATTTATTCCCTATGAAGATCACCATAGAAAAGACCACCAATTCCACTGGTACCCAATTATTGGAATCTTCATTGATAGCAAAAACATATAAACAAATCCCCATTACGAAAGTAACAGCACGTACAGATACTGAACTATTAATATTGGTGTTTACCCTTAGGGTCTATCTTACATGTGCTCTTGCCACTCTGGTTCTTCTCCCAATTGCAGGAGCATGGAAGGGGGAGGTGGGAGGGGTGGGTGGTGGTTGTGGGTGGGGGGAGGGTGCGTAGGGGGTGAATGACTGCTGAGATCTGAAGAGGACAGTTCAGATATCCTCCTGTGACGTCCTCAAGAGGCTATGGGCTGCAATGGCCTTGCTTTTTGTTCCACCGTCTCAGCAAGGGGTTAAGAAGTCTGGGCTGCCTGGCTGACAGGCAGTTGAGTGGTGGGGAGGGAGCAGGAATTCTGCCATCTGGAGAGAGGCCAATGGTTTCCTGCTTCATGATTTCCAAGCTACTACCTTGGGCTTTTCCCTTCAGCCAGCCTAGTGATCTGCTGGGGGGCAAATCTTTGGGCATCTGCGACACTGTGTGCAAGCCCCTTTCAACTAAGGAGCCCAGAGCTCCAATGGCAGCTGTCTGGGACTCCACTGCAGCACTTTGCACTATCTGCATTTTCTGTGGATCAGCAATGGAAGCTGTTTGGGCATCTGTTGCAGTACTTTGGAGTTAATTGGAAACTGCAATGGCTGCAGTGGAAGCTGTGACCCATGTCATCAGATGCAGTATGATGTCAGGCTCCACAGGTCAATGGCTGGAATTGCCCAGGCTCTCCACACTGGACAGGATCGGTTCCAGACTGTGTGTCAAGCCATGGACCAAGATGGAACTGGGCTCCTCCATCTCTCCAGCCACAACCCTAAGTTTTCAGGCAGGTTGTCTATTGCACCAGGCATTTGGTTTGTCAAACTCATTGGCCACCTTCTAAAGCTTGGCAGTAGAAGGTCTGATGCCTCCACACCAGAACTAGTATGCCCACCTCCTGACCTGACTCCCCTCACTCTCCCTCCCCAGCTAGGTGGCACCTGTGGTGTCCCTTCCGCTTGGTGTGTATGCTGCCCATTAGTGCCTGGTACATGCCACAATGCAGATCTATCCCTAGCTTCTAAGTTCACTAAATCATAGAATAGTTAACGCACAGAAGGAGGCCCTTCAGCCCATCATATCTGTGCTGGCTCCCTGAAGGAGCAATTCACCTAGAACCAGTCCGCCACCTTCCCCTCGAGCCCTGCATATTTTTCCTTTTCAGGTAACAATCCAATTCCCTCTTGAATGCCTCAATTGAACCTACCTCCACCAGGCTCCCAGGCAGTGAATTCCAGATCTAACTACTTATTGCATGAAAACGTTTTTCCTCATGCCACCATTGCTTCTTTTGCCAATTACCTTAAATCTGTGTTGTCTGGTTCTCAATCCTGCCACCAACTGGAACAGTTTCTCCCTATCTACTCTGTCCAGACACTTCATGATTTTGAATACTTCTATCAAATCTCCTCTCAACCTTCTCTTCTCCAAGGAGAACAGTCTCAGCTTCTCCAATCTATCTACAACACTGAAGTTGCTCAATCCTGGAACCATTCTTGTGAATCTGTTCCTCATCCTCTCCGATGCCTTCACTGTTAATGGTATGTTAATTAGGAGGATATGTGCGATGAAACTACATAAAGCTGGAGGATAGGTTTGTGAATTAGAGATCAGAGATAGACGTGAATATGTAAGGAAGCTGGATGGCCATATTCCTCATGTTCCCTGCTCTGCCTGTGGTCCGAAGTTTGCCACTCCCCACCTGATCATGACACCAGCTTTGCCTCCTCAAGGAGAGTGATCTCATGCATTTGTGCTTCCCCTCCTCCAATCAAGTTCTGCTGGTGCCTGTTATTTTCTAGCTTGCCTTGGAAAATAAAGACTTGTGATTGTGAATGACTGTGCTGACAGAGGTATATATATCTGTGTGTGTGTGTGTGTGTGTATAATGTCTCACATGTTGAAGAACTGTGAGATGTGTCTGACGTGTACTGCTAGTGAAGGATGCAATAGTGTGATGTGTGTGACTGTCAGTATTTAGTTAGAGGGGGAATGGAAAACATTGAGGTTGTGATGCTGGTAGTGAAGGTGCAGTTATTGTGTTTGTGAGATGGGATCTCAGTTTGAATGTCCATGCCAAATCATTGATTTCTTCACAACATTGGAACCATGTCCTGTGGGTGTCACCTCCTTGATGATCTCCCCCCAAACCCACTAAAACCAGCTGCCTCTTTCCTCCTTGAAGGTACAGAACATCCCTCTTTCTCTGGCCCTCTTCCACCAGGACCTCGAAAGCCATGAGCAAGAACCTTTGAGTCCTCTCCCTCAGTCCCTGAGCCAATCTGAAACACTCTTGTCTGTCGACCAGTGCACTCCGCACCTTCAGCGGAAATGATTGCATGGAAGCTACTTAATTGGTCCAATCAGTGCTTGAGTGCTAAATGTGTAGGTATCCAGTAAATGCTTAGGTATCCAGCTTAGCACCTCCAGACATGTTTAAATTATGGTAATCAGCAATTTAATCCCAAACTTGTGGGCGTAAACCAGCATTTTAAAAAGGTGAGTCTTCTTAGCCAGTATCCACTTAGCACCTGTTTTCACCCTCCCTCCCAAAGTAACCCACAGAAACTTTAAAATTCAATTCACACTGAGCCAAAATGTATCACAATGCACACAAGAAAGTTTGGGAGGTAGAAGACCTGTAATGGTAATAAGACAAAGTTCTAAATGGCTGCCACACAATAACCAGCCACATGTTTCTCTTTTTGGGTTATCCCTTGCTAGAATGAGCTCTGTGTTCTTGATATGCTTTTGTCCTTGTTGCTAGGCATTTTCTCCTTACAGTGCAAAATAGCTGCTATTTTTAGTCAGGAAAAGCTCAGAGATAATCAGTGTACAACATTTCTTCAAAAAGAGATCTTTGCAAACCAGAAAACAATTTAGAAATGAGAACATAAATAATTTAAGGTTTATTACTTATGTTATTATATTAATCATATTACTTCTGTTTGTATTAAAATAATTAAGGCCAGGTTTTTACGGACTCTCCCGCCCAGAGGGATATTACGGCCTCGCCGAAGTGAATGGAGATTTAAATGACTCACCGCATCCGCCGGGGGGAGGCACACCGTGGCGGGGCTGTAAAATCCTGACCTAACTGTATTAGATCAGAAATACTTTTTCAACCCAATTATTTACTTATTTTCAATTTGTACAAATATGTTTTATCATGCAGTAAACATGACATGCATGTTATCGGGAATACTGAACAAGTAATTGGAACCATATATTCCAATAATTTTATTGCCGATCATGCTTACCTAAATTTTAAGTCCTACATCCTTCCAACATTGATGATACTGTGGCAAAATGTTTCCTATAGCAACCATTTTGGTTAGGCTGGGTGGAATCCTTTTTTTGTGTAAGCCTTTAGAGTGAAAACAATTTTGTGAAATGCATCTTTTGACAATTATTTATAAACTTATTTTTCATACTTGTCAAGTCTAATGTACTTTAATCCCCAATCATTCTAAATTGTTCCTCCAAGGATATGATGGTCAATAATTGTCTGGCCTAAGCTCGATTTCCTGGCACTATGCACACATGTGTTATTGGTTAACTGTATCACAGTTGACATCAATCTATCAGGATGGTTAATGAGGGCATATCTTTATAGAACGGGGGAATTTTCTTAGGTATCCATTGATTTGCAATATATTTAAATAGAAATAGCTGATGGATCATTAAGACATTTTAGTTCTGGTTTGCTGGTTTATTGGTTGATCTGTAGCCAGCACTTTAACAGATTGCAGGTACTACTCTGTTAGACATCAACATTAGTGTTCTTGTCATTAATGATGTTTAATAATTAATGACCTATATGTAATTTCTAATCAATACAAAAGCGTTCAGCAGATGTACCTTCATATTTCTTTATCACAGGCTGTGGAAAAAAGGACAAATCTAGCTTGTTACTGTCAGAACTACAGAGATGGATTGCAAATTTCATCCTTTGCTCTCTGCAACAATCACCATATATAACAGTGGCACTGCATCACTGTGCCCCCCAGAGAGGCGTGACTGGAACAGTCTTCTCTGCACACTGCCCATCAAACCCATATCCCGGAAATGTTCCCCAGCTGGAAATTATGCCAACTTTCATAGAGGCATAGAGGTCTACAGCATAGAAAAAGGCCCTTTGGCCCATCGAGTCTGCACCAGCCAAACAAGTATCTAACTATTCTAATCCCATTTTCCAGCACTAGGCCCATAGCCTTGTGTGCCATGGCATCGCAAGTGCACATCCAAATACTTCTTAAATGTTATGAGGGTTTCTGCCTCTACCACCCTTTCAGGCAGTGAGTTCCAGATTCCCACCACCCTCTGGGTGAAATAATTCTTCCTCACATCCCCTCTAAACCTCCTGCCCCTTACCTTAAATCTATGCCTCCTGGTTATTGATCCCTCCACCAAGGGAAAAGTTCCTTCCTGTCTACCCTATCTATGCCCCTCATAATTTTATACACCTCAATCGTGTCCCCCCTCAATCTCCTCTGCTCCAGGGAAAATAACCCCAGTCTATCCAATCTCTCCTCATAACTAAAATTCTCCAACCCAGGCAACATCCTGGTAAATCTCCTCTGTACTCTCCCTATTGCAATCACATCCTTCCTATAATGCGGATTCCAGAACTGCACGCAATACACTAGCTGTGGCCTAACTAGCATTTTGTACAATTGGTAAGAAGGTGCCAAGAAGGTGAACACAGCAGGACAGTTTGTTGTGCAGTGTCATGACACAGAATGATAATGAGCAGGTTTCTTGCTCACCAAATAGTGAGGCTCTGGTAAATTTAATCTCCACCAGGATTTTCCAAAAAAAGGTCACAATTATAACACTGTAATGTCAGACAGGTTTTGGAGCAAGTTTGGTATCTCTACACAGTATAATATGTGGTACAGTCAACAAATTACAAGTCAACAAATACTGCAGCTTTCACAGCACCAAGCATTCTGGACAAATGATTCAAACAAATCTACCAAATAATATTTAAAGAGATTGACATTATTGTGACGGAAGTAGTTACTATCAATTTCAGAGTTTTGTGTGTTTAGATTTTATTTTACAGCCATGCACGTAGGTTTTCTCAATGTTTGGGGGATTTGTGCATCTTTGGCTCTACTAAAACATGTTGGATTAAATTTTAATTTGAGAGGGAGGCAGCCATGGCCTTTACCAACCCTGCAAGGCTTGTGCCTGTGTTTACAGTTGCCGTGGTTATCTGTAAAATAATGACAAAGATATTTATTGCAGTAAACAGAGCATCAGAAATATGAATTGATATTGTTTAATGACTAAGGGAAGACCAATCATGGAATGTGTGGTGAAATAATTGGCAAATAAAAACTCTCCCGAGTCGTCTTATCTGTGATGGTTTTTGTCACCTTTATTCCTGTGTCTGCCTCTAACACTGCATGATCAGCCTGCACTTAGTGATAGTGAATTCTGAAGTTCCGCATTACAGACAGTTTAATCATACTATAAAACATAATCCACTGATGTTTAATTGAATCTGTGAAATTCTAGCATTCCGACATTCTGACTAAAGCAGAGAATAAAGTAATGCTTTCTGCCAGTAATTGATAAACATTCAGCTGCATCATCAAGCTAACCGTGCATCTGTTACTTCTGTTCATAATCGCAATCACCGTGTTGCCAGGCAGCCAAGCACTGGCTTCAATGCCCAACAGACACCAATTATGCAAATAATGCCAGGGACAAGATTATTCATATTCAGCTGTTGATGCTTCAGTCACATCTGCTCATCGATTTTGCAAATTTATGCTGATTCAGTAATAGCCTCTCCAGTCATTAGTACGCCTGCAATCCTATCCATCTGATGCTCTCTCCTTCTCAACTCCTGTCACTTTCTCTTATGGAATAAGGAAACCTCTGATGATTAAAACAGCAATTGCATAGTGTGAATAAATATATGATCCAGACATTTAAGGTTTTATAAATAAAAGACATTTTTTTTCCTCCGACATCAACTTTAGCCTGACAAAACAATACCTTTAGCCCTGATTTTAAGCCAGGGCAGGAATTGGTCAGGCAGATGGGGGGTAAGGCAAGTGGTAAAGCGTCCTGACCTTGGCATGTGAGCCCCAGGAGATTTTCCATCCTGGCCCTTATTCGTATGCCCTCAGTCAGTTTCCCACTCGAGAACCTACAGGAAGAGGCTACCGTGCAGCAGCAAAAGGCTGCCATCGTGTGCTAGAGAAATGATCCCTTGCATTCAGGTACATCATGAGGAGGGGATTTCGGGAGGGCCTCATGATTGAGGTGGAGGAGTTGGGTCAAGGGAGGCCTGAACTTGCCTCATGGACCTTGAAAGAGATTGCCTGTGTTGTGTTTTTCTTCTCCTTGTGCTTACTTAGTGGATAAACATCAAGGCACTAGCCACACATAAGGGATCAGTTAACACAAAAATACATAGGTTCACTTATTAAGGATCTGAAAGTTGGTAGCAGTATTACACAGCTGGAGAACTTATACACCTCTCTGAGTTGGTAGCTTCCTCAGAACAAACTGAAATTAAATCTGAATCACATGATACATTGCATAATTTCCTTCTAGTAATGTATACAGAAAACACAACCACATCTACTTAAAGGTTTACCACAACAGTCTGCTTCTGGTCCCACAATTTCGTAAAAGTTAAATAGACATACTTTTTTGAGCCTCCTCTGGTTCCAACTCCTCTAGCCACTAGAAAGGTCTGGTTGGAAAAGAACAATCATCTTTCCACTCAGGCAAGGAGCTGAAAAAGCATAGGTGAGCACTGATTAAGTCATCAGAGTCCAATCTGCATACTTAAAGTAGTTTCTGCTGTGCCATGCCAAACATTCCCACACCGTGAAAATAACGGGCACTTCTCACCTCAGAGACAGAGTGAACCTTCAGGAATGTTGGTTCTGTTGACGCTTTGAGATATGGGGTTTGATTTTACGTGCCCCCGCCAGGCATGTTTTCGGCGGGTGAGGCATTTAAAATAGGCCGGGTGCCCAGCCCATGTCCTTCCCGGTCACCCCCAGGATCACCCTGTAAGACAGTTGGTGGGCAGGTGCCAAAATCGGCAACTCACCGACCAAATATAAGGAAATAATAAAGGGTCAACTGAGCTTTTTGACAAGCCAGTTCACCCTGGTAACACGTTGCCCACACGATAATACTGGTCCAGTGCCTAATAACCTCACTTTTGGGCTTACATATAAAAAATGGCCTTGGGTGAGGCACTAAGCAGTTACCACCACCTGTGGAATTGTACCCCAAGTTGGTGATTATCTAGTAGAAAATGGGATTTAAGGGTTATAAACTGAGATTAAAGCCTTGATGGTTAAATAATTATGGACTACCCATGGTATGTTTTCAGTACCTATCAAGAATATGTGGAGTAAGCTCATTTCTCTAGCTATTTGGAAGTTTTATTTGGTATTAGTTGTCTTTTTTATGAATTTTGAATTGAGCTTAAGGTAATAACAGTGTAAACAGTACATTGGAGAGAATTAACTCAATGGATCAAATGGCCTTTTCTCATTGCTTATGCTCTTGTCACTTCAGGAGAAGAAGGTAAAAAAGAGGAGGAAATTGGAAGGGTATGAAAAATATCAAAAATACTAAGGCCCAGAAATTCAGCTGTTTTGCACCCAGTATGACAGCCATGAAAGCATAGGTTTGTAAAAAGTGGAAACATGAGGTTCTCCATATCAGTGAAGAAAGAAAGATTGGTGTTGTTTTGGACAGGGGAGAAATTGTGGAATGGTTCCCCTTTTATGTTACCTTGCGACTGCCTGAAGATAGACGTGTTCTTAAAAAAAACAAAAAAGTGTTTTAACACCTTGAGTGCCATGACTGTTAAGAATAGACAAATGACAGATTTTCTCATAAGTTTTTTTTAAAAAGAAGGATAAATGTTTATTATTCAACACCCAGAATGTATTTGCAACTACACCTACTCAAACACTTATACAGATATATATACATATAATACACAGAAGAAAAGATAGTGATTATAAATGAGGTAGCATGCACTTATTGTCTTAAAAGTCCAAAAATTCACTTTCACACTTGCTTCTCTTGAGATGAAGTCTTGAAACATTGCAGCCCATGATTCCCTTTCGGTCTACTGAAGGTTGATTTGCGGTGGTTTACTGCTTAAAGGAGCAGGTTTCTCTTGCCTCGCTCCAGTCAAGGTGCAGTCAAACTCCTGCAGCGGGGAGGCAATGGCGTAGTGGTACTGTCACTGGACTAGTGATCCAGTGTTACAACCAGTCCCCAGGCAAGGTTCCCCCAATTTGTTATGATCCAGGTGAGGTACCCCAAATTGTTATGCCCCCGTGTGAGGAGGGATGAACTGGCTCCATTTTTTTGTTGAAGCTCCTTGGTTGGTCACAACAAGGTTAATTTAAAAAGGATCCCTTCCCTTGTGGATGCCTTTTCCCAGTCCAAACGTATTTATGTTTTAAAAGGAGCCAGTTTAACCAGGCTTACTTGAGTTAAAGAAAGAATGAGTATATTAGTTGCTAAACACGAAAAAAAATATAAAACGCAACACACATACAGATAGATTAGAAATGAGAGATTGAGTCCAAAAATAAAAGTTAAAAAGATATACAAATCAGCCCTTTGGCTTGTTCATGAGGAGAAGATGATAAGATGTTGTGGCTGTTAAGTTGGGGTGATTCCGGTCATGCTGACTTTGGCAGTTGAGCAATTGGTTTGGAGATTCTTGGTTCTGCAGGTTAGCTGAAATGAATAGCCTGTTTCCTTTTTGACTGTGGCTTTTCTGACTTGGGACTTGCTTTTAGCTATCAGAGAGAGAGACTTTTTTACCTGCAAGCACAGGGTTGCTCAGTTGGTGTTCTTCAGCTGTGACCATCACAGTACACACACGAGAACAGAACACCAGACCAGCACACAGAACTAGGGTTGCAGTTGGCTTTTTAAAATCCCTTTCCTTGTGTATTCCTGGAAGGGAAAAAACAAACATGTCTTTTGCCTAGTTCTGTTTTCTTTTCATCTCAGCTCATGTTCACAGTCTGGGATATAACTCAACAGGAAGTGGTTTCGGCTGAAGTGGTAATCATTTTCCATTATCTTTGCAGCCACAGGAGATTACAGTTCTGTTTGCATTGTATCTTTTCCTTTGAAGTGCCTCTGTCTGAAATAGGTTGTGTCACACCTTTTACGTGAGACATTCCATTCTCTCTCAATTAGATGGTCAACTAATCCACATAGGGATGTTCCAGCCAGTGGCTACCTTACGGTTAAAGCCAGCTTTTGCTTGTATGTCCTTTTTAAAAAAACACATATCTTAGTTAAACGTTCAATATGCCCATAAGTAACCCCGGGGGGTAATTCTGGGGACCCAGGTTCAAATCCCACCAGGTGGTGAAATTTGAATTCAATAAAACTCTGGAATTAACAGCCTAATGATGATAATGAAACTATTGTTGTAAAAACCCATCTGGTTCACTAATGTCTTTTAAGGAAGGAAATCTGCCGTCCTTACCTGGTCTGGCCTACATGTGACCCCAGACCCACAGCAATGTGGTTGACTCTAAATGTCATCTGAAATGGCCTAACAAGCCACTCAGTTGTATCAATCCACTAAAAAATCTCAAAGGAATGAAACTGGATGGACCACCTGGCATTGACCTAGGCACCGGAAACGACAACGGCAAACTCAGCCCTATTCACCCTGTAAAGTCCTCCTTACTAACATTGGGGGCTAGTTTCAAATTTGGGAGAGCTGTCTCATTGTCTAGTCAAGCAACAGCCTGACATAATCGTACTCCTGGAAACATGCCTTACAATGTCCCAGGAGCTACCATCGCCATCTCTGTATATACCCTGTCCCACTAGCAAGTCAGACCCAGCAGTGGTATACAGTCAGGAGGGAGTTATCATGGGAGTCCTCCGCATTGGCTCAGGGCCCCATGAAGTCTCATGACATCAGGTCAAACATGGGCAAGGAAACTTCCTGCTGATTACCATGTACTGCCCTCCCAGCTGATGAATCAGTGCTCCTCCATGTTGAACACCACTTTCAGGAAGCACTGAGGGTGGCAAGGGTGTAGAATATACTTTGGGTGTGGAATTTCAATGTCCATCACCAAGAGTGGCTCGGTAGCACCACTACTGACCAAGCTGGCTGAGTCCTAAAGGACATAGTTACTAGACTGGGTCTGCAGCAGGTTGTGAGAGAACCAAAGAGAGGGAAAAACATACTTGACCTCATCCTCACCAACCTGCCTGCTACAAATGCATCTTGTCCATGACAATATTGGTAGGAGTGACCACTGCACAGTCCTTGTGGAGACTAAGTTCCATCTTCACATTGAGGATACCCTCCACCGTGTTGTGTGGCACTACCACTGTGCTAAATGGGATAGATTTTGAACAGATCTATCAACGCAAGACTGGGCATCTATGAGGCACTGTGGGCCATCAGCAGCAGCAGAATTGTACTCAACCACAATCTGTAACCTCATGACCTGGCATATCCTCCCTCTACCATTACCATCAAGCTGGGTGATCAACCCTGGTTCAATGAAGAATTCAGGAGGGCATGCCAGGAGCAGCACAAGGCATACCTATGAATGAGATGTTAACCTAGTTAAGCTACAATACAGCTACAATGGACTGCTTCCATGACAAACAGAATAAGCAGTAAATGATAGACAGAACTAAACGATTCCACAACCAATGGAACAGATCTAAGCTCTGCAGTCCTGCAACATCCAGTTGTGAATGGTGGTGGACAATTAAACAGCTCACTGGAGGAGGAGGGTCCACAAATGTACCCACCCTCAGTGATGAGGGAGCCCAACACATCAGTGTAAAAGATAAGGCTGATGCCAGAAGTGCCGAGTGGATGATCTATCTTGGCATCACAGATGCCAGTCTTCAGCCAATTCCATTCACTCCATGTGGGGTTACCATTGACCAGAAACTGAACTGGACTAGCCATATAAATAGTGCAGCTACAAGGGCAGGTCAGAGGCTAGGAATCCTGCAATGAGTAACTCACCTCCTGACCCCCCAAAGCCTGTCCACCATCTACAAGGCACAAGTCAGGAGCCACTTGCCTCGATGAGTACAGCTCTCACAACACTCAAGAAGCTTGACACCATCAAGGGCAAAGCAGCCCACTTGTTGGCACCACATCCACAAACATTCATCACCAACGCACAGTAGTGGCAGTGTGTACCATCAACAAGATGCACTGCAGAAACTCACCAAGCCTCCTTAGACAGCACCTTCTAAACCTACGACCACTACCATCTAGAAGGACAAGGGCAGCAGATAGATGGGAATACCACCATCTGGAAGTTCCCCTCCAAGTCACTCACCATCCTGACTTGGAAATATATCACTGTTCCTTCAGTGTCATTGGGTCAAAATCCTGGAACTCCCTACCTAACAGCACTATGGGTGTACCTACACCACATGGACTGCAGTGGTTCAAGAAGGCAGCTCACCACCACCTTCTCAAGGGCAACTAGGGATGGGCAATAAATGCTGGCCCAGCCAGCAGAGTACACATCCTGTGAATGAATTAAAAAAATCAAGGAACAGCTGAAGTCACTGGATACTGCAAAGGCTGTGAGACCTGACAACATTCCAGCAATAGTACTGAAGACTTGTGCTTCAGAACTTGCCACACCCTGAGCCAAGCTGTTCCAGTACAGCTGCAACACTGGTATCTACCCGGCTATATGCAAAATTGCCCAGGTATGTCCTGTACACAAAAGACATGACAAATCCAACCTGGCCAATTAATGCCCCATCAGTCTACTCTCATTCATCAGTAAAGTAATGGAAGGAGTCAACAACAATGCTATCAAATGGCATTTGCTTAGCTATAACCTGCTCGCTGACACTGAGTTTGGGTTCCGCCAGGGCCCTTCAGCTCCTGGCCTCGTTACAGCCTTGGTTCAAACATGGACTAAAGAGCTGAATTTCTGAGGTGAGGTGAGAGTGACTGGCCTTGACATCAAGGTCGCATTTGACTGGGTGTGGCATCAAGAAGCCCTAGCAAAACTGGAGTCAATGGGAATCGGGTGAAAACTCTCCACTGGTTGGAGTCATACTAGCACAAAGAAAGCTGTTTGTAGTTGTTAGAGGTCAATCATCTCAGTTCCAGGACTTCGCTGCAGGAGTTCCTCAGGGTAGTGTTCTCGGCCCAACCATCTTCAGCTTCTTCATCAATGACCTTCCTTCCATCATAAGGTCAGAAGTGGGGATATTCGCTGATGATTGCACAATGTTCAGCACCATTCGCAGCTCCTCAGATACTGAGGCAGTAAATGTCCAAATGCAATATCCAGGCTTGGGCTGACAAGTGGCAAGTAACTTTTGCGCCACACAAATGCCAGGCAATGGCCATCTCTAACAAGAAAGAATCTAACCATCACCCCTTGACATTCAATGGCATCACTATCACTGAATCCCCCACTATCAACATCCTGGCGGTTACCATTGCCCAGAAACTGATTGGACCAGCCCTACAAATACTGTGGCTGCAAGAGCAGGTCACAGGCTAGGAATCCTATGACGAGTAACTCACCTCCTGACTCCTCAAAGCCTGTCCACCATCTATAAGGCACAAGTCAGGAGTGTGATGGAATACTCCCCACTTGCCTAACCGGCAACACCCAGATCCCAAGAATGAATTTTAAAAATCTGAAAACCTGGTATGGTTCTTTTATACAGATAGATAAAAGCCAGTCTGAATTCTCTTCCTTCTGATGGATCCTGTTCCTTTACTGGGGTGGAATTTTCTTCTTATTTTAAATGTGCCTTATTAAATGTCCATCATCAGAAACCTGGCCTCTGTCATGTGACTATAGCATTTGTTTCTCATCGTCCTCACAAATGGTCTCTGAAGACATGATCACTGGCATACAATAGGGTCCAACTTTCACCCATTCACATCTCATTGTGATATTTGGGGTTATTTTCATACCAATTCTTTGGAGTTTCGCTCTGAAGTCAAGAATGCTGTACGTCTACTGGGAACCAGTTTCTGTAATTATCTGGATAAGAGCAGCCATTAATGCATAGGAGAGGTTTGTTATATTTTAATAACTTTGAATGAGATGGCCCAAAAGTTCATTTGCATTTTAATGTCACGTCCAGGCATGCTGGCTCCATCCAGGGACTTGTGTAGCTCCATGTATTTTGGCTGGAAAGAAAAGGTCACCTGACCTCTCATCTCTATTTTGTTTGAAAATTAATGTGTCCATTCTCCATAAATCCATGAGTCTATATTGTGTGAGCTTGACAGTGTGCTGTACCCAGATCCAAGAAAGGCTTTGGTCTGTTTGCATATGCAAATAAAAGGCATAATGTGAGGCCTCCACAGCAGGATTGGTTTGCCCTGAGAAAAACAACACCTGCAAGCAACAAGGTATGTATTTAAATATACTTACCCGAATGTGGAACCGGGAGGAGCAGCTGTCAGCCACTGATTCCAGCCCCCAAGCTCCACTGATTGCCAATCTTCCCCTCTCCGGTGGGCATTGAACAACACCACCACAACCTCCCCAAAACCAACCCCCCCTCCCACCACCCCGCCACCCACAATTCATGCAGCTACCTCCAACACGATGGATGTAGATACCTCACCTTGATTGCCAGGAATTCTCCCCCGATCACCACCATTACCTCCAACTTGATGGACACTGATACCCCCCAACTCTGAACCCTCCATCAATCCTCCCTGATGGGCCCAAAAATCTTCTTCGCCTGATCTCTACCCCTATATCTCAACCCGAACGTCTTTCCCCCCACTTCTCAGCCATTCACCCTCCTTACCTAAGTGTGACGCCACCAATGCTCTAATCCTTTATTCCACTTTGCCAGTAAGATCTCAGATGTTCTTGGCAACTCAGTGGACAAGAGGCCTGAGGCCCAATACTGTGTGTGCTGCAGGCGTCAGCATTCAAACATAGAGATTTTTCCCTGTAACCACCCTGCACCCCCTGCCCCCAACATGCAGGATATTGGCACATACAAATTTCTAGGCATAAAAGACAACTGTAAAGTAATGGCATTCCTGTGCACTACTGATATTCCTTTCCCATTTTTACAAAGGCACTACATTTTGTTTTCTTTCTGCAGGATGTAGCCAGAAGCAAAGATAAATAACTTTGAGTAATGTAATATAAGATGCTGTCAGCTGTCAAAGTCTGTTATCTGAAAGATTCTTCTGTTCTTAGGGAAGCCCAGGGTACCACCCTTTAACCAGAGGATGCCATGTGGGAATAATGCATGTCAGCACAAGGAGTGGGTGGACGTAAATGTGCTGTTGAGCAGGATTGAGAGGAACTGCAGCAATAATGAGCTGTGTGAGTAACAGACATGTCAGGTTAAGCTTGATATATATTTGAAACAAAAGGAAAAATAGAAGAAAAATGCTGGAAATCTGGAATAAATACAGTAAGCCTGTCAACATCTGAAAAAAGGTTCGACATATTCACAGAATCTTTCATCAGAACCCCAATTTAGCACATTAACCAGTGTTTAGCTGAGTGTCATTTTTAAAAGCGTGTGAGAATGCACTTTAAAAATCCAATATTAAAAGGAACTCTTTTCCTAGGTTCCCATTGTGGAAGATTGGTCCTAAACCCCAAAATACTGAGGTGTGGAAAGATTCCCTCAGTAAATTGGGTAAACTAATAGAGTATTCAGAAAGCCATTGATTATTCACAGAATCACAGTATTTTAACAGCACAGAAGGGGGCCATTCGGCCCATCGTGCCTGCACCAGCTGTCCAAATGAGCATTATGACCTAGGCCAGGATTTTTCACTGTTCAGGTGGGTGCATGCCCGACCTGCTCGAGTGTAAAAACGACGTGTGATGACGTCGGGTGAGCGTCCTGATGTTATCGCACACTCACGAGATATTTCGGTCAGCGGGCACACATGGGAGGCGGCAGTGCCCCCACCGACAATTTAAAGGCCTATTAAGGCCTTTAACAATCTAATTGAATTAAGTTTTTCACTACTTGTCCAACCTTATGATTGGCGGGCAGGCGAAAAAGCCAGGCGGTCTTTGCATTTTTTGCAAAACCTCATCCACAAGAGGGATGAGGTTTTGATCTGTCATTAAAAAAAAATTTTAAAAAATGTCATCCTAATTTCTAACCTGTCCCATTCATGTGACCGATGCAGTTGGTAAAGAGGAGTTATTTAAAAATCCCAGAGGGAAACTTTAAACAACTGTCATAACCTATAATTTTAAGTGTTATGTTTGAGATGCGACTCTAAATTCAGGAATCAGACCATTAGTTCTTGAGGTTTTACATTAAACTAATTGAAACATTTTATTAATTTACACAGGTTAAAAACATACTTTTGATCTTACAGAGCCACATGAGGGGACATTTTTTTTGCACCTTAGAATTATTTATTTTTTATTTTGAAAACTGTTCATCTCTCTGAGGCAGCAGAATCATCAAATGCAACAAGCTATGTGCTGGACACTTTTTTATCCTTGTTACAGTTACAGTTTTAGATCACCTTTCCTTTCAAAGGCATGAATGACAAGTGTCCTTTTTGCTTTGGAAGCTGCAGCTTTCCTGTTCTCCCTAGCTGTTCATAGAAATGCATACCTTAAGGTGCTAACAATTACCTAACTTGTATTAATTTGTTTCATGGCATAAAATGAACAGTAGTAATGTGGATATAGAATTGGCTCAGTAATAGGGAACAGAGGGTAATGGTCGATGGATATTTTTCAGGCTGGAGGAAGGTTTGTAGTGGAGTTTCCCAAAGGTCGGTATTGGAACCCTTGATTTTCCTGATATGTATAAATAATCTAGATCTTGGTGTGCAGGGGATAATTTCAAAGTTTGCAAATGATACAAAACTTGGAAACTGTGAGGAGGACAGTGTAGAACCTCAAAAGGACATAGACAAGTTGGTGGAGTGGGCAGATAGGTGGCAGATGAAGTACAATGTGGAGAAGTGTGAGGTGATGCATTTTGGTAGGAAGAACATGGAGAGACAATATAAAATAAAGGGTGCAATTCTTAAGGCGGTGCAGGAGCAGAGGGACCTGAGTGTATATGTGCATAGATCATTGAAGGTGGCAGGACAAGTGGAGAGGGCAGTTAATAAAGCATACAGTATCCTGGGCCTTATTAATAGAGGCGTAGAGTACAAGAGCATGGAGGTTATGATGAATTTATGTAAGACACTCATTAGACCTCACCTGGAGTATTATGTACAGTTCTGGGTGCTACATTATAGGAAGGATGTGAACACATTGGAGAGAGTGTGGAAGAGGTTTACAAGAATGGTCCCAGGGATGAGAAACTTCAGCTATGAGGATAGATTGGAAAGGTTGGGACTGCTCTGCTTGGGAGAGTAGAAGGCTAAGAGGAGATTTGATAGAGATGTTCAAATCGTGAGGGGGCTGACAGAGTAGATATAGGGAGAAGCTGTTCCTGCTAGTAAAAGGATCAATAATGGGAGGGCACAGATTTAAAATGATTTGCAAAAGAAGCAAATGTGATGAGAGAAAGAACTTTTTCACACAGCGAGTGGTTCGAGTGTGGAATTCACTGCCTGGAGACAGGTTCAATCGAGGCATTCAAGAGGGCATTAGATGATTATTTGAATAGAAAGAATGTTCAAGGATTACAGGGAAAAGGCAGGAGAATGGTACTACGTCATAATGCTCATTTAGAGAACTGGTGCAGAATCCATGGGCCGATTGGTCTCCTTCTGTGCGGTAACAACTCTGTGATTCTGTTTATTGAATTCAACACATATTTATACTTGGCAAAAATACCACACAGCTGGTTGTTAAGTTATAAAGCCCAAACAACAGCCACAGCTTGCTCTTGCTTAGCTCCTTTAACTCATAAAATATCCCACCAGTCTGCACAGAGGCAAAAGTAATCCAATACCGAGCAGATAGTAGAGAGGGATTAATGACTAATGGCATGACCAAATAGGTAGATTCTGAGGTTTTTTGGAGGGGAAGAGGATAACAAACTGGAAGCATTCAGGGAGACAACTGCAGAATCATTGAAGCATCTATGGCTGAAGGTGGAGCACACAGATGTAAAAGGAACCGGATTCGGAAGAGTAATGGAGTATGTGTACGAAGAGAAGGCTAAAGGAAGTTGTAAATGTAGGGGTAAATGAGGACAGAATTACTTGTTTGTTTGTTCGTTAGTTTCATTTTCTTTCAGAAGGTTGACTGCCATGGATCTCCACTGCTGTCTGTCCTGCGTTGCCCTTACACATTCTGCATATGTCAACCGCATTCAATCCATTATATCCATCATCCATTTTCTCCTCTGCTTCCCTCTACTACATTTTCTGTCAATTTTCCCTCCAATAACTGTCTCTGTCTACTGTCTGCTCTAATGATGTTACCAAAGTGTTGTATCTTTTTCCCTTTAATGTTATGTACTAATTTCCTCTTTTCTCCAGTCATTTGTAGCACTTCCTCATTAGCCTTTCTGTCTGTGCAGTGTATGTGGAACATCCTCCGATATGTCCGCATCTCCAATGCACTCAGCTTATCAATAGTCTCTTTGTTTGTTGTCCATAAGTCTCCGAGGCATATAACATAGCTGACAAAATGTAGGACCTCAGGATTCTTTTCCTAAGATTCAGGGTCAGTTTCTTTGATGTTAATACATCCTTCATTCTGACAAAGCTGGCCTTGGCTATCTCAATTTTCCTTCAGATCTCATAATCACATCTCTCATCGTTTGCAATAATCTGCCCAACGTGTGTGAACCTTTTCATTTGTTCCAGGATTTGTTCATTTACTTCAATTTTCACTTTCAGGGTTATGTCTCTTCTTATCACCAATCCTTGATCTTCTTCACATTCATTCTTAATCCATGTTCTTCACTTCTTGCTTTCACTTCATTTACAATTTCCTGTAGTGCCTCTTCTGATTGCAATCAGAGCAGTGTCAATTGCATATCTCAAGTTGTCGATGCTCAACATCCTAATGTTGCAACGTGGTGGATCTTCTGTGCCTCTGAAGATAGCTTCAGTGCACAGGTTGAACAATTTTGGAGACATAACACACTCCAGGTGCACTCCTCTTTTGGTGGGAAGCTTTCTGACAAGCTGCTATCAAGTCTCACCACTGCTGCTTGATTCCAGCACAGAATTATTAACTGTATTTATAAAAAGCAATGAAGCATAATCAATAATTACTCGGAGTATAATATATACAAGCATACATGCAATCAGAAAATCTGTATTGTATCAATTTGCTTCTGTTGGACTAACTTCTGATTGTTATCAACATTTTTAATATGGCATAGCAAATGTTCTCCGCCTCTCAAGCTCATTAATTTTCTAACCCTCCTTGGCTTTCTCAGGATTCTTATTTGGTTCATGCAGCCAGTTTTGGAAGGACTCACGCTTTTCCTACTTTTAACTACTTAGGTACCAAGACCATTACATTTTGACAATTCTTTGATGTAGAGGGGCCAGAAAAATTCAACAATATTTCATACATTTAATTAATCAACAATAGAACCACTCTTATGAACACACTGGTAAATATTTAGGCTGTCTCGTGAAAGATATAAACACTTTACCTATCTGCATCAAACGTGCAAGTCCTCACAATGCAACCAATCTGTGCTTTCAGATCAAAGGATCGATATTGCAGATTTATTCACTGTAACATACCAATTTCATCTTTTGATCAGACACGGTTTGATCTTTTCAATTAAATGAAACGAGCACTTCAAACCATGCAACAGTCCCCATGATTCCAAATTAAAATGTTTAGTTGATACATGGAAACAGGTTATAATGGAGTAAATTTCTCTTTTGTTGAGCAAAGCTCCTCTAGCATCTCTAATGTTGTCATGTAGATCTCCTACAGTGCATTTCATAAGTTCTCAGCAGAAGTCATTGATTAGACTACTTCACAACAGGAAAGCAAAAAGCACAGTTTGTTTAATATTGCTTTTGTTGGCTTGAGCAGGCTTATTTGAAAAACTTTTTCAGTTGAGCCCACACTAACATTTCCTTGTACCTGTTTTAGCCTTGAGATTCATGTCAAGGCATCTGAAATAAAATGCTTTTCTGAAAGGGATTTTTTATATCGTTAAAGCCCATCTACTACAGAAACTTGCGTGAGTTTTAAAGAGAGACTGAGATCATCATCTTGGCATGCAATTTTAGTTACAATTTCAAAAGGACAGCATGGAAGGAGTATTAAACCAGAGATGCCTTAAAAGAGAAATGAAACCTTGATTTCAAACCTGTCAGTTTTAATATATTCTATTTTGATTTAGCTCAAATGCAAAAATTGGCATGTGATTATTCTTTTCGCAGTAGTCGTGTATTTTTGACAGATTTCATGACCACATGAGGCAATTCCCAGACCCATCCTGAGAAAGATATAACGGTCCTGATGGGGGAGTGTGTGTGCATGCAGCTTAGCTGCTCCATGCTTAGCTTGTGGGCATCTATTGGCACAACATCTGTCTTCCCTTCTGTTTAACAAATCCCCATTCTGTCACTCAGAGCTCTGATTCAGATCGCTTGTGTGTTCAGAGACAATAAAGAAAATGATTTGGAACTAACTGTGCTGTAACAAAAGTTTAAGCGATGCATGCTTCTAGTTAGCTTGAATTGCCTTAAGAGGAAATAATGCATATGTTTTTATTAGCTTCATATATATTATTTAGAACTGTCTATATTAAAACAGAAGGGATGGCTGGAAATCATTTTTAGTGATCTTAAAATACTAACTGTCTGCATTGATATGAATCATTGAATGGCAAAATACAGGTCCATGTCCAAGCCTTCATACACAGCAAGTATCAGATCAGGCTCTGCCAGTAGGGAGAAGCATACCTTGCCTTTTCCACAGCAAAGGTAAAAAGTCCTATCGGACCACAGCACCACTCCATTTAGTGGCTTGTATGTGAGAAGCCATGGCAGATACCTGAGAGAAGGTTGCCTAACCACTATCATACAGGCAATGGTATGTAGTATAGAGGAAATGCAAACCTGAAGATGGTGAAGAAAAGGAAACGCAAGGTAAAGAAAGAATAAAAAAACAACTGCAAATATTAGTTAGTCTCAAAAACTACTGACAATGGGACATCACACCAAAAAAGCACAACACAATTTCAGCACAGTCATTGTATGGGCACTTTTAGTCTAAAACGACTATTGTAAGATGTTCAGTGACAGTAATGCATTCAACATCAGACAACACAGAAACTTAGTGAAGATAAGCTACTCCTGTGGTTTACATTTTGCAAAAGGAATACTCCTTTTACATATTGTAAATTTCTTGTGGGTGTATGGAAACATTTTGATATAGGTTTGCCAGAAAGGCAAACAGCTTACCTTACATCAAGTTGACAGCAGATTCATCACAGTTTCAGGTGCTGGAGCATCTCTAAATGAGTTATGACTTCCCTGCACATCAAATATGTGCTTTGATGAACATGAACTAGGCCTCATCAGCATCAGTGGAATTGCATTACATTCCTCACTTTGTTCTGCTGCTTTTGATTAAATGCTCCAGTTATCGGGATGTGTATTATCTTTTTAGCCTTCTAGATAATAGCAGGGGTATTGTTAAAAGCCTGAATTAATAATATGAGAAGCCCTTGTTTCCTCCTTTTGCTGCACAGGTGCAACTTTTGCACTGACTTGTGGGCAGCTATAAAGAGGTACAAATATTGCTGTTCTGCTCTGTGCACTGGTGCATTATCAGGCACCAGTGAAAATCAGGACCAGGAAGAGAAATCACGAGCCCTGGTGCATCATCTGTTTCCGGGCTCCTTATCCCACCCCCCCCCACCCCCCATTTAACCTCATATCCTTTGGTGCCCAGAATTGGAAATCGTTGTCACAGTAGGATTGAACTGCTTTATGTATGTTTGGCAAAGCTTCTCAGCTTTTGTACTCTATGGGGGAAGTTTTACAGCCCTGTCGCACCAGGGGCAGGGCCATAAAATGTGGCGAACCATTCAAAAGCCCATTGACTTCGGTGAGACTGTAAACTCCCGCCGGCGTAAAATTCTGCGCTATGTCTCTATTTATAAACCCATCGAAAGCTCAGGTTTCAGTATGATGTACTTTACAACCATGGCTTTATCAGACAATTACACACAACTTGGTCGTTCATATTATGCAGCCAGCTCCACTACTTTGGAGCTGGCCCTACACAATATCTGGACAGCAGCATCTAAAAGACTTGAACCTCACAAGCACCGTAACCAACAATCCTATGTAAAAATGAGAATATCTTGAACTAACAGTGACATATTCTATTAGCGCATGACTCCTGGTTTCACTTCCAAGTTTAAAAATGGCAAAACCTTCCAGTAAATTAGCACCAACCAATTCACCTTTAATAATGTGCTGTTTCTATCCACATGAGTGGGCTTTGTTAATAGAAAAATTACACTTTGCATTGAGTGATAAATATTTTCTCATTTAAATTGAAACTAACCACACTTGCAATCGCCCAGCATGGAGCATATGATAGGGGAGCAAAGTTCTGCAGATGCTGGAAATCTGAAATATAAACGGAAGATGCTGAAAATACTCAGCAGGTCAAGCAGCATTTGGAGAGAGAGAAACAGAGTAAATGGTTCAGGTCCACAATCTGCACTAGTTTTGATGAAGAGTCACTGACATCTGTTTCTCTGCACAGATGCCAACAGACGTGCTGAGCATTTCCAATACTTCACATTTCTACTGGGGTAAAAATACCCCCTTTTGCCAGCACCATCCAAAAAACAATCAGGGAAATATTCTCCCCCCATTGGGGGGGAAGTGCAAGAGCGGGTGCGGGCAGCCTCCGATTGGTGCCCCCCGATCAGGGGCGCGCCACCATTTTACGTGGGCAGGCCTGCCCAGTGTGACGTGTGCCAGGAAGTGCTATGCAGGCACTGGGGTGGGTGGAATCCCTTAGCCAGGAGTGCGCTCTTTCGCACATGCACGCAAAAGAGCGTACTGATCTCCCTGAGGCTAAGTGCTGCCTCAGGGAGATCAGCTCCAAATTTAAAAATATTAAAGAAACAATATCAAAATTTCCCTGACATGTCCCCTCATGTGACACTGTCACATGAGTTGGGACATGTCCATCACTTCTACTGAAATTAAATATTTAAAAACTCTCATGAAACCTTATCCCGCCCGTGGATGAGGTTTCATGCTTTTTCTTAAACCTGCCAGGGCTCCCGGCCTGCTCACCAACCCTAAGGTTGGGCGGGCAGGTCCTTTAATGACGTTAAGTACTTTTTAAATGGCCTCAATAGGCCGTTGATAGGTCGGCGGGTGCACAGCTGATTCGGCTGCGCCTCCACTGACCTGAAAATGGAAATGACGCGGGGTGACGTTGGGAGTTCCACCCGACATCATCCCGCATCATTTTACACGTCGGCGAATGGGCCCCGCCCCCGTGTGCCGACCGGAAGATCCTCCCCTCAGATTTCTTGTGAGCCTTTCATTCCCCTTAAGCAAGAAACCCAGCAGCAGCTGCCTGAGAGCTGCTTTGGCACAACATTAAACATGAATTTCAAAAAGCAGGTTAAGGTGTGAAGGAAACATAAACAACTTGCTGAGCATAAAAAAATCAATGTCAAAGCAATACATTGATAATTTTTTTTTTAAAAATTGATAAAAATGAACATTAAAATGTGCCAAGCAGCAGAGCTAACTAATAAAACCTTTTTGCATTTTTGCTTAAGAAGCAGAGCTAGGGAGAGACAGACTAGGCCGCAAGTCCTTGTTATCAGGGAAGGAGGAGGGGGACAGGGGCCAAGATAAGGAATTGGATTTAACTAACACCGACCTTGCGTTCACCTCTGGTGGTGCACACTCTGAGCTGGCCTTGCCAGAATTCACCCAAGTGTGGGGGTCAGAAGCGGGTTGCCTTTTAGTCTGGGTTTTCCTTCTCTTCTGGCCCGGTGTGTGAATCGGGTTTTAGGGAGGGAGGAGGAGGACAAGGAGAAGGGGGAGGGTGTGTATGACCCCCACACTGACCAGCCTCAGTCTTTGTGTGTGTGTGTCCAGCTCACTTCCAGTTTCAGGGTTCACACACTCTCTCACATTCACATCATTTCCATTTTTCAGAGTGAACCCCATGGGATCACAGTTTCTGTGGCCCCCAACAGAGTTCTCAGTAGCTACAACTTCCCTCTTTTACACCTGGCCTGTCAGTTAAACACAATGTTTCTTTGTCTCCTTGGAAAATTAAACTGTTTTCTACTTTGAGCATCAAACTGATTTCCTCTTGACCTGTTTACTGGGGGTGTGGATTAGGAGTGATGGGAGAGGAGGGGAATTCATTCTCATGCTGAAGACTACCACCCACCTCACCAATGATGTCTACCTCCATACACCTTGCCTTCCTGGACTTCTGAGAGGCAAATTGGAGATTTTCCAAACAGCAAGGCTGCATAACTGCCTATCTGTCTGAAGTAGTGTACCAATATTTTCTAAATTGAATCCAGGGACACACAGCCCAAAACTCATCCACATCATCAGAGGCTATGGAGCGCACTCTGGGACATCCACTGCTTCAGCTCCAATCGCCCGTGCTAATCTCTTTATTGTTTACCAGCAGCTTCATTATCAGACATTGTGGCTCCAGGGCCAGTTGTTCAGTACCTTCCAGGGATTCAGTGGATGGGGTTGGGGATGGAGGAGGTAGACTTGGGGAGGTGGGGGGATTGAAGCATGCACATTGTCAGGGAGATGCAGGCAATGGGGTCAGGAAGGGCCCGGCCCAGGGCCACTCACCATCGAGCGGGAAGAGTTCGGGAAGGGCTTTCTGGGGCAAAGGTAAGCCCTAAGTGCTTTGCTTTGCTTTACCTTTTCTTGCACTCCACCTAGGTCTGAAGTAAAGAAAGTTTCATAAACACTGTCCTCAAATCAGTCCCCACACGAGGTAAGAAGGAGGAACTAGGGAAACTGGCTTGTCCTACTCAGCCAATGGTTGCTGTTGTTCAGAGCAACAGCAACCATTGGCTGAGTAGCCTGTCAATCAGGATGATTTACATACTGGATTTGATACTTTGGACACTGAGCATCCCAATTGACAGGCACCGGCCCCAGTGATTAGTACTGTTTGCGCCCCCATCTCCCAGACCCTGATGGAAATAAATATGGGTGTACATGAGCAGCAGTTACAGATCCCATTCCTTTCTCACACCATGGTGAAATGAACAAAGAAGTTGCAATTGTTCTCCTGACACTGCAGAACTACCACCCAAAAAAGGCAGTATTTCTTCTTGTCCAATAATTCAAAGACTTGTTGGTTTTATCTGCCCTTGTAAACAATGTTCATCTTTTCTGAAACTCCATGTTTGAACCCCTGCAAACAGCTTTACACCCCAGCCACACCACTGAAATAGTAATATACTGGTGGGCAGCATCCATCCAGCTGCTCTTGGAACAGAACTGCCCCTAGTACAGTTGATGAGGCATCTGATGCGATTGTGGTTGGCAGGGATGGGTAGTAGTGAGCCAGGATATCTGGTGAGAGCAGCATGCCTTTGATCTGACGGAATGCTTGCTCTTGATGTGCATCCCAACACTAAACTTGGGCCTTTTTGAGAAGGTGTCACAGCCTCTGTGACCTGTGCCAGGTTGGGCAGAAATTTCACCAACTGGTTCACCATGCCCAGGAATCTTTGGAGGTCTGAAGTGGATAATGGGGTTGGAAACTTACCAATTTCCTTCGTTTTGTGTGAGTCTGCCATGGTCCCTTTGCTGCTCACAATACGACCAAAGAACTGAATGGAGGTCTTAGAGAATGCATATTTATAATTTAGCATCAATCCCGCTTCCTGCAGGCATTTCAAGATAGTTTGCGTCTACTGTTGCCTCCCTTTTGGACATCATCCATATGGCAGGTGCCTCCTTTCAGGCCTTGTAAGATGGCCAACATTGGTGCTGAAAAATCTCGGGTGCCGAGGTAATGCTGAAGGGCAAATGATTGAAGCAGAATCTGACAAATCGGGTGATAAAAGCTGTCAGCAACTTAGATTTCTTGCCTAACAGAACCCTCCAGAAGCCGCTGTTGGAATCAAGTTTCAAGAACACTGTGCTCTTGAAGGGTTTGGTCACTATCATCCATCAAGGACATTGGGTGGATTTCCCTTCCCCCACTCAACTGCCTTGTTGAATTGTGTTAGGTCGACACAATTGTGTCAGGTCAGATACGAATAGACCAGTTTGACTTCGCAACCGGGACCATCCTGGAACACCATTTCACCGGCTGAGTGAATGGAAAGTTGATCCCCATCTTGGTCATCTCATCAAGTTGCTGTTGTACTTGCTTCACAAGTGGGTGTGGTATTTTCCATGGTGTAAACACTCACACGGCTTTAGCATCGTTTCTCAGTGTTATGCTGTATGCAGTCTTCAGTCACCCAGCCCAGTGAAAAGTTTTGGAAAATCCTTTTTAAAATCAGACCCAGATCCTTGCTGGTTAATCTTGTGATCTTTTGGTTGAGCTTCAGATCGATACAGGCTTTCCTGCTCAGGAGAGAAAATTCTTAAGACGCGGAGCACAAATAACGTCTCTCACATTTGTTTGTTTTTATACTGGAGCATTGCTTGAACTATGCCTTTGACCTGGAGCTTGATGCCTCCTGGTCCGTATGACTGTTGTAGGTGACTTCAGTCATTGTTTCACTAGCCACGGTTCCTTATCTGACAGGACCATCACACTGGATCCAGTGTCTAATTTGAAATTTGTGAGGTGACCATTTACAGATATAACAGCATTCCAAAATGAGAACCTAGAATTCTTAGTTTCTCCCAAGAAACATTGTTTGACTTCTTCTTGGTATGGCTCACCTATCTCATGGATTCATTTGGAATCCTCCACACAGCTCCAGGTTTTAGATTAATGCATCTTTCCAAAGTGTCCCAGGCAGTTGCAGTGAAAGCACTGCACAGTATTTGCTGGACACTGCCCACACCTGTGAGGCCCTTTGGCGCCACAGCACCAACATGATCTGCCACCATCTTGTGTTTTGCTTCATTATTGCATTGCTTGCCTTGGAGTCCTTGCCCTTTTGTTGCTTTATAAGCTGGAGTGTTGGGGTTGTTCTGTACCACGATTAATTCACCACACAAAATGGATCAGTTTTGCTGGCCAACTTCCAATTATCTGACAATTTGGATGGCTTTTTCCAAAGTCAGATCTTCTTAAGATAGGAGTACCATCAGAGTATCATCAGCCCCTGCCACTGCTATTTGATCTCTTATGAGCTCCAAATTAGAGTCACCATAGTCACAGCCTTCAGCCAATCTGTATCACTCATTTATGAAAGAATCTACAGGTTCTCTGGGCCTTTGGACTCTTGTTAAATTTTTCCCATTCCAAAATGTTATTGCTTCTTAGGTTAAAGTAGGTGTCAATGGAATTCAGTTATCGAAAGATTCATTTATTCCTTGTTTGGCAATTTTGTTGCTGGCTATTGGACCTACTAAATATAATAGTGTTGTTCAGCCTCTGTTTTGTTATTGAAGCCTGATGCTATCATATATCTGAAAAATCTTCTCCATAATGCCCAATTTTGTGCCTGGTCTGGCCCCTCCCGCTGCCCTAATTGGCCTGGCAGTGTTGATTTACATGGCTGTGGGTCTGGAGTCACATTTAGACCAGACCAGGTGAAGACAGCAGAATTCCTTGCTTAAAGGAAATTGGCCAGATGGGTTTCTATGACAATTGACAATGGTTTCATGGTCATCATTAGACTTTTGATTCCAGGTTTTTATTAAGTTCAAACTTCACCATCTGCTGGAGTGGGAATTGCACCTCGGTCCTCAGAGCATTACACTAGGTTATCTGGTCCAGTGACAAGACCACCACGCCACCGCCTCCCATAAGCATCCTACTTTGTGTCACTTAATTAGCCCTGCCTTCCACCCTATCACAGATTTTCCCTTTTGGTCTTTCTCTCCTCTCCCTGCCTCTGTAACTTTTTAATACCTGTTTCATCTCTAACCTCTTCTGGTTCTGAGCAACATCATTGATCTGAAACATTAATTCTGCTTCTCTTTCCACCAATGCTGCCTGACCTGTTGAGTGTTTCCAGCATTTTTTCTTTTTAACATAAATGACATTGCCTGTGTCTCTGACCGTAATAAACAATCCCTCCTCATCCTCTGACATGGTTGGCCCTGCCATCCTCTTCCAGCACCTCTCCTCTCTCGTTGGACTCTGAGTTGGACTGCCCTTGTCTGGTTCCATTCCTACTTTTTAAAAATTCATTCACAGGATGTGGATGTTACTAGCAATGCTAACATTTATTGTCCACCCTTAATTGCCTTTGAGAAGGTGGTTCTGGACTGCATAAACAGCTGAGTGGCTTGCTAGGCCAATTTAGAGTCAACCATTTCTGGTGCTAGGTTTTTAATTCCAGATTTATTTAATTAATTGAATTTAAACTCTCCAGCTAGCCGGGTGGGATTTGAATTCATGTCTCCAGACCATTAATCCAGGTCTCTGGATTTCTAGTCCGCCAACACAATCACTATGCTGCTGTATCTATCCAGTCACAGCCAGAAAAATCACTTCCAATGGCTTCTCTTCCTGCATCAAATCTTTACCTCTGGAGTTCCTTCAAGGAACTATCCTTGACAAAAGCAAAATCCTGTGCATGCTGGAAATCTGAAATAAAACAGAAAATGCTGGAAAAACCCAACAGGTCTGGCAGCATGTGTAGAGAGAGAAAGAGTTAATGGACCATAACGTCTCAGCACCCCAGCGTAGTACTGGAGCAGCACCACAAAGATGCGCTTGGGAATCCCCTTCGGAAGTTCTGAGATAAGGCTTGCTCGCCAATTGCCCTGCACCGGAAACCATCTGAAAATGCGATGTGAATCCGACTTGGTTACATCAATAGTTACTCAGAAAAAGTTATAAGAATTAAAACTACTTCTAACTTTTGGGCAACTATTGTACAGACCAAGGGGACTCCAACCACACCCCTGACAACACCCCAAGGGACTACAATCGTCGACAGGAACTCCTCAACTCACAGGATTTCCCCACCCTCAGCAGATTCTTCAACCCGCATCCCCATGCCAGGCCCAACTCTCATCCCCGCCACCACCCCACCTTGAACCTGAGGCCTGACCTGACCCGACCTCTGACCCCCCCGATACCTGACCCTTTCCCGACCTCCCCGCTCTGAAACCCGCCCTGATCTTCGACCCCCCGACATCCAATCACCCCCCAGAGCCCGACCCGACGTGGTCCAACAGCCCCTGATCTCTGAGCTCACCCGACCTTCCCCCCTCCAAAATCCTTGCCCCCCCTGAACTACTTTACGTACACCTTCCTCCCCCCTTGCACCTACCTCCCCAGTTGCTGCACTCATCCCCGTTACACCCTTCTCCTCCCATACTCCCTCCCTCCCGCTAACCTCACCACCCCCGACACCTTCGTTCTCCCACTCCCAACCTCACCCCGACACCTTTGATCCCCCAGCTCCGAACCTCACCCCCCCCACCCCGGTACACCTTCCTCTCCCGCTCACAGCTGCACCTTCTCCTCCGCACCCCCCACCCGCCCACTTGATGATCATCCGTACTAGCCCATGGCCAAGATCCTGATGTCCCGAAGCAGACCCCAGACATCCCACCTTCCGTGAGCTGCTTCGCGGCATTGCCATGTCCATGAAAATCCACTCAGCATGCGATGCGCATTTTCCTCCAGGGTCCAGCAGCTGCCGGGCTCCAGCATCTTCTGCTCCTTGGATGTCTATGATGTGAGCAAGACCCTAACGGTAAGTCCCGACTTCTGCATGTCACACTTGTCAAGATGTGCCTGGGGCCGGTGTGTTTTCATGCTGAAGTGGGCGATAAATTTGACATTGGGGTTGATTCCAGTGAGCAAGGCTATAATTGGATGCAGATGTATTAAAACGATGTTCCCAATGTGCGGCGGTGAGAAACGTGGCCCGCCATTGATGGGTGGAGTGGACATTCGCGCGCAATGGCGTGAAACTGATTTTTAGCCTCCTCGTCATATTGCCCCGCCCTCCTCACCCACCATGACGCCCGACGCCAATGGGACTTGGATGGGGGATCACATTTTTTAAGATTTTAATCCTGTTCCCATACTATTTCTGTCTTTCAGGATGGGAGGAGTGGCAATAAAATTGAAGTCATGATTAACAATCCCAAAGAAATAACAGAAAGTGTGGAGCAACCAGGTCAGCATAGGAAAGAAAAAGATGGGTGAACATTTTTTGCATAAGACCCTTCATTCTACCATCTCTATGTTACTGCTTGGAGATGGGTGCCCAATTTCGACAGGGGGCCAGTAATGGAGGTGCTGCTCACCTCACACCCCTGTCAGTTGACTTTTGGCCACTCTCCAAATTTTCCTGTCCTGCCAGCGACAATGCCTGCCACTGGCAGGGCCGGAAAATCCCGCTCATTTTCTATTCTTTTCTTATTTCCATTAATGTTGCAGTCAATGCTTCTAGAAATTCTGAGTTGCAAATTGAAATCTTTGCCCTGTTTGATGCTATTAGCCTAAACTGCAAGCATGCAGTGGGAAAGAGGCCACTGGGGTATGTCTCCCCTGTGAGGAAAAGCTGATGACACTCGTCTCATGATCGCAAATGGAAGGATGTATATGAGTTTGTTGCAATTGCAATATCTTTCTGAAGCTATTTCCTTTTGTGCTTTGTCTAGTCAATCCACAGTAATAAGACCACATTGTCATTTCCACAGCCTCTGCCAAGTGCTGACCTATTGGGAGCGTTGAGCTTCTCTTGTGGTGTGCACAGGGAAACCTCCTACCGTCTGTTCGGACCATACACAGTTTTCCTCAGCTGATAACAATCAACTGCAAAACAACTAATCAGCCTCTTCCCTTTTAAATTAATGAGACCTAACTTGGAGCCAGTCTAACAGTGTCTCACATTGTATATGTCTGCAGAGATCCCACATCTCTAACAGCACCATCGTAACATTAAATGTCGAAACAACTGAACAAAACAAACTTTGTTGTGGCCAAGAGTAAAACACTATTTAAATACAGAGAGAGAGATATTACAGCTGAGTGCCTCAATGTAGTGATGTGCAATAACTACCTTGTATGCTTCTGATTCCAATTATGGACAAGTTACACAGCCACTATGTGTAACAGTATATTCACCATGAAACAATGAGATACATCGATCTTTACAAATCTCTGACCTAGGTTAATGTACATTACTTCACTTAACCTATAATGCCTCAAAAAGTCCTTACATACAATGTATTAAGTTGTGTAATTAACGACTGAGAAATGTGACTGCCCCTGAAGAATATGCAGGGGGTGAGGATGTACCCACCTGTTTGTGTGGTCACAGGCATCATGTGAAATTGGTGTTGGCAGCTCTTAATCATGACTCAGGTGTGCACCCAATGCTATCTGCATTTTTCATCGGCTGTGTTCCTGTTTGTGGGAATTGGAAATCGAGCATCACTGAAGCCACTTAAAGGCAGCCAGCACCTCATAGAGGGGAGGTGCACTCGGGCTCCAGAAAGCAGGAAAACTTTACAATTGAAACCATGGCTCAAAAGGTCAAGAGAGGCTCCATGTTCTGGGATACAATGTTGAAGACCTTGGTCCAGGTGGTAGACAGGAGGAAATCATTCCTGTGCCCTAAGGGACATAAAGCCCTCCAGGCAGCACCTCCATCACTATTGGAAAGTGGTCATGAGGAGGGTCAATGCCATGAGCCAGGACATGGCTGTAATGTAGATATAAATAATGAACTCCACAGAATTGTCGAGGTATCCTGCTCTAGCCTCACATCTGCATCACCTGCAGTTTCACGTCTCGTAATATTGCCCTTCCTCACTTCCCTTCACTCTCTTATAATCACCACACCATTCCACCTCTTTCTCCTCATACTCATGCTCTGTGCTTCCTACTCTCAGCATTATTGCAACCCTCACTTCTCTGTGCACAAATTATCCAACCATAACAGGTATATTCGATAAAGGCCTCACAAGACTCTTACTAATACACGCTTTTATTTTGTGCAGAAGGGTGCATTCAACCTGTGACTGGAAGTTGCCACCAGGGGAGGCCAAGCTGTCAGACTGCTGAGGATAATGGCCGTGTCTCCATGGGAGAGCGCACCTGCTATCCTCTCTCAGAATGGCAGCATCCCTGTTTCTACGCCATCTCTTCCACCAGTACCCTTGTTAGTGCTGGACAGTAGGTATGCCAGAGTGGCTGACCCACATTAAGATGCTGTAGTCCACGGCTAAGCCCTGAAGGCCCAGAGCTTCTCAAGGTCACCCACCACGGCCATCTGAAGTGTTCTCAATGGAAGTTCAGCAGCCTTCTACCTCCTAAGCTGTAGGCATCAGATATATACCATAGGAACACTAGAATAAGTAAACAAACACAGAAGATAGTCAGTAAAAAGTTTTTAATTATTCCTGTTGAAAGTTAGACATGGATTGAATTGAGTTGTTGAATTTGTTTTTCTTCTAGTTTTGGCATTGGTGTGACTATTTGTGGTGAAGTGAGGATGAAGTCCATAATGCTGGCTGAAGGAAGGCAATCATATGGTGGCAGTAGGATTAGGGAGATGAGGATTGCCAGACCGTAGGCAGAATTTAATTGAGGTGATGGGGAAATCACCTGTTGGTTAGATAGCCAATCAGGCACCTAAATAAGCACGAATGAGCTTTTCCTGGGATCAAGGACCTAGGGGGTAGAACTTCTGTAACCCAGAGAACCACCAACCAGTCAGAGCCCTGCAGCTATGTACTGCTTGGCAGCGCCACTGTGGAGGCAATGGCAGCTGCCGGCAATGTAACCACTCAAGGCCCAGGATTACCGAGGGACCCAGCCCACAGGTGAGTGGAAAGGGGTTGGGGGTCTCAGGTGGGGAAATGGGAAGAGAGGTTGACTGCAAGGGCAGAGGGGTTGCTCTCTCCTCCCTGATCCAACCCAGGAGGAAAAACCAGATAAACTTGGGAAATAAATGTTATTGGTCTGAGCTAGTCTTATACACCTTAAAATAGAACTCCAGTTTGGATCAATTGCTTCTGGGCTTCTGGTGGGGGGCAGAGAGAGGGGAAGGGTAATGGGGTGGGAGTGGTGTGGATAGAGAGCCCAGACAACTATTATAATATGTGAATATGACAGCTAGTATAATATAAGAACACCTGCTCCCCAGAGGAAACATTGTTTGATTGACAGCTCAGGCTCTCTGATCTCTGTGGTCAATTTCACAATGTTTGTTTACACAAGTTAAATGGTTTAAAGGCTTTGTAGTTTCTGGTTTTTGAAACTTCAAAGGGTGGGTGATTAACACTTTTATTAACTTGTACCTCAGACTTTTATCAAAATAGGAGAAAGCTCTCAATGAATTTCTTTTCAAGGACTTTTATTTTACACATACAATTTTACACTATAGGGTTCATTGATTCTAGAAACAGTAGTGTCAATGGGAATGAAAGTTCCATAGCTTGGCATATGGGGCATGACCGACCATAGAGTGTGGTTGGAAGGGCTGAGCTTGGCAAGGGGGCATGAGGGACATAGGGGGTGGGTGGAGGGGTGTAACTTGGCATAGGGGCATGAGGGAGTATGGGGGCTGGATGGAAGGGCAGAGTTTGACATTGGGGACATGAGAAGACAAGGGCATTGGGTGGAAGGGCAGAGCTTGGCATAGGGGGCATGAGGGGCCATAGGAGGTGGCTGGAGGGGTATAGCTTGACATAGGAGGCATGGGGAGACCTTTTGAACTTAGCTTTTAATAGGTCCCCTCATGTAGACTAGGGTTCATGACTCCTCTAAGGGGCTATGAACCACGACTCTTTAAAAACCTGGCCCAACTCCATGCAAATTACAGAGGAGCCAGCCAGGTCAGGAGTGCCAGGTGTGGGCTTCTGACAGGAACCAGGCCGCACCCTTTAAAGGCACTCCCAAAAATTGCACTGCACAGGAATGGGATCAGGAATCCCAAAATCGGGACCCGCTTGCCATTTTTAAAGGAGCAGTGTGAACCCACCTGCAACATTACTCAGTGAAAATCCAGGCAATTCTGTACAAAGCTACAGTTAAAATTGGGGATAAGGTTTTAATCAACAAAATTGCTAATTGTAGATATGGTACAACGTTTGTAACGAGAATAGCTCAGTTTCTATATGAATGCATACTGTCTTAGTGTACAGTGTTATAATTTGCTGTCTAATTGTTGGTTGCCAGCTACTGGTAATATCGGTTACACAATTAGCAGAAACCTATTCAATTAGAGAATCATTTTCTAAAACAGTCACAGAAAACAACTAATTCACTTCAACAGCTAAATCTATTTCAAAACTCACCGTGCCCGACATACAGCCACCCAAAATCGCAGGAAATTGGGAATTTCTTTGAAGTGTCAAAAACCAGAAACTACAAACCCTTGAAACCACTTAACTTGTGTAAACAAACATTGCGAAATTGACCGCAGAGATCAGAGAGCCTGAGCTGTCAATCAAACAATGTTTCCTCTGGGGAGCAGGTGTTCTTGTATTATACTAGCTGTCATATTCACATATTATAATAGTTGTCTGGGCTCTCTATCCACACCATACCCACCCCATTATCCTCCCCCCACCTGCCCTCCACTAGAAACCCAGAAGCAATTTGTTCAAACTGAAGTTTTATTTTAAGGTGTACAAGACTAGCTCAGGCCAATAACAGTTATTTCCCAATGTGAATTACAGCCACCCAAAATTGGCCCGTAAGTTTAAAAAAAATTGTTTATAAGCAATGCCAGGACACATATAAATAAAAATGTTTTGTGTCTGTATAAATGAATAAATGTAACAGTATTATATTGTAGATGTAAGATCAGAATCCTCTCCAACTGGACTTTATAAAATATAAGAACTCCGAAACCTACAGACACAAGTACTGCAAATATATAGGCCAAACCTCAACATGAAAAACAAACAGAGGCAAGCTATACTGTCAGGGGTTAATTTTCAAAACATTCCAATATTGAAGCAAAACCAATACTATGAAAGGCCATTGGGACATTATCACAAAGGCGACACAGATAGCTGTCATCAGATAACTCAATTAAGAAGTTGGGAAGGCCATTGTAACAAATGGCCCCAGAGAACAGCTATCATACAAACAACATCAGCAACGGCCAAGAAGGAGAGGAACCTAGTGAAGAGTCATACGGACGTTAACTGTATTCCTCTCCGCAGGTGCTGTCAGACCTGCTGAGTTTTTCCAGGTATTTTTGTTTTTGTTTCAGATTTCCAGCACCCACAGTTTTTTGCTTTTAAGGAGAGGAAGCTGTTACATGCATATCAGTTTGGGAGCCAGAGATACTTCACCTGAATGGGGTCCATTGTTTCGGTTGTGGAAACAACATCAGCGATGAATGGGTCTGTCTGGACCAAGGCATGTAACAGATTAAAGAGGTTAAAGGATACTAAGACTGACCATCTGGCACGATGACTTCAGGAAATATGTTCATCATTCAGCAGAATGTCTTCAGGAAATGTGTTTTGATATTTTTGATAAGGATCATCATAAAAGGCCAAGATCTGGCACTGCAGTCAGAAGAAGGGTCAGGGCTGGTCACCTTGACTCAGGCCTACTTTCAACACCGGGCAGACCAGCCGTGTTGGGGATTGTAAGCGGTTTCAGCCATATCATGGTGAAATTGGCTTGAAAGTTTTGAAGTGCATTGAAGAAAGAGGGTCAGGAACTGTCAACCTGACTTGTGAACCTATAACTTTTTTGTCGGAAGGACCAACCGTGTGGGGAGTTGTAAGTTATCAGCCAAATCCGAGGGGTAGTGGGGCTGAGATCTAAAAGGTAGTTTAAGGATAACAATCAAATCCTAAGGGGCTTGGGTTGAATTGTGGCGTTTTGCCTGTGGTTTTTCTGTAGAGGCTTTTTAATAAGCTGTGGGGTTTCATTTATGTGTTTACGGGAATCCGAGGTTAAATCATGGAGGGATTTAAATCGGGCTAACCAATTAAGTGTTGTGTAGCGTCATTTCGTTTAGACCTCTTGTATCAGGGCATTAGGAGTGTTTTAATAAATGAGTTTGTGGTTGAGCCAAACCCTGTGTCTGTGTAATTTTGTCCTTTGGGATTTTATAAAGTCAAGAGCCACAGTAAGGGGAAACAGGAGCGTGAACCTCTTACATATCTGGTGATCGCAGCAGGATTTTAAGGTCAAGGACATATTATGAATGGGCCAAGCGCAAGAAGCCCTCAATGAAGGATAGGGTATTTGAGTATGTGGGAAGTAAGTTGAACCTCCCTGCATTGTGGTTGCAGGAGCTGATGAGCGCTAACTACCCGGAGGAGAAGGCACGGAATGGGTGGGTAGTAGCACACACAAGAAATCAAAGGAAAAGGCAGTTTGGCTAGGCAAATTCAAATTCGAACAGAGAAACTTAAGCAAGTACAGGAGGAAAAGGAGGAGTGGGAGAACAGAGCAAACAATAGAGAAGCTGTGGTGGATTAGCTGGCAGCAGAATTAAGCAGTGAGTGGCAGGAGAGGGGAGCATAGGAGGAGACTTCAAAGAGCACGGTAGAGTACTTACAATGCAAGGTTAAGGAGAGTAAGGAGGGGTGCCAGGCTCAACGAGAGCAAAGTGCCAGGAATCTGGAGAGGGCCAGAAGGCTGAGCGGCAGCTGAAAGATGTTAAGGCGCAGAGTCAGGCACATGATGAGGCTGACCACAGACCCTGTAGGGAAAAGACCCGGAAGCTAACCCTAGCGTTATTAGGGCTTTAGGAGTGTTTTAATAAATGAGTTTGTGGTTGAGCCAAGTCCCATGCCTGTGTAATTTTGCCCTTTATAAAATCCTAAAATCCTACAAAATTGTGAGGGGTATAGACAGAGTAAATGCGAGTAGGCTCTTTCCACTTAGATCAGGAGAAATAAACACAAGAGGACATGGCTTTAGGGTGAAAGGGGAAAGGTTTAGGGGGAACATTAGGGGGAACTTCTTCACTCAGAGAGTGGTGAGAGTGTGGAACGAGCTACCATCTGACGTGGTAAATGCGGGCTCACTCTTAAGTTTTAAGAATGAATTAGATAGATACATGGATGGGAGAGGTCTGGAGGGTTATGGACCAGGTGCAGGTCAATGGGACTAGCGGAATAATATTTTGGCACAGACTAGAAGGGCCGAATGGCCTGTTTTCTGTGCTGTAGTATTTTATGGTTCTAAAGCCAAGAGCCATCAGTAAGGGGAAATGAGAGCAGGAACCTTTTACACCACATGCAGCCACCCAAATCCCAGGGAGTTAAAATTGGCCAGTAAGTTTAAAAAAAAAATGTTCATAAGCAATGCCAGGACGTATACAAATAAAAATGAATAAATGTAACAGTGTTATATTGCTGAGTTGCATTTTGTTCCAAGTTGGTCCGGTTAATGTATGACATTAATGATCTGGTTAGCAAAAAGTAGTTAATCACTTTGTAAAACCAGAAACAGAAAACAGCCACAAGAGTTCCCAGTCAACCTCCATCTATAGTTAGGTTGATAAACACATAAAATAAAGATGAATATTATAAGACAGCTGACAAAGCAGTTCCGTGCACATTACGTGTGATTATTGCTGCCTCACTCGACCCATCACTACCTGTCCTACCTCACATCTGTTCCCTAAGGGGATGTAGAAGTTGAATTATGAGGAAGGCTGTATAAATTTGGCATATATTCCCTTGAGTATAGAAGGTTGAAGGTTGATCTGTTCAAGGTTTGGAAAATATAAAAAGATTTTCATAAGGTAGATATGGAAAAATTCCCTCTGGTGAGTGTATCAAGACCAATTAGGGGTGAAATCAGGAAAAATTTTCTTTCACACGAAGGGTGATACAAATTTGGAACTATGGTGCCTAAAAGGCTGTGGTTGCCAGGATAATTAGAGTTTCCAAGACTTAGATAGATGATAAGTATATCAACTGATATGGACCAAAGGGGGATAAATGAAGTTGAGGCGCATATCAGCCATGTTTTAACTAATGTCATGAAAAGCAGATTACAGCCACAAATTACTTATGGGCATATCAAACTTTTAAAGGTAGACCTGTGTTTTTAAAAGAAACACAAGCAAAGACAAAGAGCAAAAGATGACTGATAATGTAAAGTGACAACTTTATGGAAAATTCCTATGTGGATTATACGGACAGACCTGTCCTGAGAGAACATGGAATGCCGCACCTGAAATAGTGCCATAGCCTTTTTCAAGAAGAGGCACTTGAAAGGTAGATAGGAAAGATGTGAAAGACTAAACTTTAATCTCCTGTGGTTGCGGAGACAAAAGACTGATTTGCACGTCTCAGCAATCACCCAAAAATCTGTCTTCTGTTGATTTATATCTCAGAATGTGTAAAATGCTCTGAGGTGAAAGAATAAATGGACTCTGGGCGCAGACATGGTGTTCCACCCAACTTAATGCCACAACATACCTCCATCTACGCCTCACGGACAAGTAAAGGACTGATTTGTATTTTAACTTTTATTTGGACTCTTAGTTTCTCATTTCTGATCTGTGTGTATGTGTGTTGCATTTTTATTACTTTTCTCAGGTTTTAGTAAGTCATAAACTTACTCTTTCTTTGACTTAAGAAAGCCTGGTTAAATTGGTCTCCTTAATAAAAGTAAATACATTTGGATAGGGAAAAGGTATCCACAGAGAAAGGATTTCTAAATTAATCTTGTTGCGGCCAACTGAGAGGCCAGGGGGAGGGGGAGGGGGGGAGGGGGAGGGGGGGAGAGGAGGGGGGAGAGAGGGGGGGAGAGGGGGAGGGGGGGAGGTTGGGGGGGGGAGGTGGGGGAGAGGGGGAGGGGGGGAGGGGAGGGGGGAGGGGAGGGGGGGAGGGGGAGGGGGGGAGAGGAGGGGGGAGAGGGGGAGGGGGGAGGTGGGGGGGAGGTGGGGGAGAGGGGGGGAGGAGGGGGGAGGGGGGGAGAAGTGGGGGGAGGGGGGGAGAAGTGGGGGGGAGGGGGGGAGAAGGGGGGGAGGAGGGGGGGAGGGGGGGAGGAGGGAGGGGAGGGGGGGGAGAAGGGGGGGAGGAGGGGGAGGGGGTGGGGGGGAGGGGAGGGGGTGGGGGGGAGAGGAGGGGGAGGGGAGGAGGGGGGAGAGGAGGGGGAGGGGGTGGGGGGGAGAGGGGGGGAGGAGGGGGTGGGGGGGAGAGGGGGGGAGGAGGGGGTGGGGGGGAGGGGGGGAGGAGGGGGTGGGGGGAGGGGGGGAGGAGGGGGTGGGGGGAGAGGGGGGGAGGGGGTGGGGGGGAGAGGGGGGGGAGGGGGTGGGGGGAGAGAGGGGGAGGGGGGGAGAGGGGGAGGGGGAGGGAGAGGGGGCAGGGGGAGGGGGTGGGGGGGGAGGAGGGGGGGAGGAGGGGGAGGGGGTGGGGGGGGAGGGGGGGGAGGGGGTGGGGGGGGTGGGGGGGAGGAGGGGGTGGGGGGGGGGGGGGGGGGTTTGAAAAAAGGGGAGCCAGTTCATTCCTCCTCACCTGGGATCATAACAAAATTGGGGTCCCATTCTGGTTGTAACAAATTGGGGATCTCATCTGGGAATTTAACAAATTGGGGACCTCGTTCAT
This sequence comes from Cetorhinus maximus, assembly GCF_964194155.1. Classification (NCBI taxonomy): domain Eukaryota; kingdom Metazoa; phylum Chordata; class Chondrichthyes; order Lamniformes; family Cetorhinidae; genus Cetorhinus; species Cetorhinus maximus. The sequence goes on from NC_135888.1 coordinate 70,907,145, forward strand.
GGACCGTCTGTGACACTAAATGGAGCAGCTGGAGAGGCTGAATGGCCTACTCCTGTTTCTAATGTTCCTATGCTTCCTCCATGATTTGGGCCCAACCTCCCTTTCTGGCCTAACCTGCTGCTTGCTCTCTCCCTTCCTGCCTCATACTCACTTCAGATTCAGATTGCCACCCTGGCCTGCCTGCCTCCCAGCCTTTTCCTCAGTACCTTTGGCAAACTTTCAGACCCACCTTCTTGAGTCCAGGGGAATATTGCTGCTATTTAAATTGGTCATACAGTGGCATAATACATTGTTCAGCCCATAAGCAATGCCACAGGAAATTATCTAGTAATTTCAAAGAAATATTTCATGTATTACATTTGGAGGACTAGGTGCCCTGTTCCAGCAGAAAGCACATTAATTAGGTTATAGAAAAATGCTTCTTTTACTTCAATCTTTCAAAGTAGATTGTCAACATAGTTTTGCTTTGAACAATGAAGTAGTACAATGTACATCTCATGGAGATTTTCAACACAAAGAATGAATTACATTATCCCTTTCACCTGATATGTCTTGCTTGACTATTGCAAATGTAATACCACAGATGCTCTCACGTAAAATTCTTACTGCTAGTTGTGATTATATTCACATTCAGGTATAGCTAGCATAAATAGTTAACAGCACTTCTTTCTTATTTGCAAGATGGATCTGCTGAGTCATTAGTTAATCAACATCAAAATATCAGTTCAATGTGTGGGATTTGTTTAATGTGAAACCAGGTAGTGACAGAACACAGGATAAGAGTTAACTTACCAAAGAGCAATTCCCCAGAGAGGTTCCTTCAATATTTAATTTAGAGAGCAGCTCATAGACAAAAGCAGGAAATGCAGATTGTGGAATGGCTATAGCTGAAAGGTAGTTAATGTATTTTCCTTAGCGCTTTAACAATAGAATCACTTCTTAAAACCATACACAGTGTAACTTCACAGTACTTTCATGGAAAATTACTGTTGAGCACTCAGACACAATTAGGTTGAAATACAAGTGAGAGTAAACCTGAATGTGAATAATTATTTCATGATATAATAGAAATCAAACTCATACCTTGCAATGTGTCTTTGAAAGTTAGAAGACATAGACCTCACTCCATATGTATCAATAGGGATTAGATTTACAATTATGTGGCCTTTGTCATATTTAACTCCTCCTAAAGTGACAAGTTTAGACTTCTCCATCAACTAACATTAGAAATCAACAGCCCTTAGCTAGAGGTATAGGAGGGGAATCAATTCTTAGCCAGGCTCCTAAATGGATTATGCTGTGCCACATAAACACAACTTCTTAGCAGAACCTCTGCTTGTTTGTCATGAAGACACCATTTTATGTGATGTGCATGACACCCTGTTTAGTAACACTGAGACAGATAGCATGTATTTCTTTTGCATCAATTTGCTTGAATTCTGTTAAAATGTGCCTCACTCAAAAAAGTAAAAACATCAAAGCCAAATCCCTTGATGCTGTAGCCAGCAATAAATACTAATATTAGAACAGTCCACTCTTTACTGAAGTAGCTAAAATTAGTTGATGCAACAACTTGGGCACTAGGATTGGCCTTACCAGCCCTGGGCTAGGGAGGGGGGAAAATCAGTTCGAATTACTCCTCTGATTGTTGTCAAGTGATATCTGCTGGAGAGTGAACATGAATAGAATTGGCTTCAGCTCTGACTCCTGCCATGGCTAAATAGCCTGTTGATATTCACTGGGGAGGTGGGTCAGTTAGCTGAGTTGGCTAGATGGCTAGAATGTGGTGTAAAATAACAGCAACAGCACAGTTCAATCCTTGTACTGGCTGAGGTTGTTCTTGGAGCTTGCCTCCTTGCTTTGCCCCATAGTGATGTTACCATGATTACAGCAACCCTTGGACAATGCAGAACAATACACAAAGAAAGAACTCACTGTGTGGGTGCAGGCATGAAAATTGCCATGTGCGTAAGATTGTGGAGGACTTCCAGTGCCAATGGAACTATATCACAGCAAGCTTCAGGAGTGAAGGAGAGAAAAATTAAGGAAACACAAATTAATTTGTGGACAAACTTTTTTAATATTTAAACAATAGAAAGTTGTGTTTTGGACGAACATTAAGAACCAACAAAGCATGTTTATCATGCAGTAAGATGTGGAGGATAAGGCTCCTCCTTAACATAGATTGTACCCCTGATACACTTCAAGAAATTGTTGATCTGGGCCAAACAGATTTATCTTGGGCTCAGGAGATTCAAGGTACATCTCAACATTCCCACTGGGCAGGGAATCAGCCCCATTTGTGATTTGTCTGTGCGTGCCACTGCTATAGCTCTCACCAGTTGAGAATTATATTGAGACTCTGCCAGCTGCCTGATCTAGTAATAAAGCATAGTCAGGCAGTCAGTCAAAAAGTGCAGCCTGGAAAAAAAAGGTGACAGCAAATCAATGTTGCTGTTTCTGTATCCATCTCAGAGCAGCTCATGCTGAGAGGTAGTTGATGCCATTTAAATCTGAGCTATCAGCTTCAGTTCTACTTACGTATAACAGCTTTGACACTATATCTCACAGAGGGATTTCTACCTACAATTAACACCAACAAAGGATTTAAACAAAACAGTGATATCTCCATGTCATCACATGATATTTTTGGTTCCACACATAAAGGAAGTTTCATATCAAATACAATTTCCTGTCCCTCATTTTTTTTAAATAATGGTAATTTGAGTTATGGGTGGAATGAAAATAATACACAATATTCTCTTTTACCCAATTTCCTACACTTTTCTCTTTTACTGCATATAACTCAATCATCAATATGCAGGAGAGTACTGGAAAAGGGCAGCGGGACAAAGAGAAAGCTAGGAATAAGTAGAGCTGCAAACACCAGTGACCATAATGGAAACTTTTTCAGATCTTTAACAGCAAGAGGGCAGCCAGAAAAAAGTGAGAACTGTAAAAGAGGTAATCAGGACTAAAACAGAGATTTAGCCTAAGAAAATTAATATTCTGAATGGTTACTTCCTCCAAGTATTCATGAGGGAGCACAAGAGCAACATGTCTTCCCTAATATAAGTGCTAGGTTGGCTAAGAGATCAAAACAAATAAAGTCCAAAAGACATCCCAGAGCTGAGAGAGACTGATTTGTAAGGTATTAATAGTCATTATAAGGGATTCATTAAACAGAGGAAAACTACCAATTGATTACAAATATGTTCATTCGGTGCTCCTTTTGAAAAGAATGATGGCCAATCAGAGACAGTCATCCATTAATCTGCAAAGCAACAACTTGCATTTATATAGCACCTTTATTGTAGTAAAGGCACTTCACAAAAACAAAACAAGATTTGACACTGATCCATATAATGAGATATTAGGACGGCTGACCAAAAGCTTGGTCATGAAGTAGATTTTAAGGAACATCTTAAAGAAGGACAGAGAAGGAAAGAGATGGCGAGGTTTCAGGAGGGAATTCCAGAGCTTAGGGTCTTGCTGAAATGGTGGCCACCAGGTACAGCAAAGAAAATCTGGGATGTGCAAATGGCCAGAACTGGAGGAATGCAGGGATCTTGGAAAGTTGTAGGCTGGCAGAGGTTGGAGAGAGAGAGTTGCTAGACTATGGAGGAATCTGAAAACAAAGTCAGAATTCTTACTTCAATACCATGTAAAATAATGAAACTAATCATTATGAATGAACTTGAATATTACTGTATAATAATAACTTAGTATTCAACATGGCTTCAGGGGCTAATATCCTACATAAACATTTTTTTTGACTTTTTGGGGAAATTACAATCTGTGAACTGTGGAAATGTGTACAATGTGTTTGACCTGGACTTCTAAAAGTATTTAACAAAATGTTAACACAAAAGGTTACTAGTTAATCACAATGCATTGAGGCTTCAGGGTAAACCTTAGGAAAGGAAATTAAATTTACTGAATGTTATAAAACAATGGGCATAATTTGAAGAGTCATACTATACTGGAGTAGGGAAGTATTGAGTGGTGTGATCCATGATTTATTGTTGGAACTGATGACTTGGATTCAAAATAAATTGACTAAATTTGCAAATGTGCCAAATTAGCTGGGGGAGTTGACTCTGAATCGTGCAAAGTGAGCAATAGTTGAGGCTTAATATAGATAAATGTAAAATATTGCACATAGAAAGAAAAAATGAGCAACACATGGTGTTGAAATAGCTATTGATGAAGATGAAAAAGATAAACTCAAAAAATCCAAATTTACTCAATATTCAGCAAACCATCCACTGTATAACAACAAACAACAGAGCAAATTGAAGGTTGCATTAGATAGTAAAATGCAAGCCAGAGGAAATTATAGTGCCGTGGTCAGACCACACTTGAGTACTGTGTCCACTTTTGTTCACTAAGATAAATGGGAAACACTGAAGGATGTTCACACAAGAGCCATAAAACTGTTCATAGCAGATGACTGAAGTATGATAAAAGTCTGGAGAAGTGATCTTTTAGAAATGTATAAAATATGGATATGATGGATCCATAAAATAACTTGCTGTGAAATTGTGAAATTAGGCCAAAAGGACACTAGTAAAAGGCAAATTTGGGACTGATTTTAATAAATTTCTTCACACAAATTGGTGTTCAACACATGGAATGCCCTTCTAGACAGAGTAATAGTGATGAAAACCCTATGATTATTAAAGAAGCAATTAGATGCTGCAATTGGTGAACTGTAAATTATTTCTGGAACAATGAGCTAAGATGGCATTCCTCTTGATCTCATTTAAATATGACATATTTTCCACTACACCTCAGGAGCTATGATTAAGCTAAATATTTAGTGCATTATCTCTAGACTGGTCTTAGACAAGCTCCTGTTCAACCAAGTCTTGAGATTTGCTCAGCAGTCCTGGTTAGGTTAAACCTGATAAACCGGCCTGGACCTCCACATGCTCTTAATTATATACATTTTTGTCTTAGGTTTAGTTGTAGAAAATAATAATGAATTAATTTTTGGCAAATAAAAAATGTTCTGCACATTTAAATGGGAAGGTTAACTTATTAAAAGCCTAGCATGAAGTTGAATATTCCTCCAGATAACTAACAAAGCTGAGGTTTACAGTCATTGCCACAAATGTGGTATGAATTTTACCCTGCAAATCCCTGTAATGCAGAGTTGACAGGGTGGATGTGGAGAGGATGTTCCCTCTTGTTGGAAAATCTAGAACTAGGGGAAGAATTTTCCTGCCGGCGAGCGGGGGTGGGGCCTGCTTGCCGACGCGTAAAATGACACATGGTGACGTCGGGCGGATGTCCCGACGTCACCTCGTGTCATTTAGATTGTCAGTTCGGCAGGCATGCAGCCACATCAGCTGCCCGCCCGCTGAACTGTAAAGGCCTATTATTGTCTCTCCGACCCCAAAAATGTGTGTTATTAAATCACCTTATGAGAAACCTAGGCCGGGATTTTCTGGCCCCCACTGCGGTGGACTTTGCCGTGGCCAATGCGGCGGGCCATTCAAATCCCCATTGATTTTGGCTGGACTGGAAGATCCCACCAGCAGGTGAGCCCAGAAAATCCTGACCCTAGTTTCTGTCATGTGACTAGACATTTTTTTTTCCATTGTCCTCACAAATGGTTTCTGATGGTTAGGCAATTGTCAAACAATGGACTCCGACTATCGCCGATTCACATACCATTGTGACAAAATAGAACTCTTTCACACCCATTCTCTGGATTTCAACTCTGGAGTTGAAGAAAAGTCTGCAAACAGTATTGTGAAACCAGTTTCTTTAATTATTAAGAGAAGAGCAGCCACTAACCACAGGACAGGTCCTTTGCATTTTAATGACTTTTTTAAAAAAAAGTCCAGAAAGGTTGTTTGCATTTTAATGACTTCATCAAGGATTGTCCAGACATGAAGATTAGCTCAGGAGGTCTTGTAATTCTATATGGCATCAAAGAAATGGTCACCTGACCTCTCAACTCAATTTTGTTTGAAAATAATTATCCACTTTGAGTTTATACTTCATAAGCCCATGTTGCATGAGTTTGATACCTCCCTGCAAAAGGGAAAAATGAAATTCCTTGACATTTCAGTTTTTCTTTGTTGCATCATAGGAGGAAATAAAGATAAAGACACTTGATAGCAAACATCCACACACATTCATTCACATGCATTCTGCAGGGCTACTGCCACAAGGCCTTCCACAGCTTACCAACGGCACATTGTCTGTTTAAGTTCTAACAGAGCGTCCACAATTACATTATTTTTCCCAGCAATGTGCATGATTTTTAATTTAAACAGTTGTAGGAATAGGCTTAATCTGAACAGCACAGCGTTGTCTTTACATTTCTCTAGGAAAGTTTGTGGATTGTGGTCAGTGTATATTAATACCTCCCTATGTCCATTAATGATCTCAAAATGTTGAAGAGCTGACAGAAGTCCAAAAGCCTCCTTTTCTATGGTGGAATATTTTCACTGGTGTTTATTTAATTTTTTTAAAAAGTAGCCAATTGGCCTCTCAATATCCAAATTATCTCCCTAGAGTAGGACAGTTCCTACTCCCACATCACTCATGTAAATAGCCACCTTAAATGGTCACTTAAAGTTTGGGGCTGCTAACACTGGTTCATTTGTTAGGATAGCTTTCAATTTTTTAAAAGCCACCTGACCACACCATCCTGACATTTTTCTTCAACAAGTTGGTCAATGGTGCAGCTAGGGTGCTGCAATTAGGGACAAATTTTCTATAAAATCTACACATCCCCAGGAATTACATTATCTCTCTTTTGGTCATGGGAATGGGGAAATACATCAGTGCTTATACGTTTGCTGTCTTTGGAAACACCCGGCCTTGACCTACCACATGTCCCAACTAGGTCACTTTGGCCTTAATAAACTCGCTTTTGGCTAAATTTACCACCTGGTTAATGCTTTGTAGGGCTTTTAATAGCACCCTTAAATGATTTAGGTGCTCTTCCCAGGTGTTGCTATAGACCAGCAGGTCATCAATGTATACAACAACGTTGCTTATGCCAACCACTACTTGATTCATTAATCTTTGAAAGGTTATTGGGCTGTTGTTTAAACTAAATGGCATGACTTTGCATTGGAATAGGTCGTCTGGTGTTAGAAAAGCTGAGATTTCCTTTGCTTGCGTGGTCATGAGAACTTGTGAGTACTCTTTTAATAAATCAACCTTACTGATGTAATGGGAGTTGCCCACACGGTCAATACAATCCTCAATGCAAGGAATTGGGTATGAATCAGTTTGGGTTACTGCATTAACTTTTTGATAGTCAATGCAGAGTCTCTTGGAGCCGTCTAGCTTAGAGACCAACTTAACCCAAAAAAATGATTTTACCAAAGATGGTCTAACTTAAGTGGTAAAAAGATGGATTTAATATGTTGCACCTAGTTTGGCTGTGAAGCAATTAAAGCTTGATGACATGTGGTGTATATTTTGAATTGTTACGCTGTTAAAACTTGACCCCAGCAATGTATTACTTTAAAGAAAACCAGTTGCAGTAATTCACCTTTATGTGCGTGAAAGATGCTTAATGGAAATGGCTGTCATACATGGTAAACAAGAGTATCTCACTCATACTTGTGTTAGCAATATAATATCATTCATAGATAATACAACTGACAGGTTTAAGCATAGGAAATAGTTGGAGTGTACATAAGAGCCTCTCTTAATAATTAAATTAATATACCATATATTTGAATTACTTTTCATTCACTATAATATTTTGGCTGATAAAATGTTGCAACTAGTAGTTACACAGATAAAAGTACTGACAGCTTGACAAAGCGCCTATTTTCCTGTATGAAAATCAACCGGTTATTTAATTAACGCATTTACAAATTTAATGAAGCGAAGTATTTTGCCCAAGTGGTCACCAGCCCATGTTTCAGCGTAATTGTCATGGAGACTTTAATTGCAGCTTACTTTCTAATTGCAAGAATAAGCAAAATAGTGAGAGGTGGTTTTCGTGCTATCTCTGATTCAGTGTCTGATTCAGTTCCTGTCTTAGCATAAGATAAGGGCACAGGGACTGACATAGAAAGCTTTTGTAGTATTTCTTATAAACAAGTAAATTAAAACATATGCTTTAATTGTTAAAGAGTATACATATTGAAAATGAAATGCCTCTGTCAATAAAGCTGGTTTGTAATGTAGTTTTGTTATGTCCTTTACAGTAGAGTGCAATATAGCAGAGGTCAAGCAGCAACATCCTACATGCCAGTTCACTGCTGTGATTTCCCACATGGCCCATCAACAATCTCAGCATATCACCATCAGCATTGCCATGATTGCAGGTCAGGATCTTGCCAGCAGAGATGAAGGAAAAATATGAGGGTGCCTCATGAGGGGTGTTAATTGGGTTACAACCAATGTCTGCAGGGTTTTTTGTGCTAGTTTTGGGCCAATGAAATATTTAGCCCTGATTGGTGAACATTTCCCCTGCTCACCCCTTCAGCTGCACATATATTAGTGTTGCATGGTAATTGGTAATAAATGTTATACATCAAGTTTACCATCACTATTTCCCCCAAGGAATTTCTGACCATCAGATTATGGTTTGACAGGATCCTGTGGGGCTGCTACATTCAAAGCTGCATGCTCCAACTTGTACAGCTTTTGCCCATATCTACTTGAATTAAAGCAGTTCCTGATTGCACTCACCACATCTTCTCAGCTTTCATACTGACTCTGATGCTTCCATGAGAGAGTATCTATGACACCAATGTTGACATGGACAGATTTTTCAAGTGGGGGTGTGGAGTTCCTGGTGGGAATCCTGGGAGTCAGGGTTGCCTCACCTGATGTGTGTATTTTCTTTTTGATAGGATCCCTGGCTGGAAGTCAGCCTGATTGATAGACTTGGCTTCCAGCTGGGTGGAGAGAACTTTGGAGCAGGCAGCAGCTAGAGGGCAAACTTGATCTGGTCCCTGATCCCGGAGAATGGGTGGGGTTCCAATTCCTGATTTCTCACTTAGAGCATTCCTTTGCCTTCAGTTGAACTTGTTCTCATAATTTAGCCCTGGTATCATTCTTGGTATGCTTAACACCAGAAGGTCTCTGAGGCTGAGGTAGGAGGCTTAGTGTGTGCTTTTATTCTGTTTGTTTCATTCATGTTCCAGCTATGCCATTGGTATCAGACCCAAGTCGAGGCTGCCCATTGTTAAGTGGGAGAGCAGATCTAATGGTTACCACCAGCTTCTAACTTGGCAGACTGGATCTAAGTTTCTGAATGTAGGAATTTAATTGGTGATCTCTTTTCAATCTATCCCCAGGGCTCATGAGCTGATGTCTGTACTTTGAGGGGAAGCAGGCACTGACTTGCCCTGTGTCACTTCAGGGGGAGCCAATGGTTGCAGACGGAAATGAAGCTGCCACAAGCAGCAGTGTGTCCCCTTCCTTATGTAGAGGAGCTGAATCTGTGAACTCCAGCAGCATCAATGGCACACGTTGTCAATGTCTTATTAATTACATTGTTAAGGTTTAATGGCAATTACATTATTAAACAGGTGATGGGCATTTGTACACCTATAAATGGGGCTAGCTGGGACACTGTGGGGTTGGAGTAGTGTTGATTCTGAACTAAGTCAATAAACTCTCTCCAGCAAAGAAGGCAGCTGTGTCTTAGTTTTTACTTCACTAATCAGCATGGATCAACTAACACACATCACTGGGGGCTGCAAGACCCTACTGGCATTCTGCTCTCACAAAAGGATCTGAGGATATTTGGGGCTTGCACATTTCATGTAACCAATGTTTTCAAGCAAAGCAATAGGTCTGCAAAAACTAAAAATTCAGCTTAGTTTTGAAGTTTTGAAACACTTTTGTGTGTTGAGGAAAATATTAAATCCTGATAATGATTTCCTCTGCTATGACCAGGTGAGAAGGGGTGAATTGACTCCCATCTATTCAATCTCATTGGTTGGTCAGAACAAAGCTTTAAGTTTCTTTTTCACAAGAATATGCCTTTCCAAATCAGAATGTATTTCATTGTTTAAGCTGTGAGCAATAAGGAGCCAATCAAACAATGTTTTCTTGAGTCAAAGAAAGAGCAAATTTATTAACCCCTAAATCCAAGAAAAATAATAAAAATGTGACATCAAGCATTCGGTCCTCATGCAGCCACTCAGGCCCACACACACAGGTATCGGAAATAAGGAGAGTTAGGGTAGAATTTTCTGTGCCCACTAACATTGGGTGTGTTCGGCGGCATGAGCGGACAATATGGTGAGAAGGCCAAAAATTGGTTTCACAATGTCGTGAAACCAGTTTGTGATCATCTGCTCTGCCCTTCAATGGCAGGCCACCTTTCCCGATGTAGGGAACCTCATTGTAATACATCCATATATCATTATAAGGCCAGCCCGCCAGAATCATCTCCGAACGCTGGATTGTCTGTCCACGTTGGCGTGAAAACACGCCAGTGTAGAACACGTCTTGACAAGTGTGATGTGCAGAAGTCGGGATTTACCACCAGGGCCCTGCTCTGATCACGGACATCCGGGGAACAGAAGATGCTGGAGCCTGACAGCAACAAGACCCTGGAGCCCATGGCATGCTGGGTGAACTCTCATGAACATGGCTCTGCTGTGAAGCAGCTCATGGAAGGTGGAAAGTCACCGTTGAGAGTCTGAAGGAAGGGAACGTGCACATTCAGCTGGACATCCACAAAAGAAAAGTAGTGTGGCTGGTAGGTCACGAAGGGGAGACCATAAGACCATAAGACATAGGAGCAGAAATTAGGCCATTCGGCCCATCGAGTCTGCTCCGCCATTCAATCATGGCTAAGTTTCTCAACCCCATTCTCCCGCCTTCGCCCCATAAGGGAGGTGGAAGGTGATTCCAGGGGAGTCGACTGTGATAGGGGAAAGAAATGGGTGACAGGGGGAGGGGAAAGGATGGATGAGTGAAAGGAAAACTGTAGCACTACTGTGCTGGCTAAATCAAAAGTGAAACGAGAGTTGTGGTGGGCGAGGTCAGGTGCTCCATGAGAGTGTGATCAGTGTATGGGTAGAGATGCAGATCAACTCACATGTGTAACTGAAAGAGAACCCCAGCCGGCAGCATTGAAAATGCTCAGGACATTGAGATGAATGTGATGTGGGAAGGATCCGGATGTGTGGGACAGTGCTTGCACATGGCTCCGAAAGGCTCTGCCACACAAACATTATCTGTCCAGAATCACTTGTGAGCCAGCTGCATGCAGCTGAACTCCTAGTTGCGGGTGGGGGGGAGGTGGAATGCAGTGGGAGGATTCACGAAGCCTGTCACTGAAGCTGAAGGACACCATTACACATTGGGCAAAATTCTCTAACTGACGTGTGGGTGGCGGAGCCCGCACGCCAGCGCTTAAAATGTCGCATGGCCGACGTCAGCGCATGGCATCACGATATATCGGTCGGCGGGCGCGCTCAGCAGTGGGGCATGCGCCCGTCATTAATTAAAGGCCTCATTAAGGCCCTTAACTTGCCAATCGTCGACGATTTTGAGGGGCCCGTGCGAACTTCGACTCAGTGCACAGGCCCAACGGGCAGGCGGGTAGGTGATTCTTTTACAAATCTCATCCAGTGGCGGGATGAAGTTTGATAGCGGTTTTAAAAATGTTTAATAAAGTTTTTGTTTATTTCATTAACATTTCCCATCTTGTGTGACATTTTCACATGAGGGGGTCATGTTAATGAATGTTTTATTGTTCTATTTTTTATATTTGCCAGCCTTTCAGCAATCTCCCTGAGGCAGCACTTTGCCTCAGAGAGATGTGCCCTCTTTCGTGCGCACTTTGACAGTTGGGGAAACCCCCCCCCCCCCGCACAGGAAGTGCTTCCCGTCGGGCAGCCCGCTGGACGGGCTTTAATTGGCCCACCCACTTAAAATGGCAGCGGGACCCGTTTCGGTGGTGGCGATCGGCTGCCCACCCACCCATCAAGGGCAAAATTCTGTCCATTATTTAGTGAAAGCGAATATATTTCCAGCTTGTAAAGTGATAAAATGAGTTCACCCATGCAATCAACTGTGATCAGAATTTATTAACGTTTGAAAGCCTTAGACTTCTAGGTGCTGCCCTGACATCTGCAGCAGGGATGGAGACAGCCTGTGCAATGGTTGGCCCTATTGCCTCTGATATCTTTGGCATGAGTCCTCTGGAAAGCCAAGGCCTTGGGGACCCAGCTTGGTCTGGATGTCCGAGGGCCCTTGCTTGACTCCTTGAGGGGAAGGAGCACATGGAGGGATGTCAAGGTGCCCTGTTTCCCTCTCACGTCACCACTGCAGGAACTCACATATGGCTATCGCGATGAAGTGCAGGTCTGCGCACATCTCTGCATTCTGCTGGACCAAGGTCTTCATGGCATCCGCCATCCTTCCCATACAGACTTTCATATACTCACATATGGGCACCACTTCATCAGAGAGCAGGTGGACGCACTCATCTGACTCATGTGCCATCTGTTGAGGGCTTCCAACAGCTCTGTGTGATGCTCCCCCACCTTCTGCTGACTCTCCATGATGAGTTGGATGGCCAAATCCAGAGGTTCGTCACCTGACTCGGACCTCACAGACGCCTCTTCCCCAGCAGTCCCCCGAGTGCCAGGGAGCTCAGCCGAACCTGCCTCTTCCTGCTGAGGACACGTGTCTGTACAGTGACAACCAGGTTGTGAACCTGAGCCTGCTCTAGATCTATGTCCCATCAAGGCACTGTAACGGATCTTCCAAGCTGCTTATTTCCAGCTCTTCAATGGAGGAGGTATCCTCTTGGCTGGAGATGAGGATGTGGGTGGATCTGAGGGATTGGCTGGCTGAGAGTGTCGGTCGCTTGGCAGAGCTCCCTGTGAACCAAAGTAGAGATAATTAGTGCATGGCAGCAGAGTCAAAAGCAGGAGAGAGAGCACTCACAGTTGCAATCGGAGAGGGATGATGTGGTGAAGGAACCTCGCGAGGGAACTCGCTGCCGATCTCATCATCGCCGCAGGCACGGTTTATATTTTCACCAGTCAGCGCGATGGCATGCTCCTCAAAATGAGTGAGGGGCCTCATATGGGCCACTCCACCCCTGGTCTGGGACTTCTCCCTGCTGTTGTGAGCCAGCTTCTGCAGCATGAAAACAGATGGAGAGAGTGTGAGCAGGACACTTGGCACTGCATGGAATGTTTGTGTGGTGAGCGGAGACTTGGACGGGATGAGGGCGTGAGCTCCAGAGGATATGAGATTGATGGAGATGTGAGAACGTGTGTGAGAATTCAGCAGTCCCCCGAGTGCCAGGGAGATCAGCCGAACCTGCCTCTTCCCGCTGAGGACACGTGTCCGTACAGTGACCACCAGGTTGTGAACCTGAGCCTGCTCTAGATCTATGTCCCATCGAGGAATTGTAAAGGATCTTCCAAGCTGCTTATTTCCAGCTCTTCAATGGAGGAGGTATCCTCTTGGCTGGAGATGAGGATGTGGTGTTGTCCCTTGAGGGGAGAGAACCCTGTGGATATGTGATGGGTTTGTGAGTGTGTGAGTTGAGAGTGATGAGAAGAGTGACTTACCCTGGAGGAACGGATGAGACCATTCATCCTTTCCTGCACTGGGTGGCTGTCCTCTTTTGCAGGACATGGCGCTGACCACCACTGCCACCACCTCCCATGCTGGATTGGTAATGTTGCTGACCCTCCTGCGGCCAGAGCTGGAGTAGAAGACATCACGGCGGGCGTCCACTCTGTCCACAAGGCACTCAAGGGCTGTGTCATTAAACTGGCGGGGGCTGGGGGAGTGGGGGGGTGGGGAGGTGGCAGGAACTGCTGCAGTCTCTTTACCTTTTGGGGCCATGTCTTTTGTGCGGCAGTCCTGGGCTGGATGCACAGAGGTGTGCATGGATGCACTTTAAATATGGCTCCTGGTGTAAGGAAGCAGTGAGGTGATGGCACATCGGGTGAATGAGAACCCGACCGCCAGCGAAACGCCATGTTTCCTGGGAATGCACAATTAATGCGGCGGGTTTAGGATGATACGGCGTGAGATGCCGCCATTGCAGATGCCAGGTAAAACGTCATTTTTCCTGCCCACTACCACACTTAGTGAAAATCTGGGATGATCTGCCCTTAGAGTCCAATAAAAGTAAGGTAAAGGAATAGACAGTTAAGTGTCCTTTGATTGTCCTTGAGGTGTAGATTGTAAACACGGCGACTAATTTAGGTTAGCTGGTTTCTTGGATGCGGTCAGATGTAGAAGATGTTGCAATTATTACGAAATCTTGGTAACTAGTAGGTTTCTGGTAGAGTTGGCTTCTCGAACTAGGTGACATGCTTATTCCAAAAGAGAGAGAGAAAGAGAGCAGCCTTTAGCCTGTTTCCTCTGCTAAAGCCTTTCTTGGCACCGCCTGTGTCACTTGCAATCTCTCTTAAATGGTTGGACAGCCTTGTCTTGAAATATTTCATCCATTGTGTATTTCCAAGAGATTTTGGGTGTCTATGTCTGTGGCAGCCATTCTTTCAATATCCAATGCTTTGCATTTTTAATATTTGTTCCTTAGGCAGTTATGAGTTTCGATGGGTCTCTGAATTATAGGAAATGTCTCCCTCTTCACACTCCCCTGAGGACGATTTGTTTGTTTCTGACCCTCACCTTTGAAGTGGCCTTGAATTTTTAAGCAGTTTTCACTGCCTCAGTTCAAATTGCAAAATTTCCCATCAGATGAAACGTGAAACATCATATGTTCAAAAATAAAGGGGCATAGCCTTGTGACACCTCAAAAATGCATTTGGACTCTTAGATATCAATGTCATAAAATATTTCCCAAACTGAATTATGTAGATTCAAATAAAACAATCAGTAATGGAGAAAATTAAAGGCTCTAATGAATTTCAGTTGGTGCTTGACTAGTGGGTTATAATGTTGAAAAATCTGGCACTTCTGTTCCCAAGCGTACGGTGGGCACTGCAGATTTAGCACCAGGTATCATCGTCCAAAATAAGAGGTTACAATTCATCAAGGAACATGAAAGATTAAAGTGGGACAAAACTATTTTCTTCAAAATGCCTTCCAACTCCCCCATCCCATGAAAATAGAAAGCACTCAATTCCCAAGAGATACTCAAGCCACACCAGGTTAGACAGCTTGGGACAGAAGGCAGGCTCCTCCTCTGTTCCATATCTTTACAAAAAGGCCTGTGGAATGCAGCTATACTGAGTGTTGGAGCCTTCTGTCAAAGTTCTTATCTGTGCTACAATGTCAGGTTGACAGAATGTGATATCAGGCTAGATGACATTCACTGGAGGAAACAACCATTAGATGGTTTAGGATTCTTTCCACACCAATCTGATGAATGGCAGTCCTGTTAAATACTACATTATTCTACTTATTCTCAAGCACTCTACATTGTATCTGGGCTATGTCACATCCAACATGGTTTGATGAACTATTCCTACACTGCCCAAACAAAATGGCCTAAAGTATAGCCTATCCTTATTGCGTACTTACTGTCTATTCTTCCAGCATGAGGCTATTCAACGTCACAGACGAATCTGATGATATCCTCGTTTAGCCATAGCTCATTTGATAGCCCTCACTACTAGCTCTCTTGCCTTCAGCTCCTACTCCAGGGAGCACAAAAATCAGGCTGACACCCCAGTCTGCGGAGAAGAGCAAGGGAGCTATGCACAATGCCCTGGCCAATGTCTGTTCCTCAAACAACATCATAAAAAAAACAAATTAGCTGGTCATTATCACATTGCTGTTTGTGGGAGTTTTCGTGCACACCTTGGCTTCTGTGTTTGCTACTCTACGGCAGTGATTACATTTCAAAGGTGTTTCATTGGCTTTAAAGCACTTTGAGACATCCAGTGGGCACAAATAGCGCCACATAAATCCAAGAAACATTGAAACCAAATGAGCAACCTAACTGTTGCCCCGGCTTGGATCAATTAACTCAGCAGAGACCAGGAGATTTTAACCTGGAGCAGATTCCAGGCGGTGGGTGGGGTGTGGGGTGTGGTGGGGGGGTGGCGTGGAGAAGTGCAAAACACACCACTCTCATAAGTTTCAGGCCAGGGTATTTTAAGTCATGTGGAGAGATACAGAGTTATCAGAATTAAGTCCAGGCAATGGGGCTCAGCCGGCAGACCCAGAAATCGTTGAGAATCCTGAGTGGGTTGGAAGGGGCCGGCTGAGTGTGGTCATGCATTGGCTGGCCAATTAGGTGAAGTGACGCACGGGCCCACCCAGTTACATGGTGGGATGGGCCCTTTTGCTGCTCCTGCCTCTCTCATAATGGCGCCTCTGGTGCCTGCAGACGCTTCCCACAGTGCTGCCCCTCCACCACTCAGGCACCCAACAATAGTGGGGTTGTGCGGTCGTGATCTTCATGGATCTGATTTTAGCTCTTTCACTGGCTGCTGATCCTGGATTTAAAGTGCCAATGTATGTCCCTCAGCCTGTACCATCGAGGTCTCCCCTTCTGATCTATGCCCGTCACACTGTACCATCAGCCCTTCCCCCTCAGACTATAACTCCGTCTTACCTCCTGTAGAAGGAAGCTGCAAAATGGTGACCTTCCACTTTGGAGAGGCATCTTACTCCAACACTGCCAGTTTTGACTAGTTGGGAATCTGACAGCCCATAGCATCCGCTTACCACTCACATAAAACCAAAAGGTACATTTGATAGAATCCAGCTTCATGCAATAACTGGCTGCTTAACAATCTTAATTGGCTTCCCATCGCATTCATGTGGGTTCGACACCTTGCTGCCTTCCCACCAGCCGCTTAATCCCTCCATCAGCCTCCACCACTGGGATTCCGACTTGCTTGCACCAGTGCGATTCTATGGCTGCTCCACCACGAACCCCATTTCAGGCATCATTAAATTCCACCCAAAGTTTCAGGTTGATGATGACATTGGGTCATCATCGACCTGAAACATTAACTCTGTTCCTCGCCACAGATGGTACTTGCTGTTTTTTTTCAGCATTTTATGCTTTTATTTCAGATTTTCAGCATCTGCAGTATTTTGTGTTTTAAACTGTGCCTGATTAAAATTTGATTGACAGGCTTCCTGCTCACATTCTGGTTGTAATTTCCAGCAGGCTGTCAGGGCCTTATTTTTAGTGGCAATGGGCAGAAATTTCCCCCTGTCGGGGGTGTTGTGCAGGGACGGGTGGGGACGGGCGCGAACCCGATTGGTACCCCCGATCGGGGCCGCACCGCCATTTTACGTGGGCAGGCCAGTTAAGGCCCTCCCAGCATGGCGTGCACCCGGAAGCGCTGAGCGCTCCCTGTGTGGGCGGCGGGGCATTCCCTGAGTCGGGGCCTGCACTCTTTCGTGCGCATGCGTGTGAAAGAGTGCAGAAATCTCCCTGTGGCACAGAGGTGCCTCAGGGAGATTACTTTCACTTATGAAACATTGAAGAAAGGTAAAACCAAAAAATTCAAGGACATGTCCCCTCATGTGAAACTATCACATGAGCTGGGACATACCTATTAATTTTTTCAAAATTTTTAATTTAATTATGGATCCGCCCATGGATGAGGTTTCATGAAAAATGTGAAGGCTGCCTGGGCTCTTTGCTTTGGACAGGCAGCATTCTTAACACCTTTAATTACTTTCTTAATGGCCTTAATAGGCCTTTGACAGTTCAGTGGGCACGCAGCCAACTCTGCTGTGCGCCCACCGAGCTGACAATCTAAATGGCGCGCGGTGACGTCGGGACACACGCCTTTTACGTATGGGCGAGCGGGCCTCGCTCCTGCTTGATGACCCAAAAATTCTTCCCAATGTGTTTTCCAAAGGAAGGTGACATTCACTTTATTGAGCTTGTGCCATTTAGTCGGAAGTGTGTACCGAGATTCTGTGATACAAGAGGGATGTTCTCTTTTCCTCCAATAGGAGGATGATTGCAAAGGCTGATGTACACTAGGCTTACAACAGGGAGGTTACATGTAGGGCTGCCAACCCTCCAGGAATGGAGTCTCCAGGAATTGAAGATCAATCTCTAGGACACTGCTGGGTGTAACCCTGGAGAAAAATCATTGGGACATTAAAAATATAGTTTTAAAAAATTTTCTTTGAACATTTCTTTCTACTTGATCTGGAAATATTGAAAATAGGGAATAAAAAGCTGTTTGGCTGACAGTCAAGCCTCATCCAATTGGGTTTTGAATCTTTTTGCTTTCCAGTCGGCATAGGAAGGCAGTGTGTCACAAGGATGGATATGTTGGCCAACTAATGGCTGGGACATGGGAGCAAGTCATGTGATGGAAACTCCAGGAATATATTTAATCACAATTTGCATGAGACTGCAGAAATGGCCAGCTCCAGGAATATGACCTGCAGGGTCAAGACCCAATGCAAGAAACGCTTTAAATGCTTGACAAAAGCAGTAAGGCTGAGTGCAACCTTTCATTTCATCATTTCTCTCAACAACACCTGACAACAATCTTTCCCTTTTTTCCAGCAATCTGGGCAATTCTCTCCCCAGCATCATATTCTTCACCACACATCATATTGGCACAGTATACATTTTCATTCTCAGTCCAAACACACATTCACTTGCTTCCTGCTTTCACAGCAAGAGTACACTGGTCTCAAATGTAGCTATTGCATTCAGGAATTCTCAACATGACTTGGTATTCACATTACACTCCAATCTCTTGTTTTCTATTCAACTCCTTCCCCATCCTGCTTGTGTCTCACTTCTTCTCCCTTTCAGTATTCGGGACACTCAGAAAACAATGGGTAAAAGAGTATATGCATGCACAGAAAAAAAAGTTTCCATTTGTCTAATTGTTTTCTAACAGGCCTACAGGGGACCCACAACAGATTTAAATATAAAAACATGACAGCGACTTGGAGAGGTCATTTAGACAACACTCTCAGAGGGCCCACATTACAACAGAAAAATAATCTTATGATTAGTGCACAATATTAAGGAGTAAAGGCACAGATTTAAAGCCTTTCAGAGTAAATGTGATTTTTCCCATAGCATATGGGAACAAAATGTTATTAAGCCTCATGCCAACCATAATGTAAGGTGATGAAAACTTTCTCAAAAGCCAGTAGCTGTTTTTATTTTGGATTAAATGCCGTGCTATTGATATTTTTTTCCAACACAGTTTTGTATAGCTAGGTGCAACCCCAAAATAGCCTTGTCTAATTTGCTAAGGTTAATGGTTGGGAATCCATTTTTTTTAACGTACATTTCTGACTATTCACCTTTGGAAATCTGGCAAACACTCTTGTTGGATATTTTGTAAGACTCACGTATCAGGACCTGGGCCTGAATTTTTCGGTCGGGGGGAGCAGGCGTGGGCAGTTGCGGAGCCGACCGCTGACTGCAATCGACTCCGTGTCGCCATTCTACGTGGGCGGGTCAATTAAGGCCTGCCCAGCGTAAGACATGAGCCTTGGCGCTCAGCGCTACCTGTGCGGGCGAGGGGAGGAGGGAGCCAGTGCTCTTTCGCGTTTCTCCCTGAGGCACGGATTGAATCGCTATTGAAATAATTAAATAAATGGAAAAAATATTTAATTAAACATGTCCCCTCTGTGTCATATGAGGTGGGACATGTTTTATATTTCAAAAAACTTTTTTATTTGAGTCATAAAAGCTTTAGGAAACCTCAACCCGCTCGTGGATGAAGATTCCTAAAAAATGTAAAGGCGCTTGGCCTTTTCGCCTGCCCGCCAACCTTAAGGTTGGCCGCCGAACGAAACATTACGAGACAGCGCGATGACATCGGGACGCACGCCTGACTTCATCGCGCGATATTTTACGCGCCGGCGTGTCGGGCCCACCCCCGCATGCCAACTGAAAAATTCAGGCACTGGTGACATTCCTCCTCCTCCTTCAGGTATCATACACTAAGAGGGCATTGGCGACAATAGACTTCCATTAGATTGGTTCATGATTATGCTTGGCAAAGTATTGCAGTGGTTTGCTGTTGCCTTCTGCAGAATGGCTGACCAGGTAAATCCCGTTCTTACAGCCTACCATCAGGCATGCTGGAAGGATTTACAGGCTAATACTAAACATGTTTGGCCGCATTATGAATGTACCCTCCATGCTGATGACATTAGAATCACATTTAACCCAATATTGCAACTGATGGGGTCATTATTTTGCATCTCAAGCGGTTGAACTACTTTAAGGGCAGAATTTTTAGCTCAGTGGGTGGGCGTACGCTGGACCGGACTGAGCGTGAAATGATGCGCAATGACGTCGGCTGAGTGTGCCAACGTTAATGCACAGTCGCACGATAGTTCGGTCAGCGGGCGTACACTGGAGCCGGCAACACCCACCAACAATTAAAAGGCCGATTAAGGCCATTAAGTTATCAATTGTGCTTAATTTTTCACTGCCTGTTCAACCTAATGGTTGATGGGCAGGCGAAAAGGCCAAGCAGCTCCATGCCCCAGGGAGATTATTCAGCACTCTTTCGCGTGCATGCGTGAAGTTCGCGCTAGGCCTGCTCGCCCTCCTCCCCCCACCCACATAGGCAACACTCAGCGCTGCTGCTCACGCATCATGCTGGGAGGGCCTTAATTGGTCCGCCAGCGTGAAATCACAGAGCGCTACCAACCGTGGGCAGCATTTGGCTTCCCAACTGCCCCCGCCCGCCCCTGCCAATCCCATACGCCAAGGGCAAAATTCTGCCCTAAAACTTTTGTTCTATATTGCATGCTGTGTCAGAAGGATGTTCTAAACAGGGACATTGTGATATGGCTGGGATCCTTTCAATTTCTTTTCTCATATGACTAGAGTTGCACTGTGGAACCTCCATATTTTCACTCCAAAATCATTGACCTTCCTGCCAATCTGCCAGAATTTACACAGGTCATTCTTTACATGCAATATCCTAATTAAATAATGATTTAAAAAAAATTTCTATTGTACTTATTTTCATTCATTTGCTTAGGGTTTTGCTGTTCTATACATGCAAGATCATAATTTGGGGATTCTCAATTAAGTGCCAGTTTTTGTCAACCATTTGGGGGGGTTGTCCCTTCCATCATGGAGGATAGTGGGGGGATTCCACTATAATGAGGATTTTTAAATTAGTTTCCCAAATGAGAGAGTGATGTTTCTTCCAAACTAGCGAACTTATTGTCATCGCCTACTAATACACTTTTAAGCTTCATCAATAAATTTTGATTTGATTTTTGAAACTTCAGTTTCACTATATCTGTGTTTCATTCAGTAGTTTCTTTTTACAGACATAAAGGTCAAATCTTGTGTTACCTGCATCCACTTAAAACAAACTTAAAATTGATGTAGCTTCAAAGCCAGATATTTATTTATTATAATATAATTGTTATGAGATCCAGACTCATCTCCTCATGGAGCAGGGGCCAGGGTCTCCAGTTCTCGACAGGCCTGTGGAGTTTCATGCGTGTGCAGGTGGTGTATGCGAATCCAGTGTTTTTGCAGTTCTTTGGAGTGCCATACCCAAAGAAGAGTCCCAAACAGAGGACAGGGAGAGGGGACAGGGAGAGGTTCCAAAGTTAAGAAGAAAGAGGAGCAGAGAAAGAGGCTCCAAGCAGAAAAGGGGCTGTGGTTGGCATACTTTAAGTAATGGGGTCTCAGGAGAAGCCCTGGCAATCAAAGAAGGCTCAGGAGAAAACCTGGAAGATCTAAGGAAGGCAGCAGAAGGTTGGTAATTCTGTGCTGCAGGCCGTTGGGGCAAAGGTACCCCCATGGAGTAGTAGTATTCTACTCAGTGCAGAGAAGAGCTGAAGTTGTGCTTATGAGTTGTTGCTGGAGTACAGACTCAATAATCCAGGCAAACAGAGTCTCAGGAGACAAGGTAGAAACACTGCAAGGTGGGCTCTCGCTGAGGCTCTTCGAGTTAGAGTGACTTTTGAAGAGAATTCCAAGGCAGGATCTTCGAAGGTGAAGACCAGAATCCTTCATGAGAGAGACAGAGTTTCAATGAGATTGGTTGACTCACAGAGTTACTGACGTCTGGGTGGGCTGTTGAAAAATTCGTGGAATCTGTCCCGGTCACATCTGCCAATGATTGTGCAGGGTGATGTGTTCAACCATAGTTCACCTCTTAATTCACATGTACCTCATATTAACCCTGAATGTTAGAGTATAAGATAGATGTTGTAAATTGTTTTATCTTTCTGACCTTGTATAGTGAAGTTAATTTTTGTTTGTTCAAAACCCATGGGCCAGGATTTCCCGGTTGGCGAGCGGGGGGCGGGGCCTGCTCGCCGACGCATAAAATGACGCGGGATGACGTCGGGTGGAACTCCCTACGTCACCCTGCCCCATTTCAATTTTCAGGTCAGCTGTGTGCCCACCGACCTGTCAATGGCCAATTGAGGCCATTGACAAAGTAATTAAAGTAATTAGTGGACCTGCCCATCCAACCTTAAGGTTGGCAGGCAGGCCAGGAGCCCTGGTGAGCATTGGAAAAAGTATGAAACCTCATCCACGAGCGGGATGAGGTTTCACGTAGGTTTTGAAAAATTTAATAAAAGTGTATTTAAAAGTGATGGACATGTCCCAACTCATGTGACAGTGTCACATGAGGAGACATGTCAGGGAAATTTTTTTTTCTGTTTTTAAGATTTTTTATTGAGCAGCTGATCTCCCTGAGGCAGCACTTAGCCTCAGGGAGATGAGTGTACTCTTTCGTGCGCATTCCCCCCCAGCCCGCACAGGGAGTGCATAGCACTTCCTTGCGGATGTCACGCTGGGTGGGACTTAACTGGCCCGTCCACGTAAAATGGCAGTGCGTCCCCGATCGGGGGCGCCAATCGGAGGTGCGCCCTCTCCTGAACTTCCCCCCCAACGGGGGGAAAATTCTGCCCATGAAATCTTGTGGGCTTAATCTATTAGCAATGGTCTTGAATCTCAAACTTTTTCTACTTTAACCAAAACATTATTGGTCCCTAACCAGTTCACACCAAAAACTTGGGGATCTGATCCAAGATCATAACATAATACACGAGAGAAACTAAATATAGGCTACTCATGAAATGATTGTCCAATTTCTACATTTCTAAAAGCTAGAATATAGGCAGACTGAAACAAAAGGGAATAGATATTTTTAAGTGATGATTTAGTAAAATTTTACAACTGTTATAAAGTGGGTTGCAATCTTTCACCTCCCATGATATATTTCTGGCACCTTGCAGACCCATGGCATGAGTCTCAATATTATACAAAAACACAATGAACACTATCTTGTCACCTGAATCATTTTTAAAAACTCATGGTTAGATATGCAGCAAGCATTGCAATTATCCTTCCAGTGCTACTCACTGATCTGATAAGATGGAGGAGAAACATGTCAAATCTCTGCTTAGGAAACCAACGGGTTAAGTGCTGGGTATCGTGAAAATGTAAAGGGAAATTGTGCTGCTGACGCTGTTAATAACTGAGAGGCTAAACAAAGTCTACTGGGTGTGTATTCTTTCTGGCTCCAGCGATGATGTAATCTGGGTTGTTCTGGTCACACTATTCATCATTACGGACACAGTGTTATGGCAAATTGGGGTCAGTCTTTGGTCTAAGAATGCGTTAAAAAGTCAGACAATCTTTGTTTTGACTGATTTAGCTCATCAGCTATTTCACTTGATAATAGCTTTGTTGTAAAAACAGATTAATACGGTCACATTGAGTCCTGTTAACTATTACACGCCCCTGTATATAAAAGAGGATGTTTTCAGCTGCATTTTTTCTTGCATTATTTAATTGCACCACATTCCCAATACAAAATTGTTGCCTTAAATTCTCCACTAAATTGCAAAAGCTTTAGAACATGTTATATAACACTTTAGTGGAGATTATTTCAAATTGCCAGCAAATCCTTATTAAAGGGCCTGCATCATCATTATAAGGATAATTGTAGACAATGGGTAGGTTTAGCTTCTGGAATAATCTGTCTACAAAGAGCTATTGTGGTGGATATTGTAAATGTGGCTGTGTTTGCTGCAATTTGAAGTTTCTGTGGTTTTTATATATTTAACTAACCATCTTCCCTCCTCCTCCTTTTATTCCTGTTTGGACACACTTTCATAGGCAGGATGTGGGATACCAGTCAGGAGTGCACTAGAATAATCAGGCCTATAGGTATCAAAGGCATGAATGAGGGTTTCAGCAGCAGATGGAGCTGAGACAGGGTAAAGTTGGGTGCTGTTGCAGAAGTAGAAATTGGCAATCTTAGCGATGGCATGATTATGTGGTCTGAAGCTCATCTTGGGATCAAACGCGGCACCATTGTGAATAGACTGGCTTAATCTCAAAATATTGCCAGGGAGGTAAATGGAGTTGATTACTAGGGAACAGAATTTGGAGCAGGGACCAAGAACAATGATTTAAATTTTCCCAATAATTATAAGAAAATTATAATGAGATCCTTGCATTAATATCAGCAGAAATCCCTGTCCCCAGACTTTCTAGGCTCCCTCTCACCCCCGCCCCATGTTCCCCTGCAGACTTCTTGCCTCTTAATAAATGTCATGACCTTTATTTCCCAGTTTTATATTAATTTCACAGTCACAATGTGTCTAATTAACTATTACACGCCTCTGTATATAAAAGAGGATGTTTTCAGCTGCACCCACCTTTCAGTAATTCACCCAAGTGAACTCAGACAGTAAGTGTTGACCAGCTATTCAATTATTATCCAACAAGGATCATTGTTAAGTGAAGGAGTAGGAGCCTGAGGCTGAATTTTGCCTATGTCCCCCTCAAGACCGATCCCAATTGTAACATCCAGTTGGAATCAGGCCCATAAATATTACTTGGGGCTTCTGACATAATTGCATGCTAGCCTTACCACTAGATCCATTTATTTTAACAAAATCTTAAGGTTACGAACGAATGGTGTTGCACAAACCGGTCACCTAATCAATGTTTAGCCTCCCCATTGTAATGGAGACCACATAGTGAGCTGTATCCTAAACTGAAAGAAGCACTAGTAAATAATTGTTTCACCTGGAAGGAATATTTGAGGCCTTGTACGGTGGAGAAGGGAGAAGGTCAAAGGGCAGGAGCTCCATTTCGTCTGCAAGTGTGACACCTGCTCCCACTCTGACCTTTCTGTCCTTGGCCTCTTACTGTGGCAATGAAGCTCACATAAGCTCAAGGAACAGTAGATCATCTTCTGACTTTATGGTCTTCCAGACTCAACACTGAGTTCAACAATTTTTGATTAATTCCTGCATCCATTTTGTTTCCTTTCTCTTTGCTGGTTTTGGCTTTCTGTTTTGATTTTTTTTCCCCCTTTATTTTGGTTTTGGATAACAGCTGTTCATGATTCTGCCATTCACACCTCCTCTAGGCACATCTTTTGTTTCTTCACTTGTCCCATTACTACTCCCTTTGGCCTTGTACCATGAACTCATTTGTGATTTAATTTCACCCTGCTTTATCTGCAGCATTTTGCTTTCAAATACATTGAATGTTATCTGCAAAATAATTACAGTATCCAGAAGAAGGACTCCAGGCAAATAATAAAAGTGTGAAGTACAACTGTATCTTATCATTAAACAATTTACTTCTCAACTTCACCTGCGTATTGCAGTATCTGTAAAATTGGACAAAAAGAAACATTTTGTGTCATTCCAAGTTTGTGGCCTCTTTTTCAAAATAATTGTTACTTAGCAGCAACTCATTCTTTTGTTTTATTTGATCAGCTTCTAATTGCTTAAATGATCTCCAAAGCAATTACTCAAGTGATGGACACTTTGCTTATTCAAATTCTATTGAACAGCACTTCCTTCCAATTAAAATATTTCAACATAAGTAACAGAGGATACCTCACAGATGCACTCATTGACAACAGCACATCATGTCAGAAGAGCTAGACAAGTAAGGGCGAAATAAATATAAAACTGGGAAATAAAGGTCATGACATTTATTAGGAGGCAAGAAGTCTGCAGGGATACATGGGGCAGTTTGGGGGGGGGGGGGGGGCAGTGGCGGACATGGGAGGGAACCTGGCGATATGGGTTTCTGCTGATATTAATGGAAGGATCTCATTATAATTTTCTTATAATTATTGGGAAAAATTAAGTCATTGTTTTTGGTCCCTGCTCCAAACTCTGCTCCCTAGTAATCAACTCCATCCCTCTCTCTGGCAATATTTTGAGATTAAGCCGGTCTATTCACAATGGTGCCACGTTTGATCCCAAGATGAGTTTCAGGCCACATATTCATGCCATCGCTAAGGTCATCAATTTCTAATTCTGTAACAGCACCCAACTTCGCCCTGTCTCAGCTCCATCCGCTGCTGAAACGCCCATTTATGCCTTTGAGACACTTTAACTCAATTATTCTAGTGCACTGGTCTCCCACATCCTACCCTCCATAAAATTGCAATGATCTACTGCCCATGTCTTAGATTGCAGGAAGTCCTGTTCCTTTATCATCCCTGTGTTCACTGACCTTTTTTGCACCAGGTCAAGCAACATCTTAACTTTAAAATTCTCATCCTTGTTTTCAAATCACTCCATGATCTGTCCCCTTCCTATCTCTGTAATCTCCTCCGGCCCCACATCCCTCCAAGATATCTGTGCTCCTCTAATTCCAGCCTCTTTAGCATCCCTGATTTTAATGGCTCCCCATTGGTGGCTGTGCCCTCAGTTGCCTAGGCCATAAGCATATATCCTCCCTACACCTCTCTGCATCTCTACCTCCTTTAAAGCATTCCTTAAAACATATACCTCTTTAGCCAAGGATTTTGTCATCTGCCCTAATACCTCTTTATGTGGCTAGGTTACAATGCTCCTGTAAAACACTTTGGAATATTTTATTATTGTAAAGGTGCTATACAAATATAAGTCATCGTTGTGTCGTTGTTTTTCTTCCATTTCCTGCTTGATAATATGCTAGGTCAAGACCTCAGGGTTTCCCAAAGAGCTTTACAACTAATGAAGTACCTTTGAAGTGTAAATCACAGCTGTAATGTAGAAAATGTGACATTGAATTTGCCCAGAGGAAGCTCCTACAAACAACAATGTGATGATTGTAGTATAAGGCTATCTCGCTCTGCAAGGGTTAATGTAGGACTGGGAAACAGTACTGCCCACAGCGTGATGTAAAGAGACCCATGACTTGAGACTAGCATCAATTGTGCACTGGACAGAGGCCTGTGTAGAAGCAAGCATGGAGTTAGCTCATAGCTTGAGCTATACATTATATATATGTATGTAGTTATGTATTACCAACGCTTAGGGCAGAATTTTGCCCTTGGTGGGACAGCTGACCTCCGCCACCAAAACGGAGCCCGCCGCCATTTTGAGTGGGCGGGCCAATTAAGGTCTGCCCAGCAGCCTGCCCGACAGGAAGCGCTATGCGTTTCCTGTGCAGGGGGTGGAGGGATTCCCCATCTGTCAAAGTACGCTCTTTCGTGCATACACGCAAAAGACTGCACTGCTCCCTGAGACAAAGTACTGTCTCAAAGTGCTGATGAAAGGTCATTGATCTAAAATGTTAACTGTTTTTCTCTCTCTCCACAGATGGTACATGACCTACTGAATATTTCCAGCATTTCTGTTTTTACTTCAGATTTACAGCATCCACAGCATTTTGCTTTTATAATCATTTTTAAGAGTTGCTGATTGAGAGATAAATATTGGCTAGGAAACCAGGGATATTTCCCCTACCTCTCTTCAAAATACTGCCATGGATCTTTTGCATCCACCTGAGAGGGAAGAGAGATGGCCCCTCCAACAGTGCAGCACTCCTTCAGTCCTACACTGGAGTGTTAGTGCAGATCTTGTGCTCAAGCTACTAGAGTGAGTTGCAAACCCTCAACCTTCTGTTTCATCAGCAAGAATGCTATACTCAGCCCCATCTAACAATGACTATCTGACTTCAATTATTACACCAGATGCACTATCAGAATAATTAAATCCTTTAGAGTAGGGAGAAGCAGCTAAACTTGTATTACATATTTAAATCGCTGACTGCACTATACTTGAATATTCATAAATTTTGTCATCCCTCCCCAGTTTCTCCTTTACCTATTTCCATTTGTGAGACACTTGAAATAATTCTTATATTAAAAGCATTTTCCATTTTAGTTGGTTTTGTTATTGTTGTAGGGATATTACAATGAGCAGAGAAAGGAGTCTTTCACCCCCAAAGTATTGGATAGAGTTGAATCTAGATGTCAGAAATGAAATGACAATTATAATTCATTGTGATACTAGTTCTCACAGAGATCAGTTTCATGGTACAATGTACTATTTCTTTGATTAGGTCGTGCATGTGTGAGATTTGAGGCCAAAAATATTGCAACAAGGGCACTCTCAAAATTAAGTAGGACAAAGTACCCATCATTCACTCGCACGTTTAATAGGAGTTGGAGTTACTTAGCCCCATGAATATCAAACAACGTGGTTTGAATTAAAATGAAAGAGCTACAAAAAGCTTCGGGATCAGACCTTTGCCGCTTGTCCAGATGCTCCTCTGCCATTCAGGTGCTGTCTAATGTTAGAGCTACTTTTTCATTAAGTTGTCAGCTGTGCACAACCTATCTTGTTTTTCAGTTTTGAGTGTGGTTGAGAACCAATTTCTTCTGAACTCAAAGATAAAGATCTCCGAATTTGAAGACAGTCGGGGCTGGAGGGGAGTGTGGGGCCCAGCTGCTTTTTCTGATGACTTACATTAAATAGATAACATCAGGAAAATCACCACCGTTCTTTTTCAGCATTTATTTTCAAATGTGTTTGTAGATTCTGCAACAATAATGTAGCCTGTAGCTTTCCTGCCTTTTAAACTATTTTGAATATATTGAAGTTTCCATTATTTTACACTGAAGAGCTGCTGTATTCATATTAAGTATTTATTTTTCTGAAGTTGGGCAGTAAAGTAAAAATTACTTTTGATGGAGGACTGCTTGATAGCATCAACATCCCAGTGGGAAAAGCTTCAAAGGCGTTTCATCATCACAATGTAAGATTGGCTGCACATAATGAATTCTGTTCCCTTGAGAAAAATGTTGTTAACAGTTTGATTGTTTTCACACTGCATGCAAGAAACACAGAGGTTTCATTAGCATTTAATGATTAACCAAAAACAATATGTCCAGTAATTTGTCATGATTGCATACTGCATTTGTTCTTTGCCTAGCCTTCCATTATTTTATGATTACATAATCTAGTAGGTGTACTGGTCTGAGATGCATTGAATGTAATCAACAGATAAGAATGCCCATCTTAAATCAGGATCACATGAAAAAGAAAAGCTGGTAAAGATGGTTATATCCCCATATCCACAGCGCATAGCTGGGAAAACACATTCCATGCAGTATTCCATACTTACTCAAGATTCTTAGAATAGTGCTTTCTGTATCTTGTAACTTGTTAACTGGAAGAAAACAAAACAAGAAGGCAATGCTCTATTCCAACACTACCTCCATACTCAAAGTGAGGGCTGTTATATGAAATCAAGAACGGCGTTGTCTGCTCTCTCTAAATGAGATGAGTTTGCATTGTGATTTGGATAGAATCTCAGTTGGGACAACAATTCAGCTAAAAAGCTTACTTCAGTGGAACACTAACCCTAGTGACCTCCTCAAGTATCAGGGTCATTCAATTTGGCCACACGTTGACTAGAGCCATTACTCTGTGATAGATGCATGCAATAAATAAGACACAGGACAGGGGCAGTGATTAAACTGACCGTATTTACAGAAGTGCTGAAGCATATTCTACCATAAGAGGGTTTCCAATAATGATTATTAAACGGCACACACAGGAATCCTTTCTCAGAAAGGGATGGTACCATTCTGCCTATCTGTCAAAAGCGTACACACGCACACACACACTCCTGATTGTTTGCCTATCTCTCAAAACAGAACATGTAGATTTCTACACTGAACAATGAGTGAAGCTATTTTTAAGAATTGGGCCCTTGCTTATTCATGGAGTATCTTGAAAGGATATATAAGGCAAGTTAAGTCTAAAGCTAAATAATTGTGCTGCCACTTTAGACTACAATACACCACTATATATATATACGTACAATTCATGTACTAAAAGAAGCATTGTCTTCATGAAAAACCTGTTTCTCCTAGTTGCAGAGGCAGAGAAAAGCTGTGCTATTTATGTTCTGATGACATGAAAATGAAATGGAAGTGCATATCAACATAGTTTGCATAATCATTTTGTATGCTTGCAAATAAAAAAAGTCTGATGGAAATTTTTTGCACAAAACAATGCGTTTGTATGGCACCTTTCACATTCTCATGATGTCCCAAGGCAATTCACTGCCAAAAAATAAACATTTGAAATTCAATTATTTGTATTGATAATGTACTAAATGTGTTTGATCCCACAAACAGCCGTCGTACTTGACACTACTTTTAAAATCAAAATGGAGAATGGACAAGCTGTTTTGAAAGAAGATGGAGTTGAAAGATCAGGTGACCTTTTTTTATCTGCCAATGTACATGGAATTACATGAGGCTGGAAGTTAACCTGCCTGTCCGGACAGGACATTAAAATGCACGCAATATATTAGGACTTTTCATTGAGAAGACATGAAAGCGCAACAGATCATTCCTGTGGATTTAATGGCTGTTGCTAGTTCACATTGGTCCTGCAGACTTCTGGCTGCAGAATGGAATTCCACAGAATGGTGATGAGGAGAAACTCATTTTATCAAAAGGAAACGCAAATGGCTGAAACTCAAAGCCTGTTGTGTAACAATGCTTAAGTCATCAGTTGTGGGGACAATGAGAAAACAGATACCATGGTCAACTGACAGAAACCAGATTGTGATAAGGAACACAAATTAACACATATTTTTGAAAGCAGCCTCAGTCAGTTAGTCAGTCTTGGAGACAAGGAGAATCAGAGGGAATAAATTGAACCCAGCAAAGAAAGATGCCTGCCTAAAATCCACCCTCAGGCAGAGAATTGGGGCTAGCCTTTTACCTACCAATTTGAACAACCACGCTAGATCCTTGCTACTGTGCAACAAGATGGGATTAATTGATAACCTCATAGTCAAAGCATCCCTAGGTAACAGTGATCATAATATGATTGAATTTTATATTCAGTTTGAGGGAGAGAAGAGTGGGTCCACGACTAGTATTTTAGACTTAAATAAGGGCAATTATGAGGGTATGAAAGCAGAGCTAGCTAGAGGGAACTGGCAAATTAGGTTAATGGAAGGCCCACAGAGATGCAGTAGCAGACTTTTAAGGGATATTTCAGAACACACAGAATAAATACATTCCAATGAGAAAGAAAACTTCCATCTGTGGTTAACTAAAAAAATTGAAGACAGTATCAAACTTAAAGAAAAAGTATGTAATTGCATATAAAAGTTTGGACAGAATATAAAGAACAGTAAAGAATGACGAAATGATTAACAAGGAGGGAAAAATTAGAGCACGAGAGAAAGCTAGCTGGAAAGATAAGGACAGATAGTAACAGTTTATATCAATATTTAAATTTAAAAAGTGTTAACAAAGTGAGCGTTGGTCCTATAGAAGGTGAGTCTGGGGAATTAATAATGGAAAGTAAGGAGGTGGCAGATAAATTGAACAGGTATTTTGCATCGGTTTTCGCTATAGAGGATACAAGTAACATCACAGAAATAGCTGTAAATCAGGAAATGGAAGGGAGGGAGGAACCTGGAAAGATTACAACGACCAGAGAAGTGGTATTAAGCAAATTGTTGGGGCTGCAGGTTGACAAATCCCCAGGTCCTGATGGACTTCATCCTAGTGTCTTGAAAGAAGTGGCTAGTGAAATAGTTGATGCATTGGTTTTAATTTTCCAAAATTCCCTAAATTCGGGCAAGTTTACATTAGATTAGAAATTATTGAATTTAACTCCTTTATTCAAAAAGGGAGGGGGACAGAAAGCAGGAAACTACAGGTCAGTTAGCTTAATATCTGTCATAGGGAAAATGTTAGAAGCTATTATTAAATATGTTGTAGTCAGGTACTTAGAAAAATTTAAGGCAATCAGGCAGAAACAATATGGTTTTGTGAAAGGGAAATCATGTTTAACCAATTTATTGGAGTTCTTTGAAGAAGTCACATGTGCTGTGGATAAAGGGGAACCGGTGGATGTACTGTACTTAGATTTCCAGAAGGCATTTGATAAGGTGCCACATCAAAGGTTATTGCAAAAAATAAAAGCTCATGGTGTAGGGAATAATATATTGGCATGGAAAGAAGATTGGCTGGCTAACAGGAAATAGAGGATAGCCATAAGTGGGTCTTTTTCTGATTGGTGAGATGTAATGAGTGGTCAGTGGATCAGTGCTGGGGCCTCAACTTTTTACAAATTATATAAATGACTTGGATGAAGGCACAGATGGTACGGTTGCTAAATTTTCTGACGACACAAAAATAGGTAGGAAAGTAAGTTGTGAGGTGGATGTGAGGAGGCTGCAAAGTGACATATTAGGTTAAGTGAGTGAGCAAAGACCTGACAAATGGAGTGTAATGTGGGCAAATGCGAAAATGCCTATTTTGGCAGAAAGAATAAAAAAGAAGCATTTTATCTAAATGGTGAGAGATTGCAGAGCTCTGAGATACAGAGGGATCTGGATGTTCTCATGCATGAATCACAAAAGGTTAGTATGCAGGTACAGCAAGTAAATAGGAAAGCTAATAGAATATTATAATTTATTGTTAGGGGAATTGAATACAAAAATAGGGAGGTTATGCTTGTACAGGGCACTGGTGAGACCACTTCTGGAGTACTGTGTACAGTATTAGTCTCTTTATTTAAGGAAAGATGTAAATTCTTTAGAAGCAGTTCAGAGAAGGTTTACTTGGTTATTACCAGGAATGGTCTTATGAGGAAAGGTTGCACAGGTTAGGCTTGTATCCACTTGAGTTTAGAAGAGTAAGAGGTGACTTGATTGAAACCTTTAAGATCCTGAGGGGTCTTGACAGAGTGGATGTGGAGAGGGTGTTTGCTCTTGTGGGAGAATCTAGAACTAGGGGTCACATATTAAAAATTAAGGGATTGGTCATTTAAGACAGAGATGAGGAGAATTTTTTTCTCTCAGAGGGTCGTGAGTTTTTGGAGCTCACTTTCTCAAAAGACAGTGGAAGCAGGGTCTTTGAATGTTTATAAGGTAGAGCTAGATAGATTCTTGATTAACAAGGGAGTGAAAGGTTATCAGGGGTAGCTGGAATGTGACAATCAGATCAGCCATGATCTCATTGAATGCCGGAGTAGTCTTGAAGGACTGAGTGGCCTACTCCCGCTCCTAGTTCGTATGTTCGTATAACTCATGGAGAACAATGAATTTTTGGACTTTTTTAAAGTGCATGCTACCTCTTTTCTAATCATCCTTTCTTGCGCGCGTGTGTGTGTGTGTGTGTGTGTGTATGTGTGTATGTGTGTGTGTCTGTGTCTGTGTCTGTGTGAATGAGAGAGGGAGAGTGGGGTTGGGTGTTGAGAAATAAACATTTATTCTTCCTTTTTAAAAAACTTACAAGAAAACCCGTCCTTTGTCTATTCTTGTCAATCACGGCACTCAAGGGTTTGCAACACTTCTTTAAAGCACATCGATCTGTGGTCAGTCAAGAGGTGGAAAAAGGGGGAAACCATCATACCATCCCTCCCCATAACACAGCAGCTGAGACAAGTGACCAAATAATCCATTTTGGTGCTCTTGGTTGAGTAACATCTCCCGACTCTGCCGCTGCATCAACTCATCTGCTGCAGGAACCCTCATTCAATGCCTTTGTTATTCTAGACTTGAATATTCCAACAAGCTCCTGGTTGCTCTCCCATTTTCAACTCTCCATAAACCTGAAATCATCCAAAACCCTGATGCCCATTTCCTCACTCCCATGAATAGAGAATTTTAGAAGTTGGGGTGAAGGACTAGAGAAGCTTACAGAGATAGTGAGGGGAGATTTAAAAGATTTGAAGAGATTTAAACACATGGATGAAAATGAATGGACATTCTGGAGGGAAATGTGGAAAGGCCTGGCAAAATATCCACTGGCAGAGTACAAGGCTCAGTGATTGGATAAGATGAATAAGGTTGAAGTAAGATAAAAGCAAAGAACTGCGGATGCTGGAAATCCAAAACAAAAACAGAAACAGAAATACCTGGAAAAACTCAGCAGGTCTGGCAGCATCGGCGGAGAAGAGCACAGTTGACGTTTCGCGTCTTCATGACCCTTCAACAGAACTAAGTAAAAATAGGAAAAGGGTGAAATATAAGCTGGTTTAAGGGGGAGGGGGGATTTGTTGGGACAAGAAGCCAGTAATAGGTGGAGATAACCAAAAGGTGTCACAGACAAAGGAACAAAGAGGTGTTGAAGGTGGTGATATTATCTAAAGGAATGTGCTAATTAAGAGTAGAAAGCAGGACAAGCAAGGTACAGATAGACCTAGTGGGGGTGGGGTGGGGGGAAGGAATACTAAATAGGCTAAAAGGTAGAGATAAACAATGGGTGGAAATACATTTAAAAATAATGGAAATAGGTGGGAAAAGAAAAATCTATATAAATTATTGGAAAAAACAAAAAGGAGGGGGAAGAAGCGGAAAGGGGGTGGGGATTGAGGAGAGAGTTCATGATCTAAAATTGTTGAACTCAATATTCAGTCCGAAAGGCTGTAAAGTGCCTAGTCGGAAGATGAGGTGCTGTTCCTCCAGTTTGCGTTGAGCTTCACTGGAACAATGCAGCAAGCCAAGGACGGACATGTGGGCATGAGAGCAGGGTGGAGTGTTGAAATGGCAAGTGACAGGGAGGTCTGGGTCATGCTTGCAGACAGACCGAAGGTGTTCCGCAAAGCAGTCACCCAGTCTGCATTTGGTCTCCCCAATGTAGAGGAAACCGCATTGGGAGCAGTGAGTGCAGTAGACTAAATTGAGGGAAGTGCAAGTGAAATGCTGCTTCACTTGAAAGGAGTGTTTGGGCCCTTGAACGGTGAGGAGAGGGAAAGTAAAGGGGCAGGTGTTGCACCTTCTGCGGTTGCATGGGAAGGTGCCATGGGAGAGTGTTGAGGTGTAGGGGTGATGGACGAGTGGACCAGGGTGTCCTGGAGGGATCCCTGCGGAATGCCGCCAGGGGTGGTGAAGGGAAGATGTGTTTGGTGGTGGCATCATGCTGGAGTTGGCAGAAATGGAGGAGGATGATCCTTTGAATGCGGAGGCTGGTGGGGTGATAATTGAGGACAAGGGGGACCCTATCATGGTTCTGGGAAGGAGAGGAAGGTGTGAGGGTGGATGTGCAGGAGAAGGGCCGGACACGGTTGAGGGCTCTGTCAACCACCGTGGGTGGAAAACCTCGGTTAAGGAAGAAGGAAGACATGTCAGAGGAACTGTTTTTGAAAGTGGCATTATCAGAACAGATGCGACGGAGGTGAAGAAACTGAGAGAATGGGATGGAGTCCTTACAGGAAGCAGGGTGTGAGGAGCTGTAGTCGAGGTAGCTGTGGGAGTTGGTAGGCTTGTAATGAATATTGGTGGACAGTCTATCACCAGAAATTGAGACAGAGAGGTCAAGGAAGGGAAAGGAAGTGTCAGAGATGGACCATGTGAAAATGATGAAGGGGTGGAAATTGGAAGCAAAATTAATACATTTTTCCAGGTCCAGACGAGAGCATGAAGCAGCACCGAAGCAATCATCGATGTACCGGAGAAAGAGTTGTTGGAGGGGCTGGAGTAGGACTGGAACAAGGAATGTTCCACATACCCCATAAAGAGACAGGCATAGCTGGGGCCCATGTGGGTACCCATAGCCACACCCTTTATTTGGAGCAAGTGAGAGGAGTTTAAGGAGAAATCGTTCAGTGTGAGAACAAGTTCAGCCAGACGGAGGAGAGTAGTGGTGGATAGGGATTGTTCGGGCCTCTGTTCGAGGAAGAAACGGAGAGCGTTCAGACCGTCCCGGTGGGGGATGGAGGTGTAGAGGGATTGGACGTCCATGGTGAAGAGGAGGCGGTTGGGGCCAGGGAACTGGAAATTGTTGATATGATGTAGGGTGTCAGAGGAATCACGGATGTAGGTGGGAAGGGACTGGACAAGGGGAGAGAGAATGGATTCAAGATAGCAAGAAATGAGTTCCGTGGGGCAGGAACAGGCTGACACGATCGGTCTGCTGGGACAGTCCTGTTTGTGGATTTCGGGTAGGAGGTAGAAGCGGGCTGTCCGAGATTGCAAGTCTATGAGGTTGGAAGCTGTGGAAGGAAGATCTCCAGAGGAGATGGGGTCAGTAACAGTCCTGGAAACAATGGCTTGATGTTCAGTGGTGGGGTCATGGTCCAGGGGGAGGTAGGAGGAAGCGTCTGCGAGTTGACGCTCAGCCTCTGCGAGGTAGAGGTCAGTGCCCCAGACAACAACAGCACCACCTTTGTCAGCATGTTTGATGACAATATCAGGGTTGGACCTGAGAGAACGGAGTGCAGCAAGTTCAGAGAGATACAGGTTAGAGTGGGTGAGAGGAGCAGAGAAATTGAGACGACTGATGTCACGCCGACAGTTCTCAAAGAAAAGATCAAGAGAAGTTATGAATCCAGAGGGAGGGGTCCAGGTGGAGGGAGAATATTGGAGGCGGGTAAAAGGATCCTTTGAATGGGGAGAGGACTCCTGCCCAAAGAAGTGAGCACAGAGACAAAGGCGGCGGAAGAAGAGTTCAGCATCGTGCTGAGCCCGAAATTCATTGAGATGAAGGTGCAAGGGTATGAAACTAAGTCCTTTGCTGAGCACTAAATGTTCAGCATCGGAGAGGGGAAGGTCAGGGGGTATGGTGAATACACGGCTGGGGCTGGGATTGGAAGACAGGATGGGGACAGAGGGACAAGCACAATGGGTGTTGGTGTCGATGAGTTGTTGGAGCTTGCGTTCCTTTGCACCTGAAAGGAAGAGACAAAGTTTCTTGTTGAGGCGTTGGATGAGATGAAGAATAAAATGAAACTGGGGACACAGGCAGCTTAGAAATAGGGTGCGGCAGTGCTGCTGGAGGGAGAAGTTGAGTGTGTTCATATGGCGGCGCATGGCACTGAGTGTGGACCTCAGGATGCGACGAGAACAGCAGTCCGAGGAGCGTTGTATGTTCAGCACATGTCCAAGCTAGTACACCAGTACAACAGGGGGTATTGTACTGTTGGCAGTGCCATCATTTGGTACATGCAGCACTTTGTTTCACAAGCAGAGAAATAGTCCTGAGATACTGAAAGTTTATAGAACACATAGATGAGTGCTTATAGACCACACTAAACAGTCATCGGGGTGTAACAAGAAACTATTGGCAGTCTTAATAATTTGCACTGTATGATATTGGGCAATGCCAGCTTGTCACATCTTGGGAGACTTCCAGTTAATAAATCTGGGATATAAAGCTGACCATGAAACTATCAGCAATTGTTCTTCAAACCCATCTGGTTCACTAATGTCCTTTAGGGAAGGAAATCCACCATCGTTACCTGGTCTGGCCTACATGTGACTCCAGACCCACAGCAATGTGACTAATTCTTAACTGCCTTCTGAAATGGCCCAGCAAGGCACTCAGTTCAAGGGGCAATAAGGGATGGGCAACAAATGCTGGCCTTGCCGATGATGCCCACATCCCGTGAAAGAGTAAAAAAAAACCTCCGACAGTACTGAGCTCCCTCAATGGTGTACAAAAGTGCCAGCCTAGATTATGTGCTCAAGTCACTGGAGTCAGTCTTGAACCTACAACCCTCAAATTAGGCAACAGTGCTACCACTGAGCCAAGCTGACACCTGTAAAGTAGCAGAATTCCTTTAGTAGCAAAAACTCAGTTAATTTATTAAATTTCTCAGGTAATTCACTCATTTCAGCATGAGGCAGAAATCAAGTAGGTATGATCCATGACACCAGGAGTGGGAGTCAGATGCCTGGAGAGTGTCTAATCCTCGGAAGGCCTAAACCCTGTGGGAGTTTGATGCTGGGGATGCCAATCCTTGGTCTTTGGGGCCTTTGTAGGCAGGGAATGTTTGATGGTGGGGAACTTGGGGGTGGGTGGAAGTACTCCTGCTCCTCCTGGCCCACAAGCAATGCTATAAGGCCAATCACCTGTCGGGATTCCCTGCAAAGTTGCTTAATTCGAGGCTACCAATCTCACTAAAATTTTTAAATTTCTAACTCACCTCCTGGGAACAGGTTGGTTGCCCACCCTTTGTATGTTATCCTGCCTTGTCCTGGGCTGGAGGCGGGCTGGGGTCAGGTTTCATATTTTTAAAATTTTAACATCAGTCTTGATCTCAGCCCACTTGTTTTGAGAGTGTTAAAATCCACTCCTATGTAATTCTAATTCTTTATAATGAAAAGAAAATCTTACTTGAATGAAACACTAGAAACTAGTAACATTTTCCCTATAAAGGATTTTGTTTTAGATTGTGTGTCACAGCCAAACGTATGAGGGTAATTTACGCTTTGGATGGAAGTTTCCACTCCTGCCAACAGTAGGAATCATGGCAGGTAGGGGCACTAAATTTGGCGTGAATGGAAAAATCAGTTTCCCGCCAGCAGAAAATAGTTTGGAACTTTCTTCTCCCAGCTTCCTGGGCAGTTAAAGGCTGGTTGAGTTTCCTGCTCAGCAATGTCGGAAATACCATTTGCATTCATTTACATCTCAAGAATGCTCATGAAAAGGTCAAGTTGCTAGAGTCATGTTCCCCCCTCCAAATTAAGTGCTCCGCCATTGGATAATTAGGATGGTCTATTTTACGACTGTATATAAATGGCACACGCACCTGGCGAGCTCCACTTCATCCACAACTTGGAGGTCAGTAGATACTGCTTTTGCCTTCCTTTAATACCATCACCGCTACATTGTGAGTGCCTGTAGCACAAGTTGTGCCAAGGCAGGGCACGGGGGGCACGACCAGCAGGGAGCAGTGAGATGGAGGCAGGACTGGGGGGGAGGGGGGCTGGGGGGTGGGGTGGGAGGGGGGGGATGTTGTCAAGGCCCAGGGGAGGGTCAGATGGATGCAGGATGAGGGGGAGTGAGAGATGAGAGGGGAAGGGTCATACTGAGGCAGGACGAGGAAGGGAAGACGAGTGGGGAGGAGTGAAATGGAGGCAGGACTGGGGGTGGGAAGACAAGAGGGGAAGGGTAAGACAGAGGCAGGACTAAGGTTGGGAAAGGAACAGAGCAGAAGAGTGAAAAACTGTGTCTGGGGGTAAAAGTTAAAAGACTTCCCATGGAAAAATGAAAGACTGTCTGGGGGTAAAAGATAAAAGAATGCCTGGGGAAGGTTTAGAGGCTGTCCTGGGGCTGAGAGCATGCTTTCGGGGGCATTTAAATAGTGGGAGATGGTAGAGCTATGGTAATGTCACTGGACTAGTAATCCAGATGCCTAGGTTAATGCTCTGGGGACATGTCAGCTGGTGGAATTTAAATTCAATTGATTAAAAAAATTAATAAAGTGTAAACTGCAGATACAAGCACTAAAAAAAAACCTGGAATTGAAAGCTTTTCTCACTAATGGTGACCATGAAACTATCATCGATTGTCGGAAAAACCAATCTGGTTCTCAAATGTCCTTTAGGGAAGGAAATCTGCTATCCTTACCTGGTCTGGCCTACGTATAACTCCAGACCCACAGCAATGTGGTTGACTCTTAACCACCCTCTGAAATGACCTAGCAAGCCAGTCAGTTCAAAGGCAATTAGGGATGGGCAAGAAAAGCTGGCATTGCCAGCAATGCTCATATCTCATGAAGCAATTAAAAATAGAGGCTGTCTTGGGGCTGAGGCCACACTGGCAGGGGCATATTTAGGGGGCTGTCCTGTGGCTGTATGGACCATGTTAGAGTGCACTGCATGCTACACATGTCTTGGCCCCGGTCTTGGGCTCTCTCGGCAGTGATGATTGTGCATAGAATGGTCATGGTCAGTCAACTAAGGCACTTGGCCGTGAGGGTTCGAGTTGGGAGACAGAGAGCACAGTAACGTTCGGGGGTGGCATCTGTATTCTGTATGTTGGTAGCTGAAAAGGCATTGGGGTATTGGATGGTCTCATGGGGGCGATGTCTTGAAAAGTAAGAGTGCATTTGGCCTCAAGAAGGGGAGGGGTCAGATTGACAAAGGGCATGGGAACATTGAAGGGATCACGGGGGTGGGGGAGAACAGGAATATCAACATGGCAATAATGGGGTCAAAGGTAATGGTGGAGGCTGGCTAGTTACAAGAGTAATGGGAATTAGGAAGCGGGAGGCGGTGACAATGGATGAGGATGGGAGGAACTTGATGGGTGACTGGGGAGCTTGGAAGCTGGTCGCACCCACGAATGTGATGAGCACCACATTCGTCTTCAGTGATCAATGACGAAGCAGGAAAAACAAGCTTGAAAATACAGATGGGAGGGGTCTCAGGGCACGTGGGAGGAGTTCAGCACAAAAGTTTGGGCCAATTGAAGGGGCACCCTATTAATTTCCTGCTTAAACCATGGAGAACAGGGCTCAGCTGAGTGTTGCATTCAAGGGTCCGATGCACAATGAACAAGCTTTGCTCCTTTACTAATGGTCTGCATTCAGGGAGAATCCATCATGTTTTGATGCTGCAGTGCAGTTGGTCTTAATGGCCATCTGATCCTTAGAGAGGCATGTGAAAAGGGATGTAAGGTCAAGCAATCATGGATCACAGCTTCTGCACAGAAACAAAATGGACCCTGCAAGCCTCAATGTTCCCAGTGTACTGGTCATGGCTGACAAGTCACCAGGCTTACAATCATGACATAAGTACAAGGCTTTGGTATTGATAATTAGTGTCTAAGTTACTGGAGGTGAGCTGACAATAGCTTGACAGAAGGTTATAGAACAAGGGTCTATTGAGCCTAATCAAGACCCTCACTGTGAATGCGCAGTCATATCCAAGGGAGATGCTCAGCCACCTGTGCCCATTCAGGATGTTATTAACTTGCAAGGGGTGGCCTGGGGATGCCATGTCTAGACTGAGGGGAGGCCAAGTGCTTAAGACTGGATTCAGGGCTTGGGGATGGAGGGACCATTCAAGGTGAAGGATGAATGAATGCTCAATTGTATCAATTCACAAATACAAGGAGGAGTGGAGAATGCAGGCTGCAGACAATGCTGCCTTGTTGATAGCTATGATTAGAATGAGGAGAAGAAGGACCCATTGCCAATGGGGACAATTCCAGGGAGGCCATCGTCCTGATGAGCAAGAGCCAGTGGGCCCCCAGGTGCTGCCGAGGGGGGCACAAAGACATTTGGCGCGATGAAGGGTCTACAGAAGACACAGCTCATATATGGAGATGAGTGAAAGACAATGCCACAGGCACCTTTGCTTGCCTAGATATGTGGTAGCTCACATTTGCCACCTTCTCTGTGAAGAACCTCAAGGACTTGGAGGCCATCCCATGCCAGTTGTTTTGAAGGTGACCGCCACACTCAACTTTTTAGCCAGCAGGTACTTCCAGTGTTCCACTGGGGACCTTTGCGGGATCTTACAATTGGCAATACACAAATATGTAAGAGAGGTGACAGATGGCCTTTTCAATAAAGCTCACCATTACGTCCAGATCCATATGAATGATGCAAGCCAGGCTGCAAGAGCTGTGGATTTCCTGCAATCTCAGGTTTTTCAAAATTCCAGGGTATCTTCGACTGCACGTGTGGCCTTGAGAGCTCCTTGGCAGTAGCCTGTGGGATTCATAAATAGAAAAATCCAGCTTATTTATGATCACAGAAAGCAGACCAGCATGTTTGTGCTAGGTACACAGGGAGATCACACGATTCTGACAACTTGACTCACTCACAGGTCCCACAGATCTTTGAAGGACCTCAGCACTTAGGAGGTTGGCTCCTTGGTAACAAAAGGAACCCTCAGAAGACATGGCTAATGATGGCCATTCATCATCCCCAGGGTGCATCTGAGGGGAGATACAATACAACACATTCCACCACAAGGTCCTTAATACAACAAACAATTGGCCTCCTGAAGAAGAGTTTCTGATGTTTGGACTGGTCAGGCATTGCACGGGTATGATGTGGCAAACATGCCCGTGACAACCTCATAGCTACAAGATTACAGGAGGATTAGGGTGAGTACAAATTGTCACCATCGATGTTTCCTTCAGCTTTCGATGCATGGGATGCCCCAACACCTTCATTCTTAGCTTGAACATCTCAGGAAAGGTCAGAAATCTGACAATGATCACAGCAATAGCATTAGTCACCTTATGCCATAATGATGGGGTTATCCTTGGAAGGCATAGTAGCCTTGTGGCCACTGTAGAAGGTAAGTAGCATACCCTTTGTGCATGTCCGTAAGCAGCTCCACATAGCACACCAAGTCAGTGGGCATGACAGCTTTCAAGCAGTTGAAAAGCCGATGCATGAATGCGCTCATGCCACTATGACACTAGCTTATTAAGGTGGCCTGAGCAGACATAACATTCTTCAATGGTTTGCGCGTGGACGTCTCAAGAGGGAGCAGCAAGTAGAGAACTCCATTTTTCCAATCTCCAGGTCTCATGAATGAGTAATGCAGAGGCATCATCTTGCTACTGACCACAGTAGCCCTTCACACATTGGGGTGCAGTGACCTTTAAATCATTATATCATGCATCCAAAGCTGTGAGCCTTGTCTGTGTTGTCCTCACAGAGAGTGCCTCACCAGGACAATGGTTTGATGAGTACCAAATTCAGAACCCTGCAATTGTTGCTAAGTTTCTGTCCTGGATGACCTTTGCATTAGGGAGAAACATGGCCCAGCCAGTATTGACCTAGCTGTCAATGACAACTTCTTTCCTTCATAGACCTTGCTGAGGACTTAGGACATGTGTAAAAGCATCACTTTCAGAGAATGATAGTCCTCGGCATTGTCCAGCTCACAAAGACCAATCTTTTCCATGTACCCTAAGTCAATGAG
Source organism: Cetorhinus maximus (assembly GCF_964194155.1). Lineage (NCBI taxonomy): Eukaryota > Metazoa > Chordata > Chondrichthyes > Lamniformes > Cetorhinidae > Cetorhinus > Cetorhinus maximus. The sequence goes on from NC_135888.1 coordinate 70,949,938, forward strand.
TGCATTGTCATTTAATGAATTCCATATCGAGTTTTGTGTTGTGCCTTTACACAAGGATCACGTAAAGCATCGTTAAGCAATTATCCAGGAGTAAAGTAAGATCCTCACAGGTAAGGAGATGGCTTCATCAGGATGAGCACAAACCTCTGACATCACACACTCATACCCTCCTTGCAGACATTTGTATTGTCCCCGATTGATCCTTACTTTCCCAGTTCAGTGTCATGGATGGGGAGAGTGGGAACTAAACATGGAATTATGTTTAGCCTTAAGTGCGGAGACAAGACCTACCTGCACAGAAGCATGGAAGCCTATGGGGTTCGACGTTTGATACTACTTTTTCATTAACTCAGTCTCATAAACGTGCTCAGGTGCAAGTGCAACCTCCTCGACCTGACCTGAATTGATGGAGTCACTGGCAGAGGGGAGCTGGAGTTGCAGGGCACTCTTGGAGTGTTCTGTGTGGATGCCCCCAGGGTGCCTGGCTGGCACTCATCCTCCCTTTGGGTGCCCGATGGCCCCTCCCTGACGTCTTTAGGAGAAGGGGCACCTAGGGTGAGGTCCTCCTCTCGCCTGGCCACTGCTGAAATGCACCCACGTGTAAAGCGATGATGTGCAGGTTGAGCGCAAATCTGGCAGAAACTGCTGGACCTGGGCCTCCAAGGTGGCCATCATCCTTCCAATGGAGACTTAACTGCGCTTGCATGCTGGAACCATGACTTCAGACAGAACGTGGACAGACTCTTCCACCCTTCAGTCTAGTCTGCAAATGACCTCTGGCAACCATGCCTGATGATCCCCTGCCTGTCTCTGAATCTCCAAGGGGTCTGTTAGGGCAGAGTCCAGAGGTTCATCATCGGACTTGGACTCAACAAGCGCCTGGTGTCCAGCAGTCCTTCAAGTATCAGAAACCTCGCTTGAAACTGCCTCTGCTTGCCATGGACCCGTGTCTGTGCGGTGATCACCAGCATGTATCTGCATTGATGAAGGGTGCAGGTGAACTCAGGGATGGTTCTTCCTCTGAGGATGCTGCTGCTTCCTCCTCAGAGGTGGTCTGGGGGCTGAGGCGCTGTCTTCTTTTTCAGGAATTCCTCTTTCTCTTCTTACTGGTACCTGGAATAGAAAGAAGAGAGAATTAGTGATTGACTAAGCAGGCTCATACATTGAAGATCACCCACAGTCATTGTCCTCATCTGTTTGATGTATACTGGATGCACCCTCACTGACATTGGGGGAGGCTGATCTCGCCTTCCATGCAGGAACAATTCCTATCCTCACCAGCAAGCTCCGCGGCCTGCTCTTTGACTTTCCCACTCGCTACTGGACTTCGAACCTTGAGAGGGTCTGCAACTCCGGGGTTCCCCCGACATCATGGATCTCTCCCTGTTGTTATGCCAGATGTTGTCCTGCATAAAGACAGGGAGATTGACTGTGACCTCTATGGATGAATCAGCAGTTCAGAAGCATGCATGCCTGTTGTGTCTGCTAAGCCCTCCCCGTAAGGGATTAAGATGTCATTTGTGCAGTAATTTACATGAGGTGGTGAGCTTAAAATGGCTGTAACACATTCAGCGCTGTTGTCCCACCTGTTGCTTATGTGTGACATCCCTGAGACTGCCTGATGCTCTTATGAAAGTGAGAGTTTGGAGTGAGGAGAAGGGTCACTTACCCTGGCAAAGCAGAGATCCTTCATGCATTTGCGGCACTTCAGAGTGATCCTTTTCCATGTGCCATGGGCGCTATCCTCTCTAATGGCCTTCTCCCAGCCCAGTGTGGTCAGGTGGGAGGACCTCCTGCTCCCATCCCTTGGAAAGAGGACCTCCCACTTTTTTAGTCGACCTGCAGGAGAATCCCCATAGAGGTTTCGCTGATCTGTGTTACTATGGTTTGCTTCTCTTCGGGGCCATTGTTTTCCTCTCCACCTGGGCTGCAATGAATGAATGCCTGTCTAGGTGCCATTTAAAAATGGTGCCAGGATCTTTGACCCCATGAGGGGTAGATGACTCACTGCCCATCCTGCTGAGCTCCTCTCCGACGTATGATTAATGAGCTGAAAAGCAGAATATCGCACATGTTCAGCTGCCCGGCAGGAATCACGCTGACTTTCCTGCCTGTTACTGGACTTAGTATCCAGAACGGAAAATTCCACCCTTTGTTTTTATGCACCAGGTTAATAGATAATAAGAGTAAATGCCATAAAATCTGTGCAGTCTACATCTCACTGAACTTTGTTCATTGAGTGGTGGCAACCGTTGTGACACTCACCGTGGAAATATTCCAAATGACCTTCCAACCTGTCCACAAGACAACTGAAGAACAGTTGTTAAACCTAGTAAGAATTGATAGCAAAGTTGAAATGTTTTCAAACAAATAAATTTAGAATTAGTTGGGCAGGCACCATTTTCTGCTTTAAGTATCATTGATTGCAAGCTGCTTGGAAGAGAAGTTCAACATTCAAATTTGTGGCCAAAACCTCTCAATTGCCACATGTTAAATTGGCCACCGTGAAAATAGTTGCAGTAGCAGACAAGACTCACAATCTGACAGGAACAGCTGGTTGCCAGCTATATCCAAATTTTAACCTTTCAATACATTGTGCGTTATCCAAAGAGCCTGTAGATATGCTTTTCCCCTGAGTATGCAACCACACATATGACATGACAACAAAATTTGGCCTTCCGTATCAGAATCTCATCAAATATAGGTGGCATCATCAAGCATACAGTAGAAATTGCACTATCCTCTGTGCTTGAGCACTGACAATGAAAGTAAATAGAAAATAGTTTGCATTTGTGTGGTGACACAAGGTTGCAATTGTGTTCTGTACCAGCTACAGGTGCACTGTCACTAAAAGTACAAAATGGAGTCCCAAAAATTAATCAAAGGCTGCTGTTTGTGTCAGCAATTAATGTGATGATTGAAAAGCCGAGGTGGTTATAAATGTGGCCTTACTAGTCCTGTGTATTATGTAAATATCCTTATAATATATTAAGCAGAAAACAATTCAGGAAATTTTTAAGAGGAAAATTTCTGTTTATTTCTTTTAATAACAAACCATTCTTCAGATAGTGTTTGATGCTACACTATTTTAGGCTCAGTGAGTGGGGGCAGGGAGGGGAATCTGCAATTTGGTGCTTTCACTCATGGTTTTGTCCTTGTCCTTAAGGTTGACCATGCATTAGTGAGGGCCCGTGGTTATCACCAGACGCTGCTTTGTTTTACCTAGTTTAATCTATTAACACCTACCAAATGCTATTAATGGTAGGTTGCTTGTTCTGGGTAAACTAAAGCACAATGGAAAATACAAAGCTAATGAGTGAAGATGTGTTCGAGGGCCAACAATGACACCATTGTTTGTTGCTGTTTTTTTGCAAATGAATACTGGAAAACAAATCAAATGTGTGGAGAATGTTCATAGTAAAATGGAAATTTAAAAGCTCACAGGTCTATAAAATAACAATCAAAATTAATTTTGCCATACTGTCCTTATGGCATACAGTGAAGAGACAATACAGAGATAACAGTCAGTAGCATAACAAATGCTGTCTGTCAAACCAAGAGAACAGATTTGTATTCAGGCTTACACTGTGAACAACACATTCTCCAATTCCCCACTGGTGCATTACATGGCTAGAATTTTAAAGGCCATATGTTGTCAGGAATTCCTGGCTCAGATGCTAACAAATTCCTGTTTACCAACAGTGGTTGTTTTTCTCCAATTTGCTTTTCCTTTCCTCTCCACCTCTGTTGTAAGCAGTGAGTCATGCTGCAGGATGGTTGCATAAATGCTAATGACTCTCTGATACCAAAGCTCCCAGCAACAGCGTAACACTAGGAGTGTGATTTATAATTAAAAACTGAGAGTCCGTTTGCAAACTTTATGCTCACTGTGCTACACTTAATTATTTGATTCATGGCCTCACATTGACTGGGCATTTTTAATAAAACCAGCAGTCATATTTAACTTTCTTTTTTTAAAGTATTGTCCAATTTCTTCGTTTTGCTGTCCCTTGGAGACACTGTTAAAGACAGGAGGGGGTTTAATTTAAACAGCACTAATTTCTCCTCTCACCACCCGCCTGTAAACAGAAAGGCGTTTTGATTTGTTTCTGTCTTTCTTAGCAGTGGTGTATTTTCCAAACCCTTCGGTTTTTGTGTAATCCAATTTTCTAGTAATAATCCCACAGCAAACTCAAGATAGGATGAACGCAAAAGGCTAGTTTATTTGCACACAGTCAAGATGCAGAAGAAGGGACCCAATGTTGCCTCCACACTCAGACAGTAAAGAGAGAGATAGAGAAAAGAAGATTTTACAGTATAGAGACCACAGAGAAAATAAATATTGGCTCATGTGGGTTCCAGAGTCCAGAATCAAAGTCTATTGAGGTAAGCCTTCACAGAGGTCAGCAGACTGAAAACCAATGCTGTATAATTCACATTTCTGGTGGTGTTGACTTCATACGATGAGATAAGCATGCGGAGATGAATCAGTCTTGTAGGCAATGCTACAGAATTTCCAGCAGAAGCAGTATAAATGAGGGTCATGTGTGTCCAACCTGGGCCAGAGCTCCTTTGTCTGCGAGGCTGCGACTCAGATGATAAAAAAGCAGGCTGAGACTTTGCAGTTCAGCAAGGCAACATTACTGGTTCCACAAGCCAAAGGCCCATGTCACATGGCTCCCACTTCTCCATACTGTCTTTGACAAAGGACGCATACCTCTCGTCTGGGTCCCTGAGATTGTTAAATGCCTCATCCATTATAAACTGAAAGGTAGGTTGCTGGGTCCTTTGTCTTAGCAGGCGAACAGGCTCCTGTTGGCCAGCTTGGGTTATGAAATGCAGATGGTCTTTGTGTAGCTCTCTTTGAATGTGGTCTGTGCAACCCACAGGGGGTTGTTAGTGGGCCTTCAAAGATAAGGTCTGCAAGTTCCCCCGACACTGCTAGTTAGTTTCTTTTGTCCGGGGTCGCAGACAGATATAGATTCGGCCATTATTTGGTCTCTGTCCAGTTTGAAAGTTTTGGAGATAGCAGTGATCATATCTCTATATATTTTTTGGGTGAGGTCTTAGTCGTTCACAATATTAACTCTTGCTGGGTGCAGTTTCACAAGTGGTGGTAGTCATTCTTCATGGTAATCTAGAGAGTGAATGGCAATAAGTTATTCAATCAAGAAATCTCAAACTCTTTGTCACCTGACAGCCACCCCAAACTAAACAAAGTTTAGACAAACTAGTTAAACAAACTAAACAAGTCTGATCAGAAGCATTGGGCTGGATTTAATGGGGCGTTGCAGTTCCCACCCCACCCCACCCTCGACTAAGAAGTTGGCTGGGAGCCTGCCGAACAGAAGAGCAGCTGCTCCATTAGACAGACTCCAATAGACTGGAGGCAGGACTTCATCTTTAAACTTCACCTGATTTTCACAACCTACTAAAATTAATGGAGAGTACTTTTAGGTGGGGTGTAGAACAGGCTTCCACACAATCCCTGTTTTTCTGCCTGGCATATTAGGTTAAAACTACCACATCTCCACTTTGGTGTCCAGAATGTACATTTTAGATTTTTTTGGTAATCCCGCACTTAAAAACAAGGCTGTCCAGATGAAGACTGGATGTGTGACCAGTTACAAACAATAATTCACCTATTAACCAAGATTTTCCGCTTTCAGCAGTCAAATGTTATGCAGTAAAATACATCTTTATTTTTCCTCACATATTCTGAAACATGGCTGCGATCTTTAATGGGCAAGTGGAGGCAGCATTGGTGTGGTTACAGGGTGAAATGCCCAAAAATTGGCATATTGTTGGGAACTCAACTTCACCCGACTATTTCCGGGCTTGACCGAGGTGTAAGAGAAACATCTGTGCAGCTGTTGGAAAGCTAATTAAGACTTTTAAAATTATTTTTATGGGATGTGGGCTTCGCTGGCTAGGCCAGCATTTATTGCCCATTCCTAATTGCCATTGAGAAGGTGATGGTGAACTGCCTTCTTTAACCGCTGCAGTCCATGTGGTTTAGGTACACCCACAGCGCTGTTAGGGAGGCAGTTCCAGGATTTTGACTCAGTGACAGTGAAGGAACGACAATATAGTTACAAGTCAGGATGGTGTGTGGCTTGGAGGGGAACTTCCAGGTGGTGGTTTTCCTATGCATCTGCTGCACTTGTCCTCCTAGGCGGTAAAGGTCGCAGGTTTGGAAGGTGCTGTTGAATGAGCCTTGGTGAGATGCTGCATTGCATCTTGTATATGGTACACACTGCTGCCACAGTACATTGATGGTGCAATGAGTTAATGTTTAAGGTGATGGATGTGGTGCCAATCAAGCAGGCAGCTTTGTCGAGGATTGTTATGAATTTCTTGAGTGTTGTTGGAGCTGCACTCATCCTGGCAAGTGGAGAGTATTCCATCACACTCCTGACTTGTGCCTTGTAGATGGTGGACAGGCTTTGGAGAGTCAGGAGGTGAGTTACTCACCACAGGATTCCTAACCTCTGACCCTGCTCTTGTGGCCATGGTATTTATATGGTTAGTCCAGTTCAGCTTCTGGTCAATGAAAACCCCCAGGTTGTTGATAGTGGGGGATTCAGAGATGGTAATGCCATTGAACATCAAGGGGAATGGTTAGATTCTCTCTTGTTGGAGACAGTCATTACTTGGTACTTGGGGTATGCTCACCTATGTCTCAATTTTCTTGCTGTCAACCTTCACTTCAGCATGGGAGTGACTTACACAACTGTAGCTTGGACTTCTTAGGAAGAACAACAAGTTCAGCAACCCCAGCAGCAGCTGTAGCAACAGCAGCATCCGGAGCACCAATGCCTGCAAAAGCAGCTGCCTTCTCCACAGCCACATGCCACTCCACGGGTCAGAGGGGAAAGACACAGCTCAAAGGATGAATAATACCCCCCAGAACAAGATATCTTGGCCAAAGGTAATCTTCTTGAACAGGTCAAGAACAACAGTGTCTCATCAGGAGATTCAGGCTCACACAGCAGGTCGGTACTGGCAAGTACAGCATCCTGGAACCAAACCTCCTCAGAAGACCGGGTGGTGTTGCATTGCCAATGGTCACCAAGGTCACCACAATTTGGAATTTTTTTGCCTGCAACTCCTTCCAGGAGTCTTCTGGGGACATCTCCAGGTTATCACAATGTGCTGCCACATGCTGTCACTGATACCTTGTTTGCCAAATTGGCCAATTATATCAATTTTGCCACAGACGAGGCCACTTAAGCCCTGCCGACTTCACTGCACAGCTGGATTTTCATAGGCCTGGGGTCTTTGATTGCATGAATGTGGCAATCAAGGCGCCCTCAGACCAGCCAGGCATCTCCATGATGTAGAAGGGTTTCCACCCCTTCCAGCTAATTTATGACCACTGTAAGATGATCGTGCATTTCTGCACCAGATATCCAGGGGGCTGCCATAAATCCTTCACTCTTCACCGATCACATCTGCCACAGATGTTCTGTCCACTTCACAGCCTCAGCAGCTGGCTCCTGGGAGACAAGGCCTACCCTCTGAAAATCTGGCTGCTGACCACTTTGAGGAAACCCTACCACTGAGCCAGGGGAGATTAACAAAAACTATAACATCACTAGGGAAATAATAGACAAGTGACTGGGCTGCTCAAGATGCGAGTCAAGTACCTGGACAGATCTGGAGGTGTTCATCAAGGAGTTCCAGGATCACTGTGGTCTGCTGTGTCCTTCACAACACGGAGCTGCAGAGAGGAGGGGATCTACAGTAGGAGGAATCTGGAGACAGGTTGACGTCCTCCTCCAAGGATGTTACACATCTGGCTGCTGGAGAAATCCACAATAGACTCGCTCAGGCATGATTCACTTAATATGTGAACCGGCAGCCATTTGAAAGTTCCATCAGAAATCCTGTGCACTGCCATCACAACCACCACCTTCACCCCCATACGTTTGTCGCACACACATACATGCGAGCACGCACGCATACACACGCACACCTCATTCCAACAGTCAACAAACCAGCCATCACAATCATACCCTTTCCTCCTCATGAAGTCTGAAGCCTGATCAGACCATTCACCTGAAGACTACTGTCCAGGATGAATGGGGGAATGGAACAAAATAATGATTTTGAGAGTGAGAAATTCAAATAAAGTCTTTCATTCATTGAATTACAGATTGTTATAACTGCATTAGCATTGTTATTAGCACCTCTTCTGCATCTAAAACCTCTTTCTGATCCGTTTCCTCTAACTCCTACATGGTGCAAACCCTGTGGTTTCTGCTGAGCTGGAGGCAAGTTGCTCATTCCCCTGCTCTGACAGATGAGATGCCTGTGGAAGATGTCCTCTGGATTTTGGAGCCTGTGAGGGACCTACCAAATACTGTCCCACTTTCACCAGACTTCGAGGAAACTTTGAGGAAACCCTACCACTGGTCATCAGGGCAGGAGGTAAATTGTGTGGCTTTGTCTGGAGTGGCGGGGAGGGCCCGGGTGAACAGTGGGAACGCCTTAAGAGTCCCCACTGCCATGTGCCCTTTCTCCATTTTCGCTCTCATGGTCCACTCGCATTTCCCTGCTAGCCAAAAGCTGGAGGGCACTTGGCTGTGTGTCAGTGAGGCATGGGGCACCCAAGGTGAGGTTTTGCTCCATCCTGTGTAATTTGACAGTCAGATTATGCAGGCCATTGGTTTTGGCGGAGGTCTTCTGGCACAGCGGTTCAAGTCCCACCCCAGGACTTGATGGCCTTGGAAGGTGCGTTCACAGCATGGTCAAACTGGTTTATTATCAGCCTATAAATCCTTTCAATATGCCTGATGGCAAGCAGTAAGAGCGGAAGAGTTTCCTGCTAGGCCATACTGCAGAAGGCAACAGCAAACCACCGCGGTTCTTTGCCATGTATGATCATGGACCAATTCATTGGAGCGCCTGTTTTGTAAGACTGGCTGGCCTTCTCCCCCCCATTCCTGGTGAAGATGACTTCTCTCCCAGCTCTCACCACTTTCATCATGGCCTCTAGGATAGAGTCCGAGAACCAGGAAACAGCCTTCCTAAATCTTCCTTCTGTTCTGCAACTTTCTGGTTTCTTCCTCTGCAAGATTTCCTACTGACGTCCAGGTTCCTATTGGGATCCCTTTAAGTAAAGAACCTTAATTGACAGGTTTGGTACATGACCCAGCTGCCCTCCCTGATTGGCCAGGGAACCCAGAAGTGAGTTAAACAGCAACAGGAAAGCCCGCTCCAGCAACATTCGGATTTCCAACCCGCTGCGGGTCCCACCATATCACCACAGATAAAGAATTCAAATTTCCAACCAGGGTTTCACAGTTCTGTTAGTCAATACAGTGTTTTTCTGACCAAACTCACCTTGTACTAGGGCCAAATACTGTGGATGCTTGAAATCGGAAATAAAAACAGAAAAACTTGGAAATATTCAGCAGGTCAAGCAGCGTCTGTGGAGAGTGAAACAGAATTAATGGGCAGGATTTTAACCTTTTGGAGGGGCAGGGAGGGAGCTGGTCTGGGTGGAGGATTAACATTTCAAAAAAATGCCGCTGTGTTGGGAACCCAACAATGATCCAACTCACTTCCTCCTTTAGCCGATGGGTGTTTGGTGCCATGTGGGAAATTCCTGTGGAGATGGTAAGTCTGGTATTTAAGTACATTAAAAGGCAATCAAATGGAAATTTAGCCCAGCATTCTGACTTTAACTGCCAGTGCATGGGTTTCCCAAGCTGTGTGAAACTCATTAGGGTCAACAAAGACCAAATTAAGTGAGGGGATTTATGGCTCTGTGAAAATGACAGGCTAGAAAGTCTTTAAGTACTGAAACAGTTAACTGTTTCCTTGTCTAGGCAAAAGGCTTTTGTTCACAAGACTTGTTCTGACACTGTGCTTTCACTGCTTCATAAGCGGTTTCCAACATTTTGGAAGTCATTTCTGCCACCTTGGACTTGACTCATTTTGATCTGCACTTCCCTGCTGTCAACCTTTACTGCAGCATGGGAGTAACTTATGTAACTCTACCTTCAACCTCTGATGAAGAATTAGAGGAGCAGCACTATCAACACCAATAGCACCAGCAACAACAGCTGACTTTTCCTCAGCCACTTGCTGCTCCACAGGTCAGAGGGGATGGACACAGAGATCCAGCTCAAAGGTGGCTATACCCCCACCACAAGATAAATTGGCAAAGGGTAAGGTTTCTTGATATCACTGAGCAGCAGTGCCTAAAGGAGACTTAGACTTTCATGACAGGCTGTTGCTGACATCTGCAACCTCCTAGAACAAACACATTGGCCTGAATTTTCCCGTCGGTGATTTGGGGGTGGGGTCCGCTCGCCAACGGGAAAATGACGCGGGTCATCCCAGTCTCTTTAAATTTTTAGGAAGGCAGGTGAACAGCAAAATCAGCTGTCTGCCCGCCAACCTGTCAATGGCCAATTGAGGCCATTGACAGAGTAATTAAGATAATTAAAGACCTGCCCGTCCAACCTTAAGGCTGGTGGGCAGGCCAGGAGCCCCAACGAGCTTCTGATAATATATGAAACCTCATCCACTGGCAGGATGAGGTTTCATGTCCGTTTTTAAAAACTCTAATACATTTTATGTGATATTTATTAACATGTCCCATCTCATGTGACATGAGGGGGACATGTTAATAATTTTTTAAGTTTTCTATTTTTAAAGTTTTTTTGGACTGTCAGTAATCTCCCTGAAACGGCACTTTGTCTCAGGGAACAGTGTGATCTTTCACGCGCATGTGCGCAAGAGCGCACTTTGAAAACTGGGGATTCCCTCTCCCGCCCCCCCCCACCCCCCCCCCCCACCCCCACACACACAGGAAGCACATAGTGCTTCCTGTCAGGAAGGCTGCTGGGCGGGCCTTAATTGGTCCGCCCACTTAAAATGGCGGAGGCTCCCATTTCGGTGGCGGGGGTCGGCTGTCCCGGTGGGGCCCACACGCCCACCAAGGTCAAAATTCTGCCCATTATATCTATTGGCTTCCCTTTATCCACCACGTTTGTTAAATCCTCAAAGGACTGTAATAAATTTGTCAAACACGATTTCCCTTTCGTAAAAACATTTGGGAAGAATTTTAGGGACGTGCGTGGGAAGGTGCGCCTCCGATCCACGCCCCCGATCGGGGGCATGCCGCCATTTTAAGTGGGCAGGCTAATTAAGGCCCGCCCAGCGTGACATCTGCCAGGAAGCACTATGCGCTCCCTATGCGGGCTGGGGGGCGTTCCCTCAGCAGGGAGTGCGCTCTTTCGCGCATGCGCGCGGAAGAGCGCACTGATCTCCCTGAGGCTAAGTGCAGCTCCAGGGAGATTGGCTCAGAATTAAAACTTTGAAGTTAAATGTTGAAAAAATTTCCCTGACATGTCCCCTCATGTGACAGTGTCACATGAGTTAGGACATGTCCATCACTTTAACTCAAACATTTATTAAATTTTTAAAAATCCTCATGAAACCTCAGCCCACCCGTGGATGAGGTTTCATGCTTTTTTGAAGCCCACCAGGGTTCCCAGCCTGCCCGCTAACCCTAAGGTTGGACGGGCAGGTCCATTAACTACTTGAATTACTTTTTAAATGGCTTCAATAGGTTGTTGACAGGTCGGCGGGCACACAGCTGACCCAACGTCATCTCGGTCATTTTGCGCGCTGGTGAGTGGCTCTGCTTGATTGTATTATGATTTTCCAAATGTCCTGCTCCTACTTCTTTAATAATGGACTCCAATGACAGACATTACCTTAACTGGCCTATAGTTTCCTGCTTTCTGTCTCCCTCCTTTCTTGAACAGAGGTGTTACATTTGTGGTTTTCCAATCCACTGGGACCTTTCCAGAATGTTGGAAGATTTTGAACATTACAACCAATGCATCCACTATCTCTGCAATCACTTATTTTAAAACCCTAGGATGCAAGCCATCAGGTCCAGGGGTCTTGTCAGCCTTTAATCTCATTAGTATTCCCATTAGTTTTTCTATAGTGATAGTGATTTTACTAAGTTTCTCCCTCCTTTTTGCCTTTTCGTTCTCAACTATTCTTCGAATGATTTTTTGTGCCTTCTACTGTGAAGGCGGATGCAAAATATTAGTTCAAAGCTTCTGCATTTCCTCGTTTCCTAATATTAATTCCCCAGTCTTACCCTCTAAGGGGTCAATACTCACTTTAGCTACTCTTTTCCTTTTTATATACTTGTAGACACTTTTACTGTCTGCTTTTATATTTCTTGCTAGCCTTCCCCCTGTAGTCCAATTTCTCCCTGTTTATTATTTTATTAGTCATCCTTGGCTAGTTTCTAAAACTTTCCCAATCTTCTGCCCATCTTCACAGCATTGTACTCCTTTCCTTTCAATTTGATGCTAGCTTTAACTTCCTTAGTTAGCCACAGATGGTGCATCCTTCTGGTAGAGTCTTTCTTCCTCAATGGAACATATACCTATATTATTCATCTCAACAGCTCCCCCTGACAGTGAGTTCCACATTCTAACCAATCTCTGGGTAAAGAAGTTTCTCCCTAACTCTCCATTGCATGTGCTCACACAGATCTAGGTTTTTAACATAGTCTAATCATTTTCTACCAAGGGTAATCCCTAGCAGTCAGTAGTAAAGCTGTTAAACTGTGATCCAGTGATTAAATCAGTGCCCTCATCTCGCTGCCATGGACAAAATAAACAGCCATTATGCTCCAGGAATGCAGATTTATTTTGGAATCAGTGGCAGAGAACAAGATTTTCCACATTTTTCCCAGTAATTGGAAGCAGCCCAAACTAGATCAATGCTGTTTACCTGGGGTGCAACCATTCAAAGATGGTTGAAGATTTTACTCCCTCAAAGCTCTTATTCACTGTTAGAATATTTACACATGGGCCAGGATTTTTCCCTCATCTGGCGGACTGGGCGGGGGCGGGCGGGAAGCTAACCGCAATCGGGGCCGGACCGTGATTTCACGCTGGCGGGCCAATTAAGGCCCGCCCATTGTGAAATGTGCACGGCTACTCTCAGTGCTGCCTGTTGGTGGGGGGTGGGGTAGGAGGTCGAGCACAAACTTCAACCATGTGCGTGGGTGCACGCAGGAAAAGCTCCCTGAGGCACAGAGCTGCCTCAGGGAAGTGAACAGTTTTGAAAATAAAAAATAAAGTATTTTAAGGTGTTAGAAACCATGTCCCCTCATGTGACTCTGTCGCATGAGCAGGGACAAGTTCTTAATGAAATGTTAAAATTTATATTTTATTTTTAATTGCTGTTGGAAACCTCATCCCACCCATGGAGAGGGTTTCCTAAAAAGTACAAAGGCCGCTTGGACTTTTCGCCTGCCTGCCAGCTGTAAAGTTGGACGGGCAGCAAAAAATAACATTTAATTCAATCTTTAATGGCCTTAATAGGTCTTTTAATTGTCGGCGGACACACTGCCGACTCCAGCGCATGGCCACCGACCAAAGTGTTGCACGAGTGCGCGATGATGTCGGGACGCTCGCCCGGCAGCAATTTTAAGCTGGGGTGGAATGCCTGCCCTTGTCCCAGTTGAAGACCTTAAGTGGCCAATTATTGGCCCAGATCTGGGGTGGGAAAGGAGGGGTGCCTCCATCAGAAGCCCCCTTCTGACTTTGGGTGCCTCCCCCACTTATGCTCTAGTGGCCGTTGGACCTCCCTCACTGCCGCCCCCTCCCCACCCTGGCCTCTCCGCTGACATCCTGATCATCCATTTTGCACCCCCCAAGGTATCCCTACCCTCTCCACCTTGGGACCCCTTAAACTTATTTTGCCCTCTGGTCCCAGGACTTCGGCTCAGGCACCTTCCTGAAGTTCATCTTCAGTCCACTGCAGCTCGTGATGCTGCAGGGACTGAGAGCTGCCAGCCAATCAAATTGGCCGGCAGACCTAATGCAGGACTTCTTCCTGAGTGAGGGGCAGAAGTCCTGCTTGCAGCCAATTGATGCTCTTTCAAGCGTGAAATGGCTGCGGGGCACTCAGAGCCGGCAGGGCACGGGAAGGGAAACCCCACCATCTGAAATATTCAGGTCTAGTCATAAAGAAAGAAAAAGAATATCCACAGACATCAATTATAATCCAAAATTCTCCATTAAACTATGGTTTCAACCAGGTTTAGGCAACCTAAATAGGATTAATGCTTCAAAAAAATGAAACTACTGGATGAATGTCTGAATAGGAACAGGACTGAATTACAGCTGGAAACAATTGAATGCTATGTGGAACATGATGGTTCCTAAACTGCTGGAACAATGGAAACGTTAGACTCGAACGTTACTAAGGCAATTTGGAGACCCTTGATTAATCTTTGAAGGCACAGAGACATTTTGCAAAATCTCTCCTCAGGAGTTTAAACAGACTTATTGCAATCTATCATTGAGCAGTTTGTACGTGGTCTGTATGGCTTGATGGACAAAATGACCTTTTTCAAATTTTTTTTAATGAAAGATCAAGTGTTTAAAATTTTGTACGCTTTCTTTACATTTTTCCTTTAAATTTGTGTTCTGAACAAGATAAAATAAGTCAAAAAGGTTGCTGTGACAAGCAAGGCTATTAAAGCTACACTTTAGTATGCTTGTGACAATTTATCTGCTGATTTAAGACAAGTACTATCACATTTGCTAAGGCAACAACAAATATTTCTAAATTGAGAGGAACTGTGTCATACTTATAAACCATAGCAGAATATTGAGTAAAAATATTTTTGAGAAACTCCATAAAATGGGTTACGCGTACAAAGCAACCAAAGCATTGCATATTATTCAGCAAGGGTATTAAATCCCAGTGATGTGTGACATTTAAGTTGTCCCCTTTATTATATAAAATCATCTAAACATTTTTAATGCAATAACTTAACTGATCTTATGTGTATTAACATTATAAATACAAGGAAAAATTTCTAATAAGGTTATAGAATATTCTAATTGTTACAAATAAATTAAATTGACAAGGGTTCTACCAATTCAACTCCAGCCCGTGCACCATGAGGTAAGGGGTGCCTTATTTTTAATTCCCAAATCCAACTTGTTGCGCTTCATTAATTTGATAGCATGCCTTAAATTTAGTTACCACAGTCTTACATAGGGGAAGACTAGGATCATAGGCTTCAATTTTTAGTTAAAAGTTATTAAACTATCCAGTGACTTATTCTTAACTGCTCTCTTTAAGCAGCTTTTATTTCAGACACATTGAAGCAGATAAATGGCAAATAGATTCAGTCGAGAGCAAATCATTAACGTTCACAGTTTACTGCTAAGGCTTCCTGCAGTAAGCAGTGATATAGTGCAGCTCCACTCATATCTGCTTCATTGTCATTCTGAAAGCACTTATAATTAATATGTGGAAAATAGATTAATTCCATGGGCCACAAATTTTCACTGCTCAGAGAGGGAGGGTGCAGCAATTCAATCTAGCATGTTTTGTTTCAGTCAGATCTTTGTTGTGAATGCCACAATTATTCTGTTTTAATGAGTCACCTTACTCCAACATCAATTACAAATAGCATAGTAAGTCTTAAAAAAGCAAAATAAGTGCATATTTTAAATTAATATCTTGAGTGAAAAAACATTATATATTTTACACTTAACCATCTTTTATTTTGCAAGAAAAAAGCCGCTAAAATCCATTGATTTGTGAACCTAGCAAATATGGTGGCAATCCAAAATCAGTAGTATCTCAGAAGCCCTTTTGCCCAATTTTTTGTGGATGAACTCTTCAAAAGGCATTTCTGAAGTAGCACTAAAACCACAGAGAGTATTATTTAAATAGAGAGAGACTGCAGAATGCTGCAATAGAAAAGGGTCTGGGTGTCCTTGTACATGAATAACAAAAAGTCAGCATGCAGGTACAGCAAGTAATTAGGAAGGTAAATGGAACAGTTGTCCTTTATTGACAAGAGGATGGAGTATAAATGTAGGAAAAATTGCTACAACTCTACAGGGCATTGTGAGACCACACCTGAAGTACCGTGTACAGTTTTGGTCTCCTTATTTAAGTGGGGACACACTTGCATTGGAAGCAGTTCAGAGAAGGTTCACTTGGCTGATTCCTGGGATGAGGGGTTTGTCTTATGAGGAAAGATTGAGCAGGTTGGGCCTGTACTCAATGCTGTTTAGAAGAATCAGAGGTGATTTTATTGAACGTAAGATTCTGAGGGGGCCTGACAGGGTAGAGGCTGAGAGGATGTTTCCTCTTGAGGCGGGAATCTAGAACTAGGGGGCACAATTTCATAATAAGGGGTAACCCATTTAGAATGGGGATAAGGAGGAATTTCTTCTTCCACAGGACTGCTATCTTTGGAATTTTCTTCCCCAGAAAGCAGTGGAGGCCGGGTCATTGAATATATTCAAGGCTGAGATAGACAAATTTTCGACCTACAAGGGAGTCAAAGGTTATTGGGGCGGGGGGTGGTTGGGGGATTTGCAGCAGAAAAGTGGAGTTAAGGCTGCAATCAGATTAGCCATGATTTTATTGAATGGTGGAGCAGGCTCGAGGGGCCAAAATGGCCTACTCCTGCTCCAATTTCTTGTGTTCTTAGGTTCTTATATAGAACAAAAGGTTTCAGGTTTGATTTCACAGACCAGCACAGTGTAGTCCATAACTAATTTTGAATAAAGACATTTGAATCCTTCCTCAAAGAATTGGTTAAGTGAAATATACCACTGGTATAAAAGATTTATTCCATGTTAAACCTATTTTTGAATTTGTGACTCAGCAGCAGTAGCCCGCAAATGTGCCTTAACACCTAGACTACCATTTCCCATATGGTGGTTGCTGTTGAAATTCCTGCCTAGCAGAAAATCTACCCATTAACTTGTGGTTCTTTTGTATCAGTCTCCATCGCTCACACTGACAGGTTGATATTGTAATGGAGTGAAGTTAAGGCTCTTTAATCCAAAGAGCAGGTCATATTCTATAAATCTTCAAATTTAAAGTTAAATGGGCTTTACAAGAAATTAATTGTAGTCAAGCTGAGCAAGATAATTTCCAGCTGCTGAACTGCAATGACTAATTTTTCTTAAATGCAATTAAGTAAATAGAATCCAAGTGCAGACAGAAATTAAGCACTATGGTGACTACAAACATTTGTTTCTATGGAAGTCAGAAACTCATTTTGTTACTCCTTAGAAGGCAGTAATTTCACTCTAAAAGGACTGTCATTCCATTCCTTCACATGGTAATTTACTTGGAATACTGGGCAACTTCGTTATATGCAATTACATACTAAAGTGATTCTACAGCATTCAGGCCTTTGAACTATTAAATACTATGGCTTCAGTAAGGTACTTATTAATTACTATCACATAAAAAGGATATGGGAAACATATAGTTGGACGATTCACTTCAAGTGATAATGCATCCGTTTACCAGCAGAGTTCAGTGAAAATGTACATCTGTAAACAGCTTGTTTACAATAAATCTAGTTGCTTCAAAGGCAACATGATTTGGCATATTAACTGCTTTCCAATACCTGGGTGTAAATATTTTAATATGTAATTAAAGCCTACTGAGACATCTTAGTTCCCACAGTATTCTCCAGATTAAACATTTTGTTCAATATTAACTGTTCTAGTTGAGGCCTTATGTAATTGAGTTTGCTGAGTGTCAGTGGCTAAAAATATTTTTCTGTTACTTTTAAACTGGGAATTGAAATCAATCTCTTTCATCTCCCCTCAAACTCAAAACGACTGTAAAGCAACAAACATACCAACAATGAGAACGGGAAAATGCTCTTTGGTCAAGCCAGCCTGTCCCACACAATTGCGATGCCTTGTATGTCACAATATATTGACTCTGTGCCCCACCCAAAAACTTGTGATTTCATTGGATGTAAAAGATTAAATACAAACCCAGGCCAGTTTGGGACAAGTATCCAGGAGATTGCCCTGGAACCCCCTTAGGTGATTGAAGCCAGTCAAAAAGATCATTCCGGCTCTGATAATGCCATTCAGTACCTACATTTTGTATGAGGTGATCTCCCTCCAAGCCAGATACAGGTCCAGTTCTTGTTTGAAGGAGCTGTGTATGAGCCAGCAGCTGGTTCCAGAGGTCCACTGCTCTCTTGGGTGAGAATTATATCCTGACATCTAATCTAGATCTAACATTATACAACTTAAAATTGAGGACCTCAATCTTCCCTAAATTATTTAGTTGAAACAAATTGTTCACTCAACACAAAGCTCCAGTACACTAACAATTCAGATGCACTTCAATCTATCAGAAAAGTCAGTAAGACTATATGCCAAATACCTTTGAGGTCACTTGACCTCAAAGTAACTTCTGATTTATAAATTGTCACCATCAAAGCAAATTGTTTTTAATTTTGAGCTTTTCTTTCTCTTTCATTTTCCAGGTTCTGACAGTAAGGGTTAGATTTTCAAATGGCCACCTGTGCATAAAACTGCAATTTCACATTGACCACCCCTTATGGAATCTGCACTATTTTCATTTCCAGTGTTTCAATGGTTTGACAGTTGGGCTTTTTCTATAACGAGTGTTCAGTCCACAACACTAGTGCTATCACTCTACGAACAGAATGGGTCAATGCAGTGTGTGGATATATCCATCAAATACCCCAATGCAGCTCACTTGACTAGGGGAAAAAGTGTAGGAATGACAAAGGAAATTAAATCAAGTCCTTAAACATCCAAACCAGTTAAGAAAAAATGCATCGTTCATGTTGATTTATGCTAGCTTGAATATTTGATTATAATACGAAAATGAAGTTAATTGTGTTAATTTGGTTGTTAGTGTAATTCTTAGCACACAGGATTATTCTGCAAGTGCTGCCCAATCACAGAATCACATCTAGCATGAGACATTGGATGGAATAGTCCGCTCCCATTTGCGGCAGGCGTCATAACAGGCTGGAGCAGAAAATATTGAGAGGTCGTAAAAGTCAGTCTCATGTCGTCAATGGCATTTCCCACCACCGCACTTCGGGAACCTAATTTCAATACTTTAGCATCTCATTATAAGCCCTGCTCACCGGAATCATCCCCCACATGCTGGATCATCCAGGCGCGTTGGCATCGTTGCATGCCAACATGTTTCACAATTGTACATAAGCGACGTGCAACCACCTACCTTGCTTCGGGCAGCACTCGCAGTCATCAGCGCCAGACTTCTCAGGCAGCACCGCATCACTTTTAGGAGGTTTCACGGGGAAGTCTGTACCTACCAGACCAGCTGTAAGGCGTGGGTGGCTTTTCAACAACTGCAGGGTTAGGGCTTGCTTGGGGAAGGGGGAGAAGTGGCCTCAGGCAAGGGAAGAGCTGCAAGGCGAGGGCATTACTGGGGAAGGAGGGTATCCCAGGGTATGTATGTGTGGGGATGTTGATCTGTGCAAGTGGCCTCAAGATGCTGAGAGCTGAGGAGGCAGTCTCCAGAGGAGATGAGGCCAGATGGAGATGTGAGGGTGTGCGTGAGAGAGTGAGTGGTGATGTCCCTTGAGCTGGCATTGAGTGAGATGTCAGTGAATGTATGGTGACCTTGTGAATGTGTGAGTTTAGAGTGATGAGATGGTTGCCTAACCCTGGCAGCACAGGTGAGATAATTCATCCCCTTTCTGCACTAGATGGCTAACCTCTTCTTTGCAGCATTGGCACCGACCACAACTGCCAATGCCTACCAAGCTGGAGCGGTGAGATTGCTGGACCTCCTGTGGCCAGAGCGGGGTGGAGGACATCACGGTCAGCCTCCAAAAGACATTCCAGTGATGGATCACTGAACTCTTCTTGACTTTCAGGGCCATGTATTTACTGGAGTAGTCCTGGGCTGCAAACATTGAGAACTGTGTGTGTGGCTGCAGTTTAAGTATGGCACCCGGAATGAGGAAACGGTGAGGTAACAGCGTGGCGAGTGATTCAGAGGCCACCCACCAGCGAAATGGCATGTTTCCTGTGGCTGCATAATTAATGAGGAAGGAAGCAGGCGATACGGTGCAAAAACCCACTATTGCAGCCATTGTTTTTCATGCTCGCTACCACACATAGTGCAATCCTGGAATGATTATGCCCGTTATGTTCTGAGTTTTGCAACCACAAGTTAGTGAGTATGGTCAGTACTCTGCCTGTTGCGAACAGCCGAAGGGGCATGCTGTTTGATAAGAACTCCCAGTTCTTGGGACGTATGGCCTAGATACATGGCATCACACCGAAATTGAAATTCATATAACACGTTACTCATTTGTGTGGTAGACAGAATGTCTTTTTGCCTTCATGGCAGCATCTTGATAGTAGGATTTTGACCGTACTTAACTAATCCCAAGTGTACTAAGAATTACACTAACAACCAATTTTTAAGATTATCAGTCGGGTTCACAATGTAGGCCACTTAAGACCATAAGTCCATAAGACGTAGGAGCAGAAGTAGACCATTCAACCCATCGAGACTACTCCGCCATTCAATAAGATCGTGGCTGATCTTATAATCCTCAATTCCACTTTCCTGCCTTTTCCCCTTAATCCTTGATTCCCTTACTGATTAAAAATCTGTCTATCTCAGCCTTGAATATACTCAACGACCCAGCTTCTAAAGCCCTCTGCCGTAAAGAATTCCACAGATTCACTATCCTCTGAGAGAAGACATTCCTCCTCATCTCTGTTTTAAATGGGCGCCCCTTTACTCTGAGATTATGCCCTTTGGTCCAAGACTCTCCCAAAAGGGGAAACAACCTCTCAGCAACTACCCTGTCAAACCCCCTAAGAATCATATGGCCAGAATATTGCCATCAGCATGCGGGGGTGGGCCCGACAAGCGATGCACAAAATGATGCGAGATGATGTCGAGCGTGCGTCCCGTCATCATAGCGCAAAATTTCGATATCGCATTCAGCGGGCGCGCGCCGGAGGCAGGTGTGCCTGCCAAACTGTCAAAGGCCTATTAAGGCCATTAAGAAATTAATTAACATCATTAACACTGCTGCCTGTCCAACCTTAAGGTTGGCGGGCAGGCAAAGAGCCCAAGCAGCCTTCCTGTTTTCCAGGAAACCTCATCCACAGGCGGGATGAGGTTTCCTGAAGATTTCATAAAATTAGTAAATAAGTTTGCTGAAGTTGACAAACATGTCCTAGCTCATGTGACACTGCCACATGAGGGGACATGTTTAAATAATTTTTTATGTGAATTTAAAAAAACTTTTATTGTCTATTCCATCTCCTTGAGGCAGCTCCGTGCCTCAAGGAGATTTCTGCGCTCATTCACGCATGTGCGCGAAAGAGCGCAAGCCCCGACTCTCCCTCCTCCCCCTGTCCACCCAGGTAGCGCTGAGCGCTATTGAACGCACCTTAATTGGCCCGCCCACGTAAAATGGCGGCCCGCAGCCATTGTGAGCAGCAATCAGCTCCGTGCCCGCCCTTGCACGCTCCCACCTAGCCTGCCCGACATAGGTAAGATTCAGCCCTATGTGTTTCCATAAGGTCGTCTCTCATTCTTCTAAAGTCTGATGAATACAGGCCCAATCTACTCAACCTCTCCTCATAAGGAAGTCCCTCCATACTTGGGATCAACCTAGTGAACCTTCTCTGGACTGCCTCCAACGCCAGTACATCTTTCCTTCGATAAGGGGACCAAAACTGTTCACAGTATTCTAGGTGTGGTCTAGCTAGTGCCTCGTATAGTTTTCACAAGACTTCCCTATTTTTATATTCCACTCACTTTGAAATAAAGGCCAACTTTCCATTTGCCTTCCCGATTATCTGTTGAACTTGTATGCTAGCTTTTTGTGATTTATGCATAAGGACACCCAAATCCTTCTGTGCTGCAGCTTTCTGCAGCTTTTCTTCATTTAAATAATATTCAGCTCCTCTATTCTTCCTGCCAAAGTGCATAACCTCATATTTTCCCACATTATATTCCATCTGCCAAGTTTTTGCCCACTCACTTAACCTCTCTATATCCCTCTGTACTCTCTTTGTGTCATCCTCACCACTTGCCTTCCCACCTATTTTTGTGTCATCCGCAAACTTGGCAATAATACTTTCACGTCCTTCATCCAAGTCATTAATATATATTGTAAATAATTGTGGCCCCAGCACTGATCCCTGTGGCACCCCATTAGTTACAGGTTGCTATCATGAAATGCCCACCCTTATCCCAACTCTGTGTCTTCTATTGGTTAGCTAATCCTCTATCCATGCTAATATACTACACTCAACACCATGGGCTCTTAGCTCCTTAAGTAGCCTTATATGCGGTGCCTTATCGAACACCTTTTGGAAATCCAAATATATTACATCTACTGGTTCCCCTTTGTCTATCCTGCTTGTTACCTCCTCAAAGAATTCTAATAAATTTTTCAGGCATGATTCCCCCTTAATGAAGCCATGCTGACTCTGTTTAATTATATTATGCATTTCTAAATGCTTTGCTATTATATCCTTTATAATAGACTCTAACATTTTCCCAATGACAGACATACACTTATGCTTGCTAGAAGCTACATATATTCATATACAGGGACCTGTCCTTTGCAGGCAAAAGTAATTTGTCCAGATGTTGCACCTTTTTTTGAAAAAGGAAAAGAATGGGACAATCGCTCCCTGGTGCATTTGCCATGACAATTTCTTGACCAATCAGAGCTGATAGCTCTCCTTCCTCATGCAATATAAATTGTTGTTCCCTTCAAAATTTGGCATTCTTGTGTTTGTCCCGAAGAGTGTAAGACGAAAAGCATCAGCTGCATGTCTCATTTTTTATCAATATTCAAGTTCTGTACTACCAAGTGACTATAAATAATTATTAGTATTGCAAGGAGACTAAGATCTCACCCTGTATATTTTTATAGGGCAGAATTTTGCCCTTGTCAGGCAGGTTCAGCGGGGGCTGGCATGGGCGGTCGGCAAGCCGACTGCCACCTGCAATCGAGGCCAGAAGGCAATTTCACACTGACGGGCCAATTAAGGCCTGCCCAGCGTGAAACACAAGTGGCAGCGCTCAGCACTGCCTGTGTGGGTGGGAGGGAGGATGGTGAATGGGGTGAGCGCGAACTTTATGCATGCGCGCGAGTGCCATTTGCAAATCTCCCTGAGGCACAGAGCTGCCTCAGGGAGATGAAGAATTTTTAAAAAAATAAAGAAATGAATAATGTAATAAAACATGTCCCCTCATGTGACTCTGTCACATGAGCAGGGACATGTTATTAATTAATTTTTTTAAAAAATTTTATTTGCTTTAGGAAACCTTGTCCCGCCCGTGGATGAGATTTCCTAAAAAGTGCAAAGGTCGCTTGGCATTTTCACCTGCCCGCCAGCCGTGAAGTTGGATGGGCAGCAAAAATTTAAGTTAATAACCTTGTTAGTGGCCTTAACAGGCCTTTTAATTGTAGGCGGGTGTGCTGCCGATCCTGGTGTGCGCCTGTCAACCGAAATATCATGCGCATTGACATCGGGACACTTGCCTGACATCAACGCGCGTCATTTTATGCTCGAGTGGGTCGGGTGTACGCCCACTTGGCAAGCTAAAAATTTTGCCCATAAAATTGATATAGATATCCATATGGCTATTTCTGAAATTTAAAAAACTGGACAAAGACCTTTTAAAATGGCTGAAGCAATGTCTGCCTGTGACCCTCGAACAAAAGGAGCTTTCTGGCAGTATCAGGGAAATGTGCACCTCGTTATCTCTGAAGAGATAATAACAACCCCTGTAGGCTGCACAGACCAAATTCAAAGAGAACTAAGCAAAGGCCATCTACATTTCCAAACCCAAGTTGGCCAAGCGGAGACCATTCATCTGATAGGGCAAAGGACCCACAACTTTCCTTTCAATTCTTAATGGTTGGAACAATGAACCATCTCGGGAACACAGGTGAATGATACACATCCCTTGTCAAAGACAATGTGGAGAGGTGGGAGTCATGTGAACTTTTAGCTGGTGGAACCATTTCTATTGCCTTTCTGACCGCAAAAGCAGTCTGCCATTTTATCATCTAAGTAGCAGTAGTACAGAAAAGGGGTCTGCCCAGATGGAATACCTGGAATACCTATCTACACTGTTTCTACTGGAACTTCTATACCATCACCTATAAGACTGATTCATCTTTGCATGACTACCTCATTGTATGAAGGCAACATCACCTGCAAAGTGAATTAACCAGCATCGGTTTTCAACCGCTGACCTTCTTGAAGGAGTACCACATTGGACTTTGATTCAGGACTCTAAAACCCATGTGATATAAGAATTCTTTTCTCTGTGGTCTTCACCTTGTAAGTCTTTCTTTTCTCTATTCCTCTTCCACTATATGAGTTCAAAGGACACAACATTGCTACCCTCTTCCTGCGTTTGAGTGTGTGCAAATAAACTCACTCTTTGGGCTGAATTTTACAAGTCGGCGAGTGGGGGCAGGGCCCGCTCACTGACACGTAAAATGATGCGCGGTGACATCGGGGAGAACACCTGACGTCACCGTGCCTGATTTAAACTTTTAGGAAGGCGGGGGCGCAGCAAAATCAGCTGCGCGCCTGCCAACCTGTCAATGGCCAATTGAGGCCAAATGACAGGATCAATTAAGTAATTAAAGGACCTGCCTGTCCAACCTTAAGGTTGGCGGGCAGGCCAGGAGCCCCGGCGCGAATTAGAAAAAGCATGAAACCTCATCCACGAGGTTTCATGTAGACTTTTAAAAATTTTAAGAAAGATTTTGTAAAACTTATGGACATATACCAACTCACGTGACATTGTCACTTGAGGGGACATGTAAGGGAAATTTTATTTTTCTATTTTTGTCTTTTTTACATTTATAGCTGATCTCCCTGAGGCAGCACTTAGCCTCAGGGAGATGAGTGCGCTCTTTTGTGCGCATGTGCAAAAGAGCGCACTCTCGATTTTGGGATTCCACCCCCACCCCCCCAGCCTGCACAGGGAGCGCATAGTGTTTCCGTGCGGATGTCAAGGCCCGCCCATGTAAAATGGCACTGCACCTCCAATCGGAAGTCCGTCCGTTCACGCCCGCCCATCAACTCCCCTTCCCCCACCCCCCCAACCCCCCCCCCCCCCATCGCGGGGAAAATTCAGCCCTTTGAGTTGATCCTATCTCAAGTTTGCTGGGGGGTTATTAATAGAAAATTGGATCAGACCAAAACTGAGAGGTTGTGAAATATACCACTGCTTATGGAGGGGGAAGTAAATCAAAACACCTTTCTGTTTATGGGTGGGTGGTGAGAGAAGAAATTAGTGCAGTTAAATTAACCTCCCCCCCCCCGCCCGTAACAGTACGGAACCTGAACAATGAATTATTTTGAGCACTGGGGGCTTGAAGTATTTTATGCTGAGAATTACCATGTGACTGGAAAACATGGTTTCAGGTGCACTCAAAATATATTTCTAACTGGTAGCTGTACAATACTAGCTGCAATAATACTGAATTATGATGGTTATAGTTCATTATGTACAATGTAATGCTATATTATTCTGCAGTTTTCAAGGGTTGAGATTTCTGAAAATTTGATAAGTTCTTGGTCAAAAATTGAAAGTTATTTTTGCACAAATAAATATAACTGTACGTAATTTTGAGAAAGGGCTAGCGTGCTCCTGCTAAAAGGTTTTCCAGTGAGCAGAAGAACTTAATAGCGAAGAGCTCACTGCTTTCCTGTGGAGCAGAGAAGATTATTGTTTTTGGAGCTCAGTCTGCCTCCAAGGTTAATATCAATGTAGTGTTTATGTATGCTACTGGTGTCAGCATCTGCTGATGACCGTTTGGCATCTGTCAACAATCAAAAAAAACATTGAATTACTTTCTTCTTTAAAAATGCACTATAAAGTATGATAATCTTATTTTCAATGTTTGTCCTGGCTTGCACCCCGTGTATTTGTTAATGAGTTGCTAGAACCACTGACCCACCTCAATGCATTTGACCTATCCTCTCCCCGCCCTCTCTCCTGAGCCACATTGAATGTTCACCATCATCATGTTAACCATGATCTGAGGATTTTAAAGATATATTGAAGATTGATTCTAAGGTAGTGCCAACTGACTCCTTACAATCCTTCAAGAAGGTAATAGGTGGACTTCTGGAAAACACAAGGATCACAGGATTTGGGAGATAAGAATAAATCATTCTGGAAAATAAGTAATGGATTGGGATCTCTTGGGCTTTGCCTGGTCAATCATAAGGGGTCAGAGAGGAATTTTTTGCCAGTGGGCTCCTACAGTTACTACATGTATCTGCTAGGAAGCGGGGGATGGGAATGTTGGTTTATGGGTATGAAATCATCCAAGGATTGAGGCAAACACATATAGGCTAATGCCCTTTGCTTGTGCTCAATTAAGTAAACTGGGAATGAGAGAAGGCACCCAGCTCAGTTTCCCCTCTTGCTTAGGTCCATGGAAGTAAAGGCTTGAGATAGGATTTATGAGAATGGCTCCAGGGATGAGAGGCATCAGTTACATTGATAGGCTGAGGAAGCTCAGGTTGTTCGCTTTAGAGAAGGTTGAGAGTAAAAATAAGGGGTCTCCCATTTAAGACAGAGATTAGGAGAATTTTTTTTCTCTCAGAGGGTCATTGGTCTGTGGGATTCTCTTCCCCAGAGACCAGTGGAGGTAGGGTTATTGAATATTTTTATGGATAGATTCTTAACTGACAATAGAGTTAGAGGGTATAGGGGATAAACAGGAAAGTAGAGGCTACAATCAGATCAGCCATGATCTTATCAAATAGTGGAGCACGTTTGAGGGGCCAAATGGCCTCCTTCTGCTTCTAATACTTATGTTTGTATGTGTTCAAAACTTTTATGGGGTCTATACAGAGTGGACATAGAGAAACTGTTACTTTTGGTGGAAAGGTCAAGAACCAGGGGGACACTGATATAAAGTGATTGGCAAAAATACCAACGACGACATGAGGAAAAATTTTTTTCACAGCAAGTGGTTATGACCTGGAATATGTTGCCTGAGAGTGCAGTGGAGGCAGATTTGGTCATGGCTTTCAAAAATGAATTGTTTAAGCAGCTGAAGAGAAAACAACTGTAGGACTATGGGCATAGGATGGAGGAGTACGGCTAGCTGAATTGCTCTTGCAGAGAGCTGGCATGGACATGATGGGCTGAATGGCCTCCTTCTGTACTGCAGCCATTCTATGATTGAGTGATTCTATGATAAAAACTTGAAAAGAATGACTTTCACTTATATAGTGCCTTTCCTGAAAACAGGATGTCCCAAAATACTTCAAAAACCAATGAAGTACTTTTGAAGTGTGATCACTATGGCAATGTAGGAAACATACGGATTTGAATTGGTGCCTTTGTCACAAAAGCCACCTATCGATTGTGTGCTTTATAATTATTTTTCTGTCATACAGAAGTATCTGTCAGCATGAATATTTATGTTTAAAAATAGACTGTTTAAAGTCACTGCTATATTATACAGTACAAAAACATTTTACACATTCTATACTAATCTGCACATGTAGAATACGTTACTAATTTTGCACCTCTGATATCATTCACCCATTTGTTTTAATTACAAGCCATCTGCTCATTCACTCACCATGATGTGATGCCAGCTGTCTTTATAGGAAAAGAAAATAAGAGAATATATAACGTTCGATTTCAGTGTTCTTCCCAATTTCAATGCTGTTGGAGTTAGAGATTTCTTTGGAATATTTGATCCATTACCTCACATCATCATCAGGTATATTTTCCTCAACTCGGCATTTTCATTACCAGCACCAAACTCAGAAAATAGTGGATGAAAATAGATTGTAGAACTTGACCTTCAATGACTTTGGGAAGGAGCAAGCATTAAGAAATCTTGAACAGTTAGTGGAGAAATAACCATCCTTCCAGCCATTTTTACATTAAAAATATATTCACATATTAAGGTTGACTGAAGGAGAAAGGGCTTTCATGGATGCAGAGAGTCTGTATAATAAATAAAATGACAAATGTTGGAGATTGATTATTATGTGTGTGGTACCTTCTAATTTTAAGTATTCCTGAAGTCACCCAAATTCAACTTGCAGCCATATGCATGCATCTTTATAGAATAGTTCTATGCTTATGAAGACTGATTGTGCAAAGAAGAATATTGAAAGTGTAACTGAGAGTGAACTGGATGGATTTTTTTTATTCTTTCATGGGATGTGGGCATCGTTGGCTAGGCCCATTTATTGCCCATCCCTAGTTGCCCTTAAGAAGGGTTGCCAACTACCATGATTGTAAGCATGAATAATTGTTTAGGGGTTGCTGGGAATATCTGTTGACACCAACAGCTAACTGGTCCTCCAATTGAGCAGTGGTGTTTAAACTGTAATGGCACCTGGCTAGATCTGGTGACCTGCTTGTCGGGGGAAGCAACAGCTACATTGTTTTTGTGATATATCCCAGGTAACAATATTGTGAAAATAATATTCCTGTGAATAGCTTCCTTTTTGAGGACAGGCAGGTTATTTTTGAAACTCTTGATACAGCTTTAAAGTCACCTTCTTTCTGTACCCAGCATATTTCTACAAACAAAAATCAGGTGAAAAGTATCTTCAAAATATTGTAATGGATTGCTTCATTTAGTTGCACTCATTGCTTCATTTAGTTGCAGAATGCTCTGGTTGATTGTAGCACAGATTGTATGCTCTTATGTGAAGGCAAAGATCCCTGTTTCTCTCTCCTTTCCTTGACCTGCAGTGGTTACACACTGACAGCAGTGAAGGGGGTAGATGATCCAACACCCGCACGTTCCTGCCAATGCTGCTCTGAACCAGCTGCAATCAGGTGGCACAAGAGCAGCTGGGAGATAATCCCCCCTCTCTGTGGAGAAGTGCCTGACATCCTGCACACTGACTCTGCTGCTAATAGTTCAGTGATATGGAGAAGATAATTGCATGAATCAACCCTTGTATCATCACGCCATGGTGCATGCATTGGTGCCTCAGCACACTGTACCACGACAGCCTTTAGTTCAGGGATAATATTCCAAGTAAATTGTTTTCTGAGTTTTCTGTTCACATGGTATTCATATTTAATCACATATAAAAATGCTGGGCAGTCTCTTCTTCACACTATATATAGCTTCATTTTGTCTGTCTAATGTGGGTGCAGACATGCAGGGAAAATTGCTGGAATACCTTAAGGTTGGAATTACTGCAGATTTAGCCTGCCTTTTATACAAAAAAGCTACTAAAAGAAAATCCTGAACTGACCCTGAAAAGTTATAATAGTTCCGAAAACTATGGATATATGAAACATCTGCAAACAGCTGTACAGCCACATATAAAGAGTTGAAGCCAGAGAAATATAAAGTAATTCATTGTTTTGGAGCAGAGGACAGAAAGGGACATAACTCATGTCAAACGAATTGTGGAGGAAACCATTTTCTGCTCCCCTACTGGTTAATCATTATATTTAGGGTTACTTTATGAATTTGTTAGGCTTGCAAAATCTTCAATCTGAAGTTATTTTAAAATGTAGTTTATCAACCAGAAATATTTCAAAGTAATCCATTTACATTTTAGATAAATAAATGTTTCTTTGTCACTGTATTTCCTGAAAATCAAATCCATGTAATCCTGATTTTCACTCTCAGAACAAGCAGATTATTTTCCTGCAACTTTGTATCTCCAATGTCAAAGGCATTTCATAACAGATGCTTGACATTAGCTGCCCGTTGTTCATCACTAACACAAAGCTAAATTTGATATTAATTATTTTTGTAAAGGGCAAAGATGTGAAACTCTATGTGTAAGGAATGAATTAAAGATAAGTATAAGGATAATGGAGGGCTGCCGATGACCATAGAACTGAGCCTGGTAATATTCAGAGCCTTCAGAATTGCGCAGAACATTGGCAAAAAAATAATTACATACAACCCTAACACCAAAATTCAAATCATGCAAATTAATTCCAGGGACATGCTGTCCAGCTAGCTAACTGCCACCAGCTAAAAATTAGTTGAAAAAGAAATTACTCGCCCCAGAATCACAAGCATTAGGTTACTCCTCTTCTACAGGATATTGAATAATAGGTTGGGGTGATATAATTTTGATGAACTGCTCAAGCTTTGTTCTCATGTTCATGAAGTCATCTCACATCTTTAATGAGACCCTGCTTTGGAATATAATTATATTATATCATATAGTATGATATAATATATATCATATTATATATGATATATTGTATCATATATAATATATATGAAGGTCTATATATTAAATGTGAAACCGGTCTACACCAGCAATTCAGAATGTGTGCGTAGCAAATCAGCAGCCCATTTATTTCCATGAACTTGGAAGATATTGCCAAGATTTTTAATTTCAAACTAAGTAAAAGCAACAGCAAGACTTGGAAATGAACCTCCAAAAAGATGTTTGAACTGTTCTGTGAACTTTAGTGGAGAGGAGATTGGGCAAGGTGAAAAATCAATTGCTGATTCGCTACAAGCCCATTTTACACTGGTGGCATAGATCAATTTCACCCGCTATAAAGCAACAGAAAGGAGATCTTCCAGTGTGTAGTGTGGAGATGAGAGATGGGGGGAAAGGGAAAAGATAGTGTGGTTAGAAAAGACAGAATGATGGGAGGATCATGAGTAAAGGAGAGAAAGGGAGAGGAGAGGAAAGAGGAGAAGAAGGGAGAGTAAAAGAGAGGAAGTAAGGGAGAGGAGTGTAAAGGGTTTTGGGGGTGTCAGAGGGTGAGGTGGAGGAGAGCAGTGGGCAGGGGAAGGGAGTGCTGAGAAACAGAAATTCAGATCAAATTGAGGCATGACGTAAGGCAGCCATCAGGAGAGGAGAAACACAACAATGCAGAGCGGGATCAGTGGATGGAAAATGCAGACAGTGGAGGTTATTGTATAAGGGCACACTAATCCAAAGGGTCAAAATCTTGATTATTGGGATGAAGGGTTTAAAGTTGGGTAGGGCAATGAGGGCTTGATGTGCGGGGTTAAGTTTGGGGTCCAAGGCCTTGCTCAGTGAGGAAGGCATTGTTGTGAGCCACAAATCTTGTGAAATAATTTACAAAGAAGCTTGTTAGATATCCTCAGAGATGGTGAAGTGTTTTTTGATTTATTCCTGAAATATAGGTGCATGATATTTTGTTTACCCAAAGTAGCTTGATAAATATTCAAATACTAGTTATGATCAATAATTCACTGCATGCATTTTAACAGACTAGTTCTTTCCCTTTATGGTTCATTATTGTTAGATCTGGCTTTTTACAATAAAATTCTCAATTTATATACAATATTCAGGTTTTTTTTTTATTTGAACTTTTCATTCTTTACCGAATACCTCTGCAAAGAACATCTTGCTTTTGTGCAAAATATTTTGATTAAAATTCATAAGTAGTTTTTGTTTATGTTTTTTATCTGTAACATTGTAAATGACTGCATTAGTTTATACTTTTTAAATGCATTTTGCTTGGAATACTTAGTGATATTTATATATAGAGGTACATTTTACATATCATCAGAATTCAACTGACAACTGTGTTTTCTTCTGTTTTTCAATATTGCAGATTAATTATATTAGAGTTTTGAGGGGTTAAATTGGAAAGCCCTCGAAAATGGGTGTGGGGATTAGGATGTTTGATTACCCCAAGCCTGTTTGTTGTAATGCTGACAGCATGGCATCTTCACTAACTCTGCTGTTGATTGGCTGCACACCAATAATCATAACTAGCTAGCACTGTTTAAAGCTACAGCCTGCATTACTTTAAGCTAGCCTGCATGTCTTAAAGGAGAGATGCATTGCGGCTGCAGCAGGTGCTGGGAGTCCTTTTGTGACCTGAATCTGATCTGGAAAAGAGAAGCGAGTGGTGAAAAATGGGAGAGAGCAGGCACCAAAGTCTTTGGATGCTCTCCTGGAGGCCTCTGTTGAGGAGGTGAGAAATAGGATAGATATTCTGTACCCACAGTGGGTCAGAAGTCCCTTCAGACACACAATGAGAAGACAGTGACATAGATAAATGCCGGTTAGTGCCAGAAGTTTAACCCTGAAAACCTGGATGCAGTGCTGCAACATGTTTAATAACCTCACCCAATTGGTCAAATCTTCAAATGCCATATATTATCATTTCTCCCCTAACGTCACACACTGCTCAATGCATCCACGCCTCCATCACTCACCTACCAACAGTCTTGATCAAATAGGACACATAGTTAACATTCATATGCTTCATTTCACCCTCACAGATTTGATACCAGCCTCGCACACACATCTCACAGCTTGCACACACTGGCAGTTACTTAACAATGACAGCGACATCACTCAAACAAGTTACAAGACACTCACTAGAAAACTCTTTCCCTTCTTTTGCAGGAGAGGTGTTGGACAGCTGGAAGCAATAACCAGAGGGGCATAAGTATGGAAGGGATGCTGCTGGCCTCCATTTCTGAGGCCATGGATCCATTGAAGATGACACTGTGTTCATACCTTTCACCCCATCCTATAATCTCTTCTGATAATACAACGGTGACACAGATGGTGTAAACATGCACCTCTTAATTCCTCCCTCCCCCCTGCCCCTGTCACTGCAACCTTACCCTTATACTTTTTTCCTTTCAGACACAAAAGTGCAGCCTGGTCAAGCAGTGTTGGAACACCAGGAAGAGAGCAATGACAAAGAGTCACCGTCATTTGACTTCACTATTGCAGCCACCAGTTCAGATACTGACACTGCATATACCTTAGAGGATAGCAAAGATGGACAATCTGTATGTGGTGAGACACCAGGTATGAGTATGCTCCAGCCAGTGCAGTTTGTTGGAGGGTGAGGTCGCACATGGGTTCTGCTGCAGAGAACTCAGGTGAGCACTTTGGTTGGGCAATTTTCTCACCTGCCCGCTATGATGCCCACTGCTGGTGGGACCGGAAAATCCCCACCACCATCTTGGCATGGGCTGCAGCAGTCTGGACTGACTGAAGGTGGCTGATGGGTCTACCCACTTAATGTTTGGTACATTGGGAAGT
Source organism: Cetorhinus maximus (assembly GCF_964194155.1). Taxonomy (NCBI): domain Eukaryota; kingdom Metazoa; phylum Chordata; class Chondrichthyes; order Lamniformes; family Cetorhinidae; genus Cetorhinus; species Cetorhinus maximus. The sequence continues at coordinate 70,982,814 of NC_135888.1, forward strand.
CTGCTAGAAAGTCTGTGTTTAACATCAAATATTATGGAGGAAGATGGCACCAGCTTGGCACAGAATTAGAGCAGAGCTTGGAATACATCCTTCTCTAGCTTGAAACAGGTGGTCAACTCCATCAACATACTTACATGATACAGCATTCGATTGCTGATGCCACAGGGTCCATTGCAGCAGAAAGAGGCTTCCACCCAATGTCTAATTGCTGCAGTAGAAATTCAGACTGATGTCATGCAAGATCAGCTTGCTGCCAGGCTAAGACAGACTGCTGTCGTCATGGTTGTGGCACCGCTGTTCAAAGGGTTGCAGCACTGCATCCAGGTTTTCAGGGTTAAACTTCTGGCACTAACTGGCATCTATCTATGCCACTGTCTTCTCATTGTGTGCCTGGAGGGTCTCAAATCCAGCAACCTGTCCTCCAACAGATCACTAGGATTGCTGAGGTGCCACCTGGAGTGGGAGTAGCAGTGGCTACAAATCTGCTGTCCTCTCTCAGATGACAACATCCGTGCTCCCACCTCTACCATTCTGCCTGTGGCCTCGCTATTACCTGTCAACCAGTCAGCCTAGGCTGCTGCAGCCAATGTCAAGATGGTGGCCGGGATTTTCCGGTCCCACCAGCAGCAGGCATCATAGTGGGCAGACAGGAAAATTTGGAGAGTGGCCAAAAGTCTTTTTGCTGCTCTCTTTTTGGCCACTCCCCAAATTTTCCCGCGATGGTGCCTGCCACTGATGGGACCAGAGAATCCCGTCTGGTGCATTTGGCAGCCAGGCCTTCTAGGCCCAGAGTTTCTCAAGGCTGTCCTACAAGATCATTTGCAGTCTTGCCCACTGAAAGTCAACAGTCTTCCACTAGATATGATACAGCCACTGGGGTAGCACACAGTAGGAGTACTGGGACAAACAAAGGCACATGGGAGACAGGGGCAAAGGCAGTGCAGCAGGGTGATTCGTTTCATTTTGAATGCAATGTGGCTTGGTCGATGTTATAATTTGGGTTTGAAATGTGTATTTTGTGTTGGATTTTATTTTTGCACGGAGGGCGATGTAACTATCAGTGACAGAATAAAAGTAAGGATGTGGGACTCCTGGTGGATGAGGAATTAGGGTTGAACTTGCACTTGAATTAGTTCTTCACGAATAACCTTGCCATAAAGGGGTTGTCTGAGATGCAGCCCCCTCTTGCACCTTCTCCCTTGTTCCCCTCTTCTTTCTCATGAGCCATGTCATCAGCAGATATCCCTTTTCATTCAGTAACCAGCTTTGATTTGCCATGGTGGCTGAATTACACTTGGCAGCGGGCTGCCACAGAATAAAGGTATCAGGTCTGCTGCCAGGATACAGGACATTGACCTACATGATGTGCTGCCTTTGGTCAAGCACCAGGCAGACTTTGAAGAAGTGGGATCTCTTTGATGGCAGAGTTGACACATGGCACCAGCAAAGCAATGTGCATGCAGTCAATGGCATCCTGCACCATGGGAAAGCCTACAAATCTTTAAACCCTTGTGTTCACTCCACCAGCTTCTTTCCAGCAAGAGAGAATGAAATGAAGTTCTGATCAAAATGCAAGATGTCACATTACCTCCAACATCAGCCTGAAGGAGCCAGATGCATAAAAGGTCATAGCCATGGTCAGTTTCCTTTATTCTTTCATGGGATGTGGACGTTGCTGGCAAGGCCAGTATTTGTTGTCCATCCCTAATTGTTCTTGAATTGAGTGGCTTGCTCAGCCATTTCAGAAGGCAGTTAAGGATCAACCACGTTGCTGTGGGTCTGGAATCACATGTAGGGCAGACCAGGTCAGGATGGCTGATTTCCTTCCCTAAAGGACATTAGTGAACCAGATGGGTTTTACGACAATTGATGATAGTTGTTGTGTTGTGGTCACTATTACTGAGACTAGCTTTATATTCCAGATTTATTAACTGAATTCAAATTTCACCAGCTGCTATGGCGGGATTTGAACCCATGTCCCCAGAACATAGCCTGTGCCTCTGGGTTACTAGTCCAGTGACATTACTACTACGACACTATCTCCCCACCTGCAATGTTGTTCTTATCCTGTTCTGGGGTTGGAGTTGTGGCTGCAGCATATGGCAGATTTTAGTAAGGGCATCCAAAGCAGACATCTCAAACTTGGTCATCACTGAGGCTCAGGTGTGAGAATTGCTCCCTAAGAATTCTGTACAGATAAGACCTCCTGCTGAGCCCTTCTCATCCTCCTCCTGCTCCTCCTTCTTCGAGTAGCTATTCCTCTCCGTGTGGCCTCTGACCATTTTCCTAGTTTTACTTGATTCCAAGAGGAGGGCCCACGTGGGCACTCATGTCAAGGAGCAACTGGCTTGTGCAGAAGCCTTGAAGTCAGGAAAAAGTACTTTGGCACCTGCCAGCTCTCTGTAGGCTTTTGAAACTTTAAACAACTATAGAAAACACCTAAAATTTGTTGAATCACAGCAACAGCCAGGAACAATCAACCAGGAGTTAACCTGTAAGAAGCTGATGATTCCTTTTCATAGTGCAAGTGATGTGGTGGGGTGTGAAGGTGGGGGTCCTTCATGTTGATTAACAACTTCAATTGCACAAGGTTAAGAGGGTGTAGGCTGGAGTGCAGAGCTCAAAAATGGCAGCACTGGTGTCAAACCTTCGGTAGTTGACATCATGGCCCGCCAGTTCTCCAGATTTCTGGTGGACATTAACTGCATATGTGTAAATGCCTTTACCAATTTGTCATCTGGCATGCTTCCAGCGAATGATCAGAGGCCGCGCAGGTCTGCTGCTAGAAGAGGGAGAAGAGCTCTTAATAGGAGACCATATCCACATAGGATGTTTAGGGGCCAATTCTGTGTGGCCTTCAGCGACGGCCAATGTTTGAGACATCTGCACTTCTCTCAGGGCGATATCAAGCCCATTTTCCGGCCTAGGAGTTTCATGGGGAAAATGTTTTTCCAAAGCTACCAAGCACTGAGTGACGTTGCTGTCACTGTCACTTCGGCAGTTATGTTATGCTATTATTAGCATTACCACAGCACAGCCTCCAGCTGCAGTGCTCTGGTATAAATAAAGTGGCTCAAAGGCTTCTCTCAAAAGTAGTTTCCCCTCACATTAAGGAGGAAAATGCAGAGGAGCAATCATAAGGTCACCACAGGTGTAGATACCTCGGCTCGCCATTTTATTCTGTGGGGTAGTAGGTTGAGTTATCAGCCTGATTTTCAGGTGAGCTGTGCTGTGAGATTCTTCCTCCAACATCAAGAAAGATCTCTTCTATTTTTCCTTAGTTCTGTTGAAGAGTCATATGGACTCGAAACGTTAACTGTGTTCCTCTCCACAGATGCTGTCAGACCTGCTGATTTTTTCCAGGTATTTTTATTTTTGTTTTTGTTAAACATTTATTTATATATAGTTAAGGGATTACTTCAGAAAGGTTTTTGCAAACCATTATTACATGTAATTAATTCAACGATTGAGTGACATTCTGAGCAATTCTGTTCAATGTAAAAGTCATCATCTATTTCAAGCTAAGTTTGTGTTTCTACGTGTTTGTCTCCCATTTTCTCAACCATCTCCCATTTCTAAATAGAAACCCTATGAACTCCCCAATATCCCTAACATAATGATATCCTTGTTCATTTGCCTTCATCCCAATCTTATCTTACTTTGCTTGTCCTCTCCTTCCATATAGGTCATCAATGCAGTAATCACATACATGTCTGCAGCACTAGGCAATGTAAAGTTACATATACAATTTTTGGAGTAACTAAATGCCAGCCACACTCTGAATGCACCCTGCAATAGAAACAGAGTGCTTGTGAATGTACTAGCAAACTGACATAATGTGTGACAACTCCCAATAAAGGAATTCCTCAACACAGGTAGAGCATATGAGATGTTAAACCAAAGTCCCATCTGCCAACTAGGGTGGATGTAAAAGATTCCATGACACTATTCAAAGAAGAGCAAGAGAACTGTTGATGTCCAAGTTAGCCAAATTACCAAAAATAAATTGCCTGGTCATTTATTCATTTGTTCTTAGTGTGACCTTACTCTGTCCTGAAGATCTGCAGTGTTTTGCCAAGATAAAGTGGCTACACTTCAAAAAGTAACTTACTGATCATAAAGTGCCTTGGGATGCTCTGAGCATGGGATAAGCACAAATTCTTTTTTACTTAGCAGTGGGGTCCTTGAACTGAAATATTTTAATAGATACATAAACAGATTTGAATGTTAATATAAGATTGGTAATAGAATAATGTGTTTGCATTACTGATAAAACAACTTGCAGAGAAAAACTCCAGACTAAACAAAACCTGTCACAATGGTCATTCTTGATCCATAACAAATTTACGGTAGAATGTACAATGATAGGCTTTATAATTTTCAGATGGAATTGTTCGAGAAATCATAATTGGTTAGAATATGTTCAGAGAATGAGCCTTAAATAAATTGTATATTTCTGCACTCCTTCCAAATGTTTAGTATGATCCTAAAATAAAATTAAATTCTTAGTTTCAGATAAACCCTTCCAATATAAAATGATGGTATTTACATTTCTCCCTGTATTTTTCTTGGGTCCTGCCAGGCAACATGCTTCTGCTGTCAAATGAGTGGTTGTTATCATTCTAGCAGGATGAGACCAGCACAGATTGGTCTTGATGTTATACACCCATCTATTTATTTTCCCTTTTTTCAGCACCTCAGTGTGGTTCAAATTGATGATTGAGCAGCATCTGTAACCTCTCGCTCCACAGTTCAATGCTGGATTGGGAGGGGAGGTGGAGCAGTTTAAACGGGTAGGAAGGAATGGAGTGGAGAGCCCGTGGATGGTGGAAGGTAAGCCTTCTTGCCCCTAGTTCAACTGAGTTCCTTAAATAGACAATTAATGGCCACTTAAGGGCCTCTTCCCACCACCATTGCTATCCTGCCATACTGAGCACCAAGGAAGATGGTTGTGGTTGTTGGAGGCCAATCATCTCATCTCCAGGACATCACTGCAGGAGTTCCTTAGGGTAGGGTCCTAGGCCCAACCATCTTCAGCTGCTTCATCTATGACCTTCCTTCCACCATAAGGTCAGAAGTGGAGATGTTCACTGATAATTGCACAATGTTCAGCACCAATCGTGACTCCTCAGATATTGAAGCACTCCATGTCCATGTGCAGCAAGACTTGGACAACGTCCAGGTTTGGGCTGACAAGTCGCAAGTAAAATTCACCACACAAGTGCGAGGCAATGACCATCTCTAACAAGAGAGAATCTAACCATCGCCCCTTGATATCCAATGGCATTACCATTGCTGAATCCCCTACTATCAACGTCCTAGGGGTTACCATTGACCAGAAACTAAACTGGACCAGCCATATAAATACTGCGACTACAAGAACAGGTCAGAGGCTAGGAATCCGGCAGTGAGTAACTCACCTCCTGCCTCTCCAAAGCCTGTCCACCATCCACAAGGCACAAGTCAGGAATGTGATGGAATACTGTAGTAACTGAAGGTATAGCCGCCCCTGCTGTCTATTGGGGTCACGTGATGTTCTTGGAGGCTCCAACCAATAAGTCCTAAACGCGGAAAACCTGGGGGGCTGGGGCTTCCTGTCGAGGAAGCATATGGCATCTGAAAAGCTCTCTGTAATAAAGTTTATTTGTTTCTTGTTGAAACCTGTCTGGTACGTCATTTGGCGACAAGTGTAAAATAGCTCTGACGCTGCAGCTCGCCTTGTCAACATGACTACATCAAATGTTAAGTAAAAAGAAAAGACTACTCACCAGTCATTCCACTCTTTAGCAGAATCAATCCTTACGATGCGACTATGGAAGACTGGAGCCAGTATGTAGAACACCTTAGTTTTTATTTCATAGCGAACAAAATTACCATGGAGGAGAAGCAGAAAGCCATCCTTTTGAGTGTATGTGGTAGCAAGACATACAATCTTATCCACAGTCTGACAGCCTAGAACGTGCCCAATTCTAAGTCCTTTAATGAATTAGTGGACCTCGTAAAAACACATTTCCAGCCGAAGCCATCAGTAATAATGCAGAGGTTTATGTTGAACTCCAGAATTAGGGCCCCAGGAGAGTCCATTGCAAACTACAGAGCAAAGTTGATGCACTTGACTGAGTACTGTGACTTCGGGGTCACACTCAATGATATGCTGCTGGACCAATTATTTTGTGGAGTTCATGGTGATGCCATTCAGCGCCGTTTACTCACAGAAGTCAACATCGATTTGAAGCACGCCATGGAAATAGAACTCACCATGCAAAGTGCTGTGAGAGACTCACAGGCTTTATAACACGTACAACATGGCACTGTTCTTCATGTGGGGTGGGAACCTACCGTCGGGCGTGGTGCAAAAACCAGAGACACAGCAGAGAAACAAGAGGCAATGTCCCCTGTTAGAAACACAAGAAGGCCTAGTAAAAACACTTCAGCAGCAACTCCAAGATTAATCTGTTATAGATATGGAGGTGACCATGTACCGGACACCTGCAGATTCATCACTGCCATAAGAAAGGCCATGTAGTAAGATAATGCAGGGCAAAGTTGAAATAGCCCATAAAGCAGCAAACCAATGTATTTGAATTGAAAAATACAGCAGGACCTGAAGCTGCCAATACCGACATCTATTCTCTGTATAGCATCACTGCTGTGAAAACCAAACCTATCATTGTCACAATCCAAGTTAATGGGAAGCCACTAATAAAAGAGGTAGATACGGGAGCCTCAACCACAGTGGTGGGAGAGCACACATTTAAATACTAAATGAAGGTACCCAGCCACTGAATCTGGAGTGGACAACAGCTAAATTGAAGACATACCCTGGAGAATCTATACTAGTAAAGGGCATCGCCACAGTACCTGGCAACAGGTACTTATAGGCAACAGACAGCTCAGCTTCCAGGGATAATAGTGACAGGTGAGAGACCTAGTCTTCTGTGTCAAGACTGGTTACAAAAAATCAAACTCAACTGGTCTGAAACATTTCACTTGAGAGCAGGAGGAGTTCCTGAACTGTTACGGATATACGACAATGTATTTTGGGATGAATTCAGGATGTTAAAAGGCTTACAAGCAAAAATATATGTGGATCCTCAGGCAATACCATATTTCTTTAAGGCCAGACCTGTGCCTTATGTGTTGAAGGAGAAGATGGATGCAGAACTGTGCCAGTTAGGAAAGCTGGGCATCATCCAACTTGTCCATTTTTGGAATGGGCAGCACCCATAGCTCCAGTGGTTAAGCCTAACTAAACTATAAGCATTTGTGGGGACTATAAATTGACCATGGACAAGATAGCCAAGCTAGATAAGTATCCTATTCCAAGAATAGATGACTTATATGCAAAGTTAGTTGGAGGCAAATCCTATACAAAACTGGATATGAGCCATGCTTACCAACAATTAGAGCTAGATAGCACATCTAGAGGACACGTGACTATCAACACGCACAAGGGTCTTTATCAATATACTCCCCTACCCTTCGGAGTATCGTCTGCATGTGCAATCTTCCAAAGGACAATGGAGAGTTTTTTGCGAGGGCTTCCCTGAATGGTAGTATACTAGATGATGTTTTGATCACAGGGCCAACTGAAACTGAACACTTTGCCAACCTGGAAGAGATGCTAAGATTCCTGGAAGCCGGCATACGATTAAAGAAAGAGAAATGTACATTCCAAGTGCCAGAAGCTACTTACCTGGGTCACAGCTTGGGTGCCATGGGTTTGAATCCGGTAGAAGAGAAATTTAGAGCAATCAAAGATGCGCCCTCTCCGTCCAGTGTAACTGAACTTAAGTCTTTCCTGGGTATGAACAACTATTATAGCCGCTTCTGGCCAAATTTATCAACAGTGTTAGCACCATTACACTTGTTGTTAAAAAAGAATCACCATTGGTCGTGGAATTCACAACAGGAGAACCTTTGTGAATGTAAAGAAACCATTACATTCATCCAGTTTATTGGTACACTATGATCCATTGGCAGAATTGGTATTAACATGTGATGCTTCTCCTTATGATGTAGGAGCTGTGTTATCACATAGAATGGAAGATGGATCAGAAAGGTCAATCGGCTATGTCTCGAGAACCCTCTCCACAGCTGAGAAGGGTTACTCCCAGCTAGAAAAGGAAGGTTTATCAGTGATATTTGGAGTGAAGAAATTCTACCAGTACCTGCATGGATGACATTTCACCATTGTGTCGGACCATAAACCATTAATGGGTTTATTCAGTGAGGATAAGGCCATTCCACCAATAACCTCAGCAAGAATACAGTGTTGAGCTTTGATATTACCTGCGTATGAGTATACCTTTATGCCCTTTTAACACTTACAAATTGCAAATGCGGACGCAGTCGGGAGACTCAGTCATCTCCCGTTACCAGATAACATTGTACATGCTCCAGTGCCACAAGAAGTTGTGCTTGTTTTGAATTTCTTCGATTCTTTGCCTGTCTGCGCGAAGCAAATTAGAAATTGGACAAATAGAGATCCAATTATGTCAAAAGTCCGAGACCTTGTATTGCAAGGGTGGTCAAATTCACCAGTGTCTGAAGAGATGAGATCATTCCATGCCCGAAAAACAAAGATAAGTTGTCAAGATGGAATCTTGTTGTGAGGACCAAGAGTTGTCATCTCTTCACAAGGAAGAGAATCACTCTTGACAGAGCTGCACGATGCACATCCAGGCATATCAAAGATGAAAATGCTTGCACAAAGCTATGTCTAGTGGCCAGGCATAGACAGTGATATTGAAAGCACGGTCAAGTACTGTCACCATTGTCAGCAACATCAGAAGTTGCCTGTTTCAGCTCCACTGCATCCGTGGGAGTGGCCTGGTCGACCCTGGGTTAGAGTACATGTTGATTATGTAGGACCATTCTTAGGTACCATGTTTTTATTGAACGTAGATGTGCATCCTAAATGGATGGATGTGTATGAAGTCAGATCGCTGACATCAAGCGCAACTATTGAAAATTGCATCATTGTTTTAGCACACATGGCCTACTGGAAATCATTGTTTTGGATAACAGTAGTCTTTACCAGTACAGAGTTTGAAAGATTCATGAATTTAAATGGAATCAGGAATATTAAAACTGCACCATACCATCCCTCATCAAATGGTTTAGCTGGGAAAGCTGCGCAAACTTTCAAATCTGGAATGAAGAGGTTATCAGAAGGCACTCTAGAAACTCAACTTTCCCGCTTTCATCTCAGTTATTGTACAATGCCGCATTCGACTACGGGTTCAACACCATCTGTATTATTGGTGAAATGCCGCCTATGTACAAGGTTAAGTCTGGTGTTTCCAAACTTAGAGGAGAAGGCAGAGAAGAATCAGAGTGATCAAAAATTAAATCACGATATTCATAGCAAAGCTCGCAGATTCAGTGTAGGAGGCACAGTATTTGTGCGGAATTTTGGAATTGGACTTTGTTGGGTTTCTGGAACCATTATCTCAGAAACAAGTCTCTTATCCTTCCAGGTGAAGTGGAAGGTAGAATTGTTTGAAAACACGTGGGCCATCTTCAGGATAGAGAGACATTTCAACAACCAACTATTTCGCCTGTGATTAATGTCGAACTATCAATCCCTGAAGTGACAGATCGACCTAGAATAGACATGCCTAATGTCTCTGTAGAGTTGCCTAATCCTGAACTGCCACTTTCTAATGATATATCTTGTGCTGCAGTTCCTGATCATGTCGATCCTGTGGAAGAACCTCAAGTGGTAGTGCTACGCCGCACTAGCTGAATAAGGAAAGCGCCTCAGAGACTTAATCTTTGATCACCTGAGTTGTATAGATGTATATATTGTTGGATATTAAAATGTTCTCTGCAATTTGAAACCATAAAAAACTAAAGGCGGAAGAAATGTAGTAACTGAAGGTATAGCCTATCCTACTGTCTATCGGGGTCACGTGATGTTCTTGGAGGCTCCAACCAATGAACCCTAAGCACAGGTAAACCAGGGGGGTGGGGCTTCCTGTCAAGGATCCTGTTCAAGCATGTAGCTTCTGCAAACTCTCTGTAATAAAGTTTATCTGTTTCTTGTTGAATTCTGTTCAGTACATCAAGTCATTACAAATATTCTCCACTTGCCTGGATGAGTGCACAACACTCAAGAAACTTGATACCATCCAGGACAAAGCAGTCTGCTTTATTGGCACCCCATCCACAAACATTCACTCCCTCAACCAACGATGCACAGTGGCAGCAGTGTTTACCATCAACAAGATGCACTGCAGGAACTCATCAAGCCTCCTTAGACAGTACCTTCCAAACCCACGACCACTATCTTCTAGAAGACAAGAGCAGCAGACAGATGGGTTACACCACCATCTGGAAGTTCCCCTTCAAGCCACTTACCATCCTGACTTGGAAACTCTGCCTTTCACTGTCACCAGGTCAAAATTCTGGAACTCCCTCCCTAACAGCACTGTGGGTGTACCAACACCACATGGACTGCAGCAGATCATGAAGGCAGCTCACCACCACCTTGTCAAGGGCAATTAGAGGTGGGCAATAAATGCTGGCCTAGCCAGCGATGCCTATATCCCACGAATTAGTAAAAAATAATGTGAGGAGGCTGGCAGGCCTGCAGGTTTGGGGGGGATCCTACTTTTTGGGAACCCTGTGCCCCAATGAGGGCCTCACCGCCAGCGTGTCACCCACCCAGGGAGAACACCCCCGGCCCGCCACACCGATGACCCTCCTCCATCTTACCGGGATCTGCCTGACTGTCCCCAGTGAGGCCAGCCCACCTAACTCTCCTCCTACTCCTGGTCTCAAGCCCACTGCCACCCAGCAGTGGCCACCACTCCTGTTGAGCCTGCTGGGACTGAAGAGTTTCTGGCCATCTGACTAGCCAGCAGCTCTTGGAGGCGGGGTCTTCGCCTCCAAATGCCCTGCAACCCTGAGGCAGCAGGTAAGTGCCTGAGTGGGATTTGATCCCGTCTGGGCTCCCGGAAATGGCTGCAGGAGGGTTGCCACCGGCTTTCACGCCAGTGGACAGGCCACTGCCACAGCCATTAAATTCATCCCTATGTTCCAATGCAAAACACTACTGTACCTTTCTCCTTAGTTTCCTAAATACTTAGGCCTGAATTTCACACTAGGCATATGCGCCAAGTCGGTGAAAGCGGAAGCGGATGTGGAATCCTCTTCTGGCCGCGGCCGCGTTGCAAACGCCACTTCACGCTGGATGGCCAACTAAGGTCCACCCAGCATGAAATGTGTCTCCTCAATGGTCAGGAAGGGCCAGGCGAGGGCGGGAGCCTGTCGGGCACTGGGATCCTGAAGGCTGCCAGGGGAGAATTATTGGTCCAGGAAACCATTTAATTCGAACAATGGCCTCACCAGCGGCTGGAGACGTCAGACGGGAGGGCAAGTCGATGGGCACTCGGCACCCTGTTTCTCGGACGAGTGCCTCCAGGCCCTTGTGGAGGAGGTCGATGTCAAGCGAGACACTGTAGTACCCAGGGATGGCAGGAGGAGGCCACTGCACCTGACCAAAAAAGCCTGAGAGGAAGTGACAGCCGAGGTCAGTGCCCATGGCATTGTGCGGTGCACAAGGGTGCAATGCCCCAAAAGGTTCAATGATCTGTTGCACTTGGCAAGTGTGAGTACTGTGTTGGCATGGATCAGTTTGGAGAAGTGTTAAGGGCTGGCCGCCTTCTCCGGTGAAGCTCAGGGATGTTAGAGTCTGAGTGCCAACTATCACTTACACTGGTGCCGGCCATGGGGGGGTGAGCACTGGCTGCTCGGCCTGGATGCCTTGTAGTTCGAGGTGTCCCCCGGAGGTGGGAGAAGTGGTGGTGGGGTGGGGGGAGGGGGTTCCCAGGGTGAAATTGCGCTTCAGGTAAAGAGTGGACAAATCAATGCTCCTCCGCTGTTTCAGGAGAAGTGAAGCTATAACACCAACAAAAGGACTAAGACAGACAGAGGTCCCCCAAATCTCTTCATTCTGATGAGGTACGAGATGGATGCCTTGGAACTGGAGAGCTGCCACCCACCTCGGCCAGCCGGTCGTGGAGATGCAGGGGTCTTCGATGAAGGTAAGAGCTCAGTGCACAGAGGTGAGAGTGTCGGATTGTGCAAACATTCTTGTGTAGTCTCATCATTAATGGAAGCCTCAAACCTGGAGTCCCCATTGATCATTGAAAGACAATGGCACCATGATGCGGATCTCCATTGTCTCACCAGGGCACCTGGCATTCACAGCAACAGTGTGATGACTTATCTAAGAGGTGTGGTGGAAGAATTAATCCAGGCGGGTCTCTTGGTTAAAGCTGGTTTATTTCCAAGACAACTCCTCAGTGCTACTAACTTCCTAATAGCTTCCACACAAAGTGTTCCAGCTGTACCTTTTTATTCTATTCAGTTGGGATAATTACCCATCATCTGTTTAACTACCAATTGGTTTTAACAAGATGATTGCCATATTAACAAATGACATGCCGTTGTTCTCCGCTAGAATTGCCAGCTCACCCACGAACGCAGGACCCCAAAGAGCCACACTTGACGCCAGAGGGCCATAGGGCTTTTGATGCATCTGCATCACACCCTCTCTCTGAACCAGGCACCAGCGCAGATATCAGCACTTCAGTGGGCATTAGATCTTCAGCTAGAATTACGGTGCACAGCAGTGAGGGCACTTCACACTCATTTGAGGACCAGGCGGAGGCAGAGAGTGCCCATGGTATCCAGTCGGAGAACTGCTGGAAACCAGGACGATGCTGAGTTGAAGGCAGATGATGAGCCTCTGAAGTTGTCCATTAGGCAGCAGATGCTGGATGTCCAGCAGGATGTGTGGGAGGATCTGGCGGAGATCCATAAGGGTATGCATGCCATGGTCTCTACTGTGGAGGAGTCCATGTGGAGCATGAGCACTGTGTTGACCCTCATCATCGAGCGCACTGACTCCTTCATTGAGAGTGGCGACTCTCATGGAGAGGCAACTCCAAGGACAGAGTCAGGGGTTCTTGGGGTTGTGCTCGGACCTGCAAGCGCTCACACAGGCACTGACCTCAGGAGGTCAGTGCTAGTGTGGGAGATGGATGAGGCACCCAGTATCCCAGCTGGGTGCCCATCCATCAATGGCAAGCAGGAAGGTCCAGAGCAACCTCACGTTGGCACACAGCTGCCTGTCATCTCTGTGGGTTCCACTCAAGGTGCTCTGGATGACGGCAGCAGCTCCTCCGCCCCTCTGCCAGTGACTGTGGCATCTGATGAGGCTGCGCTGACTGGGGAGATGCCAGCTGTGGCACTGGCCGCTCCCTGCCAGGCGGGACCAGCACAAGCTCCACTGGCCAGAGGACAAGCACTAAGGTCATCAAGGCCAACAGGACACCAGGGTCAGCAGGCTGAATCCAATGCTGCTGCCAGCGAGGGGTTTCACAAAGACACAGCACTCGAAACGTAAGTTTAAGGAACCCTGAGAACAAGAGGGTCTGTTCACAGGTGATCTTCTGTTCTGCCATGTTTTGTTAATATGTTTACTGGTGTGACCATTAACACCATATATTGTTATGTTCATTTGATGTGAGTGCCAACATGATATAAATATTTATTTTGTTTCAATGGTCTGAGTATGCTTCGCTTGTTTTGTAGGTGCAGGGTACGCCAGTATCTAATGCTCTATGTGGGTGGCTCTAAGCTTTATTGCACAGGCACTGAGTGGACTTTGGGTTCAAATGAAAGGGTCATTTCAAACATCCGGGATGGAGGCAGCAGCCCTGGCATGAGGTGGAAGCAGATCTTTGGCAGCCTAGCTGAATGAGCGTTGGATCAAGGCGTTCCTGGTGTCCCTACCTCCCTGAAGGATACAGAGGTCTGCCTCCACGCCCTCAGTGTTCTCCTCACCATGCTCCTCTTCTGACTCACCACTAGATTCATGGCCTTTGGAGCTCCCTCAAGATCCTCTTCCTCCAGTGGGTCCCCCCTTGCCAGTGCCAGATTTTGGAGAATGCAGCATGTAACCACGATCAGTGACACCCACTCTGGGAGGTATTGCCGTGCTCTCCCTGAATGGCCCAGGCATTGGAAGAGTATTTTCAGAAGACCTATGGTCCTCTCTATCACCGCCCTTGTGGAAGCATGACTCCTATTATAACGCTGCTCTGCCTCTGTTCTTTGGTGGCGGAGAGGCATCATAAGCCCCTTTTCAATGGATAGCCCTTGTCACCCAGCAGCCATCCATCCAGTTGGGCTGGAGCAGTGAACAGCCTTGGCACCTGTGAGTGTCTGAGGATGTAAGTGTCATGGGAGCTGCCAGGGTACCGTGCACAGACTTGCAGAATCTGTGTCTTGTGCTCACACACTATCTGGACGGTCATGGAGTGGAAGCCCTTCCTGTTGACAAAGGCACCCGGCTAACCCGCTGGCGCCTTGATGGCCATATATGTGCTGGAGATTGCACCCTAGATGTGGGGGAACCCAGAAATTGCTGCAAACCCTCTGGCTGGCCTCGTCCATACAGAAATTAATAAATGTCAGTACTTGCCTCAACAGAGCATCAGTCACCAGTTTGAAGAAACTGTGGACAGCTGATTGGGAGACTCCACAAAGATCCCCCACTGACCCCTGGAAAGAGCCAGAGGCATAGACGTTGAGGGCCACTGTGACGTTCAGAGTCTCTGTATGGGGTGTCCACCCACACAGTTGGAGGTGATCTCAGGCCCAATCATCTGAGAAATGGAGGTCACTGTCTCCCTGGAGAGGTGGAGCCTCCTTTGGCATTGCACCTCGGACATATTGAGGTAGCTGCATCGTTGCCTGTAAACCCTGGTAGCAGGATAGTGGCATCTTCTGCAGCCCTTTCCACCTTGGACTACCTGCTGGTCCTGCGCCCCTTATGCCTGCACCTCTCCTGTAATAAGCCTCTCCCTTGGAAGCTGCAAGGGGTCACCTGGCCTCCTCCCCACTCTGCCCCTCTCTTCCTCCTCAGGGGACGTGCCCCTAGAGGAGAGCACAATATCCATTACCAGGGTAACAGAAGGCTGTCTGATACCTGGAAGGGTCCACATGGTCAAACTCCTCCAGGGGCCTCGGAGACATCAATGAGTCCTGAAATGAAACCTAGAAATACTAAGACCGAAGCTCAGAACAGAGGTAAAGCTGTCAAATTCAAATAAGCAACCAGCAGCCAACTATCTCCTAAACACCTTATTACTCACAATAGCAATGCTGCTGACCCTTTTTATCGTACCCTTGGATGAGCTTTCATTAAAAGTGGGCTGCTTGCCTGCCCGTTTTACCCGTCCCAGAAGTGCAAAATTGCATGGGTAACATAAAATTGGGATCAGTTGCCTTTTTAATGGCTTTAAGCAGCCCTTTAATTGTTGGCTGGCACGGCTCCGATGCCTGCGCATGCCCATTGACCTGAAGGCTGCTCTCATTCAGGATGACGACGGGACGCTTGCCCGGCATCAACTTGCGTTATTTCACATCCTTTCGGGTCAGGCGCGCACCTGCCCACAAGACGTAAAATTCTGGCCTTAGTAACCATAGCAAAACAACTGAAAACAGCCACAGGAGCAGATTCAGCAACATTATCAAGTACAATCGCAATTTTATACATGCTGTAGTCTAAGTGCAATGAACCTAACTATGTAAGGGAGACTGAGTGTTGCCAACATGCTCCCTCTCATTTCATGAGGACCTTGGCTCCTTACATGGATATAACATTGAGATTTGAGCTGTTAAGTGTCAAGTAACATTCTTACCACACATCTCATGAGCCTCTCCAATATGCAAGAGCCTAGCCACTTTCCTTTTCATTCAATGGAATTATCATCAATGGTTCCACATCCATCACCTTCTGGGGGTCATCATGGACCAGATGCAAAATGCCATGGCTGCTAAAGCAGATCAAAGGCTTAAAACATTTCCATGACTTACAAGGTACAAGTCAAGAGTGTGATGGAATACTTATGTAAACATCCACCTCCTCCATCACCAACATATGTGGCTGCCATATGTTTCAGCTATAGCATTGAGCAACTCGGCAAAAGCTCTTTGACATCACCTCCCAAAACTGAAACCTCCACCACCTAGTCAGACAAGGGCAGCAGACACTCCTGTTACCCTTCAAATCACTTACCATCCCGATTTGAACATATATCACTCTTCCTTCATCATTGCTGGTTCAAAATCCTGGAACTCCCGCCTCAACAGCACTGTGGGAATACATTCACCACATGGACCCACCACCACCAATCTTAAGGGAAAATAGGGATGGACGTTAAATGTTGGCCTGCCTATATTGTAAGAATTAATAAAATAATAATTCTTAATGTTTGTGGCAGCATCATGTCCTGATTGGCCATTTGTGGACTACTTCACTTAAAAGTTACTTCTATCAGTGCTGCTGCTGAATATTAACTTCTGTTAGGTAATAATAGGTTTTGTCATGCAACTTATTTTGCTTTCAAACCACCCAATAAGTAGGGACAATGTTGCTGTTACCTTGAAGCAACAATGCAAAGTTGCTGGAGTCTTTAAGAATTTGCATCCCTCCCAAGAGGCCCATAACACAGCAGCAAAGATACGGACTAGATTGGTGCTTCAGAGACTTAACAAGGCAATGTTCTTCATTAAAAAGTGCACGGGGTTTAAAAAAAAGAACGAGGAAGTTTAAGTCTTATTTCCAATTGAATAATATCTCATTCAGAATGCAATGATGCACAGATTCACACCATTTGGTATGCTTTAGTAAAATACATGTAGCAAAATAACACAGCAGAAAGCAGTCATAATTCCTAAAATCTATGACAAAAGATAGCTGAAGGCTAATTCAATGTGAAAATCGGCCAAAATAATGGGAGATGCAGCTCAAACAACCCACAAAAGCTTTGAGGATTGACTCTTTAACCTTAAATCCTTGACCTTTAGCCTATTGAGTAAACAATGATTTCATTTTCTTGATGCAACAATTCCAATTAACTGATATTGGATATCTTGATTTTCATTCCATTCTTCAGTCATTTGATGAGTTGCTATTCTCTGATACCCAATTAGATTTAGGTTGCACTTTATTCATGCATACAATAGAAAATACCATTTTTAAATGGTATTCAGAACAAATCACAGCTAATGAAATATTATTGATGGATATCTATGTCAATATCCTCTTGGTGAATTATTTACCCTTGGTGCTGTCCATCTAGATATATGATGGAATTTCTCATCTGTTCTTGACTTCCCTCATGGTGCTTGTATAGGAATCACAGAAAGCTAACAAGCAGGTGCAGCAAACAATTAGGAACACAAATGGTATGTTAGCCTTTTTTGCATGGGATTTGGAGTATAAGAACATAAGAAGTAGGAGCAGGAGTAAGTCACATGGGGTCTCAAGCTTGCTCCGCTTTTCAATAAGATTATGGCTGAACTTTTACATCAATTCTATTCTCAATCCACTCCCACTCTGACCTTGGCCTCTCACACTGCTCCACTGAAGCTCAGTACAAACTTCAGGAACAACATCTCATTTTTTGATTAGGTACTTTACAGACTTCCAGGCTAAACACTGAGTTCAACAATTTCAAATCATATCCAGTTTTCCATTTTTTTGGAAGGTCTTTTGGTTCCCCCTTTATCCTGAAACAGTCAAGCCTTTTCCCATTAAATCTCTCCTGCCTTCCATTGCATCACAGGCTGTGCTTTTGTTCTTTCCTTCCCTTCCACTTCCCTGACTCTGTATTTGATCAAAACCTATTGCATCCCTAACCTTTTTCAGTTCTGACAGAATGTGATTGTCCTGAAACATTAGCCGGGATTTTTCACTCATGTTTGTGGCGGTGGGGGGGGGGGGAGTGGAAAATACCAGGAGATCGCAAAAATCTGTTTCACGTCGTCATAAAACCAGTTTGTATTTGTCTGTTCCACCCATCAACAGCAGGTCGCCTTTCCCACCACCACACATTGGGAACCTAATTTCAACACTTTAGCACCCCATCATAAGCCCTGCTCACTGGAATCACCCCCCGCCCCCACGTTAGAAACATAAGAATCATAAGAAATAGGAACAAGAGTAGACCATTCGACCCCTTGAGCCTGCTCCACCATTCAATAAGATCATGGCTGATCTGTTTGTGTTTCGACTTCCACATTCCCATCTACCCCCAATAACCCCTTGCCTAACAAGAATCTATCTACCTCTGCCTTAAAAATGTTCAATGACCCCACCTCCATCGCCTTCTGTGGCAGAGAATTCCAAAGTCACACAACCCTCTGAAAGAAAATATTTCTCTTCATCTCTGTCCTAAAAGGGCGGCCCCTAATTTTAAAACAGTGCCTCCTAGTTCTGGACTCACCAACAAGTGGAAACATCCTTTCCATGTCCCCCTTGTCAAGACCGTTCAGGATTTTGCATAATTCTATCAAATCACCCCTCACTCTTCTAAACTCCAATGGAAACAAGCCCAGTCTGTCCAACCTTTCCTCATAAGACAATCTGCTCATTCCAGCTATCAATCTAGTAAACCTCCTTTGAACCACCTCCAATGCATTTACATCCTTCCTTAAATAAGGAGGCCAAAACTGCACACAGTATTCGACATGCGGTCTCACCAATGCCCTGTATAACTGAAGCATAACATCTTTACTTTTATGTTCAATTCCTCTCGTAATAAAGGAAAGCATTCCATTAGCCTTCTTAATTACTTACTGTACCTGCATACTAATGTTTTGTGACTCATGTACTAGAACACCTCGATCCCTCTGCACCTCAGAATTATGCAGCCGTTCTGCATTTGAATAATTCTCTGCTTTTTTATTAATCCTGCCAAAGTGAATAACTTCACATTTTCCCACATTAAACTCCATTTGCCAGATCTTTGCCCATTCACTCAACCTATCTATATTCATCTGCAACCTCCTCAGGTCCTCTTCACAACATACTTTCCTACCTATCTCTGTGTCATCTGCAAATTTAGCCACCATGCCATTTTTCCCCTCATCTAAGTCATTGATGTAAATTATAAAAAGTTGAGGCCCCAGCACAGACCCCTGCAGGACTCCATTCATCATATCCTGCCAATCCAAAAGGACCCATTTATGCATACCCTTTGTTTTCTGCCAGCCAGCCAATCTTCTATCCATGCTAATATGTTACCCCCTACACCATGAGCTTTTATTTTCTGCAATAACCTTTGATGTGGCACCTTATCAAATGCCTTATGGAAATCCAAGTACAGTATGTCTGCAGGCTCCCCTTTATCCACTGCACATGTTACTCCTTCAAAACACTCCAATAAATTGGTTAAACATGATTTTCCTTTCGCAAAACCATGTTGACTCTGCTCTCTTTTCTCTTCCCAATTACCTTGACCTTTTCTAAGCGCCCAACTGTAACCTCTTTATTTATCGATTCCAACAACTTCTCCATGACAGACGTCAAGCTAATTGGCCTATAGTTTCCTGTTTTCTGCCTCCCTTCTTGAATAGAGGGGTTATATTTGCTACTTTCCATCTGATGGAACCTTTCCAGAATCTAGCAAATTTTGGAAAATTAACACTAGTGCATCTACTACCTCATTAACTACCTTTTTTAAGACCCTAGGATGCAGTTCCATCAGTTTGCTCAGTGCAGCTTCCCTAGTGATTGTAATTTCACCAAATTCACCCCCCCCCCCCTTCCCTTCCATCTCCTGATTTACAGCTATTATTGGAATGTTTTTTGTATCCTCTATAGTGGACGCAGAAGCAAAATATTTGTTCATTTCTTCTGCCTTTTCCTTATTATCTACTATTAACACCCCAGTCTCACTCTCTAGAGGACCAACACTCACTTTACTCACTCTTATCCTTTTTAAATACCTGTAGAAACTCTTGCTATCCATTTTTACATTTCTAGCTAGCTTCCTCTCATACATATTTCTCCTGATTAACCTTTTTGTTATTCTCTGCTGTTCTTTATATTCTGACCAATCATCTGTCCGGCCACTCATCTTTATCTGCTTTTGCCTTAATTTTGACACTTTCCTTAACTTCTTTAGTTAACCACAGATGGTGGGTCCTCCCCTTAGAATTAATTTTTATATTGTGAATGTACTTATTATGAATACTCTGAAATATCCCCTTAAATGTCTTCACTGCTTCTCTATTGATCTATCTTCTAGTCTAGTTTCACAGTTCACTTCAGGTAGCTCAGTTTTCATGCCCACGTATTTGCCCTTATTTAAGTTTAAGATATTAGTCTTAGACCCACTCTTCTCCCTTTCAAACTGGATGTAAAATTCAATAATATTGTGGTCGCTGCTACCTAGGGGTGCCTTTACTCTGAGGTCATTAATTAATCCTGTCACATTACACAATACCAAGTCTAATATAACCTGCTCCCTGGTTGGTTCCAGAACACACTGCTCTAAGAAAACATCTCTAAAGCATTCTAAGAACTCCTCGCCCAAGCTACTACTGCCATTCTGATTTTCCAATTTATATGTAGATTAAAATCACCCATGATTATTGCTGTCCCTTTATCACAAGCATACAATATTTCCTCTTGAATACTTTGTCCTACACTGTAACTACTGTTAGGGGGCCTGTAGACCACTCCCGCTAATGACTTTTTTCCCCTGCCATTCCTCATCTCTCCCCAAACCGATTCTACATCCTGATCTCCTGAACAAAAGTCATCTCTAACTATTGCACCAATGCCCTCTTTGATTAACAGTGCTACCCCTACATCTTTACCTAGCTTCCTAATCTTCTTGAATGTCATGTACCCCACAATATTCAGAACCCAATCCTTGTCGTCCTGCAGTCATGTCTCCGTAATTGCTATCAGCTCAAATTTATTTACTTCAATGTGGGCCATCAATTCATTTACTTTGTTATGAATGCTATGCACATTCACATCCAGAGCCTTCAGTTTTGTCTTTTTGTTACCTTTGCAACATCTAGTCTTGACTGTTGATGCATTCTTAGGCCTTTTCTCTCTGTCCCTTCCTGCCATTCTCTGACCCTCATTTCTCATATTACTATTTTGCTCTCCTGTCTTGACTACCCCTTGAATTGCTACCTCTACCCAAGTTTGATCCCTCACCCCTCTTGTTTAGTTTAAAGCTCTCTCTACTTTCCTAGTTATGCAATTTGTGAGGACACTCGACCCTGCATGGTTCAGGTGTAAACTGTCCCAACAGCACAGCCCCCAGTACTGATGCCAGTGCCCCACAAACCGGAACACACTTCTCCCACACCAGTCTTTGAGCCATGCATTTGTCTCTAATCCTATTTGCTCTATACCAATTTGCAAGTGGCTTAGGTAATAATCCAGAGATTATTCCCTTTGAGGTTGTGCTTCTTAATTTGGTGGATAGCTCCTCATACTGACTTTGCAAAACCTCTTTCCTTGCCATGCCTATGTTGTTGGTACTTACATGGACCATGACAACTGGATCCTCCCACTCCCATTGCAAATTCCTCTCCAGCCCTGAGCAGATGTCCCAAACCCTGGCACCTGCATCATGAGCTCACATCAGCGTGATTGCATACGAACATATTTCACTATGGTACATAAGCAACATGCATCTGGTGACCTGCACTTCGCTTGGGACTTCGAGGTTTGTTTGCCTATCTTGCTTCGGGCAGCACTCATGGTCATCAGCGCCAGGCTTCGCAGACAGTACCACATCACTTCTAGTGGGGACTCATGCACAGGTGTCCACCTATCAAACCAGTGGTAAGGCGGGGTGGCTTTTCAACGGCTGCAGGGCTAGGACTTGCTTGGGGAAGGGGGGTATCCCAGGCGTGTGCGGGCACATGTTGACCTTTGCAAATGGCCTCAAGATGGTGAGGGTTGAGGAGGCAATCTCCAGAGGAGATGAGGCCAGATGGAGATGTGAGAGAGTGAGTGGTGATGTGATGTTCTTTGAGCTGGCAGTGAGTGAGGTGCCAGTGAATTTGTGATGGCCTTGTGAGCCTTTCTTTATTCATTCAGGATGTGGGCTTCATTGGCTGGGCCAGCATTTATTGCCCATCCCTGGTTGCCTTTGAGAAGGTGGAGGTGAGCTGCCTTCTTGAACTGCTGTGGTCCATGTGGTGTAGGTACACCCACAGCGCTGTTAGGGAGGGAGCTCCAGGATTTTGGCTCAGCAACAGTGAAGAAACAGCGATATATTTCCAAGGCAGGATGGTGAGTAACTTGGAAGGGAACTTCCAGGTGATAGTGTTCCTATCTATCTGCTGCCCATGTCCTTCTAGATGGTAGTTGTCGTGGGTTTGGAATGTGCTGTCTAGGGAAGTTTGGTGAATTCCTGCAGTGCATCTTGTAGATGGTACACACTGCTGCTACTGTGTGTTGGTGGTGAAGGGAGTGAATATTTGTGGATGCGGTGCCAATCAAGCTTGTTGCTTTGTCCTGGATGGTGTCAGCCTTCTTGAATGTTGTGGGAGCTGCACTCATCCAGGCAAGTGGGGAGTATTCCATCACACTCCTGACTTGTGCTTTGCAAATGGTGGACAGGCTTTAGGGAGTCAGGAGGTGAGTTACTCATCGCAGGATTCCTAACCTCCAAACTGCTCTTGTAGCCACAGTATTTATATGGCTAGTCCAGTTCAGTTTCTGTCAATGGTAGCCCTCAGGATGAGGGATTCAGCGATGGTAATGTCATTGAATGTCATGGGGAAATGGTTAGATTCTTTCTTGTTGGAGATGGCCATTGCCTGGCACTTGTGTGGCACAAATGTTACTCGCCACTTGTCAGCCCAAGCCTGGACATTGCTGCATTTGGACATGGACTGCTTCAGTATCTGAGGAGTCGTGAATGGTGCTGAATATTGTGCAATCATCAGTAAACATCCCCACTTCTGACCTTATGATGGAAGGAAGGTCATTGATGAAGCAGCTGAAGCTGGTTGGATCGAGGACACTACCCTGAGGAACTCCTGCAATAATGTCCTAAAACTGAGTTGATTGACCTCCAACAACCACAATCATCTTCTTTTGTGCTAGGTGTGACTCTAAACAGGGGAGAGTTTTCCACCTGATCCCCATTGACTCCAGTTTTGCTAGGGCTCCTTGATGCCACACTTGATCAAATGCTGCCTTGATGTCAAGGGCAGTCACTCTCACCTCACCTCTGGATTTCAGCTCTTTTGTCCATGTTTGGACATACTGAAAGTATTTAAAGAGGAGGTGGATAGAGTTTTGAAATATCGGAGGGTTGAGGGCTATGAGGATCTGGCATGAAAAAGGAGTTGAGGCCTGGGGCAGATCAACCATGATCTTACTGAATGTCGGGGCAGGCTCGAGGGGCTGAATAGCCTACTCCTCTTATTTCTTATGTTCTCATGTTCTCATGTTTGAACAAAGGCTGGAATGAGGTCAGGAGCTGAGAGGCCCTGGCAGAACCCAAACTGAGCATCAGTGAGCAGGTTATTGCTAAGCAAGTGCCACTTGATAGCACTGCTGATGACCCCTTCCATTACTTTACTGATGTGTGAACTTAGGGTGATGAAATGGTTGCCTTACCCCAACATCACAGATGAGACCATTTATCCTCTTTCTGCACTGGACGGCCAACAACTTCTGTGCAGCTTTGGCACTGACCACCACTGCCTCCACCTCCCGAGCTGGAGTGGTGAGATTGCAGGATCTCCTGCGGCCAGAGTGGGGTGGAGGACATTATGGTGGACCTCCAAAAGGCATTCTAGGGATGAGTCACTGAACTCTTCTTGACTTTCACAGCCATGGAGCAGTCCTGGACTGCAAGATCTGTGTGCACGGCTGCAGTTTATTCACGACACCCAGAGGAAATGGTGAGGTAAAGGCGTGGCGGACAATTCAGAGGCTGCCCGCCAGCAATACAGTGTGTGTCCTTTGGCTGCATAATTAATGAGGCAGGAAGCGGGCGATACAGTGCAAAAAACCCCCTATTGCAGCCGGCGGGTATAGTGTCGTTTTTCATGCCTGCTACCACACTTAGTGCAATTCTGGGATCATTCTGCCCATTATGTTCTGAGTTTTGCAGCCACAAGTTGGTAGTACTAGCAAGAAAAGCATCTTTTTTCATGTCCGCCACCGCACTTAATGCAATTCAAGGAATATTCCAGCCACTAACTCTGTTTCTCTTTCCAAAGATGCTGCCTGACCTGCTGAGTATTTCCAGCATTTTCCATTTTTATATCCAATTTCTAGCATCTGCAATATTTTGCTTTTGTGTTTCTGAATAATTTTAAACTGAACGATATGATCATTCATGTATTACCAATAGACTGGTTTTATTGCTAATGAAAGGTTGAATGTGGAAGATATTTACATAAATTTTGTTTGTTTTGCATTAAACACTGAAAAGTGAGGGAGTTACTGCTGATACTGTCCAGTTTAACATTTAGCAGCCACATCTACTTCAGCAACAGTGGACATGCATCCCTGCAACACCTACCCAGCCATAGATTGGCCCAGTTTCTTTTGACAGTTATCACATCCACGCAGTTATACTCATGGATTTTGGGACAATGGACAGATGATTTTAAACACAAATGGAGAATGGACACTCTATTTTGAAACAAAATGGAGTTGAGAGGCAAGGTGACCTCTTTTCCTTTTTGCTAATATACATGAAAGTACACAAAACTAGAAGCTAGCCTGCATGTTTGGACAGGATATTAAAATGCAAACAGCCTTTCAGAACATGCCATTGATAAGGTATTAAAATGCAACAAACCTTTCCTTTGGTTTAATGGCCGCCATTGTCCAAATACCTGCAGAAGTTCACAATGGACTTTCAGCCTTCTTGTCTATGGAATGGAATTCCACTGAATAGGTGTGAGAAGAAACCCACTCTATGGCAAGGAGATGCAAATAGATGAAACTCAAACACTATTGTGTGTCAATGCCCAAGTCATCAGAGACCATTTGTGTCAACTATGGAAAACAGGTATTATGGTCAATTGACAGAGACCAGGGGCGGAATTTTATGGCAGCGGGATTTTACATTCCTGCCGAAATCAATGGAGTTTAGAATTGCTCGCCACATTTTACAGCCCCGTCGTGGCGGGGACGGGCTGTAAAATTCCGGCCCAGGTTTTGAAAGGAAATTTATTAAGACACATTTTTGGAGTAGCCTCAGACAGGCAGTGAGGGAGACAGAGAGGTGACAGATCCAGACCAGCAAAGGAAGGACCCTGCCTGGGACCCATTGGCAAACACAGAATTGGGGCTAGCCTTTACCTGCTGATTTGAAGAACAAGGTCAGACTTTTGCTATAGAAGTTTGACTGCACCTTGACTGGAATGAAGCCAGAGACCTGTTACTGTAAACAGTAAGCCAGAGCCAAAGGAAAACATAGGCCTGCAACATTTCAAGACTGCAGCTCGAGAGAATCAGGGGTGACAGTGAAATTTTAGACTCTTAAGACCTATGTGCATGCTACCTTCCTTTGTAATCTCCTATTCTTGTGTGTGTGTGTGTGCCTGCATCTGTGTGCATGTTTGAGTGGATGCTGTTGTGAATAAATTTTTGTGATGGTAATAAATATTTATCCTTTTTCTTAAACTTACAAGAAAATCTGTCTTTTGTCTGTCCTTGAAAGTTACAGCACTCAAGGGATTAAAACACTTTTTTCTCTTTAAAACACATTTGTCTTTGATCAGTCGAGAGGTGAAAAAAAGGGGGAACCACCCTGCAATCTCTCCCCTGTCTGTAACACAGTCTGTGGTATGGACACAAGTACAATGGACTATTCTTACGTTATCCAGGACACTGAGACATGGATATAGTATTTATAGTATACTCTTAAAGGAAAACTCTTGAAATGCCTTTTAAAACTATTTTCTCCAACTCAGAATGATGTTGGATAAGTGAAATATTTATGAGGCTTATATTCATGGGGTCTTATTAGAGTCCTTACCCAAGCTATCTCACTCAGAAGTCCTTCATGTAAACATTACAAGTTCCTTGACTGGGCACAGTTAATAATGATCCGGTTGTTGTTGTACTGAACTAAACAGACGAATAGAGTCTCATATATCAATCCTTGGCCTGTGCTCAGTTGACTGTGATTTTTTTAATTCATTCATGGGATGCGGGTGTTGCCAACTAGGCCAGCACTTATTGCCCATCCCTAATTACCCTTGAGAAGTTGGTGGTGAGCTGCCTTCCATGTAGTGCAAGTACACCCAGAGGGAGGGAGTTAGGGAGGGAGTTCCAGGATTTTGACCCAACGGCAGTGAAGGAAGAGCAATATATTTCTGAGTCAGGATGGTGTGGTGAGTGGCTTGGAGGGGAACTTCCAGGTTGTGGTATTCGAATGTGTCTGCTGCCCTTGTCCTTCTAGATGGTACAGGCAAGTGGAGAGTATTCCATCACACTCCTGACTTGTGGGCTCGTAGATGGTGGACAGCTCTTTTGTCCATGTTTGATCTAAGACTGTAACGAGGTCAGAAGCTGAGTCACCCTGGTGGAACCCAAACTGAGTATCTGTGAGCAGGTTATTTCTAAGCAAGTGCCGCATGATAACACTGTTGATGACCTCTTCCATTACTTTACTGATGATTGAGTGTAGACTGATGGGGCGGTAGTTGGCTAGGTTGGATTTGTCCTGCTATTTGTGTAAAGGACGTACCTGGGCAATTTTCCACATTGCCTGGTAGATGCCAGTGTTGTATCTGTACTGCAACAGCTTGGTTAGGGGTGCGGCAAGTCCTGGAGCACAAGTGTTCAGTACTATTGCCGGAATATTGTCAGGACCCATAGCTTTTGCAGTGTCCAGTGCCTGCAGCTGTTTTTTGATATCACGTGGAGTGGATTGAATTGGCTGAAGACTGGCATCTGTGATGCTGGGGACAATGTGAAATCAATGTTGGGGTGTGACAAGTGGCCTCAAAGTCCTTAGGCTAAATGGGAGATAGAAAAGGGAGTGATACTCTAGCTACTGAGCACTAACTTGTGGCGACTGCTAGAAAGTACATGCATATTAACATCAGGATCACTTTAAGATGAGGTGCTCTCTGTGATTGAATAACTTAAAGACATTCATTGTCTAAGCTAACAAATAATCATTTTGGGC
Organism: Cetorhinus maximus; assembly: GCF_964194155.1. Classification (NCBI taxonomy): domain Eukaryota; kingdom Metazoa; phylum Chordata; class Chondrichthyes; order Lamniformes; family Cetorhinidae; genus Cetorhinus; species Cetorhinus maximus. The sequence goes on from NC_135888.1 coordinate 71,009,822, forward strand.
AAGTTGCAGCAATTGTAGAACCTTATCCTAATATGAGTTACTATCTTCAGGACATGAGTGAGAAAGAAATAAAAGAAATATTTTATTTATCACTTGAGAGTAATCTGGCATTTGATGTCTGGATAAATTATATGTAACTGGCACAACACCCATGGTGGGGCATCTGAATTGGCAGTAAAGCAAAGGTCAAAAGCATTTAAAAATAAATTATTGCCTCCTCCCTGTAATCCACTGACCTGCACCTTTGTAGTTTTCAGTGGCTTGTAAGGACGTAATTTTATAATTAAGCATTAAGTTGCCTGAATAACTTGCAAGGCATGCTTATGTTACTCATAATGCTGATCAAGAAGCAATATTGCATATATATATATATATATATATAGCAGGTACCGTAATGCCTCTCAGACATTGATTTATCATTATAACATATGTAGGTAAATATAAGACAATGGTTTACAGATCTTAGTGCTGGTGCGATGTCTAAAAATTAGGTAGTTATCATACTACCCACCTTTTAATAGTAAAGTGAAAGTCAGTCTAGCTCCTTTAGAGGGATCCAAAACAAAAACAGAATTACCTGGAAAAACTCAGCAGATCTGGCAGCATCGGCAGAGAAGAAAAGAGTTGACGTTTTGAGTCCTCATGATCCTTCAACAGTTTTTATTTCCTTTAGAGGGATGTTCAGCTCCATTATTCATACAAAGTCTTTAGCATTTTTCAAGTTAACCAAGTTTAACCTTGCATTACCTACCCAAGAGAGAAACGCAATATTAAATCTTAATGTTTTGCTTAGAGAAGCAAGTGTTCTCTGACCTTTTCTACTGCATTGCAATATTATTCTGATTTTCAGCCTTCGCCTGCAAAAAAACTAATCATTTTCTGAAACAAATAACTTAATTTCTTCAATGTTCCATATATGTTTGGGAATTGGGAAAATTACAACTTAATGTTTTGACAATCTTTATTGCTAAATTGTTTTGACCTCATCTTGTGCTATTTTGAAGCAGTTGTTCCCATTGAATGGGCAGTACAGTGAGAAGGAATGTGTCACGAAGCATGTGCATGTGTAGGGGACATTCCATAAAAATGGGTTAATCTCTGCAGGCAGGGATCTCCTTTTATAATCGTCCCAGAAGCAATCAGCATGACGGGAAACAAGAAAGAGAATCTAATAAAAACAAAGCCGTCTCCATAACTGGATTTATGTTTGGGGCTCTATGGTTGGAAGGAATTTAGGAGAACTCACGTGTTGCAGTACACTTTTCCATACACTTCACCGGAAAAAAGAGGAATAAACAGACGAAACTGTTTATTCATGCATTGCTAATTAAGTGAATTGAGATAGGAATTATTTCTGTTCAGCTTATGCCCATTTCTAAAATGATTATTTTATCTTATTGATAATGGTTAAAGCCAATGAATTGCTCTAAAACCCATCAAGGTAGATTTTGATTTTGTGTGACATCTTTCTCAATATTTGTTTATTTTAATATCAATTGGGAAAGGAAATCGAGAGATCTAAAGCAGCCTGTTGACTGCTATCACCCTTTGCACAAATTATGTCACAAGTTATGAATGTTCTACATTCTTGTCTGGATAAAAAAAAATTCTCCTGAATTTGTTATTGGATTTATCTTATATTGATGACCCCTAGTTATGGACTCCCCACCTACCACCCCACCACAACCCCCCTGCCAAAACCCCCCACGCAATGGAAACATCAATCTTGTTCTCACTCAGACACCCTGAAAAATGCCAGTCACCTAGAAAGAGTTTGCATTTGTGTAGCACATTGAAACAATGCTGAGGATGTGACAATGGTCAGGATTTTCCATCCCTGTCATGGCAGGACCCACCATGGGAGATCCCGGTGGCCAGTGGGACTGGAAAATCCCACCCAAAGTGTTTCAGATTCAACATATCAAAGAAAGAAGAAAGAGCTTACATCTATATCGCACTTTTCATAATCTCACCCCAAAGGACTGTACAACCAATGAAGTACTTTTTAAAAAATTCTAACCACTATTGTAATGTAGAAAAATATAGCAGCTAATATATGCAGGGCAAGGATCCACAAATAACAATCAAATAAATGACTGGATCATCTGGTTTTTAGGTGCAGCCAGGATATCAGAAGAACTCCCCTACTGTTCTCTGAGTAATACCGTGAGGTATTTTGGGTGTGCAAATTGGTCAATGCCACTAGCGCAAACTAGGCTGATAATGAATCGAAAGCTTGCTTTACATTGTCCATTGAAGCTTTGGAAAAGAAAATGGTGTTCATTGTAAAATCAGTAGCCGATTCTCAATTCAGCCTGTTACATGCTAGTTACATACTGGTGTTGACCACTTTACTACTTTTGTCTACCTGAGAGGGTAGAGGGGTCTCAGCTTAACATTTCATCCAAAAGATGGCATCACGAGTAGTGCAGCACTCCTCCACTGCACTTATATGCCAATCTGGATTAAGTTTATGGTGTGGAACTTGAACCCACAAATGTTTGAGTCAGGGGTGAAGAGCCAATATATCCTTGTGTTGCTTTCTAAAATATTGACACTCTATATAGGCAAACAAGGCAGCAAATTGACACAGGTCCCACAAAGAGCAATGATGACCGATAATGTGTTTTGGTGGTGTTGATTGAAGGAGGAGCATTAGCCACAAAATCAGGAGTTCAGCAGAACTCCTCATTCTTCAAATTTTCTGATGAAATTTTTATATGCACCCTCACAGGTGAGCATCTTTATCCAAAAGATGACATTTATAACAATATAGCACTCCCCCAGTATTACATTGAATGTCAAACCTAGATTATGTGCCCTTAAACCCACAACCTTCTGATTCAGAGGTGAGAGTGTTTCTAGTTGAGCTAAGATGATCCATTTAAGTGCATTATACAAACAAAAATCAATAATATCTCCTTGACCTAAGGATGACACTTCACATTTGCATGAAAGACATGTCTGTGGGGAGTAATTTTTAATCAGAATGCTTCCTCATTTTATAGGGAAAAAAATATCCATTTAACTTGACTTGTACAAAAGGGCCAAATCAGATTCTCATGAGTTCATTGTCATTCCTTGTCTATAATTTTTGCTATAAAATAGGGGATTACTGTGAATAAAACACATTGATTTAGACTCACAATTCCCTTTAAATTGACTTCAGTGAACAAGCAGATATCCAAACATTATAATTATCATTCATACCCATGAATAAATGTATTTTTCATTCTAAGTATTGCTTTTTTAAGAACAACATGAAGTGTGAAAATTAGTGTACAAGTAACATAACCTGAAACTAGATTATTTGACTGATTTTCTTTCACGCTGAAAACCAGTTAGATGTCATCTGAGAATGTTGGGAAACATGGTGATAGAATATCATTTATATGCTTCTTTGAGTTAATACGTATGAGGACCGTCATCTTTTCATCGAATAGCTTTTCTACGTAATTCCAGACATTTCATGGAACTGTTCATTCAACCAGTAAATACTTACAAGAAATGTTAGTTCTAATTTTCAGCCCCAAGCTGTTATTTTGTCAGAAGCATTGGGTGTGTCAGATGTTTTGTCAAGCTCAATAATCTCCAGGGCAATGTCATTTTCAATGATCTGATAGATAGTTGCAGCTACTATTTAGAAAAAATATGTTAAATATTGAAAAGATAAATTTTTAACTGATAAATAGTGGAACTTATATCTGACAGAAGAGAGTGCTTTTCCTTCAATTTGCAGTTTTCAGAACACATGGTCATTAACAGTATGAAAGCAGATTTTTTCCAAACAGTTCCATAATTTAAGAATTGCAAACCTACATAGAAAGAAGTGTGGAGGAGTTTGCCAAGGAGATCACAGCCATGAGCACTGCTCCCAGGACATGACCCCAGTGCTGCAAGAAATTTAGTGACTTGTCATGCGTGGTCAAGACAAGATACAATCTCAGAAACACACTTCTCAATAACTGTACCACCACCAGCAGCACAATTTCAACATGCTTCATCCACCAGGTAACTATACGTTGACATTTACACAACCCACACTACTGCATCCTTCACAGGCACTACACACATATCAGATACCTGTCACAGCTATTCAAGTATGTGAGGCATCATACAAACCATGCACACGCATGCACACACACAGGGCCACACAAACAACGCATGCACACACACAGAGCCACACAAACACATACTGTCATACTGATACACACATAAACACACACACACATTCACACTGAGGCAAACACATACACACACACTCTCTCACATTGATGCACACACATGCTCGCTCGCACAAGTGCACCTGCCAATACACTCATTCACAATTACCACTGTTTTTCTTCCAGGATACGTTAGCACACAACAGGTACCAGCACCACCTGTCCAGGGGCGGGGAAGCAAATCTGCCTGAGATCACTCCTCTTAAAAAAGCAGGACTGGCAGTAATCATGAAGAGAGTGTCAGATACTGTGGCCTTGGGCAGAGCAGGGGACATATTGCTGTGTGCTTTGTGACCATTCCAGATTCTGTACATATCTACAACTATTCTTGGTCCCTGACCCCAAACCTATCCTCACTCACAAGCTCTGTATAGTGCCATCACACAATTGTCCTACACTCTGCATACGTGCTGCTCCCTAACCATTCTAGCTTTAAAGTTGCAGACTCCAAGGTGCCAGATCCACCTGGGAACCCAGAGGGACTGAAAAGAGGAAGAGGTTGAAAAAAGTGAGGACAAAGGCACTGCATCAATCATTACCAATGCCACAGGCATCAGCTCAGTAACCAACACCATGTATAACTTAGTAGCAAGGGTAGCACACAGTTCCTCGCAGTGGCATGTATGGGGCACCGGTGGGCAGCAGCCTTGTCAGTTAAAAGGGATAATGCAGATGCCACCTTGCCATGGTAAAAGGGGCAAGGTCGCATATTAGTTCTGCTACAGAGGAGTCAAATGAGGGCCTTACAGGTCCAAGCTCCAGAAGAAGACTTGAGAAATCAAATACTTGCTGCAGCTGCTTGAAAACTTACGATCATGGCTAGGGGAATGGAAGAGTTTGCCTCTAGCATGGCCAGTTGCTTAATGCAGAACTTGATACCCAACCTAGTTGTCCAGTGTGGGGTGGCTGGCCAATTCCAGCCAGTGACCTGTAACAGACATCATGCAGTGTCTGATGACTCAGGTCACAGCTTCCACTGCAGTCGCAGCAGCTTTCATGGAATGGCAAAGCACTGCAACAGAAACCCAAACAATGAACTCCTTACATTTTCCATGGATCATAAAGTGCTGCATTGGAGACCCAGGCAGCTGCCATTGGGGATCCGGGCTCCTCGTTTGAAAGGGGCTTGCTTACAATGCCTCGGATGCCCAAAGATCTGTCCTCCAGCAGGTCACTGGGCTAGCTGAACAGACAGCCTGAGGTAGTAGTCTGGGAATCATGGAGTAGGAACTAACTGGTTCCTCTCTGATTGGCAACATCTCTGCTCCCTCTCTACCACTCCAGTATTACTGTTGTAGTCGCCTGTCAGCCAGGCAGCTCAGACTGTTGAAGCCCATGCTGAGATCGTGTAATCTGAGGCAGGGCTAACACAGCTCATAGCCTCATGAGTGCATCCAGGAGGATATCTGAACTGCCTCCTTAAGATTCTCAGCAGTGATTCACCTTGCATGCTGCTCTACTCTGACTATACTTCGTAGAAGCATCAGAGTAGGCAAGAGCAGCTGCAGAATAGGTATTAAGTGTAAATACCAGTGTTAATAATTTAATTTTTGTTTGTTTTGCTCTGGATTAAGACTAATGCTGGTAATTGGATAGTGGTTGAATTGGTGATCATTTTTATCGTGATCTTCATGAGGTAGGGGTTGAAAGGATTGAATGCAAATGGTAGCTTTCTCGAGGGATCCTCAGTCATGGAAGGTAAGACATGTGACTACAGTACTCTGGGGTCTGATGGTGGACGATTTGTCTCAGAAGTGATCTTCAATTTGATGGCAGTGAGCATCCCTCCAGGTGCAGGTCATTTACCTGGACCCTCTCAACCTTTAGTCCTAATCATCTTCCTCTTCCTCCTCAACCTTCATCCTCCTCCTTGGTGGCTCCTAAACTTGATCCTCTGACACACTTGCAGGTACTAATGGCCGGTCTCTCATGATAGCCAGATTGCAGAACATGCAGCAAGTCTGTTCAATTCTGGAGACCTTCTTGGCTGAGTGCTGCAGGGTACTTCCTGACTGGTCAGTGCACTTAAACTCTGCTTGAGGTCTCCTTAATGATATTCCTGATGGATGAGTAGTTCTCATTGCATGACTGCTCAGCTGGTTTCTGGGTCTTTCTCAAGGGAGTCATGAACCATGGCACCAGAGGGTATCCTTTGTCATTCAGGAGTCAGCCATGCACATTGTGTTAAGGTTCAAAAATCTGTAGGATGAATGGCTGTCTTATTATAAATGCATTATGACAACTCCCTAGATAATAGACATTCACCTGCATGATAGTCTATCATTGATTACATCAGTTGCACACTTAGGGAATGGAATCCCCTCCTATTCCTGAACAACTCAACGTTTAAATAAGGAGCTTGCATAGCCACATGTGTGCAGTCAGTGCCCTCCCAACCCCCACCATGGAGATCCAAAAATGATGTCAAATCCTAGTGCTCTCTGTCTCTGCTGTGCTCAGGAAATAGGGAATGATATATGTAATCATTCTTCAGAGCATGTAGAGCCTCAGTGACCTCCATTATGCAGAAGTACACAGTACTGATAAGCATGATATTTGACTGATAGCACATATAGCAAACTCTTCATGCACTATCCTTGGGTCATGTGAATATAGGAGTAGTGCTCTCTGAAGGCACTGGGTGGATAGGATGAACTGCTGAGAGCACTCCTCACCCTCTTGTCCCTTCCCTCCCTCTCCTTTAGTAGCTGGTGCTGTTCTGCCTGGCCTCATCTCTTCCTCCCATTTCTCCTCAAGATCAAGGGGTGTCCTAGCAAGATCCCCATGACTGACTGTTCCCTTTCTTCTGCTCTCCATAAGGTACAGTAGCATATGATTGGTATATTTTCCTTTATTTTTGTTCATGGGTTATGAGTGTCACTGGCTAGGCCAGCATTTATTACCCATTCCTAATTGCCCTTGAGAAGGTGGTGGTAAGCTGCCTTCTTGAACCATGCAGTCCACGTGGTGTAGGTACACCTACAGTGCTGTTAGGGATTGAGTTCCAGGAATTTTGACACAGCGACAGTGAAGGAACAGTGATATATTTCCAAGTCAGGATTGAGAATGGCTTGGAGGGGAACTTGCAAGTGATGGTGTTTCCATGCATCTGCTGCCCTTGTCCTTCTAGGTAGTAGAGGTCTTGGGTTGGGAAGGTGCTGTCGAAGGAGCCTTGGTGAGTTGCCACAGCACATCTTGTATATGGTACACACTGCTTTCACTGTGTGTTGGTGGTGGAGGGAGTAAACGTTTATTGTTGTGGATGTGGTGCCGATCAAGTAGGCTGCTTTGTCCTCGATGGTGTCAAGCTTCTTGAGTGTTGTTGGAGCTACACTGATCAAAGAAAGTATTTTTATTCTTTCACGGGATGTGGGCATCACTGGCTAGGCCAGCATTTATTGCCCATCCCTAATTGCCCTTGAGAACGTGGTGGTGAGCCACCTTCTGGAACTGCTGCAGTCCATGTGGTGGAGGTACACCCACAGCAATGTTCGTAAGCGAGTTCCAGGATTTTGACCCAGCGGCAGTAATATATTTCGAAGTCAGGATGGTGAGTTAATTAAAGGAGAACATCCAGGTACTGGTGTTCCTGTGCATCTGCTGTCCTTGTTCTTCTAGGTGGTAGAGGTTGCAGGTTTGAAAGGTGGTGTCGAAGGAGACTTGGTGAGTTGCTGCAATGCATTTTGTAGATGGTACACACTGCTGCCACTGTGCATCAGTGGCACAATGAACGTTGAAGGTGGTGGATAGAGTGTCAATCAAGCAGCTACTTTGTCCTGGATGGTGTTGAGCTTCTTCAGTGTTGTTGGATCTGCACTCATCCCGGAAAGTGGGGAGTATTCCATCACATCCCTGACTTGTGCCTTGTAGATGGTGGACAGACTTTGGGGAGTGAGGAAGTGAATTACGCGCTGCACAATTCCTAGCCTCTCATCTGCTCTTGTAGTCACAGTATTTAAATGGCTGGTCCAGTTCAGTTTCTGATCAATGGTAACCCCCAGGATGTTGATATTTGGGGAATCAGCGATGGGAATGCTATTGAATTCCAAGGGGAGATGGTTGGATTCTCTCTTGTCATCACCTGGCACCTGTGTGGCATGAATATTACTTGCCACTTACCAGCCCAAGCCTCAATGTTGTCCAGGTTTAGCTACACATGGACACAGACTGCTTCAGTATCTGAGGAGTCGCGAATGGTGCTGAACATTGCACAATCATCAGCGAACATCCTCTCTTTTGACCTTATGATGGAGGGAAGGTCATTGATGAAGCAGCTGAAAGTGGTTGGGCCTAGGACACTACCCTGAGGAACTCCTGCAATGATGTCCTGTGACTAAGATGATTGACCTCCAACAATCACAACCATCTTCCTTTGTGCTAGGTATGACTACAACCAGTGGAGACTTTTCCCCCTTATTCCCATTGACTCTAGTTTTGCTAGGGCTCCTTGATGGTTGATATGACTCCTTTGAGGTTGGTATGACTCCAACCAGTGGAGAACTTTCCTCCGATATTCAGTGAGTTCAATTTTGCCAGGTCTCCTTGATGCCATAGTTGGTCAAATGCTACCTTGATGTCATGGGCAATCACTTTTACCTCACCTCTGAATTCAGATCTTTTGTCTATGTTTAGACCAAGGCTGTAATGAGGTCAGGAGCTGAGTGGCCCTGGCAAAACCTAATCTAAGCATCGGCAAGAGCATTATTGCCTTCTGTAACACTTCTTTGATTCTGAATAAGTGCCACTTGAAAGCACTGACAATGACATCTTCTATCACTTTAATGATGTTCAAGAGTAGACTTATGGGACAGGTGGGATTTGCCCCACTTTTTGGGGACTAGACATACCTGGGCAATTTTCCACATTGTTGGTTAGATGCCAATGTGGTAGTTTTACTGGAACAGTTTTGCTAGGGGCATAGGACAACCTTCAGTACTATAATCTGGATGTTGACAGGGCCCACAATCCTTGCTGTATCCAATGCCTTCTGCCATTTCTTGATATCATCTGGAATCATTCAAATTGGCTGAACATTTGCAGAAAGTTCTCAAAAAACTTCTGGAAAAAATTGTTAATAGAGTGTTGGTGAGGTCTTGACAAAATGTCCCAGAAAGTCTCTCAATGTGTATCTTCAAAGTCATTAAATTCTTCTTCAAATGCATCACAGTCAGCTAATCTCAACCAACAAGTGAACAGTAAAGCTATGTGTGGCTTTAAGTAGTGCCCACAATCCTCACCAGTGGCTTGTTTATTCCTGTTCAGCCGATCACTGTTAGGGGAGGTTTTTAATTGTGGCATTAGCCAGGAAAATGCAGTGTAGCCTTTTAATGAGTATTGGATTCCAATTTAATTGGTAACCTAATCATTCTTGAGGAAGCCAGTCTTAGTATATGCTTAATCTCCTTTAACAAAATGGTGTCCTGAATTAAAGGTGAGCTAGTCAGGTGCTGCAGCTCAAGACCCCACTTCAGTCACCTTGAGGTTTCTTTCATGCCTAAGTGACTTTTGTCAGTGACCTAGCCAATAGTTGTCACTAAAACAAATTGTCTACTCATATACCTCATCATTGTTTGTGGGACCAGTTTGTGTGCAAATTAGCTGTCACGGTTCCCTATATTACAACAGTGATTAGACATCAAAAGTGTTTAATTGGCTTTGGAATGCCCTGAAGCCATGAAAGGCGCTATATAAATGCAAGTTCTTTCCTTATAAATAGATTTCTGTCCCCAATAAATTCAGCAATACAAACCAATTTACCAAAAAGTAATAATAAATCTAGCAAGAATGGTGCTTTCAGTTCTCTGTCGTCCATTCCGTTCCAGTTACATACATGTTTTATCTGGTTTCAATCACCACTCTGTGGTGAAAATTGCAGTTCAGCACCTGTCGTACCTGGATTTGCAGCAGCAGGTGTGAAATCTGTGTCACAGATTTCACATACACTTTTAACTATTATTTCCTTTATTTGTCAATGCTAATGATACTGAATTGTTTACTTCTAGTGTAATTACAGCCTCAGGAAATTTGTACGAGTGTTGATTTTTCCCCTTCATTACATGCCTGTATCCCATTTAGAGTATTTTAGGTTTTTTGATTAATTTAAAAAAAACTTGTAAAAATATTGTTCACTTGGTTCTGTTTAACCATACGAGAAATAGCAGCAACAAATGATTTTGCAATCCCAGTTAAAAAATGTTGGCCGCTGTGCCCACCAGAACAATAAAGTGTGAAAGGATGCAGTGTGCCAAGCTCATGAATGTCACTAAAGTGAACTTTCTGCAATATTGGCGCACTGCACAGGACACATGACAAGCTGTTGCTCAAAATTGAAGGGACTATATGCTTCTACTTCAAAAATGTGTTCATAATTTCCAGACAAAAGTATAACAAAATGTCAGAATCTTGAACCAATATTTCTAAATATTAAGCAATTTTATTTTTACAAATAATTAATTGGTACATGGAGAGAAATGTAGGGCCCGATTTTAACTCTGTTTTAGTGAATGGGTTTTGAGTGAGTCAAAGTAATGGGAGGTGAAGAACAAGATGCCTTTTGGACAAAGCCAATGGTGGAGCAGCGTAAATTTACCAACAAGTTGTGAAGATTCACAATCTCTTCATTCCCTACTGTTATGAGCACAGCAGATGTTATTTGCTGGGCAAGCCAGACCACAGAGGGAAACCTGTCTTACTGATCATAAACCTTTTGTTTTTATATTTTGAAAATGAGGAGGTAAGGCTACTGGCCCCAAAAGATAGAACTCTGGTAATACCTTTAGGATTTTAAATATTAAAAGATTTATTAAAAAGAAAAAAGACTTAAGCACATAAGATTAAAGTTACACAGTTAAAACAGTCTTACAGATCAATCCCCAAAAAACCCACTTGGCCAAAACATACAAGTAAACTATCTTCATGGCAACCACTCCTTTATAGATTGGAACTATAAAATCCAGTAATATTACCCAAGGCAAGGAATTGTTGTCGCTTTAATAAAGGTATAATACACAAATCCTCAAACACTTCTAATCAGATGTGGAAATCCAACAGAAAGTTCCGTAACAGATTGCTTTCTGAAAACAAAGACTTTTCTGGCTTGAAACTAGATGACTTTCTTCAATTCAAATCCTTCACAGCTTTTCAGCGCTCCAGCACACAGAAGCTGTTGTAAGTGGGTTCTCCCCACCCCCACCCCCAACAGCCACACGCTGAGCTAAACATCTTTCCTGAAATATATTTTTTCCCTTTCATCTCAAATTCCATTGACCTCAACACTTCTTTGAGCTCAACTTCTCCAAATATAAAAATCTGTTTTGTTCTCCTATTGCCCCTACTTTCAGGTCAATAAAATTTAATATACGTTCCCCTGTTTACCTATGAAACCTTTGTAAGTCATAAAAGCTCCTCTTTACTTCTAAACTTACCCTTGAAATTCAACAGCTGAAAAACCAAGGTCAGAATTTTGCCCTTGAAGGGCGGGCAGGCCCGACTGACTCGGCGGTGGGCGGGCAGCCGATTGCCACCGCCAAAACGGGCTGCGCTGCTATTTTCCACAGGCGGGCCAATTAAGGCCTGCCCAGCGGGTTAGCGACTCCGGTGGAGAACGGGAAAATAGTCGCTGAGGCAGGCATGCTCAGACCACCGGTTCCAATGGGGAACTGGCAGTCTGTATAAAGAGTGGCCAGGCAGCCTGCTTGAGGCAGTGCACCATGGCCACTCGGGGAAAGAGAGAGGCTGCTCTCAGAGGACAGGAGTATGAGCAGGAGGAGGTGGGGTAGGCTGCAGGAGAGGCCAGCGGGGGTTCGCTGTGCCCCTCGCTTCTCTGATGCACGCCTTGCTGTCCTCCTCCAAGAGGTGTCCAGCCGTCGGGATATATTGTATCCGGATGATGGGAAGAGGGCCCCCCATGTCACCAGGCAGGTGTGGGAGGAGACTGGTGACGCTGTAAGCGCCCATGATGATGTGCGGCGCACAGGCTGCAAGAGATTCAATGATTTGCAGCGCTCTGGAAGGGTGAGTACCATGTCGGCCTTGGCCATTTGACCCAGCAGGTAGCCTTAGTCTTTGAGCAAACCCCCCGCCCCCCCGGCCCCTCCGGCCCCCACGTCTTAGTGTCATTACTGCATTGGGCATTTGGCGCATGCTGGGTGGGCAAATGGGTACTGACCATGCTTACATCAGCCTTAGCGGTTGAGGAGAAGATGGGTTCTCCCCGCAGCATATGTTGGTGTTTGTGGCATTTGAGTAGTCTGGGGGCAACCTGCAGGGGAGGCAGCTAGACACATACTCAGAACTCCAACACATGTCTTATTGATGGTGTTGAGATGATGAAAGGGGTGCCTCAAGGTGTCGTGGCCAAGAGCCATCTGCTGGCCTCGGCGCCGCACCTAGTTGCGCCTCCTTGCCATGGGCGCTAAGACCAGTGTGTTATTCAAAGTGATGGACGCTGAATGTGTCCAAAGGTGGCCGTTGGGGGAGGGGGTTCAGAGCAGCCGTACTATCTTCTGGGGACTTATCACCAGTAGTGTGGACAGGAGCTGCTGGAGGCCTCAGATGGGCCACTGTGGTTGGGGTGCGGCGTGCACGTGCAGAGTACATGAGCGATCAGCCCCAATAAATCCTCTTCTCTGTTTTGCAGGCAAAAACTGAACACAATCAGCAGGAGTGCCAGAGGACTGGAGGTGGGCACGCCCTGCTCCAGCGCCTTACGACCTTTGAGGAGCAGGCCATGGAGCTGGGGAGGAGGCATGCGGCCAGGGCAGCAGGTGTCGGTGAGGCTGGGGTCCAACGGCCAGGTATTTGAGGTCCACAGTCCTATCCACTCTGTCTGCCCACCATCCAAACCACTGATTGTTGCTGCAATTGTTAATGCTGCAACAATGCTCATTCACAGGCTGAGACACTCTGACGTGTGGGTCATACACAAAGGTCCCTCATCTCCTTGAGGAATCGCGTCTCCACCACCTTCCAAAGTCACCTTATCCCATTTGTGACCACTATCCCCATGGCCTAACATGCTATTGGATCGCTGCTGCACAGCCAAGGACTTATTGCATCTTAAGGAGGGTTGGAACCTCCAGCACCCTTTCAGCCAGTGCGTCCCACATTACTCTGTCCAAAAGGTCCTCAGCACCTCGCTGTGAACCTCATGGCACTCTACTTAAATAAATGCCACCACGTTACTCATCCCTGCACCAAGGGGAAATGTTGCCTTCTGCCCACCTGGTCTATGCCCCTCCAAACGGTATGAAGGTCAATAATGTGACCTGTCAATCTCCTGTGATCCACGGCAAATGTCGTAAGTGTTTATGATGTTTCCTCAGCCCCGCAACTATCCAGGCCAGCATGCATCCAGGTCAGGTACCTCTGCACTCTCCCTACTCCAATGGTACATAACATGCCATGTGGCATTCCTGAGGTCATCTGACCAGCCTGTCTGCATGCGCGTCTAATGTTTGGGCCTCCTCTTAACTCTTTTCCACCCCACCAATGTTCGTCTCCTTAGGGTCTTGAAGGGTGAGGGGGAAAAGGGATGAAAGGTTTAAACTGACTGTACGCTAACTGATGCACTGTCCTTGTTAATTTCAGCATCACCACCGCATGGCCAGGCCCAACGACACCGCAGCTCCCCCTCCACTCCTGAGGGCCAACAAGTGCAACTTGCAGCACATCATTTCAGCCAGCCAGGCACCAGAGCAGACACAAACACCTCGGTGGGGAATTTCCCATCGGCTAGTGTCCCGGGTCACAGTGAAAAGGGCACTTCACAATCGCTGGAGGAGCTGGTAGGAACAGAGAGTGCCGATGGCGCCAGCAGTCGGAGGGCTGAGGGGACCAGGCGCATGCTGAGTCTGGCACTGATGACATGCCTCTGGAGTTGTCACCAATGCAGCAGCTGCTGGACAAACGGCAGGAATCGTGTTTGCATCTGGCAGGGTTGCATGAGAGTGTGCTTCAGTTGGTCTCTGCGATGGAGGAGTTCAGGCAGAGTGTAAGTGAAGGCATGAACCTCAGGGCAGCGCTTCACACCTCCTCCACTGAGAGATTAGTCACTCTCATAGAGAGGGGGTTCGATTGGATGGAGAATCTTCTGATTGGGTTACGCTCTGACCTGCAAGCCCTCACAGCGGTAATGGCCACGGGTGGTCATTCCCAATGGGGGAGATGTTGTGGGCACCAAGTGTCGGCGCTCAGTGCCCATGCATCTGCAGTGAGCAGGGAGGTCCAATGTGACCTCACGTCGGTGCAGCAGCTGCCTGTCGTCACTGCGAGCTCCTCTCAGGGTGCTCTAGCTGAGGGCAGCAGCTCCTCCGCCCCTTTGCCAGTGACCATTACATCCGTTGAGGCTGCAACAACTGGGGAGGTGCCAGTTCTGGAACTGGCCACTCCCTCCCAGGCGGGGCCATCACAGGCTCCACGGGCCAGAGGACACCCGCCAAGGTCATCAACGCCAACAGGACAGCAGAGTCAGCAGGCTGTCTCACAAGCCACTCTGAGCGATGGGGCGGCACCTAGACGTAGCTCCCGCAAACAAAAGCATAAGGCACATTAGGCACTCCACGGGTATGTCACTGTTGATTTTGTGTTGGCCTTAGAATAGGGAAAAATATACTTGTGTTTGCAATAGAGACGTTTCTGTTATATGTTGGACATAATAAATTCCACTTTTCTGACCATGGCTGAGGGTGTTTCCTTTGTGCTGCATTTGTCTTTTTCACAGACATATCATGAGTGTTTGAGTGGACATTGATGTTTCTGTACTAAGCCCTTAGTTGCAGCTGATAAGGTGGAAGATGTAGCACCTAAGGGCCACGTGTGGAAGTGCCAGGCAATGCTGCTCCTGCTGATCCATGTGTGTGGAGCTAGCTGAAGGTTCGTTGGATTAAATTGTCCCAGGTGTCCCTGCCTCCTTGGTGTAGTAGCGGGTCGGCGTGCTGCCCTTCATCATCGCCCTGTTCTTCCTCATCCTCTAAGCCACTGCTGGATTCATCATGTGCAGCCTCATCCACTGCATCAAGGTCTTCATCGTCAACTGCATGCCCCCTTTCTAGCGCAAGATTGTGCAGAGCTCAGCATGCTACCACTATCAGAGAGACGCGATCTGGGGGGTACTGGAGTGTGCCCCTGAGCGGTCCAGGCAACGGTAGCGCATCTTGAGAAGACCGATGGCTCTCTCCACCACAGCCTTTGTGGTGCCATGGCTCCTATTGTACCGCTGCTCAGCTTCTGTTCTTGGACGGCGGAGAGGCATCATGAGCCACCTTCTGAGGGGATAGTCCTTGTCACCCAGCAGCCATCCATCCAGCCGGGCTGGAGCACTGAAGAGTCCCGGCACCTGGGAATGTCTGAGGATGTAGGCGTCGTGGGAGCTGCCTGGGTACATTGCACAAACTTGTAGAATCAGCATCTTGTGATCACACACTATCTGCACGTTCATGGAGTGGAAACCCTTCCTGTTGACGAAGGCACCGGGCTCACCTGCTGGCGCCTTGATGGCCACGTGTGTGCAGTCTATTGCACCCTGGACGCGGGGGAAGCCAGCAATTGCTGCGAAGCCTCTGGCTCGCTGTGCCTGACTTGCCTGGTTGCAGCGGAGGTGGATGAAGATCAATACCCGTCTGAACAGAGCGTCTGTAACCTGCTTGACACAAATGTGGGTAGCTGATTGGAAGACACCGCAAAGATCACCCACCGAGCCCTGGAAGGAGTCAGGGGCACAGAAGTGGAGGGCAACTGTGAGCTTCAGAGCCACTGGCATGGGGTGTCCAATTGGGAGATATCTCAGGGCCAATCATCTGACAGATATAGGTGACTGTCTCCCTTGAGAGTCGGAGCGTCTTTCGGCACTGCACCTCAGTCATATTGAGGTAGCTGCTTCGCCACCTGTATACCCTGGCAGCAGGATAGTGGCTTCTTCTGCGGCCCCTTCCAACTTGGACAACCCCTTGACCCTGAGCCCCTTGTGCTTGCGCCTGGCCTCCCAAAGGTGGCTCCCCTGGAGGCTGATTGTCCAGTCCTGGCCTCCTCATTATTCTATCCCTCCCTTCCTCCTCAGTGGAGCTGCCTCCAATGGAGATGTCAGAACCCATATCCCCAGTCTAAATGGAGGCCTCCGGAAAGCTGCAGGTCCGAGAAAGATTACTGTCTGCAGATTGGTTTCAAAGTACAGAAGAAGCTCTTGGAAATCGATGTGAACTGCTAACAATCAAACCGGCAGCTTTTAAACACTTTCTGCAATTAAAACTTTGTGGAAAACATGAACAACCCCTCTGAGTCCACATATCCCGACAGTGCATGAGTTTTATTAAAAAATCTCCAACCCGCCTGCCCGTTGGGCCCGTGCGCCGAGCCGAAGTTCGCACGGGCCCCTCAAAATCGTCGACAATTGGCAAGTTAAGGGCCTTAACGAGGCCTTTAATTAATGGCGGGTGCGTGTCCCGCCGACCGAAATATCGCGATGCCGCGCGCTGACGTTGGCACGCTCGCGCAACGTCAGTGCGCAACATTTTAAGCGCTGACGTGTGGGCTCCGCCACCCGCACGTCAGCCAGAAAATTCTGCCCCAATTTTCTACTTACAATACAAATTTTAAATCCAACCTATTTACTTGTAAATCGAACCTCACAATAACCTCTCATTACAAATGCATGAACCTAGCACCTTTACACTTTGATCTCTCAGTTCTCACAGACAAGCTGTCTTCATTCACCTCCCCTAGTTTAATTAATCATGGACACACACACACACACACATATACACACACACTGCCTTCTTTACAGAATACCACCATATTCCCAGAAATATTTTTAAAAATAACATCCATCATGACAACTACATTTGCTGGCCAATTTATACATAATAATGGCATGCATGATAATATGTCATTGTTTCAGAGCAGATTAAAAAAAATTAGAGCCAAAAGCAAAATGGAGGCTAAACAGCCAAGAGCAAAAGGGTATATATGCAAAATATAGACACAAATGGAATCTGTGGGTTAAAACAGTGCAGTGTTACAGCTGAATTTAATGGCAGCAGAAGTGGCCCCAACAGCATGCCAGAAAGCTGGGGACAACTCCGCCACTGTCGTTTCTAGGAGCCCTGGCAGAATTCTATGCCAATCAGGCAGTTAGCTGTCTGGCATCGTGGCTACCATTTCTTTAAGAGTGAAGATCCCGCCTCCAGGAGCTGTTGGCCAATCGGAGGGCCAACCTTCCATCCCAGCAGCTCCAATGGGATTGGTGGCCACTGCTGGGACTGCAACCAGGCAGATCTAGCAGAAACAGTGGAGACCCAGAGTGGAAGTAAGTGATCTGGGCTTGCCGGGGCCAGTCAGTCAGGACCCGCTATGGGGGTTCACCACTGAGGTCTATTGTTGCGGGGGTGGGGGGGGTGTGGGTTGTTTCAGCAGGGGAAGCCCTTGCCACCATGGGGGGACTTTTGCGGGCCACAGGGTGCCTGATCATGAGGACCTCCTCCAAGCATGCAATGAGGCTGCCAGCTTTTACTGGGCAGCTTCCCACATGGGGGGCAGCTGCCACAGTGCTGGTAGAATGCCAGCAGCACAGGATGGCTCTTAATTGGCAGTATGGTATGCCTGCAGGAGGTAGCAGCCAGGTCTATCACTGTATGTAGCACCAGCAGAACATGAGTACAGATGTGAAAAAAAAGAGCTTATATTAATATAGATGTGATGCTGCACATTTTAGAAAATGTGGCAAAATAAGATTACCTAACAGTAAGTACTACAGAGATGGGTCAAGATTTCACACCAAAAATTTTCATGTATATTTACTGGTCACACCACCTTACAGATGTATTAATGCATCTCGTGCATACCTAGATCTCAGCAGGACACACAATTAAAATACAAATTACAACTGTTCAACACAGATAAATGTGGGGTGGTACATTTAAGTAGGAAGAAAAGGGAAGTAATTTATTACTTGGAAGGTACAAGTCTAGGTGGGTATAGGACAAAGGAATCTCAGGGTACAAATACATCAATCACTAAAAGTTGTGTCACGGGTTGGTTTAAAAAATAGCAAACCAAGCTTTAGGCTTTCCTTCTAGAGGGATAGAATTGAAAGGTAGGGAAGTTATGCTACACCTGTATTGTATTTAGACCATACTGCGATTACTGCATTCAGTCCTGCTCTCCATATTAGAAAATTGACACTGAGGCACTGGAGAGACCACAGGGAAGGTTTGCAAGTATGATACCAAAATGAGTAGGTATACATATCAGGAAAGGATTGGCAGGTTAGGCCTCTTTTCTCTTGAAAAGAGAAAAAGGAAGGCCAAGGGGTGACCCAATAAAGGTATTTAAAATCATGAAAGGTTTTGATAGAATGGATACAGAGACAATGGATACAGAGACTCTTGTGAGGAAGAGCATAACTAGAGGATATCACCATAGAGGCCACAAGTAACATCACGGATATAGCTTTAAGTCAGGAAATGGAAGGGAGGGAGGAACTTAGGGAAATTACAGTCACAAGGGGCAGAATTTTTAGCTTGGCAGGCGGGCACACGCCCAACCTGATCAGGTGTGAAATCATGCAAGATGAACTCAGGTGAGCGGCCCAACATCATGCCCCACTCACGCAATTTTTCAGTCTGTGGGGTGCGCAAAAGTCAGAAGCATGCCCACCGACAATTAAGAGAGCAATTAAGCCCATTATTGGAGCAATTGACTCTGATTTTTTGTGGTCCGTCCAACCTTATAGTTGGTGGACAGGTGAATCGGCCAGTCGGCCTTTACGTTTTTCATGAAACCTCGTCCATGGGCAGGCTGAGGTTTCCATGATGAAATAAAATATAAATAAATTTCTGTGGGCAGCATTTTCAGCAGCTAAATTTTCAGGTGATTTATTATGATGCATGGACACTTCCTCCCAGCTTCTGAAATCTTGATTTTTGATTTTTCAGGTCTTCAGCTCCATGAGGCAGCTCTCTGCGTTGGCGCCTGCCCTCTACCCGCCCCCATCCTGGCAACGCTGAGCTTCTCAGCACGTGTTTCACGCTGGCTGGCCATTAATTGGTCAGCGAGCGTGAAATCGTGGTCAGAGGCCGATCGTGGTCGGCAGTCCATTGCCCAGCTGATGCCGGGCCCGCCGATCATGCCCACCCGCCGACCTAAAAATTCAAGCCAAGGGAAGTGGTGTTGAGCAAATCATTGGGGCTGTGGGATGACAAAACCCCAGGTCCAGATGGACTTCACCTTAAGTTCTTGAAAGAAGTGACTAGTGAGATAGTTGATGCATTGGTTTTAATTTTCCAAAATTCCCTAGATTTGGGGAAGGTTCCATTAGATTGGAAAATAGCAAATATAACTCCTTTTTCAAAAAGGGAGCGAGAAAGAAAGCAGGAAACTATAGGCCAGTTAGCCTAACATCTGTCATAGGGAAAATGTTAGAAGCTATTATTAAAGATGTTATAGCAGGGCAATCAGGCAGAGTCAGCATGATTTTGTAGAAGGGAAATCATGTTTAACCAATTTATTGGAGTTCTTTGAAGGACTCACATGTGCTGTGGATAAAGGGTGGATGTACTGTACTTAGATTTCCAGAAGGCATTTGCTAAAGTGCCACATCAAAGGTTATAGTGGAAAATAAAAGCTCATGGTGTAGAGGGTAACATATTAGCATGGACAGAAGATTGGCTAGCTAACAGGAAGCAGAGAGTTGGCATAAATGAGTCTTTTTCTGGTTGGCAGGATGTAACGAGTGGTGCGCCACAGGGATCAGTGCTGGGACCTCAACTTTTTACAATTTCTATAAATGACTTGGATGAAGGGATTGAAGGAATGGTTGCTAAATTTGCTGCCGGCACAAAGATAGGTAGTAAAATAAATGGTGAAGAGGACATAGATAGGTTAAGTGAGTTGGCAAAGATCTGGCAAATGGAGCATAATGTGGACAAATGTAAAATCATTCATTTTGGCAGGAAGGCAAAAAAGAAGCTTACTATCTAAATGGTGAGAGATTGCAGAGCTCTGAGATGCAGAGGGATCTGGGTGTCCTCATGCATAAATCACAAAAGGCTAGTATACAGGTACAGCAGATAATTAGGAAAACTAATAGAATGTTATCATTTATTGTGAGGGGAATTGATTACAAAAATAGGGAGGTTATGCTTCAGCTGTACAGGGTATTGGTGAGACCACATCTGCAGTATTGTGTACAGTACTGGTCTCCTTATTTAAAGAAGGATGTAAATGCGTTAGACGCAGATCAGGGGAGGTTTGCTAGACTAATACCAGGAATGGGTAGGTTGTCTTATGAGGAAAGACTGGACAGGTTAGGCTTGTATCCACTGAAATTTAGAAGAACAAGAGGAGACTTAATTGAAACATATAAGATCCTAAGGGGTCTTGACAGGGTGGATGTGGAGAGGATGTTTCCTCTTGTTGGAGAATCTAGAATGAGGGGTCACTGTTTAAAAATAAGGGTTTACTCATTTAAGACAGAGATGAGGAGAAATTTTTTCTCTCAGAGGGTTGTGAGTCTTTGGAACTCTCTCCCTCAAAAGGCAGTGGAAGCAGAGTCTTTGAATATTTTAAGGCAGAACTAGATAGATTCATGATTAACAAGGGGGTGAAAGGTTATCGGGGGCGGGCAGGAATGTGGGGTTGAGGTTACATTCAGACCAGCCATCATTTTATTAAATGGCAGAGCAGGCTCGAGGGGCCTACTCCTGCTCCTAATTCATATGTTTGTATGTAAAATTTGTATAAGATAATCACCAAGAAATCCAATAGGGAATTCAGAAGAAACTTCTTTACCCAAATAGTGGTGAGAATGTGGAACTTGCTACCACACGGAGTGGTTGAAACGAATATTATAGATGCATTTAAGGGTAACCTACACAAGCATATGAGGGAGAAGGGAATAGAGAGTTACAATAACAGATTTAGATGAGGAAAGATTGGAGGAAACTCAAGTTGAACATAAATACTGGTATGGACTGGTTGGGCTAAATATCCTGTTTCTGCGCTGTTTATCCTACACACTCCTACGTAAGCCTTGCCACAATCACATTTTCCATTGGTTTTAGGTTTCAATTTGTTGTAACATAAACTGGTCGCTTACCAATAATTAGGTTGTCCTACAGGTTTGGCACATGCTTGTTGCTGTATATGCTGTCCTTCAATTATGGATCTCAAGACTACATTTTCCTATACACAATAAAATTCAAGGGCACAAGTCATAACGGAATACAGGGAAATAAACTTAAAGCCTGAGACTATCTCAGAAAAGGCCAACATTGACATCCTGGTTCAGCAAAAAAGCCTGTATAGTGAGTTGGGAAAAGTGAAGCAGCAAAGTTCAGTCAAGCTCAGATCTAATACCATCCAGCTCTTATGTCTTATTACTTCTCATTAATTCCCACAGAGGCATGCAAACAACCACACACCCAACACACCACACAGTGGGCCGGATTTTTGTTTTGGGGCCGGAGCCCGATGTCAGGATCGTTTTCAGGTCTTGATCTTGCATGTTGTGAAAAATATTCAGAACAGATATGGTGGCACAAAACTGGGTATCCATGACACGCTATGCATCATCAGCGGCAGCACAATTGTATTCCAGCACAATCTGTAACCTCATGAGCCAGCATATCGCTCATTCTACCATTACCATCAAACAGGGACCTACCCTGGTACAACGAGGATTGTGGGAGCATGTGCCAAGAGCAGCAACAGACATTCTTAAAAATGAGGTGCCAACCCGGTGAGGCAATGTCACAACACTGCATGGATTTTAAACAGTGGCAGTAGCATGGGATAGACAAAGTTAAGCAATCACACAATGAACAGGTCAGAGCAATATTCTGCGTCTTACCACAACCAGTTATATATGGTCATGAAAAATTAAACAACTAACAGGAGAAGGCTCGATGAGCATCCCCAATCTCAATGATGGCACAGCCTAGCAGTGAGCGCAAAAGACAAGGCTGATGTGTTTGCGACCATCTTCAGCTCAAAGTGTCAATGGACAATCAACTTGGCCTCCCCCTGACAGCCCTAGCATAACAGAATCCAGTCTTCAGCCAAGATGATGCACTCCACCTGATATCAAGAAACAGCTGATTGTGCTTATGTAGATAAAGCTATGGGCCCCTTCAACATCTCAGTGTAGTACTGAAGACTTGTGCTCCAGAACTAGCTGCACCTCTAGCAAAGCTGTTCTAGTAGAGTTAAAACACTGGCATCTACCACACAAAGTGATAGGTTGTTCAGCTCCGGGTTGACCACAAAAAATAGGCCCATCAAATCTTCCTGTCTCCAGAGCTTTGAGATGGGACATATGTCAGGAGATGCGGATCAGGACCCTGTGGAAGCCCTGATAAGCGGACATAGGTGGGAACTGCCCAGGAAGTTTACACTTCTGATGGGCTGATTCCCTGCTGTCTGCAAATGTCTCCAACCCTGAGCTTAGGGTGGAGACTTGAGCTAGATACACGCAACTTACCTGCATACTTACCCCAAAAATGTTAGACAGGTTAAAACCTGGTCTCAGCTAGGTAACACCCCCACCAACCACCCGACTATCCCCGACCCTATTCAATCACCCCCAACTCTATCTGACTGCCCCGACCCTACCCGCCTAACCCTTCATGCACCCAATTACTCCTCCAACCAGACGCCAATGACCCCTGACCACCCGACTAATGCCCTGAGCATCTGTCTACCCCTCCAATCTGACACGAGTGCACCCCCAACCACCTGAATGCCCCCCACCTGACGACACCTCATCCCGACCTGACTACTCTCATGACCAATGGACTACCCTCTTGACCAGCTGACTATCTCATCGACCACCTGCCTACCCCCCGAACCCGACTACCCCGGAACAGACCTGACTACGCCCCCAGAACACGCATCAGCCCCTCCCACCACCCTACTACCCTCCAACCCGACTAGTCACTTATCCGTCAACCCACCTCCCACTTACCCACCTATTCACTTACCAATCTACTCACCTACCCACCTTTCCACTCACCCACCTACCCACCTCATCCACCTCACCCACCTACACATTCATTCATTCACCCATTCACTCATCCATTTACTAATCCACACTCATTCATTAAAAGGTTGGACCTTTAAAAACTTAACTGAACACGACATCTGCTGCTATTAAAAGGCTGTGTATCCTCTCCTTCATCCGACTCTACTCTGCTCGCTGGGGTTAGGCAGAAGACACTGCACTGCGCCTCTCTGTGCCAGCCAGGATCAGAAGATTCTGAAAGAAATGGGCAGTTGGGTCGGGTCGGGAAAACCTTTGTGGGTTTGTGCCCAGCATTGCTGCTGACCTGAAGATCTAGGCCCAGGATAAATCCAAACTGCCAATTACTGCCCCATCGGCCTGCTCTCAATCATCAGCAAAGTGATGGAACTCATTGTCAACATTGCTATCAAGTCGCACTGGGACAGCAATAACTGCTCAGCAATACTCAGTTTGGGTTCCACTAGGGCCATTCAGCTCCAGACCACATTATATCCTTGGTGAGGTGGGTTGCCTTTGACATCAAGGCAACTTTTGACTGAGTATGGAATCAAGGGGATGAGGGGGAATACGTTATCTACCACCACAACTGAAAAGTCTACCAACACCATGCCGACCAGAAACCCGGCTGCCTCACAGCGATATTATTCTGGGGACAGCCTTAATTGATTCAGTGGGACTTCAGGCAGACGTCCCACCCTAGAGATCTGCCGGCCAATCAGATTGGCCAGCAGCTCTGTAGTCCCAGCAGCATCAGAAGCAATTAGTGGTCACTGCTGGGACTACAAGCAGCCCAGGAAAAAGTGGAGCAATGGATCCACAACTTCAGGTAAGTGAGGGATATTTGGTCGGATCTGTCTGGCAGACCCCAGTGAGAAGGGCAGAGAGGAGAGTGGGTGTTGGGTTTTAGAAGCCATGGGGAGGAATGAAGGGGAGTAGGGGAGGCGGTATGATCTTGGGGGCAGTGCCCCAGTGGACACAGGGGGACCCCCAATGGAGGTACCCCTTCCTTCCTGCCTGACAGCAGCCCACACAGTGGGAGCTGCTGGGCTGATTACCTTGACCTGCCTTCCCCAGCTGGATATAAAATTGTGGCAGAGGCAGAATGAGATTCTTAACTGGCCATTTATTGTCCACTTAAAGGCCTAAAAAGGCCTAAGGGCAGGCGGGCTGCCTGATGCCATGCGGCCCACCATAATAGGGGAGGTAGACCAGGGATGCGTGGGATGGCAGTGGCTAGGCCACTATTTCATGAGCCCCCTGCCTTCAAATACGCCAGTGAATGGGTTGTAAAATTCATCCCAAGGAGTCTTAATAAAATTAAATTCAATTGAATCAGGGAAAACTGCACTGGCTGAAGTCACGCCTAGCACAAAGAAAGATGGTGTGGTTGTTGGAGACCAATCATCTCAGTCCCAAGACATCACTGTAGGGGTTCCTCAGGGAAGTGTCCTAGGGCCAACCATCTTCAGCTGCTTCATCAATGACCTTCCATCTTCACCAGGTCAGAAGTTGTTATGTTTGTTGATGATAGCAATTTCAAGTTCCATTCAGCTCCTCAGTTACTGAAGCAGTCCGTGCCAGGCTCAAGCTGATAAATGACAAGTAACATCTCTGTCACACAAGTGTCAGGCAATGGCCATCTCCAACAACTTAAGACTCATAACTACTTATTAAATTTTACTTCAGTCTTACAGTACTTAGAGTTTGGACCCATGGTGGAACAGACAATTCAGGACAAATATTTCAGGGTAACTGTTTCTTTAATTAAAATCAATAATGATTGCAAACAAGTATCAGTATACATAAGAACATACTAACACCAGCGAGTGATCAGTTCAGCAAAGACTAGTAGGTACTTCTTTCTGTGCAATTGATCAAATTGCCCAACTGGCTGCAGCAGCCATGAGTGCCCTCAGACTGCTCCACCTCCCAATATGTATGTGTCACTGACCACGGTAAAGATTGTCTGTAATAGGTATCTCTTCTCCTTATCTGTAGCCAGTGGGTCCTCAATGTCATCTCAGCAGGGAGTGCAGATGTTCCTCAATTTGCAACCATTTCAAGGTTTGTCTTGCAGAATTCTCCAAATCCACTCCCTTATCTGAGATGGAAATGTCCCAACTGTAGCCTTGTGGTTTTATAGTCTGATACCATTGTTTAGTTCGAATAAACTCGACTGTGTAGCTTGGCACAAATAATAGTGGTTGCTCACACAGCTTGAAAGTTTCGATCACACAAGTCACTGTGTTTAGATTAGTAAGAATAGCTTGAAGCTACAGCAATGACATCTTATAGAAGTTTGTCCAGCAACACGACCCTCAGCTTTTCAAGGCATGCTGGTACATTAAATTCAGTCAATTTACAACATGGGTTTGGTTAAATCTGAGATATCTGTACCTTCTTACAAAACAGAGGGTCTAATCTTGACATTCAATGGCATTGCCATCATCAAACCCCCCACAATCAACAGCTTGAGGGTTACCATTGACCAGCTGCATAAATGCTGTGGTTACAAGAGCATTACAGAGGCTGGGTATTCTGTGGTGAGTGACTTACCTCCTGATTCGCCAAAGACTTTCCACTACCTACAAGGCATAAGGCAGGAGTATGATGGAATACTCTCCACTTGCTGCATTGTGTGGTTCCAAAAATGCTCAAGAAGCTAAACATTATCCATTACAAAGCAACTTTCATTACTGGGTCAAAATCCTGGAACTCCCCAGCCAATAGCATTATAGGAATGCCTTCACCACATGGACTGCAGTGGTTTAAGAAGGCAGTCCAGCACCATCTTCTCAAGTGCAATTAGGGATAGGCAATAAATGATGGCTTTGCAAGTGATGCCCACATACCATAAACAAGAAAAATCTGTTATTTAAAATCTGGTTATTCACTCATGGTAAACTAGACACTGATTGAAATTTTTTGTGATGAACTCAATTTTGGCTGTATTAATAAAATTGCAAAGATGACCATTTTTAAATAGAAATATTCTAATGCAAATTTCTAAATCATTGCTCAATTGTGTTGGCGCATGAAAGATTTTCAATAATATGCAAATTAGTACACCTGGAGCAAAAAAACCTTCTTAAAACTAATGCAATTTTGAGCACAATTTGCATCCGGACGACTGATTGTATCCAAAACTTGGCCTTTGTGCCATTCAGAATCTAGTAAAATGACAATAGATGTCAGTTACATTAACTGAGACAGGTACAGGTCAGGAAATCATCCATGTTGCTTTTATTTGTTAGTTTATTTGTGTTATATAGATTTGCTCTTTCATAAGCTGAAAAAGATCATACTGAGTAGAAATCAATGCTGTCAAATTGTATGGCAACTTCCATAATTTCTAACAAGTTTTTTAGAGTGTTGCACCATAAAAGATGAGCAATCACACCATAACAAGGTAAATTAAACATTACAGTGTTAAAATTCAACTTGGCTGCAGTAGACAGAAACTAGAGGTCATTATATTATCTCAGATGAATGCACTAACTTCATCTGATAATAACTTACTTTAGACAAGGGAACGTTTTACCATTGTCTGTAATTAAATCTATTCTATCTTCTATTAACCACCCATTTATTTAATGTATAATGATTACTTTTCTGGAAATATTTGCTTTTGCAAAGCAAGTTGACCTTGTCCAAATGCAATTTATGCATTGGAATCAGTATATAATCTGGAGTAGTTTCATTTTATACAGGAATATGGGTGATCTCTGCCTTCATTAGCACAAAGCTGGAAGATTTTGCTATTATTGAGGACACTTTACGTGAGATTATGAGAGTTATTGTGTTTCTTATTTATGGGCAAATTGGAGGAGTCCAAAACATGAGGACATTATTTAAAAATTAGTACTTGGCCATTCGGAGTGGTGTCAGGAAGCGCTTCTTCTCACGAAGTTTAATGGAAGTCTGGAAGTCTCTCTGCCAGAACGCTGATGAGGCTAAATGTTGTAATATGCCTTTAAGGGATAGCAGCATGCCATCACATTAAGGGAAGTGTGTCATGTGATCCAGCCTCAGTTTCACTTTGGCCTGGAGCAGAACACAGCAGACACAGTCCTGATGTTTTCAAGCTTTCCGTCCATATATATCTGTTCACATGTGCCTAGAATTAATAAATGAACCCGCAATTTGTTTGCACAATCCCTTATGAGCAATTGGTGCCTTTATATCATCATAACACATATGACATGGTGTGCAGCAGTAGTTCCTTCTAAATTATATAGTGCTCAGCCTGGCAGTAAGATTCAGTACAGGTACAACATGGTGAACAGTTTTAGATCGTGCTACATGGCATAAGACAACCCTTGATGTTCTGGTCAGAAAGCTGGGATTTATGGATTGTTAGGTAAGGGTATTAAGGGTTAGGGAACCAAGGTGGGTAGATGGAGTTAAAATACAGATATAATCTAATTGAATGGCAGAGCAGGTTTGAGGGATTGAATGATCTACTACCAACACCCCTCTATTTCTTTTTGTTGTGCATGGCCTTTAATTTTGTTATCTTAAATTTTTTTTGCATGCCCATAATGGAAACATTGCTCACTAACATTCCCATCTTTTTAAATAAAAAAAACACTTAGCAGAATATGGAGTGGCATTGTCCAAAATGTGGTAACATGACAATTTGGCTTCTGCTTATTTCCATTTTAATTTTGGGAAGGATTCTAACTTCAAGTGCTCTACTTTAAACATTATAGCGCATTTCAAATCACTCATTCACTTCATGCAGTCCATTGCATCATACCGGACTTTAGTAATTTTGCTTATGCAATGTACACTTTGGCACTAAGCCTTTGGACAACACTGTGCTTTTGATTCCTGAAACAAATCTTTGTACCTTAGGTACTGCTGCATGAACTTTTTCATTAAGATATGATCTGTGCTCTGTCTTTGGTTTCATTACCACAAGAGTCCTATAAACAACATTGAAGCTTTTTGAAACTTATAGCCACCTCCTCCAACACACAATTTAGTACAAGCATTTTGTGTAATTTTGATTACTAAGTTATTTAGTATGTATTTTTCCCCCGAATGATCAGACTATATAATACATTAACAGCAGAAATGCAAAAAAAACAAAGTATTGGCTAATCTCAGAGCACCAGCTCAGCTAAAATGTTCACCCTAGATTTATTAATGTATGACCAATGTAAGCAAAAGATGAAATAGCTGATCTATTCACCCACACAGCACAGTGACTGACATAAACAAAAGCCTCAGATTAACAAGGATAAAAACAAATGATTACAAAAAAACACACAAATGTTGAAGTTACAAAGGAGGGATGATTCCAGATGATGCAGTATAATTTTAGCTGTATCAAGCACATTATAAAAAGTGCACTAATTAAAAGATAGGTGAAGATGAGGAAGGCCATTTAACCCATTTTAACTCATTCATCAAGTAAGACCCTACTATCCCCCGATCTTGGATTCAATTGGTTCTTAAATGATCCCAGAGTTTCTACCTCCACTACTCCATCAGAAAATTGTACAATGAAGGTTTTTTTTAATTCTTTCATGGGATGTGGGCATCATTGTCTAGGCCAGCATTTATTGCCCATCCTTAATTGCCCTTGAGAAGGTGCTGGTGAGCTGCCTTGAACCGCTGCAGTCCATGTTGTGTGCACCCGCAGTACTGTTAGAAAGGGAGTTCCAGGATTTTGACCCAGCAACAGTGAAGAAACAGTTCCAAGTCAGGATGGTGTGTGGGTTGGAGGGGAACTTGAAGGTGGTGGTATTTCCATGCATCTGCTGACCTTACCTTCTAGCTGGTTGAGTCACGGGTTTGTAGGTGCAGTCGAAGGAGCCTTGGTGTGTTGCTGCAGTGCATCTGCTGCCACTGTGCATCAATGGTGGAGGGAGTGAATGTTGAAAGTGTTAGATGGGGTAGTTCTGACATTAGCCCTAAATATGCCTAATACTAGTTAGAATGTCCCTGTAGCATTCCTTCTATACAACCCTCTGACTTTAGCGATTGCTCCACTCACACTTCTTTGAACCTCCTCTAGGTTTTGAGCTTCTCCTTTGTGATCAAATGCCAATACAGTAAGCTTTGCCCAGAGAACGACATAGTTTGAGCAAGATTTCCTCCAACATGTGCTTTATTTTGGCTATTTAGTTCAGAAGTCTATTTGCACTGTTGATTACTGCATCTGATTGGCCATATTGAACCAGACCCTTTTAATTTCACATTTAGCTATTTCACATCAGCCATGGAGTACCTTTGTCAATCTTTTTCTCCTCTATATGCAGTTTTTATACTTGTCTGCATTAAATTTCAACCAGCCATTTATCTGCTTGGTTGCAGATTTTGTAATTCCTGAACTGCCTCTGCAGATTCAACAGCCTTTCCTTGTTTGGTATGACCTATCAATCTGATACTGAGTAGCAACTTAACATTACAGAAATGCTGCTTTCACTAAAACGTATACTTTGGGAGTAACCACCAGTAAAAGGTTGAAGTCTCCCCAAAATCAAAAAATCCCCATCCCTGTAAAATCTGCAATACAACAGAATATGTCTAAACTATATGTGACATGGTTTCAGGTCTAGATTTTGGCTGTTTTTTTAAAAAATGGTGCAACTACATAACAAAGTTTATGGTATAAGCCAGCCAATATCTTCTGAAGCCTGCTTTTAAAATTCAATCTCATATAAGTCAAGGTTCATGACCCTGCCAATTATGCATAAAAAGTAAAGTGGTGCCAGAAAGAATTTCAAAAATTTATCATTTCGTAGGGCGGTGGGTGAGGTTTGCTTTTCTAAGTACTTGCATGAGACAATAGGTTTTGCGATGTAAGGGATAAGTTATACAGCAGGTTTGTAACCTGGCTTGTGAAATTCAACTCAAGCAGAACACGGCAGAATCTGTAAACAACTTCTCTGGGGGTTTATGACCAATTAAATATTAAAAAATATAAGAGTAGCAACATAAAAAGACAAGATATCTTACAACTTCCTATTTGAATCTCTCCAATCAAGTTTTTGCCCCCACTATAGCACCAAAATACCCCTAAACAAAATCACAAACAACATCCTCTGTTACTATGACCATGGTACATTATCCCTCCTTGTCATCCTCATACTTGATTCTCTCCTCTTCCTCACTTACATACTGCCCCTTTGGCAACCTCATCCTCAGACAAAGGGTCAGCTTCGCCAATACACCTAGACCTAGCTCTGAAGAAGAGTCATACAGACTCGAAACGTCAACTCTGTTTCTCTCTCCACAGATGCTGTCAGACCTGCTGAGTTTTTCCAGCTATTTCTGTTTTTGTTTCAGGTTTCCAGCATCCGCAGTATTTTGCTTTTATCTAGCTCTATGTTGTCAGATTGCTTGTCCAGCGAAACAATTGGGAAGATCAAAGCCATCACTTTAAGTCCCAGCCACAAACCCCAGACACTTACCACCAATTTCATCCCTCTGCCTAGCTACTGTCTCAAGCTGAACTAGACTGTCAGCAATCTCAGCATTCTATTGGTCCCAGACTGAGTTTCCAATCCCATATCCTCTCCACCTTAGTCCTTACCTCTTCCCATCCATTGGTGAATACCTTACACAATGCTTTAATGACTATTCCATCGATGGCCTGGCCAGCCATTCATCCTCCACCCTCCATAAATTCCAATTCATCCAAAAGTCTGCTGCCTGTATGCTATCCTGTCCAAAGCCCCCATTACCCATCTCCTCATTCTTGCTGACCTACTTTAGATGCCAATAGTATCCAACATGCCATTTTCATTTATATAAAATCCTGCTGTTTTGCTGACTTTGCAGGAGTTACTGTTTCCCACCAAACCCGCTCACTGCTGCCCTCCCCTGCCCCCCTGCAACCCACCCACCCCCCCAACTCCCGCCACCCCACTCTGATTCTGGCCTTTTTTAACATTCTCCATTAGAAGCCAGGCCTTTAGCTGCTTCAGTCACATATTCTAAGACTGGATCCCTAAATCCCTCTGCCTCTCCACCTTCCTTGCCTTCTTCAAGATCTTCTTTAAAATCTACTTCTTTGGCCAAGCTTTTGGTCACTCCTCCTCTAGCTCAGCATCCATCTTTACATACTGCTCTGTGAAGGACCATGAAACTTTTTTCTATGTTAAAGGCACTGTATAAATATATATTGTTAATATTGCTGTTGATGTTAGTATGCAGCAGTGATAGAACCAACCTTAGCCTCCACATTTATCCTATGATCATTATTTGGATTTGATTCGATTGCCTTCAAAAACAGAACACATGAGCACTAAGTGATAATTCTCCTGTTTTATAATTTTGATAATAGGACAATCTTATTGACAATTAATTCTGAAAGATAATCAGTGTCATACTACTCGTATGGTCACAGTGTTACTGGATAACTTTATGACAAGATGGGATCAATCCTCTTCAGCAGGGACCAATGAATCCAGCAGGACAGAGGGTATGTTAACCATGAATTTACTTGTCCATTAGAAAGTAAAAGTTAGTGTTATATTTACTGTTAATTTAAGGTTCAAATAAAAAGCATTCATTTCACAATTTTAAAAAGAAGCCAATGCATCAGTGATTTAGAAACATTTTCAAGTTACTCTACCTGCTGCTAGGCCTGTGAAAAATGTGGAATAAAATGTTAAAATCATGCATAATTTTATTGTAAATATTATGCACACATGCTTGGATGTGACATTCAAGTCAGTAAACACAATATCAAGTTCCTGTCAAATCACTTGGTCAGGGGAGCATCCCATTTGCCTCTGTCGGCAATGATAGAAAATGCTGAACCATGACAATGACCAAATTTATGGACATATAATAGCTCAAATTTATATAGCACCATTAATGTAGTAAAATATCCCAAAGTGCTTCAAGGTAGCATCATCAAACAAAATTTGACACTAAGCCACACAAATATTAGGCCAGGTGACCAAAAGCTTAGTCAAAGAGATACGTTTTAAAGAGTATTTTAAAGGGGGAGAAAGAGATATGTAAGAATATAGGAAATAGAAGCAGGAGTATCAGGGCTGCCCCCTCAAACCTACTCTGTCATTCAATAAAATCATGGCTGAGCCTCATCAACCCCACACTCCTACCCTATCCCTATATTGTTTGATTTTCTATTTATCAATTTCAATCTTGAATATACTCAACTGAGCCTCCACAGCCTTCTGGTGTACAGAATTCCAAAGGCATTTCTTTGCATCTCAGTCCTAAATGGCCAATCCCTTATCCCAGCACAATGCCACCTTGTTCCATACTCTCCAACCAGGGAAAACAACTGGTTGAAATGATGTTGATAAAATACTTGAACATTAGCCTTGCATTCTGTCAAATTATTTTGATGTGTTATTGCCTTGTTGCACTGTGCCTGACATCATTGCTATGTAATAACTCAAAAATTGAATCATCAGACTTCACAAATTGTCCAAGGTAGTTAGTAATGGACATCATGGAATGAAAGCTATAGCGCAGAATCTTCAGTTCTGGAGTCTAAGTCCGGTGGTGGGTGAGAAAGTCAGCGTGATTTCCACGGGGCAGCATGATGGCTGAACACATGCAATCTTCTGCTGTTCAGCTCATGAATTATGCAAACATGGGGAGCATGGCGAATCTTGTAGCAGGACGGGCAGGAAGTCACCCACCACGCCTTTACCACATGGGGTTGAAGATCCTGGCCCCATATTTAAATGGCACCCAGATACACGTTCACTCAATACAGGTCAGGAGCTCCGCATTACTCCTCCAGAGTCCTGTGGTCGCAGCTTGTAATGGAGAAGCCAGCAGATGTGAGCAACCACATCCCAGGACATACAAGGGTGCCTCAGCATTGCCTTTCACTCATCTTTAGATCGGAACACCGCCTGCAATACACCCATGGCCGAGCCAATGCTTGCCGTTGCAGTGCTCTATGTTCGTCAGCATCTTGATGTTCTAGAGGTCTGACTGCCTCTTGCTGCTCAGGCCTTTGCTTCTCCTGGCGCTGTGCCAACCTGCAATGGGCCTTCCATCTCCTCATCTGGATGAGAGCCATTACCAAGGCAGGGTTGCCTGCAGCCTGCATCATCAATGCTTCAGTGGACCTGTGAACAAATTGAAGTGATACATTTAGTAAGCATGTCCTTTACAGATTTCCCACCATCTCAAAGCCAGCAGGCAAGTGCTAAGCCCTTCACCTGGCATCTATTTGGACAAGGCATCCCCACCCCATCCTTTCCAGGTGAAGGACATCCTGGAGGAGCAGAGATGGGTGTTACTTCCATTCATACATGACTGCACATTGAGACATTGCTCTTTGACCAGGATGATGAAAGCATGTGCAAGAAGCCTCCCTCTGACACTATTCCACTTGTCTCCAACACACTCCACTCTTTAGAGAGACCATTGTTGCCATGGCAGCGTAGAAAGACTAACCACATGAACCCTTGTCAGCCATGACCATTCACCCGGGAGGATGGAAGTTTGGCCACCACCAGCTGTGCCCCTTGGAGCTGCCCTCCACCAGCTTGGAATTCAAATACTTCTTCTTTATTTCTGTGTTTGTTATATATTTCGCAACAGCGTTTTTGATGATCATGGCTGGCAGTATACCGCATCTCCTTGATGTAGAACCATAGAACCATAGAACACTACAGCACAGAAAACAGGCCATTCAGCCCTTCTAGTCTGTGCCGAAATATTATTCCGCTAGTCCCATTGACCTGCACCTAGTCCATAACCCTCCAGACCTCTCCCATCCATGTATCTATCTAATTTATTCTTAAAACTTAAGAGTGAGCCCACATTTACCACGTCAGATGGTAGCTCGTTCCACACTCTCACTACTCTTTGAGTGAAGAAGTTCCCCCTAATGTTCCCCCTAAACCCTTCCCCTTTCACCCTAAAGCCATGTCCTCTTGTGTTTATTTCTCCTAATCTAAGTGGAAAGAGCCTACTCGCATTTACTCTGTCTATACCCCTCATAATTTTGTAAACTTCTATCATATCTCCCCTCATTCTTCTACGCTCCAAGGAATAAAGTCCTAACCTGTTTAATCTTTCCCTGTAACTCAACTCCTTAAGACCCGGCAACATCCTAGTAAATCTTCTCTGCGCTCTCTCAATCTTACTGATATTCTTTCTGTAGTTAGGTGACCAGAACTGCACGCAATATGTCTGACAAATCATTTTACAAAATGGCTTTTGACACAAATTAATGGCTTGTGACTTAAATAGAAGTGTGTAAAGAAACTTTAACCTGTTGTTTAATGTCATGCCAACAGCAACAGCTTGCAATTTGTAACCTACCATGCAACTTGGCTAGCAATGGTACCGTATCATCGAACTATGATTATATTGAACTTAGTTTACTGCACAT
Organism: Cetorhinus maximus; assembly: GCF_964194155.1. NCBI lineage: Eukaryota > Metazoa > Chordata > Chondrichthyes > Lamniformes > Cetorhinidae > Cetorhinus > Cetorhinus maximus. The sequence continues at coordinate 71,044,404 of NC_135888.1, forward strand.
TACAGGGAAATACCAACTCGTTCATAGATATATTGAAATTATTGTGGTAAAGAATTAATATGTAATAAAGTTTAAATTATTCGAAAATCTGCATATGATGTGATTTAACCAGTAATGCCTTACAGTAATATTAATGTGTTTTGCACCAAATGTCATTATGTTCCACTCCCCCACTCGTTCCCTATAGCACTGCAAATTTTTCCCTTCAAGGTATTTATCTAATTCTCTTTTAAAAGTTACTATTGAATTTGCTTTCACAACCCTTTCAAGCAATTATGTAGGAAAGTTTAAGACAGGAAAAATCATTTGCAAAGGGAAACAACAATTATAGGCAATACAGGAATATTTTCATTTAAAATCACTCCAACATTTAAAATGAAGCCTATATTTTGGACTTACTGCTAGTAATTGATCTTAAAATTTCACGGAGGCTTCTGAATTTACACACCTGCATTCAATCTTACTCATTGTTACGCAGTGTCAAAGATACAGCTTGTAGCGTTAGTCCATTAAATAACCAGTTTACACATATTGGCTCATTTATCATATTTTACAATTGAATAATTTTCTCTGTAAACATAGCCTTACATCACTGCTTCAAATGATATTACGTATTCTGCTTTATGTCAACAATAACACATTAAACGAGTTAAGGCAATTTACGAGTTAATTCTAATTGATATTTTCTAATGTACACATGGAAAATAAAGCAGTCAAATTCACAATATGTTCCCAGCATTATCCAGAATGTAAATATCTAAGTTTTTGCTGTACTCATGTCACTGAACTGCATTGTTTACTGCTTGGTTTTAGGGCCATGTTTTTCAGGGACCTGAGGTCAAAGAGCAGTGATCAGCAATGACAGTAATCGAGACTTCTCCTCCTGAGTTTAACCTCTCTGAAATGCTTGTTACTTCATACCATATTGGTATAGAGACAATGGTTGGAATTTTCCATTCTGGAGATGAAGTGTGGTGGCAGGCGGGAAAGTCAGTGTGATTCCTGCTGCAGCAGGGTGGATACTCGCTCTCGAATTTCCACTTTTTAGCTCATTAATTATGCATCAACAAGGAGCTTGTCAAATCCCGTTGCAGGGTGGGCAGTGACTCGTCCACCCCGCCATTACCTCTTGGGCTCAAAGGTCCTGGCACCATAATTAAACGGCACCCACACAGACATTCACTCATTGCAGGACATGTATGGGCTGAACGCCTGTATTACCATGGCAACCAAACACAACAAACCCTCGGACGCATCGTTAAGCGAGGCCTCTCTGGGGGATTCTCCTCCAGGTCACCCAGGAAAGGTGGGGAGGGTCCTCTTTCTAAGGGATGGGAGCAGGAGGCCTGGGCCATGCCAGCCTGGGAGGAGGTTGCTAGGGAGGTCAGCGCCTGTGCCACTCATAAAGGACCACCATGCAGTGCAGGAAAAGGATGAATGATCTGATCCGCTCCACCAGGGTATGTGACGCTTCTACTCACTTCAAACTCACACTTCCATGAGGGAGTCAGGCAGTCTAATGGCTACAGTCCACAGGGATGTCACAATCTACCAGCAGATGGGACATCAGCGCTGCATGTCTGCCAGCTACTTTAAGATCGCTATACCGTTAAGATCCTGCACAAATGGCATTGTAATCCCTCACTGGGAAAGGCTCAGCACACACAATAGGCATGAATGTTTCTGAAATGTTTGTTCATCCATATCGCTCACAATCTATCTGTTTTTATGCAAGACAAGATCACCCAAAATCGATGGGAGAGAGCCAAGACTGGAGGGGGCCCCAAAGCTCAAGATACGCTCCACCCATGAGGAGCAAGCAGCAGAGCTTGCTGGAGAGGACAGAGATCGCTCCTGCATGGAAGACAAGATTAGCCAGTGAGGGTCCATCCAGCATACCTTGGCCACATGCAGACAATGACTGTGAGTGATCTGTTGTGTAGGAGCCTGCCTAGTCAATCACTAATTATCTCTTCTCTCTGTTCCAGCCACCAGCCAGAAAAGGCGGAAGACTTACAGCAAGCACCTCTGCCCCAGCTCCCAGAGCACCTCATATGAGGAGGCAGAGGAAGCATCTGTTGAAGATCCATCACTGCATTCACCTGCACCCTCCACCAGTGGAGATACAGGCAGGTCGGTGGGTCCCATTTCTGGAGTAGACTCGGGTTCGCAATCTGATGATCACCCCACGGATGTGTGCCCAAAGCATGAGGAAGCAGTGACAGGCGAGGCCTCCGACACTCGAAGGACTGCTGGAGCTGGGCCCCCGGAAGTCTGAGTCCATTGATGAGCCTTTGCAATCAGCCCTGAGAGAAATGTTTAAGATGCAAAGACAGGCAGGGGAACATCAGGCAGAATTGTCAGAGGCTGTCAGCAGACTGGACTGAAGGATGGTGAAGTCCGTTCACATTCAATCTGATGTCGTGGCTCCAGCACGGGAGCACATTGACGCCTCCATTGGAAGGGTGGTGGCCACCTTGGAGACCCAGGTCCAGCAGTTTCTGTCAAATTTGTGCTCGGACCTGCACATTGGACACCCAAAGGGAGGAAGAGCGTGAGCCAGGGACCCTAGGGGCACCCACTCAGGATACTCCAAGGGTGTGCTGCTGCTTCAAACCCCTCTGCCTGTGTCCCCATCAACTCCGGCAGGTCAGGCTGAGAAGGCTTCACCTGCCCCAGAGCAGGAGACCCTTAACAGGCCAGGGACATCAAGGCCTCGGGCCTCCTGAAGATGCCAGCCAAAGTCAGCTCAGACAACAGGGAATAACTGTCAACAAGCTGACTCCACCTCTGCTGCAGATGTCAGGGTAGCATCTAGGCCACGTAGAGTTAGGAAAATTAAGAAGTTTTGAACGCACAATGGTGTCATGGGTGTTCATTCACTGTACTAATCTGCACTATTGTAAATAATTTTTGTATTCATCCCTTTCCAAGTCTCAGGTATTGCATGGCTAATCATTGTGATGCAACGTCCCACCCCCAATTATCTCCCATCTTGTCCCTAATTTTCATTAAGTCTATCTCAATCTCATCACAATGAATTGCCTTTATTTCCACATCAGCAACACAAACAAAGGAACTTCCAAATGAAAATTATGTTAGGCAAACATTATTTGGCTTCAGGAGAATTGCTCTTCAAAGTTAGTCCTGCTGCCGTCACACTGAAGTCTGTAGTTTGTGCATGTTAGAAGTATTTGTCATGACCAACGTTGAAGTCTTTTCACCCAAATGCACTTTTCAATGGCTTTTATTTTGTGACTGTGAGGTTTTGGTTAAAGTTGTATTCATCATTGTGCACCATAGCCTTTCATGCCTCCTTGCAGTGTAATTTTGTCTCCGTGTTTAAGGCTGAACATTATTCCTTCCTTAGTTCCCACTCTCCCCATGCATGGTGCTGAGCAATGGAAGCTGGTTCCTCTCGGTGACATTTGAAATATCTGGTAGGCGGGAATCTGTGTGTGATGTCAGAGGTGTGTGCTCATCTTGATGAACCCATCCACTTAACTGTGAGGATCATAGTTAGCTCCTGAAGGGGTGCCTAGCGGTGCTTCATGGAATCCCCTTGAGGGCTCATAACACAAAGCGATATGTGATTAATGGCGTGACTGTGTACTCATTGACTTAGGGCACCTGGAAATGATTGGCCTTTGTGAGGTGGACAATGTTGAGGACTTTTATGGTATGAAAGTGATGCTGCGGCACATCTCCTAAGCACTCAGCTGTATTGCTGAAGGAACTAAGTTATCATTGACTTTTGTGTCAAAACTGACTGGGCCACGTCTCTCCCAAATGCCGAGACATTGCAGGAAGTAAACTTGGCAGGCTTCAGCTGAATGTAGGCTTATGAGTGTTTGCCAATAGTCACACAATGATCCTGCTGAACCGTTCTCTGTGAGGGCAATGCTAACTTAACACCCAGATTTGGGTGCATGCTGTCATGTTAAAGATCACTGCTTCCTGATGTCCGATGGCATCTTGGGGCTCAGTATCAAAATGAGCGTCTGCATTAAACATGCATGAGAACTGGCATTTGGAGAGATGGTGCTGTCTGGATGTAGCTCCCTCTTGAGACAGTCATGCGCTGACCATTGACAAATATTTTTCTTCTTAGAGCCACCTTGCTAAGCTGCTGCCATTCAGCCATGAGTGCATCCATCTGTGCAATAGCTTTTCAGCCTCTTGAAGGAGGCCATGGTCACTGACTTGTTAGCGCCACGGTTGAAAGGACTGCACATAGTTGCTTAAGGGTGTACGCTTGTATAGTGCAAAGCACATTCCACATCAGCTATATGGTCCCTAGGCTACTGCACCCTCCAAGAATGACATCATCGTTAGGGTTGAAGGTGACTAATGTTTCCTTAATGATCATTATAAGATTGTTGACCTTTTGTGACATGTTGAAGATGACAGTGAAGGTGTTGGTCCCCTCCATCAAAGCATGAAGAGAACAGTGCTCGTAACAACTTGTCTTCGCCTTATTCCTCCTGGAATCTTACAGCTATGAGGTTATCACTGGCACTTCTTCCGTGTTATGCCCATGTAATGGCTTCCTCATGTGGCTTGTCTGAATCCTCACCCTCTTCAGATCCATCTCTTTCAACGTTCTTCTCATCTGAGGAGATGTCTAGCTCCTCCATGTCTCCTTGTGGTAAAATATCCCCCCTTTGCAGTGCCAGGTTGTGCAGGGCGCAGCAAACAATGATGATGTGGGATACTGTCTGTGGTGAGTATTGGAGAACCCTGCCTGAGCAGTCCAAACATCTGAAACATATCTTTAAGAGGCCAATAGTCTGCTCTATTAAGGACCTTGTTACTGAATGTGCGGCATTGTATCTCTCCTCAGATGCACTTTGTGGGCAAGTTATTAGCCATGTCTTCAGAGGGTATCCCTTTTCACTAAGGACCCAACCTTCTAAGTGCAAGGCCCCTCAAATATCTCTGGCAGCTGGGAATGACACAAAATGTATGAGCTGTGTAAGCCTCCTGGGTACCTAGCGTAAACATGCATGTTCTGCTTCTGTGATCACAAATTAGCTAGATATTCAGAGTGAAATCCTTTTCTATTAATGAACTCACAGGCTACTGCTAGTAAGCTCTCAAGGCCACATGTGTGCAGGCGAAGGCACCCTGCACTTGTGGAAAGCCTGAGATCACAGCGAATCCCACAGTTCTGGCAGCCTGGCTTGCTTCAACCATGCGGAACTGCATGTAATGGTGAGCTTTATTCAAAAGGGCATCTGTCCCCTTCCTTATGCATTTGTGTGTTGCCAATTGTGAGATATTACAAAGGTTCTCAGTGGAGTTCTGGAAGGATCCGCAGGCAAAAATGTTCAGTGCAGCAGTGACCTTCAGAGCTAACAGCAATGGATGTCCTCCAAGTCCGTGCAGCATCTGTTCTGAATGGAGTATGTGGCAAATATGAGCTACCTCATCCCTAGACAAGTGAAGGCATCTACGGCATTGAGCAGGCTGTGCCAAACATCTTTGTGGATTTGGCCCCTCCTCGTCGGCACCTAGATCTTCCTGGGGCTTTGTTCCTCAAGGTCATGGTCTTCCCTGAGCTTGGCCAATCAGCGATGGGCCCTCCTTTCCTCATTCTAGTCAAAGCTATCGACAAGGCAGCATTGTCTGCAGCCTGCATTCCCCACTCCTCCTTGTATCTGTGAATGGATACAATTGAGCAGTCAATAGGAGTTCCTGTGGAATGGTCTCCCACCATATACAAGACAGGAATGCAGTCTCCAGCCTTTGACTTTCCCTTAGTCTCCACGTTGCATTCTAAGGCCACCCTTTGCAGGATGATATCTTTCTGGAGGACGACTTTCCCCTCTGACATGATTGCACATTCACGACGAGGGTCTTAATTCAGTTCAAAAGACCCAAGTCATTGGGCCCACAGTCAGCCTTGTGTTGGCTGTCCTCCAATGGCCTTGAAAATAGCTATAGATCTATAGATACCCAATCTTTTCACTTCTGTCCTGACTGTAAGCATGGTGCCTTGAATGCCATGAACAGTGCACTGGGAATATGGAGGCTCGTAGGGTCCATGCTGCCTCTGTGCAGCAGATATGGATATTGATTTTTGGACCCTATTTCCATTCTGACATGTCTCTGTAAGGATCTGATGCCAATTAAAAGCATATGAACCTCAGCAACTAAACTTAATGGATTGTCGCCTGAATGCACACCATTAGTAAAGAAGCCAAGCTCATTCACTGTGCATTAGACTCTCAAGTCCAGGTCTCATCTGAGCCATGCTCTCCATGTTTTGAATAGGACAGTTATAAGGTGCCCTTTTCAATTAGCTAAGATTTGCTGTGCTGAATTCCTCCCACATGGCCTGAGACCCCACCCCGACCAATTATTTTCTAGCTTGTTTTTGAGCTGCGTCATTGTAAGGTGAGCTCCAAAATGGTGCTGCTGACCTTCATCTGGAAGAATCTTCCAATATCCCCTATCACCGACCAAGTTCCTCCCATCCTCCTGCGTCCTCACTACCTCCTAACTCCCCTTCCTCCTATCACTATCCAGCCTCCCTGCTATCCTTGAACCCATCATTATACATGTGGATATGCCTGTTCTCTCCCCTGGACCCTTCAATGTTGATGTCCTCGTGCCCTTTGTCAACCTGACCTCTCCTTTTCTCGAGGCCACATGCACCCTGACTTTCTGGGACCCACACGAGAGCATACAGTACGCCCCATAACTTTTCAGCTACCAATTTACAGGATACTATGCCTCCCCTGAACGTGACTCTACATCACAGCACCATGACTCTAATGCCCAGAACCAAAATCCTTAATTCACTGGCCACAGCCTGAACACCATTCTGTGCATGACCATCACTGCACAGAGAGGCTTTGCTTTGCCCAAGACCAGGATAAAGGTATGTATGCCATGTAGAGCCCTCTAACTTAGCTCGCACAGCCCCAGTTTGGTCTCATCAATATGCCCCTGACAGCATGGCCTCAGCCCTTGGACTGTTCAGGACTCTTCCTTGGACAGTCCTATAATTCTTGCCCCAGGACAGCCTTTCAGTACTCCACTCTGTTCCTTGAATACTCCCTTGTCCTGCATCTGTCTTCTTCCTCCCCGCTCATGTTTCACACCTTCCCAGTTCTGCCTCTGTCACCCCTCCCCTCCTGTCTTCCAAAACTGCCCCAGTCCTGCTTCTGTCTACCCCCTCCCCGCCCATATTCCACGCCCTCACAATCCTGCCTCTGTCTCCCCCTTCCCCACTTGTGTTCCATAATCCCCGCCCTTGTCCTGCCTCCGTCTCCCCCTCCCTCGCTGGTATTGCCTCCCATGTCCATCTTGGTACAATTTGTGATTCAGGCACCCGAAATCTCGCAGCAATGCTCTTAAAGCTAAGCGAAAGCAGTGTCCATGTACCTCGAAGTCATTGATGAACTGAAGCTTTCCAGGTGCACGCCACTTATATATAGCCGGGAAACAGACCGTTCTAATTATCCGTTGGCAGGGCACTTAATTTGGAGGGGGACGCAATTCCGGCAAAGCTGGCCTTTTAATGAGCATTCATGAATTGCAAATGCATGCAAGTGTGGCTCCTGACATAGATCAGCAGGAAACTCAACCTGCCTTTAACCCGCCATCAAAGTCGGGAGAACAATATTCCAAATTAATTTCCCACTGGCGGGAAACTGACTTTTTCCATCAAGCCAAATTTAGTGCTCCCACCAGCCATGATTTCCACTGCTGGCAGGAGCAGAAAATTCCGCCCAATATCTAACAGATTAGCTTTTTCAACTTCTACCTGTACGTCGGCTAAAATAATAATTATGGGATTATAATTATGCAACTATGGCACTGTAGCTTTAAATCAATAGGTTGTACCTACCTCAGAAATTGTGACCTATTAATGTAGATTGACCTTGTATCAATGAACCTTGAAACATGTTTGAACTATTCTAGCTTAAATATCAGGAAATGGTAGTAGCTAGAATGTAAACCTACACATCTAACAAAGCAAGGCTTTTTGTCTTTCAAAATAATTTATGAATAATCATTGTGTTTTTCATCGGTTTAAATAATCCATATTGTTGTATCATTATGAACAATCCAGCTTCTGCCAGAATATTCAAATAAATCCAAAAGAACAATTGATTAAATTTACAAATTATGTATTACAATTTTAATATGTCCCAAGTCCTTTTCAAATACTTGTAAGGAAACAAAGCCATTGAGGTAGTTGTGCATAATTGGAGTCACCTTCTTACATTGAGTTTATGTTTGTAATCATGGTCTAATTTATATCAATATCAAACACATCCACAATGAGTCATATTATATTATTTCACTATAAATTTAGTTTACACATCTCATTATATACTTGATTATTTGCAGGCATTTTAGCTAAATTAACTCGACATTAGCTAATCCTACAAAAAATGCCTCTGTGTATGGATTTTATAATTTTGAAAGATTATTCTAGTCAAAAAAATCATCAGAACCAATAAAATAGCCAAATCATTTTTGGCATCATGTCTTATTGAGAATTATTTGTCAATCTGTTTATATAATACCCTCATCTCAAGTTCCATTTAGTTCATCATTGAGTGGGGAATGTTATTTAACATTTAGACTGTAATCTAGAGTAAAAGGGAAAGAGGGGCGATATGTGAGCCTTAAGATTTTAGGAGCTCTGTTTCTTCAATAAGGGTACTACTTTAATAAGGTGTAAGGATGACCAAGGCCCAGTGATCTGGCTCTAAGATAACATTCACCTTAATATACTTTAATGAGGAACAACTCTCAGCTTGAAAGGATAAGGGGTGGGGAAATAACTCTATCGAGGAGAATAGTTTGGAGAGAAAAAAATAGAAAGCAGGTGTTAACTGTATTGACATTATTCAAAGTACACAAGTTACCTGGTCCTAATGGTATGCATCTTAGGTTGTTGAGGGAAACTCTGGTGAAGAAAGAAGAAATTGCATCATTAAATTGCATCTGCCGTATGTCTACCCATTTCACTAGTCTGTTTATGTCCTCCTGAAATCTGCTGGTGAGAGCTGAATAAAAGAAGATCAAGAGAAATAGGAGCAGGAGTAGGCCATTCAGCCCATCAAGATTGCTCCACCATTCAATAAGATCATGGCTGTTCTGATTGCAGCCTTAACTCCATTTTCCCATCTACCCCCACCCTGCCCCACCCCACCATAACCCTTGACTCCATTGTACATCAAAATTCTGTCTAACCCAACCTTGATATATTCAATGTCCCAGCCTCCCTGCTCTCTGCAAGAGAATTCCAAAACATAACAATCCTCTGAGAGAAGAAATTCCTCCTCATCCCCATCTTAAATGGGAAACCCCTTATTTTTAAACTATGCGCCTTAATTCTAGAATCCCCACAGAGGGAAAACACCCTCTCATCATCTAGCCTGTCAAACCCCCTCAGAATCTAATATGTTTTCATAAAATCACCCCTCATTCTCCTGAATTTTAATGAGTACAGACCCAGCCTGCTCAACCTTTCCTCATAAGACAGCCCCCTCATCCCAGGAATGATCCTGGTGAACCTTCTCTGAACTACTTCCAATGCAATTATATACCTCCTTAAGCAAGGAGACCAAAACTGTACACAGTACTCTAGGTGCAGGCTCACCAGTGCCTTGTACAGTTGTAGCAAGACTTCCCTACTTTTATACTCCATCCTGCTTGCAATAAAGGCCAACATTACATTTGCCTTCCTAATTATGTGCTGTGTCTGTAACCTTGGGCAGAAATTTTTGCTCGGTGCGCGCCCGACCCGCTCGAGCATGAAATGACGCACATTGACGTCGGCCAAGCGTGCCGAAATCAACGCACAGTCAGCAGGCACACACTGGAGTCGGCAGCACACCCGCCGACAATTAAAAGGCCTGTTAAGGCCATTAAATAATCAATTAACTTAAATTTTTCACTGCCTGTCCAACCTTACAGTTGGCGGGCAGGTGAAAAAGCCAAACGGCCTTTGCATTTTTTTGGAAACATCATCCACGAGCGGGATGAGGTTTCCAAAAGCAAATAAAAATAAAATAAATGTTTTAAAATTGAATAAATAACATGTCCCTGCTCATGTCACATGAGAGCTATGTTTTATTATATTTTTATTTTCTTCATTTTCTTTTTTTAACGTTTCATCTCCTTCAGGCCTGCTCACCTTCCTTCCCCCACCCCATGCACAGGCAGCGCTGAGCCTTAGTTCTTATCATTCTGATTTCAGGCGGCGGTCGGCTTCCCGGCCGTCCCCAACCACCCCCGCCGAGCCCGCCTGCTAAGGGCAAAATTCTGCCCCTTGTTTTTCATGATTCATGTACAATCTCACCCAGATCTCTCTATACAGCAGCATTCTACAGTGTCTCTCCATGTAAATAATATTCAGTCCTCTATTTTTCCTGCCAAAGTGGACTACCTCACATTTTCCCATATTATACTCCATCTGCCAATGTTTTGCCCACTCACTTAACCTATTTGTATCCCTTTGCAGACTCTTGGTATCCTCCTCACAACTTGCTTTCCTACCAACCTTGTATCATAAGCAAATTTGGCTACAAAGCAATCAGTCCCTCATTCAAGTCATTAATATAGATTGTAAATAGTTAAGACCCCAGCACTGATCCCTGTGTACCTCCACTACAAACCTGAACATTATCTATTTATCCTAACTCTCTGTTTCTTGTTAGTTAGCCAACCCTCAATCCCAGCTATTATATCACCCCCAACACCATGAAATCTTATCTTGTGCAATAACCTTTTATGTGGCACTATGAAGGAAATATAATTTTTTTCCTAATTTAACTGTGCGATACTTTGAAGCAGGCTTGTGGGGGGCTGTGTTTTGTGTGTGTGTGTGCGCGCGTGTGACTAATTTAATTAAACTAAAGACGGTCAGACTGCAAGATTTGAATCATCAAAGGGATTAAATATAAAAAGAGCCATTTTGAAATGGAGAGGGGTGAGCTAAGATGAAGTTCCAGAAGGTGCAGTGTGAATGGAATTTGCATTTACAGATAATTGAGAGGTTGTTTGATTTTCAAAGGGACATGATAAGATGTTTTACAACTGGAAAAATAGATAAGGCTAAGTTATTAAGTTTATTTTTTTCCTGAAAGTGCTGGCCATAATGACAACATGGAAGATTTTTATATCCTGGGAAAAGTAACTTCCAAAGCAAGGGTGAAACAATAGGATTTACAGATCAAAAGGGAGAAAATACATTTAAAGAAAGATGGAAAGCTGTATGCGAATTGGCCATGTGAAATTGTGAAAGATAGACTTTGTGAAGCAGACCTGTGAAAAAGCAACCTTTAGCCACCCCAGAGCAGTGTTCACTTGTTCCAGAGAGCAATGGTTTGTTAAAATCCTTAGAATTCCATTGCCAAGTGAGAGGGAGAGAGAAGCTGTGAAACACCTCCCTTATGGCAACAGTGGGTGCTTGTGATAATATTGCTGGATGTTTTATAGATTAGGAATCCATTTGGACTGTTGCCTGAAAGGGGTGTGTAGTTGGGGGTCTAGTTAAGTAGAAATCTTTTAGGAATTGTTGTAAGACTAAGTTGAACTGTGTAACTGTAATATTGTGTGTTTAAGTTTTCTTTTCTTTTGTTAATAAATGTTTTAATTTAATCTTTAAAACCTCCAAAGGTGGTAGTGGAATCTACTTCTGACTTCAGTGCACAAACCTTCTAGTAATAAATACAAATTGCAAAGTCATTGTGATCGCTTAACCAATGTTCCCTTTGGGATTTTGTCAGCATGGCAAACACCACCTGCCATACCATAACAGGCACATTATTGAATGCTATTTGGAAATCCAAATACTCTACATCTACTGGTTCCCCTTTGTAATCCTGTTCACCCTGCCTGTTACATCCTCAAAGAACTTTAATAAATTTGTCAAACACAATTTCCCTTTCACAAAACCATGTTGATTCCGCCTGATTTTACTATGATTTTCTAAATATCCTGCTACTACCTCTTTAATAATGGGTTCTAGCATGTTCACAATGGCTGTGCAACTATACCTGTGTGCACGCAACATAAAACTCTGTCTTCACTCATCAGTGACTAACTCAAGACTCTCTCACATAGAGGTAGCCCATGCTACTCTGCTATTGGACAATAAGATCATGTGACCTTACATTACAATACTTGTCTTAAAGTTATGTTACATCTCAGATTACTACAATGTTCCAGGCCCTTTTAGTACAGTTAAAGAGCAAATAGGCCTGAGGGAAGGTGGAGAACAAGCTACAAAGAAATGGGTGAATGAGATTAGGATTGAGGAGCCAGGATGATGAGCAAAAAAAAAGAGAACTTCCATTTATACAGCATCTTTCACAACTTCAGGACACCCTAGCCAATGAAATACTATTGTAATGTAGGGAAATATAGCAGCCAATTTGCTCACAGCAAGGTCCACAAAGAGCAATAAAATAAATGAACAATTAAACTGTTTTAGTAATATTGGCTGAGGGATAGGTGTTGGCCAGGACACATTGCTCTTCTGCAAATATTGCTGGGGCAGAGGGTAGACAGGATGTTGGTTTAAAATCTTATCTACAGTACCTCCAACAGTACAACACTCCCTTAATACTGCATTTGAGTCTCAGCGCAGATTATATACTCAAGTCATTGGAGTGGGGTTTCAGCCCACAACCTTCTGATTCAGAGGCAGGTTTGCAAACACTGAGCCACAATGGACACCTGAGGAAGCCATTGAGGTTAAACATCTTGATTTTGAAAACAAACAAATCCACAGGTGTCTCATGTTGGGGTATTGACTCAACAAGCACTTACATTTATATAGTACAATTAATGTGGGGAAAGTTCCCAAGGCATTCAGAGGCACTGTTACTGTGTTTTACTTATGAATAATGCCCTGATGAGTCATCTTTGATTTTGGAAGGCAATAGAATAAACAGTGATGGAGTAAGACTATGGCTTATGTCAAAACAGTGGGCATGGGAGACGGAGAGTTTTTGGGGAAGAGGACATTGAATGTGGTGTAAAGGTAATTAGTGAACAATTGAGATGCTGATTTTGGTATAGTTGGTAGACCCTGGGCGAACAATTGGGGCATTGGGTTACTGGTAAGGGGGCTTGGAGATAGTTTTCTCTTCTGTTAGGAAGAAAGAGCAGAGGGATTAGAGGTAGACACTGGAATGTAAATTGTAAAACACAATAAGAAATAAAAAATCCTGTGAGTACTTGTCAAATAGCACACATGGTAAATGCAAATTGATGTGAACATTCTGCAATTTGGTTGATTTAAATTCAAACTCTGTCATTTTTTAGAAATTGTACATTAAATAAAACAAATGAATCTCCAATTACCATTATCTGTAATTGAAGATATTTCATACAGATTCCATGTTCTCAGGTCTACATGTTGCTGTTCCAGTATTTTAATACCTCATTAAAAAGTAAATCTCATCTGAGGGATTGTGCTAATACTGATTTCAAGTCATTTATAGTCATTAGCTTTAATCCATTATTCAAGTTAGTTAACTTTCAGCCAGCTGGAGATTCTCTGTGGTCAAAGTTTTATGGCTACAGGGCTTTACTTTTACTTATAATATTTTGCACATTTTAAAGTTTCACTTGAAAGATATTTTCCAGTCATTAGAGTTCATGGAGTAGATTATATAAGATCATTAGAAATAGGAGCAGGTGTAGGCCATCCTTGAGCCTGCTTTGCCAGTCAATAAGATCATAGCTAAACAGTTTGTGACCTTAACTCCACTTTACTGCATGTCCACCATATAATCCTTGATTCCCTTGTAGATCAAGAATCTGTCTAACTCAGCCTTGAATATATTCAAAAAGCTAAAAGCTACTGCGGATGCTGGAAATCCAAAACAAAAACAGAATTACCTGGAAAAACTCAGCAGGTCTGGCAGCATCGGCGGAGAAGAAATCAGTTAACGTTTCGAGCCTTCATGGCCCTTCGGCAGAACTGAAGCATAGTTAGAAGAAGGGAGAAATATATATATATTCAATGACTCAGCCTCCACTGCTCTCTGTGGAAGAAAATTCCAGAGACTATCGACCCTCTGAAAGAAGAAATTCCTCCTCATCTTCGTCTTAAAAGGAGACCCCTTATTTTCAAACTGTGCACCTTAGTTCCAGACTCCCCCACGAAGGGAAACATCCTCTCAGCATCTACCCCATCAAGCCTCAGAATCTTATATGTTTCAATACGATCACCTCTCTTTCTTCTAAGCTTCACAGGGTATAGGCCCAACCTACTCACCTTTCCTCATAAGACAAATGCTTCATCCCAGGAATCAGCCTAGCGAACCTTCTCTGAACTGCTTCCAATGCAAGCATATGCTCATTAAGTAAGGAGACCAAAACTGTACACAGTACTGTAGGTGCCATCTCACCAAGGCACTGTACAGTTGTAGCAAGACTTCCCTATTTCTATATTCCATCCTTCTTACAATCAAGGTCAATGCTCCATTTGCCTTCCTAATTACTTGCTTTACCTGTATGTTGACTTTTTGTGATTTATATACAAGAACACCCATATCCCTCTGTATGACTGCATTCTGCAGTCTCTCTCCATTTAAATAGCGTTCTGTTTTTCTGTTATTCCTGTCAAAGTGGACAACCTCACATTTTCTCACATTATATTCCATCTGCCAAATTTTGCCCACTCACTTAACCTGTCTATATTCCTTTGCAGAGTCTTTCTATCCTGCCAAGGAGCCTGTTACCACCCCCACCAGTGACTTCTTTCCATTGTTATTTCTTATTTCCAGCCAAACTGATTCTACATTTTGATCCTCCAAACCAAGTTCATTTCTCACTACTGTACTGATCTCATCTTTTACTAACACAGCTACCCCACCTCCTTTTCTTTTCTTCCTGTCCTTGCAAAATGCCAAATACCCCGGAATATTCAGGCCCCAGCCGTAGTCACTTTTCAACCATTTCTCTGTAATGGCTATCATGCCAGACTGATTTATTTCTATTTGTGCTGTCAATTCATCCATTTTGTCATGATAAAGAATCTTTAATTCTGTCTTTTTACCATTTTTCCCTACTCTGAATTTATTTGCTGGTGCATTTTTATGTTTGTAAGCTCTGTCCCTTCCTCTCACATTCTGGTTATTATTCACTGTGTTGCTACCCTGCACTACTGCCTTGTCCTTCCTCTTCAACTTTCTAAATCTCCTCTCATGTGAACCCTTCCCCACAACCCCCCACCCCTGCACCCCCCCTCTCCCACTATTTAGTTTGAAGCCCTCTCTCGTTATGTGATTCATCAGCCCACTGGTCCCAGCATGGTTCAGGTAAAGGCCATTCCAACAGTACAGCTCCCTCTTTCCTCAGTGCCAGTGACCCACAAATCGAAACCCATTTCTCCCACGCCAATCTTTGAGCCAGGCATTCAACTCTCTGAGATAAAAGCAAAAAACTGCGGATGCTAGAAATCCGAAACAAAAACAAAAATACCCGGAAAAGCTCAGCAGGTCTGACAGCATCTGCGGAGAGGAATACAGTTAATGTTTCGAGTCCGTATGACTCTTCACCAGAACCCAGCATTCAACTCTCTGATCTTGGTCTTTATGGTTTGCAGTAGAAATAGACTTGATGGATTTCTTTAGTTGCATGTTATGTTGTAGCTTATTTGTGTATTTTCTTTCTTTCTTGGCCTTATTCTAACTCCTTTTTCTTTTCCTTTATCACTTCCCAGGCTATATACCCCAACTCGAACTAAAAGGTCAAGTTACTGATTAGAATTTTTTATGGCTGCATAAGTATCCTTTTGTGGCCTGCTGCTATAGGCGAAAAGGAGGGGCAAAGCACAATTGCCAGGATTGTAACTCAAATCCCATAGTCCATAGATGATGGTGGACAGGTGCTTGTTTAGTTTGAATTCTGGAAGTTGGTGTCCATGAACTGGCCCGGTGCCAGTTGACATTACTAAATGTTATTGCTCTGACATTACAGGAAAATCATAAACTTGTTCTAGTTCTGCTGCTGGGAGAAAATCACCAGATTTAGCAGGAATAATAGGGTGAAGTGACTGCATGGACAGCAGTTTCCCAGAATCCAAACTAATGAACGCCGGGGTAAAATGGCACATGTACGGCATACAATCATGTGTATATGAGGTCACTCACTAATACCTGCTTTCAAATAATCAGCAAGCTACGTTTAAATAATGAATAGCTCTCTGCAGTACAAGTGTTCCTGCAATGCTTGTATTAGTTCTGGAATTTGGCAGAAATTATCCTTGTGCTTGTGCTGTGCAGCGAACAAGATGTTTAAGCTTCTGAAACCCTGCAGTCAAAAGAAATCCCACATATAAATTCAGAGAGTGAATTGATTCTCCACCAAATACCCTGCCTTATTCAAGTACATAATACAGAAATAATATCTGGATCCTTTGGGACAATCAGGAGCTGCAATGTGGCCTCTTTTAGGAGAAACTTAAGAACCTTAAACAATACCTTACTGACTAGTGTAATAACTCAATGCTCGACCACAAATTTTCAAAGCATATAGCCGGGTGGTATTTAGATCAATTTACAACCAAATATTAGGATTATATGAATAGAAAAAAACAACTTTACAACTATTGAATTAATAATCATGTAGTTGGAAAAGAAAATGATCCAAGATACTGCAATTATAATAACAGTGGACATGACTAATGGATTGACTTTCTCACCACAAAAAATAAACGTTTTGCCCCTTCTTTAACCACCAATCAATTTGCCTTATCTTTGAAATTGTTCATCTGATATTCCATATTCCCATGAAGTACACATCTGTTGCTCCTATGCTAACAAGTTCATCAGCAAAGATAAAGGAGCCAGGAAAAGCTTCCTGTATATTGATAATTTATCACTGAGTTCTTGAATATATTATTGTACAGGTAATAAGCTACAAGACCTTAAGTGGCATATCTGGACAACTTATGAAAAATCTAGTTACAGAGTCTGTACGAATTTATCCTTTGCATTCATACAGATTTTAATTCTATTTATTTTATTACAGTGCTCAATTAGCAGTTTTTGTTTTTAAAAAGTTATCTTCTAAGTGAATAATTTTAAAGTACTGCAATTTTAATAAGTAAATTTTCCTTTTACATAAGTATATGCTGTTCTAATTGAAGTTAGTCGGTTGTAACATTTAATTTATACTGAGTATGATAAATGTTCAATTAATTTTTTTTCACTCAGATAATTTTTAATTAGTAGACTCTTTTAGTTAATAATAAACCTAGTGAATATCAAGAATTCTGAAGCCATTGTCTTTGACCCTCACCACAAACTCAGTACTATTGCAATTTACTCCATCCTCCTCAAAACTCATTGTCTCAGGCTGAGCCAGAATGTGCACAACCACAGCTTCTAAATTGGCCTACTATACTCTGCATCACATAGACTTCTTGCTTCCATCTTTGTAACTTCAGCACCTCCATACTTACCTAAGCATAGAGGCCAGTAAGCCCTCATCCATGTCTTTGATATCTCTAGACTCGATTATTCTGTAAAAAAAATATATTTTTTTCAAATATGACTTTGGGATACTGTGAAGCAGGCTTGTGAGGGCTGTATGTAAGTTGTGCATGTTTGTAACTAATTTAATTAGACGGAAGAAGGTCAAGCTGCAAGGTTTAAATCATCAAAGGGTTAGGTGTAAAGCAGGCATTTTTGAAGTGGAGATGAATGAGCTAAGATGGGATCCCAGTAGATACAGCATGAATAGGAATTTGCATTAGGAGATAGATGAGGAGTGAAGATTTAGCTATTGAATTTCAAATAGAGGAAAAAGGAAGTTTTACAACTGGCAAAGATCATAAATAAATAAAGCAGAATTATTACGTTTATTTTTCCCAAAAGTGGTTGCCATAAAGACAACATGAAAGATTTTTAGGTTCTGGGAAAGGTAACTTTCAAAAGAAAGTTAAGAAAACTTAGAAAGGCATGGATTGATAAGGGATGGTCTGCATGGTTTTGTTAGTGGAAGATTGTGTCTTACTAACTAATAGAATTTTTTCTAGAGGAAGTAACAAAGAGGATTGATGAGGGTAGTGCAATGGATATTGTCTACATGGATTTCAGTAAAGCATTTGACAAGGTCCCACATGGCAGACTGGTCAGGAAAGTGAGGTCTCATGGGATACAGGGGAAGGTGGCAGTTTGTATCCAAAATTGGCTCATTGACAGGAAACAAAGGGTAATGGCCGTTGGACATTTTGCAAATGGAAAACAGTTTCCAATGGTGTTCCACAGGGCTCAGTGTTGGGGCCCTTGCTGTTTGTTGTATATATTAATGATTTAGGCTTAAATGTGGGAGGAATGGTGGGGAAATTTACAGATCACACAAAAATTGGCCATGTAGTTGATCGTGAAGAGGATAGCTGTTGACTCCAGAATGGTATCAATGATTTGGTTGAGTGGGCAGAGAAGTGGCAAATGGAATTCAATCCATAAAAGTGTGAAGTGATGCATTTGGGGAAGGCAAACAAAGCAAGGGAATACTTAATAAACAGGAACTTATTGAGAGGGGTTGAAGAAGTGAGGGACCTTGGAGTGCATGTCCACAGGTCCTTGAAGGTGGCAGGACAGGTGGACGAGGTGGTCAAGAAAGTAAATGGAATGCTTTCCTTTATTGGGTGAGGTATTGAATACAAAAGCAGGGATGTAATGATGGAACTGTATAAAATGCTGGTTAGGCCACAACTGGAATTTTGTGTACAGTTCTGATCATCACATTACAGGAAGGATGAAATTGCTCTGGAGAAAGTGCAGAGGGGATTTACAAGAATGTTGCCAGGGCTTGAAAATTGTAGCTATGAGGAGAGATTAGATAGGCTAGGGCTGTTTTCCTTAGAACAGAGGAGGCTAAGGGGTGACCTAATTGGGGTGTACAAAATTATGAGGGGCCTAGATAGTGTAGACCAGAAAGACTTGTTTTCCTTAGCTGATGGTTCAATTACTAGGGGACATAGATTTAATGTGATTGGTAGAAGGATTAGAGGGACATGAGGGAAAGGTTTTTCACCCAGAGGGTGGTGGGCATCTGGAATTCACTGCCTAAGGTGGTGGTTGAGGCTGAAATGTTCAACCCATTTAAAAGGTATCTGGATCTGCATCTGAAGTACTGTAACATGCAAGGCTATGGACCAGGTGCTGGAAAGCAGGATTAAAATGAGCAGCTAGTTCTTTTCTCTCTTTTTGGATGGTGCAGACACGATGGGCTGAATGGCCTCTTTCTGCACCATAACTTTTCTATAGTTCTATGGTTCTGTGAAAAATAGGTTTAAAGATAAAAGGGAAAAATATATTTAAGGAAAGATTGAAAGCTGTATGAGGTGTGTGGCCATGTGATCCTGAAGAGTGTGCTCTGTGAGCACAGTCCTGTGAAGGAAACAGCTTCTAGCCACCCCAGAAAAGTGTCTGGTTGTTCCAGAAAGCAAGGTTTTGTTAAAAGTTTTGGATTTCCATTGTTGAATGCGAGGGAGAGAAAAGTTTGTTAAAAACTTCCCTTATAGCAACAGTGGGTGTCTTGCGGTAATATTACTGGATGTTTTATAGATTAGGAATCTGTAGGGACTGTTGCCTGGAAAAGGGTGTTAATTTGTGAGTCTAGCTAAGTAGAAATCTTTTGGGAAATGTTATAAGACTAAATTTAACTCTGCAACTGTAATCTTGTATGTTTAAAGTTTTTTTTTGTTAATAAATATTTTAATTGACTATTTAAAATCTCCAAAATGGTAGTGGAAACTTTAGTTTTGACTTCAGTACACATACCTTCTCATAATAAATACAAATTGCAAAATTGTTGTGACAGCCTGACCAAGTTTCCCTTTGTGATTTGGTCAGCGTGGCAAATACCACCTGTCAAATTATAAGATTCTAATTATCACCTGGCTGATCTCAAATCCTCTACCCTCTGTAAACTTCAGCTCATATAAAACTCTGCTGCCTGTACCTTATCTTGTACCAAGTCCTATTTAACCATTATACCTTTCCTTGCTGATTTAGATTGGTTCCTGGTCTCTCATTGCCTCAAATTTCAAATTTTCATCCATTCATGTTCCTTTCCCAACTCTGTAACCTCCAGCACTTACACCACCTCTCACCTGCCCACCAACCCCACAACCTCACCCCCTCCTCCACACCAACTCTACGTTCCTCTGGTTCTAAGATGTTATGTTTTCTGCTGCTCTTCAGCCCACTCTTTGTAGCTGTGCCTTCAGGCACTCAGACCCCATACTTTGGAATATTGCCTCTAGAATGCCTTTACAACTCCCACTTGCCCTTTAAAACCCTCTTTAATATTCATCTTTTTGACAAAGCCAATAATGTTTTTATCATTTTAGAATACCTTGAGACATTTTTATGATAAAGGCATGAAATAAATGCAAATTATTGCTGCTTATGAATAATATGGACACAATATTTTCCTGATTCTTTTTTGTTTTTTCATATGACCCATATTATCCTGACTCAGAGGGTTGGACAGATGATATATGCTTTATGCCTCTGTTATTTATTAAACAGTGAATAGAAAACATGTTTCAGCAGGATGGTAAAGTGTTTTTCTTCCTCTCAGTGCATCCCATTGTTTGCTCAGTCAAGAATACATCTCACCAGGTTTACAGCAGTGAACCTGTATATCACTTGTCCAAGGTACATTGCACTAATCTACAAACAAAAAGGCCGTTTTAGCAAATACAAACATTGTTACTTTTTCTAGTTATGCCGCGGGTTGCATTTTATTCCTGGTAAGCCTTAATGTAATTCTATTTATAAAGTATCCTTTCATATTTTCATTCAAATTCAAGCCCAGTGTAAGTAGTTTCCATCGGGATAGCATTTCAAAAGAGTGAGTCGGAAACAAAATGAAAGGATGAGTCTCCCTTGGGTACTGTATAGCTTTGGAACAACCTCTAAATAATTAATGTCACTACCATTGGCAACCGTACTTGATAGCTAAATCCTAGTTTCTGAGTCAGCAAAAGTAAACATTGCTCTCGTGGACTTGAAACAAAAATGGTGATGTGAGGGATTTTACATTCTGATCCTAAATGCAGATGACAAGTGCAATTGAATGTATTCTATTGATCTTATTCAACTTACTTTTTTTGAAAATTGCTTACAAAAATAAGCATATACTACATGAAGTAAGTACTAGACAGTCAATGTAAGCAATTAAATAAAAATATATGCAACATAATATAATTGTAATGTCTAAAAAATCTAGTTGAATTTTTTGAGGAGCTAACTAATGTGGTAGATAAGGGAGTGTCTATGGGTAGTGTAGATCAGAGCAATAAGTTGCAAAGGGACAGTGATGGATTGAGGACTGAATTTAATGCAGGTGGCAGTGGCCCCAAAGGCAGGCCTGAAAGCCCAGGGTTACCCATTGGACAATTAACTGCCTGGAATTGGGCGTCCTGTTCCCTTAAGGGGGGGGAGATCCAGCCTCCAGAGCTGCTCCAGGAGTGGTGCCCATGGCTGGGACTGCACCATCAATTTGTCTTTTTAATTATTTTGTTGTACCTGTCCAATTAGCTTTTAGTGATTTCTGTGCTTGGACCCTTAACTATCTCTACTCTTCTACATTCCATAACTTCTGATCATTATTTCAGCGGCTGGGAAGGTTGAGGACACCTTCCCACCCAGAAGCCAATTGAGGCCCTTAAGTAGCCAGTTAGGGGCCACTTAAGGGCCTCTTCCCAATGCCACATGGGGAGATCATCCAGTAAAAGCTGGCAGCATTCCTGTGGATTCAGGGTGGTAGCATCCTGATTGGATGCAGCCCCCCCACCCCCGGCACCATCAAAAAGGACAATCCCTGGAAACACCTCCCCCTGCCCTCACCAATGAGCCCCCTCAGCTTTCGGTTCTTGCCTGACTGCCCCCTGCAACCCCGACACCACTCAATCAGGTTCCAGGGCAATGCCCATGATGCTGTCCTCAATCTTCCCAGCCACTGTGGTAATGGCACAGCGTTGGGAACGTGACAGACACTACGCCCCTGACTTCTCTCCCGATTCTATGGCCACTCTCCATGCCGGGACCGGCTCCCACCGCAGCATTAAATTCTGCTCTAACTGTATGGGCAAAACTGGCTGATGGAGTTCAGAATGGCGAAGTGTGAGATCATCCATATTAACCTCAGAAAGATAGATCAAAATATTTTCTAAGTGGTCAGAAGCTATGGAATGTAGAAGAGTAGAGATATTTAAGAGTCCAAGCACAGAAATCACTAAAAACTAATGGACAGGTACAACAAAATAATTAAAAAGGCAAAGAGAATGTTGGCCTTTAACTCAAAGAAACTGGAATACAAAAGGGATGGAAATTAGGTTACAATTACATATTGCTCTGGCTACATCTCATTTAGAGTATTGCATTCTGTTTGGGGCATTGCAACTCAGGGATGATATATTGACCTTGGGGAGGATGCTGCAGATTAGCCAGATTGATACTGAGGTGAAAGTGGTTAAATTATGAGGACAGGTTACACAGATGAGGACAGGTTGCATAGGCTAGGTTTCTATTTCCTTGCTTATGGGAAGTTAAGCGGTGATCTAATTGAGGTATTTAAGATAATTAAAGGAATTGAGAGTGTAGCTGGGAGAAACTATTTCTTCTTGGAGGGTGTCCGAAACAAGGAGGTATAACCTTAAAGATAGAGCAAGGCTATTAAAAGTTGATGTCAGGAAACATGACTTCACACAAAGGGTGGTGGCAGCCTGGAACTCACTCCACCAAAAAGTGTTTGAGGCTAGATCAGTTGAAAACTTTTAAACTGAGATTGCTAGATTGTTAGGAAAGGGTATTAAGGGTTTGAAACCAAAGCAGGTAGATGAGGTTAAGGTACAGATCAGCCATGATCTAATTGAATTACAAAATATGCTCAAGGGCCTAAATGGCCTACCCTGGTCACATACAATAAACCGCAACAGATGGCTAGGTGGGTGTTGAAAATTAATTATAAATACACAAATATATTAACTGTATAAGTACAGGAGTATAATAATCCAATTGTTATGCCATGCACTACAGTTCATCAAAACAAACACTGATTATATCTGAAGATCATGTATTTTTTCAAAGCACAGCCACTTGACCTTAAATCTAAATTACCTTTCTTTCCCTTAAGATGCACATAACTCTTTTGCAGACCTTGGAAACCAAACTGGTGGCATTATTTTGGAAAGGCGAAGATCAGAATTGAGGACTTACCTATGTGACTGTGACAAAGGTAATCTCTTCTCCCTCATCCTTCTCGACCTGTCTGCAGCCTTTGACATGGCTGACCACACCATCCTCCTCCAACACCTCTCCACTGTGGCCTGGGTGGGATTGCTCTCACGTGGTTCCATTCTTATCTATCTAATTGTAACCAGCAAATCATTTGCAATGGCTTCTCTTCCTGCTCACATGCCATTACCTCTGGTGTACCGCAAGGATCTTGTCCTTGACCCCCTCATATTTCTCATCTACATGCTGGCCCTGGCGACTTCATCCAGAGGCATAGAATTAATTTTCATAACGACACTGATGATGCCCAGCTCTACCTCACCATCCCTGTCTCAACTCCTCCACTATTGCTAAATTATCAGATCGCTTATACTGGATGGGTACTGGAAGGTACTGGTTGAGCAGAAATTTCCTCCAATTAAATTAAATGGATAAATTTATGAATTGATAGCACAAATGGAAATAAATGGGCATGATCTGGTAGCTATGACTGAGACATGGTTGCAAAGTCACCAAGGCTGGGAACTGCACATATAAATGAGGTAGACATAGGGATCCAGAAGGTAGCACTGGAGGCGCCTCAGGGATGACTGAAGCCATTGTTTTCATTCCTTGCTCCAAACTTTATTCCCTAACACCTACTTCATCCCTCTCCATGGCAACAGGATGAGGTTAAGTCAGTCTATTTGCAACCTAGGTATCACATTTGATCCTGAGATGGGCTTCCGATCTCATGTTCATGCCATCTCTCAGATCATCGTTTGTACCTCAGGGAGATTGAAACGCTGTTTCACGCGCATGTACGAACTGCGCGCTAGACACGACTCTCCCTCCCCCCCCCACCGCCCGCACAGGCAGCGCTCAGCGCTGCTGCTCGCGTACCACGCAGCGGGGGCCATAATTGGCCAATCTGCTTGAAATCGCGGTACGGAGCCAATCACAGGCGGCAGTCGGCTCCCCGAGCCTGCCCGACGTGGGAAAAATTCAGGCCCAAATGCATTATTTGAGTTGTACTATTGGATATGCAGAGTATTGTTGATAATTATTGTTATTATGACATCCCATGTTTGATGTCAGATATTTCTCTTTTGAAAAATAGCGGCTTCCATTCCTGTAGTGCCTTTCATAACCTCAGGACATCATAAAGCACTTCATAACCAATGACAGTAGCATGGAGGCCAGTTTCAACATAGTACTTAATTCAGGAATTTGGTGGGTGAGGGAATTCTGAGTGTTTTAATGTTGATCACACTGAAATCTAGTGAAGGTTGGCATTTAGGATTTAGCTTAACTTTAACTTATAGGGTGGAAGTTTCCGAGCCCGCTGGCGGTGGGTGTGATAGGTGGCGTGTGCGGAAAATATGGCCCGACCTGCTTCACGACAGCGTGAAGGTAGGTCCCGATCGTCCATTCAGCTCGCCAAGGGTGGGCTGCATTTCTTGCCATCGGTTGGCGGGGAGATAATTGTAATAAATTAGCATATAATTAAAAGGCCATCCCGCCAGGCTCTTGGAACCCCACCGTATCGTCTGTCCACGTCAGCGGGAAAGCACGCTGACCTGTTTCACAACAGCACGCAGGCAACATGTACTTGGCGGCCTTAAATTTGGGGGAACTGAGGTGAGTGAGCAGCAGCATTCTCCACAGCTCACCTGTTGTTTACAGGCCTCAGAGGCGCCGGTGGGGTGGGGGGGGCGGGGTGGGTGCGGTATCTGGCATCTGATGCCCGGCACCCCAGGTGACTGCTGAGGGGGATGTCCAGGGGCAACTGCTGACCAGCCTCAGAGGTGACCGTTGTCGGTGGCGGAGATGGTGTGGTCAAGTGCTGCCCTAGCGCTGCACATAGCCTCTGAGAATGTCTGACTCCTGTCTGGCCAAGGCAGGTCGTTTGCGCTCCATTATCAGGACCATCTCAGAGGCGCAGCCATGAAACTTTAGACGCATCTGATGCTGTGTCCGCCTTCAGCATCTCAGCCCTTCAGGTGCTGGTGCACAGCATCACTAGTCGCAGGTGCTGGTGTGATGGGGGCCAGCCCCACCTTAAAGGTGCTGAGAACACACAGAGAGAATGAGAGAACTCTGTGCTGCCTGCCCACTACATTCTGGCAGCAATGACCAGCACTACCGAGGTGCAGACATCAGTAATGTTTCCAGGGAGTGTGAGGCTAAACCATCACTGTGGCCTGAAGGCTGCACAGGGAAGATCCCTGGACTGAGACACCTGCCTTTTATCTTGTGCAGAAAGGTTTCACATCTGAGTGACAAGAACACTGCTCATCAGAACAAGGAGCCACAGGCAGGGTGAGATTCTTAGGAGTTTATTGACAATAGTGAACAGTATGTACAAGTGATCAACACCTGTGCCCAGGCTGTGCAACTAATTTTAACTAACTTTCCTAACCCTGCCGTTACATCTTGGTGCTCCCCGGACATCCACAGCAGAGGTGGAGGCAGCCTGCAGACTGTCTGTGATAGCTTTGGTGAGCGTCATATGGAGGGCTGAGACTTGGTGGGCCCCAGCCCGCTTTCAGTGTCCTTCTGTGTGGTAGTGGCACCCTTCTCGGCCTGTGAAGCTGGATCTGCGGAGGTCACAGGAAGAGGGGAGTCAGATGGGCTGGTCACTCCCTGGGTGGATGGCCCCGGAGTGTGCACCTTCTGATCCTCCTCCCTATGGGTGCCAGGGAGCCCCTGGCTGACTCCGTGAGTGGAAGGGGTAGCTGGAATGAGATCGAGCTGCCCAGCACCTCTATCGCTTACACACTGTTGGAGGCCAACTGTGGCATCAGCGAAGGGATTAAGCCCATGAGTGACGTCCTGGACCAAGGTCTCCATGACGGCTGCCATCCTGCCAGTCTTGACCTCGGTGCGTTGCAATGCTGGTGCTATCACCTCAGCCTGAAGACGGACGGACTCCTACATTGTGCCTTGCAACCTGAGGAGTGCAGCGAACATCCCTTCCTGAGCTTGCCTTTGCAGCTCCAACAACTGTGACACGATTGAGTCCAGCGGTCCATCACCTGACTCGGACTCAGCAATGTTCTGGCCTCCAGCAGTCTTCCCAGTGCCAGGGACCTGGGAAGTCCCTGCCTCCGCCTGCTGTGGATCAGAAAGTGCAATATGCTCATCAGATTGTGATCCCGAGGCTACTCTAAAGCTAGGTCCCACCAAGGTGTATGTCTCTGTGCTGGTGGAGGATGTGGGTGGGCGCTGTGATGGGACTTCAGGGATGGTGCCTTCAGATTTCTCTTCAGAGGTTTCTTCGGGGCTTGATTGGAAGCCCTGGGTCATGGACTCTGTCGGCCTTTTGGCAGATGCGCCTGCGAAAGCAAAGGGAGATAATTAGTGCATGGCAGTGGCCTGTGAAAGAGGACACATCATTCACAGCATGGTTGTCTGATGGATGTTGCACTGCTGGGCCCTCACTTGGTAGAGCAGCGCCGGCCTCACCGTCAGCACAGGTCCGGTCCCGGTCATCGCCGGCCAACTGGATGGCTCTGTTTTCGAATTTTGTCAGAACTTTGAGCTCCGGCATCCCTCCACCTGTCTGCTTTCCCTCCTGTTGTGAGCCAGTTTGTCCTGCATGGATAGAGATGGGGAGAGTGTATCAAGGCGCCTGCTGGGCCAGATGATAAGTATGCCTGGCCTGTTTGGGGGGTGAGTGGTCCCATGGACAGGATGAGGACAATGATGCTGTGTGTGTGAAAGAGCGAATGGTGATGTCCTTGCACTGGCAATGAGTCAGGGCGCTGTGGGTGTGTGATGGGTTTGTGAGTGATGAAAAGAGTGATTTACCCTGGCGAAATGGAGGAGATTATTCGTCCTTTTGCGGCACTGGGTGGCTATCCTCCTCTGCAGGGCGTTTGCGCTGACCACTGCTGCCACCACCTCCCAAGCCGGGTTGGTGTCTTTGCTGCCCATGCTGCAGCCAGAGCGGGGGTAGAGCAAATCCCGTCGGGCCTCCACGGCATCCAGCAGTCACTCGAGGGACCTGTTGTTGAAGAGGGGGTCTGCAGTCTTTTTTCCTTTGCTGGCCATTTCTTCCGCACAGTGGTGGCGAGCTGGCGGCGATGAGCGCTTTGCTGGTGGCTCCCTTTAAAATATGGCGGCCGGCATGATGCAACAGCAGGATGATGGCAAGCTGATGAATGAGAGCCCGTTCGCCATGAAAATGGTGTGTTGAGCGGGAGTAAATAAATAATGAGGCAGGCTCGGGACAATACAACATGAAAACCCGCCATTTTCGTCGGCAGGTAGGATTCCATTTTACCTGCCCACTGCTGCACTTTGTGCAATTCTGGGAAAGTCCCACATATAGTTTCTTTCACACCGTTAGCCTGCGGTAAACAAGCTGCCTGCAAATGGCAGCTGCACAGTCAATTAGGTGACCAGTTAGAACTGGTTACCTGGTCAGCTAAACAGGAGGCTTTTTCTAATGCACGGAGTAATTGCACGGAGGCCAACTTGAAGTAGAACAGATTCAATAGAGTGGTACCTTGGCCATTTGGTGCATTGAGGGAAGAAGTGCTGATCTGGTCTATTACAAGACAGGAGCAGTCCAAAAGAGGGAGAGAGACAGTGAGAGCTGAAAGCTGAAGTCTGGGGAAATTGATTAGATGAACAGGGAGATGATTCATTAGAGAGTTTTACATTTCTGTTTCTCTACACTGGAGTTGTCATTTAAACTAGAATCAGGGAAGTATAAGTACTGTATTAAATTTATAGCTTAAGTAGTTAAACTAATTAATATAACTGTAAATAAGCATTGAGTGATATTTCAAAACTTGAACCCCTAATTAGTTAAGCAAAATACAACATGGATGGCAGGGGAGGTGATGTGTTGTAGCTGTAGCATGTTGTTCAAATGGTGTGTCCACAGCGACCACATTTGTAGTTCCCAGCCTTGGTAACTTTGCAACTGTGTCTCTGTCATGGCTACAATATCATGCCCATTTATTTCTATTTGTGCTAATGGGTCGTAACTTGCTCAGTGTGGCAGTGTCAGATTGCCACTCCATGCCCACTTATTTATGCCAAATTTCTTCCATGCCTGTCTCGCCTGACCTTCCAACTGAGGCCAGGTGAGACCCAGGCAGCGCAGTTGTCTCTGAAGCCCAGCGTTGAAGTGTAAAGGAGGACACACCCCCTTTTTATGGCTTTAGCTGCCATAAAGCAGGTTAGTTTTAAGGTTCCATTGAAATTGACAGGCCAGGGAAAAGGTAAGTGCCTAAGGTAAGTGAAAAGGATTTGGGGGGTGGGGGTGTGCGGAGGTTGGGTGGGATGCGCCGGGGGCAGGGGGGGCAGGGTTGTACATCGGGGGGTGGTGTTGGGGAAGTTGGACATTGGGAGGGGGTGCAGCAGGCCGGACATTCGGGGGTGCTGGGGGATCGGACATTTGGGGGTTTGGACACCCAGGGAGGGGGGCGGTGCTGGGGGTGGTCGGACATCGGGGAAGGGGTGCAACCGGCCAGACAGTTGTGGGGGTGGGAGGGGTCGGACATCGGGAGGGCTGGGGTAGGTCGGACATCGATAGGGGCTGGGGCGGGGTGCAGTCAGACATCGGAAGGGGGTGGAGCGGGTTGGACATTCGGGGATGTGGGGGACTGGGAGATCGGACATCGGGAGGGACTGGTGGGGTTGGATTTCGGAGGCGGCTGGTGGGGTCAGGTTGGAGAGTAAAAGTCGGGCCCGCGGAGCCGGTGTCAGCTGAGGAGTGCCGTACAGGTGGGGGGATTCCCATGTGGGGGTCAGCGGGTGGGGAATACTGTGAGAGGGGGTGGTTAGTCAGGGGTGGGGGTCTGTGGGGGGAGTCCCATGGGGGGATTGGCCTGGGTCTTTACACTTGTTACACATAAGTTAGAAGAGGTTTTAATTCTTCTAACTTTTTCTGGGTAACTAATGGTGTGACCCTGGCAGAACCATCCAAAGTTTGAGATTTAAATTGCATTTTCAGATGGTTCCCAGTGCAGCACAATTGTCTAGAGGAAGTGTGCACTTCTGGGAAATTGCCGTGCAAACCCTTACCTAGGAACTTCCCAGAGGGATTCCCCAACGCATCTTTGGGGTACTCCCCAAATCCGACACTGAGGAGCTCGGAGGTTATGGCCCAATAATTCATAAATTCATCCATCTTGTTATAAATACTTCATACATTCAGATAAAACTTGAGGGACATGGGTTCAGAGTTGATGAGCTGGAGACTAAGCTTCGGACACAACATTGCATCAGGGAGGGAGAAGGTTTTGGGGATATTTAGTTCCAGGAGACAGCCACAAACTTAGATTATGCACTTCAGATTTGATCCGTGGTCAGGGACAAGAGGGTGTGACTATGAGTGAGACAAATATGGGGATCCAGAAGGTAGCAATGCAGGAGCCACAGACCTTGCACTTGTCCAACTGGTTTGAGGGTTTTGCAGCTTGTGTGAATGAGAGCAGGGGCTGTAGGGGGATAAGCAAACTGACCATAGTACCATTGTGCAGGGATCATTCAAGTTGGAGGAGTGAGAAAGACATTGTTGTCGTAGCGGGCAGTATAGTCAGGGAATAGGCATTTTGTACAGTTGAGAGCATGAGTCCCGAAGGCTGTGTCACCTGCCTGGTGCTAGGGTTAAGGATACTTTTCAGAGCTGGAGAGGAACTTGGAATAGGAGGAAAAGGATCCAATTGTTGTGCCAAACATGGGTACCAATGACATAGGTAGCACTAAGAAAGAGGTTCTGTTAAGGGAGTATGAGCAGCTAGGAGCTAAATTAAAAAGCAGAGCCACAAAGGTAATAATCTCTGGATTACTATCTGAGCCAAAAGTAAATTGTTATAAGGTAAGTAAGATCAGTGAGTTGAATGCATAGCTCAAGGTTGGTATGGGACAAATGGGTTTCGATTCATGGGCACTGGAATCTGTACTTGAGAAAGAGGAAGCTGTACCATTGGGACAGACTTCACTTGAACCATGCTGGGACCAGGGCCTTGGAAAATCAGATAACTAGGGCTGTAGAGGACTTTAGACTAAATAGTGGGGTGGAGGGCTCACATTATGGTATATTTGGAAAGTCAAAGAGAAAGGACAAGGCAGTAGTGCAGGTTAGTGATACAGGTAATGATAATGAGTGTGACAGGTAGGGACACAAACACAAATATTAGAGTGCATCAGCAAATAGGGTTAGAGTAGGGAAAAATGGTAAAAAGACAGAATCAAATGCCTTTTATCTGAATTCTTAATCATTTATACCAAGATGTGTGAATTGATAGCTCAGATATCTGTTTGGCTGTTTGAGAGCTTTTACAGACATATGAACTTTTGGCTGACTTCAAAAACACTAATGGGTTCTATACTAGAGAGTTTATTTACATAGCTATCCTGGGGAATGTGAATTTGATGGCTTGACTGCATTCCAAAGCACTAATGGATTCTGTACTGCATATTTTATCTATTCAACTATCCTAGGAAATATGAGTTTGTTTATTTTGACAGATTTATGAGTTTTTGACTCTTTAACTTTCCAAATATACCCTCATGTGAGCTCTCCAGCCCACTATTTAGTTTAAAGTCCTCGACAGCCCTAGTTATTTGATTTGCCAGGACTCTGATCACAGCGTGGTTCAAATGAAGCCTGTCCCAATGGTACAGCTTCCTTCTTCCCCAAACACAGGTTCCAGTGCTCCATGAATCGAAACCCATTTCTCCCACATCAATCTTTGAGCTTTGCAATAAATTCTTTGATCTTAGTACCCCATGCCAATTTGCTTTTGGTTTATAGGGCTTATGAGCCCTGTCTACAAATTGGATACAGGGATGAATAGGTTCAGGATAAAGGGGGTTAAAAGGGGGGAAAGAGTGAGGTTAAGGGGGTGATGGGGTAAAGGGGAGTGTGAGGGTGAAGGGGGTGAGGGTGTTGAAGGTTGGTAAGGGCAGTGAAGAGGTGGGAAGGGGGATAAAAGGGGTCAAGCTTAAAGGGGGTGAGAGTCAGTAAGGCTGATGCTGATTTGAAGGACTGGACCAATGAGTCTGGGGACAAAGGTGGCCCTCAGACCACCTCAGCATGGGTCCAGGGAGCCGGGTGTAATTGGTTACCTGAAGTGGGAGTTTTACCAATGATGAGACTGGCTTCCGAAAGGCTTCGTGCCACATGGAGCAAATTTAAATATTGAAATGGCCCATTAATGGTCATTTTAGCCGGAGTCAGCATCTGATAGCAGCTCAACCCCCATCAGGTGGGGAGGCCACCCGCTGAATGCAGACTTCAGCAGTGGCCACAGCACCATAGTGGCATTGCAGAGGCTGCTGAGTGGCCGGCTCTCTGATTGGGATGGCAAATCTAAGGGGCAGGCATCCAATCTGAATGGGACAGGAAACCCAGCAGCAGCTTATTCATGACCTTCCTTCAATAAAATTGAAGTGTAGTCCCACCACCCTCCCAAGCAGGCTTGACACCCAGATTCCCTCTGACATCAGGTCCCATCCTTGAAAGGTAAAATTCTGCCCAAAGAGTTTGCAAGGGGATATAGATAGATTAAGTGAGTGGGCAAAAATTTAGTAGATGGTTAGCGTGCAGGCACAGCAAGAATGTTGACCTTAATTGCAAGGTGGGTGGAGTATAAAATTCGGGAAATCTTGCTACAACTGTACAGTGCATTGGCAAGGCCACACCTAGAGTATTGCATACAACTTTGGTCTCATTATTTAAGGAGGGGCATACTTGCATTGGAGGCAGTTCAGAGAAGCTTCATTAGATTAATTCCAGGGACGAAGGGTTTTTTTTTATGAGATTGGGCCTATACTCATTAGTGTTTGGAAGAATAAGAAGTGATCTTATTGAAACACAAGATTCTGAAGGGATTTGACAGGATATTTCCTCTCATGGAGGAACCTAGAACTAAGAGGCACAGTCCCCATTTAAATGGGTCTCTCGTTTAAGATGGAGATGAGGAGGATTCTTTTCTCTAAGTGAATTGTTAATCTTTGGAATTCTTTACCCAGAGAGCAGTGGAGGCTACAGTGGATGCATTCAAGGCTGAGTTAGACATTTTTTTTATCTACAAGGGAGTCAAGGGCAATGATGGCAGGCAGAAAACAAGAGTTGAGGCCACAATCAGATTGGCCATGATTTTATTGAATGACAGGACAGGCTTAATGAGCCAAATTATTTATTCCTGCTCCTATTTCTTATATTGTTATAAAGTAATTTTGAAGCATACTCACTATTGTAATACAGGAAGCATGACAGCCAATTTGCACACAGCAATGTCTCACAAACAACAATGTGATAATGACCTGATAATCTGTTTTGTTATGATTTTGATAGAACTCCTTTCCTCTTTGAAATAATGGCTTTGGCATTTTTTTACTTCCACCTTAGAGAGCAAAAAGGACTCTGTTTAATGTCTTATCTAAAAGATAGGACCTCTGATAGTGCAGTGTTCTCTCAGTACTGTGCCGAAGTGTCAGGCTAAATTTTTGTGCTCAAGTTTCTGGAGTGGAATTTGAACCCACAATCTTCTAACTGATTGGCAAGAGTGGTGCCAACTGATCCATGGACAACCCTAATAGATTGGGGAAGGTACAAAATAATAAAATGTATGTTAGTTTTAAAACATAGAAAAAGGAAAATTTCAGTGAAAAATTGTGCTTTGATTTGCTAAATTACATGGCTCATGTAGGATATGTTGTACAGCATTCCTGAGTCTACTGCATACTCACTGCCAATCCAGTGACTCTTTTACTATAAATGCCACTTCCTGCAATCTTTTTCATTGATTTGATGCTTTTCTTCTCTTTTCTTAATCTTTTCTTTTTTCCTTTACAATGCCTCATGAATGCTAGCAGGACTGTAATATTTTTTCTGTTGGTCATTCTTCAGGTTTGAACGCTGCCATCGAGTATCAGCAAGTTGTTTGGCCATGTGGGAGGGGAAAGAGAATATCACAGCTGGGCCCAATCCTATTCTCACACAAATGCAATTTTCCTGCAGGGTCACTTGACACAAAATCAATAATGAGAATCCTGGCCCCCTCTCTCAGATAAACCAAAGGTCCTCTGCAGCCTCTGGCTGAGATCAACTAATTTAGTACAGGTTGGGGATAAAGACTGGAACTTTCTGAGTCTGCATGGCATAGTCAATGTGAAACTTGGAATGGTAACACCAGTTGCTTGGGTGCTATTTGGTATCTAAAATGGTGTCTTTGATCCAGCGTCAGTGACACTCCACCTGCAACCTCAACCTTTCTGCCGCCATCCTGGAGCATCCCTCCATCATCCTTGATCTGTCTGTAGAATTCCTTGATCATCCCTCAGAGCCCCTAAGACCTGCACAAACGTTTGGGGGCTATTCACACAGGACACCATATTGATGAGGATGTTGGCACATGCACAGTAAACAACCACCAGAAGTCTGCAGAACAAGCAGAATGTGATGTCATTCAGCATTCAATGCAGATTTGACACTAGCGGTAACATTTTGGAGCTCAACGTACTAGTGTTCTTTAGGAGATCTGCTGTCCTTATCTGGTCTGACCTACATGTGGCTAACATTAGTGCTTGCGAAATAGACTAGCAAGCCACTCAGTTGTACTAAAACTGCTAAAAAAAGCCTGTTCACATGGCCTTCCTTCCTAGAGCAGCTGCAGTTGACCAATAAGAATGTATGACCCTGCTGTGGGCCACACCCAGGCCTCCTCTCACAACAATCTGATCGCCTGACAGCCCAACCTGCATCAGCAACCATGTCAAAGGAAATGCACTGTCACCCAGCTTGCTCCCAATCTGCGCCTTCCCTCATTCAACCTCAAGCTTCTAACCATCATCTTTTTTCCAGTGTCAACGACTCTCCACCTGCAACCTCAGCCTTTCTGCCACCATCCTGGAGCATCCCTCCATCATCCTTGATCTGTCTACAGAATTCCTTGACCATCCCTCAGAGCCCCTATGACCTGCCCTCTCATCAGCTGGACCTGTCCTGCATCAAGCTTGATATCCCATTTCTGACTGTAGACCTGCCATGCCACAGCTGCCTCCCTTGGAAACACAGGACCAGAACTCACAAATGATGAATACCGCCCTATAGGCCTGAGCCTGGCTCCATCATTAGACTTTTAATTCCAGATTTTTATTGAATTCAAATTTCACCATGCACTGTGGTGGGATTCAAACCTGGGTCCCCAGTGCATTACCCCTGGTCTCTGGATTATTAGCCCAATGACAATACCACTATGCCATCACCTCCCTCAATGGGAATCAGGGTGAAAACTCCCCACTGGTTTGAGTCACACCTAGCACAAAGGAAGATGGTTGTGGTTGTTGGGGGCTGCCCATATGGATGCATCAGGGAGGTGAACAGTGCCCTTCTGGAGGCTCTGGGGTCACCCGCAAAGAGGGTGAGGAGTGACCGCATACCCTGGGAGTCTTTGAATATTTTTAAGGCAGTGGTGGATAGATTCTTGGTAAGCAAGGGGGTGATAAGTTATCAGAGGTAGGTGGGATGCAGAT
The DNA here is from genome assembly GCF_964194155.1 of Cetorhinus maximus. Taxonomy (NCBI): domain Eukaryota; kingdom Metazoa; phylum Chordata; class Chondrichthyes; order Lamniformes; family Cetorhinidae; genus Cetorhinus; species Cetorhinus maximus. The sequence continues at coordinate 71,079,128 of NC_135888.1, forward strand.
TTCAGGTTACTATCAGATCAGCCATGATCTTATTAAATGGCGGAGCAGGTTCGAGGGCCTGAATGGCCTACTCCTGCTCCTTGTTCATATGTTTGTATGTAGGAGAAGCTCAGTCTATCAGGAAAGCATAGTTTCATGTGTTTCTCTAGTGTGCCCATTTCTCAATGCCATGTTGGAGGCATTCTCACTCTGCTGGCTGGCTAGTCCAGCAATGGAATGGCCATCCTCCTCTCCCGCATTCTCCATGACTTCCTCCTCACATGGGATTAGAACATTCAACTCAAATGCCTTGGTCCTCTCCTTGGCATTGACAGTTTCCTTATCTTGCATGACAAAGTGGAGACTTAGGGAAATGTCAAGAGACACCTTGTCGTCATGCATACCCATGCCACATACAGGCCACACGTCCTACTTGGTACCTAATTGCCTTACCATGCACAACTGTCACACGGTCTGGCCTCTTCTGCCATATGGTACCAAGGTTGACCAGCCTGGCCTATCGCTCCACTTGTAAAGTCCCTTTGCTTGATACCCTCATGAAGGGCACTTTGATGCAACAACACATTGCCTGTTATCCTGGCTGATCAGAGGAGGTTGTTGACCCTTTTGCGACCATGTTTGTGGCTGGACCTCAAAGATGATCACCTCCTCTACGATCTCCTCCAGGTCACCTTGGTCAAGCAGGAGGGTCAGAGGGAAGGATCCAGGAAGGTGACTGCTGAAGATGAGAGGAAGGAGTAAGGGTGGCTAGAGCTGGTCTAGGAAGTTGATTGCAGAAGAGGAGAGGGAGGAGTAAGGGCGGCAGGAGGGGTCTAGGAAGGTGATTGCTGAAGAGGAGAGGGAGGAGTGAGGGCCGGGGGGGGGTGGGGGTGCGGGGAAGGGGAATCCAGGAAGGTGATTGCTGAAGAGGAGAGGGAGGAGTAAGGGCAGCAGGAGGGGGTCTAGGAAGGTGATTGTTGAAGAGGAGAGGGTGGAGTGAGTGCCGGGTGGGTGGGGGGAGGGGGAATCTAGGAAGGTAATTGCTGTAGAGGAGAGGGTGAAATGGGGAGGAGGGAGAGGAGTCCAGGAAGGTGATTAATGAAAAGGAAAAGATGGAGTGAGGGCCGGAGGGGGGGAGGGGTATCCAGGAAGGTGATTGCTGAAGAGGAGAGGGAGGAGTGTGGGTTCACAAATGTTGTCAATTAAGGGGGGTGGAGGGTGTGATTCAAAAAGAATTGTTTCCTAGCCCTGCAGGTGAAAGATCTTGCTGCCAACTTCCTACCAGTTCTCTCTGCCTGCAGAGAATGGATGCTTGCAAAGATGGCCCATCCTGGCCTGATATTGAGTCACGTGATGGTAGGGGCAGACTCTTTCTGCCCACCCCCACCATGTAATTCCATGTGGGGCATGTAATTTGCATCGTAATTGCGTGCGTTGCAGCTCCCGACACATGAGAGGAAGTGGCGCTCACTTCCAGCCCCACCATTGGGATCCGTACTTTTCTGATTAAATTCGGCCGCTTACCTTCCCCCTATCACTTACAATCATAGTGTTCACTTGGCCGCAATGGAAAAATAAAAACTACCATGAGATAAACTTCCCAAACCTAATTTATAGATAAAATCGTTTCATTTTTCATAAAAATGTCAACAGAACAGCCTGTGGATTCTCTTGGTTTCAGTCTTCCATGTGCCTTTGCCTGTCCTAGTGCTTTTATGCTATACAACCCCAGTGACTGTAGCACAGCTGGCAGAACGCTGCTGATTTTCAGTGCAGATGGTCTTGGAATATGGCACTCGAGCAAATCTAGGCCTTAAAGCTCTGTCTTTGGACCACAACATTTCCGTATGGGCGGCAGCAGTCTGAGTTGGCTGGCTGAGACAACAGCAAGGGCACATCCAGGGTGTCAGTGGTGGGAAGACAAATGGTGTATTCCTGAAAGAGGACATAGCAGGCTTACATACCAGGGAGTAACTCCCAGCCAGTCCTCCAGGGAGGCATCTCAACAATCCTAATTATCTGTTGGAGGACAGATTGCTGGATCCAGCTTCCACTGGAGCACTCATGACCTTTGATGGAAGCTACTTGTGCTGCAATGGCAGCTGAGTCATCAGCCACCCGACACTGTAATCGTAGTTGGGTCTGCGTATGTGTTCATCTAGCCAGCGCTGCATAGGCAGTTAAATGGCTGCGCAGCTCAGCAAGCGACCCAAGTTTGTGCAAAGCTATCACCTCACAACTTAGCCTCTACTTAAAGCCAATTTGCACCTCTTAAAGGGGAGGTGCATTCTGATTGGAGCAGGTGCTGGGATCATTTGTGAAAGAGAATGTAAGCAGGAAGAAGGGTGAATTATGGCTCAACACTGGGGAGACCGTGTTCAAAAGATTCTCGGATGCTGCACTGGATATCTTGGTGGATGAAGTGGAGAAATGGAGAAATGGCTCCATCTGCAAGGAGCCAGGTGACCCTCCAGAAACACATGGTGAAGGCTGTGGGAGCAAAGAGTAGTGGAGGGCAATGCCTGGCATCCAGCCCTAAGGATCTGAATGCAGTGCTGCAAAGAGTTTAATGGCCTCACACAGGTGGTCAAAATCACTGAATGTATCTTCAAATTCCATGGGGTGAATTTTAAGACTGGGGTGGGGGGGGGGCAATGCGCACAGTGGATGGGGGGGTGGGTGTGGTGGCGGGCTCCCCCAGTAGAAAAATCAATTTTGAGCCACCGACTTTAAAAAGGGTTGTCCCACAGTGATAATACGTTGGCGGCAGCCTTAAAAAGTGGATCTTCAGCCCTTCAGGGAAAGGAAGTCCTGCCCTCGAGAGCTGCCAGCCAATCTGATTGGACGGCTGCTGAGTAGACACAGCAGCACCAGTATGCCGTAGTGGCCATTGCTGGACTACAAAGGAGATCCCAGGAAGAAGACAAAGGATGGGACTTTCCCCCCTGCTGGCTAAGTGCAGTGACGAGCAGGATAAGCGGCATTCTCCCCGCCGGCCGTAATGGCAGGTTGTCCTGCCCGATTATCCACATCTCACCTCATTGAATATGCATCAGCAGGAAACATGTTGTATCAGTGGGAAGCCTCTGATTCACCCTCCCCGCCATGACCTCAGCAGAACCATATTTAAACCACACCTGCGCACTGCTTTCTCAATGTCTGAAGCCTGGGACTGCTCCAGAAGAGAGATAACCTCCAAACCAAAGAAACATACAGCCGCCAAGTTTAGTGGCGCGTCACTGGGTCACCATCTGAATGCCGCTATGGAACACCATGACCTTCTCTAATCTCATGATAGCAGGAGGATGTCCATCAAGGTCACCAACCTGGCCTGAGAGGAAGTGTCTGTGGCAGTGAGTACCAACTCTGCCTGGAGGAGAACAAGGATCCAGTGTCGCAAATGGATGAATGATCTATCCACACGGCCAGGATGAGAATTCAACCTTCTCATCACTCTCACCTCACATTCTCACAAGCCTCTCAGATATTCACAGGATGACACTCCACAGGGAACTGACACACTACCAGCACAAGGGGCATCACTACTCACTCTCCTACACACACCTTGACATCTCCATCTGGTCTCTCATCCTCTGCAGCTCATGTCGTCATACAGTGCACGGCTCTACTCAGCGCACACACAAGGCATGCATCCTTATCATCCACCTTGGCATGCTTTCTGCTCACACTCTCTCCATCTGTCTTTATGCAGGCCAAGCTCACCCATATTAAAAGGGAGAGGACCCAGACCGTTGGGAGCATACTAGAGATCAGGGCCCTCACCCAGTATGAAGAGCGAGCTGTACACCTGGCCGGAGAGGACTGGGACCATTCCTGTGGTGACGGTGAGACCAGCGGTGCACAACCAAGTGAGGACCCAGCATCAGCTGATCCTCCAGACAGCAAGACTGTGAGTGAAATGTGATGTTTTGTACTTTGCTGCCACACATTATTTATCTATAATCTCTTTCAGTGGCACCTCAGCTAGACAACACAGGGGCACTGAGAGCCAGCCAATCCTCTTCAGCCCCCTCGACTCCACAGATGGGGATCCTGAGGACACAGCAATGGAACACCTATCACAGAGCTCACCCATGCCCTCCAGCAGCTCAGACGCACGCTCGGTGGGACTTAGGTATAGAGCAGACTCAGGATCACAATCAGGTGAGTACAGCATAGATTCTGCTCCACAGCAAGCAGGAGCAGGGACATCCAAGGTCACCAGCACTCGGAGGACTGTTGGAGGCCGGGATTCCACTGAGTCCAAGTCAGATGACAAGCCTGTGGACTCGGCCTGAATGCAGATGTTGGAGCTGGATGACAGTCACTGGTATATAGGCAGGGTTGTCAGATGCATTCCACAGATTGCAATGTACCTCGATCTCACTCCAGCTGCCCCCTCTCATCAAGGAGCTACCCAGGGGCCCACAGGCATCCATAGGGACAAGGATCAGCAGCTCGACAAACTGGGGACAACCCAGGTGACTCCATGAGTGTCCAGTCGATCCCACTCCCCTCTTCCTGTGACCCCAACACCTTCAGCTCCACAGGTCAAGGAGGGTGCACCTGCCTCACAGCAGGAGACCCGAGGTTCAAGTGATCTTCATTCTTGGCTGTGTAAGGTGGAGGCGCATGTAGTCCCCCATCTTTCCTGCATTCTGGAAAGGTAAGGTGTCATGTAGAAGGAGAGATGTAGGTACCCATGGAGAAGGGTAATCTTTCCTTGAACTCCATGTACTCTCTGTCATCCATTAGACTTTGCAATCTAAAAGCCCATACTCAGTACTCGTGTGCCCTCCTGCCAGCCTTGCATGTTGTCGACTCTGCGGGTATACATCTAAGCTCGCCAATAAGTGTGCGCACCCTCCCTCCTCAATGTGCCGGTGCCCTGTCCCTCGCAGGCACATAGCCCACAAGGCTATCGGCAAAAAAGAGATGCAGCGCTAGCCCAGACATTCTGCTTCGCATAACCTCACCTAAACAGCGCAGTGATGCAACATCCATATGGTGATGTGTTGCAGTCAATGGAACTGTTCAGTATGATCTGAATATGGATCTTCTTGAAATGCTTTGTCAGATGTAAGGCACACTGCCACAAATACACTAAGGGCTATAGTGCAACTCCTGCCTCTTGTAGGCTGCCGTAACGACTGGGATGCTAGAGAGATACTTGAAGAGACAGCACCTTCGGTTGTGTGCTGCCGGACCCCATCTCTGCAGTTAAGACCTCATCTCAGCAAGGACACATGCGCCCGAGGCTTCATCATCCTTCAAATGATGAGGGCATTGCAAGCCAAACGTGTAACTGCTCATTCTCAGATTGAAGAGGACAGTGGAGATGAGAAGGCTAGCAATGCTGGTGGTGATATAGGCCCATCATGGAGGACACTTCTCCGAGAGGGTAATCACTGCTATTCATCATCATCCTCCTGGAATTCAGTGGCTATGAGGGCCTCATGTGCCTCCCTTGCCTGGCTCTTATTATGGCCTCTATCCCTGCAGTCTCAGCTTTGTTGACCTCATCAGCCTCAGCCCTTTCGATATTCTCCTCATCAGAGGAGACGTGCAGCACCTCCATCTTGGCACCTGCCAAGTCCTCCTCCCTTTTCAGCGCCAGGTTATGCAGGGTGCAGCAAGCTACAATGATGTATGAGACCCTCTGGAGAGCGTACTGGAGTACCCCTCCAGATCTGTTGAGGCATCAGAATCGCATCTTCAAGATGCTGATGGTTTGCTCTATCAATGTTCATGTGGCAGTATGAGCATCATTGTACCTTCCCTCAGATTGGGTTCATGGCTGCTGCATTGGTGTCATCAGCCATGTCCTTTGCAGATTGTCTTTTTCACCAAGGAGCCAACCCTGGATCTTGTGTGGTCCCTCGAAGATGTCCGGGATCTGCAATCTACTCAAGGTGTAGGAGCCATGCAGCTTCCTGGGTATCTTGTGCAAACCTGCATGATTTGTTTCTGGTGGTTGCAGACCAGCTGTACATTGATCGAATGGAACCCTTTCCTGTTGATGTATTGCACTGCTTGTTGCCAGTGAGCACTTGTAGCCACATGAGTGCGGTTGAAGGCACCCTGCAACTGTGAGAATCCCGAAATGGCAGCTAAGCCTAGTGCTCTGGCTGCCTGGCTAGCTTGATCTCTGGTGAAGTGCATGTAATTTTGGGCCTTGGCAAAAAGGGTGTCCATTACCTCCTGTATGCACTTGTGATTGGGTGCCAGAGAGATCCTGCAGAGGTTCCCAGTGGAGCCCTGCAATGAGCCACTCACTTCAAATTTAAGATCAGCAGTGACTTTGACAGCCACTGGCAATGGGTGTCATCCCAGGCCACAAGGTGACAACCCCTGGAGACTGGCAGATGTGAGCCACCAGATCCCTGGACATGGGGAGTCATCGACGAACATTGATTCTCGCTCATCTGGAGAAAAGATGTGTCTTCCATACACCCTCAGTCTTGAGAGTCGCCGACACACAGCGTTTCTGTAAGCCTCATCCACTGGGTCTGGAGGGGGCCCTGCTGCCCTTTGCTCATCAGTGTGAAGCTCCTCCCTTTGGTGAGCCTGGTGCCACCATAGCACTCTTCTCTGCCTTTCCTCCTGCCTGTGCGCAATGATGCAGGCAACACTAATTGCATCCTCCATCTTCCTCAAGTTCTCCGCTCTGTAGGATCATTGCAAAAAAAAAATGAGTGAGTATCAGAATCCAAAGGTCCTCTTTCTGTCACTGATTATTAAATCACCTTGGGTTCAAGGGCTTGGTTAGAGTCTAGGCACATATTCGCCACTACTGTCCTTTGGAAAACGCTCGAGGGCTAATGTTCAGTGAGGGAATGAGATGGTTTTAGGGGTCGCTGGGGGCTCACATCTCCAAACCTGCCAGTTGCAAGGTTCGGAGGTGCTGTTTCAAATAGGTTTCTGTGGTTTGTCCAGGTCCCCACTTCACACTGGGGATTTAACGCAATTGGGACAAGGGGTCATTCCTGCAGATCGATGATTGGAACTAATCAGAAATAATCTCGCATGAATTCTCTTCCAGATTTAAGACTCCAGATTGCCTCCATAGTTATTGAAATGTTCCTAACATTCCTCAGCTGTGCATTCCTCTTCATTTGGAAATATAGATTTCAGATGGGTGCCTCTTTAATCAGCACCCGCCCCACCAGTGATCCACTCCTCCTAGATGCCCTAGGAACCCTCCCCAGCAGCGTATCTTCTTAGTTGCATTTTCTAGTGCGACATATCTACAGGTTGCAAGATGGTGGTCTTCAGGTTTCACTACCAGACAAGCTTAAACCCTCCATATGTGACTGTGCAAATCCCTCCCATCATCTTGGTGGAGCATAATGTTAAGGTTTCCCTCTCTCCAATAACTCTAAGTCCTCCCCCTGTAATCCTTGATCCCATTGTAATTGTAGTTGATATCCCTGTGTTACGCCTGAATCGTTTGATGTTCCTATGCCGCATGTTGACCTTGCCCCTCACCATCTTGAGGCCTACTGCATTGTGACATATAGACGCCCCCCACCCCCATTAGGCCATTGAGTGCCCACCCCTACACTACCTGTTCCTGATCTACAGGCTGCAGATTCCTCTCCTGACTGTGACTGTGCCATCTGCGTCCCAGTAGTATGCCCAAAACCCCCCAGACCGCCGTGCTTGAGGTGATGACCACGCCCTGGGTACACCATGACTGACAATGGACTGACATGCCCTCCCCCTCCCGGGACTGGGACAAGGACAGTCTTTGCAAGCTCAGCTGTCTAAACTGAAGCTTCATTACTCGGCTCTCTTGCCATTCTGGCCACAAGGACTTCTCTCTTCCCCTTCCCCGCTCCCCTGCACCCCCCGCCCCCATCATGTGTCTGTGTGCACCCTTCCCCAGTCTTCCCCCCACCCAAAACAAGTCATGTGTCGGTGTGCACACTTACCCAGTCTTCCCCCCCACCTCCCTGCCAGGCCTTTGCCCTCCGGCACCTTCCTTTGCCTCTGTCTTGTCTTCGCCCAGCCAGTCAAGCCTTTGCCCCCTCAGTTCCTTCCAACACCACCCCTCCCCCCACCCACCTTACTGCTGGTCTGGTACATGTTGCCTTGTTTGTGAAACCTCCCTGAAATCGATGTGCTGTTGTCTGTGCAGCCTGGCACGGAGTCAGAGGAGCTACAAGCGCAGCACCATGCAAAGGGAGGCAACCATACCTCGAAGCCACAAGTGAAGTGCAGCTCACCAGGTCCCCCTTGCTTATATCCAACCATGAATCATGTTGGGCTAACAAGACGCCAGCGTAGCCTTTTGGTACTGCGCAGGAGTGTGATTCTGGCGAGCTACCTTGATAATGAGCATTCATGATATTCTAATGCATTCAAATAGTATTCCCGACATGGCGCAGTGGGAAACACACTCTGACAGTGAAGTCTGCAGCCCTCAATCGCAATCTGCTTTCATGCCGACGGAAAACTGACTTTTTTGCTTCTGCGATATTTTCCCGTACCGCCTGCCATTACACCCATCGCGGGCAGGACCGGAAAATCCAGGCCAAAGGGTGGAATCTTCCAGTCCCACCAGTAATGGGAAGCTTGGTGGGCAGGAGAACTTAATTTGGCATGTGGCCAAAAATCAGTTTCCTGACGGCGGGATGAACTTTAGCAGCTATGTTTTCAGGACTTTAAAGGCAGGCCAAAGGCAGGTTGAGCTTCCCAACAAACAATGTTGGGAAGCCCCTTTGCATGCAGCAGCTTGTCATGCATGCTCGTTAAAGGCCAGTTCTCCAGAATTAAGACCCCCCTCCAAATTAAGTTCCCCACCAGTGAGAAATTGGAATGTTCACTTTTATGGCCGCACCTAAGCGGCATGCACCTGGCAAAGTAGACTTCTTCCATAATTAACAGTGAGTTGCCATTGCATTTTCCTCTTTGAGAAGCATCTCTAAATGTCAGCCCATATGCTTGAGACCAGGTTGTGGCAGTGCAAGTTGCATGGGGTGGGGTGACCAAAGAGGGGAGGAAGAGTTATCAGGGAAGGGTGGAGGAGCGGGCGAGCAAAGGTGGAAGGGATATTGCAGGTTGTCTGGGTGCCTTAAATATGGTGCTTGGATCTTCGATCCCATGAGGTAACGGTGGGGATGGCAACTTCCTGCCTGCCCCTGCTGCAAGAATCAAAAAGCTCCTCACGAATCCATATTTAATGAGCTGAACAGCGCAAAATTGTGCGTGGTCAACCGTGCCGCATCCCCAGCAGAAATCGCTCCCACTTCTGCACCCGCTACTGAACTTAGGCTACAGTACAGAAGATTCTTGCCACATTCACTGACTTTGATCATTCATTTAAGGTCATTGAACTTCTTACAACACTATATCCAGGCCCTCAGGGCTGACTCCCAGCATTAGACCTTCACAGCTATCTGCTCCCACTGCTGACTCTTGGGGGCAGGGTGGACCTTCATGGCCCCCACCAGATTTAGGACATCTCTCCTCCTTTCCACCCCCTCCAGCATCAAGCCCTCCAATGTAGCATCGGAAAAAGTCAGAGCCCACTCTCTCCCATTTTGGGCCATTCTTCAGTCTTTCACAGGTCAAATACAGCTCCCACAAGACTGCCGGCACCTGCTCCAGACATATTGCGCTGCCCTTTTAAGAAGTGCAGGCTGGCTTAAAGCAGTGCAGGTTAGTTTTAACTGGCATTAGCCACTCACAATACTGGCCCTTCTACTAAGGCATCTAGCCAATCATCAGCACAATTAGCACTGGATGGATGTTGAAATCATTTAAACCAGCAGACAGCACCAAGTTCACGTACTGCCTGCATTGTTGTCAATGGGTGCAGGTTAATTGTACATTTCAATCTCCACGCCTGGCTTCGGAGGCTATCGAATTTTGTCCCTTGTGTATTTCACCATCAGAGCTTTTAAACAGATGTCGTTTTTATGCCACAACTTGTAACTTCCTGACGACTATCATTTTTCAGGCAAAATTTCTTGTACACTTGCATTGTCATTATTTTCATCACATTTGTCAAACGCAGAAGTTCAGACCTCCAAAAGGGTAAAGGAAAAAATACGCTAATAAAACATGTCCACTGAAAAAGATTCTTATTTGAGTAAACTCTCATTATTGTTATTGTACAATTCATGGCCCAGAAACTCCTGGAGGAGCAAACTTTTTCTTTCACTTCAAGCAACGATTTTGAACTCATCATTTTCTTGTCAAGGTTTCTGAAAGTGACAGGAACAATATCAGCATTTCACTGCAGCTCAGTTATGTATACTCTATATTTATTCCTGTAACAGAACGCTCTGATAAAAGAGATACAACTGAATTTCGCCTAGTTGCAGAGAGCTAACTTTACAGTTGGAATATTGATCTTATAATTTTCTCCGACAGGCTGGCTTGGAATATTACTTTTGGGGCCCAAAGTGAAATAGCACCTTTCAGCTGAAGGAGATCTTTAGGGAGGAATGGGGTGGGGGGGAGGGGGGCGGTGGTGTGTAGAGTCCTGGGTTGATGAGAGTGTGGTGGGGAAAGAAGGTGGAGGGGATAGTGTGGAGTGGGAAAAGAGAAAAGGAGGGAAAACAAGCCAAATTTAGAAATATAGATATTGCAAGAGGCCAAATGTGCTTTTTTTAATGTTCCTATCCACCAATCCCAAAGGGCAGCTTGTTGAAACTGCATTGTCAGAAATTGGGATAATATTTCACATCATTTCGAGAACCATATGTCAGCACTGATATGGTTAATCATTTTTCTCAAGACCAAGGTTTGTTGAAGACTTCCTGTGAATGTATCATCAAATTAATTTTATTTGTGTGCTGTACTGCATTACAGGCCTTCTCATTTTAATTTATGCATGCCAGAAGGTATATGCAAATGAACAGCATGACTAAGCAAACGGGAGTATTCAGGCCATTTCATAAATATGCTAACCACGTTTTTTTTTCTCTCTGAAAATTATTTCACAGATCCAGTCGCTGCACATCTTTTTGCCAGAAGAGGTTTAGGTACCATTTTCTCTCCTCTCCATCAACATTTATTCCAAAAGTTGGTGAAAATGAGGAAAAAATACAAATGCGCTGACCTATTGTAACAGGAATATGTTTATTTAATGTAATTTAGTACATTAATAAGATCCAAAATATTTAATGTCTGAATGCAAGCTGCTATGCTGCACCGCAGCAGTATAAAATCACTCCCAGCTATGCATGGACTTGAACTTACATAATGATCTTTCACATCCTCAGGGTGTTCAAATGCTTTATAGTGAATGGATTATTTCATGAAATGCAGTCATACTTTAGCAAGCAAGCACCACTGTCAAATTTACTCAACAAAGCCACACAAATCACAAATAAGACAAATGATCGATTAATTATTTTTGGAGGCTTTGATTAGCTAAGACACGGTCGGACTTCCTCCTCTTCTTTAAATAGCACATGAGGGTATTTTTCACATCAAACTAAACAAGTAGATGGGGTGTCAGTTAAATATTTCAGTCGAGAGACAGAATCTACAATAATCTAGCACTTCCTCAATAATGAACACATGACCTTTTGACTCGCAGGCTGACACGTGGTTCACCCGGATCATGACATCCAAAATGTGTCTCAAGCCTCATTTATATTTATTTCCTAAATTACAGGAGTCAAAAGTCAGAATATTGTGGGTTTAGGACTTCAGCATAATACCGCAGTACTGAGGAAACACTGTATTGTCAGAGGCACCATCCTTCAGGCAGTGATATTAAATCAAGGCTCTGTCTGTCTATTTCTATGGTTCAGATAAGAACATTAGGAAAAGGGGTAGGCATTCAGCTCCCTGCGTCTGTCCCGCCGTTCAATTGGGTCATGGCTGATTGATACCTCAACTCTGTTTTGCCACCTTTGTTCCATATTCCATGATACCCTTAATTAATAAACATCATCCTACCTCAGGCTTGAAAGCTTCAATTTTCCTCGGCTTCATAGTATTGCATAGTAGTTACAGCACAGAAATACACCATTTAGCTCAATAGGTGCATACCAGTGCTAATGCTCCACAAGAAGCTTATCCCACCCATCATCATATCATTCTATTCCTTTCTCTCTCTTGTCTTCATCTAGCTCCCCCTTTAAGGCATCTATGCTAGTCACCTAAACTACTTGTGGTAGCGAGCTCTGCATTCTAACCACCCTCTGGGTAAAGTTTCTCCTGAATTCCCTACTGGTTTTCTTGGCGACTTATATTGATGAACTCTAGTTCTGGTCTCCCCTGCAAATGGAAACATCTTGTGGGGGACTTGATTTTGGAGCAGAGTGCTCGAAGTTGCTACCAGGTGAACATTAAAAATCCCTTGGGACTATTCAAAGAAGTGTGAGGAATTCCACTGCGGCCCAAGTCAAAGAGAAGGATATTTTCATGGTATCCTATTCAACATTCCTTCCTCAGGCAACACCATGTGAACAGATTAATTGCAGTTCATCCAAATGCTCTCTGTGCTATGCACAAGCTATCTGTTGTGGTTCCTAGATAACAATAGTCCATTCACTTCAGCATAGTTCATTGTATGTGAAGCACTTTGAAATATTTCTGAGAAGATGGCTCTATCTAAATATATGACTTTCTTTTGAACAGAGCATATAACACATTGGTGCCCTGGGCCATTGCTTACAAATCCAAGAAAGTATCTCCCTTCCTGTAATTATTTCTGTCTTCTACTCTATTTTTTAAATTATCCCTCTCTTTGTCTTTCAGTGCATATGCTGCTTATTGCATTTTTGTTTACAGTAGTCTTATATCCAAATCCATTAATATTAGGTAAGAAAATCAAATGTTTTGGTTTTGAGATATCTCCCTAGTTTTCGGGCAACGAGAAATATCACTGTAATTGCTGAATATCACCACTTTGATGTACTTGTTCCATGTCTGCGACTCAGTTTTAAATTTTCAAAAGTCTGCAAGTGCTACAGACTCTGTACCCAGAGAGAATTGAACAAAATCCCTCCAGGTATCATTGTAAAACAGTTTATCCAACATAACACAGTTAACATCTTTACAAAGCGCTGTCTACTGCTGCTGAAGCATTTGAATAGCTTAGAATGTGAATGTTTGAGTGCAGCTTGCTTTGAAGCATCTAATTACATTTCTTACACAGATAGCAGGGTACATCATAGGCGTTCACATCAGTGATGCTAGACAGTATTTTAGCTCAACAGCAACTAAAAGGGATATGTTATCTATTATGTATAAATAAAATTTATATATCTATGCTTGTGTGTGCATGCCTATTATATATATATATGAAACAGCACCACTGTATTTTTTCTAACAATTCTGGACAGATTAGTACACAAGTTAGAAAGCTTTACATTTGTAGTGACCTGCCCTTAGTGAAAATAATCAAGCTCTAAAGATCTATTACCAGACAAAAATAGAACCAGCTTACTTTAATGAGATTTCTGGCTCGTGCCCCAGCTGTTCAGCACAAGCTGCTCTCCTTGCTCCATGACCCACCAATTTGTGGCCTCACTGATGATGAGATTGTTTCCATCTCTTAAAATGTGAAGAATGAGCACCTTGCTTGCCTTTCTATTAAATGCATCTACTTCCCTCCCTGCAGCTGAATGCACCAAAAATCTACACTGAGTTGCAGTTTGAACACTTTTGTACCAAAACACATTACATACAATTTTGAAGTGAAGGTAACAGTAGCAACTTGGTGCTTAACCAACATAAAGATTTCAATTGTTACATAAAAGTTTTAAAAGACATGTGAAGAAACTAGGATACAGATATCCTCAAATGAGGTAGACAGTTTGACATTTATTTGGGTGACAGCATTGTAACAAACATTCATTCACTTGGCAAAAATAGATGGAAATTTTAAACTATAGAAAGCAACAGAAGTGATAAGTAATTTTTTTTTGAATTTTATAATTTAACTGTAAGGCCTGACAACCTTGTCCACACTCATCTTGAAGCAGACATTGTCACTCTTTACCTTAAATAAGATTGAGCATACTCTGGAAAGGTAGAGGTGAGGCCAGGTTTAAACCAGTCCATCCTTAAAATTTAAAGTCCCAAATCCACATCAGTCAGCTTCACAGCTCAGATTTACTGCTTTTTTCTTGCTTTACTCCTAGGGAAGAATCAACATAATATTATAACACCCTACTATTCTCCCAGTCATATTGTAAAACTAGTTAGGCTTTCTTCATTTAGTAGTGAACTATTTATGGTCAGGTGTTTATAGAGAAATGCCACTTTTATTATGTCAAACAAAAGATACAAATATAATGCATATGAATGTTCACTGTGAAAAACATATTAGCAGCTGATTGTCCTAGTTAGATTCTGATATGGCTGAACAGTATAGAGCCTATTCTCAGAAGTTTTATACTCTCAATGTGTACAGTTTGTGTTGACACCAAGTTTTTTTATATAAATTTCTCCAAAAACACAATTTTTAGCAGTTTTCTATGTTGTATTAAATCACAGGCTATTATGGTTTGACCAGAAGGGCCATGTAAATGACATTACCGCTGCACATTTGGTGCAGTTGAAGGCTATATGTGTCATTTTTCCACTGAAGTAATTGTACCACAGGGAAAATGTTGCAATTTAATCCCAGTGGGCTAGGAATTTATGTGTTAAAATAAGGCAAGGCGGAAACCAACAATAGCGCCTCCCATTTGAGGAGGTCACAAACAGTTTTACTCATGTCCCTGATGGATACAAAGGTATTGAATTGGCTTCCAAAAATTACATCATTTTAAATAGTTTTTTTATTGCATTGAGTTTTTGTTAGCTTCAATGTAGCATTACGAAACCTATGAACATTGTCTTGGTACGGTCCTATAGTTATATTTCCTTGCTCGCTCTCATCTTGAAAGTGTTGACTCCTTACACAGATACAGCTTCACAAGCACCAGGTGCTCTCCAGTCTCTACCCAAGTGTCCATTATTCATGCGTGAGTCTTGATAATGAGTATTAGTGTGGTATTTGACCACTCACTGCGCCACAGCTGAGCCCAAATCTGTCCTCAACCAATGTTCAAGCAAAAACAATTTCAACACAGACCACTAGATAGCAATCAGGAACAGGATACTGGTCCAATTTTTTCCTCTTTCTAACACAGGGGCACTGAGGCTAATTAATTATGGTACCCCACTGTCAACCCAGCTGAGATCAGCTACCTCAACACAGACTAAGGATCAATCCTTTGATGGCTCTGATCTATGTAGCTCAGCTACTGCAGTAAATAATCTTATTGAATCATCACAGGAATAGATCCACAAGTCTGCAGATATACACAGAGCTTAATGTGGAGCTTTTTAATGGACCATCATGTTTTTTTTCTCCTCACTTCAATACACAGGGCTTTTCTGCAAATATTACGTCCAACAATGACTTTTATTAGAAGGAAATGCACAACGGTTCCTTGATTATTACTTTATGCTGGCACAACATTCAAACTAGAGTCCAATGAATGCAGGGTAATTTCTAGATACGACCATAATCCTGTGCATAATCGACCTTTCATGAAGGCTTCTTATACTCTTTAGTTGTCAAAAAATCATAAATCCATCTTTTTACTTTTTGTTAATATTTTGCTATGCATAATAAGCATAGCACATGTCCTAGTCATCCCTAAGGATTTAAAAAGGGTGTTGTCTATTCACTGCACTATGAACATTTTCTTCAAACACAACATTTATTCTAAGAATAAAGTAAAATAGTATGCCTGTATGAATGGGCGGCGTGTAACATTCAATAAATCAGTGCCAATCTTCTCATGAGCTATGGGACAAAGTCAAAAACATGTTCGCAGCCAGGTAAATTTGCTTTCTGGTATCTATATCTCTGCCTCCTTTGGTGATGGATGCCAGACCATTTTGTAAGGAACCATCTAAATGCAAGTTGTTGTCATACTATCCACTCATTTCTTCAGGAACTTGAATAATGCCTGCATTAATTAGCCTAGGAAGCCACTTCATGTGGTGGCACTGTGCCCATTTTATGTTTGTGCGCATAGAAGGAATAAGTGGGGCCATTAATGTTTATACAAAAGAATACACAAGTATACACTAAAAAGGTTCTATGGTGAAGTGGAGTGCTATGTATCTTTAGGAGAATGTAGTTGATTGACCACATGACTATATTAACCAATCGCTATGCAGCACGGGCTACTTTGGTAACTGTAAGCCTAGAGCTGGGGGTGATTGAAGAAGCACACAATGTGATGGTGCTCTTTTCTGAGTTCCAATAAACCACCACTGTTTGTTCAGTCAATTAGTCTCTCTGCCTATATTGTACCAAGCACCAACTAATGTGTTAATGTCAAGGGATTCACATTCGCAGGGCAAAGCAAACTCAATAACCAAAAAAACATAAAACTGGTGATGAGGATAAACTGGATCAATTGACGGCAATCAAGAAAGCTGGGGTAAGCCAGTTACATTACTTCACCACTACCTTGAAAACTATTTGAAAGCGCAGTCTCCTTAGTCATCAACTATGCCGCAGTTTGGGCGTCTTGAGCCATTTGACCCCGTTTCCGATGACTGGTCTCATTATATCGAACGCCTAGCATTCTTCTTTACCACTAACAACATCGCAGGTGAGGGCAAGAAGAGGGCGATTATTTTGTCCACATGCGGGAACAAAATGTATGGGCTGATCCACAGCCTCAGGTCACCTCACACCCCCAATGCAAAGACTTTCAATGAGTTAGTAAATATTATGAAAAACCACTTAAAGCCAAAGCCCTCAGTCACTATGCAGCATTTTAAATTCAATTTGAGGAATAAACTTCCCAGAGAGACAATCGCTGGCTATGTAGCTGCTTTAAAGGAATTAACATAATATTGTGAGTTCGAGATTTCAATTAGTGACATGTTGAGAGACCAATTGATATGTGGAATCAGGGATGATGCTATTCAAAAGCGATTGCTATCTGAAACTAACCTAGACTTCAGTAAGACATTAGAATCGACAACAGCCATGGAGAGCGCTGTTAGAGACTCGGAGGCAATAAAAGATACACAAAACGGCACCATCCATCTTGTAGGGTGGGAAGGGCCGGTAACAAAAGGCACAAAAACGTCCAACTCCCCAGAAAGGTGGGGAACACCCGCTATATACAGACCATTGAAGAACAACAGTACTACAGTGAAAACCCACAACATTAATGAGAGAAAAGCAACCAGGCAGCCTGCAGGCGATCGACAATTCAGAAATATCTAATACTTTTTCTGCCACCGCAATGGTCACATTATGCGGCATTGTAAAGATCGGCTGAGACAGCATTTTAAAAATAAAGGTAGAAATCGCAAAATCTGTCTCGTTGAATAGCCAGAGGAAGCAGAATCTGACATCTATTCATTATACAACCTGAAAGTGGGCAGGACTGAGCCAATCCAGGTAATCATTAGAGTCAGTGAAGATGGAGGTCGACAACGGGGCATCAATGTTTGTCATAGGAGAACATACGTTCAGACACTTGAATAAAGGAGTCCATCCTTTGATTTTGGAAGAATCGGACACTAAATAAAAAACATATATGGGCGAAGAAATAAGAGTGAAAGGGATATGTCAAGTCCTGGTGCAGTATGGGGATCAGTCTGCAAATTTATCCCTTATATTAGTAGCTGGGGTGAGCCCCAGTTTAATTGGTTGCAACTGGCTCAAAAAGATTAAATTATAATGGGCCAAGATTTTGCAAATCAGAATGAGAGACTTACAGGAATTGTTATAAAAATACGCTTCCATTTTCAGTGACGAACTAAAAAGAATTCATGGGCTACAAGCCAAACTCCACATAGAACCTAACGCAACCCCAGATTTATCAGAGCCAGACCAGTCCCGTATGCTCTATGGGACAAGGTCAAGACTGAGATAAACAGGCTGGAAAAGTTGGGTATCTTACAACCGGTGCAATTTTCCGAGTGGGCGGCACCCATAGTATCCGTACTGAAGCCAGACCAAAGTATTTGCTTGTGCGGTGACTATAAGTTAACTGTAAACAGAGAGGCCAAACTTAATAGACACCTGATACTGAAGATTAACGAATTATATTCAAAATTGGCAGGGGGCATCACATATTCAAAACTCGACATGAGCCACGCCTACCAGCAGGTAGGGTTGGAAAAGAGCTCTAGGGAATTCGTGACCATAAATACACATCAAGGATCGTTTCAATATACTCGACTACCCTTTGGGGTCTCATTGGCGTGTGCTATTTTCCAACTGGAAAATCTGCTTCAGGGATTGCCCCATGTTGTTGTTTATCTCAATGATATCTTAGTCACTGGACTAACTGACAAAGAACACTTAGCTAATTTGGAGGAGGTGCTGAAACACTTCTCACAAGTGGGGGGTATGCTTGAAATGAGAAAAATGTATTTTCCAAGCCAAAGAGGTCATAGGTGTTATAAGGTCATAGTGCAGGGCCTTTCCCATGGAATGAAAGGTCAAGGCTATTTGTGAGGCACTTGCACTGAAAAACACTGAACTAAAGGCCTTCTTAGGCATGCTAAACTGCTGTGGCAGATTTCTCCCAAATCTATCAACCATACTGGCTCCATTGCTTAAGAAAAACTGTAAATGGATTTCGCAAGCTCCGGACCAGGATGCATTTCTGAAGGTAAAGCAATTGTTAAGATCATCGGTCCTACTGGTCCACATTGACCCAAAGAAAGAATCGATTTTAATTTACAACACATCCCCTTACGGGGGAGAGGCTGTACTTTCACATCGGATGGCGGATGGCTCTGAACAACCCATTGGTTATACATCACACACACTCAGTACTGCAGAACGACGACATTCTCAAATTGAGAATGAGGGCTTGTCTGTTGTGTTTGGTGTTCAGAAATTCCATCAATACCTCCACGGTTGCCATTTTCACATTATATCTGACTACAAGCCTCTGCTGGGATTGTTTGGAGAGGATAAGGTGATACCCCCCATCGCATCTGCTCGCATCCAGAGGTGGGCACTGATATTGGCTGCTTTTAAGTACACTTTTGTTCACCGTTTGGGAAGCCAGAGTGCACATGCTGATGCGCTGAGCTACCTTTCCCTGCCAGATAACAATGTGAAGGTTCCAATTCCCCAGGAACTTGTTTTAGGACTAAATTTTTTGTGTTCCTCCCCTGCCCAGGCCAAATCCATGAGTGGACAAACTGAGATCCACTTTTATCTCACGTCCAGGAGCAGTTCTTGAATGGATGGTCAGGCAAACCAAAGTCTGATGCTATGAAGCCCTATTTAATCGCAGATATGAGCTCACCTGCCAGGACCGCATATTGCTCTGGCAAGCAAGGGTTATTGTGCCCGAGGGGGCAAAGGCCATTACTGCCGAATTACATAGCGCTCACCCTAGCATTAATAGGATGAAGATGTTTGCGTGCAACTACTTGTAGTGGCCAGGAATGGACGTGGACATCAAAACCCTAGTCAAATGTTGTCTTCAATGCCAGCAGGTACAAAATCTACCCCCCTTAGCTCCATTGCACCCTTGGGAATGGCTGGATGGCCATGGGTATGCCTCCACATCGACCACGTGGGGCCCTTCTTGGGCATGATGTTGCTTTTACAAATTGATGCCCACTCCAAGTGGTTGGATGTCTATGAAGTCCAATCACCCACATCTGCTACCGGGTTTTGCAGTGCACAGGTTACCAGAGATGCTCATGTCAGACAACAGGACTGCATTTAAGAGCGGGGATTTCCACAGGCTAAAAACCCTCAAAGGAGTAACTCATATCAAAATCTCACCTTAGCACCCCACCTCTAATGGTTTGGCTGAACAGGCAGTCCAAACCTTTAAGTCTGGGATGAAAAAGCTGGACGGGGGTTCCATCAGCACCAGATTGTCACGGTTCCTGTTCGCATACCAGACGATGCCACACACGACCACTGGTATTGCCCCCACTGAATTACTGATGAAGAAACATCTCTGCAACCTTAACTCTTATCAGGCCAAATTTAGGGAGGAGGATGGAGCGAAGCCAAGAGGTCCAGAAGACCAGACATGACGGCCATAATCATGAAAGAAATTTCATGGTGGGATACACATTTCTCGCGAAGGACTTTGGAGATGGGCCCAATTGGCTATTAGGCGAAGTGAGTGCCATGACAGGACCTGTCTCCTATAATGTATTGGCAAATGGACGAATAATTAGATGACACGTGGATCATCCTCCGGAGAAGAGAGATATCCCCACAAGAAGGAATACAGTCATCATTTGCTTTTGAGTCTGCATCGCATGTGGAAGAAATGTCACACGATTTGGAAGTACCAGTGGAGCCGGTTGGACCCAAGAGGGTCAAAGATACAAACTTGCCCACTTCCACCGAAGAGCCTGGTGGACAGTTGACCCCTGAGAAGGGGGTCTCGGAAAAACCAGCCGAGGTCATTGAGCTACAACGCTTGACACATCCAAGGGAGCCTCCTGAGACACTTGACTTGTGAATAGTTATTCATGTAAATAATTGGGATGTTGTGATGCTTGTTAATTGTACTTTCAAGTAAAGGGGGAGGGATGTGGTAAAGAGGAGTGCTATGTACCTTTAAGAGAATGTAATCGATTGACCACGTCACTGTAGCATGCACTACTTTGGTAACTGTAAGCATAGAGCTGGAGGTGATTGAAGAAGCACTCATGGTGATAGTGCTCTCTTCTGAGTTCCAATAAACCACCAGTGTTTGTTCAGTCAATCGGTCTCTCTGCCTATATTGTATTAAGCATCAACTAATGTGTTAATCTCAACGGTGCAACTCGCATTCGCTGGACAAAGAGAACTTGATAACCAAAAAAACATAAAATATTCAAAAGCAGAAGTGCGAAGCTCCAAATTTTTATGGTGTAACCTATACAACGTGGTGTGAAATTGCACCCTTGTGGCAGCAAACAAGTTCCAAGAGATCCAATTTAATGGGTTAACCTCCAACATCTGAACAGGATCATGCCTGCTGTGTTCAGGATTGCCTGACCAACATGCATCCTAACCAGTGGCCCTTAAAGGGTCCACTGAGAGTCGCCACCAAAATGGTGGCATCTTAAAAAAAATTTACCTGAATTTGGAGCTGGAGGCACAAACATAAAATGGGCACAATGCCAACACACGCAGTGATTACCTGGCCTAATTTAATGGTGGCATTATCTAAGTGCTTGAAAAAAATGAAGAAATTCCCCTGGGGTAACTCATTCACCTGTTTCCTCCAGTCTTGTCACCCATATGCATCCTGAGCCGCCTGACCCAGAGTAGCAGTTCAATGGTGTCAGTAACCCAGGGAGGGAGAACTCTTGATATTTTGATGAATATTCAACCTTAACCCTCCCTATGTCTGAAAACTCCTGTAGCCCAAAAAGCATCCCACCTATAACGCCCTCCACCCTGCACCCCCGGCCCCTCCCCCCACCATCCAGACTCTCTGTCCTCCAACTCTAGACTATTGTGCATTTACCTTCGCCCCACGATTGGCCATCATGCTTTCAGCAGCCCAGGCCCCATGCTCTGTAATTTATTGTCTAAACACCTTTGCCTTTTCACCTCTCTATCTTCCTTTAAGACTCTCCTTAGAACCCGACCCCTTAACAAAGCTTTTGATCAGCTCTCCAAATGTGTCTTCTTTTGGTTCCGCAATGATTTATTTCTGATCTTTGCTTCTGTGAATCATTGCAGAGTGTTTTACTATGTTGCTATATGTGCCAGATTTTTGGTGTTAATACTGTTAGTGTGCTGCTGATAATCTATCCTGATAAAAATAACAGTTGTACTAGCTAGCTGCCTATTTCTGTTTATTTCTCAATTCAATTGTGAACTCATTGGACAGAATTTTCCCAGATTTGCACTAAGTGCGATAGTGGGTGGATAAAATGGAGTCCTATCCGCCAACGAAAACGGTGGGCTTTCACGCCGTATTTATTCACTCCCACAAAATAAACCGTTTCCATTGCAGGCAGGCTTCCATTCACCCGTCCGCCATCACCCCGCTGTTGCATCATGCCGGCCGCCATCATTAAAAGGCAGCTGCAAGCAAAGCGCCCATCGCCACCAGCTCACCACTGCTTCCCGGGAGGCATGGCCAACAAAGGGAAAAAGACTGCAGCCCCCAGCTTCAACGACAGGTCCCTTGAGCAGCTGCTGGATGCTGTGGAGGCCCACTGGGATGTGCTCAAACCCCGCACTGGCCGCAGGATGGGCAGCAAAGTCACCAACCGGGCTTGGGAGGTGGTGGCAGTGGTGGTCAGCGCAAACGCCCTGCAGAGGAGGACAGCCACTCAGTGCTGCAAAAGGATGAATGATCTCCTCAGTTCCATCAAGGTAAGTCACTCTTTTCATCACTCCCAACTCACACACTCACAAACCCATCACACATCCACAAGGCCTTCACTCATTGCCAGTGCAAGGGACATCACCATTCACTCTCTCACACACACCTGCATTGTCCATGGGACCACTCACCACCCGCACAGGCCAAGCTTACTCATCATCTGGCCCGGCAGGCGTCCTGATACACTTTCCCCATCTCTATCTGTGTAGGATAAATTGGCACACAACAGGAGGGAAAGGTTGCAGACAGGTGGAGGGATGCTGGAGATCAAAGTTCTGACAGAATTCAAAAACAGAGCCATCCAGCTGGCCGGGACCGGTCCTGTGCTGACGGTGAGGTTGCCGCTGCTCTACCAAGTGAGGATCCAGCAGTGCAACATCCATCAGACAACCATGCCGTGAGTGATGTGTCCTCTTTCACAGGCCATTGACATGCACTAGTTATCTCCCCTTGCTTTTTCATGCACATCTGCCAAACAACCAACAGAGTCCATGACCCAGGGCCTCCAATCAAGCCCCGAAGAAACCTCTGAAGAGGAATCTGGAGGCACCCTCCCAGAAGTCCCATCACAGCGCTCACCCACACCCTCCACCAGCGCAGAAACACACACCTCAGTGGGACTTAGCTTTAGAATAGCCTCAGGATCACAATCTGGTGAGCACATCGCACTTTCTGATCCACAACAGGAGGAGGCAGGGAATTCCCAGGTCCTCGGCACTCAGAGGACTGCTGTAGGTCAGAGCATTGCTGAGTCCGAGTCAGATGATGAGCCTCTGGGCTCGATCATGTCACAGTTGCTGGTGCTGTAAAGGCAAGCTAGGGAACATCAGGAAGGGATGTCCACTGCACTCCTCAGATTGCAAGGCACGATGGAGAAGTCTGTCCGACTTCAGGCTGAGGTGACAGCGCCGGCATTGCAACGCACCAAAATCAACACTGGCAGGATAGCGGCCGCCATGGAGACCTTGGTCCAGGACGTCACTCCTGCACTGCTGTGCGGGCTTAACTCCATCGCTGATGCCACAGTTGGCCTCCAACAGTGTGAATGTGAGAGGGGTGCTGGGCAGCTCGATCTCACTCCAGCTACCCCTTCCACTCAAGGAGTCAGCCAGGGGCCCTCAGGCACCCATAGGGAGCAGGATCAGCAGGCGCACACTCCAGGGCCATATACCCAGGTGACCCTGGGAGTGACCAGCCCATCCGAATCCCCTCTTCCTGTGAGCTCCACAGATCCAGCTTCACAGGCCAAAGATGGTGCCACTGCCACAGAGCAGGATCCCAAAAGTAGGCCGGGGCCCTCCAAGTCTCGGCCCTCCAGAGGACGCCCACCAAAGACATCACAGACAGGGCGTCACAGTCAGCAGGCTGCCTCCACCTCTGCTGTGGATGTCCAGGGAGCACCAAGACGTAGTGGAAGGGTTAGGAAAGTTAAGTAAAAGTTGCTGTACAGCCTGGGCACGGGTGTTGATCACTTGTACATACTGTTCACTATTGTCAATAAACTCCTAAGAATTTCTCCCTGCCTGTGGCTCCTTGTTCTGATGAGCAGTGTTCTTGCCACTCACATATGAAACCTTTCTGCATGAGATAAAAGGCAGGCGTCTCAGTCCAGGGCCTCTTCCTTGTGCTCTGTGCAGCCTTCAGAGCACAGTGATGATCCAGCCTCATGCTCCCTGAAAACATTACTGATGCCTGCACATTGGCAGTGCTGATCATTGCTGCCAGAATGTAGTGGGCAGGTGCCATAGAGTTCTCTCATTCTCTCTGTGTGCTCTCAGCACCTTTAAGGTGGGGCTGGCCCCCATCACACAAGCATCAAGGACCAATGAATCTGTGCATCAGCTCCTGAGGGGCTGAGATGCCGAAGTTGGACACAGCATCAGATGCGTCTAAAGTCTCATGGCTGCGTCTCTGAGATGGCTCTGATCATGAAGCGCAAGCGAGCTGCTCTCAGCCAGACAGGAGTCAGACATTTTCAGAGGTTATGTGAAGATCTATGGAGTGTCCTCACTGCATGTTGTCATCATCCTCCTGCAATTGAGCGACTATTAGGGCCTCCACTGCATCTCAATGACAGGAGCATTCTCACAGAGGGTATTGGCCCTGCCATAAGCCAGACTGGAGTCAAACGTTTACAACATGTTGTGAGGATCTATGGGGACACCTCACTTCATGTCGTCATCATTCTCGACAAATCTGGCAGCTATGAGGGCCTCTCAAGTGTGCCTGCCTTGTCTAGCCAGTACAAGAGCCTCATCCCTGTCACTGTCACAACCGAGGACCCCCTCACCCTCATCCCCGTCAGTGCCCTCCTCATCCGAGGAGATTTCCAGCTCCTCCATCTCCTCCTCAACCAGCTCGTCTCCCCATTGGAGTGCCAGGTTGTAAAAGGTGCAGCAGATAACGACAATGCATGACACCCTCTACAGGCCCTCTTGCAGGGCACCACCAGACCGGTCCAGGAACTGGAATTGCATCTTCAGCATCCCGATGGTCTGCTCCACCAAGTTGCGAGCTGCTGCGTGAGCCTCATTATAACGTTGCTCTGCTGCAGTCTGAGGCCGCCGCACGGGTGTCATCAGCCACGGCCCCTGTGGGCAGCCCTTGACCCCAAGGAGCCAACCCTGCAGCCTCTGTGGACCCTGGAAGATTGTAGCAATCTGCAAGTGGCTCAGGGTGTAGGCATCATTTGCACTCCCTGGAAACCATGCACACACCTGCAGAATGCGTTTCTGGTGGTCGCATACCAGCTGCACGTTCAGTGAGTGGAAGCCCTTGTGGTTGATGAAATCCACCGAGCATAGCCACGGAGACCTGAGCGCCACATGAGTGCAGTCAATCACACCCTGCACCTGTGGGAATCCGGAGATCAGGGCGAATCCAATGGCCCTTGCATCCTGGCTGTCCTGGTGTCGGGCGAAATGCACAAAGTTGTGTGCCATGGAGAGGATGGCCTCCATGATGCTCATGGATGCATTTGTGGTGGCGGCTTGTGAAATCCCACAGAGGTCACCTGTGGAGCCCTGAAAGGAGCCACTGGCATAGAAATTGAGTGCCACGGTCACTTTCACAGTCACTGGCAGTGGATGCCCTCCATGTCCCCTTGGCACCAAGTCCTGCAGTAAGTGGCAGATGTGAGCCACCAGCCACCTAGACATGCGCAGTCGCTGGCAACACTGGTTCTCAGTCATCTGCAGGAATGGCAGGTAGTGTCTATAGACCCTGGGTGTCGCTAGGCACCGACCAGCCATGGCTGACTGTCACTCCTGGGTAGCGTGAGTGGGGGCCCCTGTCGACCTTTCTTCATGAGGTTGTTGCTCCTGCCTTTGTGTGGCCTCAGTCGCTTTCTCCTTCGTCTTCTACAGTCTCTGCAAGCCATCAGGCATACAGCTAGATCACCAGGATCCATGATCCTGACGTGGTCCTCCTGCAGCATGAAAGAGAGAAAGACATGGCTGCACTTAATACCTTTCCTGGCCCTGTGTGACCACCCATTAATGATCCCCAGCAAGTACTGGTCATCCCTCGGATGGCCAGAGATGAGTACGCTGCATGGCTGCTCTGTCAGCTTGTGACATGAGGGACACTGGTCCAAACTGGGATGCTGAGATTGCAAGGGGCTGTGAACGCCTCCAGCAGTGATTGCAAAATGGCCAGCATTGGCGAGGAGATTGTACAACGTGTACAGTCCAACTGCTCTGTGGACCGATAAAGTGGTGGCAGACTTGAATTCTGTGTTGGGGGGGGTGGGGGCAGGAGTGGGGTAAGGTATGGAGCGCTTGGTGACCCTTTAGTGCTCTGCATTGCTTGCATGGGCAGGCAGGCTAGGAGCTTGACCCCAATCATATCACTGTGACTGCCCCTGTTTTGTCTCAGTTGCAGAGGCATGGTCAGTTTATACAGGTGTCCCTAATGCGTGGCCACTTCTCTGGCTTAACTTGCCCCCTGACCTCGATTGCCTGTGTGTGGGATGCAGCGCCAGGGCAGCACTTGACCCCATCCCCTTACCTCCCCCGCCCTCTTCCCCCCCCACCCCGACAACGGTTGCCTCTGAGGGTGGCTAGTACTTGCCCCTAGACATCCCCTCCACCCCCCCAACCCACCCCGCCAAGTCAGCAGTCACCTCCGAGGCTGGCCAGCACTTGCCCCTGAACACCTCCCCCGCAGCAGTCACCTCCGAGGCTGGCCAGCAATTGCCCCTGGACACTGCCCCCCACAACCACCGCAGTCACCTCCAGGGCCAGGCATCAGATGCCACCCCCCCACCCCACCCAGCGCCCCTGAAGCCTGTAAACAACGGGCAAGCTGTGGAGAATGCTGCCACTCACTCATCTCATTTCCCCCAAAGTGAGGGCCGCCAAGTGCACGTCGCCTGTGTGCTGTTGTGTAACACATCGACGTGCTTTCCGGAAAACGTGGACAAACGTTATGGCGGGGTTCCAAGAGTTTGGCGGGATGGCCTTTTAATTATATGCTGATGTATTACAATTAGCTCCCTGCCGGCCGGTGGCAGGAAACGCAACGCGCCATCGGCGGGCTAAGTGGACGATCGGAACCTGCCTTCGTGCCATTGTGAAACAGATCGCGCCATGTTTTCCGTACACGCCACCTATCATGTCCACCGCCAGCGGGCTCAGAAAATTCTGCCCATTGAATTTTCCCTCAGCCATGTTCAGGTTGCTATCGCTGATAGTCATTTAACCTTTTATTAGCGTTTGTAAGATAGTGATCACATAATCCTTTCAGTGATTTATGTTACTGAATTTAAGCTAACTATTGTACACCTTTAAGTCACAATATCTAAACATTCTATTGTTGTCTCTTGTTGCTGTACTATTTCTGTGAGATGAGGTTGCTTTGTCAACCATTGCAACTAGCAAAGATTTGCCCTACTGATCCACAGGGCTTAATGTTTAAGTCTGATCCATTCAGCTAATTTTCCAGTCCTGATATGATGAATGAATTTTTTCTTCATGGAATGCTAGAATGGAATGTTGTCTGGTCTGAGATTCCACTGTTATTCATAACATGTCATCTTCCATCTCTATTCTCATACTGCACTGCGTGCAAAATTTTGGTCCTTCTGCAATTTCTACTTTTTCTATCGTATACTTTACCACTGCATCTGCCACAAGTAGAGTGCATCTGATCTGTTCACAACGAAATTGAAAATCTGAACATCCTTTACTGACCAAAGGAATAGAATGTATTTTATAATGTGTGTAGCCTACTGCACTGCAATGATTAGTGAAATAGAAATTGCATATAACTGCAGTATGAGTCACACAGCAAAACCACTGCAGTATGATTCATGTGCTGCACTTGTAGAAGCCCAGCAGCAATTTGAATCTCCACTGCAGATTTCTCTCTTAATGGAGATACAAAATGAAAATATTGTTCCTGATTTTTACACCAGAGTAGGAATTGGACAAGTAGTGGGTTAGGTGAGCGGCAAGCCCACATAACATCGCCAGCATGAGGCCCTGGCAATCTTAAAGCCTGGGTCTCATTGTAATGACTGATGGGCTGCCCAAATGATTGCATCGAGAAACAGGCAGCCCATCCATTTTCACAGCACAGTTTCTGGCAATTCAGTTGTGGCCCACTTAAAGCAGGAATGCATCTCTTAAAGCAAGTTTGCATTCTTATTCTGCTTAATTTGCTTTCTGGAAAAAAGTAGGAGAATGAATCACAGATGTTTCCCTGGAGTTCCTCATGGGGGGCATAAAGAGAGAGGTAGATGCTACCGAGGCCATGGTGACAGAGGAGGAAACTCTGTCACTAGAAGGGTTCAAAATTGACATGGAGGAAGTGTTGAATAGACTTAAGGTTGTCAAGGCACCGGGACCGGGTGAGATGCTTCCAAGAATATTGAAGGAAGTGAGAGTAGAAATTGCAGCAGAACTGGCCATAAACTTTCAGTTTTCCCTAGACTCGGGGGTAGCACCAGAGGATTGGAGAATTGCAAACGTTACGCCCTTGTTCAAAAAAAGTTGTAAGGATAAGCCCAGCAATTACAGACCAGTCAGTTTAACTTCAGTGATGAGCAAAGATCTAGAAACAATTATTCGGGATAGAATTAGCAGTCACATGGAAATATATGGATTGATAAGGAAGAGCCAGCATGGATTTCTAAAGGGGAAATCATGTTTAACTAACTTGCTGGAGTTTTCTGAAGAGGTAACAGAAAGGCTGATGAGGGTAATGCTGTTGATGTGGTGTAAATGAACTTTCTAAAGGCAGTTGACACAGTGCCACACAACAAATTTGTGAGAAAAGTTATTCCTCATGGAATAAAAGGAACGGTAGCAATGTGGATACAAAATTGACTGAAAAATAGGAAGCAGAGGGTAATGGTCAATGGATATTTTTCGGGCTGGAGGAAGGTTTATAGTGGAGTTCCCCAGGGACCCTTGCTTTTACTAATATATATTAATGATCTAGATCTTGATGAGCAGGGGACAATTTCAAAGTTTGTGGATGATGTGAAGCTTGGGAGTGCTGTGAACTGTGAGGAGGATGATGTGGAACTTCAAGAGGACATAAGCAAGTTGGTAAAGTGGCCAGATAGGTGGCAGATGAAGTTCAATGCGGAGATGTGTGCATTTTTGTACGAAGAACATTGATAAACAATATAAAATAAGGGGTGAAATTTTGAAGGGGATGCAGGAGCAGAAAGACTTGGGTCATTGAAGGTGGCAGGACAGGTGGAGAGAGCAGTTAATAAAGCCTATAGTATCCTGGGCTTTATTAATAGGGACATAGAGTACAAGAGCAGGGAGGTTATGCTGAATTTATATAAGATACTCATTAGAGTATTGTGTACAGTTCTGGGTGCCACATTATAGGAAGGATGTGAACACATTGGGGAGAGTGTAGAAGAATGGTTGCAGGGATTAAAAAAAAAATTCATTCATGGGATGTAGGCATCACTGGCTAGACCGGCATTTATTGCCCATCCCTGATTGCCCTTGTTCAGAGAAAATTTAAGAGTCAACCACATCGCTGTGGGTCTGGAGTCATATGTAGACCAGACCAGGTGAGGACAGTAGATTTCCTTCGGGAAGATTTCCTTCCCTAAAGGACATTAGTGAACCAGATGTGTTTTTACAACAATGGTTCAAATTCCACCATCTGGCAT
The DNA here is from genome assembly GCF_964194155.1 of Cetorhinus maximus. NCBI lineage: Eukaryota > Metazoa > Chordata > Chondrichthyes > Lamniformes > Cetorhinidae > Cetorhinus > Cetorhinus maximus. Next base: position 71,108,561 of record NC_135888.1, read on the forward strand.
GGCAGGATTCGAACCCCAGTCCCCAGAGCATTACCCTGGGTTGCTGGAGTACTAGCCCAGTGACAATACCACTATGCCATCACCTCCCCTCAGGGATGAGAAACTTCAGCTATGAGGATAGATTGGAGAGGTTGGGACTGTTCTCCTTGGAGAGAAGAAGGCTAAGAGGAGATTTGATATAGGTGTTCAAAATCATGAGGGAGCTGGGCAGAGTTGATAGGGAGAAGCTGTTCCCGCTCATAAAATGATCAAGGACGAGAGCGCTATGATTTAAAGTGATTTGTAAAAGAAGCAAATGTGACGTGAGGAAACGCTTTTTCACACGAGTGGTTTGGGTCTGGAATGCACTGCCTGGAAGTGTGGTGGAGGTAGGTTCAATCGAGGCATTCAAGAGGGCATTAGGTGTTTATCTGAATAGAAACAATGTATGAGGGTACGGGCAAAAGGCAAGGCAAGGTGCCAGGCGCTGATCTGGCCGCCAGGCAGGAAGGTGAACCAAAGGCGGGAGCTGAGAGCATCCCGAGGGAACTGGGCAAGGAGCAAAACGGTGAAGGAGGAAAGAAAAACATCCGAGTGGAGAAAATATCAGCCTGAAAAGGCAGGGCAATGGCATTAGTTCATAATGCTCATTTGGAGAGCTAGTGCAGACACGATGGGCCAAATGGCCTCCTCCTGTGCCACTAAAATTCTGTGATTCTGTGATTCACATTCAAGACACCGTCTACCATGTTGTGTGGCATTACCATCGTGCTAAATGGTATAGATTCAGAACAGATCTAAAAGAGAAAAAGAAACAGAAAACCCTGGAAAAACTCAGCAGGTCTGTCAGCATGTTTCTGTTTTTATTTCAGATTTCCAGCATCCACAGTATTATGCTTTTATTTCAGATTTAAATGAGTAGTGTAGGAATGCGTGCCGGGGCAGGGCCGGGCATACCTAAAAATGAGATACCCGCCTGGTGAAGCTACAATACAGGACTACATGCTTGTTAAACGATGGAAACAGCATGCTATAGACAAAGAATAGTGATTCCACACCAATGGATCATATCAAAACTCTACAGGCCTGCCGCATCCAGTCGTGAATGGTGTTGGGCAATTAAACAACTAGGGAGAGGAAGAGACTCCATAAAAATCCCATCCTTAATGATCGGGTAGTCCAGCACATAAGTGGGCTGAATTCTAGAACTGAGATGAGACTGATTGCCAATGATATCAAGGCAGCATTTGACCAAGTGTGGAGCCCTAGCAAAATTGAAGTCAATGGAAACCTGTAGGAAAAACCTCTACTGGTTGGAGTCATACCTAGCACAGGGGAAGAAGGTTGTGGTTGTTGGAGGTCAATCATCTCAGTCCCAGGTCATCGCTCCAGGAGTTCCTCAGGGTAGAGTTCTAGGCCCAACCACCTTCCGCTGCTTCATAAATAACGTTCATCCCATCCTATGGTCAGAAGTGCGAATGTTCGCTGATAATTGCACGGTGCTCAGTAACATTTGAGATTCCTGAGATATTGAAGCACTCTGCATCTATATGGAGCAAGACTTGGACAACATTCAGGCTTGGACTAAGTGGCAAGTAATATTTGCGCCACACTAGTGCCAGGCAATGACCATCTCCAACAAGAGAGAATCTAACCATTGACCCTTGACATTCAATGGCAGCACCATCGCTGAATCCTCCACTCTCAACATCCGGAGGGGTTACCATTGACCAGAAGCTGAACTGGACCAGCCATAAAAGTACTGTGGCTAAAAGAGCAGGTCAGAAGCTGGGAACTCTGCACCAAGTAACTCACCTCCTGACTCCACAAAGCCTGTCCTTCATCTACAAGGCACAAGTCAAAAGTGTATTAGAATACTCTCCATTTGCCTGGATGAATCTGGTTCCAACAACACTCAAGAAGCTCGACACTATCCAGGCCAAAACAGCCTGCCTTTATTGACACACCACCCATCAGCCTTCACCAACACGCACGATAATTGCAGTGTGCGCCATTTACAAGATGCACTGCAGCAATTCACCAAGGCTCCTTCAACAGCATCTTTCAAATCTATAACTTCTACCACCAAAAAGAACAAGGGCAGCAGATGCATCAAAATTGCAAGCTCCCCTCCTAGTCACATACCATCCTGACTTGGAACTATATTGCCATTCCTTCACTATCACTGGGTCAAAATCCTGGAACTCCCTTTCTAACAGCACTGTGGGTATACCACAGTGGTTCAAGAGGTGACTCACCACTAACTCCTCAAGGGCAATTAAGGATGGTCAATAAATGACAACCTTGTCAGCCATGCTCACATCCCATGGATGATTTTTTCAAAAAAAAACAATGTTCCTGAGGATGCACCAACTCATGATCCATCTGTCCTGAGCACCTGCACGGAACTGGCACTCTGCATGGTTAGACAGTGAGCTAGAGGGGTTTGCATGCAGAGAAACATCCGTCATGTCAAGCAGCAGCAAGAACTTGCAGCATAGACAACCCAAGAGACAGGTCATCTGAAATCAAGGTCCTCTTCTAGCTCTGCTGAACAAACTGAAGATGAGGACATTAAGGGCCCAGCTATTAAAGAAAAATTGCTTCCTTCAAGCAAGGTATATGTGGTATTGGAATGCCCACCAAGGAATTGCAGCAGCATGGCTGAAAGTATGTAGGAATCCGCTTGCAGACTGTGTGATGTCATCTTGCAGAGCAGCAGCATGCTCCAGTCTACCTTAGAGTGTGTAGCCAGCTCCAGCAATGCTGCAGGCTCTTGGCTTATGCATCTTGTGTGCTGGCTTCCAATGAGCAGAACAACTTGCTGTCCATGTTTTCTACTGCGGCTTTTCCTCATCCAACTCCACACAAAATCAAGCTGGCATTAAAGACACCCATAAGCAGTTACAATTGACTGAGGTAAGTGTCAGGAAGAAGCAATCTGGAAGCTGGAAATTCTCCTGGTAATTCAGACAGCACAATGCATACAGATCCTATGATTCAATTCCCTGCAGCTAAGTACCCCTTTAAAAATTGTTTCATTGGCTCTCAAAAGACCAATTTTACTTGGTTTCACTGGCAGGTTGGACGCGAGGTAGACTTCTGTGGTTTCACATTAAAATCGGGTCATGACATCCTTGGATCCAGATTTTTATGTATTCATGAGGTGCCTGCCCAGTTTTGGTGGGTGCCTGAGCTGATTCACAAAACTGCACAGTTAAATGGCAGTTGGTGGAAATGCTGCAATAAGTCTGAAGCAATTTTAACTGCCTGACCTAAATGCTTCCACCAAGCTTATTGAGTTAAAATCACCCCCTTAACTTTATATTGCACATATATTCAGTAACACAGTTGGAGAGTGTGCTAAAGCAGTTACACACCCTGGGGTCCACAAGCTTCATTCTCGTGCTTTATTATTGTCACAGTTTTAAGTCTTTTGTTCTCTTTGGTTACGAGGAACCAGCCAATCCTATAAGCAGACCTCATGACCTTATAATTTTCAGTTTGTCTTTTACTGTTCAATATCTAGTTAAACCAGGGATTGTAATAGACAAACTTATCTCTGTATACAGGCCACATGCATTTTCTTCTCTTTCCTGAAGGTAGACTGAAAAGCACCCTGCTGAGACAGCCAAGGCTTCATGCCAACCATGAAGTACGTGAATAGGCAGCGTATAGCTTTCAGTGAGAACAATTTCCTACACCCCTCAGATATGGAAAATAATAAACATACAATTTATAAACTCACTGTCTTCTCTAGCTAGACTATTCAAAGTTAGGTGGTTCAGACCATTTTAAAATGTAGACAATTTCTTATTGCCGCCCATTAGAAAATAATCACCCTCTGTGTTTCAGAAAAAAAGATAGCGGGTGATTGATAGTTTTGTCTGACACCTGCTTTAAATCTGAAATATTTTGGGTCTGGGTGGTTGGGAGGTGGTGGCAGTTCAACCCACCAATCTATCAGTTACTAGCCTTTGTGTGGGCGCAAGTGCCTCCCTCCTCACTGCTCCATTTAAGTAAAAGGAACTTTGTGACACTTCATTTTCTTACAGTGGTATAAAATGTTTGAGATTGTAGACAGTGATTCTTCCTCATCCCCTGCCATGCCTGAATAGTTAATGAACACTTCAAATCATCGTCGAAAACACAATGGCTTCAGGTTTCAGGCTTCCAGCTGTGAGAAAAAAAATGCTGGATTTAACATTATAGAAACAGTACTAATTTTAACAATCTAGCTTAGACAACACAGGCAAAACGCAGATTGTTGCAATACTACTAAAACCTTTTTAATGCATTACTACGTTGTAACTTTTTGTTGGCTGAATTAGTTGGTCTCATGACATTGCTGACTGACAAAATAAACTTCATTCCATTGGTGTAATTATCTGCTTACTTGTTTCTCTCCAGCTCTTTAGATATTAACTAAACCTTCAAGGAGTTCCTGTGCTCATCATAATGAGAATGTCAGTGAGGGGAAATAGATCTTTGGTTACCCAGTGTCAGCTTTGAGTCCACCCATGTTCCAGAGAAGAGGTCTCTCTCCTTCTCTAAAACAATGTTGCCTAACCCAAGCATCACTATTTCAATTGTGCCAGTGTGAATATTTCTGCTCCACAAGAAAAAGAATGATGCTTGTCAATAGTTTTCTTTGAAAAATGTCTACTTTTATTTTCTTTTAAATTACAAAGGACGGTTAGCTTTTCAAACATCATCCTGGAGTGTTCCTTCCTATATTGCTGTGGTATCAAACAGTATTTATCATTTTACATTTGTTAAATGTTCATGGGATGTGGGCATTCCTGGCAATGCCAGCATTTATTACACATATCTAATTGCCTACAAAAGCAGTGTTGAGCCTCTGTCTTGAATTGATGCAATTTGTATGGTGTAGGTATACCCACCATGCTGGTAGGAAGGGAGTTCAGGGTTTTGACCCAGTGACAGTGAAGGAACAGCGATACAGTTACAAGTCAGGATGGTGTGTGTCTTGGAGGGGAACTTGCAGGTGGTGGTGTTCCCATGCAACTTTTGCCCTTGTCCTCCTAGATGGTAGAGGGCGCGGGCTTAGGAGGTGCTGCCAAAGAAGCTTTGGTGAGCTGCTGCAGTGCACCTCCTGCATGGTAGTGTGAAGGAGTCTATATTGCCAGTCTGTTTCTATGTGATTTCGGGGCGGAGGCCAGACCCTGGTTGAAGGACTGCAACTCCTAGCATTCTCAGGCTTCAGTGCAAGGGGCTGGGCCACACATGCTCGGTTCTGGGCTCCCTTTGACAGTTAGGGTGATGACTCAAAAAGAGTGGTCAGGTGACTGGGGGCATGGAAACCTGACCATGGGACCTGGGGGCAAAAGAATTCATGCGACTATTCCAAACATTTATCATTTTCCAACAATCTCATTTGCAAAAACAATCATAGTTAGTTCGACCTTTGAACCATTTTCTAGAAATTTCATTGGCTGCTGATAAGTGTACGACAGATCTATTGTTTCTTTTCCACTTTTGATATGCGATGCCTTGGACTTGCAGCTAAAGGCAATCCAGGGATTCAGCTGACTTCAGTTTATATTGTGAAAGTTTATTGGTCCATGATAACCACAGGACTGGCTTTGAGCGCTATGATTAATGGGGACAATATGATTGAATAATATTGTTTGATATTGTCCCATGGTAAATATTGTTCAGTGATCCCTGATAGCCATGTGAGCATAACAAGATATTATACCACAGTGACAAAATAACATCATGGAGCAGTTTCAGCTGATGTTTTTGGGCAAAAAGATACAAGATCCTAAATTAATTGAATGTAAGTTTGGGAGGTGAGGAGTTAATATTTTACATTTATTGGAAAATTAATAAAGAATTGTGGTATAGCAAATTTTTAAAATTTCGGCGGTACATGGCATAGGAGGTAAATTGATCCTCTTAAATCACCTTCCTTGAGCATGGCTATGAGGCACACAGCTAAAAGTACACCATCAATGCAGTATTCTTTATTTATACCTGAAATTGTATTGTGGGCAGTTTATTTTCAATAGTCTATTCCAAGGTGTGTTGGAGCAGACATAAAATTGGCATCAATGCAACCTTTAAGGAAGAGCTGGAGCAGATGAGATCCAGTAAGAAGCCACAAGAGTGAAGAGTGAATCCATTAAGAGGCTGATTCCAAAGTCAACCTGAGATGTAAATGCAACCACTTTCTTTGGGGGTGTTGTATTTGATTTGTCTATGCTAACTACATAATGATAATAATGTGTGGTTCTTAGAAAACAACCACATTGGTATTTAGACCAATCAGGTTGCTCTGATAACAATTTTCCGAAAAATATGAAGTATAGGCTTCTGAACTAATCTGCGATCTTTCTACCCTGAGAACATCTAACATAAATGGGGAAGCTTTACACAGTCTGTCTGAATTTAACATTGTTGTGTCCAGAATGACAGTAAAACTTTGGCAAATCAGTTTTATTTGTCTAAGTTATTTTATTTACATTTTACAGTTATGTTTTCCCCAGATAATGCCGCAAAAATCCAATTTTACAAAATGCAGAGCAATGATTTTTTGTTACTACCTTCCAAATAATTCACTGCGAATATTGAATCGTTACACAACCACTATCTTTTTAAATAACTATATTTTAACTGGCATGTACAAAACTCTCTTGGGCTAGTTATTTCAGATCAGCCTAGTCCTTTATTTCAAGGTTCTCCCCTTACTTTGAGAAGGCAACTTCCTTGGGATCACAAAGAACCTTCCTGCTTGACACCCAAATGAAATTCCGTGGCTGGGAACTTGCTCAAAATTATCTTAGCCACGTTTATTCAGGAGTATATTGAAAATTGTATTATATCTGGTTGACTTTGGTTTTCTGCGATTTAAAATTTGTATTTTGAATGTCATGACGTGAGCATCAATTTGATATTATTCGGTAAAACCAAAAGTAGAACAAGGCCACCAGTAATATTTTGGAAAAATTTCAGATTGGCATTGTTTTAGTGGCACTAATATAACAATGCCAGGAATGCCATATTTCAATATTAGGAAAAGACACATATTTCTTTATAAAGTGTTTCACCTTCCCCAGTGAGAAATGCCTATGTAATTCATTGGAAAATACATAGGGAAGCTGAAGACTATCCTTGTGAAATACATTTTTACTTTCTTAGTGAGAGTACCTAGGCAACTCATGAACAACAAGGTCACGAGTGAATTATAGCCAGCTTCATAAATATTCAGCGGCAGAGCTGGCTTTATGGAAATTAGGCAGACGTGGAAACAAAAATACATATTTAATTGGTGAGATGATATTGAACATTCCCTTTAGTCTGACTTACACTCTTCTTGTTTATAAAAAAATGTAGCTTTAGTCAGGAACTATTTTAAGGTTGGTAAAGTTTTACAAACTTTTGCATGATGTTGTCATAATATAGCAATTGTAGAAATGTGAAAAATGTTTCCACAGATGCTGGCGCATACTAGTGAAGCAGAAGAACAGCTACTAAATATTGAAGCATTTGGCAATGTTGTCCCTTAATTCCAATTGCTTTCAACAGGCAGTTTTCTTCTGTATTTTGATATTTCCTGCCTTGTAGCTTTTGGCCAACATCATCACTACAGTACAAAGCATACACACATCTACAAACCATGTTAGACTCGCCATAACCAACTAAAGCGAGATAAAACTCACTGTGAAATTCTTGAACTTTCACTGCCACTCAAAAGACAGCATTGCATTGTTCACAAAAGTAGGGTAAATATTCTCGGGTGGATTTTTAGACTATTTCATTTTAGGACAGTTAATTTTTTTTAAAAAGTAGAGCCTGAAACTGACACATTGAATAAAAATCAGCATTAAAGCACAATCTTTATTGTAAATTGGAGTCTCAATGGGCAGAATATTCCCAGACGTTGAGGCAATGGGGTGCGAAGCAGGCAGGAAAATTGCACTAAAAGGTATTGGATCAGCTTCCCAATGTGCTCCCTCCTCCTTGCACTTTTCTCGGAAGTGGGCCACAGTAGTGATGACAACCCACCCAGCAGCAGCATAGGGAATGCAATCAAGCTAATTAAGGAGCCACTTAATGGCAACTATTGCAGCAGCACAGCAATTTTGCTGGTGTTGCCCGGGCTCCGCCACCCCCCACCACTCCCCAACCCAATCTCTTTCCACTCTCTGGCAATTGAGAGGAGGTAGTTGTGCTGCAGGAGGTCGAGGCTGCATTACAGCTGAAGTAGATTGAAATATTTTCAGCAGAAAATGGCCTCCTAACTCAGAGTCTTGCCATTGAGGCTGGAATTCCTGGAGGAGGATGTCTCTGATCGTCATGGACCTAATGAGGTCTCAGGCACACCTCTGATAGTTGATATGGCAACACCTTGCTACTTGGGCGTCAGTCACATTCCCTTTGATTACAGAGTGAGGGCTGCTGTTCTCCCTTGTAGTGGGCTCCGGAACCCACCCATCATTCCTAATCGCACAGAGAATGTGGAGACAATCTACTAATTGGCTGCCTCCCATAGAATTCAGCTGGAAGGCGTGCTTTCACCTTGAGAAAGTTCACAACCAAGAAACGACCCTGATATCAAGTTTCTGACGTTTGTCAGCCCAATATCTCTGATTATGCACTTAAATAGGGGAATTCACATGCTTATTATGCTTAGAGAGAGCAAACATCCTTCATCGCATTTAATATAAAAGAGTTTGATATTTCTTTCCTTTCACCAATTTTTCTTCCCTACCTTTTTTGTGATGGTCTTGATTTTATGGCTTGTTATATTCCCACAGAGGCCAGGCATCCTCCCTTACCTTACCTGAGTGGCAATTATTTCTTGTGAGTCTGATAGTATTGGCAGGTCAGCAGTCTATTCATTCACTGGAGGGTTTCAGAACCAAGCCCAATCCAGTTGTCACACATACAATTTCATCAGACTTGGCTGGATACCTAACTGAGTGAGGATCCTAACCTTGTGGTACTGAATCTAATTGTACTGCTCCTGCCACCATCCAGCTTTACTTCTCAGTTCATTACTTTATAAATGCACTGTACTATCAGAGGAACTTCTGGCTGAACTGGTATTATGCATTTCAGTACTATCCTGACTGAGTAGTAGTACCCTTGTTTCTGAGTCAGAGGGTAGATCTTGTTATGGCATTGGGGGTTTTGCCTGCTGGTTGGAGAGCCGGCAAGAGACCCATGGTGCCTCCGTTCAGGAAGGCCCACTGAACTGCATGCCAATCAGGCAGTGGCGAGGCCACCAGCATGTCTTCCCCTGGAGTCAAGACCATGGGTGTGGAGGTCCCGCCTAGCGAGAGCTGCTAGCCAATCAGAGGCCTGCAGCTCGTGCTCAGCAGCTGCTGAGGAGGCTGTGGCTGCTGCCAGAAGGACACCCGCGGAGTCCTAGAAACACAGAGGACCCAGGCTACGGGTAAGTAATGTGGGGTTGGGAGTGGGTTTTACAGGGTGGGAATCAAGGGAGAGGAGAGCAGAGGGGGTCAGAAGCAAGGTCAAGAGTTGGCTCTCAGCAGGCCTCCCGCTTCCTGATGTCCAGTTCCTCAATCAGGCACTGAGGTGACAAGTGGCATGCCCAGGTTCACCTGTCATGCATGCCATATTGTGACAGGGCCACCTGCAGCTGGGTTAATACCAGCGGTGACAGGATGAGGCTCTTAAGTGGTCGTTAATTGACCATTTAAGAGCCTCAACTGGCGGTGGAGTGGGAAGGTCAACCAAGGACCTTCCACCCGGAACTTAATTCTGGTGGAGGCGGAAAGGTGGCAGGGTTCAGGTATGCCACCATCTGGCCAAGTAAATGCCCTTTCCACCTCTAAGCTCACCACCAGCGAGAGCAGAAGGTTCCATCCAGAGTGTGAGTTCAAGTTGTTGTGAAAATATTTTGTATTCCTACTGATGCCGCATCAGAATTGTATCATCCAGTGGTCTTTACATGATAATCATGGGTAAATGTTTGATTATCTTTATTGGGAGAAATGAGATGCATGCCAAACGTTGCCTCTATACTACCTAATAATAGGTAAAGAGCTTCTTTGTGCACTATGTGCATTGAAGTCATAAATGCATTTTCCATTTTCTAATTAATTTGTCTTGTTCTGTTTTGCTGTGACCTAGGCCTATGACTTTTGCCCCCGACCTACCAGTGATACCTCCAACTTGGCTTTGAGTTGGGTTCAGCTTTGGCCTTAGAGAAATCACAATTTAAAAACAAACTGTTCAGCCTAACTAGTGAGTGTTGGTGTTATGCTCCACACAAGCAGCAATCCTAATCCCATGTGTTGATCCTATTCCTTTATTGCTTTCAGTCTCTTTATCTTCAACCTGACTGACTAACTAAAATGTTGGCAAGTTATCTACTTCAGTCTATAGCTCTGGTAGTGCATTACACAGTCCCACAATTCTATGTAATGAAACAAAATTTTCCTGCTCTCTATCCTAAATCACTTACATTTAATAATATCTTTGTCACTTCATTCTAATCCCGTTAATCACTGGAAACCTTCTGTTTCTATCTAGTCTGACCCTTTCCCTGTAATAATTTTAACACCTCTATCAAATCACCCCCTTAATCCCCTCTATGTAACAAAAACAATAGCAGCTTTTCTTAAGTCTTTCTTCATATTTGTATTTCATCAGATCAGGAAGCCTCCTATTGAATTCCCACTGTAATACAAACATATAAATTAGGAGCAGGAGTAGGCCACTTGGCTCCTCAAGCCTGCTCCAATGTTCAATAAGACCATGGCTGATCTAATTGTAACCTCAACTCCACATTCCCATCTGCACCCAATAATCTTTCACGCACTTGCTTATCAAGAATCTATCTACTTTTGCCTTAAAAATATTCAAAGGGCAGAATTTTACGATCCCCTTTCAGCAGGGACGGAGCCGTAAAATGCGGCGAGACATTCTAAACTTCATTGGCTTCGATGGGAAAGTAAAATCCCGTTGTCGTAAAATTTTGCCCAAAGACTCTGCTCCCACCACCTTTTGAGGAAGAGGGTTCCAAAGACTCACGACCTTCTGAGAAAAAAGAATTTCTCCTCATTTCTGTCTTAAATGGGCGACCCCTTATTTTTAAACAGTGACCTCTAGCTCTAGAAAATGGAAAACAGAGACCCCCTAGTTCTATTCTCTTTATTTAGTCAACACTGTTTCTATGATATGAAGCCATAAACTGCACACAGTACTCCAGCTGCAGTCTTACTACTAATTTATGTGGATTTGTCACAATGCCTTATTCAATACCTCAGTCTACAATGCTTCTTGGTACAGAATCCCAGTTTTGTTGCAAACTTTTTCTGATGGTTTAAACAAAATTATTACAGCTAACATATTTCAGATTTGATACCAATCATGGTTGTTGCATTCGAGAGATGGAGCTAGCCACTTCCTTGGATATATTGTAACCAGCAATGTTTCATTTGCAAAGGTTGTGTTAAAAATCTTCTGCTATACAAGTCCAAGTCTGCTGCAACCTGTTTTGGAGTGAACCTTTGACATAGTTGTAGCATTCCTACCTCTGAGCCAAAAGGTGGTGAGTTCAAAACCTGCTTAAAGCATTGCCAGCAAGTAGAGACCAGAAATACTGCTGTAAATTCTGGATTGGCATCCATCAGGATACTTGCATCTGGTGTGGGTGGAGCTCCTGGTTTGTGGGAGCCCATCAAATCATCCTGCTGTACAAAGCTAACCACCCTCATGGCTGTAATAAAGATGGTAAGGCCTTGAAGGAAGCATTCACACCATAACCTACCAAACGATTAATCAACCTCTGAATGCTTTTGCTACAATCTACTCTTAGATTCCAGAAATTTTGTGGTCACAAAGTCCATCTATCAAACCTCAATATTAAAGCTGTAATGAGTAACATTTCAGTATAGGTGACATGAGGAAAACATATTTACAGAATGAGTTGTTAGGATTTGGAATGCATTGCCTAATGGAGTAGTGGAAATATTCAATCATAGCTTTCAAAGGGGAGTGGGATATTCATTGAAGGAGAAAAAATTGCAGGACTATAGAAAAAGAGCTGGGAAGTGGAACAAACTTCAAAAGAGCTAGCACAGAGTCAATGAATAGAATGGCCTCATACTCTGCTATACTTTTCTATGAATCAACATGCGCTTATAAAAATAGCAAATGCTTAGTTATGTAAACTGTAGTTTATCTCTAGGTTGGGATGTCACATTTGCTTGCAAAATTGAAAAGCAGGAAAAGATTAGCTGTTCCAAAAAACCTGCCCTAAAGGGAATGGAGCCTAAGTACTAACTTAGGAACTTATGGAATTTTTTAATAAAAGTGAATCTTGGATAAATGTCTAACAGAAATCTGGAACAAGGTTCTAGAAGAAAGAAACATGCACAACAAAAAAGTATTTTGATCCTGTATCTTGAATACCTTCTATAGGTTGATCATAGAATGGCAGAGACCCCCACCAAGTTGGTTGCTTTTGTTGGGCAATGGTTTACATTGTGGGAAATCTAAGAGGAGAATCAAAAGTAATCTTTAATAAGGACTATGACATAATTAGAATATGACCTGGGGCACTATTTTTGGTGACTAACTCCAAATCTGTGTTTTTATATTAAATTTCTTAATTTTTGCCTGTGTTAAGGATCAATTTCCACAATTCTATCTGTTCATATTGTGGGCCATTGGTTTATTGTGACTGAATAAATCAAATTGCATTTTTATTATATAAAATTCGGAGAATTATTAGGGATCAAATTTCACAATTTTCATTTTCCATGACACCATCAGCCTTAAGTATGATATACTGTTTTAACTTTTATTTTTGAAAAGGACCTATATAAATCACTCAGCTTTTCAATTCACAAGCAGTAAAGCTATTCAGATACAAATCTTGAAAGAAAAGTTTTGCATTTGTATCGCACTTTCACAACCTCAGGATGTTCCAAAGTGCTTTACAGCCAATTTGAAATATAGATACTGTCATAGGAAAGCGACAGCCAATTTTGCGCAACCAGGTTCCACAAACAGCAATGAAGTAATAACCAAATAATCTGTTTTAATGATGCTGACTGAGGGATAAATATTGACCAGGGCACCAGGGAGAACTCCTGAGCTCTTCTTCATCACAGTGCTGTGGGATCGTTTATGTCCATCCTCCCTATACTGTACCCTTTATTTTTCCATGTCTGTCATAAAAACAATGCAATAAGTAGCACTTGGGACCTTTATTTACATTATACTTTATGTGCTTAATTATTCAGTTAAAGTGAAACAACATGGGCAGTGTCTTGTGATACTGAAACATGTCACCAAGCACCAAAGTAGCCTTATAACCTAAAGGTCTATGGTGCATATAGGATCACTGGGCAGAACTTTTCAAGTATATACTTATGTTTTATGTAATATTTTACGGGCTTCATGATTCCCGAGTACCTACCAAATCACTGTGAGACTGATGGGCAACCATAGATTTTTGTTTTCATTCACCTGATTTTGATTCAGTTTTGCTATTTTCATGACTTTTGTTTGCTTTGATTTTAAATGAGTTAGGCTGAGCCATCCTTACCTGAGACTGAACAGCAGTTGATAAGCTTGGGTTGTACCAAAATTAGGACCCCATTCAATTACTTATCATTGTATTCATAAAATGATACAGTACAGAAGAAGTTCATTAAGCCAATCGTATCCATTAGGAAATATTTATTGGATACGAAAGCTGAATATCTTAATTTGCACGTTGGAGCCACCTGATCCTGTAGGATATGGATGAGTACTGATACACAGCAGTAATAATAACTTCCCAATTTAATCCATCCTGACCAACATCCAAACCAATCCCCAAAATTGATTCTTAGATTAGTCAATGAAAACCAACTGCAAGATACATGCAAAGTAACTTAGTGCAAAAGATGACTTAAAATGTTATGGGTACATAGCAGTAAAAAAGGGACATCTTGTTCTAGATCTTTATTTCAATTTTTCATATTAGAAAGCTGAAAGTACTTCTTGCCACATCCTCTCTACATTTTCTTGATGGCTGTGGAAAGGACAAAGCTGTTGGTCCTTTTGCATACACAAAGCAATATCATTAGAGTTTTGCAACAGAGTGGCACCTTTCAGCATGGATTTGCACCATCAGGTCTCAGTCAGTGGCAATACTGGGGAACAGAGAAGTCCAGCAAAGACTGAACTTCTTCAGTCAATGGGCTACTGGAGGATGGGGGTAGAGAATTGTGAACTTGCAATTTATGTACCACTCACAAACGGCCTGAAAAAAATACTTTCACACTTTTAATTTTATTGCAATATATGAGACGGAATATTTTGCAATCAATAGTCAATAATCAATAATCTGAAGAAGAGTCATACGGACTCGAAATGTTAACTCTGTCTTTCTCTCCACTGATGCTGTCAGATCTGCTGAATTTTTCCAGCAATTTTTGTTTTTGCTGTGAAGTGAAACTATGACCGACTTGATGAGCAAAACAATATTAATAGCTTATCTTTTTTTTAAAAAAAAGCCCTGTCAGCTCTAAGTGCCCTTCCTTGGCCGCTGGTCAGTTGGAACCTTTCATTTAAAATCCGCGCGTGCCTCCACGTGCGGATTTCCCGTTTGTGACGTGAGATGAATATGCAAAGAAGTGTTGCCTGGGGGAAGGAGGGGAGACCTTGAAACTGCCGAACCGGAAGAGAAAGGCGGCGTGTTCTTGTCAGAGCGAAGGGCGAATGGGGCGGTGGTGGGGGAGGGGCCTGAAAACCGTCGAACAGGAAGAAGCTCGCGACTCTGTCATTGCGCTCAGTCTGTCGGTGCAGGCGGGCGGGTGAAGAGTGAGGAGTGAGAAAGCCGGGGGGGAGGGAAACGGGGTGGGGGGGGAACAAGTTCTTCCTTCTGTGATTCTTTTTGTGGAAGGGCGGGGGGGTCGATAATATAAACATATTTATATAATGTAATAACCGACATGTGAGAGAGAGAGAGAAACCGGTCGGGGAGGACGGGAGAGAGAGAAAAAAAGCTGCTGGTTTCGAAACAGTTAATTGGATTTTCTGAGGCAAAAAAAGTGGTGCCGAAAGGGCGGTGACTCGACATTTCCCCCCTTTTTATTAATATATATATGTGTATATATCTATTTCAAATATATATATTTAGGAAGGATAAAGAAACCAAAAGGAGGGCTGGGGGGTGGGAGGGGGGTGAATCGTGCGGCCGTCACTCACGCTCGATGGGGGATTACGGGTTCGGTTTATTAGTTCAGACCAATAATACCAACAGTAAGGTCGCCTTTCCAGTCAGATATCACCACCACCACCATCACCAACAACAACAACAACAACAACAGAGCGCTGCCACCGGCTCGGCTTGGCTTTTTCCTGCTTCGGCTCCCCAGACCATGCAGGATGAGCTGCTGCTGTCAGAGAAATCCAAATCCCAGCAGCAGCAGCAGCAACAACAACAACATCAGCAGCAGCAGCAGCTCTCTCCCAGACTCGATCCGGCTGCTCCTGAACTAGTCCTCCTGTCCGACTCGCCCAAATCCGAGGAGGAGAACCCGAGCGGCGCTAACGGCGGCAGCAGCAGCGCCAAGGAGAAGCTGAGGATGGAGTCGCCCATCCTGCCGGCTTTCGACTACCACGATCCGCCGCCGCCGCCTCCTTCCTCTTCCTCCTCCTCCTCCTGCTCCTCGTCGGGGCTCGGGGGAGCGGGCACGACCGGGACGCCGTCTCTCACCTCCTCGACATCCTCCTTGACCGGTTTCAGCAACTGGTCAGCAGCGATGACTCCTCCTACCGTCAGCGAAGATAATTTCTTTCACCAGGGAGTCCCCGCTCCCTCCGCCAACGGTGCCATGCTCTTCCAGAATTTCCCTCACCACGTCAGCCCCGGCTTCGGGGGCAGCTTCTCGCCTCAGATGGCCCTCTCTCAGCACCACCACCCGCACCACCACCACCACCCTCCTCCTCCTCCGCCGCCACCCCCTCACCATCACCACCAGCAGCAGAGGAGGTCCCCTGCCAGCCCGCACCCCGCACCGTTCCCGCACAGGAACGCTTTCAACCAGCTGCCTCACTTGACCAACAGCATCAGCAAGCCTCCCTCTCCGTGGAACAGCTACCAAAGCCCGTCGCCTTCGTCCTCCTCTTCGTCCTCCTGGAGCTCCGGCGGCGGGGTCGGCGTTTGGGGTGGATCCCAAGGCAGAGATCATCGCCGAGGAATGACTGGCGGAATGGCAGGCCTCAACTCCATCTCGCCCATGAAGAAGCCTTTCCCCGGCAGCCACATCCCGGCGCACAAGTACTCGAGATCCAGCTCAGCTTTCCCACCAAAGTCTTGGATGGAAGACAGTATGCTGAGGAATGACAATATTTTACCATTTCAGGTGAGCAATCATTGGAGCCTAACGCTTATTGGGGTTAAGCTGCAATTTCTGAAATATTAGCGTCGAGATGGAGATGTCACATATTCCCTACAATTCGGCTACTTGTCGACAATGGCCAATGCTTTACATGTAGATTTATGACAGCAGTCCTTTGTATTTGAAATGTCGTACTTTAGTATGAATTCGTAACGTCCCACTTATTTTTAACTATAGCTTAGTAAAAATGCCGTGCTCAATATTAATCAAGTAACCATACTTTGAATTTCCTGTATTCATACCAGTCTTTGCTTTTCCCGAGTTCAAATTCTAACTTCCGATGGGACTTGGGAATTGAGATCAAACAGAACCCCGATTTTTATCAAGTCCAGTACTGAACACCACCCTGCTCGGAGAGTGTAATTCTTTTGAAATAAGAGCATATTTTTCCTTAAATTGAGGAGAAAGGCCAGTTCAATTTAGCGTTTTGAAACCCGTTGGAACTCTAATTCTATCAATAGAGAAACACATATCAAACGTGTTTGCAAAGGGTATGGATATTAATGATGTAAGGAAAGTATTGATTCACTGCTCTTCAAAGCTTTTAGTTAAAAAAAAATCAGATACCTTAAATTTGCCAGAAGCTAATATGCAAAAATCCTGTTATTTCACAAAAGTCATTGGACAAAAAGATTTACTACTTATACAATTTTTTTGCAATCTTGTACTAATTAAATTTAGACAATTAGTTTTTAAATATTTTGTATATACAGTTGTAGACATGTAGATTTTAATTATTGGTGAAGCAGCTCAGAAATTAAGATTGGTCTACCTGAGACCACCAAATTCAGCAATGTGTGTATGTGAAGGCATGATTGGCCTGATGTACTAATGAGCACAGAGTGCATGTCCTTGCCCTTAGAGTAAACAGGATGGTTCTTTGAGCTTTACAAAATAATTTCAGCAACTACTTGCAAATCTGCATAACGTATAACAAGAAGAATAGTCTTGTAATTCCAAAAAGTATATATTTTCCAAACTTTGGTCCAGTGACTTTTTCAGCTGCTGGTTGTGGAATTATGTTGTCTCCGTTTTGAAACCTGTGTTAAAAAGGCAAATGGAATATCCTGTCACAATTTCTCCTTGGTGTAGCAAAATTGATTATGTTTTTGTTCCTCTTCCGGAGGTACTGGGTAGCTCTTGCTGGCTTTATTTTGGCTTGCAGTGGGCAAAATATGAAGAACACTTGAACAGCAGCTTCTTTTAAAAAGATCATACACTGCTCAGCCTGTGCAGTTCAAGGGGAGTTTTAAACTTCCCAGCAATCATGAGCTTGGCTGATCAATGTCTTCAATGTGTAGTAGCAATGTTCTCTGCCATCCATTGGTCAGAATTAACAGTACAAGGGTCTGATGACATGGTAAGCTATTACAGAATAGTGCACTCTTAATCAGAGATGGAGAGTTAGTTAGCATTGGAACAGTGACTAGTGACTGCAGATTGACCTCTTGCCTGTTGCTTAATTTGCTTCAGAATTTTGTGTATCTTAATTTAGTGTTCATTGGCAGAATTAAAAAAGTGATCCATTATTATAAATCCTTTTTTTTTCCCTGAATGCATTTGTCACGCTTGTGCTAGTTTGATTTTATTTTTGTTACTTTCATTGCTGGTATGTTGGTATATTTGATAATTTAAGGAAAATGGTAAGTGTGTGTTTAACAGAAGAACCTCCCATATAAGAGTTTTTTTTTCTTCCTTGGAACACTTATTTTAAAGAAAATGCTGACACCTCTAGGAAGTACTGACTCTCTTTTCTACATTTACCTATTTGTTATTTCAGAACTCCACTGTGGGAGGAGTCTATGGATGTTGCAGTGAGCAATTTCATAGTAGTATTTATCAGTTTGTCTTTGCATTCTGGATGCTGATTGAGAATCTTCCACAGTAGGAAACTTCAAGTATTGATCAGGTATATTTAGCTAGTATTCAAGTTTCCTGACTCAGGTGATTTTCCCTGTTGGCACCCATAACGGAAAAGGCACCTGATTTATGTTTCCCCACATAGAAGCACCAACGATTGGGCCAATCTGTAATATTTGCTAAGTGTCCGGATCCAAATGGTTGAACTGTGAAAAACAGGAAGTTTCTTTTGGGGGGAAAAAAATCAGTGTTTATCTCCTCTTCTGAAGGCATTGGCTCTTGCTGGGTTCCAGTATTTTGTCCAAATGATCAGTCATGATGAGTCAGCAGGCTATTTGTTCATGGAGGTTATCATAGATGGAAGCCCAATACTTAGTATGTGCACAATTTTGCAACAAATTATATTAGATAGTAATTAGCAAATGAGAATCCTGCCTTATTTAAAGAATATACATAGATCATTTCCATTGCTCGAGCATTGATTCTAAGTGTATTTAATTTGCTGGCCTAGTTGAAATCAGTCAACTCATTACAGACCAGGAATTGAGTCCAGTATTTTTCAGTCTCTATGGCTTAGTGGTAAGATTTTCTTTTGTTCTGTATTTTGTGGCAGGAAGAAATTTACATAGAGAGAACACAATCTTGCTCTCTCATTTAAGTGCAAAGGCTGATGATGCTGGTAAACAGGAAAACACTAGCATATCATTCGGGTTAGATGTGCTTCAAGAAACAATATTGCAAATGTATTCCTAAACGTTTCTTCTTTTGGGGGGTTGGGGGAGGTGGGCAAGGATCAACCTGTCCATTTGGGCAAGTGGTTTCTAAGTGACAGTTTGAATCAAGAGCCCTATTTCAGGGGATGAAAAGTTTTGTCCAGCACAGTAACTAGATGAGTTCTGTTCTGGGTCCCCGACACTCTGCTATTTGTTAAGAATATGAAGGAGAGTATTTGTAATATAATACTTGCTGGTTACACTAAGCTCTGGCCATGTAATGAAATAACTTAATAGCATCCAAAAAAGTATGGACACGTTAAGCAGAATGGCAATGTGTTTTAATGTACATAAATATTTCTATTTACAATATACATGTACATGATAAAAGTGGTTAATTGGAGAAATGGATTTGAGTGTGAGTGCCATTGTGATTCTCTGAAGATATTAATAAACCTATTCAAGACAAGGCTTCAGTAGCATGTAACATGATTCCACAAAATACAGTAAAAATGTTTTTGTTGCATTAATACCTTATAGGAGATCCAACCAAACAGTGGATTCTGGTGTGAAAAGTCTTAATTCTTTGTGCTCCATTCAGTATAGCCATAAAGCTTGCAATACTACATTCTGCAGAAAGTAACTTTGAACAATTACAGAACTGGCAGTGCACCAAAAGGTTTTTTCCTGAAACATAAGATTATAGGATAAAATTTGGGAAATTTTATCACCAGTTCCTCATTCAACTTAAACATGCATTCATGTTTTAAAAATCAAGTGCATCATTCTAAATGTAATTCTGGTTTGGTTTCTGGAAAGCTGCAGTGCACCAAGGCATTGGAGTAATTTTTTAAATTAGTTAGGGAGGTGGGAGAGGAAAATTCCCATTAAGTCAAAGTATAAGGAAAAAGACCAGCAGCATTGAGCAGGGTGGTGACAGTTACTTAGATTTGTACACAAATGCACAGGCATAAGAAAAATAAGTTAAAAGCATAAATTCAATTAAGAGGGTACGATGAATTTGTTATTACAGAGACGTGGTTACAACCTGACCATGCTTGGAAGCTAATTATTCCAGGCTATGGAATCCCTAGAAAGAAGGAGTAGCAATATTGATAAAAGACATAATCATGTGATTTCAGCAAGGGCGATCCGGTCGTTGATAATGTATGGGTAAGTGAGGAACAGCAAAGAATGCAAGACTCCCATTAGGGTTGTCTACAGACCCCCTGATAGTGATGTAGTGGAGGGATGTATAAATTTGGAAATCGAGGAAACATAGCAAAAATAAAGTGGTTGGTTGCAATAGGAGATTTTAATTTTCATAGACTGGAAAAAGCAGAACAGCTTGATTAATAGATATCAATTTCTAGAAAAATACATCTTAGAACTGACAACGGGATATTCCATGCTGGATTTTAGTGATGAGTAATACAACTGAATTAATTCTGACAGTAAGGAAGCACCTTATGAATAGTAACCATAATATGATTGAATTTAGTATTAAGTTTGAAAGGAAGGAGAGTCACACACCAAGGTTTTAAATCTAAGACCAGCATCAATAGAATGAAAAATTAATTGGCTACATGAACCTTGGTTGAACTATTGATAAACTTACCAACATTGGAAATTATTCAGATGTATTTGTTATAATACAAAATCTGTGGTGGCGGTGTGTTACAGTTCGTTCTGAGTTGCTGTGGTAATGTGCACTTTTTTCCCTTTGTGTTGTAGTCAGGAGCAATGGATAGTGACGGTAGAGACTCCAAAGTTCTTTCCAACACACAGGAAACTTTCCTGCTCTTAATGCCTGCCATTGACATGTGTTGGAAGGATTTGCAGGTTGATACTGCTGCTGTTTAGCAGCACCTTCCTTGGTGGTCATGTTCTGGGGTAGGATTTTTTATTCATTTTCATGGGGTGTGGGCATCGTTGCTAGGCCAGTATTTATTGTCCTTGAGAAGATGGTGAGCTGTCTTCTTGAACCGCTACAGTCCATGTGGTGTAGGTACACCCACAGTGCTCTTAGGCAGAGAGTTCCAGGATTTTGACCCAGCAACAATGAAGGAACAGCGATATATTTCCAAGCCAGGATGGTGTGTGGCTTTGAGGAGAAATTGCAGGTGGTGGTATTCCCATGCACCTGCTGCTCTTGTCCTTCTACATGTTTGGTAGAGGCCGAGGGTTTAGAAGACACTGCCAAAGGAGCATTGCTGAGTTGCTGCAGTGCATCAGTTAGATGGTGCACACTGTGCCACTGAATGCTTAATATGGTGGATGGGGTGCCAACAAAGTAGGCTGCTTTATCCTGGGTGGTGTCAAGCTTCTTAACTGTTGGAGCTGCACTCATCAGGCAAGTGGAGAGTATTCCATCACACTCCTGACTTGTGCCTTGTAGATGGTAGTAAGGATTTGGGTTGTCAAGAGATGAGTTATTCGCTGCAGAAACCCAGCCTCTGACTTGTAGCTGCAGTATTTATATGGATGGTTCAGTTTCTAGTCAATGGTAATGTTACTTACCACTTGTCAGCCCAAGCCTAAATGTTATCCATATTTTGCTGCATATGGGCACAGATTGTTTCAGCATCTGAGGAGTCGAAAATGGTGCTGAACATTGTGTGTTCTTCAAGCAACCCACTTCTGACTTTATGGTGGAGGGAAAGTCATTGAAGCAGCTGAAGATGGTTGGACCTAGGACATTACCCTGAGAAACTCCTGCAGCGATGACCTGGGACTGACAAGATTGACCTCCAACAACTCAACCAGTGGAGAGTTTTGCCCCTGATTCCCATTGCCTCCAGTTTTGCTAGGGCTCCTTGATGCTGCACTGGTCAAATGCTGCTTTGATGTCAAGGGCAATCACTCTCACCTCAGTTCTTGAATTCAGCTCTTTTGTCCATGTTTGGACTAAGGCTGTAGATTGGTGAGGATGAGGTCAGGTAGGTTTTTCCCTCTTGGTTCCCTCACCACCTGCTGCAGATCCAATATAGCAGCTATGACCTTTTAGGAATTGGCCAGCTCGGTCAGTAGTAATGTTACTGAGCCACTCTTGGTGATGGACTTTGAAGTCCCCCACCCCCCTCCTACAGTACATTCTGTGCCCTTGCCACCCTCAGTGCCTCTTCCAAGGGGTGTTCAACATGAGTACTGATTCATCAGCTGAGGAGAGCAGTAGGTGGTAATCAGGAGGTTCCCTTGCCCACGTTTGACCTGATGCCATGAGACTTTATGGGGTCCTGAGTCGATGTTGAGGACTCCCAGGACAATTACCCCTCTCACCACCACCCCTGGTGGGTCTGGCCTGCGCGTGGGACAGGATATAACCAAAGATGATGATGGTGCAGGAACCTGGGTGTCTGCCATTGTAATGTATGATGTGGTGAGTGTGACTATGTCAGGCTGTTGCTTGACTAGGTTGTGGGACAGCTCTCCCAATTTTGGCACAAGCCCTCCTCAGATGTTAGTAAGGAGAACTTTGCAGGATTGATGGAGCTGAGTGTGCTGTTGTTGTTTCCAGTGTCTAGGTTGACGCCAGATGCTCCATCCGGTTTAATTTCTTTGACTCTTCTGTAGCGGTTTGATACAGCTTGAGTGGCTTGCTAGGCCATTTCAGAGGATATTTAACAGTGAAACGCATTGCTGTGGGTCAGGCCAGGTAAGGACAGCAAATTTCCTTCCCTAAAACAGATTAGTGAACCATCTGGGTTTTTGACAGTGGTTCCATGGTCACCATTAGTGAGACCATCTTATAAGTTTCAGATTTATTAATTGAACTTAAATTTCTTGAGCTGCCATGGTGGGATTTGAACCCATGTCCCCAGAGCATTACCCTGGCCTCTGGATTGCTAGTCGAGTAACATTACGGCACCAGAGCTTCAGGCTCGAGGCAGGGATGCTACCCAGCGTGCCTCAAGACCTCCTGACAAAACCAGTACGTATCCCTAAAGGGTTCCACTTGTTTTGTTAAGGAGCCATGGTCAACATTTTAGATGAGACACAGTATCAAGTTAAAAGAAAGAACAAATGTAGGCATGCAAAAGTGGATATCTGATGGATGGGAAAGCAAAAAAAAAGGATACAAAGAACGAATGGGTGCAAAAAGAGAACATATATGGGGGACAAAATGTGCAAGGGATATCAATTTAACAACAAGGATATTTTGAAATATGGTGAGAGAGAATAGTAAAGGGGAATGTGGACCTGTTAAGGATGCATGCAGGATTATAAGACATAATAGCAAACTTACTAACTTTTCTATCTGCTTTCCCAGTGATGGTAGATAATAAAATAAAAGTTGTACAGGAACCCTACAAATAAGTCAAGGGGAGGAACTTAGTAGCTAGAATACAAGTTTTTAATATTGTAGTTGATAAAACCATGGTACTTAAATTAGCCAAATCTCCAGAGCCTGACGGCCTTTATCAGAGTAGTAAAAGAAATGGGTGAGGAGCCCTTGCCTTGTATTTACCTTCTGTGTAACACCTTATTGCCTTTTGGATTGGAAAATTGCAAATGTCACTGCATTATTTAAAAAGGGAAGGGGGAGAGAAACCAGACACTTACGACTTGTTAGGCTCTAGTAATTCCCCACAAGTGATGAGCCAACAGTAACAAGAGAGATTGAGATTTGGGCAGTACAGTTGATAAGAGAATTGGCATGAATTTGAGAAGGGTTGATCACGTATGAGTAAACAAGTTGAAAGATTTAAGTGGTTGCTAGTATGTTGGATAGAGAAGTGTCTTTTTAGGCTTATAGAAGACGTTCAATAAGATTCTGCACAAGTATGGTTAGTAAAAATGAGTGTGCATGGAATTGGGGTAACCTTATGACAGGTTGGTCGTTGGTTGGGAGGTAGGAAATGGCGAGTCAGGATAAAAGATTCATTCTCTGGCTGATGTAACGTGGTGTTCCCCAGTGATCTGTTTTTGGGCCACAGCTTTTCCCAATATGGGTTAATGTGATTAATGATTTGACTGAAATGGAAAGCTGCAGTTCCAAAATTTGCAAATGACAGCAAATTAAGAACAATGGATATATTCCCTCCAGAGTTCTGCATTCTCTTTTTTTGGAAACCAAACCTCCAGAAAGAAATACTGTCCTTGGAAGAAGTAGTGTGGATTGACTAGAATAATACCAAGGCGTAATGGGTTAAAATATGCAGACAGGTTGCAAAAAACCTTACTTGTACTTCCTTGAGTATGAGATTTAGGGGTGATCTAATCAAGGTGTTTAATTTCATTCAGATGCTTAAGGGTATACAGGGAATAGATACATTTCAACGAGAGAAAAAACTTTCAAGGGGAGAATCCACCATCTGTGGTTAACTAAAAAGTTAAAGATAGTATCAAATTTAAAAGAAAAAGCATATAATTGTGCAAAGCTGGGTGGCAGGTCAGAAGATTAGACAATATAAAGCACAGCAAAGAATGACAAAAAGATTAACAAGGAGGGAAAAATTAGAGTACAAGAGAAAGCTAGCTGGAAACATAAAAATGGATAGTAAGAGTTTCTTTAGATATTTAAATATGTGAAGAGTTAACAAAGTGAGCATTGGTCCTGTAGAAAGGAAGCCTGTAGCATTGATAATGGCAAGTAAGGACATGACAGCTGAATTGAACAGGTATCTTGCATCAGTTTTCACTATAGAGGATACATGTAACCTCTCAGAAATAGCTGTAAATCAGGAAATGGAAGGGAGGGAGGAACTCAGAAATTTCAATTATCAGAAAAGTGGTATTGAACAAATTGTTGGAGCTGTGGGCTGACAAATCCCCTGGTCCTGATGCACTTTATCCTAGAGTCTTGAAAGAAGTGGCTAGTGAAATAGTTGATGCATTGCTTTTAATTTTCCAAAATTCCCTGGATTCAGGGAAGGTTCCATTAGATTGGAAAATAGCAAATGTAACTCCTTTATTCAAAAAGGGAGGGAGACAAAGCAGGAAACCACAGGCTAGTTAGCTTTACATCTGTCATAGGGAAAATGTTAGAAGCTATTATTAAAGATGTTATAGGGCACTTAGAAAAGTTTAAGGCAATCAGACAGAGTCAACATGGTTTTGTGAAAGATAAATCATGTTTAACCAATTTATTGGAGCTCTTTGACGAAGTCACATGTGCTGTGGATAAAGGGGAACCAGTGGGTGTACTGTATTTAGATTTCCAGAAGGCATTTGATAAGGTGCTACCCTTCAGAAAATAAGAGCTCATGGTGTAGTGGGTAACATATTGGCATGGATAGAAGATTGGTCAGCTAACAGAAAACAGGATAGCTATAAATGGATCTTTTTCTGGTTGGCGGGATGTAATGGGTAGTGTGTTGGGGCCTCCACTTTTTATAGTTTATATAAATGACTTGGATGAGGGGACAGATGGTATGGTTGCTAAATTGGCTGATAACGCAAAAGTAGGAAAATTAGTTTTGAAGATGACATGAGGCTACAAAGTGACATAGGTTAAGTGAGTGGGCAAAAACCTGGCAAATGGAATATAATGTGGGCAAATGTGAAATTGTCCATTTTGGCAGGAAGAATAAAAAGAATCATATCTAAATGGTGAGAGATTGCAGAGGGATCTGGGTGTCCTAGTGCATGCTTCACAAAAGGCTAGTATGCAGGTACAGTAATTAATTAGGAAAGCTAATAGAATGTTATTGTTTATTGTGAGGGGAATTGAATACAAAAGTAGGGAGATTATACTTCAGTTGTACAGGACACTGGTGGGACCACATCTGGAGTAATGTGTACAATATTGGTCTCCTTATTTAAGGAAATATGTAAATGTGTTAGAAGCAGTTCAAAGAAGGTTTACTAGACTAATACGAGGAATGGGCAGGTTGTCTTATGAGGAGAGGCTGAACAGGCTAGGCTTGTATCCGCTGGCGTCTAGAAGAGTAAGAGGTGACTTAATTGAAACCTTTAAAATCCTGAGGGGTCTTGACAGAGTGGATGTGGAGAGGATGTTTGCTCTTGTGGGAGAATCTAGAACTAGGGTCATGATTTAAAAATAAGGGGTTGCTCGTTTAGGACAAATGAGAATTTTTTTCTGAGCATTGAGAGTCTTTGGAGCTCTCTTCCTCAAAAGGCAGTGGAAGCAGGGTCTTTGAATATTTTTAAGGCAGAGTTCGATAGATTCTTGATTAACAAGGGGGTGAAAGGTTATTGGGTGTAGGCAGGAGGTTACAATCAGATCAGATATGACATTGAATGGCGGAGCAGGCTTGATGGGCTAAATGGCCTACTCCTCCTGGTTCATATGTTCGTATGTATGTAGAAGGGAATCCGCAACATGAGGGCATAATCTTAACATTATCTGTAGATCATTTAGAAGTAAAGTTGGGAAACACTTTCACATGAAGTTTAATAGACATCTGAACTTGCTCCCCAAAGAGCTATGGATATTATTGAAGTTTAAGACCCAAGATAAATAAATTTTTGTTAGGTTAAGGATTATGGAGCAAAGGCAAATAAATGGAGTTCAGGTACTGATTAACCTCGGTCTAATTCAGTGCCAAAATAAGCACAAGGACTGAATGGCCTGCTTCTGTTCCTGTCTCACTCCAAAATATTTTATTTTGCCATATTTGGGTTGAAGTTATTCACTCCATTACTCGGGCTAATAGTTTGCCAGTGAGAAGCAGGAAATAGGGATCTGCTTCATACTTCAGATCTGCATTTCACAAAACTGAAATTTGAACTGAAGCTGTAAGCATTGCTGGTACTGCATTGGTCAACCTGCAGTGTGAAATATTTGTTGTGGTGAATCCCAGTGTATCATAAAGCTAGATTTTAAGATTGTCACAAATTATCATTTTCTTCATTAAGTTGTAGTGGTTTGTATTGAAGCAGGAAAGTCATCTTCACTGAGTAAACTGTACAACTTGGATGATTCAACCATTGGTAAAGCACAAATTTGTAAATGGTTGTATTAGGCTTTTGCCCCAAATTCTCAATTTTGTATCCTGTTCTGTTAAGTCCCCAATTATAATTACAGCATGTTTGTTGGGCTGTTTACTGTCCATTGAAGTACTTGGTTGACATTCCATGACAAACAAATTGCATCAAACATGTAAGCATCTGGTAGCAGTTGGGACCTTATATGATTTGTCTGTTGGTGGTATTTAAAGCAACGATTGCTTCCTGCTCCATCTGTAATTTGTAAACTACTTCTATGTTGAATTCTGTATGCCAGTGCTTCCCAAACATTTTCCCACTGTGACCTCATTGAAAGTTGCCATGACCCCAGAGTGTGAACAGGGTGGGTGAGAAGAGCTGAAAGAATTGAGGAGGGAGGTGGATTTGAAAGAGTGAAGGAGGGGAGAGAAATTTGAGTTAGGGGGGGGTGGCTGTTTGAGCATGGTGGGAAGTACTTAAACTGCAGTTATTTTAAGAAACAACTACCTTTTCAGAGGCTTTTTTATTTGCAGCAGAAATCGGGTATTAAAGATCTGTCCATTAGGTCATGCCCACCAATAGAGAAAAAAAAGCAAAATTTTAAAGGCACCTTACAGTTGTTAGCATTCAGTTTGAGCTCCACAGCAGCCATTATGGCTGCCTCGGAGCTCACGACCCCAAAACCTCATCTCGTGACCCCACTAGGGGTCACAGCCCACAGTTTGGGAAGCCCTGCTATACACTTTGAAATTGAAGTGTTACAAAACAGAACAGGAGGAAGCAGAATGCAGCCTGAAAATGATCAAGTAAGAATAACAAAAAATAATGATGAAATGTGTGAACATGACCAGCGAAGTGTGTATTTTAATACTTACGGTCATTTTGAAGTTTAGGAGTGAATCTTGGATTTTATCCAATAATGGGCAATCCTGTGGAGATAAAAGGCAGATACTATGCAACAGTCTATCAGGTACAGGAGTTGTTTAAAATGCAGTTACTTGAGTATGGCGATTTTGTGATGTCCCATTCCAAATTTGGGTGGATGTAGGTTGACTTTAAGTGCAGGTCCAGGAAAAAGTGAGAGGTATACTTGCAGCTGCATACTTCAGTGCAGCTCAAAACATAGGCCACAGCTAGGAGAAATTTTTGCCTGAAAGTCATGTCAGACTAAAATATCTCTCAATCGGCTGTCTCATTCAGATTTTTTTAAAGAAAATGTTTTGTCGGAAGCTTCCTTCACATCAAGCGACAGAGCCCATCAGTGTTGCATTCTGATAATTGCAATTATATATTAAGATTTCCAATGGCTGAGTTGCTTTTGCTTTCAGCAGAGAACTCCATTTTGCAAGTACGTTTTTGTATGCTTTGATTTTGATTAATTGGATGCTGAGTACCAGCTATTTTTTTCCAGTCTTGATCTCAGCTTCTATTTTGCTTAACTGCTAATTTCAGTGGTTTCTTTCTATTGGCGATTGTAACTTGCTCTGAAGCAATGCCTTTTGTCTCAAGTATAGAAACTACTGTACTAAATATGCTAACATTTCACAAAGGAAATTCAGATAAGGGAGGTCATTCAGCTCATCTGCCCATAGAAATCTAAAATCATTTTTCCTCTTGTAGCAATCTAACTGCTTCTTGAATGAATCTGCAGTTTTTTTGCCGCCACTGCCCCATCTGGGAAGGTCATTTCATATATTGATCATTTTGTGCTTCCTGACATTAGTTCTGAATTTGTGTTTTACCTGTTAGTATCTTGAGGATATTGGTACCAGCGTTATTTGTTTATTAAGTTTTAGGCACAGGGGATATCACTTTGAAATGTTATCCTCCTTTCTGTCCTGAAGTTTGGTAGTCATACTGGAGTATTGTTCCACGGTGATGGCTCATCAGTACCTCCAGCTCATCTTTTGTTTACAAGCCAGAAGAGTGACCATTGTTTGGGTTTGATCATATGGGAGCTATTACGGATGCACCTGACCCTGTCCCTCTGTCTTTCTCTTATATTTGAGATGTTATTAGATAGCAGTCGGGAGTGGGAACTCATGCATGAAGTGTTTTTTCCCCTGGTCATCTTTTCTTCCCCCCCATTCCCCCCACCCCTTAAACAAACCTAGGAGTATTGAGCTCAATTGTAATACCCATTGCTGAGATTATGTACCTTAACATAGATAAGGGCTTGAGGCCTTGCATGGTCAAGTTCAACATTAACCAGCTGATCATTCCATAAAACTCTGATCTGAGGAATCTTGCACATTTTAGTTGCATTTTAGAAGTGAGGGACTTCAGAATGGAAAGACTGGCTGTTATACAACCGGAAAACTGTATTTGATTTAATAGGGACTAAAGTTGGGCCCAGATAGTAGCTATCCCAGACTATTGGAAGTTGGAATGAGGCAATAGCCCATATTCTCAACTTTTGAGAGGCATGAATTGTGTCAAAGGATTGAAAGGTGATGTATCAACCATCTGTTCAATAAAGATTTAGGGTAAACCAGTAGTTAGGCTTGTCTCAAAGTGATTAGCTTCCTGAGTCATGATACAGAATGAAATTAGCAAACGTTTAGTGTATTAGGTAATGCCATGGCCAGTGAACATTTAATTTTTAAGAGCAGGCTGTGCTTCACAAACTTTTGAATTTTTCAAATAAATTATTGCAGAAATCGGGGAGATTTGGATATGGTTCATTCTGTGTATGGAGATTTTCTGAAGGTGTTACGAAGAGTCTTGTTTTGTGTATTAAGAGAAATGTATAGCCAGATAGTTAAGGGACTGACAGCAAAGAGTTGTCATAAGTGGATACTTTTCAGGTGCCTCTGTATCCAGGCTGGGGATATTTCTGTCCACCATTTAATTGTGAATGGTTTGGAAATAGACACAGAAGGAATGTTAATGAAGTTT
Source organism: Cetorhinus maximus (assembly GCF_964194155.1). Classification (NCBI taxonomy): domain Eukaryota; kingdom Metazoa; phylum Chordata; class Chondrichthyes; order Lamniformes; family Cetorhinidae; genus Cetorhinus; species Cetorhinus maximus. Next base: position 71,138,298 of record NC_135888.1, read on the forward strand.
GCTGGTACTGAAATTGGAGCAGGGCAAACTGAAGGAGAGAGGAATGCCATGAGGAAGCTGGGGTTAGTGCAGTGAGAAGATAAGTATCAGATGCAATTCTATGCATCAAAGTATGAAAGTGTCTTTTTTTAAATTAGGGAGGGGAAAGATCAGTTAAAGGAAGTACCTACTAAATTTTACCATTCTTATGGACGTCGATGCTGCGGATACTCGATCTTTAAAGATGGAAGAGCAGGTAGAAAAGACTGCACAAAAAAGTGAATTTTGTACATTTGGCCATCAATTTGATAGTGATGTTGTTTAGATTGTTGTTGGGAGAATTGCATGTAAGTTTGCATGCTTCAATGTACAAAGAATGTCAGCCGTGGAAAAATTGCAGTGAGGATTCACTAGAAGTATACCAAAAATGAGAGGTTATAATTATGAAGCTCAGAAATTGAGACTTTTTTTGGATTAAAAGAGGACTTGAAAAGCTTTGGAGAATAAATAACAAGACTTTTCCTATTGGTTGGTGAATTAGTAATGTGGGGTTATAGATACTCTGGAAGAGAAAAGGGAAATTTAGAATTTTTGAGTTATTAGAACGTGGAGTGCGTTTCCATGGATGGCCATTGAGATGCACTATGATCTAATTTTGAAGGAATTTGGATAAGTATTTGAAAAGCAAAAATGTAGAGAATAAGGGAAAGAGAAATGGGATGAAAGTAGGTAGTGCCATTTGAAGAGGTAGTGCAGTCGCAGAAATTATGGTCTCAATGGTGTCCTTGTCATAATTTCTATAATCCACAGCTAGTAATGCAAGAAAAATTGGTGACCTGTGTTCATCAGATTTCATTGGTTGGTCAGTTCACATCCATCAAAGCTGAGGTGGGTTGAGAGCAACTGAAGAATCTATAGAACCCAGTGTTGTCATAGTGGAAGAAACAAAAAAATTCCTCAGAACACAGCATGATGAGTTCTCAAATATACCTTAATGTATCATACTAAACATAGCTTGCTTTTTTTCTCAACAGGTTAATGTATCATTTACTTTTTATAGGCTGAGTAATGAATTCTATCTATAGCTGTACATGTTGACATTTGCACCATCTAGCTTTGTTTGGACTTGAGAAATTGTTCTCAAGTTTTCTTTTATTGCACGTGTCAGCCATGGCTCAGTTGTAGTAGCACTCTTGCCACTGAATCAGAAGGTCATGGATTCAAATCCCACTCCAGAGACTTGAGCTCAAAATCTAGGCTGCCAATCTATTGCAGTGCTGAGAGAGTGCTGCACTGTGAAGTACCACCTTTTGGATCAGGCATTGGGGGAGGCAGGGCCTTACTTTCAGGTGGCATTAAAAGATATTGTGGTGCTATGTTTTAGAACATAAAAACATAAGAAATATAAGCAGCAGTAGACTATTCAGTCCTTCATGTATGCCCTGAAGAAAATTAAGGGAGTTCTGCCCAGTGTCCTGGCCAATATTTATTTCTTAACCAACATCACAAAAATTAGTTTATGGCCATTATCTTGCTATGTGCAAAATTGGTTGCACGTTTCTATAAACAGTCACTACTCTTCGAGTGCACGTTTGCTGCAAAGTGCTGTGGGACATCCTAATGTACAGAAATGCAAGCTCTTCAAATTCTACTGAACTTCCAGTCAATTCTTAGGTTATTCCTATCCCTGTAAATTGTTAAATGGTCTGTGCTATTATCTCTGAACAGCTGGTATAAGATCAACCCATAGAGTATCTTTCTGTATAACTATTTTTACGGGAGGAAGGTCTTATCTTATTGGGAAAGGTTGAGCAGCTTGGGCCTGTACTCGTAGTTTAAGTGATCTTATTGAGACAAGTTAGATTCTGAGGAGAAGTAGAAATGTGGTGAAATATATACTGTTTAAGGAGGGGGTGGGACAGCTGAAGCTGGAAAGAAGGCCAGTGATAGGTGGAGACAAAGGAGAGATTGCAAAAGATGTCATTAGCAAAAGGATAAAGGATGTGGATGTGCTAATGGTGACATTAAGAATAGAAAGCTGGATGAGCAAGTGACAGATGGCCCTAGTGGGGGTGGGGTGGGGGAGGGGACGGTGTGGGAGAAGAAAGATCGAAATAGGCTAAAAGGTGGGGATAAAACAATGAGTAAATTTTTAAAATAATAATAGAAATAGGTGGGAAAAAACATAAAAATTTAAAAATATTGAAATAAGGGGATTAAAATGGGGTGAGGATTGAGGAGAGAGTTCATGATCTGAAGTTGTTGAACTCACTGTTAAGTCCGGAAGGCTGTAAAGTGCCTAATCGGAAGATGAGGTGCTGTTCCTCCAGTTTGCGTTGAGCTTCACTGGAACATTGCAGCAGGCCAAGGATGGACGTGTGGGCATGAGAGCAGGGTGGTGTTTTGAAATGACGAGCGACAGGAAGGCCTGGGTTATACTTACCCACCCCCCCCACAGCTTCCAACCTCGGCAGTCTGCTTCTACCTCCTCCCTAAAATCCACAAACAGGACTGTCCAGGTAGACCAATCGTGTCAGCCTGTTCCTGCCCCAAGGAACTAATTTCTTCCTATCATGACTCTGTTCTCTCTCCCCTTGTCCCGTCTCTTACCACCTACATCATATCAATAATTTCCAGTTCCCTGGCCCCAACTGCCGCCTCTTCACCATGGATGTGCAATCCCTCTGCACCTCCGTCCCCCCAGGATGGTCTGAGGGCTCTCCATTTCTTCCTCGAACAGAGGCCCAACAATCCCCATCCACCACCACTTTCCGCTGTCTGGCTGAACTCGTTCTCTCACTGGACAATTTCTCCTTAAACTCGTCTCACTTCCTCCAAATAAAAGGTGTGACTATGGGTACCCGCATGGGCCCCAGTTATGCCTGTCTCTTTATGGGGTATGTGGAACATTCCTTGTACCAGCCCTAATCAGGCCCCCTCCCTCAACTCTTTCTCCGGTACATCGATGACTGTTTCGGTGCTGCTTCATGCTCTCGTCTGGACCTGGAAAAATTTATTAACTTTGCTTCGAATTTCCACCCCGCCATCACTTTCACACGGTCCATCACTGACACTTCCTTTCCCTTCCTTGACCTTTCTGTCTCAATTTCTGGTGATAGACTGTCCACCAATATTCATTACAATTCCACCAACTCCCACAGCTACCCCGACTACAAGCCCTCACACCCTGCTTCCTGTAAGGACTCCATCCCATTCTCTCAGTTCCTCCGCCTCCGACACATCTGTTCTTGATGATGCCACTTCCCAAAACAGTGCTTCTGACATGTCTTCCTCCTTCCTTAACCGAGGTTTCCCACCCACGGTGGTTGACAGGGCCCTCAACCGTGTCCGACCCATCTCCTGCGTCTCTGCCCTCACACCTTCCTCTCCCTCCCAGAATCATGATAAGGTCCCCCATGTCCTCACTTTTCACCCCACCAGCCTCTGCATTCAAAGGGTCATCTTCTACCATTTCCACCAACTCCAGCATGATGCCACCACCAAACACATCTTCCCTTCACCACCACCCCCACCCCCGTCGAAATTCCACACGGACCGTTCCCTCCAGTACACCCTGGTCCACTCTTCCATCACCACCTACGCCTCAACCCTCTCCCACGGCACCTTCCCATGGAATCGCTGAAGGTGCAACACCTGCCCCTTTACTTCCCCCCTCCTCACCGTCCAAGGGTCCAATCGCCCCTTTCAAGTGAAGCAGCGCTTCACTTGCACTTCCCTCAATTTGGTCCACTGTATTTGCTGCTCCCAATGCGGTCTCCTTTACATTGGAGAGACCAAACGCAGACTGTGTGACTGCTTTGCGGAACACCTTCGGTCTGTCTGCAAGCATGACCCAGACCTTCCTGTCGCTTGCCATTTCAACACACCACCCTGCTCTCATGCCCACATGTCCGTCCTTGGCCTGCTGCAATGTTCCAGTGAAGCTCAACGCAAACTGGAGGAACAGCACCTCATCTTCCGACTAGGCACTCTACAGCCTTCCGGATTTAACATTGAATTCAACAACTTCAGACCGTGAACTCTCTCCTCCATCCTCGCCCCTTTTAATCCCCTTTTTTCAATATTAATTTTTATATGTATATTTTTCTCACCTATTTCTATTATTATTTTAAAAATTTATTTCTATTCATTGTTTTATCCCCACCTTTTAGCCTATTTCGATCTTTTTTCCCCACACCGTCCCCTCCCCCCACCCCAACCCCACTAGGGCCATCTGTCACTTGCTCATCCAGCTTTCTACTCTTAATGTCACCATTAGCACATCCTTTAGTCAGTATCACCACCATCAGCACCCCTTCCACCTTTTGCTTGTGACACCTTTTGCAATCCTTTGCCTCCAACTATCACTGTCCTTCTATCCAGCTTTACCTGTCCCACCCCCCCACCTTAAACATTATATATTTCACCACATTTCTACTTCTCTTTAGTTCTAACTCTGTCTTTCTCTCCACAGATCCAGAGTTTTTCCAGCAATTTTTGTTTTTGTTTCAGATTTCCAGCATCTGCAGTATTTTGCTTTTTATCTTAGATTCTGAGGAGGCTTGACAGGGTAGGTGCTGAGAGGATATTTCACCTCGGGGAGAATCTAGAACTAGGGGGTAAGTTTCATCCATATAAGGGGTCATCCATTTATGATGGAGATGAGGAAGAATTTCTTAAGAGTTGTTAATATTTGGAGGTGGGATCATCCAAGGTTGAGTCATACAAATTTTGATCTACAAGTAAGTCGGGCGTTAAGGAGGGTGTGGAGTTCAGGCCATGGCCAGATCAGCCATGATCTTATTGAATGGTGGAGTGGGCTCGAGGGGGTCAATGAAAATTCCTATTTCTTATGTATTTATGTCCTTATGGTACAGACAGGAGAGAGATGGTAGGATGGTTCCCCCTTTTTCCACCTCTCAATTGACAGAAAACATGTTTGAACCTGCTGAGTGTGTGACTATTGAGAACAAATGACAGGTTTTGTCGTAAGTTTTGAAAAAAACAAATGTGCACGTGCGGAGAAATCCAAAAATTCACTCACTTTCCCTGAGATGAACTTTTGAAATGTTGTACTTGTAGTTCCTTTTTTGAATGGTGCTGAACATTGTACAATCAGTGAACATCCCCACTTCAGACCTTGTGTGGGAGGAAAGGTCATTGATGAAGCAACTGAAGATGATTTGTGCTAGGTGGTATGACTCCAACCAGTGGATATTTTTCCCCCTTATCCCATTGACTTCAGTTTTGCTAGTTCTCCTTGATACCATACTCTTATCAAATGCTGCCTTGATGTCAAGGGCAATTGCTCTCACCTCACCTCTGGAATTCTGCTCTTTTGTCCTTGTTTGGACCAAGGCTATAATGAGGCCAGGAGCTGAGTGGCACTGGAGGAACCCAAACTGAACATCAGTGAGCAGGTCTGAAGAAGTCAGCTCTGAAGAAGAGTCATAAGGACTCAAAACGTTAACTCTGCCTTTCTCTCCACAGATGCTGTCAGACCTGCTGAGTTTGTCCAGCATTTTTTGGTTTCTGTTTCAGACTTCCAGCATCCGCAGTATTTTGCCTTTATATCAGTGAGTGGGTTACTGCTGAGTAAGTGTTGCTTGATAGCACTGTTGACGACACCTTCCATCACCTTGCTAGTGATTGAGAGTAGACTGGGATAGTAATGGGCCAGATTGGATTTGTGCTGTAAGAGAAAGCACCACAAGACATTTTTAATGTGGTTGAAAGCAGACTGTTTTACCATCTTTTTCCAGACCATTTTTTGATGTTTAGAAGTGAAACATATAATGATGGAAAATGGAGCAAGGAGCATGTCATTGCTATGGTCTGTGCCGATTATGCTGCTGCTTCCTGTGATAGGAAAGTCCAAGAAGCCACGTTGCTTCACAAATGTCAAGACACAACCCAAAAACTGCCTAGCTAACCTCCAGTATTTTTGCAGCGTGGGTCAGAAAAGTAGACACCACATATCAGCGAAAGGAAGGTTGTCAGCATTACAGACAATTGCCCATGCACCCTGACATCGCTGGTGACATCAAGAGCATCAGCTATGTTCTTGCCTCCTAACACCACGGCCAAACTCCAGTCTATTGTTCAGGGGTGATGAGGAACCTGAAAACCTGCTACCAATGGCAGCTGATCTCTCAGGTTATCGAGATCATCGATAAGAAGCAGGAGTACAATCCAACAAGACGTGGAAGATGCTGACAGAAGCCACAATTGCCAACCGCTTCCGTCACGCTGGGTTCGAACAGGTTATGACTGCACAAGATGTCAAACGAGGAGCAGGGTGAGGCCAACTAACCCAATGACTAAGCACTTCTCACTCGCCTACAGGATGCAGCAGAGACCACTATGGAGATTTGTGCAGAAGTGGACAATGTCATAGATGGCACAAAGGAACAGGCATGATGCAATCGTCGATGCAATATGTTCTTCAGCTCAGGAGGCAGATAACCCTGAAGAGTCAGATAAATGCTAAGCCTGGCTGCTTCCCTAGCTGATGCCACAAAGGCTGTGGAGATGTTCCGGGATTTTGCACTGCAGCACGAAAACGTGTTTGACTTCATTGACGAAATGGTGGACTGTATTGCGCATGTCTGAGGACAGCATGGTAAGCGTAAATAGACTACGGAGCTTTTCTGGAGCTAACTCTGACAATTTTTTAATGCAAAACCTTTTCCAAGGTCAAGCCTTTGTAAGATTTGGACAAATTGAATTAAGACTTTTTCCACACATACTACTTTACTGTGTTTACATCTAGCATTTGAATCTGTTGGTTTTTGACCATCTGTATTTGTAGGCATACATATAGAGATGCATTCATGTGGGAATGGGTTGTCCTGGGCTATCATGAAGCTCTGCTTAACATGAATTTGTGGACGGAACCCCTGGGATTTGACTCATTGGGATCTTACTTCATCATTTTGCTGAATGTTTTGCTCTTTGGCACAGTTTACCACCCCTCCCGCCCCCCCATGGGTCCTTTTGGCTCTCCAGCTTCCTTTCTGAATATCTTTTAGGACTATCCTTAGTCTTGGTCTTGGAATGCAAAACTATTCCAAATCGATCTCTGAAGTCATCTGAAATATGCAAGTTTGTAACGATTGGACAGGTTGCATTACATAAGTTTGTAATGTTCTACAATGTGCGCATTGAGTAGTATTTTTAACTGCAATTTTGATCACAATGATCTGTATCTATAAAGTACCTTTTCAGTAAATATTTAGTAATATTTTACTTTGGACTTTAAGGCTGTAGTCAAGTTTACTTGAAAATACTAATTTTTAAAAACTTTTTAAAGTTATAGTTATTTGTTTTTGCAATAATGGTGGTCAAGAAATAATTTCTAATTCTACATTTTTACATAATGCAGGATCAGCCCTTCTCAGGAGTGACACTAATTGAAAATGCCTCAACTAACTTTAATCTTTCAAAATTATTTGTATCATATACAAAATTCATTGAATTCTTCACACAAATTCCAAATGTAATTATGAAATAATGAAAAATATACTATTGAGTGTCATCCTACCTTGAAAGTAACCACTGGTAACTTTTTTACTGTTTGCCTTAATTTGTCTGAGTAATGAAGCGGTCAGCAAACAAAGATTAAATTCTGTTCCTTTTCCAGGATCGAACTAGATTATATGACACTTTAAACATGCATTCACTGGAGAGTTCATTGATTGACATCATGAGAGCTGAACAGGACCCACTAAAAGGTAAATGCAAGCCTCCAAAAAAATGTTATAAAGCTTTTACAATGGACGTTAAACTTTTAATAAGTTAAGGTTTAGGGGCCATAGCAAAAGGAAAAATGTGGTTACAGAATGCCTATCTTCCACAAGTATTAAAGAAAACAAGAATAATTCAGTTTTAGATGAGCTGAATAATGCTAAAGTTTACAAAAAAGGTTTTTTAGTTTGAAGATTTGATTAAATGTCCTTCTGTGACCAAACTTCAAAGCAGTTTTCTACTTTTCCACTGTTTCTACTGATGTAAATTTGACAATAGCAGTCTAGAGTAACATTCCCCTTCTTTTCCCCCTTTTGCCCCCATTTCACGTGTTGGAAAATACTTGACACCTGTTCATGGTGACACAGCTGAAGTCAGAAATTCAATGTTTTGTGACTATATGAATCCTTTAATGACTGTTTAGTGAAATAATTAACATTAAATTGGCAAGTTTTAATTTGGGTGAAAACCTAATTGGGCTGTGGTATACAACAATAATTTGGATTTTTAGATGTGTTGAATGGTATATACTTAAATGTCCAAAACGTTTAAAATAATATTGGAGATTGAGAAGAATTAACTATAGTCATAATTATTATAGAAGCAGTATCAGAAATGTGGGGGCACAAAACTCACGTGGCAGATTAGCTGCTTGGGTACTTATTTCTATTGAAACCAATAGAATTTATGCAGGCTTTATAATAGATGACTGATTTGCAAGTCCAATTTTATGCCTGATAAGCTGATAACCTAACCGATGGTGTAGGTTTGCACAGGATTGTGAACTTGAATATCAATATTTTTGAGGACAGTAGGGGGTGGTGTTGTAGGATGACAGTATTGATTAAGGTTTCTATTGTTATACTGAAATGTAAGGATGACATCCAAGGCAGAATCCATATGAATAGAATCACAAAATAGGAAGGGAAATAGGACAATTCTTGGTGTGCATTACAAGCCACCTGTGGAAAGGAGAGACGGGTGGTGATCTTTAGACAGTTCAGATAAACTATACGCAAGAACAATGGAGCAATACTGTTAGGTGATTTTAACTGGGCCTCAAATGTAACACAAGGTTAAAGTAAGTGCTTTTTAACTTCCATCCAGGATTGCTTCTAGTCTTAAAAGCATTGCTTGATTTGTTTCTGGGAAGTGAAGGAGGGCAAATAACATGAGACAAGGGGAACCATCGGGGAAAATAGTGACCATGACATGTTGCATTCAATGTAAGAATAGAATTGGACTGCAGTGGTTCAAGAAGATCGCTCATCAACACCATTTAAGGGTAATTAGGGATGGGCAATAAATACTGACATTATCAGTGATAGCCACATCCTACGAACAAATAAAAATGAACTGTTTTAAAGGCGAACATGCTGGATGGAAGCATAACTAAAAAGGGATTGGACCCAAATTAAATTGGTGGGAAAATTATCAATCGAGTTGATAGTCATCACTTTTTAAATATTATCTCTCAGATCTATGTTCCAGTAAGAGAAAAAGGGGGTGATCGATGTCTACAGTTTTGTGTATAAATAGATTGAAACAGTCCTGAAATTTGAAAGGAAGCATATGATAAAAGTACGGTTAAAGATAAAATCTGGTAACAAGGTGAGAAGGCAGATGATAATTACAACAGTGAACATGAAAAAGACATTGGTATGAAATGAATTGTGTTTTTTGATAACTAAGAAATAAAAATATAGCAAGAGAGGGTAGCATAGCTAGGGATGAAGAAAAGGGCCCAAGCGTGGAGAATGTAGCTATGATGGAGGTGCTGAGTAAACAATTGCATCAGTTTTTACAAATGATGGTGGGACTGAAAACTTGGAGTACTAGGGGTTATGTAGCACTGTAGAAAATAAATTGGTTCCGAAAAGTTCTGCAGAACTAGTAATCTGTTATTTGATGCTGAAATCAACTCCCTCATGGCAAAAGCTGCAGCAGTTATGTCCAAGCTGAGTAAGTGTGTGTAGAACAACAGCAACCTGACCAAGAACACCAGCTTGCAAGTTTACCAAGCCTGCTGCAGTGAGAGTGACTTGATGTTCAAATTGTTATTATTACTGAATCCGCAAGATTCTGCGCATATGCAAATTGTCCAAGGTACATAACCTGGTACGTTGCATGTGTTGCTTTAATTTAATTTGCTTCATAATTTTACCTTGCAATACGTGAGTAAAGCCTACAAGATGTCTATCGAAAGTGCATTCAGAGACAAAGGCGACCCTCCTAAAAGGAAGAGGCAAACCATTATTTTGGAACAGAGATTAGAAGCGCTATGACATGGTGATACTGAAAAGGCTGCAGCCATAGCGAGTTCACTTGGGCTTCCACCAATGACTGCGTGCACCATCAAGAAGAATAAAGATGAGGTAAAGGCCAGTGCCCAAAGTGTGACTGCTCTTAAGTGCTACAAAGATTATCTGTACTAGGTGCATCAGGTTCGCAAATATGGAATGATTGAGGGTGTGGTCGAGGACCAGAACCAAAGGAACATGCCTGTTAACAGGCTGACTATGAAAAGAAAGGCTGGGTTTAACAATCTGAAATGGCAAGAAGATGAGAGTCCTGCTGTCATGGTTGGTTTGATAGATTTGAGGGATGCCACAGCCTGCACAACATCAGGATGAGTAGTGAAGCTGCGAGTGCTGACAACATAGCGCCCAGTAATTATCTTGTTGAGTTGAAGGCCATTTGAGGGAGGCTATACACCGCAGCAAATCAGCGAATCAGATGGGCCTATTTTGTTTTTGGAAGAAAATGCCCATCAGGACATGTATTTAAGACCATAAGACATAGGAGCAGAAATTAGGCCATTTGGCCCATCGAGTTTGCTCCGCCATTCAATCATGGCTGATGAGTTTCTCAACCCCGTTCTCCCGCCTTCTCCCCGTAACCATTGATCCCCTTATCAATCAAGAACCTATCTATCTCGGTCTTAAATACACTCAATGACCTGGCCATTTCAACTGAAGAAAATACTGCATCAGGATTCAAGCCAGGATCTGTTGACTTTGTAACTGGATGACAATGCAGAAGGTGACTTCAAGATTCAGCCTCTGCTTGTATATCACTCAAAATTCAAGAGCAATGAAGGGTTATAGCAAGGGACATCTTCTTGTAATTTGGAGGTCAAATAAGAAAACTCAGCCGCCAATGAACGTGGTTTTCGGTGCATTTTTATCCAGCTGCCATGGAATATTTTGCTCAGAGAAACATCGCTCATAAAGCTTTGTTACTTTTGGACAATGTCTCAGGACACCCTTTAAACCTAAATGGATTTCCAAAGAAATCTATGTAGAATACCTACCTAAAGATGTGACATCCTTGATCCAACCCATGGATCAAGGTGTTATTGCCACATTCAAGACTTGCTTATCTACACGGGACCTTTACACGGTTCACCAAGGAGGAAATCCCAACTCGCCGCAAGGTCTGGCATAGCTGCAGCATTCTTCAAACAATTAACAACATTGCAAATGCTTTGGAGGAGATAAAACAGTTAAACATGAATGATGTATGGTGCAAGGTCTTCCCTGAAGCTGTTCATGACTTCTGTGGTTTCAATGAGCCAATTGAATCTATTTGGCAAGGTATAGTGACTATGGCCAACAAAGCAGTTACTTTTTTAAAAAGTGGACCAAGATAACATTGAGAAGGTGCTGGAGTCCCACGGCAAAGAACTGACCAACAAGGAGCTGTGGCACCTTTAGCAGGAGCGAGCTCTATCAGGCGAAGAAGAGGAAGCATCATAAAGCAAGCGACTAACATTGCAGCAAATGTCAGAGGCTTTCAAGCTCATTGAAGGGGCGCATTTTTGAAGATAATACTACTTAAAGAAGTTTGAAGATCAGAGAGATTAAAAAGGTCATCTGCTGATACAGGGAATTGTACCAAGAAAAACAGAAGCACAAGATACAACAATCCATTTGAGCATTCTTCAAACCAGCAATTCACCAAGCTGTTCAAGATGTATAGGTGCCAAAAAGCGAGACACAAGAAAACCCCTCCTTCCCACATCGATGGTGAGCGGTGCTTGTTTTAGTGTAGTGTGCATTTTTTTTTGTTTTGTTTTTGTTTTTTGGCTTATAAATAAGATGTATTTCATATTTGTGTTGCATATTAAGACCAAAAATCTTGGATTGGGAATGCATCTCCTGATGTTACATATATGTAAATGGGAAAACTTGCTTTGATGTAAGTAGTGGTTTCCAGGAATGTATCTACTACTTAAACTGGTTGTTCCTGTACACTCCACATGCCGGGAAGAGTTCAGTTCCAACAATGCCAAGGCGTGACACCATCCAGGGCAAAGTAGCCTGCTTGGCATCTCATCCACAACGTTAAACATTCCCCCCCTCCCCTTACCACCACCACCAACACAGTGGCAGCAGTGTGTACCATCTGCAAGATGCACTGCAGAAATTTGCCAGCTGACAGACAGCATTTTCCAAACCCAAGGCCTCTACTGCCTAGAAGGACAAGGGCAGCAGAGGATGGGAACACCACCAACTGCAAGTTCCCCTCAAAACCATACACCATCCTGACTTAGAACTATATTACTGTTTCTTCACTTGCAGGGCAAAAATCCTGGAAATCCCCTCCTAACCCATCTGGTTCACTAATTTCCTTTAGGGAAGGAAATCTGCCATCCTTACCTGGCCTACGTGTGACTCCAGACCCACAGCAATGTGGTTGACTCTTAAAGGCCCTCTGAACAAGGGCAGTTAGGGATGGGCAACAAATGCTGCCTTTTCCAGTGACTATCACACCCCAAGAACAAAAGAAAAGAAATTAGTGAGCCTGTAGTTTTGAGATTATCATGGAGGAGGTGAGAGGTTTTATGAAATTAATTTGTACAAAAGATTATAAGAATAGGAAATGCTCTACCATAAGTGGATATCGAGGTAGAGTCTTATAACAGTTTCAAGGAGTGGGATAGTATTTGAAGAATGAAAATAGATGCAGGAAAAGGGATTAGAGTAAATTAGAAAAGCAAGGGCAGCCATGATAGGTCAACTGATGGCCTGGTTATTAAGTTTCATGACATTGTATTTGCAGTTGAGGGTTATTATGTAAATTGATTTACTCTGTCACATTTAAGAAACATTTGCCCATCATTCAACTCTGGCGCATGATGTTTATTACCTCTGTTACTGCCATGCTGGAAAATGCCGTATGTGGAGGTCAGATGAAGACTCAATCAGAATCTGCTGTGATATTCCCTCGTGGACAAATGCAGCTTCTTGTAAATTGGCGTAAATTGAGAATGGGCTTTTGGACTATACACAAGAAGTGGAATTGTACAGCAATATGAGCCAGCACCTTCAGGGAAGACGGAAAAAAAATTCAGCAGGGCCGAGAACGGAGGAGGAATAATGCCTTCAGAATATTGAGTAGACAATGCTTTACTGTTAAAAGGAAAAGAAGAAATAGGCCACTCTACTATTGAAATGTTCACTGACCTTTTATATGAATAGATCATTGATTTGAGACCAGTATCATGCCAGTATGCATTGTTGAATTAACCTGGATTGCTTTGAAACAACCAGTGAATGTTTTATTCAGAGTTTTTTGTTTCAGTGAGTTAAATCGGTGAGTTCTTCACATTTGACTTGAAGTGGTCTAATATGATTTCAAATGTACAACTCCTGGAGAGAATAATTAAACACTCCCTGCACTGTTACTTAAAAGCAAATTTATTAAACTTGGTAGCTTAAGTTTATTGTACGAGTTGACCAAAATGAAACTTTTTTTTTGCTTTTCCTTTACTATTTCTGATTAACAGCATTTTAGTGCATAATAATATGAACTAAAAATATGCATGTCGCTGAATAGTAATTTAAGCATAATAGGTTATTTTTCTTGGGAGTTGACATGTAAATTTGAGGTGGAAAGAGTGGACAGAGGCGAGAGGTGAAATAAATATTCAAGTTATATTCTATTATCGTCTGATAGGCAAGCATATGCTTTTCCAGCAAGTGACTGGCTAAGTCAATACAAACCCTGCTTATCTTTCACTCCCAGACTGGCTAATCATACCACCTTGATTGCTACCCTAGTTGTCAACAATTAAATCTGGGACCATTCTGCACAGATGTCTTGCCTCTGAACTATTGCTATATTCAACATTTCAACTTTTATTTTGATATGAAGGAATGTTTTTAGCCAGCTTTTTTTGGTAAATTGTATATATTGTTCAGCATTTCAAAATGTATGGGGTATTGTATTTTAACATCAGGGGAGTGGAGTAGTGAGAGATTGTTCCTGTCTCTATTGAAAAAAGTGTGTACGTTTTATACACTGAACCAACCCACTGCTGAGCTAACCAAAATTTAGTAGATATTTGCATCCTGGTATAGGGGTGTTGTGATCCCGGTTGAGATCCCCAATTTTGTTACCATCACGGTCAAGACCAGTAACTTTCTTCAAAAAAATCTGAAATCCAGTTATCTATTGAAATAATAAAGCCACAAGTTTCCATGGTTCAAAACCGAAGAGCTTTTACTATACAAGAGTCAATCGAAGCAAACATGACACTATCTTGGGTAATCTCCTATTCTCTACAACCCAGAATCAATGTAAGTTAAACATGAATTAACAGGCAAATTGTGGTCAGTTATAAACTGTAAGTTACACATTACATAGATGCAATTAAGGCAGATTTGAATTGGCTCGGCAGTCCACTCAACCTTTGTAGTCAATGTCAGTCACAAAGTCCTTCAAAAATTCGGTCTCCCTCAAAGAATTTCAGCTCCTCTTCTTCTAGGACTTGGCCTGATTCCCCAGCTAACAGCAGCGCACAACCAACCTGAGTTCCATGGGCACGACCTACACCAAAAATGGCACACAGCTGCAGCAACTAGATCTTTGCTCATTCTTAGCTCCTGGATCTAGCCTCTGTCTTCGTCAACTTGCCTGTACTGCACCTGTGGACTCATCTACTTCTACTGAGCTTGGATGGCTGTGTCCTTTTATAGCTTTCAACCAGGCTTCGTCTCCACAGAAGTTTTGGTTTCCAATCTGTTTCAGTCTCGGTTTCCTTAGAAACTGCGAGTTTCCTTTCTCAGTTTCCTTTGTTGCTTCCCTTTTTCAGTTTCCCTTTCAATTAAGATCTGTCTCAAAACTACAAGCTTTAACCACAGATTCCATCACCAGGGCGACAAGCATTGGAGTCTGGAAGGGTGATCCCTTTTTATGTTCTGTTTCTTCGCAGCTCCTTGTATAATGAAGCAATCTGTGCCTGTATGCAGCAAGACCTGTATAACATTCAGTCTTGGGCAGATAAGTGGCAAGTATATTTGTGCGAAGCAATGACCATCCCCTACCCTCTGCTTTCAATGGCATTACCATATCAATTCCCCCACCATCAACATCCTGGGTCACCATTGACTAGAAACCTGAATGGACCAGCCTTTTTCATACTGTGGCTACAAGAGCAGATCAGATGAAAGGCATTCTGCAGCAGATGACGAGTTCTCACTCCCCAGAGACCTGTCCATTGTCTACAAGCACAAGTCATGAGTGTGATGGAAAACTCTCCACTTGCTTTGGATGAGTGCAACTCCAACAACATTCGAGCTTCACACCATCAAAGATTTCAGACCCCATCCACTATCTTTAAAAAAAAAAAAAATTATTCCTCCAACACTAGCACACCATGGCTACAGTGTGTACCATCTATAAGGTGCACTGTAGCAACCTGCCAAGGCTTCTTTGACAGCACCTTCCCAAACCTATGGACCCCTACTACCTAAAAATACGAGGCCAGGACAGCAGATGTATGGGAACACCACCTCTAACACCAGCGCCCCCCCCCTCCCCTCCCCCTCAAACCCCTGCTGCACCTCCAGTCTCTCACTGTGCTAACTTGAAAATATATCACTCAGTTAGTATCCTGGAACTCCTTACCAACATATCCTGTAATTTTATTTTTAAGTGCATGGGCCCTTTAAATTATTTTTCTACAAGGCAACTTAAGAGGCTAATTTGTGCGCAGACTGCCCGGGATCTTTTGGGTTGTTGCACAGTTGTACAGTTTTGAGGGAGCGTCACTCCCTACCTCATAGTACTGTAGGAGTACCTTCACTGCACCAATTGCAGCAAATTAAGAAGGGGGCTCACCATCATTTTCTTGGGGGCCATTGCCAGCAACACCCAAATCTTGTGAATGGAAAAAGCTATGCATACTATTTCTTACCTGAAAGAACACAGCAATTGCTTCTGCAATGTGTTCTTAACCCAGTATATATTTAAAAAAATACTAGATATTTATATAGGAAGGTGCTAGCTGTACAGGAATACTTTAGCAAAAGGCTGATCAAAAGTTAGAAATCTAAACTAAATCCAGCACAACATTAAATCCAAATCCAAAAAAAAATATGCCACATAATGTGAATGCAATACATAATCTATATGGATCAGATACTTTATCAAAGGCTTAATTCTAGGGTAAAACTGACAATAGTTTCACAAAAAATGGTCCTTGCACATTTTAATATACTGTAAACAATTTATAAATAATACAAATGTGCACTAGTACTGTAGGTCTCCAGAGATTGCACTACCAGTTGAGAACAAAATCCATGTTCGGAATCTTGGGTGTTGGATTGATGAGGTCTTTTGCTGGAAAGGGTGACCAAAACTGGCTTGTCAGTTCATTGCTTCCTATAACTCTTTGTTTTATTTTCATATAGGTCGCCTAAACTACGCACATCCTGGATCGGACAGTCCTCTTCCTATTAACGGTAAGTATTTGTCACAAATGTACAAAACCATTTCTCAATGCTGAAATTGGGAACTCATCATTTGAAGAATTGCAAGACCAACCATCATATCACTGTGGTGCAGCACACGAGAAACTCAGTATGCCCTTCTAAGCAGTGAATATCTCGGTCCAGTAGATTTCTGTTCTGAGGATAACTCTGAATGCAGCCCTTCATTTTCATTTAAGATCTGTGCTATTGAAACAACCAGTGATCTCTTTTATTTATATCACGTCAGTCTCTATAAAGTAAAATTTTATAACCTTAAGGACTCTCTGCAGTGAGCATCTGAATAATTAGAAGCAAACAGCATCTGTATTTTAAACAGAACAATTTTAAAAAATTCATTCATGGGATGTGGGTGTCACTGGCTAAGCCAGCATTTATTGCCCATCACTAATTGCCTTTGTTCAGAGGCATTTAAGAGTCAACCACAGTGCTGTGGGTCTGGAGTCACATGTAGGCCAGACCAGGTAAGGACAGCAGATTTCCTTCCCTAAAGGACGTTAGTGAACCAGATGGGTTTTTACAACAATCGACAATGGTTTCATGGTCATCATTAGACTTTTAATTCCAAATTTTTATCAAATTCAAATTCCACCATCTGCCATGATGGGATTCAAACCTGGGTCCCCAGAGCATTACCCTGGGTGTCTGGATTACTAGTCCAGCAACAACACCATTACGCCATCACCTCCCCAACCACCACCACCCCCCCATAACAAATATGACAGTGGGAACCTTGCATCACTGCCCAATATGTGTAAACTATACTGAAGCATATAGTGTAGAAGTACCTCTACACATTAAAGTGGAATAAGTAAATTAGCGTAAAATAACAAGTTTCGTTAATTTTAATAGAATCTATTTGTATTTGAACTATAATTCAATAATTTCTTCATTCTTAGTATATGCTGAGAGGGGAATGACTAAATAATCATTCATAGACTCTGGCCTATGAATGACCTTTCTTCATTCTGGAATAGAATCTTAGAATGACATAGGACCCAAGCCATTTGGTCTATCTTTAAAGGAGCCATCCATTTAGTCCCACTTCCCTGCCCTTTCCCTATAGTCTTGCAAATATTTCCCCTTCAAGTATATACCCAATTCCTTTAAAGAAGTTACTTAATCTTCTTTCACATACCTATCAGATGCGGAAACCGTTTTTTCTTAATTATTCTATGAACCCCTCAAGATTTGAACAGCTCAATCAAATTTTTCCTCTCCTCTAAGTAGTACAGGCCCAGCTTCGCTAGTCTAAGTAACTGATTTTTTTCTTCTTTATTGGGTGCAAGATGATATGAAATAAAACCACAAAATACACGGTACAATTAGTTTGGGTAAGGCTATAAATTAATCTTAATTCATATGATTTTATAAAACATTCATTTCTTTCAACAGACGTCTTTAGTAGTTTGTAGTTTACTGCCAACTATCAGTTATCATAAATATATATTGTGTGTAGTAGAATCCATGTTTTAAATTTCCTGCAGCAGTACAGCCTAATTATTTCTAAAATTCAGAACGCTCCATTAGTAGTTTAAGATTTTATATCACAAAGGAATTGACAAAACTTCCTGACAGTAAATAAAGGGAAAGATATAAGCTAGAATTGACCATTATATATTCTGAGTGGTAGTTGCTTACACTGCTGTGGAACTGTGCACAAGTGGTCTAAAGTAGGGTATGCAATGGTGCTGCAGATTAATGATTTAAGCATCCGTCATTATAAAGAATGTTAAATTTACATGAATTTCCAATCCCCCTATTACTGAGTTGATTTTTTGCAATATTTAAACCATAGAAGTGGCCCATTCTTAATGGATGAGTAGCCTGTACTCAATATAGCTTCATGGTGCAGGAGATTTAGTCCCATTCCTAATACAGTACTGGTATATGTCTGAGGAAATATTTCTTAACATTATTTTGATCAAATTTGGTTTTCCCCCCCCCATTGATTCCCTGTCAAAGATTTTCAAACTCAGCTCATGTCTTCAATTTGGATAACAATATGAACTCAGTTACCCTAAATATTATACATTTGTGTAATATTATCATGAAATGTTAATGACTTCATCAGAGACAAAGCATTCACACTAAACCTTAGATACCTAGTTAATCAAAACTCAGTCGCTGGATCACACTCCAGCTCATTTTTAAATTTTCAGATTAAATGTCATAATCCACACAAAATTGCTTTCGATGAATGTGCATAATCTACTTCAACAGCAGAAGACCACATCATTTTGGGATTTTATTCCTTTGTCATTTCATGTTACTTGAATGGAAGCTTTTCGAAGTTGGGTTGTCTGTTGAAAGGAGTGAGTTATTAATTTTGAAATTTCATAAATGAAGTGCTATCCAGCATCATTTTATGATGGCATCTCCTGAGAATTATAATGTTAACTAGAAATCTTTTAATATATTGTGTTTCACTTAAATAATGGACTCAACTCAATCTGACCTATTGAAAGACTGGAAAATTTTAGACTCTATAGCCATATTAACTTTTTAAACATGTTTGGCAAGTTCAAATGTGTGCTATAAACTCCTGATAGAAAGTTGACATTTACCATGCCATTGCCCTCTTGGTTTCCAACAAGGAAATGAAGCTTGGTTTGGAAGTTTCTAGAATGTTATATCTTGACCAGTGAACTTTCTGGAGGCATAATCCATCATTGCCTTGTGTTATCCCCACCACCCACACCCCAGTTGAAGGTTGAAATATGGTTTAAATTGAAGTGTTTACACATTCTGACACTATAATCTCCTTGTAACTAGTCAACCTGCTCGGTGTATAGCAGTGAAGTCTTTTATATTCAGTAGTCCTTTGTTTTAAAGGGGTCTATTACTGACGTCACTTTTTTTTTGCCTTGATGCTTGTATTTAGATTTTGATGCAGGAGTGTAATTTAAATTTGACCATGTAAAAGTAGAGAGGCTTTGACAGACAGTAAGGAGGACTGTAAAAGAATTGACATAGAGATAGATTAGCAGAATATAGAGATAAGGCAAAAATACCTAGTTAAATATAGGTAAGCATTTGGTAGTAAATTTTGAGTAAAATGGGAAGTGAGTTGACATTCTGGAAAGCTATGGATAAACTGAGATCTAGGAGTTCAAATATATAACTCCCTGATAAGTGCATGTAGATTTAAAAAAGAGCCGTAACAAACGAATAGCCTTTTAGAGTTTATAATTGGGGATTATAGAGGACAAAATAAAGTATGATGAGGCATATGGCAATGGTTGGACCACATTTAATTAGATTGTGTGCAGTTATGAATACCGCATTAGATAAAGATTGGAGAGCACTGGAACAAGGGTAGGCTATTTAGTCCCTTGAGCCTATTTCACCATTCGATGAGAATGTCTGACCTGTGACCAAACTTCATATAAGCTGCCTATGCCCCATATCCCTTCACACCTTTGGTTAACAGAAATCCATCAATCATCTCAGATTTAAAATTAACAATTGACTCGGCATCAACTGCCATTGTGAAGACAGTCCCAAACTTTTATCGTACTTTGGTTTTTGAAGTATTTCCTCAGCTTTACTCCTGAAAGATCTGGCTGTAATTTTTAGGCTATGTCACCTAGTCCTAGACTTCCCAAGGCCAGTATATCCTTTCTAAGGTGTGGCGCCCATAACAGAGCACTACTCCACATGTGGTAACCAGTGCTTTTGTATAGCTGCAGCAATCCAGAAAGATCCGCATGATTTCTTTTCTACCTGTCCGTGATATTACAATCTATGCGTATGGACTCCTTAGACTCTTTGGGCCTCCCTTTTTCACCCTTTAAAAAGTACTCTGATTTATCCTTCTTGTCTGCAGGTGAGTTCACTTATTGAAATTCATTTGCCTTGATTTTGCACATTCATTTAATCTATTAACACCTTCATAATTTTATGTTCCCATTTCCACTGCTTATAATGCCACCTATCTTTGTGTCATTGGCAAATTTGAATATGCGGCTCTGTATTCCATCATCTAAATTGTCAATAAATACAGTGAACAGTTGAGGTTCCAACACAGATTCCTGTGGAATGCCACTAGTTGCATCCTGACATTAGAATACCTACCCATTCTCCCTACTTTGTCTTCTGCTCAGCCAATATTCTAACAGGGCAATAGTTTGCCTTCCGTGAGCTTAATTTTTAATCTTTTATGAGAAGCTTGTATCAAATATCTTCTGGAAGTCCATATAGATGACCTACCCTTTACAAATCCGTGCTGTCTTTCCCTGATCAGCTGAAAAATTCAAGGTGTTCAGTCACTCTATTCTTAATTATAGACTCCAGTAATTTCACAACAACAGATGTTAGGCTAACCAGTCTATAATTCACTGCTTTCCATCTCTCTTCCTTGAATAGTGAAGTGACTTACAATTTTCCAATCTAAAGGAACATTTCCTGAATCAAGACCACTTTGCTGATGCCCCAAACATAATCTACCAATGTTTAAATCCCACTCCCTTTAACCCCTGGATCTCGTTCCAGCGGTACAGTTTTTTCCTCTCCCAGCATTGGTGCCAGTGTCCTAGGAAATGGAACTCCTTTTTTCTGCACATCACTCCTTCAACCACATTTTCACCTTCCTGATCTTCTGTTTCATCCTTTAACAGATTTGCCACATTTTTTGTGGACAGTGCCTGTCTCATCCTAAATCTAGAATCATAGTGGCTATTAAGTTTCTTCCTTTCCTATACAAGATTGAACATGATCATTTCTGGTCTCTACTGAATAAACATTTGTGCACGTTAGGCTATTGACTAAATCTGGCTCCATATTAAATTTAATATGGCCTACTCCATTGTTTAGTTCTAGGACATATTGTCACAGAAATCCATGCTGAATATGTTCCTGAAATTTGCTACCTTACTGACATGAACCTGTCTACTTCTAATCTATATGGAAGTTAAAATTTCCCATGAAGACCACTCTGTCTTTGCTACATGCTTGTCTAATTTCTGTCTGAATGCATTCTGTCACTTCACAGCTGCTTTCATGGGGGCCTATACGCAAATTCCACTACAGTCGTAAATCCTTTTCTATTTCTTAATATTGTCTGCTTACCTCTTGTTATACCATCTCTTACTATAGAAATAATTTCTAAATAACTAAAGGTACTCCTGCCCCGCCACCATTTTGTCTATCTTTCCTGTATATCTGGTGTATTCTGTTCTCAGTCCTGACTGTTTTGCAACCATGTCTTGGTAAAGGCCACTATGTCATAACCTTAAATTAAATTTGCACTTGCAATTCATTCAGCTTGTAGCTTGTATTCTGAGCGTTTGTATAAAAGCACTTATTTGAGCCACACCACAACCACCACCACCACCCCCCACCCACCCTCCTCCAACCCGCCCCCATTTACTCGTTTAAAGTCCCTGAGTGCCCTATTTATCCTTTAGGGCACTGGTCTGAGCTTGGTTCGGGTGGATTTCATACCATAGTATCCTGTGAAATGGAACTCCTCTTTCCCACACCACTTCAGCCACATTTCCACCTCCCTAATCATTTTATCACCTTGTCGATTTTCAAGTGCCTTGGGTAACAATCCAGAGATTATAATCTTGAGGTGGTTTATTTTAATTTAGCCCCTCCCTTATGTTTCAGAATGTCTACAGCTCAATGGCTCTGAGCTGGAGTAATTAGAAATGGAGACATCTACTGCAGATATGTTTATTCCAACCTCCCTGTCTACAAATCCTCACATACTGCAGTTCAGATGCACAACCTGTTCTTGATCTATATTTTTATATTTATAAAAAAAAAAGAATTTACAGAATCTTGGGCTTTTAAAGTTATCTACGGTAACTGTTTAGTTCATACAAAAGCAAATCGTAACCACTAAACTTATTACTGTATCTTACCCACACCATTCCATACTCTTCACAACCTGACATCACTGAGTTTTTCATTTTTCTGTTTGTCCAGTGTCTGCAGTTCTGCCCTGATGAGGCGTGCTGGCCCATCACTACAATTTTTTTAAAAAGCACCGACTTGCCCTTTTGCACCAAATTCCTACTCTGTCCAAATTCTAAACTTCCCACCATCATGTTGGTGCACTCAGTTATCATTTTGATAAATCTACGTCCCTAGGGACGGGAATTTATAGTTATGAGGAAAGAGCCAAGGTACTGGGACATTTTTTCTCTGGAACAGGGAAGGCTTTAAAAAAATGAGATATATAAAATTTCCATAGTCCATGAGGAATGACTATTTTCTCAGATTTAGAAGTCATTGACCAAGGGCCATCAATTTAAATTTAAGAGTAATTAGCAGTAACATTTTCATGTAGTGAAAGCAAAGAGTGCTTTGTCACAAGAAATGATTGAGGGAAACCACAGTATCTTTTAAGGGAACATTGGATCAGTATTTGAACACAGGACAATACAGGACTACAGGGAGAGGATAGGTTAGTGGAATTACAGAATCACAGAAATGTTACAGCACAGATGGAGGCCATTTGGCCCATCATGTCTGTGCCAGCTCTCTGCAGGAATAATTTGTGCCACTCTCCTGCCTTTTCCCCATAGCCCTGCACATTCTTCCTTTTCAGCTAACAATCCAATTCCCTCCTGAATGCCTCGATTAAATCTGCTTCTACCACACACTCAGGCAACGCATTCCAGATCCTAATCACTTGCTGTGCTAAAGAGTTTTCCTCGTCCCTGTTGCTGTTTTGACCAATTACCTTAAATCCGAGCCCTCTTGTTCTCAATCTTTCTACCAATGGGAACTCTTTTTCCCTATCTACTCTGTCCAAACCCCTTATCACGTTGAACACCTCTATCAATTCTCTCACTCTCTTCCCCAAGGAAAACAGTCCTAACTTCTCCAATCTATTTACGTAACTGAAGTTCTTCATTCCTGGGATCAATCTTGTGAATCTCTTCTGCATTCTTTCTAATGCGTTCACATCTTTTCTAAAGTGTAGCACCCAGGACTAGATGCAGTACTCCAGTTGAGGCTGAAGCAGTGTTCTATACTTGTATACAATGACTTGTTTTCATAATCTATGTCCCCATTAATGAAGCTGAGGGCACTGTATACTTTAGAAACCGTTCTGTCAACCTGTTCTGCCACCTTCATTGATTTTATGCACATATACATCCAGGTCCCACTGCTCCTACACCCCTTTAGAAATGTACCTTTTATTTTATATTGTCCCTCAGTTCTTCCTACCAAAATGAATCTCACCATTTTTTTTTCATTACATTCCATCTGCCTCGTCCACCCATTCTGCCAACTTGTCTACGTCCTTTTGAAGTTCTACAGTTCGTGAAGCAGTCCATGTTCAAATGCAGCATGACCTGGACATTATCCAGGCTTGGGTTGACAAGTGGCAAGTAACATTAGTGCCACACAAGTGCCAGGCAATGACCATTTCCAACAAGAGAATATAACCATCACCCCTTGACATTCAATGCTAATACCATCGCTGAATCTCCCACTATCAACATCCTGGGGGTTACGTTGACCAGAAACTGAACTGGACTAGCCATATAAATACTGTGGCTACAAGAGCAGGTCAGAGGCTAGGAATCCTGTGGCAAATAACTCACCTCCTGATCCCCACAAATCCTGTCCACCATCTACAAGGCACAAGTCAAGTGTGTGAAGGAATAATCTCCTTGCCTGGAAGAATGCAGCTCCAACAACACTCAAGAAGCTTGACACCATTCAGGACAAAAGCAATCCACTTGATTGCCCCTGCCCCTTCCCCCCGCCCCCCCACCCTATCCCATCCACAAACATTCATTCCTCCACCAACGCAATGGCAGCAGTGTGTACTATCTACAAGATGCGCTGCAGGACAGCACCATCCAAACCCACGACCACTACTATCTAGAAGGATAAGGGCAGCAGATAGATGGAAACACCACCACCTGGAAGTTACCCCCCCCCCCCCCCCCCCCAAGCTACTCACCAACCTGACTTGGAAATATATCGCCGCTCCTTCACTGTCGCTGGGTCAAAATCCTGGAACTCACTCCCTTACTGCACTGTGGGTGTACCTACACCGCATAAACTGCAGCAGTTCAAGAAGGCAGCTCACTACCACTACCTCAAGGGCAATTAGGGATGAGCAATAAATGCTGGCCTAGCTAATGACACCCCCATCCCGTAAACAAATTTTTAAAAAAACTATCCTTTTTAAAGTTCACAATGCTTCCCAAGTTTCATATCATCTGCAAATTTTGAAATTGGACCCTGTACACCAAGGTTTAGGTCATTATATGTATTAGAAAGAGCAAGGGTCCCAACACAGAATCTTGGGGAACTCCACTAAAAGCCATCCTCCAGTCTGAAAAAGCTCTGCCTCCTGTCACTCAGCCAATTTTGCCACTGTCCCTTCCACTCCGAGTTGTAACTTTGCCCACAAGTCTGTTGTGCAGCACTTTATCAAATAAAACCTTCTGTAAGTCCATGTACAACACAGCAACATTACCCTGATCAACCTTTTCTGTTACCTCATCAAAAAACTCCAAGTTACTTAAACAGGATTTTCCCTTAACAAATAAACCTCTCCTGGCTTTCCATTATTAACATGTGACAATTAATTTTAGCCTGAATTATTGTTTCTAGACGTTTCCCCACCATTGAGTTTAAACTGAATGGCCAGTAGTTGCTGGGCTTGTCTTTGCACCCTTTTATGAAAAAGGATATGCCATTTGCAATTCTGCAGTCCTCTGGCACCACCCCTGAATCTAAGGTAGACAGGAAAATTATAGCCAGTGCTGCCTCAATTTCCACTCTCTTCCCTCAGTATCTTTGGATGCATCCCATCTGGTCCTGTTGCCTTAGCAGCTATTAAGTACAGGCAGCCTATTCAATACCACCTCATTTTTCACCATGACCTGCTCAGCATCTTGTTCTTTAGTAGGATTGATGCATTCATTTAATACCATAGCCATGCCTCCATGCATAAATCCCCTTTTTGATCCCTAATTGGCCCCACTCCTCCTTTGACCACCCTTTTACTATTTATATGATGATAGAAGACTTAGTATAATTTTATATTGCTCCAGCAAATAGCCAACATAGACATCATGAATAATTATCTGAGGCGTAAATGTCTAATTCTGTGAAGTATTTTTGATCTGTTTCTAGGAGCCTTTATTGTTCTTGATTACCGGACTATTTTCTTAATTATTGGAGGGGAAGCTTCCATATTATTGTGTCAGTGAAGGTGATTTACTAGTGGGAATGTTTTTCCAAAAAAACAGTCAATTCCTTTATTCAACTGTGTCTAATCTATTCCTACGTGAAACTAAGATGCATAAGTATCTTTTTTTAACCAGCTGTTCTAAAGTTTCACTAGAAAAAATTCTTTCTTGGGATTTGGGTGTTGCTGGCAAGGCCTGTTGTTGCCATCCCTAATTGCCCTAGAATGGACTGGCTAGCTAGGCCATTTCAGAGGGCATTTAAGAGTCAACCACATTGCTGTGGGTCTGGGGTCACATGTAGGTCAGACCAGGTAAGGACTCTGCAGATTGGCTCACTAATGACCTTTAACATTAGGCAATCTATGGTAGTTTCATGGCCACCATTAGCGAGACTAGCTTTCAGTTCCAGATTTTATTAATTAATTGAAGCTAAATTCCACCAGCTGCCTTGGTGGGATTTGCACCCATGTCCCCAGAGCATTAGGCTGGACCTCTGGATTGCTAGTCCAGTGACATTACCACTCTGCCACCATCTCCCCAATCTGCCCTAATTTTATTTGAATGTCAAGTTATGTAGCTGACAAATCCATACTTTTAATTTTCTTTGAAATTAGTTTTCTGTTAATTTATTTTGCTTAACATTTGAAGTATATGTTAACCTCTGAAATTATTTGCAAATTGAAAGTTGTCCACTCCACTTTGCAATTTACAAACAATAAGCCTGGAAGGATAGTAAAGATGTACAAATTTATAGTAAATGTTTACTTAACCACTCATGATCATTACAGGACAGTATTAACTTTAAATTGAATTATTCCATCAAACTAGTTCGAACTGAGGCCATAAGTGCCCATTCTTTTTGTACCAGCACTCCTTTGCCTTGTACAACTTTGGTATATTTTTAAACTTTTCTCCTTATCTGAAGTTTTCTTTGAGCCGATAATTTTATTTCCAAGAATTAACAGTTAATTGGGAGATGTCATGAAACTGATGGTCTGATAAAGCTTCTTTTGCTGCACTGCTTCAAAATCCTTGAGATTAATTGAGACCTCCTATATGAATATAGGGATAGCTGAGATTAGGTACAATACTACTGTACAGTGTGTTATGATGCAACAGATGATGTGTACCAGGCGGACCAAATCCATGAGAGAAACTTGATCGCGCTATCACAACGGTTTTGCAATTTGTATTTATTTTGAGATGCATGCACTGTATTCAGAAGTAATAAGCCCACTAAGACACTTAGAGACTTCTTTAAAAACAAAATTAAAATCTTTATTAACAAAAGAAAAGATTTCAAGCACACAAGACTACAAATTACTACTTAAAGTTCCTAATTAACCTGACTTGCAGTAACACCCCCATTAACGCAACAGTCCAAAAATAGATTTTAGATTTTAAACAGATCCAGCAGATTAACACAATACCCAGTGGAATTCCCAAAATGGCTTTCTCTAGCTTCAGTTTCGGTAGACAGCAGACTTATGCACTAATACTGAAGGCTTCATTAAGGCTATTTCACACACTTCTGTTAGATCTTACAATGCCTTCTCCTGACCCATAGCCTCATTCTCCTTTATACATATCTTTCTCTTCTTAATATGTAAATTCCAATGCTTCATAAGTCTTTGAAACTGTATCTCTCATATAACATAACTTTCATGTTGTTTCTATATATTGTCAGTAACCCCTGAGAAAACTAAACATATTCCTGAGCCTTGCTTGTCTGGCTAATTGTAAACTAAAATCCCTTTGAAATCCAACTCTCCCTTCATCTATCTAAAAATGCAAATTTCTTTCACACCTTACATGCTAAACCAACATCCATGTTTACTCATTAGCATATCAAGCACCCAGCTTCTTTTGATGATTTAAACTTGCAGTCTCCTTGACTCCAAATGTAATTAAATCACATACAAACAGACCCAACTACTTACCCCCATAAACGTACTTCCCCTTATTTCTCCACACCCTACAAGGAATGTGATGGAATACTGTATCCTCCACTTGCATGAATGGGTGTAGCTCCTAACACAAGAAATTTGACACTATTCAGTACAAAGCAGCCCATTTGATCAGCATCCCATCCACTGACTTACACATTCACTTCATCTGCCACTAGCTTACTGTGGCTGCAGTATATATTACCGACATGCACTGCAGCAACTGACGGGACTTTGGCAGCACCTCCTAAATCTGCAATTTCCAACAGGTGTATGGAATCAACATTGACTTGGAGAGAAACATGAAAGCATACACATCCTGACTTGAACTCAATGCTGTTCCATCATCACTGGGTCAAAATCCTGGAACTCCCTAACTAACAACATTGTGGGAGTACCTTCATCATATGGACTACAGTGGTCCACCATCACTTTTCTGGGATAATGCCATATCCTAGAGTTTTTTTAACAATACAATAAATTTCAGCAAATGGGTGGCTGATTCAAGCTATTTTCATTTGTTTTCCTAGCTAGGGCTGAGACGTGTGCACTAGTTTACTTTAGATAGCAATTGAGTGTTGTAATTTTTTTTTTACAGCTATTAGACTCATTTACTGTTTTTCCCAGCAAATCCAAAAAAACAAGGAGGTATTTGCTGTAATTAATTGCACATTAGTCATCCCACTCTCAACTGTACAATTTATCTAGTCTTCCTTTGTCCTGCCCTCTTGAAAAAGAATGATTGTCTAGTAACTGGGCATGTGAAGAAATTATTGGTAACTTAGTGTTACATCTTTGCCAGTGCAACAATAGGTGGCTAATGTCCAGGGTTTTCTGTTATTAACATTAGGCCCTTTATCATTAAAGCGATATCTATTTAAATTGCACCCTTTCCCTTTTCCCTAAAATAACCATTTCCATTATATTATAACCCACACTTTGTGCTTTGCGTTTTCTACATGGGTGTGATAAAGGAAATAAATTTATCTCCTATGATTGAAAAGTGTTTTCTTTCTGTTTACATGCAGCAAGGACATATGGGCGAAGGCGAGGTAAAACTATGAAAATAAATTACTATAATGTATTCATAGTGTACTTCACAATGACTGGACTGGTAATTTAGTCATTTTTTTTATACATAAGTCACAACATTTCAAAATACGCAGTAATTCCTTATGTGAAGGACTTTGAGTAGTTTCAGTGGGAGATGTATGACATAACTGCAAGTATATTTTATTCAGAATTTTATATTCATTGAATTCTGTTGCACAAGATGCTTCCATTGTTCCTTTATATTTCATTCTCTACCTCTGCATATCTATTTTTTGAGATGCACAAAACTGGCCCCTTTTTTCCTCCATGGGTCTGTTGACTCCAGGATGATATTTAATAAATGTTGGGTTCGAATTCAGCTTGATAATAGAGGAGAGGCATTGATACATTTTCTGATTGAAAAACAGTTTAAAATAACCTTTGCTACCCAGTTCCACCTTGGTTTATTCAATATTCTTCTGAGTTACTTCCAATAAAACATTGAGAAGCTTGTCGTTTTTAGTTTGGTGTGAGCTCCGGCTGATGTTGTGTTTTTAATTTTGGAACACTTGAGCATGTTTAACTATACAAATATAGTAGATAGCATTTACTTTGTTTAATATTTGAATAAACTGCCCGCTACTTCAAGCATACTTTTTATTATTCATTTATGGGGTGTGAGCGTTGCTGGCTAGGCCAGCATTTATTGCCCATCCCTAATTGCCCTTGAAAAGGTTGTAGTGAGCTGCCGCCTTGACCCGCTGCAGGCCGTGTGATATAGGTACACCCACAGTGCTGTTATTTTACAGGTAGGTTATCCTCGTTAATATTTTGCAAAGCCCCCCCGCTACACATAGGGCTGAAATCAATGTGAAGGGGAAAAAATTCTGCAATTGTTCACCTTTGCATTTAATCAGTTGTGATTTTCTTGATTAAATGTAAGTGATTGTCATAATCCTTCTGTCCATTGTCATCTATCGAGAATGCCCAGTGATAGGCAGTGTGTGTCCACTTTGACAATAACTGTTGACAAAAGGAATAAAATTATTCTTTATCATATCATATACTGAGATGAGGAGAAATTTCTTCACCCAGAGAGTGGTGAGCCTGTGGAATTCGTTACCACAAAGTAGTTGAGACCAAAACATTGTCTGTTTTCAAGAAGGAGTTAGATATAGCTCTTGGGGTGAAAGGGATCAAAGGGTATGGGGAGAAAGCGGGAGCAGGCTATTGAGTTGGGTGATCAGCCGTGATCATAATGAATGGCGGAGCAGGCTCGAATGGCCTACTCCTAGTTTCTATGTTTATATATGCTGTTTTTTAAAAATGACTGCAAAGAATAATCAGAAGGCTTTAAATTTCATTTTTGTTTTAATGACTAACTTTCACCAAGCTCATCATTCTTATGTTTTGACTTTCTCTGTAATATCATTTTATGATTCTATAAAAAAAAGAAAATGCTTTGGAGATGGTGATCACTCCCTGGTATCCATTAACCTTTGCAATTCACTGAAATATCATTTTTCAAACTTTTGAAATAGTATTACTATCTCTTTGTTATCATTGCAGTATTCTATATCCTGTAGTATAGGTGAATAATTATGCATTTCTCTGCCCATCCCAACGCAATAGCTCACTCTTCCCTGGCATCAATACTCTGGGAAAAGTGAGCTTTCCGTTGGGATAGGCTACAGTTGAACTGGGCTGGGACCAGTTTCCTGGCCAATTGTATAACTAGGACTGTGAACAGGGCTTTAAACTAACAGAGGAGGTCGGGGGGGCTTGGTTGAAGAGAGAATTGACAATCCAATGAGTGGTCAACTCATCAGAGGAGAATAGCAATGTGGTTAAAGATAAGTAGAATGGGGCAGGAAGGGACAGTTAAACAAAAATTGTATATCAATGATAAAGGTCGTTGCAGAGAATAGAAGCAAAACAAATGAAATTAAACACTAAAATAAAAGCAAAATACTGCGGATGCTGGAAAAACTCAGGTCTGGCAGCATCTGTGGAGAGAGAAACAGTTAACGTTTTGAGTCAATATGACTCCTCTTCAGAGCGAGGTAGAAATGTGATGGATTTTAAAGGCGTTGAAGCAAAATATGAGGTCAGGGATAGGTGGGAGCTTGGGAGATTTGACAAAGATGTCATGGACACAAGACGGGGTGTCTAAGTGGTAGTGTTAAAGACCAAAGAAGGTGCTGATAGTACCATGAAGGTAAAATAGCAGAATAAGGGTCAGTGCTCTTGTGAAAGCAAAACATAAGAACAAGCGACAGATGGCCCTGTGGGGGGTGGTGTGTTGGGGGAAAAAGATTGGACTTTTAAAAAAGGGGTCAAGGTTGAGGAGAGAGTTCATGGCCTGAAGTTGTTGAACTTAATGTTAAGTCCAGAAGGCTGTAAAGTGCCTAATCAGAAGATAAGGTGCTGTTCCTTTAGTTTGCATTGGGCTTCATCGGAACATTGCAGCAGGCTAAGGACATGTGGGCATGAGAGCAAGATGCTCAGTCCTCAAGTATGAGCTAGACTTTGCTGCCGCTTGCCATTTCACCTCACCATCTTGATACCCAAAGTGGCATAACTTGAAAGGGTGTCCTGCTACCTCATTCAGCCCATGTCAGCCATGATTTACTTCTCAACAGAATCCACTGGACCTTCCTATTTCAAGCTGAGATTCAATTTTTTTCCCAGGAAATAGTAGTCTCGAAACTTCCCTACTCCGATCCCTGTCAAATTTTAGAAATCTACAGTGCATGTAATCAAGTATGTTTTAATTCAAGGAGTGCATTGGCCAGGAGGAAAGGGTGAGAAAAAGTAACCTTCGCACCCATGCCCCATGTTTCCCATTTTTTATTTGTCTAATTTTATGATCAATGCCCCTTTTCCTGAATCCCCCATCAGAGGAAATCGTTTCTCTGCATATACCCTTTTGAATTCCTTAATTATTTAAAAGGCCTTGCTTCAATTTTGCTTTAATCTTATATACTGTTGAGTATAAGCCAAGTTTATGCAATCTGCCCTCATAATTCAACCCTTTCAGCCTGATATTCT
This sequence comes from Cetorhinus maximus, assembly GCF_964194155.1. NCBI lineage: Eukaryota > Metazoa > Chordata > Chondrichthyes > Lamniformes > Cetorhinidae > Cetorhinus > Cetorhinus maximus. The sequence continues at coordinate 71,169,999 of NC_135888.1, forward strand.
GTTTAACCTATACTGCACCTTTTCCAAGGCCAATACATCTTCCGTGAAATAAAAACAAAATACTCAGCAGATCAGCCAGCATCTTTTGAGAGAAAAACAGAAATAATGTTTCAGTTTGATGACCTTTCTTGAGAACTAGAAAAAGTTAGAGATGTATTGGGTTTTATGCAAGTGAAAGTGGAGCAGGTCTATATATATAGTGTGGTGGAAGGCATAGATTAAAGTACAAGGCCGGGGGAGTGGTAATGGCACAAGTAAGGAAACATTAGATGTGTCTAGTGGTAATGTTAGTAGCAGAGTGGTGAAAATGAGAAACAAGAGAACAGCCAAAATTAGCATAGAAAAAGGAAACAAAATGGTGAAAGAGGTTACGATCTAAAGCTGTTGAACTCAGTGATGAATCCTGAAAACTGTCAAGTGCCCAGTGGAAAAATGATGATGAGCTTCATTGGAATGCTGCAGGAGGCTGAGGGTGGAAAGGTCAAAGTGGGACCACTGTGGAGAATTAAAATGATGGGCAACTGGAAGCTTGGGGTCACCCCTGCAGACTGAACAGAGGCGTTCCAATCATCCCAATGCAGTATGTACTTCCTTGCTCCTTACCATCAAAGTGTGTGTCCTGGAAATACTCAGCAGGTCTGGCAGCACCTGTAGGAAGAGAGAGTTAACATTTCGTGTCCAATGTGACTTTCCGAGCATATTCGACTCGGTGCTAAATCTGTTTCTTTTTTCACAGATGCTGCCAGACCTGCTGAGTATTTCCTTCAGCCACAGTATTTTCCTTTTATTTTAACTAGCATTACTAACCATTGTTAATTACTTCAGCTGTCTTGTAGCATAGACACTAATCCTGTCTTTAAGATATGAAGAATGTTTTGAAATGCCAAGAAGTTTATTATGGTTAAATATTAATAAGTAAACTAAATATTAATGTTGGTAGAATCATTCAGTGCTTTCACCTCTGGTTTAATGAGGAGTGCAGGAGAGTATGCCAGGTGCAGCACCAGACATAACTAAGTGAGGTGCCAACCTGTGCTGCCACAACACAGGGCTACGTGCATGTTAAACAGCTGACGCAGCATGCTATCAACAAAGCAAATAAATCCCATGCAACCAATGAATCAGATCAAAGTTCTGTTGTTCTTCCATATCCAGCTGTGAATAGTGGTGGACAATTAAACAGCTAACCAGAGGAGGGTCTACAAACATCCCCATCCTCACTGATGTCAGAGCTCAGCACATTAGCACAAAAGACAAGGTTGAAGCAAAAGCAACCATCTTCAGCCAGAAGTGCTGAGTGGATAACCCATCTCAACCTCCTCCCAATGTCCCCAGCATCACAAATATCAGTCTTTAGCCAGTTTGATTTATGCCATTTGATATTAAGAACAGCTGAAGACACTGGAGACAGCAAAAACCTGTTGGTTCTGGCAACATTCCAGCTGTAGTACTAAAGACTTGTAGTCCAGAACTAGTCGTGTCCTTAGCCTAAGCTATCCTTGTACAGCTACAAGACTGTCATCTACCCAACAATGTGGAAAATTGTCCAGGGATGTCCTGTCCAGAAAAAAACAGAAATCCAATCTGACCAATTATCCTTCTACCAGGCTATTCTCAACATCAGCAAAATGATGGAAGATGTTGTTGAGAGTGCTATCAAGCAGCACTTAGCAATAACCGTATATGGCATCAAGGAGCTTTAGCAAAATTGAAGTCAATGGGAATCGGGCAGAAAGCCCTCCACTGGTTGAAGCTGCACTGAACACAAAGGAAGATGGCTGTGGGTGTTGAAGGTCAATCATCTCAACTCCAGGACATTGCTGCAAAAGTTTCTAAAGGCAGTCTTCTAGGCCCAACCATCTTGAGATGTTTCAACAGTGACCTTCCCTGTATCATTTGGTCAGAAGTGGAGATCATCGCTGATAATTGCACAGTATTCAGTGCCATCAGATCAAACAATGGTGCAGGATATGATCTCTGTGTTTGGCATGTGGTGTACCTAAACATCACATGACTTTTCATGGTTGCAGAATGGACACGAGCTATGTGCCTAGAATCCCAAGCACCATATTCCTCCGATACTAATGCAGTCTGTACCTCTGTGTGGGGAGACCTTGTCAACATTCAGGCTTGGGCTAATAAGTGGCAAGTAACATTTGCACCACATGAACCAGGCAATGACCATCTCCAACAAGGGAGAATCTAACCAGCCCCCTTGACATTCAATGACACATACCAATGTTGAATCCCACAATATCAACATGCTGGGGGTCACCATTGACCAGAATCTTAACTGGACCAGCCATATAAATTCTGCTGCAGTGAGTAACTCACCACCTGATTTCCCCAAAGCCTGTCCACCATCTGCAAGGGGCAAGTCAGGAGTGTTTTGGAATAATCGCTGCTTCTCCGGATGAGTGCCGTTCCAACCACAGTCAAGAAGCTGGAGTCCATCCAGGGCAAAATAACCTGCTTGATCAACACCCTGTCTGCCACCTTAAGCATTTACTCCCTTCCCTACCGGCACAAAGGAACAGCTGTAAAAGGCCTACAAGATGCACTGCAGCACTCTCAATGGCTCCTTTGACAATACCTAAACCTCTGACCTCTACTACCTGGAAGGACAAGAGTAACAGACACATGGGAACATCCCCACCTGCAAGTTCTCCTCCAAGTCGCACACCATTCTGACCTGGAACTAAAACACTGTTCCTCCACTGTCACTGAGTCAGAAATCTGGAATTCCGTAACAGCACTGAGGCTATGCCTGCACCACGTAGACTTCAGTGCTTCAAAAAAATTGCTCACCACCACCACCTTGAGGGCAATTGGAGATGGGCAATAATGTTGGCCTTGACAGCAACACACACATCCCATGACGAATATAAAAAAAAATCAAGGAAAATTTGGCCAAGAGGATAATGCAGTACATTAATTTTAAGCAGATACGGTTATGTATGAATCAGTTCTATGTATCCCACAAGGATTTGAACTGTATATAGGCAGTTTCTTAATAGGTTTGAAGTCACAGATTATAATCATCTCCTTGGTCAAAGTCATTGCACTTGTGTTCAGCAGCTATGACTGTTAATATTGTGTTTTGCTCTTGAAGCCTGGAAACCACTCCAATTTTAAAACGTTAACATTACAAAGTGAGATTCCTATTTAAAGCTTTTTCAGAAAGTCATCTAAAAGGAGTAACTTTCATATAGAAGCATTAATGAACAATTAAAATTGTTCTAGAACAAAAACAGAATTACCTGGAAAAACTCAGCAGGTCTGGCAGCATCGGCGGAGAAGAAATGAGTTGACGTTTCGAGTCCTCATGACCCTTCAACAGAACTAAGTAAAAATAGGAGAGGGGTGAAATATAAGCTGGTTTAAAGCGGCGGGGTGGGGGGGTGGGGGAGAGAAGTTGGTGGGGGGGGTGGTTGTAGGGACAAGCAAGCAGTGATAGGAGCAGATAATCAAAATATGTCACAGATAAAGGAACAAAGGTGTTGAAGGTGGTGATATTATCTAAGAGAATGTGCTAATTAAGAATGGTTGGCAGGACACTCAAGGTACAGCTCTAGTGGGGGTGGGGTGGAAGGACTGACAGGGCATTACAGGTTTAGATTTAAAAATAATGGAAATAGGTGGGGAAAGAAAAATCTATATAAATTATTGGAAAAAACAAAAGGGAGGGGGAAGAAACGGAAAGGGGGTGGGGATGGAGGAGGGAGTTCAAGATCTAAAGTTGTTGAATTCAATATTCAGTCCAGAAGGCTGTAAAGTGCCTAGTCGGAAGATGAGGTGCTGTTCCTCCAGTTTGCGTTGGGCTTCACTGGAACAATGCAGCAAGCCAAGGACAGACATGTGGGCAAGAGAGCAGGTTGGAGTGTTAAAATGGCAAGCGACAGGAAGGTTTGGGTCTTTCTTGCGGACAGACCGCAGGTGTTCTGCAAAGCGGTCGCCCAGTTTACGTTTGGTCTCTCCAATGTAGAGGAGACCGCATTGGGAGCAACGAATGCAGTAGACGAAGTTAGGGGAAATGCAAGTGAAATGCTGCTTCACTTGAAAGGAGTGTTTGGGCCCTTGGACGGTGAGGAGAGGGGAAGTGAAGGGGCAGGTGTTGCATCTTCTGCGTGGGCATGGGGAGGTCCCATAGGTGGGGGTTGAGGAGTAGGGGGTGATGGAGGAGTGGACCAGGGTGTCCCGGAGGGAACGATCCCAACGGAATGCCGCCGGGGGTGTGAAGGGAAGATGTCCAAACCTCCCTGTCGCTTGCCATTTTAACACTCTACCCTGCACTCTTGCCCACATGTCTGTCCTTGGCTTGCTGCATTGTTCCAGTGAAGCCCAATGCAAACTGGAGGAACAGCACCTCATCTTCCAACTAGGCACTTTACAGGCTTCTGGACTGAATATCGAATTCAACAACTTTAGATCTTGAACTCCCTCGTCCATCCCCACCCCCTTTCCGTTTCTCCCCCCTCCCTTTTGTTTTTTCCAATAATTTATATAGATTTTTCTCTTCCCACCTATTTCCACTATTTTGAAATCTATACCTGTAATGCCCTGTCAGTCCTTCCACCCCACCCCCACTAGAGCTGTACCTTGAGTGTCCTGCCATCCATTCTTAATTAGCACATTCTCTTAGATAATATCACCACCTTGAACACCTATTTGTTCCTTTATCTGTGGCACCTTTTGATTATCTGCGAGGTACAGTGCGCGGAGGCTGAGCGTCAACTCGCAGACACTTCCTCCTACCTCTCCCTGGACCATGACCCCACCACTGAACATCAAGCCATTGTTTCCAGGACTGTCACTGACCTCTGGAGATCTCCTCTGGAGATCTTCCTCCCACAGCTTTCAACCTGATAGTCGCCCAACCTCAGACGGCCCGCTTCTACCTCCTACCCAAAATCCACAAACAGAACTGTCCCGGCAGACCGATCGTGTCAGCCTGTTCCTGCCCCACGGAACTCATTTCTCGTTAGCTTGACTCCCTTCTCTCTCCCCTTGTCCAGTCCCTTCCCACCTACATCCGTGATTCCTCTGACACCTTACATCACATCAACAATTTCCAGTTCCCTAGCCCCAACCGCTTCCTCTTCACCATGGACGTCCAATCCCTCTACACCTCCATCCCCCACCAGGATGGTCTGGGGGCCCTTAGCTTCTTCCTCGAACAGAGGCCCGAACAATCCCCATCCACCACTACTCTCCTCCGTCTGGCTGAACTTGTTCTCACACTGAACAATTTCTCCTTTAACTCCTCTCACTTCCTCCAAATAAAAGGTGTGGCTATGGGTACCCGCATGGGCCCCAGCTACGCCTGTCTCTTTATGGGGTATGTGGAACATTCCTTGTTCCAGTCCTACTCCGGCCCCCTCCCACAACTCTTTCTCCGGTACATCGATGATTACTTCGGTGCTGCTTCATGCTCTCGTCGGGACCTGGCAAAATTTATTAATTTTGCTTCCAATCTCCACCCCTCCATCATTTTCACATGGTCCATCTCTGACACTTCCCTTCCCTTCCTTGACCTCTCTGTCTCAATTTCTGATGATAGACTGTCCACCAATATCCATTACAAGCCTACCGACTCCCACAGCTACCTCGACTACAGCTCCTCACACCCCGCTTCCTATAAGGACTCCATCCCATTCTCTCAGTTCCTTCGCCTCCGTCGCATCTGTTCTGATGATGCTACCTTCAAAAGCAGTTCCTCTGACATGTCCTCCTTCTTCCTTAACCAAGGTTTTCCACCCACGGTCGTTGACAGGGCCCTCAACCGTGTCCGGCCCATCTCCCGCACATCCGCCCTCACGCCTTCTCCTCCCTCCCAGAAACATGATAGGGTCCCCCTTGTCCTCACTTATCACCCCACCAGCCTCCGCATTCAAAGGATCATCCTCCGCCATTTCCGCCAACTCCAGCATGATGCCACCACCAAACACATCTTCCCTTCACCCCCCCTGGCGGCATTCCGTAGGGATCGTTCCCTCCGGGACACCCTGGTCCACTCCTCCATCACCCCCTACTCCTCAACCCCCACCTATGGCACCTCCCCATGCCCACGCAGAAGATGCAACACCTGGCCCTTCACTTCCTCTCTCCTCACCGTCCAAGGGCTCAAACACTCCTTTCAGGTGAAGCAGCATTTCACTTGCATTTCCCCTAACTTAGTCTACTGCATTCATTGCTCCCAATGTCGTCTCCTCTACATTGGAGAGACCAAACACAAACTGGGCGACCACTTTGCAGAACTAGTCTGTCCGCAAGAAGGACCCAAACCTCCCTGTCGCTTGCCATTTTAACACTCCACCCTGCTCTCTTGCCCACATGTCTGTCCTTGGCTTGCTGCATTGTTCCAGTGAAGCCCAACGCAAACTGGAGGAACAGCACCTCATCTTCCGACTAGGCACTTTACAGCTTTCCGGACTGAATATTGAATTCAACAACTTTAGATCTTGAACTCCCTCCTCCATCCCCACCCCCTTTCCATTTCTTCCCCCTTCCTTTTGTTTTTTCCAATAATTTATATAGATTTTTCTTTCCCCACCTATTTCCATTATTTTTAAATCTATACCTTTTTATGCCCTGTTAGTCTTTCCACCCCTCCCCCACTAGAGCTGTACCTTGAGTGTCCTGCCATCCATTCTTAATTAGCACATTCTCTTAGATAATATCACCACCTTCAACACCTCTTTGATCCTTTTGTCTGTGACATCTTTTGATTATCTGCTCCTATCACTGTTTGCTTGTCCCTACAACCACCCCCCCCACCCAATTTCTCCCCCCCCCCTCCCACCTTAAACCAGCTTATATTTCACCCCTCTCCTAATGTTACTCAGTTCTGTTGAAGGGTCATGAGGACTCGAAACGTCAACTCTTTTCTTCTCCGCCGATGCTGCCAGACCTGCTGAGTTTTTCCAGGTAATTCTGTTTTGTTTTTAATATGTAATGTAATTCCAGATGGTGGGACCTACGCAGGTGAAGGCACAGCTGCTCATTGTAAAGTGTAATAGAAGGGAGGACGTCAGCACAAGAGATCAAGTTAGCGGAACAAAGTACTTGTCGGAAGTGTGGGAATTATAGGTTTGTCAAGCTGAGGAAGTTACAGAGCTAGGTGGGGCAAGACCATGGAAGAATTTAAACAGAAGGTTGGCAGTTTTACGCTAGAGGCTTTGGGGAACCAGTGTAGGTCAACGAGAATGAGAATTTCGGGCAAGTGGGACCTTGAGATGTATAAGATCCATGCAGCAGAATTTTGGTTTAATTGAATTTTACGGATGCTGGAGAATGGGAGGTGGAGTAGGAGAGCATTGGATTAATCAAGTCTGGAAGTGATGAAAGCAAGTAAGAGGAAATAAAAATAGAAAATGCTGGAAGTACTCAGCAGTCAGGCAGTATCTGGGGAGTGAGAAACAACGTTAACTTTAAAAGTAGATGACTTTTTGGGCAAAAAGCCATCAAGCTGAAACTTCAACTAGTGTTTCTGTCCTCAGTTGCTGCCTGTCCTGCTGACTATTTCCAACATTATCTGAGTTTATTTCAACCTTCTAGCATCTGTAGTATTTTGCTCTTCCACATGCATGAGCGTTTTGGTTGCAAATGGGCTGAGGTAGGGGCAAAGGCAGGTTATGTTACTAAGCTGGAAGTAGGCAGTCTTTATGGGAGTGGATATGTGGAGAATTTAACTGCCCTCTCCCCTGCAAACCCTGCCAGCGTATATAAAGGTGGGGGCACAAAATGAAAATAGTGGCTAGCCCACCACCTTCATGCCCACCCCTGAGCTGTTCCCCAATGTATGTTGGGCAGGTAAGGCATCAGCCAGACTGCCCACCCACCCTTGGGTCTATTGAAACCCTTAAGTTGCCAATTAAAGGCCTCTTAATAACTTTTTCCTGCCTCTGTACCATAGTACAGAAAGAAAGAAAGTGGTCAGCCCAATAGTTTCCCAATGGTGGTAAGAAGCAGGAAGACGGGGGCAGTTCCTCCTTTGGGGGGGTTTCTCCTGTGCATTTCAAGGGCATCCCCTGCTTTGTGCCTCCTCCCCTGGCACTTCAAACCTGATGCCACCCCCCCCCCCCCCCCCAAAAAGCCCACCTCACCAAGGTCCCCGATCCTTCCCTGACTAAAAACCCCATACTTAACCTAAATCCATGATCTCGTGGCTCTCTTGTAGTCCTATCAGTGGTCACTACTGCATTCTGGCTCTGCTGAGACTATTCAGTTGCAGGCCAAGCAAATTGGCTAGCAGCTCTCAAGGGTGGAACACCCTGTGCCTGAGGGGCAGAAGTCCCATTCTCACCTTAAGACTACCCCCAGCAAATTAACAGTGTGGAGCAGCCCATTTTACCAACCGACTTTTCTACGAGGGTACAAGCAATACACACCCCACCACTTGTAAAATTCACCCCATGGAGTCTGAAGTTCACCTCTGGTTCAAAGAGGATTGCAAGATTGCTAACCATCTGGCTTGGCCTTAGTGGCCAGGAAGGGGATGAAGTCACTGGTGAGGGTAGCGAGTGCCACAGACAATGACTTTGGTCCTTGCGATGCTTAGCTGGAGAAGGTTATGCAAGATCTAATACGCAAATAAATTATTTTGTTGGTTCGGTTGATTTTTTTTTTCTATTTTGCTTAATTTCAAGATCCCAAGTAAAGTTTTTAAAAAAAAACTAGTGCAAATATATATTTAACAATTTATGCAACTACTGTTGAGCCCTGTCCTCAAAAAAAAATTCTTAAGTTCTGTCAAATTTAGATAACATTTGCAGCACTAAGTTTACACCTCAACATTATTTCAGATAATCTCATTGCATGTAGACTTAAATTGGTATGTTAATGTAGTAGCTATAGTACTAGACTAATTACCAGATAGCCTAAATTTAATATGGACAATTCATGGAACCCATTTTTTAAATTCCCTGGCAAAATTAAAGTTTCTAAATTGAAATCAGAACATGCAGTGGTAAAATTTTGTAATACTGAAGATGAAATTGTCTTTTTAAAAAAAAAAGGTCCTTGAAGTTCTTATAACTATCATTACATTGTTTTTGAGGGCATGGGAGAGAAAAGAAAAAGAAGGAACATAAATAAGAACATGAGAAATAGGAGGAGGAGCCTGTTGGCCCATTGAGCCTACTCTCCCATTTAATACTATTGCAGATGATCTTCTGCCTCAACTCCACTTTCCTACCTGCTTCCCATGCCCCTTGAATCCCTGAGTGCCCAAAAATCTGTCACTCAGCCTTAAATATGTTCAACAATGGAGCATCCACAATCTCCTGAGTAGAGAATTCCAAAGCTTCATGATGCCTTGAGTGAAGAAATTCCTCCTTATCTTGGTCCTAAATGATTGGCCCCTTATCCTGAGACTCTGTCTCTGTGTTCTAGATTCCCCAGTCAGGGGAAGCAGCCTGTCAGTATTTACCTTGTCAGTCCCTAAACACCTTCAAGTTATTTGTAACGTTGCCATTATGATACTTAATTCCTCCTCTTGATTCTCTTCCTGTGCCCACAGTTGCATGAGGCAGACAAAGCACATCCTTGGGTCTGTTTACATAGCTAGTTTTTCCTGGAACAGGTCACTGGCCTGTCGCCAGAGGCTACAGCTTGAGGGGCACCACTCCACATCAAGCATGGCTGACTAGGAAATTCTCCCATTCTTACTGCCTGCCATAGGAGTATTGAAAGCATTTACCGGTGGTCGAGCAGCTTGTTAGGCCACGTTATGAACGCACCTTCTGTGGCCATCAAGTCCTGGAGTGGAACTTGAATCCGGAGCTCCGAGGTACAGACGTTGTCCACTGTGGCACAAGATCTCCCAATGGTACTTGATTATTAACCCAAAAGTCCTAATGAAAATTCCAACCACAATAAATACAGGAAGCGTCACTGCCACCTTCTCGAAACTAGTAAATGTGATTTGGTCAGCATAGCCTAGATCCTGAGAATTTTTTTTTGTATGTTGATTGAAACCAAAACTGAATATTTCAGTTCATCCATATTGTACGAACCTGCAATGGTAATATATAACCAAAATATTTTCAACTGGGTTGTCTACGTTGAACTTTTCCGCAGCATTAGGAAAGTTAATTTGTTTTTTTAAAAATCCAGAAGTGTTCTGTTCCTCAAATAGAACTCTCTAGGATTGTCAAGAAAATCTTCACAATGTAGAACTACAGAATAATGGAGCATGGACGGAGGCCATTTGGCCCGTCATGCCTGTGCTGCCTCTTTGGTAGAGCTTATCCAGTTTTTCCCACTCCCCAGCTCTTTTCCTACAGCTCTGAAAATCTTTTCCCTTAAATTATTTATCCAGCTCTTTTCAATGTTAGCATTGAGTCTGCCTCCACAGTGTATTCTGGGTCACAATAATTCACTGTTCCAAAAATGTTTCCTCACATCACTTTTTGATTCATTTAATTTGTGTCCCCTGGTTACTGATTTTTCTGTTACTGCAAACAGTTTCTCCTTATTTACTATTATCAAAGTCATTCATGATTTTGAACAACTGTATCAAATCTTGTCTTAAATTTCTCTGCTCTAAGCAGAACAACCCCAGCTTCTCCAGTCTCGACATTAAAGTGAAGTTCTCCATCTCTGGTACCATCTAGTAAGTCTTTTCTACATTTTCTCCAAGGCCTTGACATCTTTCCTAAACCTTGGTGCCTGGAATTGAACAAAGTACTCTAGCTGAGGCCTACCCAGTGTTTTATAAAAAGTTTGCATAATTCGCTTGTATTCACACTCTGTTCCTCTATTAATAAAGCCAAGGATCTCATAAGCTGTTTTAGCAGCCTTCTGAGCATTCAAAAATGTGTGTACATATAGCCCCTAAATTTTTCTGTTCTGCACTCCCTGAAACCGTTTAGTTCACATTGCATCTCCTCTGTTTTTCTAACACTTCCCTGCATTAAATTTCATTTGTTGTATATCATCCCATTTCAATGGTGTGATATCCAACCAATAACATCATCCTCATAGTTCATCACATTTCCAAGTTTTGTATCATCTGCAAACTTTGAGTTATGCCCTGTATACCCAAATGAAGGTGAGTAATATATAAAAAAGATCAGAGGCCCTAATAGCAACCGATGGTGGGGCACCACTGTATACTACTTTTGAGTCTGAAGAACAGCCAGTCATTGCTGCTATTCTTTTCTGTCTCTTAGCCAATTTGGTATCCATGCTGTCACTGCCGCTTTAATCCCATGGACTTTAATTTTGCTAATATGTATCACTCTGTAAAATGCCTTTTGAAAATCCATATATGCAACATCAACCATTCTACCCTCATCAATCTGTTATTTTATCAAAGTGCTCTATCAAGTTAGTCGAGTGCCATTTGCATTTAAAAGATCTGTGCTGTCTTTCATTTGTCAGCCTGTACTTTTCCAAATGCCAACTAATTTAATTTCTCTAAAAGTTTCTCCATCACCGATGTTAGGCTGACTGGTCTGTAGTTGTCAGGTTTATCTCTTTCCGCCTTTTTAAACAGATGTGTAACATTTGCAATCCTCCAGGCCTCTGGCAGCACCGCCATATCCAAGGAAGATTGAAAGATTGTGGCCAGGACCTCCACAATTTCCATCCTCGCTTCTTTCCATAACCCAGAAAACAGCCCATCCAGACTGTGTGATGTTTCTACTTTGAGGGCTGCCAACTTTTTAACTACATCCTTTTTATTTTTATCCTATCCAAAATTGCTACTGTCTCCTCCTTTACAGCCACATTGGCAGCATCCTTTTCTCTATTGAAGACAGATACAAAGTACTAATTTAGTACCTAAGCCATATTCTCTGCCTTTTACATGAAGAATTCCTTTTTGGTATCTGGCCCCACCCCTCCTTTGACTAACATTTTACTAATGTATTTATAAAAGTCATTTGGGTTGCCTTTCATGTGAAGCTACTAGTCTATTCTAATACTTTCTCTTCCCCCGCTTTTTTTAAGATTCCACTTTTTATATTCAGCTTGCTTTCCTACTGTTTTATGAACCTTAGAATTGTCAAAAGCTTTCTTTTTCTGCCTCATTTTAACCACTATATCTTCATCCATGCAGAGAGCTTTGGCTTTGAATGCCTTTCCCTTGTCCTTTATGGAATGTGCCTACTTTCTGCTGAACTGTATCCTCTTTGAAGATTTCCAGTTGTTGAATTACTGTTTTTACTGCTAAAATAGATAACTTGCTAAAGCTAGCCCTTCTTCAATTTAATATTTTTACTCTTGATTGTACCTTGCTCTTTGCCATATTTGCCAACTATTCAAAATGATTCTAAATGTACTTAAAAAAAATATATAAAAAATATTTAATTATTATCCTGTGTAATTAAAATATACACCAGGTGGCCCATAAATCATCTCTTGACTTGACAAAGCTCAAAAAATGTGTTCTGGTGAATTTTTGCCAGAAATATTAACCTATTTAATTTTTGTTTAGATGCAGAGAGATCTGTAATAGCAGTCCACATTTTCTATTTTCATTCCATAATTCTTCTGTTTGTTTGACTTATGTACTTGCAAATCTATGCAAGTTTGTATGAACCAAGTGCAAAATAATTGCAAATTTTGATATACGGTGCATAATAAGATATATTGCAAGCAGTTAAATTAAAAAAAAATAGATAATGCATCCATTTTAAGAAAGGGCAATGGAATGGAAAGACGAATATTGTTATGACTAGCCCCCGGTTGAGGCCCCCTAATATGTTGACCCCAATTTTGATATGTTCCCGGGTGAGGAGGAATGAGCTGGTTCCCTTTATTCAACCCCCTCGGTTGGTTGCAATAAGGTTAATTTAAAAGGGATCATCCCCCCCACCACCGTGGATACTTTTTGCCCCAGTCCAAATGTGCCTGTTTTAGGAGCCAATTTAACCAGGCTTTCTTGAGTCAAAGGAAGAGTAAGCTTATTAGTTACTAAAAACCAGAGAAAAAATAATAAAAGTGCAACACATACGCACAGATCAGAAATCAGAAGTTGAGTCCAAATAAAAGTTAAAGATATATGAATCAATCTTTGGCTTGTCCAACAGGCCTAGATGGCAAAACGTTGCGGCTGTTAAATTGGGTGATTCCGGTAGAGCTGACTTTGGCAGTTGAGCAGTTGGTTTGGAGACGCTTGGTTCTGCAGGTTGGCAAAAGAAGCTGTCCTATTTCCTTTTTGATTGTGGCTTTGCTGACTTGCCTCCAGCAACAGTGAGAGGGACAAAGACTTTGCCTGCAACCGCATGGGGTGATGAGTTGATCATCTTACTGTCATGCACACTAACACTGCTCTGCAGCTAGCTTTTTAATCCATTTTACCCTGTGTATTCCTGTAAGTGGGGAAAAAGAACATGTCTTGTCCCCAGAGTCTGTTTTCTTTGTCTGACCATTTTACACATTCTGAGATATGAATCAACAGGAGATGGATTTTGGATGCCTGCTGAGACGTGGTAATCAGTATTTTGTCTCAGCAACCACAGGAGATTAAAGTTCAGTCTTTTGCATCTTTCCTATCTCTGTTTTAAGTGTTTCTGCTTGAAGGAGGCCATGACACCTTTTCAGGTGCGACATTCCATGTTCTCTCAGGACAGATCTGTTAGTATAACCCACATTGGACTTTTCCAGAAAGTGTTCACTTTACATTATCAGCCATCTTTTATTTGGTGTTCTTGCTTGTAGTTCTTTAAAAACACACACATCTTCCTTAAAATGTTCAATATACTCGTAAGTAAGTAGTGGCTGTAATCGGCATTTATGACAAAGGTATTAAAGCACAAATACTTTCCTGAAAAGAAACTTTTTAAAAATCTTTAATAGTTTAATATTTGTGTTTCTTCTAGGTCATTCATCACTTTTTCCTGTTGAAGATGGTTTCCTTGATGATGGACGTGGTGATCAAACTCTTCATGGTGGCTTAAGTTCTCCTCATTGTTTTCCTCATCAAAATGGCGAACGAGTGGAACGATATTCCCGTAAAGTATTTGTTGGTGGCCTGCCACCTGATATTGATGAAGGTAGTGGTGCTTTTTTAATTAGTTTGTTCCAAAATATTAAAAAATGCGACAAGTTAATGTTTGAACAAACCAGTTTTATTCAAAACAATAGAAACAAAGCTGACCACCTACAAAGCTCATAATTCCTCAAGATGTGCTATATAGCACAGTGGAGTGGAAGGCATTATGCATGTCAACATAAAGTAGTGGACTCTAGGTCAAGAAATCTGTCTTTGTTATTGCAATTTATTCTCTTCTATGGTCACAGATGTAGAATATATTTTATGTGCCTTGTAGAAAAGTGATCTATGTAGCTAGGAGGGACTGAACATATTTTTGTTCATTCAGATGAAATCACAGCAAGCTTTCGTCGTTTTGGTTCTCTGGTTGTTGACTGGCCTCATAAAGCAGAAAGCAAGTCATACTTTCCACCAAAAGGTAAGCTAAATTAGATCTGGAATCTGACATTATTTTTGGTGTGATGCTAGAGGGGGGGGAAAGGTCACATTTGAACAATACTGTCTTAAGCTTCATTGTCTTTAAAAATGCACAGTAGATTTTTGTTTTATCCTTTATTGTGTGTAATGGAAAGGAGCCAATGACTACCAAAATAAGGCTTTTGTTTTATTCATCAGGGACACTTGAGTCAGTTTTGAAGTTTAAATCTTGCTAAAATTACACGAGTAATTAAGGTAGCAATAAGAACTATGATAACATCTTGTTTTAGGTCAGTAGTTCCAACTTGAAAGAATATTTGTGAAATATTGCCTTCAGACTGAGAATGTGGCAGGGTGTATGTTAATTGATGCTGGCTCCAAGATTAAATGTGAGAGTGGGCACTTGATTGAGGTGTAGGATGTTTGAATGGTGGGCTTAAATATTGGTGATGTAAGTTGATTCACAAAAGAAATAGTTAAATACTATTATAGTTAAGCTGGCAAGGGAGAAGCATAGCTGGTTGTTGGCACACAATAACACAGGCGTCTTTATGTCAGTTCAATGCAAATGGAGTTTCAAGTTTGTACAATTTTATCTCTAGGAGTATTAAGTAATCCACTTATTTCCAAATTAACAAAGGCTTAAAAAATGCTTTTATCAAAAGCTTTCCTTTTGAGACTGAGCCGAGGTGGTATGTGCCATATATGGTGCCGTTATCTTAGAAAAATCCAAAGACATGGGGGTAGAAACTGATATCCGTTGCACCTTTTTTTTGGGACATAAAACTTATGCAATAATCTGTTTATGGAATCTCCACCTGACCTGCTCATGAGACCAGATCTAGGCCAAATTCCTGCAACTTTTTTAAAAAATTGCAGCCACTTAAACATTTGGCTGTTGAATATGATGAGTTGCCTTGCACCTGTTTTCAGATCACTGTTCCCCTCGGTTTTGCTTTGTGAATGCAGCCAACAAAAGAAAATTTGCATTTTCCAACTTCAATTTGGGTGCTCATGATGACATCAGTGTTCCTTCCAGCTTCACAGTACTTCCAAGTGCCATTGCTAGCCTGCAATCGGCCCTCTGAAGTCTTAACTGAACAACACTGCCATCAAGGCATGCGGCCTAAAGTTCATCCTGTTGAAAGGGACTAGCTGTCTCTGGAGGTGTGACAATGGGCTATAAACCATTTCACATGTACAACGACAACATGCAGCTCTGCCTCTTCACCACCTTTGTCATCCTCTATCGCTGTTTATCAAATTGCTTGTCCAACTCTCATCCTGGATAAACTAGTTTCCTACAGTTAAACTTCAGGAAGACCAAAACAATTCACTGCCACTGGCTCATATATATTCGTTACTAATTTGTATCACCCAAGTGCCAGGCAATGGCCATCTCCAACAAGAGAGACTCTAACCACCTTCCTTTGACCTTCAACAGCATTAGTATCACTGAATCCCCCAACATCACCATTCTAGGGTCACCATTGTTCAGAAACTTAACTGGACCAGATAAGTGCTGTGGCTACAAGAGTAGGTCAGAGGCTTGTAATACTGCAGTGAGTAACACGCCTCCTGACTCCCAAAAGCCTTCCACCATCTGCAAGGTACAAGTCACAAATGTAATGGAATATTCTCCACTTAGCTGGATGAGTGCAACTCCAACAACATTCAAGAAGTTCAACACCATCCAGGACAAAGCAACCCACTTAGAACCTTATTCACCACTCTCTAAACATTCACTCATTCCTTCTATCATCGGCACAGAATGACTTCAGTGTGTGCCATCAACAAAATGCACTGCAACAACTTGCCAAACCTTCTTTGACAGCACCTCCCAAACCTGCAACTTCTGCTGTGTATAAGGACAAGAGCAGCTTGCGCATGGAAACACCACCACTTCCAAGTTCTCCTCCAAGTCACATACCATCCTGACTTGGAAATATATCGCAGTTCTGGTTCAATTTTATTGTTCCGAAATTTCATTTTACAAGTAACATTTTAATTTAACTGTCATCTGCATGATACTTTGAAAGCTATGCTTGATGATATCAAAACTTTCAAAATTTGTCTGTTTTCACATATTTATAGTGTCATGGTCATCTTGCTGGCCTTTAAATCCATTTTTGTTACAGACTTTCCTGAAGTTTTCCCCAACTCAAATTTGCAACAATGATATCAAGGAGGCACAAGGAGTAAGATAAATTCAAAATTTTAAACAAAGTGAAGGAAAAAGATAGGATATGGTATATATTGGTAAAAGACTAGAGTAAAATTAAGACTGAAGTAATAAAAAAAGATAGAATAAGGAAACAAGAACAGCAAAGGGAAAGGGATCAGGCAAGCACAGGTAAAGTAAGTTCATGCTGTAGTATACTTTATTAGCTTAGGGTTGATGCAGCAATGTTCTAAAGCTATTCTCAATGTATAGCTTTTTGTATAGTAATTTGCTCTAATAATTCTAAAGGTAAGACAATAGACGGATGGGCAACCAAACTTAGTTGACTTGGATAAATTAACTTTGTCGTCTTATTTTGTAGGCTATGCATTTCTGCTGTTTCAGGAGGAAGGTTCTGTGCAAGCTTTAATTGATGCTTGTATTGAAGAGGATGGAAAGCTATACCTCTGTGTGTCAAGTCCAACCATCAAGGACAAGCCAGTGAGTAGATACACATTTCATAAGAAGTCCAGGTGTAATATAGTTGATAACAATTAGGCAGACTCTAAAATAATGGCCAGGATTTTACCATCATCCCACCACCTGCTGGGATATTACGGTCTCGCCAAACCAAATGGAGATTTAAATGATCACTGCCTCCGCAGGGGAGGAGACACTGCGACACGGCCGTAAAATCCTGGCCAACGTTTTTTGGTGGTTCTGGTAGGACAGGACTGCGGTCTTAATGAAGCACATATGTAGATTTGAGCCTCTGTTAAAACAAGTTACTTTTCAATTGAACTTTTGGGTGAACTTTTTCCTTTGGTCAGAAATCTACGGTATTTCTGCACCATAAAACTCTCCACCTATTTGTTTTAGTTCTTTTAATAATGGTATCAAAATTGCTAAGTACAGAGGAGGAAAACAAAGCAAAAATTACAAGCTGTAATTAGTATAATCACTTCATTAAAAATATAAAGTTGAACTCCAGCTGTTGTATTGGATTGCCAATTGGAGAATTTGTTCAAACTCTAGCACTTCAGTGGTTATTAGAATTTTTCAAGGGTAGCATTCATGGTCACAAAATGAAGTGCAACAGCAATGAAAACCAAGTTAATGAGAACAAAAGTAGATTAGTCTCATCTACAATTAATGAATGGATCAGCATGGAATCAGCCTTATCATTTTTGAAGTTTAAGGAATTCTAAATTTCCATACTTTTAAACGCAGGTTCAAATACGGCCATGGAATCTCAATGATAGTGATTTTGTAATGGATGGTTCTCAGCCTCTTGATCCACGGAAAACTATTTTTGTAGGTGGTGTTCCCAGGCCTCTGAGAGCCGGTAAGCCAAAAGATCAACAAAATACTCCCATTGTATAAAATATGTTCTGTATTTATTATTTAGAACTTGTCCATCTCCTATGTCATTCGGCATGTGGAATTGAATTAGAGAATTGGGGAAAATTGGACCATGATGCACAGAAGTATTTCATTCTCATTTTAAAGAACAGGGTATAATTACAGCGTAACATGGGCAGTTTCTATTATTAATGTGTGTAGAATTTATAGTGAAAAATTTGAGGAAATACAAACATTGGACTTTAATATATTACAGATATAAAAATGGATACATATAAAATGTAAAATAATTTTGTTCAACCTCCCTTGCATAGTTCTGAGCACCAAATGGGATTATGCCATCACCTCATTCCCGCAACTATCACACTCAGCTCCAAAGATGTTTTAGGAATTTGTCACAGGGCTACTTTGCAGGATAAGGTTGGCATGATGGATGTGAATGCAGTATAGTAAAACCCAGGCTAGAATTTCCCTGCATTCATAAGTGCCCGCTTTCTTTGTACTTAAGTTACAGAATGAGTATTTCCTGAGAATGCAATTTCATTGGTAAAATAACAGCCATTGGTTATCATGGCACACCTTTAATACTGCTTTAACATTTCCAAAGAACTAATGTGACATTTAATTGCTACACATGCAGAAATGTTTGTTAATCTAACTGTGGAATGTGCAATTTGAAATTAAAATTGCTCAATAGATTTTAGAAAAATCCCAATTTAGCAGCTAAAACCTTGATTTTAAACTTTGTTCTGGATAAACTTGAGCATATTTTGATGAGATAGAACACTCCCCAGATATATAAATGAAGCAATAAGCATACCAGTATGTGACTGAATTTCAATGCCATGTCAACAATTCTGAAGACCTGATGAAATGTCCTCAAGAAGTTGTGAAGAGCACAAAGGTAAGGCTTAAATATTAATGCAAATGAACCATACAGAACATAAAGGAAAGTGTTAACTGTTAAATGTGTATGCTAAAAACAATACTGTACTAATAAGGAAATTTATAGCAAGGGTGTACAGGCTAAGGAAGCAGAAATGAGAAATTAAAGTTATGCAAATTATGTTATGCATGCCATGATAGGAGCATGAATGTATTACAGGAAGAAATTTCTATGGACCCAATCGTATTGTCGCAATCCCTACTACTCTCATGTTTAAACGTTTGCATCTAATCTGAGATGGCAACCTTGAATAGGATTCCACCTAGATAATATACAGCTCATACCTTATGAACAAATTACTATACATCTACTTGAACATAAAATAAGAACGTAAGAAAAAGTAACAGGAGTAGACGATATAGCCCATGAAACCTGTTCCAGCATTCTGTAAAATCATTGCTGATCATCTGCCTCACTCCCTATATCCCCTGATTCCCTGAGAGATCCAAAAATTTGTCTATCCCAACCTTGGACATATTCAGTGATGGGACATCCACTGTCCTTCAGGGTAGAGAATTCCAAAGATTCACAAACCTTTGGAACAAAGAGATTTTTCCTCATCACAGTTCTAAATGATAAACCTTTTATCCTGAGATTACCCAAGTACCTTAGATTCCCAGCTAGGGGAAACAACCTCTGGATTGAATTTTTGGGTCCCATCAGTGGTCTCTGATCAGCCACGCCTACGCAGTACTCTGCTTATGGCCTCTGGGGAGGTGGATGAAACCTGCTTGCTTGGTTCAGCTTGCGGATGAGATGCATGGAGCAGGCATTCTCATTGTGGAGATGTCTCTAGAGGTATTTCCAGAGGCTACTGCACATACAGCATTGGAGGCACATCCTCTGTCACTGGGCATCCTTCCCTCTGAGGGGCCAAGGAGGACAAAGGTGACCCTTATCTTGCTCCGTGACATCCTCAGCCCTCAACTGATATTCCGGATAGCTGGAGGGGAGCTGTAGCAGGGTCATAACTAGTATCCCTTCCAAAATAACTCCGCGCTGCCACTGACTGGTCCAGGCTACATAGTGTGACATGCATCCTGTGTACATCAGTGCAGTTTCTGCATGCACTCCAAATGCTGCTGCAAATGGCTGTTCATGAGGTTGGTCATTCAGTGGAGGAGCTCATGTGGTCACAGCCCTGAGCCATCTGAGCTGGACAGACTGCTCTGGGAACTCCAGCACGTGGTAACATATCTGTTGCTCCTTGTCTAGGCTCTGCTTCTGAGGCCCTGCATAAGTGCCCAGCTGAACAGGGTTGTATCTGTCTTCGCTCCTGTCAGGGGAGCTGCCTCTGCCTCTAGCACTTCCTGCTGCATATTAGTGTCGTGCTCCTCACCCAGAGCTGCCGCCGCCATCTAAATGTGCATAATGACCCACTGAGTATATCTGTGCTAGTGGACAGTGCACGTGTAAGGTGTGATGATGGTTCTTTGGACCTTTGCTGGTCCTCTTGAGGCTTCTGAATGGAAATGAGCATCCACCATGCTGTGGGACAGGGTGGAGTGCAATGTTGTCCCTTAATAAGCCCATTGCATTTTCTAATCATCTCCACCATGAGTGCCCATCTCAGCTTTGTCAATTTCCTCGTGGTCTACATTCCTAGCTATTTCCATCCCTTTCTTCTCCCATGAGTGTGATGACTAGAAATAGGGAACACTTCCACCCATTAAGGCCCTCTATCTGACATTGTGCCGTTTCTCCTACAGGGACAAAAGTGACCATGATAAGGCACTGCCGTCATCTATGGCCAGTGGCAGCTGTTCCTATTCATTAGAAGGTGTTTGAATCAGTGGTGACAGATCCTCAGCAACACTATGGTTCTAAGACATGCTGATGGACTAGACTGTCTGTGAATACACCCCTTCCATGTTCAGGAGAAGCAGGTGCCCTGATGCTGCTCATCACGTTTCTGTTGGAGGGTGAATACCCAGGTACTCTGGCCAATTGAGTGCAACCTCCAACCCTCAGGCCAAGTCTATCAGGTCTTTGAACCTTCCTTATACTGGATCAAGCTTCTGATCACACTTCCGCTAACTGTGGCAGCAATGTCCATCCACGCCTGCTTGGTCTGGGATGGTGGCCTCTTCTTGCCACCATCTGAGAAGAGAACTTTTCTCCTCTCCCTCATGGCCTCCAGCATGACCCCCAGGTCTGCATCTGAAAATCAAGGGCAGCATTGCCCTGTGTTCCAAGTCTCTGGCTCTGCTGAGATAAATTCAACTCTTCTGTGACCTTTCACTCTGCAGCCACAGTACCACAGTACTGGTGGTCAGTTTAAATAAGGCCTACTTAAATTATCCTGCCCCCGTTCCTGCTCCTGCAGCCACTAATTGGCCACCGGACCCATTTCCATAGCAACTAAGGGGTCGCCCCAAGAAACTCGGATCATTATTGTTTCTCTCTCTCCTCTTCTCCCCCCCCCCCCCCCCCCCCACCACCCACCCAACCACCCTGGGGCAAGTTCAGAACTTAGAAAAGGTCCTGACTTCCATTTCCCGCCCCCATAGCAAAAATCGAGTTTTCAGTGTCCACACTGAGCCTCATTATAATCTCGTCTGTCTCTATGAAATCAGCTCTCATTCTTCAAAACTGCAAAGTAGAGGCTTGATTTACTCAGCCTCTCATCATAGGCCAACTCTCTCATCCTTAGTGAACCTTCGCTGTATTTCCTCCAATACAAATATATCCTTCCTTAAATATGGAGACCAGAATTGAAAATAGTATTCCAGTGTGGTCTCACCTAAGCCTTGTACAATTGTAGCAAGATCTACTTATTCCTATACTCCAATCCTTTTGCAATAAAGGCCAACATGCCATTTGGCTTCCTCATAGCATACATATAGAACAAGCAAACGTTGAGTTTCTTATACTAGTACACCCAAGTCTGAGCGTTTAATATTTAGAAGTTTCCCGCCTGTTAAGGAATATTTTGTTCCTCTATTACTACCAAAATGAATAGCCTCACACCTGCCCATATTATACTCCATCTGCCCCCTTGTTGCCCACTCACTTAACCTGTCTATAAATATTTTTTTGCAATCTGTGTCCTCCTAACAACTTATGTTTCTGCCCAACTTTGTATTGTCAGCAAATGTCATTTGTATAGTTTGTAAATAGCTGAGGCCCAAGCACTGATCCTTGCGGTACTCCACTAGTTATAGCCTGCCAAATTGAAAATGGCCCATTTATCCCTACTATCTGCATCCTGTCTGTTAATTAATCATCTGTCCATGATATAAAAACAAGTTCTGGAAATACTCAGGTCTGGCAGCATCTGTGGAGAGAGAAATGGAGTTAATGTTTCAAGTCAAATATGACTCCTCCTCAGAATACATTCACTATATATTTCACCGAACTCCATGAGACCTTATCTTGCATATTAGCCTTTTGTGGTGGCACCTTGTCGAATGTGTTTTAGAAATCCAAGTATACTACATCTACTGGTTCCCCTTTATCTAACCTAGTTAAATTCTCAAAAAACTCTATTAAATTTGTCAAACACAATTTTCCTTTTGTAAAACCAATTTACCCTGTCTAATCATACTATAATTTTTTAAAGTACATTGTTAAGGCTTCCTTAATAATAGATTCTTGCGTTTTCTTGATGACATGCTAACTGGCTTGTGGTCCTGTTTTCTCTCTCCCTCCTTTCTTAAATAGAGGTGTTACATTTCCTAACCTCCAACTGCTGGGACTGTTGTGGATTCTGGGGAATGTTGGAAAATTATAACCTCTGCAGCTACCTCTTAGTACGCTACGAAGTAGGCCATAAAGTTGTGGGATTTGACAGCTTTTAGACCTTTAAGTTTCTCCAATCTCCAATACATTTCTCTCTGATATTAATTACCAATGTTCCTCACTCTTAGCCTCTTGGTTACCCTCTATTTATGGTGTGTAATTTGTGTCTCCTACTGTGAAGACTAATGCAAAATATTTGTTCAATGTCTCTGCCATTTCCTCAATCTCTACGATAATATATCCTGTGTTTACCTCTATGGGATCAACTTTTACTTTAGCAACTCATTTTCAAATACATGTAAAAGCTCTTGCAATCTGTTTGTATATTCCTAACCCTGGCAGAAAAACTTTGGTATATGGGTTCTGAAGGGATTGGAATAGAGTTTTACCATTTAGATAACTTATGATTTGCATATGTTGCATAAATATAAGCTATTATTCACACTCTATGTAGGTATCCTAATATGTAAATGATTGAGTATGCCTATTTACTCACCATGTACTGTCTGCTGTCTTCACAGAGCCCACTTATACTTCAGCTGAACCTGAAGACCTCTGTGGTTCAACTTCAGCCCCATTTGAAGCAGTTAGCATACAGATAAACACACACAACAGGGAAAATCCATTCTGATGTTGATGAGGAAACCCTGTTTAGTGGTCAAGAATGGGCTAACTAATACAGAGCAGAAATCCTGGCTGGATTACTGACTGGTCCTCCAACTTTTGCAGGGGTGCAATTTTAGTCCTGTTTTCCATGCTGGTATAGCAACAGGACTCTTGAACAATTGCTTATATCCTTACATTTTGGCCCAGATCTTCCTGTCTCATCAGACAGGATGTAAAGCCCAAGATGCACGTCTGGTCCCCACAGAAGTCAGAACGTGCTGACTTCCAAGGAAGTTGCCCAGGAAGTTTGAACTTCCGATGGGCAATTTCCCCTGCTCCCTAGACCCTTATTCAATGTCTTTGACTCTGAGCTGGACTTACTGGAGTGCGACTTACCTGAATAGCTGCCCAGGAAATGTTAGGCTGAAAAATCCAAGTCTAACTTCTGGCTACCTACAGAATGACCCCAAAATCTATCACGCTGTCCACCAGCTGCCCCCCCACTCCAAAACTACCACCCCTCCTGATCTGACTCACCCAACTACCCATCCAACACGACCTGACTACCATCCTGTCCCTCCTACCTCTCACTTATTCACAACATCCATCTGTTCTCAGATTCAGCCATTTACTAACATTCACACTGGACATTTAAACTTGCCATATGGCAGCCAGTGCTATAAAAAGGTCTGGTCTTGTCTTGTCTCTTTCTCCCCCAACCCCTCCACCCCACTCCCAAAATGCTATAACACTGTAATGGAGCTCTCCAATGAATGATGTGCTCTGCATTTCTGGAGAAGCTAGGCTTGGAAGATGCAGCAAGAAACGTGGGAGCAGCATCTAGGCGTGGAAAAGTTCGAGCGGAGTAGCAATCCGATGATGGCCCGGAACATGGCAAATATATTGAATTAGACCATAAGACATAGGAGTAGAAATTAGGCCATTCAGCCCATCAAGTCTGCTCCCGCCATTCAATCATGGCTGATAAGTTTCTCAACCCCATTCTCCCCGCCTTCTCCCCGTAATCTTTGATCCCCTTACCAATCAAGAACCTATCTATCTCGGTCTTAAATACACTCAATGACCTGGCCTCCACAGCCTTCTGTGGCAATGAATTCCATAGATTCACCACTCTCTGGCTAAAGAAGTTTCTCCTCATCTCTGTTCTAAAAGATCTTCCCTTTACTCTGAGGCTGTGCTCTCGGGTCCTAGTCTCTCCTAATGGAAACATCTTCCCCACGTCCACTCTATCCAGGCCTTTCAGTATTCTGTAAGTTTCAATCAGATCCCCCCTCATCCTTCTAAACTCCATCGAGTATAGACCCAGAGTCCTCAAACGTTCCTCATATGTTAAGCCTTTCATTCCTGGGATCGTTCTTGTGAACCTCTTCTGGACCCTCTCCAGGGCCAGAACATCCTTCCTGAGATACGGGGCCCAAAATTGCTCACAATATTCTAAATGTGGTCTGACCAGAGCCTTATAAAGCCTCAGCAGCACATCCCTGCTTTTATATTCTAGTCCTCTCGAAGTAAATGCCAATATTGCATTTGCCTTCCTAACTACCGACTCAACCTGCAAGTTAACCTTAAGAGAATCCTGGACTAGGACTCCCAAGTCCCTTTGCACTCCAGATTTCTGAATTCTCTCCCAATTTAGAAAATAGTCTGTCTCTATTCTTCCTACCAAAGTGCATGATCTCACACTTGCCCACGTTGTATTCCATCTGCCACTTCTTTGCCCATTCTCCTAACCTGTCCAAATCCTTCTGCAGCCTCCCTGCTTCCTCAATACTACCTGTCCCTCCACCTATCTTTGTATCATCTGCAAACTTAGCCAGGATGCCCTCAGTTCCTTCATCTAGATCATTAATGTATAAAGTGAAAAGTTGTGGTCCCAACACTGACCCCTGCGGAACTCCACTAGTCACCGGCCGCCACCCTGAGAAGGACCCCCTTATCCCCACTCTCTGCTTCCTGCCAGACAGCCAATCTTCTATCCATGCTAGTACCTTGTCTCTAACACCATGGGCTCTTATCTTACTGAGCAGCCTCCTGTGCGGCACCTTATCAAAGGCCTTCTGGAAGTCCAAGTAGATAACATCCATTGGCTCACCTTTGTCTAACCTACTCGTTACCTCCTCAAAGAATTCTAACAGATTTGTCAGGCATGACCTCCCCTTGATGAAACCATGCTGACTTTGCCCTATTTTACCTGCACTTCCAAGTATTCTGTAATCTCATCCTTAATAATGGACTCTAAAATCTTACCAACGACCGAGGTCAGACTAATCAGCCTGTAATTTCCCATCTTTTGCCTCACTCCCTTCTTAAACAGGGGGGTTACATTAGCGATTTTCCGGTCCTCTGGGACCTTCCCTGACTCCAATGATTCCTGAAAGATCAGCGCTAACGCCTCCACTATCTCTTCAGCTATCTCCTTCAGAACTCTGGGGTGTATTCCATCTGGTCCAGTTGATTAATCCACCTTCAGACCTTTCAGTTTTCCTAGCACTTTCTCCTTGGTAATGGCCACCATACTCACCTCTGCCCCCCGACTCTCTTGAACTTTGGGGATGTTACTCGTGTCTTCTACCGTGAAGACTGACGCAAAGTACCTATTCAGTTCCTCCGCCATTTCTTTGTTCCCCACTACTACTTCTCCAGCGTCATTTTCCAGCGGCCCAATGTCCACTTTTGCCTCTCTCTTACCCTTTATATATCTAAAAAAAAACTCTTGCAATCTTCTTTTATATTACTGGTTAGTTTACCCTCATATTTAATCTTCTCCCTCCTTATTTCTTTTTTTAGTTGTCCTCTGTTGGTCTTTGTAGGCTTCCCAATCCCCTGATTTCCCACTGCTCTTCACCGCATTGTATGCTTTCTCTTTAGCTTATATACTGTCCCTGACTTCCCTTGTCAGCCATGGTTGCCTCGTCCTCCCTTTAGTCTGCTTCTTCTTCCTAGGGATGAATTTTTGCTACGTCTCCCAAATTACTCCCAGAAACTCCTGCCATTGCTGTTCCACGGTCTTTCCTGCTAGGCTCATCTCCCAGTCAATTCCGGCCAGCTCCTCCCTCATGCCTCTGTAGTTGCCTTCATTCAACTGTAATACCGTTACATCTGATTCCAGCTTTTTCCTCTCAAATTGCAGGGTAAATTCTATCATATTATGGTCACTTCCTCCTAAGGGCTCCTTCACCTTAAGCTCCCTTATCAAATCTGCCTCATTACACATCACTAAATCTAGAATTGCCTGTTCCCTAGTGGGCTCCACCACAAGCTGCTCCAAAAAGCCATCTCGTCGACATTCCACAAATTCCTTTTCTTGGGATCCACTACCAACCTGATTTTCCCAGTCTACCTGCATATTGAAATCCCCCATGATCACTGTAACCTTGCCTTTCTTACATGCCTTTTCTATCTCCTGGTGTATCTTGTGCCCCACGTCCTGACTACTGTTCGGAGGCCTGTACATAACTCCCATTATGGTTTTTTTACCTTTTGCGGTTCCTCAACTCTACCCACACAGATTCTACATCATCTGACCCTACGTCATTTCTTGCTATCAATTTAATTTAATTTCTTATATAACAAAGCAACCCCACCCCCTCTGCCAACCTGCCTATCTTTTCGATAGGATGTGTATCCTTGGATATTTAGCTCCCAGTCTGTGCAGAAGAGTTTTTTAATGATTCATTTCCAGAATATGTATCCCTAGCAAGGCCAACAGTTATTATTCATCCCTAGTTGCCCTTGAAAAAGTGGTGCTGAGCCGCCTTATTGAACTGCTGCAGTCCATGCGGCGAAGCTACTCCCACAATGCTATTGTGTAAGGAGTTCTATTACTTTGACCCAGCGACAATGAAGGTATGGCAATATGTATCCATGCCAAGCTTTGGAGGGGAACCTGAAGTGTTCCCCTGGGTTTACTTTCTTGTTCTTTGTGATGGTGGGGATTGAGAGTTGGGAGCAGTTATCAAACAAGCTTTGGTGAGTTGCTATAGTGTACATACAACTATATAGTTGCTACACAGCCACAATGTGGCAGTGGTGGAGGAAATAGATGTTTGAAATGGTGGCTGAGCCACTGATCAAGTGAACTGCTTTGTCCTGAATGGTGTCAAGATTCTTGTGTTGATATATCTGCACTCTTCCAGGCAAGTGGGAAGTATTCCATCACACTCCTGACCTGTGCCTTGTAGGTGGCAGAGGGGCTTTGGTGAGATCAGGATGTGAGTCATTCCCCACAAATACCCTGCCCCTGATTTGCTTTAGTAAGTGTGGCATTTATATAGCTGACATGATTGAATTTCAGGTCAATGCCAACCCCAGGATATCTATGAAAGAGTATTTGGTGTTGGCGTTGCAATTTAATGTCATGTGGAGGTGATTGGACTCTTTTGTTGGAGTGATCACTATCAACACCCAGTTATGCCCTGGCATGCCCCAAATGAATATCATGGGTGTTTGTCTATGCTACTGTCTACAGCAGCGGCACTTGTAGTGAAGACATCCATTAAAGAGACCTCATCCACATTGCCCAGAGGTGCACCTGATATGAATGCTCCCACTGCAATTGGAGGCTCTACGGCCTAAACTCAGAGTTGCATTCACTTCATTTCACTTTAAGAATGGATACAGGCAACCACAAGGAGTGGATTTCAAGACCTCATAGATACCCACTGTTATATATGTTATGGGAAGTTGCCCTCCAGCAGTGAAGTTCCTGGAGTAGCACGAGATAGGCTGGTTGGCAATGACTATTGACGGTTCCATGCCATTGTGTAGTTTTAGTCCCTACTGTCATCTGTATCTCTAGCTCACCAGCTATAACTACTTGAAGTGGGAGACTGCTTGGTAAGGCAGTTGCACAAATAACAGAGATGCTTGTGATTAAATCAAGGCAAATGCACCTGCAAAACATAATACATAATTGAATAAAACATATTCGGTTTTACTATACCCTGCAGTGTGTAGTTATTTCATTGTGCAGAAAAGAAAACTTTATTTTTCAAATGAAAACTGACATGTTTGATGCTTGAGAGATGTCGACTGGGAATTCCTAGATAGTTTAGTGGCAGAAAAGCTATAAGCAATGGCATGACAAGCCAATACCTCCAGTAATGCATTGCAGGTGCTGAGTGCCTGTTATTCCTGCAGGCCAAATTGCAGACCTCAGTCATAGCCTCTGTGGTGAGCCTGAGCCTCCTTGCACTGCCCTCCCCCAAACAATGCCCAAGCAACTGATCTTATTCTTTCCTTCTTCCACTTCCTGTTCTCCTTTGGCTATTACCCCATGGTATCTTATCAGAAGAAAACCCTGTATGCTGGTCACTCAAAGTAACTGTTACCAGACTTATTCTATAGTAAAATAATTGCCTTTTGATTTGACTGTGTGACTATAGAATTTTGCTTCAGTTTATAATTTAATGACTAGCAAGAGCTTAACCATTAAAAAAACATCTTTCCCTATTACATTCTGTTAATTCGACTTGTTTGATTTTTGATGGAATAGGACTCTTTGGAATGCCATAAACTGTTTTGTTGTGCCCTTCTTGATCACATCTTTTACTTTTGTCAAAATTATCAAATGGAAAAACATGCTCGTTAATTGCTGATTTCTGTGGAACTTTGCCTGCCAAAGCACTCATTTAACAATTGCTGGGTGCTCCCCCACATCTTCCGTTCATTAATTTAAATAAATGGAAAATTGTGAGGTTAACTGGAAATTGCAGCAATGTGCTCCTGGTAGACAAAGCTCTGTGGTGAGATCAGACAGTAAGAAAATTGATCCTGGAGTCTCTTATCTCCAAAGTTTTAAAACAAGCTTCTGCAACATAATTGCTGCTATAGCAATATATGCAATATGAATCAGAAAAAATGATGAGGTTTGAAAACAACTTAAAACTTGTATACAATATTTGAAATAGAAAAACATATCTAGGTACTTCACAGATGGTGATCAGCCAAAAAAAAATGATGCCAGGCTAAAGGAGATATTAAGAGAGCTGATTAAAAGCTTGATGAAAAATATTTTAAGGAATTTATAGGAGGTTTTTAATTGAGAGAAGTGGAGAGGTTTAGAGAGGAAATTCTAGAGCATATGGCCTAGAAGATCGAAGGCATAACCACCCACGCTGAGGGGGAAGTGAGCAGGGAAAGCAAGAGGTCAGAGTCCTGGGAGGGTTGAAGGACATGGTCATGACTGGATTTAAACATGAGAATGAAAATGTTCAATCTGTGGCTTTGCAGGCCAATGTGTGGTCAGTAGTAACGACTTAGATTGCAATGTGTGATGGTATATGGATAGCACTTTATTTTAATGAACTGTTTATAGAGAGGAATGGGAGGTTGGCAATTAAAGCATTTGAATGTTCAAATCTGTAGATAACAAAGGTATGGATGAGGATTTTAGCAGCAAATGGATTGAGAGGGAAAGCCTTCTCCACTCCCTTTGCCCCATTGTTGGCTAGCATGTTTTCAGCCATGTAGGCCTAAATGCAGCAATTCTCCCTTGAAACCACTCCCACCTCTCTCCCTCTCCATCTCCCTCTTTCCCCCTATAGGATGCTACTTAAAACCAACTCTTTGAAAATGTTCTTTTTTAAACCCTCAGTATTTCCTTTGTTCCGCATCCATTTTTGACTGATTTCTCTGAAGTACCTTGGTTTATTTTTTGTTAAAGGCTCTGTATAAATCCAAATTGTTGCTTGCACACTAGTTTATTTCTTCTCATTCAGTTTCCTCCACGCAACTAGCCAAAATGATAACCAAGGGAATCACAAGAACATTTGGTCCTCTAATGCTACATTTGACATCAAAGTGGCACCTGTAACTCTTCTATCGTCTATCAAATTATTACGCACCTGTCTGAGGTTGCTTCTGAGTTCTTGTCTTATCTAAGAGTGAGGTAGTCACACCCTGGCTGGAGGATCCTATTTTTATTCCAGGTTTATTATTTTAATAAAAGCCACGTTTTGTTACTGATTATCTTGTCATTTACCAATTCTATATTTTGTACTTGGCTACCAAACAGAGATGGTTCCAATTTCACCTTGGTTTCTTGCTGCTTAAATGTCAAGAGGGGTTTTACTTTTTACTTTTTATGGATGAAAATACTATATGGATAAATAGGCCAAAGTATTCAAATACATAGTACCTTGAAAGGTGCAATCACAGTGAAGACATTAGAAAACTTACAGGCTGGGCAGTTAAGTGGCAACTGAACTTTAATGTGAGGTGATGGACTTGGTAAGAAAAACAGCACCTACACCTTAAATAAATTACATAGGGTAGAAGAACAAAAGGGACCTAGGGATACAAGTAAACGAATAATTAAAAATAGCATCACAGGTCAACAAAGCAATTAAAAATCCTAACCAAACACTGATTTATTTCTAGGGGTATAGAGTTTACAAGTAGTAAAGTGATATTAAATTTGTTTAAGACCTTGGCCAGGCCATACTTAAGAGTACTGTGCATGATTTTAGTTTTCATAGTAGAAAAAAGAAAACGAGCAGTCTTAGAGGAGACCTAATACATTTTTGTATGTTGTTAAAAGTCTATATATAGTACCAGGCCAATGAGACATTAGGTCAGAGACCAAACGCTCGGCCAAAGAAGTACATTTTAAGGAATGTCTTAAAGGAGGAAAGCAAGATGCAGAGATGTAGGGAGGATATTCCAGAGTTTGAAGCCTGAGCAACTGAAAGTGCCACCAGCAGTGGTGGAGCAGTTAAATTGAGGACCATAAATAAGATGGTTTCTAATAAATCTAATACAGAAATGAGAAGAAATTACTTCGCTGGTTCAAATGTGGAACTCACTACCATAAGAAGTGGTTGAGACTAATGGGTGCTTTCAAAAGGAAGCTAAATGTATACATGAGGGAACTAGGAATAGAAAGATTTGCTGAAAGGCTAAATGAGATGGATGTAATGGGAGGAAGCTTGTGGATTATAAACAAGTTGGCCCAAATGACCTGTTTCTATTCTGTACATTTTATGTAATTCTATGTACAGTAGCATTTTGGGTTTTTATAAATAGGGCATATAGTACAGGAATAAAATGATGATAAATGTGTGCAAGTCAATGGTTAAGCGACATTTGGCTATATTTAACGCTTCCCCATGAGTGGATTTGAAAGTGGTGTGGGGTGGCTTACTTCCTAAACAAAAACAGAATTACCTGGAAAAACTCAGCAGGTCTGGCAGCATCGGCGGAGAAGAAATCAGTTAACGTTTCGAGCCTTCATGGCCCTTCGGCAGTTCTGCTGAAGGGCCATGAAGGCTTGAAACGTTAACTGATTTCTTCTCCGCCGATGCTGCCAGACCTGCTGAGTTTTTCCAGGTAATTCTGTTTTTGTTTTGGATTTCCAGCATCCGCAGTAGCTTTTAGCTTTTTGTTTTTATCTTTGTGGCTTACTTCCTGCCCACTTCTACTCCAGAATAATATGAGTGGTGGGAATGGCATTGAGTGGCCTGCCATCCCTCCAGTGGACCAATTGAGGCACAGATTTATTGGAGCAAGGAGTGCTTTGCCTCAGAATATGAGGGGTGGAAAAATATTTGAAGGAGTTGATGATATGGAGAGAAACAGCAGGGCTGTCCATTATTTTTGGGTAAGAACCAGCACTAGGCATTTCCTTTTGTGTTGCAAATGCTAAGTTTCTGTAGAATCTCACTTTACAGAATTCAACATCTGAATCATTTAACTGCAAATTCAGTTTCTGTATTGAACAACTATAGATACAATAGGTGCTTCCACTGCAGTACTGGTAAGTCATAATTTATAGATCTAGTTTTTGTGTCAGCTGACTGGGATAGGATGCTCCTTTTATTGCTATTAGTAAGACTGTTATGTCAGGTGAGACGCTAGGATTAGCCTGAGTGACCCGAGGCTGGGGAAAAATTATACCAGAATTCTTGTTCCTGTTTGGTATCAGGTGACTTGTATACAAAATCATGCCTGTCCAAGGAACATGGATTTCCAAGGAGGATAAAATTAGGCTGCATTGTGATAAATATTCAGAGTTGAATATCCTGTGCACATTTACCATCCAGGATCCTACATGAAGAATATTATTCCCCCAGTACAAGATTTCACTAAATTGAACCACAGCTGGTATTAAGTTTAGATGGTACCTACAGTAAAGATTTCAGGTCATGTAAATCTATAACATAAGATTGGTGTTATAATTTTAATTTTTTAATTCTCATTATGTAGAAGTCCCCTGATTCTCTATTTTTAACTGTTCAACTTACTTTGTCACAATTTTTGTATGCAGTGGAGCTGGCGATGATCATGGATAGGCTCTATGGTGGAGTATGCTATGCTGGCATTGACACAGACCCTGAGCTGAAGTACCCAAAAGGTGCAGGGCGTGTGGCTTTTTCAAACCAACAAAGCTATATTGCTGCTATCAGTGCTCGCTTTGTCCAGTTACAGCATGGAGACATTGATAAACGGGTAAGCGTTGATCAGTGCACACTTTTATATATAAACATTCAAAAAACATTAGTTCTCAATGGAAATGGGCGTAAAAGTCAAGTGAAATATAAAGTGGGCTGCTGACTCACTATTGCCTGTTTACACTATCCACAAAATTAAGATTTACCCCAATACTTTTACTCCACAAAATAATTTTATTCCTAGTTTTAATCTTGCTGCTTTTTTCCATTTAAATAAAAATCTAAAGTTTGATTTTGTTTGTTCCAAAGTTTTTAGTTATGAAAAATATGTTGGCATTGCTGTCTTTATTTTAGTCCTAAGCCGTCATAATTTGTTTTTGAAAAAATGTCAAAATTGTTTCACTTTTCACACAATTTAAGACCACAATAAATGTTGAAAAATAAAGTGGTGCCTGAATAATGGCTGAGATTTCATCTGCTTCAATTTCTAACTTTTGTTCCAAGTGCTGATTGATGTTATTCTTCCCTCAATCAAGGCAGCCAAAAACAGATTATCAGTCATTTATTTTCTGTTTCTGGGGCTTTGCTCTGTGAATATTGACTGTCACATTTGTCTACATACATAATTTTGCTTTTGTATTACTTTTATGTGCATGCTGGAAATCTGAATTGAAAACAGAAAATGATGGAAATACTCAGCAGATCAGGCAGCATCTGTGGAAAGGGAAGCAGAGGTAACGTTTCAGGTCAATGACCTTGCATCAGTACTACTTCTGATGAAAGGCCATCAACCTGAATCGTTAGATTGGATTTTCTGTGGGGGCAGAAAAAAGAAGTTGGGACTGTTTCCAGGTCCTGAATCTGCACTCCGTGAAACAGTCTCATTGGGATTTTTACGGTGCTCCTTTAATTAGCAAGGAGGTAATTAAAGGCCACGGGCAGGCTCACAAAGCTGGAGGACCAATCAGAGGCCTTGCAGCCTGAGAGGAACAGGCTGTAATGGTGGCTAACTAACAGAGGGTGCTTCAACATGGAAGCACCTTTTAAAACTTTAATTAAAAAATTGGTTCTTGCAACAAAGTCACCACTGTGGTGGGTGGCACAGGGTTGGAGCATGGATGGGAAGGAGCCACTCTATAGGGAGGCATGTGACTTCTCTTGCAAACAGATAGGCAGCAAGTGTCTCTAGACCTGCCTCGAGTGCTGGCCCTGGTCTGCTGCCAGGTGCCCACCTTCAGGCAGTTGAAATGCCCCCACCCAGTGCTGAAGTCTGGAGGCCAGCTGGAAATTTCCAGTCAGCCACCTTTAATTGGACAACAAGACTCTTAAGGAGCCTAATCAGCTGACTACCTGCTGCATGGAAGTGGACAGCCACGCTGACCCCAATCCCACCACAAAAAAGGAGGGAACAGTAACTATTGGTGTGGTCAGTGATTATTTTCAGCCCTCATCCACTTCTGTTCCTGTGCCTAGACTTGGCCTGAAGATCCAGCCCATTAACTCTGTTTCCCTCTCCACAGATGGCTGTCTGACCTGCCAAGTGTATACAGTATTTTCAGTTTTTACTTCAAAAAAATAATGTTGCTTGTAAAGCACTTTGAGACCTTCACTTTGTGATTATATAAATGTAAGATTTTTAAATTTTTTCCCCTCATTTTAATTGATGAAACAACAGCATATGATGCCAACCTTTATTTCCCATGAGCAGAATGTTGTGCAGATCTGGAAACAGTTTCAAAGATTACCTGTAACAGCACGAAAGGTTGTTATGCTTTTGTTTGTTTACCATTTATCTCCTCATCGAATAATGTAAGTCTTATGTTAATTTTTTAGGTGGAAGTGAAGCCATATGTCCTTGATGATCAGTTGTGTGATGAATGCCAGGGTACCCGTTGTGGTGGGAAATTTGCACCATTCTTCTGTGCCAATGTCACATGTCTGCAGTATTACTGTGAATATTGCTGGGCTGCCATACATTCTCGTGCTGGGAGAGAGTTCCACAAGCCACTCGTGAAAGAAGGAGGAGACCGTCCACGCCAGGTTCCCTTTCGTTGGAACTGAGGGAGATAATTAAACATGATTCTAGTGGCAAGATAAATGTTCTAGGGCTGCAGACACCAGACTAGCTAGGAAAAATAAATAAGTGCATTCTTCTACTGCCTCATCCCAGATTTCAAAATGTATGTCTCAAAAATTCACTTCAAAACAATTTGGTTAAACTAAACTCTAGTTTCAATGTTTTCTGTAAACATTGACTGACTTGTGATAACACTGGATACTTGATCCTCATCTTAATGGAATAATACAGATTCAGTCAGTGTGCATGATTGATATTTCTGGGTCATGTTAGTTGCACAGCTTGGTGCTGTACTTGATGGGGAATGTCATGTTGAGGAAATTGTGTGATAGGGAACCAGTTTAAGCACCATTGTTAGTTGTATAGACAGAATCTAAAATTAATGTGAAGTTATACTGTAAGCCCTTCTGTGTTTGGGTTTTCAATTAAATTATATCTGAAGTAGGGGAATAGCACTGTATGAAATAAGAAAACTTGGATTTGCCCTCGAACAATATGAATCCCAAATGTTTTTTAAAACTGTGTCAGTGTGGTTTTAAAAAGTTGTTTCTAACACACTACAGGCTTTACTAACAAGTATGTGGGGTAAATACTTTTGATGCTTTCCCCATCTCTTCACCGCCACCCCAAAATAAACAATATAAGATAAGGGGGTTTAGATTGCTGCTATGGTTGAAGTGTGCACTTATTTCAGAAATGGAAAAACCACAATTCGAAGATCTATCGCCCCTAAAAGTTTACCAAAGTTGTTGAGATTGACACAAATCTAATTGTAGAGAGGCATTTTCCTTGCTGGAAGAGATTTTATACCTTTATTTTTTTGATGTTGCTATTTACAAAGTCGACTTGATCTACTAATATATTGTCATGTGTCAGCTTTTGCTCTCCATTTTGACACACAAAAAGTAATACCTCAATTGTAGCCTTGATTTATATTTTTTTATTTTTAGTGATGCTATTTAATTGCAAGAGACAATAGGAGCCTTGCTGCTGTTTAGATGGTATGATAAAATGCCATTTCTTTTCCAGTAAAGTGGAAATTAAAAAATAACAAAGAAAAAGGCTACAATGCAACACAACTAGATGTAGCACAGGCTATGGCTTCAGCTGCCTAAGATTTTTTTATTTTATTTTTTACGTGGAATAGTATGAATGATTGAATGTTTACTTGTACACCTGTTTTGCATGCACTATATATTCATACATTTTCCCATTATCTACAGTACTTATATTCTGCCTATACGTTTTTTGTTTAAAAAGTTACATTTTGAAAATGTAAATGGCATATAGAACAAAGGAAACACTGAAATTTGTTTGAGAGTGCCAAGGTGCATGTTTCTGTGTTACTGTAGGTTAGCATGTGGTGTCACAACACTATAAGTGTATACTATGCAGGTTGGCTTTAAGTGGTACTGCCCTTGCAATGGCGATGTAGGTGCTGGACTGCATTGAAGGAATTATCTCCTTGTGATTATTGCGTGATTCAGCCAAAGGTGGTTATGCATTCGTGTGCGAATTTTAAAAAATATATGTGAAAGGTTATTGCTCCTTACTCTTGCTATTTTTTTCTGAAACAGTGCATAGCATCTTCAAACTCCTGCAAACCAAAGACTAGATTATTCACTGCTAACTGCTGACTTGTGGCCCACAAGTAACACACTGATAATAGCAGTGTAACTATTCCTTTGAAGTAAGAGGGTTTAAAGAATTAACCCTAGTCAAAATGGAGACATTTGCTGTTAAATGATCAAGTTTAAAAAGTTTAAATTTGATCTATGTTTTGACCACAGTGGTGACAAACTAACAGCAGCAGAGAGTTGTGAGGGTGCTTACCTTTTAGCTCGTCAGGGATTTACTGT
This sequence comes from Cetorhinus maximus, assembly GCF_964194155.1. Classification (NCBI taxonomy): domain Eukaryota; kingdom Metazoa; phylum Chordata; class Chondrichthyes; order Lamniformes; family Cetorhinidae; genus Cetorhinus; species Cetorhinus maximus. Next base: position 71,206,580 of record NC_135888.1, read on the forward strand.
TAAGTAAAGAATATGTAATTCTTAGTGGCAATCTTTAAGCTATAGAAAGTGTTGGTTATCATCCTTTCTTGGTGTACTTGTGTGCTGTTGTGCCATTCCTGCCCAATTCTGATGTTTGTAGGAGTAGCGAATTAACATTTTTGAAATTTGACACTGAAAGATAACTTTTCTACTAGTAGTTAACTCCCTTTTTACGTAGCATAATCTGCCTTTGAACTTTTTGGTATGTTGTTTCTCTAGCTGGCTTTTTGTTCCCCTTTTCTTTTTATATACATATATCAACATTTGTTATGCACTACTTTTGTATATCTTGTTTTTTCCAACAGTTAATATTTTTAAGCTCACTTTTTCACTGATGGCATCTCTTTTGCAATACCTCGATTTTTCATAATCTAAAGAGAGATGAATAGTTTTTCTATGTTTGTTGTTCAAAGATTTGCACATATAGTTAACTTAATTGTGCAAAGAAATGAGTTGAAGCAATCAGTTTTGTTTTCATTTTCTTTTTTTTCCTTTAACATTTGAAGGCAAAGAAAACTTTGAATATCATGAATGTTAGGGATCAGCAATGCTGTTGATAAAACTGCAGAGTCAGAAAAACCTATAGTCATAGAAAGTATAACCCTCCCAGCTCCAGGTATTGATGTTGTTCATAAGTCTGAAGTAATGATACAGTAGATATTAGAACCTGGTTGCAATCTCAGTCCAATCCTCATTGTTTAAATGTGGATTCTTCTTAAAATAGTACACTGTATTTTCAGCTAATATTCTTTGAAAATATTCATAGACTCTTTCTCGCAGTTCCTGTATCTGTGGTACAGTAGCTGACCTGGCACAATTACAATACAAAACGCACACAGAACAATTAGCAGTATACTTTGACATATGGATTCTTAGGTGTTTGATGGTTTTAAAAAACGATTTACCTGTTTTTAATGGACAAAACCAGGTTGAACTGCCATCGAGTTACCTCAATTCTAGATAGTGTGCAAGACTGAAATGATTAAGAAAATAAAAGCATGCATGTAAACAAAAAAACAAAATATGTAAACTTCAAAACTTACTTGTTTATTGTGTGTTGTAAAGTTGTTTACAAAGGTTAAATTTCATTTCTCACTTGCCCATAGCATGGCAAATATATCCTCATACACAGACCTCTGCAGAATGCATGATTTTAAATCTGATTTGTGGTTCAAGAAGGAAAGGATTTTATGAATGCCATTGGAAGGACTTGATAATTTATTCTTTGTGTCTGGATTTTAAGAATTTCTTACAAAGTTACAGAAGACTTGAATGTGGTAAATTGTGGAAAGTTAATGTCATATTGTTATGTGCAATACTTTTTTTCTAACTTCTGAAAAAACTTTACAGTGTAAACCTTTAATGCGATTTTTTTAATTGCAAGCATTCAGATTAATATGTTGTCCACAATGTCATTTTCTACTGTTATTATATTCCCTTTTATCTTACTGATATTTGTAAATTCAGAATATGATCTTTGTACTAATATAAATAATTGAAGTTATTTTTAGATATGGACTAAAGGAAAAATGTGCTTGTTTGCTTATTTTTGTTACCTTACTTTAAAAAGTAGCAAAGACTACTTTTCTCAGCAGCATTATAATAATTGGGTCAATATCCTGTCCAGCATTTTATTTTTTGGTATTTTAAATTGAAATGTATAATTAGTTTTTTATCATTTTGACCATTCAGATTTTTTATGTTGTAATATTTTTTGAATGTGCAGCTTTTTTAATATTTTAAAATGTCTAGTTTTTATCGAAAGCTTATGTATTCAACACTGTATGGCAAATATTCATAAAGAAAGAATAGTTATTTGTGGAAGTCAGCCATCAGTGGTGTGTCTCTGTGGCTGAATTCCTTGTGCTTTTCACTGTGTTTGGGGAGGTTGTAGTGATGATTAACAATTTTAAATAAAGGAAACTCATTTTTATTAATATTTGTTCACTTTTTTGAGTTGATATTTTATGTACCCCCTCTATTAAATTATTTGGTACAGAAATGTCCCTTTCTACAGCTTGTTTGTTGAAGTGGTAGTAAAACATAATGTTGTTAAAGTTTTATGCCAACTATTTATAACGCTCAATAATTTTAAAATATTTGTAATGTGAAATGTTGAATGATTAAAGTGTTTCAATGTACTGTAAATGTCTGAGCTTTATACTAACACTGGTCTGCAACTTATTTTACATTTATTTATTTGCTTTGAATAGATAGCTAACCATTGCCTATACTGCTTCTATGTACTGCATCTTGAAATGTACCCAATACAGTATTCTTGTTTTTATTGAAGGTCGTCTTAGTGTTCCTGCCTGTCTCTCTTATAATCTTTAAGGTTTGTTTTAGAGGCAAGTCTAATATGAATTATTGCAACAGAATGGACTTGTTTACATGAGACCTTAATTGTAGCACATGTTTCTTTGCACTTAAAAATAACTAGGTTTCAGCCAAGGTGTGAAGCAGAACGAGAGAATTGCGATATGAGAGATGTATGTAGTGTTTACACCAAATAATGGCCCGGATCTTCTGAGGAGTAGCAGTCATCGTTGGGCAGAGCTCTGCTTGAAAATTCCCCTGACTTGATGCTGCTCCTCATTTCTTCTGGGTCCTTCTGAGCATGACTTTTCCAGAAATGCAGAGCACAATGTCCGTCTGAGCGCCATCGAAGCAGGGTAGAGTCGGGCGGTGGTCGTGGGGAAGACGGCATGCCCCCTGTTTTGGCCCTAATTGCCATATGGCAAATTTAAATGCCCAGTTTGAATGTAAATGGGTAGGGTGGGTGGGGTAAATATGGCAAACTTAAATGCCCAATTTGAATGTGAATGGGTGAGGTAAGTGGGTAGGTAGGTGGACTAGAAGGTAAGTGGGTAGGGTGGGTAAGGTGTCAAAAAGGTGGTCTGGGGGATGGTCAGGTTGGGGAGGTGGTTCGGGGCTTAGTCGGGGGTGGGGGAGGTGCGGTTGTCAGGTGTATAGTAGCCTTGATGTTAGACTAGGTTTTAATCTGTCTAACATTTTCCTGGGTAACTATTAAGTACATAGGAGCTGTCTGAAGTCTCTGACTCTTAACTCTGAGTCGTAGACATTCTTAAGCGGCCCAACAATCCGGCAACTGGAAGATTTGGGCCAATGGTTTCCATGTAGAACAAATCTCAACTGTAGTGCACTTTTTTTAGTATTACAAAAATCGGTTGATTTTAAGAGTTTTTAAAAATAAACGGTATATATTGAGAACCAATTTCAAGAACTAAAACTGTTGAGTATATTAGGTACATTTCACAAAATGACATCTAGAATCTGTTGGCACTGTTCGGGTTACATGAATCCATGGAATTTATACAGTGTGTTATGGAAATAAAACGTTTGGCCCATCAACACAGTATTATTTTTCCATATGAAAACCTAGCCCTATCCTTTCTCCTGCTTTTCCCATGCCCTTTGATTTATCCTTTTTTAATTACCCATTCCTTTTTTAATTACCCATTCCCTTTTAAAAGAACTTATGGAAACAATTTGTGGCAGACTTCCACTTTTAAACCATATTAAGGGATTTATTTTTTTCACCTACTCATTCTTTTTGGCATTATTTTAAATAAAAGGAATTGTATACAGTTTAACTTGATCCAAATATATTTATGTAACTAGTACATGCAGTAGTAAAGTTTATAATTTAAATGACTAGTTCTCTGTAAATTAGAATAGTCATTTTTATTTGTAAACCCGGTATGCGCACACTACCTTAAGCTTAAATAAAATTCCTTAATTGCTATTTGATTCTTTCTCCAAGATCCTTCATAAATCTAGAACTTCAAGTTCATCTTGATTGTGGTTTGAGTTCTTCTAGATTTTAGCATTATTAATGAATCACTTTTCGCAGGGTGGTAGATAATCATGTAGGCCAAGAGCCCTTATTCATTTCTTGCCATCACTAAATGTTCAAATTTGCAGCACAAGAGAAAGCAAAACAAACCATTAATTTGAATACATGGGAATTGCATTATAGCACAAAGCTATTTTCCAATTCATTTGATTTTTAAATGAGTCACCTCGTTCTTGCATATATAAGATAATTAAATTAAATACTATTTGAAGACTCTGCACTCTTTCAGTCAAAACAGATGTCACCAGGGTAGTGGGTACTGTCAGTTCAAATATTGATAAAAATGCTTCCAGTCTTTCAAAGTAACCAAATATGCTGTGTAAATTGGTTATTTACAGAGGTAATTGATCTCATTTGTTAATTTATCTTAAAATGATGAGTGAAGTGCTCTGTGCTGGATCAGGCTCTGAAGGAGACATTAGTGGCATGGGTATGTTTGTTCATTAAAAGAAAATGGTGAAATGTAATGACCCCAGCTTTCAAGAGTGATTGCCTGAAAACAATCTATAGACCCTAAATTACTAAGACATGGAAATTTTTATACTTGATTATAATGAGGAATGCTCCAGATGGTAAGAGTACTATTAATAGATCAATTGTAAATTGATTTTTTTTCAAACTATAAAATATACCTCCTTATAGATTGGAGATGTAGGCTTCCTACAGGAATGATTTTTGATTTAATATGAATTTTTTTTAATGGATAAGATGGGGAAAGGACATTTTTGAGACAATAGATAATACAAAATTATTTTTGTCCTCATTTCCACAAACCCAGCCACAGCAGGAAAACACCCAGCTACCAGATCTTTGTAAGAACAAGGGAGTAGGGAAAACTGATTTTACCCACTACTTTTTACTTTGGGGATTTATTTAGCCTTGATCAACATTTCTCCAATCCAACTGAAATCTGGAACTTGAAGCATGACAGTAAACCCACAACCTTCCTTGCCATAGCAACATGCCCTGATACTTTTTCACTTGTTTCTCTTTTGCATGTATGGCTGTCTGTCTTGACTTTTAATTTCAATAAATTATTTATTCAGATTTTAAACTTTAGAATTGACTCCTTTTTTTCCCCCCTAACTGTTCAATTGCAGGCTGGAAACTAGACCTATTTTTTGTTTGTGTCTAAACATGGAGCAGCCTCATTAACAAACCGACTTAAGATTGTCAATCTGTTAATAAGAGGCATCTTATTTTAGGTTGAGTTGGTACAGGGCTATATTGGATGGAGACAAAACAGCTAATTATGTAAACTTTTCTCTAAAAATTTATGCTTTTCACCTGTTTGAATTTGTTTCTGTCGTAGTTCATTAATCAATTTTTTGGAAATGATATTTATATGCCACTATCCATTTTAAATAAAACCAGGTCCAATATTAAAGGGCACTAAGTATTTTTTTACTTCTGTTAACACACCATTGAAGTAGCATTAGATTATGCTGTACTAGAACTGATAGTCTACATGTTCAAAAAAAATCACTCGGGTAATAAGCTATCCCACCTTCAGATGCCAAATCAATAATTAAGTGTCTCACCCTTAAACTTCAAGAAGAACTGCACACTCTGGAATTAATGCTCTGCTGGAATGGCCTGGGAAGTGGGGGAGCCATATAATGGGGCAGAAGTGTGTGCTATTAAAACCCCATAGCCTTCCTGATTCCCCACTCCACCCCACCCCTGGTTAAGTCTAGAGCAGGAAGAGTGGAGAATGGCCACTTAAGGGCCTTATCCTGCCACAGCTGGTATTCAACCAGTAACAGGTGTAAACTGCCAGGTAAACCCTAGAGGTTATGCCTGAAGCCTGCTTGGGGAGGGATGTCCCTTCTCAGCCATCTTGTGCCCAACAGAGGGACCAGCCTGTAGTATGAGGAACCTGAGGGCAGACACCATCCCTGTCCTTTACAATGACCCTCCCCTCCCCCCATACGTCTCCCTGGCCCCAACAAACCCACCCCAAACCCACGACCACTACCGCCTAGAAGGACATGTAGTCAACACATTGAAACACCACCACCTGGAAGTTCCCCTCCAAGCCACTCACTGTCCTGTTGGAAATATATCACCGTTCCTTCACTGCTACTGGGTCAAAATCCTGGAACTTCCTCCCTAACAGCACTGTAGGTAACAGTACCTACGCCACATGGACTGCAGCAGTTCAAGAAGGCAGCTCATCACCACCTTCTCGAGGGCAATTAGGGATGAGCAATAAATGCTGTCCTAGCCAGTGACACCCACATCCCATGAATGAATTTTTTAAAAAACTCACCTTTGGTAGAAGCTCTAACAATGATCTTCCTGCAGTACTGGTAGTGGCCACATCCAATCCCCCTTTTTTAGTCAACAAGATTAAGAGGTCGCTTTAGGTGTAGATTGATTAATACACAAACCAAATTGATTCTGCCATTCACTGTTGATATTGCCCATTCAAAGTCATAAATTTAGAAAGTGAAATTCTTATTGAAGTATTAGTCCCAATGGTTTATTGCTGGTTTTAGTTGCATATCTTTTTTATAACTGGCATGAGCTAGAAGAGTATAAAAGATCACTGCAACAGAAAGCTCTTGAACTCTTAATAGGCTGAGACATGGTACAATGCATCTTCTTTGTAATTTCCCTCGACAAATTCTCAAGTTCCCTCGTCATTGGAGAAAGAGAGAGAGTCTGCGACAAAGACACTGATAGATTTCCATTTTATGTCTGTGTAACAAGCTGAAAATGAATATTGGACGATTTCCAAAATGTGTGGTTGATTTGCCAATGCCAGCTTTATGCCCGCCGACAAAAAGAAAATGTATCACTTTATGCTGCTATAGTGCAAGTGGCAGCCTGTTTTAGTACAATATTGGTCTTGGCAGATGCCTGGGAACAGAATGGAACAAATCTGAAGGGCAGATTTACTTTGAAGGAAGCTAAACAGTTTGTTAAATTATAAAAATGGTTCTTTTGAAAAATAATTTTGAGAAAGATTTGGTTAACTTAAATTTATAACTTCTGTTATGATATCAAAGGAGACCAGTAACTTTCAAAAAGAAAATCAAACTCCCAGTTAACTGAAGGAATTATGCCACAAAGTTACACATTAAAAAAAAACATTTTATTGTACAAGTACTTCTAACAACACTACGCTTTGTAAACGCTCATTCCTTGAGCCCAAGATTTCAACAGGACACTCCCTCTTATTTCCACACAAGGATCTTGTGGGTCCCTTCACTTCTCCTGGCACTAAATTGAGGTGTTTCCTAGTTCTCAGGAATTGACTTTGATTCTCCTCTGCATTTCTGCTATTTGCCCACATATGAGACTTCTTGGGGTCCTTCCACTATTATCCAGCCAGGCGACCCTCCAACTCATTAAACACCAATGTTTTTGGTCACTGCTGTAGGGTGGCCGAGTTGTACTATTAGTGATAGAGTTGATCTGCAGACGCTTCTTGGGTGGAAACATTACGTTTATTTACAATGTACTCAGCAGCAACTACACATGTGCTTTCAACTCCAACTCTATCTCCACACCTACTACGGAGGTTGCCCGTACTACTGTCCTATTGGTTACTGCAGATCATGTGATCTTCCCTAACAAGTATTATTCTTAAAAGTACAGAACATGCTAAATAAAATCATAATTACTACATTCCTCCTGCTGTAACTTGGCTATACATAACGTATTTAAAAGTATATATTTTTCAAGACAACCTAATATTTACATTGGGTAAGGAATTTACAAGTTCAGTTTTTCAAGTGGCTTCCTGGTGCGTGTGGAATGTCACAGCTCCACAACTTCAGATTCTTTGTCAGGCACCTTTTCTGGAGTTGCCTAAACATCAGGTGCTTCGGTGGGCACTTGCAGTTCTGTATCCTCAACTCTTACAGGAACATCAGCTATGTCAGTCCTGGGTTGAGTATCCTCAACAGGAACCACAGACCAGGTCATGGTCACTGGTGGAACCAAATCTTGGTGATTTGTCTGTCTCCTTTAAATGGTCCACATGTTTACGGATGATCCAGCCTTCCACCTCCACATGGCAAGATAGAGGTCCAGTCACCGCACTTATTTCACCCAGTAACCACTTTGGTCCTGCCCCGAAGTTTTTCACGTATACCGGCTCTCCCACGGTAAATTTCCGCTCACAACTATGCCAGCGTGTCTAGTTTTCTGGCTTCCCTGACTCCTTTCCACCTTCCCCTCTAAATTCGGCATTATTAAGCTCAATCTCATCCTGACATGGCGTTTCAACAATAACTCCGCAGGTGAGACATCTGTTGTTGTGTGGGGGGTAGTCCTTTAATAAAAAAGAAAGCGTGCTGGCTTGGTTGTCATGGAATTCCCCAGTTAGCTTTATCATGCCTGCCTTGAACGTTTGAACCACACTTTCGACCAGTCCATTTGAGGAAGGGTAATACAGTATAGTTTTCACATGAGTCATACAGTTGAGGCTGATAAACCGTTGAAACTCAGCACTCGTAAATGCCGTGCTGTTATCAGAAACAGCTACTTCTGGTAGTCCATGAATGGCAAAACTTTGACCTAGTTTCTCAATTGTAGCGGCTGACGGTGACTTCACCTCATATACGTCCAACCGATTTGAATGGACATCGACGATGAACAGAAACATTGACTACTTTGGATCTTTCCTGGGAACGATGTGTAACCACACCCAGGGTCTACCTGACCCCTTCCTTGGGTGTGATGGAGCTGTCACTGGTGACTTATGCAGTTGCTGACATTGCACACATTGCTTTACTAAACTCTTTATTTCGCCATCCATCCCTGACCACCATAGATAGCTGGGTGCTATGATCTTCATTTGGGAAATTCCTGGATGGGAACTGTGTAGTTCAATTAAAAGTGGCTCCCTTCCCTATGGGGTTTTAATATCACTCATGCATCCCATAACAGGATGCCATTCTGGCTGGTTATTTCATGTCTTCCATTGAAGTACGGTTTCATTTATTCATTCAAGATATGGGCTCCTGTGACCAACCTTGTAGCACTTATTCTCATACCTGAGATAGGACTTTGTCCCACCTTATCCAGTCTCTGATCTGTTGAGCACGTACCGACGAGGAATCTAAAAAAATTTAACAGTAAAACAAGTTCCTGTGGAACTGGGAAGTGATCATTTTCTTGTAAAGGTAAACGACTAAGGGCATCAGTGTTTGCGATTTGATTGCCAGGCCTATGTACAAAAGTGTATTCGTATGCTGCCAGAATTAAGGCCCATCGCTGTATTCTTGCTGAGGCTATGGGTGGTATAGCCTTTTCCTCACTAACTAAGCCTAACAATGATTTGTGGGCTGAAACGATTGTAAAATGGCGGCCGTGTATGTTCCGGTGAAAATTCTTAACATCAAAGATGATGGACAGGACTTCTTTTCCTATCTGCAAGTATCCCTTTTCTGCTGTGGTGAGTGTGCTTGATACATAACCTCTTGGCTGTTCCGTGCCATCGTCCATCCGATGAGAGGGAGATGTGTCACATGTCAACACCAATTCTTTTGTCTGGTCATAATGCGCTAATACATTGGACAAGTGCAACAATTGCTTCACCTTTATGAAAGCTTCTTTCTGGGGCACCTCCCAAGACCAATGTTGGTCCTTTTTGAGTAGGGAATGCAGGGGGGCCAGCACTGTAGACAAATCAGGTAAAAACCACCCATAATAGTTGATCATTCCTAGGGATGATTTGAGCTCTGAGGCATTTTTTGGCACAGGTGCCTCTCACTTTCTCCTCAACCGGGTGGAGGCCCCGTGAATCTACCCGGTGACTCAAATTGATTACCTTCCTCGCCTGCAACCTGCACTTTTCTTTTGTTAGATGCAGTCCAGCTTGCAAGAAACATTTTAAGACTTCTCCTAAATTTGCCAAATGCTCTTTTTCAGTGAACCCTGTCACCAATACATTGTCTAAATAGACTACAACCTGGAGCAGTCCCTGCAGTAAGCTTTCCATTGTTTTCTGAAGGAAGACACAAGCTGAGGAGACACCGAAAGGCAATTGTGTATATTGGTACAACGCTTTGTTGGTATTAATTGTGACAACTACCCGGGAGGCATTATCCATCTCTAGTTGTTGATAAGCATGACTCATATCAAAACAAAAACAGAATTACCTGGAAAAACTCAGGTGGTCTGGCAGCATCAGCGGAGAAGAAAAGAGTTGACGTTTCGAGTCCTCATGATCCTTCAGCAGAACTGAGTATAGTTAGGAGAGGGGTGAAATATAAGCTGGTTTAAGGTGGGGGGGGGAGAGAAGTTGGGTGGGGGGGGTGGGGTGGTTGTAGGGACAAGCAAGCAGTGATAGGAGCAGATAATCAAAAGATGTCACAGATAAAAGGATCAAAGAGGTGTTGAAGGTGGTGATATTATCTAAGAAAATGTGCTAATTAAGAATGGATGGCAGGACACTCAAGGTACAGCTCTAGTGGGTGGAAAACCTCGGTTAAGGAAGAAGGAGGACATGTCAGAGGAACTGTTTTTGAAGGTAGCGTCATCAGAACAGATGCGACGGAGGCGAAGGAACTGAGAGAATGGGATGGAGTCCTTATAGGAAGCGGGGTGTGAGGAGCTGTAGTCGAGGTAGCTGTGGGAGTCGGTAGGCTTGTAATGGATATTGGTGGACAGTCTATCATCAGAAATTGAGACAGAGAGGTCAAGGAAGGGAAGGGAAGTGTCAGAGATGGACCATGTGAAAATGATGGAGTGGTGGAGATTGGAAGCAAAATTAATAAATTTTTCCAGGTCCAGACAAGAGCATGAAGCTGCACTGAAGTAATCATCGATGTACCGGAAAAAGAGTTGTGGGAGGGGGCCGGAGTAGGACTGGAACAAGGAATGTTCCACATACCCCATAAACAGACAGGCGTAGCTGGGGCCCATGTGGGTACCCATAACCACACCTTTTATTTGGAGGAAGTGAGAGGAGTTAAAGGAGAAATTGTTCAGTGTGAGAACAAGTTCAGCCAGACGGAGGAGCGTAGTGGTGGATGGGGATTGTTCGGGCCTCTGTTCGAGGAAGAAGCTAAGGGCCCTCAGACCATCCTGGTGGGGGATGGAGGTGTAGAGGGACTGGACGTCCATTGTGAAGAGGAAGCGGTTCGGGCCAGGGAACTGGAAATTGTTGATGTGATGTAAGGTGTCAGAGGAATCACGGATGTAGGTGGGAAGGGACTGGACAAGGGGAGAGAGAAGGTAGTCAAGATAACGAGAAATGAGTTCCGTGGGGCAGGAACAGGCTGACATGATCGGTCTGCCGGGACAGTTCTGTTTGTGGATTTTGGGTAGGAGGTAGAAGCGGGCCGTCCGAGGTTGGGCAACTATCAGGTTGGAAGCTGTGGGAGGAAGATCTCCAGAGGAGATGAGGTCAGTGACAGTCCTGGAAACAATGGCTTGATGTTCAGTGGTGGGGTCATGGTCCAGGGAGAGGTAGGAGGAAGTGTCTGCGAGTTGACGATCAGCCTCCGTGAGGTAGAGGTCAGTGCGCCAGACAACAACAGCACCACCCTTGTCAGCGAGTTTGATGACAATGTTGGGGTTGGACCTGAGAGAACGGAGTGCAGTGAGTTCAGAGAGAGACAGATTAGAATGGGTGAGAGGAGCAGAGAAATTGAGACAGCTAATGTCACGCCGACAGTTCTCAATGAAAAGATCAAGAGAAGGTAAGAATCCAGAGGGAGGGGTCCAGGTGGAGGGACAATATTGCAGGTGGGTAAAAGGATCCGTTCAACGGGGAGAGGACTCCTGCCCAAAGAAGTGAGCACGGAGACGAAGGCAGCGGAAGAAGAGTTCAGCATCGTGCCGAGCCCGAAATTCATTGAGATGAGGGCGTAAGGGTATGAAACTAAGTCCTTTGCTGAGCACTGAACGTTCAGCATCGGAGAGGGGAAGGTCAGGGGGTATAGTGGATACGCGTCTGGGGCTGGGATTGGAAGACGGGGTGGGGACGGAGGGACAAGCAGGGGTGGAGGGTCCCAGATGGGTGTTGGTGTCGATGAGTTGTTGGAGCTTGCGTTCCTTAGCACTTGAGAGAAAGAGAAAAAGTTTCTTGTTGAGGCGTCGGATGAGACGAAGAATAAAATGAAACTGGGGGCACGCGCAGCTTTGAAAAAGGGTGCGGCGGTGCTGCTGGAAGGAGAGGTCGAGTGTGTTCATATGGCAGCGCATGGCACTGAGTGTGGATCTCAGAATGCGATGGGAACAGCAGTCCGAGAAACGTTTTATGTCCCGGAGATACCTGTAATCCTGGGTGGGTTCGAAACAAGAGGGATGGAATTTCAGTTGAAATCTATGTGGGGTGAGTCGGAGACGGAGACAGTCACTGAGAAAGGAAATATGGCTGTGAAAGCGGGTTTTAGTAAACACCTTGTCAAACACCAGGAGAGAAATGGAAAGCAATGAAGGTGAATAAGGCAAAAGAGAGATACGGAAATCCTGTCGGAGAGAGGAGCAGTACTTCTTCAAGGTAGGCATTTCTTGAAGAGGAGTGGCAGTCAATTAAACACAGAGATAAAAACGAAAAACTACTGCGGATGCTGGAAATCCAAAACAAAAACAGAATTACCTGGAAAAACTCAGTCTGGACCTGGAAAAATTTATTAATTTTGCTTCCAAACTCGACCACTCCATCATTTTCACATGGTCCATCTCTGACACTTCCCTTCCCTTCCTTGACCTCTCTGTCTCAATTTCTGATGATAGACTGTCCACCAATATCCATTACAAGCCTACCGACTCCCACAGCTACCTCGACTACAGCTCCTCACACCCCGCTTCCTGTAAAGACTCCATCCCATTCTCTCAGTTCCTTCGCCTCTGTCGCATCTGTTCTGATGATGCTACCTTCAAAAACAGTTCCTCTGACATGTCCTCCTTCTTCCTTAACCGAGGTTTTCCACCCACGGTCGTTGACAGGGTCCTCAACCGTGTCCAGCCCATCTCCCGCGCATCCGCCCTCACGCCTTCTCCTCCCTCCCAGAAACATGATAGGGTCCCCCTTGTCCTCACTTATCACCCCACCAGCCTCCGCATTCAAAGGATCATCCTCCGCCATTTCCGTCAACTCCAGCATGATGCCACCACCAAACACATCTTCCCTTCACCCCCCCGGCGGCATTCCGTAGGGATCGTTCCCTCCGGGACACCCTGGTCCACTCCTCCATCACCCCCTACTCCTCAACCCCCACCTATGGCACGTCCCTATGCCCACGCAGAAGATGCAACACCTGGCCCTTCACTTCCTCTCTCCTCACCGTCCAAGGGCCCAAACACTCCTTTCAAGTGAAGCAGCATTTCACTTGCATTTCCCCTAACTTAGTCTACTGCATTCGTTGCTCCCAATGCGGTCTCCTCTACATTGGAGAGACCAAACGCAAACTGGGCGACCGCTTTGCAGAACACCTGCGGTCTGTCCGCAAGAAAGACCCAAACCTCCCTGTCGCTTGCCATTTCAACACTCCACCCTGCTCTCTTGCCCACATGTCTGTCCTTGGCTTGCTGCATTGTTCCAGTGAAGCCCAACGCAAACTGGAGGAACAGCACCTCATCTTCCGACTAGGCACTTTACAGCCTTCCGGGCTGAATATTGAATTCAACAACTTTAGATCTTAAACTCCCTCCCCCCATCCCCGCCCCGTTTCTTCCCCCTCCCTTTTGTTTTTTTCAATAATTTATATAGATTTTTCTTTTCCCACCTATTTCCATTATTTTTAAATCTACAACTAATACCTTGTCAGTCTTTCCACCCCACCCCCACTAGAGCTGTACCTTGAGTGTCCTGCCATCCATTCTTAATTAGCACATTTTCTTAGATAATATCACCACCTTCAACACCTCTTTGATCCTTTTGTCTGTGACATCTTTTGATTATCTGCTCCTATCACTGCTTGCTTGTCCCTACAACCACCCCCCATCAACTTCTCTCCCCCCCCTCCATCCCGACCTTAAACCAGCTTATATTTCACCCCTCTCCTAACTATACTCAGTTCTGCTGAAGGGTCATGAGGACTCGAAACGTCAACTCTTTTCTTCTCCGCCGATGCTGCCAGACCTGCTGAGTTTTTCCAGGTAATTCTGTTTTTGTTTTGGATTTCCAGCATCCGCAGTAGTTTTTTGTTTTTATGACTCATATCAAGTTTTGTGTACATTGTCCCTCCTGCCAGCTTAGCATACAGGTCTTTGATTTTTGGAATGGGGTGCCTGTCTAGCTTAGCTACTTTATTAACCGTCAGTTTGTAGTCCCCACAAATTCAGACGATTTGGTCGGGTTTAAGGATGGGGACTACAGGTGCTGCCCATTCTCAGAACTGAACAGGTTGTATAACACCCAGTTTCTCCAGTCTGTTCAGCTCAGCGTTCACATTTTCTCTCAGGGCTTATGACCTTCATGAAGCAAGCGGTTCCTTCTGGATCCACATAAATCTTGGCCTGCAGGCCCTGGATTTTTCCCAGTTTGTCCTGGAAGATGGTGGCATACTTTTTAAGTAGTTCTGGTAGCCCACTTGCTCTCAATTGAAAGATTTTGGACCATTTTAACTTAATGTCCTTTAACCAGTCTCACCCCAGGAGGCTTGGCCCTTCACATACTACCAGCATCATGGGTAGCTGTGCTGATTGGCTTCCATAATGGACAGTTATTTTGCTTATGCCTTTTAATTGAATGTCTTCACCTGTGTAAGTTTTTAACATGGCTGCTGTTCATTCCAAGCTTAATTGGCGTTCACCATTATCCAAATATCAGAAAGTATGTTCCTCAATTACTGTGGTGGAAGCTCTCTGTCTACTTTCATTTTAATAAGTTTGCCATTTACTTTCACTGTGACAAATATTGGTTCTGTCTTTCCAACTTTCAGATTAAACAACGAGTAAATGTCAGAACTTGTTGTTTCAAGCTCTTGCACATTGTGGATTTCATTGGGCTTCTTCTTTTGTTTATAAGCCTGCTTGAATCTTTCCTTGTATTGCCTCATTATATGTCCATTTCTGTGACAATAGTAGCATTCGCTTTTTTTAAAATGCCAATTGCTAAAAGTCTGCTTGTTTCCACCTCTATTAAATTATTCTTCGATTTCGCTGTTGTTATTTTTCTTTATTCTTCGGCTAGCGGGGGCTGTTTTCCGATTCTCGGCAGAGTTTCGCTTTTTTGTGCCACTTTCAGCTGAGGTTTCCCACCCGAAGTGGAGGACAGCGTTGTTTTGCACACCCTGCATGGCTTGTGAATCTCTTCCAGTGCTTTCTATGGCCAGCGCTATCTCTAGCGCCTTATTGAAATCCAGATTCACTTTGGACAATAATCTTTTCTGAATAGAGTCTTCTTTCACATCACACACCAAATGATCTCTGTCGTTCAGAGTCGTACCGAACTCACAATGTTCCATTATCTGCTTCAAATCTGCCACATAGCATGCAATTGTCTCACCCAGGGCTCTATTTCATGAAATAAACCTGAATCCCTGCATGATGATGAGGGCTGGAGTTGAAAGTGACCCTTTACAAAGTCCACCAATTCATTGAAATTCTTCAAATCTGGGGCACTGGGTGCTGTCAAACTTAGAAACAAACCCTGGGTTTTGCTCCCACAAGTACTCAAGAGGATCGCTCATCTCTTTTCTTCCCCTATAATTCCATTCACTTGAAAAAAAAATGCGAGGCATTCTATGTATTGAGACCAATCGTCTGTGACTGGTTCAAAAGGATTAATTCTCCCAAACTGTGGCATTTTGAGAAAGAATAACTTCTTCAATTCTAACGGAGCTTGCTGTTTACAATCACTGGGTGAGGTACAGTGCCGATTTCTTTCTAACTTGATTTCTTCTGTTCAATCCTATCCCATCCTCATTGTTGTAGGGTGGCCGAGTTGTGCCATTAATGATAGAGTTGATCTGCAGACACTTATCGGGTGGAAACATTAAGTTTATTTACAATGTACTCAGCAGCAACTACGGGTGTGCTTTCAGCTCCAACTCTATCTCTATACTGACGGCTGAGGTAGCCCGCGCTACTCTCCTGTTGGTTACTGCAGATCATGTGATCTTCCCTAACAAGTATTATTCTTAAAGGTACATTATACACTCAATAAAACCATAATTACTACAGACGCCCCAGCTCAAGTGTGGGCCTCACTGCTTTCTGCTCAGTCCTCTCAATTTCAGAAAACACCCTTTTCTTTCTGATAGCCTTTTTGCTGAATGACGCGATAGTTCCTGGCAGATTTCTCTCACTGCCTGTCTCAAAGCCACTTCCAGGCTTCAACTCTCTGATTCTATGTGAAAGCATGCAGACAAAACCCAAAGCCCAAAACCAAGACAACCTCTTCCCTGTAAATTATCCCAATAGCAACATAGCACCCCTAAGATGTCCCAGATTCAAACTCGTTATCTACAATTCCCAAACTTGTCCGTTGATCTGAAAAGTGCATGGATACTTTAAAACCTTCCCTTGTTTACCAGTTGCTTTTCAACCTTTGATTTGGGGAAATTATATAAGTAAGGTATAGCTCTAATAGGGACAACTGCAACATTACCAAACTCCCTGGCTCCATTACGGAGCTCAGAGAGAACCATGTGGTTTCTTGTTTCATAACTCTAACTCCTTTTGAGTAAACATGAACCATCCTTTGAATGGTACTTGCTAGTTTCTCAAATGCAGGTTTTTTTCTCTTTTACATTTAAAAAAATCAATTCCCAAAACATGAATTCTGAAGTTTGACATTTTTGCACTGCCTCCCCCCAGGAAAAAATAAAGACCCATCGCCATTGTGATATGATTTTATTCCTATCATCTAAAATATAACAGCTTGCACCATGCTACACATTTGAACAACTATCCTATTGCATGCAATACACATAGTAGACCCCTATTGTCTACAAATCAGTCCATCTTCACAACATTACATTGTTAGCTTCGTAGCCAGGAGCTGTGATCCACTTAAAATTTAGAATTCTTTTTCTTACAATGTTTTATTTTGTTTCTCTTATGTGTATGAAAATCCATTTTGCTGCTAGTAAGAGTAAACCTCAATGTTGTTATCCACATGTGAAGTTTCAATCATAGCCGTTTTTCATTCTTTGTGGATGATGTGGATGTCGCTAGCTAGGCCAGCATTTGTGGCCCATCCCTAATTGCCCTTGAGAAGGCAGTGGTGAGCCACCTTCTTGAACCGCTGCAGGCCATGTGGTGTAGGTACACCCACAGTGCTGTTAGGGAGGGAATTCCAGGATTTTGACCCAGCGATAGTGAAGGAATGACGATATAGTTCCAAATCAAGAAGGCATGTATCTTGGAGGGGAACTTGTAGGTGGTGGTGTTCTCAAGCATCTGTTACCCTTGTCCTTCTAGGAACTAGAGTTTGAGATTTTGGAAGGTGCTGTCAAAGGAGCCTTGGCGAGTTGCTGCAGTGTATCTTGTAGAGGGTACACACTTCTGCCACTGTGCATCGATGGTAGAGGGAGTGAATGTTTAAGGTGGTGGATGGGGTGCCAATCAA
Organism: Cetorhinus maximus; assembly: GCF_964194155.1. NCBI lineage: Eukaryota > Metazoa > Chordata > Chondrichthyes > Lamniformes > Cetorhinidae > Cetorhinus > Cetorhinus maximus. Next base: position 71,223,961 of record NC_135888.1, read on the forward strand.
ATGGGATGCTTTGTCTTGGATGCTATCGAGGTTCTTGAGCATTGTTGGAGCTGCACTCATCCAGGCAAGTGGGGAGTATTGCATCACACTCCTTACCTGTGCCTTGTCAATGCTGGAAAGACTTTGGGGAGTCAGAAGGTGAGCCACTCACCACAGAATTCACAGCCCTTGACTTGCTCTTAGAACCATAGTACCATAGGAAAGTTACAGCGCAGAAAGAGGCCATTCAGCCTATCGTGTCTGTGCCCATTCGCTAAAATGCCACCTTCCCCTGTATCCCATGTGATCTCACTTTTCTGACCAGTCTGCCATGTGGGACCTTGTCAATTACCTTACTAAAATCCATGTAGACAACATCCATTACACTACCCTCATCAATCCTCCTTGTTACTTACTCAAAAAATTTGATTAAGTTAGTAAGTCATGATCTTCCCCTAACAAAACCATGCTGACCAATCCATGCCTTTTAAGTGACAGTTTATCCTGTCTCTCAGAATTGATTCCAATAAGTTGTCTACCACCGAAGTCAGACTGACTGTCCTATAATTTTCTGGCCTATCCCTCACACCCTTTTTAAGTAACATTCACAGACCTCCAGTCCTTTGGTATCTTACCTGTATCTAGTGAAGATTGGAAAATGATCATCAGAGCATCTGTTATTTCCTCCCTTGTTTTCTTTAGCAGCTTTGGTGACATTCCACCTGGCCCTGTTGACTTATCCACCTTCAAAGATGTCAATCCCTTCAGTACTTCCTCTCTCGCTATGCTTATTGTATATAATATTTCACACTCCTCTTCCTTAACTAGAATGTCTACATCACCCCTCTCCTTAGTGAGGAGAGACACAGTACTCATTGAGAAAGCTGTTCACATCTTCTGCATCAACCCATAAGTGATCATGTACATCTCTGATCGACCCTACCTTTCCTTAGTTATTCTCTTGCTCTTAATGTACCGGTAAAACATCTTTGGGCTTTCGTTGATTTTATCTGCCAATATGTTTTCGTATCCTCTCTCTGCTTTTCTAATTTCCTTTTTTACTTCACTCTCGTACTTTCTACACACCTTTAGGCTTTCTACGGTATTAAGATTCTTGTGACTCTCATAAGCTTTCTTTTTCTGCTTTATCCTACCCTGTATGTTTCTGGGTAACTAGGGGGCTCTAGATTTGGTAGTATCACCCTTTTTCTCTGTAGGGACATGTCTATACTGTGCCGTAGAATCTCGCTTTTGAATGCTTCCCACTGATTTGACTCAGTTTTTCCTTCTAATAGTGGTACCTAGTCCACTCTCGCCAGCTCACCTCTCAGCTTTGTAAAATTTGCCATCTCCCAATTTAGAACTTTTACTTCCGGTTTATCTTTGTCCTTTTCCAAAATGATGCTAAATGTATTTTGGGGCAGAATCATCCCAGACTTGCACTAAGTGTGGAAGCAGGCGTGTAAAACAACGTTTTACCTTTGATGGCAGCTTTTCACGCCGTATCGTCCCAAACCCGCTGGATTAATTATGCATTCCCAGGAAACATGCTGCTTCCATGGCAGGTGGGCTCTCATTCGCCTGCCACGCCATCAACTCACCGCTTCAGCACGCTGGGCATCATATTTAAACGTCAGCCGCATGAACACCTCTCAGTGTTTCCAGCCCACAACTGCTGCAAAGAAGACATGGTCTCAAAAGGCAAAAAGACTGCAGACCCCAGGTTCAATGATGCATCCCTTGAGCACCTTTTGGACACAGTGGAGACCCACTGTAAAGTTCACTACTCCAGCTCTGGCTGCAGGATGGGCAGCAACCACACTAATCCAGCTTGGGAGGCGGTGGTCAGTGCCAAGGCCCTTCTAAAGAGGACAGCCACCCAGTGCTGCAAAAGGGTGAATGATCTCTTCTGTTCTGCCGGGGTAAGTCGCTCAACTCACACACTCACAAACCCATCACACATTCACAGGGCCCTCACTCTCTGTCAGTGCAAAGGACATCACCATTCACTTTCTCATATGCACCGTCATTGTCCTCATCCCATCCATGGGACCATTCACCACCCACACAGGCCAGGTATACTTAGCATCTGGCCTGGCAGGCGTCCTGCTTACATTCTCCCCATTTCTATTCATGCAGAACAAGCCGGCACACAACAAGAGGGAGAAGTTGCAGACCGGTGGAGGAGTGCCTGAAATCAAGGTCCTCACAGACTTTGAAAATAGAGCCATCCAGCTGGCCGGGGAGGATCTGGACTGTTCCTGTGCTGACGGTGAGGTCAGCGATACTCTATCAAGTGAGGATCCATCAGACAACCATGCTGTGAGTGATGTGTCCTCTTTCACAGGCCACTGCCATGCACTAATTTTCTCTCCTTTCTTCCGCAGGCACATCTGGGAAACAACTGATAGAGCCTATGACCCAGGGCCTCCAATCAAGCGCCGAAGAAATCTCTGAAGAGGAATCTGGAGGTACCATCCTTGAAGTCCTGTCACAGCGCTCACCCACACCTTCCACCAGTGCAGAGACACACACCTCAGTGGGACCTAGCTTTACAGTGGCCTCGGGATCACAATCTGGTGAGCACTTTGTACTGTCTGATCCACAGCAGGCAGAGGCAGGGACTTCCCAGGTCCCCAGCACTCGGAGCACTGCTGGAGGCCAGAAATTTGCTGAGTCCGAAGGGATGTCCACTGCACTCCTCAGATTGCAAGGCACAGTGGAGGAGCCTGTCCAACTTCAGGCTGAGGTGATAGTGCCGGCATACCGAGGTCAATACTGGTAGGTCGGTGGCTGCCATGGAGACCTTGGTCTAGGACATCTCTCCTGAACTGCTGCACGGGCTCAACTCCATCGCTGATGCCATAGTTGGCTTCCAGTGGTGAGTACACGAGCAGGGTGTGAGGCAGCTTGATTTCACTCCAGCTATCCATTCTCCTCCAGCAGTCAGACAGGGGCCCTTGGGAACCCATTGGGCAGTGGATCAGCAGGCATACTCCCCAGGTCTATCCATCCAGATGACTTTAGGAGTGTCCGGTCCATACGAATCCCTTCTTCATGACCTCAGTAGCTCCAGCTCCACAGACCAAGGAGGGTGCCACTGCCACACAGCAGGACCCTGAAAGCAGGCCGGGCCTTCCAGGTATCAGCCCTCTAAAAGACACCGACTGAGGTCATCACAGACAGGGCGTCACAGTCAGCAGGCTGCCTCCACCTCCACTGTGGATGTCCGGGAAGCACCAAGACGTAGCGGCAGGGTTAGGAAAGTTGAGAAGATGTAATTGCACAGCCTGGGTATGGGTGTTAATCACTTGTAAATAATGTTCACTGCTGTCAATGAACTCCCAAGAATGTCACCTTGCCTATGGCTCCTTGTTCTGATGAGCAGTGTTCGTGTCACTCAGATGTGAAACCTTTCTGCACAAGATAAAGGCAGGTGTCTCAGTCCAGGGCCTCTCTCCTGTGCTTTGTGCAGCCTTCGGACCACAGTGATGCTCCGGCCTCACACTTCTTGGACACGATCTTGTCATTGCTGCCAGAATGTTGTAGGCAGGCATCACAGAAGACCGTCATTCTCTTTTTGTGCTATCAGCACCTTTGAGTTGGGGCTGGCCCCCATCTCTTCAGCATCTGTGACCAGTGGTACTGTGCTCCTGAAGGGGTCAGGTGCTGAAGGCGGACAAAGGGTCAGAAGCTTTTAAAGCTTCATGGCTGTACCTCTATGATGACCCTGATCACAGAGTGCAACAAAGCTGCCCTCGGAAAGTCAGGAGTCAGATATTTCTCAGGGGCGATGTGAAGGTCTATGGAGTGTCCTCACTCACGTCATCATCATCCTCCTGCAATCAAGCGACTACTAGGGCCTCTACTGTATCTCCATGACAGGAGCAATATCACAAAGGGTGTGTGTACAGCCATAAGCCAGACTGGAATCAAACGTTCACAGATGCAAGGTGAGGATCAATGGTGTGTCCTCACTGCATTTCATCATCGTCCTCCAAAACTCTAGCAGCTAAGAGAGCCTCCCTCATCTGGCCAGTGCAAGGGCCTCATCCCCGTCATCATTGCCTTCGAGGACCTCCTCACCCTCATCCCCATCGGCGTTCTTCTCACCGGAGGAGACCTCCAGCTCCTTCATCTCCTCCTCAGCCAGCTCCTCTCACCGTTGCAGCACCAGGTTGTAAAGGGCGCAGCAGACAACGATGATGTGTGACACCCTCTGTGGACTATATTGCAGGACTCCACTAGGCTGGTCCAGGCACCGGCACCTCATTTTCAGCATCCTGATAGTTTTCTCCACCAAGTTGTGAGCTGCTGCCTGGGCCTTGTTGTATCTTCACTCTGCTGCAGTCTGAGGCCGTTGCACAGGTGTCATCAGCCACATCCTGTGCGGGTAGCCCTTGAACCCTGGAAGACTTCAGGGATCTGTGATGACGTTGTGAAACCGATTTTTGGTCTTCTCGCCATATTGTCCACTCACGCTACTGAACACAACTGCAGGCAATTCTGCCCATGGTCACTATCTCCAAAATGATCCCCCTCTGCTCCTTCATTCACTTGCCCAGCTTCATTTCCTAAGACCAAATCTATAATAGCGCCCCCTCTGGTTGGGCTTGTTACATGCTGGTTGAATAAGTTCTTCTCAATGCAGTTCAAGAATTTTGTGCCCTCTGTGCCCTTCACACTGTTCATATCCCAATTGATAATAGGGTCGTTGAAGTCCCCAATAATTACTGCCCTATTGTTATTGCACTCAGAAATTTGCCTACATATTTATTCCTAACTCCCTTCCATATTTGGGATCTATAGTACACCCCTAGCAGTGTGGCTGCCCCTTTTTAATTCCTGAGCTCAACCCATATGGCCTCATTTGATGCTTCATTTAGTATCTCACCCCTCCTCACAGGTGTAATTGATTCTTTAACAATCATGGTACACCCCTACCTTTTTCAGTTGATTCTCTATCCTGCCTGAAAACTCGATATCCAGGGATGTTGAGCTACCATTTTTGCCCCTCTTTAAGCCAAGTTTCTGTTATAGCGATGATATCATGCTGCCGTGTGTCTATCCGTGCCCTCAACTCATTGGTGGCTGTATTTGCTATACTCCTTGCATTTACATATGTCCTTTTTAACACTGCTAAATTCCTGTGCTGTACACTTTTTAACCTGCACTCCTTCTGTCTTTCAGAGTCACTCACTGATTCTCCAACTCCTGTACCTTGCTCTGAATTAGCCTTCCGGTTCCCATTCCCCTGCCAATCTCGTTTAAACCACACCCCTCCCCTGCCCCAACAGCACTCGCAGATCTCCTTGCGAGGATATTCATCCCAGTCCTGGTCAGATGCAAACCATCCAGGTCCCACCTTCCCAAAAACCGGTCCCAACGCCTCAGAAATCTGATGCCCTCCCTCCTACACCAGCTTTCTTGCCACGTGTTTAATCGCTCAATTCTCCTATTTCTACTCTCACTAGCACATAGGACTGGGAGATTGCTGCTGAGATTACTGCTTTCGAGGTCCTGTCTCCTTCCTAGCTCCCTGAAATTTGCTTTCGGGACTCATCCCCTTTCCAACCTAAGTCATTAGTACCAACGTGGACCACAACCTCCAGCTAATCACCCTCCCCCAGTAGAATGTCCTGCAGCCGCTCCATGATATCCTTGGCCCTGGCACCAGGGAGGCAACATACCATCCTGGAGTCACATCCACGGCCACAGAAACGCCTGTCTGTTCCCCTAACTAAGAACTTCCCTATCACTACTGCTCTTTCTTTCTTCTACCTCCTCTCCTGTACAGCAAAGCAGCCTGTGGTGCCACAAACTTGGCTCTAACTGCACTTCTCCGAGGAACCGACGCCCTCACCAGTATCCAAAATGGAAAACTGATTGGAGAGTGGGACCCCAGGGGAGTCCTGCACTACCTGCCTAATTCTCTTGGACTGCTTGGTAATCATCCATTCCCTTTCTGCTCCAGGAGTCCTAAGCTTCAGTGTGACCACCTCTGTGAACATGCTATTCACGTAGCTCTCAGCCTCGCAGATGTGCCACAGTGACTCCAGCTGTGGCTCGAGCTCTGAAACCTGGAGCTCAAGTTTCTGCAGCTGGTGACACTTCCTGCACATGTGGTCATCTAGCACACCGGTAGCATTCATGACTTCCCACATATTACAGGACACACATTCCACATGACCAAACTGTCCTGCCATGGCTTCAATTTGCTTCTCTTATGTTAACTTTATTTTATTTTGGTTTACTTTTTTTTTATTCATTCATGGGATGTGGGCTTTGCTGACTGGGCCAGCATTTTTTTCCCATCCCTAGTTGCCCTTGAGAAGGTGGTGGTGAGCTGCCTTCTTGAGCCGCTACTCATACAACTTTATCTTATTTGACCTTAACTTTACTTCCTTATTGCTTGTGTTTCTTTCTTAAATCTATGCTGCCCCTTCTTTTAAATTATGTTTTTTTTAAAATTTACAATTAATTGAAGACCCTCCCTAACAGCAGTTTCTCACCAACCAATGAACTTATGTTTCTCCTGTGAAATCACTCTTGGATGTTTTCAAGCTCAGTCTTCTTGTGCAGCTTTTCAATGCCTGGTCTCCTGAAGGCTGAGAAAGATAGCAAATGAAAAAGAAAAAAGCAAGAAAATAACCACCTCCCTCCCCACCTCACCAAACGTCCTTACTTACCAAACTCACAGTAATTCCACTCTGTACCAGTTGCACTCTTGTAGGCACAGTATTTATATAGCTTGTCCAGTTCATTTTCTGGTCAATGGCAACACCCAGGATGCTGATAGTGGGGTTTCAGCTATTGAATGTCAATGGGAGATGGTTGTATTCTCTCTTGTTGGAGACGATCATTGCCTGGCACTGTTGTGGTGCAAATGTCACTTGCCACTTATCAGCCCAAGCCTGAATGTTGTCCAGGTTTGCTGCATATGGACTGCTTCAGTATCTGAAGAGGTGCTGAGCACTGTGCAATCATCAGAAACATCCCCACTTCTGACTTTGATGGAGAGAAGGTCATTGATGAAGCAGCTGAAGATGGTTGGGCCTTCTTTAATTACTTTGTACTTTACATCAGTAAGACTTTCCACAACAATATCTATAAAACAGGCAATAAGGCCAGTTAAGATTCCTATGAAGCAGACAACCCATCGTTTGATTTCAAGCACATGAAAGTCTACTTTGTTAATTCTCCTTGCCTCCTCCACGAGTAGCTGATTCTCACTATAATGATAATCGAGGCTCTCATACATAAGTGAAAGAAGATTTTTGTTATCTGAAATTTCCTTGAAAACATAAGAAAATGGATTGCCATCCTGGCCCTGTGTGGGATCATCATCTAGATTCGCCGGGATCATCCGGTCATCCTGCAATGATGTCCTGGAGACGAGATGACTGACCTCCAACAACCACAACCATCTTCATTTGTGCTAGGTATGACTCCAACCAGTGGAGAGTTTCCCCCATGATTCCCATTGACTTCAGTTTTGTTTGGGCTACTTGATGCCACACAAGGTCAAATGCTGCCTTGATGATAGAGGCAGTCACTCTCACCGCACCTCTTGAGTTCAGCTTTTTGACCATGTTTGGACCAAGGCTGTAATGAGGTTAAGAGCTGAGTGGCCCTGGCGAAACCCAAACTGAGCATCAGTGAGCAGGTTATTGCTGAATAAGTGCTACTTCATAGCTTTCCATGCTTTCCATCACTTTGTTGATGATCGAGAGTAGACTGATGGGGCTTGAAACTGGCCTGTTTGGATTTGTCCCACTTTTTGTGGAGTAGACATACCTGGGCAGTTTTCTACATTGCCGGGTAGATGCCAGTACCGTAGCTGTACTGGAACAGGGTGGGGCTACTTTTGGAGCATAAGTCTTCAGTACAATTGCCGGGAAGTTGTCGGGGCCCTTGGCCTTTTCAGTATCCAGTGCCTTCAGCTATTTCTTGACGTCACATGGAATGAACTGAATTGGCTGAAGACTGGCATCTGTGATCCTGGGGGCCTCTGGAGGAGCCAAGGAATCATCCACTCTGCAGTTCTGGCTGAAGATGGTGTGGGTGGGGGTCCGGAGGCGGGGTGGCGGGTGGTCCGGAGGTCGGAGGGGGTGACATTGGTGTTGGGGTGAGGTGGGGTTGTCGGAGGTCAGGGACATTGTGGGGAGTCCCGTGGGGCCGGTCAGTCTGGGTCTTTATAATAGTTACCCAGATGTTAGAAGAGGTTTTAATTCTTCTAACTTTTTCTGTGTAACAATTGGTATAACTCCAGTGGAACCATCTGAAGTTTGCGATTTAAATCGTATTTTCGGATGGTTCCCAGCGCAGTGCAAACGTCCAAAGGAAGTTTGCACTTCTGGGCAATTGCCGTGCAAACCCTTGCCTGGAAACTTGCCAAACGGATTCCCCAGCACATCTTTGGGATCCCCCCAAATCCGATGCCGGGGAGCATGGAAGTTACGGGCCATGAATTCATCATCCCTATCAAACGGTCTTCAGTAATTTGACCATTTGTCTGGATTCCTGTTGCTGTATCCTATGTCTCAACATTGGCAAGCACTTTTGGTTCAGTGTCAGATGTCATTAACCCTTCAGGTTTGAGGTCCCAGTCCTTCCTCGAGAGAACTTTTTATTTGAAATTCTGCAGGACTTTTGCTGCCTCTGTAACCTCCATCAATAGGACACATCAGTACTTTTATTTAGTTTACTCTCTGAAGTCTTTATTTGAAGGAATTATTTCCTTACTTTTGGCTACTCTCCTGGGAGATTTTAAAACCATATCCCCGCGAGATCATTCCCTAATACAAAATCAGCATGATTAATCGGCAATTTGGACACAACACCAACAATAACAGATCCCTTTACTACAGCACAGTTTAAATTCACTCTACACAAAAGGATAGGCACACATTTCCCAACAATGTTCTGTATCAATACGTTTTTATTCCCCAAACTCTTTGAAGAAAAGCCTAAATCTCTTTTCTAACAAGAAGCTATGATCTGAAACGGTATCTCTCAGGATAACAATCATTTTGGGCCCTTCCATGGACAAAAATGGTGTGACTTTCCTTTCAAGTATAAAACTTCCATAATCCCTCATGCCCCTATTTATCCCCACGGTAAATACATTAGAAGGTACGCTTTCTCACAAGCTTCACTCCCTGATGCGGTATTCTCTAGAGAAACACTAGCCACCCTTACTAAAACACAGAATTTGGCTTTAATCTCCAACAATCTCCCTTTAAATGTCCAACTTTATGGGCAGAATTTTGCCCTTGATGGGCGGCCTTGGCTGGGGCAGGCGGGGGCAATTGGAAAGCTGCCCGCTGCCCACGATCAGCACTGCACCACAATTTCGCGCTATTGGGCAAATTAAGGCCCGCCCAGCATGAAGCGCGAGTGGCAGCGCTGAGCGTTGGGTGGGGGGGGGGGGGAGGGGAGGAGGGAGGGTAAGCGGGTCGAGTGTGAACTTCGCGCATGCGTGCGAGTGAGCATTGCATAATCCCCCTGAGACACAGAGCTGCCTCAGGGAGATGAAGAGATATAACAAAAAATAGTAAAGAAAATAAAAATGTAAGAAAACATGTCCCCTCATGTGAGCAGGGACATGTTATTAATTCAATTGCAAAACTTTTAGTATATTTTTATTTGCTTTGGAAACCTCACCCCGCCATGAATGAGGTTTCCAAAAAAATACAAAGGTCGCTTAGCCTTTTTGCCTGCCTGCCATCCGTTAGGTTAGATGGGCAGTGAAAAATTTAGCTTGATTGATTATTTAATGGCCTTAACAGGCCTTTTAATTGTTGGCAGACATGCACTAGAGACTGAACTATCACGCGACAGCGCATAGACGTCAGCACGCTCGGCCAACGTCAACGCACGTCATTTCAAGCTCGAGCGGGTTGGGCATGTGCCCACCTGCCAAGCAAAAAGTTCTGCCCTATGACAATGAAAACTTGTTGGTATTTTTGATTCATTCCTATACTATGTTTTTGACCATCTTGAGGAGCATCTGCCTTTTCATTTCTTCTATTATCCCCACTATAATTAGAGTCCTGCTCACTATCAGTTGTTTTATCTCTCCAGCCTATGTGTGGATTTGCAAACAATGGTCTGCCTCCACCCAGGTGTTTGAGAGTTAAATCATAGCTATCAGCCAACACAGCAGCTTCCTTTACACAGGGCCCTCAAACGTGTCCGGCCCATCTCCCGCGCATCCGCCCTCACACCTTCCTCTCCCTCCCAGAAACATGATAGGGTCCCCCTTGTCCTCACTTATCACCCCACCAGCCTCCACATTCAAAGGATCATCCTCCGCCATTTCCGCCAACTCCAGCATGATGCCACCACCAAACACATCTTCCCTTCACCACCCCGGCAGCATTCCGCAGGGATCATTCCCTCCGGGACACCCTGGTCCACTTCTCCATCACCCCCTACACCTCAACCCCCTCCCACGGCACCTTCCCATGCAACTGCAGAAGGTGCAACACCTGCCCCTTTACTTCCCCTCTCCTCACCATCCAAGGGCCCAAACACTCCTTTCAAGTGAAGCAGCATTTCACTTGCACTTCCCTCAATTTAGTCTACTGCATTTGTTGCTCCCAATGCGGTTTCCTCTACATTGGAGAGACCAAACGCAGACTGGGTGACCGCTTTGCAGAACACCTTCGGTCTGTCCGCAAGCATGACCCAGACCTCCCTGTTGCTTGCCATTTCAACACACCACCCTGCTCTCATGCCCACATGTCCGTCCTTGACCTGCTGCATTGTTCCAGTGAAGCTCAACGCAAACTGGAGGAACAGCACCTCATCTTCCGACTAGGCACTTTACAGCCTTCCAGACTGAATATTGAGTTCAACAATTTTAGATCATGAACTCTCTCCTCCATCCCCACCCCCTATCCGATCCCCCCCCTTTTTTTCCAATAATTTATATAGATTTTTCTTTTCCCACCTATTTCCATTATTTTTAAATGTATTTCCATCCATTGTTTTATCTCTACCTTTTAGCCTATTTCGATCCCTTCCCTTCACCCCACCCCCACTTGGGCTATCTGTACCTTGCTTGTCCTGCTTTCTACCCGTAATTAGCACATTCCTTAGATAATATCACCACCTTCAACACCTCTTTGTCCTTTTGTCTATGACATCTTTTGGCTATCTCCACCTATCACTGGCCCTCTATCCAGCTCTACTCCCCCCTTAAACCAGCTTATATTTCACCTCTTTTCTATTTTTACTTAGTTCTGTTGAAGAGTCATACGGACTCAAAACATTAACTGTGTTCCTCTCCGCAGATGCTGCCAGACCTGCTGAGTTTTTCCAGTTATTTTTATTTTTGTTTTGGATTTCCAGCATCCGCAGTTTTTTGCTTTTATACTTTATATTTAGATGTGTTCTAATGCCTGTTGGAATTCTATTTTTAAACTCCTTCATTAATAACCCTTCTCTCACATTTTCAAAATTCTGTTCAATTTTCATTGAATAATACCAATGGCCAAAAACCAATTCTTTTTCCTCACAAATTCTATAAACGTTTGTTTGGGTCTGTTTCTCAGATTGTGAAATTTTAATCTTTAGGCTTCTGTAATCAGTTCATATGTGTTAAGTACCGCAGTCTTAACGGGTTCACAATCTAAAGACTGTTCATCTGCAAGGCTTGAATAGACATCCAATGCCTGTCCTACTAAAACACTTTGTAAAAGAACTCTCTTGCGGGCAAGCTAGCTTAGTAGCAATTCTCTCAAGGGAGACAAAATACCTTTCAACCCCTTCCTCACTGAATTTGGGCACGAGGCAAATATTTGTAGCTAAATCAAAACTCGGGATGAATTCAAATCATCATTCAATCTGCTAGTTATTCCCTGTCCTTGTAAATGAAGACTTTCTCTATCCAATTCAAAGTTTCTTACTTCTTTCTCCTTTTGAAATTCTAATTCAAGTTTTTGCATTACCCTTTTCTTTTTCTTCTCTTTCACTTTCTTTCTTTTTCTCACTAGTTCAAGCCCTTTTATTTCACCTTTTTCTTTTTCCTTGCTTTAGAGTACAAATTATTTCATCTCTTTCTTTCTCCTCTCTTCCAAATTCAAGTTGCTTCATCTGCAACTGGATTCTACCTAACTCGAGCTGCATTTTAGCTGGGTTGACCTTTTCATCCATGAGTTTCAAAAGTTGAGCCAACACCTCAGCTATTTCTGCTTTTGTAGTGCCTATTTTTAACTTGATCTCCAGCTTTTCTGCTGTTGCTTTTAAATTAACCTTTGTCCATTGTTGTAAAGCACTCAGGGATAAATCTTTCCTCTCAAGAAAACATTCAGCAATTGATAAAGCCATTTCAACTTGCCAACAAATACAATAAAAGTCACCGTGTAATCTCGTTCACTTAAACTTCAGTAAATCCCAGCGCACCCATTTCAATCTTTCGAAATCCAGGAAGGAGCCCACAATTTGTTTCAATCTTGAGGGAGACCAATAACTTTGAAAAAGAAAATTGAACTCCCAGTGTTGTGGTAAAAATGACCACTGTTGATTCTGTGAGATTCAAGCAAGCAAAGATATATCTCAAGCATTTGAAAGGAAGAGAGAGAACCTCAGCTAGCCAAGGACCCCCTCTCCAAGCTACAGGGTTTACAGCACATACTGATTGCCCTTATCTTCCTACTTTTCATTATAATGTTTCTCATTAATTTCTTAACTAACCATACTATTCCATCAGCAGATGTTCCCATTACCTCAACCCTCAGCCTTGGGTATGGCCTTCAGTTCCCCTTTATCTCCTCTTTCTGTATAACAATGGATAGTTTGTTTATACAGGCTGTTAAAGGAGTAATGGCTAACCACTAAGCCAGTATCCCCATAGTCACTTTGGTCACGTACCCATTCATGCCTAGAAAGAGCTTTCATAACTATATTTGTCTATTCTAAAGCTATTAATGCACTTTTATAATATCAGTTATAATTTCAGTTATCCCCCTTCACCTAGTTATTAACTGAAAGAATTATGCCACAAGGTTTTAAGCAAAAATGTTTGGCAGACATTGTTTCATGAGTGTATCATGATGGCATGAATTGTGTTTGAAACTTAGCCTTTAATAAAGATCCTACACTAACTGAAATGATGCATGGCTTTTTTGACTCCTTAATTAAAAATAAACTTTGCCAAATGCTTTTTTCATGTAGTTAGGGCCCTTGAAAGTCCCCTACATGCTACAGTGTGCGCCCTGGGTAATGAAAGGCCACTCAGACTACTTTTCCAGGGGCCTCCCACACTACACAGGAAATTAAAGGCAAATAAGAGCATCTAAAAGGAAAGACGCAAAATGAAACCTTGGTCATGTCATTGCTGTCTCCATTACTGATTACAAAGGTTCAGCTATGCTGATCTGTTTGTGCAGATGGAATATTATTAAAATTAAGATAAAGAATTCCACAAATCCGTCATTAAAAAGAGAATAATCAAATGTGAGGTGAAACCCTTGATAAGAAAGGATAATGATCTAGAATAAGATGGTGGTAATTGACAAGGACACTTAACAAGTACTTTTCTTTAATGTTTACAAAGCAGAAGGATATCAGAGAGTAGGTGGATCCTGAATTGGTTAAAAGCAAGATATTGTAATAAATTAATTTATTAGAGAAGTTAGTTCAACCAAAGAATACAATGCTAGGAACGAACAAGATGCCCAAGCATCCTCAGGAATATAATAGAAGAACTAGAGGAGACCCTGCAAATTAGGATACTTTAAGCTGTGGGCCAAGGGGGTTGGAGTACTAAACCAACAAATTATAGGCTATTTAGTTCAACATCTGTGATAGTAGCATCTTCAACTAAAGTTACAATTGCTAGATATCTAGAGGAAGAGAAAATAATTAGAAGCAGCCTTTGTCAGAAAGGAGGTTATACTTGACAAAGCTGGTAACGTTCTTTGAGGAGGTGTCAGATACAGCGGATACAATGTACGTGAATATTCAGAAAGCTTTTGACAGAGTGCCACAAGGGAAACTATTGGAGAAGCTCAAGGGGTATGTAATTAGGCAGAGGGTAGCAAATTGTATTAAAATCGAGTTAGAATGAGACAAAACAGAAAGTAGTAGTTCAGGCCAGTTTCTCTCAGTTGTTGGAAGTGGGCAGCAGTGTCCCACAGCGTTCTGCTCTGGGACCATTTCTATTCACCAGTGTGCACCAATGATTTGACATCAGGCTAAAAGCAGTGGTATCCAATATAAGCTGCAAAAGGATATTACTAAAATGGTGAAATGAGCAAAAAAGCGGTGATGGAATTTAATGTTAGTAAATGTGAGGCATTACTTTTTTTTAACCAAGTTATTATAATTACATTTTAAGTGGAGGAAAGCTGGGTGATATGACAGGACAGAGGGATATGGAGGTTCCGGTTCACAAGACATTGAAAATAGCACTAAAACTGGATAAGACAATTCAACAAAGCTTAACAAATACAGGTTTAATATCAAGGAGTATCAAATTTAACAGCCGAGATGTCATTGTGAAGGTTTATGAAACCTTAGCAAGGCCACAGTTGGAGCAGGATTTTAGTTTGGCTGGTGCCTGTGATTGGCAGGTCCGGGATCAGCTGGGGAACGGACACCCGACCACAATATCATGCTGGTTGGACAATTAATAGCCAGCCAGCGTGAAGCGTGCACTGAAATGCTCAGCGCTACTGGGGTGGGGACGGGAAAAGGGTGACAGCTGAAGTCAGTACGGGCGCGGGGGAGCACAGAATGAAATGTCCCTCAAGGCAGAGAGCTGCCTCAGGGAGCTGAAGAATTTAAACGCAATAAAAAAAAATTTAAATTCCGGAAAAAATGCCCATGCATCAGAATCAGTCACCTGGACATATACAAGACGAAAATTCTGTCCATATATTTTTTTCTACTTAATAACGGAAATCTCATCCCGCCCGTGGATGAGGTTTCCTGAAAAGTTCAAAGGCCGCCTGGCCGATTCGCCCACCCGCCAGCCATAATGAAAAATCTCAGTTAATTACAACTTCAATGGCCTTAATAGGCGTCCTAATTGTCAATAGGCGCGCTTCCAACTCTCTCGCGAGCCTGCCGACCGAAACATCGTGAGTACGCAATGATGTCTGGACACTCGCCTGGTGTCAGCATGCACTATTTCACACGGGTCGGGTGTGCACTTGCGTGCTGAGCGAAAAATTCTGCCCTTGGAGTTGTGTTTGTAGTATCAGGCTCCCTAGTATAAAAAGGATGTTGAGCCAATAGAGAGAGTTATGGTGCAAATTCGCTAAGATGCTACCTAATACGAGGAAATACAAATATGAAGAAAAATTTGAAGAACCGGGCTGTTTCTGGAAGAACATAGGAGGTTACAGGATGATTTGGTGGACGTATTTGAAATTTTGAAGGAATTGGACAGGATAGATAGAAATTGTCTGCTCCAGTGATTGGGGAGTCTAGGATGAGGAGATATTGTTAGAAGGTTAATGGTAAGGGGTTTAGGAATGAGAGCAGATTAAATGTTTACACTGAGGGTTAAATGGGTGTATAATAGATGTCTGATCCAATGTTGCCTACTTTATGCCCCTGCCAAAGTTGAAAATCCTGGCATGCGAAGATGGATTCCAGCGCGTTGAGTGGATGAGACCAATCTAAGGTCCAATGGTCTTCAATGCAGGTCGGTCAGCACTGTGTTGTGAAACGCGTAGAGCGTGACAAGACACAGAAGACATCCTGGTCATCTACTGCATCTGAATCTATCTCCAGCTGTCTGGACCAAAATAGGTCAGGATGAGAGAGTGAGGCTGATGATGGCAACCCTCCCTCACCGTAATCTAATTCACGTGTTAGTCATGTTCATCATCTTTCTATATCTGTCATCCATCATCTATCTGTCACAATCCTGTGGCAATGGACAAGCAACATAGCAACAACTGTGGATTCACTAGGAGCTGTATCCGCAAACCTGCACAAAGGCAACTCAGCCCGTAGGGTTGTTTTTTTACTGGAAGAAAGCAGAACTTGGCAGCCCCCTCAGCGACCAAGCAGTCCTTTTTAGGCATCCGCTGCTCACTTCCCTAGTATGAGGAAGGGGGTAGAAAAGGTGCCCTAAATATTGTTTGCTTCACCTGCCTAGCCAGCAGGCCTCAGCTGGCAGGGATCCCTTTAAAGTGGTCATAAATCAATTTCAAAAAAGAAAGTCAAGATAATACTGGTCACCATTGGTGTATGAAACACGTGCACCGTCATAGAGAACACCACAGCCTATAGACCTGAGAGAAGAACTGCTCTTGTCAGCAGAGAGCTGGCTAAGTACAACGTCCTCCACCACCCTCAGACAGACTAATCTACCTGAGGATGGTCAGTTCAAGGCAATCGGTGCAGGTTATCCATTCCCAGAGTGGCTGTGGAAAAGAAGCACAGGGCAAAGATGGTATAGGCTCTACTGTCATGAACCACCTCGTCATTAATTTAACTTGCCTTAACAAGGGTATTGATCATTGTCATCATTGTCTGATAGTGCTTAAACTCCCCATGCATGGCAACAGGAAAGCAACTCTCATCAGAGTGGATGCCCCCAACATGACCAATCTTGATGAAGTCAGGCATAAATTCTATGATAACCTCCACTCCTTGACTGCTACTGTGCCACAGTCAGACAAGCAAATCATTCTTAGTGACTTCAACACAAGAGTTGGTGCAGATCACCAGATGTGGGAAGGGGGTGTCCTCTTGCTTAAGATGTGCTGAACATGAGCTCCTAATCATCAGAGTTTTCAGCCTCCTTAATTGCAACAAAACATTTTGGATGCACCTCTGTCCTAAGCATTGGCATCTAATCGACTGTGTCATCACCAAACAGAGGGAAAGGCAGGATGTGTGTGTAACAAAAGCCAAGTGTGATGCTGACTGCTGGATTGACCACTGTGTTATCATTTCAAAGTTAAATATCAAGATCTAACCCCCTAGCACCACCGCCTCCCACCCACCCACCCCCAGCCCCCCACCCCACCCCCCACTAGGGCATAACAGTCCAGAAGCACCTCAGTGCCTCAAGACTCAAATAGGCAGTCATGAAGGAACCTCTCTCAGAGAAATTTGAGAGTCACTTGGTAAAGCGAAAATGGACACTCTCTGCACTGAGGATGACTGGGCAAGTTTCAGAGATATAGTATCCTCCAGTGCTTTAAAGGCCCTTGGCCCCACCTCTCGTTAGCATCAAGATTGGTTCGATGAAAATAATGAGGTATTTGAGAAACTGCTGGAGGAGAAACATCGGCTGGGATTTTCCACTCCCACGGGGGTGGGGCGATGGCGGCGGTGGTGGGGTGGGGGGTGGTGGGGGGGGGGGGGGGGTGGGTGGCGGGGGTCATCATGGCAGACGGGAGCAGAAAATATCCCAAGAAGCTAAAATTCAGTTTGATGTCATAAAACCAGTTTGTGATCATCTGCTCCAGCCTTCAATGACAGGCTGCGCTTCCCACCGTGGCACATTAGGAATATAATTTTAATACATTTGCTTATCAGTATAAAGGCTGCGCGCTGGAATCATCCCTCCGCACTGGATCAGGAGGGCACGTCGGTGTCCAATTAGACCAACGTGTTTCACAACGGTATATAAGCGACGTGCACCTGGCGACCTGCACTTCACTCGTGACCTCAAGGTTTGTCCGCCGACTGTGCATCGCACAGCACTCGCAGCAACTCAGACTCAGCGCCAGGCTTTGCGGTCAGCACCCCATCGCTTTCAGGGGGACGTCACAGACAAGTCTCTACCTACCAGGCCAGTGGTAAGGAGGGGGTGGCTTTTAATATGCTGCAAGCCAAGGCCTCCACTGGGGAAGTGGGGGAGATGGCCTGAAGCAAGGGAAGGGGCTGCAGGGCAAAGTCTCCACTGGGGCGGGAGGGTAGGGGTTGAGTGTGAAAGGTTGCACTCAGACACATGACTGTGGGAGAGGCGGTGGGGGTGGGGAAGCGTCATCCGTGCCAAGTTAGGAAGTGAGTAAGTTACATAATATAAGCAAATTGGGGCCAGAATGGGAGCATCGCTGAGTGAAGAAGCATTTCAGTTTATTGAACTTGCAAAGACTGTCCTTGTCACAGTCCAGGGAGGGGGAGGGCATATCATTCCAGCCTCAGTCGTGCCGAGGATGGTGTGCACAGGGCGTGGTCGTAACATCACACGCGTCAATCCATGGGGTTTCTGGCATCATGCTGGGCCGCAGATGGCACACACAGTCAGGGGAGTCATCTGTAGCCTATTGATGGAGAAAAGGTATTTTGGAGATATTCGAAGGTGTCGGTGGGGTGGTGCATACATTTCACTGTGCAAGTGGCCTCAAGATGGGGAGGGGTGAGATCCAGACAGGGCATAGGCACATCCACCTCAAAATATTCAGTGGGTAACAAAGGGATATCCACCACAATCATGATGGGATCAAGGAATAGATGGGATCGAGGGGGGGGATTGAGAGGTCTTGGAGGGAGGGAAACATGAACGTTAAGCTCCTCAGGATGATGGGATGGACTTCCAGACTCTCACAGGGGAGGATCCAAGCTAGTCTGGCAGTGAGAGCTCAGCACCACCATTTTCCAACCTGCAGTAATGGCACAGTACAAAACTAAAATGAGGAGAACCTCTGTGGGTGAGGGCTCTGCCCGAGAGCTGATTGGAGGGCTGGTGCACTGCCCTTGGGGGCTGGTTAAAGGGGCACCCAACTGAACTGTACATTCCCAAATGAGGAGAGATGCACAACTGAGGCATTTTAGGAGCCTTTCAATGACAAAGCAGGGAATCAGGAAAGTGAAGCAATGATGCATATTCATGCGAGAAAAAACCTGCAAAGTGGCACTAATCGATCTCCTTGTATTGACCCCTTGTTCACAGTGTGGAGTTTCCCCAGAGCGATAGCGAAGTCCCAAGCAGTTGGGCGACTGGACAAGCTTCAGATGCGTGTTAAAATCGTGGTGTTGCACAGTTCACAGAAGAGAAGCCTCAAGCCCCCCTGAAATAATCTCAGTTCCTGACTAAACATTCATACATGTGTATATCATGTGTGGTATTACAGCGCAGTGAATGAGGGTCCAAGCACCTGGCCAAAGCAATGTCATAGCAGTCGGTCATGTAAAGGGGCAACGGGGTGGGTGGGGGTGAAGAAAAGGAGCACCTTGAAAAGCACCCTGCGCTGGCTAGGATTTCAGGGGCAAATAGCTTCCAACACTGGAACCAAGCCCTTGAACCCACATTTACTGCTGAGTCATTGACAGAAATAGGAGCTTTGGAGGCTAATGCTGACTCTTTCTCATTGATGCTGCAGTCAGGAGATCTTCAGGAAGATGGAGCCTGCATTTATTGGTGCCTGCATTATCGCTTACAGGCAGGAGAGAAGAAGGAGAAGATTGTGATGGAGGCGCCAAGTTCGCCAAAGGGAGGAGCTAAACTCTCAAGACCAAGGGTCAGCAGGGCCCCTCCTGAGGAAGAGGATGAGGCTCACAGAAACATTGTGTGTAGGTGCCTTGCAAAACTGAGGGTGTAAAGAACCCACATGTCTTATCTGCAGATGAGCGAGTGACCGTGTCACCAGCGCCTCCTCGTGTCCAGGGATCTGGTGACATAGCTGTCACATTCTTCAGGAATTGGTTCCATGGGGACTGGAAGGACATCCATTGCCAGTGGGCCTGAAAGTAACCGCTGCATTGAACTTCTACACGAGTGGCTTTTTCCAGGGCACCACTGGGGACCTCTGCAGGACCTCACAAGCTTCCATGCACAAGTGCATACAAGAGGTGCTACTAACTTTAACCACATCCTCCAATGGCCTTCACCCTTAAATGAAGAAGCAATCAACAGGCTGACATACATTGCCATCCAAATACAATCAAACCCCTGTCTATCAGCAAAGCTCCAGGAGCTGATGCTATCCTAGCTGATTTTACAATGCTGGAGATCAACGCCCGGTCAAGAAGCTCACTGAACTCTTTCAGTCTATGTAGGAGCAAGGAACCCTCCTGTAAGAATACCTCCATTGTACAGACAGGAAGGAACTGGCTAAGCCTGCGACAATCATAGAGGAATCTCACTCCTCTCCATTGCCGGCAAAATCTCTGCCAGGGTCCTTCTGAATCACTTAGTGTAACACCTCAACCAGGATCTGCTGCCAGAGAGTCAGTGCGGTCTCAGAAAAGGTCAAGGAATCACTGATATGGCGTTTACAGTTAGTTCCAGGAGAAATTCCAAGAACAAAACAGACCTCTGCACCATGTTTGTTGACCTGACCAAGGCCTTTGACACAGTCAGCCGTGGGGGCCTTTGAAAGGTAATGGAGAATTTCAGCTGCCCTGAGAAATTCATCATTTATATATACCACAAACAGCTAGGGGAATACACGATGAATGGTAGGACCCTGGGAAGTACCCAGGATCAGAGGGACCTTGGTGTGCATGTGCACCGATCCTGTAAGGTAGTGGGACAGTAGATAAGGTGGTTAAGAAGGCTTATGGGATACTTGCCTTTATTAGCCAAGGCATAGAATATAAGAGCAGGGAGGTTATGCTGGAACTGTATAAAACGCTGGTTAGGCCACAGCTAGAGTATTGTGTGCAGTTCTGGAACCCGTATTATAGGAAGGATGTAATTGCACTAGAGAGAGTGCAGAGGAGATTTACCAGGATGTTGCCTGGGTTGGAGAGTTTTAGTTATGAGGAGAGATTGGATAGATTGGGGTTATTTTCCTTGGAGCAGAGGAGATTGAAGGGGGACATGTTTGAGGTGTATAAAATTATGAGGGGCATAGATGGGGTAGACAGGAAGGAACTTTTACCCTTGGTGGAAGGATCAATAACCAGGGGGCATAAATTTAAGGTAAGGGGTAGGAGGTTTAGAGGGGATGTGAGGAAGAATTTTTTCACACAGAGGGTTGTAGGTTTCTGGAACTCACTGCCTGAAAGGGTGGTAGAAGCAGGAACCCTCATAACATTTAAGAAGTATTTGGATGTGCACTTGTGATTCAAGGCATACAAGGCTATGGGCCTAGTGCTGGAAAATGGGATTAGAATAGTTAGGTACTTGTTTGACCGGCGCAGACTCAATGGGCCGAAGGGCCTTTTTCTGTGCTGTAGACCTCTATGACTCTATAACGGGACGCATGTCCTGGATGATGGTGAGTCTTCTGACCTTTGCAGTCACTAATGGTGTTAAGCAAGACTCTGTGCTAGCGCCAACCCTGAATCAGCATGTTTTTCTCCACCATGCTCCCTGATGCCCTCCATGATGGTGATCCTGGCATCAAAATCAGATATCACATGGACGGGAAGCTTCTCAACCTGAGAAGACTCCAGGCAAAGCCCAATGTCTCCAAGAACATGCTTTGCAATTTCTTGGTTGTCAATGACTGTGCACTCGCTGCTGGTTCGGAGCTGGACATGCAATGTAGCATGGACTTGTTCTCCAATGCATGCCACAACTTTGGCTTTATGATCAGCATGAAGAAAACTCTGCTCCAGGAAAGCCTTATATCAAGCCTGAGGTTTCAGTCCATGACCAGAATCTGTCAGCATTGAATAAGCCATTTATCTCAGCAGCACACTCTCTCAAGCCGTCTATGTTGATAATGAGACATATGCAAGAATTACCAAAGCAAGTGCAGCCTTCGGCAGGCTTTGAACATCAGTCTGGGAATGAAGAGGAGTAAGTCCATCCACCAACTTGAAAGTCTATACAGCGATAGTCCGGTCTGCTCTTCACAGGTTGTCCACCAACATCAATGCCAACAAGCTCAATTATTCCCACTTGAGCTGCCTTTGGAAGCTTCAAAATATCAGATGGCAGGACAAAATACCAGACAAAATACCACACTCACCCAAGCTGGCATGCCAAGTATTGAGACAGTCACAACAGAGTTGGGCTGGTTAGGCCAGTCACGTAGCCAGAATGCCTGACACTCACTTACCAAAGCAAATCTTCTATGGAAAGCTTGAGTCTGGGGAGCGCTCTCATGGCAGTCAAAGGGTCACTCTGAAGGTTTCACTTAGAAGTTTTGATATCAACTTCAAGTCCTGGAAGAAACTCGCCCAGAATCACTACACCTCGCACAACCAAATAAAAAACAGCACAGCCTCCTTCAAAAGCAGGCGCGTACCAGAGGCAGAGAGAAAACGCAAGGAGAGGAAATCCCAAGCCAGCAACTCATCAAAAACTTAATCGTCTGCAGTATCCTATCCTATTTGCAGCAGAACCTTCTGGGCATAGATCAGCCTCAGCAGTCACCTAGGCACCCACCGGAACCCTACCAAATACCCCAGATAATGATCATGGTCGTCTTCACCTCAAAGGATGAACAAAAGAGAAGTTCCTCCCTCCCTTTTGCCCCTTGATTTTCTATTATTCTTGGGATGTTTTTTGTGTCTTCTACTGTGAAGACAGATAAAACAAACCATTTGTTCAAAGTCTCTGCCATTTCCTTGTTTCCTATTATTAATTCCCCAGTCTCATCCTTTGAGGGACCTGTACTCACTTTGGCTACTCTTTTTCTTCTTATATACTTGTAGAAGATCTTACTATCTGCTTTTACATTTCTTGCTAGTTTTCTCTCATACTCAATTTCTCCCTCTTTATTTTTTCTTAGTCATCCTTTGCTGGTTTCTAAAATGTTCCAGTCTTCTGGACTACCGCTAATTCTCTGACATAATTCCCTATTATTAACTGCAAATTATTTTTCTCTGTAAATCTACAGGAGCTGCATTACAAATGTTCGTACAATCCTGTGGAGATCCACAGCATTATTAGCTCTCCCACGCAAGGCTGCTGCAGTATATGTATTTCAAAAATTATAACACTGAAGCCTCCATAAAAATCTTTGTTTTATGTAAGTCTTTTATTTTTCTAATGCCAATGTATTTTTTAAGCAGGAACCCAAGAGTGACAATAAAATGCAAAAGAATAGTTGTCAACATACATTAAAATTTTCTCTCTCTCTTCATGTAGCATCCTCATTGTCGGAGGGTTGCTAATCATGGCTTATGCCATGATATCACAATGGGGCAAGGAGAAGAGGTAGGCCCCAAGAATTACCTCAGCTGGTACAGGGATTAAACCCCTCAGCATCAGCACTTCTGTATTATCAAGCACTACACTCTAGCCACCTAGGCGGCTGAGTTAACTGGCCCCTGTTAAATTGTTTTACTGGAGTTAAAAAGAAAGATATGAAATACTGGAAATTAAAATAAAAGAATGCTGAGATTGACACATATTAAGTTAGCATTTTGGGTCGGACCGTCCATCAAAATTGGAAGAAGACCCACACCCCGAAACCACAAAAACATTAACCTCTCCTTTTCATTCAAATGCTATGTATTTTTGGCATTTTCTAATTTTAAATGAGATCCTTTGATTGGAGATAGACACCTTCTGCTCAAAAAGATAAAACTGGCTTTCAGGGTATACTACACACATGGGGCAGAATTTTGCCATCGGCGAGCAGGGTGTGGGGCACGCTGGCCGGCATGTAAAATGATGCGGGATGACGTTGAGTGGAACCCCCGACATCATCCAGCCCCATTTAAATTTTCAGGAAGGCGGGGGCGCAGCAAAATCAGCTGCGGGCCTGCCAACCTGTCAATGGCCAATTGAGGCCATTGACAGGGTCATTTAAACAATTAAAGGACCTGCCCGTCCAACCTTAAGGTTGGCGATCAGGCCAGGAGCCCCGGCAGGGATTAGAAAAAACATGAAACCTCATCCACCAGCGGGATGAGGTTTCATGCAGGGTTTTAAAAAGTTTAATAAAGTTTTACTGTAATTTATGAACATGTCCCATTTCATGTGACATTGTCACATGAAGGGGACATGTTAAGGATTTTTTTTTTCTATTTTTAATATTTTTAAAAGTGTCAGCGATCTCCCTGAGGAATGTGCGCATGCGCGAAAGAGTGCACTCTCGCTTTTGGGGAATCCACCCCCCACCCCCCCCCTGCCTGCACAGGGAGCGCATAGCGCTTCCCGCCGGACTTCACGCTGGGTGGGCCTTAATTGGCCCGCCCACGTAAAATGGCGGCGGGGCCCGCTTCTCCAGCAGGGATCGGCTCCCCGCTTGCCAGAGATTGGGTCGGGCCCACCTGCCCGACAGGCAGAAAATTCTGCCCATGGATTTAAGTGCACAGAAACAGGGAGTGGCAAAGAGTGAGACTTATGTGCTGGATTTCATTTGACCCAGGATAATTTGTGCTAATGTTAACTACACTGCAGTGCCTAACTGTTGCCACAGGTTATTTTGAAGTTATTGTTATAGCCTTGTGAGCTTCTGCAGTTAGGTGGGTTGCTAATTGTGTGGTGTACGAGCTTTGAAAAATGTTACATACATGCCTACGAGCTACTGGTAGTAAAAGAAAGAAATATATAGCTCCTTTCATCACCTCAGGACATCCGCACTTTATAACCAATGAAGAGTACGGTTATTGTTGTAATATAGGGAATGGAACAGTCAATTTGCATACAGGTCCCACAAACATCATGAGATAATCTGTTGGTGATGTTGGTTCAAGGATAAAGATTGATAGGATACTGGGGAGAAATTCCCAGCTCTCCTTTGAAATAATGCCATGGGATCTTTTACATTTGCTCATAAGACACTTGGTTAAATATCTCAACTGAAAGATGGCACGTCCTACAATGAGGCAATCTCTCAGTACTGTGCTGGAGTGTTGGCCTAGATATTGTGCTCAAATCTCTGGATTTGGGACTTTTAAACTACAACTTCCTGACTTGGAAAAGACAGCGCTATCACTGAACCACAATTGACACAGTAGGTCAAGAACGGGGACCAGAATTTCACTGATGGTACATTTAACTATGAATGATTGAATGACCAATTTTATTTTGGTGTCTAGTACCCAGAAAACACTTCAGCTTTGCTCTTGTGATTTATGAGCTCATTTTTACAATTGCACTTGGAAACACTTACCTCTCCTGACGCACCTTCTTCCATTATAGAACTGCAAGATGTACTACAAAGGGAGTCAAAGGAAAGCTGTCTGGAGATAAATACCTCTTAGTATCATTAAGTAATTTTTATAAATTGGTCAAGAAGATAAGGAGAGGTGCCATGGGAACAGAACATTATCTAGTTGAAAGGATACATTCCAGGCATCTTATTGACTGGCTTTGGAAGTTTGGACTGTTTACCCCTGATAATTGAGGAGCGCAGTAACAATTTCTAAATTCAACAATATCCATTTTACTTACTTACGCGTAAACTACTAACTACATAATTTGCCATTGGTGTGTTTCCCCAGAAGGAGAAGTGGCTTTGGATCAGTTCCCAGGCTGGTCTGAAGCTTTTGCCCTCATTAATATAGATGGAAATGCTCCAGTATTCCTAGCTTAGCCCTGCTGGAGCTGTTACCTACCAGTGTGACTGGGAAGGCAGGAGAGCTGAAATGGAGATGCTCTGTTAGGACAAAAGACTTGAGATTTGATTTTTTTTCAGTGAGAGGAATTGTATATAGCAGTTGTGTTTTAGCAAATCCCTCAGGATTAATAAAATCCAGATAGCTATGAAGAAATCAAACTCTGATGGATCAGGCACAGCTGTGATCCTTCCCCACACTCACTATCAAATAGCCTGCCAATGTTCACTGTGTCTAGGTGCTCAATGAGGAATGGTCCCTTGGGTGAGGTATTAGATGATGTGTGGTGCCTGTGGAACTGTAGCTCAGCAAGTGGTCAAGCAGGGAGAAAATTGAAGGAGCTATCGATTGTTTAAAGGGTTCTGTTTCAGTCATGTGCATCTATGAAGATTAATAAATGCTCCATCCTGAAGATTACAGCAGTCGTTGATGAAAAACAAGAATCAAGTTTGATGAAAAATATGAATCAAGTTTGATTCTTTCGTTGCTGCCTTGAAGATAAGAGCAATATCCTTTTACCTCTGGGACAAGACTTTCAGAGGCACTATTCAAATTACAGCACAGTTTACTTGCACAAAAGTTGAGACCAA
Organism: Cetorhinus maximus; assembly: GCF_964194155.1. Classification (NCBI taxonomy): domain Eukaryota; kingdom Metazoa; phylum Chordata; class Chondrichthyes; order Lamniformes; family Cetorhinidae; genus Cetorhinus; species Cetorhinus maximus. The sequence goes on from NC_135888.1 coordinate 71,249,916, forward strand.
TAGTTCAGACTTATTTCATACATTAAAGGTTAATTTAAACTTTTAATCATTCATTCACGTGATGTGAGCATTATGGAGCAGGCCGATGTTTATTGTGCATCCCCTAATTGAGTGGCTTGTTAGGCCATTTCAGTTAATCATCAACCACATTACTGTTGGTCTGGAGTCACATATAAGCCACAGCAGATAAGGACAGCAGACTTCATTCCCAGAAGGACATTAGTGAATCAGGCGCGTTGTTATGACTATCCAGTAGTTACATCGTCACATTACTGAGGCTAGCTTTTTATTCCAAATTTACTTAGTAATTTAATTTAAATTCCCCATCTGGTGTGGTAGGATTTGAACTCATATCTCTGGATCATTATTTCAGGCCTCTGAATTACCACTTCCTAGCAGCAAAGTAAGAAGAAGAATATAATGAGTTTATTGTGATAGGGGTTTTAAAAAGCTAAGGAGCTAACAGGATGCGGAACACAAGCAGTTGAAACATTGGCAAAGCTTTGCAAATAAGCTAAGTGAACACTTCAAATCCTAAGTAAAGAAAACAACATTCACAAAGCAGGAGGGGTGAATTAGCCTGAAGCTGAGATAAGTTGACCCATGTAGCCCCACCCTCCATATCTAATGAATAGGCTCCAGCTATGCCTAGGCTGCTAAACTAGTGTACAAAGTAGCCAAAGGATACAGAGAACAGCAATGTGAAAAAGGCCTCTTTCTTTGTTTAATAAATGTGACCATTCATTCAGATATGTAACTAACTATTGCTCTTAAAGAGTAATATTCATCTGGTCCTTTTCTATATTCTAGGCTTTTTATCCTGTTTAAACTATTGGGTGATAAGAGCATTGTTTTGTTGGCTAGGAATACCTTCAAATGTGCAGGAAACAATGGAAGCCCCAAAAAAAAGAATGATGTGAACATTCAACTGGACATTGGGGGAACTCATGTAAGAATTCACACAGAGAATTCAAATTAGGGAGGAAAGAATAAATAATAAAAGGTAACTATCACGAGGCATAGTAGAGGCAATTGAAAAGATTGGAGCGGCGTGAAGAAAGTAAACATAAGAAATAACCAGAGGGCATGAGGGAGGTGATTAAAAGGATGAAAGAGTGAGCAGGATGGGTACAAAAGTTTAGAAGAGGGTTTGTTGAGGGCATTATTGTAGGAGATGTTTAGTGTTAGAGCTTATTGAAGTAGTTAAATAATGTCTAGTTCTGATGGCTAGCTTGCAATTTTCCAGTCATATGCCAACCTGAGTAAGTTCTATTGGTCTGGGTGCTGCCAATCATCAACCTGCTCTCAGAAATGGGATCAGATTACACAGACAAGATGATCAGCTTTACAAAAGAAATCAGTTGTCTCACCTCTGTATAAACATTGAAATAATTATTTTAATTTTGCAATAGCTTATGTCACAAAAGTTCGATTGAAATACTTCTGTGCAAAATCCTTATGGATTGAAGATTTTTTTTTCAGATATCTACATTTCAGTTTGCACAATAATTTTAGCATCTCTACTTTTCCAACAAACTTGGAACTATTCATTTGTAACACAATCTCACACTGGTCCATGGTTGTAGTATTTTTTTTTGCCAAGAGTCCTTAAACAAACAACACCCCTCACAGGCAGCTGAATTTGTTCCAGATGACCTGTGCCCATAGATAGTTATTTTCTGTCTAGGAGCTACAGCCAAGTGAGAGGATGGGTAGCTGTACCCCCTACCTGAAGACATTATTATGCACTGTGAGTGAGTATGCAACAGTGGTGCCCAATCACTCTTATGAGAGTTGATTACAGATTATGGCAATACTTGCATCCCTAGTGACTGCCTAATCATCCTCCAACACGCCTCTACCATCCGTTTTAATTGTTGCTCTATGGCAGGTCAACAATAATGTCACACAATGATGTTATTTTGCACAGGATGCACATTGAGATCAGCTCCTGTGAAACCTAAACAGCTAAATCTCAGTTTAAAAATGTCAACTGAATATTCTGTAACTGCTAGTCAGAGGTCCATATTTTTCTTGTGCTTGGGATGTGGGGCTGGAACCATGAACCAGAACTTCAGATACAGCTTCTGTTGTCTGTAAAAAGGTGGCTGTCATTAAGTAAAATAAAAATTAATACAGGCAGTGCCAGCTAAAGGTCAGCCTCATGCCCTTCCATGAACATTTCTAGAACTGGTGGGGATAAATGCGTTCCGAATGTTGCTCAGCAACTTATGGCGCATATATGTGCTGATATTCCTGGTGGTCCATAACAGCTGGTCATCAATGTCACACATTCTTTCCAGGCACATGGCAAGATATTCACCCCCCAAAAGTGAACATAACTGTATGTACTTGCAAACAACTGTATAACCAGCATTGTATTATGACTGAACTGGCAGTGTATACCTACAGAATTTCAATTAAAACTTTACACAGATAGACATGCCTGAAAGAAAGATTCAAGAATGAACAGTGATAAGGAGTAGCTCGAATCGCAGGGTCAGAACAAGATGAATGCCAAAGAGTTACACAGTTTGTGTGCTAATATGACATAATTGAATTCTTCAGAATACATGCAAAGTTGTTTGAATGCCCAAACACAATTGAACCATTGATCCATTATTTGAAAAAAATGTGGATTTTTGCAATGACAAGGAATACCAATTTAGTATTCGAGTGTTATTACAATGTTCAAGAGGTTTGGTATAACGGAGAGCCCATCGTTGTATGGTTGGTCTAGCAACTGTGGATTCAGCGTACCTTTCTTCGAAAGAAAAAAAGACTTGCATTTGTATAGCACTTTTCATGAACACCAGACGTCCCAAAGGGCCTTATAGCCAATGAAGTACTTTTGAATTGTTGTCACTGTTGTAATGTACGAAATGCGGCAGCAAATTTGTGCACAGCAAACTCCCACAAACAGCAACGTGATAAAGAACAGATAATCTGGGTTTTTTTTAATGTTGATTGAGGGATAAATATTGGCCAGAACACCAGGATAACTCCCCTGCTCTTCAAAATAGTGCCCTGGGATCTTTTACACCCACCCAAGCAGGCAGATGGAGCCTCAGTTTTACATCTCATCCAAAAGACTGCACTTCCAACAGCGCGACACTGAAGTCTCAGCCTTTAATTTTGTCTGTAAGTCCTGGGGTTCGAACCCAGAACTTTGTAATGCAGAGGAAAGAGTGCTACCAACTGAGCTACAGCTGCTACATACTGATTTATATGTGGAATTTTCTGCTGCTCCTGATTCTATTTAAAAATACTTGCAGACATGTTTCTTATCCAAGTATTATTGAGTCTGATTGACTGATGATATGATTTTAGAGCAGTTGTAATTAATATTGTAAGTTGCAAATTAAGCCACAGACAAGGAAGAACCTCTTAGGAGTCCCTGACCTTAACTGTACTTAGCATTGTACTTTTTTCTCCATTGATGTTCCCTTGTCTCCTTGGCTAGAACTGGTTACTCCTTGCTGAGGTTCCATGGAGGTGAGCAGTCTTCCACTGCTTCACCATAATTGGCCATTATTCATGTTCAACCTTGATCGTGATCATCGTAACCTATTGGGAACCATTATCATAGCAGCACATAACCTTATCATTGTCCAACCACAAAACACACGCTTCCAGCAGGCGTCACTGGACAGCAATAAGACACAAGGACCCTGGCCTACTTTCTCCTCCCTAGCTCAGGCGTCAATCAGATGCCAATGATAATATCCCTGAGAGCAGTGATCTCAAGGTGCAAACCAAAGAATCTTCCTAACTGGTTCAGCTACTGACTGGAAAAACTAAGTGAAAATCGGGAGCGCTTTATATTTTTTTAAAATGTCCAACTCTTCCATTGTTCAGACAATTTCTGTAAATTTGCCACCTGGTGTAAATTTGGAAAGGACCATGTAGGTTTGTAGTCTTTGCTGAGTTAGCTGCTGTCAACTGAAGCCACAGACAGAAGCGAGGACATGGTAGTGATGTGATTTCTATACAGTCTGTGTTTGGGTGAGGAGAGGATCAGGCTCAGCTATGACGTCCCTTATGGTTTAATAGTTTTAAGACACCCAATATCTAGATAATGTTTCAAGTTTGTATGACTCTTCTTCAGACACTGGGGAACTATGCTCCAGCATAGTGCTTTCAGAAAAGAGGTGGAGAAAATTGATGATAATATAAGGAGCAAATCCAGAACATGAAAAAGAGGTAGAAATTCTATAGAAATCAGATAATCACCTTATGCAACAAAGGTTTAACAAAGCCAAAAGAGATTGCAGTCAGAATATTGCCCAAACCCCCAACCAATTTCAAAAGCAGAAATGGAAACTACTTTCACATATGTTCAATCTGTCTTATTGATTTTACCTCATGCTAGGTAAATAGACAGATAATTTTTTCCCCCTCACAGTGCTGCTTATAAATCTCAAAGAAAAATCTGCATTTGCCAACATGCCCTTGTTTTGATGGATGATGCTTCCTTCTAAAGGTCAAATTATATATTGACCTTCTATGAAGCAATTTTCAGAAACAATTCAAGTTTTTTTGTTGCATTAGCAGCACCCAATTACACAGCTTCAACATGAAGAATACAAGGTATATGGCACAGCATTTCACTAATCTTCTGAGTGCTGAAGGATGATTTCAAGATGCAAATAAGAAAGAAGAGCCCTAAGCTTAGTTTCTTTATAGCAAAACAAATTTCTTCTTGTTGTTTTTAGGCAAGTACAGGGACATGAAGTGCCATGAATTTGGTGCTTTCAGTTAGTTGGGAAGTGATTTTGCGATGACTTAAATACAGCCAAAACTTTGACACTGTAGATTCAGTGAAGGTAATTTTGACTTTGGCTATAGTGCAAAGCAAATGATATCAATGCAGCTGCCCACTATATTGAAATCAATGGGCATGAAAACCAGAAGAGATGTATAACATGCCACTGAATCAATATTGACTGTTTTACAACATCTGCCGAAGTTAAAATTACCTTCACTATGCCCAGCCACCCTGTAATTGCTGCTGGAAAGCGTGTGGACATTGAGTGATAATAGATTGGACCCAGGTGGTTTTCCTGCATGTTGCATGTACAGTCTGAGATGTTCTGTGCCATGGGTGTTGTAATATGCCTTTAAGGGATATCAGCATAACATCACTAGAAGGGAAATGTGTCATGTGATCCAGCCTTAGTTTCACTTTTGCTTTGAGCAGAGCTCACACAGCTTTGATGCCTTCAAGCTTTATACCTATGTATAATTGTTCTCATGTGCCCAATCTTAATAAATGAACACACAATGCGTTTACCAAATCCCTTATGAGTGATCAGTGCCTTGTGTCTTTTGTAGCAAATAAAACCAAGGTATTGTATCATTATAATAATACAACATGGTGAACAGCAGTTTTCAGATCAGTGGCAACAAAATTAAATATAGATACAGCCTAGTGAACAGCCGTAGATTGTTCTACAATGCATGAGAAGACACTCAACATTTTGATCAGACCGCAACGATGTTGCAGCATCAGAGAGTGTTGAAAATGCAGCATATTGACTGCAAAGTAAAGTTTTGAAGACACAGTGCTGAGATAGTGCTGAAGTAAAAAGCTGGTAAGCAGACGGATCCCACCTGGTGAGATTGCAGCACATTGCCTGTCAGTTCTGTTAGTCGGACAGTGCATCGAGAGGACCAGCACTGGGTTAGCTCAGTCAGGAAAAACGAGTGACCAAGGTGTGGGCCGGATCGATAGTGAGCAAGGGAGAGTCAGAAAAAAACAAAGAAACCCTCATAAAAATCAGGCCAGGGAGGGTTGCACTTATAACAGGTGGCTTCGGAAGTTGCTGAACAATAAATTGAATAAAAAGCAAAGATGTTATTACTCCATGGTGCTTTCCTGCCATAACTCATCTTTGTGGGTAGGGCTTCAGAAAAATGCATGAAAGCGGATCTAGCAACACTCAACCCAAGTATTAGAGAAGAAGGAAGGTCAAAGAGATATTGTCAGAATGTCCACAGAATTCCCCAGTTTCAATTGGGATGCAGCTGACCAGATTCAAATGTTTAAATAGAGAACAGAACTATGGTTTCTTGATTCAGATGTGTCTGAACCAAACAAGCAAGCCATAAAAATTTGCCTAGCAATTGGGAATGAAGATTTACACAGGCTGAACATGTCAGGATTAACAGAAGAAGAGCTAAAGGATCCCCAAAAGATATGGGCTACATTGGAAGACCAATTCAGAACCAAGTTAAACTTTCGTATTCATAGGAACATAGGAGCAGGAGGCCATTCAGCCCATCAAGCTTGCTCCGCCATTCAATATGATTATGGCTGATATTCCACTTCAATGCCTTTTTCCCACATTATCCCCATATCCATTTATGTCATTGGCATTTAGAAATCCGTCAATCTCTACTTTAAACATACTCAATGATTGAGCCTCCACAGCCCACAGGGGTCGAGAATTCCAAAGATTCACAACCCTCTGAGTAAAAGAATTTCTCCACATCCTGGTCCTAAGTGGCTTCCCCCTTATTTTGAAATTGTGGCCCTGGTTCTAGACTCCCCGACTAAGGGAAACATCTACCCTGTCTATTTCTTAAAGTGTTTTGTTGGTTTCAATGAGAACACCTCTCATTCTTCGAAACTCTAGAAAATACAGGCCCAGTTTCCCCAATCTCTCTTCATAGGACAGTCGCGCCATCCCAGGAACAAGTCTGGTGAAACTTATTGCACTCCCTCTATGGCAAAAATATCATTCCTAAGGTAAGGGGACCAAAACTGCACAAAGTACTCCAGGTATGGTCTAACCAAGGTTCTACACAATTGAAGCAAGACTTCACTACTCCTGTACTCAAATCCTCTTGCAATAAAGGCCAACATAACAGTAGCCTTCCTAATTGCCTGCTGCACCTGCATGTTATCTTTCAGTGACTTATTGATGAGGACACCCAGGTCATTTTGTACATCTACACTTTCTGATCACTTACCATTTAAGAAATACTCTGTGCATTTGCTCCTCCTACAAAATTGATAATCTCACATTTTTCCACATCTGCCATGTTCTTGCCCATTCTCTAAGTCTGTCCAAATCCTCTTGAAGCCACTTTGCATCTTCCTCACAACACACATTCCCACCTAGCTTTATGCCATCCGCGTACGTGGAAGTATTACATTTGGTCCCCACATCCAAATCATTGATACATATTGTGAACAGTTGGGGCCCGAGTACTGATCCTTGCGGTATCCCACTAGTCACAGCCTGCCAACATGAGAATGAACCATTTATTCCTACTCTCTGTTTTCTGCCTGTTAACCAACCCTTAATCCATGCCAGTATATTACCTCCTATCCCATGTGCTTTAATTTTGTTAACCAACCTCCTGTGAGGGACTTTATCAAAAGCCTTCTGAAAATCCAAGTATACTATGTCCACTGACTCCCCTTTATCAATTCTGTTAGTAACATCCTCAAAAAAATTCCAACAGGCTCATCAAACATGATTTCCCATTCATAAATCCATGTTGACTATGCTGAATCAGGTCATTATTATCAAGTGTCCATTTATTACATCCTTTATAAAATATTCTAACATTTTCTCTACTACTTCATCGTCTAGAGTTCATGTCATTTTGACAACAGCCTACAGAATCCATAGACCACTTCATCAGCAGACACAGAGAAAAGGGTAGGTACTGTGATTTTTCAAATGCAGAGCTAGCTGACAGAATTGTTGAGCTGGTGATCGCATCCACTCCCATGGAAGCATTCCAGGAAGCTAGACAAGCCCGAAACATGTAGCATCGAAGAGCTACTCAAGGATGGATGTAAGTACGAAGTGATCCTTGCAAATCAACAAAGCTTACCGGTCCTAAATACAACCCCAATTGTTGATGCACTGACTAGAACACCCAAACCTAGCAAAACATGTGGAAGGTGTGGCCTTCTGCATGCACCAAGGAAATGCCCAGCTTTGATCAATTGTGCAAGGCATGTGGCAGAAAGGGCCATTGGCAGCGGCAGTGCACTAGAGCAAAGGCTGATGCAGCTACAAAGTGCCCTGCACTGATCCAAACAGACCATATGCTAGAGGTACCTTTAAGCAATAAGACTGACCATCCAGCATCCCATCTGAAACGTATATATGATGTGACTGACAAACCAGAAAATGTTAATGATGTGCATGATGAGACAAAGAGTGGTGAACACATGTTTCACACCAACAATCTTGTGGAAAACATTGATGCCGTCACACCATCCACAGTATTTGCCAAGATTCAAATTATCTGCCCTAAGTAAGTTGGTAATTACTACTTATTAGCCAGGATTGACACAGGGGCAAGTGCCAACATACTACCTCTGCAAATTCTAATAGACATGTATCTACAGATGTGGAAAACCATGGAGAAACCTACTACTGTGCAACTTTCAGGGTACAATGATTCACTAATTCCATGTCCAGGATCCATAGGTGTGGACTGCAAGTACAATCAATGCTCCTAGGTGTCGCAGATGTTTTACATAGCGGAAACTAAAGGCCCAGCAATTGCAGGTCTACTGGTGTGGCATGACCTCACTGATAAAAATCCCTGGAATCAGTCAAACACCCACAAGGCAGATCAACCTCAGAAACTACACCTATTACCTCAGTTCATGACCTAACATCGAAGTATCCAGAATGTTTCAACAAAATTGGCAGCTTCAAGGGAACTGCAATGTTACATTTGCAGAAGAATACAAGCCTGTTGATTGATCAACCATGTAAGTGCAGCATCAACATACAAGACAAATTGAAGGTTGAACTAGACAAAATGGAGAAAGATGGAATCATTAGACGAGTACAAGAGCACACAGAGTGGTACAGTTCATGCACGTGTCATAAAGAAGGATGGATCGTTGAAAGTATGCCTCAGTCCACGACATTTAAACACAACTTTGAAACATTGTCCATACAAAATAATCACGTTAGAAGAGTTGAATCTGAGATTTGGAGGTGCAAAATTCTTCTCGAATCTTAATGCCCAAGCATAGTTACTGGTCAGTACATCTTGTGAAAAAGTCCCAAGAACTTATTGCATTTCATACCCCATTCGGATGATATTGTTTTTAACAACTTCCTTTCAGGCTATGTGTTAGCCAGGATCTCTTTCAAGCTCACATGGACCATGTTACATGCACTGTACCAGGATGCATCTGCATCACAGATGACATAGCTGTTTGGGAAGAACAAAGCAAGAACATGACCACAATCTGCATTATTGATGCAGCAGCACATAATGAAGGACTGGTGTTCAACCATCTGAAATGCGACATCAATGCACAGCAGATCAATTTCTTCAGTTCTATTTATTCCAGTGCTGACATATGTCCTGATCCAAGTAAAATAGAGGATATTAAAGCCATACCAACTCAAGATATGGATGATTTCTGACGATGTCTATGTCTCTTCATTTTCTTGTGTCCATACATTCCCAATTTCGCTCAAAAATCTTCATCTCTAAGGGAATTGTTGAGAAAGGATGTGCCTTTCCTGTGGCACAAAGACCACCAATATCTCTTCGAAACACTGAAACAGTCATTATCAGAAGCATCAACATTGCAATTTTACGATCCTAGGGAGACAACTATCCTGGAGATAGGTTCCTCACAGAAAGGTCTAGGAGTGTGCATACTACAAAAAGGCAAACCAGTTGCATTTGCTTCAAAACCTCTGTCTATAACACGATCCAACTACTCCAACTTTGAGTGGGAAACATGCATTTTCACACCCATTTCTTTGGCAAAAGATTTGTGGTAGAGACCAACCACAAGCTCCTGGAGATGATTTGGTGAAAATCATTGACCAGTGCACCGCCAAGATTGCAACATCTCTTGATTAAGATTCAAGATTATGTCTGTGAGATTAGGTACAAGTCAGGTAACTTGATGATCATATGGGATACACTTAGCAGATTACCTAACCCAGCAAAAACAGAAAATATATCCTTAGATCTATAAATTGACTGCATTGCCATCAAACTTGAAGATTTCTCCAAATTGATCTGGTACATTTTGCACAATGTAAATGCCAGCAGCTATAAGAAGAAACAGCAAAAGATTCTGCACTATAGAAACTGTGGAACACCATCATTGAAGGATGGTCTGATTTAATTCAGCATGTCCACGAACACATGAGACTATTTTGGCCTTACTGGGATGAGCTAGGCATCTCCCAGGGAGTCATTTTTAAAGGCAGACAGATCATCATACTGGAATCTCTGTGACCTGATATTCTTCAACAAATTCATAGATCGGACGAGAAGACTCACAAGAGAGACAGTCCATTGGCTGGGCATGAACAATGACATTATAGTCATCTTCAAGAAGTCCGAGGCATATCAAAAGCATATGCCAAGTCAGCACAAAATATCATTGATTCCACATGAAGTTCCTACCTATCCTTGGTCCAAATCGCACCCGACCTCTTTCATGCCCATTGCATTGAATTCATCATCATAGTTGATGAATTTACCAATTACCCATTATTCGACAATTGCACAATACTTCAAGCACAACTGTCACGTACACTCTAAGTGCTATTTTCAGTTTATTTGGTGTGCCTAGAGGGATCATTATGGATAACTGTCTGCAATTTATTAGTAAGTCATTTCAGGATATGTGTGAGAAGTGGAATAGCGATCACAATACTTCATCTCCTCATTATCCTAGATCTAAGGGCCTAGCTGAATGGATGATTCACACGGTGAAACCCCTCAGTCTCAAATTTAGACAGACCAGGCAAGATCTACACATTGCAATGTTATATCTGAGAGCGACACCTTTAGGTGCAGTTATTCCATCACTGGCAAAGCTCATGTTTGGCAGACAAGTGCATACCAATTTACCTATTCTTACCCACTCTACTCTCTCAGAAACTAGAGAGCAACGTTTAAAGCTATAAGATTACCAACATGTACAATAATAATGTGTGTACAGAATTGCCAAGTTTACATTTGGGAAAAGTCCACATCCAAGATCTCACAGAAGGTACAGGACAACCAGCCAAATGACAAGGATTTGTTCAGAACCAAGGGCCAATGAAGTCATTACACACAAAGGTGCAACAGTGAGGTGTAACCCATGTTACGACACAGCAGTTGATAAAGGCTGAGTTATTTAAAGTCCCAGAAGGAAATTCTAAACAACTGTCATAACCTAGATTTTCAATTGCTATGTTTTGAGTTGCAGGTCTAAATTAAGGAATAAGACCACCAGTTCTCGAGAGGTTTTATATCAAACCAAATGAAACATTTATTAGTTTATAAAAAATTAAACACATACACATGGCTACAAATTACTACTATCATAACTTTTAACAAATTCCCAAATTAATCTCCACTAAGGCAACAATAACCAATAGACTTAAGCAGACACCAGGCAAAGCATTTTTCACCTTATGAATTCAAAATGAGGTTCCTTTCAATTTGGTTCCTTTGCAGACAGTTGTAGGCTGACAGTGCTTAGGTATTAAATGCCTCTGACTTGCACACACAAACTCCTTTCTGTTATACCCAGCCCTCCCCTTTGAATGTAAATTCTCATGGGATCACCAGGCCCTTTGAACTCCACCTCTCCTAACAATAAAACCCCTTTCATAGTGCCAATTTTATTAGTAATATAAACATAGTGCATGGTGTCTCCTGCCTAGGTGCAAGATTTCACCCCCAGTCTTTGAATGGTTTATTCAACAAAATGCAAATGCACCCTCTACCTACTATTTACATCTCAAAACTACTATACATCAAAGCACCCAGGCTAGCTAGCTTTAGTCCAATTAACATACACACAGACTAAACGTCTATTTAAAGGAAATATTTCCAATAACATTATATACTGTCATGAAACTATTAATGTATATAATATTTTGGAAATTATTTTTCTTTTAAAATAGAGGTTTGGTCTGCAGGTATGTCTTAATTGGATTAAAGCCAGCCAGTCTGGGTGTTTGATATGTGCTAGTTTGAGATGTAAACAGAGAGGTAGAGTGTATTTGCATTTTTTGAATATAGTATTCAAGAAGTGGGGTGAAAACTTGACACTTCTCTGACAGCTACCAAGCAACATGTTTATATTACTAATAAAATTGATACAATGAATGGGGTTTCATTGTTAAAAGGCGAAGTTCAAAGAGGCTGTTGATACAATGAGAATTAACATTCAATGGCGCTGGTAGGTATAACTTCAGTAGTTTTTCTGGTGTGCAGAGCAGAGGCAATGTAAGATCAAAAGGCAGCTGCAAGCCTCCGACTGGCTCCACAATGGAAAGAACCTCATTTTGAATTCGTAAGGTGAAAATGCTTTGCCTGGTGTTTTGGTTAAGTCTATGGGTTGTTGTTGCCTTAATGGAGATTAGTTTGGGAATTTGTTAAAACTTACGATAGTGGCAATTTGTAGCCATGGGTATATATTTTATACTGTGTAATTAATAAAAATGTTTCATTTAGTTTAATGTAAAACCTTAAGAACTGGTGGTCTGATTCCTGAGTCTAGAGTGGCACCTCAAACATAACACTTAAAATTATAGGTTATGACAGTTGTTTAAAGTTTTCCTCTAGGATTTTTAAATAACTCCACTTTACCAACTGCATCAGTCATAACAATTGGGGGTTCATCTGGGATTAAATTATATTTCTATGTCACATGAGGGGCCATGTCTTAAAATTTTTTTTCTTCTTTATTAAAATTTTTACAAATCAAACTAACCTCCCTAAGGTAGCTCTGTGCCTCAGGGAGATTTCTGAGGGCCCGACTCAGCCTCCTCCCCAACCCCACCCCCGCCCTCACAGAGAGCGCTCAGCGCTTCCAGGTACGCGTCACGTTGGACGGGCCTTAATTGGCCCACCCACGTAAAATGGCAGCGCACAGCCGATCATGGATGGCGATCGGTGTGCGTCCGCCCGCTTCCACTTCCACCCTACCCCACCTGATGGGGAGAAAATTCTCCTCCTAATGTTGGACGCTGTATTTTGAGTTTTGTAAGCACGGGCTGGTTGGGTATGGTTTCTAACTTGCCCGGTGCGAACAGCGGCTGGGACATGCTGTTTGATACGATCCGCCAGTCTTTGGGACATGCAGCCTACATACCTAGCATCATACTGGCACTGAACTTCATATACAACATTACTCATTTGTGTGATAGGCAGAACATCTTTTTGGCTTGACGACAGCACCCTGTTAGTGGCGAATACCACTCGTGTTGCTACTGCATAGTAGCAGCATGAAACAGCTAGCTTCACCTGTTGCTCAAATCTTCTGAGGTACCTTGCCCTTTCAGGGTAATCTGAGATAGACTGGGCACTTTGCAGGGCCGAAAGTAGCGGCCTTAGGCCCGTTCAGGAGTTTGTGTGATATACAGCGGGCAATGATCTAAACAGGGTAGCCATTACCCTGCAGGATGCCTTTGATGCACCCTATTTCAGCATAAAGCTTGCATGATGAGCAAATGGCTTGAGCTGATAAGGCCAATCTTATAGGGTGTAGAACTGTAAGAATCCCAACGCATATATCGACCAGTTCAGGTAGGCATGCGGTAGACCATGATAGAGAAACCACTGGCAGATTTCTCAACTAGTACCTCAAGAAAAGGGAGTTAATTTGACTGCTCCATTTCATAGGTGAATTTAATGGAGCCCATTAGACGTGTAAGAAAATTGATCACACAAGTGAGTAATGTGGTATATGGACTGCGGAACAGGACATATCACTCACGGCATGGTTGTCTGATTAATGTTGCACTGCTGGATCCTCACTTGGTAGAGCACCACCGACCTCACCGTCAGCACAGGAACGGTCCAGATGCTCGCCAGCCAGCTGGATAGCTGTTTTCAAAGTCTGTGAGGATCTTGATTTCAGGCATTCCTCCAGCAGTTTGAGACCTCGCCCTCTTGTTGTGTGCCAGCTTGTCCTTCATGAATAGAGATGGAGAGAGTATAAGCAGGATGCCTGCCAGGCCAGATAATAAGTATGCCTGGCATGCGGGTGGTGAGTGGTCCAATGGATGGGAAGAGGACAATGGGGATGTGTATGAGAGGGCGAATGGTGATGTCCCTTGAACTGGCAGAGAGTGAGATCCCCCTGGGGATGTGTGATGGGTTTGTGAGTGTGTGAGTTGAGAGTGATGAGAAGAGTGAGTTATCCCGGCAAAACGGAAGAGATCATTCATCCTTTCTCGGCATTGGGTGTGTGTCCTCTTTTGCAGGGCACTGGCGCTGACCACCGCTGCCACCGCCTTTGTGCACATCCTGCGGCCAGAGCAGAGGGTAGAGGACATCATGGCGAGCATCCACAGCATCCAAAAGGCACTGAAAGATATGCCATTAAACTGGGGGCTGCAGTCTTCTTGCCTTTCAGGGCCATGTCTTCTTTGCAGCAACCCTGGGCTGGAAGCACTGAGAGATGTGCGCATGGCTGCACTTTAAATATGTTGCCCAGCGTGATGAAACAGAGAGGTGATGGCATGGCAGGCAAATGACAGCCCACCCACCATGGAAATGGCATATTTCCTGGGAATGCTTAATTAATGGAGGAGGGAATGGGATGATATGGCGTGAAAAGTAAAATGTCCTTTTCTCCACCCGCTACCGCACTGAGCACAAATCTGATGATTCTGCACTTAAAGCTTATTTTATGGAAAGCACTTGCAAATCATAGCAAGACAAGAATTTATGACACTTGAGGTGTGATGCTATCTCATTTTATTTATTTTTTGTTACTGTGATTCCCTCTCTGAACATAGCTAATTAAAGGGAAAATCATTTGTATATTCCCCAACAGTTAAGTTCATTTGGCAGATGGTCAAGAGATTAGAGTTTGAACCCATTACAAAATTTTGATTTCACAACCTAAACCGATACTATAGTGGGTAATGAGGCAGTGCACATGTCAGAGCGAATTTACACTGGGGTCCCATCCACCTGCTCCAGTGTTTCAGGTGAACAAGAATGGCTCTATTTGGGAGAACCACAGGGAGTGGCTGAGGTATCCCAGCCAACACTCCTTCCTCAACTAATATCACCAAACACAGATTAATTGGTCATTCATCTTATTACGGTTTATGGGCCCTGTGCAAAACGGCAGCCACATTACTTTCATAAATTTTTTGAATTGTACCAGGTACTTATCAAGAACAGATGTTTTCAAGCTAAATACAAAATTATATAAATCCATATATTTCTCTCTTAAAAGCTTCCTCCAATGCCACAGTTGAGCATAGCATAAAACAGATGTTTGAGGGCATCAACAGCCTGTATACAATTAAAAAACTTATAAACTACTAGAATTCCCTGTTTGCACTTTAGAATGTCATTAATTTATTTGTGTTGCTATAATGGCTATTGCAGGTAAGCAAAGCTGTAGCTCCTGCTTCTAAGACAAAAAAATTATTGGTTCAAGTCCCACTTGCACAAAAACCTTGGCTGACACTAGTAAAGAAGTGCTACACTGTTGTAGGTATTGTCTTTCAGACAAGACCTCAAAAAGACCCTGTCTGCCCTTTCAACAGGGGTGGGGAACCTTTTTCTTATCAAGGTCCACTCACATATAGACAACATCAGTCACAAGCCACATAAAAAAAAATTAAGTTAGTTTTTATGTGTAAAAGAGAGAATACAGAAATGTTCAACTCACCCACTGCTTTAATGTGATGGCTGAGTTTGCTTTTCCTTAATGAGCTTTGTTATGTCTGTTGGCACTGATGATGTTGCTCCTCGCAACTGGCTTTCAAAATTCACGTCTGTTAATCTGGCACGCAGACGGTTCTTAGCAAGAGAAGTTTTGAAAATAACTGTTCACAGCAGTATGTAGTTCCAAACAGCAATGCAATTTTCAGCCCGTGTCTCCTCAAGTTTGGAAATTCATCAGCGCCTACATGGAGTCTGTAGAATTGCAGCAGGGGCAGGTTATCGTATTTAACCTTAAATTCAATGTTGCTTTGCAGTTCTATAACTTCATGTTGAAGGTCTTCAGGTACATCGACTGCTCCAATATTGGGCGGTGTGGCAAAAATGTTTAATTCCAGTCCCTTCACTTTTAGGTCTTGAAATCACTCTCAAAATTTCTGAAGTAAATTTGTACACTCCCTGGCGTACTCCACTGTTGTTGCAGGTTTTTGTTTCTGAAGGGTAGGAAAATGCATCGTGTTGCCCTTTTCCAGTTGATTTGCCACAGCTTTAATTTGGCTTCAAATGATTTCACATTTAAAAGAAGGGAAGTAATAAACTGGTTAGGCCCTTGCAATTAGACATTGAGCTCAGACAGATACTGCGTAATTTTGATCATGAAAGCCAAATCACACAGCCACTTGTCACTCAGCTCGGTCATAGGTTTTCCCTTCATCTCCATGAAAAGTTTCACTTTGTTCCTCGGTTCATAAAACCGCATCAACATACTACCCCGGCTGAGCCATTGCACTTCACAAGAGTAAACTAAATCGCCGTACCCTGATTCAAGGTCTTTCAATAACTCCTTAAACTGGCAGTTGTTTAACCTTCTACTTTCAATGAAGTTAATGCTCGATACTACTGTCAACATTACGTTGCTCAGTCGCATGGACTGTGTGCACAGATTTTCCTGATAAATGACATACAATCAACTTACTTGGATCAAGGTTGAGGAGATGCATTTCTTTCTTGATTACAGCAACTAATCCCTTTTAAGATCCAACCGTTGCTGGAGTGCCGTCAATAGTAAGACCACTTAATTTTTCAAATGATAACTGAAGCCTGTGCACTGCCGATGTAACCTTCTGAAACATATCTTCACCTTTGGCAGTGTCAGGCATTGCTACTAAAACAAGCAAGTACTCTCGAATCTCAAAATCTGCCATGATTCCATGCAGAAAAATCACCAGTTGGCATGTATTTGTTATGTCTGTTGTCTCATCAATAGCTAGAGAGTAAAACTCAAAATCAGCCACAGAATCCCTTTCAAAGACTTTTCAATGTCTTGAGCCATATCCTTAATTCGATCTGACATGGTCCTGCGATATAAGCTCACACTCTCACATAATTCGATTTTCTCTGGAGCCAGTGAAGCTGTGGTCGCAATGATGCACTCCTTTACAAACATGCCTTCTGAATGAGGCCTAAGCTTTTTTGCGATAAGTTCACTCACCACATAACTGGCTTGCTTCACACTGTCCATCACCTTTCTCAGCCTTGTGAAAATTGCTTGCTGCGTGCACACCTTTTTAAGTACTTTAATTCTGTCCACTTGCACTTGTCCTTGATATTTGATGTGCTTCATGCTGTAGTGTCTTTCTACATTGACTTTTCTCATGACAGAAATCGCTTCTCCACAAATCAGGCACAAGGATTTACTTTTCACCTCCACGAAAAAGTAATTGTTTGTCCATTTTCATTAAAAACACGACATTCCACATCCACTTTTCTTCTTTTGTTTGCAGTAGCCATATTTTATTATGACACAATACTTATCTTAAAAAACCGTGAGTACGCGTGCAACAAAAATCCAAGCACGTGTATTGCAAGATGGCAGTTGGCGTGCTTCTTCCTGATTTCATGGGCTTTTGCTTCACTGCGCGTTCTCCTTTTTGTCCAATATATTGAATGGCTTCATTCATTTTTTTCCAAGGGACATTTCTTTCCCCATGAACAGCTATTTTGTTTTGCTCCCTCGGCTTGGTCTGTCACACTACTTGCACTGACTTTGTAAGAGTTAAATCTTTCCTCATTTGCAAGAGATCTGATAGGGTTTCATCTAAGACCCCACCTACAATATGATCACATATTAATTTATCTCCGAGGACCCCATAGAAACAATTTTCTTTGAGTCTGTACACATCAGTTATGAAGGGATCCATGCATTCACCCAGTTTATGTTTCCTCTTATTAAATTTTGCTCACTCATTTATCAATTTTTTTCAAAATGGAGGTGCACATCGAATACCTGGAGGACTTCATTATCTGAACTTGAAGCCTCAACAACTCCCTGTCTCACTATTATGTCATATGCAATAACCCCTACGGTATAGATTGAAGTACTGACCTGATCCTTTTGTTCCTTCTTATGAAAACCTGAAGCTGGTCAGTATCTGGAGTATCTGTTCCTCCATTTGCTTCAGTGTTGAGTCTGTTGTGAGCTTTCAGCACATTGGAATGGTTCTGGAAGGGGCAGTGTAGACTCCATGCTTGTCCTAAGCTCTGGATCTTTTGCTGTTTCAGTAGTTTGGCTTGTAGATTGTGATCTGTACTCATTGCTGTCTGGTCTCCAGGTCTGTGTGCCTGCTTGCATCTGCAGCACTCATGATGGTCTGTTCTCTGGTGAGTCTTCAATCTTTTCTCTTCTTGTCCTTTTTCCAAGGGTTTGTAGGTATTTCAGGTCTGCAGTCTTCCCTTGGAGTTTTGCTTGGTCTTTATGCACTGTCCACTGCCATCATGTTTCATCTTGAGTTGGGGGTCTAGATGGGGTTTCTTTAGGCTTTGCCTATTTCCCAAAGAATGCTACCATGAACTGTTATTCATAAAAACCATTCTTGTTTATCTACAGATCTATGTACATCCCAGTACTCTACACAAGGTTGTACTCCTGCTTCCCACCAGATCTCAGCTACTTAAACATGTGACATTCCATCATTGTTACATCATTAGTTACATCAATATCAGGTGCTCCTGATGTTAACCCTTTACTCTATAGAACCAACATGCCAACAGTTGTCAGGAAATTCTATGCCTGCCTGTCTCTATTCTTGTCCCCATATTGACACCAAAATCATGTCCATGGTGCCAGCAGCTCTCTGATACCTCGCCCAAATGACCATTCTTCATGTGTGAGCTTTGATGGTGAGTGACGGCAAGCTATGGGGATATCACAGGTAAGCCATGTCTTGTTCTTGCTCAAGATCCACATGTGTACTTTTTAGCACAGATCACAGTATTGAGATCGGTTTGATTTTCCTCATTGCTAATGCAGGGATGCCTTTGCTAATTGTAAAACTTAAGCTGTTAGCTTAGTTGAGATCAGATAACTCAAATCAAAACTGGAGCACTCCAAGAAGACAGGGAAAGTCAAATAGGTTCAACTTCTTCTGGCCCAGATTCCTCTTCTCACTGGTTTGCCTGACAGTCACACCAGGACGACTTCTGGTTCAATGAACAATCAGACCTTGCTGACATCATCAGAGCCAGATCTGCATATGTAAAGAGGGCCCCGTCGATTCCCAGTAGGTGCCCCAGTCTTAGTCTCCTAAATGAGCAGAGTTAAAACCACCCCTTCCAACTCAGGGAGAGGAATGTAGAAAAGCAATCTATTCACATAAACACAGCTCACCACTTCAAAATGATACCATTAGTTCATACCATGCAGTATCAATTGTCCCCATCGAGAAAGGCCAGTTACCAATGGAATTACATCCCTTCTCTCCTCCCCAGGTCGAAGGATGTTACTTGGAGGAGTAAAGTGACTGAGATATAAAGGAGAACGTTACAAAAGATTAAAAGTAATAAAGGTAAGTCACATGAAAAAGGACTAAACTTGTACCTATAGCAATAACACAAAAGCATAAAAATAATTCAGCAGTGGTTCTTGCTATACAGGCATCAAAAGATTAAAGAATGAAACAGCATCATAACATTATGGCTTTTAGTCAGATCATGGAAGGAGAGGAAAATAATGAGCTTATTAAACATTGTTAATTCCTCCAACATTGCATTTTATGTTTTTTCAACTGAAAGGGAAGGAAATCTACTGTTCTTACCTTGTCTGGTCTACATGTAACTCCAGACCCACAGCAATATGATTGACTTTTAAACGCCTCTGAACAAGGACAATTAGGAATGGGCAATAACTGCTGGCCTAGCCAGCGGCATCCACATCCCATTAACGAATAAAAGATATACAAATCCTTACCCACCGGTCGCCAAAACTGTCCAGCACTTGGTACAGAAACTCTTGCTTAGCACATACAATAAGCCATTTAAGACATCTCAGATTGTAGGACATTGATCAGGAGCGGGAACCCTTGCTGCATTTTCCCATTCCTATCATGTTACAAACAATATCAGCTAATACAGCACTGAACCAATATATGGCTTACTAAATATATCACATGCCCAGCTGTTCAGTTGCGTCTGTCTCATGGTAAAAAAAACAAGGTAATGTATCAATGCAAGAATTGACAGAATCTCAAAACCATTTCCAATTAGAGCAGTTTTGTTATATAATAGGATGTCAGTGAACAAATCTGTGGTTACAGAGTGGCTGCATTCATTCTGGCTACTAAGTGCGCATTTTAAACTGACTAATCAGTCTAAATGGTGTTAACGTTGGTGATCCCAAAAGGCTTTAATTAGCTAGTTTACAAATGAAAAATTCAGCACACAGCTTGAGGTCAGTATATTTTAAGCATTTTGTTAGGTTATTGTTTTAATTAATGAGAGATGTCTGCATTTGCTGTACTTACTCCTTTGCTTTAAAATTGGAAGAATAATTTTGTTTAATTTCTCATGGAGGGTAAAGAAAATAGTGGGTTACATCTATTAATTCATCTAACATTGCACTTTATGTTTTTTTTCAACTGAAATGCAAAATTGTTCTTAGAACTTTGTGAGAGGGAAATATGTTTTTCCTGTGTAACGTTTCTCAGCCATGCATATTTTAATGATGTTTTAGTTTTTAAATCTATCAGTTTATTTTCACTAGTAAAATTATAGGTGTGAGAATTTTGTCATGTAATATTGAACAGCATGGCCAATTAAGTAGTGTTGATTAGCGCCATATTTAGATTGAGACTGTTTGTGTGTGAATGTGCTGAGGCTGTTAGCTCCCTATATTCCATCCCACATGCATTGTATGGTAGAATTCAAAGTACCAAAAACAACAGTGAAACACCTACACATGATCAAAAGAAAGCACCTTTCACAACCTCAGGACATCCCACTGTGCCTTCCAGCCAACGAACTGCCTTGATTGAATTTTTGGATGTGGTAACCATGAGGCTTGATGGGGTTACCCGGTTATGTGGCATACATGGACTTCCAAAAGGCATTTGATAAAGTGCCAGATAATATGTGTTGTAGGGCGGCTGAGTTGTACTATTAATGATAGAGTTGATCAGCAGACACTTCTTGGGTTGAAACTTTCCTAAGTTTATTTACAATATATTCAGCAGCATGTGCTTTCAACTCCAACTCTGTCTCTATACTGGCTGCTAATGGTTACTACAGACCATGTGATCTTGCCTAACTAGTATTATTCTTAAAGGTATATTACACACTAAATAAAACCATAATTACTACATTCCTCCCCCTTTAACTTGGCTGTACATATTCTATTTGGAAGTCTTGTGAACTCAGAGGAGGACAGAGATAGACTTCAAGAGATGATGGTGGGATGGGTGGACATGTGGCAGATGAAATTTAATGCAGAGAAATGTGAAGTGATATATTTTGGTAGGAAAAACACAGAGAGACTATATAAAATAGAGAGTACAATTCTAAATGGTGTCTGGATCAGAGAGACCTGGGGGAGGGGAGGGGAGGCACGATATTTGCCCAAATCATTGAAGGTGGCAGGGTGGGTTGAGAAAGCGGTTAAAAGGGCATATAGAATCCTTAGCTGTATAAGTAGAGGCAAAGAATACAAAAGCAAGGACTTTTTAATGAACCTTTATAAAACACTGGTTTGGCTTCAACAGGAGTATTGTATACGATTCTGGGCACCACAGTTTAGGAAGGATGTGAAAGCTTTAAAGAGGGGCCAGAAAAAATTTATGTAAAAAAGTTCCAGGGATGAGGGATTTCAGTTACGATGATAGATCGGAGAAGCTGGGGCTGTTCTCTTTAAGGAAGAGAATGTTGAGAGGAGATTAGATAGACAAATTCAAAATCTTGAGGAGTCTGGACAGAGCTGATGGAGAAAAACTGTTCCCATTGGTGGAAGGGTTGAGAACCAGGGTACACTGATTTAAAGAAGATGGCAAAAGAACCAACGGCGACATGAGAAAATATATTTTTACAGAGCGAGTAGTTATGATCAGCAATGGACAGCCTGGTGGAGACAGATTCAATTGTAGCTTTCAAAAGGGAATTAGTTAAACACCTGTAAAGAAAATAATTTGCAGGGCTACGGGGAAAGAGCAGGGGAGTGGAACTAGCTGAGGGACTTGCAGAGAGCCAGCATGGACAGGGAAGGCCACATGGCTTCCTTCTGTGCTTTAAATATTCGATTATTCTATTCTATAGATTACTTTTGAGGTGTGGTCACACTTTTAATGCAAGAAATGTGGCTGCCAATTTTTGCGGAGTAAGTTCCCCCAAACAGTAATGTTCAAATGACCAGATAATCTTTTTTCGTGATGTTGATTAAGAGCTAAATATTAACCATGATTCCCCTGGGTAGAACTCCCCTGCTCCTCTTCCAAGCATGCCATGGGATCTTTTACATTCACCTGACAGAGCAGTAGCGCTTCGATTAAGGTCTCCTCTTGAACAACACACCTCTGAGTGTGCAGCCCTCCATCAGTACTGTATTGGAATGTCAGCCTAGAGGTCTCTGGAGTGCATGAACTCATGGCCGTCTGACTCAGAGGTGAGAGCGCTGTTGCTTACTGACAGCTAGGTTGCATGTGTTCTATATTTATCTCATTGGGCCTAATTTTAACTTTCAGTGTACAATGGACAGTCAGCAGGTAGAGGGTGTCCTGTGCACACCTCTTGTAACTCGTGTGAGGCCCAAGCCATTTTGAGACGCAAGTCTAACTTGCATGTCAGAGAGACAACATACGTCAAACTATCACTCCTGAAACAGGCGAATGTTACTTCTGCCCCTTTTCAGGGCCCTACTCAAAATAGCAATGGTCGGAATCCCGGCATAAATGAGGTAATAGGGGACCAGGTACCATTCACAGGATTCTACTGTCTTACTCTAATGTAAAATTGGCCTTGTCTTAATGCACCTTTCATTTTCTGACCGATGTCAGGCAAGTTCCATGCAAGCCTGCAAAACACACAAAAAAAAACTGTTTTCAGTTTACAATTGTGTGATACCTTAAGCATCTTACAGCATTGCTGTCAAAATAAGGGATATATCTGGTTTCAGTGCTATGATTAAAAAGCCCATTTGCATTTGGTACTTGTTCATTTTGGATGGTGGGAGATTATTGATCTATGATTCAGCTATCAGGATAAACAGGAAGTAATGTTAGCAGTGTTAATGTAGACAGCTGGTACATGCACATAACCTTTTTGCAATCTGAACTGAAGAAAGTAGCAAATGTAAAGGTATATAGAATTGCAGCAGTCATCTACATTGAGCCATTAACAATGTTACTTGCTGATATATATCAACAATATTTACAACTATCTTCTTTAAACATCAGGGTTGGGATAGAGGGGTCCAATCGTAGCAATCTTGAAATTTGACAGTTTCTTTAAAACCCTTTACCAGCTGTTAATGTGACCTCAAATAATAAACTGCCAAAGATTCTGAATTCCCCAAGCATTACAGAGCAGCATCACGATAGATAGCCAGACTGGGACATGATAACCAAAGTAGAGAAAGTTTGGTATCACACTGCTGGAAAAAGACTGCACAGGCAGGGATTACTGAATACTCCGTGAGAGAAAAGTAGGACTTCTGTTATGGCACAGCAGATGGTAAATGCTGAGCTGTTCAAATCCCAGAGGTAAACTTGAAACAACTGCCACAACTATTTTACAATTTGTATTTATTTTGAGATGCATGCCTTGAATTCAATAGTGATAAGACCATCGAGTCTTATAGGTTTCTTACAAAACTGAATTAAACCTTTATTAATAAAAAAATGATTTTAAGCACATACATAGGTTTACAAATTACTACTATGATAACTCCTAGCCCCCCAAGTTAATCTAACTCCCAGTTACACCTCCATTAAGGCACCAGTAAAACACACAGATTTTAAAAGACCCAGGCAAAGTAACACAATACCCTGAACAGTCGAATTCAAAGTAAGTTTCCTTCACTTTAGTTTGTGTAGACAGCAACTTGAGGCTTAGAGGCTGGAGGCAATTTACAATTGTTAGATCTTAGAATGCCTTCCTTTCACACATAACCTCATCTACTTTATATAGATTTCTTCCTTTTTAATGTAAATCCCTTTTTCCCTATATGTCTTTTAAACTCTACTTTTCTAACAATAAAAATCTTTCATTTAATCAATTTTATCAGTAAGCTTTGGGAAAAATTAACATAGTGTTTGGCTTCTTCTGACTAAGTGTACCACCACCTCTTTTGAAATTCAAGTTACTCTGGTTTATCCAAAAATGCAGATTTTCCTTTTACACCTCATATCCTAAAGCTTCAGCCATGTTTACCTATTTAACATTTCAAACTTAGCCTCTCTTCTGTTACATCAAAGCATTCAGACCAGCTATCTTTAATTCAATTAAATCCCACACACACAGACATTATTCCTACCTTACAATAAATTCCAATAACATTGTGAAAATTATTGTATTTTCCTGATACACACATCCTTACTAAAAAATGAACTGTCATAATTTAAAAAGACGGCTTCATTTTCTGAACCCATCTTAAATTACCTCTGTTATGACCAATGCATTTGGTAAAGCGGAGTTATTTAAAAATCCCAGAGGGAAACTTTAAACAACTGTCATAATCAATAATTTTAAGTTATGCTTGAGTTGCACCTCTAAACTCAGGAATCAGACAATTAGTTCTCGAGGTTTTACACTAAACTAAATTAAATATTTTATTAATTTACACAGGTTAAAATATATACACATGGCTATAAATCATAACTATCATAACTTATAACAAATTCCCAAACTAATCTCCATTAAGGCAACAACAACCCATTGACTTGACCAAAACACCAGGCAAAGTATTTTCACCTTACGAATTCAAAACAAGGTTCTTTTCACTGTGGAGCCAGTTGGAGGCTTGCAGCTGCCTTTTGATCTTACATTGCCTCTGCCTGCATACCCGAAAACTACTGAAGTTATACCTACCAGCTCCATTGAATGTTAATTCTCATTGTATCAACAACTTCTTTCAACCTCACCTTTTAACAATGAAACCCCTTCCATAATACCAATTTTATTAGTAATATAAACATATTGCTTGGTAGCTGTTAGAAAGGCGTCAATTTTCACCCCACTTCTTGAATGCTGTATTCAAAAAAAAAGCAAATGCACGCTCTCTCTCTGTTTACATCTCAAACTAGTACATCAAAGCACCCAGACTAGCAGGCTTTAATCCAATTAAGACATACCCACAGACTAAACCTCGGTTTTTTTTTAAAAATTCCAAAATATTATATACATTAATAGCTTCATGACAACCTCCTACACTTATTACACTATTGCATTACCAGATGCATGCATTGACATAACAATATATGTACAAATCTTCTGTATCAACAGAAATCATTACAGTCCAGTGTCCAGGTTTTAAATGTCCAATTTTCCCTTTAAGCTTCAAACTCTTGACAATGCACCTGAAATCAGACTTTCTCATCCAGCCACATGTATAGTCTGTAGATTAAATGGTTGCTGTAATAAACTCCATCTGAATAGCCTTGCAGTTCTATCTCAAAATTTGTCCAGAAACTTTAAAGGCTTGTGATCTGTCTAAACAATTGTTTCTGATGAATTGTTTGCAATGTAAATTTCAAAATGCTGCAATGCTAGCACCAAACTCAAAGTCTCTTTTTCAATCATTGAAAATCTTCTTTGTTGTACATTCAACTTACATGAAAAATATCAGTTTCTCAATTCCAGTGTCATCTTCTTGCAACAATATGGCCCCAATGCATATATCGCTTGCATCAATGGCCAACTTAAATTACTTGGCATAATTAGGTACAACCGAAACTGGTGGTGTTATAGTTAATACAGTCTTCAAACTGTCAAATACCTTCTGACACTCCTGTGCCCATTGAAACTTCTTGTTCTTTTTAATAGTTCAGTCAATGGAGCAACCATACAGCTAAAATTTGGTACAAATTTCCAGTAAAACCCATTCATGCCCAGAAACCTCAAAACTTCTAATTTTGTTGTAGGCATGGGGAAATCCATGATAGCTTTGACTTTATATCTCTCAGCGCCACCTTACCATGTCCAATGGTATGGCCTACATACATAACTTGCACTTTTACAAATTCATTTTTAGCCAAGTTCATCACCAAATTAGCTTCTTGTAATCGACGAAACAATTCTTCCAGATGCATAAATGCTCCTCCCACACCTGACTGAAAACTATCAAGTCATCAATATAAACAGCACAATTGCTCAGACCTGCAATTATTTTGCTTGCCAGTCTTTGAAATGTTGCAGGTGCATTTTTCATACCAAATGGCATGACTTTAAACTGATAAAGCCCATCTGGTGTCACAAAAGCCAATATCCGCTTTGCACTCTCCGATAACGGTACTTGTCAATATTATCTTAATAAGTCAATCTTTCAGATACATTTTGATTGTCCCACTTTCTGAATGCAATATTCCAACCATGGTATAGGATATGAATCGACTTTTGTCACTGCATTCGCATTTTAATAGTCCACATGCAGTCTTTGTGTTCTATTTGGTTTTAGTACCAACACAATAGGCGAACTCTAGTTCCTACAACTAGACTCAATGATGTCATCTTGAAGCATTAATTTGATTTCTTTCTGTACTTGTGATAACTTTGCTGGATTTAATCTATAAGGATGTTGCCTTATCATGTAGAAGAACTTCTACACATACATCATGTATAGCTAAATTTGTCCTCCCCAGCTTATTCCTACACATAGCTTTGTGTGACTGCAATATCTTCCCCAAATCACTTTGACACTTGTCTGGAAGTTAACTCAATATTACATTTAAATTTTCATGTACCCCCTCGTTATTCAATTTGATTAGAGGAAGATCAATTTCAGAATCCTGCATTTCTACTTCTTTCTTATTACCTATCACCACTAAAATCTCCTTTTGGTCCTCTTCCCTGTTAAAGTACTTTTTAAGCATAGTTACATGACACACCCTCTGCTTCTTTCTTCTATCTGGAGTATTTATTAAATAATTTACTTCACTCAGTTCCTTTTCAATCCTGTAAGGTCCACTAAACCTTGCCTTTAATGAGTCACCCAGTACTGGTAATAGAACTAGCACTTTCTCCCCAGCAATAAAACTACAAGCTTTAGCTTTCATTTCTGCCCTCACTTTCATCACTTCCTGTGATATCTTTAAATGTTCCCTTGCCAACTCAAATACTCTGCCTAAACTCTCTCTGAAGTTTGATAAATAATCCAGGAGAGTAGTTTCTGAATTTTGACGCACCAATTTCTCATGAATCAATTTCAGTGGTCCCCTTAACTCATGACCATAAACTAGCTCAAAAGGACTAAAACCAGTCGATGCATTAGGAGCATCCCTTATAGCAAATAACAAGAATGGAATTCCCATATCGCAATCCTGTGGATAATCCTGACTATATGCCCTCATCATGGTTTTTAGAGTTTGATGCTATCTTTCCAAAGACCCTTGTGATTTTTTTTTATTCATTCATGGGATGTGGGCTTCGCTGGCTGGGCCAGCATTTATTGCCCATCCCTAGTTACCCTTGAGAAGGTGGTTGTGAGCTGCCTTCTTGAACCACTGCATTCCATGTGGTGTAGGTACACCCACATTGCTGTTAGGAAGTGAGTTATAGGATTTTGACCCAGCGACAGTGAAGGAATGGTGATATATTTCCAAGTCAAGATGGTGAGTGACTTGGAGGGGAACTTACAGGTGGTGGTGTTCCCATCTATCTGCTGCCTTTGTCCTTCTAGATGGTAGTGGTCTTGGGTTTGGAAGGTGCTGTCAAAGGAGCCTTGGTGAATTCCTGAAGTGCATCTTGTCGATAGTACATACTGCTGCCACTGTGCATCGGTGCTGGATGGAGTGAATGTTTGTGGATGTGGTGCCAATGAAGCGGGCTGCTTTGTCCTGGACAGTGTCAAGCTTCTTGGGTGTTGTGAGAGCTGCACTCATCCAGGCAAGTGGGGAGTATTCCATCACACTCCTGTCTTGTGCCTTGTAGATGATGGACAGGCTTTGGGTAGTCAGGAGGTGGGTTACCCATGCAGGATTCCTAGCCTCTGACTTGCTCTTGTAGCCACAGTATTTTTATGGCTAGTCCAGTTCAGTTTTCTGGTCAATGGTAGCTCCCAGGATGTTGATAGTGGGGGATTCAGTGATGGTAATGCCATTGAACATCAAGGGGCGAAGGTTGGATTCTCTTTTGTTGTAGATGGTCATTGCCTGGCACTTTTGTGGCACGAATGTTAGTTGCCACTTGTCAGCCCAAGCCTGGATATTGTTCAGGTCTTGCTACATATGGACAGGACTTTGTCAGTATCTGAAGAGTCACGAATGGTGCTGAACATTGTGCAATCATCAGCGAACATCCCCACTTCTGACCTTATGATGGAAGGAAGGTCATTGATGAAGCAGCTGAAGATGGTTAGGCTGGGGACACTACCCTGAGGAACTCCTGCAATGATGTCTTGGAGCTGAGATGACTGACCTCCAACAACCGCAACCATCTTCCTTTGTGCTAAGTATATGACTCCAACCAGAGGAGAGTTTTCCCCCTGATTCCCATTGACTCCAGTTTTTTTAGGGCTCCTTGATGCCACACTCTGTCAAATGCTGTCTTGATGTCAAGGGCAGTCACTCTCACCTCACGTCGGGAGTTCAGCTCTTTTGTCCATGTTTCAACCAAGGCTGTAATGAGGTCAGGAGCTGAGTGGCCCTGGTGGGACCCAAACTGGGCATCAGTGAGCAAGTTATTGCTAAGCAAGTGCCACTTGATAGCACTGCTGATGACCCCTTCCATTACTTTACTGATGATTGAGAGTAGACTGATGGGGTGGTATTTGGCCGGGTTGGATTTGTCCTGCTTTTTGTGTACAGGACATACCTGGGCAATTTTCCACATAGCTGAGTAGATGCCAGTGTTGTAGCTGTACTGGAACAGCTTGGCTAAGGGCGCAGCAAGTTCTGGAGCACAAGTCTTGAGTACTATTGCCAGAATGTTGTCAGGGTCCATAGCCTTTGCAGTATCCAGTGCCTTCAGCCGTTTCTTGATATCATGTGGAGTGAATCGAATTGGCTAAAGACTGGCATCTGTGATGCTGGGGACATCCAGAGGAGGCCAAGATGGATCACCTACTCGCCACTTATGGCTGAAGATTGTAGCAAATGTTTCAGCCTTATCTTTTGCACTGATGTGCTGGACTCCTCCATTATTGAGGATGGGGATATTTATGGAACCTCCTCCTCCGGTGAGTTGTTTAATTATCCACCACCATTCACAACTGGATGTGGCAGGACTGCAGAGCTTAGATCTGATCCGTTGGTTATGGGATCGCTTAACCCTGTCTATCACTTGCTGCTTATGCTGATTGGCACGCAATGGTCCTGTGTTATAGCTTTACTAGATTCACACCTCATTTTTAGGTTTTGCTCCTGGCATGCCCTCCTGAACTCTTCATTGAACCAGGGTTGATCCTTTGGCTTGATGGTAATTGTAGAGTGGGGGATATGCCGGGCCATGAGGTTATGGATTGTATTGGAGTACAATTCTGGTGCTGCTGATAACCCACAATGCCTCATGGATGCCCAATCTTCAATTGCTCGATCTGTTCGAAATCTATCCCATTTAGCACGGTGGTGCTAAAGAGTGTAAGAGTGCCACACGACACGATGGAGGGTATTCTCAATATGTCGGCGGGTCTTCATCTCCACAAGGACTGTACGGTGGTCACGCCTGCCGATGCTGTCATGGACAAATGCACCTGCAGCAGGCAGGTTGTTGAGGATGAGGTCAAGTGTGTTTTTCCCTCTTGTTGCTTCCCTCACCACCTGCCGCAATCTAGCATCTATGACATTTAGGACTCGGCCAGCTCAGTCAATAGTGGTGCTACTGAGCCACTCTTGGTGATGGACATTGAAGTCCCCCACCCAGAGTACATTCTGCACCCTTGCCACCCTCAGTGTTTCCTCTAAGTGGTGTTCAACATGGAGGACCACTGATTCATCAGCTGAGGGAGGGCGGTACGTAGTAATCAGCAGGAGGTTTCCTTGCCCATGTTTGACCTGATGCAATGATACTTCATGGGGTCCAGAGTCGATGTTGAAGACTCCCAGGGCAACTTCCTCTTGACTGTATACCACTGTGTCGCCACCTCTGCTAGGGGTGTATTGCCAGTGGGACAGGACATACCCAGGGATGGTGATGGTGGCATCTGTGAGGTATGGTTCCATGAGGATGACTATGCCAGGCTGTTGCTTGACTAGTCTGTGAGGCAGCTCTCCCAGTTTCAGCACTAGCCCCCAGATGTTAGTAAGGAAGACTTTGCAAGGTCGACAGGGCTGAGATTGCCACTGTCATTTCTGATGCCTAGGGTGGTCCACCCAGTTTCATTCCTTTTTTTGTTACTTTGTAGTAGTGGTTTATTACAGCAGTTTTTGAGTGGCTTACTAGGCCATTAAGAGTCAACCACATTGCTGTGGAGTCTGGAATTACGTGTAGGCCAGACCAGGTAAGGACGATAGCTTTCCTTCCCTAAAGGACATTAGTGAACTAGATGGGTTTTTACAACAATTACCAATGGTTCCATGGTCATCATTAGACAATTTGTATTGAATTCAAATTCTACCACCTGCCACGGAGGGATTCGAACCCGGATCCCCAGAACATTACCCTGGGTCCCTGGCTTACTAGTCCAGCAACAATATCACTCTGCCATCACCTCCCAGATGGTAAGCTATTGATTTTAATTGTTTTATCCCCAAACTGTTCATTACTTCCTTAAACAGCTGTGACATGAAATTTGAACCCTGATCTGATTGTATTTCCTTAGGTAAACCATGGGAAAAATTCCCCCCACCCCACCCCAACCCCGCCAGATGGGGGGGAGGGGGGGAATGGGGGAGTGGATGTGGGCGAGCGTGCCTCCGATTGGCGCCCCTGATCGCGGGTGCGCCACCATTTTAGGTGGGCGGGCCAATTAAGGCCTGCCCAGCATGATGTCTGCCAGGAAGCACTATGCGCTCCCTGTGCAGGCAGGGGGTTGGAGGGTGGTTTCCTTCACGCACTGATCTCCCTGAGGCTAAGTGCTGCCTCAGGGAAATCAGCTCCGAATTAAAAATTGTAATACAAATGATAGAAAAATTTCCCTGACATATCCCCTCATGTGACACTGTCACATGAGTTGGGACATGTCCATAACTTTTATTGAAACCTTTATTAAATATTTAAATACATTCATGAAACCTCATCCCGCCCACGGATGAGGTTTCATGCTTTTTCTGAAGCCTGCCAGGGGTCCCGGCCTGCCTGCCAACATTAAGGTTGGACGGGCAGGTCCATTAATGATTTTAATTAGTTTCTCAATAGGCCGTTGACAGGTCAGCGGGCGCGCAGCTGACTCGGCTGCGCCTCCGCCGACCTGAAAATGGAAATGACGCAGGGTGACGTCAGGAGTTCCGCCCGACGTCATCCCGCGTCATTTTACGCATCGGCGAACAGGCCCATCCCTGCTCACTGACCAGAAAATCCTGCCCCATATCTTGTTAAAAAAGAGTTAACTCTTCCACAATTTTCTTTGTTGTAATATTTCTCAAAGGTATTCAATCAGGAAACCTAGTAGACACATCCATTATTGTCAGTAAGTACTGATTTCCACTTTTAGTCTTAGTCCTACACAATCAATCATGCTCCTAGTAAAAGGTCTGCTGCTTGTCTTACCGTTTCAA
This sequence comes from Cetorhinus maximus, assembly GCF_964194155.1. Lineage (NCBI taxonomy): Eukaryota > Metazoa > Chordata > Chondrichthyes > Lamniformes > Cetorhinidae > Cetorhinus > Cetorhinus maximus. The sequence goes on from NC_135888.1 coordinate 71,281,685, forward strand.
CCCTTTGTTCCTCCACATGAGTTCTCACTACTGAAGAAATTGAATCTTTAAGTTCTTCCAAAATAATTACCTCTCTAAGAGCTTTGTATGCCATCTCTCTCTTTAATGCCAGTATCCACTGGTAAAAATTATTTTGTTTTATTCTTTCAAACTCAATTTAAGCTTGCCCAGGCTGTTTTCTCATATTCCTAAATTTCTACACGTATGCCTCAGGAACCAACTCATATGCACTCAAAATAGTATTTTTTTTACCACATCATAGTTCACCAACGTTTCTTCTGACAATGAAGCATAAACCTTCATGTGCTCTTCCCACCAACCTGGATTATAACAAAAAAGTCCAGTTTTCCTGTGGCCATTTCATCCGTTTAGCTATCTTCTCAAATGAAATAAAGAATACTTCAACATCACTTTCCTCAAATTTTGGAAGAGCTTGTACAAATTAAGCATCTTTCCACTGGGTTCTGATCTGGAAATAAGTCCTTCCTCACCTCCTGGTGTCTCATTTTTAACTGCCAGCGTTTTAAGCTGGAATTCTCTGTCCCACTATTTTTCTCTTTCCTGCCTTTCTGCCTGTTCCTTTTGAAATGCCCTTTATCTTTATTTTCGGTTTTCTACTGCCTCTCGCTCAAGTTTTTCATTTGAAACTAAATTTGAGCCCATTCCAATGAACCACCCCTTGGAGAACTCGGTCTCTCAGGTATTCCTTCCAATTGCAAATGTTGTATTATACCTTCAATTATGTCTGATTTACTTAGCCCTGCAGGTAACCCTCATTGTAATTTATCTGCCAATTCCATTAACTTAGCTTTATTTGCCTTTTGTAAACCAACCAAAATTATAACTTCAGATCCCAAACAAATCTTAGCAACTGCCAAAGCCATGTTGCAGTCTCACCGCTTAAAAAAAGCCTCACACCAACTCCTGAATTCAAAGTGCTTCTTGTACTCGTAACCTTTAGATTCACCAACTCCAAACCAATCCAGGAATTTCCTGCAAAGAGCCCCCAATTTTGTTATGGCACAGTGGATGGTAATGCTGAGCTGTTCAAATCCCAGACGAAAACAACAACAAATGAAACAACTGCCACAACTATTTTACCATACGTATTTATTTCCGGTTGCGTACCTTGAATTCAGTAGTAATAAGACTACCGAGTCTTATAGGTTTCTTACAAGAATGAATTAAACTTTTATTAATAAAAAATGATTTTAAGCACATACATAGGTTTCAAATTACTACTATGATAACTCCTAGCTCCCCTAGTTAATCTAACTCCTAGTTATACCTCTGTTAAGGCAACAGTAAAAAATATAGATTTTAAAAGACCCGGGCAAAGTAACACGATACCCTGAATAGTTCAATTCAAAGTGAGTTTTCTTCACTTCAGTTCACGTAGATAGCAATTTGAGGCTTAGAGGCTGGAGGTTTTTTACACTTGTTAGATCTTAGAATTCCTTCCTTTTACACATAACTTCATCTCCTTAATACAGATTTCTCCCTTTTTAATGTAAATCCCATTGTCCCTACATGTCTTTCAACTCTACTTTTCTAATAATGAAAATCTTTCGTAGTACCAATTTTATTAGTAAGCTTTGGGGAAAACAAACAGAGTGTTTGGCTCCTTCTGACTAAGTGTAGCATTTCACCACCTCCCTTGAAACTCAAATTACTCTGGTTTATCTAAAAATGCAAATTTTCCCTTTACACCCTCACATTCTAAAACTTCAGCCATGTTTATCTATTTAACATTTCATACCTAGCTTCTCTTCTGATACATCAAAGCCTTCAGACCAGCTGTCTTTAATTCAATTAATTCCCACACACACACACACACACACAGACACACACTATTCTTACCTTACAACAAATTCCAATAACATCATGAAAATTATTATATTTTCCTGACACTGCAAAGATGTATGCTTTAAGGTTCAGTACATGCTCTGTAATGTTTTCTTTTACTTTTTATGCAAGTGCGTATGAAATAATGTTGGTGAAATTACATAGATGCTTTAGTTAGATGCTAACTGGTGGCTTGGAGCCATTTTAAATGCTTGAGAACCATTACACTTTTTACCAACCACCTCATATAGTAAGCAAACTGCAGTATTACAAATGCCTATAAGCAGTGGAGACTGTTTTATAAAATGCACCTTTATGGCAATTTTTTTGGCCTGCAAACCTAGATGTTCAATTCTTGCCACATAATGATAACAGCCGCTACTTATTAAGTTCAGCTATTTTCTTGAGTAACTGTCCAAAATAATATTTATGTACTCCTGTTTTTAGACTCCAAAAATCAACACTCTAGATTATCCAAATGCTATTATTTGAAAACCCAGCAAAAAAGTGTGGAGAGATTGAAAGGTTTACTGAGGAGTTTAGCAAGTACTTGGGCCTAAGTAATGGACCTAAGGCACAATATGTAATCAGAACAAAGCTTCACCCTGGTATCTTTAGTGCATTTAGAGGATGCTAGGGCAAAGCTAGCCTGTGCTTTTGTGTAATGCTGTGCAATTGCTGGATGAATGACTACTGTAATATTACACTTTCATTTTGTAAAATATAAAAAGTATAAATGGAAATATCAATTTATGTTTTAAACTAAAATTATCTGTGACTAGGCAAGGATCTCTAGTCTTTCATGACAGCTTCCTGACTGGTAATGTAGCTAATAAATCAATTATTGACAGTAAATAAAACTAAAATTGCAAAATCAAAAAATGTCTTTTAAAAATAGGCTTTGTACAAATTATATTGACACACTCATTTTTCTTTAAATCTGTTTCCAAATGTCTTTTTACACTGAAATTTACTGGTGGTTTAGTAACTAGTCTCCTTGGATACCAGGTTGGGTGCCATGTGTTCTATTTTGAATGGCATAAAAATTAGTGCCTGTTCTATGAAGCAGTAAACATCAATGCCAGGCTGTAGCGAAACTGTGCCACATGCTGCTGGGATTTTAAAACTCATATACTGGCTGCACAGAAAGCTCAAGGACTATAACATTTGCATGTTTGATATCACATCTGGTGTGGGGACTGCCACTGCCAACAATTAACATGACAGCTGATCCATCTTCAGTAATTTCTACTGCTTATATTAATGATTTCTGTTTATAACCTTGCTAAGCGCAATAGTCGCCTTTTCCCATAACACCAGGATTAATGTTTGTCCATAAATATCCATTTAGATACACTGAAATGGGAGTGTTTGTCTATTTGCATACTGTAATTGCTATAGAATTATGAAACTTTTAGCATCAGCTTCCATGTTTGCACTGCCATATCCATGTTTGGCATGGTAAAGTTCTTCTGCATTTTAATCTCCTTCATCGGCATCAGTTCAGAATTTTTCTGTGTGCCACTATGTAGGAATAGGGAAGTCCCTACTAAATCTCCAGATCAGCAGAATTTAAAGATTTTTATGGCAGTGCAATATCACTTAGAAGATAGCATCATAAGGTTGATAATTTGACCCTGACGCTGGGTATTCAGGCTTTAAATGCTTCTGTAGTGTAGGGGTCCATTCAATGGGATCATGGCTAATCTGCGACCTAACTCCTGCCTTTTCCCTCTATCCCTCAATATCTTTGGCTAACAAAAAATCTGTCAATCTCAAATTTAAAATTAACAATTGTTCTAGCGTCAATTGTAATTTGCAGAAGATGAGCAGTATTGATATCCTGAGTTAAGGTGTCCAAAAAATTCACTGTTAATTCTCTGTGCACCAAATCCGAGGAAAAAATATGATGGTTTCAGAAACATTGGCAAGAAAAGACTGGCTCACATTTAATTTAATTTTATAATAGTGACTTACAAGATATCTTAACAGCACTTCAGCAGCCATATGCCAATGTGCCAGATTTTTCACCCTCCCAATCAGAGTGCCACCTATTGTGTTGGCAGCTTGTTGATTTAATTTAAATATGGCCTGGTCCATGAAAATAGCACAGGCCCCATGAAGATTCCTTTGGGCAGGAGAAGCAGATGTCCTGCCCACAGCTTGTCTGATTTACACTTCAGATGGAAACCAACCCCACTCTCTCTCCATTACGTCATCAAACTGTATGTTGAATGAATCTGAGGCATTTACTTTTACTATACCTACATGGGAGACCATTCTAAATGTTGATCACTGCCTGCATGAAGAAATTTGTCTGACACTGGTCTTTCACCCTTATAGCCAAAGTCACCATTTATAACCAAAAGTACACATGAGGTGGTCATTCATACCTTCCAGCTCATCGTTCCATAGAAGCCTATAGTCCCTTCATTATAATCTCTTTTTGCCCCCACTTTCCTAACCAGAAGACCATTCCAGGTATTCATCATGCTTTATACTTCTAGACATCAGTTCTGAGCTTGCGTTTTATATTTATGTCCCATTCTCCCTGCAGTCATGGCTTTCCTTAAAAGTTCAATTTCTGCTTAACATCTTGCATCACTCAATAGGGTCCCCTTTCATTCACCTTTCATGTTTGAAGTATCTTGGATTTAGGGATGTAGCTCAGTCCAAGTGCACTTCACCCATTGGACATCCAATGGGTGTCCATAAGGGACAATCTCCAATCCTTTTTTTCTAATGTGTAATACCTTGCATTTATTAGCACTGAATTTAATTTGCCATAGATACAACCACTTGTGAATTTTGTAAGATCCTTCTGTAACTTCTTGGCTACCTTGTTAGAATTGACTAACCTCCTTATTCCAGTTCAGCATCATCTCCGAATTTGACCAACTTGCAATTCATTTCTGAATCCACATCGGATTTGTAGATTAGGAACAGAGCAGACCCCGTAATGATTTACCTTGAAATAATGCTTCATATTTACCATTGGTAGATTATATATAGCAGCCTTCATTACCTCAGGACATCGCAAAGCATTTTATAGTCAATAAAGTACAATATAGCATTGTAGCCACTGTTGTAATATAATGTAATGTTGTAACTTTGCATAAAGCAAAGTTCCACAAACAGCAGCATGATAATGACCAGATAATCTGTTTTAGTGATGTTGGTTGAAGGATAAATGCTGGTCAGGATGCTGGGGGAACTCCACTGGTTTTCTTTGAAATATCGCCTTGGGATCTTCTACGTCCATCTGAGAGGGCAGAGAAGGCCTCAGTTTAATACATTTTCTGACAGTATAGAACTCCTTCAGCACTGCACTGCAGTTGCACTACCCTTTTTATCCATTTCTCAGTAATCTCTTTTTAAAACAAAGGTGTGACATTTTCTTCAATCGTTCATCACTTAATCCTCTGACACTGGAGGTCAAACTCAGGGACTTTCTTTTATCAGCTTCAGAAGTTGAATATTCCCCTATATTTTGGAGACCAAAACTAGGTACAGTATTCAAAGTGTGATCTGACCAGAGCATCATACAGTTTTAATTACTGTTCGACAGTAATTAGATCAGAAAACATACAAGACACTAGCATGACCCCTTGACCTCTGCAGAATCCTTCCATTTCCAAATATGTTCTGTGAGAATTCTGCACAATTTGTTGTATAAATCAATGTTCAAGATCCACACAACACCAGTTCTTTGACAGAACATAGCGTTTATACCTGGATTAGCTAGAGTATAAGCAGCCTTCCGATATATTAGGGAACATTTTTCAGTCCTGATGTTAAAACAATGGAACCTTGCAGCAGTAAGCATAAAATCATACTAGGATAATCTCACAGGATTTCCTGAAGTCAATTGCATTAGTTATTTATAGCTGAGCTGTCAGCTCGGATTGGGCCTGCCTGTGGGACTCACCATCAGCACTGGTGCAAAGTAGTGCACGATGGCAGCTCTCAAAGGCTGCAATTACTATTTAAAGAATTTTTTTCTCTATTGCTGGGCAAAATGAGAAATAGCTGCAGAAACATCCGGTGACGTTTGGAGATTTGTTTTCTGAAAGTAAAGTGAAGGAGGCTTGTCCTTCATGGAATACCAGGCACCCTCTATAGAACATCAAGGCTGATCAGCGGGACATACTGACTAAAGTCAGTGCTATTGAATCTGCTTCCACCACCTTTTCAGTTAGTGCATTCCCAATCATTACAGCTTGCTGTGAAAACAAGACTCATCCCCTTCCTGTAACTTTTGCCAACTGTCTTAAATTTGTGTGTTCTGGTTATCGATCTCCTTCCAGTGGAAACAGTTTCTCACTATCTACTCTATCAAAACCCCTCATAACGTTGAGCGCCTCTAATAAGTCTCCCCTTGATTTTCTCTGCTCTAAGGAGGACAATCCTTCCCCAGTCTCTCATCCCTGGTTCCATTCTAGTAAATCTCCCCTACTGTCTCGAAGCTCTTGATGTCCTTTCTAAAATAGGGAGCCCAGAAGTGGATGCAATTCTCCGGCTGAGGCCTAAAAGCAGTGATTTATGAAAGGTTTACATTAATTTCCTTCCTTTACTACTCTATCCCTTTTTCTATAAAGCCCAGGATCCCGTGTGCTTTTTAAAAAACAAACAAACATCCCTTTTGACCTCTCCTGCTACCTTCAGAGATTTGTGTATGTGAACACCCAGGTCTCTCTGTACCTCCAGCTCCTTTAAAATGGTACCATTTAGGTTGTATCGCCTCTTTTCATTTTCCCTTAAAAATGTATCACTTCACACTACTCTACAGTAAATTAAGTTGTTACAGGGCTAAACTAGTAAAAGGCCAATTTGGGACTTACCAAAAAGTTGTTGTTCGCTGGTTGACAAAAGGTGATAGCAAATCAACCCTTTTTACACCCTGCCTGGTTTGAGTTTGCATTGAAATCAGCTAAATTGATTCACTAGCATCCATTTTTAGTTAAAATTACCCTGAAGGAGTGTGATCAACACATGAAATGGACTCCAGGATGGAGCAATGAAAACAAAAACCCTAGAGTCCTTTAACATCCAGGGGATTTTGGATGGAGGAGCTGAGAGGGACCAAATGGCCTTGCTAATCTGTAATTATCTTTTTATCTTGTCATGTGACACTGTATCACAGAGCCAGAACCTGTTTTGACATTTGATTGACATACTTGTTGAACAATAGATGAACAAATAAATTGTAAATGGACATTTGCAGTATATATAAGACAATATGCTAGGGGAGAATTTTCTCCCCGTTGGGCAGGCTGAGCGGGAGTAGGCGTGCAGCCAATCGCTGCCCGCGAATGGCTGTGCACCGCCATTTTACGCGGGCGGGCCAATTAAGGCACGCCCAGCGTGACGCGCACCCGGAAGCGCTCAATGCTACCTGTGTGGGCAGGGGGAGGAGGGAGAGTCGGGGCCTGCACTCTTTCGCACATGTGCATTAAAGAGCGCAGAAATCTCCCTGAGGCATGGAGATTATTTTGATTGTTTATTTAAATTTAAGAAAAGAAAAATAAAATTATTCAGATATGTCCCCTCATGTGACAGTGTCACATGAGCTGAGACATGCCTATGAATTTTAATAGAAATTTTTATTAATGTTATAAACCCTTCATGAAACCTCACCCCACCTGTGGATGAGATTCCAAGAAAAATGTAAAGGCCGCCTGGGCTCTTCGCCTACCTTAACCTTAAGGTTGGATGGGCAGCCCTGACAAGTACTTCAATTAGTTGATAAATGACCTTTACAGGCCTTTGACAGTTCGGCGGGTGCGCAGCCGACCCTGGTGCACGTCCACCGAACTGAAAATCAGAATGACGCACAGTGACGTCGGGGCACACGCATCATTTTTTGCGTCGGCGTCGGCCCACTCCCACATGCCGACCAGAAGATTCTGCCCCTAATTCCGGAAATAAATGACATATTCACAACCTCTGTACTAAATTATATTCTATGATTATGCAGTAGTTGATCTCTTATAAACTGTAGAAGTGCCTTGGCCTGATCTAATCGCTTTGAAAGTTTCAGACCAACTCCAGATCATAAAGTAACCCCCTAGAAACAGTTGCCAGGACTGTTTGGATTTGAATAACTCGGTTAAATTCAAGAGAAGTTGCCAGTCAGACACATGGGGCGGTACTTAATCCAGGCAATGAGGTCCTCAGCTGTCGACTGGAGAGCCAGTGAGAACCCAAAATGCCTCTCCTTTGGGGAAGGCTGCCATATCAGGAGCCTATCAGGCATTTTATTGGCCAGCAGCAGGCCTTCCCTGGGATCAAGGACCCTGTGGTGGAAATCTCACCCATGAGAACTGCGGGCCAATCAGTGACTGGCAGCTGTCCATTGCAGGCAGCGCCAGCAGGAGCAGTAGCAGATGTCAGCGATTCTGGAGGCCCAGGAGCTAAGGGACTACAGGCCACAGGTGAGTGAAGACCTGATTGGTGTCGCAGGATGGGGGTTGCAGGGATAGCTCTCATGCGGCTCTCAGCAAACACCCTTTCCTGATTCTGGGTCCCTCGACCAGACACTGAGTGCCTTTGAATAAGAGACCCCTTCCCCTCACCCCTACCCACCCCCACCCCCTTCCCCTCACCCCTCTGCCAGGAGCCCACAAGCAACCATGACAGGGTTTGCTTTTCGGCCTTCCGGCATGGCCGCTGCCCTGCCCATCATTGGTAGAAAAGTGAAGGTGGGATGAATCCCTAAAGCGGACGAAATTGCCCACTTAATGGTCTCAATTGGCAACGGGGTGGGAAGGCCACCCACGAGCCTTCCTGCCTCGGACTTAATCTGGGCAGAAACGGGAAGGCAGCGCAGTGCCCACCCAGCACCCTTCCACCCAATTAAATGCCACCCCCGCCTCCAAACCTGCTCTGGGGGAGGGCATTAAAATCCGCTTATAATTTAATAAATCACAGAGTATTGGCAGGATTTAACCGTCGGAGAGCGGGGGCTGGGCCCGCTCGCCGACGCGAAAAATGGCACGGGATGATGTCGGGTGGAACCCCCGATGTCACCGCGCCCCATTTAAATTTTCAGGAAGGCGGGGACGCAGCAAAATCAGCTGCGGGCCCGCCGACCTGTCAATGGCCAATTGAGGCCATTGACAGGATCAATTAAGCAATTAAAAGGACCTGCCCGTCCAACCTTAAGGTTGGCGGGCAGGCCAGGAGCCCCGGCGGCAAATAGAAAAAACATGAAATCTCATCCACGGGCAGGATGAAGTTTCATGTAGTGTTTTTAAAATTTTTAAAAAGTTGTTATGGAAATTATGAACATGTCCCAACTCATGTGACATTGTCACATGAGGGGACATGTAAATGAATTTTTTTTTCTCTATGTTTAATATTGTTGAAAGTAGAGGTGATCTCCCTGAGGCAGCACTTAGCCTCAGGGAGATGAGTGCACTCTTTCGTGAGCATGCGTGAAAGAGCGCACTCTCAATTTTAGGGAATCCCCCCCCACCCGCACAGGGAGCGCATAGCGCTTCCGCACGGACGTCACACTGGGCGGGCCTTAATTGGCCCGCCCATGTAAAATGGCGCCGCACTTCCGATCGGGGGTGCCAATTGGAAGCATGCCCGCACGCGCCAGCCCATCAACCTCCCCCCCAACGGGGGGAAAATTCTGCCCTTTTTTTGTGTTTGAATTGTGTGGCTTCGTTCCTCCATAAAGTCAATTGTCCAAATAACAAAAAGTCCTCAACAAGTTAGACTGGGACATGATTTTGATTGCACTTCATTTATTGACAGATTCTGTACCTTCACTGATTAAAGAAGCCAATACTAAACTAGAATTGAATAAAAAATACTTCAATTTTGTCACACAAGTCATTAATGATTTTCTCTTGCCCTGTTAAGATGTGACCCCAGTTAGGTTTTAAGTCCTTTAAAACAGTTCTTTTCAAGTTTCACATATATGCTTATACTGCAGCAGAACATAATTCATTGCTGTCACTTCAAACTGGAATTTGGAAACATAGGGCGGAATTTTCTGTGCCCTTTGGCTTCAGGCGTGTTCAGCAGCGTGAGCGGACAATATGGCGAGAAGGCCAAAAATCAGTTTCATGACGTCGTTTGCAATCGTCCGCTCTGCCCGCTGATGGTGAGCTGTGTTTCCCGCAATCGGACATCGGGAATCTCATTGTAATACATCTGCATATCATTATAAGCCCAGCTCGCTGGAATCATCCCGCAGCCCCCCCAACGCTGGATCATCCGAGCACGTTGGCGTGATTGTAGGCCAACATGTTTCACAATTGTACATAAGTGACGTGCACCTGTCAAGCTGCATTTCGCGCGAGACTTCAAGGTTTGTTTGCCTACCTTGCTTCGAGCAGCACTCACAGTCATTAGTGCCAGGCTTCACAGACAGCACCGCATCACTTTTAAGGGGGCTCACGGGCAGGTTTCTACCTACCAGACCAGCCATAAGGCGGGGGTGGCTTTGCAACGGCTGCAGGGCTAGGACTTGCTTGGGAAAGGAAGAAAAGTGGCCTCAGGCAAGGGAAGAGGCTGCAGGATGAGGGCTGTACTGGGGAAGGGGGGTATCCCAGGGTGTGTGTGGGGGCACAAGTTGATCTGTGCAAGTGGCCTGAGAACTGAGGAGGCAGTCTCCAGAGGAAATGAGGCCAAATAGTGATGTGAGGGTGTGTGTGTGAGAGAGTGAGTGATGATGTCCCTTGAGCTGGCAGTGAGTGAGATGCCAGTGGATGTGTGATGGGCTTGTGAGTGGGTGAGTTGAGAGTGATGAGATGGTTGCCTTACCTTGGTGGCACAGATGAGATCATTCATCCTCTATCTGCATCGGATGGCCAACCTCTTCTGTGCAGCGTTGGCATTGATCACCACTGCCATCGCTTACCAAGCCAGAATGGTAATATTGCTGCCCCTCCTTCGGCCAGAGATGGGGTGGAGGACATCACGGGGGCATCAACAGCATCCGAAAGGCATTTGAGAGATGCATTTCCTCACCGGGGGCTGCAGTCTTCTTGCCTTTCAAGGCCATGTCTTCTTTGCAGCAGTCCTAGGCTAGAAGCACTGAGATGTGTGCAATTGGCTGCACTTTAAATGTGGCACCTGGTGTGAAGAAGCAGCGAGGTGACGGCGTGGCGGGCAAATGAGAGCCTGTCCGCCATCAAATTGGTGTTTCCCAGGAATGCATGATTAATGAGGCAGGAGTGGGATGATAAGGCGTGGAAAGCCGCCATTGTGGCTGGCAGGTAAAACGTCCTTTTACCACCCGCTATCACCCTTAGTGCAAATCTGGGATGATTCCGCCCATAAGCTCACAAATCAAATTTACCACATAACTAGAAACTGGGCCGTTTGGTTGTGACTGTCTATGTGCTCTGAAAGCTTCCAATATCTCAGTACTACTTTCTGGCTACAGGATAAAGTGGTACATAACAGAAGGAAGGAGATCAGAAACAGAGGAGGCTCTTTATCAGTGACAATAGGCCATGCTGAACATGGTGGAATGGGAATGTACCATGGTAACACTGGAGGCCTCCCTCAAAGCCCAGGTGAATACCATCCTTTTGTTACTATTCTGCCTCCTATTGGCCACGCAATTACGCTCACCAAGCACCATAACACATTTTAGTTATGTACATTCTGATTCAAGGGGTGATTTTCAACCACAATAGCATGTTCTGTTTCTATCGGTGTCCCTGAAGAAGTCAAGATCCCCAGCAGGGACATCTTCAAAAAGCATTTCACAGCATTACTGAATCTATCAGCACTGGGACATGCTACTTGGGGGATTTAGGTGAGTTGGAGGTAGGTGTACTAGCTGAATCACTGAGGGTGAATGAGCCACAGCAGATGGTGGACCCGAAGGAGGAGCATGAACCCAGGGATCTGGACTGCATGGGACCTGCGATTATGAGACAGATGCCATTTGAGCCTCATTTTCTGCAATCATAGGGAGAGTATCAAGCTATCTGTAAAACTTTGAAAGCAAGGAGGATCCTACTATCCAACTGTGGAGTTGTGGATGATTACTTATTGAAATTGCAGTCCAGCACGAAGCAACTTCAGCAGGATCTGCAGCAGTATAAGCAAATGAAAGGAAGGGAATCCACGATGGTACAGTTAGTATAAAGGTCAAGGTTGGGGAAGGTGCATTTGTCCACTGCATTGTGTGGTGAGATGACAGCTCCAAAAGAGCAAATCCATATGAGCCATTAGCAGTTGAAAAAAAAATCAAACAGCTTTGTGATTGCTGTGACCAGGAGCCAGTGCTAGTTGCAGCCATAGCAACCCTTGACTAATAACTGAAGCTGAGCCTTCTGTATTGTCAGCAACACAAACAAGATAATCTGGTGTAGAATACTTAAAACTGTCTAGTGCAGAAAATCACACAACTATCTACCTGAAGAAATCTCACTAAAGAAAAGTGCAGGTAAACCTTTAATTTTTAACTACATAGGAACATAAAATTAACAAATCTCACATTAGCAATGAAAGAAACACTTGTATTTAAAGCACCCAAGCATGTCTGTCAGTGCTTTATCTATAACACATTAATCTTAATTGACTGTTCTTATGTAGGAAAACATAACAGCAATCTTCCTCATTGCAACATAGCGATGAGTTAAATGACCAGTTAATCTGTATTTTGTACTGTTGGCATTGGTTGAGAAATGAATGTTGGCCAGGAAAACAGGGTAACTGCTTGCTCTGATTTGAATCATGCTATGGGATCTTTACTACCCAGCTGTAAGTCTGAAAGAGGCAGACAAGATCTCATTTAACATCTTAACTAAAAGATAAGAATACTGAATTGTCAAAGGTAATGCCACTGGACACCTGCTGGAACATTAGAAAGTCAGTACTCTACCAGAGTTTGTATTACTGCTGATTTGAGAAGGCAATTTGACTTCAATGTAGTAGTCGGTTCAGATTGTGAAATTCAACCCAAACCATGTTCTTTGGGCAATACTGAGTGATCAGGTATTAATGGCCTAAAGTTCTTTCCTGTCTTTGAGCTGTCAAAATTGAAAAAGGGAGTGGAGAGCAATTTGAATGAAAAATCTTTTGCAATAGTCACCTCACAATGTTAGTATTTATACATGGAGCCAATATGTATTGCAAACATTCCTGATCTGCAAATCCAATGCTTACAAGCCATTTCCACTCCGGTAAAAGTACTGTACTTTTGATTTTATAATCTTGTTAACCTGTAAATTGTTTTTACTCCTTACAATTTTGGCATCTTTTTGTTTTTAATCTTTTCAATGATTACATCATTTAGTCAATAACATGACATTAAATATATTTTAAAAATCTTGCATGCAGTATTACATATTTCCTCAGGAGTCCAACCCCTCCTATGTTTTTTCTTTTACCCATCCAGGACATCTCTCATATAGAAATATTTTCTCTGCGGTTGAAATGTTTATCTGTAGCCGACAAGCACCTTTGCTTGTGTTAAGGCTGCTAAGGCGAGCCCCTTGTTTTGAAGAACTCAAGTGGGAAAAATATGGAAGAGAGTTTATATTAGAGACCATACCACTAATTCGAGTTCCTTTCCTCCTCTACTAAAGGTATTCACACAGCTTAGTTTATTTACTGCAAGAGCTCATTCACAAAGAGATGTTGGCTGCCCTTTGATTCTTTTTCAAGTGGCCATTCTTCATCTGTGAGTCGGTTGGTAAGGCTATTCAGTAATGGGAAGGTGAGCCACACCAAATCATGTCCACCCTCAATGTTCCTTACATATTGTTTCCAGCAGGTTCATTGGACAACCATCAAAGCAGGAACCCGAGTGGTTTTCCTTTCCCTTTCCCTGTTTCAAGATTGTTCAAGACCAAGTGTAGCCTCCTGTTGCTACCCATCTGAGATCAGCAAACACTCAAGCACTGGCCAAGGATAAAACTTCAAACCCTTCTTGTCTGTCTGGCTCATTTCCAGGTTGCATTGTGCACTTAAAGGATTGTGCAGCAACAGAGGTTTTCTGATTCCCTGCCAAAGCAGGCTACTTGGCCCACCCCAAACTCAATATCTCAGGCAATGAATGGGAACTCACTGGCAGGGCCCCTGTACTTTTCAGAATTGTGCGCAACACAAATCAGGCATCTTGACATGGGTGAGGAAGCAGAAAATCTATCCTGGTTATGTATGTATTAAATTACATTACAGTTCTGGATTGGACCAATTCATTTCTTTGGAAATGTCAATCTATCTGTTCCATGGCTAAAACCCTGTGTTTTCACCTTTGAATAGGTTACTTTCATTTTCATACTATGCAAAAAATTTCTCCACAAATGTTAGATACAGATGTTAATAACATATCAAGAAGTTTATATATGGTTAAATGCCAATACACGATCCTAACCACTACTGCAGTGGTTTCCCACTTTAAATTTCAGCCAGCAACAAGCCACTGATACAGAACATTGAAAATTAAAAATGTAGGCCATCAGCAAGAAATGCATCAAATCAGGAAAAAATGAATGTGTATTATCAAGCTCGTTAGCTAACAATGACATTTTCCTTGCAAGTGCTATACCCAAAATGGCCAAAAGCAGTAAAACAAAGCAAATTACTGCTGGAAATCTGATCAAAACAAAAAATGTTGGAAATACTCAGCAGGACTGGCAGAATCTGTGGAGAGAGAAACAGAATTAATGTTTCAAACGTTAACTATTTATATTTCCACGTATGTTGCTAGACCTGCCGAGCATTTACAGCATTTCCTGTTTTTACTTCAAAAAGCAGTGTCCATTTTGAATATCTGATGAATAGTTTCAGCACATCCCTTGTGCTGAACATGCAAACTGAAGCCAAGCATGTACATTAAATTAATAAACATGAATTTTAGCAGCTTCTTAAATGAATCATATTGAAAGTGCTATCACTCTTTTCACATAAGTCATAATATTGGTGCAGAATCAGGTTATTTCTGTTTCAGGCCAGAAACAGGCTTGAATGCTGCCTACTAGGCTCTGGTGCACCCAATTTCATTATCACTGTGTTCATCTATTTATCAGGACTTAGTCAATGCAAACACATGCTTGCATCACTTAACTTAGTTCCAGTCCTATCCTCTAACAAAAGCAAGTTATGGTGATTAAAGCACAGATGGGTAGGAGTGAAAAATTATGTGACTTGCCATTTTCATACTCTTATTAGGCAAAACCTCCCTTCCCACTTGTTACAACTGGTCCCCGGGCAAAGTTCCCCAATTGGTTATGATCCCGGGTGAGAAGAAATGAACTGGCTCCCCTTCTTTATTCACCCTCGGATGGTCACAACAAGGTTAATTTAAAAGGGATTCCTTCCCTCATGGATACCTTTTCCCAGTCCAAATGTATTTAATTTTTTAGAAGGAACCAATTTAACCAGGCTTTCTTGAGTCAAAGAAAGAGTAATGTATTAGTTACTAAAAACCTGAGAAAAATAGCAAAAATGCAACACACATACACACAGATCAGAAATGAAAGTTGAGTCCAAAAATAAAAGTTTAAAAAAATATACAAATCAGTCTTTGGCTTGTCTATGAGGAGTGGATGATAAAATGTTGCGGCTGTTAAGTTGAGTGATTCTGGTAGAGCTGACTTTGGCAGTTGAGCAGTTAGTTTGGAGACACTTGGTTCTGCAGGTTAGCTGAAGGAACTGTTCTGCTTCCATCTTGACTGCGGCTTTGCTGAATTATCTCCAGCAACAGAGAGAGAGCGAGAGTGAGAGACTTTTACCTGCAAGTTGCAGGGATTCTGAGCTGATGTTCTTCTACTGTGACTGTCACAACACACACTAGCACACCAGAACTAGAACACACACATCAGGTTTGTAGCTGACTTTTTAACCCATTTCTTGTGTATTCCAGGAAGGGAGAAAAGAAACATGTCTTTTGTCCAGAATCTGCTTTCTTTCAACGCAGACCATTTCCACATTCTGAGGTACAACTCAACAGGAAACGGTTTCTGCTGAGATGCGGTAATCAGTCTGCATTTTCTCCGCATCCTCAGGAGATTAAAGTTTAGTTTTTGCATTGCATCTCTTCCTTTCAAATGTCACTGTCTGAAGTAGGCCTTGACACCTTTTTAGGTGTGATATTCCTCTCTGGGCTAGTCAGTCAAGTATAATCCACATAGGAATTTTCCAGAAAGCTGTTACTTTACATTCTCAGCCAGCTTTTGCTTGTATGTCACTTTAAAAAAAACCCACATGTCTCCCTTAAAAAGTTCAATGTGCCCATAAGTAATTCGAACTGCGATCCACTGTCGTGACACACTCAATCTTTTCCTTAATCACATTAAACCTAAAACAATTTTACTCAATCACATTGGAACAAAAACATTTGTTCTAGGATTCTCAGCTAGGCTCAGACTTATAGAAAGAAACTTTGAATAAGTGTTACTTTAAATTCTATGGTGATATGTCTCAGGGAATAAAATGATAGATGTTACCTTCACTTAATAGTAACTCCATTCACACCTTGGCTTCCACAAGCCTCGAGCTGCAAAGTGATCTCTAGAAGCATCGTTTTCATTGGTCACTGGCAATCATGTGACTATATTTTTATTTGATTGTTGGTACTTGTACCAGAATTTTGGAAGTTATTGCTTGTTTGTAGATGGTTTCTACAAAGAACTAATTCTTAAAGATTTAATTTAGTTTACTAATGTATAATTTTAAAAAAGACACATTTTATAACATTTTAGTACCAATTTATTTACTTTGACGGTCCAATTATGCATTACTTTGAAATCAGTTGAATCATTTTTACAGATTAAAATATTGAAATACAAGCTTAAAGGTTTGCATATATCTTGTACATTTACTTTTTTTAGTAGTGGTGCTTTAAAATATCCTGATAATTTTACTCTAATTTAATTATTTTTCACTGTGACAACACTGAGACCCGGCCATCTTCCACCATCTATAATATAGTAAACGTAGCCTATAATGCACATTACTTGTAAGCCACATTTATTTGTCATCATACTTAAACATATCCTGAGCACGAGCAACGCCACAGGAGATCATTTTATAAAACATGTTAGCATTGTCACATCAATTAGGATACTGGCGTCACAGAGTCAAAATATTGCTCAATGGGACGATTTTTAAAAGCCACGCTCATCCTATGTTGGTTTTATCTTCTGCTAAAATGTAAAATTACATATATTGCTCCATAATTGACATTTTGTAAAATGTAAGTAACAGTTTTAACCCAACATTAAAGTTTAATCCGAATGGAGCTCCCTGACAGCTGGCGGTGCCCAGCCTCGTCATGAAATGAAGATGGCGGATGTGGGCACGGTCTATCTGTCAGACTGGGAGCTCCGCGAAGCGGCCGGAAGTGCGGCCCGCGGCCTTGTTTACACGGCCGGTTAGTACGTGAGTGGAGGTTCGGCGGCGGCTTCTATCGTCCAGGCGCCGGGAGATGTGGCTTTGTTTTCGCTGTAAGTAAAGTCCGTCCAACGTCAGCTTTAGTGGTATTGCGGCCCGTTTCTAACTGGGCGGGTTTGCGGCCTGAGCCGATGTCCCGGACTCGGGGTGGGGGTCACGCTCACCATATCCAGGGTGGGGGGCCACTGTACCTGGAGGAAGGGGGCGTGGGGCGGAGTGCCACCCCCATCTCCTGGGGGACGAAGCAGGGGGCCACTCGCTGTGTCCCAGGGCCAGCTTTGAAAATCGCCAGAACAAAAATAAAAACTCAGCAGGTCTGACAGCATCTGCGGAGAGGAACACAGTTAACGTTTCGAATCCGAATGACCCTTCAACAGATCTAAGGAAAAATAGAAAAGAGGTGAAATATAAGCTGGTTTAAGGTGGGGGGGTGGGGGGGGTGGGACAAGTAGAGCTGGATAGAGGGCCAGTGATAGGTGGATATAGCCAAAATATGTCACAGACAAAAGGACAAAGAGGTGTTGAAGGTGGTGATATTATCTATGGAATGTGCTAATTAAGGGTAGAAAGCAGGACAAGCAAGGTACAGATAGCCCTAGTGGGGGTGGGGTGAAGGAATCAAAAAAGGCTAAAAGGTAGAGATAAAACAATGGATGGAAATACATTTGAAAATAATGGAAATAGGTGGGAAAAGAAAAATCTATATAAATTATTGGAAAAAGGGGGGGGTGGGGATGGAGGAGAGAGTTCATGATCTAAAATTGTTGAACTCAATATTCAGTCCGGAAGGCTGTAAAGTGCCTAGTCAGAAGATGAGGTGCTGTTCCTCCAGTTTGCGTTGAGCTTCACTGGAACAATGCAGCAAGCCAAGGACGGACATGTGGGCATGAGAGCAGAGTGGAGTGTTGAAATGGCAAGTGACAGGGAGGTCTGGGTACTGCTTGCAGACAGACCGAAGGTGTTCTGCAAAGCAGTCACACGGTCCGCGTTTGGTCTCTCCAATGTAGAGGAAACCGCATTGGGAGCAACGAATGCAGTAGACTAAATTGAGGGAAGTGCGAGTGAAATGCTGCTTTACTTGAAAGGAGTGTTGAAAATCGCCAGGCCCATGGAGAGAAATTGAGTCCTGGTGCTTATCCTCTTTCTGAGGCCCCATATCCACCCCTGTGCTCCCCCAACCCTCCACCTCAATTGGGCATGATATTTTTTCTCCTTTCAAAATTCACCAATCACAGAAAGGTACTCGTTAAATAACAACACCCATTGTTGGCATAAATGCAAAAACCTGCGGATGCTGGAAATCCAAATCAAAAATAAAAATACCTGGAAAAACTCAGCAGGTCTGGCAGCATCTGCAGAGAGGAATACAGTTAACGTTTCGAGTCCTTATGACTCTTCATCAGAACTAAATAAAAATGGAAGAGGTGAAATATAAGCTGGTTTGGTGGGGGAGGGGTGGGACAGGTAGAGCTGGATAGAGGGCCAATGATAGGTGGAGATTGCCAAAAGATGTCATAGACACAGGGACAAAGAGATGTTGAAGGTGGTGATATTATATAAGGAATGTGCTAATTAAGGGTAGAAAGCAGGACAAGCAAGGTACAGATAGCCCTAGTGGGGGTGGGGTGGGGTGAAGGGAAGGAATCGAAATAGGCTAAAAGGTAGAGATAAAACAATGGATGGAAATACATTTAAAAATAATGGAAATAGGTGGGGAAAAAAAAATCTATATAAATTATTGGGCAAAAAAGGGGGGGATCGGAAAGGGGTGGGGATGGAGGAGAGAGTTCATGATCTAAAATTGTTGAACTCAATATTCAGTCCAGAAGGCTGTAAAGTGCCTAGTCGGAAGATGAGGTGCTGTTCCTCCAGTTTGCGTTGAGTTTCACTGGAGGAACAACTGGAGTGAAGCTCAACGCAAACTGGAGGAACAGCACCTCATCTTCCGACTGGGTCCTTTACAGCCTTTCAGACTGAATATTGAATTCAACAATTTTAGATCATGAACTCTCTCCTCCATCCCCATCCCCTTTCCAATCCCCCCCTTCGCTGGTGAGAAGTGACTGAAGCATTCTGGGAGAAGTCACCGCAGCCACTGTGACTCAGGAGGGAATCGAGGAGGACCCACTGTCAATGAATGGAATAGCCCCAAACATTACATTGCTGTAGTGTTTCCATCCCTCCCTCCTCAAACCTAAAAAAGAGAGAGGAAGAGGCAGTGCCTTCAGGAGTGCTCCAGACCTATGAGGGACACTCTTCTGAAAGTGGATTTTAAAGAAAAAGTAGCTGATTGGTGAGTAAATCCTGGGAGCAGACTCGGAGGGAGGAGCACCGGAGCGGTGACATCGGGGCACAGAGTAACTGAAGCCAAAATTGAAAAAGTGACATCACAGGAAAGCTGTGACCTGATTGGTTGGTAGGAAATCTGCACCAAATTTGAAAAAAAAACACTGCAAAACTAATTAACTAAGTCGAGATGGCTGGGCAGGTGATGTGCTGTAGCTGTACGATATGGGAGCTGGCAGATCCCATTGTGAGTCGCAGTGACCACATCTGCAGCAAGTATTGGTTGCTGGAGGAACTCCGGCTCAGAATTAATGAGCTGGAGTCCGAGTTCCGGACGCTGCGGCACATCCGGGAGGGGGAGAGTTACCTGGATGCTTTGTTTCAGGAGGCGGTCACACCTGGTAGATTAAGTACCTCAAGTTCGGTCAGTGGTCAGGGTCAGCAGGGTGTGACTGCAAGTGAGGCAGGTAGAGGGATCCTGTGTTCAGGAACAGAGGAGCCTCAGCTCTTGACCTTGTCCAACAGGTACGAGGTACTTGCTCCCTGTGTGGATGAGCAACAGGGCTGTAGGGAGGATGAGCCAGCTGACCACAGCACCGTGGCACAGGAGGCCTTTCAAGAGGGGGGAGCAAAAAGACAAGTGGTAGTTGTAGGGGATTCTATAATTAAGGGAATTGACAGCATCCATTGTAAGCAGGATTGAGAGTCCCGCATGGTATGTTGCCTGCCCGGTGCCAAGGTGAGGGACATCTCTGACTGGCTTGAAAGGATATTGGAGAGGGAAGGGGAGGATCCAGTTGTTGTGGTCCATGTCGGGACAAATAACATAGGTAAGACTAGGAAAGAGGACCTGTTTGGGGATTATCAGGAACTAGGAACTAAATTAAAGAACAGGTCCTCAAGCGTTATAATCTCCGGATTACTACCCGAGCCACGTGCAAATTGGCATAGGGACACGAGAATAAGGGAAGAAAACACGTGGCTAAAGGAGTGGTGCAGGAAAGAGGGGTTCCATTTCATGGGGCACTGGCATCAGTATTGGAACAGGAGGGATCTGAACCGTTGGGACAGTCTCCACCTGAACCAATCTGGGACCAATGTTCTAGCGAAAAGGGTAGATAGGGTGGTCAACAGGACTTTAAACTAGAAAGTGGGGGGGGAGGGAAGGGTAAAACGCCAAGAAGCATGACTAATGGGAAACAAAGCAGCAGGTTAGCGTGTGGGGGTGTGGATTCAACTTCATGGAAAATCATGAAGGTTATTAAAGTCTCCAGAACACAAAATAGGACAGAGTGTTTGGAAAGGGCTAGGAATCTAACTTCAAGCACATCAGATAAAGGGACGACAATGAGAAAGGGGACAGGAAATACAGGACTGAAGGTGTTGTATCTGAATGCACCAGAATATGAAATAAGGTAAATGAGCTTGTGGTGCAGATTGAAATTGGCAGGTATGATGTGGTGGGCATCACGGAGACATGGCTGCAAGGGGATCAGGACTGGGAGCTAAATATCCAAGGATATAAATCCTATCAAAAAGATAGGCAGGTTGGCAGAGGGGGTGGGGTTACTTTGTTAGTAAGAAATGAAATTAAATCGATAGCAAGAAATGACGTAGGGTCAGATGATGTAGAATCTTTGTGGGTAGAGTTGAGGAACCGCAAAGGTAAAAAACCATAATGGGAGTTATGTACAGGCCTCCGAACAGTAGTCAGGATGTGGGGCACAAGATACACCAGGAGATAGAAAAGGCATGTAAGAAAGGCAAGGTTACAGTGATCATGGGGGATTTCAATATGCAGGTAGACTGGGAAAATCAGGTTGGTAGTGGATCCCAAGAAAAGGAATTTGTGGAATGTCTACGAGATGGCTTTTTGGAGCAGCTTGTGGTGGAGCCTACTAGGGAACAGGCAATTCTAGATTTAGTGATATGTAATGAGGCAGATTTGATAAGGGAGCTTAAGGTGAAGGAACCCTTAGGAGGAAGTGACCATAATATGATAGAATTTACCCTGCAATTTGAGAGGAAAAAGCTGGAATCAGATGTAACGGTATGACAGTTGAATAAAGGCAACTACAGAAGCATGAGGGAGGAGCTGGCCAGAATTGGGAGATGAGCTTAGCAGGAAAGACAGTGGAACAGCAATGGCAGGAGTTTCTGGGAGTAATTTGGGAGACACAGCAAAAATTCATCCCTAGGAAGAAGAAGCATACTAAAGGGAGGACGACGCAACCATGGCTGACAAGGGAAGTCAGGGACAGCATAAAAGCTAAAGAGAAAGCATACAATGCGGCGAAGAGCAGTGGGAAACCAGGGGATTGGGAAGCCTACAAAGACCAACAGAGGACAACTAAAAAATAAATAAGGAGGGAGAAGATTAAGTATGAGGGTAAACTAGCCAGTAATATAAAAGAAGATTGCAAGAGTTTTTTTAGATATATAAAGGGTAAGAGAGAGGCAAAAGTGGACATTGGGCTGCTGGAAAATGACGCTGGAGAAGTAGTAGTGGGGAACAAAGAAATGGCAGAGGAACTGAATAGGTACTTTGCGTCAGTCTTCACGGTGGAAGACACGAGTAACATCCCCAAAGTTCAAGAGAGTCGGGGGGCAGAGGTGAGTATGGTGGGCCATTACCAAGGAGAAGGTGCTAGGGAAACTGAAAGGTCTGAAGGTGGATAAATCACCTGTACCAGATGACACCCCAGAGTTCGGAAGGAGATAGCTGAAGAGATAGTGGAGGCGTTAGTGGTGATCTTTCAGGAATCACTGGAGTCAGGGAGGGTCCCAGAGGACTGGAAAATCGCTAATGTAACCCCCCTGTTTAAGAAGGGAGTGAGGCAAAAGACGGGAAATTACAGGCCGATTAGCCTGACCTCGGTCGTTGGTAAGTTTTTAGAGTCCATTATTAAGGATGAGATTTCAGAATACTTGGAAGTGCATGGTAAAATAGGGCAAAGTCAGCATGGTTTCATCAAGGGGAGGTCATGCCTGACAAATCTGTTAGAATTCTTTGAGGAGGTAACGAGTAGGTTAGACAAAGGAGAGCCAATGGATGTTATCTACTTGGACTTCCAGAATGCCTTTGACAGGGTGCCGCACAGGAGGCTGCTCAGTAAGATAAGAGCCCATGGTGTTAGAGGCAAGGTACTAGCGTGGATAGAAGATTGGCTGTCTGGCAGGAGGCAGAGAGTGGGGATAAGGGGGTCCTTCTCAAGATAGCGGCCGGTGACTAGTGGAGTTCCGCAGGTGTCAGTGTTGGGACCACAACTTTTCACTTTATACATTAATGATCTAGATGAAGGAACTGAGGGCATCCTGGCTAAGTTTGCAGATGATACAAAGATAGGTGGAGGGACAGGCAGTATTGAGGAGGCGGGAAGGCTGCAGAAGGATTTGGACAGGTTAGGAGAATGGGCAAAGAAGTGGCAGATGGAATACAACGTGGGCAAGTGTGAGGTCATGCACTTTGGTAGGAAGAATAGAGGCATAGACTATTTTCTAAATGGGGAGAGAATTCAGAAATCTGGAGTGCAAAGGGACTTGGGAGTCCTAGTCTAGGATTCTCTTAAGGTTAACTTGCAGGTTGAGTCGGTAGTTAGGAAGGCAAATGCAATATTGGCATTTATTTCAAGAGGACTAGAATATAAAAGCAGGGATGTGCTGCTGAGACTTTATAAGGCTTTGGTCAGACCACATTTAGAATATTGTGAGCAATTTTGGGCCCCGTATCTCAGGAACGATGTTCTGGCCCTGGAGAGGATCCAAAGGAGGTTCACGAGAACGATCCCAGGAATGAAAGGCTTAACGTATGAGGAACGTTTGAGGACTTTAGGTCTATACTCGATGGAGTTTAGAAGGATGAGGGGGGGATCTGATTGAAACTTACAGAATACTGAAAGGCCTGGATAGAGTGGACGTGGGGAAGATGTTTCCATTAGTAGGAGAGACTAGGTCCCGAGTGCACAGTCTCAGAGTAAAGGGAAGACCTTTTAGAACAGAGATGAGGAGAAACTTCTTTAGCCAGAGAGTGGTGAATCTATGGAATCCATTGCCACAGAAGGCTGTGGAGGCCAGGTCATTAAGACCGAGATAGATAGATTCTTGATTGGTAAGGGGATCAAAGGTTACGGGGAGAAGGCGGGAGAATGGGGTTGAGAAACTTATCAGTCATGATTGAATGGCGGAGCATACTCGATGGGCCGAATGGCCTCATTTCTGCTCCTATGTCTTATGGTCTAATTTATATAAATTTTTCTTTTCCCACCTATTTCCATTATTTTTAAATGTATTTCCATCCATTGTTTTATCTCTACCTTTTAGCCTATTTCGATCCCTTCCCTTCACCCCACCCCACCCCCACTAGGGCTATCGGTACCTTGCTTGTCCTGCTTTCTACCCTTAATTAGCACATTCCTTAGATAATATCACCACCTTCAACACCTCTTTGTCCTTTTGTCTATGACATCTTTTGGCTATCTCCACCAATCACTGGCCCTCTATACATCTCTATCTGTTCCCCCCCCCCCCCTTAAACCAGCTTATATTTCACCTCTTTTCTATTTTTACTTAGTTCTGTTGAAGAGTCATATGGACTCGAAACGTTAACTGTGTTCCTCTCTGCAGATGCTGCCAGACCTGCTGAGTTTTTCCAGGCACCCATTGTTGGCATCTGGTTACAAATCTCGCCTGGTAAATTTGCAGTATGGGTCATTAATATTAAGAGCAGCAATGATATAATGCATGCTTAGTTTGTGCATGCCCTATAGGTGATCCCACCAGGACTATTACACAAACCAGAGAGTACAAATTTTTCTTTAACAGCATCATGCAATATTGTTAACTTGACAGGAAAATATCCCATTAGTTATTTATAACGCTGTGCAGATGATAACACTGATTTCGGTGACTGCCTCAGCCCTCATTAACATGTTCTGCATATTGTACCGTATGAGCACGGTGACAGTCAATTCATATTTTGTGGGGTGGGGGTGTGGGGGGAAGATTCAATACTTGCAACCCAGATAGACTGCACAAGATCTTTTCTATTCTGTAGAAGAATTAGAGGGCTTTCCCCCCTGCTTGGGTGCATGATATTATTCAATATAATTACTTCATACAAGGAGTGTAATTGGATTCTATTTTATCAGGAATCTCACAGGTTAGAAAGATCAAATGACTCTTGAGCAACAAAGTGGAATGATTGGCCAACATAGGTCTTCACTGTCAGTGAGGAGCATTGGAGCCCTTGGGTGTCTCTGTGTGACACAACTGTTCAGAAGACAAAGACTGAATGGTTCAGAATTATATCTGTGTTTTCTTGATCAACAAGTCTGAAGACTCTGCTGATTGCTGCTTCTCACTGCAGTATATTTTCGGTAGCTACTATGCAGTATGACTTTATTATCATAATACTTAGCAATACATGATCTTCCTATACAATAGTAAAGGAAAAAGAATAGTTCTCCTATCTCACAATAACAGACTTTAGTGAATTAAATCAACAGATGGTGCCAGAAAGAGGAACTGAAAAGCAACTACCAATTGTAGCAGTAAAGGCCTATCATATATTGGTGTATATGCATGTGTTGATGAAGGGATGTTTGTAAACATCTGGTGTGAGAGAGCCTAGAACGTGCATGGACAATTACACTGACTAAATTGGCTGGTTTCTAAATTATGTCCCATTTACACTTGAGGGCTTCATTTGATGGTAAGAGTTTCATTAGGAAATTCTGAAGCTGTAGCACCCTGGCTTTGGTGCCTCTAACAGCAAAGTAATATGGCTTTCTAATGTTTTTCATCCTGGTTCTGTCTGCAGGATTTTGCATTGGTCAGTGCTACCCTGGATGAGCCTCCCTCCCAACATTGTGGAAAAACCTGGTTGGAATGATTAAACCAGAAGTATGTTTGCATTTTTGAATAACTGTACATAATCAATTTGGTTCTGTTCTTGAATCTGCTTCATTGTATAAATGGGATAATTTGGCCACAGGGAAAGACTTAGAACTGTGAAGAAGCAGCTTCCATTAGAGGGTGATTTCAAAGGTTTCTTGTACACTCTGAAAATAATTCTGTATTATAAAGGAGCTATTCATTATTTGACTACAGTAAGAGGCAGTTTCTGTTAGTGTCAATTTCAGCACTGAACTTGATGGATAAACTGAAAAGCATAAGTCTGAAAATACTATATACTGTGAGATTGTACATATTCATTTTCATCTCCACCTTATAGTCTACATAAGTAACTGGTTCCCAGAATTGCAAGCTTAATTTCAGCCTGTAGGAGCCCCTTTTGTTTAAATAATTAGCAGATCATACAGTTACACACACAAATTGAATATCACTCATTGGTAGTTCTGGCTGCAGGTTAGGGTGTGAAGGTCTGTATACCCAATTTTTGTTTTTGCACAAATTTTCCCTAAGGGATGAAGGCATCAGCACGACAAGGTACAGGGCTGTTAGCAAATGGCTGGCTACCCAAAAGTGTATGGCACTCCCAGGCTTTCACCCCAGTTATCATCTGGTCAACACCACCTAGGGTTGATGTGATGCTGATATTTGCCATAGTGAGCCTATATGGAGTGTGTTTTCTAAAATGCAGTTTGCTCCTTCTAGTTGCTGTCCAGTGGATGAAGTAGATTGGCAGGTTACTGATCATCTACTCGGTTTGTGGCCCCGTATTGCTTTGCTGTATTATCTGAGACCCCTGCAATTGCTGGCAGTTCTTCTGTGCTCGCTGCCTGTTCCTCTATTACAGTAAGGTTTACCAGATGTAGAAAAACTCACTGCTCCTTTTTGCCAAATTGGGCAACAGCACATCTGCTTCACCAACCAAGCCCTATTTTGTGCCTCCACTTCAGGATTTTCCTTGCTTTTATGTACACATGGCGCCACCCCCTCCCTCCCCAGCCCTCCACCCCAACACAGACCTGTTTAGCTTTTAGTGGACACATTCTTTTAAATTTGAACTGCAACCATTTAAAGGCAGAAAGCTCACAAGATTTGCTGCCCCACCATTATTGCATGCTTTGTGCAAGGTCCAGGCTGTGTCCTGGGCATAATAACTTAAATATTATTAATGAACTAGCGTCACAACGATTTGGCAAAACCATTTATTTGTTCTCCTAGTGTCCTCATTGGGCATCATGCTGTGATTTTGCTGACATGTGTGGGGTCTACAACATCAGCTGGGTAAATATAGGGTTATTATTCATTCCTATGTTGATTTTTCTTTTTGCAGTACTTTTCTTGGCTGTGCTATCTTTTTCTAACTTATTCTTTCTCAGTTTTTGTTCCTTTTCTTCTTGCTCTGTTCCTCTGGGTGTTTTCATAATTTTCTTCTAATTCCTCATTTTCCTTTTTTCACCTACCTCCCTTATTTTTATTTTGCACTCTGCTGTCCCAAATCCCTTGATATGAAATCGTTACAGTTGATGGGAGATTGATTATTGCACCTAACCCGTATCTAATTTCACAAAATAACTGATGCTTTTCATTCCTTAATAAGTGTCCCTCCAGTCTATTTCTCTGTCCAACTCGGCCAATTACTAAGATGCAAAGTAACCAGAGGATGGAAAATATTTCTTCCCCCGCCCCCTACCCTGTCTCAGCCTTTGAGCCTATGTAGTGCCTTGGGATGTCTTTCTATGTTAAAAGTGCTAAATAAATGCAAGTTATATATCCCAGGAGCATTCATTCCTTAACTTGTTGTGAAAGGAAAAGCAGGATGCAGCATTCGCTTACTTATACAGGAAAGGCAAATTCATTGAGTTGGAGCAAACAATATTGGAGCGTGAGCAGGAGAGAGATGCGTTGAATTGGAACCCACGGAAATTTTGTTTCCTTTTCCTGTCTATATTAGGGTCAAAAATCTTGATAGGTAACATCCCAGTGGGGATGGAAGTACTGGGCAAAGATTGAAAAATGCAAGTAGTTTTACTGTCTTGCATAAAGGTAGATGTGATAACCAACATGTTAAAACTGGTGTGAATCTAAGTTATTTTGAAGATTTATGTTCACCATGCTCTACCAAAAGTTAGAAGTATAGTATCTGTTTGGTGTGGTCCTTTCTGTGCATGGCTGCTTCCTACCTGTGAAGGTGGAGCGCCATTAGGTTTCATTGGTGAGCATCAATCCGTATCTAATTATTTGGTTCGATCATGAGTTTTTCTGTATGTTTTTATTCTTGTTGCATGAGTGGTTTTGTTACCTCTGGGGTATCATTCGCTTTTGCAGTGGGGACTGAACTGGCTATTAAACTGTATGTGGCAAACAACTTTTGTTAATTAGAAACAAAACAAATGTGATGTTGTTCCTGACAAGCAATGAAAAGAAGTACAATAAATCAACTCTTTTCCTGTTAGAACATATTGTTACCAGATGGTGCAGGACAGTATCCTGGAGCTGGGGATTCTTGCAGTATTTTACAGGGGAAGTAAGTAAAAGTTGGGAAATAGTAGATGATGTGGGAAAAAAATGGGAATACTATAGTTAATAAAAAGGGAATACTAAGGTTAACACTAAAGAACACTGAAGTTCATGGGATGAGGAGTTTATAAGCCTGGATGAAACTTTTCAGATATTTGGTCATGCACTGTAAGTTGATTCTAGCTAAGATATTTTACATTTGCTTAGGAATATGTTCCGTGACAGTCACATGTTAAGGAGGCTCACATGATTCAAACTGGGGCTATTCAATGTCATTTGGTTGCCCCTCTTACTGCCATAATTGTGCACCAGGGCTTGCTGTGGATAATTTAAATATTGGAATAACAAAAAAAAGGATGTATAGGAGGTAATAGACTCAAGCAGTAGCTTTACACTTGAGTAATATTGATTGCAATGCATGTAAGTATCTGGAGTACAGCTCATATTTGAGTGAGGAAAGCTGTGTAACTCATGAGGGAGTTATCGAATGGTAAATGATTTTTTTCTGCATGTAAAATTTATGTCAGAACCATTTATAACTTCAACGTTATTGCACAGTTTCTTTAGCTACTGTGCATCTAAGCTTCGTTGTTTAAGTATTTTGATATTGACTCAGTAAATTTGTGTGTAGGAGTAAATTTCAAGCCTGTGATCGAGTATTTTAAAAATGGTGCCCACTCAGTGTTCTACCTATACCACTTTTGAGAATCAGCTGTGGCTCAGAGAAGCATGTTTGAGTCAGAAGGTTGTGGGTCCAAATCCTATTTCTGAGACTTGGACACAGAAATCTTGGCCTATCCTCCAGTACAATACAGAGGGAGTGCTGCACAACAGAGGTTAAAATCTTTCGGATGGGACATTAAGCAGAGGTCTTCTATAACAAGTGGATATAAAAGATCCCACAGCACTATTTCAAAGAATGGGAATTAACCTGTGTGTCCCTTGATCAACATCATGAAAAATGAATTATCTGGTCATTGTTACATTTCTGTTTGTGGGACATTGTTGTGAGCATTTTTTTCATTACAACAGTGGTAAACTTGAAATAATACTTTATTGGCTGTAAAGCACTTTGGGACCTCCTGAGATCACGAAAGGCTCTATGTAAATGTAAGTCTTTAGTTTTTTTTTAATGGAGAGGGGATAGTGGAGAGGGGTTCAAGTGATATTTGTGCAGTTACCCTGTAGCTATCAGGAAAGTCCTTTTTCAGTTCATAGAACTAAATGAAAGAATACTACTTAAAAACTAGGTGTGAGTGGATATTAAATTAGAAATAGAACATCATTGTTAATTTGTTTCTAATCTTTTATGGAAAGCCTGGTGCAAGCATGCATGTTTATCTTAGCGAATGATTTGTGCGTTTATTGAGAATAAAATGTATTTCTTTTCAGAGTGTAAACTTTACGTTGTCTTTGCTAAGTGAAAATTATCTGCAGATCAACTTCAGTTTAAGTTCCTGCTAGCCTATTATATTACTTTAAAATTCTGTTTTCAAATTCTTTGTGTACTTTTTGACCATGACTCAGGCATCACTCCCTGGCTTTACTCAGTTAACATTCAGAACTTCTTCATTTCCTATCATTAATCAAGGTCAGAAGAATAGATTTCACACCTAGGTTACACCAAACACTGGTTCTTAGTTCAGATTTATTTCTTCTCCGATATTTGAAGTGTGTTAGTTTGAGTGACATGCAAGACTGGTCACCACAGCTGGGCAAGCAGGCTATATCAAATAGATTTTTTTTGCCAGTTCTGAAGTTAAATAGTGCAAATGTGATATATCAATTAATACTGTCCCACTTGTGAAATGAAGTGAGACTAAGGGCAGAATTTTCTGCCTGTTGGGCAGGCGGGCCCAACCCAATCTCCAGCAGGTGGGGAGCCGATCCCCGCAGGAGAAGCGGGCCCCGTCGCCATTTTACGTGGGCGGGCCAATTAAGGCCCGCCCAGCGTGATGTCCAGCGGGAAGCACTATGCGCTTCCTGTGCGGGTGGGGGGCGGTTCCCCAAAAGTGAGAGAGCGCTCTTTTGCACATGCGCACGGAAGAGCACACATCTCCCTGAGGCTAAGTGCTGCTTAAGTGCAGGGAGATCGCTGACACTTTTAAAAATATTAAAAATAGAAAAAAAAATTCCTTAACGTGTCCCCCTCAGCATGAGATAGGACATGTTCATAACTTACATAATAAGTTTATTAAACATTTTTAAACCCTACATAAAACCTCATCCCACCGGTGGATGAGGTTTCATGTTTTTTCTATTGCCCGCTGGGGCTCTTGGCCTGCCCGCCGGGCATGTCCTTTAATTATATAGTTGATCCTGTCAATGGCCTCAATTGGCCATTGACAGGTCGGCGGGCCTGCAGCTGATTTTGCTGCACCCCCGCCTTCCTGAAAATTTAAATGGGCCGGGATGACGTCGGGGGTTTCCCCTGAAGTCATCCTGCGTCATTTTACGTGTGGGCGAGCGGGCCCCGCCCCCTGCTCGATGACAGCAAAATTCTGCCCTAAGTAAAATTATTTCCATGTGCAACCTCAGGCAAAAAAAATGGCATTCCCAATTGTAAGAGTCACCACCTCATGGTAAGTTTGGCAAATTAAAAAATATACTACTATGTAAACCATCAAGTATCATAAAACCCTCAATTGACTTGGTCCTTACAATTGCTTCCAGATATCCGTTGTTTTATTTAGAATCAATCAATTTCTGAAGCTATTATTGTTGCAAATGTGTATGTTGTGAATGATAATATGTAGGCAGCACTGACCTATTAGTTTGCTGCATAAAGGTATCCACACATGGGCATTAATATTTGGATACTTGTCATTTGGATTGGAAGAGTCATCTTTAGTGAAAGGTGTTTCTTGAAACCCCAAATTGGAATTACTTCAGCTATAATAAATGTGGTTGCTTTTTGCAGTTCACAGATTAACATCAGAAAATCCTAAAATCAAGACAATATGGAATCTGGGACTGTACAGAGCATGAATCCAGCTGCCCCTGAGGAATCTGCTGGTGTGGTGGGATTAGATGAACCAAAAAAGATGACCAGGGAGGATTGGAGAAAGAAGAAAGAATTAGAAGAGCAGAGAAAGCTTGGCAATGCGCCAGCAGAAGTTGATGAAGAAGGAAAGTGAGTACCACTTCAATGTTAAACCTTTACTTTTTATTTGGTCAGCTGATTGGCTCCCTGGGGGAGAGAAACACTGGAGAATTGGAGATGGAGAGTGTTTGAAAACTGGATGTTAATGATATGGTTGACAACTGCTCTATCTGTTTACATGCCTCGACCACTACGATGTGAACTCTTCTTATTCAATGCTTTGTGTAAAGTTGCATTATTGGTGCTTCACTACCCAACATTGCTAAGCACATAGAATTCTTTTATTTTTAAAGAACAAACTATTCATAGTACTTGGAGTTGTTGAATTTTGGTAATCATTTAAAATGGTAATGTCATTCTGAATTTTTTTTTTAGTAACCCATTATTCAAATAATTATGTATTTGGCTTTGTTTAGTTGTAGTATACCTGCAAGTTGATATATGTGCTGATAACTGATATTTAATAAATTATTTAATAAAAATGTCTGTCTCACATTCCTGAAAGCCTGAACTTAGACCTGTTGAATTATTTTATTACTGATAACAGATGTTCAATGGCATTGCTCATGGTGAGTCGGATATTTTATATAGGTGTGTTCTTGGAAGTAGTGTTATCAGTGGCATTGTGATCTGCTGCTGACTTGACTCGGGATTTGGAAGCTTCAGAAGTGAAGTCCAAGGGTTCCAGGAATATTGGAGAAGGAAGCTTTAGGAACATTGGGGCATTTTTGGGATTCTTGGATCACTGGGAAATGGATTTTGGGACCTGTGACGAAGTTCTCAAATCCTGGGTTTATTTATGGGATCAGGCAGTACCGGAAGATTGTGAGCAGAACAAGTCTGAGGTGGGAGGCCTAGTAGAATTATGAAAGGAGATTCTGACCATTGGGATTGCTGGCATCTGGCAATATTGAAGGTAGTAGGGTCTAATGCCCTTGTCAGATTGGGGCCCAAATGACTGTACCATTTGTCCCTTTTGAACCATCAGGCGCCTCTGTCCACATCTTCCAGAATGTCAGCTACCATCAGCGTTTTCCCATTGCGGGCAGTTCCTATTTTTATATTCTTGCCTTAAAGCATTCATGTGTAGATTTCTGCTTTCTTAATGGATGGGAAATCATGGACTGGAGAGTGCATTTTCCTGATATCTATTCCTAGCATACACAAGGAGCACATTATTAGTGAGTCTGCCGACTGTTTTTAGTAGATATAAATTGCTATAAATAAATGAGTACTGAATAAGTTGTTCAAAGTTCATTGCTTATTGTTTTACAACTTTTTTTCCATAAAAATTCTGTATACTTCAAAAATGATTTCAGATTTTTAAATTGAACATATACAACCATTTCAGATTTTTAAATTGAACATATACAACCAAATGTAGAAATAGACTTAAAGTTATCGCCGTGCTATTTAGGCACTACTGCCTCACTTAGAAACTCTTATTGGTCCCCTCGTTGTCTTTGTTTTTTGTGAGGCATTCATAACAGGAAAGCACTGTACAGTTGTAATCTATTTAAATATGTTCATCACCTACCTGTAAGAAAAATGTTGAATTCGGTCTACAGCAAAGAAATTCTCAAATTCTCACTTCACATGTTTGCACCAATTTCATGCTGGGAATTCAGCAAACTGCTAAAGTTCAAAATGCCAGATGTGGTTGAAAGCTATCAGAGGAATCATTGAAACCCAGGCTTATGGCTGATGCTCCAGTATTCAAGGCAAACTTTAAAGATACCATGATAATTCAGTAGGTACATTTAATCAATTGGGAATTTTTTTTTGTTTTGTTTAAATCCTACATTAGGGTATGAGAAATTTCAGTTATTAAGGAAATATAAGTAAGTAATTTTTAGAAAGCATTTTGCACAATTTGTAGGTGCACTGTCCCAAATTGCACAATCACAGGATGATTTACTCGCTATAAAAGAGTAGCAATTGTGTGACACACAGCTTGACATGATTAACTTGGAAAATGTCTATTGCAGAGCTGTCTACAGGATTAACAGAGACATGTGGTACTTATACAGAGTTTTCAATGAAACACCACCCCAAGTACTGAATTCCATTATGGACATAGTTATGTTGTTAAATAGATTACAAACCAGAGATCATATTGTCCAAGAGAATAGGCTTTAATATCACAATGAACATTCCAGCTATCCGACATTTTAATCAGGGTAACAAGTGGCGGAATGCTCATCGTGAGCATTCATAGATGACAAAAATGGTTCAATTTTTTTTTTATTGGAATGTCAGTTTAAACATTGGTTGGCAAAAGCTCAAGCCACAAATTTAAAACAAAATGTGAACTATCAAAATTTAAACTAACCTTTTGTTTTCACTTGCAACCGACAGAGACATCAACCCACACATTCCTCAGTATATATCATCAGTTCCGTGGTACATTGATCCCTCCAAAAGACCTACTCTCAAACACCAAAGGCCGCAACTTGAGAAGGAGCGAAAGTTCAATTTAATCGGAGACTGGTACAAGAAAGGTGTACAGGAGGTATGTGGAGTTTCAATTTGTTTCCATTGAGATTTTTAATTTTATTATTTTTTTAAAAAGTGAATAAGTTTCAAAAAGCACAAAAAATATAGAGGACTATCGAGCTTACGGTTTTCTAAGGAAGTGTAGCGGTTGTGGTTCAAGGTAAGTTATTTGTATGACCTGATTGTGGAGTATTTTTCGGGGGGGAAAAAATCAAAGGGAGAATCTTTGACTGTCTGACAGTTACAGTGGTAGAGAAGAGGAATCCAAGATCGTAAATGCAATTTGCCTAGTTTATGTCATTCAAAATATTTCAAGTTACAGACTAGGCCAGTGAAGGTGGAGGAGTTTGGAATATTAGTGATTTATGATTCAGTATCCATACTTTCTAACTATGTAAGACTAATTCTGGTTTAATTTTACACATGACCCAAGGAACCCAAGAAATGTGATGCCAACTTCTACAGACTCCAAATCTTGTTTTTATAACTCGAGTGTCAGTTAATTACATTTTAGCAATGCTAAAGTGGTAGTATGTACGCAGCCTGTAAACTTTCAACAAAGTTTAATTGTAGATTGGGATTTTTTTTTTCTTTAATTAGGCTAAATCTGTTGTAAACCTAGATTTTCAGTTGCACTAACCTAGGTTTCAGATTTGCAAATCTATCTTGGTCTGAAGAAAAGCTTGATGCTCTATGTATGACAGAACTTAAAATAGATATAACTCAAAAACAATCTTGGTAAAGCACTGGCAGTTATTTGTCATTAACGAATAAAAGTAGTATTTGAAGACAATGCAGCAACCAGATCATAGTGCATAATCATATTTGGTTGATGTAGCATTCAAATGGACTTTCTCTTCCCTTTACAGAATTACAGTTCATCAGCAGAAAACTTTAATATATAAAGAATACAATTAATTGTTAATTAATTATAATATTTTGCAGAAAGTATGTTGGCCAACTAAGTTATTCTTAAGTATTATTTCAAGCTGATGTAACAAATTTACACTGCAGTGATGTGGCCAAATAACTTATTGTGTCTCAGCATAAGCTGAACTGGACAGCCCTATCTGTTAAGGGGAGAATCATATCCTATTTCGTTAATCGTGTTTTGATCTGAATTCAATCTTAAAGTGCTATAAATGAGCATTTGAAATGTCAAGGGACAAAAGCTTCTTGTTGATATTGTCTGCTCTCTTACTCAGGGTTCTGTTGTTACCAAGTACAGGAGAGGTGCATGCGAAAACTGTGGAGCAATAACACATGTGAAAAAGGATTGTATGGAAGTAAGTGATTGTCAATTTCAAGGAGTGTTTTTTTTTTGTTGCACCTTTGTGTAAGTTATTTTCATGGGCCCCTTCTCCCAGTATTGCTTTGGAACAGGTACATCAGAAGAGAAATGATTTATTTAGGTATGTATCTAGAGAGGTACACCGTTACAGAAATAACCTTTTTACATTTGTTGCCTTAAGCTATGAAAAACATGGTGGCATCTCTGAGTGACTTTGGAAATAAGCTGCTTAGCATTTGTGACATCACTGAACATGGGGGAAATGCATAAGGATATTTTGAAAATCTAATCTAATTTATACAGGAGGGTTTATTTGCATGAAGTACCACATCAACTAAGCTAATTTTGCTACAAAAATTGTAAGGGGCAAATATATTAATAAATTTTAGCTTGGCAGTTCTGTTAAAATATTTCTAAGTTATCAGATTTAAAAGTATAGAAAATTCTACGTAAAGTGAGTCCTTTAATCTGTTGCAGGATATAGCATCACAAAAATTATGCATTACAGATTTGAATTTCCTGTCAGAACTGGAACCTTTTGGGTCCCCACCCTTCCAAACCCATCTGGTAACATACCACTTTCGTTTCTAACCATGTCCTGAAGCAATTCAATTCATTTTGATAGAATCATAGAATGGTTACAGCATAGGAGGAGGCCATATGGCCATTTGTGTCCATGAACAGGAGCAAATTAGCCAGCCCTTTCCTAGTAGCTCTTTAATTGTTTTCTCTTCAGGAACTTATCCAGTCCCCTTTTGAAAGCCATGACTGAATCTGTCTCCACCACACTCTCAGGCAGTGCATTCCAGAGCCTAAGCAATTGCTGCATAGAAAAGTTTTTCCTCATGTCACTGTAGGTTCTTTTCCAATTCATCTTATATCAGTGTCATCTGGTTCTTGATTATTCCACCAAAGCTAACAGTTTCTCTCTATCTGCTCTGTCCAAACCCCTCATGATTTTGACTACCTCTATCAAATCTCTCAACATTCTCTCATGTAAGGAGAACAGCCCCAGTTTCCCCTATCTATCCACATAACTAGAACTGTTCTTGTAAATCTTATCTGCACCGTCTCTAAAGCCTTCACATTCTTCGTAAAGTGTGGTGCTCAGAATTGGAAACAGCACTCCACTGAGGCTGAACCAGTGTTTTATAAAGGTTCACCACAACCTCTTTGCCGCTATTATAAAACCCGAGATTCCATATGCCTTTTTAACCAGTTTCTCAACCAACTATGCCACCTTCATCAATTTGTGCACATATACTACCAGGCCTCCGTTCCTGCACCCTCTATTTTATACTGTCCTCATTCTTGCTACCAAAATGTGTCACTTCACACTTCTCTGCATTAAATTTAATCTGCCAGGTACCTGTGCATTCCACCAGTCTGCCCTTTGTCTTCTTGAAGTCTTAACCTTTATCCTCCTCAATACTTCCAAGTTTTGTATCATCTCCAAATTTTGAAATTATACCCTGTACACCCTCCCTGTAGA
The DNA here is from genome assembly GCF_964194155.1 of Cetorhinus maximus. Taxonomy (NCBI): domain Eukaryota; kingdom Metazoa; phylum Chordata; class Chondrichthyes; order Lamniformes; family Cetorhinidae; genus Cetorhinus; species Cetorhinus maximus. Next base: position 71,317,997 of record NC_135888.1, read on the forward strand.
CCCTGACACCACACAAGACAAAGCAGTCCGCTTGATTAGCACCCTATCCACAAACATTCACTCCCTCCACTGTCGACGCACAGTAGCAGCAGTGTCAATCATCTACAAGATGCACTGCAGAAGCTCACCTTAGACAGCACTTCCAAACCCATGACCACCACCATCTAGAAGGACAAGTGCAGCAGATACATGGGAACACCATCACCTGGAAATTCCCCTCCAAACCACTCACCATCCTGACTCAGAAATATATTGTCGTTCCTTCACTGTCACTGGGTCTAAATCCTGGAATTCCCTCCCTAATAGCACTGTGGGTGTACCTACAGCGCATGCACTGTAGCGGTTCAAGAAGGCAGCTCACCATCACCTTCTCAAGGGCAATTAGGAATGGGCAATAAATGCTGGCCCAGCCAGCGATGCCCACATCCCTTGAATGAACAAAATAAAGTATAAATCATTAATATGGATAAAAGCAGTGAACCTAGTACTGGCCCCTGAAGAACCCCTCTATTGCCTTCCTCCAGTCCGAAAGCCATCTATTTATCACTACTCATTTCCTGTCACTCAGCCAATTTTGTATCAATGCTGCCACTGTTCCTTTTGTTCCATGAGCTTCAACTTTTTGCCAGTCCATGTACACCACATCAACCATCTCTGTTACCTCATCAAAAAAACTCAATCAAGTCTGTGAAATATATTTGCTTTTAACAAATTTGTGTTGGCTTTCCTTTATTAATCCACACTTTTCCAAGTGACTATTAATTTTGTCCCAGATTATTGTTTCTTAAAGCTTTCCCACCTTCACGGTTAAATTGCCTGTAGTTGCTGGGTTTATCTTTTCACCCTTTTTGAACAAGAATGTAACATTTGCAATTCTCCAGTTCTCTGGCACTACCCTGGCCTCTAAGGTGGATTGGAAATTATGGTGAGTGCCTCTGCAATTTCCTCCCGTACTTCCCACAGTATCCTTGGATGCATCCATCCACTCCTGGTGACTTAATAACTTCTAAATACAGCTAGCCTTTCTAATACCTCTATCAATTTTAGCCCATCCAGTGTCTCAACTACCTCCTGTTTCACTGACTTCAGCATCTTCCTTGGTAAAGGCAGATGCAAAATACTCATTTAGTATCTCAGCCAAGCTGACTGCTTTCATGTGTCAATCCTTTTTTGGCCCCTGATTTGTTCCCACCCCTAATCTTACTACCCTTTGTTATAATCTCGAGGGAGACCATTAACTTTTTTGAATGAAAAATTCAACCTTCAGTTTTTAATTGAAAGAATCACACCACAAGATTTCAGTTTTAAACAAAAACTTTTACTGTACAAGAATTAAGCAAGGATTTGTAACTTTGTTTCGTAAACCCTTATTAACTGAGTCCGAAAATCTCTATAGAACACTCCCAGTTCTATTTTATTTCTACCTGGGAGCTCCCATAAACATTATAGAATCTTTAAGGCTCCTTCGTTCCTCGTGAGCCCAAACCAAGGTGTACCACAGCTCTTAGGAATTCACTTTAATTCTCCTCAGTTTCCTAGGCTTGCACGTAGCCTTCCAGAGCACATTCCCTTTCTCTCTGTGGGGATTCCACTACTGATCTCTTCCACTAGCTTCCCAGGCAGATCTGATCATTTTAATTCCTCATGTAGATGGACTTTTCATTCTGAACATGGGCCCCACTCACAATTCCTGCTTAGCGACTCTACATCAGGAACATCTCTGACTCCCAATGGTCTCTATGTCCCTTGTTCTGGCTGCCAGCAGTTACACCACTGACTTCTCAGTCTTCCAAGCTGATTAACTGTCTCTGTGAGAAAACACACAGACCCAAAACAAAAGACTGCCTTCCTGCAATCGATCTTGTAGCAATGTGGCACACCTGGGTTGCAGCAGTTAGAGATTTGAACTAATTACCTCATTTTAAATCTGTCCTTTGACCTGAAAAGTATATGGATACTTTAAGATCTTCCCTTGTTTACCCTTTGCATTCAAATCTTTCTTTGGTCTGGGACCCACATGAATAATTTATATTTCTTATGAAGTCGACTGTAGACATCTTGTCTCTACCAAGACTCAGAAAGGGGTTACCCAATGTTCAACATATTCACATGTCTAACTCTGACCTTATTACGTACACAAGGAAGGTTCTTTTTTGTCTAAATACTTTGGGTGATCTGGCAACTTTAGAATTCCAGAGTTTCAATTTCTCAAACTACAAGCTATATTCCTACAACATATGAATTATGAAATTACATATTCATCTTGTACTACTTATATGCTTATAGAAGACTCCTGGATTCCTTTTATGTTAGGTGCCGGTGTCTTCTCTTTCTCTCTCTTTGCCTCTCTTATTTCATTTTTCACTTCACCTCTGAACTTTCTGAAATCAGCCTGGTTCTCACTTGTATAATCAACCTTACATTTGTCATACACGCCCTTTTTCTGCTTCCTCCTACTCTTTATCTCTTTCATCATCCAGGGAATTCTAGCTTTGTTTGGCTTACCTTTTCCCCCTCAGGAATGCATCTCACTGTACCCAAACCATCTCTCTAAAGGCAGCCATTGTTCTGTTACAATTTTGCCTGCAAATCTTTGATTCCAATTTACCTGGGCCAGATCTGTTCTCCCTCCACCTCACCCCACTGAAATTGCTGCTCCTCCTCCAATTAATTATTTTTTACTCTAGTTTGTTCCTTGTCCTTTCCATTGCTAACCTGAATCTTATGATACAATGATCACTGTTCCCTAAATGAACCCTTACTGATGCTTGATTCACTTCACCCACCTCATTCCATAGAAGCAGATCCTGTAATGCCTCCTTCCTTGTAGGGCCAGAAATGTACTGATCAAGAAAATTCTTCTGAATGCACATCAAACATCCTTTCCACTCTCTGCCCTTTACGGTATTGCTACCCCAGTCTATATTAAGGTAATTAAAGTCCCTCATTATCACTACTCTATAGATTTTACAATTTCCTTGCAGATTTGCTCCTCTATATCTTTGCCACAAATTGGTGGCCTACAGAATGCAGCCAGTAGTGTAATGGTACCTCTGATGTTTCTTAATGCTTACCAAGTCGATATTGTTCTTGACCCTCTAGGGAATCCTCTTTCTCTAGCAGTCTTAGATTAACTCCCAGGCTATCTGGCTAATCTAAAGCTGTCAGTGATTAAAACAAATCAAAGCTCTCCAAGAAGTACTTGGCATCAGTGTGGTTGCAAATGTGAAGTGAGATATTACATTGCTCAGTGTAAGTTCAAGGCAAATACACTCCATAACTAGGTACAGACTTTTAAAAAAAAACTTCTTTTATGCTTTCTACTCCCCTCTCGTTTCTACCCACCTCTTTGACCCCTGCAACTAATTTTTAACTACACACAAGAGTGTTGGACCAAATTGAATTTTCTAGCTTAGGTGCCTCCCAGCAGGCTCTATCAGGTCTAGATACCCTCTCCAAGATTTTCACTGGGCCTTATAGAGTTAATGTGAAGATCTGAAATAAAGGTTTTTCATGACGGGAATTGGTAGAAAAGAACAAAATGAAAATATAAATATTTGCTACCAATTTGGATGACTTGTTAGAATAATGGTGTAGAGAACTTTATATTACATACTTGCAGATGCTTTCCTTAAGCTGCATTTTGTACTGTGTTCTCATTGATGTTTCATGTGTTTTTTGAGTAGAGACCTAGAAAGGTGGGGGCAAAGTTTACAGGTGTCAACATTGCTCCAGATGAACACATGCAGCCAACATTTTCATTTGACTATGATGGAAAGCGCGATCGTTGGAATGGTTATGATTCGGAGGATCATATGAGGATTGTGGAGGAATATTCAAAAGTAGATTTGGTATGTGATAGAATATCTCTGTTTAGCCCAGTGGAAGAGTAAATGTGTAAGGAGGCATTTCAATGGCTTAGAACTGTAATCTTTCTTTTTAAAAATGGTTAGTTACAGAGCTACCAATTAGTTTGTTGTAGTGAGTATTATAGACATGCATGTTGCACCTGGTAGTGAGCAACTTATTTTTATCCATCCAGGTCTCTTGTTTTGTTTAAACTGTGCTGCCGCAATGTTCTCTTTGTTTAATTCTAAAATAGAGTTTTCGAAAATATTGTATATGACGTTAATTTGCTATTTTTTTTAGTTCAGTCATCTCTGAGAGTGTGACCGACTACAGGTTGTTGTATAGCAACATCAGGAATTAAAGAGATCTGGGGGCACTCTTTATTTTAAATTCTGGGTTATTTTGGGAAGTATTGTTTAATTTAAGGAAATTATGGATGGCTTCAGTAATTTTGAAAAGATCAATTTAAAGAAATTATGGAAGCTTGTAAGTTATCATCCTTATTTAATATGGAAAGATAACCTACAGTCCAAAGCTCAATATTATATTATGAAGAGTGGGAAGAGAATCGGCAAAGCAACAAATTTAGAAAGAACCAGCTCAGTGAAATAATCATTCATACTCATGTGTTTATTATGTTTTCTCAGCATTCTAGCTTCAATTACTTTCTCTTTTTGGTGATGGGTGGGGAAAATTTAAGTCATCCAGGCTACTACCTCATGGTACATTGGCCTGAATTTTGTGGTAGAAGTAACGGTGAAGCTCATCAGTATTAAGGAGTAAATTGGACAGCAACTTCTGGGTCCACACGCACAGAAGTCAGAAAATTGCTGTCTGAGTTGCTCTGTTCGTCTAGAAGCTTAGCTCCAACGCTATCTCAAGTGACAAGGCATTCAAGCACATGAGGGGTGGGTACTTACCCACTAGATACGCACTAAACATGGCAAAGTTAGGGCTTGCCCATTTAAGTGTGGTTAGTCTTAATTACTGCCAAACAAGCTCTCTCACAGAAAAATTACCTTGTAAAGCAGGGAGTCTCATTTCTTTAGATTTTAATTATTGCAGATTTTTATAAATACTTTTGAAACTTTTTGTTTCTGTTCCTTTTGTGTCCTTCTATTAACCTCATCTTTACCTCCCTTGTTTTGCTTTCAAACGTGATTTGACTTTTAATGAAATATTCTAACTTACGCTTCCTGGCTTGGACTCTGCCTTTCTCAGTCAGGATTCTCCAACTTGATTGGTTAAGACTCACTGTTGCCTGCCCTATTCACACACAGCTCCCTGTGACGGGCACCACTCTCTTTTCACTGTAATAGCTAACTGTACGGCACACTGCAAAAACCCACAATATGGAGGTGGGGGCAGGTATAATGAACGGCAAATGCCGTTCATTTGCCACTGAACACAAAATCTGGGCCAATTAATTAAATTTAATTTCACCTTTGAAATCCTTACCTAACTTTGATTGAAATAAAAAGAAATCTATGAATTTGGGAATAATTGGTGGTCCTTTAAGATATTAGGACTCAACTGGATTAAGTGACCTCTCCAGGACAGAAGTTACAGTCATTCACAAGACAATCTGTCCATTTTGATTAGCTAGCTAGTGTGACTTACTGTACAATAAAACACTAAAAAAAGGCACTGACCACGCCTGTGCCCCCCCCCATCACCACAAACATCCACACCCACTCATACAAAAGATCCTCTCTTTTGATTTGTTGAAGTGAGCTGCTCATAAAACTGAAAAACTATGTTTTATGTCCTATAAATGGAGCCAAAAGCACTTTCTGTTGTAGAACAAAACCTTGGCTTGCATCTAAGCATTTAAACCATTCTCGTACTGCAATTGGAGCACCTCCAGGATTTTGTTTTTATGATTTTTCTTGGCTTTTTTTTTAGAATTTAACTATAACTCCAAATAGGTAAACATCTCAAATGTGTAATAAGTCACACTAGCAAGATAGTTTAAAATGGACAGATTGCCTTGTGAATGGCTGTGACTTCTTCCTGGAGAGATCACTTAGTCTTTGAGACCTAATATCTTAATGGATCACCAATTACCCTAAGCTGATATAATTTTTATTGAAGTAAAAAGAAATCTAATAGCAGAGGTTGAATAATTCATCATATTACCAGTACTTCAAGCAGTGGTCCAAATTATATATGAGATCTTGCAGGATTTAATGAGAGTTGATTTTTTTCTTTTTTAGAATAATTATCAGTAAATCTGATTGGCTAATGGGATTTAGTACCTTGTTTACTCTAACTGAGGATAAGTTTGTCAACAGGGCACAACACTATCATTCAGTCAGTCAAACAAAGTGCTTATAGATCACACAAAGATGTAAATAGTTGTGAATGTTGGGTTTGATCTTGGATGCATTCTTGTATGCATCAAACTGAAGTGACTGAAAACTTGCTCTTCAAAAAAAATTGTATTTATATAGTGCCTTTTAATGTAGAAAAATTCCAAAGTGCTTTGCAGATGTGTAATAATTAAAATAAATATCAGCAAGTAAGTACCAAAAAAAGCAAACACTGAGTAGCCTGCAAGACACATTAGACTCAAATTGAAGTGCTCTGTCAGGATTATTTAAATTATGTCAAATCTCTTTTAGGCCAAGAGAACTCTGAAAGCTCAGAAACTACAGGAAGAGCTGGCATCTGGGAAGTTAGTGGACTATGTGGTGAGTATAGTGACCACGATGTTACACCATATCTGTAATAGTATTTAAAGCTGTGAGTGTGCTAGCTTCAAGACTGGACTGAAACTGTAGACAGATTTTTGGAACAGAATATAGAATGTTGGAAAATTTAGTATTTTTTTTCTCTACTCTGCACTTAACAACTAACCCAGGTATCCCTCATTGACCTGTAATCTGGGTCATATGCGGAGCAGGGCTTGTCAGTATTCTGACAAAAGGTCACATCTAGCTTTGTAAAGCACCTATTGTTGAATCACTTTTTTGTGGCTCCAAGATTGTATGGTAAAACTGATGAACATTATTTCATACAGGACCTTGAAATATCATTTTGGAAGCCCAATGTTTTTAGGAACATTGTGAGCTTTTAGTTGGGTTCTGCTCCTGGAACAGATTTGAATAGCTTTCTTAAAAGCAAAATATTACAGATGCTGGCGATCTGAAATAAAAACAAAGTGCTGAAAAGCTCAGCAGGTCAGGCAGCATCAGTGGAGAGAGAAATAGAGTTAACCTTTCTAATCCAATAGGACTCCTCTTCGGAACTCAAGAAGTAGAAATGTGATGGATTTTATGCTGTTGATAAAGGGGGGGTGTCAGGTGGAACAAAAGAGAAGGTCAGGGATAGGTGGAGAGTGGGGGTGGCGGTGGGAAGTAAATACCAAAGATGTCATGGAACAAAAGGCAAAGGGAGGGGTAATGGCTGTAGTAAAGAGCAAAACATGGGTCCAGAGTAGGGGGGAGAAATCCTAAGTTGAGCGAAAAGGAAGACGTCGAAAGTATCATTGTAGAAAGTAGCACCATCAAAACAGATGTGACGGGGACAGAGAAACTGGAAGAATGGATTGGAATCCTTACAGAAAGAAGGGTATGAGGAAGTGTAGTCGAGGTAGCTGTGGGAGTTGGTGGGCTTGTACTGAATATTAGTAGCCAGGTTCCCAGAAATTGAGACGGAGAAGTCAGGAAAGGAAGTATTGGAGATGGACCATGTGAAGGTGAGAGAAGAGTGGAAATTGAAAACAAAATTGATGAATTTTTCCAGTTTCAGATGAGAGCAGCACAATACAGTCATCGATGTACTGGAAAAAGAGTTGTGGGAGGGGGCTTGAGTAGGACTGGAACAAGGAATGTTCCACATAACCTACAAAAAGACAGGCATAACTAGGGTCCACACAGGTATCCATAGCAACACCTTTTATTTGGAGGAAGTGAGAAAAGGTTAAAGAGAGAACAAGTTCAGCCAGGCAGAGGAGGGTATTGATGGATGGGGATTGTTCGGGCTTATTGTTCAAGGAAGAAGCAGAGAGCCCTCTGACCATCCTGGTGGGGGATGGAGTGTAGAGGGAGTGGACATCATAGTAAAAAGGTGGTGATTCGGGCCATAAAACTGGTAATTGTTGAATTGATGTAGGGCGTCAGAAGAAACACTAATATAGGTGGGAAGAGGCTGGAAAAGGGGAGAAAAAAATAGTCAAGATGGGAAGAAATAAGTTCATTAGGCAGGAAAAGGCTGAAACTATGGGTTTACCAGAGCAGTCCTGTTTATGGATTTTGGGAAGGAGGTAGAAGTGGGCTGTTTGGGATTGGGAGAGTATAAGGTGGGATGCTGTGAAGGGAAGATCTCCAGAATGAGGTCAGTGACAATTCTGGAATCAATGGCTTGATGTTTGGTGGTGGGGTCATGGCCCAGGAGGAGATAGGAAGAATTGTCTGCGAGTTGGCGCTCAGCCTTTGCAAGATAGCGGTCAGTATTCCAGACAACAACAATACCATTGTCAACAGGTTTGATAACAAAGTCAGGGTTAGATCTGAGAAGATGGAGTGCAGCAAGTTCAAAGGGAGTCAGGTTGGAGCAAAGAAATTAAGATGGCTGGTATCATGCTGACATTTCTCAATGAAAAGATCAAGAGCAGGTAAGAGGCCAAAGGGAGGGGTCCAGCTGGTGGGAGAGTATTGGAGGCAGGTGAAAGGGTCTGCTGGCGGCGGGGGAGGGCTCCTGCCCAAATAATTTAGTATGGAGGCAAAGGCGATGGAAGAAGAGTTCAACGTTGTGCCAAGCCTGAAATTCATTGAGGGGGTGTAAGGGGATAAAACTAAATCCTTTGCTGAGCACAGACCTTGTGTTCTTGTGTTCCTTAACACCTGAAAGGAAGAGAATGTTTCTTGTTAAGACATCTGATGAGACAAGGCATTAAATGAAACAGAATAGCTTTCTGCAAGTCTGTCTTTCAGTGGTTGATCCTGAAAAAGACTTTGTTGCAGCAAATGTAAAAGAGCCTTGGAGCATTTCAGTACCCTTGGGGACTCCTGGCTCAGGCAGTTGACAAGACCTTACACTGACAAAAGGAGGAGGAAAGTTCAGCACCGCTAAGGCCTGAGAACCCTGTCTTGGAGCCTCGTGGCCTGTACTAAAGAGTTGCATTCAGAGAGCCTCAGCTGGTACACTTTCAAAAATGTTTAAGCTTTAGTTTTGGGCTGCTTTCAGCTTAATGTCTTGGCCCTTAGACCATCCAGTTTGTGGGAATTCCTAGTACAAGCTCATCAGAGGCTGCAATTCATCCATAATTAGGGCCTGTGCCTATCAAAAATGCACATCTTGCTCCACCCCTCTGGCAAAGCTCTGAGAATCCTGGAACAGCATAGAACAGCGATCATTAAAATGAATCTCCATCCCATTTTCTGACCTTTTCACCTGAAGAATGGGCATTCTCGGATCTAACAAGTTACAGAACCGAAACTTCCGTGGAGTGACAATCACTATCAGATTGTCACTCTGCTTCTTTTTACTTATCCGAGATTGGAGTTGCAGATTTCTCACCCAGACTTCCAACCTGGGCCTGCTGAGAGATGTGCAGCATAGCTGCTCTTGGAGCCCCTCTGTGCAGTGCAGGACTGCTGCGGGAAGTGAAGTCATGCCCCCTTTTTATGGCACTAGCTGCTGTAAACCAGTAAGTTTAAAGGCCCCAGCTACTTTGACAGGAGAGAAGGTAACTTGGTGAGGGAGTAGGCGGGGGGTTGGGTGGGGTCTCGGGTGATCAGGCGGAGTGGGAGGTAGTTGGGGTATCGGGAGGGTAGTCCGGGGCAGGGTTGGAGGTGGGAGTCAGATGGATGGGAGAGTCAGGTGGTCAGAGGGGGTTGAGGGAGGTCAGAACTTATTTTAGCATCAGTTGGAAAATGTCATAGATGAACACCCATGAAAGGAGCTCCATATAAATACTTTTCAGTTTCAATTAAAACATATTATGATCATATTTTTTTAATGTGAAGTAGAAATTCATTATATATAGACTGCAGGCAAATTGAAGCAAAAACATTACTTAAAGAGAGTAAAGGATTCTTTTCAAGACCTAAAACTCATGCAGTTTTGTAATACAACTTTAGCCTATTGTTGTTTCTAGGTACAAAAGAAGTCAGTAGGTGAGGTCCTAAAAGCCAGGACTCTCTTCAAGGACATTTTAAAGTTAGCACACCAGGGCATGATTAAACTCAAAATTAAGCTTATTGCTGAGTTTTGGAGAGTGGAAAATTCAATTTCTTAATTGGCAGGAATTGCCTGTCAGCTGCTAATTTAAAAATGGTGGTGCCAACGAGCAGCTTGCTGCACTCTGCATTACATAAAACCTCAGCTATTTTGTTCCAAACTCATGTCCCCGGTGCTGTGAAATCAGATGCCTTTTCCTTTTTTGATCAAGGAAGCTACCATTTACTTTTTAAGTCCCTGCTTAAAGTAATTATAAAGATGAAAAGAAATACTGCTCAAGTGTTTCTGATTGTACCACACTTGCCTCCAAGCTTTAATTAATTATTCAGATCATTAAAACATTCTAACTTTCTGAAATGCATCCATTGAATCTACATAATTGGAAATTTTTGGCACCAAAACCTTGTTAATCTGTGACTAATTTCCTAGCAATTGAATAGAATGTAACACTCAGTGATTACCTCCACAGGCTTTGAGTAAGTACTATCTTGGCTTCATTCAAAAGTTGAAAAGCTGCAAGTAGAAAAAGCTCTTCCTTTGGTGGTGATCATGGTCTAGCCCATGTTTCTTGTGAGGCCTCGATAATGAAGAGCCTATATGTTGTGTGATGTGACAATAAGTTTCAACTATTTCCAAAATTCCTCTTTGAGATAATTTCAGGATTCACAACAAGTGAGAAAGATCAGTGGCTTATTTTAGGTGATGTAGTCCGTATGCTTTGAAGCTGAGCGATATCTAGTAAATTTTATCCTTTTCCTGTGAATTTTCCATACAATTGTCTTATTGGGCTTCTGCAGGCTGTAAGTTTTTCTATCCCTGCATGATGCATATTTGCATCTAACAGAGAAATGTTTTAGGCATTTGTAATGCTTTTACAGTATTTGGTCAGGAATCGAGGCTTGTATTTTGAAGATGTAGATAAATTAGGTTGGGTAAAATATAGCAATGTATTTTCGTATTTCCTGACCTGTTACTCATTTGGTCGGTTTTAACATCCATCCAAAGGAAAACTTTAAATAGACAATCAATCTAGACAAAACTTTTAATCTTGTTTATGCAAAGATACTGAAAAAATTCACATAACTATTTCTATTGGACATCTATTTCAAATGAAAGCCCCCAGGTAACAAAAATTTGTGCACACTAGGTGGAATATAATAATTGGCGGAGTAGCTGTGAGACCAACTGTGGAGCGCATTAAAAAAAAAATTACATGACAAAAGCAACATTTCAACATGAAATGCAACTGAGTAGTCTTGTTAAAGACTCTCAGAATAAACAGAAACTTTATTCTGGTCGATGTCTTAAAACTAAGACAATTACACAGTGGATATAAATCTAGCATTACTGTTCTAATTTTTGTTTGGCCATGCTTAATCTGCATAGTTGATCTATCTATTTTTTATTACCGCAGAACTCTTCAAGACGTCAGCGTGGAGAAGAGGATCATAACTCAGCGGTATGTAAATAATTAAATGGAGCATTTTTCTCATCACTGAATCTTTCTAGTTCCACTTAGAGGAAGTTTATGAAGTGCTTCTGTTTACAATTAACGTTAGATATAATTCTCCTCACCCAAGGCATACCCCCCACCCAGTTTCTTCATTTGACTCTCCATTCTTGACTTTGCTGGGGTATAGTTTCACACGTGCTCACAGGCATGCTTTATTTCTGATGAAGGAGCCCAACCACTTGGAGGGCCATTCAACAATGATGCTCATGTTCTGCTCCAGCCCAGTGCAGTCCTCATCTGCTGTACACTGAGGCACTAGATAGCAACCAGAAGGATGACTTGAGTTGTTCTTCCATCCAACCCTGTTGCAGCACTCCCAATTCTGCTTCCTGCTGAGTTGGACCAGCAATTGAATGTTAGATCTTCCTATGTCCCATTCCCACGCATTTTCTCACAGAATCATCAGAAAAACATGCTACATAAGTTATAGCATTTATTTATATTAAATAAAGATTTTAAAAAATTATATTCAATTGCTGAATTAATTAATGCACTTGTTCTGTAACTCGGTAACTGTGGTCCTTGCTAAATAGGTTCAGGATAGACCAGGGCCCCTGTGCAACCAACCTCCACCACTGGGGCCTCAGTACAAGCCCCTTATGCACTTGTGGAAAGAAACAAACATAGCTGCACATTACCGAGGAGTGTCCCTAATGACCTTAAACCCAGCAAATGAAGAGGCTATCACTTGGCTTCGGGGATTTGCATATACTTAATAAATAAATTCTCTGTAAATGACCTGTGATACCAGTGATTGGATAAAGGGGTGTTTTGCTCTTCATAAGTAAAACTTTTGGCATAAGTAGAACCATAGAATGGTACAGCACAGGAGAAAATGTTATGTATTTTGTTTTCTAATGTAGATATAGTATATCGTTGAGCTTTATAATTGTCATTATTTCAGGAGAAGGACAACAGTGAAGATGAGGATGAAGATAAGTATGCTGATGACATTGATATGCCTGGACAAAATTTTGACTCCAAGCGAAGAATTACAGTCAGAAATCTTCGCATTCGTGAGGACATTGCAAAAGTATGGAAGTATTACTTATGCTTAGTTTTAAGCACCATATTTTCTGAGCTTCCTGCTACTCAGTAACATTTACTGTTGGTGACAGTACTTGAGGTAGAATTGCTGCAACATGTTTATGCTTCCAGGATGTAGACTTTGAAATTTTCAGTATTTGGAGATGTGTGATGTCCTGATTGTGTGGCAGCTGCTAATTTAACCATGTATCAGATTTGAAAGTGTTTATATATCCTTCTAAGTACTTTTTTGGCCCTTTTTTTATTTCTTTGCAAAACATATGTTCAGTAGTCAATAGAGTGGGCTTGCAATGTGACTGGTTCCAACAAATGGTGTTTTTCAGCTTGTCGTTAGGACGCCCTTGTAAGCTACTTAGGATAATTTGCATTCCAGTAGTATTCAAAAGCATTGTTTCTGCACTATTTAAAGCAAAATCTCCCAAATCAACTAGTAAAATTGTCTTAAAACCATAGTTTGAAATGTAAATTATCCCTTTGAGAATTGCATTTGCATCCTGGACCAGAACAAAAAAAGCTGCAAGATTACAATTTTATTTTATTCTGCAAGTAATACTGCTCCAAGTTTTTTCTTTGATTCTCTGCATTTCCTATTATATATGAGAAAAAAATCTACGTGTGTTACATGACAAATTTTGTATTTTGAAAACTGGGCAGACTGTTCTATGGTAAATTCTGTTCTATGGTAAATTTTTGTGGGGCGTGGTTCTGCAGATGCTGATAGTCTTCTGGTACCCTCCACCAAGTGGTTATTCTTTAAATATGGGCATATGCAGGAGTGGTTTGAAGCTATTTGACTGAGATCCTCCACACCCATTGTTACAGCAGGGAATTGAAATTACAGCTTTTTTTTTCTTTCTTTGCTTTGTTTCCCCTCTCCAAAGTTAAGACACTTCAGATCAATTCTGATCCTACAGCCAACCTTGGCAAGGTCAACTATCTCAGCATAATTCCAGGCCAGTTGAACTTGTAACCTACCTTGCTCCATCTAGCTTGGTGTCATACAGAAAAATGTACTTTATCAAGTGAAGAATCAAGACAACTCGAAAAGATTGTGTTTAGTGTATGAATGCTTATTATTTTCTTGTGAGCTGTGATGTTGTGTCAGCAAGCTTCCTAAATCTATTATAAAGAAATAGATTTTTGAAAAGATCTATACATGGTTGCCTTTTTGAAAAAATGCATTCAGCCACTGAGGGGATTAATTAGTTCAACAAAATAGAACATAATAGGAACCCTCATAAATTATCACTGAATCTGAGAGTTGTAGATTGTGATTTGATATACTGCTCACTTCTGTTCTACAGATGATATTTTAAATGCAAAAAAAAGCAGTCTTGTGTTTGTGCACTTCTCATTATGTAATTTATTTTTTTGCTTTTCTCAGTACCTCAGGAACTTGGATCCAAATTCAGCATATTATGATCCGAAAACGAGAGCCATGAGGGAGAATCCCTATTCCAACACCGGCAGAAACCCAGATGAGTAAGTCTTGGGATATTAAGTCCTTACTTAATGTCAACTGACTTAACATTGTTTCACTTCGACATTGTTAATAAAGTAGTACCAGTATATCTATTTAATGTTGCCAGTTTCATTTTAACTCTGTTTACCACAGACTTTGTCTTCTGTGGTCTGTCTGTTCACATGACTTTTCCCATAGTGCTATCACCCTTGCCCTCAGTCCTCCTCCTTCATGGTCCCAGCCTTGATGACCCCCAGCCTCCCCTTATATTAGTCCTCAGGGTCTGCTCTTTAGCATCTCCTGACTTCTGGCTTCACTCTTGGCTTTGCTTCTGATCTGGTACGGAAGTCCTTGACTCCATCTAGTGGCAGAAGTTGGTTGCTGTGTGTAGTCAGGATTTAGCTGGTACCTGCACCAAACAACTTCTACCATTAGATGGAACCTGGTCAATCTAAAAGTATTGAACTGAGGCGAGTACTGTATTTTTTTTAAGAATGTAATTGTATTTCTTTTATATTTAGTGATGTACTGTATTTTGCAAGTTATTTCAGCTAGGAATGCATAGTGCTGCTACACATGTATGGTATGGTATGGTATTTCAACTTGTATATTGTTTTTTCTGGGCAAGAAATGTCTGAAGGAACCTAACTCTAGCTTTAACATTGATTCCTATGGGAACCTACGATTCACTTAAAGTTATTTAATAAAGTCGTGATTTTCAGGAACACAACAACAGCTTTAAGTGAGGACTTAACTGTGGATGCATGGTTAGCTCAATAATAGCCACAATAGCACAGATCTGGTTATAATTATCCATAAAAGGATTTTATCAGATGCATGGTATATTTTTATTACATATAGACTGTTGCATATTTTCTTTTAAATAAGGAAAATACAATGTACTGTGTTTAGATAACTGAAAAAGGAATAACGACTTTCTGGGTGTTGAGTATGGGCTGTACTCAGCTGAATTTAAAATGAAAGGCTGTTAGGAATGTTTCAGTGCAAGTTGAGGAAGCTCAAAATTACTGAAAACACAATTCTGAAATCTAACGGTTGCAATAAATGTTATAATTTAAAGTTCATGCATACTGTATTCTTTTTCTATTTTACACTTTAGACTTTTGTTTTTTAAAAAGAAATTGGAAAATTGAATGCATTCTTTAAGTTTGCTAAAAGCACCAGTCTGATTTCATTTTTGTTCCTGGGATATGAGTGTCACAAGGGCATCATTTATTGTCCATCCCTATATAGTTCGGAGGCTTGCTAGGTAATTTCATAAGGCAATTAAGAGTCGACCACATTGCTGTTGGTTTAGGTCACATTTAGGCCATACTGGGTAAGGATAGCAGATTTCCTTTTCTAGTGAACCAGATGGACTTTTAAAACAATCAGGTAGTTCGGTGGTTGCCATTACTGATGCTAGATTTTTTTTATTCCAGAATTATTTAATTCATTGCATTTAAATTTTCCAACTGCCATAGTGGGATTTGAACTTGTGCCTCTGGATCATTAATTTAAGTCTCTGGATTACCAGTGCAGGAACATAATCACTGTGCTACTGCACTCCTTAATTAAGTTTCCCATTGCCTTCAGTAGCACTGGATCCAAACCACAAAGAAATGCAGTGTATCTATAAACGCACCCCTTTCCCTAAAGTCTCTTACTAGATTCATCTTCTGTGTATATTCTAAATATTTCTGGGATATGTTTTCCTTGAAATGTTTACAACAGTTCAGATGAAACTTTGTTGTTTGTAAGTAGAAGGTAACTGAGAGCCTTTGTGTCATATCCATTTTATAATCCCTCAGTATGTACCAGAATCAAATTGCAGGCTTGCAGTGTACAAAAAGATGACAACAAAGGGCACTATGTCTAATGATTCAGACTGGAATAGTTGAGTTTGGAGGTGACAGAGGCATGGATGAGGGTCTGCTCAGGAGATGGGTTGAGTCATGGGGCGTAGTTGAGTGATGGTGTGGAGGTGGATATGTCCAGTCTTTGTAGTGAAGATATAGGACTCAGGCTAGAGTCAAATAGGACACTGAGGTTCATCTTGAAACACTGGCTGGGGTCAGGCATGGAATTAGTGGCAAGACTGTAAAAGTTTCTAGCAGCATGGCAAAGACAATGGCTTCTGTCTTCCCAAAATTTTAATGGACTAAACTGCACTTCACTGAGGCAAGACTGATTGTCAGAGAAGCAGGCTGATATATAACAGGTGGAAGAAACATAAAAGTTGTATAACAACAGCTTGTATGTTGAATTAAGGACAATGTCATTGGATGATGTTGTCAAGGGGCACCTTGTGAGTGAAGATGATGAGGGACCAAGGATGAATACTTAGGGCAGCTTTTACTTACGACCATTGGAACGTGATTGGGGTGCATAGAGGTGTTAAACATTATTGCTCAGAATCTATGAATTGAAAATATGCCAGTAGATCTGCAATAAAAGTTTTGCCTTTAGCGTTTTCATCTAATCACTTGCATCTTATTGACTCAAATATGTTCACAAAACAGAAGCAAATAATAACTGAATGGCTGGACAGTCTAACAACGAACATTTTTTTAAAAAGAGTGTTACCGATAATTAGTACTTAATATATCTTCATTAAAACAGTGACTATACTTCAAACTCATTTCATTGTTTGTGAAAGGTTTTGAGATGTCCTGATATTATAAAAGGTGCCCTATAAATGGAAGGTCTTTTTTCTCTAATGATGTCACATCACTAGGCTATTATCCATAATTATTTCCTTGCATCTTTTTATTCTAGAGTTGGCTACGCAGGGGATAACTTTGTACGTTACACAGGTGACACAGTCAGAATGGCACAGACTCAGTGTAAGTCCTGTAACATTTGAAATTGAAAGATTTCAAGGCTTTATCTCTTTGTGTGTTTTATTTTGTAACTGTGATACACTTGCATTAACATATTTTTCCTCCTGATAGTGTTTGCCTGGGAGGCTTATGAGAAGGGTTCAGAAGTTCATCTCCAAGCTGATCCTACGAAACTTGAAGTCCTTCACCAGTCTTTCAAGGTTAAGAAAGAAGAGTTTGAGAAACAGCAGAAAGGAAGCATATTAGAGAAGGTACAATGCAAAATAAATTTGAAACTGTGTAGTATCACGGAAAGTTGTATCTTTAAAGGTGAACACCTTTTTGCTCAAATATTATAGAAAAAAATACTAGCTCTGGAGAACTGTGATTCATTTTTAAACAAATCGTCAGTTTCCTGATTAGCATGGAGACTCTTGGGTCTCCTTCCCTGCTTGGTCAAAACATGACATCACCAGCATGGAATTTCCCAGTGGCTTCAATTGCAACTGTGAGGACAACAATTTCAAACCAACCTAAATGCTTATCATCTTACCTGATGATGTGTGACTGGTAGAGTTGTTGCATTAAAGGAAAATTAAAATGAAATCATGAATATATCGCTGGATACCTCTGATACTTCGTCTTTTATTGCATTTTTTTTGGAAAGCCCATTTCTGTTTCAAAATGAAGTATAGAACCATGAAGTTCCAGACTGACTGAATCAAATATTTCCCAAAAACTGCTCCAAAAGATAGAGTAAACCACAAGAGCATATTAATCACAGCCTTAAAAACTCATTGTATGGTGTGTTTTTTTTTGTTTATTAAATTCACTTCAATAGCTTTAACTAAATTTCATGCATAAGTCTTTCTCATCAGACAGTAATGGGGAAACGAGTGTTTCAACAAGTGCCCTGATGCATCAGTGTGTCAAATCAGTTAATTTTATTACAGTAATTAATTAATCATTACAAAAAACTCAAAGTTTGTCACAAAGTTTGGGATATTTAGTATAACGATTTTAATTAACAGGATCAACAATAAGTTAAAAAAAGCATGCAGTGGCCATTATAAGTGAACACTCAGACTTGCATAGCTAGGATTTCACTTAGGGCATTTAATTACAAGGTCAAAGTTGCTGGCTCATTGGCAATACAGCTCTTATGTGCATCTGCTAGAAATTATGACATCACCATTAATTCTGTAGGGAATATGGTGCTAAATATCTGATATTCAAATAACTAATGTGGATGGAGGCTTTAACCATTTTTTATTCAAGATCCTACCAGTATATCTTTGTAAATACAAAAGAAATAACCACTTCAGTGTTGGTTGCTTTGAAGAACTTGTGCAGATACAGTGCCTCTAACCCAGCTGTCCAAAAACCAGAGCTGTCTGAAAACCAGACATTTTTAGAATGCGCCATGCATCAATTTTAATTGAATAATAAAAAAATAAACTTACCTAGATAATTCGGCTAGGTGTTGCATTGGTGTGGTGCGACACTGGACTAATTATCTGCTTCGCCATTGGAGGGGCCTGTCTATTCCCATATTCCAAGCAACCCTTGGCACCACCTGACCCGAAATCTGGCAAGATCTGAAATCTGCTTTGGCCTCAGTCTTGAGGTTGCTGGTTTTGAGACGTTGTACCTGTACTAATATTTTCCATACAGAATTCCAGACTTTGATTAAAATATATTTTTATCCTCTATTTAAATCGTTTCCTGAATATTTGGAAATAGGAAATGGTGGATGAATTAAACAGATATTTTGCATCTGTTGTATTGTAGAGGATACAACATCCCGGAAATAATCGTGCATCAGGACGTGAAAGGGAGGAAGGAACTTATAACAATTGCAATTGCCAGGGAAAGGGTACTGGGTACTAAGAAAATTATTAGAACTAAAAGCTGATGAGTCCCCAGACCCTAATGGACGTCATCCTAGAGTCTTAAAAGAAGTGGCTGCTGAGATATTGATGCCTTGGTTTTAATTTTCCAAAATTCCCTAGATTCTGGAAAGGCCCCATCAGATTGGAAAAATAGTGAATGTAACTCCAATATTCTGAAAGGAGAAAAGACAAAGCAGGAAACTACAGGCCAGTTAGCTTAACATCTGTCATAGGAAAATTACTGGAATTTATTATTAAGGAGGTCATAGGGCAGTTAGAAAATCTCAGTGCAATCAAGCAGAGTCGACATGGTTTTGTGAAAGGAAAATCATGTTTGGCTAATTTATTGGAGTTCTTTAAGGAAGTAACAAGCAATGTGGATAAAGGGGAACCTGTGGATGTGCTGCACTTCGAATTCTAGAGGATTGATTAACTATTAGGAAACAGAGAGTAAGCATAAATGGATCATTTTCAGGTTGGCAAGATGTGACAAGTGGAATGCCACAGGGATCAGTGCTGGGGCCTCAACTATTTACAATTTATATCAATGACTTGGATAAAGGGGCCGAATGTATGGTTGCTAAATTTTCTGATGATACAAAGGTAGGTATGAAAATAAGTTGCGAAGAGGATTTAAGGAATCTGCAAAGGGACAAAGATAAGTGAGTGGGCAAAAATTTGGCAGGTGGATTATATTGTGGGAAAATGTGAACTTGTCCACTTAGGCAGGAAGATGAGAAAAACAGCACATTATTTAAATGGAGACAAATTACAGAACTCTATGGTACAGAGGGACCTGGGTGTCCTGGTACATGAATCATAAAAGTTAGTATGCAGGGACAGAAAGTGATCAAGAAGGCAAATGGAATATTGTTGTTTATTGCAAGGGGAATGGAATATAAAAGTAGGGATGTTTTGCTACAGTTGTACAGGGTGTTGGTGAGACCACATCTGGAGTACTGTGTACAGCTTTGGTTGTCTTATTTAAGAAAGGATATAAGTGCGTTAGAAGCAGTTCAGCGAAGGTTCGCTTGATTGCTACCTGGGGTTGGGGGACACGGTTATCTTATGAGGAAAGGTTAGACAGGCTGGGCCTATATCCAGTGGAGTTTAGAAGACTGAGAGGTGATCTTATTGTAACGTACAAGATCTTGAGGGGACGTGACAGGGCGTATGCTAAAAGGATGTTTCCCCTTGTGGGCAAGACATGAGAATGAGGGGACGCAGTTTATAAATAAGCGGTCTCCCATTTCAGATGGAGATGAAAAGAAATTTTGTAGGGCCTTTGGAACTCTCTTCCCCAAAGAGCTGAGGTAGATAGATTTTTGACTAACAAAGGAGTCGACGGTTATTGGGGGAAGGCGGAATGTGAAGTTGAGGCCACTATCAATCAGCTGTGATTATTTTGCATGGCAGTGCAGGCTCGCGGGGCCGAATGGCCTACTCCTCCTGATTTATATGTTCATATTTGTGCTGAATGTTTTTAAATACATTTCTGGCTAAACTAGTCATTTCTGTAGAAATTATATTGTGTTTAAATTATATTTAAAACTATGCAGGTAGTTATTTAAAAAAAAATTATTATCCAAAACTGCTTATTGAGTATATGTGCCAGAGAAACCATTGATAGAATAATATTTTTCTTTCCAAAAATGACTTCTCCTGCACTCCCAACAGGTATCAGGTTTAAGAAAATGTAGGTGTTGGAGTTAAGGTCATACCTAAAAGAAGTTCTTTGTCTGTTTACCTCGGGGTCTTTCATTTGATGTGGTTTTAATTACAATCTTAAGACTTGTCTGAGGAAAAAGCACTAGATTGCTGTATGCTAAAAATGTGACAGAAGATTGCTGTATGCTAAAAACGTGTGACAGAAAGGGAGAAAGAATCTTAACAATACCCCAGTGTCCAGGTTGATTCAGTGATTGATGACAATAGAAAAAAATTAGTTATCTTTAATATACAAAGGTTAGCTCATGTGCCTAATTGAAATCTAATCTGACATGAGAAAAGTTCTTCTTTTACAACGCATAATATATCAAAGCAGAAATCCATTCTTCAAAAATTTCTTATTCTTCATTTCAAAAATTGCATGTATTATTTTAAGAGCAAAATTAGAAGGATTGCCATATTGCAGTAAACTCTTAAATTTTTCTTTATGGTGCTACTGACTCCAGCCAGAATCCCAGATATTACCTTGACTTATGGCCATGTGAGGTCAAAAGATGTTTTCAAAACTGGCCATTTTGTACTTTAATGAGAATTAGAGCAGAATAAAAGAGTGAAGCAGTGTGATCATTTAAGTACTTTGGATTTAGTCACACTGCCTCCTGGTCATTGTTGCCTTTTATATTTTGTTGGTACTTTTCCATATGCTCCCTATCATCAGTTTTGTACTCTCCTTTTTTGTTACATGGCCCCTTACTACCTCTGCGCTTGAACATGTTTTTTAATTGCTTTCCTAACCCTCTCTGTACTATGTTTGGAGTTTTTCATTGTAATTGCCAATTTGTGTGCCTTTTTGAACATCAGATTTTAAATTGAAAGGCACACGTTGGGTGTCTTTTTTATTATTCGGTGGCGCAGTTCTGACAGAGTCTAGGGTCACTGGGTGCAAAACAACAGAGCTGTATACATGTGCCAGTTCCCTGCCTTAAACTACCAATTTAAATCTTTTATATGTAATCTGGATTGTCAATTCTTTGCATTATGAATATAGCCCTCTGTGATTGCAATATGTCCATTTACATATTGTTATAATCCAAGTAGAAAGTTAGGGATTGCCTGAGCAACTGAAGGCTATAAGTCTCGGGTTTATGTATTGTTTTGCAATGTCAATGGGCAGGCATTGTAGTGGGAGGCACTTTTTCATCCAATAGACAAACCAGATAGATGTAAATATAGAACTTGAGATGAGTCAGCTTTCTGATTTAAATTTGTTTGTTTCCACTCATCAATTTGACTTTTAAACACATTCCAAATATTTTTGGGCCTGAGTAGTGTGACATTGCATTGGATTTTTACTTGGGCCTTTGGCCACAATGGCTCTGATTTCCTGTAGTACATTCTAGTCAGCTCTCCAGATTTGGCGTAAATTCACAAATGGTGGATTGGCCATTGGATCCTAATATTGTTGCAGGGAATTCAGGCCCAATGTTTTTTCTGAAGTGGGGAAAATATTTAAGTTAGAATTTGCCGAACTTGTGTTCAGTCTGTATATGCTTGACCCGTATGGAAGTGATGTCTGTGAGAGTAATCATATGATGATCTGATTAATTTTTAAAGACTTTTGGAGCAATGATCAGCTCTCCTATTCTAATTTTGTACTAGTTACTGATATTTAATAACATCACCTTCTCTTTGCAGTATGGAGGCCAGGAGCACCTAAATGCTCCACCACGTGAGCTGTTGCTAGCTCAGACAGAGGATTATGTGGAATATTCAAGACATGGTGCTGTCTTAAAGGGCCAAGAGAAAGCAGTTATACGATCCAAGTATGAAGAGGATGTCCTGATCGGTAACCACACAGTAAGTGATTGAGTTTTGATTAACGAACTCTATATACTTCAGTCTTTCACAGCCAATTGTATGGTAATGTGAGCAGGTTAGAAGTATGATTTCTTCTCATGAATCGTTTAATGGAATTTGTGTTTCACCGTCAATTCAGCGTCCCCTGCCCTTTCCACATCTCGTCTTGGTATCTCACTGCCCCACATACTTAGGCCATCCTCCCCACATAATCTTATCCTTGTGCAGTACTACTTTGTCTTCCTGGGGATTTGGACTTCATAATCTAATGTAATTCTTAAGGCAGGTTAGACTGTGGTTTAGGAAAAAGAACTTGCACTTACATTGGACCTTTCATGATCTCAGGATGTCCCAAAGCATTTTACAGCCAGTGAAGTCACTGTTGTAATATAGGGAAAACTCAAGAGGCAATTTGCACACAGCAAGTTCCCACAGCGCTCCCTCAATATTACAGTGAAGTGTCAGCTTAGATAATGTGCTCAAATTTCTGGAGATGGGGTTGAACCCATAATTTTCTGATTTAGATGTGTGTGTGCTTTATTACTAAGCAAAGGTTGATACTGGAGCATTTGGGTGGAATGCCAGGAAGATCAATCATTATAACATTGAGACAATGGGAATTTGTTCAGTGCATCTCATAGTAGTTTTCACCCCAGGATCAGAATGGGCTTTCTAGTCTTGGGGGAAAAGGCATCACTGTTGGTATGAGTTTCCATTATCAGGGAAAAGGTGGGGTTTTATTTAAGCTGGTAACTTTTGAGAGCCAACTTGATTGGCCAATCCGTGTCACACAACCAAGGGTCGGAGCTTTCTTTCTCTTCCTTTCGTTCTCAACATCAGTTGTGAGCATTAAATAAAAAATTTTGCACACTGTTGTTGAAATAGAATTTTTGTGTTGATGGGGGATGCAAGGGTGGGAAATATTTTTTTTCTAGCCCTGGTGGATTCTTTGAGGTACTGATATTGTACTGAACTCCAATCCTTGAATTGGAATCCAGTCCTTAACCATGGTGAATGATGACCCATTCAGATGTTGGTCATTAGACACTTCATAGTGCCAGGTCTATTGAGAAACTCTTTCATGGTACTGTGCAGGAGGGGAAAGGGTCAAAACGGATCTGGGAAATGGGACAGACACCCCACTTCCTGTAAGGAGTTCATTTCATTTTCCTAGTTTCTTCATCTCCATCGCATCTGTTCCGATGATTCAGATTTACATGCCAGCACTTCCGTTATGTCATCTTTCTTCAACCGAAGGTTCCCCTTCATTGTGGTTAACAGGACCCCTGTCCGTTTTCTCCCCCTTTCCTGCACCTCTGATCTCACTCCTTCCCCACCCTCCTAGAAGCACGATAAGTTTCATTTGTCCTCAACTTCCACCTCACCAGCCTTCATATTCAATGAATCATCCTTTGCCATTTCCACCACCTTCAGTGTGATGACACCAACAAACACACATTCCCCTCTCCTCCCCATTCAGCATTCCACGGGGATTGTTCCCTTCATGACCCTGGTCCACTCATTAATCACCCCCTCCCCTTTTCATGGCACTTCAGAACACAAACACAGGACATGCAACACCTACTCATTTACCTCATTTTTTTTCCACCCAAGGCCCCAAGCGCTTCTTCCCAGTGAAGTAGCAATTTATCTATACTGCATTCAATTTAGTATACTGCATTCTCTGCTTACAATTCAGTCTGCTGTACTTTGAGGAGACCAGATGCAGATTAGGTGACCGCTTTACAGAGCACCTCCGTTCAATTTGCAAGCGTGACCCTGAGCCTGTCATTTTAATTCTCCATCTTGCTCCTACTCTGTAGGAGGCAGAGGACCGAAGGAGCTCAACATGAGCTAGAGGAACAGCACCTCATCTTTCAGTTAGGCACTTCACAGCCTTCTACTCTCAACATTGAGTCAGCAGTTTCAGACTATAACCTCTGCCCTATTTTGCTTCCTTTTTCTTGCTGGCTTCAGTTTTATTTGTCCATGTTTCTTCTTTGTTTTGCTTTCAGACGGTAGCTGTTCATTTATACCTCCTCGAGATACATCTTTTGTTTCTAAACTTATCCCCTTACCATTCCCTTTGGCCTTGCACCACCAACTCTTTTGTCATTTAATCTCTTCTGCCTTCCACCCTGTCACAGACCTTCACCTTTGTTCTCTTCCCCAACCTCCCCTCATCTTACTTCCTTAAAACCTGTTACATTTCTAAATTTTTGCCAGTTCTGATGAAAAATCATCAATCTGAAATGTTAAACCCGCTGAGCACTTCCAGCATTTTCTGTTTGTAATTTCAGATTTCCAGAATCCGCAGCATTTTGCTTTGCTTGTTTGGTCTGTATCTTTTAGTGTCAGTAAAGTATGTATTACTTTCACTTCAAATCAATTTTATTATTTTGCTTCAATAAATTTGTTGATGTTACAGCAATGAGGAAATCACTGTCACATCTTGGCCATTATCGGAAAGTGGTAAATATTAGAAACTGCAGGCCCGTGTGCAATATCATGGGGAATCTTCTAGGTTAAGTTTGAAATTTATTTAAGGAACTAGTTAGCTGGGGGAGACTCTCAGCTTTTGAACTTTTCTTTACTAATATAATACCTTGTTACATTCCTAAATAGTTTTGAACAGATCTTGGTAAATTTGTAATTCTGATGTTATGTAATGAGTTTTCAAATTGTAATGCCATACTATTTGAGCAATCATTTTCATTTCATACTTTGCTTGTGTGTTATTTTACAGTCTGTTTGGGGCTCCTACTGGAAGGAAGGGAGATGGGGGTACAAGTGCTGTCACTCATTCATCAAAACTTCCTATTGTACAGGAGAAGCAGGGAAGCAGATTGTTGTAAGTACTGAGGTACTTCAGAGCAACCCTTATTATTAAACTTGTAAGCTTGCCTAATTTTCAGCAGTCCACATTCAATCTTGTGTATATTTTTAGTATTATGTTTGATTATTAAAGTCCATTGATTCACCTTAATCTTGCTTTAATTCTTCACATAAGGATTCAAATTTTAATCTTGGGCGTTAGTACTTTATTTGCTTTGAAGGGTTTCTAGGTGGGGCACCATGTGACTGTTTATTGCAATTTAGAGGATAGGAAAATATTTTTAGCAGAAGCAGATCTAGGGCCAAAGAGGTTCTGTTCCTGCTGGGTGAAGACTGAACCCCACGCTATCTCATCACTCAACAGATAGAGGGAGAACAATGACAATAGGCAATATTGGGAACCTGAAAAAGAGGGGAGGATTACACAAACTGGTGAATATTCTATCACATCCCTGACTTCAGCTTTGTAAATGATGGAGAGGCTTTGACAGGTTAGGAGGTGAGCCACTTGTTGCAAGGTAACCACTATCTACCCTGTTCTTGCAACCTTGGAGTTCATGTGGTTGAGCCAGTTAATATAGTGGTGGATAACAGTGATGGTGATGTCATTAGGCCAAGAGAAGCTGACTGAACTTTCTCTTTGTTTGAGGTGATCATTACCAGCCATTTGTAAGCCTGGACCTGAATACTATCTAGATCCTGCTGTAGTCTGACAAGGGCTGCTTCATTATCCAAAGAGCTGTGAGTGGAGTTGAGCATGATATATTCACTGACTAACCCCGCTACTGACATTATGATAGAGGAAATGACATGATAAAACCAGCTGTTGAAGTAAACCAAGACGGTTGCATGTTCATTCCTTGGGTACATAGAAAGTTACAAGATTAGTCTGAAACACAGAAGCCAAAAATACCTACAGTAAAGAAACACAAAAACTTTAGTGATAGCATTGTCTTAAATTTAAAATTAATATTAATTTCCAGTTCTGTGGAATGGTCTACAGATGAAACGTTAACCTGTGTTTAATCTTATCAGGTGCTGATGGACTGCTATGTATTTCCAGCAGCGTCTATTCTTTTTTTCTTATAGATAAATTGTTGAATTGCATAAACAATACTAGATTCCTATCTGCATTGTAATGTTGCCCATTTTTTTCTCATTGTAGGTGGAGGATGAATCTGAATGTCTAAGCGAGATCCCAGATTCTATCCAGGAAACATATGAAAGCATACCAAAGACATTAATGGAGGCAAGTATCATTTCTTACATGATATTCTGTACAAATATCATGGAAAACTATAACAACATTTGAAACTTTTTTTTAATTAAGTGATGACATGAAACTGTTAGTGCCTGAATTTCTTAACCATTCTCCCTCGCCTTTTACACTTGTAATTGACTCATCAGCTTGTTCATGGCATCTAGTGATACCCTTGTTGAAGTGATGAGGATTTTGTAGTGTTTGAGAAACTGGTTGCTGAAGGAAGTCCACAGGTACATTCTAACTGATGGCTTAGATCCTGTGAAACCAATCCAATTGCCCGGATGGGCTGCTGTACATATTTTTATGAGCCAACTGCAATTTTAATTATAAAACACTGCCTCTCCACTTCTGATTGAAAAGAGACAAAACCAACATTGTCCAGTTCTGCTGAAAGTTCATTGACCTGGAAAGTTATCTGTTTCTCTTCCCAAACATGCTGCCTACCTGCTGAGTATTTATGATTTTATTTCTCTCTCTGTCAGGTGCAAATCACATTTTCCAAGCACTACAATGATTTTTTTGTCACTTGCAGAGCATTATGATGTTAGATCAAATGCTGATGTCTAGACTGGGAGGTGGCTAGATGCTGGGTGTGATTCAGAATAACGCCAACAGCGTGGGGTTCAATCCCCATTCCAGCTGAGGTAGGCCTGGGGTCTGCCTCCTCACTCTGCCCCACAGTAAACAAAAATCACAACATAAGCCATGGTTCAGTAACCCTCAAATAATCGAGGATTCAACCAGGAGACTAAGAAGAAGAATATCTATGCCATTATTAATACATCTATTGATTCATGTACAAGGACACCCATTCCTCTGAATGCAAACATTTACTTTGAGTTTGTTATCCTAGATAGTATTTGGCCTTTTGGCAGTCTTGGTTAGGTCATAACCTGGGGACTGCCTTAATTGACAAGCTTGCAACAATCAGGAGTACAATTTGACCCACGATTTATGAAAGAAAAACCCCAGATCTTGCCAGCTGAAACATACCTGGTGTGAGACTCTTGAAGAGGGAAAAAAGGGGATAAAATCGGGAGTTGGGGCTGGGGTATGAAATGCAACTCGTGTTGAAATGATTTGAAGACCAACATCTGAGCTTCAAGAAGATTTTGCTTTTACTAATTACTTGTAACACCAGTTTGACTGTTGGTTGTAGATACATAAAGAAAAGCTTAAAGAAAGCAAGAAGAAAAAGAAGAAACAGAGGAAAAATAGTTCAGACAGTTCAGAAGATGAAGATGCAAAGAAGAAAGAAAAATTGAAAAAGGTGAATCTCACATATACCAGCTGTTTGTTCTTTTGCTTTTCAGAGAAGTTATTTAAACCTGTTCAAGTAAATCTAATTTGATAAATTCCTACAGTTAATTCTTTGGTTTTTATGATACTTCCTTTCTGCCCCATTGTTGTGT
Source organism: Cetorhinus maximus (assembly GCF_964194155.1). Lineage (NCBI taxonomy): Eukaryota > Metazoa > Chordata > Chondrichthyes > Lamniformes > Cetorhinidae > Cetorhinus > Cetorhinus maximus. The sequence goes on from NC_135888.1 coordinate 71,345,804, forward strand.
AAACATGTAGATCAACATAAACATGATAACTAAATTGACGGTGTGAATTCAGAACGTTAAACTTTTCAATATTATGCTGACAAATTGATTATTTGTCATAGTTTACTCAACTTGTGTTTGGGGTTAAACTTTAACATGCAAATCAACCATTAGAAATCAATGCAAAAGTGGTATACTGAAACACTCGCACAGTGCTGTGCAGGCACTCATATATTGATTACATCTGTGCAAGATAAATTTTATACCATATTTATAGAATATATTTGATATAGATCAAATGTCAAAGCAATAGGGATCTTTTACTGTCTGTAAATAATTCAACATAGGCTAGCCTTTTTTAAAGAAAAGTTAATTTACATAGTTTTATTTAGTTATAGTTTAACACAAATGTTGCATGTGGCATTAATATACTTCTTAGTTATTGAAGCACAGATCTATTGCTATATTTCATTTGTGGTGCAAGTGGAAATGAGTTATTGTTGAATAATACATTACACTCAGCAAACATGGTGCTTTGATGGACTGAAATAGTTTGTACTCTGTCCCTCCTAATATTTCTTTCTTTGGCCAATCCTGTTTTTCTCATCCTTCCGAAATATCTTGATATAACATTTTTAACATAGGAAAATATGTGATTGCAATATCTCATCCTTTTTTTAATGCCTATTTTTATCCAATTATGCCATTAAAAAGTGCCTTTGAAGAAAGGTGCAATGTATGGTTTAAATGTAACTTGGCTATTAATATATTATCAGATCAATTTTGTAGCTTTGCAGCAGGCAACAAAAGCTGACTGTGTGGGTAGCTATTAAGTATGTAGCATAGGAGATTCTAATGCCTACTGAAGTTACATGTAATTGATGATATGTACGTGTATCAGTAACATTTTACAAGGTACATTTCCCCTTAGGCAGTTTCATGTTCTGCAAGAGCACATATTCTTCATTTTCAGTTCTCTTTCCTAATATTTATCATTTTTAATTCTATAATCTTAAACAGATAATAGGGGAAAAAAACAGCACTCTTCACAAAATAAAATCTTATGTAAAAATATATATAAATAAAAGTAATGATGCCATAGCGTTCTCATTTTAAAAGTTACTTCAAAATATTTAATGAACTCACTGGCACCTGAAGACATGCCAACACAAATGGTGCTCTTACAGGAGATGGATCATTTAGAGGTACTGTGACCACTAGCCCATGGCATTTTTATAATTCATTTGAAAATATTTACAATGATGGCAATCCTCCCTGTACTTCCCTGTGAGCTGAACCAGAATTGGTGTCGATTGGATTGTTTTGTTTTCAGACCAGCCATTAGGTGCTTTTAATTCTCCACAGAATTTTTTGCTAAACATAGAATTAATTGCATTGTCATTGTACTTATTGTATGTTTTATCAATAATGAACATTGTAGTTTGATAACCAGAAAAAATTTGTTTTGAATTCTTCCTTTAAAAAGGATCCAGTTCTGAATAACATTACAATTATTGAATGTATTTCCTATCATTTTGATTTGCTTGACTTTTATATTTACCTCTTTCTAGTCAGTCCATTAACTTTTCTAGGCAATTTTAATTCAAATTAATGAAATTTCTGGATATTAAAGATAATTAAATGTGTGCGCACAACTGAGACATTAAAATTTTTTTAAAATACGCACACATTGAAGAGCATAGGAAATTTTCAAGCTAACTGTTTATTTAATACATTTTTTTTTATCCATAATTACACTTTAGGGGGGAGGTGATCGAACAAGCCCCATACCTAGCCGTTATCAGTGTGATTGGCTCATAATTTTGCTAGTCTATCTGTTTTGCATATTTTGGAAATTAGTATGAAGTTTTCAGGATTGTTGTTGTGTGATTGCTGCTGCATAATGCTTTATTTTGTCATGCTTAGGCCCTGGTTGCTGAAGAAACTCGTTTGAAGCAAGTTGAGCAAATTTTGCAAATTGATGAACGTAAACGAGGGTACAACAGCATCTATGAAATAAAGGAACCTACTGAAGAAGAAATGGAGGCATACAGAATGAAACGTCAAAGACCTGAAGATCCTATGGCTTCTTTCCTTGGGCAGTAATATATGTGAATTTTTTGAAGATTAGAGAATTGAGCTTTTTAAGAATCCTTAAACGCCAATACTACAGAAGCTTGACTTCTCAGATCTGCTTTCAAACTAAAATTAGAATTCCATAATCTATCTTGTGTGTAATGAATTCAACATCTCCTTTTGCAAATGTTGTCTGTTTCTGGAAAAACTGGCATTTTGCAGTGTTCAACTCTTGTGCATTTTGCTTAGGTTAGGCAAATAGTTTTATACTATGTAAAGATTTGTTACTTTAAGTCTTGACAGTGTACAAGTGCTTCTCCAAGTAAATTGAACTGATTTAATTTATAGTTATATTCAATATTTATATTTAAATCTACAGAGAGCCGGCATGGACTTAATGGGCTAAATGGCCGCCTCCTGTGCCATAATGACTCTATGGGGAGAATTTTCCCATTGGCGTGCAGGGACGGGCCCCGCACGCCAATGCGTAGAATGACGCGCGGTGATGTCAGGCGTGCGTCCTGACGTTACCGCGCGTCATTCCAGTCATCCGTTCAGCGGGCGCGTGCTGGAGGTGGCTGCGCGCCCACCAAACTGTCAAAGGCCTGTTAGGGCCATTAGTAAACCAATTTAGGTCATTGAGAGGGCTGCCTGTCCAATCTTAAGGTTGGTGGGCAGGAAAAGAGCCCAAGTGGCCTTCACGTTTTTAATAAAACCTCATCCACAGGCGGGATGAGGTTTCATGAAGGTTTTATTAAGTGAATAGATTTTTTCTCAATTCATAAACATGTCCCAGCTCATGTGACACTGACACACGGGAACATGTCTGAATAATTTAAATCTTTTTTTCAAAATTTCAATGTGAACTTAATCTCCCAGAGACAGCTCCGTGCCTCGGAGATTTCTGTGCTCTTTTGCGTGCATGAGTGAAAGAGCGCAGGCCCCGACTCTCCCTCCTGTCCCTGCCCGCACAGGTAGTGCTGAGCGCTACCGGGCAGGAGTAAAGTAAAATGGCGGCGCGCAGCCAATCGATGGTGGCAATTGGCTTTGTGCCCACTCCCAACCGGCCCGCCCAACAGGCAGAAGATTCTGCCCTATGACTTTGAAATACATATGCTAATTTAAGGTGAAAAACTGCCAATTCATCTCTGGTTTTACCATAAGCTCTCCAAACCTGCACTCACAGGTATGACTCTCCCGAAATTGTGCACTTTCCATTTTGCTCCAGTATGTATGGTTATGGTTCAATGAAGAGTGAAGGAGGGCATGCCAGGAGCAGCATCAGGCATACCTAAACATGAGGTATCAACCTGGTGAAGCTGCAACGCAGGACTACTTGTGTGCCAAACAACAGAAGCAACAAGCGATAGACAGAGCTAAGCGATCCTACAACCACCTGATCAGACCTAAGCTCTGCAGTCCTGTCACGAATGGTGGTGGACAATTAAACAACTCACTGGAGGGGGAGGCTCCACAAATATCCCCACCCACAATGATGGGAGCCCAGCACATCAGTGCAAAAGATAAGGCTGAAGTATTTGTAGCCATTTTCAGCCAGAGGTGCTGAGTGGATGATCCATCTCAGCCTCTTCTTGAGGCCACCCAGCACTACAGATGCCAGTCTTCAGGCAATTCAATTCACTCCACGTGATATCAAGAAACGGCTGAAGGCACTGGATACTACAAAGGCTATGGTCCCTGACAACATTCTGGCAATAGTACTGAGGACTCGTGCTCCAGAACTTGCTGTGCCCTTGGCACTTACTCAGCAATAACCTGCTCACTGACTATCAGCCTGGGATCTGCCAGGGCCACACGGCTCCTGACCTCATTACAGCCTTGGTCCAAACATGGACATGAGAGGTGAGGTGAGAATGACTGCCCTTGACATCAATGCAGCATTTGACAGAGTGTGGCATCGAGGGACTCTAGCAAAACTGAAGTCAATGCGAATCAGGGAGAAAACTCCACTGATTGGAGTCATACCTAGCAAAAAGGAAGATGGTTGTGGTTGGAGGTTAATCATCTCAGTCCCAGGACATTGCTGCAGGAGTTCCTCAGGGTAGTGTCCTAAACTCAACCATCTTCACTGTTTCATTAATGACCCTCCTTCCATCTTAGTCAGAAGTGGGGATGTTTGCGGATGATTGCATAAAGTTCACCATTCATGACTTCTCAGATACTGAAGCAGTCTGTGTCCATATGCAGCAAGACCTGGGCGATATCCAGGCTAGGCTGACGAGTGGCAAGTAACATTCGTGCCACACAAATGCCAGGAATGAACACATCCAAGAAGAGAGAATCTATAGCCATCTCTCCTTTACATTTAATAACATTATCATTGCTGAATCCCAACTATTAATATCCTGGGGGTTACCATTAACCAGAAACTGAACTGGACCAGCCATATAGATATTGTGGCTACAAGAGCAGGTCAGAGGTTGGAAACACTGGGGAGAATAACTCACCTCCTGACTCCTCAAGGCTGTCCACCATCTACAAGGCACAAGTGATGGAATACTCTCGACTTGCCTGCATGATTGCAGTTCCAACAACACTCAAGAAGCTGGACACCATCCAGGACAAAACAGTCCGTTTTACAAAAAGCCCAACATGGTTTAATCCTTTGAACCTGCCTTCCTATTCCTGTTGAGCATTGCTTCTGGTTTTTACTTTCAACAGCATAAATAAAAACCAAAAATCAGAAATTTGCCGAATTACATTCACAAGCCGCCCGTTAGTGTTTCACTTAACTCTGACAGTTTCTCCAATGCCAGCTCAAGTCACAGTAGAGTTGCCATCAACAAGGTGAGGTGCAGGCACTGCATAAAGGGATAAAGCTGCGTAACAAACACTGACAATCATTGATCAAAGTGGCAATGAATCATGCCCAGTTAGCCTGCATAGCATTGTAAGGCCAAAGCAGTTTTTGGTGTGGTGTGAGGGGAGTGGGCAATTGCTACTATATAGCCAGCACCTCCCCACCGCCAACCTCACACACGTCACCTAACATCCAAATGCCCATTTTCCAATAGGAGGCTCTGGTTAAAGTTGGGGAACAGAGAAGCTGGCTGACTATTTTACCGTCCTTTGCTTTCTGTGTAATCTTCTGTTCAAACCTGCCAGTTGTCAATAATTTACTTGACTTGATGCATTAGCCTTAATTAGATATTTGATAGGCCAGCAGACAAGTTTAAGACTGTAATTATATTCAGAATAAAGCTTTCACAAGAAAAGACAGCACTTAATGTCTACTTAATACATCATTCTTTACCTCTTTTTTTCATTGGAACCAAGAAGGTTAAGAGGAAATCCAGTTCAGGCATTAGAGAAGTAAATCAGGAAAGACAGTTTCCACTGGCTGGAAGTGGAGGATATAAGTTTAATATGTTCTGAAAATGAAGGAAGTAGGAGAAATTCTTGTTTTACAGAGGACTATTAAAACATGGAATTAAATAAATGTTTGAATAGGCAAAATGTGTGAATATTGGGAAAAGATAGGAGAATGGGACTAAAATACATAATTTTCTTCAGAGGGACAAGGGCACAATGAGCTTAATATCCTCCTATGTTGTAAAATGCAATGATTCTTCGAAGTCAACTGTAGGTTTTGTGACATTAAAGGTAAAATCCAATTTCATCCCCTCTGCTGCAGGCTTTTGACTTTTTCCTGTATATAATATCAAAGGTATTAGAAGACCTCCAGTATCTCACTCAAGTGGCATTCTTCATTGTGAACTTGGACAGTGGTGACAAGCTGTTGAACTGTGTAGGGCATCACAGCTGCTTCCAATCCTGTACGTGTGTTTCTCAGGAGCTGCTTGTAGTTTGCTAAGTGGCTCCTTTACCCACTGGGCTGTTCAGCATCAATGTATTATGATATCTTGCACAGTATATTTGTAGAATTAGACCTGTGAAATCCCAGGCAATTATTTGTTTCCAATGGTTAGAAAACTGAAGGTAAACCATTTTAAGTAACAAATTAATAAATGAGTGGTGGGCTGTAGCTTAAAGTTACCAGATATTAAGCTGAGAATTGTTGGGAAAAGTCAACCTATTCCATTTGGGCATCTTAGAATCAATTTGTAAGACAGTCACAGTGTGTAATATCCACATTTCTTTATTGAAGATTGTTGATTAGAATTTATCTTTCACAGACGGCAGATTGTATGCATCAATGCTGAAGACAAATCTTAATATCAAATCATGAATTGCTCATTACTATCTTTGCATTACATGGGTTTACATGGAGCGGAATTGAAAGCTGAAGTTAAATTTCCTATCTTTATGACTCGCATTCCTTTTTAGCTGAAGGTCAACTTTTATGATTAGCTCATTGTTATTTCTGATTAATGTAAAAAAAGGTTTTTTTCAGTCCTTTTGACCTATAGTAACCTCTGAAAACCACTGGAATTGCAATACTTTCAGTGTGGGAAATCATTCAAAGTATTGGTCTTCTATTAATTTTTGCCAGTGAGCCCTGCTTCGTGCAATTACTTCAACTGATCCCATGGCCTGAATTTTCAGCTCAGCGGGCAGGCATGAGCAGCGGGCCTGGGAGAGGCCGGGAAATGGGCTGCTGGGCGCAATCGGCCCCCGACTCCATTTCATTTGGCCAACCAACGTGAAACGTGTGCTGAAAAGCTCAGCGCTGCCAGGGTGGGGGCAGGAGGAGAGCGGGCAATGATGTCAATGCAGGTGCGGGCGAGCACTGAGAGAAAGCTCCCTGAAGGCAGAGCGCTGCCTGAGGGCGCTGCAGACCCGAAACCCAGGGAATAAGATTTTTAAAATCAGGAAAAAAATGTCCAAGCATCACATGTAGATTATAAAAATAAAAGCAAAACACTGCGGATGCTGGAAATCTGAAACAAAAACAGAAAATGCTGGAAAAACTTAGCAGGTCTGACAGCATCTGTGGAGAGAGAAACAGAGTTTACATTTCAAGCCTGTATGACGTCAGCTGAAGAAGTCATACAGACTTGAAACGTCAACTCTGTTTCTCTCTCCACAGATGCTGTCAGACGTGCTGAGTTTTTCCAGCATTTTCTGTAGATTATGAAAATGCTGTCCACAGATTTTTATTTTTATATTATTTAATAACGGAAACTACATCCCTCCCTTGCATGCGGTTTCATGAATAATGTAAAGGCCGCCTGGCTGATTCGCCAGTCCGCCAACCATAAAGTTGGACGAACTATGTAAATTGACAGAGAATTATGCCATTAATGAGCTTAATTACCCTCTTAATTGTCGGCAAGTGTGCCTCCAACTTTTGTGCATGCCCATCGATCGAAATATCGCACGAGCACGGGATGACGTCGGGGCGCGATTTCACGCCCGATCGGGTCAGGCGCGTGCCCGCCTGATCAGTGTAAAATTCAGCCCCATGTGTAGCTGCTCTTTACTTCGCAAACCCATAGTTCTACACCATTTAATTTTTTGGGCCTGTAATCTGTACTATTTTACTGGCTTAGCACATTGTTTTAATCTCCAGTGTTCCAAATTGACTGGCCATCTTGGGTGTAAGAAGAAGCATCAATGAGGCAGCATCCTTTTGGCTCATGTCAATTTGCTCTAAATAATATTGCAACCACGTGTCAGGTTTTGTTTTCCAACTGTATAGAGGCTTTAGTAATACACAGTATAGAGATAGCTAGGTCTTTATAGACACCTTTCTTTGAAGTCAACAATGCATAACATTGCTTTACAGCTAACTGCAAAATCCAGGCCAATTTTTTTTTCCATCCCTCACTCCTATGCTTGCTGACCTATGTTGGCTACTGGTTAAGCAATGCCTCTTTTTAAAATTTTCTCATCCTAGTTTCCAAATCCCTCCAAGGCCTTGTCTTTCCCTATCTCTGTAACCTCCTGCAGTCCAACAACCTTCTAAGATATCTGAGTTCCTCCAACTGTGGCTTTTTGCACATTCCCAATTTTAATCACTTCCATTATTGGCAGTGTGCTTCCCTAAGTTATGGAATTCCCTCTCTGCTTTTTTTTCTTCTAAGATGTTACTTAAAACCAACCTCCTTGTCCGAGCATTTGGTCATCTTCCCCAATATCTCCTGTGGCTTGGTGTCAAATTTTGTTAGTTTTCGCGTGAATCATCTTGAAACTTTATTTAAATGTGAGTCTTTGTAATTTCCCATGGCCTAATTTGCTGAGGGATGTGTTTAAGGTATTTTAAGGATAAATTTAAGAGCGAGGAAGGCTAACATTTATTCTCCAATAAGAATGAGTGCACCTTGTCTACATAAGATCAGAATTTTAAGGGCCGGAAGGAAAGGTCTAAATTCTTTACAGCAGAAAAGTGCAAATTATACTGTCCATTTAACTTCAGTCATACAAAAGACAAACATGTCGGTGGGGTATCATGATGTATGGGATTGAGGAATCAAATAGGTTTCCAGTCTGTTGTGTCCTAGTTGCTGCAACAAGATGCCAAATTTTTACGCTATTTGAGGGGTACATCTGTCTGAAGAATTTGGAGCATTGTCGAACTTTCCTTTTAGTCAATAGTTTTCTGCTGTTACAACTATTGAGGACACGTGTCAGGGCTCGGCCTTTCTTTCCCATTCCTCGTTTGATCATAGCAGGGATTTTATAATTTATAAGGATGAAAATATTAATCCGGTGCTTGTGCTTAACCATTTATGTGCTGATTGCAAAGTACTCAGCCTGACAGGCTTTCTTGAATTTAAACACCAAGGGGTTAATTTTTATTGAGCTAAAAGCCTACTCGGGTCAGATATAGAGATAAGGTAAACCCACGTCCCAAACTTCACACACGCACACAAGCATGCAAAATTATAAGTTATACAGTAGGAGGTTACTTTTTGGGCAAATTTAAGGATCGATTAGTTGAGCCATTTTTTAATGTTTTGAAAGCTGTTTGTTTTGTAAAAAGGTCGTCTTTCACAGTTAACTGGCTGATTTTTTTTTTAAGGTGATTAGAAATTTGATTTAATTCTTTTCCTTTCTTAAATGTGTAGCGAGACCACTTGTGTGTTCTAATTTAGTTGGCCTCATTTTTAAATATATGTTAAATAAGGCAGTTTTTTTTTCCCTAAATGTTTTCGAGTTGTCTGAAACAGTAGTCATAAACTGAAATAGTAGAGGAAAAGTGAGATGGGGGATTGCCAATAAACTACATGTTGCAAGGTATTGTAACACAATAGAGGTTGTCACCTGCCACAATCACCCGAGAGTGCGTTAAAGAGATTGCAGCATGTCCATACACTGGTACATGCTAATTAATATTTTAACAGATCCTTTTAACTTGTTTTTGGCCAGCAAATGGTTATTTGATAAAGAAAAAGCATTAACCCTGATATATTTTCATGTCCATATGTCAGTAATCAAATTAAATGTATTTTCCAATATAACTTCACTTTTTAGTATCATAGACCCCTTTGAACAGAACCAATCCCCTGTAGTTGAAACTAAGAACAAAGTATGCCAAAATAGCACCTTATCACTTAATGGCCTTATTGATTGAAATGTACTGTCTAACTAGTGCTGTTTTTGTTTTAATAATTAAAAGTCAATTACATGATGATTGCCATTCTTTTGCATGGGGTGGCTACGTGGATGCAGTCTCTAAAAGTAATGGAGGAAGCATTAACTGCTAGTCCCAAAAAAATGCTTCATTTCAAAGTGGCAGTAATTGCAAGTGGTACATAAACTGCCAATAGTAATAATTTAGCTTCAGTTTTCAAATAATATTACTTATACATACTGAATTCAAATTTAAATGCTGCATAAGACAAAAACAAAAATTTACACAAGTGCTAGTTTATAGTGGAACTGTCAAAAGTAATTCGGCATTCTTTCAGGTCTTCCAACCCCAGAAGACCCAGCCTGTGGTCAGATGGGCTTATCCAATTAGGAGCCCCTCCTGAAACATCCAGATCAACACAGCTCTCATTATTAATTACAAGAAAGCACGCCCCCACATTGGCAGCTCTTCTTGTAAATGTGTACTTAAAAGTAGCAATGAGGTATATCCCAATCTGTACAAACGATGTTCATTCTGCCCAGAACTGGAGAAATACCAAGTGGTTGAGACCTCCTCAGCACCGTCTCCAGATCCAATCTACCCATGTGAGGAACATGTAGACCAGTAACGATGCATCAGCAAGCAAATACAGCAAACCCAACCAATTAGAAAGCATGTTCCCCTGAATCCAACTGAACTGCAGAAACCCAAACAAAATTGCTCCTGACACGTCCATGGTCATGCAAAAAACCTTATTGGAGCATTAATGTCTTATAAGCATGACAATGAAAATGTGCAACAGATTTATTACATTTTTGTGAATGAAAGCTTTTGAAAATTTAAAAATGTTATACAAAACAGAAGCTGTATATTTTCTGTTTCTGTCTATAATCTACTGCTTTTCAATTTGTGAGCTGTGGAAACAATATGAAAAAATCTGGATCTAGATCTTGGCTCAAACATGCCTTCAAATTCCCTAACTTCTCTCAACACCAAGAAGTTGCTTCTGCTCTGGTCCTCACTGGCTACCTCATAGGATCCAAATCCTGCCTCTGATTTACTCACTTTTTGTGATATTTAAGATAACTTTAATCGGTTTACTCCTCTTCCCGCCACCCCCCCCCCCCCCAATCATATAGCACTTGCTGAGCCTGTGACTGGCCACTGGTTATACTGATTTTTCGGCTTCATTCTGTCCACTCGCTAGGCTGAAGAACAAACTCTGCTGCTTTTGGAATTTATGGTGTCATCCAAATTCACCATCATCTTCCTGATCCTGCAATCAGCTCTGCGCACCTCCTGAATATTTATTCCTATGAAAATACCTCCATCAAGGCGTCCTCCAATACTTTACCTTCAAATAGTTTCTGGACTTCATTCGCTATACTTGTCTCCAAACTCAGAAAATGCTTCATGCTGACACCATCATGGAACTTTGATTTTAACTCTGGACTCCTTCTGATTATTTTCCTATTTCCTGTTTCCTATCAGATTTTTATGTAGCCTAATTTTTATGCATCCACATTTATTTTTTTTTATTCATTCATGGGATATGGGTGTCACTGGCTAGGCCAGCATTTATTGCCCATCCCTAATTGTCCTTGAGAAGGTGGTGAACTGCCTTCTTGAACCGCTGTAGTCCATGTGGTGTAGGTACACCCACAGTGCTTTTAGGAAGGGAGTTTCAGGATTTTGATGCAGCGACAGTGAAGGAACGGTGATATATTTAAGTCAAGATGGTGAGTGGCTTGGAGGTGAACTTCATAGTGGTGGTTTTCCCATGTACCTGCTGCCCTTGGGAGCAGATACATGGGTTTGGAAGGTGCTGTCCAAGGAGCCTTGGTGATTTCCTGCAGCTATGTAACCCTTCAGTACTCTTTGACCTTCTTGCTCTCTTGCAGGTGTCCCAGGCTTGACATTCTCTTATGCCTTGAGCTTCTCTCTGTACCTCAGTTGGGATCTTCCAAAGTGCTTGCTGAGGCACCAACTCATTATGATCAGCAACGCTAATTGCCCCATCTCAATCTCTCGTCAATCTTTATATTCACGTCATGGCCCTAACAGAAACCTGGCTGAGGGGTGATGACACCTTCCCCCTTAATGAAGCCTCCCAACCTGGGTATCCATTCCACCACCTTCCCTGTCAGGACCATCACAGTGGTGATGTGGTGGTTATCACCAGATCACACCTTGGCCTAACCCTCTACTGCTCTGGTACTTTCTCCTCCTTTGAGCATCATAAATTGTTCCAGCCTTTCACCTTTCACAGAAAATCATTGTTCTCTACTGCCCTCCCAAGTACATAGAAACTTTCTCACAGCTTTTCTCCCTCAGCCTCTGACCCAAATGACTTCTCATTCTTGATGATTTCAACTTGCATCTGAACTCATCAGGCACTTTCTCCTTTCAAGTTCCCTGCTCTCCTACCCTCAGTAAAGCTCTCCCTCCATGTAAACTTCCCACCACATACCATATGTACTCGAGTTATAGTCGATCTTGTGTAAAAGACAATCCCTGACTTTTGGCCAAAACAAATCCTTAATTTTTCACGTATCTTGTGTATAAATTGACCCTAGATTTTGAGGGATTGTAGTGTTAAAATCAAGTGTATAAATAGAAACTATGGGTGGAATTTTCCCCTCCAGCCTGTGGTGGGTTACATGGCGGGCGGCACAGGTAATTTCAGAGAGAGGCCAAAAAATCGGAAACCCACTGGCAGGAATTCAGTTTGGAATTTTCCCTGCACCACTTTCATGGGGAGGTGGGTTTCCCACTGATACACATCGGGAACACCATTTGCATGCGTTATAGTGTTATGAGCGCTTATTTAAAACACCACTCACTGGAATCATGTAGCCCCTCCCAATCAGCTGGAAATTAGACCGGTCTGAAACATATGTAAAAACAAAAAGCTAAAAGCTACTGCGGATGCTGGAAATCCAAAACAAAAACAGAATTACCTGGAAAAACTCAGCAGGTCTGGCAGCATCGGCGGAGAAGAAATCAGTTAACGTTTCGAGTCTTCGTGACCCTTCGGCAGAACTGAAGCATAGTTAGGAGAGAGGTGAAATATAAGCTGGTTTAAGGTGGGGGGGCAGGGGGAGAGAGAAGTTGAGGGTGGGGTGATTGTGGAGATAAGCAAGCAGTGATAGGAGCAGATAATCAAAAGATGTCACAGACAAAAGGATCAAAGCGGTGTTGAAGGTGGTGATATTATCTAAGAGAATGTGCTAATTAAGAATGGAAGACAGGATACTCAAGGTACAGCTCTAGTGGGGGAGGGGTGGAAAGACTGACGGGGCATAAAAAGGTATAGATTTAAAAATAATGGAAATAGGTGGGAAAAGAAGAATCTATTTAAATTATTGAAAAAAAAGGGGAGGGGGGAGAAACGGGGTGGGGGTGGGGATGGGGGGAGGGGGAGTTTAAGATCTAAAGTTGTTGAATTCAATATTCAGCCCGGAAGGCTGTAAAGTGCCTAGTCGGAAGATGAGGTGCTGTTCCTCCAGTTTGCGTTGGGCTTCACTGGAACAATGCAGCAAGCCAAGGACAGACATGTGGGCAAGAGAACAGGGTGGAGTGTTAAAATGGCAAGCGACAGGGAGGTTTGGGTCTTTCTTGCGGACAGACCGCAGGTGTTCTGCAAAGCGGTCGTCCAGTTTGCGTTTGGTCTCTCCAATGTAGAGGAGACCGAATTGGGAGCAACGAATGTCTGAAACATGTTTGGAAATAAGTGGCGTGCAACTGTCGGCTCTCACTTTGCTCGTGACTTCAAGGTGAGTGTAACACTCAAAGCCTACTTGCAACAGTGCCACTCCGGGGTTCTCACCACTAACAGTGACGCCACACTGGTGGGGGTGTAGGGTTGTTCTGCTCACTGACTTCCTCCGTTCTATGGGAGAGTGTCTTCTGTGGGACTGAGGCAAAGCTGCATACGAGACAGAGACCAGCATTGCGGTCGGGGGATGACAAGGAAGATGGAGACACGGTGCAATAGGCAATGGTGACATTGGAGGGGGATGGGTGCAGAAGGAAGACGGAGGCTTGAGATGCATTGGGCAGTGGTGGGGTTGGAGGGGGGTGGTGCAGAAGGAAGGCGGAGACATGGGGTGCAATGGGCAATGGTGGGATCGAGAGTAGTGGGGGGTGATAGCAGTCAGGGGGGAGACCAAGGTGGGGGAGCTGGAGCCCAACATTAAAGACTGGAATGCAGACACATTAGGGGGTGGAATGGGAACAGAACTACATAAGTTGGAGGGGATGCAAGCAGACTCCTGAATATGAGGGGGTGGTTGTTTTTGAGTGGCACAAGTGGGTAAGGCTTGCACAGAGACTCATGGAGGTGGGGGAGGGGAAAGGCTTGCACTTGAGAGCCGGGTAGCACAGAGACTCATGCGGGGCTTGGTGCAGAAGGGACACTGTTGTCAGCAGCCCTTGGTCTGGGGCCAAGTAGCCAGGGTACGAGAGAAAAGGCAGTCCAGTGGCTAACAGGGTGTGAGAGTAAAGGCAGTCCAGTGGCTGGGTGGACTTCAGTCAGGGCGCGAGAGTGAAGGTAGTCCTGGGGATTTGTGGGCCATGCTACAGGGCTGTGCATGGCGCACACATCGTGCTCCCATTCCAGGGAGGGTCAAGGTCTGTGTGCTCAATGGGGATAAGGCAAAGCTCAGTGTGCAGGGTGTGGTCATGGTCTTACCGTCACTGGCCAAGGTCTTGTCTGGCTTGATACTGGGCTGCAGATGTGGTGGTCAGGGTTAGTGAAAGCATCTGCAGCTTGTAAAGGGGGAAACATAATACAAAGCTGGGGTATTCGAAACTTTCCTGGGGTGGGGTGGGGGGAGGGGGGGATGCGGGGGGGTCTCCTCTGTATGTGACTGCACACAGCCTCGAGATGGGGAGGAGTGAAGTCCACAGTGGGCACGGGGTCATCTACAGTTATGGGTTCAGGTAGGGGGGGTGGGGTTGGAATATCGACCACAATTACAATAGGATCTAGGATTACTGGGGAGGCTGGAGAATAATAGGAGGGAACGCTACCTGCACACCGTGGGGTTCCAGGAAGATTGGAGGGACCCGAACACTCAGAGGGAGGATCAAAGCTGGTTTCATAATAGAACCTTAACAACACCAACATGAAGTAATGGCGCAGAAACAAATCAAAAGTGGAGAAGAATCTGGACAGGAAGGGTCAGAGTCAGCAAGGGAGGAGCCCAGGGCTGCACTCAGGGGCTCATTTCAGGGCAGCCTCAAACTGCTTGGCCTCAAAACTTGAAATGGAGTCAGAGCTGATAGAAAAGAGGAAGATTTCTTTGAGAAGGTTCCATTGCAGCCATTGCCTCTTTTTGTTCTCTAATGAGAGACTGCAGAAGCTCTTGGCTTCACAATGCATTTGCTCTGTTGGAGCTTCAGCAGAGAGGTATGTGAGAATGGAAATGAGGGCAAGTGTATAGGAAGTGCAGCTGCTGCGTATGTGCCAGGTCATCAGTGAAAACCTGTAATGTGCTTCATCCAACTGGCATGGTTCATGGGCCAAAGGGCATCCTGTCATTGCTGAAGTGCAAGTTAAGGTTGATCAGCATATAAGATAATAGATTGCAGGAGTGCCTTTGGTAAGGCCGCACATTTCATAATGTGACCAAAGCTCTCTTGTTTTGTGGTATTAAGATGTAAAGTATCTAGGTTGGCGTCATTGGCACCTCGATATGTGAGTGTGCACCTCACCTGCAAGCCTGTGTCAGCTATCAGCGCAGATGCAGCTCTGGGGCATAGCATTGTCTTACTGTGTGCGAGCAGGAGGCCTACTATATCTGCCCAGTGTTTATTAATCTCTTGCATCTGTCATTCCCCAGGGAGGAGGAGGATAGAATAATGGAGCCTGTGGTCAATGCTGTCTTATTGATGGCAGTGATCCAATTGAGGAGGAGAAGGGACTGGGACCACCTCTCCCAGCTCCAAGAAGAGGCCCAGCCTGAGGCCCATGCTCCAGGGGAGACCCAGCAAGACCCAGAAGATGAGGAGGTCAGACCCATCCCATGGAGGTGACTCGCACAACCAAGGGTTTATTGAAGAAGACTCTTCTATCTGGAGATGAGCGACAGACAATGCTGCACACGTCTTTACTTGTCAAGCAATGTGGTGGATCATATCTGCCACATTCTATGGAAGGATCTAATGTTCCATGGACCGGGAGGACAGCCCCTGTCTGTGCCCCTGAAGGTCACTGCCATGCTCAATTTTGTTTCCTGCGGATCTTTCCAGGGATCTACAGGGGACCCCTGCAGCATCTCTCAGTCCTCAGCACATAACTGTATCAAGGAGGTGACAGATGTCCTCTACAGTCAGGCTCATCATTATATGAAGTTCACACTCGATGAAGCTAGCCAGGCTGCTAGGTTTCTGGGGATAGCAGCTATCTCAGGCTTCCCTTGAGATCAGGGTGCAATCGATTGCATACGTGTGGCATTGACAGCTCCATGGCAGCAGCCCAGATGTTCATTAACAGGAAAGGATTCCACTCCTGTCGATCACCAGGAGTACATCATGCACATTTGTGCCAGGTAACCTGGGAGTTGCCATGATTCCTACATCCTGAGTCACTCCCAGGTGCCTCACATGTTCGAAGGGTCTCATCGATTACAGGGCTGGCTGCTTAGGGATAAGGGGTAACCTCTCAAATGATGGCTCATGACACCAGTGCATTGTCCTCTGATTCATTCAGAGGAGATATACTATGAGGTTTATAAGGCAACACACTCCATCATTGAGCAAAAAATTGGCATCCTAAAGACGTGCATCCAATGCTTGGGCTGCTCAGGTGGGGCTCTGCAGTACTTTCCACAGAGGGTGTTCTGCATCATTATGGTCTGCTGCATCCTTCACAATGTGGCGCTTCAGTGAGGGGATCCCCTGCCAGGGGGACACACGAAGGAGACTGAGAGCTTCTCGAATGATAAGGAACAGGAAGAGCAAGAACCTGGATTGGGAGATGAGGGTCGGCTTCTATGTTAGGATGCCCTTGCAGAAGTATGACGTGGAAGATGTGCCTCTGCCACACCGACAGCCACATGATTCCAGGATGATTATGGTACAGGCAACGGGGCACATGCACATTCCTTCTATCCCTTAGTGCCATGCCAGTGGACTGAAAGGCCTTTACAACCAGTGACATCAACAGCAATTTCAGCATTCAGCCTTGCACCTTAAAACCTCGTGATTCACTCAGCCTTGTTCATTGGAAAGGGCAGCAGCGATCCCCCTTCTGTGCTCTGGGAAGTGATAGTTGCCACAACAGCGCAGACGCTGTGTCAAAAGACTTAATGCAGTGGCAGCCACCTTTATGAGAAGGCTTTTGAGGACACTGAGATGCACTGAGGAGAGAGCATTGTGGCTGCAGGTCTTGTACTTTGGCACTGCCAATGAAGGCAGCCTTCTCATTTGGAGAGACAATTACAGCTAACTCTATAAGGCTACTGAGCATGACTAACTCCATGTTGCTTTGTAAGGAGTATGGTTACTAGCGCATTTTGCAGACACTTCCAGTAAAGAGTTTGACACATCTCCCTGCCGTAACACAAGAATAGAATAAGTATCACAAGTCAGCTACATGTCACATGAATGTGAGGCTTACAAGGGAGGCGAGCAAAGTGGGAGCATGGATGACCCACGCAATAAGAGGGCACATAGGTGCATATCAACGCTTTCAAATGACGGAACCATTCTCAGGGAGAGAAAATGTATTTACAAAGGTACATTATATTTACAGTGATTGATCACCTGTGACCCAAAAGTGATTTCAATGCTTCTTAATTTTTCTAACCCTATATCTAGTTGCATCCCCAGCATCTACAATCGATGAGACCCTTCGAACATGGGGGCAGCCTGCTGACTGCTACATCTTGTCATCTTTGATGACTAAGGCAGCCGTCCTCTAGAGGGTCAGGAGCTGGAGGGTCTTGGCCTGCCTTGGGTGTCCTGCTGTGGGGCAGGTGTACCCTCCTTGGCCTGTACAGCTGGAAGTGATGGGGTCACAAGCAGAGGGGATTGGGAACTGCTGGACACTGTCAAAGTCACCTGGGTGGATGGCCCCAGGGTCTCCAGCTGCTGGTCGTCCTCCCTGTGGAGCTTGAGGGCCCCCACTTGACTCCCTGAGGAGAAGGTAGGCCTGTTGGGAAGTCAAGGTGCCCCAGCCCCCTCTCGCCTCACCACTGATGGATCCCACCAATGCCTATAAGCAATGGAGTGCAGGTCCGAGCACAAATCTGGCAAGATCTGCTGGACCAGGGTCTCCAAGGCGACTTCCACCCTTCCCATGGAGACCGCAAGGAGCTCGCATGTCAGAGCCACAACATCAGACATAACACAGACAGACTCCTCCATCCTTCGCTCTAGTCTGTTGACTGCTCCTTGTAACTCTACCTGATTTTCTACCACCTGTCATTGCATCTCCAGCACATGTGACATGGTCATTTCCAGGGGCTCATCATCAGACTCAGACTCAGCGGGTGCCTGTTCTTCAGCAGTCCTCCGGGTTCCAGAGACCTCGGCTGTCACTGCCTCCGACTCCTGTGGAGCGCACCCATGAAGTGTTCCCCAGAATATGATCTCTAGCATACTGGATAACTAGAACCCAGCAGGGTGTGTGTCTCTGAGCTGGTGGAGGGTGCAGGTGAACGCAGTGATGGGCCTTCTTCTAATGCATCGTCAGCTTCCTCGTCTGAGGTGACCTGGGGGTTGGGGCTTATGTTGGGCTTAGAGGTGTGCCTGGACCTGCTGGTGCCTATAAGAGAGAGCAGATAGATTTAGTTTAGGAGCAGACTGAATACAACATTGCAAGTCACCAAGTGAGAATGTCATCAACTCATGGAGGATTCATCTATACTGGCTTGCTGGGAAAAGCTGATCTCACCTTCCCCACAGGAGTGGCCCCTGTCCTCACCCATCCTCCTCAAATTTCATTAGCCCCATGATGTCAGCCCTCCCTCCTCCAGTCTGGGAACTCTCCTTCTTGTTGTAATCCATCTTGACCTGCATGAAGACAAATGGATGGACTGTGATGAGAAGAGATGGAGGAGAGGTTGGGAAACATTCATGCCTGCTGTGTGTGCTGAGCACCCCCCACCCCCACAGTAAGGGCTGAGGATGGAGTTTGTGCAGCTGGTGAGATGATAGATAAGATGCTAGTGATGTTAAAGTACCCGTGAAACAATATCAGTGCTGATATGTCCCCCGCTAATATCGTGTGAGGTCCTTGAGCAGTGTAGCCCTTTGAGTGCATGACGCCACAATGTGAGTGTGAGATTGGAGTGAGCTGAAGGGTGACTTACCTTAGCGGAGCGGTTGAGATCATTCACCTTCTTCCGACATTGGGTGGCGTTTCTAGGGCGGTTTCCCAATGCGCCGACTGCCTTGCAAAGGTCTCCCAGGCTGGCGAGGTGAGGTTGGTGGGCTTCCTGGATTCATGGGGTGGAGCATATCCTGGTGTTGCTGCATACCATTGATGAACGCCTCCAGGGAGTCAGTGTTAAACTTTGGAGCAGCTCTCTTCTTTGCTGCAGCCATTTTGAGATGTCTTCTTCTCAAAACTGGGCTGGAGAGAGTGAGGATGGTGCTTAAAAACATGGCACCCAGACCTTCAACCCCATTAGGTGATGGCAGGGCGGGCGAATCAGTTCCTGACCCACCACATGATTCAAACCCACTTATGCATAATTAATGAGCCCCTGAGCATGCAATCGGGCGCGATTTCCCACCATGCCGCCCAACGGGAAACGTGCCGCCATGGCACTCAGTCACAAAACTGGAAAATTCCACCCGTATTTGTGGAATTGGCGGGTTAGGACGAGAATCGAATCCATAAATTATAACTGGGACTGAATGGAAATGAGCTGGAGTTGAAGTTAATTAATTTGGTAGCAATAATATGACTAGCTGCTGATTTGAGAATTCGAATTGAAGTATCTCAATGGAAATGGAATGTGCAGCATATAAATAATAATACAAAAAGAAAGCCTCGGATGTAGGATGACAACAAGGAACTGGAACATGAAAGAAAAAGCTATCAGTAAAATGTTAATGGAAATCTGCATCACCCCCAGTTCCCAGTTCTCCTTCCCGGTTCCATCCAGCCTGCCATCCAGCAAGATCCTCAGGTGGTCGCCCTGTTTTTACAGAGGAGTCTCATGGGCTTCTTGAATGATCCCATGAGCAAAGGGGCTTCTGCTAACATCAGGGAAAGTGGGCAGGGCAATGACTCACCCACTTCTTCTAAAGCCCCCCTCCCCCCACCCCACCTGAGCCCTAAATTCACATCTTTCTCTCGTTTCTCTCCTAAATCCCCTCAAACCTTTGTCCAGCCATTGCCACCATGTCACACACTGTCTCAGACTCCCCTTGTTCTTTCTCTGTTAAATGTATTCAGGCAACCCAAAAATTGATATGTTATGATAAGGAATAACGGTTTATTCCATCCCTCAAGCATGTTACTCATGTGTAAGTCGACCTCCTACTTTTTGTCTAAAAATTTGATCTAAAAAAACTTGACATCTACACAAATATGTTTGGTATTCCTGGCACTCCCTTGCCATCTCAAATGGTCTTGCTACTCCCGTATATCCCATAATCACAGATACAGCCATCTCTGATCACTTCCTTATATCACTCTCCATCCACATTCCTCTTCCACACCCCAACCCTGCCTCAGACTATATCTGTCCCTGGAAAAAACTTTCCCCCCATTCACTTACAATATCATTTTTAAATGTCTAACCTTTGAGCTCCAGTTCAGCACAACATTTCCACATCTAATGATTTGCTCAACCAAGCCCTCTCACCTGTATCTTGATGTCCTAGTCCCCAACAGACCATTCCTCTCTGCCCTTTCCTCCGGGTACGACCCGCTCCCTTAAATCCATGGAGATTTGAAAGATTTGAAAGGCTTGAGAGGATAGGTGGAACTGGTTTATCAATCCACTTCTAGATCTGGTTGGCTCACCTAAAACACTACCAGGTCCTGATCTCATCTGCTAAATCCGTTCACTCTTCCAGGAATGCAAAGATAATCCCGGCTTCTTTTCTCGACTGCAGGCTGTCTTCTAAAACCCCTCTCCCTGTCCCCTCCATCCTCACCTCCAACAATAAGTGTGAGGAGCGCACAGACTTTATTACTAAGATTGAGACGTCCAATCAGCTGCCTCTGCCACATTTCTCCTTTCCACTAGCCCGATGACCAAACTTCTTCTAAAGCTTCCCCTCCCCCCAACCTGCCTGAGCCCTGAATTCACATCTTTCTCTAGTTTCTCTCCTAAATCCCCTCACACCTTCTCTCAACGTATCTTGTCCATGAGACCCACCCTCTGCTCCCTCTACCATATTCCCACTAAACAGCTGAGCATACAACTTCCCTTCGTGGTCTCCATGTTAATCAATATTGCAAATGGTTCTCTCTTTTCATGTGCTCTCTCTCCATCTCCTTGAAATCCATGTTTGAATTTCACCAATCAGGTTTTTACCTTTCTACAGTACCGAAACAGCTCTTATCAATGTCACAAATGTAAATCTGACAAAGGTAAACTTTCCCTCCTAGGGCTGAGTCTTCCGATTGGCGTGCTGGGGCAGGCCCGATATGCCGACGTGTGAAATGATGCGCGATGTGTCACGACATCATCGCGCGTCATCTCGATATTTTGTTCAGCAGGCGCGCGCCAGAGGCGGCTGCGCTCCGATCGAAATGTCAACGGCCTATTATGGCCATTAAGAGAATAATTAAACAAGTTAAGAACGCAGGCAAAGAGCCCAAGCAGCCTTTGCGTTTTTCAGGAAACCTCATCCATGGGTGGGATGAGGTTTCCTGAAGCTTTTATAAAATAAATAAATAAAATTTCCAAACTTCACAAACATATTCCAGCTCATGTGACACTGTCACATGAGGGGACACGTTTAAATAATTTTTTATTTCATTAACTTAAATGCTTTATAATCTATTCAATCTCCCCAAGGCAGCTCCATACCTCAGGAAGATTGCTGCGCTCTTTCACACATGCAGGTCCCAACTCTCCCTCCTCCCCCTGCCCGCACAGGTACCGGCCACGCGTTATGCTGGGCGGGCCTTAATTGGCCCGCCCGTGAAAAACACAGGTGCGCAGCCAATCATGGGTGGCGATGGGCTCCGCGCCCACCCCCGCCCGCTCCTGCCCAGCCCGTTCGCCATAGGAAAAATTCTCCCCCTAGTGTCCTCCAAGGATCCATCCTGCTATTTCTCATTTACAGTACCCCTTGGCAACATCAAGCAAAAGCACAGCATTAGTTTTTACATGTGCACTAATGACACCCAACTCTAGCTCACCACCTGTCTCTCTCAACTCTTCCGCTGTTGCTAAATTATCGGACTCCTTATCCGACATTCAGCAGTGGGTGAGCGGGAACTTATTCCAACTAAAAATAGGATAAGACTGTTTTTGATCCATCTCCAAACACCATTCCCGAGCTATTGACCCCATCCCTCTCCCTGGCAATAGTCTGAGATTAACCCAATGTGTTATTTGACCCTGAGACTCCAACCACGTAATCATGCCATCACTAAGACTGCCTAATTCCAAATGAGTGCCATTGCTCAACTTCACCCCTGTCTCAGTTCATCTGTTACTAAAGCCCTCAGATGTATTAGAGGATTGTGGGCTGGAGGGGATTACAGAGATATGAAGGGGCAAGGCATGGAGGTATTCGAAAACAAGGATGAGGATTTGAAAAAAAAACTAGTTCCAATTCACTCCTGGCTGGTCTCCCACATTCTGCCCTCCATAAACTTGAAGTCATCCAAAACTCTGCTGCCAGTGTTTTAACTCACATCAAGTTCACCTGTCATCCCTGTGTTTACTGACATACATTGGCTCCCAGTCAAGCAACGTTTTTTTTTTCAAATCCTCATCCTTGTTTTCGAATACCTCCATGCCTTGCCCCTTCATATCTCTGTAATCTCCTCCAGCTCACAATCCTCTAATACATCTGTACTCATCTAATTCTGGAATCTTGAGCATCCCCGTTTTAATTGCTCCACCCTTGGTGGTCTTGCTTTCAGTTGCCTAGGCCCCAAGGTCTAGAATTCCCTCCCTATACCTCTTGGCCTCTTCACCCTGTTTCCTTCCTTTAAGACACTCCTTAAAACCTAATTCTTTAGCCAAGTTTTTGGTCATCTGACCTAATATCTCTGTATGTGGCTCAGTGGGTTGTACTTTGTTTTATAATGCTCTTGTGAAGCACCTTAGGAAGTTTTATTACATTAAAGATGCTATATAAATATAAGGTGTTGTTGTTGAAAAATAGCTCACAGTGAGTTACAAGGTACAATGTTTTGTAACAATAGAAATGTTCATTACATTTAAGGAATAAATTTAGGACCATTGACTTAGTCTTTTTATACTTTAGCGATTAAGTTCCATAATGGTCCATTATTCTGTGAAAACCATGTAGCCTTTATTTTGATGTAGTTTTGAGTATTGCTGGTTATATTTGAGTAAACATTTTGTGAATTTGTAATAAATCTTCTCATTAAGACAGAAGGATGATGGAAATCTGGAACAAAAGCACAATACTGGAGACACTTTGTGGGTCTAACAGCATCTTCAGAGAGAAGCAAAGTGAAACTTTCAGGCCAGAACAGAGTATTTTCAGCATTTTCTGTTTTTGTTTATAATAAAAATAATTTGAATAATTATTAAACTACCCAAAAAGAGCCATGGCAACCATATGACTGCTTAGTTTTGCCTGGCACTGTAGCTTTGAAACAATGGGTAAGACCTTAGGGATCAATTAGCTAAAATGGGTGGATAATTGAGAAAATACCTTTGGCCATTTGATTTTCAGTCAATTTGGTGGATACTCATACTGGCTTAATAAATCAGGAAATTCAATGGGCCACAGACAGTGTTGCAACCAGTCCCCCTGGTAGGTCCACCAGTTTGTTAACTTCCTGAACGAGACCCTAATTTTGTTATTTTCCCAGGCGAGGAGGAAGGAGCTGGCTCTCCTTCTTTATTCAACCGCCCCCCAGTTGGTCGCAACAAGGTTAATTCAAAAGGGATCCCTTCCCCTCGTGAATATCCTTTCCCAGTCCAAATGCATTTGTTTTTTAGAAGGATCCAATTTAACCAGGCTTTCTTGAGTCAAAGAAAAAGTAAGTTTATTAGTTAGTAAAACCCGAGAAAAATAGTAAAAACGCAACACACATACACACAGATCAGAAACGAGAAGTTAAGAGTGCAAGTAAGTGTTTAAAAAAATACCTATCAGTCTTTGGCTTGTCTGTGAGACATAGATGGCGGTATATTGCGGTTGTTAAGTTGGGTGATTCTGGTAGAGCTGACTTTGGCAGTTTCACGGTTAGTTTGGAGACACTTGGTTCTGCAGGGTGGCTGAAAGGCTGTCCTACTTCCTTTAGATGGTGACTTCTGATGAGCTTTGCCTCCTGCAACAGAGAGAGAGTGAGAGAGATTTCCTTTGCCCGCAAGTTGCAGGGGGTTGACTAACTTGTTCTTTTGTTTGCTGTCACATGCACACATGCACCAGCTTTTTAACAGTTTTTTCCTATGTCTTCTGGAAGGGAAAAAAACTATGTCTCACACCCAGAGTACATGTTTTTTTCACCTCAGCCCATTTTACACATTCTGAGATATAAATCGGCAGAGATGAATTTCAGATGTCTGCTGAGATGTGCAAATCAGTCTTTTATCTCTGCAACCACAGGAGATTAAAGTTCAGTCTTTTGCCTCTTTCCTATCTCTCTTTCAAGTGTCTCTGTTTGAAGAAGGCCATGACATCTTTCAGGTGCGAGATTCCATGTCCTCACAGGACCAGTCGGTCAAGTATAATTCACATAGGTATTTTCCAGTAAGTGGTTACTATACATTATCAGCTATCTTTTGCTCAGTGTCTTTGCTTGTATTTCATTTTGAAAAAACACACATTTTCCTTAAAAGTTCAAATTGCCCATAAGTAATTGGTACTGTTAGTCCGCTGTCGTAACAGCTGATACACAGATACTGAAGGTTAGTATATCAAAGAGAAAGCATTTTGGTCAGAATAGTAACTTTAATTATGGTTTTTTTTTGAGGAGGAGATAATTGAAGTGGCTGTGAAAGGGAGGAAGACAATTTTTGAGGAGAGGGAACCATTTACAATATCAGCTTCCATGGGCTAGGAAGAGAAGTTGAGGGGTCAGAAATTTAGGAATGGTGTGATTTTACTTATATATCATACAATCTACCCAAGGGTGTACTTAATTTATTCCCAAATGTAAACAGAACTAAAATGAGAAGAAGTATTATTTCTGACCATGTCCTTGAAAACGTATCTTTAAACCATTGTCATTCATTCAGAATCTTGGAAGTTAATCTTTAGCCTGATTTTTTTCACAGGCTGAGAAATACATAGAATTGAATATCGTGTGGTTAGGAACATGGGCAACATTTCAGTGTAGTGCTCAATGATTGCCATTGGCTGCTTCGTTGTCCATCTGCTCTTGCTAATGTCTGTTAATAGCGTGGGAGGGTCCAGATTCCTGGCTCATTTCCTTCCCCATGAGTCCCAAATTAGATGATGTGCATATAATTTCTCCAGGTATCCTATGTTGCTTTTACTCTCAAGAGTTCTGTTCTGGGCTAAATATAATCATTCCAACCAAATAAACTATGGACCTTTTAAAATCTGTCAAAAGTTTGGAAAAAATAAAGGCTGATAAATGAGTGAAACCATTCCCTAAGCTCCCAAAATACTTTTGTCACCGAAAAGATAGTTAATTTTT
Source organism: Cetorhinus maximus (assembly GCF_964194155.1). Taxonomy (NCBI): domain Eukaryota; kingdom Metazoa; phylum Chordata; class Chondrichthyes; order Lamniformes; family Cetorhinidae; genus Cetorhinus; species Cetorhinus maximus. The sequence goes on from NC_135888.1 coordinate 71,371,147, forward strand.
AGAAATATTTAAAACTTTGAAACTCTATATTCATGTTCAAATGCCAAGAAATACACTTTATCTTGTAGATCAACTTCATATAAAACCCACTGCCACAAAAATCAGTTTCAGCATCAAAATTTGTTTTCCAATATGAGGTTGATAAATATGTTCTTTAAAACTAAATTATAATCTTGAAGAAATTTGGGGAAACATCTGGTTCAGTGAGTTTCCATCTGTGACACATCAAAATAAATTATTTTTAAGGAGGCCATGTGGTGTGTAGTCTGTTGCGGGAAAGCTACAGGAGTACTGAGCTCCCAATTTAAGCCCTCTTATGTGGAATAATTGACAAATTAACTCAAGCCTTTATCTGAGCAGCAAAGCCAAAATTGTTCTCTGTGTGGCCGTAGAAGCTGGTCTGGTGGTGAATGTCATCCAAAATCGTTGCCCACAGAATCTCAATGCATGGCAATTTACCACAAACAGTAAGTTAAGCCATAAAGTGTGAAATCAATTAGAGTCATGTAAATTAAACAACCTAGCAAGAATCTTTAAAATGGTTTTAGCTTTTATTACACAAAGGTAGTTCTGTCTTCACATCTGGTGCTAGGTTAGTGATACTAGCACCTACCTAAAGTGATTTCTGCCAACACCAATTTTGATAACCGAACAGGCTGTACACAACTCATCCAACTTGCCAAGATGCAGTCTTCTGAACCTTGGCAAAGCCCAGAAGCAGAATCATGACTTTCAAGAAACTGCACATTGCAATGGTTTATTTTTTTTCTGGTGCTATGAAATTTATCCTGTAAAATAATTAGGACAGCTTCTCCAGCACTGGGAGCTAAGCATACAGACATTTCACTGAAATAGCTCTACATGTAAATGCATCACGATTATCAGTTAAGATTAGTTATAGGAAGTGGCAAAGAAAATGTAATATTATACCAATTATGACCAATCCAGAATATGAGGCTGATTTTTAAGAATAAATGATGATTCAGTACAGATTTCCTGTTTGTTCTTTTGGGCCTGTGCTGTTAGATACTCCTCTTGGTAACTTGATTGGAAGCTCACACAATTGGAGGGAATGAGGTATTGCTTATTCCATTTATTTTGTATGGAAATGCAATAGGAATCCCATATGGCTTTTAAAAAAACACAACTTATCTTTTCACTTGCTTACTTTGTTATTTCAGGCTCCAGAGTACGACCTTAATTTACTTTATTTAGTAGAACTGAAGAAATTGGAGGTGGGAGGCTAGTTAGCTCAGTTGGCTAGTTTGTGATTCACAATAATATTAACAGTTTGGGGTTCAGTTCCCCATTCCAGCTGAGGTATACTTGGGCCTGCTTTCTCACCCTAACCTATAACAAAATCACAGCGTAAGCCATGGCTTGACAACTCTCAAATAATCAACAACAATACCTGGAGGAAAAGGAAAAAGTAACTGGGTGTAGCAGTAAAATTGCTTTGATTGGGATGATATTCCTGATCACAATGGTAAAATGTCATGCCCTTCATCCACTATTACTATTCAGTGCTATACAATATATATTTAAGAAGCAGGTGCTTAGGAGTATAACTATGATCAGAAGTACCTTCATAAAAGGAAACATGAGGCACAGTGCTACCTGTTGGCATTTAGTGCCAAATTAAACTGAACTGCAAATCGGGAGAGACTCTCAAAACCAATTTTAACATTATTAAACAGATACTAGTTTCCAGAAACCTGCACCGGTGTAAACAGCTATCCAAAAATGGAATTTATGTGGATAAGTATCAGAAACAGTTCAAGTTACAAATGACATCCATACGTGACTGTGACAAAGGTAAACTCCCCCTCCTCTTCTTCCTCGACCTGTCCTTTGGCACAGTTGACCACACCATCCTCCTTTAATGCCTCTCCACTGTCACTAAGCTGGGAGGGACTGCTCTCACCTGGTCCCGCTCTTATCTGTAATCACTACCAGAGAATCACTTGCAATGGCTTCTCTTCCTGCTCCCAAACTGTTACCTCCTCTGTTCCTCACGGATCTATCCTTGACCCTGCCTCTTTGACCAACCTTTGGTCAACTGACCTAATATCATCTTATCTGGCTTATTGTCATGTTTTACAATGATCCTGTGAAGTGCCTTGGGATGATTATTATTATTACATTAAAAGCACTTTATAAATATAAGTTGTTGTTTATGTGTTCTGTATTTATTTCAACTACACTTTAATAATTACTGAGATTTACATTGAGTTTGCATTGAAATTAGAAGCAATGCAATGCAGTTTCTAATCAAACTTTATTTTCCTTCCACAAGGATGACTCAATTCATCTGTATGTTACTCTCAGTTTCTCCTATGGTCTGTGCTGACAGTTGCCCTCAAGTGGGCAATGCCAGTACAGCAGTTTGATTCACATAAATCTCAGTTCTACCTGCATGTGCTGAAGTGGTGCCAGAGAGAATCAAATTTTCAAGCAAACCAAACTGATATGCCCTTTCATGCTAAGAACAATTACAGGATCTCAACTATTAGCTAGCTGACATTCAGCTAACTCAGCACAGGTCACCTTTCTGATCTGTACATTTCAGGTTGTCAGTACACTAACATTCTTTGCATATGGAGAAGACTCCACCTTTATTTTGCCTGTTTGAGTATCAATAGATATCGAAGAGTGTTGCAGACTAACAGTTCTAAAATTGGATAAGTAAATTATAGCAATTGCATCAAAGTAGTTTAGGAGACTAATGGCTTGGGTGATTTGTACTACAATCCTCTCTGCATGTGTCCATCTTCGCAAGAGCAGCTGCACTGTGTTATTTCCATCCTACTGCCCAGTTGTTCCTACTGACAGGGTGGAATCTGAATAAAAATCAAAAAGGGAAACTGATTTCAAGGCAGATTTCAAACTTCAGTTGGACTTTTTTTGTTCTATGTTACTGAGTGAAAAGACAAACCAGGCAATGTGGAAAGGGAGTCACGTGGCTTGTTTCAAACAGTCAATACTCAGGCACAGTTTAATTCATAATGTTTTAATCACCAGGATTGCACGAGTCCCTGTACTTTGTTTGGGGTTCATGTTAGTTTACAACTTTCCATTCTGAAACCAGTTCCACTTCATTTTTTCCACATTTGCTGAAACAAAAACAATCTGGATGGTGTTAGAAGTGAAGTACTGAAGCTGCTGGAAATTTGGGAAGCACAACAAGTCAATCATCATCTCAGATGAGAACAGATCAGTTAATGTTTTTGGTTCCAGACCATTCAAAGCCTGAAGAGGTAGATGGGCATATTAGTACAAACATAAGAAGGGGAAAGGAACAAACTGCACCGACATAACAGGAATCCTGAGTGGCGTGATCCAAAGAATCATGAAGTAATGGACAGAAATATTTCTGAAATTAAGAGTGTTTTACAAGCTAAGGAAGTGGGAGTCCTGACAAATGATAAAATAGGTAAGATGGGAACATGGAGCCTTCCCACTGCCATGACAGTTCTAACAAAGCTTAATACAAGCTATAAGAACAAACCCATCTTTATTCAAGACATTCTTCAAATTGGTGGTCTAAAGCCAGGCATCAGTTTTAACCTCATTTTCTAGCCTGTTGTCACATTACACCTGACCTCAGGATTTCTAACAAGGCAATGCTTGAGACTTTACATTAATTCTAAAAGGTAATTGTTCAAATGACTACCAGCAGAGCCATTTTACTGCACAAAGGGACATGACAGAAAGTGAATGCAGCAGGTGCTGTGTCTTCTGTTGCACATTTCAAACTTGTTCAGACAGCTGTTCTTCACTACAACACTCTGGCGCCATCATCAGCTCACTTGTGGTAGTTAGGCTTCCTCAGAAGGCCCACATGCAGTTCTCAAGGCCTGAATTTTTCAGGCGGCGGATGGGCTCGGCGGGAGCGGGCAGGGGTAGTCGCAGAGCCGATCGCCACCCGTGGTCGACTCCACGCCGCCATTTTATGCAGGCAGGCCAATTAAGGCCCGCCCAGCATAATACATAATAATGCGGGCGGGGGCAGGAGGGAGAGTCAGGGCCAGTGCTTGCTTCAATCTCCCTGAGACACAGAGCTGCCTCAGGGAGATTGAATGAATGTTGAATTAATTAAATAAATGGTTCAAAAATTTATTTAAACATGTCCTCTCATGTGACTGTGTCACATGAGATGGGACATGTCTTATATTTAGGAAAAAAAATTATTTATTTAATAAAAGTTTTATGAAACCTCATCCTGCTTGTGGATGAGGTTTCCTAAAAACCATGAAGGCTGCTTGGCCTTTTCGCCTGCCCGCCAACCTTAAGGTTGGATGGGCAGCGTTAGCAATTACATAAATTACTTTCTTAATAGGCTGTTTACATATCGGTGGGCACGCAACCGACTCTGGCGCGCGCCCACCAAATGAAATATTGCAGGACTGCGCGATGACATCGGGACGCATGCCCGACGTCATCGCGTTTCATTTTACATGTCAGCGTGTCAGGCCCACCCCACACGCTGACTGAAAATCCTGCCCCAAGAAACAAAATGAGATCCATGGTCCTTAATTCAGAGGTGTCTTGTGGCACAATAGTAGCATCCGTACCTCTAAGCCAGAAGCTCCTGATTTGACTCCCACTCTAGCACTTGATGGCCACGGAAGGTGCGTGCATAACGTGGCCAAACAGGTTGATTATCAACCTGCAAGTCCTTCCAATGCACCAAAGCCAGGTAGTAAAAGTGGGAGAAGGCAACGGCAAACCACTATAATACCTTGCCAAGCATGACCATGGACCAACATATGGCAGTCCATGGTCGCCAACGCCCCTTTAGAGCACGGTACCTGAAGAGAGAGTCTCCTTAATCCCATCACGTGCCCAGAATTTCCAACCGTGGAATTACTTTCCAATGGATGATACATCCTCAGGATATGACTCTTTCATATTTTATCTGCAAATCATTCTGAACCATCTGCAATCAAAAAATAAATCTGCCAGTCTTGGTAATAATGGAGTGAATATTTCCAAGTTACTATTTGAAAGTAATGCATCTTTTGAATATTCTCAATTTAGAAGTGCTGCAATAAGACTTAGGATGTTGCCCATTACTGCAAATATCTGGTCACATAAGATTGATCATGCACATTTACGAGGCAGACAAAGCCTGGTGTTAGTGTATAAAAATGGATAGATGTTGGATATACAGGCCTCCATATGCCTCAATATTCGGGTGTAGCATTTGACTGAGGCCCAAATGGCCTGTTCAGGTGGACATTGAGATTACATAGCATTCATCAAATAAAGGATACAACCCTTTGACTCCTCTCCTTCCTCATCTACAAAGCAATCAAACAAAATCTTGCATTTATATACTATCTTTCCAGTCCTCAAAGAGTCAGAAAACTCTTCATGGTAATCACAAATTCTCACCTTTACATAAGCAAACAGCAGAAAATTTGCAAACTACAAACTCTCATAAACAGTAAGTACCTAGTTAATGTGCTTTAATAGTGTTGATTGACAAGGACGTTGGTGACCAGAACACCAGCAGAGCTCCACAGCCTGCATTTCAATATTGCCATGCAAACATTTACACATACTTGAAATGGTAAATAGGGTCACAGTTTAATGTCTCATTCTGGTTCGGGTGCAGGCACTGTAGAGGAACCTTTACAATAGGGTTGGTGCTGCACCTTGGAGGAGGAACAAACACGCACAAACCACTTACCATATTGGACCCTTAGGTGACCATTGTACAAATGTAAAACAGGCACCAAGTCATCCAATTTCTCATCCTTTGAATTCAAATAACAGTGTGCATTTCTGAGATTCTAACACAAAAATTAGCTGGAAATAATACATTTTTTGCAGTTTATTCAATGTGCAATTGTGCCATAATAGCAGCATAAGAAGTATTAACAGGAATAGCATGTGTTCCTAAAATCAAAGCACATTGGAAGTGTAGCAATGTTATGACTGATGCAGAGTTATTTAAAAATTATTTAAAGCGGAGTTATTTAAAAATCCCAGAGGGAAACTTTAAACAACTGTCATAAACTATAATTTTAAGTGTTATGTTTGAGATGCGACTCTAAATTCAGGAATCAGAACATCTGTTCTTGAGGTTTTACAATAAACATTGAAACATTTTATTAATTTACACAGGTTAAAATATATACACATGGCTACAAATTACTACTATCATAACTTTTAACAAATTCCCAAACAAATCTCCATTAAGGCAACAACAACCCATAGACTTAACCAAACACCACGCAAAGCATTTTCACCTTACGAATTCAGAATGAGGTTCTTTTCACTGTGGGGCCAGTTGAAGGCTTGCAGCTGCCTTTTGCTCTCACATTGCCTCTGCTCTGAACACCCGAAAACTACTGAAGTTATACCTACGACCACTGATTGAATTCAAATTCTCATTGTCTCACCAGCCTCTTTGAACTTCACCTTTTAACAATGAAACCCCTTTCATACCAATTTTATTAGTAATATAAACATATTGCTTGGTACCTGCTAGATAAGCGTCAAGTTTTTACCCCACTTTTTCAATGCTCTATTCAAAAAATGCAAATGCACGCTATCTCTCTTACATATCAAAACTAATACATATCAAAGCACCCAGACTAGCTGGCTTTAATCCAATTAAGACACACCGACAGACCAAACCTCTATTTTAAAAGAAAAATATTTTCCAAAATATTATATACATTAATAACTTCATGACAAGCAATTATAAATATTAAAGGTGAATTAAGATAGTTGAGAACAGCAATTCTTATTTTGTCACTTCCTTTGGAGACACTCATGTTTTGTTATTGTTTTCTAGTCAATTTAGGTGAATTGTACATTAAGGAGCTTGAATAAAATGCACAGCCCAAACTATTAACTCTCCAACTTTAAAAATAATGAGAAAAGTAACACAAATAATATTTATAGTGCTGTGGCTACACAGAGGGCAGGATCTTCCAATCGACGAGCGGGGGCAGGGCCTGCTCGCCGATGCATAAAATGATGCAGGATGACATCAGGTGGAACTCCTGATCTCGTTCTTAAATGGGAGACCCCTTTTTTAAAAAATCTGACTCCTAAGTCTAGTCTCACCCACCAGGGGGAACATTCTCTCATCATCCACCTTGTCAGCTCCCCTTAGGATCTTATGTATTTCAATAAGATCACCTCTCATTCTAAACGCCAAAAGATACAGGCCCGACCTGTCCAACCTTTCCTCATAAGATCAGCCCTTCATCCCAGGAATCAGTTGAATGAACCTTCTCTGAACTGCTTTTAATGCAATTATGTCATTTCTCAAGTAAGGAGAACAAAACTGTACACAGTATTCCAGATGTAGTCTCACCAATGCCCCATACAACTGTCAGAGCCTAGGAATCCTGTGGCGAGTAACTCACCTCCTGACTCCCCAAAGCCTGTCCACCATCTTCAAGGCACAAGTCAGGAGTGTAATGGAATACTCTCCACTTGCCTGGATGACAGCATCTCCAACAACACTGAAGAAGCTTGACACCATCCAGGATAAAGCAGCCTGCTTGATTGGCACCCCTTCCATAAATAGTCACTCCCTCATTCACTGACAAACAGTGGCAGCAGTGTGTACCATCTACAAGATGCACTGCAGGAACTCACCAAGGCTCCTTAGGCAGCACCCTCCAAACATACGACCACTACCCTCTAGAAGGACAAGAGCAGCAGCTACATGGGTACACCACCTCCAAGCTGCTCACCATCCTGACTTGGAAATATATCACCGTTCCTTCACTGTTGCTGGGTCAAAATTCTGGAACTCCCTCCCTAATAGCACTGTGGGTGTACCTATACCATGCAGACTGCAGCGGTTCAAGTGGCCCAGCCAGCAACACCCATATCCTGTAAATGAATAAAAATAAATATTCCATTCTCCTTTCAATAAATGACAACATTCCATTTGCACCTCTGTAATTCCCTTGCACTTTGGTTCCTCTATATCTTTCCCACTAGTTGGTGACCTATAGAATATGTCTAGTAGTGTAATAGAATCTCTATTTTTTCTTAGTTCTAACCAAATAGATTCTAATCAAATAGACCCCACTGAAACATCCTCTCTCTCCAGCACTATAATATTGTCCTTAATCAGTACTGCCACCCCTCCTCATTTCCTTTCCTTCCTTAGCACCCAGTCCTGTCCATTTTTGAGCCAGATCTTTGTTCTCACACATCATATTCTCACTTGGTTACCTGTGCCTGCAGCCCACCAACCTCATTTATCACACTTTGTGTGCTCACATAAATGCAAGTCAACCTAATTTCAACCTTGTTGCATTCCATCTTACTCTGACTTCACTTAATGCCTTACTATTTCTTACTCTAGCGCTACCTCTCTTTTTGCGCCTTGTTTTTCCTCTCTAATGTTACCTCCTGGTTCCCACCATCTTGCCCTCCTTAAGTTTAAGCCCTCCTTAACAGCACTACCAAACCATCCCGTAAAGATATTGATCCTAACTCTGTTCAGATGCAACTCGCCTGGCCTGTACAGGTCCCATCTCCCCCAGAACTGGTCCCAATATCCCAGGCCTCCTGCACCATTGCTCCAGTCAAACATTCCTTGGCTCTATCCTCCTATTTTTGTACTCACTAGCGTGTGGCACCAGGAGTAACCCAAAGATTACGACCTTTGCTGGTTTCTTTCCTAACTCCCTTATCTCCGTCTATAGGAACTCATCCCTTTTCCTATCTATGTCATTGGTATTAACATGGATCATGACCTCTGACTCCTCAGAGTGCTCTGCAGCCACTAAGTTACCTTCTTGAACCTGGCATCGGGGAGGCAACACACCAACCTGTATTGTTTGCGGCTGCAGAAAATCATGTCTGTTCCCCTAACTGTAGAATTTTCTATCACTATTGTTTTCCCAGTCTTCTTCCTGCCCACAGTACACATCGGCCAGCCATGGTGCAGTAGGCTTGACCTTGACTGTACTCCCCAGAGGAACCATCGCTTTCACCATTATTCAGAACTGAATACCATTTGGAGAGCAAGATGCACTCAGAGGCCTCCTGTACTTCTTGCATGGCCCTCCTTGACTGCCTGGTGGTCACCTATTCCCTATCAGCCTGCATAACCTTAAGCTGCCGGGCAACCACATCCATAAACACGCTATTCACAAAATCCTCAACCTTGCAGATGCACGGCAGTGATGCCAGCTGCTGCTTAAGCTCGAATCCAGGAGCTTGAGCTGCTCCAGCTGATGACATTTCCTGCACATGTGGTTGTCAATGTCCTGGAGTTCCCGCATGGAACAGGATGTGCACTGCACGGGACTGAGATGCCCTGTCATGCCTCTATATTAGATTATTAACTGACTTAACAGAAATAAACTTAAAACTTAGGTCTTAATAAAGACTCACTGGCTACTCACCAATCTGCTTCCCAGGTGCTGAGGTCAGTAAATTTTATAGGGAGTTAACAGCAATATTTTAGTTAACTTTCATTATCTATATATCTCAGATTTTAATTTACTGAAAAATTCAAAACCCCTTCATGTTACTGTCCTTTGTCATTAAATTTTGACTGTATCTCCCAAGATTTGATTAATTAATTTAACACTAATTATAATTATATGAAAATGAACAAATTGGCTTTTGTTTTATGCTAAATAATTGATCTAGTCTTTAGTTGATTAATTTAATTTAAAAGCTTACCAGTATACTCACCCCACATGACTCCTTGTCCTGTGACCTCATTTGGTAATGTATCCCTGCTGCTCTCCAGTGCTCCCATTCCGCTCCAGGGATTGATCTCTGTAACTGTTCTGCGCATAGCCTCCCGTTCTCTGACTATTCTGCTCCCAGACCTCATTCTCTTTCACCGCTCTGCGCCTGGTCCTCACTCCCTCTAACCACTCTGCTCCCAGGTCTCGCACTTGCTGACTGCTCTGCTCACAGCCTCACTCTCTCTGACCCTGCCACTCCCAGGCCTTGTTTTCTCTGACGTAGGGAAGTCCAAGTTTAACAATTAGTTTTAATTTAGTTATATGTATATTAATCAATTAACCTATTATTATATTCTGCTTAATCGTAATCAATGTAAGACACTAGCATCACGCGACTAACTCCTCATTTGGAGTCACATGCTCACTTGAAAGTGAGAAAAACCACAGGGCTCCAACCCATGTATAGTTATACTTTTATGGTTTAATTACAAGACAAACGCTATGAGACCCATTGCTTTATCTTTATGGTTCTATTACAGAGCAGGTGTTGTGAAGTCAGTCAAGGTTGAACAGTTTGAGTTTGGGACCATCATACTCCCTGGCAATTAAAAATAAGAGTGGTGCGCATACCTATGACTCAGAGGGGAGTTGGAAAGGCCTATTCTGTAAAGAAGACAACTGTGAAGTGTTAAACATTCAGCCTTATGCCCTAAATTAGTGTAGTTTTTAAATGTGTAATGCTTTAAAAGAGTATCAGTCACTTTCCTTCATAATATGTAACTATTTTTCATTCTGTAAGCTTAGAATTAAGTTCTGTAATCAGTTTTTGTAACTATGAGTTCTCTACTTTTCTTACGTAGGAACATGTATTAATTGAATGTGCCATGCTGTATTTCATAAGTGTATCTTGCGACCTCAAATTTAACACACCAATCATCTCTATGCATTGATTTTATGTTTACTTCATATAGATCTCATGTATGTAGTAGCTTTGTAATTTCTGAGTTAGTTGAGGCTGTGTGCCATTCATACTCTTTTACTATTTTAATTAACTTGTCCAAAGCAATGGCAGGTACTACAAAAACATATAACAGCAAAGCAGTTCCTATAACCAAAACATAGTGATAGGCATCTGCCCTAATGAGAATTCTACAAGATATCAATTCGACATTTGGGATGATGAGTCCAAATGTTAAATCACTAGACTTGACATCATGTGCTCTCTTATCTCAAAAAGCAGACAAAGGACATATTTTAAGGCACCCCACTATCTCATTAGAAAGCCATAAAATTTACTGAAATAACAGGAAATCTATAATGAGGGGGACAGTCCCACAAGTAACTAACGCATTAGAAGGCCAGTCAGGGGATTACATCAATAGATAACCATCGCCGAGGGCTTGAGGGGACATGTTGGGCAGGATTTTCCCTTTGTCGGACAGACGGGCCCGGGAGCGGCTGTGAAATGGACTGCCGTCTGTGTTCGGGCCCTGACCACAATTTCACAATTAACGGCCAGCCGACATGAAAAGCCCACTGAAAGGCTCAGCGCTGCCGTGGTGGGGGCAGGAAACTGATCAGACATCACCTAAACCAATCAGGGACTGGTCATGTGCTGCCCGAGCCAATCAGAGGTCAGGAACAGCGCTGATTTTGCACATGGGTTATGGATTGAAAAGAGTTAAAAAGAACCAAATTTGAGCTGCCAGGCATGCTGAATTTGAAATTGAAGAAAAGAGATTGCTTTCCAGCTGGGCGTAGAAGGCCACAGAACTGACAGAGAGAAAAAGACAATGAGCGGGATTTTACGTCTGCTGGGTGCCTGACCCGGTCGGGCGTAAAATTTTGCGTGATCTTCGAGTCGGCAGGCCCGCGAAAGAGTCGACAGCGCGCCCACCGACAATTCATAGGCTTATTAAGGCTCTTAAAGTATTAATTAATTTGTATTTTTTCTGCCTGCTCAATCGCTCGTTAGGCAGGTAGACGAATAGGCCAGGCAACCTTTTTCATTTTTTTTACGAAACCTCATCCATGAGATTTCCAACGCTAAGTAAAAAAAGACCAGAAAAAAATTTCCACTTCATTTTAAACATTTCGCTCTTCATGTGACTGAGTCACACGTGGGGACATGTTTATATTATTTATTGAGTCTTTATTTCCCTTTGTCCAAATCTTCAGTTCCCTGAGGCAGCTCTGTGCCCTCAGGGAGCTGTCAGCGCGCGCTCCCCAGTGCACGCTCCCCAGCGCACGCACTGACTTCCGCCCTCACCCTCCTCCTACCCCCACCCCGGCAGCACTGAGCCTTTCAGTGAGCCTTTCATGTCGGCTGGCTGTTAGTTGGCCAGCCAGCGTGAAATTGCGACCAGGGCCTGAACGTGGGTGGCGGTCCATTTTGCGGCCTCTCCCAGGCCCACCTGTCCAACAAAGGGAAAATCCTGCCCAACGTGTCACCTCAAGCCCTCGGCTGAATCAGGAAGCAATAGCCATGTTGAGCCAGTAAAGTTGCTGTCCAATTTTGTGAACTATCACTTTTGTGGCTTAATAAACATTTCCTGGGTTACATCACTAGATTGTCTCCTATGGACTGAATGGTAAAGTCTCAAAAGAACAAATTAATATTGAGTGAGTGAAGATTCACAGGTTTGGAGGTTAGACATCCCCAAAAAGCTAACACTGAGCACTCCAATTACAGCCTCACTCTCTCTTATACAATTCCTAATACCCAAATCCGCTTGTGTTCTATTCACTAAGTATTTTGAAAGTATTTAAAGTGTAAATGTCATTCAAAAACTGAAACCTTTACCAAAATTGTATCTTTTTTTTATTTGTTTGTGAGACGTGGGCATCACTGGCTAGGCCAGCATTTATTACCCATCCCTTGTTCAGAGGCAACCACATTGCTGCAGGTCTGTGAGTCACGTGTAGGCCAGACAGCCGATTTCCTTCCCGAACAGACATTAGTGAACCAGATGGGTTTTTATGACAATCGTTTCATGATCATCATTAGACTTTTAATTCCAGACATTTATTGAATTCCCAGAGCATTACCCTGGGTCTCGGGGTTATCAATTCAGTGACAGTATCACTACGCCACAGCCTCCCCAGCTGGAAGGATTCCCTCTGCACAGAGTGACTTACAGATTCTACAATGATTTCAGACAATCCATTTTAAAGTTCCACCATGATCATTTTTCAACATTTCATGGTGCAGTCAGTTATACGTCACAAAGACATGCATGTAGAAACATAGAATACTTACACAAGCTTGCTAAAGATAACACTGCCAAAATTATTTTTATTAATCGATTCTAATAAAGATGAATTAAACACTGAAAAGCTGTAGGCCCAGTCAAAACTACAACAAACTTTATACAAAATGTAATGCTCATCTGTTGCAAACAAAAATTATACACTATATTAACAGAATACCTGGTTTAAACGATTTATGTTTCGAGATTAGCTTCCCCAAAGGAGGCTGTGTTTCTTGCCAATGGAAATGCTTCAGCACACCACACTCCATCTGTAAAGTTAATGCTGCCAATTTAATTTTCCACTAATCTCAGTTCGTTTCAGTTCACATTCTACTTTTTACCATTCGTAAAGATAACCGCTGTTTGAATTAGAGAAAATTTCTATATTCATGTTTGCTACAAAATACATCTAACCCTAATATAAACTTTTGATTACTTTTGAAAACAGTGCCAAACGCGCTTAGATTATTATTGGGGGAAAATATGTTGACCTTGTTTTTCAGAATTAGAGACAACTATAGTAATTAATGGAGGTGGAATTGCTTCCATCTCTAATGCTTCTCATTTTTGCGCCGTTGATTAAAGACAGAGTAAAAAAATCTGAAGAAAATCCAAAAATAAAGTTTACATGTTGGTGCCGGAGACAGCTGTCAAAGCAACTTCATACAGAAGATGAAAACCAGCAGTTTCCGACCACTGTCAACATGTGCAGTCCGACTCTTAATGCAGTCAAAATTTCCAACTACAGTACATGTGACACGCTGGAGGTTTTCCAGCTCATTGCGTTATGGGAAAAGAATGCACGAGAAGGAGGAAGAGAGAAAGAGGGAAAAGACCAAAAGCTGTTCTGAGTTGGACAGGGGTCCAGGGAGAAGAAACATGAAATGTCTCTGAAGTTGCTCTGTCGGTGAACTGTTTTCGAAGCACTAACCCGAGAGGGAAACATTGAAACAATGGAAAGGAACAGCTTATTTTCCTGACGAATTGTCTTAAACAGCCTGTGGTACACAAAAGCTGAGAGTTGCTTATTTTAAACATCACTGCAGCTGAACTGGCTGCACAGCTACATTCTGGTAAGCTCTGTTTATATGTTTTCATTTTAACTCTTCGTATGCGTCCAGCTATGTGCCCAGTGCCCGGGAAAATGTAGTGGCAGAACGTCTGCGCTCACCACTTTACAACAAATCATTAGAGAGAAAGTTATTATCTATGGAGAGGCCTGGCATTTCAGGTGACCCGCCTTTATTTCTTTTTGTCAGTTTTGTAATCCTTAATCTTCAAGATTGAAAATTACATAAAGTATTTAAATTATTAACCAAGCAATGCTTTGGCTTATTAGTTTAGCCTCCAGCCTATTTTGAATTCGCATTAAGTTGACAGCAGAGAAAAGAACATTGCAACGCTGGACATGTTTTCAGTGTTTTTCTCGCAGCCTGTCCTACCTGAAACAATGTCAGAAACCGAGACTACAATCTCAAAGGCCCCGGACCATTTTATAAAACCAATCCCAGACTGTTCATTCAGATTCATTTCTATACTATCTCTGTAAGCTAATAGCAGGAGTGCTGTAGTTGTTTTTGACACTGCGCAGTTTGACACACCGCTCACGTGTGAAGCACAGAGAAGGCAATTTTGATACACAGTGAAGGCCATGATGAAGGGATTCCCTCTGACGGAGAATGGGAATTGGCGGATAATTGAAATTGTTCTCAAATGTCGATGTCACACATATGGTCCAGTAACATTGTAGGCATGTGCATGAAGCAACAAAGGAAACATTATGATGTTGTCATATAGAGAAGCTGAGATACAAAGAACAAGCTGAGCTGTATATTCAGACTCGGTGTGTCTGTTAAATGTCCGTTGGAGTGCGGAAAATGAAGCTTCCATCGGATGTACAATATTCCGCAATGAGCCTGGTTTTCTCTGGTCTGCCGTACTCTTGCCAAGTCGCACTAGTTCTGGTTATATCACAAGGTGGGGGTGGGAGGGGGCTGAGGAAGCAGAGCACTTTAATGTATTTTTAAAGAAGTTCATTTGTTTTTTTCCATTGTGCAGATGCCACCTTGGAAGAAATTTCAGTTACGTTATGATACAAAATGTCGCTGCTTTGGAATGTCACTTGGGCATGAGTTTGTTTCCCAGGGGTGTTGCTTGGTTCTCATGCGCAGTTGTATTTGATTAATGCCATTCATTCCAGGGTATTGTGGGAGAGCACTGTCTAAGGATAAACACAAAAGTACATTCTTATATATTGGAAAGGAAGCCTTCTTTTTTCATGTTAATGACAATGATAAGTCAGTCAGTGCCTATTTTGAATCACTGATGTCACACATTCATGGTCTATACATTCTCACTGGTAATGTTACCTCATATTAAATCCTGCAGAAACTGTGAACTGTGTTACAGGATGCTGCAGCTTATTCAGGGCTCCAGATGTCATTGCAGCCAGTGAGACTAAAACTCAAGTGAATTTTCAAAAGTGAACACCAAGATGTGGCTCAGCCTTGAAACTCTCAGCTGAATTGCTTTTATTCACTGTAAAACATATGAATATAATTACCGGGTTTTAATGTGTGATTAGGTCATATGGCAGTGAGGAACCTGCAGGAGTAGCTGAGCACAGAGCAGGAAGGAACCAGCTGGAGTCCAAGTTGGAGGAGGTCTTTGTGTAACAGCTGGGAGCAGATTACTGGTTCTTGCTGCATTGTATCTGAGGTGAAAGTGCATCAGGTCCATGGGCAGAAATTCTTGCTTTTGACTGCTCTCCTGATGCTGGTTGATCTCTGAGATTGATTGCCATTGGGATAGAGCAAGGATTGTGGGGCCCACCAGTGGTTGTTGTCCTGCCTCACGTACAAGCCGTCAGTATGCTACACATTGGTTAGTCATATTTCTTTTCTTTATTCTTTCGTGGGATGTGGGCGTCACTGGCAAGGCCAGCACTTGATGCCCATCCCTAATTGCCCTTGAACTGAGTGGCTTGCTAGACCATTTCAGAGGGCAGTTATATTGAAGTGCATAAGTGATCTTAGGCTTCCACTCCCGATTATACAACACCCATCTGGCTATGTCATTATTGCTACCCTGGTGATTATAATGTTCCTGACCTTACAAAATAGGGCATCAGCTCACTTACTGTGAGCAATGCACCAAAAGATGCCAAATTCCAAATAGCACATTTCCAAAAGAAACTTGGGGAAGCAATGCAACTCAGAGCTCTGTTCCTGTGTTTGGAAAGCAGGTGGCCAATGGTTGAAAACCATCTTAGGAGAGGGCAGCACATTACCATCCCATTGATGTCCAAGCTCTGACCGTTGTCATGTACTGATGGATTTCTAAATGGATGAGCAGCTTTGAAACAAGGGCGCATTGCTTTATTATACAAATTAGGGCCCTATGCCAGTTATGGGACCTTGTTTCAAAACTCAAGCACAAAGGGGTGGAGTTATTGCCTTACAATCTTTTTAAAAATTTATTCACAGGATGTGGGCTTCACTGGCTTGGCCAGCATTTATTGCCCATCCCCAGTTGCCCTTGAGAAGATGGTGGTGAGCTGCCTTCTTGAACCGCTGCAGTCTGTGTGGTGTAGGTACACCCACAGTGCTGTTAGTAAGGGAGTTCCTGGATTTTGATCCAGCCAGAGTGAAGGAACAGTGATATATTTCCAAGTCAGGATGGTGAGTGACTTGGAGGGGAACTTTCAGGTGGTGGTGTTCCCATCTATCTGCTGCCCTTGTCCTTCTAGGTGGTAGTGGTCGTGGGTTTTGAAGGTGCTGACTAAGGAGCCTTGGTGAATTTCTGCAATGCATCTTGTAGATGGTACACCCTGCTGCCACAGTGCATCAGTGTTGGAGAGAGTGAATGTTTGTGGATGGTGTGCCAATCAAGCGGGCTGCTTTGTCCTGGACGGTGTGCAGCTTCTTGAGTGTTGTGGGAGCTGCACTCATCCAGGCAAGTGGGAAATATTCCATCAGACTCCTGACTTATGCCTTGTAGATGGTGGACAGGCTTTGGTGAGTCAGGAGGTGAGTTATTCATTGCAGGATTCCTAGCCTCCTACTCTGTCTTGTAGCCACAGTATTTATTTGGCTAGTCCAGTTCACTTTCTGGTCAATGGTAACCCCCAGGATGTTGATAATGGGGCTTCAGTGATGGCATTGCCATTGAACCTCAAGGGGCAATGGTTAGATTCTCTCTTGTTGGAGATCATTGCCTGGCACTTGTGTAGTGCAAATGTTACTTGCCACTTGTCAGCCCAAGCCTGGATATTGTCCAAGTCTTGCCGCATTTGGGCATGGCCTGCTTCAGTATCTGAGGAGTCGCGAATGGTGCTGAAGATTGTACAAACACCAGCGAACATCCCCATTTCTGACCTTATGATGGAAGAAAGGTTATTGATGAAGCAGCTGAAGTTGGTTGGGCCGAGGACACTACCTTGAGGATGTCCTGCAATGATGTCCTGGAGGTGAAATGACTGACCTCTAACAACCACAACCATCTTCCTTTGTGCTAGGTATGACTCCAACCAGTGGAGAGTTTTCCCTCTGATTCCCATTGACTCCAGTTTTGCTAGGGCTTCTTGATACCACACTTGGTCAAATGTGGCCTTGATGTCAAGGGCAGTCACTCTCACTTCACCAATGTCCACCCAGTTGTACCAGGTCTTTAGTGGCTTCAACAGTGGCTCTTAAATGGATCGCTGGAGGCTACTCAAGTAACGGCCACAAAACTTTTTAAAAGCTGTCAATCCAAAAGGTGCCTTACCTCCCCCCAGGACCTACCTGAGAACTGGTTTGAAGCAGAGTCAGATGGAAATCCTGCATGGTTTGACAGGTGAGCTGGAGCAGGATGGCCATTTGACGTCCGCAGATCCCTGCATCATTTTGAATGAAGGATGAGGCCAGATTTGGCTCAGGCCTCAGGCTGGCATGGACCAGTGAGCAAAGCAATGGCTTTACCAATTTTCTGCATGCAAGGGTCACAATTCTTCCCCTTAAAATCTGCAATCCATTCTTGGGACTTGGGTAATGTTCAGGCTTTCCTTTTGAAGATTCTGCAAGATATCAGTTTCACCCTGATTTGTTTTGCCTCATAAGCCATGTCCCAACTGCTTACATGTTTTGCATGTGGATATTTGGCATCTGTTATTTAATGTTAGAACTGCAGATAATTAAAAATGATTTCCCCCAGATGAGTGTGTGTTCACAAGTTAATAAGGAATTTCCTTAAAAATTGTTGCCTTTGCCAAATTTCTTGTGGGTTGTCAGTAGTATTTTGGAACTATTGCAATCCAATGTACTGTAAATCATTATCATCCATGCACACTGTTATAGCAGCCCTGTTATTTTATTTCATCTCCACCCCACTTCCTTCCCCTGCTTTCTTGATGATGAATGGTTCATGTTGTGGGTTAGTTCTATGGGTGCTGAGTTTAGTAACAATTAACCAAAGCCGTCATACTTTATGTGAGCCTAGACAGGGAGTATTATCTGATTGTTGGACCATATCCAAAGTTCACAGCCAAAACCAATTCTCTCTCTACCTGGTGTCTACACGTGCACACTTTACAGTAAGCAAGTGATTAGTAGAAGATCCCTAGTTCCTTTTGTTATCCCTGGAGGTACTGAGCCTAACTGTAGCGCATCAAATAATTGTGGCTGCGATCAACCAATTCAGTACAGACTGTTGAAGCTATCAAGGAAAGGGCTAATTGGTTAAATGGTGCTGATCCTACAGGACGCAGTTGCTTTTAAGCTTGCCTTAAAGACAAGATGTGTTACACAGAGGATGCTTTATGTGTTTTTTTCTGTTTATGCATGAGCCCTGGTTTGACATTTGATGTGTTATATCAGGGAACACCTCTGGACTGCCGGTTGTTTGAAGTGATGGTGATGCTGAATGCTGTGACGAGGTTTGTTGCTCTGAGGGCTATAACAAGTAGAAAAAGCATACACTATATTATTTGCATAGTTAAGCATTTTGATGCTGCACAGACAGTATGTGGTAGAAACCAGTCAATGCTTAACACCTGCTGAAACATATTTTCACACAGAATTAATGAGACTAAAACAACACAGACCTGGAGCTATTTCCCTCTTCTTTGTGTGGCACTAGCACCATGTACAGCTTCCCAGGCAATGACCCCCCCATGGTAGTGTCTTTGAAAGGAAATGTCATATGTCCTATGTTCTTATGAAAGATTGATTTGGCCTGCTGGGTCTTCCCAACAGCCTGTGCTTTGTGTTTCCTCTACAGCTTTTTCTGGGTGGTGGGGGGTGGGGATGGGGAGGGGGGTGGGGGGTGGGGGGTGGGGATGTGGAGGGGGGTGGGGGGTGGGGATGGGGAGGGGGGTGGGGGATGGGGAGGGGGGTGAGGGGGAGGGGCAGGAGGGGGGTGGGGAGGAGGGGTGGGGATGGGGTGGGGGTTGGGGGGAGGGGGAGTGGGGGTGGGGTGATTGGGGAGGGGGAGTTGGTGGTGGGGGGGGCCTGGAAAATTCCGACCTTGGTGTCGCATTGGATCAATTCAGATTAAATGCTCCAGCAAACATTCTGGAGCTTGCATTTCGATTGAAACTATTGGCTAATGACATATTTGTCAACATTCTAGCTTGGCTTAGTTGACTCAGCGCTCTCACCTCTGAGTCACAGGATTGCGGCTCCATTTTGAACTTGAACACATTCAAGCACTGGAACTGGTGAAAAGAGGAACCATGAGGTTGGTCTCAAGTATCAGGGTCCCAATTAAAAAGAAAGACTGGAGTGACTTGGGCTTTTCAGCCTATAAAGGACATATCTGAGGGGATAATATAGGGATAGGCCAAATGTGACTTTAAATTGCTTTAAGAGTAGGAAAATTCTCCCCATGTCCTGGTCAATATTTATCCCTTAAACAGCATCATTAAAACAAATTAGCTGGCCATTTATCTCACAGCTGTAGGAACTTGCTGTTTTCAAATTCCCTGCAATGTTCTCCTACATTATACCAGTGACTACATTTCAAAAATACTTTTTTGGTTATAAAGGACTTTGGGCATCCTGAGGTATTGAGAGGTGCTATATAAATGCTGATGTTAGCCAGGATATCGAGGGAACATCATTCAGGTATCAGTAAAATCTCCACTTTTTCTTTCACCAAAACTGAATTTTAGGCAAAAATACAGAAATGCAGAAATTTTGAACAGCTTTTAATTTTCTTTGTGTTTCTCTGATGGACAGCAGTGTATAAGGGGGCTCAAACTGAGTTGGGAGGTAATCACTCGGATATCCAAAAGTGTGATTGCAGTTCCATGTTGTTGAAATTCATTATTTTTTGGCCAATATTTAGGGGCAAATTTAATCAAAAATCAAAGTGACTTAGTACTACATGGAGGATTTTAGCTGCTGAAAGCTGATCTAAAACTGCACTGCATACCGCTTCTTCTTGTAGTCTTACTATTTTGCAACATATCTCCATCAATTAAGTCTCTGGCATTCAAGAAATTCCGCAATGGAACATGAACAGACTTAGATGGAAGGATTTACTGCCCAAGGAAGAATGACCGTGCTTTCTCTAAAAGGAATACGTGAGATGACTCAAATTGAGTATGAAAAACTCTATAGAGATCTCCACATTTCTGTGACTGGTCTAGAACTAAACACTGTTTCAAGGAGTCTGACTATTCACCCCATGGCAGTGAAAGTTAAACACACTTGATTTTTTTCACCACAGGGTTGTTCCAAGTGCCTGCTGATTTTTATTCACATTGCTGTAAGCACAGTCACAATGTAGCAAGGAGGTATTTGAAGCCTTCATAGTGCATTCTTTGTGTTTCATCCTTTTCTGGAAAAAGAACAGCAAATTCTCCAGGCGAAGCAACTTTTATTCTGGTGCTTAACTTCCAAAAGTAAGCAGTGTACATATCTGAAAACACACTAACAACAATTTCCTCTCAAAGTACATCAGCTTTAAGGGATTCAATTTGTAGAGTTAATCTATGATGTGCTAAAGATTGCAGTGATTATTAGTACAATATTTCTGAATGTAAACAAGATTCACTCATTCTTCATGTTTATTTATTTGAGCAAAATAGTCAGTTAGAAAGGTGACAGTTGTGTGACCAAAGATATCATTTGTAGCCCTGAATTAAGGACCCTGCTGCAAAAGTTACAGAATTAAGACAAACAAAACTACAGCCATGTACATAAAATGCCAGTTTAGTTGTGGAACTTAATATTGGTCATGGTGGCTGAAAAAGATGCTGAATGAATTTTGTTTCTCCTCAAAAATTGTTTAAAATGAGTTTCTTTGTTGTTCTCCACTTGCACGATTCAGCCCATCCAAGACACAATACTCAGAATTCTCATTGGCTTTCAGAAGCACATGCAGCTTTTCTTTTTCCTTTATCTTTATTTCCAACTTTCCGCTTCTCCCACCTCTCCTGAAAGTATTGATTTCTTTCCTGCGGTACAGTTCACTGTCTGGCACCCTCTTCGCCCAAGTGACCATTAATTATGTGTGAGCTTTGAGTTTAAATCACAGGAGCAGAAATCTTGGGCAATTTTTCTCAAAAACTGAGGAGTGTGCAACTAATTATGTTGTCCTTACTTATGTTCCAGCTGAGATCAGAACAACTGGGGATGTAACTTTCCCCGGGTCAGGATTTTCCCATCGGCGAGCGGGGAGGCGGGACCCGCTCGCCGACACGTAAAATGACACACGGTGACGTAGGGCGGAACTCCCGTCACCCCGCCCTGTTTAAATTTTCAGGTTGGTGGGGGCTCAACAGAATCAGCTGTGCGCTCGCCGACCTGTCATTGGCCAATTGAGGCCATTGACAAAGTCGTTAAACAAATTAATGGATCTGCCCGTCCAACCTTAAGGTTGGCGGGCAGGCCAGGAGCCCTGGCGGGCATTAGAAAAAGCATGAAACCTCATCCACGGGCGGGATGAGGTTTCATGTAGGTTTTTTAAAATTTAATTAAACGGAATTTGTGAGTGATGGACATGTCCCAACTCATATGACAGTGTCACATGAGGGGACATGTCATGGAATTTTTTTTTCTATTTTTAAGATTTTTTACTGTAGAGCTGGTCTCCCTGAGGCAGCGCCTAGCCTCAGGGAGATGAGTGCACTCTTTCACGCGCATACACGAAAGAGCGCACTCTCGAGTTTAGGGATTCCGTCCCCGCTCGCACAGGGAGCGCACAGCGCTTCCGTGCGGACATCATGCTGAACGGGCCTTAATTGGCCCGCCCACATAAAATGGCGGCGCGCCACTTATCAGGGGTGCTGATCGGAGGCCCGCCTTTGCGTGCCTGCTCTTCAACTTCCCCCCCCCAACGGGTGGAAAATTCTCCCCCTGGTCTATAGCTCAGAAACAGTCTCTTGAGCTACTGGGCAAACCTCAACAATTTTTCCAAGTTTTATTCCGCCTTGCTTCTTTTATTCCAATTTTTTTGTTAAGAACTGCCTTCTTGCAGATCAATTAGTAAAAACCTATTTACAGAAGAGATTCGGCAATGCTCAAAGTAGAAATCCAACTGGTCTGGTTGGGATGCATCCTAAATTGCGAAAGGAAGTGAAGGGGATAGTAATAGATTTCAGGAGCACCGGTGAAATGGACAGACACATAACAGGTGAAATTCAATGCAGAAAAGTGTGAAGCGATTCATTTTGGAAGGAAGAATGAGGTGGGGCTACATAAACTAAATAGCACAACTTTGACAGGGGTGTAGGAAGAAAAAGACCTGGGGCTGTATGTACACAAGTCTTTGAAGGCAGCAGGATAAAGTGAGAAGACTGTTAAATAAGGTATACAAGATCCTATGCTTTATAAATAGAGGCATATTGCATACCAGAAAGGGACTAGCCAGAGTATTGCATTCAGTTCTGGGCACCTCACTTTAGGAAGGATGTCAAGACATTGGAGTGGGTGCAGAAAAGACGTTACCAGGAATGAGGGCTCCAGTTGTGTGAAGAGACCAAAGGAGCTGGGACTGTTCCCCTTAGAACAGAGATTATAGGGAGATTTAATAGAGGAGTTCAAAATCATGAAGGATTTTGATACATTAAATCACTGGCAGAAGGGTTGGTAAACAAATGATACAGATTTAAGGCAATTGGCAAAAAAGCAAGAGGCGAGATGAAGAGTTTTGTTTTATGCAGCATATTATTATGATCTGGAAAGGATAGTGCAAGCAGATTCAAAGAAAACAAAAAAAAAAACACTTGCATTTATATTGAGCCTTTCATCACCTCAAGATGTCCCAAAGCACCTTACAGCCAATGAAGTGTGGTCAATGTTGTAGTTTAGGAAACGCAGCAGTCAGTTTGAGCACAGGAAGCTCCCACAAACAGCAATGTGATAATGATCGGATAATCTATTCTCTGTGATGTTGATTTAGGGATAAATATTGGCCAGGATATTGGAGATAACTTCCGTGTTCTTCAAAATAGCACCATGAGATCTTTTACATATACCACAAAGGGCAGACAGGGCCTCGGTTTCATGTCTCATTTGAGAAAAACGGCACATCCTTCAGTACCGCACTGGAGTGTCAGCCTAGATTCTCATGCTCAAGTCTCTGGACCTGAACCCACCCACTGACCCATAGCTAACATTAAGGCCAGGATTTTGCTGCCATGAGGTAAGTCCCAACATCAGGGGATGTGGGTGGTCTTTGGGCCCCCGGTGAAGAATTCACCAAGGCCCCTTCGACAGCACTTTCCAAACCCACGGCCACTACCATCTAGAAGGACAAGGGCAGCAGATAGATGGGAACACCACCACCTGGAGGTTCCCCTCCAAGTCACTCACCGTCCTGACTTGGAAGTATATTGCCGTTCCTTCACTGTCGCTGGGTCAAAATCCTAGAACTCCCTTCCTAACAGCATTGTGGGTGTACCTAAACCACAGGGACTGCAGCGGTTCAAGGCAGCAGCTCACCACCATCTTCTCAAGGGCAACCAGGGATGGGCAATAAATGCTGGCTCAGCCAGTGAAGCCCACATCCCATGAGTGAATAATAAAAGAAAATCTTCCTGGTGGCAGCCAATTAAGAGGTCACCTTTGGGATCATTGTCCAGTTAAAGACAGCGAACTGCCCCTCCGAGCTGCTGGCCCAACCAGAGCTGGAATATACCTTAAATGTAAGATATATCCTAGTCAAAATAATACACTGTACCCAGCATAAAAGTTAATGCTGTTACTTTTACATGGAGTAAATGTATCATTCGAATGGAAGATATTTGTAACCTGCTGCACTAAAGAAAAAGTATTCGCTTCTTCATTAGCAAAGGTAGCAATTCTCGACTTAAAAAAAGAAATTGGAGTGAAAGAGCGCTTGCAGCCTTAGCAGCACCACTGATATTGAGGTGCCCTTGCAAGCAAGTTGAATGATTTATTTCTATATTGGGGCCAGGCAGACAGACCCCAGTAACTGGAGGGGTAACCCTTCCAGCGGGCATGCTGAGGCCACAGAAGTGGCCATTGCCACTGTCATAGAGTCAGAGTCATAGAAGTCTACAGCACAGAAAAAGGCCCTTCGGCCCATCGAGTCTGCGCTGGTCAAACAAGTATCTAACTAATCTAATCCTGTTTTCCAGCACTAGGCCCATAGCCTTGTGTGCCATGGCATCGCAAGTGCACATCCAAATACTTCTTAAATGTTATGAGGGTTTCTGCCTCTACCACCCTTTCAGGCAGTGAGTTCCAGATTCCCACCACCCTCCTGGTGAAAAAATTCTTCCTCACATCCCCTCTAAACCTCCTGCCCCCTACCTTAAATCTATGCCCCCTGGTTATTGATCCCTCCACCAAGGGGAAAAGTTCCTTCCTGTTTACCCTAATATGTCCCTCATAATTTTATACACATCAATCATGTCCCCCCCTCAATCTCCTCTGCTCCAGGGAAAATAACCCCAGTCTATCCAATCTCTCCTCATAACTAAGAGGGGGGCCCCCTCTTTGGGCATGGAGCCTCCAGAAAATGCCATCTCCGGGAAGCCACTGGGCGGTTGCCTCCATGCAGCAGACGGTCTCCCCACACAGTGGCTTGGAAAATGGCCACCAATTGGCCTTTAAATTATATAAAATGTCCACCTTCCTCCAGTCAGCCGAGTCGCTGCCGTTCCCACCTCTGGGAATATCTCATGGCAGCATCGGGCTTCCCTCCCAATGTCTTTTGCTGCCAGTTTCCCACCCCTCCCCTCTCCCTGCCCATCTCTAATGGACTGGCAAAATCCTAGCCTGTAGTAGTAATGGTAACTTTCAAAAGGGAATTGGAGGAATGCGTGAAGGGGAGAACATTGTAGGAAAGAGCAGGGGAGTGAGACTAATTGCAAAGTTCTTTTAAGCAGCTGACACAGGCATGAAGGGCTGAATGGGCTCCTCCTGTGCTGTAAGATTCTATAATTTGATGAAATAGATTTGAGGCATTGACAGAAATTTGGAATCATGCTGTGCGTAGTTCGGCTGCTGTTTTTCCCTGAATTACAACAGTGACTACACTTCAAAAGTTCTTCATTGGGTATAAAGCACTTTAGGATATCTTGCACTATATAAATATTAGCGTTCTTTTCTTGCTAATAATTCAAGCTGAATGTCCTCCCAATGTGCCATCCAATTTCCAGTCAAAATAATGCTATACCCAGCATAAAAGTTAATGCTGTTACTTTTACATGAAGCAAATGTGAGGTATATATCATTCGTTGGAAGATATTTATAACCTGCTGCACTAAAGAATAAGTACTCATTCCTTCATTAGCAAAGGTAGCAATTCTCTACTTAAATAAAGAAATCGGAGTGAAAGAACACTTGCTGTTGTAGATGTCTTTTGGGCACAATGTTGGTCCCAGGAGACTTGAAGATATAAAAATAATGTGTTTCTAAACTTTAATTCAAGGTAAAATGCTTGATTATAGTTCTGCTGCCTAACTTTTATGGTGGGAAAAATACTGGAGCTTGTTATAAAAGAAGCAATTCGAAAGCAGCGACTGAGACCAAAGGCAATAAATCCAAACCAGCACAGGTCTATATGGAGAAGACCATCCAAACTTATGGTATTTTTCTGAGGATGTAGCCTGGCTGGTTGATGGAGGTCAAGAGTTGAATTATATGTCTTTACTTGAGAAAAGTATTTGATAGGGGCCCCTTACAGTTAATGAGAAAGCTCATGAGGGTGCCATCAATTGCTCAGCGGATTTATGGACCATATGCTACCTTGCTTGTAAATGATAAAATCGTGTATCACTTTTCTTTTATTCACTCGTGGAATGTGAGCGTTGCTGGCAAGGCCAGCATTTATTCCCCTTGAGAAGGTGGTGGCATGGACAGGGTGGATAGGGAGCAGCTGTTCCCCTTAGTTGAAGGGTGAGTCATGAGGGGACACAAGTTCAAGGTGAGGGGCAGGAGGTTTAGGGGGGGGTGTGAGGAAAAACTTTTTTACCCAGAGGGTGGTGACGGTCTGGAATGTGCTGCCTGGGAGGTTGGTGGAGGCGGGTTGCCTCACGTCCTTTAAAAAGTACCTGGATGAGCACTTGGCATGTCATAACATTCAAGGCTATGGGCCAAGTGCTGGTAAATGGGATTAGGCAGGTATTTCTCACATGTTGGTGCAGACTTGATGGGCCGAAGGGCCTCTTCTGCACAGTGTGATCCTGTGATTCTGTGGTGGTGAGCTGCCTTCTTGAACCGCTGCAGTCCATGTGCTGTAGGTACACCCACAGTGCTGTTAGGGACGGAGTTCCAGGATTTTGACCCAGCAACAGTCAAGGAACATCGATATAGTTCCAATTCAGGATAGTGTGTGGCTTGGAGGGGAACTTGCAGGTGATGGTGTTTCCATGTATCTGCTGCCCTTGTCCTTCATAGGTGGTAGGGGTTGTGGGTTTGGAAGGTGCTGTCAGTGGAGCCATGGTGAATTGCTTCAATGTATCTTGTAGCTCATGGATGGGAGTGCCAATCAACTGGGCTGCTTTGTCCTGGATGGTGTCAAGCTTTTTGAATATTGTTGGAGCCACAATATGAAGACAGGACTTCATCTCCAAAAGGACTTTGCGGTAGTCACTCCTGCCAATACTGTCATGCACAGATGCAACTGCAATAGGTAGGTTTGTGAAGGTGAAGCCAAGTAAGTTTTTCCTTCTTGTTGGTTTCCTCACCACCTGCTAGCCCAGTCTGGCAGATATATATTTTGAGACTTGGCCAGCTTGTTCAGTAGTCGTGCTATCAAGTCACTCTTGGTGATGGACATTGAAATACCCCCACCCATTGTACATTCCATACCCTTGCTATCCTCAGGGCTTCTTTCAAATGGTGCTCAACATGGAGGAGCACTGATTCATCAGCTAAGGGAGAGCAGTAGATGGTAGCAGAGGGTTTCCTGGCACATGTTTGTGTTGATACCATGAAACCTCATGGGGTCTATAGTCAATCTTGAGGACTCCAAGGGCCACTTCCTCTTTACTGTATACCACTGTGCTGCCATCTCTGATGTGTCTGGCCTTCCCAGGAACGATGATGGAGGAGTCTGGGAAATTGGTTGTGAGATCTGTGGGACAGCTCTAATTTTGGCATAAGCTTCTAGATGTTGCTGAGGAGCACTTTGTAGGGTCAACTGGATGGAGATGTGCCTCTGTCATTTCTAGTGCCTAGTGTAAAGAACATCTTTTTATTTCTGTTGGATTGTGGATTAAAATTTTGGCTGCAGTTTGAAGGGTATGTCTATTGGAACAGTGTGAGGGATATATACAATGTTGCTGTCCTGGAACAGAGTGTCCCATGAAAGACAGGATGGTGCCGAGGAGGAGTTTGGTCTAGTGGGGAACTGCTGGCAACAACTTTTTAATTGGTTCCTGACCAGGTAACCAGGGGTTGTGTGAGAGCAGTGCAGCAGAATAACCCCTAGTCTGAAAAGGAAAATACCTAAAACTTCTTGCTCCTATGTGTATAAGATTCCAATAATTCTACAATAATAGCTAGCTGGCTTTTTCTCCTCATGTCTCTATAACCTGCTCTCTCTCTGAAAACCACTGTCAAGAGGTAAAGGGGAAAATCACTGTTAGAGACATTGAAAGACAAGTGCTCAACCAATGAACTAAAGACTGAAACTGCTGGAAGACCACCTCGTCATCAACAAAGAACTGAAAGGAATTTTGAAGACATCGATCAAAATGAACCCATCGAATCCTGTACCCCGGAATTGGTGCTATTGAGCTGTTCTATCCCACCCTTAAAATCCATGTTTTTGTGTGTCTTCTGTGTCTTGTATGTTTGTGTATAGGGATTTAAGAAGGGGTAGATTTTAGGTTATAGAGTTGAAAGTTAGCAGTTCATATTTCTTTCTTTTGCCACTGGTTAAAGACAATTTGTTCAATAAACAGATATTTACTTATTAAATTTACAAACCTGGTGCTCATATCCTGTTAACCCAAATTAAACAATTAGGTGGGTTGATCAAACTTTTTCACATTTGTCGCGGCTCGGGGAGCAACGGAGCTTGATATTGCAGCACACTATCTCCAGTGAGTTGTGACTCTAGGTCAATGCCAGGTATTCCATTCAGTTTTATTCTTATCTGATACAAATGAGTAGCTTGCTAGGCTATTTTGTGCAGTTAAGAGAAACCACATGGTGGATCTGGAGATTCATGTAGGCCAAACTGGGTAAAGATGGAAGATTTCCTCTCCTAAATGCATCAGATGGGTTTTTATGACAAACTGGTAGCTTCATGATCATTACTATTGAGACTAGCATTTTATTCCAAATTTATTAATTAATTGAATTTAAATTCCCCAGCTGCCATGGTAGGATTTAGACTCATTTCTCAAGTCTCCGGCCTTGGGATTACTAGTCTAGTAATATTACCACTATGCCACTTTCGCCCTTAATTTTCAGAGACTGTGGCCTCGTTGTATCACAATTTAAAGCAGTATGCCTCCTAAATAATGCCATAGCGTATGTAGAGAGGTTCTTCTTGCTGAGTGCTCTATCTTACATTTGGCATATTAGAAATCAGGAAATCTAAAAAGATGGAGTAGGAATGGAAGGAAAATCAGGCCTTGTGACCCTATGATTTCCTGACTACTGTTTACCGTGAGTGCTGCTCTTCAGATTAGCAGAGACTGATTGCAATATCACACCTATGGTTCTTTGAATTCCCTGCATCATTTGTCATCTTGCCTGTATATCCATTCTTCACATGTACCCCTGAACAGTGAATGGCAATGGGCTATTCCACTGAGGGCAGCTTTGGTCAAGCTCACATCTGCCCTCACTCACTATCCCCACAGGTGCATTTTGAAGCCAAAGCCACTGACTGGCCCCAGCTCAGCAGTGGAAGTGCTTTCTGACTGCCCATAGTACCAGCGTGGCTGAGACCAGCCGTCTTTGCAAAGATCAGGATTTAACCTTGGATTTTCCTCATCTACGACTTGCTACAAACATAATCCACTTTAATTGACAATCTGGAATCTACCGCACAGTGCAATAAGCAGTCCCTGCATTCCCTGTAAGCTATGTGAGTGCTTGGCTGTGTTGCAATCTTGAATGTTCTATCCTGTGCAATAAACAGCTTAAACAAAGAAGAATTGAAGGGAACACTGCTGTGGAGGAAAGGATGTTAGAATTGTTGCTAATATTCCTGACGTACGGAGGGAAATTTTCTCACATTTCCAACACCTGATGATTATCATGAGTCCTACTGAAAGTACATTGATGTGGGTGCTCAGTGGGGACAAGGTTGGGATCAGCTTAGGTGGCCATGTGATCAAATGATCCTTAAACATTCATTGCTAACCCATGTTGAATTGTCAATCGTGTAAGGCATTGCAGGACTATGGGTGCCTATGGAACAGTTCCCCAACATGAGTTGCAAGCTTAAGAATGGAGAAACAAAAGGAGAATTGGATATGTTTTTATAGGTTTCACACAAACTACCAACTAAGAATAATCTGCAGCATACTTTTGAACTAAGAGATTGTCTCAGGCTAAGTAAATGCATTTGCATACATTGTTCAATGAAAAGCTGTATAAAGCCTTTAAACAATAACTTGTGTTAACTTTCCTTCCTAGATTTGATGATGCTTTGGCTTGTTCTCTTTTTGTGCTTTACATCCCATGCTGCCAATCAACTTGTGAAAAGCCAAAAGTCACCCATTACAATCGATCCTTCTCAGCTTATCTGCAGTGCCTCTGGCCCTCCAGGGGCTAGTGGGCCTCCAGGTTATCCTGGCCAACCAGGGGCATTTGGAAGAATGGGGTTTCCTGGAAAAGATGGGGAAGATGGGAAAGATGGTCCCAAAGGACAAAAAGGAGAAGAAGGTAAAATAATTGCATTGCTCCTTTTAGTATCTGTTGTCAGGAATCATGGTGTCAAAAACAGTGTGACCTCACATTTACGGTTATGTAGGCCCTGTGAGCACTTCCACATTAAACACAAAGGTGTAGATTTTGACTTTGTTCAACAGTGTAAAACGGATGACAGAGAGTCAGAAGTCCATTTTATATCTTTCTCCAGTGGCTGCTAGCTCGTTATCACCTTTTTTTAATCACACCAAGTCAAGGGACAGAATGTTGCTGTCGGCAGCGGCGGGTGGGGGGCCTGACACGCCGATGTGTAAAATGACACACGATGATGTCGGACGTGCGTCCTGAAGCCATCGCGTGTCATTTCAAAATTTTGTTTGGTGGGCACGTGCCAGAGTCAGCTG
Source organism: Cetorhinus maximus (assembly GCF_964194155.1). Lineage (NCBI taxonomy): Eukaryota > Metazoa > Chordata > Chondrichthyes > Lamniformes > Cetorhinidae > Cetorhinus > Cetorhinus maximus. The sequence goes on from NC_135888.1 coordinate 71,401,776, forward strand.
CACACCCGCCGAGCTGTCAACGACCTATTAAGGCCATTAAAAAAGTAATTAAACTTGTTAGGACGCTGCCCATCCAACCTTAAGGTTGTTGGGCAGGCAAAGAGCCCAAGCGGCCTTCACGTTTTTCAGGAAACCTCATCCATGGGTGGGATGAGGTTCCCTGAAGGTTTTATATAATAATTAAATAAATTTTACAAATTTCACAAACATGTCCCAGCTCATGTGACACTGTCACATGAGGGGACATGTTTAAATAAACTTTTACTTTATTTATTAAACACGTTTTTAATCCATTCAATCTCCCTGAGGCAACTCTGTTCCTCAGAGAGATTGAAGCGCTGTTTCGTGTGCATGCCTGAAAGAGCGCAGGCCCCAACACTCCCTCTTCCCCACGCCTGCACAGGGAGCGCTGAGCGCTACCGGCCGGGCGTAACGCCCGTGTAAAATGGTGGCGTGCAGCCAATCGTGGCTGGCGATCAGCTCCGCCCCCGTCCAGCCCGCCTGCCATAGGAAAATTTCTCCCCAAGATTTACCCTAAAGAGAACATTATGCAAGGTTTATAGGTGCTTTAAAATAACAGTTTCAAATTAAAAAGAGCACTGCAAATGACATTTATAGTGGATTTTGTTGGGTCTTCATGCATTTTTATAAACTTTTCTATTTTTAGAGTTACGATGGGACCCCATGTGTGATGTCTCTGGTTATCTGTTAAAATAATACTTTGATAGGTGCATGGATAACAGATTAAGAAATCCACAACACAATCAGATTGTAAGAAAAATGTAAACAGCTAACAGCTTTTTAATCCATGTGTTTAACCATGGAATATTGAGTAGGGAAGAATTTAAATAGCCAAGCACCTGTACACGTGTACATCCTTTGCTATATTTATTTACACATCTTGTGAAATATGTACAATATGTACATTTCTTCTGTGAAATAATTATGAAGGGGTATTGCATATTAGGAACATTTTTTAAAAAATTCTTAACCTCAAAAAATTACAATTTTAAGATCATTGAAGTTAAATAGATTAAAGTCTCAAATTTATGGCATTAATGAACATTATTATTTATTTTCTAAAATGACTTTGGCCTGGATTTTTCCCGCATCGGGCGGGCTCGGTGGGAGCGGGCGGGGGTGGGCGCAGAGCTGCCCGCCGCCCGTGATCGGCTCTGCACTGCCATTTTACCCGGGTGGGCCAATTAAGGCCCACCCAGCATAATATGCGAACTGTAGCGCATTACCTGTGCGGGCGGGGGGAGGAGGCAGAGCTGGGGCTGGCGCTCTTGTGCGCATGAGTGCGAAAGAGCGTTTCAATCTCCCTGAGTCATGGAGCTGCCTCAGGGAGATTGAAGCACTATTGAAAAAAATAAATACATGCAATAAAAATTTAATGAAAGATGCCCCCTCATGTGACTGTGTCACATGAGATGGGACATGTTTTTATTTCTCATAAAAAGCTTTTATTCAATTTATAAAAGCTTTAGGAAACCTCATCCTCCTTAGGTTGGACGGGCAGTGTAAGGTTGAAATTAATTAGTTCCTTAATGGCCTTGACAGGCCTTTTAATTATCGGCGGGTGCACAGCCCACTCCAGCGTGCGCCCACCAAACGAAACATCGCGAGACAGCGCAATGACGTTGGGACACACGCCCGACGTCATCGCGGGTCAATTTACGTGCCAACATGTCAAGCCCGCCCCCGCACGCCGACTATAAAATCCTGGCCTTTATGTACATTATGTTAATGGTTGATTTCACGTGTCCATAAATTCTGCGCTCTTTTGAAAAAGCATACTTTGACTTAAACCAAGACAAGATAACTTTTAGATTTAGCAAAATGTTGTAATGATAAAATTACGCTTGTAATGATGCTTGGCATCCTTAAACTTGCCCTTAAATTTTCTTATTTTGTTCTCATCTAGGATACAGTTACTGGATTTTTACCATTGATTTATGTGCTTTTCTTCCATGGACATTTTTTTTAACAGAACTTAATATTGAAAATTGGGTGTGAGGTTACTCCACCCGATGAAACAGTTAACATCTTACTGTGCTGAAGCTGGGAAGTTGTAAATTACAAAGTAAAAATGTAATTTAAAAACCCTTACAATTTTGAATTCTGAAGCATGAACCTATTTCACAACATATATTCCTTTGAATTAACAACAGGTCATGATTTCCTTTCATGGAATGTGTTCTTATTTTCATTCCAAGTCTCTAAGTCAAAAATCTAGGAGGTTAAACCTGAATTTAATGTCACAAACATCACTGGTCACATTCCTAAGTTTCTTCATGGGTTAAACTCATTCTCAGTATTTGATCAGGAACTTTAACTGATCCCATCTTTATCTATGAAATATGAATGATATATTGTACAGAAATTGTGGTAAAATTCAAATTAAATTCATTCAGCGCCATTCTACACACACGATTAGCGACCTTTACCAGTCAAAGAGAGTTTCTCAGAGTACAGATCGGTGAGAAGCAAATGCAGTTTACAGCTCCAGTCAGCAGATCATTAATTAGAAAGATAAAAAAACCTTCCCCGATGACCAAGTTGGTAAATGTTTCCCCTCAATGCCTTAGTGAGCAATAGATTAGGAAGGTTGCTGGTTCAATCCATGCTAAGTACTGAGCTATCTAGTCTTTGTTGGGGTGAGAATTGGAGTGCTACAGTGAACCTCAGTGGCCCCGTCTAGTGAAAAGAAATATAATGTGGAGGTCATGCTCCTAATTAGTTATTCTGTCATCCCTGCCAGAAAATGCACAAGTGTGAACATCAGGTGAGGACAGGATTAAGTTTAGCTTGTCTGCCCTCTGCAGCATGCCAATATTCACTGTTAACATGAGAAACGGCCAATTGGGCCAGGTAACCTAGTCTGATACCATAGCATTGCAAACCAGCAAGAGTCAAGAACCTTCAAGATAGGAAGAGAGGAAGAGAAAAGACCCCGCAGCGAACCCAAAGCTCTGCATTAACGTGCACCAGACCACTCAGGTTCACCAAATTATAGATTCAATACAAAGATAGGTAGGAAAGCAAGTCGTGAGGAGGATATAAAAACTCTGAAAATGAATATAGACAGATTAAATGAGTGGGCAAAAATTTGGCAAATGCAGTATAATGTGGGAAAAGGTGAGGTCGTTCACTTTGGCAGAAAGAATGGAAAATCAGAATATTATTTAAATAGAGAGAGACTGCAGAATGCTGTTGGACTGAGGGACCTGGGTGTCCTTGTATATGAATCACAAAAGATCAGCCTGCAGGTACGGCAAGTAATTGGGAAGGCAAATGCAGTGTTAGCTTTATTGCAAGAGGGTGGAGTATAAAAGTAGGGAAGTCTTGCTACAGCTGTACAGGGACATTGGTGAGACCACACTGTTATGACACAGCCAATGGTAAATGCTGAGCTGCTCAAATCCCAGAGGGAAACTTAAAACAACTGTCACAACTAATTTTCTATTTGTATAAATTTCAAGATGCTTGTCTTGAATTCAGTAGTAAGAAGACCACCAAGTGTTATAGGTTTTTATAACACTAGATTAAACATTTATTAATAAGAGCAATGATTTTAAATACATACATAAATCTACAGATTACTACTATAATAACTTCTAAATCCTCTATTCAATCGAACTCCCAGTTACACTTTTGTTAAAGCAACGGTAAGACACATAGGGCAGGATTTTCTCATTGGTGTGTGGGGGTAGGCCCCGCATGCCGAAGCGTAAAATTACACGTGGTGACGTTGGGTCACCGCGCGTCATTCCAATCTCCCGTTCGGCAGGCGCCGCCAGAGGTGGCAGCGCGTCCACTGAACTGTCAAAGGCCTGTTAAGGCCATTAGTGAACCAATTGAACTAATTGACAGGGATGCCTGTCCAATCTTAAGGTTGGCGGGCAGGCGAAGAGCTCAAGCGGCCTTCACGTTTTTCATGAAACGTCATCCACGGACGGGATGAGGTTTCATGAAGGTTTTATTGAATGAATAAATATTTTTTACACATTTCATAAACCTGTCCCAGCTCTGAGGGGATATATCTAAATAATTTCAATCTTTCTTCATTTTAAAGTTTCATATTGAACTTAATCTCCCTGAGGCAGCTCCGTGCCTCAGGGAGATTTCTGCGCTCTTTCACATGCATGCGCAAAAAAGCTCAGGCTCTGACTCTTCCCCCCCCAACTCATACAGGTAATGCTGGGCGGGCCTTAATTGGCTCGCCTATGTAAGATAGCGGCACGCAGCCAATCCGCACCCACCCACCCTCGACCAGCTGCGCCCAACAGGCAGAAGATTCTGCCCATAGATTTTAAAAGACCCAGGCAAAGAAACATGATACCCTGAACAAGTAGAATTCCAAGCGAGTTTTCTTAACTTCAGTCCTTTGAGGGCCGCAGCTTGAGGCATAGATGCTGAAGGCTTTTCATACACTTGTAAGATCTCAAAAATGCCTTCCCCTTACAAATAGCCTTCTCTTCTTTATACATATCTTCCTCTTTGAATGCAAATACCTATTGTTTCACTTTGTCTTTGGACTTTATCTCCCTGATAATAAAACCCTCTTGTAGCACTAAGTGTACCAGTAATCTTTGGGAAAAATAAATGCACTGGGCAGAATTTTGCCCTCGTTCGGAGGCGTAGCGGGCGGGCCTGGGAGAGGTCGCAAAGCCGACCACCGCCCACGATCGGGCCCCGGTATCAATTTCATGCTGGCTGGCCAATTAATGGCCAACCAGTGTGAAATGCGCCCTGCAGCGCTTAGCGCTGCCGGGGTGGGGGCAGGAGGAGATTGAGCGCAGAAGTGTGTATGTGCTCTGGGAAGCACACAGTAAAAGCTCCCAGAGACACAGAGTTGCCTCAGGGAGCTGAAGATTTTTAACAATAAAAATGAAGATATTAAAAATAATGAAAACATGTCCCCTCGTGTGACCCTGTGTCAGATGTTAAATATGAGTGTTAAAAGTTTTTAATTTGTTAAATCACTGATCGAAACCTCATCCCGCCCGTCCTCTTCACGATGATGTTGGGCAAGCATCCTGACATCTCGCAGTCTCGCGATATTTTGTTTGCCATCATGCATCGTTTTATGCTCGGGCACTTTGGGCCCGCCCCCGCATGCTGCCTGTAAAGCCCTGGCCATAAAGGATTTTGAGGGAGCTTGACAGGTTAGGTGCAGAGAGAATGTTTCCCCTCATGGGGGAATCTGCAATTAGGGGGCACAGTTTAAAAATAAGGGGTCACCCATTTAAGATGGAGATGAGGAGGAATTTCCTCTCAGAGAGTCGTTAGTGTTTGGAATTCTCTCCCCAGCAAGCAGTGGAGGCTGGGTCATTGAATATATTCAAGGCTAAGTTAGATTTTTGATCTACGAGAGAGTCAAGGATGATGGGGGAAGGCAGGAAAGTGAAGTTAAGGCCTTCATCAGATCATGATCTTATTGACTGCCTACCACAGGCTCAAGGGGCCAAATGGTCTACTCTTGCTCCTATTTCTTATGGGCCAAAAATTTCCCCCCGTCGGGGGTGGTTGTGTGTGGGCGGGCGGGGGCGGGCGCGAACCCGATTGGGGACGGGCTGCCATTTTATGTGAGCGGACCAATTAAGGCCCGCCCAGCATGATGCTCGCCCGGAAGCGCTGAGTGCTCCCTGTGTGTGCCGGGGGGATTCCCTGATCGGTTCCCTGCGCACTTTTGTGCATGCGCGCGAAAGAGCACAGTGATCTCCCCGAGGCACAGAGGTGCCTCAGGGAGATTTGTTTCTGTGCTAAAGTTTAAATGAAGGCTTTTAAAACTTTTAAAACATGTCCCCTCATGTGACACTCTCACATGAGCTGGGACATGTCAAAGAATAAATGTATAAATTTTTATTAGATTTTAAAACACTTCATGAAATCTCATCCCGCCTGTGGATGAGGTCTCATGAAAAATGTGAAGGCTGCCTGGGCTCCTCGCCTACCTGCCAACCTTAAGGTCAGATAGGCAGCTCATTAAATTGAATTAATTAGGTTTTAAATGGCCTTAATAGGCCTTTGACATCACTGCGCTTCATTTTACGCATTAGCGAGCGGGGGCCCCGATCTTATATTCAAAATTGCAAATGCACTGGCTTCTTAACAAGCTCATTAAACAGCTTACAGTGCTGTGGTTCTCCATTCCCTCCCCACACTTCATTTGAAAATTCAAATCTGTCCCTGAGGCATCATGATCCTGGCATGACCTGCAAGATGCTGGTTTTTAAATCCCGCCCGCACCAGGTTGCGGCCCCTTGGCCATTTGAAAATCTAACTGTTTACTCGGTTTCGCCCTTTCCACAGACGCTGCCTGATCTGCTGAGTATTTCTTGTGTTTTCTATTTCAATCGCTGTCATTTTGTTGTGTCTTTTTGCCTGCCCCTACCTCCTGCCAATCTCAGCCCTTCATAAGAGCATATCATGGCCTCTGCACTTCAGAATTTCATAATTTAATTGCAGTGCTTTGAAAACCAACTCCAGAGAAAAGATTAATTGATGTTGGTCTGCTATATATCGAGAAACTGTAGCCACATAGCTCCAGTGTTTGTACCATTCAAGCACAAGGCTTGAATTCTATCCATCATGGTTCTATCAGCAGAATTTTTAGCTCGTCAGGTGGGCGCGTGCCCGACCCAAATGAGCGTAAAATGACACACGATGACGTCGGGCGAGCATCCCGACATCGTCGCACACTCATGCAATATTTCAGTCGGTGAGCGCGTGTGGGAGTTGGCAGCACACCTGCTGACAATTATAAGGCCTATTAAGGCTATTAACAATGTAATTAAATTAAATTTTTTGCTGACCCTCCAACCTTACGGTTGGCGGGCAGGCAAAGAGGCCAAGTGACCTTTGCATTTTTTGCAAAACCTCATCCACAGGCAGGATGAGGTTTCAATCTGTCCTTAAAAAAATAAAAACATTTTCACACTAATTTCTAACATATCTGCGTTCACGTGACAGAGTCAAACGAGGGGACATGTTTCTTGACACCTTAAAAATCTTCATTTTTATTCTTTTATACCTTCACCTCCCTGAGGCAGTTCTGTGTCTCTGGGAGCTTTTTTTGCACGCACTAGCGCGCATGCTCGAACTTGCGTCCTGGCCCCACCCCCCAACACAGGCAGCGCTGAGCGCTGCCACGTGCGTTTCATGCTGGGCGTGTCTTAATTGACTCGCCAGCGTGAAATTGCAGTCTGGCCCCAATCGCAGGCGGTGATCGGCTCCCCAAATGCTCCCGCCTGCCCCCGCCCAACCAGGGCAAAATTCTGCCCTATGTTTATGAACAAATGCTAAATTCTTAAACAATCATTGTAAAGGGACAGAAAAAGAAACTGACAGCTTAACAATAAATTCTAGACTCCTTACTGTCAGCCCTAGGTAGCGGCACATATCAAGGATGTTTAAAAGGCTTGTTCAGAACTGCTGTGGAAGAAAAGGGAAGGGAACGGAACAGGTTATTTGAACTTTGAGCTAACCAAAGTGCCCTGCTTGAACCTTGTGGTAGGAACAAAATAAAGACTTCACATTCATAAACCACTTTTCATACCTCAGGGTGTCCCAAACCACTTCACAGCTACCACAGCCCTTTTGAAAAGTAGTCATATTTTACAGTGTTTTCATAATCTCGTGATCTCATGTTTCAACACAGCATCTGTATGATCATGAGTATAAGATTATAAATTTTACAGAGAAATGAAACAAAGTTCTCTTTCAGGTGACAGAGGAAAACCAGGAATAATCGGAAAACCTGGTGTTAAGGGAATACGAGGAGCTATTGGCAAAGCAGGCCCGCAAGGACCAAGGGGCATTAGAGGGGATCGAGGTAATTCAGGAATTAATGGACCGAAAGGCTCTAATGGAATCAATGGTGAGCCTGGTTTGCCTGGAATCTGCAAATGTGGCACGAATACAGCAAGATCTGCCTTCTCTGTGGCCATCACCTACAGCTACCCCAAGGAACGTATGCCCATCAAATTTGACAAAGTCCTTTTAAATGAAGGAGGACACTATAATGTTTCCAGTGGTAAATTTACATGTGGGATACCTGGTATTTACTACTTCTCTTATGATATTACCCTGGCAAATAAGCACCTTGCTATTGGGTTGGTGCACAATGGGCAATATCGTATTAAGACTTTTGATGCTAACACTGGGAACTATGATGTAGCCTCTGGTTCAACTATTATGTACCTGAAACGTGAAGATGAGGTTTGGCTGCAGATATTCTATTCTGAACAGAATGGCCTGTTTTATGATCCACACAGAGCAGATAGTTTGTTCACTGGCTTTATGATTTACGTTGATCAGGACTTTCTAAATGAACTTGAAGAAGAGCAAATTCTCTAGAAAACAAAAGCCTTGTACCTTGTGATTCTAAGACTTACATTTTCAAAGATGCTGCAATATAAGCTGTTCAACCACTTAGTAAAATCCAGACTGGGATTTTTAAGTCAGTGGTATTAATGCATAAACTAACAAGATAATACCTCCATTAAAATAGCAAAGAGAAGAATGTCACAGGGAACCAGTAAGTTTTAAAAAAATCTATTCTGCAGGTGTGAGTGACACCAACAGGACTATATTTATTGCCCAAATAAAAATACCTGGAAAAACTCAGCAGGTCTGGCAGCATCTGCGGAGAGGAGCACAGTTAACATTTCGAGTCCGTATGACTCTTCAACAGAACTAAGTAAAAATAGGAGATGAAATATAAGCTGGTTTAAGAGGGGGTGGGACAAGTAGAGCTGGATAGAGGGCCAGTGATAGGTGGAGATAGCCAAAAGATGTCATAGACAGAGGAACAAAGAGGTGTTGAAGGTGGTGATGTTATCTAAGGAATGTGCTTATTAAGGGTAGAAAGCAGGACAAGCAAGGTACAGATAGCCCTAGTGGGGGATTACAAGTATTGTAATACCATTGTAATGGATTACAAGCCTACTGACTCCCACAGCTACCTCGACTACAGCTCCTCACACCCCGCTTCCTGTAAGGACTCCATCCCATTCTCTCAGTTCCTTCGCTTCTGTACATCTGTTCTCATGATGCCACTTTCAAAAACAGTTCCTCTGACATGTCTTCCTTCTTCCTTGACCGAGGTTTTCCACCCACGGTGGTTGACAGGGCCCTCAACCGTGCCTGGCCCATCTGCCGCGCATCTGCCCTCACACCTTCCTCTCCCTCCCAGAAACATGATAGGGTCCCCCATGTCCTCATTTATCACCCCACCAGCCTCCGCATTCAAAGGATCATCCTCCGCCATTTCCGCCAACTCCAGCATAATGCCACCACCAAACACATCTTCCCTTCACCCCCCTCGTGGCATTCCACAGGGATCATTCCCTCCGGGGCACCCTGATCCACTCCTCCATCACCCCCTACACCTCAACCCCCTCCCACGGCACCTTCCCAAGCAACCGCAGAAGGTGCAACACCTGCCCCTTTACTTCCCCTCTCACCAACGTCCAAGGGCCCAAACACTCCTTTCAAGTGAAGCAGCATTTCACTTGCACTTCCCTCAATTTAGTCTACTGCATTTGTTGCTCCCCATGAGGTTTCCTCTACATTGGAGAGACCAAACGCAGACCGGGTGACCGCTTTGCAGAACACCTTTGGTCTTTCCGCAAGCATGACCCAGACCTCCCTGTCACTTGCCATTTCAACACTCCACCCTGCTCTCATGCCCACATGGCTGTCCTTGGCTTGCTGCATTGTTCCAGTGAAGCTCAACGCAAACTGGAGGAACAGCGCCTCATCTTCCGACTAGGCACTTTACAGCCTTCCAGACTGAATATTGAGTTCAACAATTTTAGATCATGAACTCTCTCCTTCATCCCCACCCCCTTTCCGATTCCCCCCCTTTTTTTTTCAATAATTTATATAGATTTTTCTTTTCCCACCTATTTCCATTATTTTTAAATGTATTTCCATCCATTGTTTTATCTCTACCTTTTAGCCTATTTCGATTCCTTCACCCCACCCCCACTAGGGCTATCTGAAACTTGCTTGTCCTGCTTTCTACCCTTAATTAGCACATTCCTTAGATAATATCACCACCTTCAACACCACTTTGTCCTTTTGTCTATGACATCTTTTGGCTATCTCCACCTATCACTGGCCCTCTATCCAGCTCTACTTGTCCCACCCCTCCTTAAACCAGCTTATATTTCACCTCTCTTCTATTTTGACTTAGTTCTGTTGAAGAGTCATACGGACTCGAAACGTAACTGTGTTCCTCTCCGCAGATGCTGCCAGACCTGCTGAGTTTTTCCAGGTATTTTTATTTTTATTTTTGTTTTGGATTTCCAGCATCCGCAGTTTTTTGCTTTTATATTTATTGCCCACTCCAGTTGTCCTGAGATGGTGCAGGTGAACCTTAGTGTTTGTCTTCAAAAGCTTACTGGTTTGCTAATGCACTTTGGAGGAGAATGAGCCAGCCACATAATGTGGACTAGAGGCAATTGTAAGCCACTTCAGGTAAGTGTAGGAAGTTCTTTCACCTGAAGAGCATGAGTGAACCAGTTAGGATTTTGCAATATTCCGGCAGCTTTTATGGTAATTATTTCTGCTGTTAACATCTCAAATAATTACTATCCTGAATTGGTCTTATTCTAACACTAACAGACTTTTGTGAATGCTTTGACCAATTTCGTACTGTTGATTTGGCCACCATGTGCCTTGATTTTCATAGTTATGTTGTTTTGATAAGACAAATAAGTTCCATGAGAAACATAATCCCCTTTATGTAATAATGAAGGAAAATTGAAGCCATTGCGATTTGACCTAATTCTATAGTCAGATACCTAACGCAACCACATATCTGACAAGAATATGGTGAGTTGGGGGTAGGTGGGTGGAAAAAGAGTACTCACCTCCCTGTTTGCACCTGCACACTCCCACCAACGCCATTTTAATTCCAAAGATTTGTGAGGAGGGGTGGGAGAGTGCACAGGCAGGTGAGAGCCTCATAAATATGCAGAAGTGCCAGTCCTATGATGCAATTAGAACCCTGCAGTGATTTTAACCTTTGTTGCATGTGTGACTCAGGCTGAATGCAGGAGCTGCCAAGGAAACCATTCAACAAGTAAAAGTGGGACCAGAAGTGATTCAGGAAGATGTTTAAAAACATGTTTTTATGTGGGCCAGGAAGAGAAAGAGTGCTTCTCTCCAAGCCCCATAAGCAAACCATGGACATTCCTGAAATGGGCTTCTCCCCCCATTCTCCTTCACCTGTAATCAAGTCCTGATTATCCATTAGCCACTGACATAAGTGCCAGGGAGCACTCCCTTGCATTTTCAATAGTAGTTTCCTGTCGCCCAAAACCCTGCTCCCGTCCACTGGCTAGCTTGTGATTCCCACCATGTTTGTGTCCGACCTCAGGCACGGAAGCAAAGCCTGGAAATTAAAATCTCTCTGGGCCCCATGCAATCAAGGCCTGGACCCCACAGACTGTACTCGCCTCCGGAGTTAACATTGGGGTCATAAAGTGAGTGTCATCAGTCATCCTTGAATTACTGAGTTCAAGATTTGAAGTTCCTGTACGCACAAACACATGGAAAATATCCCTTTATGTTCAGTATAGTGCAGTGGGATATAGAACACAAAATTACAAACCAAACAACAGTCCCATACAGACATGGGAGATTAATTTACTTTTGTTAAGTTCTTTCAACATCTAAAAATCCCAAAGTTGACCTCTCTGTGCCACTCATGGAGACTTTTTTGTTCTGAATTCCTAACTAATTTCTATTTATGTGATGATCTTCACTTTGTGTTCTTATAAAATATATTATGACTTTGTTACAGTTTATTAAAATGAAATAAGATGTGAGGTAGGAAGTTATTTACTTGTTGCAGTGCTGCATTCATTTTTGTGTATTCTGGAACCAGGAAATTGTTACATTGGACAAGGTCATTTTCTAATTCTTATTTCTATAATTGGACATCTTTAGACTGCAGGAGGTTTCTGTGTAGATAATATTTCATATTGTTGTCTGAGAACGTAAAGATACTAAAACTTGAAATAAAGAGCATTTATTTGGGGAACAATATGTAGTTTTCATTTGAAATCATCTGAGCAAAATGTTAAAAGTATTAAATAATACTAATGGTAGTAGCTCATTGCTTAAAGTGTGTAAAAGCAAACAATTTAGAGTAAAAGAATTAAAGGTATAGTCTACTGATTTTAATGAGGTTATCATTGTCCTTTACCTCACTTTATTGACATCATTTCAAAGGCTTCATCTGGAAATCTGGATGTGTAATGGGAATGCACCATTTTACCTCAGACTCTATCGTTATGCAACTAAACTTCTGTTCAGCCAAGAATGCAGCTCTTCAATCAGCTGCTGCAACTCTGTTAATGTATAAACTTCTTGGCAGCTGCTCATGGCTTCGCATTAACTGCCTGCTGTGCAGTCGGAACTAATTTTGAATTATACTGAATATTAGACAGGAGCAGTTGTGCAAGGAAAGCACAGTACCATCTCCTGCATCGCATTGTTCCTGCGATAACTGCATCTGGACAGGAATTTCTACTCTCTGGTGCTATAGAAGGATCAGTTTTGCGCTGTGGCCCAGTACAATTTTGAACTGGGATGAAATTACATAATCAAATTCAAGGTGAACTGCCAACTACAGGGTTCTCTAATCAATATGGTGTGAAGCATGGAGTGTTGCAAGTCATGCAACAGTGAACCTTTCAGCTCCCATTTCTTGCCAATTGAATTTCTAAGCCATGACTTGCGTGAACAACAGATCATGATCATGTGTCAATCTTGGCTTTGATGCCTTCCATGATCAAATACCCTGGCAAGATTTATCAGCCAAACTCTACATAAAGAGTACAACAAAATACTGCAGATGTTTGAAATCTGAAAGAAAAACAATATCAAAGTGCTGTAAATATTCAGCAAGTCATCTTTGGAGAGAAACCGAGTTTATGTTTCGGACCGATGACCTTCCATCATAATGGAAAGAAGATAGAAATGTGAGAGGTACTAAGGCAGTAGAAGGGGGGAGGGGGCATGATGAACAAAAGGGAAAGTCTGTGACGAAGGGCAGGAGAGATTAACTAACAAAAGATTTCATGATGCAAATGCCAAAGAGAGTGAGAATGGGTATAGTAAAGAGACAAAGGTTGTGTCCAGATGAGGCTTGTGTTATGATCCTAGATCAGACCCTCAAGTTTTTGGTAAGATCCGGTTAGGAACCAATAACGTATCGTTTGAAGTAGACAAAGTTGAGATTCAGGACACTAAGAGATTAAGCCACAAGAATCAACGGGTTCTGAACAAACAAAAATAAACTTTACTATCCAAGGCCAAAAAGATAAAACAATTTACAATATCTATCTTATGCTCTAACATTCAGGGTTAATATGAGGTATGTGTGAATTAACAGACAAACTATGGTTGAACACATCACCCTGCACAATCAATGGCGGATGTGACTAGGACAGATTCCACAGATTTCTCAGAAACCCACCCAGACATCAGAATACACTGTGGGCGGAACTCTCCCATGCTTCCCATGGCAGGTTTAATGGCGGGTAGGGGGAGAATGCGGCCGAGGGTCCAAAATCACTATCACGCTGGCGTGAAATTACAACACATCTGGACGACCGTAGCATCAGGACTTACCTGAAGGAGGCCTGGGGCACTCTCTGGAGTTCGGGGTGGACGCCTCCAGTGACCGTGGACCCTGAACCGTGCAGCAGTGGGTGGGGGAGCATCTATCAGGTGGATCTTCCAGCTTCATTGTCTTCGAAGAGGTCCAATTTCCAGCTTGAGTGTTCCTGGAGGTCTATCTTCTCTCTTCAATGGTGGGTGAGTGATGTCCAGATGCCTTTTAAAAATGGCACCTGGATATGGTGCCAAGGGGTGAGCCATCCAGCCTGCCCTGCCACGTGAAACATCTGGAAACCCCCGACTGCATAATTAATGAGGCTGGGGTTGTGCGATATGGCGCAATTTCCAGGTGGCCTCCGCAGCGGGAAACACACCCCATCCTGGCCCCCACCAGGGGATTTGTCCCCCCCGTGAGTCAACTAGTCTCATTGAAACTCTGTCTCGCTCACGAGGGACTCCGAACCTTTCATGCTCGAAGATCAAGCCTCTTGAATTTTTTCAAAGCCTCTCCAACTCAGACTGCCTCAATTACTTCACACCTCCCAGGGTTTCAATCTCGTTTCCCGAGACTCTGTTCCCTGGATTTCTGAGTCTGCACTCCAGCCTTTACATACTGGTGCAATTTCAGCATTTTAGTGGTATGGTTCCTGGATTTCTCAAAGCTCCAATCACCCCAGCTACATTAAGCTATAAATGGCTTGCAGGGCTTCTTCTGAGCCCTAACTGCACAGGTCTATAAACCGGCTCCTGGGACTTCTGCTGAGCCCCAACTACACCAAGTCAGCTAAGAGTAACACCTTTGCTCCCTGGAGCCTTCTAACAGCAGCAGCTTTTCGATATGGCCTCTCCCCCTGCTGCAGAACACCCATTCCCCCAGCAAACATACAGATGAATTGAAACCCTAGGACTTTCTTAAGCTCCACCTATCTCCATGATGATGTAGCCTTCCAGGGCTCATTGAATGCTTTTAAATTAATTGTAGCTCTAACTCCCAGAACAAAACAACTCTCTGGGCTGCATTTCTTTGCAAGCAGTGTAGACACCTCGGCCGGAATTTTCCAGCCCCTCACGCCGACAGGATCTTTCGGTTCCAACAATGTGAACGGAGATTTCAATGGCTCACCGACCACGCCACAGTGGGGCTGGAAAATTCTAGCCCTCATCTCCAATTCTCCAGCAAAGTAAGCCCACCTGATGTTTTATGATCTTACTTGTCCAACTGTTAACCCCTTAAGTCAACATGGCTCCAACCTATTAAGTGTAATAGTTATCAAGCTCCTTTAGTTACACTTTTCTACAGTTAACTTCAATCTTCCCAGAACTAAAATTTACCTCTAAAATATTATTATGAACCATGAACTAGGTATTTATAACACATGAATGGCCATATTGTAGCTGTCTGAATGTAACATGAAGAGATAAAGAAACAAGCCAGCAAAACAAAATACATGAAACATGGTAGAGGCAGATTTAAAGTTGTTGAACTCATTGTTGAGTCCAGAAGGTTGTAGAGTGCCGAGATGAAAGATGAGCTGCTGTTCCTCAAGCTTTCATTGAGTTTCATTGGAACGCTGCAGCAGGCCAAGGGCAGAAAGGTCAGAGTGGGAGCAAGATGGAGAATTAAAATGGCAAAAGCGACAGGAAGGTCTACATAAAGAATTATTCTACATAAAGAATGGTCGCATGGGCAAAGTACAAAGGAGTGCTGATTACTATGGAGTTGCACCACAGGGAGGCGCCTTCAGAAAAGGGGAAACATTGCAGAGACAAATAAAACTAAAATAAAAATAATCACTGAAACTGATTATTAAATTATCATATTACACTTTGTGGGACCTTGATGTATGTAAAATTGACTGCTATTTCCTACATCACAACAGTGACTCCATTTCAAAAGCACTGGGCTATAAGGTACTTTGGGATATCTTGAATTCATGAAGGGTGCTATATAAATGCAAATTCTTTATATATTTAAAATTCCTGCACTATGGAAACTTACACTAAAGCTTCAAGTAGCTAATACTGCTCTCTATAGCTCAGCTCTATAGCAATTTGCCTTACACTCCCAGGAACCAATATTTCAGGATCATGATTAGACTGACTTAGTGGCCTCAATATTAGCATGGATGCGGAGAGAGAACTTGGGAGGGCAGGAGGGTTAGGGCCGGTTTGCCTTCAGGAAATTATGAACGATTGTGGAGGGATGGAAGCAGGTAAGCTGATCCAGCAGGTAAATAGAATGCCTGAAATATAAACAGAAAATGCTGGAAAAGCTCAGCAGGTCTGACAGCACCTGTGGAGAGAGAAACAGAGTTAACATTTCGCGTCTGTATGACCCTTCTTCAGAGCTGGAATGCCTGTTGGATCCGGCAGTCCTCACCTCCCTTTAGCTACTTGGTTTTCCCGAGGTCTGGAAAACCCTACTGGCAAAGATTAAATTTAAAATAGAGATTAAATTGGAGGCACACAGCCTTATTATAATATTGAAATGGCCGACCCACCTCCTGGGAACAGTTTGGTTGCCTGCTCCCCCCGTCTGATAAAAGCGAAAATGGGCTTGTTCAAGGCAGGTTGGAGCTGAGTTTGAGATTTTTAACATTTTAAGCATCCTGCCCACCCCAACCCATCTATTTTTAGGGGTTAAAATTCTCCTCTCTGATCATTTCTGCCCCTTTATCATTGGTTTTACTGTTTATTTTCCAGTATATTTACAGAAATGAGAATATACCAGGACAGATGTGAAAACAATTAAATGAAGATATTCACCCCATGTGTTGTGCATACAGGAAAACCAGGACAGAAATAAATGTGGAAAGAAAACATAATATTATTCAAGGAATACATTTTTAATATGAAAGGCATTTTAAACATATGTTGTGTTTTTTTCTCTTTTGTGTATCTCCTTTTTGTGTTTGTTGGAATGCCTTTTATCTTTTACTTTAGAAGTTTCTGTTAAATTTGTAGCCTCCAGATAGAGCTGGGAGCACTAAAGAAATAAGAGTGAAGGCATTCCAGCCCCTCAAACGGCTTGTTAGTTGTGATGCCAACAGAACCTATGACCAGGCCATGAAATAATAACTGTATTGGATTTAAGTGCTAATCGCATCCGCCTCTGTGGCCTATTTGCCTAAGGCTTGTCACGTGACCGAAAAGGACCGATGCTGGTCAAAGCAGTACCAGAATATTTCTCCAGGTGTCACCAATCCCAGCAAAATAACAATTTAGCTACATGCTGAACTCTCAGTCAGCATCGTATGTGTTGTAGAGTGGAACATCTCTCAGAAAACGTTGATGGCCCTCACAATATTTTATAGTTTAGACTAGTTTTAATTCAGCATAACAAGAGACTCCCTTTACTTTGTTTAAAGGCAGGAGAATATGTTAGTGATTACCTTTGACATTCTGGAATGCTAAAAAAGACTAAGTTTTGCTCACTTCTCTCCCCAATCTTCGATTCCCCTCTTCCTTGCTCTTGGTTTCCCTTCTCAGCCCACACTCAGATGGCCCCCTGGTTCTCAGGATTTTTCACCCAATAGTTGCTGGTGCTCACCCACAAGTGAAGTTCCTAATCTTCAGGGAACCCAACCATTGTACAGTAAATACAGTAACAGTTGCAAATGTCACATGAAAGAAGCTGGAGAAATAACAGGGTTACTATCCGTAGATGGGCCTTGGGACCCCCAGAGTGGAGTCTTTGGGCTATTCTGCTTTCCAGCAGACAGATTCTGATGGATGCACCTGGGCTGGTGATGGAAAAGAAATGAGAAGGAGTCTCCAGTTTAGGACTGTGGTGGACTGGAGTTTCAGTCCGCTGCACTTGCACAAGGATTATTGGGGCCATCACTTTATGTTGAGAAGGGTTAAAACATTTTTTTAAGATCAAATGTTAAGACAATTTGATAATCGCTATTATGAAACATATGCATTATGCAATACATCCCTTTCCACCTGCTTCCTGTCCAATATTCTGTAACATGCACCAGTCCCCAGCTGACAGAATGTGTAGCAAACACACTTTGGGACTTTTTTCTATGCCACCGTTCTTTTGGGTTTGTTCTGTAAATTACTTCAAATCATATACAACAAAATGTTCCAATATTCAGAAAAAGTGCCTGCGAAAATACTTGACTTAGTTTCAACTTCCTGGCGTGTGCTGGCAAGAGTCGCCTTGATCAAGTGAACAAAACGGATGGAATGTTTTACAGTCTGTCTTTAAAAGCTACAATTCTGTGGGGATGTATTTTGTGTTTTCCAGCCGTTGCATCAGGATAATAATATATTCAGATCTTACATCTCATCAACTTTTCCCATTATGAGTTCCTATTTCCAAGTTGATATAGTTAACTGTGTGTGTAAGATCATTCGCAATGAAAGCAAATTATATCTTTCCCCCAGTGGAGGTACTGTAACATGCAGCCTATTTAGATACTAAGCCACCAAGGGAGCTGCTGGTAAAAAAAGATATCAATGGAGATGAAGAGATGCAATACTACCCGTCTCTGCCTTTACACACAAATCAAAGGTGAATCTGAAACTGTCCCTCGAGCCATTGCAAGGTGGCCCTTCCTGCATCCCCAGTTTCAAGCCCAGGCCCTTGTTGTTAACTGAACTCAGTGCGAAAATGGTAAGGATAAGTGAAAAATGTCCTGTTTCCATTCCTAATCGTCTTGTAAAGTGTGTACATGCAGTAAGGAGAGGATCAGTGCAGTATCCATTTAGTAACCCATCAACGCTCAGTGTCTGGATGCACATATGAAGAATGGCCACTAGGAGCATTGGAACAGGAGGAGGCCATTCTGTCCCACAAGCCCATTCTGCCAGTCAATGAAATCATGGCTGATCTGTACCCTAAGTACTTTCTGCAACAGAGTAGCAGATGCCATTAACATTTGGTCACTTCAATGAGGTATTAGAGGACAACTGGCATTTAAAGAACTGCACAATAACACAAATCAACATTTAAATTTACAGGCAGACAGTAGCAACTATACCATCAAATTTCCCAGGAGCAACAGCAAGACTAGTCCCCTAACTTAGCTCCATAGGTGTTATAGCCACAATAGAGAGCCTGTTTTAAGCACAGAGTATTTAACTGTAAAGCAGAAAATCAGCACAGGAAACTATGCTGTTCCTGCCATTTTTCAAAATCTCTTCCCAGAAGAAGACAGAGATTTCCCCCTTATGTTGCTAGACAAAAGCATGAACTGAGAGCAGACAGTTACTGATCCAGGCTGAGTGGTATTTTATCTGGGTTTCAACTAACCATGCAGCTGTTAATGGTTGCCCTGTGGGTATGGTCACCAGTCCCAGACAGATGGTTTCCTGCTTAAAACTTTGCGTTTCAGATTGCTTGGTTCTGTTCTTCGCTGTCATTACAGCTTCTATAAACTCTTTTATAGCACATAGAATACACAATGGAAAGGAAGAACAGTGAAGTACAATTGGTTTTATTTCACCCAATTCTTTAACTGACTTCTGTTCTCATCACTCTGAATCTCTCGCAGTTGTGGAATGAACTATATATCGCACTCTTTCACATTTTACACCCGTCAGTCAGAGCAGAAACAAAAAAAGTTTATAGTCCAGACCTTTCTTGCCTCCCCACTCCCTCCCAATATAATCACCTGGGGCTGTGACACATTCATTTGGATATGAGCATATGAGCACTAGTGGCATTCCAGGTCCTTTGGCAGACTACTCCTCACCACTTATTGTGTAGGTTTTCAACTTCTTACAATCTGCTAGTTTGAGGTATTCATCATAGAAATAGATGCTAGTCACATCTAGCATCCTCTCCTATACCTACTTTATTCATTTCCACACCTGGTAATCACTAGAGAATATAAATGCATAATTGACCCCGGCAATTAAATCCTCATTTAGCTTTGTGCTACACTTTTAGTTTGAGTGGACCGGGTGATAAATTATTTTATTCATGATACTCTCCTCAGATTGAGGCGTCTCTTATAGTGCCAATTTCTCCTACATCTATTGGTCCAAATAATGTAGCCTTAGCCTCAAACAGCCCTCCTTCACTTACCCTCTAAGCCCAGCCTGCAGCCTAGCTCCTAGCCTTCTGTAGCTGGAAAACCACAACATTCCTCCATTTCAAGAACAACTTGCAATTATAGCGCCAATATGAAATATCCCTACACCCAACCAAAGCTCTGGAATTCCACTACTCCACCTCACAGCTATGCCCTCATTTATCCTATAGCTCCACCCTCTCCTATGCAGCCCTGCCAGTCCATTGTAACACTCCTCCTCCATTGCCCCTCCTGTTCCCTTTTAAACCCTGCTCATGTTCCCCTGTAGCAACACCCATCTGCCCATATTGACCTGCCTCTGTTCCCCTGTAGCCCCACCCCAGTTCCTGTAGCCCTGCTTATGTTGCCCTATCACCCGGCCCTTGGCTGTGTCAAGCCCCACCTCTATTTCTGTGTAGGCCAGCCCCTGTTTCCCTGTAGATGTGTCCATATTTTCTGTAGCCCCAATCCTGTTCTTTGAAACCCACCCTGTTCCCTCTTAGCCCGCCCTGTTCCCCCAAAGCCCTGCCCCTGTTCCATTGCAGCCCCACCCCTGCAGCAACACACTTGTACGCCTGGAAAACCACCCCGTTCCACTTTAGCCTGGCCTGCAGACTGCACCTATTTCCTGCAGCCTGCCCATGTTCCTGTAGACCCGCCCTGTTCTCCTGTAAGATCATAACAAATAGGAGAAAGAATAGGTCATTCAGCCTTCAGGCCTACTCCATCATTCAGTAAGATCATGGCTGATTTGATTGTGGCCTTAACTCCATTTCTTGCCGCCCCCTCCCTTTCTTGGATATTGGTGTTATATTTTCAGCTTTACAATCTGCTGGGACCTATCTGGAACCTAGGGAATTTTGGAAGATTTAAACCAATGTATCCATTATCTCTGCAGCCACATCCTTTAAGACCCTAGGATGCAGGCCATCAGTTCCAGATGACTTGTCATCCTTTGGTCTCATTAGATTTTCTAGTACTTTTTCTGGTGATATTGATTATTTTAAGTTCCTGTCCCCCTTTTGCCCCTTGTTTTTTACTATTCTTGGTATGCTATTTGTGTCTTCAATTCTTGTCTAAAGCCTTTGCCCTTTCCTTGTTTCCCATTATTAATTCCCCAATCCCACCTTCTAAGGGACCAATGCTCACTGTTGCTACTCTTTTCCTTTTTATAGACTTGTAGAAGTTTTTTCTGTCTGCTTTTATATTTCTTGCTAGTTTTCTCTCATACTCCAATTTCTCCCTCTTTATTTTTATTTAGTTATCCTTTGCTGGTTTCTGAACTTTCCCAATCTTCTGGCCTACCACTAATCTTTGCAGCATTGTACGCCTTTTCTTTCAATTTGATACCATCCTTAACTTCCTTAGTTAGTTGCAGATGGTGTATCATTCTCAGATCTTTTTTTCTCAGTGCAATATATCTTTGTCGAAAGTTATGAAATATCTCCTTAAATGTCTGCCTTTTTTACTGTTTTATATTTTCTACTATTTTACCTTTTAACCTAAGTTCTCAGTCCACTTTAGTCAACCCTGTATTCATACAATTGTAATTGCCGCTATTTAAGTATAAGACACTAGTTTCAGACCCACCATAATTGCAGTACCTTTCTTACAAGCCCCCATTATTTTTTGATTTATACGCTGCCCTATCTACTGTTAGGGGCCTATAAACCACTCCCCCCCAGTGACTTCTTCCCTTTGCTATTTCTTATTTCTCTGTAGCCCTGCCTGGTTCCCTATAGCCTCACTCCTGTTCCCAGTAGCCTCATTCTTGTTTTGTAGACCTGTCCCCTGTTCCATGTAGGCCTGCCCTTGTTCCTTCAGGGGACATAGTTACAGAATAAGGGTACACATTTAAAACTGAGATGCGAAGGAATTTCTTCTCTCGGAGGGTAGTGAATGGAATTCTCGACCTCAGAGTTGTGGCGGCTAGATCACCGAAAGTATTTAAAGAGAAGGTAGGTAGATTTTTAAAATTACCGGGAATTGAGGGCTAAGAGGAGTTGAGGGCAGATCAGCCATGATCTTATTGAATGGTGGAGCAGGCTTGAGGGGCCGAATGGCCAACTCCGGCTCCTGTTTCTTATGTCCTAGTGCCACCTCTGTACATGAAGCCCCACCCTGCTCACTTAAAGCCCCGCCCACCTAAAGCCCCACCCCCGTTCGCCTAGCCCCGCCCCCTCCAGCCGGGGATGGCCGTGGGCTGTGGCGCATGCGCTGTTAGCCGCGGCGGGGGAGCTGCGGCCGCTGTGCTTGGGATTGAGCTCGGAGTCGGGGCTCCGGCACTCCGCTGTCGGGTCCGCCGCCAGCCGCAGCTCAGGCCCTGCGGCGGTGGGGAGCCGAGTTCCCAGCGCTCGGCCGCTGTCGGTGCCGGATGCCTGTGTGCTCGGATCAGAAGAGCCTCTTTGTGTGGATGGGAAGGATGGAGCCGGAGGAGCAGTGGTGGAAAGGGCAGCTGGCGAGCGACATCCACCAGACGCTGAGAGTCAAGGTGTGGGCTTAACCGACCAGGGGGCAGCGGGGCCCGGCTTCCGCCGACCCTACTGACGGGGAAACTTTGAAGCGTGACCGGGTCTGCCCGTGTTTCGATCAGAAACTTCGGCACCAGGACAGAGGCTGCGGTTCCAAGTCTGGAGCTGCGGCCCGTTAGTACCGAACCCTCCCGACACCCGCTCGGGCTGGAGAGTGCCCCCCTCCCCTCCCTCCCTCTCTCTCTCTCTCTCTCTCTCCCTCCCTCTCTCTCTCTCTCTAACCCAACCCCCCCAACCCGGGGTTCCCCTTGCCCCCCCCCCAACCCGGGGTTCCCCTTGCCACCCCCCCCCCAACCCGGGGTTCCCCTTGCCCCCCCCCAACCCGGGGTTCCCCTTGCCCCCCCCCCAACCCGGGGTTCCCCTTTCCCCCCCCCAACCCGGGGTTCCCCTTGCCCCCCCCCCCAACCCGGGGTTCCCCTTGCCCCCCCCCCCCCAACCTGGGGTTCCCCTTGCCCCCCCCCAACCCGGGGTTCCCCTTGCCCCCCCCCCAACCCGGGGTTCCCCCTGCCCCCCCCCACACCCGGGGTTCCCCCTGACCCCCCCCCCCAACCCGGGGTTCCCCCTGCCCCCCCCCAACCCGGGGTTCCCCCTGCCCCCCCCCCCAACCCGGGGTTCCCCCTGCCCCCCCCCCCCAACCCGGGTTTCCCCCTGCCCCCCCCCCCCAACCCGGGGTTCCCCCTGCCCCCCCCCCCCCAAAACCCGGGGTTCCACTTCCCCCTCGTCCCCCCAACCCGGGATTCTTCCCCCACCCACACACAACCCGGGATTCCTCCCCCCTACCCACACACAACCCGGGATTTCCACCTCCCCCCCCCCACCTCCCTCCCCCCCTCCCTCTCCCCCCTCCCCCCCTCCCTCTCCCCCCTCCCCCCCTCCCTCTCCCCCCTCCCCCCCTCCCTCTCCCCCCTCCCCCCCTCCTCCCCCCTCCCCCCCTCCCTCTCCCCCCCTCCCTCTCCCCCCTCCCTCTCCCCCCTCCCTCTCCCCCCTCCCTCTCCCCCCTCCCTCTCCCCCCTCCCTCTCCCCCCTCCCTCTCCCCCCTCCCTCTCCCCCCTCCCTCTCCCCCCTCTCCCCCCTCCCTCTCCCCCCTCTCCCCCCTCCCTCTCCCCCCTCCCTCTCCCCCCTCCCTCTCCCCCCTCCCTCTCCCCCCTCCCTCTCCCCCCTTCCTCCCCCCTTCCTCCCCCCTTCCTCCCCCCCCTCCCTCCCCCCCTCTT
Organism: Cetorhinus maximus; assembly: GCF_964194155.1. NCBI lineage: Eukaryota > Metazoa > Chordata > Chondrichthyes > Lamniformes > Cetorhinidae > Cetorhinus > Cetorhinus maximus. Next base: position 71,425,188 of record NC_135888.1, read on the forward strand.
TCCCCCCCCTCCCTTCCCCCCCCCTCCCTTCCCCTTCCCTTCCCCCCCCTCCCTTCCCCCCCTCCCTTCCCCCCCCTCCCTTTCCCCCCCCTCCCTTTCCCCCCCCTCCCTTTCCCCCCCCTCCCTTTCCCCCCCCTCCCTTTCCCCCCCCCTCCCTTTCCCCCCCCTCCCTTTCCCCCCCCCTCCCTTTCCCCCCCCTCCCTTTCCCCCCCCTCCCTTTCCCCCCCCTCCCTTTCCCCCCCCTCCCTTTCCCCCCCCTCCCTTTCCCCCCCCTCCCTTTCCCCCCCCTCCCTTCCCCCCCCTCCCTTCCCCCCCCTCCCTTCCCCCCCCCTCCCTTCCCCCCCCCTCCCTTCCCCCCCCCTCCCTTCCCCCCCCCTCCCTTCCCCCCCCCCTCCCTTTCCCCCCCCCCTCCCTTTCCCCCCCCCTCCCTTTCCCCCCCCCTCCCTTTCCCCCCCCTCCCTTTCCCCCCCCCCCTCCCTTTCCCCCCCCCCCTCCCTTTCCCCCCCCCCCTCCCTTTCCCCCCCCCCCTCCCTTTCCCCCCCCCCTCCCTTTCCCCCCCCCCCTCCCTTTCCCCCCCCCCCCTCCCTTTCCCCCCCCCCCTCCCTTTCCCCCCCCCCTCCCTTTCCCCCCCCCCCCTCCCTTTCCCCCCCCCCCTCCCTTTCCCCCCCCCTCTCCCCCATCTCTCTTCCCCCCTCTCCCCCATCTCTCTTCCCCCCCAGCTGTCCCCAGTCCTCTCCCCCTCCCTGAGCCGGTCCCAGTTTCCCCCCCATCCCACGCTCGCATTTGCCATTCAAGTCACCCAATCCGGGATTGTTGATGGAGCGCTTTTCGTGATTGTTCTGTAAATGAATTGTTGATGTATATTATGTCAAGTTTCTAAGAATCCAAATGAAACAAAGTTCTCAGTTTAAAAAGCCAGCAATGTATATTATGACATCAAATCGTTGTCGGGTACTGCGTCAGGAGGAACAACTTCATCTGTACTTACCAGTTACAAATAAAGCTATCAGAATGGGAGGGGAAGGACTACTGAGTACTTAAAATTATGTCGTTTAAACAGAGAACATATGGGCAGCATTTAAAATTCAAAGTACAGATGAAGTTGTTCCTCCTGACGCAGTACCCGACAACGATTTGATGTCATAATATACATTGCTGGCTTTTTAAACTGAGAACTTTGTTTCATTTGGATTCTTAGAAACTTGACTTTGATTAATGCTTGTATGAATAATGTACAAAATTTAAATCTAAACACAAGAAAACAGACTAGAGAACTGCAGTTGAAAGTATCTTTTTTAACCTGAAGGTTAAATATATTGTGAACTGCATCCTTGAAAATGGATGTTGTACATCAGTAATGAAGCCATTTTTTGTTTTACATCCACTATTGAAACAAAGCCTTTGTTGCACTACTGATTCTCCTTTCTGTTTAATTATTGTGATGTTTCTTAGCTTTTGTTTATTTCACTGGTCCAAGGACAATGTGATCATTTATTGAAGCCACCTGGGTTGTTGAGTAATGTGATATAGACTCGATTGCTGTGTTAACCCCTCATTTCACAACTGAAATGAAAATTAAATAATCTGAGGCAGGGTTTGTACCCTACAGTTGCAGCCCAGCTTAGTTGCCTTTCAAGTAGCATCTTATCCAAAATAAACAACCAACAAAGGAGGTTTGACTGTCACTATGTAATTGTTATGTATATTTATTATTCCTTTACTAAAATGTTTTTATGTTTTGAAAAGCTGTACCCTTTATGTAGGAAGTTGCGAGGTCCTATTTTGCAGATGTTAGTAGTTACATCAAACTGTTCCCAGGATACAATGATTTCCTATAGCAATTAGAAATTTCTGTGGCTATGGTGCATTTCCTTCTATTTAATGGTTCTCAATTCTTGGCTTTCAAAATTAAATGTCACTTTTAAAAAAATTTACTGAGAACTACTACAAGTTAAAGTATATGTGCTGTGTCATAACAGAACATCTTATAGATGAGTTGTTTATGTATCATCCTGTAAATAGCCTAAGTTTTATGTTCATCATTGCTAAATATACATTTTATAATGCAGCTGCAGCAAAATGATAAAACTTGGGATTGACTTCTTTGGGATTTACAAGTGAAATACTTAGCTTTGGAATTTGTACAGTGATAAAAGTTAAGATTTGAAATAATTTCCTGCTGTGAACTTATCTGAAACATTGGCCATTACATCTATCCAAATCAAAGCTGCTCAACATTGTTCTTTATTTTCTCTAGCCTAGTTCCTAAAGACAAGCTGTTCTTTGAAGTGCAGTAATTTACAAGATTGTAAACAGGACTTTAAATGTTTGATTTTTTAAAACACCAGTTGGGTGAAACCTTGACGTTTTGAAGCTTTGAACTAGAGTCTTCTACAAATTACCAAAATAAGTGGTTTTAGTAATTTGAAAACTAAACCTATTACGTCAGATGAGGTTTCCATTATGCCATTTTTTCCCCCTCTTTTAATACTTTTCTATATTCTTTCACAGGATGTAGGCATCGCATCCCTAATTGCCTTTGAGAAGGTGGTGGTGAGCCACCCTCTAACATGAATGAAATGCAACAGAGACATTTTTCCCTCAAATCTTGGTTTTCCTCTGAGTGAGAAGTGTCAATGTGCTGGGCATTTTTGAGATTCCTGTTTTGTTCTTGAACACAAATCATGGAAAAATAACACAAACAAAAACAGAAAACGCTGGAAAAACTCAGCAGGTCTAATAGCATCCGTGGAGAGAAAGACAGACTTAACGTTTCAAGTCCGTATGACTCTTCTTCAGAGCTTAAAAGTGGGAAAATAAACTAGGTCTAGGTGTTAAAACAGCAAATAAGTTTTGGGACTTCTTTCTTATCCCACCAGGAGGTCTAAATGGATGACAGAAATTGAAAAGGTCCTGGCAAACAATTGGAAGGAGGCCAATTGGCAAGCGTGAATCTTTTTTCTTGGGATTTTTTTTTACGATTGCAACTAGTTTGATTGCTGCCTGAAATGTGGCTTTTTATTTACCATAATGAGGATCACCTGTAAGCATCAAAGTTCTGGCTTCACCAAGCTTAGCATGCAGCTGTTCACTCTGCAAAATATGCTATTTGACACAAGCTTTGAAAAGCCTGGAGTTTCCTGAAGCATGGCCTGGTACTGTGCTTGGGCTTTGTACATTTTTATTATGAGGTTTCCTACCACAACTACACAGTTCCCAATGACGGACTGTACTTGCATTTTTTTCTTCCTGGCATAAATCCTATTCCAACAACTGTTCTGTGTAGTTTTTAAAAAAAAGTATGTTTGTTGCTAAGCAGCCAGACCCTACTAGCAGGTGGCAAGCGAGAGCTTCTAGGTATTCTTTCTGTAAAGACACACACTTGACGCTGCTTTTTCTTTACCCTGATCTTTTGCATTGTGTGCATAGGAACTGAAGCTGCCTATCTACAAGGCTCATTCACCACAGATTGGCTTGCGCCGCTATTTTGCTGACCTCCTTGCCATCCTGAGCAATCGCTACCAGCTCTGCCCTACAGCACGTCACCTTGCTGTTTACTTACTAGACCTCTTCATGGACCACTACGATGTTGCAGCAAAACAGCTTTATGTCATTGCCCTTTCCTGTCTCCTCCTAGCTAGTAAGTATGCCTAGCTAGTAAGTATGATTTTTTTTAACTTGGGCTGTTTGAATAGTGAGTATAATTTGAAAATAATTGCCAGGTTTTGTTGTTTTTATTATGATCTATTTATATAGTTGCAGATGATCTATGCCTGAAAGTGCAAATGTAGCAACAATTACTGTCCGTTTCATATTTATGCATATCTGAATTTTAAACAATTTGAAAAAGAATGTTTGACCTTGAAGCACGTGTATCATCTTCAGGATATTGATGACAAGTAAACATTTTAACTATTCTTTATCTAGAAAATAATCGAGGACTCATTTTTATATCCTTGGTGTGTTAAATTTTATTTTGTTCAATGAAAGCTTGGGTTTACCATAACACCATTGCGTTCTTTTTAAATTACTTGACTTTTTTGTGGTGTGATGTAGTGACTGTTCCACCCAAACCCCTCCTTCAGTATTGGGGTCATACTTTTCAGGTGGAAGTAATCATATTCCTATGTGGCTTTGCTTCCTGAACAAGTACATAAAATCTGACGTGAAGCACTGTTGTATCCAACCCCTAACACCATTTGGGATGTATTTGTCCTGTAGCTACCAGTCTGAGACCAGTAGCTGCAGTTTGTGTATACGTTGCTTGACTCCTATAACTGCTCTGTTTAGCAGAGTTTTGCACAGACCTGAATATACAGATGGGAGTTACTTTCTCCTACAGGTTAGAAATTTAAATGTTTAAATAATGCTGAAGGAAGAATCTTTACTTTAAATGTTTTAATTAAGGTCAGGTGACCCCTTGAGCACTTTATAAACCAGATTTGATATTTCACTGAATTTACACTTTGGAGTCAGGTTAGGCCCCAACTTCAGGTTTATACCAAGAGTTTACTGTTTGTGCAATCTTAAAATCGATTCCCACCAGCAATAGAACCCCTTAATTCAATTTGAGAAAATAAGTTGAGTATTTGCAGCTGATTATTCGCGATTATAATTGTAAGCTGCCATTGCGGTCCTTTGAAACAATACTTGTGCTGTGATTACTATCAAATAGTGTAGGATCACAGTTGACCTTTGCTGAAAATCTGTTTGAAAATCCATATGTTTAAAATTGTGATCAACAGTTGTTTAAATGAGGAAATTGACATTCATTCTCTCTCCCCAATTTTAACCTTTCCCTTCCCTCTTGAACACATTGTTTTATTCTGGGTATCAGTGCGTAACCTCTAGCTGTGCATTTGTAGCTTGGACAATGGTCTATATTAATGTAATCATACAGTGAGTGTCATCATCACTGAGATTGGTCCTGCTCATTTCCAATGCCCATACAAGTGGGAACATTTTTAATTTCTTCATGGAATATGGGCGTCGCTAGCAAGGCCAGCATTTGTTGCACATCCCTAATTGCCCTTGAACTGAGTTGCTTGCTCAGGCATTTCAGAACCAACCACATTGCTGTGGGCCTGGAGTCACATGTAGGCCAGAGCAGATAAGGCATTAGTGAACCAGATGGGTTTTTATAACAATTGATGATCGTTTCATGGTCTTCACTAACTAGCTTTATATTCCAGATTTTATTATCTGAATTTCACTTCCGCCAGCTGCTGTGATGGGATTTGAACCCATGTCCCCAGAGCCTGAGCCTCTGGATTCCTAACCTAGTGACATTGCAACTACACCACCATCCCCCACATGGACCAGGTTTTCCTAAACCAGTGGCGTCCCTGCTTAAGGTGTCAGCCTTGCCTCTGGTACTATTGCCTTGGAGTTAGAAGGCTGTGGGTTCAAGTCACAGCCCAGAGACTTTATCAATAGGCTGACACTTCGGTACAGTACAGTGGGGTTGCTGAACTGTTAGAGGTGCTGTCTTTTGAATGAGATGATAAAATTGAGGCCCTGTTTAACCCCTCAGTTGGATAAATAAGATCTAATGACACATTTTGAAGAGAAGCAGGGAAGTTCACCTGGTACCCTGACCAACAATTAATTATCCTTCGGCCAACATTGCTCAGATTTTCTGGTTATTTGTCTCACTGTTATTTCTGAGCCCTTGCTGTGTACAAAATGGCTGTCACATTTCCCTACATTATGATATGATTGTATGTTAAAAGCACTTCATTGAAATGTTCCTGTGAAATGTTTTAGGACATCCTGATGTTATGAAAAGCACTATATAAATGCAAGTTCCAACTTTTTAATCTGTTACACAAACTGAGAATTGAATCTGGGACCTTTGCAGGTCTGTCTTAGCAGGTTACTGGATAAGCGATAATCAGAATTCCTGGAAAGGCTGTTACCATCCCTGTGGGGAAACCATAAACCAAAATAACCGAATTTTCTGAATGACACTGAAATGAAGAAATTACCAACGAGATTCAACTTTTTATAGCTTTTACTTAAACTCGAATCAGAACCACTGCAAATTAACCATGAATTAACAGGCAAATGATACTTCAAAGAAAAAGGTAAATTTCATTTCAAATAGTCGATACAGCAATGTCTTGCGCAACCACAAGCACCCGCATCACTCCCCGGACAAATGTGACAGTATTTAGCTACACAGTTCCACAATATGCTGTTCTTTATTCGCACAGAGTAGTTAAAGCTCCTATCTGATAACAGCTTTTACCTTTGAGTTTTATGGATATAATCAGCAAGGCACGCTTCTAAAAACCTTGTTCCCTTCAGGTCATGACAGTCCTGATGGTGTAGCTTTCCAGAATTCCTTTAACCAGCCAGCTCTTAACACCTTGGTTTTTGGTTTGGCCACTTCTGGGAAAGCACGCAGCTCTTTAGCATCTCTGAGCTATTCACACAGCTTTCCAGATTTTAGACCTTTTTAGCCAGCTTGCACAGCACTCCAAGAACTCTTGTCTCCTTTTCTGCCCAGAGCCAGGGGCCACAGGATACGAGGCAGGCCATTTAGGACTGATGAGGAAAGATTTCTTCACTCAGAAGGTGGTCAGCCTGTAGAATTCTCTACCGCAGAAGGCTGTGGAGGCTGGGTCACTGAGTATATTCAAGAAATAAATTGATAATTTTTTGGATATTAGGGGCATCAAGGGGTATGGAGAGAAAGCAGGAATATGGCGTTGAAATCAGCCATAATGATATTGAATGGTGGAGCAGGCTCAAAGGGCCGAATGGCCTACTCCTGCCCTTAGTTTCTATGGCCAGAATCTTCGGGCTGGTGTACAGGGGCCGGCCCCGCTTGCCGACGTGTAAAATGACGCGCGGTGACCTCGGGCATGCATCCTGACGTCATGCGCGTCATTCTGATTTTCAGTTCGGCAGGCGCACACCGGAGTTGACTACGCGCCCGCCGATCTGTCAAAGGCCTATTAAGGTCATTTAAATATCAATTAAAATAATTAACAGAGCTGCCCATCCAGCCTTAAGGTTGGTGGGCAGGCGAAGAGCCCATGTGGCCTTCGCATTCACCATGAAACCTCATCCACGGGCGGGATGAGATGTCATGAAGTATTTATAAATTGAATAAAAGTATTTATTAGTTCATTGACATGTCCCAGCTTATGTGACACTGTCACATGAGGGGACATATCTTAAAATTTTTTTGATAATGAAACTAATCTTGAGGCAGCTCTGTGCCTCGGAGATTTCTGCACTCTTTCGCATGCATGCGCAAAAGACGCAGGCCCCAACTCGGCCTACTCCTCCCGCCCACACATGTAGTACTGAGCGCTTCCAGGTGCGCATCACGCTGGGTGGGCCTTAATTGGCCCGCCCACATAAAATGGTGACATGCAACTGATCACGGGCGGCAATTGGCTGTGCTCCCGCCCACGCCTGCTCCCACTCAGGCCCCCCCCACAGTGGGGAGAAAATCCTCCCCTATGTTTCTATGGTAGCACTTACAGGTCAAGGGTTGCCTGGTCACATGGACCAGTAATCATTATTCGAGAATTGATCCCCTTACAATTGATGCAAACTCGTAAAAGCCTTTTTCAAGCATTCTTAAAAACAGAGGTATAGAATATAAAAGTAAGGATATAATGTTGGAATTGTATAAAACACTGGTGTGGCCACAACTGAAGTATTGTGTGCAGTTCTGGTCACCACATTACAGAAAGGACGTAATAGCTCTGGAGAGAGTGCAGAGGAGGTTTACAAGAATGTTGCCAGGATTAGAAAAGTGTAGCTACGAGGAGAGATTGGATAGGTTGGGGTTATTTTCCTTAGAACAAAGAAGGCTGAGAGGTGACTTGATTGAGGTGTACAAAATTATGAGGGGGATAGATAGAATGGGCAGGATAAAATTGTTTCCCTTGGCGGAGAATTCTAGAACCAGGGGACATAGATTCAAGATAAGTGGCAGAAGGTGTAGGGGGGACATGAGGAAGAACTTTTTTACGCAGAGGGTAGTGAGTGCCTGGAATTCGCTGCCCAGGTTGGTGGTAGAGGCAGAAACTCTAAACTCTTTTAAAAAATACCTACATCTGCACCTTAAGTGCTGTAAGCTGCAGGGCTATGGGCCGGGTGCAGGAAGGTGGGATTAGAAAGGGCACCTGGGTGTCCTCGGGCTGGCATGGACAAGATGGGCCGAATGGCCTCCTTCTGTGCTGTAACTTTTCTATGGTTTCTAATTTCAGAATCCACAGACATTTTAAAGAAATTACACATTTCTTTACAAAGGTCGTCACAAGGACCCAGCTGAAACGTCGTCCTTCCTGTTCTTACTCCAACTGTTGAGTGACCTGCAGTGTGTTCCTAGCATTTTCTGTTTTTGCTTTAAATCTTTTAGTTAAGCAAGTTTTCTTTCAGTGGCCTTCGGCCTTTTATCAGTTGTTAAGAAAAGCAAGGGTAGGACTGCGGAGGGGGAGAGAGAATGGAGGAGTACTATAGTAACAGTTATTACTGTTTCTGTTATTGTGCTTTTCTGTTGTCAAAAAAAAGCAAAAAGTACTGAAATATTTGGAACACAATGATAGCCTAATATTTTGTTTATCATGATCAAGTCTTCTGCTTTGTTTAAGGTGCCCAGCATTTACACTTCTTATTTCTACTGAGCGAAAGTAAAGGTTTATTTAAGAATTAGAGTAGGCTATTGTTCCTCTCCATCATTTTATTAGCCACCTCGTGTTTAAATCAGGAAGCAATCTTTAAGGAAATCTTTTACAGGATAATGTTGCTGAAGCATGCACACACAGGTTTAATTTTCAGCCTCACTAGCAATAAATGTTGGTTGAAAAATAGGGTTACAGTGTTGTAACCCATCTGTGTTCATACTTGTTGCTATTCAGTTGCCATGCCAGTCATGAAACCATGCAAAGTTATGCCTCAAAAGTAAAATTTGAGTATATGATCATCACCATATCTTTTCTTATTGTGGCAAATTTAATGAATGGAAGCATTATTTTACATGGCGATCTTTGTTTCAGCAAAAGCTGTTAACAAGTGATTCTTGCCGACTGTAGCATTAACTCCTCCCCCAGCAACTGTGATAGCATGTGGGCTGCCCACGGAACTAAGCCTACCCAAAGCAATGCCCCTTTAAGATGTTCTTTTGGTGTGCAAGTCATTTGGCACAGTGCTGTTATTCAAAGTTGTGGAGGGTGGGGGAGCATGGTGCAATATCCAAGAATTCTCTGATTTTAGTTGTAGGAAGTTCCCCTAAAATTCTCACCTCTGTTTTCAAATCCCTTCATGGCCTCCCCCTCCTCCTCTTTGTAATCTCCTCCAGCCCCATAACCCTCCGAGGTATCTGCACTTCCCTAATGCTGGCTTCTTGGGCGTCCACGAATGTAATCGCTCTGCATTGGCGGCCGTGGTTCAGTTGCCTAGATCCTCAAGCTCCAAAATTCCTTCCCTACACTTCGCTACCTCATTTTCCTCCTTTAAAGCATTTCTTGAAACCTACCTCTTTGACGAAGTCTTTGGTCATCTGATTTACTATCTCCCTACGTGGCTTGGTGTCGTACTTTGTTTTATAATGCTTGTGAAATGTCTTGGGATGTTTTAATACGTCAAATGAAGCAAATAAATATAAATTATTTTTGTGTGAGGCAAGTGGAATATCATTTCCTTCCCCCATCCCCTTAATTCCCTCTTGTTCACCACCACATCTTAGTTGAAGCAATTTGCATAGTCCCATTTGATGCTGTGGCTAAGAGCAGCTCATTTGGCACTGACCAGTGGCTAAAACTAGTTGACTAGCATGGCTGAAGCTCACTGGGCAGTACACTAAATTAAAGAAGGGTTTAATATACTTGGAAATTCAATCATTATCCCTCTCCCCCCATCTCCGCAGACCTCTGTTTTTCCTTAGAATGTCAAACTTGTAATTTAGTAGCCTAAATTCACCAGCTTTGCTGTCTGAAATTTCAGTCTTACAGGTGGAATCTGATCAGCTGGTCTTTCCTACCACCTGTGTCTGGAGACCATGTTGCTGAAAATCTAAACCAAAGATTTTTCACATCTGCTTAGAAATGCATGCCATGCAGATGAGATTTATGTGCTTCCTCATAAGCTGGGTATTTCTTGGCTACTTTGATTGACAGTGTTCCCTTTGAAACCAGCACCTCAGTTACAACTTGAAAGTCCTTTGGAGACCAAGGAATGTTGGGGGTGGGGGAATGATCATAGTTAGTATTGGCTGTTGAGTTTAACTGCAGTCTACCTATGATGAAAGTAAAATACTGTGGATGCTGGAAATTCGAAATAAAAACAGAAAATGCTGGAAAAGCTCAGCAGAGTTAACGTTTCAAGTCCATATTATTTTTCTTTGGAACTCTCAACGTTAAATCTGTTTTGCTCTCCAAAGATGCTGCCAGACCTGCTGAGTTTTTCAAGCATGTTCTGTTTTTATTGCAGTCTATCATTAATTTTGAATATATTGATTGTGAGGAAGAGCGGAACTTTCCTCCAAGCTGACATTGAAGGAAGTTCATTCACACCTTTAAAGCATGCTCTGTTCCTTAGGAGCAACAGAATAATTGTCATGAAAGCTCTAAGCAATCTTGGCTGTTACTGCAACAAATATCTGCTTGATAGTACATAAAGAAGTGGAAACTACTTGATCCTTCAGAGCTTTGCAGAGCCCTTGTATGACCTATTCATATAGAACCTTCAAAGATATCCAAAAATACCTCTTAATTTTTACTGTAGTCATTAACCAGCTTTGTCCACAGATCCCAGTGGCTTGCAGAAACGATTGGTGATAACTGGTGTCTGTACCTTACCCGAATGGTCATTCTTGATGTGTGAACCCTAGCACTCAGGCAATTCACCTTCAGGGAGTGTAACAGCCAAGCACACATGAGAACTTTCTTTCAGGGGCCATTTAGCAGTGAGCAGGAGTGGAAATCCTGTTTTTCAGAGGTGGCATCTATTGGATGAATATTAAACTGAGGCCCTGTGTGCCCTGTTGGGTGGGCATAAAAGATCCCTTGGCATTATTTTGAAGATAAACAGGAGGTTTTTCCTCTGGATCCTAGCAAATGACTGTTCTTCATCCAACATCACCTAAAAAGCCAAGGAGCTCTCTTGCTTTCTTGGCCAATGTTTCTGTCATGCCAATAAAATAGATTAACTGTTGTGATGGAATCTGTGGCAAAGCTTGTATGTTTTGACACAGACCCTAATTGAAAAGGGGAACTGAAAAATGGAACTGAGAAAAGAAATTGACCCTTCCAGCTTCTAAGGAAGCTAAGATTGAAACTGAAGTTGGAAACCAAAACTTTTTGGGAGACTGAACCTGCTTGAAATCATATAAAATGACACAGAGAACCCTCAGAGTTCAGTAGTAGGTGATGATTCCAGTGGTGCGATACAGACAGGCTGAAGAAGATGGAGGCTCGATCCAGAAACTGAGAAACATAGATGTAGTTGCTGCAGCTGTTTCTATTACTTGAAGATAACATTGGTGGATCTACACCATTCAGACCGTTGTAAGCAGAGTTGAGGTTCTGCAGGTGTGCCATTTTTGGTGAAAGCTGTGCCCATGGAACTTGGGTCTGTCGTGCAGAGAGCTGAGGATCAGGTGAGACCCTAGAAGAGGAACTGAAATTCTTTGCAAAGAAGACAGAGTTTTGAAGGACTTTGTGACAGAGATTGATGCCACATATGCTGAGTAGACTGCTAAGCCAATTCTTAAGATCTGCCATTAAATTGTAATTTATAGTTTATAATTGGCTGCAATTTGCCTGTTAATTCATGTTTAACTTATGTTAATTCTGGGTTTGGCATATAGGGGTTACCCAAGATAGGATTTAGTTTGCTTTGTTGACTCTTGTAGAGTAAAAATTCTTTTGTTTAAACCATGGAATCTTGTGGTTTTGTCCTTTTGGTAAATAACTGGGATCTCTGATTTTTTTAAAAAAACATTACTGGTCTTGACCGAAATTGTAACCATGGTCATTATCTCATTGCTGTTTGTGGGACCTCACAGCGTAAATTGGCAACTGCCTATCCTAATATTACAGAAGCGATTACACTTCAGAAGTGCTTCATTGGCTGTAAAATACTTTGTGGGGTCCTGAGGTTATGAAAGGTGCTTTATGAATGAGAGTCTATGATTCGTTCACCTTCCAGCCCAAAATCCTGATGACAATTAACTATATCTCAACATCTCAGGTCACTTGGAGTTTACTTTTGAACTGTTACGTTGGTAAAATTGTAGCGGCTCCCACTACATTTAAAATCATTTAGAGCTGTTTTCTATTGATGTTCGGCTCCTGGCACACATGCTGCATTGATCTTACAGCCATTGAGAACATGTAGGCATACTTACTGGATTTTAAGACAAGCAGCCTGCCAGACCATTTCTTTTAGTGGGTTTTGCATGATTGCTGCCAGTATGCTGGGATTATTAAAGGTACTGTTCTGGTGCTGATGGTAGCGCATTTGCTTGTGTGGTCCAATATGATGTTTTGTATTTGGCGGACTATTGTCTTCATTATGATGTCATTGTCAGCATCACAGCATCAGAACCAGTTTGTGCATGTGTGAAATGAGTGACACGACACAACCTGTGTACAGGAATGTTAGCTGCACTGTGTCCTTTAACTGTGCTGCTGACCTGAGACTCAACAGTTCAAGTAATTAAACTGAGGACAGCCTCGTTATTTGGGAATTAATTTCAGTCTACGTATAGTATTTATAAGCTGGAACTTTTAATTGAAATTGGGAAGGTGTGACTATTGTTCCAAGTCTGTCTGAGCAGCTTTTCACCTCAAATGAAATAATTCATCAGATGTTCTGAATATTTAGTGTTTGATTGCTTAGTCAAGACTCAAAAACAGGAATACAGAGATTAAAGGGATGCTTGTAACTTGGGTAGGTAATTGGCTACGAGCATAGGAGGAAGAGAATAGTGGTGAACAATTTTTTTCTGACTTGAGAGAAGTGAGATCTCCCAGGAATTGGTACTAACGCCATTGCTTTTCTTAGTGACCTGGACTTGGGTATAGGGAGTATAATTTTGAAGTTTGCCAATGTAGTAAATAGTGAGGATGGTAGCAGTCTTCAGGAGGTCTTAGGCTGGTGAAATGGGCAGACAGATGACAGATGCAGAAAAAGAGCATGGAGAGATTAGCCTCCTTAACGAAAGTGGAAAGTTAGTATAAATGTAGAGACAATCTTAAAACAGTGTCATATTCATAGGTCTTTCATGGATCTTCAGCGCTGTTGGTATTTAGACTACAAAGTGCAGCCATGAAAGAAGATTCTTATCAGCTGCATTGCTTTAATATAAGTGCTTTTAAAATTATTAATGGGAGCCAAACTTCTGTAAGAGGGCGGACACATAGATAAACATTTACTACTTTCAGGGAACTTTCACTGCATGGAAAATCCATCAATTGACTAACTATGATCTGTCACTCTTGGTCTTAAACACATTGGAACTGCCAATAGAAGCTCTTTTGATCCAGCCATTTTGGAATTATTGTGTAAGAATGAAAGAACTTGCATTAATGTAGCACTCATGACCCCAGGGTGTCCCAGATGCTTCAACCAATTAAATAATTTTGACGAATAATTGCTCTTTTATGGTATAATGCAATATTGATTGATTAGGTGAAGGGACAAAACTGGCAAATAGATTTCAACGTAGGCAAATGTGAGGTCATCCACTTTGGACCTCAAGTATAAAACAGGGTTCTTTCTAAGTGGTGAAAAGCTAGAAACAGTGGAGGTCCAACAAGACTTAGAGGCCTGTGTGCAAAGATTATTAAAATGTCAGGAGCAAGTACAGAAAATGATCAAAAAGGCTAGTGGAATGCTGGCCCTTCTATATGGAAGAAAAGGGGATAAAGGTCATGCTTCAGCTATATAAAGCCTTGGTTAGACCACATCTGGAGTAATATGAGCAGTTCTGAGCCCCACACCTTAGGAAGTATATTGAGCTTGGAGGAAATGAAGCATCAATTTACCAGATTCATACCTGGACTCCAAGGGCTAAATTATGAAGTGAGATTAAACAAACTAAGGTTATATTCTCTGGAATTTGGAAGGTTAAGGAGTGATTTGATCAAAGATTTAAAATTATTAAAAGGAAACAGATAGGATAGGTTGGGAGAAATTATTTTTGCTAGTTGGGGAGCCTAGGACTATGGGGCATAGTCAAAAAATTAGAGCAAGACCTTTCAGGAGTGCAGTTGGAAAGTACTTCATGTAAAAGGTTCTGCAAATGGCAATTAATGCTAGATCAATTACTAATTTTAAAACTGAGGTTGGTGGATCATTTTAATCAAAATCATTAGAGGATATGGGGCAAAGGTGAGAATATGGGATTAGGTCACTAATCAGCTATGATCTTATTGAATGGCAGAACGGTTTTGAGGGTCTGTTAAATGGCCGCCATGCTGCAATACAGTTCCACGGAAATTCCCTGCTTGCAGTTTTCTCAAGTAGATGTTTTTTGAGATTTTTCTGAATGGTGTTGAAGTATGGAGGACAGAGGGCACAGCTGAGGCTCATCCTGTCTTCAGCTGACATACACAAGCTCAGTTCCAGCAAAAGTCATTGGATTTTATTTGGAAGTAGGATCTCTGAATTTTTTTTTCGTTTAGCTCATGGATTCTGAAGCCAATTGTGGCAGCTCACCTGACATAAACGAACTTAGCACAGTCCAGAAAGTGAACCTGGAACCTTCTGGTCAGTATTCCTTGGAGTTGCATTAGGCAATACTTTAATCAAAGCTCATCGGGGGAACCATAAACATCCATTTGTAGAGCTGTAGGCTGATGCATTGACTCTGGTTTACATTATCCCTTCAACCAAATCACTAAAGATTATATGATTATTACCAAATGCAGGATGTTGCTTTGTGTAAATTGACTGCTGTTTACCTACACACTATCAATGCACATCAACACAAACACAGTGCTTTTCGGATATTTATAAAGGACACACGCTATATAAATACAAGTTTTTCCTTCACCCATTTGTTGAAAAAAATTGCATCGTTGATTTGGGACCTTTTGGATTGCATTTACATTGTAGTGGTGCAGCCAGCGGGCAGCCAAGTGTCAAACAATACTATAATGTAACTATAAACCTAAAGAACTGATGTGGTGATGGGACTAGGAAATGTGGAGCAGTTGTCGCTTTCAAGATAACAGCCTCTTTGAAGTGGACCATATAATTGAGTCATTCCGTTTACCAGCATTTGGATGTGGTTTAAGCACTTTGCAACTGAAGAGCAGAAATGTCTTTTTTTAATGAGGGGGGAGAGCAAGGGGAAAGAGGGAGGAGGAGGGTTGAAGATATCTGGAATATGTCTGAAGTGATTAGAAAAGTCAAAAGTTTATAAGAGAAACAGCAGTTGAGGCAAGCTTGCCTCTCTCTCTCTTCTCCCCCCCCCCCCCCACCATTAAATACTGGGTTATTTTCAGAAAGAGCAACTAGCTGTGATTCTTGTACCTAGTTCAATATTAACAGCGATTTATTTGCCACCGAATTAACATAAAGTATGTTTTGTAGTGCCCTGTTCTCCTGGGACTTGTTTTTCCCCTTTGAACTCTTCCTTTTTCCATGCGCAGAAGTGATGGATTTCCTCTCCATTGGAAGTTAATTGTTGACTCTTCCTGAGGTATAAGCCCTATCAGCTATCTGATACCCTGTTCAATTGACAATTTTTCATGGCTGAGTCCAGACACTGAATGTCAACAGGTCTTTCAACTATGGTTTAGGGGTAGTAGGCGGCAGCATCATAACTGATTCCAGCCTTGTTCTCATTTAATCATTTATCCATTTGTCAGTAGGGGATCAATAGATAAGAGATCAGGAGCTGGAAAGCTGACAGTTTATTTTATCCTTGATCTGGGAGCTGACATGTATGCTCAGTACTGGTGAGATTGAAATCGGATCATTTGGAACAGGAACTGAATGTTACCTCTAAGCTACACAGCCATGTGGTGATCTGCAATGTTACCTCACAGTGAAATGTAGGTTGTGCACAGCCAACATAGCCTTTAACTTGCACAAGCTGAGCACGACCAAGTGGCAATCTGAAAGGGGCTGCACAATATAATAAACAGGTTGTACCCAGCAGAGAAAAGGTAGAGGAACATTGCCTGGGACTGTACCTTTAAATCCCTGTGGGAAGTCCAAGGAAAAGTCCTATTGAATTTTGAGGTATTAGTAATTTGTGACCAATTTCAGGACATCTGAAGCAGTAGTCCTGGAACAGTATGTTGAGAGACAAACATAGCTTTGTATTTTCCAATTATGTGAAAAATCATTGCGTGTAATTCAGCATTTTATTGCCTGTTGTTACTTAGCACTGCTAATTCTAAAGTTGAACCTGACCAGTTTTGGAAAGTGTGTCCAATGCTTACAAAAATCAAATTCTGGGTCTCAAAAGAAAGCAAGGTGCATTTATGTCTTGCTGTTCTTGACCTTGCTACTTTGAAAGTGCATCACACCAGTGAAAATGCTTTTGATGTGTAGCCGCTATTGTAATGTAGGGAAACATGGCAGCCAGATTGTGCAGAACAAGGCCCCATAAACAGCAATGTGATAATGACCAGATAATCTGTCTTGCTGATGTTGAACAAATATTGATCAGGACACTAGAAGAAGCACCCCCCCTCACCCCACCCCAACCCCTGGGTTTGTTTTATGAACAAGACTTTCAGTTGAGTGGGAAAACTGGGCTCAGTTTAACATCTCCTTTGAAAGATGGAACCTCTGACAGTGTAATGCTCCCTCGATATTGCACTTAAGGTAGGTCTATGTTTGTACTAAGTCCTTGAAGTGGGACTTGAATCCACAACCTTTTTCATGGATTCCATAGATTTATTTGAAAAAATAATATTGAAGTTCCTTTGCTTTTTTTAGATTTAATTTGGGGTGCATTCACTCGTGTCACTTGTTGCAACTCTGCAGGGAAATAGTGTAAGACCAGACTGAAGCAATCTCTCTGCTTCAGTTGGTGAGATGAACACCAGTGCCAAAGATTTAAAAAGTGGTCTCGGAGCCCTTGAATCTTTGAACAGCGCAGACAGAGCACTGAGATTGGTAGGTGTAGAATAAATCATAGACCAGTACAGCACAGAAGGAGGCCATTTGGCTCATAAAGTCTGCTGGCTGTTTCAAAGAGCAATCCGATTAGTGCCACTTCCTCACTCTTTCCCATATGCCTGCAAAATTTTCTCCTTTGAGTATTTATCTAATTTCCTTTTGAAGGCTACTCTCGAGTCTATATACACCACCCTATTGGGGAATGTATTCCAAATTTTAACTAATTGTTGCCTTTAAAAAAGTGCTTCTCCTCGTGTCACCTCTAGTTCTTTTGCAAAGCACCTTAAATCTATGCCGTCTTTTTATTGGGCCTTTTATTGACCTGTTGGAAACAGTTTTGCTTTATTTACCTTATCTAAACCCTTAATGATTTTAAACCCCTCTATCAAATTTCCTCTTGGCTGTCTCTGCTCAAAGAACAACAACTCAGTTTCTCCATTCTGTCCACATAACTGTTATCTCTCATCCCTGAAACCATTCTAGTAAGTCTCTTCTTTACTCTCTCCAAAGCCTTTGTACCCTTCCTAAGTGTGGCGCTCAGAATTGGACAGATGACTCTAGCTGGGGCCAAACTGTTGTTTTAAAGATTTAGCATAACTTTCTTGCTTTTGTACTCTATGTATCTAATTATAAAGTCCAGCATCCCATATGCTAAACTGCATAGACACCACCAGGTCTCTCTGTTCTTGCAACCCCTTTAAAATTGTACCATTTAATATGGAACAAAAACAAAAATATCTGGAAAAACTCTGACAGTCTTTTCCCACCTATTTCCATTATTTCCACCTGAAGTCTGACAGCATTTGCGGAGAGAGATACCGTTAACGTTTCAAGTCCGAATGACTCTTCATCAGAACTAAGGAAAAATAGAAGAGAGGTGAAATGTAAGCTAGTTTAAAGGAGGGCGGGACAGGTAGAGCTGGACAGAAGGCCAGTGATAGGTGGAGATTGCCAAAAGATGTCATAGACAAAAGGACAAAGAGGTGTTGACGGTGGTGATATTAGCGAAAGAATGTGCTAATGGGAACATTAAGGGTGGAAAGCAGGACGAGCAAGGGACAGATAGCCCTGGTGGGGTGGGTGGGGGGGGGGGGGGGGGGGGGGGGGGGGGGTGGGAGAGAGAGAATTGAAATAGGCTAAAAGGTAGAGATAAAACAATGGATGGAAATACATTTAAAAATAATGGAAATAGGTGGGAAAAGAAAAATATATATAAATTATTGGAAAAAGGGGGGATCAGAAAGGGGGTGGGGATGGAGGAGAGAGTTCATGATCTGAAGTTGTTGAACTCAATGATAAAAGCAAAGCACTGCGGATGCTGGAAATCCAAAACAAAGACAAAAACAAAAATACCTGGAAAAACTCAGCAGGTCTGGCAGCATCGGTGGAGAGGAGCACAGTTGTTAACTGTGCTCAATATTCAGTCCGGAAGGCTGTAAAGTGCCTAGTCGGAAGATGAGGTGCTGTTCCTCCAGTTTGCGTTGAGCTTCACTGGAACATTGCAGCAGGCCAAGGACGGACATGTGGGCATGAGAGCAGGGTGGTGTGTTGAAATGGCAAGCGACAGGGAGGTCTGGGTCAGGCTTGCGGACAGACCGAAGGTGTTCCATTTAATATGTACGGTGGCCTCACTCATCCTATCAAAATGTATTACCTCACGCTTCTCTGCGTTGAATTTCATCCACCATGTGTTTGTCCTTGCAGCATTATATTATAGCTCTTATCAGAAAAAAAGTGGCAACCTATGTGACCTAGAAACCCCCCACACTCAGTCACACCTCCCCCCATGGTTGTGTCCTTTCAGTAATTAAAATTGGAACTAGTAAGCACAAAGATCATCACCTCCCAGCCACACTCAAGCCTTTTGTAATGCGTGACTGCTGAACTATAGAGCTGGTGTCTTGATTGAAGATTAGAAACTGACTGAATGTTGTATAGGAATGGCTGCAGTTGGCCAAATTGAAGCAGCTATGAACAGTAGTCGTGTGAAATACGAGAACTGTTTGAAGTCTGAGGCTCCGGTTTGTTCACCCTCCACTTAACTAAGTTCCAAGAGATGGGTGTGAACAGTTGTGACCGGGTGTGAAACAGGCTCCATTAGCCATGCTAAACCAGACATGCTGATTAGATTATTATACCACAATTTATAATTCAATCCCTGCCCCTGGGAACTGTGAATAGCTTTAAATAACAATCCATTACTGTCAAGTGTAAGGGCGGTGTGCTAGCTTGAAAATGAAAGAGGCCTGCCTTCGTTACCAGAAGATCTTGCTATCAGTTTGTAGCAGCTGCAAAAATATATTCAATGTTGTCAGAGGTCAATAAAAGGTTCTCAAGATGTCTGAAAGTGGATCACCCTAATCATGATACCTTGCCTCACTCAGCAAAAATCCTTCCCATCAAATATCTATCTTGTGAATAAGTAAGCTGAGGGGAATGAACATCGCTTCAGATAAAAGGAGAACACATACCCGATCCCAGATAGAATTCATGTGGAGCAAATTACTCGATTCTTTCCATTAAAGTGGGATTTTTGATACAGCTGTAATAAACTGTATAATGCTGATCAAGCATAGTTATTCCCCAGTGTGTTTCCTTAGCATGCTGCATGAATTGTGACTCTTTTATCGTCATAGCAACAAGCCTTTTTTTCATTAAGCTGGCTAATCAGAATGATTTAATGATTAAAATGGGTTAAAACTTGTACTATAAATTGGAAATGTATTTTTATACTCACAAAAATCCTGGTCCAAGCATAACTCTTTACAGGAAATTGGGTTTCAGATTTCTGATGTTACTCATTTGTGTTCTTTTTGCTCGCTGGTAGCATGTTTGGTTGAATCTTTTTTTATATAAGATTGGTTTTTCATGCATATATGTTATAAAGGTGAAACATAGTTTGTGGCAAAATCAAATAAAGGCTGTTATCTTTTTGAGGAGCATTAAATAATCTTTTTGATTTAATTTGGCCAAGATGAAGAGCCATGCTGTTTTTATTTTTGGAATATGGGTGACATTGGCACAAGGCAGTATTTATTACTCATTTTTAGTTGCCCCGAGGACATTGGGAGTCAACCACACTGTGGAATACCCTTCTAACATCCCTCTGCCTCTCTACACCTCCATTTCTTCTTTTAAGGCACTCCTTGAAGCCTACCTCTTTGACCAAGCTTTTGGTCATCTAACCTAATATTGCCTTCTGTAGCTCAGTGTCATACTTTGTTTCATAACGCTCCTGTGAAGCACCTCGCGATGTTGTTGGGTTAAAAGTGCTATACAAATATAAGTTGTTGTCATGTAGAACTAGAGCCACATGTAGGCTAGACCAGGCAGTCTGGCAGGTCTCTTTGTGAAGGATATTGGTGAATCAGTCAATCCAAGCAATCTAAGCAATCCAGCAGCTTTCTTGGTCATGTTTTTCTGGTGCCAGCTCAAATGATCTGATGTGTCAAGCTTAATCTCACAATTTGCCATAGTTGAATTGAATTCACAGTCTCTGAATTGCTACTCTATAACATTTAGTCTATTATACCCTGTTACAACAATGGGATTCAGCTGCTTTCATATGATGTTTTAATTTTTGCCACCTTTTTGCCTCCTTGGCTTAAGGCTGTTGACTTCAGGAGTAGTGTCATTGGTGCCTTCTGGTCCATTTTGGCTGTTTGGTCAGGGGAGGTGTTGCAGCTGAGCTTGATTCTGTGCTCATCTGATGCTCAAACTTGTACTTCACCCACCATGCTGCCGAGGAGGAACAAGAACACACTGGAGGTGATTAGAAGCAATAACACTAATTTTCTGTTCACCTCTCCTCAGATTCCAGCGATGCTGTTGTCTGTTGAAGTCCTGTTGTCAACCTGGCTAAGACCAGCAAACATCTCTGGGTCTGAGATTTTCCTTCTGTGTATGGCTCAACTGTTCCCTGCCTTGGGAAAGTCCTAAGTCTCCATTTTGAATCTCTGTGCTGTCATTTCATTGCCCTGACAGACATCTATAGTTTAAACCATAGGTTTTGAATTAGGAAAGTTTTATTTATAGCTTCAGGTATTCCTGGAGGTTGAGATAAGATGAAAGTTGTTGTCAAACATTTGTTGCTTTGGAGCTATGATATTTTGGTGTAGGGTAGTTTCACTTTTAAAAAAAAATATTCTGTTGAAGAGTCATACGGACTCGAAACGTTAACTGCGTTCCTCTCCGCAGATGCTGTCAGACCTGCTGAGTTTTTCCAGGTATTTTTGATCATAGAGGAAATTTGCTTTGTGTAGGTATTGACTAGTATTCTCCCAACTAATATAGTGTGCTTAAATAAATGGTGTTCTAAATCTTAAAACTGAATTAAATAGAAAAAAAAATTAATGGCGAGCTAGACAGCTCTTATAAAGAGTGCAGATTGTAAAATGATTCCTTTAGAAGAGGCAAACTCATCAGCATACAGGAGTGTTCTAAAGTACAACAAAATTAATTGTATGCAGTCTGTTTAACATCGCTGCTTGGAATTTCCTTAATTCAGACTCTTTCTGTTTAGAACTGCAGAAATGATTGTTCTGTTACAATGTGTATTTGGCTAGTTATCTTGTCATGCAAAGAAATTTGATTTGTCACACTTGAATTTCCAAACCAAGCTATTGAGAAATTTACACTGGGTTTCTGTGTGCATGATGTGAAATCTGCACACACACTTTTTCAGCTTTGTCTGCAGAGCTTGGATGCAAATTGGCAACACCCAAAGCAGTGCTCAGTTTAAGCAGCTGAACTTGCAGAACTTATAATTGTTGAACACAGTTTAGGCAGCTAGGACCACCTTATCTCTTGGAGCATTGGCTTAGAGTTATGTGGACTCAAGTGGGAAGAATTACAGCTCCTTCCTAGCTGACAGGTCTACTACTCCAGATCCAATAACTGAGAGGCTGGCTGATCAATCATCAGCAGTACCCTGGAGCATTACAGAAATGTCTGAAGCAAGTATCAGGTTATTAGATCTGCCATAGAGGGCTGACTCGGTTCCTATCATCCATTGGCAGGTGCCATCTTTTGCTAGGTTGACCCCAAAGAGAAAGAGACAGCATGTGTGTAAAGGAGAGTCTGTGTACCTTGGTGCTAGTACTATATCCTCCTCCCTCAGGTACCCTGCCCCAGAAAGGACACTGGTGACTATGGATTCCCATTGGATTGATCCATGATTATGCTTGGCAAAGTACGGCAATTGTTTGCTGTTGTCTTCTGCAGTATACCTGATAAGGAAACTCTCCTCTTTACCATCTGCGATTAGATGAATTGGAGGGATTTACAGGCTGATAATCAAGCTGTTTAGCCACATTATGCATGCATCTTCCATGGTCATCAAGTCCTGAAATGGAACTTCTGGCCCAGAGATAGGGATGCTACCATTGTGTCACAAGTATGGCATTTAGCAGTTAAAAGAAAATCTTATGATTCCATACAGTAATCCTTTTGTACTATATGTCTGGCCTTGGGACAGTGGCCTATTTCTATGAATAGAGATGTCAGTAACCAGGAGGCATAGATTATAGTCATTAGTCAAGGGACTAGAGGGGCGTTGAGTAATTTATTCACCTAAAGAATGGTGGTGAGGAGAGTCTGGAGCTCACTGCCTGAAAGGTGGTGGAGACAGAAACCCTCATTGCATTTAAAAAACACTTGGATATACACTTAATGCAGAGTAACCTACAGGGGAAGGATCAAGAGCTGGAAGGTGAGACACCACTGGATATGTCTTTTTTCAGCTGACATGCGCACAATGGGCTGAATGGTCAACTCCTGTACCATAAATCTTTTTGTTTTTCTAGTAGCTATGTTCTCACTGAATGGCAGAGCAGGCTTGAGAGGCTCCTATTTTTATGTGATGCTAGATTGTAATGTAGACGGAAAGTAAGCTTGGGCATGTAATAGACAATAGTTCCATCACATTTGGGTGCAGAAACATTCACCAACATGGCATTTATCTATGTACATATTTTAAAGGATCATTAATTGTGTTTTTAGGAATTGGTGTCTCACCCCACAGGCTTTTAAGAGGGAAAAAGTCCCATGCAAGGTATGGACAGAGTAGATATTTTCTGGGACTGAATAGCTTGGAAAGAGCATTACTATTAATTGCGCCCTTAGGCTATAAACATGCCTTTCAGGGTACCTGCCATATGTTCCTGTTATTGCAAGAAGACAAAGGTTGCCACAGCAGCCTACTCTGATTCTATTCAGCTGGGTACTAGCCTTGCACATGGTTTATTGAAAGAGTTAAACTGTACAATGTGTGCCTGGGAATTTGTTTAGTTCAGGAACTGAGTGAGACGGGGAATAATGCATCTGAAAAAGCAGGAGGAAGTTGTCTGATAAAATACCCAAGATCAAAAAAGTGGAATTTCCTACACAGTCTCCAAGTAAATGTCAAATGGTTCAAGAAACAATATGTTGCTGAGAGTTTCTTAATTTAGATGAATTATTCTTTCATTTGACTTCACAAATTCCAAGTGTAGTTTTTTTTGCTCATCTTTATTTTCCTCTCTATGTATTAACAATAAAAAAATCTGAGCACTTTTACTCCAGACTCCCAGCACCTGCTGATGCATGTAGAAACACCCATCAAATTGTTACATATTGTTTCCTGGTTTTATTATTTATAGACGGAGAGTAATTCAAAACTCTAATCTACAAACTTCTCAACAACTCAGGAAAAGTTCAGGTTATGGTTGCTCTAGAGTTTTATAAATCTAGAGAGGGGTTATAATTTAGCAAATAGACTTTCAATGCCTTTGATTAAAAAAATGAAGTTGTAATCCCTTTGTTCTGCCCTGACATCCCTGATTTGTCTGTGTGCTGCCGTCTGGTCAGAAAGGAGTTGTTCCCAATTATTTAACAAAATGTGCAATGTTCCTACAAACATGGAGATGAAGCAGCATTAATTCAGTATGATGGGATCTGTGTTTGAGACATTACCTTCCCACTGGGGAGATTTCTGGCAGTTATGTTCCAAAATGACAGTTGGGAAGTTTACGTGTAGCAGATCCACTCCAGTACTAAGTTCCTGTGCTGAAGATTCTTAAAACACCAGTGCTGTACGATGTCCCTGAATGCATCAGGATGATACTTATTTAACATAAAAGTGCTTAAACTCTAGCCTGTGAAAAATCAATGCAAGGACAGGTTTCATCTTCTATAAGAATGGGATAAACAACTTGGCTATCTATCATTTGTAAATTGGAGAATGTCTTTGAAGCCTTGCTAATTATCCATGAATTTTGTGCATGGATGAATTGCTTATTTAATTGTATCTATAGTGAATAAACTACGCTGGACAATATTCGTAAAAGCGCAATGCCCTAGAATCTCCGCTACTATTTTTCTGCCATATCTACTGATGGGTACATACTGAAAAAAGTCACCATTTCCTGCCATGTTCGTTCTTCAAATATTTATCGACTGATTGAAGTTCTTAATTGTAGTAACTACACAAATGCCCTGCATGAAAAACTATGGAAAGGATTTGCAGTGGTTGATAAGATGATTTCTTCTTTGCCTATTGCAATATAAGAATTGAGTGATTATGGGATATGGACCTAGTAAAGGGAAAACCACAGTAGTTATTAACTGACAGATATATTAAGTATTCCTAAAGCAGACCCATAACCACATGCTCTGTTTAATCCTTGAGTGCAGAATTTATACTTCCAACTTCGAGATTCCCTTATCTCTGGTCTAATAATTCTGTAAATTTCTAATGACTAAGAAAGAACATTTGAGCTCCAGGAGTAGAGTAATACCCTTTCATGTGTTGCATTGGTACTGAAATGATGAGTCAGTAAGCCCACAGCACCACCTGTTAGAATAAGGTACCAGCATATTCTGAAATTCTTGGGAGGTGCCTAATCAGATGATGGCTAGGTATAATTGTGTGAAGTCATCTTACATCCATGGTGATAATCTGGAATGGACTCTGGTATGAATTGAGCATCTTTGTGCTCTACCTATATGGTAGTCACATAGACCTGGCATGTTTTCAAATCTAACAAGTCTAAATGTGGCAAATTCTGCCCGCAATCTCACTTGTCATGAAGCTACCTATGCAGCTGGTTTCATGCAGGAGTTGGTTCACGGACACTGCTATGTAAAAGGCTCATCTTGTTGTTGAAAAGGTAGGAAAGACAGACTTGCATTTGTAAAGTGCCTTTCATGATATAAGGATGTCCCCAAAACACTTACAGCCAATTAAGTACTTTTGACTTTAGTCATTGTTATAGGAAATACAACAATCAGCTTTTGCATAGCAAGATCCCACAAACAGCAATGTGATAATGACTGGATAATCTGTTTTAGTGATGTTTGAGGAATGAATATTGCTCAGGTTACAGAGATCATCTCCCTTGCTGTTCTTCGGAATAATGTCATGGGATCATTTTTAGTCTCCCTGAGAGGGCAGATTGGGCCTCAGCATAATGTCTTATCTGAAAGACAGTATCTCTGACTGCAGCACTCCCTCAGTACTGCTGTGAAGTGTCAAACCTAGATTTTGTGCTCAAACCCACAGTCTTTTGACAAAGGTGAGAATACTTCCACTGAGCCACCGATAACACTGTATAAATTCTAGTATTTCCCTGATATTAAATAGAGAAGGATTTTTAACTCTGCCACCCTTAGGAAACTCCCACTGTACTCCAATCGCAACTGCACTACTCTGTCCACATGGACAATGTATGAATGCACAGAGCAATGTGCCTTGTGTCATTAAATGTGCACATCAACACTTTCTGACTGCAGAGCTATCTAAGTGGTAGACTGACTGGAATAAAGGCCTCTGGATGCCATATAAGTGAAATATAAAGTAACAAAGGGTTAACAATCAATAAATGGACTGAACTTACCTTCTGATTCAAAACACACAATTTAAACCCCATTTACAAAATATCTGATTCCAGGAAACCTTGAGTCAATTCAGCTATGCAATAAGATTCTTTGCATAACCAGTGCCAGATTATAAACCATGCAGTCAAGCTCATCAAATTGCCCCTGGTCAGAGGTGTTTTCTGTGCCATTAGCTGCAGAGTTGGGCAAATGTAACCAGCTCTTTGCCATCTTGACCTCTGATCTGAATTGAATGTGGCCGACAAGAGTAGAAAGAGCTATGTGATTTCCCATTTTAATAAATAAAACTAGTATGCAAATCAACAAGAGGCCTTGGATTCAGGCCAGGATAAACTGACAGGTATCCTCTACTACTTATTCCAGATATGCAAAACGCAAGTTTTAGAAACAAAACCTTTTTCTCTTTGCAAATAGTTGCCACCAGGTAAAGGCTGAATGCTGTGTGTCCACATTGGACAGATTACTTCAAAGAATTACTTTATTATTTTATATCTTGCCCACTTTAATGATTTTACTTCCTTCCTTTCTTAAAGGTAGCAACTTCACCCAGGATGCATTTCTTCAGGCATTGACCATCCTCTGGTATTTTGCTTTGATGGTAAATGTTTGAGACAGTGGGGAGAATTTCACTCCAGTCCAATCCTGCCCTCGACCAATGCCCTCTGACCTTCAGCCTCCAGCAGGGATAGTGATCAAGAGCAGCCTGCGTAATTTATACTTTTTAAGTCATTGCTCACAAATGACTCTCTGCTAACACTACAATTGTGGGTTACCTTAAACCACGATGCCAAACCAGTTACAGAGATGATGCTCCATTGCACTGGGGAGAGAGACTGAAATTCAAAAACTGAATTGTGGTAGTAACATAGGAGGAACTTGATTACTTTTTAAAGCTTTACTGCTAACTGCATAATAGAACATAAACATGTTTTCTTTGTTTTTACTACTCTCCTGCAAAAAGACCTTTGCACCTCGCTCATTTTTAAACTGCAGATTCTTATTGTGAAAGGGTTGTAAGTAATGTAACACTGGAACTAATTGAGGAACTGAAACAACAATATGGCTTTGCTTCTGGAAAACTCAATTGATAACATTGCCGTGCAGCCTTTTAAAACACCAAATTTAATATTCTTTTTTGCCCCTACTCCTGCATTTACAATCAACACATTTTGGCGTTTTTGTTTTCCTAGGATTTGCATATATATGTTTTAATCCATTTATGCCATTAAAATCAGTGGTGGGAATAGTGTGAAAAATACTCCCTTTTAATTTGTATAATTATCCTGTTTATATACATTGATTTGATACCTTACATCACATGGAGTGTTCAAAATGGAAATGTGGCAAATGTGTACAGGCCTGTGCCAATGTGATTTTTAAGACAATTCTCCTTGGTTTTAAATTACCACCTCCAGTTCAGCTTATTATGACTTTGTGTGCAGTAATGAGCATCATGTCCTTTTTGTAATATGGCCTTGGGTCGCTATCACTATCCTATTATTTCTATGTTTGTGAGAGTTACCTGGTTCACATCATCTACCAGCTTGTTCTGATGTTAAATTGAATGCGAAAAAAGTTTTTTTTACTTCCCTTACACAGCTGTCATCTGAATTAACAGAGAAGAAATGGGTAGTTGAGGCTTCTCTTAAAACTCTAAACCCACCTTCTAATGTACTTGCATTTTATTCAGTGTCAATTTAGCCAAACGGTTTCGCATGATCCTGTACAAAATAGGAAGTTGCATCTTATTTTACACAGGATCACGCTATGCTGTGCAAATAAGCATTAAATGTTGAATTTCTTTGTAGTGTAATGAGTTTGATACTTAAGTTGGAGTGAATGGTGTGTGGCAGCTTTTCTTTAGTACTGGCTCTTGCCATGAGAATGTGTATTCTAATTTCTATTGTAGTAGTTGCACAAATCAGTCTGAAGACATGTGATTTGTGATATGCCCTAGAAATGACTTCATTAACTTGTGTGGTGCATAAAAAATGATCCAGAGAGTACAACTTCAACTTTAGTCACATTTCATTAAATTTTGTCAAAACTAAACCTGGACCACTCTAACCATGCAGATCTGGAAAATCTTGGGTAGGATTTCCAGTCTAAGCTGCATTAACTGATTTGATTTGGATTACGAGGTTGACATGACAACTGGCCTCAGTGTCTCTTGGTTAGGAAAGGAGGTAGGAAAACAGACAAGATTCCATGTTTGTATACGTGTGCATAATTTAGATCATTCTTTTACCCTGAGGCACTTCCTATTTTGACTCATTTTATGTACCAAAGAGCTGAGGGGCAGAGGTGAACAGTGTTTTCACCACATGGCAGATCTTTTTGTGGGCAGATGGCGTTGTTATGACATCACTGGACTGGCAACCTTGTTGCTAGGGGATGAATGGCGCAGATGAATGGTTGATCAGGATGCAAGGACCAACCTGGAGCCTCTTGGTGGGGGGAGGGCAGTGGTTTCTATTTGTAGAATTTCACAAGTTTGGCTTTTACAGTTGCGATTCACCATTCACCACAGCATTGCACCCAATTTACCTAGAATTAAAATTTACCGTGCAGTGTTGGAGAGATCGTATTCTAGTTGCAAAATTATCGGCTTTGTCTTGAGCATCAAGGTATTTTTGACTTCGCTCCTTGGGCATATTGTTGAGATGTTTGTTAATAGTTGAGGAACTGAAACATTTTATTAGAGATCACAGTTCCCTAGCTAAATATTTATGATGGATCAAATGGTTTTTAATTGTTAATGTGGGGAGAAGTGTCGCATTTAAAATTTTGGCTAGAAGCTACATAAGAATTTTGTTTGATACTGGTAATGGTTTTTTTCACTGCATGGTCAAGTTTCAGTTGGATCTGTACTTTGCCATAGCTTTTGTACCCGCTGACGTGGCATGTTTGGCTAGCACTACAGATGGCAGCAGGCACATGTCATGAATTGGATGAATATTAGAGGGATAGCTGACAAAACACAGAGCTTTAAGTACAAACCCTGGTGAAAGTTTGGTGAACTTGCTAATTTTTTTTCATTCTTTCATGGGATGTGGGCATTCCTGGCAAGGCCAGTATTTGTTTCCCATCCCTAATTGCCCTTGAGAAGATGGTGAGCTGCCGCCTTGAATCACTGCAGCCCATGTGGTGCAGGTCCCCCCACAATGTTGCTAGGAAGGGAGTTCCAGGATTTTGATTCCATGACAGTGAAAGAACGATGACATATTTCCAAGTCAGGTTGGTATGTAACTTTGAGGAGAACTTCCATGTGGTGGTGTTCCCATGTGTCTGCTGCCCTTGTCCTCCTTAGGTGGTCGAGATCACGGGTTTGGAAGGTGCTGTCATAGGAGCCTCGGTGAGTTGCTGCAGTGCACCTTGTATATAGTGCACATTGCTGTCAGTGGTGGAGGGAGTGAATGTTTAAGTAGGTGGATGGGGTGGTGACCAAGTGGGCTGCTTTGTCTTGGTTGGTGTTCGAGCTCCGAATGTTGGCAGAGCCACACTCATCCAGGCAAGTGGAGAGTATTTCATCACACTCCTAACTATTGTGCCTTGTAGATGGTGGACAGGCTTTGATGGGTCAGAAGGTGAGTTACTTACCTCAGAATTCCCAGCCTCTGATCTGCTCTTGTAACCACAGTATTTATATGGCTAGGCCAGTTCAGTTTCTGGTTAATGGTAACCCCTCCCCAGAAAGCTGATCGGTAGAGTAGCTTGGTAAACAGTGAATTTAGCAAGATTGGGAATTTGGAACAAAGGGAAAAAGAGGTGTTGATAATTTAAACTAAGGGGAAACAGTAAATAAGTAAATACATAAATAATCTATAATTAATTGCAGATACTTTATGGATAACCTTTCAAAGCTGTCTTAATTAAGGAATTTCCCCTCAATTGGAAAATTACAAATGTAACTCGGTTATTTAAAAATAGTGAAAAAATGCAGGAAATTGTAGACCTGTTAGTCTAGCATCTGTTGTGGAGAAGTAATTAAATCTATAATTAAGGACAGTGTGATGGAGCATGTAGAGAAATTTGAGCTGATTGGAGAATCAACATGGATTTGTGAAGGGTAGGTCATTTTTGAGGAAGTAACTAAAGTAGGGGAATGTCTATGGATATAGTTTATTTGGATTTCCAGAAGATATTCAAAAAAGGTTCCACATAAGAGACTGTTGGCTAAAATTAAAGTTCATAGAATTGAAGGTAACCTATTGACCTGGCCAGGGCAACAGTAGGGATAATGGATATGCACTTGAATTGAAAAGAAGTTACTAGTAGTGACCCACAAGCTTCTATGCTGAGGCTTCAACTATTTCCTATATTTTTTGATGAATTAGATCTGGGAATAGAAAGCCATATACCCAAGTTTTCCAATGATACAAATATTCCTGTCATAGTAAGTAGATGGGAACATAAAATTACAAAGAGGCATTGAGAAGTAAGTGACAGATGGAGTTCAATGCAGGTAAATATGAGGTCATCTGTTTTACACCAAAAAAGAGGGTATTATTTAAATAGTGGAAAAGTGGTGCTTTAAAGGTCGATGTACACAGATAAATAAAATATTGTAGGCAGGTACAAAAAAAACTAAAGGCTAATGCAATGTTGGCCTTTTCAACTAGAGGACTAGAATATGAGAAGGAGAAAGTTTTGCAACAGCAGTAAAATGCCCTGGTTAGACCCCATCTGGAATACTGTGTACAATTCTGGGCACCACATCTTGGGCTATATTGACCTTAGAGGAAGTGCGGCGCAGATTCACTAGAATATTACCAGGGCTCCAAGGATTAAGTTGAGGAGAGATTACATTAACTAGACTTGTATTGTCTTGTATTTGGAAGGTTAAGTGGTAATTTGATTGAAGTTATTATGATTTTGAAAGAAATATATAAAGTAGATACTTTTGCTACTGGTGGGGGAAGCTAGGATGAGGAGTCAGAACCTTAAGCTCAGAGCCATGATATTCAGGAGAGAAATTAGGAAACACTTCTTCACACAGTGGTAGAAGTATGGAACACTCTCCTACAATAGGTGGTTGATGCTAGCTCAAGACCTGTGATAGACTTTTGTTAACCAAGGGTATTAAGGGATGTGGAACCAAAGTGGCTGGTGGAGTTAGGATACTGAGGAACTGTGCTCTCATTCAATGGCAGAAGGGGCTTGAGGGGCTTAATGGCCTACTCCTGTTCCTCTGTTCCTTTCTGAGACCCCTGAACTCAAATGCTTTGTTTTTTTTTTCAAAGGGGATTTGCTGGTTATGTTGTGAGGGGTACAATACTGAGCAATGACTTGCACAAGGCCCACTTTTGTGTACCTACATTTTACTGTTTTTCTTTTCCTGCATGCCTGCTCTCAAGCTCTCACTTGCTTCTTTTGAGGTAATATGGTGTCTTCTATCTCTCACAGCTTGCCTCAGCAGTAACTGTTCTCCAAGTTAGAATGTCATGAGCCCTACTTTTAGGACTTGAGGCCATAATCTCGGCTGGGATTTCAGTGCAGTACTGATGGTGTGCTACGTTGTTGGAGTCTCCATATTTCAATATAGCATTAAACTGAGGCTTTGTTCTGGACAGTGAAGTATTTTTGAAGTGTAGTCACTGTTGCAATATTGGAAAATATGACTTGCAAGAACATATCGGAGCGATGGTGATATAGTGGTAATGTCACTGGGTTAGTAATCCAGAGGCCCAGGCTAACCCTCTGGGGCCAAGGGTCCAAATCTCACCATGGCCGCTGATGGAATTTAAATTCAGTTGATAGACCTGAAGCTAGAAACATAGAAAATAGGAGCAGGAATAGGCCATTCGGCCCTTCGAGCCTGCTCCGCCATTCATTATGATCATGGCTGATCATCTAACTCAATGGCCTATTCCAGCTTTCTCCCCATATCCTTTGATCCCTTTCGCCCCAAGAACTATATCTAACTCCTTGAAAGCATACAATGTTTTGGCCTCAACTACTTTCTGTGGTAGCGAATTCCACAGGCTCTCCACTCTCTGGGTGAAGAAATTTCTCCCCATCTCAGCCCTAAATGGTCTACCCCGTACCCTCAGACTGTGGCCCCTGGTTCTGGACTCCCCCACTATCGGGAGCATCCTTCCTGCATCTACCCTGTCTAGTCCTGTTAGAATTTTATAGGTTTCTATGAGACCCCCCCTCATTCTTCTGAACTCCAGTGAATATAATCCTAACCGACTCAATCTCTCCTCACACGCCAGTCCCTCCATCCCAGGAATGGTAGACCTTCGCTGCACTCCCTCTTTAGCAAGAATATCCTTCCTCAGATAAGGAGACCAAAACTGCACACAATATTCCAAGTGTGGTCTCACCAAGGCCCTGTATAATTGCAGCAAGACATCCCTGCTCTTGACTCTAATCCCCTCGCTATGAAGGTTAACATACCATTTGCCTTCTTTACTGCCTGCTGTACCTGCATGCTTACCTTCAACGACTGGTGTACGAGGACAATTTATAGCCATTCAGATAATCTGCCTTCCTGGTTTTGCTACCAAAGTGGATAACCTCACATTTACAGAATTACCTGGAAAAACTCAGCAGGTCTGGCCAGCATCCGCAGTAGTTTTTTGTTTTTAACCTCACATTTATCCAAGTTATATTGCATCTGCCATGCATTTGCCCACTCACTCAGCTTGTCCAAATCACCCTGAAGTATCTCTGCATCCTCTTCACAGCTCATCCTCCCACCCAGCTTTGTGTCATCTGCAAATTTGGAGATATTACATTTAGCTCCCTCATCCAAATCATTAATATATAATGTGAATGGCTGAGGTCCCAGCACCGATCCCTGCGGTACCCCACTCGTCACTGCCTGCCATTCGGATAAATACCTTTTTATTCCTACTCTTTGTTTCCTGTCTGCTAACCAGTTTTCTGTCCATCCCAATACAGTACCCCCAATTCCATGCGCTTTAATTTTACACGCTAATCTCTTATGTCAAAAGCCTTCTGAAAGTCCAAATAAACCACATCCACTGGCTCCCCCTCGTCAACTCTACTAGTTACATTCTCAAAAAGTTCCAGTAGATTTGTCAAGCATGTTTTCCCTTTTGTAAATCCATGCTGACTCTGTCCGATTCTGCTGCTGTATTCCAAGTGTTCAATTATTAAATCTTTTATAATAGACTCTAGAATTTTCCCCACTACCGATGTCAGGCTGACTGGTCTATAATTCCCTGTTTTCTCTCTACCTCCCTTTTTAAATAGTGGGGTGACATTAGCTACCCTCCAACCTGTAGGAACTGTTCCAGAGTCTATAGAATCTCAAAAGATGACCACCAATGCATCCACTATTTCTAGCGCCACTTAAGTACTCTGGAGTGTAGATTATCAGGCCCTGGGGATTTATCGGCCTTCAATCCCATCAATTTCTCCAACACCCTTTCCCCATTAATACTGATTTCTTTCAGTTCCTCCCTCTCACTAACCCTGTGTTCCCCAACACTTCTGGTATGTTATTGGTGTCCTCCTTTGTGAAGACAGAACCAAAGTATGTATTTAGTTGGTCAGCCATTTCTTTGTTCTCCATTATAAATTCCCCTGTTTCAGACTGTAAGGGATCTACATTTGTCTTCACCAATCTTTTTCTCTTCACATACCTATAGAAACTTTTACAGTCAGTTTTTATGTTCCCCCCCAAGCTTACTCTCGTACTCTATTTTCCCCATCTTAATCAATCCCTTGGTCCTCCTTTGCTGAATTCTAAAGTGCTCCCAATCCTCAGGTCTGTTGTTTTTTCTGGCCAATTTATATGCCTATTCCTAGGACCTAATGCTATCTCTAATTTCCCTTGTAAGCCATGGTCTCAGTAATGGTGATCATGAAACTATCATCGATTGTTGAAGAAATCCATTTGGTTCACTAATATTCTTTAGGGAAGGAAATCTGACTTCCTTACCTAGCCTAGCCTAATGTGACTTCAGATGCGTAGAAATGGAGTTGACTCACAACTGCTCTCTGAAATGGCCTAGCCAGCCACTCAAGAGCAATTAGGGATGAGCAACAAATTCTGGCCTTGGTGGCGACGCCTACATCCCATGAAAATAATTTTTTAAAAATTGAATACCCTTTCTGTTCTGTACATGTTGACTCTTTCCTGGGCTGTGGTTCCATTAGTGCTTTCGTATTTAGTCCATGTGGTGAGTGTTTGGGGTGATGGGTGGGTCGAAAGAGCTTCATACTTGAGCTAAGTAGCTGCTTCCAGTACTCCAATGTCCATAAGTGCATTTCCAGCAGGGATTGTTTGATAGCGATTAGGAGCAGGAATCCTGAACTATTTTCCCCTCTCTTATCCTGAAATGGCTTAGTGGTGTTGCAAAAGCTGTGGTCTGTTTTGAATTAAAGCCTCCAGCTGTGAAAATAGAATTGTTGGGTTCCATCCTTGCCTGTTCCTGACACAGCTGATTTAACCTTTACATGTTAAACAATTCCAACAGCAGATTTATCATCTTTCGCTGAGTGAACATAAAAGTTGTATTGAAAATCTCCAGTGTTATGGGAATGCTGCTCCTAGTTTAGGTAAAGGTTCATTTTTGAGGCTGTGGTTGGAATTTCCATGCGTGCTGGCGTCAGGCAGCATGGCAGGCATCAGCAGACAATATGGTGGGAAGGTCAAAAATCGGTTTCACGACATTGTGAAACCAGTTTGCAATCGTTTGCTCTGTCTTGTCAATGGCTGGCCGTGTTTCCCACTGCCACACGTTGGGAACTTCGTTGTAATGCGTTATAACCCAGCTCGCCGGAATTACCCCCCACGCTGGATCATCTGAGCACGTCGGCATGAGGACATGTTTCATAACTGAACGTAAGCAGCATGCACTTGGCGGTCTGCACTTCACTCAGGACTTCGAGGTTTGTTTGCCTACCTTGTTTTGGGCAGCACTCGCAGTCATCAGCGCCAGGCTTCGCAGGCAGCACTACATCACTTTTAGCAGAGCTCACAGGCAGGTCTCAACTCACAAGACCAGCAGTAAAGCGGGGATGGTTTTTCAGTGGCTGCAGGGCTATGGCTTGCTTGGGGATGGGAAAGAAATAGCCTCATGCAAGGGAAGAGGCTGCAGGGCTCGGGCAGTATTGGGGAAGAGGGTGCATCCCAGGTTGTGTGGGGGAAACACATGTTGATCTGTGCAAGTGGCCTCAAGAGGGTGAGGGCTGAGGAGGCAGTGTCCAGAGGCAGATAAGGCCAGATGAGGGTATGTGTGAGAGCGCGAGTGGTGATGTCCCTTGAGCTGGCAGTGAGTGAGATGATTGTGTGAGAGTTGAGTGATGAGATGGTTGCCTGATCGATGAATGTAATCATTCATCCTCTTTCTGCACTGGATGGTAGGGCAGCGTTGACACTGACCACCTCTGCCACCACCTCCCACACTGGAGTGGTGACTCTGGGCCTCCTGCGGCCGGACTGGTGGAAGAGGACATTGTGGCAGGCTCCAACAGTGTCCAAACGTCGTCCCACGGATGCCACTGATTCAGGGGGCTGTAGTTGTCTTGCCTTTCGGGACCCATGTCTTCTGTGCTGCAGTCCTGGGAGCACTGAGAGATATGCTCACGCTACACCTGGCGAGGTGACAGCCTGGTGACCAAATCGGAGGCCACCCGCCAATGAAACAGTGCGTTTCCCAGGAATGCATGATTAATAAGGCAGGTTTGGGACGATACGATGTGAAAAGCCGCCATTGCGGCCAGCAGGTAAAACGTTCTTTTTCCCTCCCACTTCCGCACTTAGTGCAAATCTGGGATGATTCTGTCCTAGTAACTGGACTCTTACTTTCTGTCTGGTAACAGACCAGAAGTGTCTTGATGCTGATAAGTATAAAAAATGGAAATGCTTCCTTCAGCATTATTAGCAGGAAATAAAAAGGTATCAAATATCCAAATACAACATCAGCCTTGCAATTTAAGGAAACATTTCAGGTACACAACTAGCATGGTAAATAGGCATGGCCCTACCATCGCCATTATTCAGGGATGCAAGGATTTTCATACCAGGAAATCATTTGGGTTACAAAAACAGAATTATCTGGAAAAACTCAGCAGGTCTGGCAGCATCGGCGGAGAAGAAATCAGTTAACGTTTCGAGCCTTCATGGCCCTTCGGCTCGAAACGTTAACTGATTTCTTCTCCGCCGATGCTGCCAGACCTGCTGAGTTTTTCCAGGTAATTCTGTTTTTGTTTTGGATTTCCAGCATCCGCAGTAGCTTTTAGCTTTTTGTTTTTAATCATTTGGGTTAGCTATTCAGCCAAGTTTAGGGAATTGGAGGGGATCCTTTTCATCCTTATTTTCTCAATATATTAACGTCAGCAGGTTAATAGTATGGACAATACAATTGCTGTTTTGCATCCTGGGAAACAAAGAAGAAGGGTGGCTGAAATTTGATGTGCTCTCTCCAGATCCCATTCCACTGACTTTTGCTGGAAAATTGATGTCATACAAGGACCAGATTGCCTAATGCCCCATACATCTTGGGAATTGCCCACTGATAACTGTTTGGGTTAAAATGAAGAATGGGCACTTTAGTGAGATGATGACAGTTACCACGAACCAACAACACTTGAGATGAAAAAATTAGGAGGAAAGATAACCATTTTCAATTAATTTTTTGCTATTTAGTGCATGTTCTTCAGTTTCCGTCATTCAATTATGCTGTTGGATGCGAACAAAATGCTCCATATTTCTATCATAAGGAAAAGAACAAAATGTAATTGAGTCCTTGAGGGACCCCTCTAATGTTCCGTTCAGATATGCTGTTTGCTGCTTAACTTATTCTCTGCAGCAATTTATAAAGAAGCTGTGATATTCTATTGAAGGTCAGCTTTCTTGGCTGACTCTGGTTTCAATCAAGGGTGTTACTAAAATTAACCAATGATACATTGAAATCTGATCTAGTTGTGTGCCCAAGGGGATGCTATTAGATGCGAACTAGAGTAAGTTATTCCACTGTGATGTGCTTTATGGTTTTGCTTCTTTAGTTATATTCCACATTGCTGTAGAGTATCACATTTTTCTTTGTCTTAATTAAATATTCTCATGCATGTACCATTCAAGCCTGAGTAGCAGTGCCCTGGCTTTCGCCAATGTTGTTTTCTTACTAGTTGTCTGAAGTCCATTTTAAATTGATGTTTTGACTGCTTGGCATTAATTAAGTGCAGCCAATTACTGTATAACATTTAGTGAAACTGCGATACTCATTATAAGGTCAAAAATTATTCAACAAGCCATCCATAAGAATAAATGATTTTCCTTAATGTGGCATTTAAAAAAAAACTTAAATGGAATAAAACTATTGTGTAGGTGGGCAATGTAAACTTTTTTTATTTCTGATAAAAGACCTGGATAATTCAAAGCACAGGGCAAATTATGCTTCAGATTGAATGCTACCCGTATATATCATGGTGCAATCTTTCAATGTTTGATGATGCTTAGTAGTTCCCACATTTCTTCCTGTCTCCCCCATAAACCAATTTCCCATGTATCTGGGTGCAGTGGAGGATTTGAGGATTTGTTCCTTTCTGACTGAAGAAATTTTGGAGTAGGGCATTTTGCAACCAAGCAGAGTTATGATCAGTAATACTTGGTGAAGCATTTAAGGTGGCATGACGAGTATAAGTGTGGCATGACTAGTATAAGTGTTGCACCACAATCATCTAGGTGCAATTACTTCAGCTTTCACACATTCAATAGTGCAACACAAATCACCTTAACATCTATCTCCACAGTATAAATGGTGGACCAGGACTCTTGTAGTTTCCAACTTGCTTTAATCTGACTTCAGAACTGGAATCTTGAAAGCTATTCTCCAAAACATCTGTGATAAATAGCCTCCTTCCAACCTTATGTGCATGAATAGTCAGAGATTTTAGTGGGCTGCACGATCCAAAGCAATGGGGAGCTGGCTCAAGGTTATGTTGCCCACTGCTATGGAATTCAGTTTGCAAAATGCTAGGATGTCCCATAATTGGTGCTGGTGAAGACAAATGGCAAGAGAAGGCAGTGATTATTGTTTGACTCATCAAACCTCTGGCTGCCTTTACACTTTTCTATGTAAGCTTTAAAAAGAAGTAATTCAGCTTCAAAACAAATCATTAGTAGCACAGAAGACACTTCAGCACTCACCATTGTATCCAGAAGTGCACCTCCCACCCCTGTCTGAAGGTGCATAGTCATTCTCATAGGGATTATTTTAAGATTTAGGCATTCTTGACCTTAAATACTGTCAGTTTCTCTTTTTATTAATTAAACTCGGCAATGTGAATGTCTGAAGTACTCCAGAATACCATTGATTAACAAGCCTAGTTCGTTTAATGGCACCTGAGGGAATGTTGGGATCCTTCCCAATTAATTTAGAAAACAGAAAGTCAATGCCCTAATGGGCCCTTGCTGAATAAATAGCACAAAGCTTCCACTCTGTTTGATGAACCATGTGAATTTTAACTGTTAAAAGTTCAGCAATAGCCATGTGCACGATTGGAGATCCTAACTGTTACATAACTGGCCTTGGACACGCTGGGCTGCGATGTCCCTATACACATTCAGCAAACAAACAAGACATAGGTTTTCCCAAACCTATTTTGTAGACTTGGGAGCATGATAGGATCCTATATTTGTAACACTGACAAAAGTAAAGTAAATGTCTTTTTAAATTTATCAACCTCTAAACAGAAAGGAACTTGACATTCCCCCTTCCATACAGGGGGCTGACAGCTTGCGGTGTTATGGTGTTTTCACTTAATGTGGCTGCTCTCACTGGAAAGTCGCACTGCTACAGTAACTATGGAGCTAGTTTCATTTATTTTCATTCACAGATGTATTGTACATGAAGATGTAGTCACAAGAATCTGTGTCAAACATTGGTATGCACTACCAAGCCTGTGAATATAAAAACTTAATGGTTGAAAAAGAGTTGATGTGCACCATAAGCTGTTGATTGAGTTGAAATTTCCTTCCGGCAGAATATTCACCTGCAAATGTATTCTTAATGAAACATAACTGGGATAAGAATCTTGTTCTTGTAGGTCTCTGTTTAAAATGCCTTTTGACCCACTTAGTGCTGTAGCTGAAATTCTTTGTCTTTAAATGCCAGGGCACCAATGAATGAATAAGCAAATGGAAAAATGTCAAAAGACTTCAGTTCAAAATCAAAATTTTTCATTCTGTGACCTTCCACGCAGTTGGAAATGAACAGTAAATAGTTTGTTTTTTAAATTTAACAAAGACCAAAATCACAATATCTAAATTTTCATGGCAAATTTAACCTGATCAGTTTTCTTGTGAGACATAGTCTGCATCTATATTGCAAATGACACAGATTAGAGCAATATTGACTGATGCAGCATTGGTCAGAGGGAACTTGTTGATAAAGCAATAAGGCCTAGTCTAGTGACCTGCATTTTCTTCATCCCTAACTATAGCATAAAATCAGCAGTATATGTTGTAAGCAAAGAGTTTGAGTGTAAAGTTGCTGATTTAAGATACAATAACTTTAGCACTAAATACACCCAAAATGCTAAGTGTTTCATGCTGCACCATAATTTCTGAGCACAATCTTAGTGAGAAGAAGCTAGCTATACAAAAAGGAGCTCATTCTGCCTCCTAATTACACTTCCCTGTGGCATATTGTGACATTTTAAATTAACTTTGACGAGCCTTCTGATGAATGCAATGGCGTGTCATGTAGCTTTTCACTTTATTATATGGACCTTGGTATAAACCTCAAAAAGTATTGTGTATTCAGTGGTGTTTAATATAGTAGCCATTAACTATATTACCATATATGCAACCCCTTGTACAATAATGGCTCTTTTAAGATGCTTTTATTTTTGTGCTTCAACATAGAATCCTCTTTTAGGAAAGGTACTTCTGTGCACCATTTTTAAAAATATATTTCTAGTTCAGAATTGATCTCCATCAGTTTATTGGGCTGTTCCATAAACAGAAAGCCAGAGGACAAACGAGTAGCAAGAATGCACCCCTATGTTTGCATTAGTAAAGCTGGCAGCCTCGCCCTGATGGCAGATTCAGAGACTAGTATTTTGTGGGTCGATGATGCTGTTTCCTAGAACCTGTTTGTTTACACTGAGTAGTGCTGTCAATAACGAGAGATTTAAATGTGTGTAGTCAGCTAGATGTCACTTATGACTAAGTCAGAAAGTTGTGGGTTTGAAACCTACCCTAAAGACTTGCACACAAAATCTAGGTTGACATTTCTTTGAAAAACTGAGGGAGTGCTGCTCTTCAGATGAGATGTTAAGCTGAGGCCCAATCTTGCTCCTCAGGTGGATGTAAAAGATTCCAATGCACCATTTGAAGAAAAGCAGGAGAATTCCTCCCATGT
The DNA here is from genome assembly GCF_964194155.1 of Cetorhinus maximus. Classification (NCBI taxonomy): domain Eukaryota; kingdom Metazoa; phylum Chordata; class Chondrichthyes; order Lamniformes; family Cetorhinidae; genus Cetorhinus; species Cetorhinus maximus. The sequence goes on from NC_135888.1 coordinate 71,465,516, forward strand.
TTTGGCTGATATTTATCCCTCAACTGGCATCATTAAATCAAATAGTAGACAACAGGAATTGTATTCGCTGCTAACAGGATGCTGCCGTCAAGCCAAAAAGATGTGCTGCCTATCACACAAATGAGTAACTTGGTATATGAATTTCAGTGCTGTGCGATTCTAGTTATGTAGGCCATACGTCTCAAAGCCTGGCGGATCGTATCAAGCAGCTTGCCTCAGCTGCTGTTTGCAACAGGCAAGGTACAGACCGTACCCAAGCAGCCCGTGCTTGCAAAACTCAAAACAGTGTCCAACATTATATGTGATTCAGCGACTCGGCAACATGTGCTAAATTATCCTTGGCATGCTAAGAATTACGCTGACAACCAATTTAACATTGTCAGTCGGGCTCAGTGTGGAGCATTTGCGTGTACTGGAAGCTACATATATTAATACACAGGGCCCTGGTCTTTGCAGGCAGAAAGAACGTGCATACACTGTACCTGTTTCAACTAAACAAAATAAATGACAACCATTTGTTGACTCATTCCTCAGGGCAGTGCCTTGACCAATCAGTTAAGCTGCCTGGTTTAAATTTTAAACAATGTTTGGCAGTTAACTGTCAGTCAACACCAATTGGTGCATTCTCCATGGCAACACCCCTACCAATCAGAGTCCACTTGCAAACCATTCACTCTTCTCATTCAGTATAAATTGTTGTTTTTCCCTTATATTAGTATTCTTGCGAAGTGTCCTGATGAGTACAAGGTGAAAAGCTTTGACATGTCTCAATTTTTTCAGCAATAATTATTAAATCAGATGATCTGGCCACTATCAATGTTGTTTGGCTGGCGTATTACCTACATTACAATAGTACCTATACTTCAAAATACTTAATTGACTAAAGTGCTTTGGGACATTCCAAAGTCATGGAAGATGCTATATAAATGCAAGCCTTTTTCTTTTAATCTGTTGTAGTCTAAAACGTCTTGAAACTCCCTGTCTTGGCAAATTTTCTTTCTGCCTTTGACTGAAAGTACTGCCAATAGTACCAAAAGTTAAAACTAAATAGCTCCCAGCGGTGGCATGTACAATTGTGTCTATCATGCTGGTTCTGGCTGTGGGCACGCACTGACTGATCAGACCAACTCTGCAATGCAATATTAAGAAAGATTCTGCCCAAAATAATGAAGTCATGAAAATGACTTCACACTACTTCCACATGTGCAAAATCTATGCTTGTGCATTTTGTCTATTACCAAATTCATCTCCATGGCTGCAAGTGAACAGTGACCATTACTGAATCATTGTCACTGGAAAATGACAGAGACAGAAGACACATTTATATATTAAGTTCAGACACTTTCAGTGTCAGAGACATGCTGCTGTGGGGGCAAATTGGAGCTATAACAGATTGTAGTGCGGAGTGATAGAATGCAGGCATGTGCCACAAATGCCAAGTTACTGATCTCAGTTGTGCTGCCCTGAGGTGGTGCTGAGCTGAGGCTTAAACTAAGAGGAAAAGCCAAAAGTTCGATTTAATCCCAACAGTTAGGTTTCCATCGCTAAGATCAAGAAAGATGCCATTACTGGCAGAAAATATAATAGAAACAAAATGTTCCATTGGCTCGGTACTAAGGGAGTGTTACACTGTTAGAGGGTTCTGTCTTTAGGATGAGACACGAGACCCATGTGCCTGATCACGTGGATGGGAAAGATCGTATTGCACAGTTTGAAGAAGGTCAACTTTATCCCACAACCAACAGCAAAACAGATTAGCTGGTCTGCTGGTTGGACCTTGCTGTGCTCAATTTAGCACTATCATTAGTGCACACAATGGCAGTGGTCATACCTAAAAAGAGATTAATTGACTCTGAAGCGCTTTGGAATGTATAAATGCACGTTCGTTCTTTTCAACCCTGTCCTCATCCAGTATTCTCACCCTTGCATTTTAATGGGGGAATAGCTAACAGCTATTAGAATTGGCAGCCTCAATATTTGCCTCCCTTCATGCCTGGGACAACGAAGCCAATTGCAGCATCTGCACTATTGATATAAAAGCAAAATGCTGCGGATGCTGGAAATCTGAAATAAAAACAAAGTGTTGCAAAAGCTCAGCAGGTTCTGAGGAGAGAAACAGTTAACGTTTCGAGTCCATATGACTTCTTCAGAGCTAATAGAGCCCTGAGTTTCAGAGCTCTGAAGAAGAGTCATATGGACTCAAAACGTTAACTCTATTTCTCTCTCCACAGAAGCTGCCAGACGTGTTGAGTTTTTCCAGAATTTTCTGTTTTTATATCTGCACTACTGACTTGTACCTGGCTGACTGACTGAACTTGTAGGTATTTTCTATCACTGCAGAAAACTAGGGGAAGACAAAGGTCATGGTTCAAAACTCTATGTCCTGATTGGGACTTGGGCAGAAACAGGAGATAATGGGAAACATAATAGATTTGTCTGACTTTTAGCTAAAGGGTAGATATTAGATTTGTTCCAGAAAATGGCTTGAGTGTCACCTTGTAGTCATCAGGTAAATGGCTTAGTGGAAGTGTAAATAAAGCTGTGCAACTAAGACAGTCTTTTTAAAATAAGCTGTGCCGTTAGGCATTTGGAATGCAATACAAATTTTGCATTGCCTTTCATGAGCAAATTTAATTTGTTGCAATTTTAAAAGCAAAAATGGTCCGCTTACCCCAAATTATTTTGATGGAGTTTATAAAACTTTAACAAAGATAATGTTATTCAAATTTTAATTGGGTATCTCAGCTTTGAAATTGCTGGCCCAACCTCCCTTTCTAGAGCTCTTTGTTATAGGGGGACAGTAGTATATCGGTAATGTTATTGGACTAGTGATCCAGAAGCCCAGACAAATCCTCCAGAGATAAGCTCAATTCCACCACAGCTGCTGGGAAATTTAAATTCAATGAATTACTAAAGCTGGAATTAAAAGCTAGTCTTAGTAATGGTGATCATAAAACCACAGAATTGTTGTCAAAACCCATCTGGTTCACTAATGTGCCTCAAGAAAAGAAATCTACTGTCCTCTGGCCTACATGTGACTGCAGACCCACAGCAATATAACTGACTCTTAACTTCTCTCTGAAATGTCCTAACAAACCGCTCAGTTGTATCAAACTGCTACAGAAAAGTCAAATAAGAATGAAGCTGGGCAGACCACTTGGTATTGATCTCAGCACCTGAAACAGCAAAAGCACACACTTCTCAATTGACCCTGCACAGTCCTCCTCAGAACGTATGGAGTTCTGTTCAAAGTTGGGAGAGCTATCCCACAGACTTGACGAGCAACAACCTGACAGTCATACTCACTGAATCATAACTTACAGCCGATGTCCCAGACTTCTTCAACACCATCTCTGGATATGTCTTGTCCCACTGTCAAGACACACCTACCAGAGGTGGCAGCACGGTAGTGTGCATTTGGGAGTGACCTTTGGAGTCCTCAGCATTGACTCTGGATCCATGATGTCTCAAGGCATCAGGGCAAGCAGGCAAGGAAACCTCCTGCTGATTATCACATCCGACCTCCCTCAGCTGATGAATCAGTGATCCTCCATGTTGAACACCACTTAGAAAAAACACTGAGGTTATCAAGGGCACAGTTAGGGGACTTCAATGTCCATCAATTCTTGGTAGCACCACCAATGATCAAGTTGGCGGCCCAGAAGGATATATCTGCTAGACTGTGCCTGTGGCAGGTGGTGAGAGAACCAAGAGGAAAGAAAATCTACTTGACCTTGTCCACGCTAATCTTGCAGATGTAACACAGTGTTAATAGGAGGGATCACTGCATGATCCTTGTAGAGATGAAAACCTGCCTTCACTTTGAGGGCATTATTCATTGTGTTGTATGGCACTATCACTGTGCTAAATGTGATAGATTTAAAACAGATCTAGCAGCTCAAAACTGGGCATCCATAAGTCAGCAGCAGAATTGTATTCAAGCAAAGCCTGTAATCTCTTGGCCCAACATATCCCTTTCTACCATTACCAGCAAGCCAGGGAATCAACCCTAGTTCAATGAGGAGAGTAGTAGAGCATGTCAGGGGCAGCAACCAGCATTCTTAAAAAGTGAGTTGCCAAAATTAAAACACACAACTACATACGTACTAACCATGTTGTAAATGGCGCCAAATGATCTCTCAGCCTACTGATCAGATCAATGCTCTGCAGTCCTGCCACATCCAGTTGTGAATGGCGGTGGAGAATTTAACAGTTAACCAGAGGAGGAGGAGGCTCTGCAAACATCCCCATCCCTATTGTGGGGGAGCCCAATTCCTGAGTGCAAAAGGCAAGGATAAAGCAATTGCGAAGAGGTTCAGCCAGAAATGCCAACTCAATGATCCACCCCAACCACAACTTGAGGTCATCAGCATCATAGATGCCTGTCTTCAGCCAACTCCGTTCACTGCATGATGTCAAGGAACAGTTCAGCATACTTGTACTGCAAAGGCCCTGAAACACCCCAGCTGTGGCACAGAAGGCTTGTGCTCCAAACCTAACTGCGACCCAAGCCAAAGTGTTCCAACACAACTACCACTCTGGCACTAACTCACCACTTGAAAAATTGCGCAGGTATGTCCTATCCACAAAAAGCAGGCCAAATCCAATCCAGCCATTCACTGCCCATTAGCCCCCTCTCAATCACCAGCAAAGTGATGGAAAGTGTTGTTGACGGTGCTATCAAGTGACACTTACTTAGCAACAGCCTACAGAACAATAGTTTGGGTTCTGCCAGGGGTACTCAATTCCAGACCTCGTTAAAGCCTAGCTCCAAACATGGACAAAAGAGCTGAATTCAAGTAGGTGAGTTGAGAGTGAGTACTCTTGACATTAGCCACTGTTTGACTGATTGAGGCAAAACTGAAGTGGGAATTGGGTGTGGGAGGGAGGCTTTCCACTGGATGGGGCCATACAGAGTACAGAGCATGATGGTTGTAATTGGTGGAGGCGAATCACCTCACTCCCATAACAATTCTGCAGGTGTTCTTCAGGGTCGTGTCCTATGCCCATGCATCTTCAGTTTTTTATTTATTCGTTCACGGGATATGGGCTTTGCTGGATAGACCAGCATTTATTGCCCATCCCTAGTTGCCCTTGAGAAGGTGGTGGTGAGCTGCTGCCTTGAACCGCTGTAGTCCATGTGGTGTAGGTACACCCACAGTGCTGTTAGGAAGGGAGTTCCAGGATTTTGACCCAGCGACAGTGAAGGAGCGGTGATATATTTCCAAGTCTAGATGGTGAGCAACTTGGAGGGTAACTTCCAGGTGGTGGTGTTCCCATCTATTTGCTGCCCTTGTCCTTCTAGATGGTAGCGGCCGTGGGTTTGGAAGGTGCTGTCTAAGGAGCCTTGGTGACTTCCTGCACTTCATCTTGTAGATGGTACGCACTGCTGCTACTGTGTGTTGGTGATTGAGGGAGTGAATGTTTATGGTTGTGGTGCCAATCAAGCTGGCTGCTTTGTTCCTGGACAATGTCAAGCTTCTTGAGTGTTGTGGGAGCTGCACTCATCCAGGCAAGTGGGGAGTATTCCATCACACTCCTGACCTGTGCTTTGTAGATAGTGGACAGGCTTTGTGGAGTCAGGAGGTGAGTTACTCCTCACATGATTCCTAGCCTCTGATCTGCTCTTGTAGCCACAGTATTCATATGGCTAGTCCAGTTCAGTTTCTGGTCAATGGTAACCCCTAGGATGTTGATAATGGGGGATAGTGATGGTAATGCCATTGAACATCAAGGGGCAATGGTTAGATTCTCGTTGGAGAAGGTCATTGCCTGACACTTGTGTGGTGCGAATGTTACTTGCCACTCGTCAGCCCAAGCCTGAATATTGTCCAGGTCTTGCTGCATCGGACATGGACTGCATCAGTATCTGAGGAGTCACGAATGGTGCTAAACATTGTGCAATCATCAGCGAACATCCCCACTTTCTGACCTTATGATGGAAGGAAAGTCATTGATGAAGCAGCTGAAGATGGTTAGGCTGAGGACACTACCCTGAGGTGATGTCCTGGAGCTGAGATGACTGACCTCCAACAACCAGAACCATCTTCCTTTGTGCTAGGTATGACTCCAACTAGTGGAGAGTTCCCCCCCCCCCCACCCCTCCGATTCCCCTTGACTCCAGTTTTGCTAGGGCTCCTTGATGCCACACTCTGTCAAATGCGGCCTTGATGTCAAGGGCAGTCACTCTCACCTCACCTCGGGAGTTCAGCTCTTTTGTCCATTTTTGAACTAAGGCAGTAATGAGGTCAGGAGCTGAATGGCCCCAGCGGAACCCAAACTTCAGCAATGACCTTCCCTCCAACATAAGGACAGAAGTGGAGATGTTCACTGATTCCACAGTGTTCATTATCATTCTCAACTCTGATACTGAAACAATCCATGCCTGCATGCAGCAAGATTTGGACAAAGTTCAGGTTTGCGCTAATGAGTGCCAAGAAGCATTTGCTCCATATTTTGTCAGACAATGGCCATCTCCAACAAGAGAAAATCTAATAACCTCCTCTTGACATTCAACACAAAGGCTGGAAATTTTGTAGCAATTAACTCACCTGAATCCCCAAAGCCTGTCCGCCATTTACAAGGCACATGTTAAGAGTGTCATAGAATACTCTGCACTTGGCTGAATGAGCTTTGACAACAAGAAGGTCGAAATCATTCGGGGCAAAACAGTCTGCAAGTTCCCCTCCAAGTCTCTCAATATTACTGTTAAGCCTTCAGTGTCACTGTTCAAAATCCTGCAACTCCCTTGCTGACAGCACTGTGGGTGTACTTACACCACCTGGAATGCAGCGGTTCAAGGAGGTGGCTTGTTCCTATCCTCATTGGTAATTAGGAATGGGTAATAAATGCTGGCCTTGTCAGCAATGCAAACAAACTTTTGTTTGTCAGCAATGCATAAACAAATTTTTTTTAAAAAAGGCATAGTCCAGGGAGAGCAATAGAGTGCATAGATTACTATCTTGAATATATTTTTAAATTCCTCTGTCAGTTTCTCTGAACTGGAAGTAGACGGGAAACTTGTACAGAGTGGCTGTGACCAACTGACCATTTTATGGATTGTTTCCCTTCAAGTATTCTGTTTTCTTTTGAAAGTTACTATTGAATCAGCTTCACCACCCTTTCGGGCAGTGCATTGCAGGTCACAAGTGTTTTTTTAAAAACATTACGTTGCCTCAGGTTACAGACTCTTCTGCCACTGAAAATAGTTTCTCTTTATTTACTCAGATCAAAACCATTCATGATTTTGAAAACCTTTATCAAATCTCCTCTTGATCTTCCCTGCTCTAAGCAGAACAACCCTAGCTTTTCCAGCCTTTCCATGTAACTGAAGTCCTTCATCCCTGGTACTTTGCTAGTAAATCTCTCTGGCAACCTCTCTGAAGTCTTGACATCAAACAGCCTCCTCAACATGTCCTGCCACCTTCAAAGATTTGTATATAGACACTCCCAAGTCTTTCTTTCCTGGATCCTCTTTCAAATTGTAATATTTAGTTCATATTGCCTTTCTTCATTCTTGCTACCAAAATTTAGTACTTCACACTTTGCATCAAAGTTTACTTGTCATCTATCTTTCCATTTCAATTTGCCTGCCTGAAGTCTTAGTATCAGCTTTGTTGTTTATACTGCATTTCTGAGTTTCATATCATTGTAAACTTTGAAATTATGCCCTATGTACCCAAGCCCAGGTCATTAATATAGATCAAAAAGACCAGTGGTCCTAAAGCCACTATATACTTCCCCCAGTCTGAAAAATGACCTTTAACCATTGCACCCTACTTTCTGTCCCTTAGCTATTTTTGTGTCTATGCTACCACTGACCCTTTAATCCCATGGGTTTTGATTTTGCTCAAATCCATTATATACTTTTCAAGTGTTGTTTGAAAGTCCATATCCACCTTCCTCATGACCCTCTTCTTCAAAGAACTCAAGTTGGTTCAAAATTGATTTGCCTTTTTAACAAATCCATTCTGATTTTGTTTATTGACCCATACTTCTCCAAGTGCCAGATTATTGTCTCTTAACAGTTTCACCATCACTGGCCTATTGTTGCATGGTTTATCATTTTCCCTCTTTTAAACTGGGTTTTAAGATTTGCAATCCTCCAGTCCTCTGGCACCACTCCCATATCTAAGGAGCATTGGAAAATCATAACTACAGCCTCTGCAATTTCCACACATACTTCCCTCAGTAACCTAGGATGCATTCCATCTGGATTGGATGTATTTTCTGCTTTGAGGATTGCCAACCTTTTAAGTGCATCCTTTGCATCTATTTCTACCCTATTCAAAGTTGCTACTGTCTCATTCTTTACAGCTACATTGGCAGAATCCTCTTCTCTAGATGTGAAGCCAGATGCAAATACTCGTTTAATATCTCAACCAAGGTCATCTTTTTAGTCCCTAATGGGCCTCACCTTTTCTTTGACTACTTTTAACTACAAATAATTATGAAATCAAATAGCAAGCTTAATGCAGTCCAAAAATAAAGTTGAGTGGAGCAGAGGAGTTTCTTTGCAGCACAGGCCGATGAGCTGGGAGCTGCAAAGGTACAGCACCGCCCTTGATGGGAGAGTGTAACTACACTGACAAGTTTACATGGACCAATTCCATTGTATGGATTCAAAATTTATAGTAGAAAAAGTTGATAAGTGTAACAAACAGAAGTGTGTACAGGAATAAGATTTTGAATATATTACTAGTTGATTATCCATTGCATATGGGAGTCTAGACTAAGTTCACTCCTGGAATGAAGTGGGGTAAGTGACGGGAATAATTGACCCAGGGCAGAAATGTATTCAATTCCCATTTTAAACCTAACATTTTGACTTTATTTGAATTTTATTTTATATTTTGGTTAAATAGGAAAACCTCCTGCAGTTCAGGAAACAGCTGGCTGGGCATTCAAGTTTCTAAGCAGTATTGCTGAAAAAAAGACATATTGAAGCTTTACGCCTTGCACTCTTCAGGACACTTCGCAAGAATACTAATATGGGGGAAGACAACAGTTTAGTCTGTATGTGAGGCTGACTGGTTGGCAAGTGGACTATGATTGGTAGAGTCCACTTGCCAACCAATCAGCACTTTCTTCACATACAGTATAAATTGTTATCTTCCCCCTATATTGGCATTCTTGCAAAGTGCCCTGAAGAGTGCAAGGTGAAAAGCTTCAACATGTCTTTTTTTCAGCAGTACTCAAGTTGTGTACTTCTCTGCAGTATAGGCTGAGGACCTTGGAGAAGCAAAGTTGGCTTGCTACGGTGTCACCAATGGCAAGAGGCTGTAGTTAGACTGGGGCAAGAATCACTAAGCAGTTATATATAAATCATGGGCGTGGTATGATAAAAATATGACAATAAAATTTAAGGTTTCAAAGACAAAGTGTGTGCAGATGTTACTAATGAATCTAAAATATATTTTTTTAAAAACTGATCCCCACATTTAAAATCGTTTTTTAATTCCACGTTAGTGTTGGCTTTGAATGATTAGAGAACCCAGTTTTTGAATGCTTCCGGGCAATAATTTGATGCAGATTTAATAATACACTAATATAATTGTATATAAAGATTTATAAAATATAAATTCTGAAAGACATCAATACTTAAAGTAAGATGAAATGAAATCATTGATGTGATTAACTCAACAATATAACCATAAGTGAGCCATCGCAAAATTTCACACTGACAGTAATAGCCTTTCCCTCAAAAGGACAGTTGTATTAATTAGCTTTGATCTATTTTTAACAAAAATTCAAAGTCCCAATCATGGACAAACGAGCTGAACTTGAGGTGAAGTGAGAGTGTCTGCCTTTTAATCGAGGCAGAATTTGACTGTGGCATCAAGGAGGCCTAGCGAAATTGAAGTGAATGGGGATCAGGGGGAAATCTCTCCACTGGCTGGAGCCATAGCTAGCACAAAGGAAGGTGGTTGTGGTTGTTGGAGGCCAAACATTTCATTCCCAGGCCATCGCTGCAGGAGTTCCTCAAAGTAATGTCCTAAGCCCAACTATCATCAGCTGTTTCATCAATGACCCTCCTGTCTCAAGGTCAGAAGTGGGGATGTTCATTGCACAATGTTTAGCACCATTCACAGCTCCTCAGATATTGAAGCAGTCGGTTTCCAGATGCAGCAAGACCTGGATAAAATTCAGGATTGAGCTGATAATTGGCAAGTAACATTTGCAGCACAAGTGCCAGGCAAAGGCCATCTCCTGGAACTGCCATGAGAGTGATGGAAGCAGAAACAATGATTTCAAACGAATTTGGATGGACCCTTAAAGGGAATAAACTTGCAGGGTTACAGGATTGTACAGAGGAGTGCGATTGTTTGGATTGCTGTGCAGAAAGCCGGCATAGACTCAATGGGCCAAATGGCCGCCTCCTATGCCGTAAATGACTCTAATTCTGAGAGAGATTCTAACCACCTACCCATGACATTCAGTGGCATTATCATTGTTGATTCTCCCATTATCAACATCTTGGGGATTATCATTGACCAGAAACTGAACCAAACCAGTCATATAAGTACTGTGGCTAAAAGAGCAGGTCAGAGGCTGGGAATTCTGAGGCGAGTAACTCAACTCCTGTTGTCTCAAAGCCTGTCTACCATCTACAAGGCACAAGTCAGGAGTGTGATGGAATACTCTTCACTTGCCTGGATGAGTGTGGTTCCGAAAACACTTGAGCAGCTCAACACCATGCAGGACAAAGCAGCCTGCTTCATCACCACCCCATCCAGCAACTTAAGCATTTGCTCTCCCCACCACCAGTGCACACTGGCAGCAATATGTACCATGTGCAAGATGCTCTGCAGCAACTCGCCATGGCTCCTCCGATAGCACCTTCCCATGGCCTTTACCACCTAGAAGGACAAGGGTAGCAGATGCATGGAGACACCACCTACAAGTTCCCCTCCAAGTCCCACACACTCCTGACTTGGAACTGTATTGCCATTCCTTCATTGTCGCTGGAAAACCCTGGAACCTCCTTCCTAACAGCACTGTGGGTGTCCTTGCATCAAATGGACTGCAGCGGTCAAGAAGGCAGTGGCAACAAATGTTGGCCTTGCCAGTGACACCCACGTCCCAATCAAGATTTTTTTAAAAATAGAGCCTTACCAGCCAGTTGAAAACTTGCTTTAAGCTGCCTTCACACTGGCCTTAAGGTGCATTTGAGTGGCTGGCTTCCATAATGGATCTCGCACGCACCCAGTGACATAGCCATGTAGACTTGCTTTGTTTGTTATGGCCAACCTTCAGAATAAAGAGGCATCTTTAATGAGATTTTTGATTTTAGTACTGAGTCTAGTAATTTAACTAGAGATTTGAAAATGAGGTTGAGAATTTTAAATTTGAGGAGTTGTGGCACAGGGACCAATATAGGCCAGTGAGGGCAAGCAAGTTGGGTACGGTGATGTGGGATAGGATACAGGCAGTGGAGCTTTGGATGAGCTGGTTTGTGGAGATGGACATGAGCCAGATGAGTTTTGGAATTGTCAAATCTGGAGGTAACAAAGGCATAATAAGGATTTCAGTGACAGTTTTGCTGCAGTGGGGCTAGATACTGCTGGAGATGACTCATTTGATTTTGTGAAGATAGTTGCAGCATTTAATTTTTGATGGAATAAATAAAATATTATGCTGGAGCTGGCACTTATTCACAGCTGCTTTCACCCCAACCTTTTTCTTTTGACCTGAATTCAGGATAACATAATACTCAAATCAAAAATGAATGAAAACTAACCACTAAAATATTAGAACTGCACAAATCAAGTGACATTACAAATGTGCTACTGGAATTTGCTTTTAATGGCATCTGTCTTTAAATTACTTCCTCTTCTACATCCCTCCATAGCTTCATCCTTCCCATCGCTAACCTACTCAATTACAATCAGCCTCTCAAATTTTATATTCCTTTGATTCCCAACATCTTGTGCAGTTCCTCCTCACCCTACAAATGACAGCTGTGCTTTGAGCAACATATAGTTGAGACCATGGAGTGAGTTGAATGATCATTACAGACATGACTAAGCACGAGTATCTTTCTTCCCTACACTGTTGATATAATTAAAAATGCTCTCAACAGATGCAGCCCATCTTTGGAAGAAGAAAATCTACAGCTATGCTGCTGGGACTTAAAACATGACATTATGGTGCTTCGACTTTGTAACGCACTTTTAAACTGCAGCAGTCAACAGTATAAAATATGAAGGAATGGTTGTTTGTAACAGGATGAAAATTGCCAATAGCTTGGCATGAATGTGTATGAATCTTGAAAGCTTTTTCTTGCTCTGCATTCATAAACAAACCTGGGTTCTACTCTGGACCCATAAAAAATGTAAATCTCCAATTCTGCCATCAGTGTAAGGTTACAAAATCATGGTAAAAATGTCACTGAGAAATTGGTTATGTAATTGTAACTTGAGTTCATTTTTCAGTGACATCACCTGAAAACATGCTATGATTCCACATGTACATTGACGATGTCCAGCTGTATCTCATGATTGTCTCTCTCTCAGCCCCTCACTGCTTCTAATTTGTCAGATTGCTTGCCTGATGTCCTGTTCTGGATAAGCAGAAATTTCTTCCAACTAAATATTGGAAAGACTGAAGCCATTGTCTTCAGTCCATGCCAAAATCACTCTTCCTTAATTACCAACACTTTTTATATCTGAGGCTGAACCAGACTGTTTACTTATTGGTTGTTGTTAACTTGTTATTTGACCTCAAGATGAGCTTCCAACCACACATCTGTGCTGTCACCAAGACTGCTATTTCTATCTTGTAATATCACCTGACTTCTCCCTTGTCTCAGCTCATCTGTTGAAACTCTCAACACTGCCTTTGTACTTCTAGACTTTGACTATTCTGAAGGAATCTTGGCTGGCCTCCTAACTTTCATTCTCCATATACTTGGTTTATGCAAAAATCTATTTATATCTTAACCAACACTAAGTCCAGTTCATCCATTACCGCTGTGCAAGCTGACATTTTTTCTCTGGTTAACCAACGCTTTGATTTTAAAGTTCCCATCCGTGTTTTCAATCTCTCCATGACCTCACCCACCCTCCAGTCCTACAACCCTTGAACCCTTGATACCTGTGTTGCTCCCATTAAGGCCTCTCTTTTCCCCTCCCATCTTCCCCCCCATATCTCCTTCCTCCCTTCCTCTCCCCTCTCGCACCCCCTTCCAGAAAACTTCCTAATATGAAGTTTGTGTTGTGGCCCTATTGTACTTGTACCTGGTTGTATCCTGTGGTAATCCTGCCTTAAACATAATTAAGCTTAATAAGGCACTTCTCAAAGAGGCTGATTTGGACTGTGGGACACAGAATCAGATAAATGTTGTCAGCAGTTTGAACACTAGAATTTGAACAGCATCTTGTGTATGTTGGAGTAATTAGTGCTTAAATGCTTTGAAGCGCAGTGCTATGTACAGATGGCAGAGGGTAATTTCACTTGACCCATCTCTTTTTCCATCCCATTACTTCTGCCCTGTGGAATTTTTCTGAAGTTTCTCACAGATAATGAAGCATTAATATAAACAGCTCAAAAGCTGTTTGCTCCTTTGTTTTGGGTGGAGTGGAGAAGGGATCAGAATGTTGTCAGAATCTAGGTGGGATTGATTTGTTTTCACTCATTTTTGAGAAATAATGATTTTCCAAGAAAGGAACATTTGAAATAATTTAGTTTAGCTTTTATGTATAAGTTCCAATTTTCTTTGTTTCTCCTCTTAGCCCAACAACAATTCCCCCAGCCTCCCCTTAGTCCTTTCCTGAATCAAGTGACTTATAATTGGATGCAGTTCAATAGGCACTGGTTGCCCTTTGGTACATGTGAGAAATTGTCAAGTACATTGTCAAGTGACAGTTTCCCACAGTTAATCCCATAGAAAGCATCACGGGCATACCTGATTCCATTCTCACCTGGCACTCACATTCGTGGTTAACAATCAGGACTATTAACCCTGATTTCTTTTATCCCCCTTTCTTAGTCTAGGGACGCTGATGACATCTGCAGTGCCTCTTTTGCTACTTCAACTCAGCAAAGACTGGGGATCAAACTTGGGACCTTCCTGATCTGTTGATTTAATACTGTGCTTTCACCATTGGCTGAATTAGTAAAGCTTAAAGCTTCAGTTTAAGATTTGAAACAAAGCAAGAATATTTAATTCTGTTTAAACTACACCTGTGATATTTAAACCAGCTGATTTGATCTTAAGGGAACTTGAAAGAAAAGGTCCAAAATCAGGTTGATGTAAATTGGCTAGGCTGAATCCTTGTGTATCCCATCTCAGCAAGTGCACCTGACTATCCATTGTGATGGTGTTCATGCAATATTTATATATTGCATTTAGTGAGATGCTGATGAGATTGGTGATAATCCCAGAATAAATTTGCTGGATTCACAATTGCTGGCCACTGGAAAGACGTAACTTATTTTTTTTAAAAACTGGGGAATCGCACATTTGTCGTTGCCAACTGGTGTGACAGTCTCAGAATCCAATGGCTTTAACACCTTCTAAAATTTGTGTGTACCATCAATACGTTCTCTGTGTCAGTTGCGTCAGTCACTCCCATAAGCAGTCTAAGCATCATTGTTTTATAAGAGTTTTATAGACTTAGGTTACTTGAATGCTAGTGTGACCCAGCAATGTAACACTAGGACCTCCTTGTAACCAGAACCAGATATCGTTGTCTTTTATACACTTATTATGACATCTCTGTGAAGGTGGACTGAGTTAATACTAGGTGAGGCTAGATTTAAAGTAAGTTGCTTTATTACAGAACAAGGTGAAACGTAACGAACAACAGTTATGATCAGATTCATTGGCATTAATCGGTACAACAATATTAGCATAATACTGTGATGAAAGTATAATTTTCATAATATTTATCTGGTTTATTGTGAAGCTGGTTTATGGGGGTAAGTATAGTTGGGCTTGTCTGTGTGATGTAATTACATTTGGAGTCAAGTAGACTGTGTGCATTAAATCATCAAAAGAAGCTAGGTGCTTGACATGCTAATGAGTAAACACAGATGCTGGCTTAGCATGTAAGGCATGAATGGAATTTGCATTTTTAGATACATGAAGGGATTTTTGGATTTCAGAGGGATCTTAGTCTGTTTACAGCCAATCAGATAAGCAGGGCTAAGGAGTAATAATAGCAATAACACTGTAGAGGAGGATTTCCTGGAGTGTGTTCGGGATGGTTTTTTAGACCAATACATTGAGGAACTGACTAGAGACCAGGTTATCCTAGACTGGGTATCGTGCAATGAGGAAAGATTAATTAACAGTCTTGTTGTACGAGGTCCCTTGGGGAAGAGCGACCATAAAATGATAGAAGTGAAGTGAAGAAGTTGAATCCGAAACTAGGGTTCTGAATCTAAATAAAGGGAACTACGAGGGTATAAGGCACGAGTTGGCAATGATGGATTGGGGAACCTTACTGAAGGGTTGACAGTGAATAGGCAATGATTAATATTTAAGGAACGTATGTGTAAATTACAACAATTATTCATTCCTGCCTGGCGCAAAAACAAAACAGGAAAGGTGGCTCAACCATGGATTACAAAAGAAATTAGGGATAGTATTAGATCCAAAGAGGAGACCTATAAAATTACCAGAAAAAGCAGCAAGCCTGAGGATTGGAAGCCGTTTAGAATGCAACAAAAGTGGACAAAAAGATTGATCAAGAAGGGGAAAATGGAGTATGAGAGTAAACTTGCAGGGAACATTAAAAACTGACTGTAAAAGCTTCTGTCAATATGTGTAGAGAAAAAGATTAGCAAAGAGAAATGTAGGTCCCTTACAGTCAGGAGCGGGGGAAATTATAATGGGCAGAAGAATTGAACACATATTTTGGTTCTGTCTTCACAAAAGAGGAAATAAATAATTTCCCAGAAATGTTAGGGAACCAAGAGCCTAGTGAGAGGAAGGAATTGAAGAAAAACAGTATTAGTAAAAAAATGGTGCTAGAGAAATTAATGGCGTTAAAGGCTGAAAAATCCCCAGGGCCTATTAATCTACACCCCAGAGTACTAAAGGAAGTGGCCCTGGAAATATTGGATGTGTTGGTGGTTGTCTTCCAAAATTCTATATACTCCGGAGCAGTTCCTACAGATTGGAGTGTGGCAAATGTAACCCCACTATTTAAAAAAGGGAGAGAAAAAAGAGAATTACAGACTAGTTAGCCTAACATCAGTAATGGGGAAAATACTAAGTCTATTATAAAAGACACGGTAACAGAACACTTGGCAAGCATTAATGGGATTAGACAAAGTCAGCATGAAATCATGCTTAACTAATCTACTGGAGTTTTTTGAGGATGTAACTAGTAGAATAGATAAGGGAGAACCAGTGGATGTGGTATATTTGGATTTCAAGAAGGCTTTTGATAAGGCCCCACATAAGAGGCTAGTGGGCAAAATTAAAGCACATGGGATTGGGAATAATATACTGGCATGGATTGAGAATTGATGACAGACTGGAAACAGAGTGTGGGAATAAATGGGTCTTTTTCCAGGTGGCAGGCAGTGACTAGTGGTGTACCGCAGGGATCAGTGCTATTCACAATATGTATAAATGACTTGGATGAGGAAACCAAATCCAATATTTCCAAGTTTGCTGACAATACAAAACCGGGCGGTGTTGTGAGAGGGATGCAAGGAGGCTTCTTGGCCATTTAGACAATTTGTGTTTGTGGGCAAAGACATGGCAGATGCAGTATAACGTGGTTAAATGTGAAGTTAGACGCTTCAGTGTGAAAAAACAGAAAAGCAGAGTATTATTTAAATGGTGATATATTGGGAAATGTGAATGTACAAAGGGATCTGGGTGTCCTTGTACACCAGTCAATGAAAGTAAACAGGCAGGTGCAGCAAGCAATTAGGAAGGCAAATGGTATGTTGGTCTTCATTGCAAGAGGATTTGAGTTCAGAAGTAAGGATGTCTTACTGCAGTTATACAAGGCCTTGGTGAGACCACACCTGGAGTATTGCATGCAGCTTTGGTCTCCCTATCTAAGAAAAGATATACTTACTAAGAGGGAGTGCAGTGAAGTTTCACTAGGCTGCTAATAGGGATGGCAGGACTGTCGTATGAGGAGAGATTGGTTTGACTGGGCCTGTACTCACTCGAGTTTAGAAGAATGAGAGGGGATCTCATTGAAACGTATAAAATTCTAACAGGGCTAGACAGACTAGATGCAGGGAGGATGTTTCCCTTGCTTGAGGAGTCTAGAACCAGAGGCCACAGTCTCAGGATATGGGGCAGGCCATTTAGGACTGAGATGAGGAAAAATTTCTCCACTCAAAGCATGGTCAACCTGTGAAATTCTATACCCTAAGGCTGTGGAGGCTGGGTCACTGAGTATATTCAAGAAAGAAATTGATAAATTTTTGGATATCAGGGGCATCAAGGGATATGGAGAGAAAGTGGGAATATGGCATTGAGAGAGAGGATCAGCCATGATCATATTGAATGACAGAGCAGGCTCGAAGGGCCGAATGGCCTATTCCTAGTTTCTATGTTTCTATGAGTATGACTATGTTTATTTTTGCCAAAGGTTACTGATAATATTGGCAACATGAAAGTTTTTATATACTGAGGAAGATACAGTTTCAAAGACATATGGAACAATAGAATTTACATATTAAAAAGAGAGAAACATAAATAAAGGAGAATGAGGAGAATGAAAGGGTATGGGGAAAAAAGGCCATGCAAGATCTAACAGGAGTGTGTGAAATAACCTTAATGAAGCTTCCAGCCATTTGTGCTTAAGAGTACCTCTAACCATCCTGTTATACTCCTAGCCTCTGCCTCGATGAAAGTCCTCAGTTTTTACCTTAACAAAATTGACTACTATTGTAGTCTAGCTATTTCAAAAGCCTACCACCTTGTTTCTGTTTCTGTCTGCCTTATCCCCCCTCACAGATATCAATATGTTCTTCAATATAATAGATGAGAGGTATTTTTCTGATTGCCCAGATTTAGCAGTGGATTCTGTATTATTTGGAGCCTATGAGGAAACCACAACAAAGCTAGCTTATTAGCACCATACTCGTCTACCATCTCACTTCCACTGCCAGGAATACACCATACTTTTAAATTGAAACATTTTAAGTAATTCCTTTTTCCCCCAAATCCTTCTTGTGATTTAAAAAATGACCCCCAAAAAATCAAGAAATATAAATCCTCCTTTGCTTATATGTAAGAGCAACTTGAATGTTTTCAGCCCACTTATGTGCATTCACCCTGTAAATCTTCATTCAATGTGCCATTTCATCTAGGTTGATGTAAATTGGCTAAACTGAATCCATATGTGTCCCATCTCAGCAAGTGCACCTGCCAAAACACCCCATGACTGTGGATTTCTGTTTGATGATGTATTTTAACCGAGTCAACTCAGGATCAATTAGAGGAATTAAACTTTGATCCTGATTGATACTAACACCCAATATGTGGAAGTGTGTAGAGGGAGGAGGCAACACTTGGTGTGAGCACTTGTTTATTTAGCCTAATATTTGCATGTGAAAGTTGTAGTGTACCTTGGGAAGAGATCATAAGAAATAGGAGCAGGAGTAGGCATTTGACCCTTGGGGCTGCCTCTGCCATTCAGTAAGATTGTGGTTGATCTGATTGATGCCTTTACTCTACTTTCCTGCCTGTCCCCCATAACCCTTAACTCCCTTGTCAATCAAATATCTGACTTTTAAAACTTCTTTCACGGGATGTGGGCATCGCTGGCTAGGCCAGCATTTATTGCCTATCCCTAATTGCCCTCAAGAAGGTGGTGGTGAGCTGCCTTCTTGAGTCACTGCGGTCCATGTGGTGTAGGTACGCCCACAGTGCTGTTAGGAAGGGAATTCCAGGATTTTGACCCAGTGACAGTGAAGGAATGATAATATAGTTCCAAGTCAGAATGGTGTGTGGCTTGGAGGGGAACTTGCAGCTGGTGGTGTTTCTATGTATCTGCTGTCCTTGTGCTTCTTGGTGGAAGGAACTTTCGAAGTAGCCTTGGTGAGTTGGTGCAGTGCATCTTGTAGATGGTACACACAGTTGCCTCTGTGCATTGGTGGTGGAGGGAGTGAATGGTTAAAATGATGAATGAGGTGCCAATCGAGCAGGCTGCTTTGTCCTGGATGGTGTCAAGCTTCTTGGGTATTGTGGGAGCCACACTCATCCAGGCAAGTGGAGAGTATTCCATCACATCCTTGACTTGTGCCTTGTGGCACCTTATTGAATGCCTTTTGGGAATTCACATATACTACATCTACTGCTTTCCCTTTATTCACCCTGCTCATTGCATCCTAAAAGAACTCAAATAAATTTGTCAAACACAATTTCCCTTTCACAATACCATGTTGACTCTACCTGATTTCTATTACTATTTCCTGAATGTCCTGCTACTGCCCCTTTAATAATTGATTCTAGCATTTTCCCAATGACATGCATCAGGCTAACAAGATGTGTTTAAGGGCTCTGCCATTTTCTCATTTCCCATTATTAATTCCTGCCCTGCCCTGCTGTCTATGGGACCAATGCTCACTTTAGCTACTCTCTTTTTATACGCTTGAAGCTTTTACTGTCATTTTTATATTTCTTGCTAGTTTTTTCTCATACTCCAATTTCTCCCTTTATTAATTTTTTATTCACCCTTTCTGGTTTCTAAAACTTTCCCAATCGTCTGCCCTACCACTAATTTTCACAGCATTGTAAGCCCTTTCTTTTAATTTGATACCACCTGTAGTTAGCCATGGATAATGCAATCTTCTGGTAGAATCTTTCTTCCTCAATGGAAGAAGCTGAATCTTTGTTGAGAGTTATGAAATATCTACTTAAATGTCTGCCACTGTATCTCCACTGTCTTTCCATTTAACCTATTTTCCTAGCTGACTCTGTCGTCTTACCTTTTTAATTGTCTTTATTTAAGTTTAAGACACTAGCTATGGGCCCACATTTCTCACTTTCAAACTGAATGTAAAATTCTATCATGTTATCACTCTTGCCTAGAGGATCCTAGCTCAGTCTTTACTTAGGTATCAAAGCCATCCTAGAAAGGATATGATAGCAATGAAAAATGTACAGCATAGATTTCATCGGGATATTGCCAACGATAAGGATTGCAGTTATGAAGTGAGGCTTGAGGTTGGAACCTTTATCATTAGACCTCAGAAGGTTGAGGGTAACTTGATTGAGGTCTTGGGTTATGAAGGATTACGATTTTGTAAATAGTAACTGTTTTCACTAACCACCTGTTGAGATGGCACAACATAATATACTATAAGAAATTCGGGAAAGATTCTTAACACAATTAAGTTAAAACGTAGTTTGCCGCAAATTGGCGCGGAAACAGCATCCATAAACTGTTTTTAAAAGTGTTAGATGGTTGGTTAAAAAAAAGAATGCTAACAGGATGATGCGTGAACAGAAAGTTGGATTAAACCAGATAGCTCATGGAGAAAAGCACAGGTATATAGTTGATGAGCTGAATCTCTATATCTAGCGACCTTAGCTTCAAGTGTGCAAGTGTTGGTATTAGGTGAGGATATCTGTAATGCTTCCCACTTTTGAATATCCACCATGCACTCGATTATTAACTTTATGAATCATTGAAAGTGCAAATTCTGGCTATGATGGTTAACTTGCAGTTTTCTTCAGCTTTGAAGGAAATAATCTGTTGTTGCCAGATATCTAACTTGTGATGATATGTAAAAGAACTGCCCAATCACCAACACATGAATATCATTCTAAGTTAGTGGTGGTGGCTAGTTAGTTAAAGCCTACTGATAATTGAATGCTGGTTTTAGCATTAAAATTATTTAAGTTGTCCAATAGTTTTAATTAAACAATGTAAATAACAGAGAAGTGGAAATGTGGTGCTTTAAAAAATTGAATTAAATGACAAAATTAAGAGGAGTATGTACCTGCATGTTGAGGGCACATATTAGACTATGGATAAGCCTGCCTTGCAGACTGGAATTACACTTTATACACCTCTTCCTCAGTTCCCAGGAAACACCAGAGAATAAGTTGCTCTAATTTACCTTCTCCTGTGTTATAAGTGCTATATAAAGGCAATTCAATGGAAGAGTAGCTAAAGTGGCTTGCATACATTGCCTTATTATTATCCTTAAATCTTTTTGTTCAGAGAATAGGGCAAAGGTCTCTCAAAACTGAATAAACAGTGGTTCTACTTGCTAAAAGCGCTTTGTTAAATACAATGCCCTTAAAAGTGATGACCAGAACTCCTAGTTTGTGACTCATGACTGTGTGGAGGATATGGAGGCCTATAAGCTAAACGATAACTGACACTTGATGCAGCCAAACAAAGGAGCAGCCTCCTTTTTCAGCTGCTGGCCACATGCTTAAATCAGCTATGTTATTTCAAAGGAAAAAAGGGTGCAAACCCCTCCGAGGCCTGGGGCTGGAAAATCTAACAACTATTTTAGGTGCAAAATTTCTTGGTGCTTCCTTCTTTTGACTGTACGTTTTGGTTTTGTTTTAGTTTAAACCCCTGTGTTCCCATTGAGCTGCACAGTTTTACTTCAGCATTTGCATCACAAGGATACACCCTTGGGGAATGTTCACACCAGTGAGGTGCAGTGAAAGGACTACAAGTTGTAACCTGACCTCTACTGAGCAAGGAGCAAGTATCCAGCACTCTCTGCAGTGGGTCACCATTGCAATACCCCTGCATATGATTGGTTCAGAATAATGAGAGATCATAAGACTGTTGCTAGGGCTGAAAAACATGGGAATGAAGAACATGCAAAGCGTGAGCCACTGTCGGGGGAAGAATCCTCTCAATGGAACTCCCGTTTATGTTGGAAAATCATAATTTCTTTCAAAACAACATTTCATTACCATAGAACCATAGAACACTACAGCACAGAAAACAGGCCATTCGGCCCTTCTAGTCTGTGCCGAAATATTATTCCGCTAGTCCCATTGACCTACACCTAGTCCATAACCATAGCTCTTGGTACCAAATTTTGTTTTAGGCAATAAGAGCATAACTGCATTTCACATCCCAATTTTCAAATTTCCATGGCCTGACAAAACGTTAAGCCAAAAATAATTGCACTGAACAGTGCAAATGTAAGCCACTAAATTACAGTCATTTGGTGGATTTGTGACTTTGCCATCATATTTTCCCCAACACCTGCCGAAGCTCCATTTAGTTGCTCAGTTCAGTTCAGCTGCTCACTCATCAACTGGGTTATTGGATTAGCCCCTAAAGATCATGCTCCTTTCTGCCATCTCCAAATTGCCCAGCCATGGATTGCATGGAGCTAGCTTGAACTTTTTAAAATTTTTACGGGATGTGGGCGTCGCTGGCTCAACCAGCATTTATTGCCTATCTCTAATAGCCCTTGAGATAGTGGTGAGCTGCCTTCTTGAATCGCTGCAGTCCCTGTGGCGTAGGTACACCCACAGTGCTGTTGGTCCTGTTCCAGGATTTTTACCCAGCGACAGTGATGGAACAGTGATATATTTCCAAGTCAGGATGATGAATGGCTTGGAGGGGAACTCCCAGGTGGTGGTGTTCTCATCTGTCTGCTGCCTTTGTCCTTTTGGATGGTAATGGTCGTGGGTTTGGAAGGTGCTGTCTAAAGGAGTCTTGGGTGAATTCCTGCAGTCCACCTACCAGATGGTTCACACTGCTGCCACTATTCGTCAGTGGTGGAGGGAGTGATTGTTTGTGGATGGGGTGCCAATCAAACAGGCTGCTTTGTCCTGGATAGTGTCAAGCTTCTTGAGTGTTGTTGGAGCTGTATTCAACAACTTTAGATCATGAACTCTCTCCTCCATCCCCACCCCCTTTCCAATCCCCTTTTCTCCAATAATTTATAAATATTTTTCTTTTCCCACCTATTTCCATTATTTTAAATGTATTTCCATCCATTGTTTTATCTCTACCTTTTAGCCTATTTCGATACCACCCCACCCCCACTAGGGCTATCTGTCCCTTGCTCGTCCTGCTTTCTACCCTTAATGTCCCCATTAGCACATTTCTTAGCTAATATCACCACCTGAAGGACACCTCTTTGTCCTTTTGTCTATGACATCTTTTGGCAATCTTCACCTATCACTGGCCTTCTATCCAGCTCTACCTGTCCCCCCAACCCCCTTAAACCAGCTTATATTTCACCTCTTTTCTATTTTTCTTTAATTCTGATGAAGAGTCATACGGACTCGAAACGTTAACTGTATCCCTCTCCGCAGATGCTGTCAGACCTGCTGAGTTTTTCCAGGTATTTTTGTTTTTGTTCATCCAGGTTGTTATCGCACAGCCGATGGTAAATGCTGAGCTGCTCAAATCCCAAAGGGAAACTTGAAATAACTTCCACAACTGTTTTGCAATCTGTATATTTATTTCGAGATGCGTGCTTGCATTCAGTCGTCCACCGAGTCTTAGAGGGTTTTTACAAAACTAAATTAAGCATTTATTAATAGAAGGAATAATTTTAAGCACGTACATAGATCTGCAAATTACTACTATAATAACTCCTAACTCCCCTGATTAATCTAATTCCCAGTTACACTTCCATTAAGGCAACAGTAAAACATATAGATTTAAACAGACCCAGGCAAAGTAACACTATACCCTGAACAGTCGAATTCAAAGTGAGTTTTCCTTCAGACAGCAGCTTGAGGCTTAGATGCTTTTCACACTTGTGTTCGATCTTAAAATGCCTTCCCTTACACACAGCCTTCTCTTCTTTATACATATTTTCCCCTTTGAATGCAAATTCCCATTGTTTCACTATGTCTTTGGACATAATAAATAATCTAATAATAAAAATCTATCTTAGTACCAATTTTACCAATATTCTTTGGGGAAAAATAAATACACTGTTTCTTCTCCTGGCTAGGTGAAACATTTCACCCCCTCTTTTGAATTGAAACTATTCTGGCTTATTTAAAAATGCAAATGTTCCCTTTACACCTCACATTCTAAAACTTCACTCATGTTTACCTACTTAACAATTCAAATCTAGCTTCTCTTACATCAAAGCCTTCAGACCAGCTGCCTCTAATTCAGTTAGCTCCCACACACACACACACACACACACACACACATACATAGATCCCACTATTACTCTACAATAAATTCCAAATAACATTTTGAAAATTATTATATTTTTCTGACACAGGCAAGTGGGGAGTATTCCATCACACTCCTGACTTGTGCCTTGTAGATGGTAGACATGCTTTGTGGAGTCAGGAGGTGAGTTACTTGCCACAGGATTCCTAGCCTCTGACCTGCACTTAGAGCCACAGTATTTATATGGCTAGTCCAGTTCAGTTTCTGGTCAATGGTAACCCCCCTCAGGATGTTGTTAGTGGGGATCCAGTGATGTTAATGATATTGAATGTCAAGAGGGGATGGTTAGATTCTCTCTTGTGGAAGATGGTCATTGCTTGGCACTTGTGTGGCGTGAATGTTACTTGCCACTTGTCAGCCCAAGCCTTGCTGCACTTGAACATGGACTGCTTCAGTATCTGAGGAGTCACGAATGGTGCTGAACATTGTGCAATCATTGGCGAACATCCCCACTTCTGACCTTATGATAGAAGAAAGATCATTGAAGCAACTAAAGATGGTTGGGCCTAAAGTGAGTTGTGTGAATTGCACCCCAGGAAGATACTTGTATTTTAATTGCTTTCACGAGGTTTATCAATCTTATTTCTTCTTAAGGTGCATGTGTGAAACAGTGACAAAAGCAATTTTGCAGACTTTTGGTAATTAAATAATGGCATACTCTCATCATGATTCCTTTCCTTCCCTTGGAGGGGAGAAGGAAAGATATGTATTCATTGC
Source organism: Cetorhinus maximus (assembly GCF_964194155.1). Classification (NCBI taxonomy): domain Eukaryota; kingdom Metazoa; phylum Chordata; class Chondrichthyes; order Lamniformes; family Cetorhinidae; genus Cetorhinus; species Cetorhinus maximus. The sequence goes on from NC_135888.1 coordinate 71,490,346, forward strand.
CAGTTAGCCTTGATTCATGAGTAAGAAGGAATACTTTAATTACACTGAATAATGTAGTGAAATGCTATCAAAAATGCGTGGCATTCAGAATGAATCTTGTCAGAAACAGTGGAGGAAGAAACACAGAGCTGAGGCTATTGATATGAAAAACAATTACTGCAGCTGTTCTGCTTTTTGTGGTTATGATGTATGAAGGTTCAATTTTAATAAATTATAAAGAAACTGGTCTGCATTCAAGCATACAATTTTTATATATAGCAAGTAAACCATGGAAAGGGAACACCTGTTACTTAGCAACAACTGCATGAACGTGAATCATGAAGCTGTTGAGATGGAGAACAGAAAACATGGAGGGACAAATTCAGGAACAATGACAAGCAAGGCAACACTGCAAAGTTTTTTTTAGTTTAGAAAACTTTTGAGGGAACGTGTTCTCTTGTGCTCTCGTCTCTTGCACGTTTCATGTGATCTCTAGCCATTTAGCCTATCCCTCTTGAATTAATGTACAGTAAAGTTGATGGTGTTTATTAGGAATGTCTGACTATAGAATTAAGTGGTCAGAACTAGCTTTGCTTACTTAACTCTGAAAGCTTTTCACTTTATTTTTACTTTGTTACCAAACACTAGTCTGCTTATCTTGCTCAGTTTTGTAATAAGTTCTGCACCATATCTTTCTGTCCAGTTAACTTATACTGCTAAAGTTGATGTGGCTACGAGGGGGTACGCTTAATTTATCTAAACCCAACATCATTTTATTATGTTAGTTTATCTTTTTAATGTCACAATCTTTGGATAGCCTTGCTCCAAGCCTTTTGTGATTTCCATTAGAAGCTATAAAAGAATAACTGAGATTGGTGCCTTCCTGCTCACGGGCGGACAGTGCTGTGCTAAACATGCCATCGTACCAGATATTGGGAACTCCATGTTCATGGGTCTCACTAATTCAGTTCACAATAAATGTTATGAATACAGCTTTCACTTAAACACTTCTAACCTCCTCCATTTTTCCCAAGTACAATAGGGATGAGATTGTTAAAACAAGAGCATGAGAAATTATGGGCTGTAAACAAACTGCATCCCATTGCATAAGATATAAGCAAAAAACCATGGATGCTGGAAATCCGGAACAAAAACAAAAATACCTGGAAAAACTCAGCAGGTCTGACAGCATCTGCGGAGAGGAATACAGTTAACGTTTTGAGTCCGTATGACTCTTCGCCAGAACTAAGGCAAAATAGAAAAGAGGTGAAATATAAGCTGGTTTTGGGGGGGTGGACAGGTAGAGCTGGATAGAGGGCCAGTGGTAGGTGGAAATTGTCATAAGATGTCATAGACAAAAGGACAAAGACCAGCTCTTTGTCCTTTTGTCTATGACATCTTTTGACAATTTCCACCTACCACTGGTCCTCTATCCAGCTCTACCTGTCCCACCCCCCCTTAAACCAGCTTATATTTCACCTCTTTTCTATTTTGCCTTAGTTCTGGTGAAGAGTCATATGGACTTGAAACGTCAACTGTATTCCTCTCCGCAGATGCTGTCAGACCTGCTGAGTTTTTCCAGGTATTTTTGTTTTTGCATCCCATTACATTGTTGCCATTCTCAATATGTCTGGTTTAACTGCATTTTTTTTTGTTTAACCCATGCATTTTAAGAAAAAATTTGGTAATTAAGATTTTAAAGAAAAATAATAAAACTTGTGGAGAGACTATTTGGATAAAATTAACTGGAAATTTTAGCTCAAACATGGGGGTACTCCAGCGTGACTGGAATCTCTGAAATTAGTGGATACCAAATTTCATTTAGCACCTATAAGTGTAACTGGTTTGAAAGTAAGTTGGTCGCTAGCTTTAAATTTCACTTCTACGTGAGTCTTGTGTGGTAAAGAGTGTTGGAAAACAGAAGGTTCACTATGTTATTGCTACTCTGTTTCTAGGCAAATTTGAAGAGAAAGAAGATCGAGTGCCAAAGTTGGAACAGCTCAACAGCCTGGGTTTCATGAGCAGTCTGCACCTCGTGCTGAACAAACGAGACCTGCTGCAGATGGAGCTGCTGCTGCTGGAGACTTTCAACTGGAACCTTTGCATGCCCACAGCGGCACACTTCATCGACTACTACCTCTCTGGCTCTGTCCACGAGAGTGACCTCCACAATGGCTGGCCGCTCACCTCCATTGCCAAAACCAAAGCCTTCATGGAAAAATATGCCCATTATTTTTTAGAAGTTTCACTTCAAGGTATGTTTGTCAAAGAAGAAACTGTGAATGTAACAATCTCTAGGTTCAATTGTGTTTATGCTGGACTGGCATTGTAACTGCCTCTGTGCATGAATGTGTTTCTTCCTGCTCCCCAACATCGTCCCCAAAAGTTGAAGAATAATCTGGAACAGGAAATTATATTTCCCTATTGTGCCATCCTAGTGACAGAAGTTTTTTCCTTATGGTCTTTCCTTCTGCTCTCCTAAGGCATTGACTTAGGGATGTAGTTCCACAAGCATTGGGTAACCTCTGGTATCTCACCCAAGTGGTCACTCATCATGTGCATCAAATGCAGACAGTGTTCTTCATGGAGGGTTGAGAGGAGGAGGAGGATAAACACCATAGGTGAGCCTAACCCTTTTCTCTCTCAGTGCCCCCACTTCTGCACCTTCCACAGGAATAGCAACCAGAAATAGGGACATTAGTCCCCAATTGTAGTTTTCCAGCTGCTACTTTAGCTGACATCACCTGATTCAGCACAAGATCAGAGATCAATCCTCGGGTGAGTAGGAGACTTCTAGGCCATACAGTAATTTGCTCATTAAGTTTTAAGATAAATGAGCCTCCAAGTAATAGCTTCTCCTGTTTTCTCCCCAGTAAAAGTAATGTAGGAAGAAGGTTGCCTGAGTACTTGCATTAAATATTAAAAGGTTGCTGCATTATAATAAGTGCCATCATTCAAGGGAGACCTGAAACTTATGCCCAGGTCTGATTGGTCAAAGGAGTAAAAGATTTCATGGTGCTATTTAAAGAGTAGGAGTATAACAAATTTTTCTTTTTAAACTAGTGACACCAGAAAAACACATTGTGGTCATTCATTTTGCCATTTTAAGATTCAGTAGCAGACACTATACTTTCAAAATAATTAATTGGCTGTAAAACACTTTGAAATATAACTAAGATGTGATGAGGTGCTAGGTAAGTACAAGCTTGTTTATTCGTTCTGTCTTTCCTTTTATTGAATGCTGGAAGTAGAACTTGCTGGTACAGGTGGCAAAATATAATGAATATTTTTATTTGCGTTATGAGTTTGAAGAATTGGATGGTTGTGGTAAGGCTGGAGGAAGTTAGGGATAAAAAGTGGGAGTGAGAATGAAGAAATTTAAAATTAAGGGTAAGAATTTTAAATTGCAGGTGTGGGAATAATGAGAATCAGTGTCGTTCAGCAGAAAATCAGGTGATGGGGAAGACTTGGTACAGAATAGATTACATTCTTTAAGACTGATCTTTTGTGCTGTTGTTCTTGTTGTAGATCACAGCTTTCTGACTTTTCGTCCATCACTGGTAGCAGCTGCCTGTATTACAGCTTCCCGTATTTGTTTACACATCAGTCCGTCCCTGACCGCTCACCTTCACCTGCTGACTGGGTATACGTGGGAGCACCTGACTGCCTGTGTTGAGCTCATGCTGATGTAAGATACATCCAATTTTTTTTCTTATTTGCACAACATGAAAGGAGGAGGGATGTTTAAATCAAGGGACATAGTTTTCTCTCTACAATTGTGATTCATTTGTCCTCCTCAAATTGAGTTCCAGCAATGCTGTAAAACTTTCCTTCATCCTTTTCCAATATTCTTAAAGATGATCTGTAGTGGATTAAGTACAAAATCTATTTAACCATTTTTTTGAAAGATGACGTTCTGGGCATATTGCTGAGTTTGTTATTGTATATTTAAATATTCTGGATTTTGTACATATACTCGATATTCTCATCATACTCTCCAAGTTACTTATGTATTGTTGTGATCTGCAGTTGTCTTTCTTCAGCACAGTCTAAAAAGGACAAAATTTTGTAAAAGGTGCTAGAATAAAAAAGGAGACCTTCATTACGGGCATTTCAGTGAGTAGTTGCTTTGCTCACCTGTCCTGCTGCAATATATAGGGATAAGCAGAATAGTGTCTGACCTTGTTAGACAGTGAACTTCCACAATGGCATTTTCTCATATTAGCTCAAAATGATTCTTTAAGAATATAAAGTTTGGAGCAAGAGAGAGAATGGCTTAGCCCATCAAGACCATTCCATTCAGAGTCCATATGCAATTATGGACTGCACTTACATGCTTGCCTATTGATCCTTCCCCAAACATTTGAGGAACTCAATGAATAACTATCAACCTCAATCTAGCTTTTCGGGAGATATTGGTCCAGCTAAGGTGTTAATTGTCTTTTTGGGAGGCTATTTGTTCATCTTGTTTTTTAAATTAAGGTGGTGATATTTGCTGTCCCCTGATCCAAGCGTTTGCAGGTAATGGGGATTTTATTTACACTTGAAGAACGTTTTAGAAATCTTATAGCATGTTGACCTATTTGAAGGAGTTTTCTTTGTTTATGGTTCTTTAAGTGACACAATTGCACATAAATATGCCAAGAAAGTGAGTTAAAAGAGGTTTTGGTATTTGGGTGGATCAGTATCCTTTTCATCTCCCCACTCAGATTTTTAATTGAAAATTTTATGTTTTTACTATTGCTGTTTTGTTGGAAGCATTTGGATCATCTGAACTTGGTTCCAAATGGCTTTAGGCCTACAGCACAAAACAGCCCAGGGTAAAATTAGTAAGCCAGAAATAAGACTTAAGAGTAAAAGGACTTTTTCATTCAGTTTTCCATCTCATTCCTTCTCCCTGCCTTCTCTTTCTCTTTCTCCCTTTCTCCACCGCCACCCCCCTTCCTTCACTTCCCCCTCTTTCTGTTCCACTGTCCACTTTCCTTTCTACATCCCCACCCCTTCCCTTTTCTCTCTTCAATCCCCCTTCCCCTTCTTATCTATCCTACTGCTTCCCCCTCTCCCACGATGTTCCCTCTCTCCCTCCTCCTTTTCATTTCCCCCTCTTTTCCTTCCCTCCCCATGCCCCTCATTCACCACTTCCCCTCTATCCTTCTGTCTTCTCCCCCTCATTTCCTCCTCTGTTCTCCTGCCTTCCATTTCCCCTTTTCTCTCTCCCTCACTTTTAACTCTTCCCTCTCCCCCGTTTCTTCTACCCCATCTCTTCTACCTCATCCCTTCCTCCCACCGTTTCTCTCTTCTGCCCCCTTCTTTCTCTCCTCCTTCCCTCTAACCTTCCCATCCTTTCTAACTCTAACTCCCACCTCCTTGTCTCTATCTTTCTTCCCCCTTCCATTTTCCCAACCCCTCTGTCCCAACCCTTCCTGCTTTCTACTCTTTCTCTCCTCCTCTCTTCCCCCTCTGTCCTCTTTCTCCCCTTCCCTTTCCATCTCCTCCTGTAGAAATTGATTGCTCGCTTAGAGACTGACTTCTTAAGCATAATTCTTTTTCCTGTTCCCAAATATTTTTCTACATGGAGCTTATTCTTAAACAAAGCAGTTGCTATTAGCCTAGCTCTCTTTTTGATGGTGTTGTCTGGTTAGGAAGAGGACTGAGAATTATACTGATAAATACAGATGGAAATAATTGAAAGCTTCATGGAATCTGATGGTCTCTGAACTGCTGCTTCCATAGCAATACCTTCTAAGGAAGATAGCTGGTCTAGCCTGAGTATTCTGAGTTCAATAGGTTCTGTGTTGTTTGTGCAGAATATTGGAATCCCTCATTAGTTTAATTTTAGGTTTATAAATAATCGGAAGATTAAATGTTATAAATGCTTCAACATTTACAACATAAATGCTACAAATCCTGTTGAACGTCTTGAAATCATGGCCCTTCAGTAGAACTCTGATCAAAGAGAATCGAAAACTGCTGCCCTGGAGCCTCTTTCCACTATTTACTTGTCATTGCTACTTTCATATTTCGTTATTACTGAAATTACATTTGCTCTTTAAATGTTTTTGAAAATGATTGCCTAGTTCAAGGCTCGTGTGATTTGACATGGATTGAGATAATGCTCGCTTGTCTTCTCAATATTGAGAGGTTTTTTGCTTTTGATGGGTATGTGACCAATTAACATGACATAATGGCTGGAATGCCATGAGGTAGAAACATAGAAAATAGGAGCAGGAATAGGTCATTCGGCCCTTTGAGCCTGCTCTGCCATTCAATATGATCATGACTGGCCCTCTATCTCAATGCCGCTCTCCTGCCCCATACTCCTTGATGCCTTTAGAGTCCTTCTTAAATATATTCAGTGACTTGGCCTCCACAGCCTTCTGTGGTAGAGAATTCCATGGGTTCACCACCCTCTTGAGTGTAGAAGTTCATCCTCATCTCAGTCCTAAATGGTCTACCCAGTATCTTGAGACTGTGACCCCTTATTCTAGACCCCTAGCCAGAGGAAATATCATCCATGCTTCCAGTCTGTCCATCCCTGTCAGAATTTTGTTTCAATGAGATCTCCTCTCATTCTTCTTAACTCCGTGAATACAGGCCTAGTTGGCCCAATCTCTCCTCATGACAATCCTGCCATCCCAGGAATCAGTCTGGTGAACCTTCGCTGCACTCCCTCTAGGGCAAGTATATCCCTTCTTGGGTAAGGAGACCAAAACTGCACACATTACTCCAGGTATGGTCTCACCAAGGCCTTGTACAGCTGCAGTAAGACATCCTCGCTCCTGTACTCAAGCCCCCTCTCAATTAAAGCCAATATACAATTTCCTGCCTTAACTGCTTGCTGCACCTGCATGCTTGCTTTCAGTGATTGGTGTACAAGGACACCCAGGTCCCTTTATACATCAACATTTCCCAATCTATCACCATTTAACTAATACTATGCCATTCTGTTTTCCCTACCAAAGTGGATAACCCTTCACACTTATCCACGTTATACTGCACCTGCCATGTATTTGCCCACCCACTCAACCTGTCTAAATCGCCTTGAAACCTCTTAACACCCTCCTCATCGCTCACATTCCCACCAATTTTTGTGTCGTCAGCAAACTTGGAAATATTACATTTGGTTCCCTCATCCAAATCATTGATATATATTGTGAATAGCTGGTATTCACAATACTGTTCCCTGCAGTACCCCACTAGTCACTGCCTGCTTCTCCGAAAAAGGCCCATTTATTCCTACTGTTTCCTGTCTGCTAACCAATTCTCAATCCAGAATTTAAAATGATTAATGTTTTGCTCCTTCTTCCAGTGCTATTGTAAACTGAACTTGCAGCCCCGTATTCCCAATTTAACACCAGAACCAAAAAACAGAGTTAACCCATTAGCACCTTGCATCAGGGACATGAAAATCTTGTTTGTGCAAAGCAATGTGCCAGAAAGAGTCATTTCCAGCTTTTATGTCAACAAATGGAGTAATTTCAAGGAATTGGATTTGCTCCCTTTAGCTATCAAGAAAAGGAATTTAAAAAAAAGAAAAACAAACCCATCTCATCCTTGTTTCCTTCCAGTTTTTCTCCCTGGTTGTTTATGCTAGAATATTGTCTCATAGGTGCCACATGACTTGCATTGGTGTGCCTAAGTGGCCACTCTTCATGTGAGCTTAGATATTGACTGCCAGCATGCTCTATCCCTGCGGATGGCATCAAACTGAGCTCAGTTACACCCTCACTTGATGTTTGCAGGTGCATATTTTCCAGAAAAGGAGCTCCTGCCCCTCACCAACTCCCACCAAAAAGGGCACCGAAACCAATAGTACAATCCCCACTACTACCCCAACTGAGATCTAATTTGAACATATCAAAGTTCCTATGGACTCTTTCCCAAGAGGTTCTTTTTTCCTTTCTTGATTCCAGTTCCGCATTTTAAGTGCACATTTCTTAGATAAAACCCCTTTTTCAGACAAGTTAAAAATTGACTCCAAATAGGTAAATTAAAACCTGTAATTTTTCTACTGTTATTACAATCAAATGTCATTAGCAAAGATCCTGTTTAGTAAGGAGCTACTATGAGATAGTGGAGTAAATAAGAATATCTGTTGCTATATACGCTCTGCTCCTAGTTTTTCCAGTCTCAGGATTCTAGGGGACTAAATTCCTCCCATTATACAGCATAAAACATTCAAGACTTATCCAGTTTGCTTTATTTAGTATGATAAAAGCACCACATGACAGCAGCACATGTTGGATGTCTATGAGGTTGTGTGGGTTGAGTCAATTTAGGGATTATTCTAGATGAGCAGTTAGCGCCAAGATTTGCAAAGCAACTATGGTGAAATCTTTATTATCCAGCATGCGCGGGGGATGGGTGGTGCCGGTTAATCAAAAATGCCAGTTAATGAAGAGTTCCATTTACCAATAGAATACAGTGCCATACTTGTAGCATGAACTAATATGCAAGTACTTGGGAAGTAAAGAACAGCATTCGTTTTGCTTTTAAATCTTCAACAGTGCATTAAGACATAGATTCAAATATAAAATAATACAGTATGCAGGCATGGGCTCCAGATAACTTTGTAATTGGCTCTGGTTGGTAAAGTGACGATTCGTTTTAGGGGAGCATCAGAAATTCCGGTTAGTAGAGAATTCAGGTTGGTAGAGTGCTAGTTAGCACAAAGTTTACTGTGTTTTTATCTGTAAATCCTGACTCTGAGGTATACCTTCCTGATAGCTTGGTTCTGAATTTAGTTGGATGCTCAGCCTTTTCATATATTTATATTAAGTGTTGCCATGGTTCTCCCTGCTTCTCTTCTGAAGATTTTAAGTTCTGAGTCCGGTTCTGCGTTGACAAATTCTGTTCAAATTCAGCCTGTTCCTGGTTCTCACCGTAGCTTTCTTCCGTTCTTTTCATGAGCAATGCCCTGATACTGCAAAGCACTTTTTAAAATTCTTTCATGGGATGTGGGCGTCACTGGCAAGACCAGCATTTGTTCTCCATCCCTAATTGCCCTTGAACTGACCTTGCTAGGTCATTTCAGAGGGCAGTTAAGAGTCAACCACATTGCTGTGGGTCTGGAGCCACATGTAGGCCAGACCAGGTAAGGATGACAGATTTTCTTTCCTAAAGGGCATTAGTGAACCGGATGGGTTTTGCGACAATTGAAGATAGTTTCATGGTCACTATCACTGAGCCTGGCTTTATATTCCAGATTTATTAACTGAACCCAAATTCCACCAGCTGTTGTGGTGGGCTTTGAATCATGTCCCAAATTTGATCCTTGATCTGTTTTTGCTCATTAGTTTGGGCAGCAGTGCAGTTGACACCAGCACCGCTGGACCAGTGAAATGAGAAGTTAGCCAAGATTCCTATCTCTGTTTACTGCCTATTGACTTGAGCCAAGGTATCAATGTGTGCATTTTTCTTGTGGACGAGAATGATTCTCCTAATGTTTTCTATGGCTGAATAGCCTGCATATGCATGTTGTGTAGTCTTGCATGAAGGGTAATTTGGATGATGTACCACAATAAGCTTTACTTTTGGAGAGGAGGGACAACTTGAAGATAGAAGTAAACTGCTGTACATTATATAACACTTGGTTCTGGATTATTCCTGCTTTAATTCTGTGTTTGAAATAATGGAGCTCTTTATTCCAGAATGCATTATTTCTGCAACAAGTTTGGATCTCAGTAATTTTTATAGAAATACAGCCATCTTTGGGTGAAACCCTCACTTAGTTATGCAGGATTAACAAAAGTAATTTTTCTTGTCCCCACATAACGATTAAAAGGAATTATAAAAAGTAGGAAGAGTCCTGAGACTAAAGACTCTGGGTACTCTGGTTAATATACTATGTCTTGACCATACCATAAGACATAGGAGCAGAAATTAGGCCATTCGGCCCATCGAGCCTGCTCCACCATTCAATCATGGCTGATAAGTTTCTTTGAATTGTATAAATGGCCTACCTTTAATAGCAGAAGGTTTAGAATAGAAAACCAAATGTAATGTACAATGTTTCATTCCTTCAACTTTGAAGTCGTCATTCTGATTTTTGACCCCTTCAACCAGCTGTTTGTATTAGAGTTCTGTACATTCATTACAATAAACTAGCAACAAATTATGAAGAGATTTGATATAGACGAGTATTAGAAACTACCTTAAATTAGCAAAGCCTTTGCAGTAATCAAACTATTATAAACTCAAATTATCTTAGCGCTATTGTGCTTGCCTTGGTGGCACATACATTGAAAGTTGGAGGGCCTTATATTGGAAAGTGTCTGATCTGAGGTGTCTTTTGTATTTAGCGCCCATGATAATGATGTCAAAGAAGCCAACAAAACCAAAGGACAACAGTCAAGTCTACAACAGCAAACAACAGTCCAACAGCAACATCAACACCAGTCCTCACCGCAGCTCTTGTTCCAGCAGGGTCAATATCAACACTTCACCCAGAACTCCTCACAGCTTGTACAGTTCCATTCGCCGTTGCAACCTCAGGCTTCAGTTCAGGCCCATAGGAGCCACCTGCAGGGTCGCCGAGCTGCCATTGTCTCAGGAAGTACCGGCAGCAGCTATACACTACAGTCATACCCAGGTTTGCAGGCCAGCCTACAGCCCACAGTAAGGGCTCTGCCTGTTCAGGGACCCATAGCTATGCAGGTTGCCATAACTGCGGAGCCCAGACACTGCATCGCTGTGGCCTATGGTAGCAATTTTTTAAGTGGACATCAAACATATGCAACTGGCTGTTTTGACAGATGACAGTAATTGCAATAATGCTTTTTCATAAAACCATCCTCCCGAACTGGTAAATATCATCTACTTTTCAACGTTGGAAGCTCTCTCTTAGAAGGGACACAATTTGTTACACCGAGTTAACTTTTTATTTTGGATATGCAAAAGAATGCATTTGCCATGCAGCTTTTCTTGTTACAATTTTTCTGGAACTATGCTAATTACATTAGACTGAGAATGCCCCAGTGTTGGTATTCTGTACAAACATTTTTGAGACTAAATAGTCCAATGGGATGTCAGGAAGCCATATGAAAATATTTTAATAGATTTGGAGAAGAAAAGGATACTTTTTTTGAAGATGATTTTTAAGCTGCTGCCTTAATTCACATAAAGGGCTGTTATTACTGTGACATTTTTATATTGTTTACTTGAAAGCTATTGCGGGGGTGGGGGGGGGCACTTTTTTTTTACTTGAAGGCAATGTTGTTAGCCCCACTTGTGTTAATTTAACACATGTTGCCTGCGATGTTCTGGTATTTTACCCAGGGAGTATTGAGAGACATTTGCGAGTGCAATATGGTTTGTGTCTTAGCTGTACCTTCACTTTATACTGTTTACGGCACTGTATCCTGTTTCATTTGTATAACTGGCAAGGCAATGTTGCAGCAATTGACTTCTTACATTAAGACTGCTGCTAATCACAGTAATTGTAACCATCCCAGACAATGATTGCCTGGTGCATTTGTGAATTAATACTTTTTCATTTTGGGTTGAGGCGGGGGCACGTGGTATGAGAGATGCACTCACTGGTTCAATATATATCACTGCTCTCCAGCAAAGGTAACCTACTGAAAATTCTAAGTTTAGAAACAGAGATATTTAGAGGATAGATTAGTAACATAGAACTAATATTTAAACTTTTTTTGGATTCAACACTGGCTGCTTAGAAAGAGAACAAGAGAACTCTGCTTGGTTGTATCGACGGTGAAACCAAGGAGCTGGCACAACCAAACAAGCTAGGTGAGAGTCCCTGTGCACATGTGAGGGTAAATTTCCCAATGATTAAAAGCTCATTAAGGCCTCTTGAGATTTCACAGAAGGGAAACAAAATAATAAATACCTCTTGCTGTTTTTGTTGCTCATAAATACAAGACAATTACCTCAGGATAACTTGGGTTCTCCTTATATCTGGCCTGAGTTTCACCTCCACAGTATTGAAGATGACAACTAACAGTACTGGAGTACTGCAGACATCCACTATTTACATTGTTTTTTTCTGAAGCAGAGGAATCCAAAGAGGCTTTCTTAACTACTTTCCATAAAATGCCTATATTTGGGATCTTCTTTCAGTTCAGACCCAAAATTTAACAAGCTGTAATCTTAAAAGATCTTGTTTCAGTAAATATATGGCATATTTCATTTTCAGTGTAATTATTTTTGTTGAATTTTTAAGTGTTCATATTTAAGCTAAGATTACTGCCTAATTGAAGCAAATTGTTACTTGGCCTCACCCATCCCTAGTGGGGCACTGGTGAGGAGCTTCCTACAAATGACCTGAGGATCTGCAATTTAAGGAAGGAGAATTAGTCTGGACTCTCATCCTTGATCACTATCCCGTAGCACACTGCAGGGATTGTTCATGCATGGACAGAATTGAACTTGGCTGTAATCATCTCCCCAATTGAATTTCCCACTAACACTAACTGTCCAGGTTCACACATGAATAATATCCACTTGGGCAAAGTACCGGGGGGTTAATATTTCCTGTAATGGAGAGCGACAAAAAAGATAAAGCAAGTCCTTTCTTAATTTGCATGTAAAGAAATTTAGCTGTAATTCTGAACCTATATCTAAAGGCTGTAGTTTTCTTTTAGATTTTGTAAAAAAAAACATTTCAGGAAGGGAGAATTGTTTAAGACTTTTCATCATTTTAGATTTTTCAGTTTTTAATGTAGTGGAAGTTTTGGACTCATGAGGCGAGTGACTTAGTGCAATGTGTTAGTTAGACCTCTAAATAATCAATTTTTTCTTTCTTTGTGTCATGTCATGTTCTAATGAACTGTGGCCTTTGTCTATTGCAGCAGGAATGGCTTCCACGTATGTTCCATAGGCTTTGTCAGAGGCCATTTGGAAGTGAATGCAAACAGGTGAACATAGCAAATAGTTTAATGACTTGGAGTTTAGTTAAAAAAACCACTGTAGTTTATGTAAATGCTTCAGCGTCAATTAGTGCTGGAAAGTCCCACTCCCAGGAAGTCACTCCAGTATGGAATATGAACAATACTGTTGCCAAGATGAAACAGCTTTGCATTTACCCTTGGGTTGCACAGATTAGTCAATTTTAGATCAGTCATCAAATCAAAAATGTACAGCAGTTGATTGAACTGCTGTCTGCGTGCAGCTGGTACAGTGCACTCCACATGATTTGGGGTAGCAAGAGAGCAAGCTCTGATTTTTGTTTCAGTTCAATGGCTGACAGTGCCATTAGAAGCAGCTGGTACTCATTCAGCATGCTGTTGTGTTATGACATCATTGCACTTGACATCAGATGTGTGCTGAACCAGCAGTTTGTACTTTTATAAAATAAATATAGAGATAGTTTTAACTTGTCCAAAAATCCAACTCTTGATAAATTATTTATTTTTTAAGAAGAAGCTTATTAAATGTAACACATTGAGATGAATTCCCCTGCAGAACTTTTTTAACCTCTGATCAAATTCTAACCTCAATCTGCCTGAAGTTCTTGGCCTGTGTTTATTTTTAAAAAGTTGTTTAATATAACTAAACAATCTCGTTACAAGACAGGTTAATTGAGGAATGACTACCCTAGAGACATTTCACACTGTGTCAGACAGTGTGTTTAAAAGTGCCTTCTGCATCTCAATCTTGACATTTTTAATACTTTGTACGTATAAATTGCCGTGCAGGGTAGCATCAAAGGTTTACTTTTACAAATTTAAGAAATGGATGCATAATTACTTTTAAGGCTTATAGCCATTTTCGACTTGCATCTTATGATGAGACATGAATTGGTTTTCTTAAAAGTACATGGAATGGAATGTGATGGCAGAGTCAATAAAAGTCATTGTGTGGCTTGTGCTTTAGGAGGTTGGAAATCTTCTGCATAAGATTTACCAGACTGGTTGACTGAGATGCTGTCTTTTAAATGCAGACATTGTTTAAGATTTTGAAATGACTGAGCACACAATTGAGGATGTACTATGTGTGGTGTTGTGCATCCTATCAATTAGATACTGCAACCAGTAACTACTTTAAAGAATAGAAGTAGGGTAATACACATTGTATTAGACGAGACAGGATAATGTAAGATGCATTCTAGTGAATATGTGAAGGAATTGTGAAGCAAGTTGCAAATGTGACAATACTGTCAAACCATGAGAAACCAAGTGGAGTAACTAGCGACCAAAAATATATTGTAGTTCCGACCTGCTATACAAAGTTAGCTCATTTTATTCCTGTCCAGAGATGTTCTGTTTTAAAGGGTCCTCTTTAATGGCACAATATGCCAAATATCCATGTATTCTCAAGAACTGTAAGACAAGAGTCAAATACCTGCTGAATGATACACTAATATTTGCTAGTAATGTTATTTAAATAAATCTTAGACCTGGCTAATTGAAGTTTAAGCAAATATGACTGTAAAATCCTGTGTACTTTTTTAAAATAAATGCCAGTCTATTAATTCCTGCCTTCATTTCATTATTTACACTCAAATCTGCCTCCATAGTGTAAGGAAATTCCTGGGAACACCCAGTTTTGAAACCTTAATAATGATTCACTCTGTTATTTCCTAGCTTTGTTCTCTTCTTCAGATCAGTATTGACCTCTTACACACAGCCGCAAAGTTGAACTTGACTGAGTAAGGATAAGTGTAGACTGAGCGCTAGGCTCCCTCAATAGCATCATCCAAAATCGCATATAAATTATACCACCTAGAAGGACAGGGCAGCAGATGGATGGAACCACCACCTGTAAGGTCCCCTCCAAGTCATTCGCTGACTTGGAGCTATATCGTCTTTCCTTCACACTGACTATGAAAATCATGGCACTCCCTGCTGAACAGCACTGTGGATATACCCATACCACATGGACTGCAGTGCTTCAAGAAAAGGGTGAGCCATCACCCTCTCTAGGGCAATTAATGCTGGCTTTGCCAGTAATGCCCACATCCCAAGAATCAATTTTTAAAAACTTGAATTTCTCTGATGGCAGGAAGGGCCAGGTAAGCCGCTACTTCAGTAGACATTGCTTAAGTGAGAGAAGGCTGAAGTCCAAAGCCAAAGCAAACAATGACAACAAGCAACTAAATAATTCTGCAGTAGAAGGTTAAGCTATTGAGAGTCTTAAGCTTATAGGAAACTGCTGGCTCAGGGTCCTGAAAGCTACAAGAGAAGAAATAACAGCCACCAGCTTTGCAGGTTACAAGTGAGCCTTATTTTTAGCTATTCTTTAGTTACCAGAATAGAAAGACAATGGCTTTGATTCACTGGGTATCTTGACCTTAAATAAGAAAAATACCCATTTGGTCCTTTGCTAATGTTCATGTTGCCGGCTTGGTCAAGATGTTTTAAAATAAAAACTTCTCATTTATCTCTGTGGTTTGTGATGTTCATTGGCTTAATGGCATCACTTTAAGTAAGGTAAGTCCCAGCAACAATCACTGTCTTTGAGAATCCTGCCTCAAGCTGGGTTATAGCAAGATCCCAGGAGAAGCTTCAAATGGGTTGCTGAATCGCTATTTGTATTCAAATCTAGTTAGCCAGTATTTAATAAATCTAGCCTATGTTAAACTTGTAACAAACCTTGGATCATGAAAGCCTGAACAAGTCGGGGCTCTCTGGAAAAGAGGCCTTTAAGTTTATTAAAGGGTTTGATAGGGTAGATATAGGGAAAGTATTTCCATTTGTGTGGAGTCCAAAGCTAAATTACATCGGATATACTGCACAGAAACAGGCCAATAGGCCCAACCAGTCCAAGTCGGTGTTTATGCTCCACTCGAGCCTCCTCCCATCTTACCTCATCTAAATCTTTCATTGTACCTCTTATTCCCTGCTCCCTCATATGCTTGCCTAGCTTCCCCTTAAATGCATCTATACGATTCACTTCAGCCACCCCCTGTGGGAGGTTTGACATTCTCACCATTCTTTGGATAAAGCAATTTCTTAATTCCCTATCGGATTTCTTGGTGACTCTTTAATATTTATGGCCTCTAATTATCCTCTTTCCCACAAGAGAAAATATTTTCTTTGTATCTGCTCTATTAATAGCTGTCAAGCCTCATTAGGTTACCCCTCAAACTTTTTCAAGAGAAAAGAGACCCAGCCTGTCAATCCTTACCTGATTGGGAAGCCCATGCTTCCTTGTAATCATCCTTGAAAACCTTCTCTGCACCCTCTCCAGTATGTCTATATCCTTTTCATAATATAGCAGCCACAACTGCACGCAGTACCCTTAAGTGTGGTCTAATCAAGGTTTGATGTAGGTTTAGTATAACTTACATACTTTTCAACTCTATCCCTCTAGAAATGAAGCCTGGTCCTTGGTTTGTTTTTTAATGGCCTTGCTGACCTGTGGTGCAACTTTTAATGAACAGCGTATTTATACTCTGAGATCCCTTTGTTCATCTACCCCTCCTAGACTTCACCTTCTAAGTATTCTTCCTACAAAATGTACTACCTCACATTTATGTATTGAACTTCATTTACCAATTTTTTGGCCATTTTGTAAGTTTATTAATTACCTGTAATTTGTTGCAGTCCTCGGTAGTGACTGTCCTCCCCAATTTGGTGTTATCCACAAATTTAGAAATTGCATTTTTCATTCCAAAGTCTAAATTGTTATTGTAATTTGTGAACAGCAGTGGCCCCAGTACTGATAATTGTGGAACAGCACTTCCTACCTTCTGCCACTCTGGCAATTACTGTTTACTCCCACTCTCTGCTTTCTGCCTTGAAGCCAGCCAGCAATCCATTCTGCCACGTGTCCCTGACTCCACACACTTTGACCTTATTCATTAGTCTATTATGGGACACCTTATCACAGGCCTTTTGAAAATCCAGGAAAATTGCATATTTTGCTTTACCATTGTCCACTCTTTCACTTGCTCAAAAAAAATCAATAAGATTGGTCAAGCAAGATTTTCTCTTGAAGTTCATCAAACTGTCCATTTTTTGTCTCTAGAAGTTCTTCTCTCCTTTAGTAGGGATTACATTTTTTTTCTACTGCTGATGTTTGGCTCCCTTCTTAAATATAGGCATTACATTAGCCAACAACCAGTATTCTGGCACTGCACCTCTTTCTAACAAATTATTAAATATGTGTAGTAATGCCTTCCCTAGATTCTTTTAAAATACATGGATGCAATCTATCCAGACCCAGGGGCTTTATCCCCTGAGTTTAATTAATTTAGTCAATGAATCTTTTAACCTCAACCCTTCAAAATCGGCTTTTTTCTGATATTTTAATCAGGTTTTCTTCATGCCTATGTGCTAGAACTAGAGTTCATAAATATAGTATTATTAAGGAATCTAATAGAGAATTCGGGAGAAATTTCTTTAACCAAAGAGTGGTGAGAATGTGGAAATCGCTACTACAAGGTGTAGTTAAAGCTAAGTGTGTATAGATGCTTTTAAGTGGAAGCTAGATAAGCATGCAGGGGAATAAAATAATGGATCAGGTTAGATGAAGAGGGGTGTGAGTGACCTCAGGTCGAGCATAAACACCATTTGGGCCAAATACCTGTTTCTGTGCTGTAGACTCAGTTTAATTCTTTATTCCAAAATTTAATTTGAACAAAGTAATAATAGTTAGACTGATAATTGCCTTTTAAATTTTTATTCATTCATCCAGGGGATGTGGGCTTCCCTGGCTAGGCCAGCATTTATTGCCATCCCTAGTAGCCCTTGAGAAGGTGATGGTGAGCTGCCTTGAACCTCTACAGCCCATGTGGTGCAGGTACACCCACAGTGCTGTTAGGAAGGGAGTTCCAGGATTTTAACCCAGTGACAGTGAAGGAACGGTGATATATTTCCAAGCCAGGGTGGTGAGTGACTTGGAGGGGAACCTCCAGGTGGTGGTGTTCTCACCTATCTGCTGCCCTTGCCCTTCTAGATGGTAGTGGTTGTGGGTTTGGAAGATGCTGTCAAAGGAGCCTTGGTAAATTCCTGCAATGCATCTTGTAGATGGTACACACTGCTGCCACTGTGTCGGTGGTGGAAGAAGTGAATGTTTCTGGATGTGGCGCCAATCAAGCAGACTGCTTTGCTCTGGACAGTGTCAAGCTTCTTGAGTGTTGTGGGAGCTGCACTCATCCAGGCAAATGGGGAGTATTCCTGACTTCTGATCTGTGCTTTGTAGATAGTGGACAGGCATTGGAGAGTCAGGAGGTGAGTTACTCATCACATGATTCCTAGCCTCTGACCTGCTTTTGTAGCCACAGTATTCATATGGCTAGTCCAGTTCAGTTTCTGGTCAATGGTAATGTCCAGGATGTTGATAGTGGGGGATTCAGTGATGGTAATGCCATTGAACATCAAGGGGCGATGGTTGGATTCTCTCTTGGAGATGGTCATTGCCTGGCACTTGTGCAGCCATAAATGTTACTTGCCACTTGTCAGCCCAAGCCTGGATATTGTCCAGGTCTTGCTGCATTTGGACATGGACTGCTCCAGTATCTGAAGAGTCATGAATGGTGCTGAACATTGTGCAGTCATCGGCAAACTTCTGACCTTATGATGAAAGGAAGGCCATTGATGAAGCAGCTGAAGATGGTTAGACCGAGGACATTACCCTGAGGGACTCCTGCAGTAATGTTCTGGAGCTGAGATGACTAACCTCCAACAACCATAACCATCTCCCTTTGTGCTAGGTATGACTCCAACCAGTGGAGAGTTTTTCCCCCTGATTCCCATTGACTCCAGTTTTGCTAGGGCTTCTTGATGCCACACTCGGTCAAATGCTGCCATGCTGTCAAGGGCAGTCACTCTCACCTCACCTTGGGAGTTCAGCTCTTTTGTCCATGTTTGAACCAAGGCTGTAATGAGGTCAGGAGCCGAGTGGCCCTGGTGGAACCCAAACTGGGCATCTGAGCAGGTCATTGCTAAGCAAGGATTGCTTGACAGCACTGTTGATGACACCTTCCATTACTTTACTGATGATTGAGAATAGACTGATGGGGCGGTAATTGGCAGGGTTGGATTTGACCTTTTTTCTGTGCAGGACATACCTGGGCAATTTTCCACATAGCTGGGTAGATGCTAGTGTTGTAGCTGTACTGGAACAGCTTGGCTAGGCGTGCAGCAAGTTCTGGAGCACAAGTCCTCAATACTATTGCTGGAATGTTGTCAGGACCCATAGATTTTGCAGTATCCAGTGCCACCAACCATTTCTTGATATCATGCGGAGTGAATTGAATTGGCTGAAGATTGGCATTTGTGATGCTGGAGGAGGCTGAGATAGATCATCCACTCGGCACTTCTGGCTGAAGATTGTAACAAATATCTTTTACACTGATATACTGGGCTCCTCCATCATTGAGGATGGGGATATTTGTGGAGCCGCCTCCTCCAGTGAGTTTACTTGCCCACCACCATTCACGACTGGATGTGGCAGGACTTTAGAGCTTAGATCTGATCATTAGTTGTGGGATCGCTTAGCCCTGACTATCACTTATACTGTTTGGCACACAAGTAGTCCTGGGTTATAGCTTCACCTCATTTTTAGGTATGCCTGGTGTTGCTCCTGGCAAGCCCTCCTGCACTCTTCATTGAACCAGAGTTGAACCCCTGGCCTGATGGTAATGATAGAGTGGGAGATATGCTAGGCCATGAAGTTACAGATTGTGTTTGAGTACAATTCTGTTGCTGCTGATGGCCCACAGAGTCTCATGGATGCCCAGTCTTGAGTTGTTAGATCTGTTCGAAATCTATCCCATTTAGCACGGTCATAGGGTACCCTCAATGTGAAGGTGGGACTTCACCTCCACAAGGACTGTGCATTGGTCACTCCTGCCGATACTGTCATGGACAGATGCATCTGCGGCTGGCAGGTTGGTGAGGATGAGGTCAAGTATGTTTTCCCTCTTGTTGGTTCCCTCACCACCTGCCGCAAACCCATTCTAGCAGTTATGCCCTTTAGGACTCGGCCAACTCGATCAGTAGTGGTGCTACCGAGCCACATTGAAGTCCCCCACCCGGAGTACATTCTGCACCCTTGCTACCCTCAGTGCTTCCTCCAAGTGGTGTTCAACACGGAGGAGCACTGATTCATCAGCTGACGGAGGGTGGTAAGTGGTAATCAGTAGGAGGTTTCCATGCCCACGTTTGACCTGATGTCATGAGACTTCATGGGGTCCGGCCTTGATGTTGAGGACTCCCAGGGCAACTCTCCCCAGCCACTGTGCCGCCAACTCTGCTGGGTCTGTCCTGCCGGTGGGACAGGAGATACCCATGGATGGTGATGGTGGTGCCTGGAACATTATCTATAAGGTATGGTTCCGTGAGGATGACTATGTCAGGGCTGTTGCTTGACTAGTCTGTGAGACAGCTCTCCCAATTTTGGCACTAGCCCCCAGATGTTATTAAAGAGGACTTTGCCGGGTCGACAGAGCTGTGATTGCCATTGCCATTGTCGTTTCTGGTGCCTAGGTCAATGCAGGGTGGTCTGTCCAGTTTCATTCTTTTTTTTGTGATGGTTTGTTACAACTGAGTCAACTGAAGTCAACCACACATTGTCTGGAGTCACGTAGTGAACCAGATGAGTTTTTTTTAAGCAGCAATCGACAATTAGACTTTTAATTCCAGATGTTTTTTTGAATTCAAAATCCACCATCTGCCTTGGCAGGATTCGAACCCAGGTCCCCAGAGCGTTACCCTGGGTTTCTGGATCCAGCAACAATACCACTTCATCATCACCTCCCCATCACCTCCCCATCACCAAAAGCTGAAAACAATCGATAAATAGGGGATATTGCTTCTGATTTCTCAATTTTATCTTTTTACCTTCCCCACCACCACCCCCCACCCGTATGAAGAAGGTAGCTTGGTTAGGGATGCAGTTCTATAAGCACTAACTTACCCTTCTGTATCACCACCTGTGTGTGTGAACTCAGTCAGTGACTACTTGCAGTACTAGATGTGGTAATCACAAACGGTCACACCCAGTCTTGTTCTCGACCAAGGTCATACTTATGCACTGCTTATTGGGGTTCGAGGGAGCGGGAATCCTGACTTGCTATTTTTACGCTCTCAAGGATCACTGAGGTTAATTAGCGAGTCCATTTTGACTTGGGTGAAATCAATTAATTGAGCACTGGACAGGAGCTGAGTTTCCCTGTCTGTTCGACTTGATGCTCCACCCCATGATACATTTACCTGTTGATTCACTGACATGGGGGTCACAGACTTTATTTATGAAATGGAATTGACAAGAGTTTGTTATTCTAATGTAGCATCATTCAATTCGTGACCTTTGTGCCAGTGAGTACTATCTTAGTGTTCTGCTTGCCGCTTTTCTTCTGCAGTGTAACTATTTGAAAAATTGGAAAAATGCTCCCTTCCTACCTCTCATTAGCTCTTACTGGACAATCATACAAATACAACAGATGGTAACATTACAATGTAGAAACAGAGATTTATGGCACAGGAGGAGGCCATTTGTCCTATCACCTCTCTGCTGGCCGAAAGAAAGAGCTGTTCTGCCTTCCAGCTCTTAGCCTGTAATCTTCTAGGTTACAGCACCTCAATTGCATATCCAATTGTTTTTTTAAGATGCGATGAAGGTTTTTGTTTCAACCACCTTTTCAGGCAGTGAGTTCCAGACCCCCAGCACTCTGGAGGAGATGCCAAGGCAAGAGCCTGGTGCCTTTTGGAGGGCTAGAAAGCCAGTGTTGTGTTGTGTTGATCCATTGTATAATGTGAATGGGATAGAATGTCTTTAATTTTCTCATTCCTGAACTTCTAAAGTACTTGACCCAAAAATGACTTCCTGTATTAATTGAATCGCTTTTGCCTATTGTGTCCCACACAGACTGTACAACACAACAAAGGCACAGTAAAAAAAAAAGGGGTGCAAGAACAAACCTGTTAGTTGGGGCTCAGTTGTGAGTAACTGTTATAGATTAAATTTGATTCTTTTTGTGTTTGTGAGTTATATGTTACTCTCCTAAAACACAACATAGGGATATTAATGAAAATGCAACACTGCGAGCACTGGCTTTCTAGTCCTCTATGCAGAACTTCCTATTTCCTAGTTTGTGTATCAGATGGCGATTACTACATGGAACAGGTGAGGGATTGTTATGCACAGCTTTGTAGGATGTACAAAAAGCTTGTGTTGGCCCAGACTAATGGTTGCCAATTTGAGGATGGGCAAACTGTTAAAGAATCCATCAAAAAGGAACAACCGCTTTAGGGCAATGCTGTGTCGGGATATTTGTTTCACAGGATGCAAAACAGGAAAGGGAAGCTGATCAAGGTGGTTTGGCTTGTCCAGAGTGCTGTAGGTGCAGCTTGGGTGGGTGAGTGGCTAGGAGCTGAGCAAGTGTTATGCAATATATTGGCATCTTTCAATGTTTAGCGTATGGAATTTAGAGGCTAGGTTCAAAGATTATAGGTCAAAGTGGGAAGAACTATTTACAACTCCATACATACTGATGATTCTTACTGATTTTCTGGACAAATATCCTTTTGCCCTATTATTATTTATTTCTATTTATTTATCTTTTTTTTATCAATGCTACCTAACTTCTTTTCTAAATGTCAGTACTCTGGAATATATAGTTCCCAACCTTGCTTACTCTGCAATCATGTCTCAGTAATGACTACTCTATCAAAATCATTTATCTCTCTTTATGCTATTAATTATTTATCTTGTTACAAATGTCAGGTATAGTGCCTTTAATTTTAACTTTTTGTTATTTTTCCCTGCTGTACAATTATCAAACAATTGTCCCTTCCTGACACAACCTGTTTGATTTTATCCAAATTGCTCAATGACTTTTCAGACTTATAAATTTACCCTTACCTGAACTCTCTTCCTCTTTTCTAGTTTAAAGTCCTACCTACTATCCAGTTATTCGATTTGCCAAGTCACTGCCTAGTTTAAGTGGAGCCCTTCCCAATGGAACAATTTTCTTTCTTCAGTACTGCTGCCAATGCCCCAATAATTGAATTGAAAGACAGCACCATCTTTTTTGGTCACATTTGTTCCAACCAGATGTTTGGGTGCATTCACCTGATGCCTTCAATTATGCCATATGTGAGGAACCTGGTTTTGGAAAAATTGAAGGACATTGAATTTTGGACATTCTTCCTCCTGAGTTATTTTTAAAAGGGTGTGCCTTAGAAGCAGGCTGCTAGCAAAAGTCTCTCTTTCCCTCCTTCTGCCTCACCTTTGTGTTAAACCTTCCTCAGAAATGTCTCATCGGGATAGCTCATCTTTTTTTTGAAAGTCGACTAAGTTGTGATAAATAAGAGTCATCAAGGACAGTTTCGCCAAAAAGCCCATCTGAAAGAATTTCCAGATTTATTGTGACCATCAACAGCATCGAGATCTCTTGGAATTTTATCTTTTTAAAAAAAACATTCCCATCCTCCAGCCTCTCCAGGGGACTGTTTGTTTTGTCCTGTTTTGTGTACGTGTGAGAGTGTATGGGGGTTCGAATATCTGTTTTTTTTAAAAAGGGGATAAATCACTACACTTCTAAACTACAACTTCTGTGTTAACCAGTTTATTAACTTGTTTTTAGAAAGTAGTTTGTTTTATAATAAATCAAATTGTTTTGTGTTTACTGAAAGATGCCTGGTTAGAGTTTTTTTTATGCTGGGAATAACAGTATCAAAAGGTAAACAATTGGCCAGTTTTTGAGGGTAAATTTAACATTTAAACTATTGTAATGACCTGTAGAGAAGTGGGGCTAGAATTAGCTGTGCATTCCTTGCATCACATAGGAGCTCCTCCCAATCCCATACCTCATTTCTACAAGCTCATCGACAACTATCTCCAAACGATGTGGCAATAGTGCACTCCAAGGCCTGGATGGCAATTGCTTAAACTTCCATTGTGGTCATGCTATAGCAAGGACTGCACTGTAGATGTCTCTGGAATTTCCACTCTAGCCTGGGATGTCTGTGGGTTCTGCAACTGGCCTTCAATGTTATCAGAAGTAAAGAAAAATACTATGAAAGAAAATTAAATTGTGCAGCAGCCAGATATAAGCATAGTTTTAAAATAAATTTTCTGTTGTTTTTCTCCTCTTTGCTTCCACCACCGAGGTAAGTACTCTGTTGTAGCAATGTTTTCCACTCTAAAATTCCTGCAATATGAATAAATCCAGGGTCACCGACAGACCAGAGAGACTCTGCTCAAAGTTACAGTATAAAGAGAAATTAGAAAGTATTAATTAACAAGCTTGTCAGACTGCCTTCACATTGCTCCATGTGCACACCCAGGCCTTCAATATCACCAACTTGTTAAAAGTTTATTAAGATATAACGTTTTCCAGATCTCCAAATACAACATAAACATACAGTTTGAAGCATGCAGTGAGGTGGAGATGACTCCCTTGACATCAAGGCAGCACTTGATCGAGTATAACATCAAGGAGTCCTATTAAAATTGAAATCAATGGGGAAAACACCCCAGTGACTGGGCTCGTACTTAACACAAAGGAAAATGTTTGTCGTTGCTGGAGTCCAATCATCTCAGTCTCTGGATATCACTGCAGGAGTTCCTCAGGGCAGTATCCTAGGCCCAGTCATCTTCAGCTGTTTCATCATTGACCTTCCTTCTATCATAATGTCAAAAGTGGGGATGTCCATTGCTGATTGCACAATGTTCAGTCCCATTTACAACTCATTTACAATGAGGAAGTTAATGATCATGTGTGGTAAGACCTGGAAACAGCTTGGGCTGATGAATGGCAAGTAACATTTGTTTGATACAAATACCAGGCAAAGACCATCTCCAACAAGAGAAATTAAATGGCATTACAGACGTCAAATCCCTCACTATCAACATCCTGGGGGTCACCATTGACCAGAAACTTAACTGGACTAGCCACATAAATATTGTGGCTACAAGAACAGGTCGGAGACTGGGTATTCTGTGACAAGTAACTCACCTCCTGACTCCCCAGTGCATTTTCAGCATCTACAAGATGCAATTTAGGAGTGTGATGCAACACTCCCCACTTGCCTGATGAGTGCAGCTCCAATAACACTCAAGAAGCTCAACACCATCCAGAACAAAGCAATCTGCTGTATAGGTACCCCATCCACTGCCCTATACATTCACCACCACAGTGGCTGCTGTTTGTACCATCTACAAATACACTGCAGCAACTCACCAATGCTTTGTCGACAGCATTGCCAAAGCCAGAACTCTACCACCTAGGGGTATAATAACAGTAAGCCCATGAGAATGCCACCACTTCCATGTTGCCCACCACCTTGACTTTGAAATGTATCACCATTCCTTCATCATTGTTGGGTCAAAATCCTGGAACTCCCTCCCTAACAACACTGGGAGTACCTTCACCATTCAAACTGCAATGGATCAAGAAGGTGGCTCACCACCAGCTCCTTCAGGGCAATTATGAATGGGCAATAAATGCTGACCTTGCCAGTGACACCCACATCCCATGAAGGGATAAAAAAAATTGTCAAACTGATAAAATCTGAGGAATGTGAAATGTTTCTCGCTGACTTCCCTAAATCTAAAATAGGGCTGTCTCAACAGATACTGATGTAATACAAAGCCAACACTCCTTTCTCTTCTGTTAAAGGTGTAAAAGAGATTGTCAATGCATTAAATTAGGGGGATGGGGGTGGGGAGGAACGGGGAACGTCCCAATGTCATTGTACTGTTGCACAATATTATAGTCGGCTGGCGCACACAGACCTTGGAATGTGCCAGACAATTAAAGGGTAAGTAGGGCAATTAAAAAGGCAATTCACCGGGATTTTATGTGGCCCATGCAATTTTACGCTCAGCGCATGGGCCACTCGGCCAAGTGGCAATCACGTTTTTAATTAAAACTCGGTCTAGGGCGGATAAAAGACAACCTGGATCTTGGCAAGTTGAATAGGTAGGATTTAGCTGTGAGGTGGTTTTCAGAGAGTTCATTGTTCTGTGGTCTGGAGAACTCTTGTCAGAGGCTTTCTGCCGAGAGCCCCCTTCAGTGCACCATCCTGTGCAATTTGTACTTCAGCAAATGGGGATTGTCTACTCTGCTGGAGGGACCTCCTCAGAAGTGGGAGAGGAGGACAGGTGCCTGCAGGCAGCGTCCCAGAGAGCAACCTGTGGAAAGAGAAGCGTAGCCAGAGAGGGTGCAGGGCCAGCAGGAAGTGCAAGGCAGAGGGGTCGCAGAAGATGCCATTATCCTGTAACCAGAGATTACAGGCACCACTCTTGCTACCTGGACATGTCTGAAGTCCAGTGCCAAAGGAGGCTCCACCTCTCCAGGGGCACTGTGACCTCCCTTTGCCAGAGGATTGGCCTAGAGATCGCCTCAAACTGTGTAGGTGGCCAGTGGCTCTTACGGTTACAAGAGCCCTGAATTTTTTCACAGGTTCTTTCCAGGGCTCAGTGGGAGATCGATCTGGTGTTTTCCAATCTGCTGCCCACAGATGTGTCGAGCTGGTCACTGACCCTCTGTTCAGATAGGTCAGTAACTTCATTAATTTCTGCACAGATGAAGCCAGCCAGGTTGAGCGAGCCAGAGGCTTCGCTGCAATTGCTGGATTTCTCCACATCCAAGGAGCCATAGATTGCATGCATTTGGCCATAAAAATGCCAGCAGGTGAGCCAGGTGCCTTCGTTAACAGAAAGGGGTTCCACCCCCTGAACATTCAGCTTGTTTGTGACCACAAGACTTCGATATTGAAGGTCTGCACCAGGTATCCTGACAACTGCCATGATGTGTACATCCTGCGGCATTCCAAGGTGCCAAGGCTATTTGTTGCTTCAACTCGCTTGGATGGTTGGCTCCTGGGACACAAAGGTTATCCCCTGAAAAGGTGGCTCAGGATGCCACTCAGACACCCAAGGACAGGAGCGGAGGAGAGGTACAACTAAAGTCATGCCTCGACATGGGCAGAATTTGAGGAGACCATTGGGCTACTCCAAATGAGGTTCCGCCCCCTGGACCGATCAAGGGGAGCACTTCAGTATCCTCCAGAGCACACCTCACTTATTGTCGTTGTCTGCTGTGCTCTGCACAATCTGGCTTTGTCAAGGGGGTGCCAATTGAAGGGCGAAGACAGCAATCCTGTTCCACTTGCCACAGAGGACGACTCAAGTGCTAGATCTGAGGAGGAACTGGAGGAGCCCCCAGGGTGATGAGGCAAGGAGGCCTTGATTCTGAGGACTTTCAGCTAGGCACCCAATGCAAGGAGTCAAAGCGATGGCAAGGATAACACCACCGTAATTATCTTACCTGATGAGAGAATCCTGTCACCTTTAGGTCAAGGTCCGAGCTCTGAAATAAAGTTTCCATCCCTCCCTCTGTGTCACACATGGCTCCCAGGCCTTTTCCCTTTCCAAAGCATGAAGCACACTAACATCATTGGATCTGATGAGCCATTTTTATAATGAAGCCACATGTACAAATGAACTGATGCACATGTGCCAAGGAAACATAAATCACACGTGACAACCTCTTTTGTGATCATGGTGACTTAAACTTCCATTTGCGAGTGCTACATCTTGCTGCACCCCCCCACCCACCACCACCCCAACCTTGCTGGCAGCTGGTTTGGAGGCAGCCTGCTGACTCTGATGCCCTGTCGGCCTTGATGACCTTGGTGGCTGTCCTTTGGCTGGCGGAGCCTGTGTGGGAGAGTCCAGTGCCATGGCTGGGCACTCCTCAGTCTTCGCAGCTTCATCAGATGCGACGGCAACTGGCAGAGGGCGAGAGGAGCTTTTGCCATCATCCACATTGCCCTAAGAGGAGATTGCAGATATGAGCTGCAGCTCGTCCGCCAACATGAGGTTGGTTTGAACCTCCCTGCTCACCATCGATGAGATAGCAGATAGCAGAGTTACTAGGTGCCTCATCCATATATCACATTGGCAGTGACCTGCTGAGGTCAATGCCAGAGTGTGGGCTCGCAGGCCTGAACACAACGCTTGAAAACTCTTTGATTTCCTAGAGCTGCCTCTCCACGAGAGTCATCACTCTCTCTATGGAGCATGCTATGTGGTCAGAACTTTGGATCAATGCAGTGCTTACACTCCGCATGGACTCCTCCAATACAGAGACCATGGTACACAGACCCTCAGGGATTTCTGCTACATTTTCCTGCATTCACAGCTGGCCATGCAGCATCTGCTGCCTGATGAGCAACTCCAGAGGCTCATCATCTGCCTCAGACTCAGCTTGGTCCTGGTCTCCAGCAATCCTACAACTGCCGGGGCCCTGTGGACTCTGCCTCCATCAGCTCCTCATGCGAGTGCTTTGTGCTTTCACCACTGTGCACTCCCATCCGATCCAATGTGCGATTGCCCACCGACGAGCCTGTGTCTTCACTGGTGCTTGGTACAGAGAGAGGATGTGACACGGGTGCTTCGGTGAGCGGCTCCTCGGGGGTCAAGGGGGGAGTCCTTGGGACCTGCCTGGCATTGTGAGGATGGTGCATCTGAGGGACAAAGAGAAAATGTCAGTAGCAAACATCATTACCAAGTCACAGTGCAAGCAGTCTGGTTGCTTCTCACAATGGACAACTGCCTCACAGAGGCATTGTGAATGGACGAGCAACAGGAATTATTGGCTTAAACACCTTATTCCAAATGCCACTGCCCTACATCTCTTATACACTCCCCCAGTCTTTTCCCTGTCCGCTGGACTCTTACCTGACTCTCTGCGTCCTGTGGACCTGGTTTCATGCTTGCAGGCCAACTCCAGAGCTTCCTCCTCTGCCTGCAGCAAAATCAGGAGATTGGGCACACCTTCACTCATTTGTCCTCGCTTCTGAGCATTGTGACTCCTCTTCTCCTGTAAGGACGAAAGTATTTTCATGAG
Organism: Cetorhinus maximus; assembly: GCF_964194155.1. NCBI lineage: Eukaryota > Metazoa > Chordata > Chondrichthyes > Lamniformes > Cetorhinidae > Cetorhinus > Cetorhinus maximus. Next base: position 71,519,096 of record NC_135888.1, read on the forward strand.
TTCCCTCTCTACATGCCAGACCATACCAGCCCCTACACCCTACCCCGGCCAACCCCCAACAAGAGACACAGATGCTGGTGCCTATCACATTGGCACATCTCACCCTTGCATACATCCAAGTAAACTGGGCATATTTTTCAGTCACTCAAGGCACAGGGGTATGTGCCATTTGGCACTCTACATTTCATACCTGTGAGCGCCAACAAGTCCTGCCACTCACTAAGACATCTATACACAGTTCCAAACGTTCTCAGCACTCACTCTGGCAGAGTGCAGAAGGTCATTGAACCTTTTCCTGCACTGGAGCTAAGTGCGGCGTACAGCATCATGGCTGGTCACCTGGGCAGCCATCTCAGTCCATGCCGCCTTGGTTTGGTGAGGTGGCCTCCTCTTAACCATCCACGGGATCAATGTATCCTGCCGGACATTCTGCCTCCGAAATTTTGAAAGATTACAACCAAATCATCCATTATCTCTATATTCACTTCTTTTAAGACTCTCGGATGCAGGCCATCAGGTCTTAAGGAACTCTCAGCCTTTAGTCCCATTAGTTAACTTGCACTTTTTCTCTGTAATAGTGATTGTTTTAAGTTCCTCCTCGATTTTGCCCCTTGATTTTCTACTATTCTTGGGATGCTTTGCGTGTCTTCTCCCATGAGTCTTTGGAACTCTCTTCCTCAAAAGGCAGTGGAAGCAGAGTTTTTGAATATTTTTAAGGCAGAGCTAGATAGATTCTTGATTAACAAGGGGGTGAAAGGTTATTGGGGGTAGGCAGGAATGTGGGGTTGAGGTTACATTCAGATCAGCCATGATCTTATTGAATGGCGGAGCAGGCTCGAGGGGCCGAGTGGCCTACTCCTGTTCCTAATTTATACATTTGTATGTTTGTACATATGTAAGATATTTGCCCAAAGCCTCTTCCATTTCCTTGTTTCTCATAATTAGTTCTCCAGTCTCATCCTCCAAGGGTTCAATGTTTATTTTAGTCACTTTCTTCCTTGTTATATACTTGTAGAAGCTCTTACTGTCTGTTTTTGTATTTCTTGCTAGTTTACTCTCATATTCTAATTTCACTCTTCATTTTTTAGCCATTTTTTGCCAGTTTCTAAAATTTTCCCAATCTTCTGGCCTACCATTAATCTTCACAGCATTGTGCATCTTTTCTTTCAATTTGATACCATCTTTATCTTCCTTAGTTAGATCTGGATGGGGCATCCTTCTCAGAGTCTTTCTTTCTTGATGAAATATCTCCTTAAATGTCTGCCACCGTTTAACTACTGTTCTTTCTTTTAACCTATTTTCTCAGCCCAATTTAGCCAACCCTTTCTTCATACCTTTGTAATTGCCTTTATTTAAGTTTTACACTCTAACTTCAGACCCAAATTTCTCAGTTTTAAACTAAATGTGAAATGCCATCATGTTATTATCACTCTGGCCTAGAAGATCCTTTACTATGGGATCATTAACTAAATCCTGTCTCATTACACATTACCAGGTCCAAAATAACCCATTAAAGTTCTTTGAGGATGTCATAAGCAAGGTGGGAAAGGAGAACCAGTAGATGTAGTATTTCCAAAAAGCATTCAACAAGGCACCACAGAAAAAGATTTACTACATAAGATAAGAGCTCATGGTGTGAGAGTTAATATATTAGCATGGATAGAGGATTGGCCAACTCAAACGAAACAGAGGGCCAGGTTGGCAATGAATTGTTCCTTTTCAGTTTAGCAAATTGTAACTAGCAGAGTGTCACAGGGATCAGTGCTGGGGCCTCAACTATTTACAATCTATATTAATGACTTGGGTGAAGGGGTGGGGCATATTGTAGCCAAATTTTGCACATGATACAAAGATAGGTAGGAAAGCAAGTTGTGAGGAGGACACAGGCTCTGCAAAGGGATATAGATAGGTTAAGTGAGTGGGCAGAAATTTGACAGGTGGAATATAATGTGGGAAAATATGAGGTTGTCCACATTGGTGGGAGGAATACGAAAGCAGAATATGATTTAAATAGAGAGGGACTGCAGAATGCTGGTGTACAAAGGGATCTGGGTGTCCTTATACATGAATCACAAAAAGGTTAGCATGCAGGTACAGCAAGTAACGCTGAAGAGGGTATGCAATAGAGCGTATACCTCCAACATGCTGTGTTTACTCAATGTTATTTCAATTATGCAGCTCTTCCTTGAGGCTATTTCCTACCTGGTTGATGCTCTTCTTCTCCAGTTCTCTGCTGGAAGGCAGCTCTGACCCACAGCACCACGACCTCCACCACATATAGGGCAAGGAGGCAGGTCCCAAATACACCCCAACTGGAATGATGATCGAAACACATGCTCTTGGCACCAATCTCATCCACACTGGACCTCCAGCCAATTGAGCCAACTAGCCTCCCAAGGAGTCCAAGTTGCTGTGGCAACGTGCATATTTTATGTGCCTGTTGTAGCTTGGAGCTATGGATAGTGATGTTATAGGTTCCAATTTCTTTCCACCACATAGCTGACCAGGAATCTTACTCGTTTTACCGCCTACCATTAGCATATGATGGAAGGGTTTAAAAGTTGATAATCAACCTGTTTGGCCTCGTTATGAGCACACCTTCATTGGCCATCAAGTCCTGGAGTGGGACATGAACCTGGAGCTCCTGGCTCAGAGGCAGGGATGCTTCTGACTGCGCCACAAGACCTCCTTCTGTTCTGTAACTACAAAAAATACATTATTTTATTAAGAGTTTCCATCTCACCGAGGAGTCCTCAGGCCAATCCACGTCCAACAACCTGCTCTGAAAACTGCTCACATTTTGACAGTTTTGACAAGTTCCACCACAGTAGTTAAGACAGCCCACAACATTCTAAAACAAACAACAATATTCTAAATAAAACACCAACAACATAAGAAAAAGTTAATTTGCCCAATTTCCCAATGTTAATGGATCCTTTAAAAAAATTCCAGGATCTGGATCTGCATCTTTGCCAAAAACTAACCAGTTATTCATTGGGCCATACCCTACCTCAGTACTGAGTTTTGTTAAAATCAATCCATTTGTTTTTGAGGTACATTGTTTATTAACAAAGAGACTAACAAACAGGGGCAAAAGACATTTCCTCCGCCCACCTTCAGCGGTGGAGGTAATTAAGAAGACAACTGGAATGTTAGTCTTTATTGCAAGAGGAATGGAGTATAAAATGAAGGAATCCTTGTTACAGCTGTACAGGGCATTGATGAGACCACAACTAGAGTACTGCATACGGTTTTGGCCTCCTTATTTAAGGAGGGATATGCTTTCATTGGAGGCAGTTCAGAGAAATTTCATTAGGTTGATTCCTGGGATGAAAGGGTTGTCTTATGAGGAATGGTTGAGCAAGTTGGGCCTATATTCATTGGAGTTTAAAAGAATGAGAGGTGACCTTATTGAAACATATAAGATTCTGAGGGGGCCTGACAGGGTAGATGCTGAGAGGATGTTTCCCCTTATGGGGGAATCTCGAACTAGGGGGCATAGTTTCAAAATAAGGGGTCTCCTATTTAAAACTAACAAGGAGGAATTTATTCTCTCCAAAAGCCGTTAATCTTTGGAATTCTCTACTCCAGAGAGTGAAGGAGGCTGGGTCATTAAATATATTCAAAGTTGAACTAAACAGATTTTTGATCTACAAGACAGTCAAGGGCTATGGGTGGGGCGGGGGGGTGCAGAATAATGTGAAAATTCAAAAGTTACTGTCAATGATTGTATGCTTATCCAGAGGGTGCACTACTGACACACTTCCCCACCTCCACCTCCACAGACTGCAAACAATGGAAATCAATTGAATTGATGGGAACTTCCACTCTTATGCTTTTAGTCACTGTAAAAATCCTTGAAAACTTATGTCTTGTTGAATGAGGTGTAACTGTGATTTTAACAGCATACTGCATAATTAATGCTGAACATCCTCACTGGCCCTAAAAAGCTACTTCTATATTTATCAAATTTCTCCAAAACAATAAAAAATCTACTTTTTAAAGTATATAATTTTAAAAAGTTTTTAATCTTTATTTTGTCTTCTATCTTAATTCATTCATCACCATTTATTTTGCGGTCTGAAAATTTAACTTAAAAGTAAAGGATTTTAGGTGCTTTTAACTTTCTGGTTTGCTGTGTGTGATTGGCTGCTTAATTGCTTGCTGAGATAACTGCTATTGCACGCCAATACGTCCCCTTGACTTTGCGTCAGATTTAAACAGCCACCGTGAAAGGGACAAAACTACACAGAGATTGTTAGGTCTTTGTGGAAAGTTTTCTTCCAGGTCAGTGGTCAGCAACCTTTGTTTACCGCCGACAACAAAACTTGGGCCAATGATCCCTCTTCTTTTTTGCATACTTTCAACAGTGGGGGAATGAATCAGCTAAAGAATCCTGAAGGGGAAGTGTTGTAGGGTGGCCAAGTTGTACTATTAGTGATAGAGTTGATCTGCAGACACTTATTGGGTGGAAATATTAAGTTTATTTACAATGTACTCAGCAGCAACTATACATGTACTTGTAACTACAACTCTATCTCTACACTGACGATGGAGGTAACCTGTGCCACTCTCCTGTTGGTTACTACAGATCATGTGATCTCTTGTAACAAGTATTATTCTTAAAGGTACATTACACACTAAATAAAACTATAATTACTACATTCCTCCTCCTTTAACTCGGCTATACATATTACATTTACAAGTACATATTTTGCAAGACAACATATTTACACTGGGTAAGGAATTTACAAGTTCAGTCTTTCAGGTGGCTTCCTGGTATGTGTGGAACGTCACAGCTCCACAACTTCAGATTCTTTGTCAGGTACCTCCTTTCCCGGAGTTGGCTGAACGTCAGGTGCTTCGGTGGGCACTTGCAGCTCTGTATCCTCAACTCTTACAGGAACATCAGGTATGTCAGTCCTGGTTTGAACATCCTCAACAGGAAACGCAGACCCGGTCATGGTCACTGGTGGAACCAAATCTTGGTAATTTGTCTCTTCCTTAAATGGTCTACATGTTTATGGATGATCCGGCCTTCCACCTCCACATGGGTATGATAGAGGTCCAGTCACCGCACTTATTTCACTCAGTAACCACTTTGGTCCTTCCCCGAAGTACTTCATGCATACCGGTTCTCCCACGGAAAATTTCCTCTTGTGACTATGCTAATCATGTCTAGTTTTCTGGCTTCCCTGACTCCTTTTCACCTTCCCCTCTAAATTCAGCATTATTAAGCTCAATCTCATCCTGAGACAGCATTTCAACAATAACTCCGCAGATGAGATACTTGTTGTTGTATGAGGAGTAGTCCTGTAATGAAAAAGAATGCGTGCTAGCTTGGTTGCCAAGGAATTGCCAGTTAGCTTTTCCATGCCTGCCTTGAACTTTTGAATCGCTCTTTCTGCCAGTCCATTTGAGGAAGGGTGGTATGGTACAGTTTTCACATGAATTATACCGTTGAGGCCATTAAATGCCGAGCCGTTATCGGAAACGATTAGTTCTGGTAGTCCGTGAATGGAAAAACTCCAACGTAGTTTCTCAATTGTAGCGGCTGATGGTGGCTTCACCTAATATATGTCCAACCATTTTGAAAGGGCATCGACAAGGAGTAGAAACATTGTTCCCAGGAAAGGCCCAACGTAGTCAATGTGTAACCGCACTCAGGGACTACTTGGCCACTCCCATGGGTGTAATGGAGCTGTCACTGACAACTTTTGTAGTTGTTGACATTGCACACAGTGCTTTACTAAACTCTCTATTTTGCCATCCATCCCAGGCCACCATAGGTAGCTGCGTGCTATGGTCTTCATTCGGGAAATTCCTGGATGGGCACTGTGTTGTTCAATTAAAAGAGGCTCCCTTCCCTTTGGAGGAACTATCACTCATGCACCCCACAATATGATGCCATCCTGGCTTGTTAGTTCATGTCTTCTGTTGAAGTATGGTTTCATTTCTTCAGGTACGGGCTCCTGAGACCAACCATGTATCACTTGTTCTCATACTTGAGATAGGACTGGATCCCAACTTGTCCAGTCTCTGATGTTTCAGATACATACTGGCAAGGAATCTAAGAAATTTAACAGTAAAACAAGTCCCTGTGGAACTGGTACGTGCTTATCACTTTCTTGTAAAGGCAAACGACTAAGGGCTTCGCGTTTGTGATTTGATTGCCAGGCCTATGTACGAAAGTGTATTTGTATGCTGCCAGAATTAAGGCGCTATTAGTATTTCTGTATCTTCTTACTACGTGCCTTCTTCTTTCTAGCGCAGACTTTAATCTCAGCCTTCTTTTTGACTTCACCGTTGGTCAGACTTCTCTCAGATGCAAGCTCAACTTGTCTGAGCTCAGTGGCTGAGTCTCCCAAAACTTCATTATATGTCTGCTTCTTGGAAACTTCTGTGACTTTTGCTTCCAAAGCCTTTTTGGCTTCATTTAGCTGATTCTTCTGCTCTTCCATCTCTTTTTTGTGTTTGTTTGCTGCCTCCTGAAAATTGAACATTGTTGTGTCTTCCCTGCCAACTCATCCTTCAGTTCTGAAGAAAAGAGACATATAGACTCAAAACATTAACTCTGTCTCTCTCTTCACAGATGCTGTCAGACCTGCTGAGCTTTTCCAGCAATTTTTGTTTTTGTTTCAGATTTCCAGCATCCGCAGTATTTTGCTTTCATTCTTCAGTTTCTTCAGAGAGGTGCTGAATTCTTTCTGCTTCTCTTCATACTTTTCCAGGGATACAAACTTTGACCTGAGGGAATTTTATATTGCGTGAAGGTCTTTCAACAGGTTTTCTTTTTCCCTTCGAAGGTTGCTCACCTCACTTTGAACTCTGTTGAGTTCCTCCTGCAGTTCTTCCAGGTTTTGGCTTAAGACAGCCAGCATTTCTTCAGGCTGTTGAGTCCTTACACACTCCTTTTTCAAAACAGGAATGCTTCCAGCTTCCTTTTGGAATCCCAGTGGCCAATCAAGGTTGATCTCCCTTAGCCAATTTGGCCCTAGAAGGCTTGGTCCTCTGCCTCTCAACACCAACACTGGTAGCTTTGCCGATTGGTTTCCATAATGGACAGTTACTCTGCTTATGCCTTTTACTTGAATGTCTTCACCTATATACATTTTTAGTTGAGCAATTGTTTGTTTTAAGCTTAATTGATGTTCACCATTATTCAAACATCTGAAAGTTATGTTCCCCAATTACTGTAAGTGGAAGCTCCCGTGTCCACTTCCATTTTAACAGGTTTGCCATTTACCTTCACCGTGACAAATATTGGTTCTGCCTTTCCAACTTTCAGATTAAACAATGAGTAAATGTCTGAATTTGTTATTTCAGGCTCTTCTACATTGTAGATTTCATTGGGCTTCTTTTCTTTACAAGCCTGTTTGAATCTTTCCTTGCACTGCCTCATTATATGTCCATTTCTGTGAAAGAGTAGCATTCGATTTTTTAAAGAATTTAATTTAAGCCAATTGCTTAAGAACTGACTGTTTCCACCTCGATTAAAATTATTCTTTGCTTTCACTGCCATGTTATTTTTCTTTATCCTTCGGCTAGCAGGGGTTGTTTCCCGCTTCTTGGCAGAGTCTTGCTTTTTTGTGCCACTTTTGGCTGAGGTTCCCCATCCGATGTGGAGGACAGCGCCGTTTTGCGCACCTTGTATGGCTTCTGAATCTCTTACAGTGCTTTATATGGCCAGCGCTATCTCGAGCACCTTATTGAAATCCAGATTCACTTCGGCTGATCTTTTCTGAATAGTGTCCTCTTTCACACCACACACTAAATGATATCTGAGCATATCATTCAGAGTCGTACCGAACTCATAATGTTCAGTTATCTCCTTAAAATTTGCCATGTAGCATACAATTGTCTCACCTGGGGCTCTAATTAATGAATTAAACCTGAATATCTGCATAGAGACTGAGAGCTTGGGTTGAAAGTGACCCTTCACGACGTCTACCAGTTCATCAAAATTCTTCAAATCTGGGGCATGGGGTGCCATCAAACTTTGAATCAAACAGTAGGTTTTGCTCCCACAAGTACCCAAGAGGATCACTTGCCTCTTCTCTTCCCCGTAATCTCGTTCACTTGAAAAAAGAGCATGAGGCATTCTATGTATTGAGATCAATTGCCTATGGCTGGCTCAAAAGGATCAATTCTCCAAAATTGTGGCATTTTGAGAGAGGATAACTTCTTCAATTCTAACAGAGCTTGCTTCTTACAATCATTGGGTGATGATTTCTTTCTAACTTGATTTCTTCTGTTAAATCCTGTTTTGTCCTTGTCGCCAGCTTGTTGTCTGGTGGCCGAGTTGTACTATAAGTGAAACAGTTGATCTGCAGATGCTTCTTGGGTGGAAACATTAAGTTTATTTACAATGTACTCAGCAGCAACTATATGTGTACTTTCAACTCCAACTTTATCTCTACACTGACTGCGGTGGTAGCCCGTGCTATTCTCCTATTGATTACTACTGATCATGTGATCTTCCCTAACAGGTATTATTCTTAAAGGCACTTTACACACTAAATAAAACTATAATTACTACAGGAAGCTATGTTACACTTTTGTACGTTGCTGCAAACCATACCAACACTATTATTGTTACAACTTTAAATGTTACCTACCTAATATCTGAAATGATTTTATAAAAATTGCTTGTTATTTGGAGATAAAGAGCCAATCATTATTTCCCCATGCTATCGAATGCAAGTGATCTATGGTTTGCAACCTTTAAGTGTGTAAATAAAGAAATGTTTTCTAAACGCTTTAGTAAAAATAGTGCATAAAGATTGAAGTAGGAAAGAATAGGCCATTCAGCCGTTTGAGGCTGGTCTGCCATTCAATAAGTTTACGGTTGATCTACCTCAACTCCACCTTCCGATAACACTGTTCTATAAATTGTTCTCGGTCACTAACTAATATTTTGATATCTCACAGCCATCCTTTAAAATCATGCCTGAACTGGAGTTGACAGCTCATTCAAAACAGACTGTGTTCAAGAGGGAACTTGTGAGTTCAGCCTAGCATTTTAATTGGCTTCCAATTATCTTCCATGCATGTGAGGAATATTAAAGAAATGAAAGTGGTTTTGTTTATTACACATGTCTAAGTTTCTTCTGATTTTCAGTAGTCCTTGTATACATATAGTTTGGTAAAAATCTAGTATCAGTTAAACCCAATTGCTATTTTTTTTCAAAAGCAAAACACTGTTGGTGCTGGAAATCTGGAATAAAAACAGAAAATGCTTGAAATACTCAGCAGATAGTTAGCATCTGTGGAGTGTTAGGATCTCAGTAGAGACACGCAACTTTTAATAAGAAATCCAAATGCCAAATTATTAACTGAAAGAATTGCATCATAACATTTCATATTTTAGCAAAAACTTTTACTGTACAAGAGTTAATCAAAGCAAGTACTACCAACTTGATATTATTTTTCATAAACACTTATTGTATTCTTTAAATCTTAAAATCTCAATTACTTTTATTTCCACCTAACTGTTCCCTCATGCTTTAAAGGATCCTGAGGGTTCTTTCACTTCTCCTGGGACTAAACCAAAGTGTGCCACAGGTCTCAGGAATTCACTCTGATTCTCAGTAATGTTCCCACTTTTCTCCATGGTATGAGATTTCTTGGGGTCCTTCCATTAGCATCCTTCCAATGAACCCTCTAACTCTCCTTCAACACTTATGATTGTGGACTCCCCGTGGGTTTCACTGCATTCTTGCTTAGTGACTCCAAATCAGAAACATGCCTGACCCGTGATAGCCCTCTGCTTTTGGTACCAGCTACTTTACAGCTCCTGGCACATTCTCTCTCTCTGTCTTCTTCAAACTGCTCCTGACCCAAATTTCAACTAACTGTTTCTGTGAGGAATCACCCAGATAAAACCCAAAACCAGAAAACAATTCTCCCTGCTATCTATCCCATGATCCCATGGCAACATGGCACTTATAGGATGCCCCAGATAGAGATTTAAGCTAACTGTCACCAAACCCCAAATCTTCTGGGTAACCATATGAATAATTTAAACCCCTTATTGAGACAACTGTAGACATCCCATCTCCAACAAGAAGTGCAGAGAGGTAGCCCATTGTTTACTCTCCAATACTTGCACTATGAACTTATAAAAAAAACATAGGCCCCTCTTTAATTTGCAATCACTTTCAGTCTGTTTAACAGCTCCTCAAACCAGCTGTCTTCATTTATCTTACATTTAAAATTTTCAATTCTCAAACTAAAAGCAATCCTCTTAAAACATATGAATCATAAAAACATATCATAACAGGAGAGAGAAACAGAGTCAACATTTCAGGTCTTTAATTAACTAATTTTTTTTACAGATGTTAGAGTATATCTCTGTACTTCTGAATAATCTACTTGAGATATTTAATAATAGGTGAAACTTCAATGGTATCTCAATGCTGGCATCAAAGCCAGGGCCTAGTTCAGCAGGGAGAAATCATGGGAAATCTTTTGAAATTAGTTTTGGCTCAATGGTACCATTCTTACCTCTGACAGAAGGTTGTGGGTTCACATTCCACTCCAGCCATTTGAACACATAACCTAGGCTGACACTTAAGTGCAGCACCAAACGAATGCTGCACAGTGGGAGGTACCATATATTGGATGAGACGTTAGATAGAGGCACTGTCCACCCTCTCAGGTGGATATAATAGATTCCATGGCACTGTTAGCTTTTTCTTTCTTACCTGACCAGCCTGAGTGAAATAAATTGTAATAATTCCCATGAATACCGGATACACCAGAATTGAGACTTCCACTATGCATGTATAGTCCACATGCAGGGCTAGGTTATATTTCAGAGGAAGCTGAAGCGCCCAATTCCAGCACCTAACTTCACGATGCAACTCCTGATACTGTGTTGGCTCAATGTCTTAAATTTCTACCACCAAGTAGGGGGCAGTCGTGATATCGGTCATATGATCCATTGAGCTGATAGCAATTTTACATAGAGTTAGAGCCTATAACACAGAGACAGGCCATTCGACCCATCTTGTCTATGGCAAAATTTATGCTCTCACTAGCCTCCTCCCATGCCCCTTCATCGAACCCTATGAGCACACCCTTCGAGACCAGGGCCAGAATTTTTCCCTCGTCGGGTGGGCTCGGCGGGAGCAGGTGGGAACGGTCAAGAAGCCGACCACTGCCCACAATTGGGGTCGGATCGCGATTTCACACTGGTGGGCCAATTAAGGCCCCCCCAGCATGAAACGCACAAAGCAGTGCTCAGCACTACCTGTATTGAGGGTGGGGGGGTGCGGGAGGCGGGCAAGCGAGGAACTTGATGCATACGTGCAGGTGCGCACAGGAAAAGCTCCTTGAGGCACAGAGCTGCCTCAGGGAGAGGAAGAGTTTTGAAAATTAAAAATAAAGATTTTTAAAATGTTAAAAAACATTCCCCCTAATGTGGCTCTGTCACATGAGCAGGGATATATTAGAAATTAGGCTGAAATTTGTAAATTTTTAAAAAATGACAGATCGAAACCTCATCCCACCCATAGATGAGGTTTTGCAAAAAATGTAAAGGCGCCTTGGCCTTTTTGCCTGCCTGCCAACCGTAAGGTTGGACGGGCAGCGAAAAGTTTAATTCAATTACATTTTTAATGGCCTTAAAAGGCCTTTTAATTGTCAGTGGGCGCGCTGCTGACTCCCACGCACACCCGCTGACCGAAATATCGTGCGAGTGCACGATGACGTTAGGACGCCTGCCCGACGTCATCGCACATCATTTTACACTCGAGAGGGTCGGGCACGCACCTGCCAGCTCAGCAGAAAGTCCTGCCCCAGGTGTGGGAAACCCCCGGCACTTTTTCATCCAGCCCATGGGGAGATTTCAAAATCTGCTCACAACCCCACCCCCACACCCCCACCCAACCCCGTGTACTGCACTCTGGGCCAGCAGCCACCATGTTCTGATGCCTCAGCCTTGGCCGCAGCCACCAGAGGTCCAGGCTGTGGGGAGAGTGCGGGGCCCGAGATTCTGGGGCAGGAGCCTGGGCAGGGATGGGAAGCTGCCAGTTGCTGATCGGGTGGTGAAGCATGAGTAACCCGGGACGGGGTAGAAAGGGAGCAGGACACCCAGCTCCATCGGCGGCTCAACCCCTCCCCTTCCCAGTTTTACTGGTGTCCCAGGACAGGGGTTTAGCCCCTGCAGACTGAGGAAGAGGCCCAGGCTCGAGGCCCAGGTGCAGCCTTGGACTGGGAGTTAGCCAGATCCTTGGGTGGTTAAGTCACTGCCCTAGGCTGGTTTGGGGGTGAGAAAGAGTGGGAAAGGAGAGAGAGAGAGAGACAGACAAAGTGGGAAAGGAGAGCAAGGGAGACAGAGAGAATGGGAATGGGAAAGGGAAGCAAGCAAAAAGTTGAGCTGAATTTCAGGGATGCTGTCATTGAGACACAAAAGCTGTATTGCTCATTAAGGAAAAGCAAACTCAGGCAGTGCATTAAAGAATGGTTGATTTGCACTTTTTTGTATTCTTTCTTAAAAAAATAAATTAAACTGTTTTTTGTGTGTGTGGCCCTTGATAAGAGAAAGGTTCCCTACCCCTGTTCTAGACTCTTCTCCCTCATGTACTTATCTAGTTTCCCCTTAAAATGCATCTATGCAATTCTTCAACCCTTTCCCTGGGGCAGAATTTTACATTCCACAGGTGGGCGCCCAAGCAGAACAAGCATAAAATCACGCGAGATGACACTGGACACACTCGTGCTATATTTCCCTTGGCAGGCACTCATGACAGCTGGAAGTGTGCCCCCGGGCAATTAAGCCCATTAATGGCGCAACTGACAGCGATTTTTCGTGGCCTGCCCAAACTTACGGTTGGTGGATGGGTCAATCGGCCAGGTGGCCTTTACATTTTTGATGAAACTTCATCCAGGGGTGGGATGAAATCTCCTTTAGGAGATAAAATAAAAAGAAATATCTGGGGACAGCATTTTTGTGAGGTATGCTTTCAGGTTCTTGATTGTATTGAGGCTCTATTTCGTGAATTAAACCATTTTTTACAGCTTTTTTGTGCTTTATTTTATTATTAGTAGGTCTGCAGCCCCCTGAGGCAGCTGTCTGCCTTCAAGGAGCTCAGGGGAAGCGCTCACCTGCGCCTGCAATGATGTTGGCGCCTGCCCTCCTCTCGCTCCCACCCTGGCAGCGCTGATCTTTTCAGCGCACATTTCACGCTGGTTGGCCATTAATTTCACAATGTGAAATTGTGGTTGGGTGTCCGTTTTCTGACCGCTCCCAGGCCCGCTGATCGTGCGTATCCGACGAGGGAAAAGCTCAGGCCCCGATTTTCACATGGACTGTGACATATGTGTTGTTTCATTTCCCCCCCCGACAAAAATGTCCTGCATCCTCTCAGCATTGTCCTTCACCCTGGCACCAGAGAACCAACACACGATGCAGGACTCAGTTGATAGTTGCAGAATCTCCTGTCTATCCTCTGGGTGACACATGATTCCATGGGTGCCCTCTGGTACTTCACAATCTTGGTTGTCCTCCATCACCAGTGACCATTGGCCAGCTCATATCCAGCAGGGAACACTTCAGACCCAGTCCTGCACTCATCCCAGCCAAAATACATCCACAGGCACTTTCTGGCTAATGTTAGGACCATGTGAAGAGGGGGTGAAATGGCTCCCCTATTCTCCCTATATGACTATAACAGGGTTTTTTGGTGAATTTGGAGAGGATGCGCTTTGCCGATTCTGTAAGAGTCCCATTATTTACACTTTAGGCTGTAAAGCATTAGTTAGACAGGTTTTCTTAAGTCAAACAAAGAGCAAGATAAGTTTATTGAATCTGTTTCCTGAACTAAAAAAAAACTAGGTAAACCATACATCAAATGTATTCATCTGAGCCCCACACACACCAGAATATATGGCAAAGTAAAGGGATAGGCAAAAATAAAACAGTATACAGTTAGCTGTTCCTTGGTTGACCTCAATGCGGTGATTCCATGTTGCACCCAATTTGTTCAGTTGGCTTCCTGGGTGCAGCTATATGGAACAGATTTCCATATTCTTTTTTCCCTCAAAGGTTTTGGTTCACAGTAGATTTCTCTTACAATGGTTGCTTTGCAGATCGGGCAGCACTTCCAAGTGAGATAGAGGCAGAAAGGGCACACAGCTTCAACAGCCTGTGTTCAATACAGCATTGTCTTTTGTCCTCTCTCTTCTACTTGGGAAGGAGTTCCTAAAGTACCTTGCTGGTGGTATATTCCAAAGAAATTCTATTAGTTCATGTCTGCAGTACTGTTTCAGAACAGATAATTATATTTTAATGTCTCATCTCAGAAACACTTGAAAAGTCTCAGGATTGTGTGAATCCAATAGGAGATGGGGTCTTTCACACACCCCAGGGGATGGGGTGGCTGTTTTTTAATCCCACTTGGTGGAATGCCAAATTATGTGTATTGTAGAAGTCTGGGAAATTTTGTCATTGCCTCTTAGAGGGTTCCAGTTTTTTAAAATCCAGCACAGAAAAGAAAAATTAAAAATTGTATCTTTAAAAAACACATCCTCGCAGCACTAAGGTCATGGATAACAACCGGAAGTGAAAACCTCAGCTAAGAGGACTGAGACCAACTTTAGCAATCTAAATGTTATGGTTGAGATCTATTAATTCTGGATAAATTGGGGACTGAGCCTCTATCCCCTTCCTTACATGTGTCTGCTACTTAACCAGTTGAGTCACTGTAGGGATCCATTAAAATCGTTTCCAATTGACATTAAGAAAATATTAGTTGTAACAATTTTCTTTCTTTTTGTCACTTTTCTCCATTTATTGTCCCATCTCATGCAGACCATGATTGATACTGGGCTAAGCTTCCACAGGTTATCAACATCTCTTGCCTGAGCAATCATTCTTTCTTACATTATGGGGGAAAAAAACTTTAATTTCCAACCTCCTCCTCCTGCCTTAAAAGACGGTATTCGTACTGGGGTATATCTCAAAGTACATTAGCAACCCTCCAGTATCTTAGTCAAGCTGCCACTACTTATGTGTTAGCCAATCTTTGACTTTTGAGGTCATCACTAGTGAGCATAACTCTGTCCTCAACCACTGTCCACTTTCTAGGAATTGACTAATCCAGTGTGTTTTGAGGATTGAATTGGGAACATTCTTGGTCCATCCTATATGGCTCAGTTCAATACTGACCACTTCATTTGCCAGACTCAAGCATTGAGAAAGAACTGTAGCTCTTTGTACAGAAATATAAACTGGTTGTGTGGCATTTAATTGAATTATATTGTATAGTTAAGAAAAAATAATCAACACACAAATCGTTATCCTTTTATTATAAAACACAGTTGAAATGTATAATGATACATTTTCCATTTCCAAAAGGGTGACTGGAATTTTGCTGTCTTAGGCAAGTTTCTTGCTAATTCTCTTGTAAGTAATGCCACTGCATGTAGAGATCTGTCAGAAAAAAATGAAAAAGATTAGCAAATGCTAATTTTTCCACTACCATGTTGAGTTCATTTTCTAACTGAAGACACTTACCTCAACAAGATTTCCTCCTTCAATCTCTGAAGTATGGTGATAGTTTGGAAAGTCACAAATTATCTTATTTCCTTCCATTTTGACTGTTGCCTGATTTAAAAAAAAGAAAACTAGATTCAGTACTGAATTGAGTATTTGATTTTAATGTTCAATCTCATAACAAAATGGCACTTCCCATGTTTATTTAGATCAACTAGGCCATGTGTTTCAATCATGTGTTATTAAAATTAAAATCAAAAGGGATGGACTTACAACTCTCAAAACTTCTCCCCCTGATGAGAGATGCAGAAATGCTGTTCACTATAGAATTGAAAAAGTGAATTCCAAGGCAGTAATCTTGTCTTGTAGTATTCTGGGGAGAAGCTAAGTTTGTTGCAGCCCTCAAAGGATAAATGTTAGAACCAGATCATTAATTTTAACTAGATTTTCCCTTCCTGTAGGCACTAACTTGTATTGAGGGCACAATTTTACAGGCACTGCCTTTCGGAGCCAAGGCAGTGGGTGGTCATTAAGTATTCGACCACAGGATGCAATACAGCTGAACTCAATATACCTTCACATGATGCCCGTGCACGCAGATTATCAGCAGGTGTTGTTGAATGAAAATCTTGCCTGAAATTTCTCCCCTTTAGCTGGGAGACCAAACATCTCAGGTCAGCTAGCCCAGCATAAGCTTATAAATGTGCACTTTATTTACAAGAGTTACATTCTGACTAAACGCTTTCCCAAGCAGAGGTGGCTAGCAGGGCAGAGACCCGAACACTCGAGTCCGTTTTCACCTGCTCGGGAGGTAAACATCAGGCATGATGACTTCTTAAAAATATTATTTCTCAATGCTTTGTTTGCTCTTAATATCTGAGTGTGTAATCAATGTAATACTGAAACAAGCTTAACGTTTTCTGTATAACACAAACATCTTCCAAGCTCACCTTGAACTTCTTGCCGTCCATAGTTTCCATCTCTGATTCCTGGCCAATCACAAATGTGTTCTTCATGGTTTTTCCTCCTGGATAAATTTGGGACCAGGTAAAATTATTTCCATTTTGGGTCACTTCTGTGATGACCTTGGCGTTCCTTCCCTTCTCGACGATATCAGCAGGGAATTCTGGGGGTAAATAGCTGACATATCAGGTTTGTGCTGACCTCTAGTTTCTTTGTATCTAAGCCTGTCTTTCGTACTACAGAATGTTGCTACTTTCTTGGATTATTCAAATACTGTTTTTTTTCACCAAATAATTTTTCAAAGCTGTTGTTCAATTTCTTATCCAGGTTTTGTCTTTCATTTTGTGACTAGAATCAAGGTTAAAGGAAAAAGGGGGAAATTATTATTGAGAAAACAATAGGTACTGATTAGAGTAGTAATGTCAGGGGTTGGGGGTGGAAATATTGGCTGTGATGCCTCCAGGTTTAGCTTTTGGCTCAATCTGATTTACACTGATGACGTGAATTCTAATGCAAATTGGTCAAATTTGCAGATGAGTGGAGCAAAATGTGACAGGGCCAAACAATGACAGATCAATCTCAATTCAGACAAGTATGAAATACTGCACATAAGGTGGCAAAGCGGGTGACAGAAGTACCTCAAGAACGACGTTGAATTGGTTGAGGATGAACCCCCATAGGAGACCTAGAAGCCTCAATTAGCTCAGCATCTCTAATCAATGCAGAGCCACATAGACATGTGTTTATATATGTATATTTTTTCAACTTGTTTTGCTGAGGTGGAACAAAATGGACAGAGAACCTACTCAGTCACCTTAAAATGGACCTTTCTTTTCTTAAGGGCCATTGTCACTAGGTTGGACTGGGAGGTGGGGGTTGTGGGGATATCAATTTTCAAGACCAACCTGACACAAAAAAAAACCCAAACTGAGAACACAGCTGAAATGGGAGATATACGTAACAATGTGAGTGATGGATTAATCTTGCTACCTTATCACCAATCACAGCTACATGACAAGTTTTTTTAGCCACAAAAAGAAAAGGCCTTCCCCAGTAACCTCTGGGGCACATTTGTGCTGAAGTACAACATTTGCTGCACCTCGTGTTTTATTTATGGTGCCATCCAGTGACAAAACAGTCAGCACCAAATCACCATTCACATTGTTGCATATACCCTTTGTTAGAAAAATCTTTTAAGAAAAATCTTGAGATTCTTTACCGCAAAGACCAACTCAGTAAACCTATTGGGATCAACATTTGCAGAATTAACATGTTAAGTATCTAGTTACATCATTTATTACAACATTATTTGACTCAAATTATTACTGTTAATTAGCGTAACTTACTCAGGAGCTTCATAAAGTCATCGTAGTTTTCCTGACTTGCAACTTCATACTTGCCAGTGAAAGCCATAATGATATAGCTGGGATCTGACACACAAGTGAGTTTGAAAATAAAGAAACCAGTGAATAGTCTGCCTGGTATTTATACACATGGAGCAGTCACGCCCTAATGATTTATTAACCAAATTTTTATATTCCTATGTATAATATAATGAGGCAATGACAATTTTTATGGCATAAAATGTACAATGTACTGAAAATGTCAATGACATGGATGTCGTTGTCCTTGATGCTAACTGTACTAAAGGTGACCTACTCTATTTTTGTAAAAAGAAAACAGAAAAGGTTATAAATGCACAGCAAGCCAGCCAACTAAAGGACAGAAAAGAAAGCGCTGGGATATGGTTCTTCATCAGAACCCTGTTGGAGCAGAACATTCAAAACACTCATCATTCATTTCCTAGAATCATGGAAAGGTAGAATTGTACAGCACAAAAGGAGGTTATTTCAACCCATCATGCCTCCGCTGACTCTTTGAAAGAGCTATCCAATTAGTCCCACTTCCTGTTCTTCCCCATAGCCCTGCAAATTAAGTGACCACCACCTGGGCTTTCAAGGCCAATTCTGATCCCTTGTTAAAAACTACACATTCCCTTTATAACTTTGGAAGGTGATCAGCAGCAGGAACCCTGGGTTCACATTTACTCTCATTGGCCCATGGGGGCCTCGCTGCAGACATCCCAGACTGAGGTCAGTGAAGGTAGCAATGGACAAGAGTCAAAATCTGGAACCCCTTGGTCCATCTGGCTCAGCTACACACCATTTTCCTAATCTGAAATTGCTGGGATGGGGATCAATTGGTGATGATAATTCTCTCGTGTCTTATTCTAGTGTTGGACACACACACACGGACACACATAATTTTGAAGGCAAGAATTTTGATTTGATTTTCCCCTTCCACAGCCCAGAGGTACCAAGGCCAACAGCACTCCAAATGCTGTCCTGACTGCGATCACATTGCACATTACAAGCTGAGGAGTGGATCCATGATGTACCTAATCTGTCTGTCTTAATTACATTTGCTTAAAATTACTGAGCTTTGAAGGATCGCAGAAAACGATCCCATTGTGGGGAAATTTCCATTTTTCAGTGTGACTGTTTTGGATTGTCAGATTGGCACGAGGTGGTAATTGTTGCATGCTTGGGAGGAAAAAGATGATTTTTGTCCTATAGCTCCTAAGGCTCTTCTCCACTGGGGTTTGCTTGTGTCATTTCTGGGTATTAGGAAGACTTGAAACCATTGCCTTCAGTCTCCCCACAGGCTCTGTTCCTTAGTCACTGACTCCTTTGTTCCCTTCTTTCTTTCCTTTTCCGACCCACTCTTGATCGGCCTCTTCATGTTTTATCCTCCATAAACTTGAGGTCCATCCAAAACTCTGCTGCCCATGTCCTGGTGCGTGCCAAGTCCACTTAACACATCACCTCTGTGCTCGCTGACCTACAATGGCTCCCAGTTAAGCAATACCTCAATTTTAAAATACTCACCCTAGTTTTCAAATCCCCCTTGGCCTCGTCCCTCCCTATCTCTGTAATCTCCCATAACCCAAAAAGATATCTGCACTAAAAGCAAAATACTGCAGATGCTGGGAATCTGAAACAAAAACAGAAAATGCTGGAAAAACTCAGCAGGTCTAGCAGCATCTGTGGAGAGAGAAACAGCTAACATCTCGAGTCTGTATGACCCTTCTTCAGAGCTTATCTGAAGAAGTGTTAACTCTGAAGAAAGGTCACATGGACTCGAAACATTAGCTCTGTTTCTCTCTCCACAGATACTGCTAGACCTGCTGAAGGTATCTGCACTATTCCAATCCTAGCCTCTTGAGCATCCTTGATTTCAATCGCTCCACCATTGGTGGTTGTGCCTTCAGCTGCCAAGGCCCTAAATTCTAGGATCCCCTTTCTAAACCCCTCCACTTCTCTTTTTCTTTATATACTATGTGTGTCAGATAAAGGTTTGCTAAACTGACCCAATTAGTTTTAAATGCCAGTTCTCAGCCAATCAGAATTGTACACAGGTAATGACAGAATTATAAAATAAAGTCCAGTGAATGCTTTTCTGAGAAGAAGAATGAGAAGGTCTTTTAGAGACAACAATGGGAGACTGAATTGACAGGAATAAGCCATTATAGTAGATCTGGAAAGAACCACACATGAGGATATGACCCATTGCATAGTTTTGTGGGATTTTTATACTGCTTAGAGGCAAAGGCTGAAACAGTGTAAACAGTTATTATATTTTAAAATGCTTGGAAGCCACCTCAGATCCAGGTTTTCAGACCAGTTCCACAGGTGAGCCTTCAATCCAAATGGACCAAAGAGTACCTTGCTCATCCAATATCTTGGTAATTTTTAGTAAGCCTGGGAGCTAAATTGAAAATCTCCTTCATTGCAATTCGGCTTACTGGTTACATACTATGCCCTAATTGTATTTCCCATGGCATCAGAAGCTGGTAGAATAATCATTTCCCCTAGACAATGCATGCACTATATACCTCTGAATAGATTTATTAAACATTGCAGCACAAGAGTACGTTGTGTCATGAAAGTGCAATGACACCCTGTAGATTAGCAGTAGTTACCAGTTGAAATATCCCACCTCAAATGATAGAAATTAACTGTCACGTCTGTGGCACTTAATGTAAATTTGACCTGACACAAGACCCTTTAACATTAGCTTGATTTAGTGGTTTGTTACTGACCATGTAATATTTCTTTGGCCATCAATGTCTCTTCCTGATGGATTCAGATGAATGTATCCAATTGGAACAAGACAAGTTGGAATATATTTCAAAATTTAACTTGCAGGAAGGAAATGTAATCATCTTTGGGATTTTCGATTCTGGGTCCTGACCCCACACCACCCGATTTTTAAAGGGCCAGGCCAATTAATGACAGGGAACTGGCTCACTGTCCAATTAAGGACATTGGGCAGGTTCCTAAGGCGGGAGGCCAATGGGAGGCCTTCTAGCACTGACACATCAGCAGCCCAACAAACCTTAACATGGAGGTGGCCTCTGAAGGAGAGATCAAATTTTTCAAACCTAAAATGGCCACAGGTGCCTGGCCATGGTGGTGAAGGGACAGCCCTTATATGGGATGGCTGGCCGCAGCTATGGCCTGGCAGTCACGGCTGGATGGGGGGGAGACCCTCATGGGATTAATCACAGTTCTCCCCCTTTCCTAACTTGAACCAGTAATGATTGCCTGACCATGGTCCGAGGAGATGTCTCTCCCCGCACTGCTGACTGGAAATCCTTGTCAATGTGGAACAGGGCCTGAATAGACCCACAATTGGCCCTAAATGACCTCAGTCAGCTGTCTGCCATTTGCTGATCCAAACCTTGCGCAGCCTTTCCTAAAATGGCTCAGTGACAAGATCGTGGTGCTGAACTGGCACGATGGCAGGCAGCATGAAATTGTGGGCCATCCTAACTCCAACCTGCTTCTAAGATCCAGCCCTTTGGGAATCTTAAGCTCAAGTAAAGCTGCTAATCAAATATATGTTGAAACACAACCCATTGGATGTGTATATTTGAATTTGTTAGTTTTGCTCCTTTAGCTATCTTTCAGAGACAGAACATTTGTGTCGTGGTATGGGTACATTCATTATATTTAATGTATATATGTATGTATGGTGATTTTTCTGCCAGTGAAATTTGTTTTCAGCCTTTCATGTACTATCATAGAAAGGACCCAATAACCTGATCTATCACAGACAGAAAACCAAGGATTCAAAAAATATTTAAAATTGTGACCCAGAGAGTGTCTTCAGCTTATTTAGCTATTTCTAAGAATTTAGACAAATTACAATTAGAACAAGGTAGCTGAGATATCCTCAATTCCAATGACACAAACCAGGTTACTATTTATGATGCATGAACTTATTGGCTTCTTTCTTTTTGTCATGGTACATGATATAGGCTCAACCTGCCGCACATTCCAGATTGAAGTGCTTGTAAAAAAGGACTACCTGCTTTTTATACTCAGTGCTAACATATAAATATTGGATGGATTGCCATGTATCAGTCTTCAGCCAATTCGATTCACTCCACATGCTATCAAGAAATAGTTAAGGTTCTGTACTGGATACAGCAAAGGCTATGGGCCCTGACAATATTCAGCAAAAGTATATGGAAATTTGTGCTCCAGAACTAGCTGTTCCCATAGCCTAGCTGTTCCAGTATAGTTACAACACTGGCATCTACCCAGCAAGGTGGTAAATTGCCCAGGTATGTCCTGTTCTCAAAAAGTAAGACAAATCCAATCCAATGAATTACCGCCCCATCTACTGACTTGTGATTTATTTACATAGATACTTGACTAACAAGGCAGTCAAAAGTCAAAGGCCACAATCAGACCAGCCATGATCTTATTGAAGAGCGAAGCAGGCTCAAGGGGCCAAATGGCCTACTCTTCCTCCTAATTCGTATGTTCATGTATTTTGATCTTCAGCAAATTGATTGACCATGCTATCAAGTGGCACTTACACAGCAAATGGCACTTACACAGCAATAACCTGCTCACCGATGCTCAGTTTGGGTTCTGTCAGAGCCACTCAGCTGCAAACCTCATTACAACTTTGGTCCAAAAATGGATATAAGAGCTGGATTCCAGGGGTAAGATGTGAGTAACTGCCCTTGACCTCAAGACAGCATTCATTGAGTGTGGCATTAAGGAGGCCTAGCAAAACTGAAGTCAATGGAGTTAAGGATGAAATCCTTTCCCTGGTTGAAGTCATACTGAGCACAAAGAAAGATGCTTCTGGTGTTCGAGGCCAATTATCTCCGCACCACCCACCCCCCCCCTCCCCAGATTGCTTCTTAATGACCTTCCCTATATAAGCTCAGAAGTGGGGATGTTTGCTGAGGATCGCACAAGTGTTCATTACCATTTGTAACTCCTCAAACACTGAACAGTTTGTGTCCATATACAGCAAGACCTGGAAACATTCATGCTTGTGTTGGTAAGTGGCAATTAACATTCACAGGCAATAATCATCTACAACAAGAGAGAATCTAACCATCTACCCTTGACATTCAATGGCATTACCATCACCAAATCCTCCAGCATCAACATCCTGGAGCCTAGCGTTGACAAGAAATTTGACTGGACCAGCCATATAAATAGTATGGCTATAAAAGCAAATCAGAGGCTGGGAATTCTGCAGCGAGTAACTCAACTCCTGACTCCCTGTCCACCATCTACAAGGCACAAGTCAGGAGTGTAATAGAATACTCTCCACTTGCCTGGATGAGTGCAGCTCCAACAACACTCACGAAGCTTGACACCATTCCGGAGAAAATAACCTGATTGATCAGCACCACCAGCGCACAGTGGTAGCAGCACGTATTATATACAAGATGCACTGCAACAGCTCACGAAGCCTCCTTCGAAAGCACCTTTCAAACCCTCAAATGCTATTGCCTAGAAAAGAAAGTGCAGCAGATGCATGGGAACACCACCACCTGTAAATTCCTCTCCAAGCCCCACACTGTCCTGACTTGGAATTATATCACTGTTCCTCTAAAGACTCTAAAGGCATTAAGGGATATGGGGAGAGAGCAGGAGTATGGCGTTGAGATAGAGCATTAGCCATGATCATATTGAATGGCGGAGCAGGCTCGAAGGGCCGAATGACCTACTCCTGCTCCTATTTTCTGTGTTTCTATGTTTCACTGTCGCTTGGTCAAAAACCTGGAACTCCCTTCCTAACAAGACTGTGTGTGTACCTAAACCACATGGACTGCTGTGGTTCAAGAAGGCTGCTCACCAGCACCTTCTCAGGGGCAATAAGGGATGGGCAATAAATGCTGACTTAGCCAGTGCCACTCACATCCCGTGAAAGAATTTTTAAAAATCACTGTGTGCTGGTACTGGCCTGGGCTGATGGGGACAAACAGCATAAAGTGCCTCAAGTAGATTAGCTGTACACAATGCCTGGATTTATAAATTGTCCCATGATTTTTATAGTTTTCTTTTCTATAAAAATATAAATATCACAATAAAAACTACATATTGGAGCTGCATAGCATTTCCAGCATTTATTCACAAAATTTTGGATCTCCAACTTTTGGGTTCTTTTCCCTTTTAATTGCCTGCAGTTTTTTTTTATGTCTGAACAAAGGTATGAACTCCATTACTTTCAGTTTTTATTCCATTTAATGTTATTGTTTATGGCACTAGTAGTAGTGTTCCTGGTAGAGACAGTCAGGGCCTGACCTGTATATTGGATGCATGTGAGAAATTTTGCACAAATGCAAATCTCAGACCTATCCAATGTCTCATCATGTCACACTACAACAAGAGTATCTCCTCAGGCTCTGCTACACCAAGAGTATCTCCTCAGGCTCTGCTACTTTGGGCACTGAACAACCTTTCTATCACCGGCAGAGTGCCTGCTCATAGTTTATTGGCTCCCACATTTCACCAAATTCTGGCTATGCAGATTACAGTGTAGAAATGAGCAATATCTTGTACTTTAACACTTAATAGGTTAAAAGCACTGAATGATGTGACATTAAGCAATATGGGTCAGAGGGTTCCAATTTTGGTTTGTGTTGAGCTCCTTACTTAGCTGAAGGGGCAGCATGGGTGGTCTCGGTGACCTTGGATGTGAGAGGGAGTAAATCAGCCTGATGAATATCCACTAGAATCGCTGGAAAATTCATGTGCCAAAGTGGGTAAGGAATTGGCTTTCCCAATTTTCCATGCCTCATGGCCAAACTGACACTAACTGCCTAGGCTAAGCCTTGGGGCAAGGAATCAGAGTCTTGCTGCCACCTAGGGAATTGAACTCCCGAACCCCAGCAGGAGTCAACATTTTAAGGAGATGAAGGGAAAAATATTGGTGAGAAACTAGTAAATGAACAGTCACCACCTCCTGTTAAAATGTGATGAGAAGGCTTCTATCTACTTCTGGCTGCTATCATTTTTACCGAGTTGCCAAATAGTGAAGCTTTTAAATTTTCACCATCAGCAGTTGCATCAGCGGGTTCTCTGAGAAGTATTGTTGGGAGGCTACAGGAGGAGCTATAACCCACCTTTCCTGGGAAATAATTGACAGTCTGAATGTTGTCTGGCAGCTGTTGTCTCAGAACTGCATGACATGGAGAAAGGGCCTGATCCACTCCCTTCCCTGTCGGAGCAAGCATGGTGCACAAGAGATAAGAAACAAAGTAAAAATGGGCACAAGCGGCTGGAAATTGTGTAATATTCTCGCACAAGTCCATTTTGAAAGTTTCCTGAGGTCAGTGCACTGCAGCACGAGAGCCCGAGTGTAATAAAAGTACATCTCTTCTGCTGATAAGGCCATTGACTCAGTGCTGCATATTAATTTCATCGTTTATTGCTTACTTATGACAATTGCACTTTTTTTTATAGCTCCATTCATGGGAAAGACAATCATACATGTAAGAGTGGTTTCCTTGACCTTCAGAATTGGCCACACTGCTGAAATAATGAACCAGCTTTAGCATGCAAACTCCTCACTGAGGATCCACAGGCATGAATTAATTCAATACAAATCCAAACCCCAAATAAAAAAAAAAGTACAGTGCGGAAAAGAACCATACTTCCCTTTTCCAGTATTTCATTCTTTTTTCTTGGTTTGCTAGTGTTACAGACAGGAGGGGCTTTAATTTAAACAGCCCTGATTTCTCCTCTCACCACCCATACGTAAACAGCAAGGTGTTTTGATTTTGATTTCCCCCTTTGTAAGTGGTGGCATATTTTCCCCAACCCCTCAGTTTTGGAGTGATCCAATTTCAATTATTCGACATTTGACAATTATTTCGAGATTATTTTACACACACTCAAAGCTCAGAGGGTGGGGTGGAGGGGTGTCGCTACGTAGCCCCCAGCACATTCATACAATAAGAGAGGGATAAGGAAAAGACCGCAGAGTAGACAAGAATTATTGTTTTTCATGAGTCTAAAGTCCTGAATCGAAGTCCAATGGAGTATTCTTTCAGAGTCGGAAGACTGATGCTGAATAATGCACTCTCCTAATAGTGAGGACTTCCATGATGCAATGGGAGCATAGAGAAGAATGAGTCTTATAGGTGCTGGTACAGAAGTTCAAATGTTCTAGTAGAAACAGTATAGGTCCATTCACCTGGCCCAGGCTCTTGTTCTGAGCTGCTGCTTGGTTGATGGAAAATGATAGTCTGAGCTGTGCAGCTCCACAAGGCAAAGTCACTGGTTCTCCCAGCTGGGGTGGAGGAGTGGGGGGGGGGGGGGGGGGGGTCATGTGATGTGACTCCCACTTCTCCACTTTGGTTTGGATAAAGGATGTACATTCCTTGTCTGGATTCTTAAGATTGTTAATGTTTCAACCATTAATGATTTCAAATGGAGGTTTCAGGGTCCTTTGTCCTCGCAGACTGATCATCTCCATTGGCCGGGGCTTGGCCTTAGAAATGCAGATAGCCTTTGTACAATTCCTTGGGATTTGATCTCAGTCACATGGGGGCATTAGCGCCTCTTCAGAGATAACAATATGGTAGCTGTTCTGGATGCCAGGAAGTTCCTTTTGTTTGAGCCATAGCCAGTCATGGCTTCAGTCATTTTAAAGCCTTTGTCCAGTTAAAAAAATTATAAGTTAGCCAGGATGATATCTATATATTTTATAAAAATATAGCATGGGGTCTTAGCTTTGGGACTGTAGTATTTCCTGGTGGTGGGCAAGTGTTTAATCTGCTCAAAGGTTTTTTTTTCTCCCTTGAATCAACAGCTGAGAAGAGAATGGGGTTGTTTTGGGATCATTTAATCCCATCTTCAATAACCTCTTGCTTGGTGAAATAGCAGCTAATGTCAACTCTAATATCTCACCCTCCTGCAAGATTGAGTTTAGAAACCCAACCATGCAGATTCATTGGTGTGAAACTACTCCCTATTTCTGTGTCACAATGCAAAGGCAAACTATTACCTTGACCTACTTATTCCATATTATTTTTAGGCACAGGAACGCAACTAGGCCATCAGCTTATTCATCCTGCTCAGTTATTCAAGTCAATCATGGCTGTTGTATTCCTCAACACCATTTAATTGCCTTTGCTCCATATCCCTTGGTACTCTTTCCTAACAAAAATCTATCAATCCAGTCTTAAAATAATTAAATTTACCCCACATCCTCAGCTCTTTGTGGGAGAGGGTTCAAAATTTCCATTATACGTTTGCATGGGGGAAATAGTTGCCTGCTCATTTTACTCCTAAATAGCTCAGCTGTAATTTTAAGATTATGCCCACAGGTTGCCAACTCTGTTTGGAGTCTACTGGAGGCCTAATACCTGATGGTCTGATCCCATGTTATCCATAAACATTACTAACATTTACCATAACAGTTAGGTGTGCCATTGTTGAGTATCTTGGTTTGTAAATTTGCAGTAGCAGCTGTGCAAGAGGTTCCAAGGACCAGGAAGCCGCCAATGAGGAAGTGAAGAAGGGAAGCTGAAGTTAAGGGAGTGATTTGCAGCACCAAGTCGAGGCTGACACTACTAGTCAGACATGCTGTTCATTGTAAGTGAATGGTGAAAATTGCGAGGCTCTATTTTGGAGAAGAGCTGTGAGTTCCTTCAATGTCCTGCTTCTTCCCTCAAGCACTATCTTTGGGGGAAATAAACTGTTTGTGGCCTTTTGTGTGCAAGGGCTGCCACTTTTCAGGAAAAAAATACAAGTGATTGCATTCAGAATTCATATTGCCTGTGAAGAGCTATGAGGTATTTCTCATTGACCATATGACATATTTCTAATTAGTTTCTATATGCAAGCACATTCCTTCTTTATTTCTGCCCCATCATTTCATGCTAGCACTTTTGTCTTTCTCTGCCAGTCCTCTTTTCTCATCACTCCTTCCCCAGTACCTGCCAGCATTCTTCCCTCTTTCTTCCTCCGCTCAATTTACATTAGCAGTCTAACCTCACTCCCAGTTCATGTCTGCATCATTCATTAGTTTATGGTAGGTCACTTCTGTTTGTACTGACCTTCCCCTGGCTCTTGTTGTTTCCCTTGGAGAACTCCCACTCCTGCTGTGCAAAACCCTTAGAACTAGGAGCAGCACTGGTTTCATTGGTAAGTACCAGCAAACCATCACTGCCATGAAAGCTTTCCATAGGAGCAGTTTACCTAGTGCCACTCCCGTGCCTTCTCCTCATAAACCTGCACATTCTTCCTTTTCAGATAACAATCCAATTCCCTCTTAAATACTTTGATTGAACCTGCCTCCATCACAGTCTCAAGCAGCACATTCCAGATGCTAACCATTCGCTGCATGCAAACATCTTTCCTCATGTCTCCATTGCTTCATTTGCCATGCAATTCTCTTCCAATGTTGAAAGGCCTGTCTCAGCTCAAACGCGAAGATTAACAACTTGGATGCTCTAGGGATTGTATACCAGCAAGAGTCAGGAGGGGAGAAACTTGGTGAAAAATCTTCAATTTTAGTAGGAAGTCTCTTTGCAGGAAACTCGAGTTGACCCTTAGTACCTTGAAATTTTATATGCATTGCTTGTTTAAGAGGCAGTTTCTTGTACTTCCTTTTGTTAACAGTAGATGGGGTTGGAAGGAAAACTACAAACTCTTCAATTGTCTGAGTGAATTCCAGCATACAAATACATACTTTGGTAATAATGAAGCTGGATATGCAAAATTTTATTTCCCCTATATACTTTCCACTATATATTTAAGACAATTAAAAAAAACAACACAGAAACCGATTACCTGGCTGTTATCACATTGTTGTCTCTGGCAGCTTGCTGTGCACAATTTGGCTGCCACGTTTCCTATGTTACAACAGAGACTATGCTTCAAAAGGGCGAGAAAAGCGCTTTAAATTGCAAGTTTTTCTTTTCTTTTGATAAGATGTCGGAACATTTGTATGAAGTGACAAAATGCATGAATTAACTAGGTGTACAATCTTAAAACCCTGAGCTGCCTGTACCATCATGTCACAGAGAGAATGGAGTTCAGTATTAGTGAGGGAAAGATCTATTGCAAAGCAAGGAATACTTTATGGAAACCATGGGTAGTTTGTTCCCTTATTCCTTAGTTCCTTCATATGGCTTTGAGTGTTTTGAAAGTTTTTTTCCATTGCAGAAGATGCAGAGAGAAGTCTCCACAGAAGAGTGTTATCTGCAGATACTTTTTCCACAAAGGTTTTCCTTCATTTGGGCACAGAATAATCTCAGAAAAAGGCCTGAGGGCAATTTAATACTTTTGGCTATAGCGTTCCTGTTGCATTGTGATTTCCTGCCTTTCAATTCTTATTTTTAACAAAGAGTCTTGCTGTGTTTCCCTGATAGCCTGTCTTGAGTGCCAAAGTTTCTGATGTTTATCCACATGGCTGATTATGAAAGTTATCAATCTGGAGAATTTGCAACATTCCTGGGCTTTTTTTTGAAGGTTTGTGGGGGTCAGTAGCCCCAAAGCTGACCCCCAGTGAGATTGCTCATAGCAGCCAGAATGAACCACATCTGGCCTGAATTCCAGTGCTCAGCTAGGTTATTTTCTAGGTATTATGGTGCAGAGTTGGGGAGGCCTACTGTTGGAAACCAAATTTTATTCTTTCACAGGATATGGGCGTTGCAGGCAAGACCAGTATTTGTTGCCCATCCCTAATTGCCTTTGAACTGAGTGGCTTGCTCAACCATTTCAAAGCGCAGTTAAGAGTCAACCACTTTGCTGTGGTCTGGAGTCACATATAGGCCAGACCAGGTAAGGATGGCAGATTTCCTCCCCTAAAGGGCATTCATGAAAAGATGGGTTTTTATGACATTTGATGATAATTTTGTTACAGCAGAGCGGATGGTAAATGCTAAATTGTTCAAATCCCAGAGGGAAGCTTGAAACAACTGCCACAACTATTTTACAATTTGTATTTATTTTGGGATGCATGCCTTAAATTCAGTAGTAATAGGACCACTGAGTCTTATAGGTTTCTTACAAAACTAAATTAAACCTTTATTAATAAAAAAAATAACTTTAAGCACATACTTAGGTTTACAAATTACTACTATGATAACTCCTAGCTCCCCTAGTTAATCTAACTCCCAGCTACACCTCTGTTATTGCAACAGTAAAACACACAGATTTTAAAAGACCCAGGCAAAGTAACACAATACCCTGAACAGTCGAATTCAAAGTGAGTTTTCTTCACTTCAATTTGTGCAGACAGCAACTTGAGGCTTAGAGGCTGGAGGCTTTTCATACTTGTTAGATCTTAGAATGCCTTCTTTCCTTACACACAACCCCATCTCCTTTAGACAGGTTTCGCCCTTTTTAATGTAAATCCCATTGTCCCAATATGTCTTTTCAATTCTACTTTTCTAATAATAATCTTTCATAGTACCAATTTTATCAGGAAATTTTGGGAAAAATAAACGCACTGTTTGGCTTCTTCTGACAAAGTGTCATATTTCACCCCCTCTTTTAAAATTTGCGACTACTCTGGTTTATCTCAAAATGCAAATTTTCCTTTTACACCTCACATTCTAAAACTTCAACTATGTTTACCTATTTAACATTTCAAACCTAGCTTCTCTTCTTGATACATCAAAGCCTTCAGACCAGCTGTCTTTAATTTAATTAAGTTACGCACACACACAGACACACTCTACTCCTACCTTACAATAAATTCCAATAACATTATGAAAGTTATTACATTTTCCTGAGACCAGTGAATCCTTGATTTTATTAATTGAACTTAAATCCCACCTGCGATGGTGCGATTTGAACCCATCATCCCTAAGCACTTAAAATGAAACTGTTGGCCGGTCTAAGTAAGAAATATATCTACAACTTCCATCCTGGTGGTCTAGTTGAATAGACATGCCGCTTCTGAGTTTTGGGAAAGATGAGAATTAACTTGGAAGATGACCACAACAATTTGCATTTCCATAGCACCTTTAATGCAGCAAAGCATCCAAAGGTACTTCACAAGAGGGTTTGACACTGAGCCACATAAGGAGACAGTAAAACAGATTATCAAAAGCTTGATCAAAGAGGCAGGTTGTAGGGAGTGTCTTAAAGGAGAAGAGAGAGGTAGAGACTCAGAGATTTAGGGAAGAGTTTCCAAAGCTTAGGGTCCAGGCAGCTGACAATATGGATACCAATGGTAGAGCAATCAGAGGCGTGCATAAGGCCAGAATTAGAGGAGTGAGAGTTGTCAAAGGTGTGTGGAGCTGGAGAAGGTTAAAGAGAGAGGGAGGGATAAGGCCATGATGGGATACAAAAACAAGGACGACAACTTTAAAATTGAGATATTGCTGGATTGGGAGCCAATGTAGGTCAGCGAGCGCAGAGGTGATGGGTGAATGGTACTTGATGTGAGCTAGGATATGGGAAGCAGAATTTAGGATGAGCTCAGGTTTATGGAAGGTGAATGATGGAAGACCAACCAGGAGTGACTTGGAATATTTAAATCTAGAGGTTAGGGTTTCTGAAGCAGACGAGTTGAGGGAGGGATAGAGTTAGCCGATGTTGTGGAGGTGGAACTGGTGGTTTTGGTGATGGAACAGATATGTGGTCAGAAACTCCTTTCAGGGTCAAATGTTTCAGGGCACCAAGTTTTTGAAAGTCTGTTATATCTGTCAGGGAGAATGAGGGAAGATGGAAGAAAAACTAGAGAAAAATGCAATCTTAAATTTTAGGCAGGAGGAAGCCTGGGGATAGTCGTGGTGGGGAGTAGATTTAGGTGAGTAGAAAAGGGGGAAGTGGCGACACAGCTGAACAGATAGTCTCCATCTTCTTCACAAAAAACGTCTGTGAGCTCCTCACTTATTTGTTGGAGATCAGTGGGGATAGGGGGGTTTAAAGAAATGTTTGGAAAGTGGAATATTCATAAGAATTGCTGAAAATCATAAACAGAGCTGACAATCCTAAAAAAACAGCTGTCTCAGAAGCAACTGCCAACTAAAGACCACCATTATTTAACATTTTTAAATATATTGGATTTCTACCAATGTTTGTGGAACACATACTGCTATTTGTTTTCTTTTTCTGTGAAATCTAAATCCCAGTAGCCTTATCTATGGCTAGGTGAAATAAAACAGTGTGGCAGCACATGAGCTTGTAACTTAAGTTGCAAAAAGTCTTCCAAGTCTTCCAAGTTATAGGGGACAGAAGCTAAAAAAAACTGAATTTTGTTCTCAGTGATAAATTTACAAATTGCTGAAGCAACAAATGAGCACTGAATGCTGCAATTATTGCTTCAGAGGCACCAGGGAATGATCTCTTTAAGAAGGATTATTTTATTTTTCTTCAGACAGGCTGGAAATCTGCCTTTGATGTCAGAGCACACCAGATCCCCACATGATTCCAGCAACAATGCAATATTACCTGTGCGAACGAACACATTTCAGAAATGCCAGAACAGACAAGGCTGTCCCTTGTGATTCCTTCTAGCAGGCTATGAATGTTTGCTTTGCCCTGAGAATGTTGGCTTGAATATAATGTAAATTTTAGCCAGCTTGTCAAACAGGTAGCAATAATGCAAAACACAGATAGCACAGTTAACGTTGTGTGTGTTGTACCAAGCAATAAAGGCTCCACTAGATAATTAGGGGAAATGGTGGCATAGTGGTAATGTCACTGGACTAGTAATCCAGAGGATTAGGCTAATGTTCTGGGGACCAGGGTTCAGCTCCCACCATGGTAACTAGTGGAATTTAAATTCAATTAATAAGCTTGTTTCAATAATAGTGAACATGCAACAATTGTCATAAAACCCCATCTGATTCACTAATCCCAGGTCTAGCCTACATGTAATTCCAGACCCAAGGTGGTTGACTCCTAATTGCCCTCTGAAATGGAGTGGCAATTCAGGATGAGCAACAAATGTTGGCCTTGCCAGTGATGCCCACATCCCATAAATAATAACCTGGAAAAGACAAAAATGTTCCATTTAATTCATGGTCTGTTCCAGGAAATTCTCCCTTTGGAGTCAGCATGCTGCCTGCTAGCAAAACTCACACCATTGTGTGGTGTGCCACCATACTTAGACCATTCTTGTTTCTCATGTAACCCAACCAATCAATACTATTCTCATGTATTTTTTAATAAAAGAAATAAATATTTTGCATTATACATGGCAAAAGGCCATTACTGCACATGTTCATGCACGCGCACGCACATACACACACAAGCACCAAAACATAGAATACAATGGAGGCTATTTAGCCCACTGTGTGTGCTTGTAACTTGCTAGAGCAATTCAAAACTAATCTCACTGGCCTATTTTCTTTCCTTAGCCCTGTATCTTCCATTGCTGTAAATATTTATCCAACTTCCCATTGAACGATGCAATGTTTTATGCCTCAACCATTCCCCGTGCCAAAACA
This sequence comes from Cetorhinus maximus, assembly GCF_964194155.1. Lineage (NCBI taxonomy): Eukaryota > Metazoa > Chordata > Chondrichthyes > Lamniformes > Cetorhinidae > Cetorhinus > Cetorhinus maximus. The sequence continues at coordinate 71,552,293 of NC_135888.1, forward strand.
TTTGTTGCTCCCATAACTCTGTATAGAGTTTTTCTTAATTTTTCTTCTCATTCTTTCAGTCAGTATTTCAAACTGATAACTCCCTCACCAATTTTTGCCAATTTTTGTCCACTAACCTGGTAAAATGGCATCCAAGCTATTTCTTCACCAGGACACCAATGTCCATCACTTTTAGGGCAATACTGGTATATTTATTGTCCCAGAGCCAATGAAAAGTTTCAGCGATATCAACATTTGTTAAGTATAAAGCTGGTGTGGAGTTTGCCTGTCAAACTGGAACCCTGGTATGCTAAGGTGAGCTCAGGGAGGACAGAAATCTCCTGTTCTAGGCTCATTTTACAATGAAATTATACCTAAAATGATAACTGGAGTGGTAAATTGAGTGGGTAATACAGTGTGGTCCACAAGCACTTTAGGATATAGACCAGCATTGTGACCCGCAAGCACTTTAACAACACTATATAAATGCTATTCAAGTGTATTCCCTATACATACATACTGCACCTTATAAATACTGTTGTCTTTTTCATAATTTAATTCCTACTTCAAACCATCAATTGAGCAATGAGTAAGAATGAGAAAATTGAGTAAACACACGGAAGCCACACCTAAGGTTACTGTGTATGTAAACTCCAAAAACAGACAGGTGGTGGAGCTGGTGGTGAGGCTTAATGGTGTGTCAGGGCCTGGGGGAAAGGAGGAGAAATACATTCAACATTGTATTAAACCAAGTATTTCAAGTGTTGTGGTTTCAACATTCAACTGGTTAGGTGGTATCTTTATTCCAATGATCTTTCTTCTTGTTGGCTCTGGTCTGTTTTAGTCCTTTGCCTAATGTTGCAGAGTTGAGCTGTATTTATGCTGAGCCTAATACTCAGTTAGGGTTTTGAACAGGCAGAGTTCTGGTATATGATGCTTGGGGTCCTGCTTGGCTGAACTTTAACTGCCCTGTTCAGCAGAGAGCTCGTAAGGGTCTGAATACTTGCAAGGGTTAAGTTAGAAATTTAAATCTTTAATGGGTGGCATGGGGAGAATCTTTTGTTTCCAAACATTTAATTTTTTTGTCAGCAGGTGTACAAATAAGAGTCACAAAAACAGAAAATGCTGGAAAAACTCAGCAGGTCTAACAGCATCTGTGGAGAGGAAAAAAAACAGAGCTAACGTTTCGAGTCCTTATGACGCTTCTTCAGAGCTAAAGAGAAGTAAAAATGTAATGGAATTTATACTGTTTAAGGGGGGTGGAGCAGGTGAAGCTGTTTAGGAGGCCAGTGATAGGTGGAGGCAAAGGAGATATTGCCAGAGATGACATGGACAAAGGGGTGTTAATGGTAGTGGTACTGGCTAAAGGAGGTGCTGATGGTGACATTAAGGTCAGAAAGCAGAATGTGGTAATAGCAGGACAAGGATAAGCAGTCTGGAAAGAACAATATGAACAAGTGACAGATGGTCCTTGTGGGGGTAAGGTTGGGGGAGGGGACAGTGGTGGGAAAAAAGATTGAAAATAGGGTAAAAGGTGGGGATAAACAATGAATAAAAATGAAAATTAATAAAAATAAAGTGGATAAAAATAAAAAAATTCACTAATAAAAATTTAAAAATTAGAATGAATATTGAAAAAAGGGGATAAAAAGGGGGTGAGGATGGAGGAGAGAATTCATGGTCTAAAGTTGTTGAACTCAATGTTAAGTCCAGCAGGCTGTAGAGTACCTAATCAGAAGATGAGCTGCTGTTCCTCCAGTTTGCGTTGGGCTTCACTGGAACATTGCAGCAGGCCAAGGACGGACATGTGTTGAAATGGCAAGGTCTGGGTCGCGTTTGTGACCAAAGGTGTTCCGCAAAGTGGTCACCCAGTCTGTGTTTGGTATCTACAATGTAGAGGGGGCCACATTGGGAGCAGCGAATGCAGTAGGCCAAATTGAAGGAGGTGCAAGTGAAGCGCTGCTTCACCTGAAAGGAGTGTTTTGGGCCCTTGGATGGTGAGGAGGGAGGAGGTAAAGGGGCAGGTGTTGCACCTTTTGCTATTGCATGCTAGGGTGCCGTGGGAGGGAGATGAGGTGTTGGAGGAGTGGACCAGGGTGTCCCGGAGGGAACGGTCCCTACGGAATGTCGACAGGAGTGGTGGGGGTGGGGGTGGTGGGGGGAGCGGGGTGAAGGGAAGATGTGTTTGGTGGTGGCATCATGCTGGAGTTGTCAAAAATGGCGAAGAATGATCCTTTGAATGTGGAGAATGGCTGAGTGAAAAGTGGGGACATTGGGGACCTTATCATGGTTCTGGGAGGGAGAGGAAGGTGTGAGGGCAGAGGCGCGGGAGATGGGTCGGACAAGGTTGAGGGCCCTGTCAACCACCGTGGATGGGAAACCTCGGTTAAGGAAGAAGGAAGACATGTAAGAAGCGCCATTTTGGAAAGTGGCATCATTGGAACAGATGCGATGGAGGCGAAGGAACTGAGAGAATGGGATGGAGTCCTTACAGGAAGCAGGGTGTGAAGAGCTGTAGTTGAGGTAGCTGTGGGATTTGGTGGGCTTGTAGTGAATATTGGTGGACAGTCTATCACCAGAAATTGAGACAGAGAGGTCAAGGAAGGGAAGGGAAGTGTCGGGGATGGACCATGTGAAGGTGACGGAGGGGTGGAAATTGGAAGCAAAGTTGATAAATTTTTGCAGGTCCAGACGAGAGCATGAAGCGGCACCGAAACAATCATCAACGTCCCGAAAAAGAATTGTGGGAGGGGGCCTGAGTAGGACTGGAACAAGGAATGTTTCACATACCTCATAAAGAGACAGGCATAACTGAGGCCCATGCGGGTACCCATAGCCACACCTTTCATTTGGAGGAAGTGAGACAAGTTAAAGGCTAAATCGTTCAGTGAGAGAACAAATTTCAGCCAGATGGAGGAGAGTGGTTGTGGATGGGGATTGTTTGGGCCTCTGTTCAAGGACAAATAAGTGTCCATGGGCCCAATGTGCCTGGTCAAACCCAAGAGATATCAAACCTTTGCTTTGCTCTGTACTTGGCCAGTTCTGGATTCACATTGCTGACGTTGATGCAATATTGAAATCACTTTGCACTGGTGCTGAGTTTGTAGTGTAAATACACCCTTAATGTAGTGCTTTTGACTCCCTCGCCACCCCTGCATCCTGGTTGTTCCACTTTTTCCTAACATTTGTGAACTTCATTTTGAGGTCCCAGTTGGTTTGCAGCTAAAGCAAATGCTTGAATGGATTCAGACTTTGCAAAAATCAGATTGAAATGATCTGTCAAGAAAGTCAGAAAAATGACAGGTTGAAATCAATAGTAAAGAACCCGGCCCCCTGCTCATGAATGGTACAGTCCAGCTACAATGTAGATCGGTGGCATCTGTTCCAGTATCTATCCTCATGTGTGTTGAGGGAGGTAAAGGGTCATACCTGAAATGTATTTCACATATATTAATCGAGTTGCTATGCATTTTGTTTTATTTCATGTTTCCAATTTTTTTCTTTACTCTGAATGTAGCTTTCAAAATAAGAACAGTCGCTGCCAGTAGAGCTGCAAATATGGCTTTCTGTAGATTGCTGAGGCTGAATATTAAAAAGCAGCATTGGATAAATTCTGATGGAACCACAGAATTTTCTGTAATCTGTTGATTTCAAGATGTATTGTCAGATAATAGGACTTGCATGAGCTGTAGACAAAGCCATTCAGCTAGTGTGTTCACACTGATCCTACAGCAGCCCTGGATAAAATCATATAGACCCGTAGAGCATTCTGTAACCTATCGATCTTATGGAACAGTGCAGCGATATCAAGTGGTAGAACCTGTCTACGCATGCAAACAGTGCACATTCAAATCATCTGCCAGGTTTCCACTGAATGAATGATACAGTTTAAATAGCAAAGAAAGGAAAGTAAGTCCACCTTTCAGAACACACAAGTCTAAAATTTCACAGTAAGAGCTTAACATAAAAGTCACACAGCATAATTTTGTGCCTGGCTGTTTCTGTGCTATTACTTAACACTGTGCTGGTGATAAACAGTGGTGATGATAAAGTGCAAAAAGAGACGGACAAAAGATCTCATTTTATAGCTTTATTCAATGGTACATTTTGACCTGTGGCATATCTTTTCCTTTATATGGGCAAATACAATGTTTCAGACATGCTGAATTATTTATTTCCCGTGGAATTATTTTAGCCTCCACAGTGGTTCTTGGAAATAGCAGTCCTCATCATTTTAAGCTGTTTTCGTATGGAGTCTTTTTAAAGTGATCTGACCACACACTGACGTCTGTTTGCAAGAAGAAATTTGGTCTTAAAACAAAACAGTCCTTTAGGAAAAAGTTAAATGAACATTCAAAACATTTTCAAACAGGACACTCACTTCAACCAGCTTGTCTCCTTCAATCATAGCAGTATAAACGTAGTTGGGAAAGTTCATGAGGAGTTTTCCTCCTTCCAGGTTTGCTGTGACCTCAAGGGAAACAAAAAACCTTTTAAAATTATTACATAGAATTTACAGCTCAGAAACCCCTTCTGTTCCTTTCTCCCTCATGTACTTATCCAGCCTTCTCTTAAATGCATCTATGCTATTTGTCTCTACTCCAAGTGATAGCAAGTTCCACCTTCTAACCAATGTCTAGGGAAAGAAGTTTTTTCTGAATTGTGGAATATAAGGTCGGCAAGATGCATCCTGAAGATTCAGTGCTGACTCCAATTGGAGTTTGGTTCTATAGACACGGATAGTCCAAAGGTGCAGAGTCTCCAGAATATGATACATCTTTGTTCAATGTTTACATGTATTATTGAATAGCACTTCACCCTGAAGTAGAGTCCTGGCTAACTCGTTTTACCCCCTTCCAATAGAGATAAGGCCAACTGCTGTCCTGACTAAGAGTAGCACCATCCAGCAATTGAAACTGGGATTCTCTGGTTTGTATGCAGCTAATTAGATAGTAAAAGATTTTTTTTTGTGATTATCTGGCTCCCACTAATCTCCAGGCTTCCTTTATTCTAAGTAACTTGAAGTGAAGAAGTTTTTAATTTTGATTGAACAGTGTACTGCTCACATTCAACAGAAAATACCCAACTTCCATGGCAACGCTCAGGCTTATGTTCAAAAGCAGGTTTCATTGCCATATATTTAGACTGTGATCCATTTTGTGTTTTATTAGAAAACCACTAAAGCATCTGAATATTGAGAATGATCTGCCTGATTTGCTGCTTATGTTGAGTTAAAAGATAATCAAGCTGGTGATACAGTGCTGGACTCATGTTTTAGGAGTTTCAATTTCATCTTTGCTTTGAACTCTTATCATTCCCAAACAAATGAAGATCATCAGCCCTCAATCTAATTGAGAGCACTATCCAGGGGGCCATGAACTAGAGATCAACCTAGTCACACAAAGTCCACTACCTTTTGGTGAGCATTGATTGGTGCAGTTGATAATGTCCATGAAGTAGTTTACATCCAAGAGAACAATGAGGAGCCTTGTTTCTAGATGTCTATCTAACCAGCCTGCCTGGTTGCCTCCAATTATCCATCTCTTTGGGTGAATCTCAGCCTGACTCATAATGGAGGCTGAAAACTCAACAAGTGGAGAATTGCATGTCAAGTTATACCCTCCAACACTGCACTTTAATGGTGGCGTCAAGCCTAAATCTTTCATAAAAATCTACATTTACTCATTTTTCTTTGGTTTAAACATGGTAATAAAATGCAATTACACTTTCAGGAAGAGATACTGGTTCTTTCAGGATGGAATCAGTAACACCTGATCTTTGTGGCGCCAATTTGTCACACCATAACTATACCAGATTTAGACATTATCAACTGCACCAATCAGTACTCACCAAAAAGAAGTGGACTTTGTGTGACTAGGTTGATCTCTGGTTTGGGTGGTTGGGGGAGTGTGAGGGGGTGGTAATTGGCCGGGTTGGATTTGTTCTGTTTTTTGTGTACAGTACATACCTGGGCAATTTTCCACATTGCTGGGCAGTTGCCAGTGTTGTAGCTGTACTGGAACAGCTTAGCTAGGGGCAGGATCAATCATCCACTCGGCACTCCTGGCTGAAGATTGTTGCAAATGCATCAGCCTTACCTTTTGCACTGATGTGCTGGGCCCCTCCATCATTGAGGATAGGGATATTTGTGGAGCCTCTTCCTCCAGTGAGTTGTTTAATTGTCCACCACCATTCAGGGCTGGATGTGACAGGACAGCAAAGCTTAGATCTGAACTGTTGGTTGTGGAATTGCTTAGTTCTGTCTATCACTTGCTGCTTATGCTGTTTGGCATGCAAGTATTCCTGTGTTGTAGCTTCACCAGGTTGACACCTCATTTTTGGGTATTCCTGGTGCTGCTCCTGGCATACCCTCCTGCACTCTTCATTGAACCAGGGTTGATCCCTTGTTTTGGTGGAAATGGTAGAGTGCGGAATATGCCTGGTCATGAGGTTACAGATTGTGTTTGAGTATAATTCTGCTGTTGCTGACGGCCCACAGCATCTAATATTTGCCCAATCTTGAGTTGCTAGATCTGTTCGAAATCTATCCCATTTAGCACGGTGGTAGTACCACAGAACACAATGGAAGATATCCTCAATGTGAAACCGTGACTTCATCTCCACAAGGACTGTGCGGTGTCACTCCTACTGATACTGTCATGGACAGATGCATCTGCGGCAGGCTGGTTGGTGGGGATGAAGTCAAATATGTTTTTTCCCTCTTGTTGGTTCCCTCACCACCTGCCGCAGACTCAGTCTAGCAGCTATGTCATTTAGGATTCAGCCAGCTCGGTCAGTAGTGGTGCTAGTGAGCATTGAAGTCCCCCACCCAGAGTACATTCTGCACCCTTGCCACCTCAGTGCTTCCTCCAAGTGATGTTCAACAGGGAGGAGCACTGATTCATCAGCTGAGGGAAAGTGGTACATGGTAATCAACAGGAGATTTCCTTGTCCATGTTTAACCTGATGCCATGACACTTCATGGGGGTCCAGAGTTGATGCTGAGGACTCCCAGGGCAACTCCCTCACAAATGTATACCACTGTGCTGCCACCTCCACTGGGTCTGTCCTGCCAGTGGAACAGGACATAGCCAGAGATGGTGTTGGTGGTGTCTGGGTCATTGTCTGTAAGGTATGATTCCGTGAGTATGACTATGACAAGCTGTTGCTTGACTAGTCTGAGACAGCTCTCCCAATTTTGGAACAAGGCCCCAGATGTTAGTAAGGAAAACTTTGCAGGACGTCGGGGCTGAGTTTGCCATTGTAATTTCTGGTGCCTAGGTTGATGTCGGGTGGTCCATCCAATTTCATTCCTTATTGACTTTCTAGCAGTTTGATACAACTGAGTGGCCTGCTTGGCCATTTCAGAGAGAAGTTAAGAGTCAACCACATTGCTCTAAGCCAGGACTCACATGTAAGCCAAACCAGGCAGATATCCTTCCCTAAAGTGCATTAGTGAACCAGATGGAGTTTTTACAATGGTTTCATGGTTTTTTGTTCCAGGTTTTTTTTTTCAGTGAATTCAAATTTCACCATCTGCCATGGTGGGATTCAAACCCAGGCCCCTAGAACATTACCCTTAGTACTACAGAGACTAGTAATCTCTGGATTACTAGTCCAGTGACAATACCACTACGCCACCACAGGCCTGCCAGCCTTTAGCTGTTCATGTCAATAAATTTAGCCTGTCTTAAGTTCCTTGTGTTGTAATACTATGAAGAAAAATCAAGAAGGTTCCATGTTTGATCCCTGCCCTGTGCTGTGTTAGACAATTTAAACTAATGGGGATGTTATAAATAGTCTTAGCATTCCCTGCATGAGGGTGGGTGCAACATTTCAATCAAGGCTCCCCCTCCTAAATCACTTCCCCAATACCAGTACTGAAAGTGCCTGTGTCGATGTTCGGTAAAATCCAGATCAAGTTAATGGATACTAGATTGGATTTTCCCGGCCTATTCATTTGGAGTGGAGGCGAGCAGGGGAGGCCAGGGTAATAGGGGGAGCCACATCAGGGCAGCTCCTTGTCGCATTCCCACCTCCGGGAAATGTTCCCAGGGGCTAGCAGGGAGCCGGGTCAACTGCCAACTTCACAAAGACAGGTGGCCAGTATGTTTAATGAAAGTCCCACTTAGGAACCATTTTGCACCTGCGCTGGTACTTTACTGATGTCGGAGTGACCCCTCTGCCCCTACCCCACTTTGAGCAGAGGCCATCGACCTCCTAGAAGGTAAACAGAGCAGGAGTCTCCATGCCTCAATGGTATAGCCATGAGGTGAAAGTCTATAGCCCTGTCTGTGGAGCGGTTTCCCCTCCAGCCTGATGGCCGTTCCGGCTTGGGGCCTTTTAATATAAAAGCTCAATGCCTCCGAGGGCATCGTTGGGGCTGCCAGCCTGATACTACAATGGGCCCATGGATTGGGCCTACAGCATTGTGAACCAGCAAAGCATCATTTATAGGGCGGTGAGTGTTGGCGTGGCCAATTAGGAGGCAGGCCCAAAAGGTTGCCCCTCGGAGGGCGTACTGAAGGGAGGGGCAGGCTCATATGAGCACTACACTAGGAACCCTATTCTTACCAAAAAATCCACTAGGCTGAGCAGGCGCAGTGACCACACCACACAATATAAGCTGAGAGAACTGGCTGTGCATAACAGCTAAATTTTAAAGGGAATAATGATTGGAGATGATGCTCCCAAGGTCAAATAGCCCGTTGCAACTCATTGTGCCTCCTGATATCCATTGCCCAGAGTTATACATGAAAGATGGCTACTTAGACAAGCTACTGGAAATACACTGTACATGGACTTCCACACCTGATGATATTTAACACAATATAGAAATACCAAGGAAATTCAGTTCTTCAGCTGATAACTTGTAGATTTACCTTGACTTTATCGCAGTTCAGTATCTCAAAGTCTGACTCCTTCCCGACAATGAATTTATTTGTTGTAGTGTGGCACGGATAAATTTGAGACCAAGTAAAGTCATTCCCATTCTGGACAACCTCTGTGTCAAACTTTAACTTTCTCCCACACTCAATGGCATCATCGGGCACACCTGCACTGTGGGTAGTAAGTGCCATATTAATGCAAAGGCTTGGGGACATCCCATGATGAAGAATATCATCACAGACACTAATTCACTCTCACTTTATCTAAATCAATACTGACTGGCTTGGCTTCCTGGAACTGGCCTTCAAAATATTATACTTTATCTTTAAAACACCACAAATAACATCTTCTAATCATCCTACAAAAGCTAATGATAGATTGCTCAGAGCTAAAATTAATATATACAAATAATTTCTCACTGACAGAATACTTAGTTGTGGAGATTTCTTCAGATATCAATCAGCTTTTCAGCTGCTGTTCCAGATATACAAAATTTAAAGAAAAAAGCCATTTGGCGAACATAGACAAATGACAGAATCTCTTTCGTTAGGTCTCTATCATGTAGCAACTTAATATTGGCTGTATCCACACCACATGGACTGCAGTGGTTCAAGAAGGCAGCTCATCACCACCGGATCATGGGTAATTATGGAAAGGCAACAAATGCTGACCTTTCCAGTGATGCTTACACCCCTAGAACAAATATAAAAAAGAAGAATGTGCACCCAATGCCCTGGTGTGACTGTGAATCCCATTTCCCCAAGTTTTATTTGTTACAAAGGTATGAGTATGCCTTCATATCCCAAGTAGGATTACTAACTCTTCAGGATTGTTTTGGAGTCTCCAGAAATTAAATCTTCTGGACATTGCTATGAGAAAACCCAGGACAAAAATCATAGGACAATGCAAAGTATTTTATTTTCTCTGAACGCTTCTGCTTATTTGTTATAAAAGTATTGGAGATGGGGAAAAATGGTTGTTTGACTGGGTGAGGTAGCTATACTCTGAACCAAAGGTGACAACGCTATGCCAAGGTGCATGAAAAGGGATGACAATGGATTTGGGTTGAATAAATTGAACATTTTTACTGATTTTAGAAATCAGGGGATTTTTCCTGTCCAGCAGCACTTAGCAGTTTCCATTGCTGGCAGCCAGGAATGTAGGCCAGCAGTTACACGGTTAGGTCTTCCCCTTTGCTGACACCAGGTCTTGCTAAGAGTTTGGTCTGAGCCAAAGTGCTTCCATGCCATGTTAATTCTGACATTCCTGAACCTGGAGGACAGACTCAAGTGCTTTTCAGGAATATGGAGGAAACAGAAACAGGCCATTCAACCCCTCAAGCCCATTCTAGCCAGTCAATGAGATCATGGCTGAGCTGTATCCTAACTGCCAGCCTGGACTCCATATTTCTTAATACCACATTGGCTAGCGTTGTGAGTGGTAGCCAAGTTGGTATTATTGATAGAGTTCATCAGCAGACACTTCTTAGGTGATAACTTCTAGTTTATTTACAAAGGTACTCACCAGCAACCACACGTGTGCTTTCGCTTCAAACTCTATCTCTACATACCAACTACTGAGGTAGCCTGCACTACTCTCCTATCGGGTACTAAAGATCATGCAATCTTCCTTAACAAGTATTTTTCTTAAAGGTATATTATACATTGGATAAAACCATAATTACCACAGCTAGGAAAACCTATTGAGCTCAGAGTTAAAATTATTAAATGAGCTAACATCTACTATTTTTTGTGGGAAAGAGTTCTATATTTCTTCCACATTTTGCTTCAAGCAGCGTTCTTCAAATTCTATTCTGTATGGTTTGGCTCTGATTTTAAGGTTATTCCCTCTTGTCACCAGCAGAAAGCATTTCTATCTACCCCATCAATTCCTTTCAAAATTACTCCATAACCTTCTATGTTCCAGGGAGTTCAATCCTGGTTTATGTAATTTCTCATAATTTAATCCTTGGAGCCCAGATGACATTCTGGTGAATCTGCATTGCCATACTTCCAAGGCCAATATGTTCTTTCTAAGGTGTGGCACCCAGAACTGTACACAGCACCCTAGATGTGGTGTAACCAGGGCTTTTTATTGCTGTAGCAAATTATCTTTTTTATATTTTAGCTTTTATAATTAGCCTTTTTAATTTTTTTGTCACTTTGGCCACTACATTTTAGTTATCTGTGTACATGGACCCCTAAATCTCTTTGGACCTCCACTGTTCCTGGTTTTTCACCATTTAGAAAATATTTGGATCTACCCTTTTTGGTCCAATATGGATTCCTCACACTCTTCTGCCACTCACTTAATCTATCAATGTCACTTTGTAATTTTATGCTCTTGTTTACGTTACTTAGTATTCCAGCAACCTCTGTATCATGACAAACACGGATATATAATTCTCTATAACTGGGAGGTAGAAAAATCAGCCTTACTGCACATGCACAAAGGCAAAATATAACTTAAATAATTTAAAAAGAAGAGAGAGCAGAAGAGGAGGCAATTAGAGGGAGGAGAGAGGGGCAAACACAGATATTGAGGAAGAGAAAGAAGGCAAGCACAGGTTGGGGGAGGGAAAGGCAGAGAAAGGGGAAGAGAGACAAGGCAAGTAGAGAAAAAAACAAGCAAAAAGAGGAGAGAGAAGACAGAACAGGTAGAGAAAGAGGGAGAGAGATGGGGCAAACAGTGAAAGGGAGGGAGATGGGGCCAGCAAAGATGTGGAATGAAAAATAGGGCAAAAAGCAAGAGTGAAAGCGAGGCAAAAAATAAATGTTTGAAATGCTTTTAAACATGATTATTTCTGTAGAACAAGACTAATATTATGGTAACAAAAGTACCAGTGACATTTGAATTATTTTATTGCTATAACATCAGATTTGTTTCAGCATACACTATATGAGCTAAAAAAATTCTTTTTTGAACTAAGGAAGGTTGGCCATGACCTATCAGTACTCTGAGGATTAAACTGCTCACTGTTGTTGCCTCAACTCATCACAAGCCCCTGGTGTATTTTGAGTCATTGCCTATAGTGTCTTTGTATTTGACCAAATTATTATACAGTTCATATTAAAGGTCATGGTCTCCACAGAACATGGCTACAGGGGATTGAGAAAATAAAATTGCAAAGAGAGAAATTTCTAGCCAGGCAAAACTATAATAAAACTGGTGATATTCTGATGGTTTTATTATATTTTATAAAATGGGATCGTTCATAAATGAAATCTGTTGAATTCCCTTACCTAGGGTCGAGTAAGTAGAACTGGTTCCTGACGTATTATTTTCTGTCACGAGGTGAGGTTATTGTTCTTTGGGTTGTTTTTAAAACCTTAATTGTGGAAAACCTGAAGCAGTAGAAAACAGAGAGCTTTCTTGACTGAAGGACATTTTTTTCCCTCTCTCAGTGAGAGCATTAAATCCCTTTATTATCCCCTCTTTCCCCTTGTATAAACCGCAGGACTTAATTTAAAACCAGGAAGGGCCATTGAAGCAAGTACTATAAATGGCTGTGAGGAACACTATTTATATTTCTGAAGAGGGCATCGATGTACATGATGGATAGGCAGTGAAGTGAGATTGAGAGTCATCAAAAAGAGACAGGCTTTATTCGGCCAAAAAGGAGAGATTTATTAACCAGTGTTATCTAGAAGAATTCTGGGTGAATCCTTTTCGTCCCCTGCAATGATTTTCTTCCTTCTTCCTCTGCTGAAGACGTCAACAAACTTATTGACAGTTCCATGGTTGCGCTCTGCTGCTTTTCCCCCAGTGACCATTATTCATGTGTCAGTAAATGTTGGTAAGCTATTCAACCCAGGCCTGATTCAATTCTCATTCAAGAGTCATACATGTTCACTCCCAACAGGGTTCACTGACTGTAGTTATACTGAAAACCTTGGCCAACATTGACTCTCTCGAACACAGGGGTGCACGTCAATTGTGACATCCCTTATACCGACATGTCAGAGATCAGTTAAGGTAGAACAGACTGAGGATAGAACTGAAATCTTCCTGCTTAGTATAGGTCAAGTACTCACTGGATAAACTGATTGAGTCAGCAGGATGACTCAATAGGAAAACAAAAATGAGTTTATTAACTTTAAATATTTTTTATTCGCATTTACCATTTCAGTAAAATCAGCACAAACAGGAATTTTGGATCCATGTTGTGCCTTTGTAAAAGCATAAACTGTGCCAGTTATTATTTGAGTGCTGACCCATTAAGCTTGTTTTCCCAAAAAGGACAGTATTCTTTGTTAAAATTGATATATGTATAATTCAAATGATGAAATTACCACAAAATGATTCCTTACCTAAAGCCTTCATAAACTGTTCATAGTTCTCCTGACTCCCAAATTTATATTTTCCAGTGAAATTCATTTTGCTGTAAAAATGGAATCAAAGAATTAATAAATCCTATGGCAATGAAGGCAGCAGGCACAGTGAAATATGTTCAGTGTCTAAATATTCCACATGCACCCTGTGATAAATCGTTAACTAAATCATTCACTAAATTTTAACCATAAATTTTTTCAGCACTAGTTATTAAACTACTTTATCAAGGTATGGTGCGTGGCTCAGCCCACTAAAGGCTCTTGAGACTCATACCACAAAGAATGTAAGTGGCTAACTAGTTATGGCTAGGGTGAGACCCATCAAGAACACAAAGGTGAGCCCTGAACTATGGGAGGTGCAGGAACTCCAGGTAAAAATATAAATCAGAAGCAAATGAACATTGGTTTGTATGCAGCAAACAGCAACACTTTGAAACGTTGGCCCGAGTTTTGGCAGGGACGGAAGGGGTCTCTGATTTAGCCAAAATAATGCCACAGCTCTGGTCTGGGAGACCCGCCCCCAAAACTGGCACCCACTATTTTTGCTGGGGGGGAGGGGTGGTGATGGGGTGGGTTGTAATTTGCATACCTGTGATTCACAGAGGCAGCTGCACTAGTAAAAGTGCAGCTATCTTCAAACAGGTGCAATTTTCATTTGTGGGATATGCAGAACAAGACTCATAGGCCTTAGATATTTGAGCAAAAGGTCTAAAGCTGCTGGAGTCATTTTGAGAGATAGGGTACCCTTTGGATAAGTACCTTTTTGGATAGGTCCAAGGGGCCCTTTCGGGAGGTCAAGTGCCCTTTGAGAGAGGTCAGATGCCATCTCCTGTCCTTTATTTATTTAAAAAAAGCCTGCTGTGACTATTTGCAATTTCACTAGCTGCCTATTGACATAAGCCTGAGGGTTATCTTTATAGCATTAGTGCTGCATGACTGATTCCACAAGCTTTTAATATCACGGGGGTGGGGGTGGTGTTGCGGGGGCATTTGGGGGCTTGTAAGTTCACCGTTTGATTGACAGCTCCAAGTGGTTATAAAGTCTTTGATATGGGACTTTAATGCACGGAAGGCACTGATGTAATGGGATGGGGCAGTGGCGTAGTGGTATTGTCACTGGACTAGTAATCCAGAGACCCAGGGGAATGCTCTGGGGGCCTGGGGATCTGGGTTTGAATCCCACCACGGTGGATGGTGGAATTTGAATCCAATAAAAATCTGGAATTAAAAGTCTAATGATGACTGTGAATCTGTTGTTGATTGTTGTAAAACCCCATCTGGTTCACTAAAGTCCTTTAGGGAAGGAAATCTGCCATCCATACATGATCTGGTCTGTATATGACTCCAGTGACTCCAGACCCACAGCAATGTGGTTGACTCTTAAATGCCCTTTGAAATGGCATAGCAAGCCTCTCGGTTTTATCCACCCGCTATAAAGCCATTAAAAAGGAATGAAACCGAACGGACCACTTGGTATCGACCTAGGCATCTGAAACAACAATGGTAAACTCAGCTGTGTTGACCCTGCAAAGTCCTCCTTACAAACATGTGGGGGCTTGTGCCAAAATTGGGAGAGCTGTCTCACAGACTAGCCAAGCAACAGCCTGACATAGTCATACTCACGGAAGCATACCTTACAGATAATGTCCCAGACATCACCATCCCTGGGTATGTCCTGTCCCACCGGCAGGACAGACCCAGCAGAGGTGGTGGCACAGTGGTATACAGTGGGGGGGGAGTTGCCTTGGGAGTCCTCAACATCGACTCCGGACCCCATGAAGTCTCATGGCATCAGGTAAAACAAGGGCAAGGAAACCTCCTGCTGATTACCACATACTGCCCCCTCAGCTGATGTATTCCTCCATGTTGAACACCACTTGGAGGAAGTGCTGAGGGTGGCAAGGGCATAGAATGTTCTCTGGGTGGGGAACTTTAATGTCCATCACCAAGAGTAGCTCGGTAACACCACCACAGACCAAGCTGGCTTGAGTCCGCAAGGACATAGCTGATAGAATGGGATTGCGGCAGGTGGTGAGGGAAGCAACAAGAGGGAAGAACATACTTGACCTCATCCTCACCAACCTGCCTGCCGGAGATGCATCTGTCCATGACAGTATTGGTAGGAGTGACCACTGCACAGTCATTGTGGAGATGCAGTGCTGTCTTCACATTGAGGATACCCTCCATGATGTTGTGTGGCACTACCACCCTGCTAAATGGGATAGATTCAAACAGATCTAGCAACTCAAAACTGAACAACCATGAGGTGCTGTGGGCCATCAGCAGAGAATTGTACTCATCCACAATCTGTGGCCTCATGGCCCGGCATATCCCCCACTCTACTATTCCTACCAAGCCAGGGGATCAACTGTGGTTCGATGAAGAGTGCAGGAGGGCATGCCAGGAACAGCAGCAGGCATACCTAAAAATGAGGTGTCAACCTGGTGAAGCTATAACACAGGACTACGTATGTGCCAAATAGTATAAGCAGTAAATGATAGACAAGAGTTAAGTGATTCCACAAGAAATAGATCAGATCTAAGCACTGCAGTCCTGCCACATCCAGCCCTGAAGGATGGTGGACAATTAAACAACTCACTGGAGGTGGAGGCTCCACAGATATCCCCATCCTCAATGATGAGGGAGCCCAGCACATCAGTGCAAAACATAAGGCTGAAGCATTTGCAACAATCTTCAACCAGAAGTGCCGAGTGGATGATCCATCTCGGCCTCCTCCAGCAGTCCCAAGCACCACAGATGCCAGTCTTCAGCCAGTTCAATTAAGTCCACGTGATATCAAGAAAAGACTGAAGGCACTGAATACTGCAAAGACTATGGGCCCTGACAACAATCTGGCAATTGTAATGAAGGCCTGTACTCTAGAACCTGCCGTACCCCTAGACAAGCTGTTCCAGTACAGCTACAGCACTGGCACCTACCCGGATATGTGGAAAATTGCCCAGATATGTCCTGTACACAAAAAACAGGACAAATCCAACCCTGCCAATTACTGCTCCATCAGCCTACTCTCAATCCTCAGTAAAGTGATGGAAGGGGTCATCAACAGTGCTACCAAGCGGCACCTGCTTCGCAATAACCTGCTTACTGATGCTCAGTTTGGGTTCCACCAGGGCCACTTAGCTCCTGACCACATTACAGCCTTGGTCCAAACATGGACAAAAGAGCTGAACTTCAGAGGCAAGGTGAGAGTGACTGCCCTTGACACCAAGGCAATATTTGACTGTGTGTGGCATCAAGGAGCCCTTGCAAAACTGGAGTCAATGGGAATCAGGGGGGAAACTCTCCACTTGGGCTGACAAGTGGCAAGTAATGTTCATGCCACACAAGTGCCAGGCAATGACCATCTTCAACAAGAGGGAATCTAACCATTGCCCCTTGACATTCAATGTCATTACCATCACTGAATTCCCCCACTATCAACATCCAGGGGGGTTACCATTTATCAGAAACCGAACTGGACCAGCCATATAAATACTGTGGCTACAAGAGCAGGTCAGAGGCTGGGAAACCTGCGGTGAGTAACTCACCTCCTGACTCCCCAAAATCTGTCTACCATCTACAAGGCACAAGTCAGGAGTGTGATGAAATACTGTCTACTTGCCTGGATGACTGCAGCTCCAACAACAATCAAGAAGCTCCACAACATCCAGGACAAAGCAGCCCGCTTGATTTGTACCCCTTCCACAAACATTCACCCCCTCCACCACCGACGAACAGTGGCAGCAGTGTGTACCATCTACAAGATGCACTGCAGGAGCTCACCAAGGCTCCTTAGACAGCACCTTCCAAATCCACGACCGCTACCATCTTAAAGGACAAGGGCATCAAATACATGAGAACACCACCACCTGGAAGTTCCCCTCCAAGCCACTCATTATCCTGACTTGGAGCTGTATCACTGTTCCTTCATTGCCACTGGGTCAAAATCCTGGAACTCCCTCCCTGACAGCACCATGGGTGTACCTACACAACAGGGCCTGCAATGGTTCAAGAAAGAAACTCACCACTACCTTCTCTAGGACAATTAGGGATGGGCAATAAATGCTGGCCCAGCCAGGGATGCCCACGTTCCATAATGAATTTTTAAAAAACTATAAATATGAATGGTTGTTTTCCTAATGTATAAAGTACATGGAGGAATTTAAATGTATTGAATGGGCTTTTATCAATGAGAGTGTTTTATTTAAAGTGAAGTTATCAATAGACACTTAAAACTTTATTTTGTATCATCTTATAGATCCTGAGGATAGGCCATGGTGGGTACTGGGTGAGCTGGCTCTGAGGGTGTAAGGGCAAAGGGTCATGAGTTAGCATGCATTGGCACTAAGTTAACAGGGGCTATAAAGGATCATGGGTGTGGGTAGAGGGGCATAGGTTGGCATGGAGCATATGAGGGGCCATGGGGAGGGTAGAGAGGCATAGGAGGGTATGAAGGGCAATGGTGGGGTTGTGGGGGGCATGAGATGGATTGGATGGGGCACGGGGAGTGTGTGAGAGTGAGGGCCTGTTGAGGGATAGGTTTTTTTTACAGCAGTGATGAAGTCCTGAAGCACAGCAGTAGGACTTTCACACAGCCCACCTCAGAACCCTTGTGGCTGCCTCTGCATTGTTTTCGGGAGTGGTGGGCCCAACTCCTGTTAGCACACACCCCACCCCGAAATGAAAATTAGAACATCCAGGCGCTTTCCCCCGAGTCGGGTTTGCGGAGTCAGGAATTTTGCCAGTTCTGCTACCCCGACTCGGGAGCCAGAATTTGGCCCATTGTTTGTGGGAATATAAGCAGCTAACTTAACGGCAGTGACAAGGAGCTGGTTTATTATTAGTATAGCTGCATGTACATTAGCAATACATAGGGGAGAATTTTTAGCTCAGTGGGCGGGCATGTGCTCGACCTGACTGAACGTAAAATGATGTGCGATGATGTTGGGCGAATGTCCCAATGTCATCGCGCACTCGTGCAATATTTTGGTCAGCGGGTGCACACCAGATTCGGTAGCATGCCCGCTGACAATTAAAAGGCCTATTAAGTTCATTAAAAAGGTAATTAAAACAAATTTTTCACTACCTGTCCAACCTAATGGTTGGTCCAAACAAGGGGCCTTTGCATTGTTTAGGAAACCTCATCCACGGGCGGTATGAGGTTTCCAACAGCAAATCAAAAAAAAATAATTTTAAAATTTAATTAATAACATATCCATCCTCATGAGTCACAGAGTAACATGAGAGGAGACGTTTTATAACATTTTATAAACCTTTGTTTTTTATTTTGAAAACTGTTCATCTCCCCAGGCAGCTCTGTGGCCTCAGGGAG
Organism: Cetorhinus maximus; assembly: GCF_964194155.1. Lineage (NCBI taxonomy): Eukaryota > Metazoa > Chordata > Chondrichthyes > Lamniformes > Cetorhinidae > Cetorhinus > Cetorhinus maximus. Next base: position 71,570,824 of record NC_135888.1, read on the forward strand.
ATTTTCAAATGCGCACCCACATGCATGCATGGAGTTCGCTCTTGCTCCTCCTCCCCCCCGCAACCTCCCCACACAGACAGCACTGACCGCTGCTGCTCGTGTTTCATGCTGGGCGGGCTTTAATTGACCCACCAGCGTGAAATCGCGGTCCGACCCCGATCGTGGGTGGTGGCCGGCTTTCCGACCACCCCCACTGAGCCCGCCCAGCGAGGGAAAAATCCTCCCCATGATGATTTCACAGCTCATGAAATTTCTTCACTGAATTTTAAGTGGAAAACTGATTAAACAGGTTATCACTTATATATCCACTTCTTTTCCCTGTTTCATTCTTTCCATTTCTGCTGAAGATGTTGATTCAGGCTTGGGGTTTGGTTCTATGCATGCTGACACTCTGTCACTACTTTACATATAGTGAAAGTTGACAGACTATTCATGCATAGGGGCATCACAACCCAACCTTACCCCTATTTCATTTGCACCCAACATCCACAGCCACAAAATTCCAGCTAATCCATTAGCTAATGATCAGGAGCAGCAATCCTGTCTGATCTTTTGTACAGACTAGTGCTGGGACACTGAGGTCAACTGTTCCATTTCTATAGCCACCCATGCTAAGAAAAACCAAGCTAATACAGACTAGGGATCAGGGATATGCTCATCTGGTTGTCGTTGTATTGAATCATACAATCACATAACTAAAAAGAATTAAAAGGAAGATCCAGTAAATCAGAAAACAGTGGCTAGTTACCATATATTTTGGCTTTTAGAAACATGGGCCAGAGTCTTCTGCTCTTGCTGGTGGCGAGTTTGGAGGGCAGGGCATTTACTCAGGAGGTTGATGGCATACTGGGACCCCGGTGCCTGTCTTTCCAGTAGCAGCCACGGCCTCCCCAGTTGTGTTATTCAGTACAAGAGCTGTCTGCCTCTGATTGGCTGGCAGCTCTCAGCACCTGAGATTTCATCCCGTGGGGTCTTGATTCCAGGGGATGGCCCACTGCTGTCCTTGCCACTGCATGATTGCTGTGTGGTTTGGCAGGCCTTCCCAAAAAGAGGCTGTGCGTGTCTCTCGCCGACTCTCCAGCCAGCAAGTGAGACCCCCAATGCCTCAACAAGATTCCACCCATGATGATGACACTCCTTTCAGCTGGATGTAGTATTTTGTGTTTACGTTGCTGCATTGAAAAACTCTCATTTCCTGTTGTGAGCATCCTTTTCTCATTTTGTCACATCTGCTAGCTGCGGAAAATTGACTGGTCCCAAGACAGCCAGGTTTAAGCTTCTCTAATTCTTTAATAGACACTTAGCTGGGAAAAGTAATGACGAAACCTGTATCCTAAGTGGCACTAAGTCCAATTCACCCCTATGCTCAATGACCTACCTTGGCTCCTGGTCTAACTGCATTGAATTAAAAAAATGTGTTCAAATCATTCCATGGCCTTGCCCCTCCCCATCTCAAATCCTCCAAGAACTTGGCACTCCTCTGCACTGGTAATACTTACCCAGGTAAGTAATTCTAGCCATCTCCGATTTTCTTTGTCCCACCATTGGTGGCTGTACCTTCTGCTGCCTGTGACCTGTCTACCTCTCACACCTCATTAAGATGCTGCTTAAGACATACAACTTTGACCAAGCTTTTGGTCACTTATTCTAATATCTCTATCTGATTCAGTGCCAAATATCATTTGATAATGCTCCTGTGAAGCCTGTTGAAACAGTTTGTTATGTTAAAGACACTATATAAATGCACATTATTGCTGAAGTCTGCTGATGAAGGTGAAAATGGAAAATTAGAGCTATGCCTGTGGAACTCCATTGTTAAAGTAGTTGAATATTCTGAGGTAAGGAAGTGAGGTAAGGAAGTTTAGTGGGATCTGGAGCATGGCATCAGTGACGGTGGTGACCTGGCCTGATCCGGCCTGTCTTGCGTAGTCTGAGGACTATCACATACTTTAAGCAGTTTCCACGAAAGAAAGGGCACAAATGAACCTTGAAAATAGCATGTAGACAGATATATTTCCTTTCCCACTTTTGAAAGATTCCGCCACAAGTCTGAAGAAGTTTCACAATCGTATTAATGTTACAATGAAGCCCACAATATTGTAAAAGCAATGGATGACTGAGCTGCAGCTCTTTCTTGCTTATACAAATAAAATGGCCCATGGATCATGTTCAAGAAGCTGAAATGTGCATCTGCCAATATCTCTACTTTTTCACTAAGTGATGGTTGATCAGAATTGACAGTTGCCATCTCATTTTATAATTTTGAAAGTTATGATTCTCTAATGTTAAGTCATTTTAGGTAATGATTCAGGGTGGAATTTTCCCAAATTTGCGGTAGCAGGCGGGTGAAACAGCATGCTGCCCGCTGACGGTGATGGCGGGTTTTCACCTTGTATCTTCCCGAGCCTGCCTCATTATTTATGCAGTCCCAGGAGACACGTCATTTCCATGGCAGGCGGACTCCTCATTCGCTCGCACGCCATCACCCTGCCATTGCATCATGGCGGGTGCCATGTTTAAATGCCAACTGCAAGCACAGTGCTCATTGCTTCCAGCTCATCACTGCTGCCCGGGAGACACGGCCCTCAAAGGTAAGAAGACTGCAGCCCACCCCCGCAGTTTAATGACAAGTCCCTTGAGCGGCTGCTGGATGCCGTGGAAGCCTGCCGGGATGTCCTGTATCTCGGCTCTAGCCGCAGGATGGGCAGCAATGTGATCAATCCGGCTTGGGAGGCGGTGGCAGCGGTGGTCAGCGCCAATGCCCATCAGAAGAGGACAGCCATCCAGTGCCACAAGAGGATGAATGATCTCCTCTGTTCTGCCAGGGTAAGTCACTCTTTTCATCACTCCCAACTTACACACTCACAAACCCATCACACATCCACAGGGCCCTCACTCACTGCCAGTTCAAGGGGCACCACCATTCACTCACACTCACTGTCATTGTCCTCGTCCCATCCATGGGACCACTCACCATCCGCACAGGCCAGACTCATTTATCATCGGGCCCAGCAGGCGCCTGCTTACACTTTCTCCATCTCTACCTACGTAGGACAAAAGAGAGAAGTCACAAACCGGTGGTGGAATGCCCGAAGTCATGGTCCTCACGGACTTTGAAAACAGAACCATCCAGCTGGCTGGCAATGATCTGAACCGGTCCTGTGCTGACGGTGAGGTCGGCGGTGCTCTACCAAGTGAGGATCCAGTGGTGCAACATCCATCAGACAACCATGCCGTGAATGATGTGTCCTCTTTTATAGGCCACCACCATGCACTAATTATCTCCCCTTGCTTTCGCAGGCACATCCGTCAAACAGCCGACAGAGTCCATGACCCAGGGCCTCCAATCAAGCCCTGGAAACCTCGGAAGAGGAATCTGGAGGCACCTTCCCTGAAGCCCTGTCACAGCGCTCACTCACACCCTCCACCACCGCAGAGACACACGCCTTGGTGGGACCTAGCTTCAGAGTAGCCTTGGGATCACAATCTGTTAAGCACATCGCACTTTTTGATCCACTGCAGGCAGTAGTAGGGACTTCCTAGGTGTCCGGCACTGGAAGGACTGCTGGAGGCCAGAACGTTGTTGAGTCTGAGTCAGATGATGAGCCTCTGGACTCGGTCATGTTACAGTTGCTGGAGCTGCAAAGGCAAGCTCGGGAACATCAGGAAAGGATGCCCACTGCACTCCTCAGATTGCAAGGTACGATGGAGGAGTCCATCCACCTTCAGTCTGAGGTAATACTGCCAGCATTACAATGCACCGAGGTCAACACTGGTGGCCGCGATGGAGACCTTTGTCCAGGGCTTCACTCCTGCGTAGGCTCAACTCCATCGCTGATGCCATAGTTGGCCTCCAACTGTGTGTATGTGACAGGGTGCCAGACAGCTCGATCTCACTCCAGCTATCTCTGCTTCTCAAGGAGTCAGCTTGGAGCCTTCGGACACCCGTAGGGAGGAGGATCAGCAGGTGCACACTCCGGGCCCAACCATCCAGGTGACCCCGAGAGTGTCCGGCCCATCCAACTCCCCTCTTCCTGTGATCCTAGCGGCTCCAGCTCCACAGGCCGAGGAGGGTGCCACTGCCACACAGCAGGATCCTGAAAGCAGGCTGGGTCCTCCAAGTGTCGGTTCTCCAGAGGACGCCCGCCAAGGTCACTGCAGACAGGGCGTCACAGTCAGCAGGCTGCCTCCACCTCCGCTGTGGATGTCCGGGGAGCACCAAGACATAGTGGCAGGGTTAGGACAGTTAAGGAGAATTATTTGCACAGCCTGGGCACGAGTGTTAATCACTTGTACATAATGTTCACTATTGTCAATAAACTCCCAAGAATGTCTCCCTGCCTATGGCTCCCTGTTCTGATGAGCAGTGTTCTTGTCACTCAGATGTGAAACCTTTCTGGACAAGATAAAAGACAGATGTCTCAGTCCAGGGCCTTTTCCCTGTGCTCTGTGCAGCCTTCAGACCAAAGTGATGGTCTGGCCTCACACTCCCGGGAGACATTACTGATGCCTGCACCTCAGTGGTGCTGGTCATTGCTGCCAGAATATAGTGAGCAGGCATCACAGAGTTCTCTCATTCCCTTGGTGTGCTCTCAGCACCTTTAAGGAGGGGCTGGCCCCCATCTCTTTTGCATCTGTGATCACTGATGCTGTGCTCCAGCTCCAGAAGTGCTCAGGTGTTGAAGGCACACAAAGGACTAGTGGCTTCTAAAGTTTCATGGCTGTGTCTCTATGATATGACCCGATCACAGAACGCAAGACAGGAGTCAGACATTCTCAGAGGCTGTGTGAAGATTTATGGAGTGTCCTCAATGTATGTCATCATCATCCTCCTGCAATCGAGTGACTACTAGGGCCTCCACTGCATTTCCATGACAGGAGCATTCTCACAGAGAGTTTTTGTGTTGCCATAAGCCAGACTGGAGTCAAGCATTCACAAATGCGATGTGAGGATCTATTGCGTCACTTCACTGCATGTCATCATCATCCTCCACAAATCTAGCAGCCATGAGGGCCTCCCGAGCACGCCTGCCCCATCTAGCCAGCGTGAGGGCCACATCTCCATCATCGTCGCCTCTGAGGACCTCCTCATGCTCATCCGCATTGGCGTCCTCCTCATCGGAGGAGACGTGCAGCTCCCCCACCTCCTCTCAGCCAGCTCTTCTCCCCGTTGGAGCACCAGGTTGTAAAGGGTGCAGCAGATGACAATGATGTGTTACACCCTCTGTGGACTATATTGCAGGGCTTCACCAGACTGGTCCAGGCACCGGAGCCTCATCTTCAGCATCCCGATGGTTTGCTCCACCAAGTTGCGAGTTGCTGCATGAGCCTCATTGTATCGCTAATCTGCTGCAGTCTGAGGCCGCTGCATGGGCATCATCAGCCACAGAACTGCAGCTTCTGTGGACCCTGGAAGACTCCAGAGATCTGTGTCCCACTGAGGATGTAGGCATTGTGCACACTCCCTGGAAACCTTACGCACACCTGCAGGATGTGTTTCTGGTGGTCTCACACCAGCTGCACATTCAGCGAGCCGAACTCCTTGCGTTTAATGTAGTTCACCGTGTGTAGCGACGGAGATCTGAGCACCACGTGAGTGCAGTCGATCACACCCTGTACCTGTGGGAAACCCGAGATCTGGGTGAATCCAATCGCTTTTACATCCTGGCCGTCCTGGTCCCAGGCAAAATGTACAAAGTTGTGCGCCCTCGCAAAGGTGGCATCCGTGACCTCATGGATGCATTTGTGGGTGGAGGCTTGAGAGATCCCACAGAGGTCACCTGTGGAGCCCTGAAAAGAGCCACTGGCATAGAAATTGAGCACCACGATCACTTTCATGACCACTGGCAATGGATGCCCTCCATGTCCCTGTGGCGCCAAATCCTGCAGTCGCTGGTAGATGTGAACAACTAGTTCCCTAGACATGCACAGTCTTCAGCGACACTGGCTCTCGGTCATCTGCAGGAATGAAAGGCAGCGTCTATCAGCCCTGGGTGTCACTAGGCACCAGTCAGTGATGGCTCGCTGTGGCTGTTGGGCGGCGTGTGCGGGAGCCCCAGCTGTCCCTACTTCCTGAGATTGCAACTCCTGCCTCTGCGCAGCCAGGAGCCTCAGTCTCTCTCCTCTATCTTCTTCACTCTCTGTAGGCCATCAAGCATACAGCTAGTTCACCAGACTCCATGATCCTGATGGACTCTTCCTGCAGGGTGAAAGAGAGTATGCCCATGCTAATCACATGTCTCTAAGAACCTGTCCTGGTTAAGTGTGACTGCCCCTGAATGCTTCCCGGAGGGTGCTGGTCACCACTTGGATGGCCAGAGATTAGTGCGCTGCAAGGCTGCACTGTTAGCTTGAGCCATGGGGGAGACTGATCCAAACTGGGATGCTGACATTGCAAGGGGCTGTGAGCACCTCCACCAGTGACTGCTGCATGGCCAGCTTTAGTGAGGAGATTGTACAACGTGTGCAGTCCAACTGTCCTGCAGACCACTAAAGTGCTAATGAATTTGCAGTCTGTGCTGGGGGGGTGGGGGAGGGGCTGGGAGGGGCAGCTCTGGAGCATCTGGTGGCACTTTGATAACTCTGCATTGCTTGAGTGGGCAGATAAGCTAGAGGCCTGACTCCAATCATATCAATGTGGCTGCGCCTGAACTGCCTCAGTTGCAGAGGAATGGTCACTTTATGATGGTTTCCCTTATGTGTGGCCATTTCCCTACCCCGCACTCCGAATGCTTGTGTGCTAAATTCAATGGCAGGGCTGCACTTGCACACCACCCCCACCCGCCACCGCGAGTCACCACAGAGACAGGGCTGCCCTTAATGACCACCCCACCCCCGGCACCAGTCGCCTCAACGGCAAGGCTGCACTTGCCCCACCTCACCCTCTCAAGTCGCTTCCGAGGCAGGGCATCACTTAGCCCCGAACCCCTGGCGCCCCAGAAGCCTGCAGAGCGTCACGTGACCTTGGCAAGCTCTGCAGAACGTTGCTGTGCACTCACCTCCAGTTCACCCAAACTGCAGGCCGCCAAGTGCATGTTGCCGCTGTGCTGTTGTGAAACACGTCAACATGCTTTCCCGCCGACATGGATGGACGATCCAGCGGGGATGCAAGAACCTGGTGGGATGGCCTGATAATGATATGCTCATATATCACAATGAGGTTCCCAACGACCAATGGCATGAAACGCGGTCCACAGTTGGCGGGCTGAATGGGCAATTGCTGGAGGAAAAGTAATGGGAAGACTGGTGGAATTTAAGGTTGAAAAGTCCCCTGGGCCTGATGGCCTACATCTTAGGGTCTTAAAAGGAGTGACTGCAGAGATAGTGGATTGGAAAACCACAAATGTAACACACCTGCCTTCCCGCTGTCTTGAAACCGATTGTGCCATATTGTCCGCTCACATCACCTACCACGCCCGCCGCCAGCAGGCATGGAAAATTCCACCCTCAGTGTTTAAAGTGGAATGTGCTGAGAAGCGATATTAGCCCTCACACCACTATTTTTGTACTATTGACCCCTGCAATAGTTGACCCCACCAACAACCTTTGAACCCATTCTTACAACCTCTGACCCCAGGGAAGAGCAGTAGTAGCATGGCTGATGGAGCAGCAAGAAGACTGGTTTCATGAAATATATTGACCCCACGAATTGATTCCTCACTAGTTAAGCAAATCCAACAAATAAAGAAATTGCATAACTAACTATTGAAGTTTTCACTGTTTAAATAAACAATCACTTTCAATGAAATTAAAACTCTCCCTGAAATAAATTAGCCCTAACCCTAGAGTGAAGTCAAGCATTAAACCTAATACCAAGCTCTCACCCTCAACCTAATTCCCAATTAAAAAAAAAATCAAGTTCCCAACTCTATTCCGGGAAGATTTTATTCGGAAGGTGAATTAGATAAGTAACACAACAGGAGTGTGTGGAGGTAACAGGGCTACAAAAGATGTCAACAAGGTCACTGGTAATGGTGGCAAGGTAAGATGGCTCAACAGAAAGTCTGAAGGTTAACTTACCTACACGAGTGATCCAGTGGAATTGTGGTTTGCTGGGTTTGCATGGTAAGAATTTGTCAAACCAGGTGTGAAAAAGACTTTGTCTAATTTTAAGACCCAACAGTTAATGAAAACACCAACTTTGGGAATTGCATATAAAAGAAATTACAAGTGCCCAGTGAGACAAGTATGTAAGAATTACTTCTATAGGTACCCAGTGAGATGAAAATGGCAGAATTGGCACTGTTAAGTATCCATTCAGAAAATCCAAGAGTTAAGGGATTGTTAGGTTCATGACAAACCCTCCAAACCCTCCAAACTCCAAAGGATCAAACCTGACCTTAATAATGAAAAGATGCCAATAAGCTTGAAACTGAGAATCAGCACAAGATATTCTGAACTTTGTCCAAGTCATATGGAATAACAACATGCTCTCCCTCCCAAAAAATGTAACAGGATAAAATTGTAAACTGCAGTATAATAGAAATGGAAATCTTGACAAACTGAAAGGGCTCAAAACAAATAAATACCCTCTTATCTAACAATGCACAAATCTGCTATACTGAATGAGATGTTCTGGGCATGGAGAGATCCAGAAAGGATTTGCTTCACAGCGTAAAAATGCCAAACCAAAATATGTGCAGAGATGAACAGCTGAACAATGGCAGCAAAATAAAGATTCCTTTCAGGTATGAGATGAATAATAACATTCAAGTGAAGCAAAGTCTGCAACTTTTGAATTGAGAGCTCTCCAATTTTACTTTTAAAAATAATTCTTGGCAAAGCTAGGAATAGACTGAAGTAAAACTGACTCTAAAGTCGCTTAATCCGAATAATCTGATAGCACTAAATTCTCACTTTGCTGTGCTATTACGTTGCTTAATTTAAAATAATGGATAATTCAAATCATAAAGCTGCTGCTTGGTGTCCATCCCTTTGTGAAATGCCGGGAGATATTTCACTATGTAGAAGCTCTATGTAAATTCTAGTTATTTTTAATTAGCCAAGAACAATGACAATATTTTATGTATAGTCGCTTGGTAGTACAGAACTTTGAGTATTGCTGAAAAAAGAGATATGCAGTCGAAGATTTTTGTTTTGCACTCATTGGGACAGACACAAGAATACTAAGAATACCATAAAGGGAACAACAATTTATAATGCATTGGTTGGCAAGTGGACTCTGATTGGTAGAGGCGATGACATGGAGAATGCACCAAGAAATAGTTAACTGCCAATCTTTTGTTTAAATTCAAACCAGGCAAGTCGACTCTGACTGATCAAGGCGTTGCCATGGGGAATGAACCAGGGAATGGCTGTCCCGTAAGCTTTTGTTCAGTTGAAAAAGGCACAATGCGTGGGCATGTTCTTTTGGTTTGCAAAGGACAGGTCCCTGTGTGTGAATATATGTAGCCATACTGCAAGTACTCATCCAGCCTGTGCTTGATGCAAAACTCAAAATATAGGGTGGAATTTTCTGTGCCTGCATCATGGGCGTGAGCGGACAATATGGCGGGAAGGCCAAAAATCGGTTTCACGACATCATGAAGTCAGTTTGCAATCGTCCGCTCCGCCTGTCAATGGCGGGCTGTGTTTCCTGCCGCTGCTCATTGGGAAATTCATTGTATTACATCTACATATCACTATAAGCCCAGCTCACTGGAATTATCCCCCCACGCTGGATCATTTGAGCATGTTGGCGTGATTGCACGCCGACGGGTTTCACAACTAAACATAAGCGACGTGCACTTGGTGAGCTGCGCTTCACTCGGGGCTTCAAGGCTTGTTTGCCCACCTTGTTTCAGGCAGCACTCATGGTCATCAGCATCAGGCTTCGCAGGCAGCACCACATACATCAGTTTTAGAGGGGACTCACAGGCTGGTCTCTATCTACCAGTCAAGCTGTAAGGCAGGGGTAGCTTTTCAATGGCTGCAGGGCAATGGCTTGCTTGGGGAAGGGGAAGAAGTGGCCTCAGGCAAGGAAAAAAGCTGCAGGGTTAGGGCAGTATTGGGGAAGGGGTGTATCCCAGGGTATGTGTGGGGACACATGTTGATCTGTGCAAGTGGCCTCAAGATGGTGAAGGCTAAGGGGGCAGTCTCCAGAGGAGATGATGCCAGATGGAGATGTGAGGATGCGTGTGAGAGAGTTTGGATGATGTCCCTTGAGCTGGCAGTGAGTGAGATGATTATGTGATGGCCTTGTGAGTTTAGAGTGATGAGATGGTTGCCTTACCCTGGCGGCACAGATGAGATCTTTCATCCTCTTTCTGCATTGGATGGCAAACCTCTTCTGTGCAGTGTTGGCACTGACCACCTCTGCCACTGCCTCCCAAGCCAGAGTGGTGACACTGATGGGCCTCCTGCAGTCAGAGCAGGGGTAGAGGACATAATGGCGGGCTCCAGAAGTGTCCCAGGGATGTATCACTGATTCAGGGGGCTGAAGTCTTCTTCCCTTTTGGGACAATGTCTTCTGCACAGCAGTCCTGGGCTGGAAGCACTGAGAGGTGTGCGCACGGCTGCACTTGACATATGGCGCCTGGTGTGAGGAAGCGGCGAAGTGACAGCATGGTAGGCAAATCAGAGGCCGCCCACCAGCAAAATGGCGTGTTTCCCAGGAATGCATGATTGAAAGCCGCCATTGCGGCTAGTGTGTAAAACATTCTTTCTCCTGCCTGCTACTGCACTTAATGCAAATCTGAGATGATTCTGCCCATAGTGTCCAATATTAGATGTGATTCTGTAAATGGACAACACATACTAAACAATCCTGGTCGTGTTATGAATTTACACCAACAACCAGTTTAAGATTATCAGTCAGACTTCGACAGCATGACTCTCTTTTCAGCAATATTTTATGTTGTATGAAATACATTATTATACTTTTTAATCAAAAATCATTGTAAAGTTGATAGATGGCTGGAGTTAATATTTTCAAAATGAAATTTATTCATGATCTTTGATTTTTTAAAAAAAGATTAAAAACTATTTTCATTCTAGGCTTATTTTTCTGTGTTTAACTTTACTACTGTACTTTTTACATACATAAACCTTACATTTGACTTTTAACTGGTGTGGGATGGGATGGGACGTTATCGTAGGTGACTTATATATTACACAAGACAAAGAAATCAGTTTTTTCAATTTTTATTATCAGGGCCATGAAATAATAGCTGTGTAAAAAAAGGAATTGAATTGCTTCCTTTCTTCATTTCAGTAGCTTCTACTATATTAGCCTGTAATCTGAATTGTTCTACTGAAATAATAATATTTTTTCCCTGGACTTCCTCAAACTAGCCATTCCAGCTTCTCCCATCCCATAATGGCTGCTCAATAAGACAGTGCTGGGGAGCACAGGCTGATTCCAGTAGTTATGTGCACACCACACCCTGTGAACATTCAAGGCCATAAAATAATTAGCAGTGGAGAAAGAAGATTCATCTTCAAATTCCTTACAGTGTATCTCCAAGAGATTTTCTTCATCCAAACAGTAGTGTCCTTTATTTTAAAGTTTCTTGCGATGAACAACCATTAAGGTGCCAATTGTATGAGAGAGGTGGTGGGTTCAGATCAGTGGGTTCCAATACCGTATTTAGTCATTGCTGACTATTATGTGCAGAGATTCCTCTTTGTGATGATTAAACTTTACATTATTTTGCCACAGTTCTGAAGGCTGAATGATAAACATTAACATAAAATGAATTACAAACACACAAAAACCATAACCTTAGAAATTATCAGTAATGAAAAGGTACCATTGTCCCCATTTAATTTTTCTGAATGCAATTCTAGAGTTTAACAATAGCTCTCCATAACATATCCTCCATTACGGGATGTGCAGTCACTAACTGCTATGTGAGACAAGGGAAAACAATCTTTACCTGAGCTGCTTAACTGACACCGTCCACAATTTGGGAGGCAACATCTACTCACTTGGGTTTTAAATCATCTGTAAGATCAAGCTGCAGTGCTTTAATCTCTCAATGCACTCAGTATTTCTGATCTCTTCAAATAAAGCCCTCTAGTGGCTATTACATCCTACAGAGTCCATGACGTTCCAAAGAAATTACTGTGTTCAAAACTCGATCATTTGAGTTATAAAATTGCAATTCTTAATTATCCTAATTTCTTTTTGTCAAGCTACAAAACCTAGATGAACGGCCAAGGTATCCATCAAGTTTGCTAACAATGGGTAATATATAATGTAATATAACAATATATTCATAGTACGGTGATTACAGGACAAGAGAAAGGAACTGAATGAGGGTCATTCTACTAGCGTAGAAGGTGACGAGGCAAAAACTAAAATATAAACGTTAAACCTGCAATGCTCTTTAAGGGCATGTAGGACAAAACTCAGGAAAACACTTTCAAGTTGAGCAAAGCCAAAGTGATCACCATGCAAATGAATGCACCAGATGTAATCTGAGCTAAATGGCTATATAACAAATATTTATTTTGCACAAAAATGTAAACATTGAATAAGAAATTAGGCTTGGTAGTATCTATGTGTTGTAGGTGTCATGAGTGTCCTTAGAGATCCAAAATGGTATCCATGGCACATGCACACATTTCTGATGTAGTGTGAAGTATGTCAAATGGCATCTTGAAAAAGGGGTTAGTGTGTGCAAGCACTTTATGTCCACTGGAAGTATGCAGAGTTGGCAGATCATGACATCAGCCGGCGTACAATTGTCATGATGATGTGATGTGTGCATGTGGAATATTAATGTTTAATTTCATTGGCTGGTCAAATATATATTGAACTTCTTAAAAAGGACTTTTTAAAGCAAGCAAAGACATGGACTTAAGATGGCTGCCACAGGTCACCTGTCAAATGTGGTGTTACAAGTTGGTCAGTTTCTGGATGTTACAATTAGGAGGTTTGCCTTGGCATGTCCCATTGAATTTCACACCTGCTGAAGCCAAAAATTACTTCAAAGATGGACTAAAGCTTACAACTGGCTCTTACTATTTACATTTCTATAAAGCTACCTTTCAGGGAAAAACAAAACCCACTGGGATAATGGCTATTTAGAAGGTGTTCCTCCTAGCTCATCACATGGAAGAATGCCCTGTTTAGAAGTGATGGCTGAAATATTAAAGAAATTAATCACCTAGGCCATAACACAACAACCAAGGTCTGTCCAGACATGAGGTAATCAATTACCTTCTGTGGAATACCCAACTCATTATGGGGAGAGAGATCATGTAATCAGAATAGCCAATTTGAAATGTCTTTTATTACAACACCCTGGTTGCTTTTAGGCAGTCTGAAGAAGAAGGCTGCAAATGGAGAAACACCACCATCTCTCTCCCTGCTGTTCTCAAGTTCAAGAACCAGGGCTGAATCTTCCATTCTGGGGTCTAAATCTGGTGGCAGCTGGGAAAGTCAGCATGATTCCTGCTGGGCGCTGGGACGGCTGAACATGTGCAACTTTCCGCTGTTCAGCTCATTAATTATGCATCAGCGAGGAGCTCTGCAAATCGTGGTGAGGAGGGCAGGAAGTTGCCCATCCCGTTGTTACCTCATGGGATCGAAGGCCCTGGCACCATATTTAAATGGCATTCAGACAGCCATTCATGCATGGCAGGCCAGTAGCTCCGCATTACTCCTCTAGAAAACTTGCGGCCGCATTTCATAATGGAGAAGCTCGCAGATGTGAGCAACCATATCCTGGGACATACAAAGGCACCTTTGGCATTGCCTTTCAATCATCTCTAGATAGGAACACCGCCTGCGATTTACCCATGTTTGGGCCAATGCTCGCCGTTGCAGTGTACCCTGTTCGCCAGCCTCTTGCTGCTTAGGCCCAACCTCCGATGGAGCCTCCTTCTCCTCATCTGGATGAGAACCATTACCGACAGAGTTGCCTGCAGCCTGCATCATCATCGTCTCAGTAGACGTGTGAACGAATTGAAGTAACAGATTAAGTGAGCATGTCCATTACAGGTTTCCCTCCATCTCAAAGCCAGCAGGAAAATGCTAAGCCCTTCACCTGGCCTCTGTCTATATATGGCATCCCCACCCCACCCCTTCCAGCTAAAGGACATCCTGGAGGACCAGAAATGGGTGTTCCTCCCGTTCATACGTGAATGCGTATGGAGATGTTGTCTTTGACCAGGGTGATGAGAGCCATGTGCAAGAAGCCTCACACAGACACTTTTCTGCTCGTCTCCACTACCCTTGAAACTCTATCAAGAGACCATTGCCTTTGCAGCATAGAAGGACTAAGCACATGATCCTTTGTCAACCATGACCATTCTCCTAGGAGGATGGATGTTTGGAGTTGCGAGTTGGCTGCCCTCCACCAGCCATGCCCCTTGGAGGCATCCACCTCCCTAAATCCCTGCCTCTGACTGCAGCTGACGGCAAATGGCTCAGAACGAATGACAGCTCCTCACCTTGCTGGGATCTGATATTTTGAGACCCATGAATCAGGAACAAACCTGCTGCAATGCGGGCTTCACCATAGAGAGGAGAACACAAGTGAGCATCTCTGACAACCAGTTACCTCAGGATTATTAGGGTGTCCCTTTATCAGCCGCATGTGCTGACCTTGAATTCCACCCACCTGAAAAAACCCTCCTCGACCTTGAGGGATCTCATTGACTGACTAACTGCATGGCCAAGGTCAGATTGGAAAAATGGTGCCTTCTACCCTTACTCTGTCACCCACCAACCTCCCCACATCTCTGGAAGGGTCATATGGACTTGAAAAGTCAACTCTGTATCTCTCCCCACAGATGCTGTCAGGCCTGCTCAGTTTTTCTAGAATTTTCTGTTTTTGTATCATCATTCCTCTCCTCTCTGTCACCCTTGAATCTCCTCCCGTTAGCTTGGACATTATCACAATAATTCACATCCACATGCCTTCCCCCCCTCAGAGCTGACACCCTATTACCATCCCTATGCACACCCTGACCCTGGCCCCTCCCATTACCTGAGCCAACTGTCTTGTCCCCTACTGTGATCCACCTGATGAGACCTTCACCTACCAGACTCTCACGCTGTACCTGCCACCCTACTGCATCCCACTCGCCGCTCTGTGACTGCTCCTTCCTATCTCCAGTACTCTGAGTTCTCACTCCAGGACCCCATCATTGACACCACTGAGTCTGTCCTCTAAGACACTCTTCCCCTCACCCCTCGCTGCTCACCCCCCACCCCCCACTCCAGACACTCTCCCACTCCTGGACACTCTCCCACCATCCTGCCCCAGGCACTCTTCACCCACCTTCCACGGACACTTCCACTCCTTCCCCGGGTATCTCTCCACCATTCCCTTCTCTCCTGACCAGCCTTCACTCATGCTTCCACCCTACCCACCCCCCCTTTCAGCCTTCACCTGCCTCCCTTGTCCAGCTTTGGTGCAGTGTTTGCTAACAGACCTCAAGTGAAGCTATGTGAGGTCCCCAAGAATGAGAAAGCAACATCTACGGATCTCAAAGTCATGGAAGAGGTGAAGCTCACCAGGTGCACACCACTGATATACAGTTATAAAACTGAATGTTCTAAGTTCTTACTGGTGGGGCACTTAATTTGGAGGGTGCACTTAATTTCAGTGAGGTGGCCTTTTAATGAGCATGCATGAGATGCTAATGCATGAAAATGGATTCCTAACATTTTTCATCAGGAAGCTTGACCTGCCTTTAACTTACCTTGAAAGTCGGAAGAACAAAATTCCAAGTTTTTCCCGCTGTCAGAAAACAGATTTTTTGCTTCCCACAAAATTAAGTGCCCCACCCGCCATGATTCTGGCTGTTGGCAGGAGTGGAAAATTCCACCCCCATCTTTGTTATAATTTGGAATCCATCACAGAGATAGAGAATTTCAGCCGAAAGGAACTCTGCCTGTTTATTTCATATGGGGGGGAAACAGACGGAGAAATTTGAAGGACATTTCAAAATCCCAAAGCAGCATTTCCAGGGGTAAAACCAGGACCACCAGCGAAAAACTACCTCAGCCATGAAAACAGTGAAGGAATCATAAACAGTTTTTTTTCTCTCCTTTTAATATTGAGTTTTAATTTGTCCAAAAATTAACTTCCTCTACTGTGTAACTTGTCATTTTTGCATGCTTGTGTGTGTATGTGTGTTGCAAAGGTCAGGACATGTGTTTACCCTTTTAAATATCTTTATATCTTTATCTGAATGCGCTTTTAGCACAATAAAAACTAACACTTTTGTGTTTAAACTCAAGAAAGCCTGTTGGATTGAATTCTTTGCAATCAGCATGTAAATGGTTAAGTACAGACACTGGAATGATACCCTCATCTTTATAAATTATAAAAAGCCCTGTTAAAACCAATAAAGGTGTGGGAAAGAAAGGCTGAGTCCTGACATGTGTCCTCACTGGTTGTAACACATTGCTGATTTGACCACAGCACTGCCATCCTGGAGCACCATGCTCCAGCCCATGCCCTCTCTTAACTTTGCACAGCTAGCACATGCATTGAGCAACATGAGGGACAAAGGATGAGATACCTCCCCACCCTCCAACCTCCACCAGCACTAGTTAGCGGGATCATCATCTACTGTTAGGTTAGTTGCTGTTTGATTTCTTCTGGCTGTTGCTAAGACTCTACAAATGTTTGATGCTTTCTATAGTAGTTTCAAATTACAAAAGTCTACAGGGGGTGAAATGGCTGGTGTGGAAGGCCTTTTTGCTGACTTCAAAGCTTCTGCACAAAATAGTTGCTCCCAGGCATGAGTAAATTTAAGCCTTCCTCTAGGAATTGGGCATGACTGTGCAGGGAATGTGCAGAGCCCAGAGCAGGACTAGCTGTTAGAAAGAGGAAGACGGGGAAGGGGAGAAGGGTTTTCAGCAGGAGGCCCTATTCACCTAGAGTGTTCAAGGAGCAATTCTCCCACCTGAATTTCAGCAACAACCAATGTGTGAGACATCTATGCTTCACCAAGGAAACCTCAGAGCAGGCCAAGGACTGTATTGCCAGTGACTGTGATGGTGATTCTGGCTATGAACTGGCTTCTTCCAGGCTGGTGCTGCCAATATTAATAACGTCTCTGCAGTTTTCAGTGCACTGCTGCATAAAGGAGGCCACTGAGGGTCTTTATTCAGAGAAAAGCAGGTGGAGGGGGCAGAAGGGTTTGCAGGCTTCCCCATGGCGCAGGGAGCCATTGACTGCATGCACATTGCTATGTGGGCACATGTTAATTCTGCCATGTACCCAGACGAAAAGGGATTCTACTCCCTCAACACCCAACTGCTGTGTGACCATAGGCGGCTCATCATGCAGGTTAATGTCTGGTAGCCTGGCAGCGGTCATGATGCCTTCACTCTGCAGCAATCCACTGTGCAAGCTGCATTTCAGCAACCATGGCAAACCAAAGGGTGACTACTCGGCAAAGATTATCTGCTGATGATGTGAAAGAGAAGACCATTGTTGTGCTAAAACAATGCTTTCACTGCCAGGACTGCTCTGGAGGAATCCTGTGGTACTTGGTGAAGTGGATCTCAAGATTTGTTGTGGTTTGCTTTGGCTGCAGAACCTAAACATCATAAGCAAATGGCCCTTGCCACCACATAACAGATGCTGAGAAGGAGGAGCAGGGAGAGGATGAAGAGCAGGAGACACTGGAATGTAGACAGCCCCCTGGGCTAGACGTGAAGAACTAATTGAAACACAATAAACAGGACCCCAATTCCTCATTCACCAACAGTCCTGCACTCTTTACCTTCCTTCTGTCACTATCACATCATCCTCTTTGCCACAATGCAAAACTAAAGATCAACACAATAAAATATTCCAAGCAAAATTTATAAAATAAATCTTGCTATTTGCATACAAATTTAAACTAATCGTCCTCCTCCATTCCTTTATTGCCTGTCTTCCATGTGCCTTTGCCTGTCCTAGTGTTCCGACACAATTGCAGCATGGCTGGTGAAAAGCTGCTGACTTTCACTGGAGGAGACTTTAGATGGCCTTGCAAAACGACCTCATGCAGCTCTGTGCATAGAGGGGCCCAGCTGCACACTACACCATCTTGTTTAGGGGGATCAGCAGTCAGGGCTGGTTGCTGAACAGGAAACATCCAGGGCACTGGCAGCATGACAGGATTGGGAGGTCAAATGCTGTAACCCTGAGATAGAACTGCAGGCTTGTGCTCCTTGAACTCACTATTACGCCCCTGGGGCAGCACCTCAGCAATCATAGTAATTTGTTGGAGCACAGGTTGCTGGACTGTGGTAAGACCCTGCAAGCCCATATGAACATTATAATCAACAGCCACGATGGCAGCAATTTGAGCTTGCATGTCAGCAAGATGACTTTGCATGACATCAGTTTGAGCTTCCAGTGGAGCACCCAGACTTTTGATGGAAGCTACTAATGCTGCAATGGAAGCTGAGACATTGGCCATCAGATGGTGCACCATGGTTGGATCCGCAAGTGTATTCAATGGAGATAGACACTTTTCCATGCTGAAAATGATGGGCTTAAGGCTCTGTGCAAAGCCCTGTGACAAGTTGGTGTTGGGACTCCTCCACACTTCTTGACATGATGTCAGGCTTTCTGGCTGGACTGCCAAGTATTTCATTGTGCACACCCATCAGCTTTTTCCTCGTCCACCTAAGTCCTTATCTGTGTTCTCTGCAATTAAACTCTTGTGTGACCTCACCCTCCGGTGAGATGGCCTATGCTCTATCTTTGCTGTATACTTGTGTCCGATGTCTCACCCATGCAGACCCTGGCGTCCGTGCTATCCTTAAAATTACTCTGTCAGTATTTGAGCTAGTAACCACAAGCATGAAATCAAGTGATGGTGTCTCTTCACCATTGCTCTCTTCTTGGTGTCCCTTCAGTTCCTGCCCAGGTTACACCTCTTGTGTATTTGATAGGAAAAATATACAGGGATAGGATAGGATTGTGGTGAATTGAGCATTAACAGTATCCAAGCCAGTTGATGAAGTCAAAACCAGGACACAGAGCTTTTCCTTACTGAGCAATTTTATTGACTTTATTCAGTCTCAACACTCCTCTCACACCCTGTGTCCCAGCTGTACCCTATTTATATGTGCTCAGAGTACTTAATTAAGCTATGTACTTCACCTGTGCATCAGCTGTGGCTCAGTCCATAGCACCCTCGCCTTTGAATCAGAGGGTTGTGGGTTCATGTCCCACTCCCGGAAACCAAGAACTGTGATTGTACTCGAAAAGAGTTGCAATCTGTGACTGTTGATAACTCGAAAGAATTTTTTTAACAATATAACTACCATAATATTAACATTGAGGAGGGAAAGTAATAGGTAATTGTCAGAAGAGATTGCAGTGCGAGGGCAAGATAGGATGTGAGAAGGGGAATTAAGCATAAGGATACAATGATCTTGAGTGGATTCAGCCCTGCCACTGGCCATGATCTCAGCAATGGCCCTTCCAATAATGGTCATCAGTGTCTCCTCCATGGGGTTAGAGAATGCAGCTATGCATGCCCTCATCTGGTTAGCTTCTGCTGCCACTGGTCATGCATCACTTTGTCTTGTAAGGCAAAGGGAATTATATCAGTGAGTGTCATGCAATCATTTGGGTGATGTGCCTGTCATGGTTGAATAGTTGGTAGTTTGTGAAAATTGTGAAATTTGGGTATGAGGGTTGCATTTATATTAAGTGTGTGAAGATGAGATGAAGAATATGAATGTTAGGTGAGTCCTGATGTGGTGATTTGAGCAGTGGCTGAGGTTAATGGTACAGTTGGCAGTATGTGTCATTTGAAGATTCATTCACTGACCTTGACCACTCACGAGATTGATGAACTTCTTGAGGTTCTGCATTTAAGTCCTTGTGGCTGTACTCCTGCCATTGACCTCCATGGCTGTCTGCTCCCACAGCCTTCTCACAGTGTGTCTGGAGGGCTGCCTGACCCCCTGCAGACGCTGGACACCTCTCCTCCTCTCCACAAAGATCTCCAGCTCAGCGTCCAAAAAGCCTAGAACCTGTTCTCTCCCATGTTCAGCCCTTCTTCACTGTTTCTCAGATCCTATTTAGCTTATGAAAGATTCTCAGCACCTCCTCCAGCCACAATGCATTTCCCCTTTGAGATGCAGGCCCGGCTTTAAGCAGTGCTAACAAGTTATGATTTGGGGCCCCTTGCTGACGTATGCAGCCATTCAACAGCACAGTTAGTGCTAGCTGCAAACAGAAATCATAATAATGAGTAGGTCGCATGAAGATGCCTTGCTGCCTGCATCACATTGAATGGGCGTGCGGCAATTGTGCATTGGAATCCCCAAGCTAATTTTCAGGGGCTATCTGATTTAGCCCTCCAGAGTGATTTTTATGCAAAGCTAGGGTAAAGTATAATCATCAAAAAATGCTCCTGACTATTGGGTATACTTAATTTTACATTGCATATAATTGTATTTTGCCATCTTAACTATTATAGTGTCTCCATTCTTTCTTAGTTTTTAATTTATATGTTTATTTCTGCTTCACCCGCTTTTGTATTGTAGCTTTTCAGACTGTATTTTTCACTCTGTGGAACATTATTATACTTTATAGAATCATAGAATCTTACAGCACAGAAAGAAGCTATTCAGCCCATCAAGCCTGTAACTCAGCTTTTCCACATAACCCTGCAAATAGCCATCTTCAGGTACATGCCCAATTGCCTTTTGGAAGTTCCTATGGAACCTGATTCCACCACCCTTTCTGAGCTTAACTCTCTGTGTGAAGAAATTTCTCCTAATTTCCCTTTCTAATTCTTTTGTCAGTTTATATGCGGGTAAGCCACATATCAAATAAATTAAAATAGGACTTTGCAAATCTTATACTGTATTTTCCACTATGGGAGTCAATGGGACATTATAATACTTTATGTGTAGATAAATTACACATGAAAGATATTCAACTGACTTTTGAATGTGTGTTATCGTTACAAAGATAACCATAGTTGTAAATGTGCAGGGAAAGGGACAAAGGCTCCACAAAGTCCTTGCACTATGTCTCCACCAATAGATTCCCACTTTCAAAAGTTATAAGTGTTTATTATATACTTTAAAGGTTGATGTTACAGTTGATAAACCAGTATCATATTGCAACACATCAGAACAAAGAGATGTAAAGGGGTTATAAGTTACACAATTGATTATTATTTATATGGATTCACTATCACGATTACTAAACCGTAACAATTGTGACACAATTCTAAAGCTTGATGATAAATGTGATAATTACAATAAAATATTCTGACAAGGAAACACAGAAAACCTTAACATTATGGAAGGATTGGTGTCAGAGGCTTTATCTGCCTGAATTAACAATGAGTGGGCACTATCATCCATCTTTAATTTTGTCCAGTAAAATTCCAATGCACAAAAGTAGTTTCTTGTTGAAATACCATTTTACAGGTTGCAGTGTCATTACAATGGCTATAAGGAAAAGAAACTTTAATAAGTCTGATTAACTGGCACCATTACACAGTTGGGAATCTGTTCTTATGGTCTTTGATCAGAAGCTAAAAAATCAATATTTAATATAAAAGCAAAATACTGTGGATGCTGGAATTCTGAAACAAAAACAGGAAATGCTGAAAAAACTCAGCAAGTTTAGCAGCATCTGTGGAGAGAAAAACAGAGTTAACGTTTTGGGTCCGTGTGACCCTTCTTCAGAGCTGAAGAGAAGTGGAAATGTGAAGCTGGATAAAAGGCATGAATAAAAATAAAAATAAAAGTAAGTGGATAAAAAATAAAAATGAATGAGAAAAAAGGAGGTAAAAAGGGGTGCTGTAACAAATCAGCATCAGTTCAGTTATCATTTATTCACATAGGACATTATTATATTTTATATGCAGGTAAATTACACATCAAAAATTATTCAAAATTGCCTCTAAATACATCCAGTATTTTTTTAACCTTTCAATAGTCCTCTGCTGGATGTTACATACAACTGCATTGAAAACGTACAAAACTACTTTCAGCTTTCAAAGCTCAGTTGTTTGTGTTCTAAGATGTCAGTTCTGTTAACTGTGATAATGCTATTTCTGTCTGTCTTTCAGAAAGCGAAGTAATAAGCTAAATCTAGCAGTGCAGATGCAAAAATTGGATAAGGCCTAAATGTGGGTATTGGGATTATGATTAACCCATGCCCTTTTGTTACAATGCAGGCAGTATGCTTAATATACTAAACACCAGAGCAGGGGGACCAACTTCGTGTGAGTCCTAGCATGGATAGAAGATTGGCTGTCTGGCAGGAGGCAGAGAGTGGGGATAAGGGGATCCTTCTCAGGATGGCGGCCGGTGACTAGTGGAGTTCCGCAGGGGTCAGTGTTGGGACCACAACTTTTCATTTTATACATTAATGATCTAGATGAAGGAACTGAGGGCACCCTGGATAAGTTTGCAGATGACACAAAGATAGGTGGAGGGACAGGTAGTATTGAGGAGGCGGGGAGGCTGCAGAAGGATTTGGACAGGTTAGGAGAATGGGCAAAGAAGTGGCAGATGGAATACAACGTGGGGAAGTGTGAGGTCATGCACTTTGGTAGGAAGAATAGAGGCATAGACTATTTTCTAAATGGGGAGAGAATTCAGAAATCTGGAGTGCAAAGGGACTTGGGAGTCCTAGTCCAGGATTCTCTTAAGGTTAACTTGCAGGTTGAGTCGGTAGTTAGGAAGGCAAATGCAATGTTGGCATTTATTTTGAGGGGACTAGAATATAAAAGCAGGGATGTGCTGCTGAGGCTTTATAAGGCTCTGGTCAGACCACATATATAATATGTGAGCAATTTTGGGCCCCGTATCTCAGGAAGGATGTGCTGGCCCTGGAGAGGGTCCAGAGGAGGTTCACGAGAACGATCCCAGGAATGAAAGGCTTAACATATGAGGAACATTTGAGGACTCTGGGTCTATACTCGATGGAGTTTAGAAGGATGAGGGGGGATCTGATTGAAACTTACAGAATACTGAAAGGCCTGGATAGAGTGGACGTGGGGAAGATGTTTCCATTAGTAGGAGAGACTAGGACCCGAGGGCACAGCCTCAGAGTAAAGGGAAGACCTTTTAGAACAGAGATGAGGAGAAACTTCTTTAGCCAGAGAGTGGTGAATCTATGGAATTCATTGCCACAGAAGGCTGTGGAGGCCAGGTCATTGATTGTATTTAAGACCGAGATAGATAGGTTCTTGATTGGTAAGGGGATCAAAGGTTACGGGCAGAAGGCGGGAGAATGGGGTTGAGAAACTTATCAGTCATGATTGAATGGCGGAGCAGACTTGATGGGCCGAATGGCCTAATTTCTGCTCCTATGTCTTATGGTCTTATGGTCTTATGGCGTCTAGCACAACTTAAAACTAGCCTGCCTTAGTTATAGCCAGCCTGCACTTCTGAAAGGGGTGGTACATTCTGACTGCAGCAGGTGCTGGAAGTGGCTGAGGAAGACTGTCTTGATCTTCAAGAGGAGTGAAAATGACAACAGGCTAGAGAGTGTAGGTTCACTGATGTAGCACTGGTAGCCTTGGTGCAGGAGGTGTACAGGAGGATGGATGTCTTTTACTGACTATAATATAATGGATTATGGTAGACTAAGTCCCACTAAGAGTTAACTGTAACATTCTGTGATGTCATGGAAGGAAGTGACATACATTCATGTGACCTAGAACTTGAGGAGAGTAGCATGGTCAGAAGCTAGTGTAGGATGTTCCCATAACTGTAAATATGTTACAATAAAGTTAGACTGTTTTGCAGCCAACATTCTTTGAGAACTTATTGAAACCACTCCAACCCAACACACAATAACATATGATGATGGTGATAAAAAAGATGGCATTAGAAAAGTCTCTACCTCTACTTGAGCGCTTCGAGACAATCGCAGGCCTAAATCAGGCTGAAGCATGGCCAAAATGGTACAGGAGATTCACTCGATTTTGCACTGCATCGGACCTCACAGTGAAGTCAGACTGTGAGCAGGTTAGTACACTTTTGTATGCAGTGGGTGACTGTGTGGATGATATCCTAACTTTTCTGAGGATCGATGAGGGTAAGCCGCATATGCTGAGGTTATTCATGCATTGGAGACATATTTTAATCTCCACAAGAACACCATTGTGGGAAATGCAAAGGTCAGTAAACATACCCAGAGACATGGGGAAAGCATTGATGGATTTATTAATGATTTGTACCGATTAGCGGAAGACAGTGAGTACAGGTAGTCTAAAAGAGGAGCTAATTCATGACAAAATAATTGTTGGAGTAGTGGATAATGCATTATCAGCTAATGTGGAGTCCCAAGATGACTTGACACTGGCAAAGGCGAATGAATTAAATAGACAAGCAGAGATCAGGAGGCAAAACTGATCGGTAATCAGGGAAGAGAGAGACTGCCCAAATCGCAAAGTAACAGATACAGTTGAATTTATTGGACATAAAAAAGGTAAAATAGAGAGAAGGAGAGATGTACAGCAAGAAAAACAATTAATGGTGGCAGCCTAGAATAGGCTGGTGCAGTAGAGAAAAACATAGGCATGGGAATTGTCCTGCCAAAGACACGCAATGCCACTGATGTAAAATAATGGGGCATTTTCAGGCAGTGTGTTGCAGTAGAAAAACAGGTATAACACTCAAAAACAGGAAGCTTTAAAAGGAAACAGAATCCATGAAGTTGAAGGTTCACAAGACATTAAGATACCCTTCTTAGGAGAGATTAAAGAATCAAGCAGAAATTATTGGAGTGCAGAGATCTTGGTACAAGGTCACAAGATGCACTTTAAACTAGATACTGGAGCAGCAGTTTTGTTTCTTTCAGATACTGAAGTATGAGAACAAGAGAGTTCTTCAACCATCCTTCAAAAAGCTACATGGACCAGGGGAATTAAGCTGCTTTAAAGCACAGAGAGAAAATAATTACTGAAATGCTGTATGTATCTAAAGATCAGAGTTGTTCACTCCTAAGTAGAAAGGCATGAATGGAATTATATCTAATTTGCAGAATAGAAGAAACAAAAGAACTTTGATTGCAATTAAGCAACAGAGTGAAAAGCAGAGATCAGAGAAGTTGAAATCATCACAAATGAAAGAAGACACTGAAATAGGTGATCCCAAACCATCTATCAATTTTACTTCTGTTCAGCAGCGTCCAGAAGACTGACATCAGAATGAGGGTGCCTTATTCCCTACAAACAAGCGGAAAACTAGGCATGGTGGACTTCTGAAGGCATCAGAATGCTTATTGGTATAAGAGAACATGGGAAGAGAAAGAGAAATGACATTCACCTAAAAGAAAAAAAAAGGCTATATTTCCCGTGGGACTACGAAACACTGAAACGTTCAGAAGCTGGGTTTCCAGGAATGTCAGAGAATGTTGAAGTCTGAACAGAGACTTGGGGGTAGTTGTAGTATAATGGCATGTGTTAGACTATTAGGGCTTAACTGTAACAGTCTATGATGTCCTGGAATGAAGTGACGTACACTCATATGATTCGGGACTTGAGGAGAGTAAGCATGGTCAGAAGCTAGTGTAAGGTCTTCCCATAACTGTAAATATGTTGCAATAAAGACTGCAGCCAGCAGTCTTTGAGAATTTATTGAAACTACTCCAATCCAACTACACAATAATATGCTCACAGTGGGGTTGGAGGTCCCCAGAGAGACATTAGGAAGATAGTGGTACCAGATAGCCATCACTACCAATGCCAGCAGTCTAACCTTGTGGACATGGATGCAGTGCAGGAAGGAGTTTAATGACCTCACATGAGCCATCAAGGTCAGTGAATGCATGATCAAATACCATAATCATACAAATGAACCATGAACATCAAACGTGCTTAATAAACACCCACTTCACTCATCTACCAATATTTTCTATCAAACATGACTCATATCTAACAATCAAAGCTCAACTCACCCTCACACACTTGGCACTGCTGCAAACCTCATAGCCACATTTCACAGCTTCCACATGTTGCCAGCTACTCAACTATAACGGGCACATTACCCAAACACGTTGCACCACACTCTGACACATTTCCCTTTCACTTGTAGGGCAGCTTACCTGGAAGCAACAACACCTAACTGGCAGGGAACAAGTGTGCCTGCGTGACCTCATCCTCATGGAGGAGTACGCACTCACCATCATTGAAGTGGCCACAATTGAGGCTGTGGCCAGTGGCAGGACAGAAACCATTGAAGATGATAGTATATCATCCTAATCATACTTTATCCACCTTCTTGCATCCCACTTCCCTCTCATCCCACAATCTCTTATTTACAAGCTACAGATGGGGTAAGCATGCACATCTTATTTCCCTCACCCAGTCCCTGCATCACAACCATATCCTTGTATATTTCTCCTTTCAGAAGCACAAGCCAACTGGTCAGGCACTGGTACCAGAACATGAGGTCCAAGAGGAAGAAAAGACTGATGAAGAAGAAACACCAATGCTCGATTTTCTATCTGCAGCTACCAGCTCAAATACTGTCACTGTGCATGCTATAGAGAGTAGCATAGAGGTGGGATCTGCATGTTGTGAGTCACTGGGCACAGGTGGACTGCAGCCAGGGCAGGGGGAAAGAGCTATACAGTTCTTTGGAGGATGAGTTTGTACATGAGTTCTCGGAGGATTCAGATGAAGCCTTCAATAGTACGTCATCGATATAAAGGCTGATGAGCATACATAAAGAAGTGCTTGGTGCTATAATAGGCCTGCCAGAAAACCTGTAGTCACTTCAGGAATGAGTCCAGCTCCAACTTGGCACAGGACTTTGCACAGAGCTTGGAGCCCATCTTTTCCAACATGGAACTGGTCGTCGGTGCCATGAAAACATTTGCAGACCTGACTATGACGGCTGATGTCTCAGCTTCCATTACAGCACACACAGAAACCACTCAGTGTCTGGGTGTTGCAGTGGGAGCTCAGGTTGATGTTGTCCAACCTCAGTTTGTTGCCATGCAAGCACAGCAGATTAACAGCTTGTTGAGGCACCACCCCACGGAGCGTGGCTTTGATTCTGTGGAACATGACCCTGTTCTCCTTTCTCAGGATGACAGTATTTGTGCTCCCAGCACCACTCTGCTAGAGCCAGTCAGCCCAGACTGCTATCTCCCATGTGGAGAGTGGAAGAGGAAAATTTGCAGAGGCGTGCAACAAATAGTTTCACTGAAGTGCCAGCACAGGCATGATGAACCAAATAGCCTAATCCTGTGTTGTATCATTCTATGTTACTAAGAAAAATAAATATAGAAATAGTAAGTAGATGGTGCCATCCTTGGACTTTATAGCTTATAAATATTAATAATTCATCTTCAATCTGCCCTTAATTCTAAGTTATGGGATTCTGGGAATCAATTATTCTCTGTGACAGCATGTTAACTCTTCATTCACACACTGAGGACATAGGAAAAGAGCAGAGTTGGCATATTTGGAGTTTAGGAGTGTTACCATTCCTGTGGGGAAACTGCAAATCAAAGCAACTAAAGTTATCAAAAGGTTTCTAAATGAAAAAAATTACCAACAATATTTCACTTTTTGTAACTTTAATACAAATCAGAACCAGCACAAATTAAACTTCAAATAGAAGGTTAAATTTCATTTTAAATAATCAATACAACAAAGATATGTCTTACACAACCATAAGTACCTGTATCACTCCCTGCAGACATGTGGCATCCTGTCAAGTTCCAAAGTTCTGTACCTCTGCCTCTGGTATGGAACATTTCTCAGATTCCCATTCAATTATATTAGCCCATTAGTCACGTTCACCAGCAGCCATATTCTATCTAAGGTCATCACCCGAACAGCACACTCCTGCAGAACATCCTTAGCTAGGTTCATGACAATCTTGATGGCACAGATTCCCCAGAGATTCCTTTATCTTACCCTTTAACAATCCCTGTTAAATGATTTGGTCGATACTGTCAAAACAGAAGCAGCAGCAATAAAATTGTCTAATTCACAACCTTTGCTGTAACACTGTCTTCAGCTTTCTGTCCTGTTTAATTGTATTAAACTCACACAGCTCCATGTAAATGTGCCTTCCCTGTTCTCCCTTCCACTACAACATTTCTTTGTACATAGCTTTCATATATTAACTTCCTTTCTGTTGGTACTGCTTCCAGGTCAAGGATTGCCAGATTACATGGACCAGTATTTATTTTTATTTAATAAAATTACAATTGATCCCTTTACATTGATGCAAACTCTTAAGGGTCCTTTTCAAAAGTTCTTAAAACCAATTACAGATTCCACAGACATTTTGGAGAAATTACAGATTTTCCTAATTGTATTGCTCTGGATCAAAGGTTGTCACAAAGAGACAAGGGTGTGGCTCTGTGTCCTCATCCTCAGGTAGTCAGTTTGGATCAGAACTGACTGTCAGTATCAAAAGAAAAGACAAAAATTGGTCCAAAAAAGGTTGTTTTTATATTTATTTCTTCATGGGATGTAGGAGTTGCTGGCTAGACTAGCATTTATTGCCCATTCTTAATTGCCCTTGAGAAGGTGGTAGTGAGCCGCCTTCTTGAACTGCTGCTGTCCATCTGGCGTAGGTACACCCACAGTGCTATTAGGGACAAGAGGCTAGAGACAGGCTCACTTGTAAAAAGCCAAACTTTGATTGGAGTGGAAAAGCCTCGCCAGATAGTCAAATTTTGGAAAGATTTCTGCTTTCTAAGGCATTAAAAGCTGTTGTGGGGGGGAAAAAAATTATTTGTTACAACGGAGGAAATGACTGCACCAATAATTTTATATCATGAACTTATAATTTAAGTTAATGAAAAACACTCGCAATCCTGGTCCAAAAACAAAATACTGTAAATGCTGGAAACCTGAAATAAAAATTCAATAGAACTGAGAAAAGTTGGAAATGTAATAAGCTTTGAGCAAGTTAATGGGAGTGGGGGGTAGTTGTGGGGGTGGTGGGAAGGTAGGAAGGTAAGAAGAACAAAAGGGAAGGTTGGTGATAAGGTGGAGAGCAGGAGAGAGTAAATGACAAAAGGTTTAATGGTACAAAAGCCAAAGGGAATGGTAATAGGCAAGTAAAAAAACAAAAGAGGTGACTAGACTTTACTTCACCCATTGCCATTCCCTTTGGTCTTTGCACTATTAAACCTCTTGTCATTTAATCTCTCCTGCCCTCCATCCTATTACAAAACTTTGCTTCACTTGCTCAAAACCTATTATATTTCTAATTTTCCCCAGCTCTGATGAAACATCACAGACATGAAGCATTAACTCTGTTTTTCTCTCCAAAGATGCTGTCTGACCTTCTGGTTTTATATCATGACCGTAGTGTCGGGATGAGAACATTTTTATTGGACCACCAACTGCAAGCTGAGTATTTACAGTGAAAGAAGTTTATATTTCTATCTTTTCTATTTATGATGCTTCAGTGTATGAGGACGATGGCAGTTTCTTCGCAAATGAAGATAATGGGAAGGCTTGTCTCTGTACTAGATGGCATGATCATTGGTGATTGAAGAGGTCAATTCTTGATCCGCAGGCTCTTGAGCAGCTGGGGCACAAGAACTCTTGGTTTGGAGAGGCTCTAGTATAGGCAGAACAAAAACAGAAACACCAGGAAAAACTCAGCAGGTCTGGCAGCATCGGCGGAGAAGAACAAAGTTGACGTTTCGAGTCCTCATGACCCTTCAACAGTTCTGGTAGAGGTGTGTAATGAATGGTTTCACCAGGTGTGCTTTGAGAGCTGGCCAGAGGAATTACTGGCTCCTTGGACCGTCAATGTCATTGTCGACAGTGCGGATTCAAACCAATCAGGTGAATTATAGACCCATTAGGGGAACTACAGACATGGGCCTGAATGTTTCAGATGGTGGGTTTTCCGTTCTTGCCAACCACAGAATTGGTGGGGAACACATCCCTGTCGACTCTGACTGCCCTGCAGCTTTTTCACACTCGAATGAGCATTAATTGTCTGCAGGCGGTACTTCCGCCTCTCACTTGGGAGGAAGTCCCGCCTTAGAGAGTTGCCGGCCAACCTGATTGGTTGGCAGCTCTATAGTCCCTGCAGTGACAAGAGCTGCAATGGACAGCTTACTGAAGTTTCAGTGAGTTGCCTTTGCCTATGGCCCGGGACTGTGCGGCAAGGTAAGTTTACCGGGTCCCAGGGTAGAGGGTTAGAAAGTGGGTGATTAGAGTGTCAGGGGTGAGGTACCCCAAATCGTTATGCTCCCGAGTGAGGAGGGATGAACTGGCTCCCCTTTATTCAAGGCCCCTCTTGATTGGTCACAACAAGGTTAATTTGAAAAGGACCCCTTCCCTCATGGATACCTTTTCCCAGTCTAAATGTATTTATGTTTTAAAAGGAGCCAATTTAACCAGGCTTTCTTGAGCCAAAGAAAGAGTTTGTTTATTAGTTACTAAAATGCTATAAAAAATAATAAAAATGCAACACACATACACACAGATTATAAATGAGAAGCGAGTCCAGAAATAAAAGTCAAAGAAGATGTACGAATCAGTCTTTGGCTTGTCTATGAAGAGTAGATGGTGAAACATTGCGTCCATTAAGCTGGATGATTCCAATAGAGCTGACTTTGGCAGTTGAACAGTGCGTTTGGCGATTCTTGGTTCTGCAGGTTGGCTGAAAGGAGTTGTCCTGTTTCCTTTTTGACTGCATCTTTGCTGACTTGTGACTTGCTCCCAGCAATCAGTGAGTGATTTTTTATCTGCAAGTGCAAGGGTGCCTAGTTGATGTTCTTCAGCTGTGACCTTCACAGCACACACTAGCACCAGAACAGAACACCAGACTAGCACAGAGACCAGGGTTGCTGTTGGAATTAAACCCCTTTTCTTGTGTATTCCTGGAAGGGAAAAGCAAACGTGTCTTTCGCCCAGGAACTGTTTTCTTTCAACTTACATCACAGACTGGGATATGACTCAACAGGAGATGATTTTTGCAGAGATAGTAATCATTTTTTTTTTGCATTGTATCTCTTCCTTTGAAGTATCTCTATCTGAAGTAGGCCTTGACATCTTTTTGGGTGTGACATTCTGTTCTCTCTGGGCTTGTTGGTCTAGTGTAATCCACATATGAATTTTCCAGCAAGTGGTTACTTCACAGTCTCAGCCAGCTTTTGTACAGGTCTTACTTAAAAAGTTCTATATGTCCATAAGTAACTTGGGGCTATGATCTGTCTTGACCGGGAAGAGGCCGAGAGGGTGGGGAGTGGGGAGGGAGGTCCAGCAGCCACTGGAACCTAAGTGGGGGGCGCTCGAGGTCAGCTGAGGGCTTCTGATGGAGGCGCCCTACTTCCCACCCAAGGCCTAAGCCCATTCATTTTCGGTCTTCCCCCATGCCAGGTAAATCCTCCCGCCAGCCTAAAACTTAAGGCTGGGTGGAAATGGCCCTTAAGTGGCCAACAATTGGCCACTTAAGGGCCTCAATTGGGGCAAGAGCAAGTGGCTCATCCCAGGCTTTGCCCATACCAGAATAAAATCGATGTGAGGTCAGGGTGGGTAGGAATCCAGAAGGAATCCTGTTCCTTCAATTTCATGTTTCCCTCCCCCGCCTGACAACCCGCCAGCAAGGGAGTGTGAAATTCAAGCCATGATATTTTTGTGCTGAGACAGATCCAGGAGAAGTGTGGAGAACAAAACATAGGCCTGTACTCTACTTTTATAAATCTCACCAAGGCGTTCGATAAAGCCAGCCGGGATGGATTTCGGAAGATACTATCTAGATTGGCAATCCCTCCAAAATTCCTCAGCATTCTCCATCAACTGCATGAGGGCCAGTAAGGCTAGATCAAGCAGAATGGAGCCCTCTCGGACAGGTTCCCCTATCTCCAAAAGAGTTAAGCAAGGGTATGTTCTGGCACTGACACTTTTCTCTATTTTCTTCAGTACGATGCTTCAAGAGGCAAAGGCAGGCTTGACAGAGGGCATACATATCCACTTCCAAACAGATGACAGGCTCTTCAACCCAAGATGACTACTGGCACATAGTAAAACCCCAGAAGAGCGTGTTGTGGAGCTTCTGTTTGCTGATGATTGAGTCCTTCTGGCACACATGGAGGAGGCAATACAACTCATTGCAGACTGTTGCCCATTGTAAACTGTGGGTGGAATCACCTTGGAGTTGCACTAAGAGTGATAGCGGGTGCGAAAAAAGATGTTTCACCCACTGGCATACGGCAGAACGGACGATTGCAATCGCAATGGTTTCACGACATTGCGAAACAGATTTTTGGCCTTTCCGCCATATTGTCCGCTCACGCCCGATGCCAGCGGGCACGGAAAACTCTGCTGTTCTGGGACATCAAATGCCTATGGCTTTACTATTAGCCTAAAGACAGCAGAGGGACTCTACGAACCACAGAGCTGAGGAAATTACAGTCCACCTCAAATCAGCTTTGATAGTAACACACTCAATGCAGTAGAACAGTTTACTTATCTGGATAGCATTATCTCAAATTATGTCAACAAGGCTTCAGTAGAGTAAGTTTTAGGGTTCATGAGTCACAGATTACCCAGAAAAGGCGGTTGAGGATAAGTGATTTGAAAGTAGTTTATTCAGAAGTAACAGTTTAAAAATGATGCATAAGCTAAATAGACAGGGGCTAGGATTTTCCCCTCGGTGAGCGGGCCCTGCCCCCAAATCGCCGAGGGGAAAATGATGCGGGATGACGTTGGGAGGAACCCCCGATGTCATCCCAGTCCCTTTAAATTTTTAGGAAGGTGGGCGGACAGTGTAATCAGCTGTCCGCCCGCCGACCTGTCAATGGCCAATTTAAAAAACAGTATGACATCGATGTTCAGGATTTAACCTTAAAACATTTCACCAAAATTACTTTATTTTTATTAGTATATTTTATTAGGCCATTGACAGGCTAGTTAAGATAATTAAAGACCTGCCCGTCCAAGCTTAAGGCTGGCGGGCAGGCCAGGAGCCCCAGCGGGCTCCAGATTATTCATGAAACTTCATCCACTGGCGGGATGAAGTTTCATGTCTGTTTTTAAAGAATGTAATAA
Organism: Cetorhinus maximus; assembly: GCF_964194155.1. Classification (NCBI taxonomy): domain Eukaryota; kingdom Metazoa; phylum Chordata; class Chondrichthyes; order Lamniformes; family Cetorhinidae; genus Cetorhinus; species Cetorhinus maximus. The sequence continues at coordinate 71,603,758 of NC_135888.1, forward strand.
ATTTTAAGTGTTTATTAATAACATGTCTCATCTCGTGTGACATTGTCACATGAAGGGGACATGCTAATCATTTTAATATTTTTCTATTTTTAGACTTTACTTACCTCTCACGAATCGCCCTGAGACAGGACTTTTCCTCAGGGAGAAGTGCGCTCTGTTGCGCACATGTGTTAAAGAGCGCACTTTGACAGATGGGGAATCCCTCCCCCCCTACACAGGAAGCGCATAGCACTTCCTGTCGGGCAGGCCGCTGGGCGGGCCTTAATTGGCCTGCCCATTCAAAATGGCAGTGGGCCCCGTTTTGGTGGCGGGGGTCGGCTGTCTGCCCGCCGCTGAGCCGGTGGGGTTCGCCCGCCATCCAAGGGCAAAATTCTGCCCAGGAAAAGCATATGGCTGTAATGGAGGGGTTTACTGATCCCAGAGGATGAATGAGTGACTGTGGCCAATCTCTGTGGCTGGAAGTGACAGCCTCTTGCATGTCTGTTAGCAACAGTCTTCTCTGTCTCCTCAAGTTGGCAGAGGTGTTAAGAAGCTCTTCGTCTTCTGCTAGGCTAGGACTGCCCCCTGCCCCTGGGTGCATCCATTGATACACCTTATTTCTGGAGGCTGGTAGTTCGCCCTATGTCAATAACTTGTTTGAGCCCTTCTAACCAATGAATACAGGACATGTATCCAAGGTGTGGGGGTGGGGGGGTTATCACCTCCCCCTTGTCCATCACTTTAGTTCAAAGTGATCTTTTAGTTTACCTCATGCTGAGGCTGTTTGTTAGCCCTAACTAAACACTTGTATGGATAAGAGGGTACAAGACACTATCCTATTCACTGAGGAATGTCAACAAAGAAACCTGAATTGAGAAATGTCGACATTTCTAGGGACTGTTTATGTGCTTTTCTAGAGAAGAGAAACAACTTTCTGCTAGGTGGTATCATCCTATGCCTACTAACTACATGAGAATTCCATAATATTCTGAAAAGTGCCATTCCTTACAGTTTCCCTTTTTGAGAAGGAAATATCCTGACTGACTCCTCACAACTGATTTTTTTTTTAACTAACCTAGATATTTCTAAGCTACAAATGCATTTTCCTAATTTCTTGGTTACATACCATAGTTAACATAGCAAACCTACTTCAATTATGTGATTACTATCGACTTGGATCGACACTCCATACCTACAGATCACCTCACTCAATGATATGCGTTATCCTTTTGCAGGAGTGCTGTTAATTTCTGGCTGTTAGCACATAAGTACATACAATTAAAGCAACAGATTATGTATAGACTTAAAAGATTCTCCAGCTCTCTCTCCATATGTAAACATCTTGTGGATAATTGTTATTAAATATTATTTCACCCTAGCCTTCAATTGTCCCAACCCAAAATCCCTTTTACTTTTACTTCCTCTGACTTGATTGTCTTAAAGTATGTTACTCTATGGCATATGTGTCACTGCCTTAATCATTTAAAAATCTTTGCTTACTCTACAGACCACCTTAACCATTTCATGTCAAACTATTTGTCAAGTAGCTGATCATGTCTGGGACCCATTCTTCAGTGCACCTTCACCATGCACTTCCGCATGTTAGTTATTCCACATGTAATAAATCACATCTGTACACTCGCACAGGTATCCCAATATTATGCAACACATGCTCCATCTGATACAAGCCTTCTTAACTTTCAGGTAATCTTCTCAAAAGATCAAGGGAGTATCCATCTGAAGATCTTTGCACAGTTCCGATGTCACCGATTGTGGCCAGACTATCAAATGCAGTTTTCTTTAAAAAAATGTTCATAGGCAAGGACACAGACTTCTCCAAGAGAAATCTAGCAATTTACTAGTCTCATCTACACTTTTCTTTCTCAAGAATGTGTATTAATACCAGCTTGATATGTTTCATTTATCTACACCCAGTGTGGGTATTCCAATTTCCATTCAGTGGTGTATCTTTTTCCTAACTCTATCTCCTACCCGCAACCATTTCCTCATACAATTATACATATGCAATAGTTACCATTTTATCTCATTCATGACTCCTGGAGAAACTTTACTGTCCAATACAATATTTTCATAACATCTTTAAAACAGAAATTAAACATTCCCAGTTATTGATATATTTTGTTTGTTTGTTCTTCATTGTAGATGGCATTCTATTTTCTCAAGAGTAACTGGCTATATTGTGCCTGACATTTTTATTTGCATTTCAAAATGATTCCAAATTCAAATAGCAGTCTTGTTGGGCTGATAGGTTTTGTTAGTGTTCAACTTATTTCTCTCCAAAACAACCTTTCTTTTTAAATATCCAGACACCACCTAGACTGTTTTTCTATTAGTTTTTTTTGAAAATTAAAATGTGTTTATCCCCTTAAACTTCAGGTAAATTTCCCTTTGAATGATTGAAATAGCAACTCATATCAATCTATTTTATTAATTCCAATTTCAGAGACAATTATGCCCAGGCTTGGTGGTTTTAAATGGTACATTATATGAGAGGCAGAAGCACTTAATTGCAATCATTTTAGAGATGATTTCCACATCTCCTGTTTGCAAGCACTTTGTCTCAAAAGATAACAAATGACCTGAATGATTAAGGACAAGACTTTAAAAGGCAAAGTCTTTAGTCCAAATTGTCACAATGCTGCTTTTTTAATTCTAAAAAGTGCTGGATTTCTTGCTGCACCATCAGTATGCACATGGAGCGGGAAAAAACTGCACAAACTATCCATTGTGGCTCTGACTTGGAGGCGAATGGATTAATTTATCCAAACATACCTGTAAGTTTAGGAACAAAATTTAATAATGCCCAGCATAAATTTAGCAAGACAAAAATTGTGTGGTGAATTGAAAAAAATCAGGAGAAAGGTTTAACAGTTCTGAAGAAGTCACACAGCCTCGAAACCTTAATTCTGTTTCTCTCTCCACAGATGCTGCCAGACCTGCTGAGTTTTTCCAGCATTTTCTGTTTTTGTTTGTGAAAAGTTTAACTTCACTGTTCGCAGTGTGGGTGGGCAGACAAAACTTTGCATACAGCTGTGTCACTTTTTTAACGTAATTAAAAAACAATTTTCCTGATGAGAAAAGAACCAAACTCCATTTTGAACAGCCTTTTTCCCAAATCCCTTTGGTATCCTTCTCCTCAATTTTGATTAAAGAAGGGCCTGAATTATCGCTCCCGAGTTGGAAAATTCCCATCGGGAGAAAGTGCTCCGGATGGTCCAGTTTTCGATCTTGGGGAGGGGGTGGGTGTTAACAGCAGTCGGGGGACTGCTGCCCCCCAGAAAGCATTGGGAGGCAGCTACAGGTTCTGCTGGGTGCGGAGGAAGGCTGTGTGAAAGGCCCATCTCGATGCTCCTGGTCTTTGTCGCAGCGGTTAGAAAAAAAATAAAATAAAGAAACAGCCCTCCAGCCCTCGCCCCCAACCACCTCACACACTGCCCATTCAAGCCCATGCCACCTCATACCCTCCATACCAACCTCTGCCCCTCTGCCCTTGGCCCTATATAGCTCCATGCCAATTTAGTGCCAACTCATGCCAAACCATGACCCCCACCCACCAGCCTTTTCCCTTACACCCTCAATGTAATTTCACCCAGTATCCACCATGTTCAGACCTCATGGCCCATGCTGAGATAAAATAAAATAAACTTCTAAGTATCTATTGATGACTTCACTATTTTTGAAAAACATTTCATTTGTAAAAAAAACAGTCACTGCGGGCAGAATTTTGCCATCGTAAAATGCTTGCCAATGCGTAAAATGACGCAGGATGATGTCAGGCGGAACCCCCGACGTCATCCTGCCCCATTTAAATTTTCAGGAAGGCGGGGGCACAGTGAAATCAGCTGTGCGCCCGCCGACCTGTCAATGGCCAATTGAGGCCATTGACAGGATCATTTAAACAATTAAAGAACCTGCCCGTCCAACCTTAAGGTTGGTGGGCAGGCCAGGAGCCCCGGCAGCAAATAGAAAAAAACATGAAACCTCATCCACGGGCAGGATGAGATTTCATGCAGGGTTTTAAAATTTTAAATAAAGTTATTATGTTAATTATGAACATGTCCCATCTCATGTGACATTGTCACATGAGGGGGACATGTTAGGGAATTTTTTTTTTCTATTCTTAATATTTTTAAAAGTATAAGCGATCTCCCTGAGGCAGCACTTAGCATCAGGGAGATGAGCGCTCTTTAGTGCGCATGCGTGAAAGAGTGCACTCTCGCTTTTGGGGAATCCCCCCCCCTCCCACTAGCACAGGAAGCGCATAGCACTTCCCACCGGACGTCACGCTGGGCGGGCCTTAATTGGCCCGCCTACGCAAAATGGCGGCGGGGCCCGCTTCTCCGGCGGGGATTGTCTCCCCGCCGGCCAGAGATTGGGTTGGGCCCGCCTGCCCGAGAGGCAGAAAATTCTGCCCTGCATTTACATTCCTTGATCCCTTATAAATGCAAACATTTCGTTCAGTTGCTTAATCCCTTATAAAACAAGCATTTGTAATAATAGCCCCACAATATGTAACCACTTGGAGATGGCAATCAAACTGTGAACTAATGGGCACCCCTCTATGATAATGATAGGTTGTGGAACTAGCCGTGCTGCACAAATCCTATAATGTTAGGATTTTATCAGGCTTATGTTGACAGACAGAGTGAAATAGCAAGCATTGATTGTTAAAAAAATGTAGACTGCTTTTTTGAAAAAACATAAAGGCCAGGAGGTTTAAATGCCTTGATGAGTTGATAGTTCCTTTGACAGCTTGACAGTTCCAATTAGTTTATTCACTTTTTACACATATTCATGCCTACTTTAAACAATCCCAAAGGGCACTTGACCTTGCCTTATGCCTCCCAAATATGTCCCTGGACCTATCCCAAATGGCACCCTATCCATCCAAAAAATTATGGCAGCTTCAGACCTTCGCTAGAAAACTGTAGAGCCCACAAGTTGTGTTTTGGAAACCCCACTAGCAAAAATTGGACCTGTTTGAACTCAGCACTTTAATATGCACAGCTGCCTCCATGAACCACATAACCCACCCCATTCTCCCCCTGGTGAAAATGGTGGGTGCCGAGTTCGGGGCAGGACTTCCGCGATCGGGCCTCTGGCACCATTTTAGCTAAGCTGAAGACCCTCTCCATCTTTATGAAATATCAGGCCAAAAAAAATCAGCTTTCACAGTTAAATAAAACCTCCAGGCTTGCAGAATTTAACTGCAGAAAAAGGGATTGGATCTTTCCCAATTCTCTTTTATTTATGCTTTTTCTCCTTTCAACCAATTTTCAAGTTCTGATGTTTGCTACTTAACCTCATTTGAAAGAACCAATCAGTAAAACTTGCCTTTAATTTGATTTATTTTTTATTAGTTTTTTTTTACACACTGATACAAGTGTCTTGAAAAGTTCAAATTGAGTTTCTGCCAGACGTTTTCAAGACTTCAGGCTTATCTTTTGGGAAACAACGTCTTTGGTGCCCTTCAGATTTGTACAAATACATTTTGGTCAAAATGAATCCACACTAACATCTCTAACTTAAAATGTTATTCTTTTTTAAAAAATATTTTTTCAATTCTTTCAATTTCACTAAAATTTCCATGTTTAATTTCGCTCAGCACATAAGCTGGTTAGCAGCTTCAGAGATAGTTTCAATTTTAATTTTTTGGGATGTCTTTTGCCCTGGGGGTTTCTGTTTTTTCTGCCAGGCTATCAGTGACCTTCAACACCTCTTTGATCCTTTTGTCTGTGACATCTTTTGATTATCTGCTCCTATCACTGCTTGCTTGTCCCCACAACCACCCCACCCTCAACTTCACTCCCCCCGCCCCCCCACCTTAAACCAGCTTATATTTCACCCCTCTCCTAACTATACTTCAGTTCTATTGAAGGGTCATGTTGGACTCGAAACGTCAACTCTTTTCTTCTCCACCGATGCTGCCAGACCTGCTGAGTTTTTCCAGGTAATTCTGTTTTTGTTTTGGATTTCCAGCATCTGCAGTAGCTTTTTGTTTCTATCAGTGGCTCCCTGTAATATGCCAATGCCATTGTAATACCTGGTTTTGCTTAGGAACTATTCCACAGACTTTTAAGTAAGGTTTCTCAAACTTGAACATATGCTACGTCGACCTCTGTGATCCCACTTCTGACGCCAATTAGTAAGTTATAGGGTTCGGGAATCAAAGTTTACCCAGAAGAGGCAGTCAAGGACTCATGCAGTTTTTTAATTTAAGTTTATTAAGAAGCAACAGTTTAAAAATTATGCATAAGCTAAGTAGCCAGGAAAAGCATATGACCATGACAGATGAGAGCAGTTTAGTGATCCCAGGGAACAAACAAGTGAAAATGGCTGATTTCTGTGGCTGGAAGTGACAGCCCCTTGCCTGTTTGTTAGCACCAGCCTTCTTCTCTCTGTGTTCTTTGTCTCCTCAGTTGGCTGAGGTGTTAGGTGCTAGGCGAGGACTTTCCGCTGCCCCTAAGAGCATCCATTGATATACCATTGATAGCTGATAGTTTACCCTATGCCGATCACTTGTTTAAACCCTTCTAACCAATGAATACAGGGCAGGTATCCAAGATTTTGGGGGGTGGGGGCATTACCTTCCCATTGTCCATCGCTTTAGCTCGGGGTCATCTTTAGCTTAGCTCATGCTGAGGGCCATTTGTTAGCCTTTACTAAACACTTGTATGGTTAAGAGGGTACAAGACCCTGTCCTATTGACTTAGAAATGTTAACATCGAAGCCTGAGTCAAGGGACCGATTTGAATAATTAAGTTCTCAATTTTGGGTGATTGGGGGTGTGCTGGGAAATTCCCAGCCACCGACATGCCTCAACGAGGGCCAATCCCAGCAGGAAAGCTCAGAGCAGGGGAATGGTCCTCATGTGCTTACTACCTTGTAATCTGGCCATCAGTGTTTTGGACTGGCTAAATAGTTTTAAAATCTCAGTATTGCTAGGACAACTGTTTAAATTTAGCGCTCCAGGTTGCCACAGCATTCTTGGCACTAGGCATTCCCCTGTATTTACAGGCCCAGCATTGCTATAGTACAAATAATGGGGAAATATATTATTTGACAAAATTCCTGTTATCTACATGTCATTAGAATAGGTCCTCCTCTCTTCAGGTGAAATTCTCTATCTCCCTTCATTCCTTGAGACCCGGCTCCTGAAAAATTTAATAGTTCAAAATCATACATCTGACCAGTCCAAAGTCTGTTCCCATGGACTGAATCTTCAGCTCGACGAGTGGGGGCAGGGCCCACTCACCGAGGTGTAAAATGAGGGGTGACGTTGGGTGTGCATCCCGACGTCACCGCGCGTCATTTAGATTTTCAGTTCAGCGGGCATGCAGCCTATTTGAGAAAGCTGCCCGTCCAACCTTAAGGTTGGTGGGCAGACGAAGAGTCCAGGTGACCTTTGCATTTTTCATGGAACCTCATCCACAGGCAGGATGAGGTTTCATGAAGGGTTTATAAATTAAATAAATTTTTAAATTAAAGTTCATTGACATGTCCCAGCTCATGTGACTGTCACATGAGGGGGACATGTCTTAAATGTTTTTTTCTTTATTAAAGTTTTTGGAACACTGAGCTGCCTCAGGGAGATTTCTGCGCTCTTACACGCACATGCACAAAAGAGTGCAGGCCCTGACTCAGGGAACTCCCCCCCCTACCTGCACAGGGAGCGCTCAGCGCTTCCAGGCACACGTCACGCTGGCTGGGCCTTAATTGGCCCGCCCACGTAAAATGGCAGCACGGACCCGATCTGGGGTGCCAATTGGGTCTGCACCCGCCCGTGCCTGCCCGCGCACAACCCCCCACAACAGGGGGGAAATTCTACCCCATATATCTGATCAGTCCAAAGCCTATCTCTGTATATCTGACCAGTCCAAAGTCTGGCCCTATACATCTGACCAGTCTAAAGTCTGTTCCCATACATCAGGCCAGTCCAAAGCCTGTTCCCATACATCTGGCCAGTCCAAAACCTGTCTCTGTATATCTAGCCTGTCCAAAGCCTGTCTCTGTACTTTTGACCAGTCCAAATTCAGTCTCCCTGGGCAGAAAATTATGGTTAGCAGGCGTGCGCGCACATGACCCATCCGAGTGTAAAATGACGCATGATGACGTCTGGCGAGCGTCCCAATGTCATCGCGTAGTCCCGTGATATTTCATTCGGCGGGCACGCGTCATAGTTGGCAGCACGCCAGCCGACAATTGAAAGGCCTAGTAAGGCCAATAAAAAGTTAATTAAATTCAAATTTACGCTGCCCGCCCAACCTAACGGTTGGCAAGCAGGCAAAAAGGCCAAGCGGCCTTTATGTTTTTCAGGAAACCTCATCCACGAGCAGGATGAGCTTTCCCAAGGCAAATAAAAATCACCACAAAATTTTACACTTGAATTAAAGACATGTTCCTGCTCATGTGACAGAGTCACATGAGGGGACATGTCTCATAACGTTTATAAGATCTTTAATTTTTTATCTGAAATCAGTTCATCTGCCTCAGGGAGATTATGTAGCGTGCACTTGTGCACATGCGCGATGGTCACGCTTGCCCAGCTCACACTCCTCCCCCCCACCACCGCACAGGTAGCGGTCAGCACTGCCGCTCGCGTTTCATGCTGGGTGGGCCTTAAATGGTCCGCCAGCGTGAAATTGCCTTCCAGGCGTGAATGCCCCCACCTGCCCCCACCGAGCCCGCAAGCCAAGGGCAAAATTCTGCCCCCTATTTCTGATCAGTCCAGAACAAGTCAAACATTATTACGAACCTGTAAACAAATAAGAAAAGTTTGCCATGAAAACATCATTTCTTTTGAAAAATAAGTATTAATTACAATAGTAGTCTTCCTAACAAATAGCAAACTATTAGTGTGATCCATCATAATCAAGACATTTGAAGAATTCTGCATTTAGGCCAGAATTTTGCCACCTCTTTGCCGATGGGATGGGAGGTGGGAAGACTGGCTAAGTGGCACAAGAGGTGTCGGGGGATACTCGATCTCTCCGCAATGCCATGCCATTTAGATAGCAGCAGGAGAGGTGGCAGGTTTGCCACTTGCTAGGGGAGGCGGTGGCATAGTGGTATTGTCACTGGACTAGTATTCCAGAGACCCATGGTAATGCTCTGGGGACCTGGGTTCAAATCCCACCAAAGCAGATGGTGAAATTTGAATCCAATTAAAAAATCAGGAAACCATTGCCGATTGTTGTAAAAAAAACCCATCTGGTTCACTAATGTCCTTTAGTGAAGGAAATCTGCTGTCCTTACCTGGTCTGGCATACATATGACTCCAGACCCACAGCAATGTGGTTGACTCTTAAATACCCTCTGAACAAGGACATTTAGGGATGGGCAATAAATGCAACCTAGCCAGCAACGCCCACATCCCAAGAATGAATAAATAAAAATAGGAGCCCAATTGAGCCACTTAATTATGGGCCACATCCCACCTCCACAGGAATTTTTCCCTTGAGGGTCCCCGCCACCTTGTGACACGACTACCCAAGCCTCTCGCAGATTTAGGGATCGGCTCTCCTTTCTGGACATTCCATGGCTGACAGACGGCAACACTCCTCCCCTTCCTCCCCGCCCCATGGCAATGGCTATCATCATGGCAACATTACTACCTAACTACCAAACCTCCCCTCGATCGCTGGACTTGCCTGCCTGGCTCCAGCACCCTCAACCCCGCTTACTCCTCTTCGAAGGTGCCTGGCATGAGGCGCCCTCTCCATGCAACTGCAGCCTCAGTGCTGGCCACCACTAGTGGTGGTGCTGCCGAGGCTGCTGAGCTGCCAGTCCTCTGATCGGGCTGCTCCTCCAGGCAGTAGCCAATTAATTGGATGTACTGGCAATAAGCCGCCCAGGGTTCTGCCACTGGCTGAAGAGGGCTCAATTCCTGTTTTTGACTCTGGTGGTGGGACTTCTGCCTCCTGCATAAAATTTAGCTCGTAGCCTGCTTGTGGGCTAGGAGGAATTTATATTTTACATAAAGACCTGAAAAAGTATTCTCTCGAGGGCACTTTTGGAAGAGTTACAGAGCTCCATGAGTGACAATATAGGTGTCTAGGTACTTACTTTGCACTTGATGAAGTCTAATCATCAGGAACAATTCAGTGAACTATATTGGTCAATGGATTTCATTCTCTGTATTGCAGTTTGTGAATCATTTACTCATTCGACCTTTAGACCTCGGTTTTACAACATTGCAATTTATTCAATCAACAGTACTACATTATGTATTTCCATTGACCCTCATGAACCTCTTTAATGATCTGTCTATAATATTTAATGGTATAGGATTATTCTGAAGAGTCATTCAATACCAAATGCACTGTCTGCTTCATCCATAACTACTTCATGGTTTAAATGCTTTATAAAAAGCGAACTAAACACTAATGGTGAAATTATATCTTTTCTTTGATTGCTTCATTTAGTTACACATTTCAGTTTTTTTGATGTTTTGATCCCACTGTACTTCACTTACGATTTGCTCTGTTGCTCTCTAAATAGTTAAACTGATAGCTTTGAGTTAACTTTCTACAAAAACTGAGCTTATTGGGAATCATTTACTCACAATTCATAGCAATTAATAAATGCCAGGCCTCCAAGAGTGAGCAAAGAACCTATAGCTACATTAATTTTTAGCAAGAAAAAAATTGATGCAATGGTGAACTGGGTTATTGTAGTTAAAATTCATCTATGAGGAGCTGATGTGCGAATGCCTTAATTTAATAAATGTGATATTACAGTACTAGTTTTCACCATTGTCAATGAAGGGAAACTCTGGAATGCTATTTGGGTCAACTGTTAAGTTTAAGAATAAAAATTCTGAAAGAAAAATTGAAATTCTGTTCTCTTCTAGAATTTTAATGCGTTGAATAAAATATAATCAAACATTAACATGCTGAAACATTAATCTATATATATTTTTAATCCTGATTAGCATACTGTTTATTTACAAGTTATTTTTATCCTGATCGTCTCATTGATTGCAATTTCTAAATGGCAGATAAACTTTTCACCTTGTATAACAGTCAGAACTGAACATGGAGTAGCGGTGAGAGGTGCTGAGATAAAAAGGATCTAACAGGGCAGGACCAGGTCCCAGTGGGTTAATGCGCAGTAAGAGGGTGATTTAACTCGCTTTCTCTAGAGCTCTTCTATTTGGCTACAATGGCGGTGATAGCATTCTCACCTCCGAGTCAGAAAGACGTGGGTTGAGGGCCAGTGACTTGAGTACAAAATCTAGCCTGACACTGCAGTGCAGTACAGAAGGAGTGCACTGTCTTTCGAGACCTCATCTACTCCCTCAGGTGGATGTAAAAAATACCATGCTGCTGTCATGGGCAGAATATTTGTGCTCCCTTTATTGCCCATCATCAGCATGTTTTCTCTGGAAGAGATGTGTCTTTTCTTACCCTCGAAGTGTGGATCAATCTATAGCATGTGGGAATGAGTGTGTGGAACATTGCATTTTAAATTCAGAGTAAGTGTATGAGAATAAATAACCTTTTTTAAAAAATCACTAAAGCTTGCTATTGAAGTTATTTAATTTGTGATCCACACTTCGAGGGTAAGAAAAGACCAGCTAAGGTCAATGCCGATGTGAGGGCTTGCTGGTCAGAGTGCATCCCCAGAAAGCCCTGATTGATCTCCTGGAGTAGTCTCTCCACGAGAGTCACCACTCTCTCCATGGAGGACGCATGGTGGTTGGACATGTGGCTCATTGCTTCGCCGATCATCTGCGTAGACTCCTCCAACACGGAGTCCAAGCCAAGCATAGCCTCATGTATCTCCCCCAGATGCTCCCACACACCCGCAGCATTTCCTACAGCTGCTGCATCATGGATGACTCCAGAGGCACATCATCAGGCACCGACTGAGCATGTGCCTGGTCCCCTGCAGTCCTCTGACTGCTGGCGCCATGGGCACTCTCTGTCTCTGCCAGCTCCTCCAATGACTATGAAGTGCCCTCACCACTGTGCTTTGGGACACTAGCTAATGTTCGCACTCCCACTGAGGTGCTAGTATCTGCGCTGGTGCCTGCCTGGCAGAAATGGGGTGACGCTGGTGAGACTTCAGGGCCCTCAGGTGCGAGAGGGGGCCCCTGCTGCTCCTCCTCCCAGCCCTGCCCCGATGACGCTGAAAGGAAGAACAAAGACAGTGGACCAGTTAACATGGAGACAATGTCAAAGTGCATCCCTGTCACCCCGGATCATTATGCTCTCATCCTTCCATAACCAATGGTCAAGCCATGTTGCAAAATTAAATCAATTAACATTCAGCACTGCTATGGCTGTTGGGAGAACAATGCTGACTTCACTGTTCAGCATAAATACCTTGCCATGGCACCCCGGCCTCACCGACACCAGTGGACCTTGTCATATGGCACCCCTCCAGATCCAGGGCCTCCTGCTTGAAGCGGCTAAGAGTGGCTATCAGGCCACCGCCAGTCCTCACATGCTGAGCCGCGTTATGAGCATTCTTCTCCTGAAAATGAGGGATAAGCATTGATTAGTGAAAATTGCACATGGACTCTCTTCGCACGTGGCCCACACCAACCAGAGTGGGACATATCAGGGCTCCATTGCCTCCTCACCCCGCTGCTGCCAAACACTCACACAAAGATGCTAGGTCTGCTCCACACCCCCCTACCCCACCCTTGGACACATGCTGCCTACATCACATTAGGTACCACACGGTATATCCTTCCATAGCAAGGAGGCACAAGCACGTGGAGCGCAGAGCGCAGCAGATGGTTTGTTGCCATGCCAACTTGAAGCTCCCCTCCCAACATCTCATCACCCTGACTTGGACATGTCCTGCAGTTCAAATACAGAGCCTAGGTGCAGCTCCTCCAGGTTGCCTCCAAACCAATCATGTGGGACTCAGTGTAACACATGCTGCGGGGGCAATGCACATCTCTTCATCATCCTCTCAGGCTGACCTCAGCATGGGCAGTATCTTATCCGCCCAGCAAAGGACAAATGCCATTAAAGATTCAATGCAGCCCCTACACTCAGACTTGGAGGGGGTGTGGGGGCAGCAGGGAGGTAAGCCGACCTGCTGGGTTAAATGACCAATGCCAACATGGTATTCACCTTGCCAGAGCGCAACAAGTCATTGAAGCGCTTGCGAAACTGGATCCAGGTGCGCTGCACCGCGTTGCGGGAGGTCACCACTTCCGCCACCTCCCCCAGGCATGTTTCATCATGTGGGGGGGGCCTCCTCCGCCCATCCTGGGGAACCAGCACCTCCCGCCATGCTGCCACCTCCTCGAGGAGGGCAGCAAGGCAGTCATTGGAAAAACGAGAGGCACACTGGCACCCCCTCCCTATCCTCTGGCCTGGCCTGTCCCGTTGCCCTAACCTCCAGCCTCGCCTGCTCCACTGGCCTACCCCACGGACTGGCCTGCTCACCAGAAGCCCCTTTGACATTGTGAGCAGCCTTGCAAAGGCTGCCAGCATTTCTGATAAACAGGCCGCCGGGTCGCCATTGGACCTGGTGGGCAATGCACTCCCGCCGCCGTCTGCCCACTCCCACTATCCTCGGGAGTCGTGCATTATGCTGGGCGGGCCTTAATTTGCCCACCCGCGTAAAATGGCGGTGTGGACCCAATTGCGGGCAGCGATCGGGTCTACGCCTGCTCCCGCTCTGCCCTCCCGGCCAAACAGAAAATTCAGCCCCTAATTCCTAAACCTTGCATCTCCCTAAATCTTCAGTGCCTATGTGGTTAGGTTTACGTTAAACTCCACACCACCTTGTTATTAGTAGACAATGCAGCAGCACAATTACATATTCATGCACGGCTATACCTGTGGCTCCCAGCTGCCAGGAAACCAACCCAAAAGGAAAGCTTAAATCAGTTCCCCCATAAAACTGTAGTACAGCTGTCACCCCTGAAAACTTGTAATGTCAAGTTTTCCACTGCTTTATTACCTGCTAACTTGCTCCATTTCCCTCCTTACTGGGCTATGGTTCAACAAATATTAATTATCATCTAATGCCTCACACAGATCATCATTTGTAAGATTAGACACTGCAAGTTTGAAAGCCATTTGACTGAAGAGGTCATCACAACTGGTGCTCTATCTTGTGCCCATTCGTGAGGAGTGGGCCACGAGCAGTGGCTTGAATGCAGACACCTGCCTCTAACGCTGCTAATCAGCTGGTTCCAGCACTAGGCTCTGCACAGGTGAACTAAGGTAATCCTGAGAATGGTATTGTGTCGAGGTCTTTGGTGGCATAAACAGATAGAGGTCAGGGGCCAGCAGAATTCCAAAACCATACACAGGACAGATTGCATTCCATAGACATAGAAAGGAGGCTATCATGTCACAGAACTTAGTGTCGCAGCAGTACATCACATTACACACATATAAGTATTACCCTTCCTAATATAGTTTATGTCTTTAGTTTACCAATTTTATTTCAAATATACTTTAGGCTTTTACAACTACTGTTATGTGTATACAACACAATGTAGCCAGTGACAAATGTTCTGACGAGAGGTCATCACCCTGAAACTTTGGGTTGAATTTTTCCAGTCCCGTGAAGATGAAGTTAGAAGTTCCAGGCCAAGAAACTAGGGGAAGCCGCATCGCGATGGCTCCCTGACGAATTCCCACCTGTGTGGGACTTTCCCAGGGGCAGCCTGGGAACTGTTCCACAGAGATGGACAGACAATTAGAGCAATTGAGGGCTCATGCTATTTTGCGATGGCACCAGTATTTTCCTGCTGTCAGAGCAGCCCCCAGCGGAATCCGCCAGCTCATTGAAGGCAGTGTTCTGGCAGCAGGCCAGGAGGCCATCTGAGCTGGAGGCTCCAAGCCCCAATGAGGGGACCCCAGGGATGAAAGGCCATAATTGTGTCCGTCACTCCTCCTGTGATAGGGTTTCCCCTCCACTCCGATGGCCCTATTGGCTTTCGGTCTCTATATTTATGGAATTTGTTGCACGTCATTGAGGGCAGCTCCATGTTGAGGTGCCCTCACACTCACCTGCCTGCCTCAGCAGCTCCACCTCTCCCTGTGGGGGGTTCCAGCCTGACATTGCAGTGGGCACTCTATGATTGGGCTTTCTGCTCCCAAGATCCGCCCTCTGTCCTTAATTGGGCATGCCTCCAGGAGACATTTTCTTAATTGGTTACATCTGGTGTCCCACCACAGTCATTTCTGGGTTTCTGATCTGGAATTGAGCCCGACATCAGGATTGTGACCCAACTGGAAAAATCCAGCCTGTTAACTCTGTTCCTCTCTTCTCAGATACTGTCTGACCTGCTGGCTATTTCTAATATTTTACATTTTTATTTCGATCTAGCATGTGTCTGCTTGGCAAATTTATTCTTTTTAAGCTTTCCTCCTTCTGATCTGCTTTTATCATGTTTCATTTTATCTCTTATCTTTCTTATACTCTATTAATCTTTTATTTTTCTTGCTCTTTTTTGCTCTCCTTTCTGTTTATCATTGTTTTTTTCCCTTTCCACTGATATATCCTCACCCTCATCACGTCACTTGCTCAGTTAGACACTGGCCCTAGCTATGTTCAGGTGAAGATCATTGTCCTTTCCAGGCCACACCCATCTCAGGATTGGGTCCAATGGCACAGAAATTTGTGGTCTTCACTCATGCACCATTTCCCCAGCTATGCATTTTACTCCCTTACTTAGAGAACATAAGAAATGGGAGTAGGCTATATGGCCCCCTGGGCCACCTCCACCAATTAATAAGATCATGGCCGACCTTCTACCTCATTTCCACCTTCCCACACTATCCCCGTATCCCTTGATTCCCTTAGTATCTAAAAATCTACTGATCTCTACCTTGAATAGATTCCAACTGAACATCCATAGCTCTCCGGGGTAGAGAATTCCAAAGATTCACAACACTTGCAAATCTCAGTCCTAAATGGCCACCCCCATATTCTGAAATTGTGTGTTCCAGACCCTCCAGTCTAGGGAAACAGCCTCCCAGCATTAGCCCTTTAAGGTCATTAAGAATTTTATTTGTTTCAATGAGATCACTTCTCCTAAACTCCAGCGATTATTATCCTAATCTACTCAATCTATCCCCATAGGTCAAACCCATCATCCCTGGAATAGGCCAGTTAGCCTGATACCAACAGCAGGAAAAATGCTAGAATCTATTGTTAGGGATGTGATAACATGATAGTTAGAAAATCATAACATGATCGGGCAGATTCAACACAAATTTACAAAAAGGAATCTAATAAATCTGTTTTATTTTTGAGGTTGTAACTAGTAGGATAGAAAAGGGGGAACCAGTAGATGTAATGTATTTCAAGGTAAGGTGCTGCACAAGAGGTTATTACATAAAATTAGGGCTTATGGGATTGGGGGTAATATATTAGCATGGATTGTGGATTGATTAACTGGTCTAAAACAAAGAGTACAAATAAAAGCATCATTTTCAGATTGACAGGCTGTAGCTAATAGGGTACCACAAGGATCAGTACTTGGGCCTCAGCTATTTATAATCTATACCAATGATTTAGATGTGGGGACTGAGTGCAATGTATCCAAGTTTGCCAATGATACAAATTTAGGTGAGGAAGTAAGCTGTGAGATGGAAGCAAGGAGGCTCCAAAAGGATTTAGACAGGTTAAGTAATTGGGCAAGAATTTGGCAGATTTAATACAATGTGGATAAGTGTGAAGTTACACACTATGGTAGAAAAAATTGAAAAACAGTTTTTTTAAAATGGTGAGAGACAGGGAAATGCAGTGCCCAGCGGGACATGGGTATCCTTGCACATGGATCATAGAAAGTTAATATGTGGGTACAGAAAACAATTAGGAAAATAGATGGTATACTAGCCAAGCATGCATAATGAGGCTTGGCTGAGAGCCCAGAATCATAAAAGGATTATGTGGGTGGGATGTTTTTACACATCTGGAAAGAATTGTCGACGTTGCTTGATTGACATCTTTATGTGGTTATAATAAGTTATTTTTCCATGATCTCTTTTGTCAACGCCTCAATGCTTATTTGTAAAAGAATAAGAGGTGTGAAGTGGTTAAAACATCTGTTACTGATACTTTAATGGTCTGGCTGATTGGTGCATTTAAAGGGCTGTAGGAACACCAGTTTATTTCCACAGAATTAGGAATGGGTGTTTTTTCTAAGCAGTTTCACATAAGTCATAGTCACTAAAGTGTTTATTGGTTCTATGCATATTATATACTAGATGAATCAGCATAGAAGGGCATCATGTTGGCATGGGAGCTATAAGGGGCCATAGGGTGGGTGGACAGCATTAGTTGGCATTGAGTTTGCATGGACGGGGCATGGGGGCATGGGCAAGGCCTTACCTTTCGAAATGATTCCGAATCCAGACTATGGTTCACAACTGCTCTGACTGCTCATGAACCACGAGTCAGGGAGAAGCTGGACCGACTCCATGAAAATTGCAGGGGGCTAGGAGATGCCTACCCTTGCAATGGAGCCAGCCAGGTCAGGAAAGCAAGATGCAGGCTCTCTAGCCATACCATTATCCCATGCCAGCAGAAATCAGGGGTGTCAGGAACGGGGGCAGGAATCCTGGAATCGGGTCCAATCTGCCATTTTTAAATAGCTCCAAAGTTCTTCTGACTGTGAAAATTGAGCCACAGAGTCAGAAATTCAGCTTGGAGTTGAACAGGATGCTGAGCAAACCATTTGGCCTGAGGTAGTTATCGAGGAGTGGGGTAGAATTCATGATCAGGTAGTAGAATTTGTGGCAGATGGCCCAAGATGATTAGGATTGGTTAGGATTTGGAATATACTGATAGAGTGGTGAATGCAGAGTCAGTAGTAGTCCCTTTCAAAACGGATTTGGATCAATACATGAAGAGAAAAAATTTTCATGGATATGGCTGAAAAGCTGGGGAATAGCTGAACTGCTCTTCAAAACAACCAATGCAGACATGATGGACAAAATGGCCTCCTCTGTGCTTTACTGTTCTATGATTCTATGAGGACTTTGGCCTTCTCAGTGTTTCAGAACAGAAACAGAACTCAGCTGAGATCTAGCCATCTTGTACAATGAAGTTAGCGATGGTAGTAAGGCATACTCTGATACCCTCATGTTCCTATGAGGTTTGAGTTGTGACATGTCTCTGCAGGGTTCCAGGCCATGCTTAATCTCTGCTACATTAAAGGTGCTACAGGAATGCAATTTCATCAAAGAACCAGCCCTTTACCGCCCAACTTTCCCCCTTCCTCTCCCCTATGATCGGTGATTTTTCCTATACCATTAGATCAAATTCACTTACACTCAGAAAGCTTTAAGTGAATTAAGTGACATAGCGTGCTGTGGGGAATATGAAGTTCTACAATATCAGCTTTCTCCTGCTTGTTGAAAAGAACATCTTTCCAATTTAGATGGAATTGTCAATCAGAAGAGATTTTCAGAAAGGCCTTGACAATGCTACTTTGCATAGCGACCAGATGAATTGTTATAGCAATGATTCTAAAATACAATAATGTGCAGATCTGTTGGAATTTAAAATGGAAATTTTTGTATTACAAGTAGCATAATGGACAATAATGATAGCTATTTATACCTTGTAGCAATATATAAGAAATTTACTCATTATCAAAATCAGAATGTATTATAATAACCATATGCATCTTTCCCACATTATAGCTTTTTGCAGTATGCCCATTGGGAAGTTTCTGAATCTGTCTAGGATTAGTAGTATCCAGAAGGGAAGATTTACAAGGGCTGACTTCCTTATGTTCTGCTCTTTAATAGTGCCTGCAAAAATTATTTTCACTGCCTCTGTCCTTGCAAACCACCATGCCACCGCTAATCTCCTTCCATCTCTAAATTCCTTGTAAATGTCATCGTCTTCCAGAGCTGTGCCCGTCTTTCTTGCAATTCCCTGTTTGAATCTCTCTAGTCAGGCCTTGGGTGCCGAAATAGCCTCAAAAAAACGAGAAATAATATTTTCTGTAACTGTGACCTCATCCCTCTGTAAATCTTTGATCACAGTCCACCACATCCTTCTCCCCCAAAAGCTCTCCTCTGGTATTCAGCTCAGTAGGATTTCCCTTACATGATTCCATTGTTATCTAGCTAAACCTAGGCCAGAGAATTTCCAGCAATGCCTTCTCTTCCTGCCTGGTGCTGTTACCTCCCCCTCTTCCTTATAAAATTGCTACTTCTCTTATGTGGGTTCTATTGTGCCTGCCCCTTTAGTGACATAGGAAGCTGGATTGCAGAGTACATAGAAACAGAATATAAATTAAACACGTAGGGCAGAATTTTTCATCAAGCAGGTGCGTGCGAGAGTCGGCGGCGCGCCCACCAACAATTAAGAGGCATATTAAGGCCCTTAAATAAGTAGTTAGTTTGTATTTTTCACTACACGCTCAACTGTTCAATTGGTGGGCGGGCAAATTAGCCAGGCAGCCTTTGCATTTTTTATGAAATCTCATCCACGGGAGGGATGGGGTTCCCAACAGCAAATAAATAAACAAAAAACATTTTTTACCATCGTTTTTAACATGTCCCTCTTCATGTGACTGAGTCACATGTGGGGATATATTTATATCATTTGTATGATCTTTATTTTTCATTTTAAAATTCTTCAGCTCTCTGGGGCAGCTCTGCGCCTTCAGAGAGCTTTCAATGTGTGTCCCCATCCCCCCCACCCCCACCCCCACCCCCACCCCCACCACCACACAAGCGCAGACTTCAGCGCTCGCCTCCCACTCCAGCAGCGCTGAGGCTCTGAGTGCGCGTTTCACGCTGGCTGGCTGGTAATTGGCCGGTAATTGACCAGCCAGCATGAAATCATGGTCGGAACCCCATTGCAGACGACAGCCCATTTTGTGGCCGTTCCCAGGCCCGCCTACAGTGCCCGTCTGACGAATGGAAAATCTTGCCCGTACACTGATAAGAAATCTCAAGGGTTAAAAAAATAAATAAAACTAAATACAGGCAACATTTGGTAATAATTGGGTGAAGTGGAATCAGTCTTTACAGTGAGATGAACTGTATTTAACTAGGCTGTGGGATCTCACTGCAAACACTTAGGCAATAAATGTTCAGGACCCAAGGCGATGTACAGTGACTGCTGCTCATGGAGCCAGGGAGTCTGTTCTTTCAGGAAAGGAGAAAGTCGGCGGTGATACTGGGTGGTGGGCGGGTGCGGGGTGGTGGTGGGAAAAGAAACCAGTGCATCAATTGAAGAGGAAAGGAAAATATTCGAAAGAATTGGATACTGATACATTTACATCTAAGGAGTCAACCATGAATTCACTTGCCCTGTACAGTCTCCGATGGTGTGCGCTACTTCAAAAGGAACCTATACTAAGCAGTGAAGCATGAGGAATCCAGTTATCAAAATGACTAGTAGCACCAGAGCTGGTAGCACATTTATGTGACAGGAGGAGGAAGGATGGCGATGCCCTCCCCTTTCCACCTCAAATCTTGGATAATATAAATGAGAATCCAGTGTTCAGAATTTCTGTTCTCAAAATCCTGGCTCTATTCCATGTAATCAGTTTTATTGCAGTATCTTGATTAAAGGAGACGTGGTATTTCAGCATTATTAAACCCAGCTTCTACAGTGGAGTGTTTAAAAGTCATTTGGATGCTATGGGACTTGTTCCTATTCTACAGCCACAATTGCATGAGAAGCATCCACTACCACAAGAAAATATCAGTTGTGTTTATGTGGGCTGCCAACAGCTCTCTGGACCTTTGTTTGTTGAGCAAAGTACATCAGGGAACTTTACAGCATCTGGAGTAAATTGCAAGGTTGTTTGCTAGAAGTTTTGCTGTTTTTCATTTTTTCTGCAGAACTTCCTCTCCTCCCCTGAAGGCAATGGTCTTCATGCGAGCTTTACAGCTCCTCGGCATCGGGTGCCCTCCAGTAGTGAATGGATAAGCGAGAAGAAACCGTGTACATTATAGCCTATTGCCCACAGGGAGCATCAAAGTCGAGCCAGATCCTACTGAGACTCGACATCCATTTATGTGCACTTCCAGGAGGATTTTCCCTTTCCAAGCCCAGGGACATGTGAGCCCAATCAAAGGACCCTACTGCCACCTGGCTGTGATCAGATAATTCAGCACATACAGGGAATTAAACTAGAAAGTGTCATTCCCTCCTAATCATATAATCACAGCAAACTTTGGCTAGGCTTTCATTTTGCTGCCCACCCTGGAATTGGTGCTGAGATTGACCACCTGTTATATAAAGGACCATTTTTCATTGATTTCAAAGGCAATGAAAATCAGGTGGCTTGTTTAACAAGCAGTTAGTGTTCACTATCTAAAACAAGACATGGCATTTGGAAAATACATCAGCGGGCCATTTACATTGTTGGAAATACTATATGCCTCAGCATGAAGAAAGAGGAAAACGGGACACTGGAATATTTCTTAATTTTTAAGAGAACACATGGAATGTATAATAGTTGCCCTCAGTGTTTTGTGTTACTCTGAGCTGAACTTCAAACAATACATCTGGTTGATTACCTCCTTCCTCCTGCTTACCTCAGCTGCACAGGGGCCAACATTTCTATCCATGCCTTTGGCATCCACCACTTTGAGTTGCCCAATGAGCAGTTTATTATCCTTTCAATTTCTATTCTCTACAAATTTTAGCTAGTCGACAAAC
The DNA here is from genome assembly GCF_964194155.1 of Cetorhinus maximus. NCBI lineage: Eukaryota > Metazoa > Chordata > Chondrichthyes > Lamniformes > Cetorhinidae > Cetorhinus > Cetorhinus maximus. The sequence goes on from NC_135888.1 coordinate 71,625,379, forward strand.
CTGCCATCTTTATCCTATCTGCACATCCTTATCACTTTTGTCCTTGCTAACGTCTACTGGATCGAAAATCGGCAATTCTTATTTTCAAATTTTTCTACCACCTCACTTCTTCCTACCTATGCAATCCCGCCACTCGCCCTCTGACTCTGGACTTCTGTGCATCCTTTCTACCCTGAGCATTTTTATCAGCAGCATTGTGAAACTGTCTCCCTAAACCCAGTTTTCTGCTTGTCTCGTCACCTTCAACAAGACCTCCTCAAATCCAATATCTCCAACTGTTTGTTTGGCTACTAGCCTGCTACCTGTGCACAGCTCCCACAATCACTTCTATAATGCAACTTGGCAACTTTTATTATGCAGAAGAGACAAGTTCTTGATGCTATGTCTCCGGTACAGAGATACTTCACAAAACAATCATTTACTGCCTTGAAGAACATTTTATAATTAATACTGTCATGAACACTTTAATCACAGAAAATGGCTCATCTTAAAGAACTAAGGACATTCTGGAAGAACTTGTGTTTTAATAGACACTGTCCCTAAAAGCATTAATGCAGGACTCTGATTGCAATTCCTGGAAAAGAAACATCCTTTTACAAGAAAAGGTAATTAAGCAGTTTTAAAGAAGCTGGAAACCTCTTGACCTGGTGGACTGTGTACAAAAGTGGTCACATGGTAGCTTATAGCTCTGAAAAAAAAAAATGTATGGAAAAAATGTGTTAAAGGGTTGGTTTTAGTTTTGCTTTGAGAAGAGGAAGGGCCAACTGTTTGTGAAAGGAAGATAGCTGCCTTCTTGCAGTGCAGAGCCAGTCCACAGCTGGAAGTGAATATAAGCTGCTCCTAAGTTACTACATGCTGGAATAGAGTACCTGCAAGTATTCCTCGAGTCCGCCTGAAAAGCAATGTAAGAGTCATCAACTGTTTCAGTAGATCAGTGCTGAGAGACCAACTGTCTCACTCGGACATTATTTCAAGGACTCCATCATCTTTCCTCTTCCCTTGAGCCATTGACTTTTAACCTTTGGCAGAGATCCTCTATTTTTATTTTATTATTATTTTTGTGGGGGTGTGTGTGACTTAAGGTATCTCAAAAGAGTAATTAGTATACTTTCATATTCCATACTGTATGTTAATAAGCTTTGCCTTTCTATTCGACAAGATTGGTTTTATAATAAACTAATAAGTTAGTTGTCTATTGAAAGGAGCCTGGTTAAAGTCTCTTTTATTCTGGGTAACAGTAATGAAGGCAAATGATTAGCCATTTTGGTGAGTGAATCAAACTTTTAAACTAATGGTGCACCTGTGGAGTAGTGGGGTTAGATCAGCTGCACACTCCTCCCATCCTGAACATAACAATAGCAAAATTTAGAGCAAACAGGTCAAGGACGAGGTCAAGATAAGAGGTAGGATTTCCACAGGGCTCTCCCAGTGCTTGTTTCGAAGTATGTGCACACCATTTCAAGGAATGTGTACAAGCTACTTCATATTTAAAAATATAATTGCAAGTCAAATCTCTTATTAATTTTACAATATGTAGACAGAATTCGTTATGAAAGTAGAATCAGACCACTATTAGTCAATCAATACTCAACAGCACTGAATGACTAGTTGTGATAAATTTGATTGCATCCTTTCCTATCCAGTTCATTAATTGTCTTCAGTGTATTACCTAATGAGTTATTTTCTAACTGTATTATCCTCTTTCATTATCGCTTCAGTCAGTGGATTTTACTGATTATTCTGTGGACAAAAAATGTGATTGACCACATTGAAAAATAATTATAATTGCCTACATTGATGTATCATTTTTAACAGTTTTCAGCTTGTAAATTATTAAGAGTGGAAGGAGGTGATCAACTGGATGTGATGTTTGAAGCTCAGCTCAGAGTAACACAAAACACTGAGGGCAACTATTATACATTCCACATGTTCTCTTAAAATTTAGGAAATATTCCATTGTTCCATTTTCCTCTCTCTTCATGCTGAGGCATACAGTATGGAAAACTACTCCATAAAATGAACTGAACCAAAGTGCAATTAAAATTCTGTGAATTAACTATTTCAATCTGCAGCAGTAAAGATTATGCTGGCCAACATCTTTTAGCAAAGCAAATCTTTACAACTTCAACAACATCACAGGCAGAAATGTCCCCCCGTTGAGGGGTTGTGCGGGGGCAGGCGCGAACCTGATCGGTGCCCCTGATCGGGGCTGCACCGCCATTTTACGGGGGCTAGCCAGTATCACATGAGCTGGGACATGTCAATGAATTTTTTCTAAAATTTTTATTTAATTAATAAACCATTCATGAAACCTCACCTTGAGGTTGGATGGGCAGCATTCTTAACAACTTTAATTACTTTCTTAGTGGCCTTAATAGGCCTTTGACAGTTCGGCGGGCGTGCAGCCGACAATCTAAATGACGCGCAGTGACGTCAGGACACACGCCCAACATCACCGCGCATCGGCAAGCAGGCCCCACCCCAGCTCGCCGACCCCACATTTTTAAGGTGCAAAAATGCTCCATGAGTTTGGAATGCCTAATATCACATGGCCATAAATGACAGAATGTTGCACTGTTAGGAACACACCTATAGACATCAGAAACAGAAATCATTTCCACAGAACGACCAACTTTTTGAACACAGAAAATGTGAGAGAATAGAATGGTCAGGTAAAGTGAAGCAAGCACAGTCCTGTGTGAGCTTCTAGGAGTTTGAAAAAAGCCGGGAAGAAGACCACGTGAGATCTGAAGTTGTCATCTTTGCAAGAACAGTGTCTTTACAAGAACATCATCAAATGGGCATCGTGAGTAGCCGCTACATGGCGAGGTCAGAAGAAGACAGTGACACATTTAAAATGAAATTTATGGGGAGTAAGGACAAATTATTTTGGGGACCTATTTACATATTTTGAGAGAGAAGAGCAAAGTGATTGAAATAGCTGAAGTAAGGAAAAAATAAAAAAGAATATCAAACTCTTAAGGACCTAGAGTTTTATGGAAGACAGGAACAATAAAACAGATAAACAGCTATGAGAGTTCACATCCATTCCACACATGCATCTCGTTCAGGCATGGTTTCTCCAGCTATTTTACAAGTGGTCTCCTAAGCTCCACCTGACATAAACTATAACTCCAGAGATCTGATCCTGCTGATCTAGCACCCCTGTCCTTTAACTTCTGGCCACAATGCATTAAATTCAAAATCTTATCCTTGTTTTAAAGTTTCTCCACAGACTTGTCCTTCCCTCTTCTGGAAACTTGCACCCTCCCTATGGTCAAACATATGCCCTTCCCTCATTTGTCTCCTTTGTTTTCCATGCAGCTTATCAGTTTTGAAGAAGCTTCCACCTTGGTCTCACACTCTGAAACTCTAAACCTCCGTCCCCCAAACTAATTACTTCCTTCCCTTTCTTCAAATCTTTCAATAAACTTGCCCCTTTAACCACGCCTTCAATCACCTCCCTGAATCGCTCACCGCTGCTTGGCATCCATTTCACTTGTGGTGCCCATTGGGATGTTTTACTAAAGCCCCTATGCAAATGTAACTTGAAGCTGACTTTCAATAAAAATTAAAAGAAAATCAATTTGTATAAAAGAAAAACACAAAAGGATAGAAAAAAACATATTTGCGATAATCTAGAAATCAAACAGGTAGGATAACTATTACATAGGCCAGAATTTTGAGTGGGTGTGGTTGGCAGGCTCGGGAGCGGCCCCAACCACGATTTCACACTGGCAGGCCAACCAAGGCTCGTCGAGCAAGAACGGTGGCTCCCCCATGGTTGGGAAGGGGCGGGCGGGGGCAGGGGCCTGTCGGCAGCCAGGTCCAATGGTGACCCAGTGGCCAGTTTAAAACCGGCACAGTCAGGTCCTGGAAGGCTGCCGGCGATGAAGACATCTTCTGTGTTGTCAGCAGGAGAGTAAAAATTGTGGATACAAATGCGGCTGCAGATACCAGGCGGAAGGGCAGGTAGAGTGGACACTCACCCCCAGTTTTCTGATGAGTGCTTTGCGGTCCTCCTGGAGGAGGTGGTTGCCAGGAGGGGCACCATTGTCCCCAGGGATGGAGGAGGAGGCCGCCACATCTTACAAAAAGAGCGAGGGAGGAGGTGGTAGTGCTGGTCAGCAGCCATGATGTGGTGTGGTGCACCTGGGTCCAGTGCCACAAGAGGTTTAACGACCTGCTGCCCTCAGGAAGAGTGAGTACCATGTTGGCATGGATCAACGTGTTGAAGTGTTAAGGTCTGGCCGTCCCCCTGTGGAGCTCAGGGGAGTTAGAGTCTGAGTGCCAATTGTCAATGACACTGGAGCTGCCAAGGGGGTGAGCCCTGGCTGCTTGGCCTGAGTGCCTTGTGGCTTGAGGGCCATGTCTTGGATGTGCCCTGCAAGGTGCTCCTCAGGTGGGGTTTGGCCAGGCTGCAATGGCGCTGCAGGTAGAGAGTGGACTAATCAATGCTCCTCTGTCCTTTCGGGAGAAGACGAGCCATAACAACATTGAAAGGTTGAGGACTAGCGGAGGCCCCCCAAACCTCTTAATCCCAACTAGATACGAGCAGGACACCTTTGAGCTAGAGAGCTGGCATGCGCCTCAGTCATCTGGCCGTGGAGAGACTGGGATGTCAGACAAAGGTACAAGTGCAGTGCACAGAAGTGAGTTTCAGATGCTGCAAACATTCTTGTGTAGTCTCATCATTGATGGGAGCCTCAAAACTGGATTCCCTATTGATCATTGAAAGACGAAAGCACCATGATGCAGATCTCCATGGTCTCACCAGGGTGCCTGGCATGCACTGTGACAGTGTAATGACTTAAACTAATGACATGTCATTGTTCTCCCTTAGGTTTGCCACCACACACCCAATCGCAGGACCCCGAAGACCCACCCCTGATGCGAGAGAACCATTAGGCTCCAGATATGCCTGCGTCACACCTACTCTCTGAACCAGGCACCAGTGCAGATACCAGAACCTCGGTGGGCACTAGATTGGTGCCTAGAATGTCGGTGCACAGCAGTGAGGGCACTTCACACTCACTTGAGGTGCAGGCAGAGGCAGAGAGTGCCCAAGGCGCCTGCAGTCGGAGGACTGCTGGAGACCAGGACGATGCTGTGTTGAAGGCCGATGATGAGCCTCTGAAGGCGTCCATTAGGCGACAGATGCTGGATGTCCTGCAGGATGTGCAGGAGATCCATGAGGTTATGCGTGCCATGGTCTCCGTTATGGAGGAGTCCGTGCAGAGCATGAGCACAGCATTGACCTTCATGGCCGAGCACACTGCCTCCTCCATTGAGAGAGTGGCGACTATCATGGAGAGGCAGCTCCAGGGGCAGAATCAGGGGTTCCTAGGGTTGCGATCGGACCTGCAAGCCCTCACACAGGCACTGACCTCAGGTGTTCTGTACCAGTATGGGAGACGGATGAGGCACCCAGCATCCCTTTATCGGTGCCTTCCATCAGTGGCGAGCAGGGAGGCCCAGAGTGACCTCACGTTGGCGCACAAGCTGCCTGTTGTATCTGCGAGTTCCTCTCAGGGTGCTCTGGATGACGGCAGCAGCTCCTCCGCCCCTCTGCCAGTAACCGTCTGATGAGGCTGTGGTGACTGGGGAGATGCCAGCCATGGAACTGGCCGTTCCCTCCCAGGCAGGATCAACACAGGCTCCACTGGCCAACGGATGACCACCAAGGTCATCAAGGCCAACAGGACAGCAGAGTCATCGGGCTGTCTCCAATGCTGCTGCCAGGTGAGAGGGAGCACCAAAGTGTAACACTCACAAGAGGGACAGGTCAAGAGTGATCTTCTGTTGGGCAGTGTTTTGTTTATTTTATCTGGTCTGGGTTGAAGACCAGAGAAGGTTCTGTTAATTTGTTTTGACTGTCAACATGAGATAAATTTTCTTTTGTCATAATGGCCTGAGCATTCTTCACTTTTTATTTAATGTGGTGCAGGGTATGCCAGTATGTAATGCTGGATGTGGGTGGCTCGAAACCTTATTGCACAGGCACTGAGTGGACTTTGGGGTCAAAGGAAAGGGTCATTTCAGACACCCGGGATGGAGACGGTAGCCTCTGCATGAGGTGGTGGCGCTTATTTGGCAGCCTAGCTGAAGGAACGTTGGATCAAGGTGTCCCTGGTGCCCCTGCCTCCCTGGAGGTTACTGAGGTCTGCCTCCATGCCCTCAGTGTTCTCCTCACCGTGCTCCTCTTCTAACTCACTACTGGATTCATCATCTGTGGCCTGTGCAGATGTGTCAACATCTTCTTCCTCCAATGGGACCCCCCTTGCCAGTGCCAGATTGTGGAGACCGCAGTATGCAACCACTATCAGTGACACCCGCTCTGGGGAGTATTGTCATACTCCCCCTGAATGGTCCAGGCATCGGAAGGTAGTCTTCAAAAGACTTATGGTCCTCTCTATCACTGCCCTTGTGGAGGCATGACTCCTATTATAACGCTGCCCTGCCTCTATTCTTGGGTGACGGAAGGTGTAATAAGCCACCTTTTCAAGGGATAGCCCTGGAGCAGCTATCCATCCAGTTGGGCTGGAGCACTGAAGAGCCTCGGTATGTGGGAGTATCTCAGGATGAATGTGTCATGGGAGCCACCAGGATACCTTGCACTGGCTTGCAGAAGCTGCATCCTGTGGTCACACCCTATCTGCACATTCATGGAGTGGAAGCCCTTCCTGATATTAAAGGCACCCAGCTGACCCTCTGGAGCCCTGTTGGTCACATGTGTGCAGTCAATGGCACCCTTGATGTGGGGGAACCCAACAATCGCTGCGAAGCCTCTGGCTCGTTCAGCCTGGCTGGTCTCAGCTGTGTGGAAATGAAGGAAAGTCAACAGGACTTCTGTCACCAGCTTGACACAACTGTGGACAGCTGATTGGGATATTCCACACAGATCCCCCACTGCCCCCTGGAAAGAGCCGGAGGCATAGACGTTGAGGGCTACTGTAACGTTCAGAGCCACTGGCATGGGGTCTCCACCCACACAGTTGGAGCTGATCTCAGGCCCAATCATCTGAGAAATGGAAGTCACTGTCTCTCTTGAGAGGCAGAGCCTCCTTTGGCATTGCACCTCGGACATCTTGAGGTAGCTGCATCGCTGCCTGTAAACCCTAGCAGCAGGATAGTGGTGTCTTCTGTGGCTCCTTCCTCCTTGGAATACCTGCTGGCCCTGTGCCCCCTGTGCCTGTGCCTTTCCTCCAATAGGCCGCTCTTCTAGAAGCTACATAGGGACACCCGGCCTTCTCTCTCTTCTGCCCTACTCTTCCTCCTCAGAGGAGGTGCCACCAGTGGAGACCACAATCCCCATTACCAGGGTAACAGAAGGCTGTCTGATATCTGGGATGGTCCACCCAGCCTGAATTCTCCAGGGTCCTTGGAGACACCAATGAGTCCTGAAATGAAGCCTGGAAATGCTAACAATTAAGCCCTGAACAGAGATGAAGCTGCCAAGTACCAATAAGTCACCAGCAGCAAGCTATCTACCAAACTCTTGGCTGTTCACACTGGCAATGCTGCTGACGCTTTTTCTCCCGCCCATGGATGGGGTTTTTGAAATTGTCGGCTGGCCGCCTGCCTGTGCGATGAGCGCAAAATCACACAGGCAATGAAGATCGGCGTCAACTGACTTTTTAATGGCCTTAACTGGCCTCTTAATTAAAGACGGGTGTGGCTCCAGCACCCGTGTGCGCCCGCCAAGTGAAATAACACGTGCTATTTTACACTTAAGCGTGTCGAGCGCACGTCCGCATGCTGAGCAAAAAATTCTGCCCATAAATATCTCTCATTAGAAGGATAATGGGCAATCCCTTTATAGGACTTATCAAAATAAAGAGGGGAAGGGGCAATAATGTTAAAGGTCTCAGGTCAAATATGCTGAATATAAAGAACCAGCTAATGGATCTTATTAAAGGAAAATATTTGAAGAATTCACAAAAACATGACAGATTTGGACTTTAGCTTCTTTACTTTTATAACTTTCTAATTCTAATTTTTTTTTAATGTCCAAGCATGCCATTCAATATTTTCTGGCAAAAGCTGAGAGAAGTCAGTCTGCTGCCAGCCTCTGCCACTGTTCTTTAGAACTGTACTCACGTGGTTGTGGGTTACGAACATACAAACATATGTACAAGGAGCAGGAGTAGGCCATTCAGCCCCTTGAACCTGCCCCGCCATTTAATCTGATGGTAACCTGATAGTAACCTCAAATCTGCACCCCACCTATCCCCGATAACTTATCATTTCATTCCAACTGTTTTTTTAAAATCATTCATGGGAGGTGGGTGTCACTGGCAAGGCCAGCATTTATTATTCATCCCTAAATTGGCCTTGAGAAGGTGGTGGTAAAGCTATTTTCTTGATCTGTCTGTGTGGTAGTCCCAGTGAATGACCACAACCAATGAGTCATTTTTACTAAACCATTGCATCTCTGGTTCTGACAGCTGTTTCCCAATTCCCATCCGCACAAAGAGACTTTAAAGGAATAAGCCTGAAAATTAATGTTATGCTGACTACCTTTGTTATGTATAATTGTATTATAATGTGAAAAAATATGTCTACTTTTGACATTATTAAGCATCAGTGCTGAAAATCTAGAGCACCTGCAGCCCATCTGGAATACCAGCGACCTTGAAATCTACTAACATGAAAGATAAAGGCTGCAGATAATAATGATTATTGCAGCCATCTGGAATAACGTGGATGAAAAAAACAACTTGCTGTGTGCAATTGTTGCTTCCTTTACTGCACCTTGGGGGGCATGAGATTTGCACATGCTGTGCATTGAGATCAGAGCTGTCTGCTGTCTGCTAAAAGGTCCCTTAAAACAATTTTTAAAAATTATTAATTCATGGGACGTGGGCCTTGCTGGCAGGGCCCAGATTTATTGCCCACGCCTAATTGCCTTCGAAGGTGATGGTAAGCTGTCCTCTTGAATGACTCCTGTCTGTGTTGTGTAGGTACACCCAGGGTGCTGTTGGGTATGGAGTTCCAGGATTTCCAGTATCCTGGGATTGCCCATATTCAACTGCTTCATCAATGACCTTCCCTCCATCTGAAGCAGGCATGTCTGCTGATAGTTGCATATTCAGTTCCATTCCCAGCTCCCAGACAATGAAACTGTGCCCACATGCAGCAAGATCTGGGCAATGTTCAGGTTTGAGCTGATAACTGGTAAGTAACATTCATGCCACACAAGTGTCAGGCAATAACCAGCTCTAATAAAAGAGAACCTAACCATCTCCCCTTGGTGCACCAACACGTGCTCAAGGACAATTAGGGACGGGCAACAAATGCTGGCCTAGCCCACATTCTCTGTGACTGTGACACTGGTGCTCCTTCTCTTCTTGCCCTCCTCAATCTCTTTGCAGTCTTTTATGCAGTTGACCACACCATCTACCTCCAGTGACCATAAGACCATAAGATGTAGGAGCAGAAATAGACTATTTGGCCCATCAAGTCTGCTCTGCCATTCAATGAGATCATGGCTGATCTGTTAATCTTCAACTCCACTTTCCTGCCTTGTCCCCATAACCCTTGATTCCCTTACTGATTAAAATATGTCTATTTCAGCCACTTGAATATACTTAATGACCCAGCCTCTACAGCCCTCTATGGTAAAGAATTCCACAGATTAACAACTCTTGAGAGAAGAAATTCCTCATCATCTCTGTCTTAAATGGGTGACCCCTTACTCCGAGATTATGCCCTCTGGTCTTAGACTCTCTCACAAGGGGAAACAACCTTTCAAGCCGCCTAAGAATCTTATATGTTTCAATAAGGTCACCTCTCATTCTTCTAAATTCCAATGAGTACAGGCCCAACTTACTCAACCTCTCCTCATAAGAAATCCCTCCATGCCCGGGATCAACCTAGTGAACGTTCTCTGAGTTGCCTCCAATGCCAGTACATCTTTCATTAGATAAGGGGACCAAAATTGTTCACAGTATTCTAGGTGTGGTCTAACTAGTGCCTTGTATAGTTTTAGCAAGACATCCCTATTTTTATACTTCATTCCGTTTGAAATAAAGGCCAACATTCCATTTGCCTTTCCTATTACCTGCTGAACTTGTGTGCTAGCTTTTTGGGATTTATGCATGAGGACCCCCAAATCCCTCTGTGCTGCAGTTTTCTGCAGTCTTTCTCCATTTAAGTAATATTCAGCTTCTCGATCCTTCCTGCCAAAGTGCATAAACTCACATTTTCACACATTATATTCCATCTGCCAAGTTTTTTCCCACTCACTTAACCCATCTATATCCCTCTGTAGACTCTTTGTGTCATCCTCACCACTTGCCTTCCCACCTATTTTTGTGTCATCTGCAAACTTGGCGATAGTACATTCATTTCCCTCATCCAAGTCATTAATATATATTGTAAATAATTGAGGCCTCAGCACTGATCCCTGTGGCACTCCACTAGTTACAGGTTGCCATCCTGAAAATGACCCCTTATCCCAACTCTCTGTCTTCTATTAGTGAGGCAATCCTCTATCCATGCTATTATATTACCTCCAATACCATGGGCTCTTATCTTATTAAGTAGCCTTACATGTGGCACCTTATTGAACTCCTTTTGGAAATCCAAATATATTACACCTACTGGTTCCCCTTTATCTATCCTGCTTATTACCTCCTCAAAGAATTTTAATAAATTTGTCAGGCATGACTTTCCCTTCATGAGGCCATGCTGACTCGCTTGATTATATTATGTATTTCTAAATGCTCTGCTATCAGATCCTTTATAATAGACTCTAACATTTTTCCAATGATGGATTTTAAGCTAACTGGCCTATAGTTACCTGTTTTTTGTGCTGCTACCCAGTTGTTCCATTAGGTGAAATTGCTGCATTTTGGTTCCACTCTTAGTTATCTGATGATAGCCAGAGTGTATAAAACAATGGTTTCTCTTCTTGTCCCACACCATTATCTCTGGAGCCCATCCAGCATCTATCCTTGGCCGCCTCCTCTTCCCCATCTACATGCTGCCCCTTGGCACCATCATCCAAAGACATGCAGCTTTGCCACTCCATCACCTCCCTTGACTCCTCTGTGCTTCGATGCTGTCAGACTGCTTGTTCAATATTCAGGCTTGGATTAGCACAAATTTCTTTCGATAAACATTCAGAAGATTAAAGACATCAGGTGACATATAAAGCTCCCCCTGGAGGTAATCTGGGATGCAGGGGCTGGGGGGTTGTATAATGGGGCGGGACAGGGAGAGATGTGGATTGGAGAGCCTGTTGCCTTCCTGACTCCCCTGATTTAAGTCCAAGGCGGGAAGGGTTGTTAACGGCCTTCTTACCTGGAGGTCAATTCAGGCCCTTAAGTGACCACTTAAGGACCTCACCCCCATTGCAGCTAGTATTGAGCCAGCACTAGGCAGGGACCACACTATGTGGACAAGCTTCCAGGTAAACCATGGAGGGTATGGTGCTGCCTGTTGGGCTGTCTCTCCTTCTTGGCCATTCTGCACAACAAAGGGCCCCACCAGTGGCAAGTGAGGGATCCATGGGAAGCCACTCCCAATCCCTTTACAGTGATCTTCCCCCTCCTTCAGCTTCTCATTGGGGCCTCTCTGACTGGGCCCTGTGATCCTGCCCCACTTAACTGAGTTCTGGACTCCAGCGATGATCTGCCTCCTCAGGCCTCCTGCAGTACCAGCACTGGCCACTGCTCCTGGTGGCACTACTGGTCCTGCAGAGCTGCCAGCCTCTGATTGGCTGGCAGCTCTCAGTGGCAAGAAATCTGTCCTATAGGAGAAATTCATGCAGGAAATTCTCCCTGGAGGAGATGGGAACCCTGATGGCAGACAGCAAACTGCCTGATTTGATTTAATTCTGTCAGGACTCCTGTAAATGGCTGTGGTGGAGTTGCCACCAGCTCTCCAGCTAGTAGACAGTTCCACTGCCATGACCATTAAATTCTGCCCATCGTCTTTGTAGCCCACTGCAAACTCTGTACCCTTTGCCACTTATTTTGTCCTCCTTGTCATCCAATATCTCAGGTTAAACCAGACTGTTCACAACTTCACTATCCTATTCAATTCCGACCTGAGCAACATCGCTCACCTCTACCCCGCTTCATCCCATCTGCTGTTGAAACTCTCATCTGATGCTTTGCCACTCCGGACGTGACCATTCTAATGCTCTCCTGGTCAGACTTCACCTTTCATGCCATGTCAACTTCAGCTCATCCAAATCCTATCCTTCACCAAGTTCAGCTCAACCATCACTCTTGCTCTTGCTGATGAAACACTTCCAATTTAAAATGCTCATCCTAGTGTTTAAATACTTTCATGACCTTGTCCATGTCTATATTTATAATCTCTTCCAGCCCTACAACTCAACCAGAGCTTTCTATTCCTCTGACTCTGGTCTCGTGCATCCCCTCCCTCTCACCCCACAATTGTGGTTGAGTCTTTAGCTGTCTAAGACCCCAGGGTCTGGAATTGCCTCTCCAGACCACTCAATCATGCCTCCGCTCTCTCCTCCTTCAATATTCTCTTTAAAAGCCATCTCTTGACCAAGCTTTTGGCCACCCCTCCCAATATCTTCTTCTGTGGACCTGTGTCATTTTTGTCTGGTTACGTCTCTGTGAAGCACCTTGAGACTTATTTCTATCTCATAGGTATATAAGTGGAAGTCGTTCTTGTACAATTGTTTAAAATCCCATAAAATAAAGTATGTTGTGCATTCCAGAGTGTCGCGCATTCAGTCACGTTCTTTTAATGCAAAGTTCTAATCCCCAGTAAGTTCCTTAATATTTATTTGCTTTATGAATATACACTAAACTAGAACAAAGATGTGAGCTTAAAATAGATAAAAATACTTCTGTTGCCCTGCACTCCATTCATAGGACATTACTACACAACACTGTTTCAAATTATTAGTGAAATATGGGATGATAGAAATATTAACATAGAAATACATTTTGGCAGGAAAATAATTCATGCATATCTTGTGCAAGCACTTTGACTTAACCTCAGCACAAGGAGAAAGGACTGGGTTCTCAGATGTTGCTATTTGTCAGAATTTTCTAAAGGGGGCACTGTGTCTTTTATTTATGGCAGTCCATGACATTTCTTTATGTACATAGTTGCCATTGCTCACATACACGCCTTCTGTTGCATATTCTGTGCAGAGCCCAAAATAGCCAATGGATTTTAGAAAAAAGCTTCGACATCTAAACAGGAAGAAGCCTAAAATATCTAAATAACAGTGGCTCTGACATAACGTGTACAAATGCTTACCATCTTCTCAAATTCCTGTCCTACTATTTTAGGTTAAATCTCTACTAAAATAGAAATTTTCAGACTTCCCATTAAGCATTCATACATTAATCACCCCACAGCGTAATTGCAGTTTCAATGCTTTGTAAGTAACCTGATTGTTAATTTGCAATTGCCATTAGGCAGTAGTTGGTATTTTTGTGCTACTATAAAAATGTAGATTTTTGTAATGAACTGGGATTTATGCAGCAAATCTTTGGGCGTAATCTGCTTTTCATATTATGGACTCTTCTTCAAACATTGTATACAGGAAATGATTAGGTCTTGTTTGCATTGTTGCGCAAATCAGGCTTTTGGAGTAATTAAAACATCATTGCCACATAACTTGTGAGACCCTGGACTTGACCTGGTTTCAGTGGCTGCAAGCTCACAGCATAGAATTGCCCATAATTTGGTGTTAATTAGGCAATTTGAGAGATTGCGTAAAGAGAGCTATTAATGGCAAATGCAAATGTCAAGATAGTTGCAATTGGGATCACAGCGGGGCCAGAGTGTGAAGGAGGGAGGTTTCACTTTGTGGTTAAGCACATAATCATGGCTTTCTACAAAAAGCTCCGAACTGCATGAATTCTAGCCCATTCTCTATCCTTCAGTCAGTACTTAATACTGACAATAGGTGAAGAGGGAAAAAAGAGTGAGTAAATCTGTTACCAATCTCGTTAGCCCTGTTCCCTCTTCTAATCTCCAAGTATTTTTGTAGCTGTGTTTGTACCAGAGGAATCGGTGTACTCCTGTCTCCTGTAGCTTGTTTCTCACCCAGTCAGCAGCAAACCCATGACAGCAAAATACAGTGGATGCTGGAAATCTGAAAAACAGAAAATGCTGGAAATGCACGGCAGGTCTGGCAGTATCTATGAAGATAGTAACAGAATTAATGGACTGAATGTTGCAGCTAGGCTGCTCTGGTTGGTGTTATGTTTTTATAATGATGTAAAGGCACCCATCACTCATAAGAGATGGTGTAAACACATTGAGAATTCATTAATTAAGACTAGGCAATGAGAACATATACATGGATGGAAAGCTTGAAGTCATCAGCAAACGGGCATGTGTGTGCTATGTTCTGCTCACAGGCCGAAGTGAAACTTAGGCTGGATCACATGACACACTTCCCTTCTCGTGATGGCATGCTTCTTTCCCTTAAAGGCATTTTACAACATCCCCCTTTCTTTTTAAAGATACTTACCCACTTCCAAAGAAATTATTATTTACATTTATTTACAATACATGTTCATGTTTAGTTACTGTTACATAAGTACATAGGACTGGTGAATCTGTGAGTCTCTAAAGCATAGAAGAAATCTGCTGGTATGCTCATACCTTGTAATGGGAACCTTGTCTGGAGGTGTCTTTAATTGCTCACAGTGATCTGTAGGGTTGTTCATCTTGGATGTTGTTCCTGGTTACATTTAGGATCTAGTCCTTAATGAAGTAGGACTGCACAGCAGTTGAGGAGCTGGAATGGATTTGATTTGTCCTCAGGAACGTCTCACCATTGCGCCTTTGCGTGTAATTACTTCATAGGAACTTGGTTCTGAACAAATCCTTGTCACCTCGGCTGCTTGCCATGTACCTTCTGTGAGATCTTGGATGCAAACTTGTCTCAACTGTAAACTTGGCAATTCTGTACCTGCATTTTATCGTGCGCATTGGTCATCTTCTCATGCAGTTTTAAATGTCGCTCTCTAGTTTCTGAGAGAATAGAATAGTAAAAGTAGGTAAATTGGTATGCACTGGTCTGCCAAACATGAGCTCTTCTGGTGATGGAATAGTTGCACTTAAAGGTGTCGCCCTCAGATGTAACATTGCAATGTGTAAATCTTGCTTGGTCTGTTTACATTTGAGAACTAGGGATTTCACTGTGCGAATCATTTGTTCAGCTAGGTCATGAGATCTAGGGTAATGAGGAAAAGTAATGTGATCGATATTCCACTTCTCACAAATATCCTGAAATGGCATACCAATAAATTGCGGACCGTTATCTGTAATGATCTCTCTAGGCACACCAAATAAATTGAAAATAGCACATAGAGTGCATGTGACAGTTGTGCTTGATGTATTGTGCAATTGTTGAATAATGGAGTGCTTGGCAAAGTAGTTGACAATGACAATGAAGTCAGTGCCGTGGACATGAAAGAGGTTGATGTGATTTTGGGCCAAGGATGGGTAGAAACTTCTTGTAGAATCAATGGTTCTTTGTGCTGTCTTGGCATATGATCTTGACATGCCTCACACTTCTTGATGATGACTTCAATGTCATTGTTTATACCCGGCCAATAGACTGTCTTTCTTGCGAGTCTTCTCATCCGATCTATGACCATGTGTGAGTGATGAAGTTTTTTTTTATAAATTTACTTCATTCATAAAATATCTGTAAGAACATTACAAAACATTTCAAAATCGCTATCACAAAAAGTACAATCAGATTCAACTTTTACACATGGATCACGAGGTGCATTGATACGATCAATGAATATTACAATCATTTCAATATGGTCATTACAGACAAACAGACAATGGTATTGGAGTTATCAACATACATCATGTTGCACTCTGAGCTGCTTCAATACAATTATAATACAATTAGTATTCAATACATACATTAATTTTGAGCTCTACAGCCCGAGGGACTCTCAACAGTTCCCAGCCCCTCGGTGCACTATGGCAGAAAGGTCTTAGACAGCGAACTTTCCCCATTGCGCCTTTGCGGCGGCTGCGCCAACCTTTAGTGCGTCCCTCAGCACGTAGTCCTGGACCTTGGAATGTGCCAGTCTGCAACACTCGGTCGGGGACAACTCTTTGCACTGGAAGACCAACAAATTTCGGGCAGACCAAAGAGCGTCTTTCACTGAGTTGATGATCCTCCAGCTGCAGTTGATGTTTGTCTCGGTGTGTGACCCTGGGAACAGCCTGTAGAGCACAGAGTCCTGTGTCACAGAACTGCTCAGGATGAACCTCAACAGAAACCACTACATCTCTCTCCAGATCTTCTTTGCAAAGGCACAATCCACAAGGAGGTGAACAACAGTCTCGTCCCCACCACAGCCACCTCGAGGGCAACGTGCAGAGGGGGTGAGACTCCTGGCAAGTTGGAAGGATCTGACAGGGAGGGCCTTTCTCACCACCAGCCAAGCTACATCTTGGTGCTTGTTGGAAAGTTCTGGCGATGAGGCATTCTGCCAAATGACTGACAGTCTGCTCAGGGAACCATCCCACAGGATCCACCCTCTCCTTTTCCCGCAGAGCCTCTAAGACGTTACGTGCCGACCGCTGCCTGATGGACTTGTGGTCAAAGGTGTTTCCCTGCATAAATTTTTCCACGAGGGACAGGTGGTACGGCACGGTCCAATTACTTGGAGCGTTCCGGGGCAGCGTGGCCAGACCCATCCTTCGCAACACCGGGTACAGGTAGAACCTCAGCGCGTAGTGACTCTTGGTGTTTGCGTACCGAGGGTCTACGCACAGCTTGATGCAGCAGCACACAAAGGTGGCCATCAGTATGAGGGCAATGTTGGGCACATTTTTCCCCCCCTTATCTAGAGGCTTGTACATCGTGTCCCTGTGGACATGATCCATTTTCGACCTCCAGATAAAGCGAAAGATGGCTCGGGCGATCGTCATCGCGCAGGAGTGTGGAATGGGCCAGACCTGCGCCACGTACAGCAACAGCGAGAGTGCCTCACACCTGATGACCAGGTTTTTACCCACAATGGAGAGGGAGCGTCGCTCCCATATGCCCAGTTTTCTTTGCACCATAGACACTCGCTCCTTCCGGTTTCTAACGCATGCCCCGGTCCCTCTGAACCATATCCCCAGCACCTTCAAGCCGTCAGCCCTGACGGTGAAGGGGTCAAAGGATCGGTCAGCCCAGTTCCCAAAGAACATGGCCTCACTCTTCCCATGATTTACCTTGGTTCCCGAGGCCAGTTCGAACTGGTCGCAGATGTGGATCATTCTGCGCACCGACAGCGGATCCGAGCAGAAGATGGCGGCATCATCCATGTACAGGGAGGCTTTGACCTGAGTCGCTCCACTGCCTGGGATTGTCACTCCTCTTATGCCCGGATCCTTCCTGATGGGCTCAGCAAAGGGTTCTATGCAACACACAAACAGGACAGGGGAGAGAGAGCAGCCCTGCCTGACTCCAGATTTAATAGGAAAGCTATCTGATTCCCACCCATTGATTGAGAATGTGCTAGAACAAAGAACAAAGAAAAGTACAGCACAGGAACAGGCCCTTCGGCCCTCCAAGCCTGCGCTGATCATATTGCCTGTCAACTAAAACATTTTGCACTTCCGGGGTCTGTATCCCTCTATTCCCATCCTATTCATGTATTTGTCAAGCTGCCTCTTAAACACCACTATCGTACCTGCTTCCACCACCTCCTCTGGCAGCGAATTCCAGACAATCATTACCCTCTGCGTAAAAAACTTGCCCCGCACATCTCCTCTATAGTTTTCTCCTCTCAACTTAAATCTATGTCCCCTAGTAATTGACTCTTCCACCCTGGGAAAAAGCTTCTGACAATTCTGTCCATGCCACTCATAATTTTGTAAACTTCTATCAAGTCGCCCCTCAATCTTCGTTGCTCTAGTGAGAACAATCCGAGTTTCTCCAACCTCTCCTCATAGCTAATAACCTCCAGACCAGGCAGCATCCTTGTAAACCTCCTCTGCACCCTCTCCAACGCCTCCATATCCTTCTGGTAATGTGGTGACCAGAATTGCATGCAATATTCCAATACTGATGTTAGTGTAGAGCAGTTGGATCCAATTGCGAATTCCCTCCCCAAACCCCATTTTGGAGAGCACATCCACCATGTAGGTGTGCGATATTCTGTCAAAGGCCTTCTCCTGATCCAGACTGAAGAGGCAGGTGTCCACACCCCTGTCCTGCACATAGGCAATCGTATCCCTGAGCAACGTAAGGTTGTCAGAGATCTTCCTGCCGGGCACTGCGCAGGTCTGGTCAGGGTGAATCACCAATTCCAGAGTGGACTTAACCTGATTGGCGATGACCTTGGACAGAATCTTATAGTCCACATTCAACAGTGAAATGGGTCGCCAATTGCTAATTTCCTCCCTTTCCCCCTTGTGATTGTAGATGAGAGTGATGATGCCTTTCCTCATGGATTCTGACATGCTGCCGGCCAGGAGCATACTCTTGTACACTTCTAGCAGGTCTGGGCCGATCCAGTCCCACAGAGCCGAATACAACTCCGCCGGCAAGCCGTCACTTCCGGGAGTTTTACTGTTCTTGAAGGACTCAAGGGCCTTAGTCAGTTCGTCAGGAGTTAGCGGTTTGTCCAGGCTCTCCCGTGTACTGTCATCTAAGACCTCCGTGATAGAGGACAGGAAGGACTGGGAGGCCGTGCTGTCTGTGGGCTTCACGTCATACAATCCGGCATAAAAGGATTTGCTGATCCTCAAAATGTCGGACTGTGATGACTTTACTGAGCCGCCTTCTTCCTTCAGGCTGCTGATCACAGTGCTCTCTCTGTGTACCTTTTGGAAGAAGAAACATGAGCACGTCTCATCCTGCTCCACGGAGCGGACTCTGGAATGGAAGATGATCTTGGAGGCCTCCGAGGCAAAGAGCGAGGCTTGCTGGCTCTTCACATCTTGGAGTTCCTCTTTGACATCGACCCTCATCGACTGCAGCCGGAGCAGGTTCTGCATGTTTTTCTGGAGTCGGGACATTTCCTTCTGTTCCTTTCTAGCTTTCTGGGCACCTTTGAGGATGAAAAACCTCTTGATGTTTCCCTTGATCGCTTCCCACCAGTGTGTCAGGGACTCAAAGAGGGGTTTCACGGTTCTCCAACCTTTGTAATCCCTCTTGAGCTCCTCAATGTTCTCTGGGGTCAGCAGTTGCACGTTTAGCTTCCATGCCCCCCTGCCCACCCTCTGGTCTTCCTCTAAGTGACAGTCAGCCAGTAGGAGGCAGTGGTCAGAGAAGAACACTGGCTTGACGTCGGTGGATCTGACTGCGAACGCACGGGACACAAACAGGAAGTCTATCCTGGAATGGATGGACCCATCTGGCTGTGACCAGGTGTATCTATGCTGCGCTCCATCTGCAGGGTTGCTGAAGATGCCGTGTAGCTTGGCATCCTTAACTATTTCCATCAGAGATCTGGATGTAGTGTCCAATCTGCTGTCGGCCCTACTGGATTGTCCAGCTGCATTGATGATGCAGTTGAAGTCACCGCCCAGAATGACCGGCCTGGAGGTTGCCGGCAGCAGTGTGAGCTGCGGAAAGACCGCCAGCCGCTCGCCCTTTTGTGCCGAGGTGTACACGTTAATTAACCGGAGTGGAGCATTCTTGTACATTATGTCTGCTACGAGGAGGTGCCTGCCCACCACCTCCTTAACCCCGGAGACGGTGGAGTTGCCTCCCCGCAGCAGAATACCCAGGCCGGAGGAACGAGAATCGTTTCTTTCCGACCAAATCGATGGCCCATGGGTCCACCATCGTGACCATTGCCTGTAGGAGCTGAGGTGCGGTATCGCACACTCCTGCAGAAACAACAGGTCAGCTTTGACCTTGGCAAGGTAGTCCAAGGTCGCAACACATTGAGTAGTAGATTTAATGCTGCGCACATTTATGGATACAATCTTTACACCCATTTTAAAGCATTTAGTCTCTTACCAAACCTGTTGTCTTTGAGAGTTCCAGACCTTTGGCCTGCTCCTGCATACCCATAGTGTTCACAAATTGCCTCACTTTGGATGGGCTGAGGAAACTGTCCTGAACCACCCCATTGGAGATGTTCCACTCAGGTGGCATCTCGGGGTTCGTGCAAGGAACGAGATTTGTAATGTTCTCTGTTGGAGAAGACTCTCCAATCCTCTCCCCCTCTGGGGCGTTGCTGCTCCCGGCTTCCCGGAGTTGGGGTGCGCTGAGCGCTTCACTGCTCCCAGATTCCTGGGGCTGGGGTGCGCTGGCCTCTTCGGGCTGTGGGCAAAGTTGGGCTGCGCTGGTCTCCTCATTGTTTCCAATGTTCTGGAGCTCGGGTGTCTCGTCCTCCAACTCCCTAGAGCTGAGCGATGAAGTTGTTGAAGAATATCAGGTCACAAAGATTCTGGTATGCTGACCTGTCTGCCTTTAAAAATGACTTCCCAGGAGGTGCCTAGCTCGTCCCAGTAAGGTCAAAATGGACTAATGTGTTTGTGGACATGTTGGGTTGAATCAGGCCATCCTTCAATTATGGTTTTCTACAGTTTCTCCAGTTAACAACTCCAGTGAGTTGTTTAATTATCCATCACCATTCGCGACTGGATGTGGCAGGACTGCAGAGCTTAGATCTGATCCGTTGGTTGGTTGTGGGATTGCTTAGCTCTGTCTATCACTTGCTGCTTATGCTGTTTGGCACACAAGTAGCCCTGTGTTATAACTTCACCAGGTTGACACCTCATTTTTAGGTATGCCTGTTGCTGCTCCGGGTATGCCCTCTTGTACCCTTCATTGAACCAGGGTTGATCTCCTAGCTTGATGGTAATGGTAGGGTGGGGAATATGCCAGGCCATGATTACAGATTGTGCTCGAATACACTTCTGCTGCTGCTGATGGCCCACAGTGCCTCATGGATGCCCAGTCTTGAGTTGTTTGTTCAGTTTGAAACCTATCCCATTTAGCACGGTGGTAGTGCCACACAACACATTGGAGGGTATCCTCAATGTGAAGGCGAGACTTAGTCTCCACAGATGTGCGGTGGTCGCTCCTACCGATACTGTCATGGACAGATGCATCTGTGGCAGGCAGTTTGGTGAGGATGAGATCATGTTTTTCCCTCTTGTTGGCTCCCTTAGCACCTGCCACAGACCCAGTCTAGCAGCTATGTCATTTAGGACTCGACCAGCTCGGTCAGTAGTTGTGGTACTGAGCCACTTTTGGTGATGGACATTGAAGTCCTCCACCCAGAGTACATTCTGCACCCTTGCAACCCTCGGTGTTTCCTCTAAGTGGTGTTCAACATGGAGAAGCATTGATTCATCAGTTGAGGTTGACCTGGTGCCATGAGACTTCATGGGGTCCAGAGTTGATGTTGAGGAATCCCAGAGCAACTCTCTCGTGACTGTATACCACTGTGCCGCCACCTCTGCTGGATCTGTCCTGCCGGTGGGACATGACATATCCAGGGATGGTATCTGGGGCATTGGGTGGGATCTTCTGGTCCCGCTGCAAGTCAATGGACTTCTGGCTGGGGGGCTGTCTCGCCCGTAGGGGGTCGGAAAATCCCGGCCATTATCTGAAAGGATGACTATGTCAGGCTGTTGATTGACTAGCCTGTGAGACAGCTCTCCCAATTTTGGCACGAGTAAGGAGGATTTTGCAGGGTCGACAGGGCTGATTGTTGTCATCTCTGGTGCCTAAGTGATGCCAGTTGGTCCGTCCAGTTTCTTTCCTTTTTTGTGACTTTCTAGCAGTTTGACACAACTGAGTGGCCTGCTGGACCATTTAAGAAGCAACTACATTGTGGGTCTAGAGTCACATGTAGGCCCGACTAGGTAAGGCAGACAGATATCCTTCCCTAAATGGCATTAATGAATGAGATGGGTTTTTACAACAATCAACAGTGGTTTCATGGTCATCATTAGACTTTTAATTCCATATTTTTAAATTTAAATTCAAATTCAAAATCACATTTGCCGTGGTGTGATTCAATCCCAGGTCCCCAGAGCATTACCTGGGGTCTCTAGATTACTGGTCCAGCGACAATACGACTACGCCATCGCCTCCTCCTATAATGTGTTGGTATTACATCGCCTTCCATTTTTTGCTGCCCTTTGGGGCTTCAGTTATACCCTGTCCCTCTCAAGGGGTTGGTTGCGGGAGACCATGCCACATGCTATCAGTGCTTCACCCTTGCCACTGTGCGATGTGCAATCGGGTGCAGGGCAATGGAATGGTAAATGAAGGAGGCAACAGCAGGACTGCAGAAAGGCAAGGCTTTATTGGTATGGACCTAACAGGGCAGCAAGGCTCATATGAAATGTTTTAACAT
Source organism: Cetorhinus maximus (assembly GCF_964194155.1). NCBI lineage: Eukaryota > Metazoa > Chordata > Chondrichthyes > Lamniformes > Cetorhinidae > Cetorhinus > Cetorhinus maximus. Next base: position 71,647,677 of record NC_135888.1, read on the forward strand.
GTCCCGAGCCTCTCTTACGTGTATCTCATTGTGTCTTGCCTGTGGTCCATGTGGTCCTTCATCTTGCATTACCTAGTCAGCATTCTCCACATCCTCAACATTGGAGGAGGCATTGTGATCCACAAGATCCTCTTTGTTCAATGCCTCCTCCCTCTGCTGTCCCAAGTTGTGTAGCGCACAGCTGACCACCACAGTATGTGAGACCCTCGCTGGGGTATACTGAAGGGCTCCACCTGATTGATCAAGGCACCTGATTGCATCTTGGGAAGCCAATGTTGGTCACTTGGGTTGCCACATGGAAGGTGTTGTAACTCTCCTCTGCTTTGCTCCGTAGGTTCCTCACAGGCGTTAGTAGCCATGTCCTCAGTGGAAAGCCCTTGTCTCCCAGTGTCCATCCCCGAAGATGTGCTGTTTGTAAAATTCAAAAACCCACATAAAATTGCTCTCAATTGACTTATTAAGTAGCTCAATTACCTTCCTGCCATGTTCAAGTGCAATGTTGGCTGCCATCAGGAATATCTAGAATCAAAGTGAAGATGTCAGGCTTCTGTCCCAAGGCCTTCCAACCCGATATCCTACCTCAACCCGATATCCTACCGCCCCCAGCCCCCCTACCCCAAGCACATTCCCAAAGTGTGCAGAAATTTCAGCCCAAAATTTCAGGTGAATGGTTCTGTAAACCTGCTCAGTTTGCGACAGCCAACAGGCAGGGAGATTTGATTAATACCTTTATATGGGGAGGCTTGCTTATTTTCCCACCTCCAGCACTGACAAAGGGTCAAAAACATTAATCCATTTTCCCCCTTTCTAGATGCTGTCTATCCTGATATGTGTCTCCAGCATTTTCTATTTTTATTTTGTATTTTCAACTATTACAGATTTGTCTTTTTAATGCAGATAACATTATACCTCCTTAATATAACAGTGCAATGCTTCTGACTTCAGTGGAAGTGCTGAAATGTAAACACCGATGCTGCAAAATTCAGCTCCTTGGCGCTGGTGTTGGCGCTACAGAAACCTGAAACACAAAAGATGCAACATTCAGGTGAGGGAATTTTCATTTTCTTTTGCTATGCCAGAGTTAGTTTATTAGGGATGAGGAGAGGGAGGTGGCGGGATAACTTTCCCCTTTCTCCTCACCTCTCGGTTGTCTGAAAGAGGGTGCATTTTAGAGGGAATATTTTAAATACTTTTGAATGTTGTGATTTTCAGTCATAAGCAGCAAGCAGGCTTTCCATAAGTCTAAGTCAGAAGAAAAGATAATGTTTATTCATCAAAGACACTGAAATGTAAACACAACAAACCACACGCAATCCCTCATGCACACAGACATACACGCACGATGGATTCTAGAGACAAAACATGCATGTAGGTTATTAGCAGAAACCCATGAAGCAAATCACATTTTCAAACTTCAGTCCTATAAATGCACACATTGTAGGCCTGAATGGGTTTTGTCTCGTGGTTCTTTGGATGAATGGAAGTTGGAATTCTCTGGATTTCCAGATGAGGTTAAGCCCAAATTTCTGTAGAGGTGAATCTTTGCAGGTGAAAACAAATTAGTCCCCCTTGAACTTCCTGGGTTGACTGGTTATTAGGCAGGGTTCTGTTTCTCTGCCTGGAGGAATGGTCCCTCATGTCCTGTTGGTTTCCAGACTGACTGATTTCCTGCTGGTTATTGCGGTAATAAGATTCGTTATCTGTAGTCAGTTTTGGTCACATGATCACTACTTCTATTGTCTGTCCAGAATGTTTTAAAGTTAGAAGCCATTACTATACAATGGAGAATGGATAGTGGCCATTCACATCTACTTATGGCTTGATTGGTTTCGCTACAGCCCTCATTGTTAAGTTTCGAGTTCGGATACAGTAAGTCTAGGCATCCATAGATTTTGAGTTTGGGGTCAGCCCACAAAAATAGGTGGTGTGAATTCCATAGAGGTTTTCGTTTTGCTATGTCCATTTAAATGAAACACCCCGCCCACAGCCAATCAATTAGGAACTTTCCGACGACTTGAGGAGATGCAGCACTGACAGCAGAGAAAGAAAGCTGTGAGCAAGGGAGGAGGAGGACAGCTCTCAACAGACAGACCTACTCAAGGCTCTTTAAGGAGCACTTCTCCTCTGTCTACTCAGCCAGAAACAGTGTGTGAGGTGCCTACATTTCACTAGGGAGGTGGTGACTGAACAGTGCCACCTTCTACCACCTGACCTGCAGGGCACAGCATAGTGTTGCCAGTGGCCCTAAGTTCCTCAGGATCCTTCCAGGCAGGAAGAGGTGACATTCACAACATTTTACAGTTTGCCATGCACCACTGCAGCAGCAAGATGACAGAGGACCAGTACAGAAGGAGAGAGGGCTTTACAGCTTTCCCGCTGACCAGAGAGAAGAAGGAAGAGTGAACAGATGGCTTTGCCAGGCTGGTGGGATTCCCAATGGTGCAGGCTGCCATTGACTGCACACATGTGGCCCTGCCAGCCCCACATGTTAATGAGGAGATGTGGACAAAGGCTATCACTCCATTAAGATGTAGCTAATGTGTGACCAGACCCAAACATCCTGTCATTAAATGCCCGTTATTCTTGCAGCAGCCATGACACAGTGATTTTCATTCATCCTGTGCCAACCAGTATACCTGCCATTTTTGGGTCCCCACAAAGGACTAAAGGCTAGCTGCTGGATGACAAGGGGTACCTATTCTACACATGGCTCATATCTCCATGCCTCCATCCTCCCATGTGTATATAGCTATATTGAGAGCTATTCAGATACCAGGAACATTGTGGACATCATAAATAATTGACATCATGATGAAAGTCATTGACCTGAAACATTAGCTTTTTTTCTTTCTCCACACATACTGCCTGCCCTGCAGAATATTTTGAGCATTTTCTGTTTTTATTTCCACTGCCTGAACCACTCATGAGGAGCCCTCCTATACCCATCTGAGTGTGTCTCCAAGTTCATGCTGTTCTGCTATTCCCTCCACAACCTTGATAGAGGGTGCATTCCTTGCCACCAGGCCTTTGGAGGCCTCCTCAAGAGGAGGGGGAAGGGAGAAGGCATCTGGCACTCCTTCATTCCAGGTAATCTGTCTGTGAGTAGGTACTCAGACTCTGGTTCTCCTGATATCTCAACCCCACTTAACAGCTGCTCCGCAATTCCCCACAATTCAATCCATCTTCCATGGACCACAGCTTCCTGCTGGCCAAAATCCTGAAATGAAAATCCCCAACAATAAACCATTTAATCACAACTTTCGTCAACAATTCTTCCAATAATACATGCAATAATGATCTATTCACTCCTGTGCATTCCTTTAGTGCTTGTCCAGGTGCTCCATGAGTGCTACCCCCGTGACTGCAGCATGGCTAGAGAGACTGCAGATGACCTTGAGCAGTTCAGGTCTTGAGGGACTATCCTTAGACTGCATCACCTTAGCATGGGCAGCAGGAGTCTGGTCTGGTTGGCTAACAGGCAACAGAAAGGATCCTGGCAGACTAGTAATAGTGGGAGCATGAAAATTGTCATCCTGAGAGAGGACCGTAGATTTGTGCAGTATGGAGCCACTGCCATTCTCCCAGGGCAGTGCCTCAGCAATTACAGTAATCTGTTGGAGGACAGATTATTCGACTGCTGTAATCCTTTTATACTGTAATCCACAGCCTCCTCAAACCTCTTTGCCTCATTATCTTTCTCCCTCCTTTAAGAAGCTCCTTAAAAACTACTTCTTTGGCCATTTGAATCATCTGCCCAAATATCTGCTTACGTAGTTTGGTGTTACATTTTGTTTGATATTGCTCCGAAGAAGTGCCTTGGGATATTGTACTATATTAAAGGTGCCCTATGCTGCGATATTTTCTGTTGTGTGTTGCACTGAGCAAAACTCACCATGTAGATTCTCATCAGACAGGCATTACTGAATTACCTTTCTTTACGGTCCCCTCAACAGAGAGGGCAGCAGAGAGGGCAATATAACAAAATGCTCAGATCTTGCAGTATACGACACTCCCCACCCCACCCCCCAGCCCCCCCACTTAAGAAAACTTATACATTAAAATGTACAATGGTACATGTACATAATTCCCAGAATATAATCTGACTAAACCAATAACAACAATAGCTGAAATTTAACAGTTGGGTTGCATATTTATTTTTACTCTATTCACAACCAAAACATATATGACCGATATTACCAGAGTAATTTACATGTACAAAAATTATTTTTCCTTAACACATATATGTGTTTAACAAAAATATCACAATTTGACAAGAAATAACGAAAAAAAAACTTATTTCTTCTTCCTACATACTTTCAAATAACCTACCTGGCTTCTTTCTCTTTCTGAATGGTTATCTTTTTCCATTTCCATTAGCTTGACTTTACTCTCTTAACATCTCTGACTGCATCAAACCTGAACTTTGAATTTGACAACCAACTCCACTCAATGGCTGGGATATTGATTGATTTGTCTCACTAAAAGAGCCTGACTCACTTTGCTAAACCGATGGATTCTGTGATACCGGCAAACTTTCATTATCTTTGTGACTTTCATGTTCTTTCTGACTTACACTTTGGGCTGGAGGAAGAATTTGAACTATAGGAAGTTTCTCCTGCTCTACCTTTGTCAGATTTCCTCTCTCAAGCAAATGATCAACATGACACTGACAGAGTCCCTCTCCAATCTTCACTGGGTATGTGAATGCACCTAACCTCTTTACAACAACTCCAATCAAATACTTCTCTTCATCGCCTCGGTGGTTTTCCACCATGACTTTCTGACCAGCACAGAACTCTCCAAGTTCCATGTCTGGATCTATCATGGCTCATCTTCACTTAGTTTTGCTTTTCTCTTCCTTTGCTATTGGCATCAGTCTTAAGCAAAGTAAACCTTGTCCCAGGATCATGTTTAAATACTAACTCATTAGTTGAGCAAACTGTTATAGGCTGTTGGGCTACTCTGTAACAGAACAGAAAATTGACTAGCTGTATTGAAGAGAAACATAGGGCAGGATTTTCTGGCCCCGCCTGCTCCTGGGATTGTCTGGCCCCACTGAAAGTCAATGGACTTTTGGTTGGGCTAATCTCCCTCAGTGGGCCCTGCCACAACAGGGCTGGAAAATCCCAGCCATAGAAATTACAGCCTGGTTTGTCACATGCCAAATACTTCTCAAAAGACTCCTTCACAATCTCAGTGAGAAAAACATTTATTCACTCTTCTACCATGACATCAAGTTAGATTTTGAATAACCTGAATGATTTTGCCTCTGTTACCCACTTTGATAGATTATTCCAAACATTTATCACTCTTTTGACTGAAGAAGACTAATGTCTGTTCCTAATGAACATCTCATTAATTTCCATTTATATCCTCTAGTTCTATTGAACTGGCTTATCCTGAAGTGAAAATTGGAGTTTACATTATTTATACCATTAAATACTTAATGTACATTTCATTGAGGTCGTCCTTAATTCTACAATTAACTGAAGTTTCTTTGGCCTTGCCTGATAGCCTATTCCTTCACACTTTGGAATCAGTCTGATTACACCTTCCATAGAACCATAGAAAAGTTACAGCACAGAAGGAGGCCATTCGGGCCATCTTGTCCATGCCAGCCCGAGGACACCCAGGTGCCCTTTCTAATCCCACTTTCCTGCACCCGGCCCATAGCCCTGCAGCTTACAGCACTTTAGGTGCAGATCCAGGTACTTTTTAAAAGAGTTTAAAGTTTCTGCCTCTACCACCAACTTGGGCAGCGAATTCCAGACACCCACTACCCTCTGCGTAAAAAGGTTCTTCCTCATGTCCCCCCTACACCTTCTGCCACTTATCTTGAATCTATGTCCCCTGGTTCTAGAATTCTCCACCAAGGGAAACAATTTTATCCTGTCCATTCTATCTATTCCCCTCATAATTTTGTACACCTCAATCAAGTCACCTCTCAGCCTTCTTTGTTCTAAGGAAAATAACCCCAACCTATCCAATCTCTCCTCCTAGCTACACTTTTCTAACCCTGGCAACATTCTTGTAAACTTCCTCTGTACTCTCTCCAGAGCTATTACGTCTTTCCTGTAATGTAGTGATCAGAACTGCACACAATACTCCAGTTGTGGCCTCACCAGTGTTTTATACAATTCCAACATTATATCCTTACTTTTATATTCTATACCTCTGCCAATTCCTGTACAACTCAACATAAACAAATCCAATGTAACTGCTCTCCTGATTCCACTCTTTCTTTTTAAAATTAATTCACAAGGTGTGGGCGTTTGCTGGCAAGGCCAGTATTTATTGTTCATTCCTAATTGCACTTGAGAAGGTGGTGGTGAGCTGCTTTTTTGAACTGCTGCAGTCTGTCTGGTAAAGGTATTTCCAAGGTGCTGTTAGTCAGGGAGCTCCAGGATTTTCACCCAGCGCAATGAAGGAATAACGATACATTTCCAAACCAGGATGGTGTGTGCTTGGAAGGGAACTTGCAGTTGTTGGTGTTCCAATGCACCTGTTCCCCTTGCCCTAGGTAGTAGAGATTGTTTGGAAGGTGCCTTTACAGAAGTTTTGGGGAGTTGCTTAGTGCATCAGTAGATGGTACACAGCTACATGTTGGTTGGAGGTGGTGAATGTGATTGGGTGGCAATCAAACAGGCCATTTTGTCCTCCCTGGTGTTACTTGAGTTGTGTCGGAGCTGCACTCATCCAGATATGTGGAGAGTATTCCATCACACTCCTGACTTGTGCCCTGTAAGTGGTGAAAATATTTTGGGGAATTAGGAGGTGACTCACTCTCATTGAATACCCAGTCTCTGACTTGCTCTTGCAGCCATAGTATTTGTGTGGCTGTGCCAGTTAAATTTCTGGTTAACAGTGACCCTGGGATGTTGATGATGGGGAATTCAACAATGGTAATGCAGTTGAATATCAAGGGTAGGAGGTTAGACTTTCTCTTGTTAGAGATCTTTATTGTCTGGCACTTGTGCGGCATGAATATTACTTGCATGTCACTGTATAGAAACTGTGACAGGGAGCCTCAGTTTTTTTCCCTTGTTCCCATTCATTGGATGACAGGGCTCATTCAAGGTTACATTTTTGAGAGAACCTACTTAACTTAAATTACACTTTGCTGGCTGCTGGAATAAATTTACACAACAATAGTTACTGTAGGTGATGTCTTTAATTTTTTGCCCTCAACTTTAATTTTTTTTTGTTATTAACCTAAGATTTTATGATTCAGATTTGTCCAGTGACTATCACTGGAACTCAAACACTGCCATTTCTCACTCTTAAATACAAATGCCCTACACTACGGTTGATGACTGTGTGCCTTTAAGTAATGATCTGATATGCTGGTAACATTAGCTGCAAGTCTGCTGAACTCTGCTCCTTCCTGCAAGATTAATGTTCGGCCCATTAGAGCATTGACTCTTTGCTGTTCAATAAATTTTTACAGTATATGTAGTTCCGTTAGTCTTGTTAGTTCATGATTTGCCATTGGTGAGTTAATTGTATTTATTTAATTTCTGTACTCATGGGATTGTGGGAGAGGGGAATTCTTGAAAAGTTGCCAATGGCTGTAAACAAATCTTCCCGATTGTTCTGTTCATTTTTATGTTTTGTAGTAGTAAATTTGGAAAGGCAAAAGATGAGGTTATGCTATTTTCCACAAATTTTGCATGATGGTAGGGGAGGAAGGTGGAAATTGAAAGAGTTTGAGAGTGATTAAAATCTGTGAATCTGTGATTAAGCTTGTTTCTGCTGAAAAGGAAATTGGATTTAAGATAAATTTCAAAGTATTAAATCACCTACTTTCTGCACACTTAGGATGAAAACGTTTTCAATGCAGCATCAAAGTTGCCCAATTTAGCAAATTGCTGAATAATTCAATCTAATTAGAAGTTGCTTGACTCCTGTGCCATGATGTTGCAAAAACTTTAACCTTCCTCCACTGAGGCATTTAAGACTTACTCAAATCAAGTCTCAAAACTACACTTCCTGTAAGTGTTGAAATCTAATAGAACCATAATCTCTCTTAACCTTTTAACTAGTCCTTCCAGTAGTCCCATAAATGGGTCTTGTATGCTATAATCTGCAGAAGTTTTTACAATAATCTACTCCAGAAAGATACATAGTTCTAGGATTAATAAAGACCCTATTTGTAATAATTTGCATAGTGTATTAAACATCTTAACATGCTAAGTCACAACACTGACTGGGATTGCATTTTGACCAGATTTTTTACATATTAAATGGCTTAATATTGTGCCTGTTCCTGTCATCATTGGATGGCGATAAGTGCATTTCAGGAAATGGCTGCAGAGTGTCACTGTTCACTTTGTTGTTTTATTTACAGTAAAATAGTGATATGAAACCAAAAAGATTACAGCAAATAGAAAAAAAAGCATCTAAGGCATAAAATGCTTATAAGAGGTTAGTCATCCACTGTATGAGTTATCTTTGGATAGAAGCTACAAATTCCTGAATGTCAATTTGCACTTGTATCCATTCTCTTGTGCAACTTTCAGTAACAGTGGCCTCAGTTATAAGTTCCCCTTCATTCCACTCCAATTGTCTCCACCCATTGACCTGGTATTGAAAGTTAAAATGGAAAAGGGACAAGTCCACTCTTTTCCCACTCTGATCTTGTCAGCTTTAGTTTTACATTGCAGCCAACAAGGACATCTGCCAGTGGGGTCCTCACTAAATAGGCAGATAGGGCTCCAGAAATGTCATAGGGTGCTAGTCTATTTATATTTTAACCTGAGGCCTGACTGGAAGAGGAGTGATATTTTACTGCCAGATAAAACCCACTAGGAACAATTTCCAGGGCAGGGGCAAGGTTAGCGCAGGTGCTAACTCACCAGAGGGTGAGGTCACACAGGTTCTGCTACAGTGGACTCAGATGAGGATTTGGATGGGGAAGCCTACAGAAGCACGCTGATGGGCATACACAACTAAATGCTTGATGCAATGGGAAGCCTGCTGGAAGGCCTGTGTTCAGCATGGAGGAGTTCAGCACCAACTTGGCGCAGGGCTTTGTACAGAGCTTGGAGCCCAACTGTGGTAAAGTGGAGTACCATGTACCTTTAAGAGAATGCAAGTGGACTAACCATGTGACAGTACTGTTGAATCACTGTACAGCGTGGGCTACTGGTTAACTGTAAGTCTAGAGCTGGAGGTGGTTGTGAGAGCACGCAAGGATTTAGTGCTCTTCCTTCTATTGCAATAAACAATCACAGTTCATTCTTATGTTGGTCTCTCTCCATTATTGATAACGAGCACCAACTAACAAGTGTATATGAAGGTGTGCAATTCGAGCTTACTCGACTAGTGAACTCATAGACTCAAGACATAAAACCAACCGTTTCAGCATAGAAGGGAAGGTGTGGGACTGCTGGTGAATAAGGAATCAGGGTCGCTTTTACTGATATCATGCTTGAACTAGTTCTTCATTGACAACCTGCAGAAAAGAAGTGCCTAGGTTTCCTCCTTTTCCTCTTACTCCTTCTCCTCTTGCTCCTCAGTTGTTCTATGTATAGCTAGTGGCAAGGGCTGTCCTCTCATGATGGGCGAGGTTGTGTTGCATGTAGTAGGCCACTACAATCCTTGACACCCATTCTGCTGAGTAGTACAGGGCTCCTCCAGAGCAGTCCAGGCAGCAGAAATGTTGTTTGAGTATGTCAATAATCCGCTCTAGCACCTTTTGTGTGGCAGCATGGTCTAATTGTAGGCCTGCAGTGCACCATTCTGTTGGTTCTTGATTGAAGTCATGAGCCCATGTCGTCAGAGGATAGCCCCCGTCACCCAGTAGCCATCCTTTGGCTCGCTGTGTTTGCTCAAAAACAAATGGCACAGTGGCTTGCCACAGAGTAAAGACATCATGACTGCTGCCAGGATATTGGGTATTGACCTGCATGATTGCACACCAGCTGGATTTTGAGAGAATAGGATCCTTTCCAGTTCTGGTACATGGAAGAGTTAATATGTGGTGCACAGCGAACCACAGGGAAGCTACATGCTTGCTCTGTCTGATGATCTTTAGGCAAGAGAAAGTGTAATGTAATCAGCTCTCTTTGAACAGAGACCCTCAATAAGCTTGCTTATGTGACATTGGACGGAAAACTGGGAGATATTGCAAATATCTCCTATTTCAGTCTGGATGGAGCCAGACACATAACAATTTATTGCCACGGTCACCTTCACAGCCACTGGCAATGCAGCCCTTGCCATGCTTTAAAATCGCAGTTGCGTGATTTCACTAATGACATTCTTACTGAAGCGCATAATTCCCATATTTTGTTCCTCATTGAGGTCCAGGTAGAAGAATTGCTCCCTGAACACTCTGGGAAGATATAGCCAGCTTCTGAGATCTTCTTCTGCTCCTCCTTCTTCTCCCAGCAGCTTATCCTTCTCTGCATGTCCAATGTTCATTCTCCAATCATAATGTATTTATTCCTACAAGTGCACCCATGTTTGGAGCAATTGGTTTGTCCAGAAGACTTGGGGCAGAATTTTGACGTCGGTGTGTGGGGGTGGGTCCGATGTGTAAAATGACGCGCAATGACCTCGGGCGTGCATCCCAATGCCACCGCGCGCCATCGCGATATTTTGGTGGGCAGGCATGCTATGAGTTCTGAGGTGCGCCTGCCATTAATTAACAGGCCACTTAAGGTCCTTGAGGCAGTAATACACAACAGTTTTTCACAGCCCGTGCTATTTTCAGAGTGTCGCAGGGGCACAACGGGCAGGCGGGTAGGCTACATTTTTAAAAACCTCATCTATGGACGGGATAAGATGGGTGAGTGGACTTGCGGATGCGAGTCGTTAGTCATTTACTTTAGAAACTTACTGTTACTTGCTTGTGTGAACAGGAGAACTTCAAATCTCTTCACAGTTGCTTGTACAGGAATAACAGGCTTCAATTCAGGACTCTGGAGGAAACACAATCCTTGGGGCCTTGCAGGTTTCAGGCAGCCTTCCCTTACCCTGAGAATGGGAGTTGTGCTCTCCACTGGAGGCACCTCCTCTGAGGAGGAAGAGAGGCCAGAAGGGGGAGAAGGAGGAGTCCATATTCAGCCTCCAGGGGAGCCACCTTTGGGAGGACAGGTGCAGGCACAAGGGGTGCAGGGCCAACAGGAAGTGCAAGGCGGAAGGGGCCACAGAAGATGCCACTATCCTGCTGCCAGTGTTTACAGGCGGCGATGCAGCTACCTCAATATGTCTGAGGCTCAATGCCGAGGGAGGCTCCGTCTCTCAAGGGAGACAGTGACCTCCATCTGTCAGCTGAGATCAGCTCCAACTGTGTGGGTGGACACCCCATGCCAATGGCATTGACGGTCAAGGCTGCCCTCAACTTCTATGGCTCTGGCTCTTTCCAGGGGTCGGTGGATGACCTTTGCGGAGTTTCCCAATCAGCTGTCCACAGTTGCGTCTAGCTGGTGACAGATGGACTCTTCAGGTGTGCATTGACTTTCATTCACTACCACTTGGACGAGGCCAGCCAGGCAGAGCGAGCCAGAGGCTTTGCAGCAATTGCTGGCCTCCCCCGCATCCAGGGTGCAATCGACTGCACACATATGGCCTTCAAGGCACCAGCAGATGAGCCGGATGCCTTTGTCGACAGGAAGGGCTTCCACTTCATGAATGTACAAATAGTGTGTGACCATATGATGCAGATTCTGCAAGTCTGTGCAAGGTACCCAGGCAGCTCCCATGACACCTACATCCTCAGATACTCCCAGGTGCCAAGGATCTTAAGTGCTCCAGCCCGGCTAGATGGATGGCTGCTGGGTGACAAGGGCAATCCCCTTAAAAGGTGGCTCATGACGCCTCTCCGCCATCCAAGGACAGAGGCCGAGCAGCAGTACAATAGGAGCGACGCCTCCACAAGAGCTGTGGTGGACAGAACCATCGGTCTTCTCAAGATGCTCTTCAAATGCCTGGACCATTCAGGGGCCACACTCCAATACCCCCCAGATCGTGTGTTACTGATAGTGGTTGCATGCTGTGCTCTCCACAACCTGGCACTGGAAAGGTGGAGGTGGCGCTGTGGAGGAAGAAGATGTAGATGTAGATTCTCTGGCTGCAGACAATGAGTCCAGTAGTAAGTATGAGGATGAGCATGCAAAAAAAAACGCTGAAGGGATAGACCCTGACCTGGGCAACCTCTAGGGAGGCAGGGACACCCGGGAGGCTTTGATCCAACGATCCTTCAGTTAGCACACCACAGATGGACCTCCAACACATGACAGGGCTGCAGGCTCTATACTCGATACCTGAGAGCAACATCTGCCTGGTTAGGAACATTAACTATGTGCCTTGTCAATAAAGCTCAATGACAAACAAGTTACTTATAACATCATGGGTTCCCCTTCAGCTACAGAAGCAATGAAGCACTCAGAGGCTTGTTGAGAACTAAAACATTTAATGATTGCACACTAAAAAACAGAACTGAAAGTGCATTAAAAGGTGTTGAGCATCATACTGAATGAGAAGCAACTAATATGGGGGTAACAGAAAACCACCACTGATAAGCCCGTGTTGTGCCAAAGGTGATTTATGCTTACGTTTGAAGTGCAACGTCTAAGGGCTCCCCCCTCGCTGGCACCGGCATTGGAGACAGCCTGCTCACTGTGCTGTCCTGTTGGCCTTGATGACCTTGGTGGGCGCCCTCTAGCCCATGGGCCTGTGCTGGCCCTGCCTGGGAGGGAGTGGCCAGTGGCATGGCTGGCACCTCCCCAGTCACTGCAGCCTCATCGGATGCCATGTTCACTGGCAGAGGGGTGGAGGAGCTGCTGCCCTCACCCGGAGCACCCTGAGAGGAGCCCGCAGAGATGACAGGCAGCTTGAACGCCAACATGAGGTTGCTTTGGACCTCCCTGCTCACCAGTGATGGATGGGCACCTAGCTGGGATACTGGGTGCCCAATCCATCTCCCACACTGGCATTGACCAGCTGAGGTCAATGCCACTGTGAGGGCTTGCTGGTCAGAGCACATCCCCAGGAAGTTCTCCTGGAGGAGCCTCTCTCCATGGAGGAGGCATTGTGTTCGGCCATGAGGGTCATTGCATTGCCGATGCTCCAAATGGACTCCTGCATCACAGAGACCATGACATGCATTACCTCATGTATCTCCACCAGATCCTCCCGCACACCCTGCTGGACATTCAGCATCCGCTGCCTCAGGGACTACTCCAGAGGTGCATCATCAGCATCGATTGAGCATGTCCCTGGTCCCCTGCAGTCCTCCGACTGCCGGCACCCTGGGCACTCTCTGTGTCCACCTGCACCTCAAGCGAGTGTGAAGTGCCCTCACTGCTGTGCACCAAGACACTAGCCGACGATCTTATCCCTACCGAGGTGCTGATATCTGCGCTGGTGACTGGCTGAGATGGTGAGATGCTGGTGCTTGTATATCTTCAGGGCCCTCAGGGGTCAGTGGTGGTCCCTCTGCCTCTCGAGTCCAGGCATTCTCTTGTGAGCTGAAAGGAAGAACAAGGACATTTGATTAGTAGAAGTCGTTACACTGTTAATGTGCATGCCTGACGCCTGGATCAGGATGCGCTCCTTCTATTATCAATGGGAAACCCATGTTGGAGGCTGAAATCAATATACAGTCAACAGTGGAATGTTTGCACTGACAGACATTGTGACCTCAGTCCACGGTGGCCCTCTTACCTCCCACTGGCACCCCAACCTCACCGCTGCCGGTTGACCTGGGTGCATGGCGCCTCTCCAGCTCGAGAGCCTTCTGCTCGTATCTGGTCAGTATCAGAAGGTGGACCTGCCCTCCGCCAGTCCACAGCTGTTCGGCATTATTGTGAGTGGTCTTCTCCTGAAAGGAGAGAGGAACATTGATTAGTTCACCCTGTAGCTGCATTGCCATTGCAGCCTTGCCACCCCCACCTGAGGGAAACCTTACAGGGCTCATCCCATTCGTGACCCTGGAGCTGCCGTACACTCACTCCAAGCAGCCAAGGCTGAGTCCCTTGCGCAGATGCTGCCTCCATCATATTTGCCACTCACCCTGTATGACCTTCCAAACCCACGAGCATTACCACCTAGAAGGACAAGGGCAGCAGATGGATGGCTACCCCGCCACCTGGAAGTTCCCCTCCAAGTCAGTCAGCATCCTGGCTTTAAAATGTTTGGGTGTTCCAGCACTGCACTGGTCCAGACCCTGCAGGTCGCCCCCAAAACAGTATTGTGGGTGTAAGTGTACCACATGCCGGGGGTACAAGAGGCAGCTCACCACCACCCTCTCAGGGGCAACTAGGCATTGGCAATGAATGCTGGCTCAGCCAGCGAAGGCCACATGCCGTGAATGAGTGAATGAATGAATGCATTAATAAAATTTCGAGTTGCGGGGCTGGCCGGGAGGAAGGCCAACCTAACTGCTGTGCTAAGAGAGCCATGCCAACACGGTGTTCACCCTTCCCGATCGCAAGAGGTCATTGAACCACTTGCGGCACTGCACCCAGGTGCGTCTCACCACATCGTGGGAGCTGACCCGTTCTGTCACCTCCTCACAGGCATGTTTTGTCATGTGAGGGTTCCTCCTCCTTCCGTCCCTTGGCACTATGATTTCATGCCATGCTGCCATCTCCTCGAGGAGCTGTTTTTAAACAGGCTGCTGGGTTGCCATTGGACCCGGTGGTCACTGGACTCCCGCCGTCGCCCGCCTCTACCCGCTGTTCTCAGGAGCCATGATTCACGCTGGGAGGACCTTAATTGGCTCCGCGCTCGCCCGCACCCACTCTCGCCCAGCCTGCCCGACATAGGTAAGATTCAGCCCTTGAAGTCAGCAAAGCTCATTTAGCACCCTTCCTACAAGCTTTTGTATCTTGAAACAAGTATAGAAAGCAGCGAACGCCTATAGGTTCATAGCACCAGCCATAAAAAATAAACCAGCAACTAACCTGTAAATGGTATCAAACCAGCATTGCACAATGAGATTTGCAGCATTTGCGTGTGTGTGTGTGTGTGTGTGTGTGCAGGTGCGTGCACAACACACCCGAGCGTGAAATAAAGCACATTGACGTCGGCTGAGCGTGCCAATGTCAACGCGCACTCTTGCGATAGTTCAGTTGGCAGGCGCGAGCTGGAGCCAGAAGTGATCCCACCAATAATTAAAAGGCCAATTAAGGCCATTAAGTTAATAATTATGCTGAATTTTTCATTGCCCGTTCAACCTAATGGTTGGTGGGCAGCGAAATTTTTTTTGGAAGCCTCGTCTGCAGGTGGGATGAGGTTTCCAAAATCAAATGAAATAAAAACTTTAATTTTTAATTAAAAACAGTTCCCTGCTCATGTGACAGAATCAAATGAGGGGACATATTTCATTAATTTTTTCTGATACTATTAAGTTTTTCAATATATTCCTCATCTCCCTGAGGTGATTATTCAGCACTCTTTCACGCGCATGCGCAAATTGCGCGCTAGGCCTGATCGCTCTCCTCCCCCAGCCCGCACAGGCAGCGCTCAGTGTTGCCGCTCCTGTATCACACTGAGTGAGCCTTAATTGGCCCGCCCGCGTAAAATCACGGTGCGCTGCCAATTGCAGGTGGTGGTCGGCTTCCCGAATGCCCCCACCCACCCCCGTCGATCCCACACCCTAAGGGCAAAATTCTGCCGTGTGTGTGTGTGTGTGTGTGTAAAATGGTCATTTTACACCTAATATTGAACCTGAAAATAATAACGTAAAGTATTAAAATTCTGAGGAGCTAAAAGAAACCTTTAATGAGTAACTGCAGACATCCTCTGAGAGCTGAGCAAACATTTCTCTTTTCTCAATATTAATGACTTTCCTTTGGGACAGATTGTTCACTACTATGAACATTGATTAAAGGACTCAACAAAAGATATTCAGCCGTTTCAAAAATAATTTCTTAAGTCTACATTGAGAAAGATAATAGAATAAGACAAGCTATATATCTGAACCTCTTGACTCACTATTTCATGCATCAAAAGTGTTCACAAATAA
This sequence comes from Cetorhinus maximus, assembly GCF_964194155.1. Classification (NCBI taxonomy): domain Eukaryota; kingdom Metazoa; phylum Chordata; class Chondrichthyes; order Lamniformes; family Cetorhinidae; genus Cetorhinus; species Cetorhinus maximus. The sequence goes on from NC_135888.1 coordinate 71,663,653, forward strand.
TGCTTGGCAAGTTTTTTTTCGTTTGCTTCCAAAGACATAATTGAACACAGGGTGCCAATGCTATCGTGCATAAAACTTGCGGGCACAGCATGGCAACTCTTCCATGTACCATAACCGGAAAAGATTCCAGTCTCTCAGCATCCAGCTGGTGTGTGACCAGAGGTAGTCAATCGTGTGGGTCAATGTCTGGTATCCTGTCATGATGTTTTTATTCTATGGCAGTGCGCTGTGCCATCTGCATTTGAGCTATCACACTAAGCCAAAGGGTGGCTACTGGGTGTTGAGATGTTAAAGCATTTTTCTTAGCGAGTCATAATAAAGTGGATGCTGGAAATCTGAAGTAAAAGCAGAAAATGCTGAAAATACTTAGCAGTTCAGGTACTGGGAAGAGAAACTTAACAGGCGATATTTAATGGAGCTGACGGGAGAACTTGGTGTTGCCTCTTTTAGGGAAGCCCTGCCAAGTTAAGTGCCCCTCAGGCACTTAATTGGGCCTTCCTGGGATCAAGGACCCTAGGAGTGGCTGAGAGCTTCCTGCCAATCAAAGGCTGCCAGCTCTATTGAACAACATTGCCAATGGGGTGGTGATGGCTACTCCTGGTACAACATCCACCTGAGGTCCAGGATAGTCGCTGGATCCCAGGCCACAGGTGAGTGATGGCGGGAGGGGGCTCAAGAGGTGGGGATCACAGAGAAGGTGGGGCAGGGGCTTCAGTGGCAAGGGTAGGGGGTTGGCTCTCAGTAGCCCCTCACAACCGGATGCTGGGTACCTTGATTAGTTACTGAGTTCCTTTGAATGGGGAGGCCACCCCTGCTTAAAGACCCCATGAGCAACATCACACAGGGCCCACCATCCACTGCTGGATTAATTTCAGTGGCGGAAGGATGCAGCCCTTATGTGGGCATTAATTACCACTTAAGGGCCTCAATTGGCACTGGGGGGGTTCCCTTTAAGATTGCAACACAGCCTGCAAAAACATCTTAAAGGGAATGCTAAGTGTGTGTGGCCTATTTGTCCCCTGCACAGTAAGTTCTGGATTGTTGTGCAGTCATGTACCTACATAGCTTAGAGGGAATGTTGGTCAGAAATGGAACAAGTTGAATGCGTTTCTTTGTTATCCTTTCGTGGGATGTGGACTTTGCTGGCTAGACCAGATTTTAACAGATTTTAAGCAGCTCCAGAGTCAGGGAAGGGGGCGGGAACAAAAGGGATGGTCTGTGATAGTTAGGAAAGCAGGAGAGGTTAAATGACAAAAGGGATGATGGTGCATGACAAACAAGGTGTTAATAGGACAAGTAAAGGATCAGAAGATGGGCCTGGAGGAGATGTAAATAAAAGAGAATAGCCGAAACATCACAACAGCTGCCATTTGAAAAAATTGAGACCGAGGTTACAATCTGAAATTGGAAGACTGTAAAGTGCCTAATCGAAAGATGGGATGCTGTTCCTCAACATTAAATAGTAGGAAGTGTTCCCTGTGAACTAGGCAAGGTTTGTCCTTCAACTTAGGCTGCCAAAATAGATTAGCTGATCTTTGTAATGATTGTGGATTTTTGCTAGGCACAAAATGGTTACAATGCTACAGTTCAAAGGTAATGAATTTTATGTGAAGTGTTTGGAAAGGTGATATAGAGCTGTATGAATGTAAGTCTTTCTATTACTATGAGAGGAGTGCCCCTATAAAGGCTGATATTGTTGTATTTTCACTATTTAGAGTCAATTTCAGGTCAATTCAAAGATGGGGGAGAAAAGCAATCAATCTCATATTTATGTGGCAAGAACCCTAATTGGGTCCAGCAGTTCAAGGGCTAGAATTGTACAAACAAAGCTGATCAAGGTCAGGACTGCAATTCTTCAGCTGGGTAAATACAGGGTAATACATAAAGAAACTACTGTGTTTTCTAATCTTGCAATGCTGAACATTTGAGGGGATTCACTTGATGGGTGGAATTTTATGGAAGCAGGATTTTACTTCCTCTGAAGTGAATGGAGTTTAGAATGGCTCGCCGCATTTTATAGCCCCATCCCCACCGCGACAGGGCCGTAAAATTCCAGCCAATGTGTTTGTTTCTGTTTTATACTGTGAGTCAGGCAGAAGTATGGAATTTCAACTGCCCTAAACTGACATGAACACAGAATGAAAGGTACAGACAGCACATAATTCTTAAAATACACTCAGGAGAACTTTTTTAGCTAGTATGTAGCAAGTCCAACAAGGGAAGGGGCTGTTTTGGACTAGGTTTTAGGGACTGAATCTGGGCAAGTGGAAAGGGTACCAATGGGAGAACACTCAGTGGTAGTGATTATAATTCAATTTTACTAAGCTGAGATGAGATTTGGCAAAACTGGGCTGGAAATTGAAGTGTCAGAGCAGTGGGAGGCATTCGAGGAGGAGATAGTGAGAGTTCCAGAACAAAGCTGTTCCCACAAAAAAAAGTGGGGAGGGGCTCATAAATCTAGGAACCCCTGGATGTCAAAGAGCACACAGGGTATGATAAGAAAAAAAATGCTTATGTCAGATTGCAAGAGTTCAATACTGCAGAAAACCTAGAGGAGTATGTTTTGTTGTGTGGTAGGGGTTTCGGTGGGGTTTGGGGATTGACGAGTCTCCCAAAAATATGGTGCTTGAGTCCATAGTCTTTTTAAGCAGAACTATTTATCTACAACAAGTATTTACACATTTGGACCTCCAGACAAGGTAAGAGCTTCTCTTCAAGGTTTTCTCAGTCATGTGATCTGACATCATTATCACATCAGCATCACGAATGCTTCAGATGTTAACCCTTTATATCTCCGCCCCAGGTATTTATCCCCATCATATTCACATTCTCCTCCACCTCCCCATGAAGTCTCAGACTTCACAGGGTTAGTCTCTGAGGTGCCTGGACCAATCTCCCTTATCTTGTTCTGATCTCCTTTTGAGATAGAGAATATTCAATACTCTCCCTTCTGTCAATCTGAGTGTTTTTTTCCTCCTGAGTAACTGTAGAGCTTGTAGTAGGTCTTTTCTCTTCTTCAGCATCTGAGTAGTAAGTCCAAATTTCTACTGGTTTTCTTTTCAAGGATATTAAGGTGCTATGGTTTCTCCTTATGGTACCAATCTGTCCCAATCCTGTACAATCTTGATAGTGGAGTTTTTTCAATGATTGTACCTTCTTTCTGTTGATCTCAGACCCATACTTTCTCCCCGGGCTTCAGTAGTGTTAACTCATGTTCTCTATGCTGAGATTTAAGCTCCGAGTCTGATTGTTACTCTTTCTTCCTCACGCTGTTTTACCTTCTCGTGGTTGTTTGTGGTGATGTTGGGTTTCAAAATTTGTGTCAGAGATGGAAGCTGTGTTCTCAATCTCCTTCCCATTAGTAATTCTGATGGTGAGAAACCATTCTGTACTGGTGAGGATCAATAACTCAGAAGAGCTAGATTAAGGTCTTTGCTTTTCTTTTAATGTTTCATATCCCTCTCTCTTTGCTTGAGGGTAGCGAGGTGAACTGGTTACATGAACAAAGCCATATTTGTTTGCGAAAATTTGGAATTGCTCATTTGCGAGTTGCGACCCATTGTCAAATGCTACAATGTCCGGAATGCCATGAGGGATTGAATGACTGCTCCTGCTGTGGTACTATACAATAGGGTTGGTTCAATCCACCATGAATAATAATCAATAGCGATCAGGAAGGTTTTACCTTAAATTCAAATAAATCCGTTCCCAGGCACTCCCACGGCCTTGATAGAAAAGAAGGTAATAGTGGTTCTTTTTGTTCCTGGCTGTTTATGGCACAAGTAATACAGTTAGAAATCATTTATTCTATAGAGTGAATAATACCTGGCCTCCAGATTGATTATTGCGCCCTCGCACGATGTTCTGTAATCCCTAAATGCCCTTGTGAAGTCTTTGTAGAATATCAAGCCAAAGCTCTCTCGGTATCATTAATTTCTCATTGAAGACTAGTAAGTCGTCAATGACTGTGAGGTGCTTGCGCTGTTCAAAATACTGGCATAGTATCGGATTACTGGGGATATATTCTGGCCATCCTTCCAGGAAATGTTCTCAAATTTGAAGACATTCTTCACCCGTTTCTGGGCTTGTTTTATTTTCTGCAACTTTCGTGCAGTAGTTGGTAAATACTGACTGCTTAAGGACCTATGTGCCTCAATGAAGTCTAAATCCTCATATTCAGTTCCTTCTGATGGTACTCGTGGCAGTGTATCCACTGTTGTTCGACATTTTCCTTGCACGTGCTCTATGGTGGAGTCGCACCTCATCAGTCTTAATCTGAACCATTGGATTCTGGGCGGCATTTTCATGTTTCTTCCACGTTCAGGAGGGTGACTAGTGGTCTATGGCCTGTTTCCATTTTGAAATGTCCATATAAACCAAATGTCCATTTGAAAACTATAACAAAGACTGAAATTTTTTCACACACCCACATTGCTGTCAAAGCTTCTTTTTCCACCACAGTGTATCATTGTTCCATTTCTGTCAATGACCTAGAAGCATAGTAGACTGATCTACACTTGCCATCTTTTTGCACTTGAAATAGTACTTCCCCCAAACCTGCAGATGATGCATTTGCTGCTAGTATGCTCAGTAAGCCTGGGTTTTAAAATGCCAAGATTTCAGAAGAGATTGATCGTTATTTAATGCTTTCAAAGACATTTTACTGGTCTACATTCCAGCACTGCTGTTGACCCTGTCTCAAAGGCTGTTTCAAGGCCTCATTAACCTCTGCTTGGTAGGAACTTGCCTACTTGGTTCGCCATCCCCAGGAATCTTTGAAGTTCAGTTATGTTCCTGGGTTGTGGATGTTCTCTTAAACTTTTGCTTTTAGCGGATTAACTATGATTCTTGTGCCTTGTACTATGTGACGTAGAAACTTAATCATGGCTTTGACAAACTCACATTTTTCATTCAGTGTTAGGTCTGCATCCTGTAAAGCTCTCAGGACTGCTCTGACTCTGCAATCATGCTCCTCTCTCATGGATCGATGTATGAGTATATCATCCATATGGCATGTTACTCCTTCCATGCCTTCTAAATTGTTGCACATCATTCTCTGGAAAATCCCTGGAGCAGATGCAATTCCAAAGGGCAATCTATTGAAACAATAATGACCGAAAGGTGTAATGAATGTGGTTGGTGATCTGGATTCTTTGTCCAGAGGCAATTGCCAAAATCCATTGTTTACATCCAATTTGGTAAATAAAGTGCTCTTGTCTAGCTTTTCTAGGCTCTTGTCCACTGAGGCCATCGGGTGGATCTCATGTTCCACTGCTTTGTTTAGCTGAGTTAAATCCACATAGATTCTTTTTGAGCCATCTGTTTTTGGGACCGTAACCGTGCCTGAACACCATTTTGTTGGCATGGTAACTGATGAGATAACTCCTTACTGCTCTATCTTTTCAATTTCACCCTTGACTTTGTCCAAGTGTGGGTGAGGGACTTTCCTTGGGTTAAAGAGGCAAATATGTTCAGCATCAGCTCCGTAAGATGATGTGGTATTCAGTCTTCAATTTTCCAGCCCTGTAAACAATTTTGAGAATTTGTTTCGGAATGTGGTGCTGAAATTCTCATCAGCAACTTTGTTCACCATAAAGGTTCATTTCAGTTTTAGGCACATCTTTCTGCTTAGTAGAGAGCATTCTTTATTTTGAATGACATGGACAAGTTCAAGGATTTCTCTATCTTTATATTTCAACTTCACCATGAGTTGGCCTTTCACTTTTATTGTAGTCCCTCCAGGGCCTGGTAATTTAATAGATGAGGGTTGCAATGGAATCCTTTTGAGCTAGTTTACTTTATCTGATAAAATAGAAACCCCTGCATCTGCGTATAATTTAAACTTAGTGGGGTGTCCATCCACTGCGAGCTAACAACTCCTCTACTTGTTATCAGTGTGATTTATCTCTCCTAGGAAGGTTAATTTCCACTCTTGTGGCTCTTTCACTTTTTTTTTACGAGACTCTGCTTTAACATTTTCTCTCTCTTTTTACAGGCTGTCAACATTTTCAAGTGGCCATCAATTTTAAAGTGGCCTATTTTCCCATGGTTGTGGCACTCTGCCCTCCCATTGGACATTCTTCTCGTTTGTGTGGCTTGTTCCCTCCACACTGGAGATGTTTTAAAATGGTGGCTGGTGCACTTTTCTCAGTTTTGGCGAGCTTAGGCATGCTTTCCATTTTATGGCCTATGAATTAAATGGTCACGCTTGATCTTCTCCATGGGACCTCTCCTTCCCCACAAGTGAACACCACATTCTGTCTCCTAAGTTCCATTTGTCTCGTGATCTGCACTACTTTAACCAGCGTTAACTCCTCCCTTGTCTGTAAGAGATTTGATAATGCTTCATCTAACACTCCCACAATGACCCTGTCACAAATCAGCTCATCTTTTAAAATTCCATAAGCACAGTTCCCTGCCATCCTATAGAGAATGTTAATAAACGAATCCATGCTTTCACCAGGCCTTTGTTTTCTTCTGTTAAATTTAGCCCTCTCAATTATTAACTTCCGATGGACACTGAAATAAGAGTCAAAAGCTTGCATGACTTCTTCATAAGAAGCTGTAGTCTCATCAACCCCCTACCTTGTTATCATAGCAATAGTTCCTACTGCATAAAGTAGAACGCTGACCTGGTCTATCTAGTCTTTTTTTTATGTAATCCTGAAGTTTTTGAACCTTTCTCTCTAGTTGTCCCACTTCTGGGTCTGCTGTGGCCCTCCGTACACTGAAATGGTTCTGGGAGTAATAGGGAGCAGGATTCCAGGCTTCTGTTGAGGGCTGGAATTATTTCTATATTTGATTCTGCTTCTCCACTGCTCGCTGTTTCAGGCCTGTGCTCAGTGCTGTCTGATCTCCAGATCTGTGTCACAGCTTGGCTCTGCTGCTCCCATGAAGTTCTGACATTGTGGGGAGTTTTGGAATATTTTTCTTTTGTCCTACCTTCGAGGTTCCCTTTACTTGTCAGCCCTATGGCTTCTTTCAACCTTTGCTGTGTCTTTCACTCACTGCCACCATGTTTTTTTGTGTGATAGGGATTTAGACGGGGTTTGGGGATTGTCTAGTATGCCAAAAGTATGCTGCTTGATGCTCCTTTTAACAGAGCTATTTATTTACAGCAAGTATTTACACGTTTCGACCTCCAGCCAAGGTAAGAGCTCCTGCTCTCTTCAAGGTCTTCTCAGTCATGTCATCTGACATCATTATTACATCAGCATCATGTATGCTTCTGATGTTAACCTTTTACACAATAAAAAAAGTGCAGGGGTAAAATTAGAAAGGAAATTAGTCAAGTAAAGGGAGGGCATGAAAAAACATTGGCAATCAAAATCAAGGAAAACCCTAAGGTGTGTAATAAATACAAAAAGAGCAAGGTGGTAAGGAAAGAGTAGGGCCCATCATAAACCTGTGGAGGTAGAAGATGTTGTCATGGTTCTTTATGAATACTTTGTGTATCCTTTCACAAAAGAGAGTGATGAAGGCATCATCATAAGGGGGAATGTGAAATATTGGATGGTGTAAACATAGCAAAGGAGAAAAGATTAATGCATTTAGCATCCTTGAAAGTGGATAAACTACTAGACCCAGGTGAAATGTGTCCCAGGCTGCTAAGCGAAGCAAAGGATGAAATAGCATAAGCTTTGACGATCATTTTCCAGTTAATTCTGGCTCCAGGCATGGTGCCAGAGGACTGGACAACTGCTAGTGTTGTACTGTTGTTTAAAAAGGGAGGAAGGGATAGCCCGAATAAATACAAGGCAGTTGGCCTAACCTTGGTGGTGGACAAATTATTGGAAAAAATTCTGAGAGACAGAATTAATCATTATTTAGAAAGGCACAGATTAATCAAGGACAGTCAGCATTGATTTGCTAAGGGAAGGGTGTGCTTGAATAACTTGATTGAATTTTTTGAGAAGGTAACAAAGAGAGTCGATGAGGGTAGCACTTGTGATGCAGTCTACTTGTATTTTAGCAAGGCTTTTGACAAGGTTCCACATAGAAAACTAGTCAGACAATTAAAAACTCATGGGATAAAAGGATAAGTGGCAACTTGGATCCAAAATTGGCTCAGTGGCAGGAAGTAAAGTGAATGGTCGATGGGGGTTTTTGTGACTGGAAGGCTGTTTTCAGTGAGTTGCGCAGGGCTTAGTACTGGCTCCCTTGTTATTTGTGGTATATATCAATGATTTAGATGTGTAACTGGAAGGGGCATGATTAAGAAAATTGGCTGTGTGGTTGATAGCGAGGAAGGAAACCATAGACTGCAAGAAGATATCTTTGGACTGGCTAAGTGGGCAGAAAAATGACAAACGGAATTCAATCAGAAGTGTAAGGTAATGCATTTATGGAGAATTCTCAGAAGTGTAGAGAAACCATGGAATCTAGGAGTGCATGTCCACAGATCCCTAAAGGAAAGGAAATGTGGTCAGGGAGAAATATGAGATACTTTCCTGCATTTGCTGAGACCTAGATTATAAGAACAAGGAGGTTCTGCTAGAACCGTATAAATACTAGCTGGACTGCAGCTAGGGCACTATATGCAGTTCTGGTCACCACATTACAGGAAGGATGTGATCGCACTAGAGAGGGTATAGATGAGATTTACATGGATGTTGCCAGGAATGGAGAATTTTAGCTATGAGCAAAGATTGGATAGGCTCAGGTTGATTTCTTTGGAACAGAGGAAGCTTGGGGGAGATTTAATTGAGTTGAATAAAACTTTGAGGGGGTTAGGCTGGATAGGAAGGACCTATTTCTGTTAGCAGAGAAGCCAGTAACTGGGGCCATAGGTTTCAAGTAATTGGTGGAAGGATTAGAGGGAAGGTGAGGCGAAATTTTTCACCCAGAGGTTGGTAGGGGTCTAGAACTCACTGCCTGAAGAGGTGGTAAAGGGAGGAATCCTCATTGCTTTTGAGAAAACACTTGAATATGCACTTGAGGTGCCGTAATCTACACGGCTTTGGATCAAGAGCTGGAAGATGGTATTCAGCTGGTTAGCTCGTTTTCAGCCTCCACAGGCACAATGGGCTGGATGGCCTCCTTCTGTACTGTAAATTACTATGTTTCTAAGTATAGTGCCACATTTTGCCAAGGCAAAAGTTAGACAGTGGCACAATGGGAATGTTGTGGAAGGGATCATAGTTTGGATTCTGATGATCAGAATTCAGAGAAAACTGAGACGGAAAAATTGGTCTAAGCCAAAAACACTAAATGGGCAGCCTTTTTCCACAAGCCCAGTTTCCTTTCGATTAAGTCACTCTTTTATATAATGCCTTTACAACCTCAGGACATCCCAAAGTGCTTTACAACTAATGAAGTACTTTTGAAGTGCAGTCACTGTTGTAATGTAGGAAAGGCACTAGTCAATTTGCAAACAGCAAGGTCCCACAAACTGGAATTAAATAAATGATCAAGTCTACTGTTTTAGGTGTATTGCTGAAAAAAAGAGACATGTTGAAGCTTTTTGTCTTTGTTATGATGCTGCAGATGATGTGTGCCAGGCGGATCAAACCCACGAGGGAAACTGTATCACATGGTCACAGCGGTTTTGCAATTTGTATTTTACTTCAGGATGCATGCCCTGAATTCAGAAGTAATAAGCCTACCACAACTTCAGAGATTTTTATAAAACTAAATTATTAACAAAAGAAAAGATTTCAAGCACATACACAGGTGTGCAAATTACTACTATAATAACTCCTAAAACCCCTAATTAACCTGGCTTCTAGTTACACCCCCATTAAGGTAACAGTAAAAAAAAAACAGATTTTAAACAGATCTAGGTAAGTCACCACAATACCCTGGACAGTAGAATTCAAAGTGGCTTTTCCATGCTTCAGTTTCTGTAGACAGCAGCTTGTTGCACAAATACTGGAGGCTTTTCACACTTCTGGTAGATCTTACAATGCCTTCCCTGACACATAGCCTCTTCTCATTCATACATGTTTCTCCATTTCAATGCAAATTCCATTGTTCCCATAAGTCTTTGGAACTTTACCTTTCTCATCGTATAAATTTTCTCATGGTGCTAATACTGCCAGTAACCTTTGGGAAAAATAAACACACTGCTTGGTCTAGCTTCACTGGCTAGGTGTAACATCCTACCATCTCTTTGAAATTCAGACTGCCCTGATTTATCTAAAACTGCAAATTCTCCTCACATTCTAAAACTTCAGCCATGTTTACATATTTAGCATTTCTAACCTAGCTTTTTTAGATGAGTCCAAGCTGTCTCCAATTCAATTAAATATCTCTCTCAAATACATGCACACACACACACACACACACACACACACACAGTCAAACTATCCAAACCCCACTATTAACCTACTTTTACAATAAATCAATAATATTATGAGAATTATTATACTTTTGTGACAGCCTCGCACTCATCAGGACACTTCGCAAGAATACCAATATAAGGAAAAAACATATACTGTATATGAAGAGAGAGCTGATTGGTTGGCAAGTGGACTCAAGTCTGCTCAAGTTCTGTACTACCAAATGACTATTTTAAGTGTACATTAAGGAATACAATTAGTCAGGTTACTAGGGAGAACTCCCATGGTCTTCTTCAAAAAAATGCAATAGGATCTTTTATGTGCAGCTGAGAATGCAGACCAAACTTGGTTTAATGTTTCAAATGAAGGATGTCACCTCCGACAATGCAGTCTCAGTACTGCACAGGAATGTCAACCTAGATTAGGTGGTCAAATCTTTGAAGTAGCATTTGAATCACAACCTTCTGACTCGGAGACCAGAAATGCTACTGGACCAGCCAAGGCTGGCGTTGGTAATCCTTAATCTGGCGAGTTGCCTCAGGACACACGATTGGCACCCCACAGGCCTTCCCAGTTTTAAGTTAATGGGGTGCGGCTCAAATTCACTGTTGCTTCTTTACTTTGAAAGCAGACAACCAGCCAGTTGGTTGTCAAAAACTGAAAATTGACACCAATTACTCCAATGTATTGCTGGTCACCCTCATGTCTTCAAACATCCTATATATAGGATCTACGTCAGCCTGGCTACATTATAAAATTATTTTTTCTATTTTTTTCAAAATGGACTATTGCTGGGCTGATAAAACTGACTGCAGTTGATTACATGCTGGTTTCTGGAAGATTCTAAGTGGTTCCAATGGATAAAGGCTACCTCTTCATCTTGGAATGTGACTTGTATTGTATGAACATTCCAACCAAGCCAACACAAAGGATTCAGAGACAATAAGTTTGCACCAGTCAGCTATGGACAAAAGTAGAGCTATTTGTGACTCCTTATCTCTAATGCTGTGCTTATGACCCCATCGTTTCCTGCTCCAAAACACAATGAGTTTCAAACAGCACCTCGTTAGCAGAATAGCTCAACCCAAAACCGCCCTGTCATATGACCAAGACTTGAGCTGTTTGAATTCCTTTAATTATACAGCTCTTGAATTTTATCTTCGGTCCCTGTTTGACCTCAGGGGAGAAGCAGGACTCGAGGCAAGCAGCCTGCCTCTGTCTACCATTTTATCATCCAACAGGTAGTAGCAGAAAGAGCTCTGTCCAGGTGAAGTGCCAGGCCCTCATTTATACTGTGAACTACTGGAACATTGGCACTTCTGTATCTGTTCCTTCAAGACTAATTCATCCCTATGTGCCCTCTCCCATCGTGGAAGTCCACATTTCTGGAAAGTCGAATCACCCTGCAACAGTTTCAGCCTGCTAACCCCTAAAGGAATATACCAGTGGAACTTTGATTCTGGACTCTGGACTCATATAAAATCATAACTCTTATTTTTATCATGGTCTTGCCCTGTACCCTTTTCTTTCCCTTATCCCCCTTTCATTGTATGAGTGCAGAAAGGGTGGATGTTGCAAAACCCCTTTCCTGCATATTGTGTGTGTGTAAAATAATCCAACCCTCTTATTTTACCTTATCTCGAGTTTGCTGTGGGGTTATTAATAGAGGATTGGATCACTCCAAAACTGAAGGTTGGGGAAAATACGTCACCACTTATAAGGGGGGAAATCAAAAATCAAAAACACCTTTCTGTTTACCGAAGGTAGCGGGAGGAGAAATCAGGCCTGTTTAAATTAACCCCCCTCTGGACCATAACACTAGAATCAAAGGAATGTGTCTTTAGCTGTCTGGGACTAGGTCCAATTTTCTGGATTTCCCTCCCTAAACCTCTCCATGTGCCTCTCTATTTTATTCAATTGTTTGATCAAATTTTTGATTATTTGACGCTAATCTTTCCTTCTTTTCCCATTTTCCTGAAACCCCAGTGAATTATGCCTTGGGATGTTTTCATAAATTAAAGGTGATAAATAATTGCAAACATCGGGGTACATGCTTTGTGAAACAATCTTTTTTTTATTTTTCTAAATTAATCCCTCCCAGCAAATATCCAGTGTGAGACTCTATCTGTCTTATGAACTTGTTTGACCAGTTTTCAAGAGGAAATTGTAGTGGCTCAGGGCCCCTCTCCTTTGTAAGGAAGAACTGCTCCAAAGCAGAGCTCAGTACTGAAAACATGGGGGCTGCACCACCACTACCTTATGTCTACTCTATGGCTCCCTCCAATACTTGTTCCAGTGATGGAGTTCCTAATTAAGTGCAGTACAGATAAAAAGAAAAAAAAAACCAATTGCTTTAGATTTGAAAGTACAAGCAGTAAATGCAGGGAGTACACAGTGGAGAACCTGCCTTCCTTGACTGCTAATCCAACCTCTTGAGAATTTCCAACATTTTCAGTTTTCATTACTGGACTTTGAGGGTGATATGCTAATCTCTAAAGGTTATTATACATACACATAACTCATTAATTAATTTAATATAATAATGGTATTTATCAAGAAACATGTTCACAGCCTGAAAGCTGAATTGCAGTGTAGCTTCAAGTGCTGTGTAAATTCAAATATAGGCTAAGTAATCAGGTTAAAAACATGTAAACATGTAACAATTATGCAGTAACGAAAATAGACAAACAAATAATAATACATTTCTCATCAAAACAGAAAAGAAAAGCTTTTTGACAATTTCAACTGTCTTTCGGCTTAAAGCAGCACATTTGGCTGTTTTCACATAACATTGTCTTTAGGTTGGAGCTTTTATTGCAATTCTGTATATTTTAATTCTCCAACCTAAAGGTGACCTTATGTAAACAAAGGAAAATCAACTTCAAAGATACACTTTGTGGAGCAGCAGTAACATGTAAAAACTTTGGAGCTATTTATAACACAGAGCCACTCAGGTTTGGTTGAAAGACTCAGCCTGCTGGATAAACAGGACCATAACATAGTTTGCTCAGTGGCAAAAAGTGACCAGCGGCGAATCTATAAACTCTCACTCATTAGTACAGCCACTGCTGTTTTTGGTTTCAAAGCGTGTGTGACTTGCTTTAATGATTTAAAAATAAATACAGCTCTAAGTTCCAATGGGTTTTCAATTTGTTTCATTTGCTGATCATAAATTTGATTACACATGTGTTGCCAGTTTTCTCGCTTCCCTTCTTGAGAGGATTGATTCCTTGCTGGGGGATGGTTCCATGGGCATTCAACTGTCGCCCACACTATTCATGTGGCCATTAGTTATGTGTAAGCATTGAAAGACAGTGAGTGATTGTCAGACTTATCAGCTTTAGTGAGAACCACAGCTCCACTTGTTGCAATGTTTAAAAATGTGGGTCCCCACAGTAACTGGAGCAGTGATCAGGAATGGGAACACTCACTGATCCAGCGTTAGTGAGGTCAGTCTCCACTGTCACCCTAATTGAGATCAGATAACCATGCAAATCAGGGATGGAATCCGTGACCTCAGGTGAATTCACTTCAAAAGAGCCATTTAGACAAAACATTTTTTATTGAGAACTGTTGACTGGAAATGATTGAGTGAGCTATTAACGTGTGGGTGGTTAATTGTCCTCTATTCAAATTAACACATAATATTGGACGAGATTTTAACTGACTCAAACACATCTGCTTAGGGCAGAATCGCCCCAAATTTGCACTAAATGCGGTAGCTGGCAGGAAAAAGGTTTTTTTTGCCAGCTGCAATGGTGGGTTTTTGCACCGTATCGTCCTAATCCTGCCTCATTAATTAAGCACTCCCAGGATACATGCCGGTTCCATGGTGGGCGGGCTCTCATTCGCCCGCCATGCCATCACCTTATCGCTTCATCACGCCGGGTTCCATGTTTAAAGTGCAGCCACGCACACACTTCTCAGTGCTTCCAGCCCAGGACCACAGAAGACATGATCCCAAAAGGCAAGAAGACTGCAGCCCCACAATTCAGTGATGCATCCCTCGAGTGCCTTTTGGACACCGTGGAGGCCTGCCTTGATGTTATCTACCCCCCCGATCTGGCTGCAGGAGGGCCAGCAACATCACCAATCCGGCTTGGGAGGCGATGGCCGCGGTGGTCAGTGCCAACACCCTGCAAAAGAGGACAGCCACCCAGTGCCGCAAGAGAATGAATCATCTCCTCCGTCCCACCAGGGTAAGTCACTCTTCTCATCACTTCAAACTCACACAATGACAAACCCATCGCACATTCACAGGGATCTCACTTACTGCCTGTTCAAGGGACATCACCATCCACTCTCTCACACTCACCTTCATTGCCCTCATCTCATCCATGGGACCATTCACCACCCACATGTGCCATCGTCCTCCTGGAATTGAGCGGCTATTAGGCTGCGTCTTCATGACAGGAGCCTCAGTGCAGAGGGTATGTGGGTTGCCATCAACCTGATTGGAGTCAAACGTTCACAGATGCAATGTGAGGATCTATGGTGTCTCCTCACTGCATGTCATCATCATTCTCCCCAAATCTAGTAGTGATGAGGGCCTCTCGAGAGTGCCTGCTTCATCTGGCCAGTGCATTGGCCTCATCACCTTCATTGTCGCCTTCGAGGACCTACTGTCCCTCACCTCTGTCGATGTGCTCCTCATCGGAGGAGATGGGCAGTTCCTCTATCTCCTCTTCAGCCAGCTCGTCTCCCCGTTGCAGTGCCAAGTTGTAAAGGGTGCAGCATGCAACAGTGATGCGTGACACCCTCTGTGGACTATATTGCAGGGCTCCACCAGACAGGTCCAGGCAACAGAATCTCATTTTCAGCATCCTGATGGTTTGCTCCACCAAGTTGCAAGTTGCAGCATGAGCCTCGTTATACCTTCGCTCTGTTGCAGTCTGAGGCCAAAGCATGGGCTTCATCAGCCATGGCCTCTGCGGGTAGCCCTTGTCCCTGAGCAGCCAACTCTGCAGCCTCTGTGGACCTTGGAAGACATCAGGAATCTGTGACCTGCTAAGGATTTGGGAATCATGGACACTCCCTGGAAATTGTGCGCAGACTTGCAGGATGCATTTGTGGTGGTCGCACACCAGCTGCACATTCAGCGAATGGAATCCCTTGTGGTTGACCACTTGTTGCGCAATGTGGGTACAGTCAGTCGGACCCTGCACGTGTGGGAAACCCAAGGTCTGGGCAAATCCAATCACTCTTGCATCCTGGCTGTCCTGGCCCCGGGCAAAATGCACAAAGTTATGTGCCCTCAAGAAAATGGCATCCGTGACCTCATGGATGCATTTTTGGGTGGAGGCTTGTGAGATCCCACAGAGGTCACCTGTGGAGCCTTGAATGGAGCCACTAGCTTATAAATTGAGTGCTCAGGTCACTTTCATGGCCACAGGCAGTGAATGCCCTCCATGTCCCCATGGTGCCAAATCCTGCAGTAGCTGGCAGATGTAACCGGCCAGTTCCCTAGACATGTGCTGTCTTTGGCAACACTGGTTCTTGGTCATCTGCAGGAATGAAAGGCAGTGTCTATATACCCTGGGTCTAGCTAGGCGCCAACCAGCTGTGACTCTTCAGCGGTGTGCAGGAACCTCCCTGCCCCTTCTACCTGAGGGTGCTGCTCCTCCCTCTGCCCAGCCAGGTGCCTCTATCACTCTCTTCTCCTTCATCTCTGGTCTCTGTAAGCCACAAGGCATACAGCTAGGTCACCAGGTTCTGTGCTCCTGATGTACTCCTCCTGCAGGATGAAAGAGAGGGATGGGTTCATTAGCTTGGGTGTACTAAGAACCACATGGTCCATCTCCAACACTTCCACTCCCTTCCTTGACCTCTCTGTCTCCATTTCTGGGGATAGACTGTCCACCAATATTCATTACAAGCTCACCGGCTCCCACAGCTACCTTGACTACAGTTCCTCACACCTGCTTCCTGTAAGGACTCCATCCCATTCTCTCAGTTCCTTCACCTCCGTCGCTTCTGTTCCGATGATGCCACTTTCCAAAATGGCGCTTCTGACATGTCTTCCTTTTTCCTTAACCCAGCTTTCCCTCCCACTGTGGTTGACAGGGCCCTCAGCCGTGTCTGACCCATCTCCTGCGCCTCTGGCCTCACACCTTCCTCTTCACTCCCAGAACCATGATAGGGTCCCCCTTGTCCTCATTTTTCATCCCACCAGCCTCTGCATTCAAAGCATCATCCTCCGCCATTTCCGCCAACTCCAGCATGATGCCACCACCAAATATGTCTTCCCCTCACCCCCACATCAGCATTCCGTAGGGATCATTCTTTCTGGAACACCCTGATCCACCCCTCCATCACCCCCAACACCTCATTCGCTTTCCACAGCACCTTCCCATGCAATTGCAGAAGGTGCAATACCAGCACCTTTACCTCCTCACCTCCTCACCAAGGGCCCAAACACTCCTTTCAGGTGAAGCAGGGCTTCACTTGCACCTCCTTCAATTTGGTCTACTGCATTCGCTGCTCCCAATGCGGTCTCTTCTACATCGGGGAAACCAAATGTAGACTGGGTGACCGCTTTACAGAACACCTCTGGTCTGTCCGCAAGCCTGACCCAGACATTCTTGTCGCTTGCCCTTTCAACACACCATCCTGCTTTCAGGCCCACATGTCCGTCCTTGGTCTGCTGCAATGTTCCTGTGAAGCCCAACACAAACTGGAGGAACAACACCTCATCTTCTGATTAGGCACCTTACAGCATCCTGGACTTAACACTGAGCTCAGCAATTTCAGAACATAAACTCTCTCCTTCATCCTCACCCCCTTTTTTACCCCCTTTCTTCTACATTCATTTTTATTTTTTATTCACTTGTTTTATTCATTTATCCGTAGTTTAATCCCCTTTTTTATCCTATTTTCTATCTTTTTTTTTTCTCCACTACCGCCCCCTGCCCCGACCCCATCCCCTACAGGGCCATCTGTCACTTGTTCTATGTTGTTCTTTCACACAATGCTATCCTTATTCTGCTATAATCACATTCTGCTTTCTTACCATTATGCCACTACTGGCACCTTTTTTAGCCCTTACCGCTACCACTAACACTCCCTTTGTCCTTTAGTTCATAACATCATTGTCAATCTCTCCTTTGTCCCCACCTATCGCTAGCCTTCTGTCCAGCTTCACTTGCCTCACTCCCCTTAAACTGTATAAATTTCATCACATTTCCACTTACCTTCTGCTCTGAAGAAGGGTCATACGGACTTGAAACGTTAACTTTGTTTTTCTCTCTCCACAGATGCAATCAGACCTGCTGAGTTTTTCCAGCATTTTCTGTTTCTGTTGTACTAAGGACTTCTGTTGGTTTAGTCTGAAGGCCCCTTAACACATGCCGGAGCATGCTGGCCACTACTTGGATGGCCAGAGTTTAGTGCGCTGCATGACTGCCCAAAACCCCACCCACCTCCGCCCCACTCCACCTGACCGATTGACGGCAGCTTTGCCCATTGGACTGCATGCTGTGCTCTCAGCTCAGGCGCAGGCATTCTCCTAACCCACACTGCAAGGCTGCACTGTTAGTTTGAACCATGGGGGAGACTGGTCCAAAACTGAATGATGATGTTGCAAGGGGCTGTGAGCACCTCCACCAGTGACTGCTCCATGGCCGGCTTTAGCAAGGAGATTGTACAACGTGTCCAGTTGTCCAACTGTTCTGCAGTGCACTAAAATGCTAATTAGTTTGCAGTCTGTGCCGGAGGGGTGAAAGTTTCAGGAGCATTTTGTGCCACTTTGACGCCTCTACGTTATTTGAATGGGCAGTTAAGCTAAAGACCCGACTCGAAGCTTGTCAATATGGCTGTGTTTGAACTGTCTCAGCTGTGGAGGAATGAACACTTTTTACAAGGTTCCCATAATGCGTGGCCACTTCCTCCACCCCCCTCCCCCCGCAACCCCGTACGTGCTTGTGCACTACCATCAAATGCAGTGCAGCCCTTGCACCCCCCAGCTCGCCTCAACTACAGTCAGTCATTGGCGCCCCGAACCTCCCCACGACGGCAGGGCAGCCCTTGACCCCCTCAGCCTTTGAAGTGCAACAGGCGACCCTGGCGTGCGCTGTGCAATGTTACTGTGCACTCACCTCTGATTTCCCCTCGAAGTGCAGCACACCAAGTGCATGCCTTATATACACTGTTGCGAAACACGTCGGCGTGATTGCACGTCGATGTGCTTGGATGATCCAGCGTGAGGGTATGATTCCAATGGGCTGGGCTTATAATGATATGCAGATATATTATAATGAGGTTCCCGATGTCTGACGGCACAAAACGCAGCACGCCATTGACAGGTGGAGTGGACGATTGCAAACTGGTTTCACAACATCTTGAAACCAATTTTTGGCCTTCTCGCTATATTGTCCGCTCATGATGCCAAACATGCCCAATGCCAGTGGGCAGGGAAAATTCCACCCTTACACAGTGTTAAAATTGGGCCCTATAAATTAATGCAATAATATTGCATAGTCTAATTTTCAGGCGCATAAATTGACTCATAAGTTGGTATACGTTGGCAAATTCAGAAATTTAATGGAGCTGCCGTGCAAGCTGGAGATAGGTCTCTAACACTACAGTACTAATTTTCTGATCCTTTCTCTTTGAATGCATGATCAGTGAATTTACCTTCCAGTTACATACTGCAATGTAATGGGTTAATAGTAGAGACATGCCACTGAGTGATATAGACAATGATGTATCTGTGACATCAGCAGTCATGTGCTAGAGATTCTGTATAGCAGATTGGCAGCACTCAGGGGAGATGTGCTTACTCAGTAATGTAATATAATGGATTAACAGATGTGCTATGCTAATGTATTACATAGACAATGATGTACCACTGACATCAGTCATTCATGTGTTAGACTCTCTCTCTCTCTCTAGAGAGAGAGAGAGATTGGAATCATGCCTAGGAGCAATGTGCTTACTCTGTAACCTGTTTAGATGTAGTACTAATAAACAAGAGTTAAGCAGTTTAGCAGAAAAGATGGTTGATAAACAATGGCAGACATATTAGAAAATAGTTCCTGACTCTCAACAAAGATATATCCCAATGAAGAAGAAGAATTCAAGGAAGGGGATAAACCAACCATGGTTAACCAAGGGAGTTAAGGACAGTATCAAATTGAAAGAAAAAAACATACAATGTGGCAAAGATTAGTGGTAAGCTAGAGGATTGGGAAAGTTCTAAAAACCAACAAAAGATGACCAAAAAAAAGGGAGAAGATAAACTTTGAGGGTAAACTGGCAAGTAATATAAAAATGGACAATAAGAGCTTCTTTAAATATATAAAAAGGAAGAGAGAGGCCAAAGTGAGCATAGGACCCTTAGAGAATGAGGCTGGGGAAATAATATTGGGGAACCAGGAAATGGCAGAGGAGTTGAATAAATACTTTGCTTCAGTCTTCACAGTAGAAGACACTAATAGCATTCCAAAAATACTAAATAACCAAAGGGCAAAAGGGGCAAAGGAAATAAATACAATAACTATCACTAGAGAAAAAGTACTAGGGAAACTAATGGGGCTAAAGGCCAATGAGTACCCTGGACCTGGTGGATTGTATCCTAGGATATTAAAAGAAGTAACTACATAGATAGTGGATACACTGGTAGTAATCTTTCAAGAATCCTTAGATTTTGGAAAAGTCCCAGAGGATTGGAGAATGGTCAATGTAACACCCTTATTCAAAAAGTGGGGGGAGACAAAAATGAGGTAACGATAGGCCAGTTAGCTTAACATCTGTCATTGGGAAAATGTTGGAGTCTATTATAAAGGATGTAATAGCAGAGCATTTAGAAATACATAATCTAATCAAGCAGAATCAGCATGAAGGGGGAATCGTGCCGAACAAATTTATTAGAATTCTTTGAGGAGGCAACAAGCAGGATAGATAAAGGGGAACCAGTAGATGTAATATATTTGGATTTCCAAAAGAAGTTTGATAAGGTACCGCACGTAAGGCTACTTAATAAGATAAGACCCCATGGAGTTGGGGGTAGTATATTAGCATGCATAGAGGATTGACTAATAGAAGACAGAGAGTTGAGATAAGGGGGACATTTTCAGGATGGCAACCTGTAACTAGTGGAGTGCCACAGGGATCAATGCTGGGCCTCAATTATTTACAATATATATTAATGACTTAGATGAGGGAAATGAATGTACTATCGCCAAGTTTGTGGATGATGCAAAAATAGGTGGGAAGGCAAGTGGTGGGGATTTGAGAAGATGTCTACAGAGGGATATAGACAGGTTAAGTGAGTGGGAAAAAACTTGGCAAATGGAATATAATGTGGGAAAATGTGAGGTTATGCACTTTGGCAGGAAGAATAGAGGAGCTGAATATTATTTAAATTGAGAAAGACTGCAGAAAGCTGCAGCACAGAGGGCTTTGGGAGTCCATGTGCATGAATCCCAAAAAGCTAACATGCAAGTTCAACAGGTAATAGGTAAGGCAAGTGGAATGTTGGCCTTTAATTCAAAGGGAATGGAATATAAGAATAGGGAAGTCTTGCTAAAACTACACAAGGCACTAGTTAGACCACACCTAGAATACTGTGAACAGTTTTGGTCCCCATATCTAAGGCAAGATATACTGGCATTGGAGGCAGTCCAGTGAAAGTTCACCAGGTTGATCCCAGGTATGGAGGGATTTTCTTATCAGGAGAGGTTGAGTAGGTTGGGCCTGTACTCATTGGAGCTTAGAAGAATGAGAGGCGACCTTATCGAAACACATAAGATTCTTAGGGGGCTTGACAGGGTAGATTCTGAGAGGTTGTTTCCCCTTGTGGGAGAGTCTAGGGCCAGAGGGTATAATCTCAGAGTAAGGAGGTGCCCATTTAAACTGAGATGAGGAAGAATTTCTTCTCTCAGAGGGTAGCGAATCTGTGGAATTCTTTATTGCAGAGGGCTGTAAAGGCTGGGTCGTTAAGTATATTCAAGGTTGAGATAGACAGATTTTTAATCAGTAAGGGAATCGAGGGTTATGGGGGAAAGGTCGGAAAGTGGAGTTGAGGATTATCAGATCAGCCATAATCTCATTGAATGGTGGAGCTGACTTGATGGGCCAAATGGCCTACTTCTGCTCCTACATCTTATTGTCTATAGATAGCAGAGTATGCCTACAGTCTGTCTAAGAACCAAGTGCCACGCCTAGAGTCCAAGGTAGAAAGACTCAATCTCAGACCATGGTGGCAGACATGGAGAAGTCGATGTAAAAAAACATATTGGTGTTATTGAAGGAACCACAGGGTGAAGAAACCTCTGAAAGCAGCTCGAAAAAATTTGGCAGATGAATGAGGCACACAGGCAAGAGGTAATGATAACCATACCTGGTGAGCAGTCCTTGCCCTTGTCCCACCCATTTGACTGCCTCAAAGGCCTGCAGAGAGGCCAGCAGTGGGAGTTATTGAAATATCATTTTCTCCAGTACCGAGCAGCATCAGGCCTTCATGAAAAGGAGCAAAAACCCCAAGTTAGCTTCTTTCTTTATGCAGTAGGTCCAGTAGCACATGACATTCTCCTAAGACAAGAGATGCTGGAGTCCACTGGAGACTTTGAATCCATTATTAAAGCCTTTGACACCTATCTTAGTCAGAAGCAAAATTTCTTAATTGAGCAAGTACGTTTTAACCAACACTTGCAACCACCAGGAGAATTGGTTGAATTATTCTGAACCGACCTATACCACCATCTTGCGAATATGGGGTGCTGAAGGATGAGCTAATCCATGAACACATAGTCATGGGTGTCCGACTTTCTACAGACCAAAGATGATCTTACTTTGAATCAAGCGGTCTAGTATGCGAGGCAGGCCAAGCTTAGAGCATTTAATTGGCTATAATTCAGGGTGGCTCTGAGGTTTCATATGACTCCGTAGATTGGGTAGGCCCACAGGCAGCAGCCCCATCAATAAGAAGGCCCGCCAAACCAAGTGAAAAGGCGGGAAACTCCACGCCGGCAGCCATTTTGAGTTACTTGCATTGTGTTGTGAAAACCCAGCATAAGAAGCCAAGACTGCCCAACAGGGGGTGTGGAATGCTTCCAGTCTGGCAAAACTGGACATTTCAAACATTTCTGCAAATCCAGCAATTTTAACCCAAGTCAAAGACCAGAAAGTATTTATGAAACTCATTCCTTCCAAGAAATGGAAAGTCAAGAAAAAGGCGAAATTACAGAGTTCCTAGGAGAAATAGACAGTCTTAATCCATACTACTGGTCGGTTACAGCCCAAGTTTGAAGCTTGATACTACTTTTAAAATTGACACTAGAGCAGATGACCTCGATTGGCATCAGCCAATGACCCTTCATCCATCAAACATCAAGTTACATGTTCCAGGTGGCATAGACCTTCCAATCAAAGGCAGGATTATTGCTCCTTGTTATGGACTTGATTTTCCGGACAGGTTTCTCATTAGAAACATCGAACTTTATTTACAGGCTGCAGCAGCAGTTACATGCTTCCATCAAGCTCCACAACTAGAAGAAGAACTCCCACTCTAATGTTCTCTGCGCTTAGAGCTGATTCATTCACACTGTCATGTGATACTATACAGCACAATAAGTCTTAAAGCTACAGTCACTACATTCTTTAAAGTTACAATTATGACAATCCTCTTAGCTACAAGGGGAAACAGATCATTGATTTTCTCTATGTTTTTCACAATCAACGCACATCCTTACTGAGTGGTGATGTTGGCATACTTCTGGGAATCCTAGAAAAATCAGATCATGCTCATCATTTGCATGACTCACTGTCTTTCATACAACAATCTTCAACCTTTTATTTAGAAGCCTTCAGAAGCTGAGGAAGTTTATGCACTCAACAGTAAGTTCCTTTCTTTCACAGAGACATCATCCACTAGATCCAGGGCAGACATGGAAGTTATGATTCTCTCAGTTCTTCATGAGATTGGGCCAGAAGTGGAGGATATAGAGGGCACTGTAGCAGTCAGCGACCATCGCCGTGAAGACCTGCTGGACATGAATTGGCTCTTTCGAGAAAGTGATGGGGAAGAATCCCTGGCAGTACTGAGTGACCTCTTGGAGGCTGAGGTTCTAGAGAGTGATTTGTCTTTCCTGTTAATGTATGCACCTTATGAAGTTTCTGTTGCCTTTTTAGAGGATTCAGCTGTGTTTTTAGTGGCTGAGCAGCATTCAGGTCTTAGTACCACTGAATCTACCATTGTATTGATTACTTTATCTCCTGTTGTTTATGAAGAGTCTTCCAAAGAGGATTCTTTGCCTGAGTCCAGGTCAGAATCCATAGAGGATCACACTGCTAAATAGCAGGTGCCTTCCCAGGGTGAAAGTCAATTACCACAGTCCCAGCTGAAAGTCTTCTTCCCTCCAGAGCTGGGGGTCAGCACAGAAGATGCGGCAGAATCTTTAGCACTGCTGAAGTTGCAGAATCCTGTGCAGCAACCTTGTCCCCGAGTTGATTGTCTACAGGAAACTCCTCTCATTACAGAAGATGAGGCTGTCTTGTCTCCATATTCTCAGCAATTCTTCCAATTGCCCATAGTGGAGCAACCTCGTACAGGGAGAAGTGTGGCTCTCTTACCACTGCCTGCAGAAAATAATTAGTCCTCCTGAGATGTCATTGGAAAATCATCTCTTCTCTTTTCCTGACAGTCTTACAGGAAGTTGATCGTTTTTCCCTTTGTCGTCTAGTTTAATTGAAATCGCAGATCTTTGATACAGCAGTAGATACAGCTGTGACAAGATTGTTGCATGAAAGACAGTGAGTCATGCAAATGATGAGCATGATCTGATTTTTCTAGGATTCCCAGAAGTATGCCAACATCACCACTCTGTAAGGATGTGTGTTGATTCTGAGTTGAAGATTATTCCTTTTCTGAAGCTTCTTCCTAGAGTCCTTTGAGGGAGCAACAAGTTCCACAGAGTGTCCTGAGTTCTTCTCTTCTGGCCTCAGAGGGTCCAAAGGTCGATTCTCTTCAGTCTTCTCTTTTGGATCAGTCCTTTGTTGAAAAGTCTGCATTGTCCTTGAAGTTCAATCATCCTGAACCCTACACTCTGCTTCCCAGCTATGCTGACAGCAATGCTGATAAAGTGACGTCCTTTCAGATACAGAAGAAACCCCACATCTCTCCAAGACGTCTTTGCTAAGGTCCAAAAATACTTTGGGAGATTGAATTCTCCAGGCCTGTGGCTTGGAGAGGAGAAGAGTAGGAGTTGGATATGGTTAGAAACTGTAGTGCTAAAAAAGAGAGTTCCAGAAATGAAATGTAAATAGTTAAAGACATAGTTTCATGTTGTTGTTAAAAAAAGGATAATATAATTGGGGGAAGGTGTAATATAAAGGGGTAGCAGATGTGATATGCTAATGTATGATATGGATAATGATGTATCACTGATATCAGTCAGTCATGTGTTAGACTTTCTCTCGAAAGAGGTTGGAATCATGCCTAGGTGCAATGTGCCTATTCTGTAACCTATTTAGATGTAGTACTAATGTTAAGCAGATACTGGACTATGTCTACAGTCTGTCGAAGAACAAAGACCCACACCTAGAGTCCAAGGTAGAAGGATCCATCTTAGAACAAGTAACCCACCTTGCATATATTGTACAGAGTATAAATAAACTAGTTTTGAATAACTACCTGAGTCAGGCTACAGTCCTTTTTCATAAGATATACGACCTAGCATGTTCATCAAACATAGTAGCAGTGGTGGTGACACCAATCTAAGCAAGAGTTGGTGCCCTAGTCGGAACACACACAGCCTGTGATGGCAACAAACCCTGTTTGGACCGACATCCTGCAAGAGTGGCTAAGGAAGAGGCTAACTGAAAAGGGTAGTGATGGCAGCACTGGAGAAGCAGTCACTGCCCCTACCCCACACATTTGAAAGTCTTGATGGCCCATAGAGAAGCTGCTATTGGAAGATGTGGTTCAATAACTTCTTGAGGTATGGAGCAGCCTCGAGTCTCCTTACCAAAGGATAACAACTCTAGGTCAATCCATTCCTTTACTTCATAGGGCCCGTCGCCGACCACATCCTCAGCAGCCAGAGACTTGATGAGACCTCTGCAGACTTCAACTCTGTGTTAAAAACCTTCAATGCATTTTTTATTTCATCTCAAGATACCGCTGCTGGGCAAATGTGCTTCAACCACAGGTTCAACAAACCAAGGGAATTGGTAGAATTGCTTCTTACTGTTTCATGCACTGTAGCTAGTCCTTGCAAACAGGAGTCCACGACATATGATTATGCCCTCGCTTGACCGTTTCATGGCACCAGTCAGGCAGGCCCAAGTATGCGAATCCAGTCTATTGCCCTCTGATGCACTGAGGCATCGACAAGGCCCACTCATTGTTTATGCCCCAACATGGTAGCCCCATCCATACAGAAGCCTGCCAAACTGGCCAAAAAGGTGGGAAACCTTACCGCTGCCATCTTGAAGTGTTTACACTGCTGCGTAAAGAGACAACACAGACAGCAAAACTGCCCAGCAAGGGATGAGAGTGCTTCCGATGTGGGAGGTCCAGGCACTTCCAGTGGTTCTGTTCATTCAAAACCATTAATAAGTGGAGAAAATAACAGAATAACTGCAGCTCATAGCTCACTCAGAATACAGACCATAAACTAACAAATGTCCCCTCAGACTTCCTGGGGACATTGCCAAGAATTCAGGTCAGTCACTTTAGAAGTCAAAGGGTTTCCAACCTGTTTTAAAGTTGATATGGATGCTGGGGCATGCATACTGGCTGACCATTTAGCATGCTGAACTGTCTAGTCATCAAACATTAAACTCTAAGGTCCAGGGGGATGGATCCTGCATGTCAACGGTCAGATCACAGCCACTCTATATCACAGGGAATGTCAGATCACAGAGAACCTCTATATTCTGCACAATCAATCTTTACTCAGCAGGACTGCGTGTATACAAGGTCCTTCCACCAGGTAACAGGACTGAACTCTGCCAGGAATGTCCACAACTCTTCCAGGGGTTGGGTAAGTTAAAAAACGAATATTGCTTTTCACTGCTCCCAGATGCCATGCCAGTGTGCCTGTTCACCCCCAGGAGGGTACCATATCCTCTACTACCGAAGGTCAAAGAGGAATTTGACCGCATGCTGTACAGATATGTCATTTCACCGGTCACACAGCTAACCTGGTGGTTTTCCCAGCTGGTCACAATTCCCAAACCAAACAGCCAACTCCAGCTGTGCGTGGACCACACACATTTCTCCTATTTCTTATGTTTTTATGTTCTCATGTTAAAATGCCTCCATGCATTCAATGGTTTCGCCTTCGCTTGATGTGTTATCAATACACGGGCATCTACATTCTAGGAAAGTTGCAATCCATGGTTGATGCTCTCTCTGGAGCTACAGCAGACCAACCTATTGCCTTGGATTTAATACTTGTCGCAGAAGTGGAAGCATTCTCTTCAACCATAATGAATTTACTGCTGATATATGCCACAAATCTCCAAGATGTCTGACAAGCACAAAAAGAGGATGTGGAATGTGCTGAAGTATGAGAGTTCTGCCTGCAAGGGTGGTCTAAATATAGCCGCGCAGACCAACTCATCCATAAATACCATGAGCAATGCGGACATTTAACCTCTTAGTTTTTGTTCTCTGCCTGGTCACTCCAAAGTCCATGCGAGAAGAGATCCTTCACAGGCTCCATGGAGGCCACCTAGGGATTGTAAAGTGCAGAGCACACGCACTGCAACCTGTGGTGGCCGGGCATTACACAGGCTACCCAAGATTTTGTTCTCTCCTGTCATGCTTGCTGCATTGACAGTCAGATGCTCATGGAACCCCTGGTGCCACCCAGTTTTCCACACAAATCATGGTAGAAATTAGGGCTCAACCTCTTGGGTCATCAGGGCAAGACATACCTCATTGCTGTAGATTCCTATTCTAGATGGCTGGAAGTAGCCAGAAGCCACACCACTATAGCTGAGTTGGTGATCAGGGTGCTGCAGACCATCTTCTATACTCGTGGCTTCCCTGATGAAATCATCTCAGATAAAGGTCCACAATTTGCTAACGACCACTTCAGGAAATTCCCTGCTGATAATGGGATCACTCATGTCACCAGCTCCCTTCTTCATCCATTAGCTAATAAAGAGGCTGAATGAGCAGTCAGGACCAGCAAGACCCTACAGTCTAAATATTTTGACTGGCATTCAGTCCTGTTGCATTACTGAGCTATGCCTCTAGCTAATGGATTCTCTCCAGCAGAATTGCTCATGGGCTGATGTCTAAAGACACAAGTTCCTCTGCTGCCAAGGAACCTCGAACCTAACATTACCCCTGCTGACTACAAGAGGGTGAGAAACAGGTTGATGGGCCTCCGTGAGAAACAGCAACAGTTGTACAACTCCAAACATAGGACCAAGACCCTAGCAGCCTTAGCTCCATGTCAGAGAGTTTGGATCCATGATCATGAAGCAGAAAGTGTGGTCCTTATCAGAACGGAGCACCCACAATCATACCTGGTCCAGGCACTGTCTGGTACTTTCCAACTCAACAAGAGAGCCCTCATTTTGCTGATACCCACCAGACCACAGGTCTTTGATTACCACATGATGTGGGATGAAGACTCTAAGATTACTTTGAGTGCTAAGTGAAATGCTGACCCACTCCAGGACCCACTTCCAGACAACCGGCTCCACTTGGTGGTCACAGCAACAAGGTCCAGAAGGGTGCTGAAGGCTCTGCAGAGACTTAATCTCTAACTGGGGGAGTCTGGGGGGGGAGGGGAGCCAAAGTTATGTAAATAGTCTAAAGTAAATGCAATGTAAATAGTTTGGACATGGTAATAGCGTATTAAAAAAGTAGATGGTATACTTGGGGGGAGATGTAGTGTAATGGTTTAATAGAATAGATATGCAAATGAGAGGTATAGACTATGATGTAACTGTGACATTAGCAGTCATGTGCTAGAGACTCTGTACAGCAGATAGGCAGCACTCAGGGGAGATGTGTTCAATTAATAACCCACCCTGAATATAATTTACATAGTGTAAATAAACTAGTTTTGAGTATCTACCTGAGTCAGGCTACAGTCCCTCTTCATAAGATACACAACCTAATACATCCATCGAACACATACCAGAAACATACTGAGGTTACTACAATCAATTATGGATGAAATCCATTTAAATAACTATCAATACCTGTAACAGACCATTAAGTAAACATTTCTGGTAAACACTGGGTTTCATTTCTCATCACAGTACTGAATGGATATACAATCACTTTTATATTCAGTACATCAACATTGCTGAGTTGTTTTTTTATGGCAGAATAAAGCCACAGAAACTCTAAGACACATTAATATATATCAGTCAGTTTGCATTGTATTCATGGGATTTTTTAAACAGAGACCTCACTGTGGTAGAGTGCTATGTACCTTTAAGAGAATGTAGTTAGTTAACCATGTGACTGGATTGACCAATTGCTACACAGCAGGGGCTACTTGGGTAACTAAGTTTAGAGTTGGAAGTGATTGAAGAAGCACACATGGTGTTTTATTTTTAAGGGTATTTTAATTTTACTTACAAAACTGGATCATTACAAGTTTGCTTCTTCCAGGCAAAGACAGTAGAAAGTTGTTCAACACATGCTGCATTTCCATTTCACACTGCATCAGAATGCATTCTTTCTCCTTTTGTAATTTAGTCCAGCTTGACGAAGCCAATATCTTTAGCGTATTGTCTGAAGCACTGGCGGCACATGTTGAGGCCGTATTTCCGGATCAGGCCGTGTCGGTTCGCACAGACTCGGCATGAGCGGGAGCCCTGGCCAAATTTCCTGGGGTGGGACCAGTAAAGCTGCTGATGACCCATGGCGGCCAGACACAGAAAGAGAGAGGCTGGGCTGTGCCTGTGCTAGTGCCCTGTTCCTAGTTCCAATAAACTACCAGTGTTTGTTCAGTTAATCGGTTTCTCTGCCTGTATTGTTTCAAGCACCAACTAATGTGTTAATATCAAGGGCGCAGCTAGCGTTCATTGGAATAAGCAAACCTGATAACCAAAAACATAAAACTCACACATCTGATGTGTTGAGTTACCTTGAGGTACAATCCTATGGATTTGAGGATCTACAACAGGGGTCGCCAACCTTTTCTTTAACGAAAGCTACTTCTGATTAATGAAAAATACCCCAAGCTACTAAAACATATATTGAAAATAAAAACAAAAATAAAAATACCTGGAAAAACTCAGCAGGTCTAGCAGCATCTGCAGAGAGGAATACAGTTAACGTTTCAAGTCCGTATGACTCTTCCTTAGTTCTGTTGAAGAGTGATACAGACTCGAAACGTTAACTGTATTCCTCTCCGCAGATGCTGCCAGACCTGCTGAGTTTTTCCAGGTATTTTTATTTTTGTTTTTGTTTTGGATTTCCAGCATCCGCAGTTTTTTGCTTTTATATATTGAAAATATATGGATTGATAAGGGTACATATTAAGCCAGGGATCTCTAACCCTGCTCCTGGAGAGCCCCAGCCCAGCAGGTTTTATAGGTCATTAAATCACCAATTTAAGACTTGGATCAATTTCATAGTGATCAATTAAGCAGATGATTTGTTAAATTAACAGCCAGCCAGCCAGCACAGCCCACATCCCGTGAATGAATTAGAAAAAATTAAGTAATTTAAAGATCTTTTGGGACTAAAATCTGATTGGGAACAGCTGTAAGTTCAGCTGTCAAGGACCAGAGTTCTCTTAATTGAACAGGCACATTTGTCTTTAATGCTTGAAAACAAAAAATCGTTCTCCCATTCTTGATGGAAATAATACGTCTTTTGCCTTTTTTTGTGTGGACCTGCCTCTGCATCCATGACGGCAACAAGGGTCGATTATTTTTTCTGCCGTACTCTAGCAAGCAGAGTTGCGCTAGTACAGATGCTTCTTGACTTATGTCGATCCTCACTTACGGCAGGTCGCAATTGCCACCCATGTTATTACTTACGGTGGTCGGAACTGCACAGAAGGCATGACGCTGACTCAGGCGCTGGTGTCGTTTACAAAAGTTGGCAAACCAGTTAGCTTGAGGCAGGAAAATAATTATATGACTTGAATCCTGTGATAATATTGGTTATTTTTCCAAATCTTAATGTGAGCGACTCATTAGCAGATGGCCAGCTACCAGTTGCTCACGATTGATGTGTTGGTGGCCCCTGATCTACGAGACCACAAATTAAGCTAAAGTTCTTAATTTAAGGAACTAAAGCAATAAAGGTCACATTACCTCCTACAAGTCACAAGTTACAGAAATGTACACAAAGCACAGATAGCTGGTGCACAGGTACAAAATGTAATCGAAAAGACAACTGGAATGTTGACCTTTGTCTCAAGGAGGCTAGAAAAGTGAGGTAATGATGTTTCAGTTCTACAGAGTCTTAGCCAATTATCTGGGCCACTGCATCAGTTTTAGGAACTGAACTTCAGGAAAGATTAAAACAGTAAATGTTGGAAATAGTCAGCAGCCCAGGTTGTATCTGTGGAGAAGAACAGAGTCAACTTTCCATCAGAATTCAGGAAAGATATCTTGGCCTTGGAAGAAGGACAGTGCAGGGAACCTGGTGAAGAAGTGGTGCAGGTTCCTTTTGTGGAGCCTGGAGGAGCACTCCTGCTCTTCCCAGCCACAGTAAAATAAATTAAAACTTACCCACCAGGCCTCTGCTCAGTTGGGCTGCCACTGATACTGTGTGGAATACGCACATCATACATTCCATGCTGTCATAAAAACAGTAATCAGGTTGCTACTATGCATATTAAAAGGGCCTACCACCTGTGACTCGAGCATGTGATCTGGCTTTTCAGCAGTAGGCCTGAGGATAAGAGAGGAAAGGCTATGTCATTGGGGGAAACAGAGCACTAAATCATTGCCCAACTTTATGGGGGTACTACTGCCCTGTTTTCATCCCATGGGAGGCCCCAAACCCTTTTCCTCTTCTCTGTGAACAAACAATGTACTAATTTAGATACATGTCAATCTAAAAAAGCACTAAAAAGCAGACAAGTCAAAAAAGCAATTGAACAAGTGAAAAATAGCTCTCAATAAAGGCTGTTGTGTTAAATCAAGGGCACTACTTCAAGGTGACTGAGTAAATGCATTTTAATTACATTGGATTTCAGGATTTCTATTAGGGATTTCTACAACTCGGTTGTTTTTATTGTGAAATCCAATTGCCTCATAGCATACAAAACAAAGTCCATAATGAAAATGCAATGAGACTCGTGAAAAACTTTAAAGTAACTTTATCCAATATTCTGCAGTGGTATACTATACACAGGAAAGAATACTGAAGCACAGTAAAGTTCAAATATTAGAATTGGTGAATTTAGAAATTATTGCAAGGCAAAGGGAACTCTGATCAGATTTATTTGCTGATGGAATCGGGATGGAGGCTGAGTGACAACCAGGAGAAGGAGACAGATAGAGCTCAATACACTCAGGGAATAGAGAGAGAGACACAGAGAGAGAGAGAAAGAGCTCAGAGATACCCATGAGAGGGAGAGAGAGAGATGCAGAGAGAGCTCTTGGAGATACCCAGGGGTTTTGCTGGAAATTGTTTGGCGCGCCTGCTGTCTGAGACAATGCCCTCATGTCCCTGAAGTCTGAGCTGTGTGTTCACATATCATTAGAGTTAGTGCTGTTTGCCCTTAAGTCCTTGGAGTCCTGGTTGTGTATCATTTAAGTGCATTGCTTAGTGACAGCAAATTCATAGCAACCAGCTCATGAAAAATATTCCAAGCATTGTAATGTGACTGCAATTTACACATACAGCTTTTTGTGGCAGGTCTGGCAGTGTGTCCTGATCAGTGCACTTTTCCCATGAGTTCAGAGGACTGGCCTATATCTACAGGCTTGAAATAAAGGAAAATGAGGGTCTACAATACTCAGTGATTTTACATTAAAACAGGCTAAATCAGCAAGTACCAATGAACTGGGAGTAGTGACTGGTTTATTTTTAAAAATAAAAAAATTGGGATGTGGGTGTCACTGGCAAAGCTGGTATTTTTTGTGTGTCCCTAGTTGTCCTAGGGTGTCACCTAGGTGGTGCAGGTGGGCTGTTTTGAATTGTTGCAGTCTGTGTGCTGAAGATACTTAAGCAGTGGGAATTTCCAGAATTTTGATCCAGCAACAGTGAAGAAATTTGTCAAAGTCGAGATGGCGTGTGACTTGGAAGAGTACTTGGAAGTAGTGTTGTTCCCTTCAACCTGCTACTCTTGTCCCGCTAGGTGGTCCTGTCTTAGATGGTACCTGCTGAAAAAGCCTTGCCAAGTACATCCTGTAGATGGTACACACTGTAGCCATGGCATGCCTGTGGTGGAGGAATGTTTAGAATAGTGAATGGCTATCTCATTTGAATTTGGCTGTGTTTATGGAAAGGCATGGAATACCACTCGAACAGATGGTAATGACATCAGTCAGCTATACTGCATTTAGAATGAAGTAAACTGATGGTATTACAAAAACATTTGTTTCAATATTATTCCAGAAAGTAACCATAATCCTATCCCAAGCCACCACTGTTGTGCAGAACTTCAGTGCCATGTGAGTGGTGGAATACCACTACTTCTTATTCATTCTCGAGATGTGGGCATCGTCGGCAAGGCCAGCATTTATTGACCATCCCTAATTGCCCTTGAGAAGGTGGTGGTGAGCTGCCTTCTTGAACCGCTGCAGTCCATGTGGTGTAGGTACACCCACAGTGCTGTTAGGAAGGGAGTTCCAGGATTTTGACCCAGCGACAGTGAAGGAACGGCGATATATTTCCAAGTCAGAATGGCAACTGGCTTGGAGGAGAAATTTCATGGTACAAAATAAATTATAGGTCAGGATTTTGCACTTGGTGGGGGTGCTCGGCGGGGGTGGGTGGGGGCGGTCGGGAAACCAACCGTCGCCCGCGATCGGCTCCGCACCGCGATTTCACGCAGACAGGCCAATTAAGGCCTGCCCGGCATGGATCGTGAGCAGCAGCGCTGAGCGCTGCCTGTGCGGGAATGGGGAGGAGGGAGGGTGGGTCTAATGTGCCGTTCGCGCATGCGCACGAAAGAGCGCTTCAATCTCCCTGAGGCACGGAGCTGCCTCAGGGAGATTGAAGCACTGTTTAAAAAAAAATGAAGAAAATAAAAATGTCATAAAACATGTCCCAGCTCATGTGGCTCTGTCACATGAGCTGGGACATGTTTTTAATTCAAAATAAATTTTTTATTTGATGTTTATTTGCTTTACGAAACCTCACAACATCCATGGATGAGGTTTCCTAAAAATGTAAAGGCTGCTTGGCCTTTTTGCCTGCCCGCCAACCGTTAAGTTGGACAGGCAGTGTAAATTTGACTTTAATTACCTTCTTAATGGCCTTAATAAGCCTTTTAATTGTCGGCGGGCGTGCAGCCGACTCCGGCGTGCACCTGCCGAACAAAATATTGCGAGACTGCACGTTGGGACGCTCACCTGACGTCTTCAGGCGTCATTTTACACTCAGGCATGTCGGGCCCAGCATATTATTCTGCCCATAGGATAATTGATACTGTGGAAGGGGGTAACACATTGAGGTAATGATGATAAATAAATAATGAGAGCAAAGTTCAAGTAGGCTAGAGATGTCTCCTGAACAAATCATTTTTAATTTCGTAACTCTTCTAGATTTTACATTTGCACCCATCACAGTCCTTCAAAATAACAACTAAATTGTCGTCTGGGTCAGCAAATTAACACCTAAATCCAGATACTGACCTTCTAAAAAAAGAAGCAACATTCTTCCATTGTACAGAGTGGCTTTCACGGAAACATTAATAGGACAAAGTGGTCTGCCAGAGGAATAGACCTGATATAGAAGCACAGGAAGTCTGCAATGAGCAGAGTTTACTTATTTCCATTATAAAAACAGAAAATGCTGGAAAAACTCAGCAGGTCTGATAGTGGAGAGAGAAACAGAGTTAACGTGTCAAGTCCATATGACCCTTCTTCAGAGCTAAAGAGAGGTAGAAATATAATTAAATTTATACTGTTTAAGGTGGGTGGAGCATGTGAAGCTGGATAGAAGGCCAGCGATAGATGAGGGCTAAGGAGAGCTTAACGAAGGTGTCATGGATGAAAAGACAAAGGGAGCGTTAATGGTAGTGGTAAGGGCTAAAGGAGGTGCTGATAGTGGCCTAAAGGTAAGAAAGCGGAATGTGTTCATAGCAGAACAAGGGTCAGCACTCTGTGAAAGAACAACATAGAACAAGGAACTGATGGCCCTAGGGGGTGGGATGGGGGGGAGGGAGCAGTGGTTGGGGAAAAAAGATGGGAAAAGGGATAAAAAGGGAATAAAAAAGGTGATAAAACAATGAATAAATGAATAAAAATGAAAATACCTGGATTAAAAAATAAAATAAATTTAAAAAAAGAAAAGGGGATTTAAAAAACTCAACCTCATCCTCTGTCACCGCAGAGAGAGTAGCCAGCCCACGAGTGATTCTGGAGGGAGAAATTTGGAGCCTCCTGCAAGCACTCTCCCACGCATGGGGATCCTTCAAGTATCACACTCACCTCATCGTCCTGAGCATTTTCAATGCTGCCTGCTGGGGTTCACTTCATTTGTCCATCTGAGCTGATCTGTATCTCTGCCCACCCACTGATCACACTCCCATGCAGCACCTGATCTCACCCACCAGGACTGTTGTTTCACTTTCGATTTAAACAGCATGGTCTGGATTCAGTTTTTCATGTGCTCCTCTGTCCTTTCCCCTCCCCAGTCACCCATTTCTATTCCCCCATCACTGTTGACACCATGGCTTCACCTTCCACTTCCCTTCCATGACCCACCAACCACAAATCTTTTCCTTCTGGGATGCCCAGGTGAATGTGCACGTTCCCTTCCTTCCTGAAAATCCCACCCCCATCCACATTCACCTCCCTGACCTCCTCCTTCCCACCCCCAGGAACCATGTCTGCCCCCAAGACCCCACCAACCACTCTCGCCATCCCTTCTATCGCTACTGTTGAAACCTTACCCTCCCACTCTACTGCCTCACTCTAACCTTGGACATTCTCACTGTTCCCTCAGACCATGCCCATCCTCAATTTGCTGCCGAGGGGGCAGTCATGGACTCTTCAGAGCCCTCCCTTGCATGTTCACCTGGACATCTCGCTCTCCAGACCCCCTTCTCCCCTTGGAACTCCTTCCCCTCCATCTCAGACTCCCCCGCCAGACTCTATCCCCGCTTAGTCCTTCCCCCTTCCTGAGTCCTTCAGACACCCTTACTTCTTTTGTCACCCAGCGGACTGGCTTTATAATGATATGCAGATGTATTACAATGAGGCTCTCGATGTCCGATGGCGAGAAACGCGGCTCGCCATTGACGGGCTGAGCGGACGATCGCAAACTGTTTTCACGACGTTGTGAAACTGATTTTTGGCCTTCTCACCATATTGCCCGCTCACGCCACCAAGCATGCCCAACGCCAGCGGGCACAGACGATTCGTCCATGGGCTCAAAACGTGCTGTAGTTTGATGGACAAGTTGTCGCCATTTTGAATGTTTGACAGCAAGCTCCTCTCTGTCATTAATGCCATTGAGGCTGTGCTTCAAGGACAGCTTCAGGGTGCCTTTGTAGTATTTTCTGTATCCTCCCCTTGAATGGTGCCCATTTGAGAGTTAAGAAAACAGGACCTTGTGGGGAGGTGTTTTTCAGCCATCCAGACATGGTTTCCAGTCCATCATAGTTGATTTTGAGGGAGTTTTGCCTGAATGCTTGTGGACACTAACATTTGTTCGACGGTCCTCCCATTAAATCTGGAGGATGCAGTGGAAGCATTGCTGATGGAATTTCTCTAGCATTCTTATGTGTCGCTGATACACAACCCTGGTCTCACAGCAGTACAGGAGTGTGGTGATGATAACTGCTCATAAGCCAGGACTTTTGTTGACTTCCAGAGGTCTTTGCTGTCAAACACTTGTTGTAGTTTGTAGAAGGCTGACCTGGCACAGCTGATCTGGTGTGGGATCTCCTCATCAATGGTGGCCTTTTGAGAGAGATGTGAAAAGTGCTCAACATATTCCAGAGTCTCTCCTTCAACATATATGGCAGGTCAACACAACACCACCCACACACCAACCCTCCATACATTCACTCTGCTCTGTGAAGCTACTCCATCGCATCATTCCTCACACCCACTTACTTTTTAAAGAGCATCCATCCTTTATTTTATACATTTCCTCACTTCTCCTTCCAACCATCATGAGGGAACAGTATCTTCATGCTAGCCCTTACATCCCTCAGCATCACCCAGGGAGACATCACTACAGTGAGATGCAGCCTTTGAGTGTGCTTCATTCTATCAATTTCTTGTATTCTGTTCGTAAACCCTGAATCCATTAAATTTCATGTTTGCATTGTCTATTTAAATGCTGGAGTTGAAATCGACTCATGCCATATCATCACGCTATGTTCATTGGTTGGGAAATGTGGAAATAGTATGTTAATGCAGTGGCTGGATTCAAAAATCATTGACATACATGCAGCACTAGTTTCCAGGTTTCCTGTGCGCTATCAATACTCCCCTTCGCACCAGCAACCATCCCACTCTCTGCACATCAGGAACTGAAAATATAAGGCTGAGATTTTACACCTTTTGTGATGTTGATTTGATTGGCCAGGACACTGGAGATAACTCCCATGTTTTTCTTTAAAGTATTACCCTGAGAGGGCAAATGGAACCTCAGTTTAATTCCTCATCCAAAAATCAGCACATCTGACAGTGCAATATTCCCTCAATATTGCTTTGCAGTGTCAGCCTTGATTTTGTGCACAACCCTTGGAATGGGACTTGAACCCACAACCTTCTGACGCAGAGACAAGAGCGTCACTGACTCAACACTGGCTCACACACAAGGCCACCCCAGGATGTACAATCTCACAACCATGTTCAGTGTTTATGTGGAAGAAATCAATGTGTGAAGCACCATATGAATACAAAGTAAAGTGAATGAACAGTTATGTAAGTATGTTGACATTTAAAGTTAAAATAAACTGGTGATAACTTTTATACTGGGATCGCAGAGCAAGGACAAACTGCTTTGACATTTGTCATTTTCACAAAGATATTTCAGAAATTATTATTTTTTTCTTTCATTTCAACATCCTTCTTATCATTGTACCAACTGACAGCTCATCCCTTGGTTTGAAAGAAGCTGAGAGGATTCCAGTGCAATGCTATCACAATGTTGGTATATTTCTCTCAATGTGATTTTTTTATGACTGTAAAACATTCAGTGACATATGGCAACATCATGTAGTTCAAATGAGTAAAATTAGATCTAAGCTGTTCGGGGAAGATGTCAGGAAGCATATCTACACACAAAGGCTAGGAAAAATCTGGGTTGCTATCCTCAAAAAGCTGTTGGTCAAAAGTTAAAACCGTTATTTTTTTTTTTGTTAGGCATGGGTATTAAGGGATATGAAGCTAGGGCAGCTCAAGGAGTTAGGATACATAATTACATAAGAAATAGGAGCTGGAGGAGGCCATTGGGCCCCTCAAGCCTTCCCCACCATTCAATAAGATCATGGCTGATCTGCCCTAAGCCACAACTCCTCTTTCGTGCCAGCTCCTCATAGCCCTCAACTCCCCGATATTTCAAAAATCTATCTACCTCCTCTTTAAATACTTTCAGTGATCTAGCCTCCACAACTCTCCGGGCTAGAGAATTCCAGACATTCACTACCCTCTGAGAGAAGAAATTCCTTCGCACCTCAGTTCTAAATGAGTGTCCCCTTTTTCTGTAACTATGTCCCCTAGTTCAAGATTCCCCCACTAGTGGAAGCATCTTCTCAACATCTACCCTGTCAAGCCCCCTCAGAATCTTGTACATTTCAATAAGATCACCCTCCATTCTTCTAAACTCTAATGAATAAAGGCTTAACCTGTTTAGCTGTTCTTGATAAGTCAATCCCTTCATCGCAGGAATCAGCCTAGTGAATTTCTTTTGAACTGCCTCCAATGCCAATATATCCTTTTTAAATATGGGGACCAAAACTGTATTCAGTACTCCAGCTGTGGCTTCACCAACACCCTGTGCAGTTGTAACAAGACTTCCTTATTTTTAAACTTCAACCCCCTAGCAAGACAGGCTAAAATTGCATTTGCCTTCTTAATTACTTTCTGCACCTGCATGCTAACTTTTTCTGTTTCATGCACAAGAACACCCAGATCCCTCTGTGCTGCACTTTCTTGGAGTCTCTCTCCATTTAAATTTGTCTGCCTTTTAATTCTTCCTACCAAAGTGCATGACCTCACACTTTCCTACATTAAACTCCATCTGCCAAGTTTTTGCCCACTCACTCAACCTATCTATATCTCCTTGCAGATTCCTTATGTCCTCATCACAACATGCCCTCCCACCCACTTTTGTATCGTCAGCAAATTTGGATACATTACACTCTGCCCCCTCCTCAAATTCATTAATATAGATAGTAAATAATTGAGGCCCTAGGACTGATCCTTGTGGCACTCCACTAGTTACATCTTTCCAACCTGAAAAAAGACCCATTAATCCCAACTCTCTGTCTTCTGTGTGTTAACCAATCCTCAATCCATGCTCATACATTACCCCCAATACCGTGAGCTCCTATGTTGCACAATAACCTTTTATGTGGCACCTTATCGAATGCCTTCTGGAAATCCAAATACATCTACTGGTTCCCCTTTAGCAACTCTGCTTGTTATACCTTCAAAGAACTCTAGCAAAGTTGTCAGACATAATTTCCCTTTCACAAAACCATGTTGACTCTGTTTGATTGCATTAAGCTTTTCTTAATGTCCTGCTATTTCTTCCTTAATAATGGACTCTAGTATTTTCCCAATGACAGATGTTAGGCTGACTGGCCTATAGTTTCCTGCTTTGTGTCTCCTTCCCTTCTTGAACAGGGGCATCACATTAGCAGTTTTCCAATCTGCTGGGACCCTCCCGGAATCCAGTGAGTTCTGGAATATTTCGACCAATGTCTCCGCTATCTCTGCAGCCACTTCCTTTAAAGCCCTTGGATGCAGGCTATCAGGTCCTGGTGGCTTGTCTGCCTTGAGTCCCATTAGTTTGTCAAATACTTTGTCCCTTGCAATAGAGACTGTTACAAGATCTATCCTTCCATTAGCTCCTTGCTTATCTGATATTTTTGGGATGTTTATGGTGTCCTCCACCGTGAAGACCAAAGCAAAATTTTGGTTTTAATTATCTGCAATTTCGCTGTTCCTTGCTGTCAATCCTGCAGCCACACTCTCCAATGGTCCCCCGCTCACTTTAGCCACTCTCTTTCTTTTTATATGCCTGTAGAAGCTCTTGCTGTTTGTTTTTATATTTCTTGCCAATTTGCTTTCATAATCAGTTTTCTCCTTCTTTATTAGCTCTTTAGTCATCCACTGCTGGATCCTAAAAAAATACCAATCCTCTGGCCTACCACTAGTTTTTGCCGCTTTGTATGCCTTAGTTTTTAATCGGATACTCTCTTTGACCACCCTTGTTAACCACGAGTGGCTCATCCTTCTCATCAAGTCCTTCTTTTTGTCTGGGATAAAGTTTTGTTGAGCGTTATGAAATATCTGCTTAAATGTTTGCCACTGTTCATCCACTGACCTTCCCCTTAGTCTATTTGCCCAGCCAGCTTTAGACAGCTCTTTTTTCCATACCTCTGAAATTACCCTTATTTAAGTTGAGGACACTGGTTTGAGACCCGAGTTGCTCGCCCTCAAACTGAATTTGAAATTCTATCATGTTGCAATCACTACCCCCTAGAGGACCCTTAACTACGATATCTCTTATTAACCCCACCTCATTACACATTACTAGATCTAAAATAGTCTGTTCCCAGGTAGGTTCTGCAACGTATTGCTCTAAGAAACAATCCCTGATGCACTCTACAAATTCATCTTCCATGTTACCCCTGCCAATCTGATTTGTCCAGTCAATATGCAGATTAAAATCACCCATGACAATTATAACGACCTTCTTACATGCCTCTATTATTTCCCGATTTATACTTTGTCCTACAGTGAGGTAATTCTTCGGAGGTCTATAGACGACTCCCACCTATGACTTCTTCCCCTTGCTGTTTCTTATTTCCACCCAAACTGATTCCACATCATGACCTATTACACCTATATCACTGCTCACCACCGCGCTGATAGCTTCCTTTATTAACAAAGCTACCCACCTCCTTTTCCTTTTTGCCTATTTTTCCGGAACGTCGAATACCATTGAATGTTGAGTTCCCAATCTTGGTCACCCTGCAACCATGGGCAGAATTTTACTGTCGGTGAGCAGGGGGCGGGGCCCACTCGCCGATGCGTAAAATG
The DNA here is from genome assembly GCF_964194155.1 of Cetorhinus maximus. Lineage (NCBI taxonomy): Eukaryota > Metazoa > Chordata > Chondrichthyes > Lamniformes > Cetorhinidae > Cetorhinus > Cetorhinus maximus. Next base: position 71,704,269 of record NC_135888.1, read on the forward strand.
ATGCGGGATGACGTTGGGGGGAACCCCCGACCTCACCCCGCCCCATTTAAATTTTCAGGAAGGTGGGGGCGCAGCAAAATCAGCTGCAGGCCCGCCGACCTGTCAATGGCCACTTGAAACATTAACTCTGTCTTTCTCTCCACAGATGCTGTCAGACCTGCTGAGTTTTTCCAGCATTTTTTGTTTTTGTTTATGTTTCATTTATTTCTATTTGTGCCATCAACTCAAATATCTTGTTACAAATGCTGTGCGCATTCAGACAAAGAGCCTTAAGCTTTGACTTTTTACCATTATTGCTCATTCGGGTTCTGATTTCTGCTGCACTCTTCTGCTTATATTTTCTGCCCCTTCCTGTCACACTTTGATTAGCGTTTGCCTCTTCACTACCCTGCACCTCTGCTCTCTCCTATCTTTTTGATTTTTTTAACTTCCCTTCAATTGAACCCCTTCCTACCCCAACAATTAGTTTAAAGTCCTATCTACAACCCTAGTTATACGATTCGCCAGGACATTTGTACCAGCATGGTTCAAATGAAGCCCATCCCAATGGAACAGCTCTCTCCTCCCCCAGTACTGGTGCCAGTGCCCCATGAATCAGAACCCATTTCTCCCACACCAATCTTTGAACCACGCATTTACCTCTCTAATCTTATTTACCCGATACAGATCAACATTGATCTAATTGATCTATTTGAATGACTGGCCAGACTGGAGGAGCTGCATGGCTTTGTGCTGTTCTTGTGATTTTACTGATTCTGTAACCCAAAAACAATGCAGGGATTTATTGTTAAAAATTGGTAGAAACTGATTTTAGTTGTCCATAGTATTTGATACGCATTGTGTCTCAGTTCATAGCACCCTCGCCTTTGAATCAGAGGGTTGTGGGTTCATGTCCCACTCCCGGAAACCAAAAACTGTGATTGTACTCGAAAGAGTTGCAATCTGTGACTGTTGATAACTCGAAAGAATTTTAACATGTCGTGTTGCTTTATATATCATTTAGCAAAATATCATAGAAAAGTTGATTCTTTTCTTGTGCTTTAGTCAGGCAGTTCACAGGAAAGTCAAAAATCAAATACCTGATGGCCTGGGGCCACTTAAAACAATCTCATTAAATCCATTTGCTAAGCTTTAATTTTTGATCTGTAAACTCCCCATGTAAAGAGCAATGGCTTAAAATACGAATCCTTTATAATATGAAGTGTGCATAATAATAATGATGATGATTTAAATGTAATCATAGAATCTTACAGCACAGGAGGTCATCAATTGGCCCCTTGTTCCTGTACCTGCTTTTTGAAGGCGCTTTCAATTAATCCCACTGCCTATTCTTTCCCCATAGCCCTGTCAATTTTTTTCCTTTTCAAGCATATATCCAATTTCCTTTTGAAAATTATCATTGAAGTTGTATCCACACCCTTTCAGGTTGTGCTAGAGTTGCAAAATGACCTGTGAAACAATTATATGTTCAGCTTAAAATTGAACCACAGTGATGCATTTGCTGGCAACTAGAGGTTGTTTTGATCTCAGTGGAAACCAGTAACTCCAAAAAGAAATTTGAATTCCCAGGTATCAACTGAAAGAAGCACCCAAGATTTGACATTTAAACTGAAAAAAAAACTTTACTGTATAAGAGTTACACAAAAAAAGTACTGTTAACACTATGGGCGGAATTGTCCCAGATTTGCACTGTGCAGTAGCGGGCACAAAAAGAATGTTTTATCCGTTGGCCACGATGGCAGGTTTTCGCACCATAGAAATCCCATTCTCACCTCATTAGTTATGCATTCCCGGGAAACACGCCGGGTCGCTGGCAGGGCATCCTCTGATTCGCCTGCCCCGCCATTAGTTCAGGCCTTCAGTTAACCGGGCGCCATGTTTAAAGGTCGCCCCTGCAAAGAGCATTCTTTAAGAGATAGGAAGCTGCTGGGAACTGATGGCTGCCAAAGTGAGGAATCATGCTACCCCCAGATTTAGCAACACCTCCCTGAAGCACCTACTGAACGCAGTGGAAGTCTGCCACGGTGTCCCCTACCCTTAATCTTGGCAAAGGCCATCAAGCAAGGTCACCAATCCAGCATGGGAGGCGGTGGCAGCAGTGGTCAGCGTCAATGCCCTGCAAAAGAGGACAGCCACCCACTGCAGGAAGAAGATGAATGCTCTCATCCATTCTGCCAGAGTAAGTCACTCTTTTCACTCTCACACACTCACAAACCCAACACACAGCCACAGGGATCTCACACCTCAAGGGACAACACTACTCCCACACACACCCTCACATCTCAATCAGCCTCATATCCTCTGGAACATGTGTCCTGATATCATCCATGGCTCCACTCACTATTCCATGCAGTCCCATGCATGCTGCTCACACCCTCTCCATCTGTTTTCATGCAGGAGAAGCTAGCTCACCTCAGCAGGTAGAGGACCCAGACTGGGGCAGAGTAGCCCACATTAAGCCCCTCACTCACTTTGAGGAGTGTGCCATCGCGCTGACAGGTGGGGACGTGGACCCTGCCTGTGGCGACGGTGAGGTCAGTGGTGAACACCCACGTGAGGATCCTGCTCCACATCATCCCTCTCTCAATGCAACAGTGAATGCTCTGTGTCCTACTTTTGACTCTACTGCCATGCACTAATTATCTCTACTTTGGTTCACAAAGAGCACTGCCAAGTGACCGAAACCCTCAGCCAGCCAATCCCTCAGCTCCATCCAGGTCCTCACCTCCAGCCAAGAGGAAACCTCCTCCATTGGAGCTTGAAATAAGCAGCCTGGAAGACCCGTCACAGCGCTTACCCACACCTTCCACCAGCACAGACACACACCTTGGTGGGACCTAGATCTACAGCAGGCACAGGTTCACAATCTGGTGGTCACCACAGGGACACGTGTCCGCAGCAAGAGGAGGCCGATTCAGCCAAGCTCCCTGGCATTCGTAGGAATGTTAGGGAAGATGCATCTGTGAGGTCCGAGTCAGATGATGAACCTCTAGATTTGGCCTTCCAACACATCATGAAGAGTCAGCAGAAGGCGGGGGAACATCATGCAGAACTGTTGGAAGCCCTCAACAGAGCGGCACGTGAGTTGGAGGAGTGCTCTCTGATGAACCCACACATGTGTGTATGGAGGTCTCCATGGGAATGATGGCAGATGCCATGGAGGTTCTGGTCCAACAGGAAGTGGGGATGTGCGCGGACCTGCACTCCATCGCAAGAGCCATGGATGAGGTCCTGCAGTGACAACGTGAGAGGGAAATGAGGCACCTCAATGTCCCTCCAGGTGCTTCTTCCCCCTCAAGGAGTCAGGCTGGGGCCCTCAGGCACCTGAAGGGAGGAGGAGCGGCAGCTCGAAACCCCTGGGTCATCCACTCAGGAATCTTAGAGGCTGTCATCTCCCCCCGAGTCCCCCTTATCTGCGACCCCCTCAACTTCAACCTCTGTCACTGCAGAGGGAGCAGCTGGCAACCAGAGGACCCACACTGGAGTCATCAGAGGCAACAGGGTCAACCACTGCACAAGCTGTCTCCATCCCTGCTGCGGATGTCAGGGCAGCACCTAGAAGAAGTGGTAGGCCTAGAAAAGTTAAGAATTTCTGATCACAAGTGGTTATACAGGTGAACACATTTTGTTACTTTATAATCTGAAAATATATTCACTTTCTCTGAATAATGTGTAATGGTGTCTTTCAGCTTCACTGACAGGCTTCGCGAGTCCCCCCCTCCATTCCCCCTACTAGCAGTTCAACTGCACGCAGCTGGCCCACAAGTGATTCTGGAGGGCAAAGTGTGTGTGAAGCAGGGCCTTTCAGAGTCTCATGTAAGCATTCTACCGCACACGAAGAGCCTTCCTGCATCACACTCATCTCACTGGCCTGAGCATTCTCAATGCTGCCTGCTGGGATTCTCTTTCAGTTGTCCATCTGAGCTGATCTGTACCTCCGTCCACCCATTCCTGTATAGCACCTGTACCCACCCATGGCTCCTTTCACATTCAATTTTAGAATCATGGTCATTGTTAAGTGTGTCTTCAGCTCTCCTGTCCCTTCCCCTCCCCTGTCACCCATGTCCTTTTCTCCATCACTGTTGATCCATCTGGCATCACTTTCCACTTCCCCACCATCACCTACCAGCCGGAACCCTTTTCTTTCTGCGATGTCCAGGTGAACATGCATATCCCCTATCTTCCCGAGAATCCCAACCCCATCCACATTGACCTCCCCGACCTCCTCCTTCCCACTCCCAGGGTCCATGTTGGCCTCCGAGCCCCCACCAATCACCTTTGCCATCCCTTCTACTGCCACCAACACACCATCACCCTCCCACCTATCAGCTCCCTCTGCCCTCTCTCATCTCAACATTCTCTTCTACTACGCCCACCCTCATTTTGCTCCCCAGGAGGCAGCCATCGAATCCACAGACCCCTCCCTTGCATGTTCACCTGGACACACTCCCCCCTTACTCCTTCATTCACCTTACTCCTTTCTCTCCCTAACCCCTTTCTCCCCTGGACTTCTTCCCCTCTCCAAATATGTTCCTTCCCCTGGACTCCTGCCCCCCTATGTACTCCTTCCTCCCTACTAAGTCCTCCGCCCCTCCAAACTCTTTTCCCCCTCTGATCTCCTTACCTTACACCTTCCTCCCAACTTACACCTACCTCCTGGGTTGCCGCATTTTCCCTGGTTACACACTCCCCCCCACTCTGTACTCCCTCCCCCACCCCTCCCAACCTCACACCCACCCCGGTACACCTTCCTCTCCCAGTCAAACCTAGACCTTCCTCTCCCACCCTCCTCTGGTACACCTTCATCTCCCACTCACAGGTGGACCCTCCTCTCCACCCCCACGACGAACATCCATTGCAGACCATGGCCAAGTCACTGATGTCCTGAAGCAAGCCCCAGACATCAACGGTCACCTTCCACCTTCTGTGAGCTGCTTCACAGTGGAGCCATGTCCATATAAGTCCACTCAGTATGCGATGCACGTGTTCCTCCAGGGTCTGGTAGCTGTGGGCTCCAGCATCTTCTGCTCCTCGGACGTCCGCGATATGAGCAAGGCCCTTTCGATAAATCCTGACTTCTGCACGTCACGCTTTTCAAGACTTGTTCTGCATCGGTGTGTTTTCCCACCAACGTGGGTGGTACATTTGATGTCGGGGGTTGATTCCGACGAGCTAGGTTTATAATGATATATACAGATCTATTAGAATGAAGTTCCCGACATGTGGCGGTGGGTGGCCCACCATTGATGGAGCAGACAATTGCAAACTGGTTTCACGATGGCATGAAACCAATTTTTGGCCTCCCAGCCATATTGTCTGCTCATGTCGCCATGATGCACAACACCAATGGCCACGGAAAATTCCAGCCTATATTTCGCAAACACTTATTCTTTACACCTGAAAATCTCAACCGACCACTTGCTGTTCTACTTTTGTTTCCACCCAAGTGTTCCCCTATACTTTATAGGATCTTGAGGGTTCCTTCACTTCTCCTGGGAAAAATCATGACATGCTATAGCTTTCAGGAATTCACTTTGATTCTCCTCAGTGTTCCTGCTATTCTCTGAGGTATGAGATTTCTTGGGGTCCTTGCACTAGCATCCAGCTAGGTGACCCTCCAACTCTCCTTAACCACCTCAGGATTGTGGTCACCCCAACTCAGGCATGGGTTTCACTGTACTCTTACTTAGTGACTCCAACCCAGAAATGCTCTTGGCTTCTGATAGCCCTCTGCTCCTGATCTATAACTACTTTATAGCTCCTGGCCCAGTCTTCAACTGCCTGTCCAAAGTTACTGCCAAAATGACAGCCTGCATAACCTATTTCCAGAGCAATGTGGCATACCTTGGATGTTCCAGATAGAGATCCAAACTAATTAATTTTACCTTGAAAACATCCCTTTAATTCTGGGATCCACATGAATAATTTATATCTCTAATGGGGACAAGTGCAATTCTACCAGGCTCACTGGCTCCATTTTGAAGCCAAGAGAAGACCACCTTTTGTTTCTTTTTTCACATATCTAACTCAAACCCCGTTAAGTAAACATGGAACATCCTTTGAATTGTAATTATCTTAAGGGTGTTTATCAGGATGTTTCTCAAACCATTTATCCTACATTCAAAAAACTTCAACCCCCAAACTAAAAGTCACATCCCTAAAACAATGAAATTACATATTCATAGCAAAATGTTAGGGCAAATTTCCAAAAATAGTGGAAAATAACCTATGACCTGGTTGTCATGGCAATATTGATTGGGGTCAACCACAGGCAAGCCCATTTGAAATGGAAATCAGGCCCCCAATGCCATTTGTGGGCAGAATTGGCTGGGCTGTGCATCGTACACAGTCTGACCAGTATCAGCTGGCTGCTCTCCCAAAAACGACCCTAAAGGTAAGTCCCTCTGTTTTTTGTGGAGCCTGGAGAAGCAGGAGTGCCCCTTCAGGCTCCAGAAACCCGATCTCTGCTGCTGCTGCTTTATTACCTTCCATCCTCAACCAAAACATCGGCCCCTTTCCCACCCACCCCAGTGATTCTGGGGAGCTAGCTGGGCCACCTGACATTACCTAGGGGCACCTGAGCTCTGATCACAACTGCTGCAACCAGCCTTCAGAAATCCACTCTGAGGGAAAATTCACCCTGCTATGTTTATTAAATCTCTTTGGATTTTGGTCCATAAATGGATTGAGCTTGGGAATTTGGCAATCACATATTACTCACTTGTACCAATGCAAAGTTTAAGCACTTTGAACTGTATTGGATAAGACGGAGGCATGCCACCAATCAACTTCACAATCCAGGTCTGTAGGAATGTTTCTTCTAAAAATCCCTGCCTTGACGGTAGTCATTTTGATGATAATGGAAAACGTATTGCAAATTTGTAATGATTTTTTTCGAGTGCCAAGTGTCCGAAAGTACTCTGAAATGCTTTGGATAGAGGTGTATGGGGGATTTGCTAGATCTTTATGTGGCAGAGGGGTGGGGATGGTGGAGGGGAAAGGGACCACAAAAGTACCCTACAACAGATATGGGAGCAGCAGTGGCGGAGCCTCCAGATCTGCAGCACAACAAAGGGAGGGAGCAGAGGCTGTGGAGACAGTGGCAGGAGGCTGTCTACCAGGCCAGCCAATGCACCCAGCTTCTCGATGTGCATGCCCGTTTAGTGTTTTCCTGTATGCTATCCCATTGATGTTCTCAAGTGAGCTGTCTGCAACAGTGCTCATCCTCTGGTGAGCTGGCAAATGATCCACCTTTTACCCTGTCCTGGCTGAAACCCACCCGTACCTCAATGACTCATCATGTGTTGCTCACAACACATGATTGAGATAGGGACTCCCAGCCATGATCTAGTCAAGTTACAATTGGAATACAATAGCCATGACCATATTTGAGTCACTGGGCATTTGGAGAGAAGTCATGTGTCAAGACAACCCTTTGTGTCTTTTAACATCTGCTTTCTCTGCAGAACAGGACAAGCAACTGAGACACTGAAGGAACAAGATCCTGAGTGGGTTCCTTCCCTCTCTCTCTCCATCCAACTTGCAAGTTTTGAACAACGTCTGTTGATTTTGACAATTCAGGTGCTGCAGACAAAGATTTTAAAAAGAACTCAACCAGCGGTCCTGTCTCTAGAAGAACAGATAAATCATCTGTCTACATCTTTAAACTGCCTCAATGCCGAAGGCAGCAGGACCGCCAAATGAAAGTAGCAGCACAACAGAATTCAGCCTGAAGCCAGCCAAGTCATCAACATTCAAGAGTCATATACCCCTTTAATTTTACTGGAGTCTAAATTACTTAATCCATCCTTCCCTCCCTGTAACCTGTGTGTGTGTAAGTCAGAGCATTATTTCATTATTTTACTTTAACTGGGTAATAAAAACTATTATATTTTCTTTCTTAAAAAGTCTCAAGAAAAGCTGACTGATTGTGCCTTTTATGACCATAGCACATAAACATTTAAATATTCATGGAATTGGCAAGTATATCCGTTTTAAATAAAAACTTGTAGCAGTCAAGCAGGAGAGGACAAAGACAGGAGTCATTTGACTGCCCTTCATCTGATCATAACAGTGGCCCTTGAGGACCTCCTGGCCCTCCATCAGACCATGGGCATCTCTTCTCCTGCCTGTGTGCACCACTGATGCCTCCAGCATTGCATCCGTCACTCTGCCCTAGTATTCACTTTGCAATAACTTACATGTTACAGCAATATTTTTGTGCATCTGTCCTTTTAGGCACAACCTGACTTTAAGAAGAAAAGGCTGGCTGTATTAAATGTTTACAAGCAATCCTTCAGGTACCACTGCTGAGTGCAAGGCCCACTGGCTGCTTGGTTGTTCAGTCAGCACCCCTTCAGACCTTCACTACAATCATGCAGATGAGGTAGGTACTCCAAATTTGAACATTGTCCCCCTCAGCCTGCATGCCCATAAAACAGGGTTAACCAATTTCTAGCCCATAGTACCTTTAGCTATTGAGTTATTTGGAGTATTTGAGTTGACATTTTAGAACAGTTATATGACATTAATACCACTTCAGCTATGCAAGGTTTGTAATAGGAATTATTGTGCAGAATAATTTTATTTGCTTAAACACCATTGATTCTTTTTGTAACTGCTTGCTGAGATGGATAAAGATTATACTCTGAGAAGTAAAAATGTTTGGGTCAGGAAATGAAGACTGCAATAAAGCATGATGCATTTCCATATATAAAGAGATTTTTAAAAATACACTGGTGCCTCCAGTTTTCTCTGTTCTTTACCTAAACTCCCTAACTCGGCCGGGGTGTGTGTGATTCCAGCGATGTTGGTAGCCTTCAGTATCTCAGCCCCATAGCCATTCTTTACTTGTGAGTCTGGGCAATGAGATTCACCAAACTATAAAGGCATTAGGAGAAATCACAGCCAAACTCAATCCTGTCCTCGCCTGATGTCCACATTTGCACTTTCTAACAGCAGCCCACTGGTCTCCAAAAAGCTTGGTGGATAAATGTATCACCTGTTGTAATACTACACTCAACAATACTCAGCTTTGATTCCAATATTTTGAAAAACCATTGATAACCACTGTGCAGGATCATACATATATGTCGTTTTTCATATATATTGGAGGGTTGCTGGAAGCCATGTACTTGGAACAGGACGTCTAGTTGATTTCCACACTCCCCCCCCTACCCCCTTTAAACTGGGACACTAAGATTGAATATAGCACCCTAATTGTTGCCCTAGCTAACTCAGCCAAGATTGTGAATTGAACCTGGGACCTTCTGGTATGTATGACTTGGTACAAGGTGTCAGTTCAGCTCAGTGGTAGGATTCTCATTTGAAATCACTATTCATCAAATATACCATATCCAGGGATGGTGTGGCAAAGAGAGCCGTAGCAAGGAATTAAGACTCACTATATGTAATAACGCAGTTTCATTTTCACTGAGTGATATGGGCATGAAATGGAATATCTCTCAACTTGTAAAGAGTGTATCAACCATTGTAGGTAGCAGGGAGATAATCAGATCAAGACTACACCATGGCAACAGCATTCCAACATGCTTCACAGAGATGTGAAAAAAAAAAACAGATGCTGAACCAAAGAAGGAACAATTTGGAGGGATGACCAAAGGGGAAGGTTTTAATCAGATTCCAAGGAGGAAAGGGAGGTGGTGATGCCAACAGATTTAGAGAAGTAAGTCCAGAGAGTGAGTCCCAGCCAGCTCAAGATATGGTATTAATGCTGGGGTAAAGGGAAGGGATGGTGCACAAGAGTCTGGAGTCAAAGGAATGCAGCATGTGGGATCACAGGGTGGTAGGGTTGCAGAAGGCCATGGCAGGATTCAAACACAAGGATGAAAGTATTAAAAATGAGCCTTTGGGAATGGGGAGTCAAGGTTAGTGAGGAAAGAAGTTATGAACTTGATTATGGGATACGATACTGGTAGCACAGGACTGAAGTTTATAAGAGGGCAGAAGATGAGTCAGCAGAGGAAAGCATTAGTATAATAGAGGTTGAAGTAACAAAGGCCTTGGAGGAGAGTTTCAGTGAAAGATGCACTGAAACAGGTGGGCATGGAAACAGAGAGGATATGGGGCTGGAAGCTAAGTCAGCTGATACAGTAGCAGCTAAGCATTTAGTTTGGGAAAAACTAGCAGAACTGAGGTTTATCCATTCATTCACTTACCATTTGTAGGACATTACTAAGTTTAAATTGGCTGCCGTGTTTGCTCACATAACAATAGTGATTGTACTTGAAAAGTAATCATTTGTTATGAAGCATTTTGAGATGTTCTGTGGATGTGACTAGACAAGGTATGAAGGCAAGTTATTTCTCTTTCTTTCCTCATGTCATCTTCCAAGCAGAGTAGGCGCATTTTTTTTCTGTGTTGAAATTCGTACCAGATGACTTCAGATATTTGAGATACATGACAGCTGCTCTCGTTGTATCACAAGGAATTGGACATAAAAAGCAAGGCATATAAAACAACATAAACTTAAAGGGAACTCCTTGTTCTCGTGGCTTTAACTACACCAGTGTTGAGCAATATGTTCGCCATTCATCACATGTGGCGAGCTAGCCATAGACTAGTGGCAATTGATGCTGTTCATTTTTAGAGCCACACAATCCTGAGTTGTGTTTAGGTTGCAGCTGTGGGTATTTTATTGGGTGTCACTCACTGGACTGCTATTTGTCATCCATCCATAACTGAGCAAGGAAGAATCAACCCCATTGCTGTTAGGCAGGAGTCACATTTCAATCACACTGTGACTATGGCCAGAATTTTATGTCCTGCAGGCAAGCATACGCCCGACCCGAACGGGAGTAAAATTGTGCAGGATGACGTTGGGCGAGCATCCCGGTGTCATCGTGCACTTGTGTGATATTTTGCTCAGCAGGCACGCGCAAAATGCGGAAGAGCACCTGCCGGCAATTAAGCGGGTGGTTAAGCTCATTAACGGCCCACTTGTGAGTGATTTTTCATGGCCTGGATGGGCCAGTCGGCCAGGCAGGCTTTACATTTTTGATGAAACCTCATCCAAGGGTGGGACGAAATGTCCGTTAGGATATAAAGTAAAAAGAAATATCTGGGGGACCATTTTTTTTACGAGGTAAGCTTTCAGATACTTCATTGTGCTGCATAGGCATATTTTGCAGCATTTTTGTTGTTTTGTTTATCCTGTGGAGGCCTGCAGCTCCCTGAGGCAGCTGTCTGCCTTCAGGGAGCTCAGTGGAAGCGTTCACCAGCACCCGCGGTGATGTTGGTGCCCGCCCTCTTCCCGCACCCCCTCCACCCCCCTCAGCAGTGCTGAGCCTTTCTCAGTGCGTGTTTCATGCTGGCACGCCATTAATTGGCCAGCTAGCGTGAAATTGCGAATGGGGGACCGTTTCTGTCCACTCCCAGGCCCATCGATTGCGCATGCCCGATGAGCGCAAAATTTAGGCCTATGTTGTTTATCAGTATATAGTTCCGTTGTTGGGCTTCTGGTGACCTGGAATCTGAAGGGCCAGTTGGTCAATGAAACAAGAAAAATAACCCACAGTTTGTTCCCTTCTCTGTTCTTGTTTTCCCAGATGACACATTTAGATTTGCAGGATTGCTCTGTGAAGTGCTGTAACAGAAGGGCTGCTCTTCAGTAGGACAGCGATTTGATTGCTCTCAAATTTTTCTTGGGGAAACTGGTGACACAGAAGATTCTAATTGAAGAACTTGGTTTTGTTCAGCTGGTGGTAGCTGGTGGTTTTCGCAAATCAGTTGAGGTGCGTGAGCGACAGATGGCGCTGCATGGCTGCCAGTGAGGGTTGAAATGTGCAATTTTGGCAAGCTGGGGCAGTGCAACATCTAAATGTGTTTGCCTTCATCTTAATCGACCTATTGAAATGAGCGATTGAAAGGAATAGGGCTCTGTAGGTGTAGAGGGGGAAGATTACAGGAGGTGGGCCATGAGCCAATAGTTTTTTAAATGTCAGGATACTATGATTTGGTAATGGCAGGAAACAGAACGCAAGCAAGGTAAGAGTCAGAGTGCAGAAGGCAATACATTTGTTGATTCTCTTCCCTCCTCGAATTTATAAATATATCAATTCTGATAAAATAGAGGTGGTTTACTCTTGAAGAAATTTTTTTTTTCTAAAATAAGCTGGAGCAAACTGTCAGAAACGGAACACTTCAGTTAATAGACCGTAACCACCCTTTGAGAGTGTATATGGCAGGCTTGGATTGCAGAATAGCTGGATTGAAAAATCCTTTTGAAGGCTGTTCTCCTGGCTCTGGCAGTGAGTATATCGATCTTGATTTCCAACTGTTTAAAACCTCAAACCTATTTTCAAAAGATTGCATTTTTAAAAAATTAACATTACATGTATTTTGTATAATGTGGTGGAGATGGTGACCTGATCGCTGCAAGTTTGGCGAGCATCAAAATCCTATTAGATAACACTGGCCGGAATTTTCTGCCCCCGTCGGCATCGGGCGTTATGGTTGCCGTGAGCAGACAATATGGCGAGAAGGCCAAAAATGGGTTTTGCGCTGCCATGAAAATAGCTTGTGATCATCCGCTCTACCCGTCAATGGCGGGCCGCGTTTCCTGCCGTTGGACGTCGGGAACATCAGTTTAATATATTTGCATCTAATTATAAGCCCTGCTTGCTGGAATCATCCCCCCACACTGGATCATCTATGTCTCGCCGACATGTTTCATAACTATGCATAAGCGACATGCGCCTGGCGAGCTGCACTTCACTCGGGACTCCGAGGTTTGTTTGCCTACCTTTCTTCATGTAGCATTCGCGGTCATCAGCGCCAGGCTTCACAGGCAGAACTGCACCACTTTTAGGGGGCTCACACGCAGATCTCTACCTACCAAACCAGCTGTAAGGTGGGGTGGCTTTTCAATGGATGCAGGGCAAAGGCTTGCTTGAGGAAGGGCGTGAAGTGGTCTCAGGCAAGGGAAGAGGCTGCAGGGCGAGGGCTGCATTGGGGAAGGGGGTTATCCCAGGATGTGTGTGGGGGCACATATTGATCTGTGCAAACGGTCTCAAGATGATGAGGGCTGAGGAGGCAGTCTTCAGAGGAGATGAGGCCAGATGGAGGTGTGAGGGTGTGAGTGAGAGAGTGAGCGATTATGTCCATTGAGCTGGCAATGAGAGAGATGCCAGTGAATGTGTGATGGCCTTGTGAGTGTGAGTTTAGAGTGATGAGATAGTTGCCTTACACTGATGGCACCTGTTTTCTGCACTGGATGGCTGACCTCTTGTGTGCAGCATTCACAATGACCATCTCTGCCACCATCTCCCAAGTTGGAGTGGTGAGACTGATGGGCCTCCTGCAGCCAGAGTGAGGGCAGAGGACATCGAGGCAGGCCTCTACAGTGTCCAGAAGGTGTACCTGGATCAGGGGGCTGCACTCGTCTTGGCTTTTGGGGCCATGTCTTCACTGGTGCCTTCCTGGGCTGCAGCTGTTTAAATATGGTGCCCTGTGTAAGGAAACGGTGAGGTAAAGGTGCTTTGGGCAAATCGGAGGTTGCCTGCCAGCGAGGTGGCGTGCTTCCTGTGGCTGCATAATTAATGAGGTGGTATGGGACAATGCAGCGCAAAAACTCACCATTGCGGCCAGTGGGTAAAACGCCCTTTTTCCTGCCCACTACCACACTTGGTGCAAATCTGGGACGATTCCACCCACTGAGTTAGAATTCAAGTGATATGCTTATGGTTGCCAACTGTGATTACATGTATACCTGGAGGTATCATCACATGACTTGACCCCATATTCCAGTCATTAGTCAGCCAACACATCCATCCTTATGATGCACTGCCTTCATACACTAATTGGAAAGCAAAAAAAATTAATTACCCAATTGGATCTTGCTTGACTATCAGTCAAACAGCCTTCCCCCCCCACCCCTGCCACATTTTCAATATTTTTATATCTGGTAAAGAGAAATGTTCAAAGAAAATTACAAAAAAAACAATCTTTTTTAATGTCCTGATGATTTTTCTCCAGGGCTACACAGCAGTGTCTTGGAGATTGATCTTCAATTCCTGGAGACTCCAGGCCAATCGTGGAGGGTTGGCAACCTTAGCCGTAATAAAGGGAAACATTAGCTTGGTAGCATTAGAACCATAGAACCATAGAACACTACAGCACAGAAAACAGGCCATTCGGCCCTTCTAGTCTGTGCTGAAATATTATGATGCTAGTCCCATTGACCTGCACCTAGTCCATAACCCTCCAGACCTCTCCCATCCATGTACCTATCCAATTTATTCTTAAAACTTAAGAGTGAGCTCGCATTTACCACGTCAGATGGTAGCTTGTTCCACACTCTCACCACTCTCTGAGTGAAGAAGTTCTCCCTAATGTTCCCCCTAAACCTTTCCCCTTTCACCCTAAAGCCATGTCCTCTCATGTTTATCTCTCCTAATCTAAGTGGAAAGAGCCTACTCGCATTTACTCTGTCTATACCCCTCATAATTTTGTAAACTTCTATCAAATCTCCCCTCATTCTTCTACGCTCCAAGGAATAAAGTCCTAACCTGTTTAATCTTTCCCTGTAACTCAACTCCTTAAGACCCGGCAACATCCTAGTAAATCTTCTCTGCACTCTTTCAATCTTACTGATATCCTTCCTGTAGTTAGGCGACCAGAGCTGCACACAATGCTCCAAAGTTGTCCTCACCAATGTCTTATACAACCTCACCATAACATCCCAACTCCTATACTCAATACTTTGATTTATGAAGGCCAGTATGCCAAAATCTTTCTTTACAACCCTGTCTACCTGTGACGCCACTTTCAGGGAATTATGTATCTAACTCCCAGATCCCTTTGTTCCTCCGCACTCCTCAGTGCCCTACCATTTACTGTGTATGTCCTACCTTGGTTTGTCCTTCCAAAATGCAACACCTCACACTTTTCCGCATTAAATTCCATCTGCCATTTTCTGGCCCATTTTTCCAGTTGGTCCAAATCCCTCTGCAAGCTTTGAAAGCCTTCCTCGCTGTCCACAACGCCTCCAATCTTAGTGTCATCAGCAAACTAGCTGATCCAATTTACCACATTATCATCCAAATCATTGATATAGACAACAAACAACAATGGTCCCAGCACAGATCCCTGAAGCACACCACTAGTCACAGACCTCCATTCTGAGAAGCAGTCATCCACTACCACTCTCTGTCTCCTCCCACACAGCCAATTCCGAATCCAGTTTACAACCTCTCCATGGATACCAAGTGTCTGAACCTTCTGAACTAACCTCCCATGTGGGACCTTGTCAAAGGCCTTACTAAAGTCCATGTAGACAACATCCACAGCCTTTCCTTCATCTACTTTCTTGGTAACCTCCTCGAAAAACTCTACAAGGTTCGTTAAACACGACCTACCACGCACAAAGCCATGCTGACTATCCTTAATCAGCCCTTGGCTGTCCAAATAATTATATATCCGATCTCTCAGAACACCTTCCAATAATTTACCTACTACTGACGTCAGGCTCACTGGCCTGTAATTACCTGGTTTACTTTTGGAGCCTTTTTTAAACAACGGAACAACATGAACTACCTTCCAATCCTCCGGCACCTCACCCGTGGCTAAGGACATTTTAAATATTTCTGCCAGGGCCCCTGCAATTTTACACTAGTCTCCCTCAAGGTCCGAGGGAATATCATGTCAGGCCCGGGAGATTTATCTACCTTTATTTGCTGTAAGGCAGCAAGCACCTCCTCCTCTTTAATCTCTATATGTTCCATGACACTACTGCTTGTTTCCCTTCCTTCCTTATACACAATGCCAGTTTCCTGAGTAAATATTGATGCAAAAAACCTGTTTAAGATCTCCCCCATCTCATGAGGCTCCACACATAGATGACCACTCTGATCTTCAAGGGGACCAATTATGTCCCTTACTATCCTTTTACTCTTAATATACGTGTAGAAACCCTTCGGGTTTACCTTCACATTATCTGCCAAAGCAACCTCATGTCTTCTTTTTGCCTTCCTGATTTCCTTTTTCAGTATTTTCTTACATTTTCTATACTCTACAAGTACCTCATTTGCTCCTTGTTGCCTATACCTGCTATACACCTCTCTCTTCTTCTTAACTAGATCGCCAATATCCCTTGAAAACCAAGGTTCCCTATGCCTGTTAACATTGCCTTTAATGCTGACAGGAACATGCAAACTCTGCACTCTCAAAATTTTGCTTTTGAATGCCTTCCACTTACTGAACACATCCTTGCCAGAAAACAACTTATCCCAATCCACTCTTCCTAGATTCTTTCTCATTTCCACAAAATTGGCCTTTCTCCAATTTAGAATCTCAACTCAAGGACCAGACCTATCCTTATCCATAAATAACTTAAAATTAATGACATTGTGGTCACTGGACCCAAAATGTTCGCCTACACATACTTCTGTCACCTGACCTGTCTGGTTCCCTAATAGGAGATCAAGCATTATTAGAATTATGGATACAAAGTGCTGACCTGTTTACAATAAAACAATGAGCCAAATCTGCTAAAGGTTCAGATTTGACCTGGGTACATTTGATTCGCTGCTACCTGTCTCATAAATTCAATAAGTCACTGTACATAAGATAAAAGCAAAAAACTGCGGATGCCGGAAATCCAAAACAAAAATAAAAATACCTGGAAAAACTCAGCAGGTCTGGCAGCATCTACGGAGAGGAACACAGTTAATGTTTCGAGTCCATATGACTCTTCAACAGAACTAAGGAAAAATAGAAAAGAGGTGAAATATATGCTAGTTTAAGGGAGGGGGGGACAGGTAGAGCTGGACAGAGGGCCAGTGATAGGTGGAGATAACCAAAAGATGCCATAGACAAAAGGACAAAGAGATGTTGAAGCTGGTGATATTATCTAAGGAATGTGATAATAAAGGTACAGATCGCCCTAGTGGGGGGTGGGGTGGGGGGAAGGGATTGAAATAGGCTAAAAGGCAAAGGTGAAACAATGGATGGAAATACATTTAAAAATAATGGAAATAGGTGAG
Organism: Cetorhinus maximus; assembly: GCF_964194155.1. NCBI lineage: Eukaryota > Metazoa > Chordata > Chondrichthyes > Lamniformes > Cetorhinidae > Cetorhinus > Cetorhinus maximus. The sequence goes on from NC_135888.1 coordinate 71,721,272, forward strand.
AAAAGAAAAATCTATATAAATTATTGGAAAAAAGGGGATTGGAAAGGGGGTGGGGTTGAAGAAGAGAGTTCATGATCTAAAATTGTTGAACTCAATATTCAGTCCGGAAGTCTGTAAAGTGCCTAGTCGGAAGATGAGGTGCTGTTCCTCCAGTTTGCGTTGAGCTTCACTGGAACAATGTAGCAGGCCAAGGACAGACATGTGGGCATGAGAGCAGGGTGGAGTGTTGAAATGGCAAGTGACAGGGAGGTCTGGGTCATGTTTGTGGACAGACCGAAGGTGTCTGCGTTTGGTCTCTCCAATGTAGAGGAAACCGCATTGGGAGCAGTGAATGCAGTAGACTAAGTTGAGGGGAGTGCAAGTGAAATGCTGCTTCACTTGAAAGGAGTGTTTGGGCCCTTGGACGGTGAGGAGAGGGGAAGTAAGCCACTATACATGATCGGTCTCATTCAGATGATTTTCTGCACAAACCACTGTTGGATAACATGGTTTCTCAATGAATACCAGAAATGGTTGGTGTGGCATTTCTATGCAGCAAGTGACTTATTTTGCTGTGTGATAGCTGATGGATTTATTCCATGCTGCACAGTAGGAACAACAGAGTCCTCATTGTTGTGAGGTGCAAGGCGATTCCATCTGCTGGTTAGACACACATCACAGTGTCAACAGTTCTACATGATCGTTCGTTTGCATAATCTTTTGAGCAAAAAGTTTTTTATTGGTTTAAAAAATTCACCCAATTGTAGTGCAACTGGTAAAACATGAGTTTGGCATTTAGAATATCCAAAGGATGAGGTATCAAGGCAAAACGTCCATTGGATTGCGGTGTGTCCTTTACCACTTGATTTTCTAACAAAATGCACATTATTGCCATTCCCCACGAACATTCTTGACAATTAGCGATTTATTGCAGTCTTCTTCTTAATGGTAATGTGCATTGACCATTGCACAATGGAATGATATAATACAAAGCAAAGTTACAAATATATTATACAAAATAATCTCGGCAAATAATAAGGTTTAATAAGGTTCTGTCAAAGCAAATGTTTCCTGTTCAGAATAATGGAGACCACATGGTAGATTTTGACATTGCTGCCCTTGACATTGTGGGTGGAATTTTATGGCCCTGTCGCGGCAGCGGCGGAGGTGGGGCTGCAAAATGTGGCAAGCTGTTCAAAACTCCATTGACTTCGGCGGGACTGGAAAATCCTGCCGGCGGGAGGGGCTGTAAAATCCTATCCAGTCTGCGTGTTACAGAACTCATCCGATTTTAGTTTCTATTGGAATTTGAGCTCGAGCAGTTTCTATAACAGGTGGAAATTCTGCAGTGCCAGCTTTGCACCTGTATGGCAAGTTTAAAAAAACTCCCCCTTGTATGTATTAAATTGCACAGTCTTGTTACATTACACGTGGAAACAGGTCATTTGGTCAGACTGCTCCAGTTTAGTGTTCACCGGAGCACATCCTGATCACATCTACGCAATTTATTCCCATTTTCTTTCAATCTCTTTTCCACCAATCCGATTTTTGCCCCATTCCCAGAATCAAGGCTCCTCTCTGATTCTCTAAATCCAGGCTGCCCAATAATTCTATCTAGTGAGCAACAATAAATACAAAATTTAGGCAAAAGAAGTGCAGCTAGGTCCAACCATCTTCAGCTGCTTCATCAATGCCCTTACATTGTAAGGTCAGAAGTGGCTCACTGATAAATGCACAGTGTTCAATACCATTGGCAACTCTTCAGGTACTGAAGCAATTCATTCCTGCATGCAGCAAGATCTGGACAACTTTCAGGCTTGAACTGATAAGCGGCTATTAATATTTGTGCCACACAAGTGCCAGGCAATGATCAGGCCAAACGAGAGAGTATCTGACCATTTCCCCTTGACATTCAATGGCATTACCATCACTGAATTCCCCACCATCAACATCCTGGGGGTTATCATTGATGAGAAACCTAACTGCACCAGATATATAAATACTGTGGCTGCAAGAGCAGGTCAGAGGCTGGGAATTCTGCAGCTAGTAACTCACCTCCTGGCTTGGTCAAAGCTGTCCACCATCTACAAGGCACAAGTCAAGACTGTGACGAAATACTCTCCACTTGCCTGGAAAATCATACAACTCCAAAAACACTCAAGAAGTTCAATCCCTTTCTGCAACCAATTCCAGAATATACTTTCCTTTTAAGAGGTGCAGGTTGGCTTTAACTAATTCAGGCTAGCTTTCAGTGGTGCAAACCCTTGCTAAAGTGTGCAGCCACCCAGCAGCATGTTTAACACTGGCTGTGTGCAGCTATCATGCAAATCTGCGGATAGCAAACAGTTTGTGTGCTGCCTGCATTGGAAGCAACATGTTGCAATAGCAGTGTCCATTTTCGGGTCCGATTTTGCAGCCTATATGTTTTATATTTTGGCTGGGTGGTTCCCACTCTTTCCACTCCGCCTTGCTGAGAACATACCTCAACTCTGCTTGGCGCTCCCACTTAAAGACCCGCCACAATAAATGTGGGGCGGAATTTTCTGGTCCTGCCTGTGGCAGGTTTCGTGGCAGGCGGGAGCAGAAACTTTGGAGAGAGGCCTAAAATTGGATTCCTGCCAGCAGAAATTCAGTTCAGAATTTTCTCCTCACCACTTTCATGGCGGGTTGATGGGGTGGGGGGGCATGTCGGGAACGGCATTTGCATGCATTACTCTGTCATGAAAACTCATTAAAAACACCACTCACCGGAATCACGCGGCCTCTTCCAAACCTGCGCCATGTCAGCGGGAAATCAGACCAGTCTGGAACACATTCGGAAATAAGTGGCGTACAGCTGTCGGCCCTCACTTCGATCGTGACTTTGAGGTGAGTGCAACACTCAAAGCCTACCTGCAACAGCGCTGTTCCAGGTTCTCACCAATAACAGTGAGACGCTACACTGGTCGGGTGGGGTGGGGTGGGGGGGGCGTAGAATTGGTCTGCTCACTGGCTTCCTCCATTCTATGGGAGAGTGTGTTCTGCAGGCCTCAGGCAGAGTTGCACTCTAAGACAGAGATTGGCATTGCAACTGGTTGGGGTGGTGGCGCAGGAAGGAGAAGGGAGACATGAGGTACAATGGGCTATGGTGGGGTTGGAGAGAATGGGGGGCAGTGAACAATGGCAGGCAGGAGGGAGACCGAGGGTGGGGAAGTTGGAGCCCGATATAAAGTCTGGAACACAGACACAGAAGTGGGTGGATGGGAATCAAGCTGTGTTAATGGGAAAGGATGCACGCAGACTCCGGAATACAAGGGGCGGTTGTGTTAGTTTGGCACATGAGGGATGGGTTGCACAGGGACTCATGGGGTGGGGGTTGGTGTGAGGGAGACTGCGTTTTCATCAGTAAAGATGGAATGGGAGCTCATTGAAAGACAATCATAGACCCTGGCCTGGGGCCAAAAAGTTGGGGCGAGAGATTAAAGGCAGTCCTGGGGCTTTGTGGACCTCATAGTCAGGGTGAGAGACTAAAGGTGGTCCTGGGGTTTTGTGGGCCATGCTACAAGGCTATGCACAGCATGCACATCATAGTCCCACTCCAGGGAGGGGCAAGGCCTGTGTGCTCACTTGGGATAAGGGACAGCTTGTTGTGCAGGGTGTGTTCATGGTCTTACCATCGGTAGCCATGGGGTTGTCTCGCTTGGTACTGGGGAAATGGGGAAAGGTAATAAAGGGGGGGTAGCTCGTAGCTCTCCTCAGTGAGGGGGGCCTCTCCTCTGTATTTGGCCGTGCACACAGCCTCGAGATGGAGAGGATAGAGATGAGGTCCACATGGTGCATGAGGACATCAACAGTGATGGGTTCAGTGGGGAGGGCTGAAATGTCCACCACAATTACAATGGGATCCAGGGTTACTGGGGGAGGCTGGAATATAACCAGAGGGAGGTCTACCTGCACATTATTAGGTCCCAGGAAGATTGAAGGGACCCGCACACTGGCAGGGGGAGGATCAAAGCTGGTCTCAAAATGAAAATGCAGCACCACCATATTGAAAGCCCAAAGCTGATGCGCATTTGAAATTGAAACTGGCAAACAATCTGCACGGGGCGGGTGTGAGGCAGTGTGGGAGGAGCCCAGGGCTGCACTCAGGGGCCCTTTCAGGGTGCACCCTCAAACTACTTAGAGTCACAACACTGAAATAGAGTCAGAGCTGAAAGGAAAGAGGAAGACTTCCTTGAGAAGGTGCAATTGGAGCCATTGCCTTTTGGTGCGCTTTAACGAGAGACTGCAGGAGTCATTGGCCTCACAATACAGTCGCTCCATTTGAGCATTAACAGAGAGGTCTGTGAGAATGGAAAATGCCAGCAACGGTTAAAGAAGCACAGCTGCTGCCTATCTCACAGATCATCAATGAAAGCCTCAAATGTGCTTTCTCCATTTGGCATGGATAACGGGCCAAAGGGCATCCAGTCATTGCTGAAGTGCAAGTTGAGCTTAATCAGTTTACCAGATCAGAGATTGCAGGAGTGCCTTTGGTAAGATGGCACATTTCATAAATGTATCCAAACCTTTTTAACCTCTGTAAGATTGAGATACCAAGTATCAGGGTTGGCATCTTGGCCAACAAGATCGGGGAGTTTGTGCTTCAGCTACAAAGCTGTATCAGCAAAAGTCCAATAATGCAGACGCAGCTGTATGGTATGACATTGGCTTTTTGTTTGCAAGTGGGGGGTCTACTATATTTGTCCAGTATTCATTAACCTGTTGCATCTATCAGTCCACAGGGAGAAGGAGGATTGAATAATGGAGCCCGCGCTCAATGCTGCCTTCTTGATAGCAGTGACCTGATTGATGTGGAGAAGGGCCCAACGATGCCCAGCCCAGCTTCGAAAGGAGGCCCAGCCTCATGTCCATTGTCCAGGGGAGCCCTAGCAACACCCAGAGGATGAGGAGGTCAGACCCATCCCACGGAGGTGACTTGCATGACCAAGGGTCTACCAAAGAAGACTCTCCTATCTGGAGATGAGCGACAGACAATGCCGCACACATCTGTACTTGTCAAGAGGTGTGGCGGATCATATCTGCCACACTCTACGGGAGGATCTAATGCACCATGGACTGGGAGGACAGCCCCTGCCAGTACCCCTGAAGGTCGCTACCATGCTGAAATTTGTTGCCAGCGGATCATTCCAGGGATCTACTGGGGACCCCTGCGGCATCTCATGTCCTCAGCACATAAATGTATCAAGGAGGTGACAGATGTCCTCTACAGTAAGTCTCATCATTATGTGAAATTCACACTCAATGAAGCTAGCCAGGCTGCTAGATTTCTGGCGTCTGCAGCTATCTCAGGCTTCCCTAGAGTTCAGTGTGCAATCGATTGCACACATGTGGCATTGAGAGCTCCTTGGCAGCAGCCCCTGATGTTCATTAACAGGAAAGTGTTCCACTCCCTGAATGTTCAACTGGTGTGCGATCATCAGAAGCACATCATGCACCTTTGTGCCAAATAGCCTGGGAGTTCTCATGACTCATTCATCCTGAGTTACTCTCAGGCGCCTCAAATGTTCGAAGGGCTTCAGTGATTACAGGGCTGGCTGCTTGGGGATAAAGGGAAACCGCTCAAACAATAGCTCACAACACTATGCGTCATCGTCAGAGTGCCTCAGAGGAAAGGTGCAACACAATGCATTAGGCAACACGATCCATCATTGAACAGACCATTGACACCCTGATGCGCTTCGATGTTTGGACTGCTCAGGCAGGGCCCTGCAGTGCACTCCACTGAGGGTGTCCCGCATAATCATGCCCAGTTGCCCCCTTCATAATCTGGCACTTCAAAGGGGAGATCCCTTGCCAGAGGGAGACAGGGAGGAGGCTGAGAGCTCCTCAGATGATGAAGAGCAGGGAAATGGCAAGAAACTGAAGAGGGAGTTATGGGTCAGCTTCCACATCAGGGTGCCATTGAAGAAGCATGACGTGGAAGATGTGCCTGTGCCACACTGATAGCCACAAGATTAGAGGGGGAGTAAGGTGCAGGCAACTGGACATGGCCACATTCATTCTGTCCCTTAGTGCCATGCCAGTGCACTGTAAGGCCTTCACAACCAGTGACATTGAGAGCAAGTTCAGCATTTGGACTTTCACCTTCAACCCTCATGATTCGCCAGGCCCTAGTCGTTGGAAAGGTCAGTGGTGAACCCTGTATCTGGGCGCTCTGGGGAGTGAAAGTCGGCACAACAGCGCAAATGCTGTGCCAAAGGACTTGATGCAGTCGTTGCCACCTTAATGAGAAATTTTTAGTGGACACTGAGATGCGCACATGTTGGAGAGACCATCATGGCTGTAGGACTTGCGCTTTGGCACTACCAGTGAAGGCAGCCTTCCCATTTGGAGAAACAATTACAGCCACCCCTCTGAGGCTAGTGAGCACACCCAACTCCATGCTGTCTTGTAAGGAGTATGGTTACTAACACATTTTGCAGACACTTCCAGTAAAGAGTTTGGCACATCTCCCTGACATAGCGAGTAACTATCATGACTTAGCTACACATCATATAAATGTGAGGCTCACAAAAGGAGGCAATCACTGAGTGGGAGCATGGCTCACCCTCGCAATAAGAGGGTACATAGATGCAGAAGCAAGACACTTTCAAATGATGAGACCATTCTCATGAACAGTAAATGTATTTACAAAGGTGCATGATATAAACAGTGATTGAATGCTCATGAGCCAGAAGTGATGTCAAAGTTTCTTGATTTTTCTAACCCTACCTTGCGTCTTGGTGCATTCCCGATATCCACAGCAGAGGTGGAGGCGGCCTACTGACTGTTATGCCTTGTCGTCTTTGATGGCTGTAGCGGGTGTCCTTTAGGGGAACAAGAGCTGGAGGGCCCCTCCTCGGCCTTTGCAGCTGAAGGCGATGGGGTCACAAGCAGAGGGGATTATGGTCAGCTGGACACTCTCGGAGTGACCTGGGTGGGTGGCCCAGGGTCTCCAGCTGCTGGCCTTCCTCCCTGTGGGGGCTCAAGGGCCCCTGCCTGAATCTCTGAGGAGAAGGGGTTCCTGGAGGGAGGCTGCGGTGCTCTGCCTGCTCTCTCCTAGCCACTGATGGATCCCACCAATGCCTTTAGCGATGGAGTGCAGGTCCGAGTACAAATCCGGCAGGGTTTGCTGGACAAAGGTCTCCAAGGCGGCCACCACCCTTCCCATGGAGACCACAAAGAGCTCACATGTTGGAGCTATGACATCAGATAGAACGCACACGGAGTCCTCCATCCTTCGTTCTAGTCTGTTAACTCTACCTGATTTTTCGCCGGCTGTCATTGCCTATCCAGCATGTTTGACATGCTCATTTCCAGACTCAGACTCAGTGGGTGTCTGATCTCCGGCAGTCCCCTGAATGCCAGGGACCTGGTCTGTCACTGCCTCTGCACGCTGCAGAGATGTGTCAATGAGGTGTTCCCCAGAATGTGACTTCGAGCCTAATGTAGATCTGCGACCCACTGGGGTGTGTGTCTCTGAGCTGGTGGAGGGTGCGGGTGAACACGGTGATGGGTCTTCTTCCAATGGCCCCTCAGCTTTCTTGTCTGAGGTGGCCTGGGAGCTGTGGTCCATGTTGGCTCTGGAGGTGTGTCTGGACCTGCTGGTGCCTGCAAGAGTGAGCAGATAGATCTAGTTCATAAACAGGCTGAATGCAACATTGCAAGTCACACGCTGGGAAAGTCAGGATGTAATCGGCTCATCGAGGACTCATCCGTAATGACTTGCTGGGAGAGGCCGATCTCACCTTCCCCACAGGAGCAATATCTGTCCTCCCCTGCCAACTCGGTGGCATCCTTCCCAATTTTGGACAGCTCCTGGATGTTTGCCCTTCCTCCTCCAGTCTGGGCTCTCTCTCCTTGTTGTACGCAAGCTTGACCTGCATGAAGACAAATGGATGGAATGTGGTGAGATGTGATGGAGGAGAGGTTGGAAAGCATTCATGCTGCTGTGTGTGCTGAGCCCTCGCCAGTAAGGGTTGAGGATGGAGTGTGTGCAGCATGATCGATGAGATGTTCATGATGTTAAAGTGTATGTAAGACAATCAGTTTCAATGTCTCCCCTGTTAATATTGTGCGAGATCCCTGAGCAGTTTAACTCTTTGAGTGCATGATGCCAAGATGAGAGAGTGAGATTGGAGTGAGCTGAAGGGTGGCTTACCCTGGCGGAGCAGGTGAGATCATTCATCCTCTTCCTTCACAGGATGGCGTTTCTCGGGTGAGTGCCCGACGAGCTGACATCTCTTGTAACCACCTCCCAGGCCGGCGAGGTGAGGCTGGTGGGTCTCCTGGAGCCATCTCTTGGGTAGAGGGCATCCTGGTGCTGGTGGGCTCCATGGACGAGGGCCTCAAGAAAGTCACTGCTAAACCTTGGTGCAGCTTTTGCTTGAATGCAGCCATGTCAAGACATTTCCTCCATACAGCTGGGCTTGAGAGAGTGAATGTGTCTGTTTAAATATGGTGCCCAGATATTGGCCCCATGAGGTAACGACAGGGTGAACGAATCAGTGTCTGCCTGCTACGTGATTGGCAGAGCTACTCACCGAATCAAAAGTAATTAGTTCCGCAGTGTGAAATCGGGTGCGAATTCCCACCGCGCCGTCCAGCGGGAAATGCGCCATGAACCCCACCAGCCACCGCACTTAGTCCCGAAAATGGAAAATAGTGCCGCATGGAAACCATTACAGGGAGTAAACTTGAGTAAATAGCTGCATTTTACCTCTCCATGGCTCAGGATGTTGACGCATCATATGTGCCACTGAGCCATGGCGTTCTCAATAAAGTTTTGGTAAAATGCGGTGAAGGCTGACCCAGAACTTCCAGCCTGGATCAGAATCCTTGGGCTGAATTTTCTGGCTGGCGGGGGTGGGGGTTGGGGGTGATGGTGGAGTGGGAGCGGGCGCAGGCGGGTGCAGATCCAATCGCCGCTCGCGATCGGGTACACGCTGCCATTTTATGTGGGCAGGCCAATTAAGGCCCGCCCAGCAGGCTTCATGACTCCCGTGCATAGCGGATGTGGGCAGGTGGTGGCGGGCCTTGGAAAGGCTGCTTGCAATGGCTGGGTGAAGGGCTCTGCAGAGCGGCAATGGAAGTTTTGCAAGTCTGGAGGGTAGGCCATTGGGGCAGGCCAGGCCGGAGGATAGGGCAGGGGGTCATTGTGCCCCTTGTTTTTCAGATGACTGCCTTGCTGCCCCCCTCAAGGAGGTGGCAGCACGCCGGGAGGTGCTGGTTCCCCAGGATGGGAGGAGGAGTTCCCCCCACATGACTAAATGTGTCTGGGGGGAGATGGCGGAGGTGGTGAGCTCCCGTGATGTGGTGCGGCGCACCTGGATCCAGTGCCGCAAGCGCTTCAACGACTTGTTGCGCTCTGGAAGGGTGAGGACAATGTTGGCATTGGGCATTTAACCCAGCAGGTTGGCTTTTCCCCCTGCTGCCCACTGTCCCCTCCCCCCCACTCACCTAAGTCCGAGTGTAGTGGCTGCATTGAATCATTGACGGCATGTTCGCTGGGTGGGCCAGCAGATATTGCCCATGCCAAGGTCAGCCTGAGGGGGTGGTGAAGCGATGGGTTCTGCACCCGCAGCATGTGGTACACCGAGACCCGCATTACTGTTTTGGGGGCAACCTGGAGGAGCTGCACCTAGGCGCTGTGTTTGAACTGCAGGACATGTCCAAGCCAGGATGATAACAGGTTGGGAGGGGAGCTTCAAGTTGGTGGGGCAACGAACCATCTGCTGCCCTCTGCGCTCCACCTGCTTGCGCCTCCTTGCTATGGAAGGATATACCGTGTGCTGCCTAATGTGATGTAGGCAGCATGTGGCCAAGGGGGCGGGCGGGTGGGGGATATGGAGCAGACCCAGCATCTTTGTGTGAGTGTTCGGCAGCAGCGGGTGAGGAGGCACTGGAGCCCTGATATGCCCCACTCCGTTTGGGGTGGGCCGTGCGCAAAGAGAGTCCATGTACAACTTGCACTAATCAATGCTCTTCTCTCATTTTCAGGAGAAGAATGCTCATAACGCGGCAGAGCGGGCAAGGATTGGTGGTGGCCAAGCGCAGTTAGCCATTCTCAGCCAGTTTGAGCAGGAGACCCTGGATTTGGAGAGGCGCCATGCGCCCAGGTCCACCGGTGTCAGTGTGGTTGGGGTGCCACGGGCAGGTATTTATGCCCAGCAGTGAGTTCAGCATTATTCTCCCAACAGCCATGGCAGTGCTGAATGTTAAGTGATTTAATTTTGCAACATGGCTTGACCATTTCTTATGGAAGGATGAGCGCATAATGATCTGGGGGACAGGGATGCACTTTGTCATTGTCTCCACATGGATCCAATGTCCTTGTTCTTCCTTTCAGCATCAGCGGAGCAGGGCCAAGAGGAAAAGCAGCAGAGGCCCCCTCTCACACCTGAGGGCCCTGAAGTCTCACTAGTGTCACACCATTTCTGCCAGGCAGGCACCAGCACAGGTACTAGCACCTCAGTGGGAATTAGAACATCGGCTAGTGTCCCAGGGCACAGCGGTGAGGGCACTTCACAGTCACTGGAGGAGCTGGCAGAGACAGAGAGTGCCCATGGCACCAGCAGTCGGAGGACTGTAGGGGACCAGACTCAAGCTCAGTCAGTGCCTGCTGATGTGCCTCTGGAATCGTCCGTGATGCAGCAGAGGCAGGAAATGCGGTCGGATGTGCAGGAGCATCTGGGGGAGATATATGAGGCTATGCTTGGCTTGGTGTCCACGGTGGAGGAGTCTACACAGACGATCGCCAAAGCAATGGGCCACATGTCCGAGCGTCATGCGTTCTCCATGGAGAGAGTGGCGATTCTCGTGGAGAGGCTCCTCCAGGAGACCTGTCAGGGCTTCCTTGGGATGTGCCCTGACCAGCAAGCCCTCACATCGGCATTGACCTCAGCTGGTCAGTGCCAGTGTGGGAGATGGTTTGGGCATCAACTTTCACAGCTCGGTGCCCTTCCATCCACGGTAAACAGGGAGGTCCGAAGTGACCTCACATCAGAGCAGCAGCTGCCTGTCGCCTCTGCGGGCACCTCACAGGGTGCTCCCGGATGAGGGTGGCAGCTCCTCCACCCCTCTCCCAGTGACCATAGCATCTGGTGTGGTTGCGACGACTGGGGAGATGCCAGTTGTTGAACTGGCAGCTCCCTCCCAGGCGGGGCCAGCACAGGCTCCACGGGCCAGAGGACGACTGCCAAGGTCATCGAGGCCAACAGGACAGCAGAGTCAGCAGGCTGGCTCAGATGCCACTCCCAGTGAGGGGGCAGCACCAAGACGTAGCACCCGAAAACATAAACATAAGGCACCTTAGGCACGCCACGGGTTTATCACTGGTGCTTTTGTGTTGGCCCGAGCTGAGGTCTTTATGATTTACTTTGAATTGGAGCACCATTGTCATTTTTTTTGCTTAAGTTACTTTGCTTGTGATGTTAAATTCAGGGATGTGACCGTGCCTGAGGGTGCCTCTTTTCTTTTGCATGTATATGATTTCCAAAAATGTAATTAGTGCTTTGTGGGACATTCAGCTTTATTAAGAAGGCCCTTAGTTACTGTTCATAACCTGGCATATTTTGCATTTGGGTGTCGAGTATGGAACCTACAGCCCAGGCTTGTCCTGGAGGTCCATCTGCGGTGGGCTAGCTGAAGGTTCATTGGATTAAAGCCTCCCCGGTGTCGCTGCCTCCCTGGAGTATGCCCAGGTCAGCGTCTACCCCCTGAGCATTTCCCTGTGCATGCTCATCCTCGGACTCACTGCTGGACTCATCGTGTGCAGCCACAGCCACTGCGTCGATGTCTTCATCGTCCACTGTGTCCCCCCTGTCCAGCACAAGATTGTGGAGCGCGCAGCATGCAACCACTATCACCAAGACACAGTCTGGGGGGTACTGGAGTGCGCCCCCTGAGTGGTCCAGGCATCGAAAGCGCATCTTGAGAAAAACGATGGTTCTCTTCACCACAGCCCTTGTGGAGACGTAGCTCCTATTGTACCACTGCTCAGATTCTGTTCTTGAATGGCGAAGAGGCTTCATGTCTGCACTGGAGTGTTGCCTTGGGCTGCAGTAGAGTGCATAAGTTGGAGTTTGGCGGCGGAGGGAATTTAAGGGTTAATTTCTATCTAAAGTTTAGTCTTTCTTTAATTTAGTAATTAACTAAAAGTTGCTGTTTGGTTTGGAAGAAGGTGAGTTTTAGGCCAGCTTTAAAACAGGGTTTATACAGGCTCTGCTTGCAGCTACAACTAGTTAATTAGATAACCGGCTTAAACAGGTTTTCAGAGGCTAGATTCAGAGAATATAAAAACAGGCCATCTTTGTCTCCACTGGAGTGCTGCTTTGGGCTGCAGTAAAGTGCTTAAGTTGGAGTTTGGTGACTGAGGGAGTTCGGTGAGGAGGGAATGAGGTGATCCTTTGAGTACTGTGAGTACGGTTGGGTAAGTATTTACTACTTTTATCACTTATAGCTTTTAAGGTCTTATTTTGTGGTTCATTGTTTGTAAGGGCTATATTCTGTAACAACGAGGAATAGGGAAGAAGGGCCCTAAAGTAATTGATATTATTTGATATTAAATATCTTCCAAAAGGTTTAATTTAATTTAAAGGGGTAAGTCATGGCAGGAGAGCTCAAAACCGTGGTGTGCTCCTCCTGCTCTATGTGGGAAGCCGGGAACATTTCCAGTGCCCGGAGCCAGCATATGAGTGGGAAGTGTCTCCAGTTACAGCTCCTGAAAGTCCGGGTTTCGGAGCTGGAGCAGCGGCTGGGGGCACTATGGAGCATCTGCGAGGCGGAGAGTATCATGGATAGCATGTATAGAGAGGTGGTCACACCACAGTCTAAGAGTCCACAGGCAAGGAAGGGAATGGGTGACCACCAGGCAGAGAAAAAGGACGAGGCAGGCAATGCAGGAATCTCCTGTGCTATTCCCCTGCAAAACAGATATACCACTTTGGATACTGTTGAGGGAAATGGCCTCTCAGGGGAAAGCAGCAACAGCCAAATTTGCTGCACCATGGTTGGCTCTGCTGCACAGGGGAGGAGTAAAAAGTGTGGGAATGCAGTAGTTATAGGGATTCAATTGTAAGGGGAATAGATAGGCATTTCTGTGGCCACAAACAAGACTGCAGGATGGTATGTTGCCCCCCTGGTGCTATGGTCAAGGATGTTTCAGAGCGGCTACAGGACATTCTGAAGGGGGAGGGTGAACAGCCAGTGGTCGTGGTACACATTGGTACAAACGACATAGGTTAAAAAAAAAGGATGAGGTCCTAAAAGCAGAATATAGGGAGTTAGGAAGTAAGTTGAAAAGTAGGACCTCAAAGGTAGTGATCTCAGGATTACTACCAGTGCCACGTGCTAGTCAGAGTAGAAATGGCAGGATATATCGGATGAATACATGGCTGAAGAGATGGTGTGAGGCAGAGGGTTTCAGATTCCTGAGACATTGGAACCAGTTCTGGGGAAGGTGGGACAAGTACAAGCTGGACAGATTACACCTGGGCAGGACCGGGACAGATGTCCTAGGGGGAATATTTGCTAGAATGGTTGGGGAGGGTTTAAACTAAAATGGCAGGGGGATGGGAACCTATGCAAGGAGCCAGAGGAGGGGGAATCAAGGACAAGAACAAAAGACAGAAAGGGGAATAAGAAAAGTGATAGGCAGAGAAATCAAGGCAAGAATCAAACAGGGCCTTAGTGAAAAATAGTGGGAACGGGACAAGTAATGTTAAAAAGATGAGCTTTAAGGCTTTGTGCCTTAATGTCAGGAGCATTCGCAATAAAGTGGATGAATTAACCGAGCAAATAGATGTAAACAGGTATGATATAGTCGGGATTAGGGAGACATGGCTGCAGGGTGACCTGGGGTGGGAACTGAACATCCAGGGGTATTCAGTATTTAGGAAGGACAGATAAAAAGGAAAAGGTGGTGGAGTTGCATTGCTGGTTAAAGGGGAAATTAACACAATAGTGAGGAAAGATATTAGCTCCGACGATGTGGAATCTGAATGGATAGAGCTGACAAACACTAAGGGGCAAAAAACATTAGTGGGGGTTGTATATAGACCCCCAAACTGTAGTGGTGATGTTGGGAATGGCGTTGAACAGGAAATTAGAGATGCATGCAATAAAGGAACATCTGTAATTATGGGTGACTTTAATCTGCATATAGATTGGGCAAAGCAAATTAGTAACAATACCTTAGAGGAGGAATTCTTGGAGTGTATACGGGATGATTTTCTGGACCGATACATTGAGGAACCAACTAGAGAACAGGCCATCCTAGACTGGGTATTGTGTAATGAGAAAGGAATAATTGGCAATCTAGTTGTGCGAGGCCCCTTGGGGATGAGCAACTATAATATGATAGTTGATTCTGAGACTAGGGTCCTGAATCTTCATAAAGGAAACTATGATGGTATGAGGCGCGAGTTGGCTATGATGAATTGGGAAACGTCACTTAAAGGGATGATGGTGGATAGGCAATGGCAAACATTCAAAGAGCACATGGGTGAACTGCAACAATTGTTTATTCTTGTATGGCACAAAAATAAAACAGGAAAGGTGGTCAAACCATGGCTTACAAGGAGAATTAGAGATAGTATTAGATCCAAGGAAGAGGCATTCAAATTAGCCAGAAAAAACAAGACCTGAGGATTGGGAGCAGTTTAAAATTCAGCAAAGGAGGACCAAGGGATTGATTAAGAAGGGGAAAATAGAGTACGAGAGTAAGCTTGCAGGGAACATAAAAACTGACTGGAAAAGTTTCTATAGGTATGTGAAGAGAAAAAAATTGGTCAAGACAAATATAGGTCCCTTACAGTCAGAAACAGGGGAATTTATAATGGGGAACAAAGAAATGGCTGACCAACTAAATACATACTTTGGTTCTGTCTTCACAAAGGAGGACATAAATAACAGACCAGAAATGTTGGGTAACACAGGGTTTAGTGAGAGGGAGGAACTGAAAGAAATCAGTATTAGTAGGGAAATGGTGTTAGGGAAATTGATGGGGTTGAAGGCCGATAAATCCCCGGGGCCTGGTAATCTACATACCAGAGTACTTAAGGAAGTGGCCCTAGAAATAGTGGATGCATTGGTGGTCACCTTCCAAGATCCTATAGACCCTGGAACAGTTCCTACAGATTGGAGGGTAGCTAATGTAATCCCACTATTTAAAAAGGGAGGTAGAGAGAAAACAGGGAATTATAGAACAGTCAGCCTGACGTTGGTAGTGGAGAAAATTCTAGAGTCCAATATGATAGCTGAGCACTTGGAAAACAGTGGCAGAATCAGACAGCGTCAGCATGGATTTATAAAAGGGGAATCATGCTTGACAAATCTACTGGAATTTTTCGAGGATGTAACTAGTAGAGTTGATAAGGGGAAACCAGTGGATGTGGTTTATTTGGACTTTCAGAAGGCTTTTGACAAAGTCCCACATAAGAGATTAGCATGTAAAATTAAAGCGCATGGGATTGGGGTAGTGTTTTGAGATGGATAGAAAACTGGTTGGCAGACAGGAAACAAAGAGTAGGAATAAACGGGTCTTTTTCCAAGTGGCAGGCAGTGACTAGTGGGGTACCACAGGGATCGGTGCTGGGACCCCAGCTATTCACAATATATATTAATGATTTAGATGAGGGAACTAAATGTAATATCTTCAAATTTGCAGATGACACAAAGCTGGGTGGGAGAGTGAGCTGTGAGGAGAATACAGAGATGCTTCAATGTGATTTGGACAAGCTGAGTGAGTGGGCAAACACATGGCAGATGCAATATAATGTGGATAAATGTGAGGTTATCCACTTTGGTAGCAAAAACAGGAAGGCAGTTTATTATCTGAATGGTTATAAATTGAGAGAGGGGAATGAGCAATGAGACCCGGGTGTCCTCGTACACTAGTTGCTGAAGGTAAGCATGCAGGTATAGCAGGTGGTGAAGAAGGAAAATGGTATGTTGGCCTTCATAGCCAGAGGATTCAAGTATAGGAACAGGGATGTCTTGCTGCAATTTTACAGGGCCTTGGTGAGACCACACCTGGAATATTGTGTGCAGTTCTGGTCTCCTTATCTGAGGAAGGATGTTCTTGCTATAGAGGGAGTGCAGCGAAGGTTTACCAGACTGATTCCTGGGATGGTGGGACTGACATATGAGGAGAGCTTGAGTCGGTTAGGATTATATTCGCTGGAGTTCAGAAGAATGAGGGGGGATCTCATAGAAATCTATAAAATTCTAACATAACTAGACAGGGTAGAAGGATGTTCCCGATGGTTGGGGAGTCCAGAACCAGGGGTCACAGTCTGAGGATACGGGGTAGACTGTTTGGGACTGAGATGAGGAGAAAGTTCTTCACCCAGAGAGTGGTGAGCCTGTGGAATTTGCTATCACAGAAAGTAGTTGAGGCTAAAATATTGTATGTTTTCAAGAAGGAGTTAGATATAGCTCTTGGGGCGAAAGGGATCAAAGGATATGGGGAGAAAGCGGGAGCAGGCTATTGAGTTGGATGATCAGCCATGATCATAATGAATGGCGGAGCAGGCTCGAAGGGCCAAATGGCCTACTCCTGCTCCTATTTTCTATGTTTCTATGTTTCTATAAGCCACTTTCTGAGGGGATAGTCCTTGTCACCCAGCAGCCATCCATCAAGCTGGGCTGGAGCACTGAAGAGCCTGGCACCTGGGAGTGTCTGAGGATGTAGGCATCGTGGAAGCTGCCTGAGTACTTTGCACAAACTTGTAGAATCAGCATCCTGTGATCACACACTACCTGCACGTTCATGGAGTGGAAGCCCTTCCTATTGACGAAGGCACCGGGCTCACCTGCTGGCACCTTGACGGCCACATGTGTGCAGTCTATTGCACCCTGGACGCGGGGGAAGTCAGCAATGGACGCGGGGGAAGTCAGCAATGGCCGCGAAGCCTCTGGCTCGCTCTGTCTGTCTTGTCTGGTCCCAACGGTAGTGGATGAAGGTGAATGCACACCTGAACAGAGCCTTTGTGACCTGCTTGATACAAGTGTGGACAGCTGATTGGGAGACACCGCAAGGATCACCCACCGACCCCTGGAAAGAGCTGGAGGCATAGAAGTTGAGAGCAGCTGTGACCTTCAGAGCCACTGGCATGGGATGTCCGCCCACACAGTTAGCGGAGATCTCAGGCCCAATTATCTGACAGATATAGTTGACTGTCTCCCTTGAGAGACGGAGCCTCCTTCAGCATTGCACCTCAGACATATTGAGGTTGCTGCTCCGCTGCCTGTATACCCTGGCAGCAGGATAGTGGCATCTTCTGTAGTCCCTTCCGCTAAGGCCTACCTCTTGGCCCTGCACCCCTTGTGCCTGTGCCTGTCCTCCCAAAGGTGGCACACCAACGGGAAAATTCTGCCCCTTATTTCTGAACTGAATCAGGCAAAATGTTATCTACTTACCTTGCAACAATTTTTCGGGCCTGTCTTCCAATGGAGGGTCCTTCCAAACTCACACAGTGCAGCAATCCTCACAGGGAGCAGCGGAGAGAATCATCATAGAAGCCACGGCTCCTTCTTGCTGCACTAGCTAGTTTAATTATCTCAAAACCACTTTGAGAAGCTAGGGAGCTAAGGTAAATGTGTAAGGTGAGTAGGCGAGGGGGTAGGGCAGCAGGTAAATGGGTGAGGGGGGTGGAGTGTCTGGTGGGTGGGTGAGGGGGTAGGATGAGTCTGGAGGGTGAGGGGCAGTCAGGGTCAGGGGTAGTTGGGTGGTTGGGGATGGTATTTGGAGGATCGCGGGGAGTAGTCAGTTCCGGGGAAGGGGGATAGTCAGGTAGTCGGGCATAGTCAGGTGGTTGAGGGACAGTCGATGGTGGGGAGGGGGTGGTAGCCCGGTGGTCGGGAGTGGGAGTTGAGGGTGGGGGGCATCCAGTGGAGAGTCGGAGAGTCAGTAGTACAGTTCTTTTGTACATAGGTGGAACGGCCAAAATCAAATATTCGAAGAGGCTGCAGAGCCGTTTGGAGCGCGTGTGCCAGCTGGCCGAGTTCGCACAGGACTGCGGCCAATCCATCATTCAGTAGTACAGAACTTTTGCTGGGTAACTATTATGGTAAGCCAGAACCCTGTGAAGTCTCCAACTCTAACTCAGAGTTGGAGACATTTTTTGGAGGGTTCCAGACACAAGGGAGATGCCCATCAGAAGTCCAAACTTCTCGGACAATTCCCGTGTATTCAATGCATTGAGTCTTTCAAGGAGTCCCATAGCACATCTTGGGATTTGGGGGTTGAGTTTACATCCCTGGTACGACCATCCGGAGATCGGAAGTTCTGGGATTTATAGTTAATGGTCTGTTCTCATACAATTAGACTTCTGTAATCAAAAGAAATGCAGCATTGTATTCATCACCAATGTATAACACTCTGCTTTCAACTTGTGCTTCTCAGTTGGACTTTATGTGTCTTATCCACCAATTCAGTGTGAACTTGTTAGCATTCTTTAAATTCCATAGTAATGAACATCAGTCTCTCGCTTAACCCTGTGGTGGTATTTCTGTAACATTTCTAAAATACAGTTTGTTTGCTTATTACAAAAATAACATGAGTTAAGAATTCACTATTTCGCACATTTTTGTCATTTGACTTTCGAATATTTGTCATTGCAGGTTTACAGAAAATTATTTGTCCGATTGATTTATAGAATCATAGAATGGCTACAGCACTGGAGGCCTTTCAGTTTGTCATGCTGGCTGTCTGCAGAAGCAAGTCACTTAATCCCACTGCCCTGCCTTTTACCCATAGTACTGGAAACTCTTCTCTTCAGATAATAATCTAATTTTCATTTGAAAGCCTCGGTTGAATCTGCCTCCACCATACATCAGGCAGTGAATTCCAGATCCTAACCACTCGCTGCATAAAAAAAACCTCTTCATGTCACCGTTGTTTCTTTTGCCAATCACTTTAAATCAGTGCCCTCTCATTCTTGATGCTTCCACCAATGGGAACAGTTTCTTCAGTTTTCTCCACTATCAAACCTCCTGTTAATCTTCCCTTTTCCAAGGAGAACAGCACCAGTTTCTCCAGTCTATGCACATAACTGAAGCTTCTCATCCCTGGAACTATTTTCATGGGCAGAAGCTTCCGGTCGGCATGCGAAGGTGGGCCCAACACGCCGATGCGTAAAATGACGTGCAATGATGTCAGGCAAATGTCCCGACGTCATCACACACCATCACGATATTTCGTTCGGAGGGCACGCACTGGAGTCGGCTGCGCGCCTGCTGAAATGTTAAGGGCCTATTAAGGCCATTAAGAAATTAATTAAAGTACTTTAGAACGCTGCCCGTCCAACCTTATGGTTGGCAGGCATGCGAAAAGCCCAAGCAGCCTTCATGTTTTTCAGGAAACCTTATCCATGGGTGGGATGAGGTTCCCTGAAGCTTTTATAAAATAAATAAATAAATTTTCCCACCTTCACAAACATGTCCCAACTCATGTGACTCTGTCGGTGTCACTGGCTAGGCCAGCATTTATTGCCCATCCCTAAGTGCCCTTAAGAAGGTGATGGTGAGCCGCCTTCTTAAACCACTCCAGTCTATGTTGTTTATGTACAGCCATAGTGCTGCTCGGGAGGGAATTCCAGGATTTTGACCCAGCGACGGTGAAGGAACAGCAACATAATTCCAAGTCAGGATGCTCTGTAGCTGATGGGGTGGCAATTGGCCAAATTGGTTTTGTCCTACGTTGTGTGGACAGGAGATGCCTGGCCAATGTTCCACATTGTCGGCTAGATGCCAGTGTTGTAGCTGTACTGGAACAGTTTGTCTAGGGGCGTAGCTAGTCTTGGAGTGCAAGTCTTCAACACTAGAGCTAGGATGTTGTTGGGACCCATTGCCTTTACTGTATCAAGCACATTCAGCCATTTCTGGATATCATGTGGAGTGAATGAAATTGGCTGATGACTGTCAACTGTGATGGTGGAGATCTCAGGAGGAAACTGGGATGGATTGCATAGCTGTGTGTGTAGCATGCTGCTTCCGCTGTATCAAGGCAAGTTGGCTGGTCCTTAACTCTGATTCATGTTAATGGCAGGACCTCATTATGTTTTTTTAAATTTTGTTTCTCACCTGGCAGCCAGCCATGTTGACAGGCTAGCTGACTGCCAGATAGAACAACTGCACTCAGCAACCATTGGGCACACAGCAGGGTGAACTTGTGTTTTGTGATTTGGTGTCCTCTGGAGCTCTGCTGCTCACCATAGAGGGGTTAATATTGGCCAATGTTCCTTTGGTTGGCATACTTTGGATTATATTTGGGGATCCTTTCCAAATTACATTGACACTCACAGGGTTGGGAGACTGATATGTTACAATATAGAATGGCAGTTTGAGCTCTCCTGATATGACAGGCAGCTTAAGTGAATGCAACATCTGTTTATTTATGCCAAAGGAAATGGGGTAACTTTCAATTGGTCCTTAACTCTGATCTATTTATCTACAGTTTCATACTAAATAACACTATGTCATCGGTGATTGTAGCAACACTGAGTAGAGAATTACATAGAATGTACAGTAGAGAAATGGCCATTTGTTCCAACTGGTCTATGCTTCCTCCAATTCCACTTCATCTAACTCTATCAACATGGGGAGGATTTTCCCCTCATTGGGTGGGCACGGCGGGCGGGCCTGGGAGTGGCTGCGCAACGGCCCGCTGCCCGCTGCCCGCCATTGGGCCCTGCCAGCAATTTCACACTGGCTGGCCATTTAACGGCCAGCCAACGTGAAAGCGCGCTGAATCGCTTAGTGCTGCTGAGGTGTGTGGGCGTGTGGGGGGAGAGCGAGCATGGAAGTCAGCACATGTGTGCGGGTGCTCTTAGTGAAAGCACCCTGAAGGCACAGAGCTGTCTCAGGGTACTGAAGATTTTTAACATGAAAAATAAAGACTGGGAAAATAAGGAAAACATGCTCCCTCATGTGACTCTGTCACATGAGCAGGGATATGTTAAAAATGAGCTTTAAAAGTTTCTTTTTAATCATTGATTGAAACATCATCCTGCCTGTGGATGAGGTTTTGCAAAAAATACAAAGGCCACTTGACCTATTCACCCGCCCGCCAACCGAATGGTTGGATGGGCAGCAAAAAGTTTGATTTAATTAATTGATTAAGGGTTTTAATAGGCCTCTTAATTGTCGGCGGGTGTGCTGCCCCCTCCTGTATGTGCCCACCGAGCGAAATATCGCTAGAGTGCGCGATGACATTGGGATGCTTGCCCGATGTCATTGCATGCTATTTTACGCCCATTCGGGTTGGGCGCACGCCCGCCTGAAGAGGGAAAAACTCTGCCCCATGCCTTTCTTTTCTGTTCTCCATCATGTACTTATCTAGCTTCTCTTCGAATGCATCTATATTACTCCATGTGACAGCAAATTCCGCATTCTAACCGCACTCTGGATAGAGAAGTTTCTCCTAAATTCCTTATGGAGTTATGGTGACTATCTTATATTTATAGTCCCAAGTTCTGGGCTCCCTCATAAGCATTTTCTCTATGCCAACTCTATGAAATCGCTTTATAATTTTGAAGATCTCTATTAGGTTATCTCTCAGTCTTTTCTTATCCAGAGAAAAGAGCCCCCCCATCTATCCCGTCATTCCTGGTGGTTATAACCTCTCAAACCTGTTGTCATTCTTGTAAATCATTTTTTGCTCCTCCTCAGGAGCTTCTATATCTTTGTTGTACTATGGAGACCAGGACAGTGAACAAGAGGGGTCTACCCAAGGTTCTATACAGGTATCATAACTTCTCTGCTTTCTAATCTATTCCTTTAGAGAAGGTGAAGCAGTTTTCTAGGTCATGGAAAGAACAGTAAATGTAATAACATACCTTTAGAGCAAATAGTTTTTCATTCCAGCAGTCTATTTCTACATAATCTGTATCTTGTCTTCTAAATTGAATTCCAAGTTGCTCTTTAAAACTTGCGTAACACCTATCTTCAATACCGACCCAAGGCTGTAAGGTGGAGTCTTTTTTGTTTCTTGTACATTCTAATGTTATTGCGATAGACTATGATATATCTATCATCATGGTAATTATGCTGCCTGGATCTATTATGCAAGTACACTATATAAATATTGAAGTTTTGAGTTGTGAGTCGAAGAGAATGATCCTGTTGTTTGCATAAGGTCAAATTCTCCTTTGCTTCCATGGTTTCAGAAGTTTTTTTTAACCTCTGTTACAAGGATGCTGTGACATAGGAGAGAATAGGGTTGATTCTGACCATGGACATACATCTTTTCACCCATATCCAAACACAGACAGTTCTGCCATGGCATGTTGGTGTGCAACAGATCATTTTTACACCACAGTGCTACAAATCCTTAGTTGTTAGCAGCATAAAAATAGTCTCAGGCTAGCCAGCAATGTTGTTGCTATTAGCAAGAAAAATTGGTGAGCTATTTGGAGTCTCATTTCATCAAAAGGCAACCCATATGCCCATGGTGAATTATGGGGCCTGTTTCACACATGCTTTAAATGTCAAGGGCAAAAATACATTAATTCTTAGAATGTTATAGCATTGAAACAGGCCATTCAACCCATCCTGTCACTACTAGTATTTTCTCCCATGAGTCACCTAGTCTAATTCCATTCTCCTGTTTGCTATCATACCCTTAAACATCCCTCTTTTTCAAGTAACTAATCTCCTTCCAAAATAATTAATGGAAAATAATAGCTTATAGCAGACACTCGACATTTTAACTACTCGGTATATTTATTTTGTCAGTTCCGATGAAGAGTCATTTGGACTCCAAATGTTAACTCTGTTTCTCTCTCCACAGGTGCTGCCAGACACACTGAGTTTTCCAGCATTTTCTGTTTTCATTTATTTTCTCTAACCGCTTTCATTTTTGTAATTCTCTTAACTTGAGCCCTCTTACTATCATTTGACCAACATGTGAAAATAATCCATCGCTGTTTACCTTTTCTTTTTGAAGGCTATTAGCTTCTCAACTCTAATGAAAAAGCTTTAACTTTGCAGGTAGTGCTTCATAAGTTTAATACAGATCCCTGCCAACATCTTAGTGAACCTCAGTGACAACTCTTCCATATTCTTCGTGCAATGGATTTCACAATATTCCAACTGTTGCTTATCCAAGATCTTATACAAGTTCAACATTACCATTTAACCGAAAAGATACATCTGAAGCATTTGTTTGTCTGCCCTCTACACTGACCTGCTGAGCAGTACCACCATTCCTTGCTTTCTTACATCACTTCCCTGTTTTCATATTCTATGGCCATGATTTAGCCCTCATCAGGCGGGCTCAGCAAGGCTGGGCAGGAGCCCACGATCAGGGCCCGACCACGATTTCACCCGGGCGGGCTAATTTAGGTCCACCCAGTGTGAATCGCGTGCTGCAGCACTCAGCACTGCCTGTGTTGGGAGTGCGGGGGAGGAGGGCGAGCAGGGAACTTCACGCATGCGCGTGGGTGAGCACAGTAAAAGCTCCCTGAGGCACACAGCTGCCTCAGGGAGCTGAAGATTTTGAAAAATAAAAAAGGAAGAATTTAAAAACGTTTAAAACATGTCGCCTGTGACTCTGTCTCATGAGCAGGGACATGTTAGAAATTAGTTTTAAAATTTTTTATTTTTTTAATGACAGATCGAAACCTCATCCCATCCGTGGATGAGGTTGCGCAAAAAATACAAAGGCCACTTGGCCTTTTCGAGTGCCCGCCAACCGCAAGGTTGGACGGGCAGCGAAAAATTTAATTAAATTAGATTTTTAATGGCCTTAATGGGACCTGACTCCCGTGTGCACCTGCCGACCGAAACATCGCGCGAGTGCACAATGATGTCAAGACGCTCGTCTGATGTCATCACGCATCATTTTATGTTCGTTCGGGTCGGGCGCGCGCCCGCCCGACAAGCAGAAAATTCTGCCCAATGCCTCGATACACAAAATCAAGCATTTATATTGCCTTTTATTAAGGTCTTATCTGTATGTTAATGATGGCCACCATTAATGATGGTAATTTCAGCACTCCAAAGTCCTTCTTCTCCTTTATTGTAAAATCTGCATGGCAAGGTAAGGGGAACTCCACAGTACTCCACAGCTGGCATTGGTGCCAATACACTGAGCAGCAGTTCAGGAACTTTCCGGTTCAGGGGAGGGGGGAACAATCAGTTACTGGAAGGGTTGGCCTAATTATGTACAGACTACTGCTGAAAATAGTTTGCTGCTAACTCATGAGGAGGAAGACTGGAATTCTTCAATAAACTTACTCATCCAGATTTGCTCCAGATGTCAGGTGAAATCCTATTGGCCAGGATTTTCTTGCTGGTTTGCAGATGGCCTTGAAGGTGATTCGGCGGGATTGGGGGGGAGGGGTCAATAAAAAATTGCGTGAGGTGGCGTTGGCATGGAATTCCGACATCAAAATGGCAGCGGACAGCAGGTCAAGTGGGAACAGTGAATAGTTTTGAGAAAAAAAGCAATTAAAAGTGTCACGAAAAGCCGATTACAGCCATAAATTACTTCTGGGCATATTGAACCTTTTAAGGAAGACTTGTGTGTTTTTAAAGAAATACAAGCAAGGGCACTGAGCAAAAGATGGCTGATAATGTAAAATGACCACTTTCTGGAAAATTCCCATGTGGATTATACTGGCAGACTGCCCTGAGAGAACATTGAATGTTGCACCTGAAAAGGTGCCATGGCCTTTTTCAAGCAGAAATGCTTAAAACGGAGATAGGAAAGATGCAAAAGACTGAACTTTAATCTCCTGTGGTTGTGGAGACAAAGGACTGATTTACCACATCTCAGCAGTCATCTAAAATCTACCTCTTGTTGATTTATATCTCGGAATGTGTAAAATGGTCGGAGATGAAAGAAAACAGACTTTGGGTGCAAGGCATTTTTTTTTCCTTTACAAGAATAGACAAGGAAAAACTGTTTAAAAAGCTCGCTGCAGAGTAGTGCAGCGTGTTCTTACTTATTCAGTCATGAGATGTGGGCTCCGCTGGCTAGGCCAGCATTTATTGCCCATCCCTAATTGCCCTTGAGAAGGTGGTGGTGAGCTGCTCTCATGAACCAATGCAGCCCACAGTGCTGTTAGGAAGGGACTTCCAGGATTTTGACCCAGCGACAGGGAAGAAACAGTGATATATTTCCAAATCAGGATGGTGAGTGACTTGGAAGGGAACTTCCAGGTGGTGGTGTTCCCATCTATCTGCTGCATTTGTCCTTCAAGATGGTAGTGGTCGTGGGTTTGGAAAGTACTGTATAAGGAGCCTTGGTGAATTCCTGCAGTGCATCTTGTAGATGGTGCACACTGCTGCTACTGTGTGTCAGTGGTGGAGAGAGTGAATGTTTGTGGATGTGGTGCCAATCAAGCAGGCTGCTTTGACCTGGACAGTGTCAAGCTTCTTGATTGTTGTGGAAGCTGCACTCATCCAGGCAAGTGGGGAGTATTCCACCACACTCCTGACTTCTTGTTTGTAGATGGTGGACAGGCTTTAGGGAGTCAGGAGGTGAGTTACTCATCGCAGGATTCCTAGCCTCTGACCTGCTCTTGTAGCCACAGTATTTATATGGCCAGTTCAGTTCAGTCCAACTAGTCACCTCTGCAGTTGCAGGAGAAGCCTCCCTCTCTCTCTCTCTCTCTGTTGCTGGAGGCAAGACTCAACAGAAGCCACAACCAAAAGGAAATAAGACAGGCTCTTCAGCTACCCTGCAGAACTAAATGTCTCTAAACCAACTGCGAAACTGCCAAAGTCAACTCTACTGAAACCACCCAACTTAACGGCTGCAACCTACCACCATCTATGCCTCACAGACAAGCCAAAGACTAATTTGTATATATTTTTAAACTATTATTTGGACTCGTTTCTGACCTGTGTATATGAGTGTTGCACTTTTATTATTTTCCCTCCTGTTTTAGTAACTAATAAACTCACTCTTTCTTTGACTCAACAAAGCCTGGTTAAATTGGATACTTCTAAAAAATAAATACATTTGGGCTGGGAAAAGGTATCCTTGGGGTGGGAGGGGTGGAAGGGATCCCTTTTAAATTAACCTTGTTGCAGCCAACTTAGAGGGTTGAATAAAGAATGGGAGCCAGCTCATTCCTCCTCACCCGGGAGCATAGCAAAACTGGGGTCCCATTCAGGAACTTAACAAACAGGGGGACCTCGCCTGAGGATCATTCGTAGCAAAAGTT
Source organism: Cetorhinus maximus (assembly GCF_964194155.1). Lineage (NCBI taxonomy): Eukaryota > Metazoa > Chordata > Chondrichthyes > Lamniformes > Cetorhinidae > Cetorhinus > Cetorhinus maximus. The sequence continues at coordinate 71,747,449 of NC_135888.1, forward strand.
AGTTAGGACGATTAAAGTGTCAATTGAATGGTATGTTCCAGACCCATTCCAGTTTGTAGAAAGTGTATGTGCCCACATGGCATCAAAGCCCTGGTAGGTATATCAGGGAAATGATAGGGTGGCAGCTGAGGTCATAACTGCATTCAGCAGCCATCAGGTGAAGCAGTTTGCTTTCTCAGGAAGGCTGGGGCAGTGTGGACAGAGTTTATTGCAGCAAAAAGGAGGAGGAATTCAAATGCTAGAGTTTTGGTGTCAATCCTCCATTGTGCCATCTGGCTGCTGCATGTGGCTGCATTGAAATGGGGCTGAAATAGAGTTGGGTGGGGCATTTGGGGGAAGGATTGCAGAGAGTGCCCCTTGAGGCTAGCTGTGCCCACCTACCATGGGCATCATCCTTCCAGGAGGTGGGTCTTACTGCAAGGAGGAGCACACCAGAAGGAGGGAGGTACAGCCACAGGAATCTAGACAGCAGCAACCTGCGGAGGCAAACTCAGGATAGGGAAGTGGCAGAAAGCCGCAGAGGGAACCGTGAGCAGGCACCAGTGCGGAGAAGAGAGCGCCATGCAACAAGGGTGTACAGGCAGAAGATGAGCCATCTCCAGATATTGGAGCGGCAGTATCACCAAAGACTGTGCCTCTCCTGAGAGGCGATCGCAGACCTTTGCGCCATGGTGGCAGACAGGCTGAGCCACATTGGCATTCATGGTCTCTCGATGCTGGTGCCAGTGAAGATCACCATGGCCTTTAATTTCTACACATCCTGTACATTCCAGGGGCCCACTAAAGACATGTGTGGCATTTCCCAATCAGGGGCGCATCATTGATTCAAGGTGGTGACCATTGCCCTCTTCAGAAAGGCCAGCCAATCCATCAATTATCGGATCAGTCGGGACATTCAGGCCAAGCCAACAAGACGATTCGGGCCATTGCTGAATGCCCGCACGTGTAAGGCGAGGTAGGCTGCACACAAGTGGCCATCAAGGCTCCCACAAATCAGCCAGCGGCCTTCATTAACAGGAAGAGGTACCACTCAATCAACATGAAACTGGTCTGTGACCATCACCAGCAGATCCTGAAGGGTATCTTCAGTATCCTGGAAGCAGCAATGACCCCTACATACCCAGCACTCCTAGGTGCTACAGCTTTTCACTACCCATGTGTGCTTTCAAGGTTAGAGTCTTGGTGACAGGGGCTACCCATTAAAAAGAAGGCTTCTGACTCCAATGAGAAACATGGAAGCAGAGGAGAAATACAACACCAGCCACACAGCAACTCAAGCCACCATCGAGCAGGTAATGGGTCTTCTTAAGATGTGATTCAGGTGCATTGTTCCTGTGAGGCACTTCAATATGCCCAGTGAGGGTCTTCTGGATTGTGGTGGTCTGTTATGCTCTGTACAACCTGGCACTGCAGAGCAGGTAGGCCAGGTGCACGCAATAACACCTTGTGCTGCAGTTAAAAAGATATCCATAAATACAATGGTCCCTCCCAAACAGTCCTTTGGGTGGGCCATGTTACTCCTGCACTTTCACAGGACCTCCAAAAATCAATGGAAATGTTGAGAAAAATAAATAACACCTTTATTACAAACATTTGTACACAAAACCAGTAACACCTTAGCTATCTATTCACCCATGAAGCCCAAGTGCAGCTAGTCTGTTTTCTTAATTATTTTATGAATGCTCCTATGTGGCGCTCCAGCTTCACTGTTAGCTGTGGTGGAGACAACTGCTGTTCTTGCTGCCCTGTAGCCAGGGGTGATCGTGACAGCTGCCCTCTGGCTGCCTGAGGCCTGATGGGCCATGACATGCTGAGTTGCTCATACACAGCTGCAGAACCCTCCACTGTTGTTGTGGCAACTTGAGACCCTAGAGTCATTGGCAGAGGGGCTGAAGAGCTACTGTCCATACCAGAAGTGCTCTGAGAGGAGCTCCCATATATGGAAGGCAGCCGCTCCTCCTCTTTCACAAGGTACACTTGTACCTCCTTGCTAACATGAGATGGACAAGGAGCTGGGGGAGACTCCAGGCATCTCGCTCCCTCTCACCTTGTCACTGCTCTATTGGGCTCATGCTCAATGGCATGCAGGTCTGTGCATATCTCCAGCATCAACTGACTGGTCTGCTGGATCAGTGTCTCCAGGAGAATAGCCAAGATCTTGATGGAGGACGCCATGTGCGCAGATGAGAGGGAAATGGCAGCACTCATGGCCTGGATGGGCTCCTCCAATGTCCAAGCCAGGATGCAAAAACCTCCGGGAGTTCTGCCAGAGCTTCACACACTTCATGCTGAACTTTTAGCATCTGCTGCCTTACAGACAATTCCAGAGGCATGTCATCAGCATGGACATGGCCTCCCACACTCTTTCAACTGTCAATGGCCTTGGCTGTCACAGCCTCCCACTGCTGGTCAGGTGTGATCTTGGATCTAAGTGTGAACACATACTCACCACTGAGACAGTATCTGTGCTGGTAGAGGGTGCAGGGAAATGATTTGATGCTGTACACCCTGAGGTCCCCTCCGGCACAGAGATGGAAGACTGTCCCACACCTGGAGATGGCAACTCTCTGTTCTTCTGATTGTTTTGCATAAGAGAACAGAAAGATAAAAGGGTTTTGCCCTTCCAAACATGAGCCAGCAGAATCGGCTTGTGTTCAGATCGAGCTATGTACAGTGGAGGGCACAGAACTCCATCCACTAAGCATGACCAAGACTTCCTTGAGCAAGTTGATGAAGCTACTGTCCCTCTTGCGGCTGGACTCCTGCCTCTGTGTCCATGATGGAGTGGCCGCCATGCTGTCCTGGCAGCTCAAGAACCTTGTTTTCCATTGGCATTAGGATCACTAGAAATTGGACCCTGCTGCTGCTCTGGACCCTTTCGTTGGGGCTGTGTACCCTCTTCTCCTGCAGGAACATGGAAGAGGAATGTCAGTCACACCACAAGAAATAGCTGTTCACCTTGGGGCCACTTGAATGCATGTCGCATTGAACCACTCTGGAGTGACCTTGCAAGGGCCACCACTAACAGACTCGTGCTCCTTGACCAAGATTCATCTATTCCTTCCATAGGTGATGCTGCAGCCTCACTCCATTGACAGGATGCAGTCTCCCTCCCCAGCTGACGCCCTCACACATATCCAGAACTGACCCCTAAGGGAACCAAGATGTGGTACTCAGCCTGCTGGAACAAAGAAGGTCATTCACACATATGGCACTGCAGCTGGGTCTCTGGATGACCCCACAGCTGTTGACCACCTCTGCAATCACTTCTCATCTTACCCTAGTAGCCAGAAGGAGAATGTTATGTATTTCCTGGGTTGCTGTAAATCTTATATACCTGGTTTATCTGAGAGCAATGTAGATTCAATTTAGTTCCAAATCTATAATAGATTTATTTACGATACTTCAAAGCATCTCAGAACTTACAGGATTTTCTAAACAATCATGGTCTCATTCAGAACCAGTCTTTTGTCTGGAAGCTTCTCTGTTTACTTAAGCTCTCTACCTTCACCCACAGGCCTAAACAATCAAGTATAGTTACATAGATCAGGGAGCTGACTGACATAGGGCGGAATTTTCCGTGTCTGATGGCGTCAGGCGTGTTCAGTGGCGTGAACAGACAATGTGGCGAGAAGGCCAAAAATCGGTTTCATGACATCATGAAACTAATTTGCAGTTGTCTGCTCTGCCTGTCAATGGTGGGCCATCTTTCCCTCTGTCAGACATTGGAAATATCATTGTAATACACCTGCATATCATTATAAGCTCAGCCGCCAGAGTCATCCCCCCATGCTGGATCATCCGAGTCATACCGGTGTGTTTCACAACAGTATATATAAGGAGTGCACACAGCGGGCTGTGCTTTGAGGGGAACTCGGAGGTGAGTGCACAGTAAGGCTGCGCAGCGCTTGCCAGGGCTGCATGTTGGACTTCAAGGTTGAAGCGACTTGGAGGGGGGTGCAAGGGCTGCACTACAGTTGAGGGGAGTTTGGGGGTGGTCAAGGGCTGCCCTGTAGTTGATTTGAGTTGAGCGGGCAAGGCCTGCACCGTGGTCAAGGCAAGTTTGGGGGGGAGCAAGGGCTGTACTGTGGTTGAGGCATGTTTGGGGAGGGGCAAGGGCTGCAATGTGGTTGAGGTGATTTGAGGGGGGTGAGCAAGGGCTGCACTGCATTTGATGGTAGTGCACAAGCACATGCGGGGGGTGGGGTAAGAGGGAAGCTGCCACACATCAGAGAAACCTTGTACAAAGTGACCATTACCCTGCAGCTGAGACAGTTCCGACGCAGACACATTGACATGCTTGGAGTCGGGCCCCTAGCTTGCCTGCCCACTCAAGCAACACAGAGGCATGAAAGTGCCACCAAGTGCTCCTGAAATTTTCACCGCTCAGGCACAGACTGCAAACTAATGAGCTTTTGAGTGGACTGCAGAACAATTGGACAACTGGGCACATTGTACAATCTCCTTGCTAAAGCTGGCCATGGAGCAGTCACTGGTGGAGGTGCTCACAGCCCCTTGTAATGTCATCATTCAGGTTTGGACCAATATCCCTCATGGTTCAAGCTAACAGCGCAGCCTTGCAGTGCGGGTTAGGAGAATGCCTGTGCCTGAGCTGAGAGCACAGCATGCAGTCCAATGGGCAAAGCTGCTGCCAATCTGTCAGGAGGGTGGGACAGAGTTGGGTGGGGTTTTGAGCAGCCATGCAGTGCACTAAACTCTAACCATCCAAGTGGTGGCCAGCACTCTCTGGCATACATTAAGGGGCCTTCAGACTAAACCAAGAGAGGTTCTTAGTACACTCGAGCAAACCCACGCATCTCTCTCTTTGATCCTGTAGGAGGAGTACATCAGGGGCATGGAGCCTGGTGAACCAGCTGTATGCCTCGTGGTGTACAGGGAGTGGAGAAAAGAGCAACAGAGGTGCCTGGCTGGGCAGAGGGAGGAGCAGCGTCCTCAGGAAGAAGGGGCAGCTGGGGCTCCCACACATGCTGCTGAAGAGCCACAGAGAGCCATCACTGGTCGGCGCCTAGCTAGACTTAGGGTTTGTAGTCGCCGCCTTTCATTCCTGCAGATGGCAGAGAATCAGTGTCGCCAAAGACTGCGCATGTCTAGGGAACTGGTTGGTCACATCTGCCAGCTAATGAAGGATTTGGTGCCTAGGGGACACGGAGGGCATCCCCTGCCAATGACTGTGGAAGTGACCGCAGGGCTCAATTATTATGCCAGTGGCTCCCTTCAGGGCTCCACAGGTGACCTGTGTGGGATTTCACAGGCCTCCACCCACAAATGCACCCATCATGCCACAGATGCCATCTTCATGAGGACACACAGCTTTGTACATTTCGCCGGGACCAGGAAAGCCAGGATGCAAGAGCACTGGGATTTGCCCAGATCTCAGGTTTCCCACAGGTGCAGGGTGACATCGACTGTACTCATACCTCTGTGGCAACAAGCGGTCAACAATGTTAACCCAAAGAGCTTTCACTCGCTGAATGTGCAGCTGGTGTGCGACCACCACAAACGCATCCTGCAGGTATGCACACAGTTCCCAGGGACAATCCATGACTCCTACATCCTTAGCAGGTCTCAGATCCCTGATGCCTTCCAGGGTTCACAGAGGCTGCAGAGTTGGCTCCTCGGGGAAAAGGGCCACCCGCAGAGGCTGTGGCTGATGGCACCTGGGCAGTGGCCTCAGACTGCAGCAGAGCGATGGTATAATGAGGCTCATGCTGCAACTTGCACCTTGATGGAGCAAACCATCGGGATGCTGAAAATGCTCCGGTGCCTGGACCGGTCTGGTGGAGCCCTGCAATACAGTCCACAGAGGGTGCCACGCATAGTCATCACCTGCTGTGCCCTATACAACCTGGCGCTGCAACGCAGAGGGGGGCTGGCTGAGGAGGATCTGTAAGTCTTCTCCGATGAGGAGGTCGTCGACGGGTGAGAGGGTGAGGAGGTCCTCGAAAGTGACAATTTTTAAAATTCATTCACAGGATGTGGGCTTCGTGGCTGGGCCAGCATTTATTGCCCATCCCTAGTTGCCCTTGAAAGGGTGGTGGTGAGCTGCCTTCTTGAACCGCTGCAGTCTATGTGGTGTAGGTATACCCACAGTGCTGTTAGAAAGGGAGTTCCAGGATTTTGACCCAGCGACAGTGAAGGAGCGGTGATATATTTCCAAGTCAGGATGGTGAGTGACTTGGAGAGCAGCCTCCAGGTGATGGTGTTCCCATCTATCTGCTGTCCTTGTCCTTCTAGATAGTAATGGTCGTGGGTTTGGAAGGTGCTGTCGAAGGAGCCTTGGTGAATTCCTGCAGTGTATTTTGTAGATGGTACACACTGCTGCTACTGTGCGTCGGTGGTGGAGGGAGTGAATGTTTGTGGCTGTGGTGCCAATCAAGCAGACTGCTTTGTCCTGGATGGTGTCAAGCTTCTTGAGTGTCATGGGTGCTGCACTCATCCAGGCAAGTGGGGAGTATTCCATCACACTCCTGACTTGTGCCTTATAGATGGCGGACAGGCTTTAGGGAGTCAGGAGGTGAGTTACTCGTCGCTCAATTCCTAGCCTCTGACCTGCTCTTGTAGCACAGTATTTATGTGGCTAGTCCAGTTCAGTTTCTGGTCAGTGGTAACACCCAGGGAGTTGATAGTGGGGGATTCAGTAATGGTAACGCCATTGAACATCAAGATGGTTGGATTCTCTCATGTTGGAGATGGTCATTGCCTGGCACTTGTGTGGCGCGAATGTTACTTGCCACTTGCCAGTCCAAGCCTGGATATTGTCCAGATCTTCCTGCATTTGGACATGGACTGCTTCAGTATCTGAGGAGTCACAAATGGTGCTGATATTACGCGATCATCAGTGAAGATCCCCACTTCTGACCTTATGATGGAAGGAAGGTCATTGATAAAGCGGCTGAAGATGGTTGGGCCTAGGCCACTACCCTGAGGAACTCCTGCAGTGATGTCCTGCAGCTGAGATGATTGACCTCCAACAACCACAGCCATCTCCCTTTGTGCAAGGTATGACTCCAACCAGTGGAGATTTTCCCCCCTGATTCCCATTCACTCCAGTTTTGCTAGGGCTCCTTGATGCCACACTCGGCCAATTGCTGCCTTGATGTCAAGGGCAGTCACTCTCACCTCACATTGGGAGTTCAGCTCTTTTGTCCATGTTTGATCCAAGGCTGTAATGAGGTCAGGAGCTGAGCGACCCTGGCGATTCCCAAACTGGGCATCAGTGAGCAGGTTACTGCTAAGCAAGTGCCGCTTGATAGCACTGTTGATGACCCCTTCCATTACTTTACTGATGATCAACAGAAGACTAGTGGTGTGATAATTGGCCGGGTTGGATTTGTCCTGCTTTTGTTTACAGAACATACCTGGGCAATTTTCCACATAGCCGGGTAGATGCCAGTGTTGTAGCTGTACTGGAACAACTTGCCTAGCGGCGCGGCAAGTTCTAAAGCACAAGTCTTCAGTACTATTGCTGGAATTTTGTCAGGGCCCATACCCTTGCAGTTTCCAGTGCCTTCAGCCGTTTCTTGAAATGACATGAATCAAATTGGCTGAAGACTTGCATCTGGGATGCTGGAGACCTCCGGAGGAGGCCGAGATGGATCATCCACTCGGCACTTCTGGCTGAAGATTGTTGCGAATGCTTCAGCCTTATCTTTTGCACTGCTGTGCTGGGCTCCTCCATCATTGAGGATGGGGACATTTGTGGAGCTTCTTCCTCCAGTGAGTTGTTTAATTGTCCACCACCATTCACAACTGGATGTGGCAGGACTGCAGGGCTTAGATCTGATCCATTGGTTGTGGGATCGCTCAGCCCTGTCTATCACTTGCTGCTTATGCTGTTTGGCACGCAAGTAGTCCTGTGTTATAGTTTCACTAGGTTGACACCTCATTTTTATGTATGCCTGGTGCTGCTCCTGGCATGCCCTCCTGCACTCTTCATTGAACCAGGGTTGATCCCCTGGCTTGATGGTAATGATAGAGTGGGGGATATGCCGGGCCATGAGGTTACAGATTGTGTTCGGGTACAATTCTGCTGCTGCTGATGGCCCACAGCACCTCATGGATGCCCAGTCTTGAGTTGCAAGGTCTGTTCGAAATCTATCCCATTTAGCACAGTGGCAGTGCCACATAACACGATGGAGGATATCCTCAATGTGAAGGTGGGACTTCGTCTCCACAATGAGTATGTGGTGGCCACTCCTACCAACACTGTCATGGACAGATGCATCTGCGGCAGGCAGCTTGGTGAGGATGAGGTAAAGTATGTTTTTCCCTCTTGTTGGTTCGCTCACCACCTGCCGCAGACCCAGTCTCATCTTTAGGACTCGGCCAGCTTGGTCAGTAGTGGTGCTACCGAGACGCTCTTGGTGATGGACTTTGAATTCCCCCACCTAGAGTACATTCTGCACCCTTGACACCCTCAGTGCTTCCTCCATGTGATGTTCAACATGGAGGAGCACTGATTTATCAGCTTGAGGGTGGGCGGTATGTTTTAATCAGCAGATTTCCTTGCCCATGTTTGACTTGATGCCACGAGACTTCATGGGGTCCAGAGTCAATGCTGAGGACACCCAGGGCAACTCCCTCCTGACTGTATGCCACTGTGCCGCTACCTCTGCTGGGTCTGTCCTGCCGGTGGGACAGGACATATCCAGGGACGGTAATGGTGGTGTCTGGGACATTACCTGTAAGGTCTGTTTCCGTGAGGATGACAATGTCAGGCTGTTGCTTGACTAGTCTGTGACACAGCTCTCCCACTTTTGGAACTAGCCCCCAGATGTTAGTAAGGAGGACCTTACAGGGTCAACAGGGCTGAGATTGCCATTGTCACTTCCGGTGCCTGGGTCGATGCCAGGTGGTCCGTATGTTTTCATTCTTTTTGGTGACTTTGTAGTGGTTAGTTACAACTGAGTGGCTTGCTAGGTCTTTTCAGAGGACATTTAAGAGTCAACCATATTGCTGTGGGTCTGGAGTCACATGTAGGCCAGACTAGGTAAGGACAGCAGATTTCCTCCCCTAAAGGGCATTAGTGAACCAGATGGTTTTTTACAACAATCGCCAATGGTTTCATGGTCATCGTTCGACTCTTAATTCCAGATTTTTTTTTTATTGAATTCAAATTCCAACATCTGCCCTGGCAGGATTTGAACCTGGGTCCCCAGTGCACTACCCTGGGTCTCCGGATTACTAGTCCAGCGTCAATACCACTGCCACCATCGTCTCCCTTGATGAAGGTGCTGAGGCCATTGCACTGGCCAGACGAGGCAGGTGTGCTCAGGAGGCCCTCATAACTGTTAGATTTGTGAAGGGTGATGACGACATGCAGTGAGGTGACATCATAGATCCTCACATTGCATCTGTGAATGTTTGACTCCAATCTGGCTGACGGCAGCTCACATACCCTCTGTGATAACGCTCCTGTCATGGAGACTCCTCCACCGTGCCTTGCAACCTGAGGAGTGCAGCGGTCATCCCTTCCTGATGTTCCTGAGTTCCCCTTTGCAGTTCCAGCAACTCAGGTATAACCAAGTCCAGAGGCTCGTCATCTGACTCAAACTCAGCAGATTTTTGGCCTCCAGTGGTCCTCCGGGTGCCGGAAACCTGGGAAGCCCCTGCTGTCACCATCATTAGACAGTGCGATGTGACAACCAGTTTGTGATCCCGAGGCTACACTGAAGCAAGGTCCCACCGAGGTGTGTGTGTCTGTTCTGGTGGGCGTGGGTGAGCGCTGTGATGGGTCTTTAATGAAGGTGCCTTTAGATTCCTCTTCAGAGGTTTATTTGGGTCTTGATTGGAGGCCCTGAGTCATGGACTCTGTCAGCTGTCTCCCAGATGTGCCTGTGAAAGCAAGGAGAGATAATTAGTGCATGGCAGGGAACTGCAGTACAGGGGAAGTGACTCACAGCATGATTGTTTGATGGATGTTGCACTGTTGGATCCTCATTTGGTAGAGCACCGCTGACCTCACCGTCAGCAGAGGGGCGGTCCAGATTCTCGCCAGCCAGATGAATGACTTAATTTTCAAAGTCCTCCATAGCATCCAAAAGGTGCTTGAGGGCCGTGTCACTGAATCGCCGGGCTGCAGTCTTCTTGCCTTTCGGGGCCATGTCTTCTGTGCAGCAGTCCTGGGCTGGGAACACTGAGAGGTGTGTGGGCAGCTGCATTTTAAATATGGTGACCAGCGTGATAAAGCAGCAAGGTGATGACATGGCGGGCGAATGAGAGCCATTGAAGCGGTGTGTTTCCCGGGAATACATGATTAATGAGACAGGATTGGGATGATATGTGCAAAAACCCGTCATTGTTGCCAGCAGGAAAACATTCTTGTTCCCGCCTGCTACCCCACTTAGTGCAAATCCGGGACAATTCCGACCATACTCAAACATAGGTCAATCAAATCATTGAACACTTCAGAGCACATGCAATGCATCATCACTGAGGTGTGGGGTCACCTGGGATCTTCCTTCTGCCATGCCAACAAGTGCTTCATTCCTCAGGCCTGCACCATGCCCATCTTGCTGACCTCTTGGCTTTCCTCAATGACAGGGCTGGAGATTTTGATGGGATGACTGGTTGGAGTGAAGCAAGTCATGATAAGGTGGCTGACTAGAGTGAAGCAGGTCTTGATGGGATGGCTAGCTAAACTGAAGGTACTTTGTGCTTAGAGTGCATTCTTGAGACTTCATCCTTTACTGTAGGAGTGGAACACATTTGCCCAGCAATTCTGATGCACTGCAGAGAGCCTTTCTCAGCATGGAAGTGCACAACCTCATGCTCTGTTAAAAATGTGTTTCAATTAAGCAAAAGAAAGGGAGAGGCATGATATTTAAAGGTTATAGAATGTTTAAAATAAATCTAGAATTTGACCTGCCTGTTATTTAGTGAAGGTTGTCATGGAGATGACTGTTTTCTGGTTTAGGGTGTGTGTTCTGGGTACCTCAATGAAGGTCAAGACATAATGTTCTTAATTGGTGAAAACTATCATGATGATTTATAAAGTTTACAATAGTCACAATTTCTCTGACCTGAAATTCTCTTACATTGTAAGTTTGTGGAATTCTTCAATTTTCACTCTCATCTGAATTGCTGCTCATTCTTCAACAAAGGGGCTTATATTGGCTACTCACAAGCCAACCTGCAGAATTTGCTCATCTAAGGCAGAATTTAAAATTGTGGTCAGTGCTTCTGCTACCTCCTCCATGATTCCCTTTGAATGTCTGGACCGAGTGATGCCAAGAACCAGTGACTTACCTACTTTGTGAGTTTTACCATTTTTTTCCCCCAAAGCAAAACCTTTCTCAGTTATCACTGATGATTGTTGCATATCCTCCTCCAATATGCCTTCCATCCCACTTCCACCATATTTAGAAACACGGACGCAAATTATTTATTTAACATTTCCCCCATTACCTTCATATGCCACAAATGGATTCTGCTTCTTCCTCAAACAACATCAATTTCTCTTTAATTATCCTTTTACTGTTAATAGGTTTATAAAACCATTACTATTTGCCTTTATAATAACAACTAGCCTTTTTCCAAATTGCCTTTTAGCTCTTCTAATCTGGTTTCTTACCTCCTCACCCCGCTTTCTTTTACAACCTTTCTTGTAAAGTAGCAAAAGGATGTTCAGTCGTATTTGAATGCCTCTGACATGAGTTAAATTCAACACCTTTTCAAATTCACTTCAGAAACAAATAGAAGTTTCAAGAATAAGCTTTGCTGTTTTCAAAATGAAGAAATACACTGCAATACTACCAAAACAAAAATGCACTGGCTGGGGGCTAAATTGGATTTGAAATCGGATGCAGGGATTGCAATCCTGTGTCCATTTAAAGTGATACAGGCAGCACACAAACTTCATACTGCCTGCTTATTATGATTATGGCATTCAGCCCAGCACCGAGCACGTTGCTAAGTGGCTGCATGCCTCATTAGGAGCCCGGGTTTGTGCGAGACTAGAATGATTTAAAGCTAACCTGCATTATTTAACGTAACACTGAACCTCTTAAAGGGAATGTGCACTCTGCTACAGCTACTTTAGGAAGAGTGGAAGACCAGGAGGAAGCCAAGGAAATGGCACAGCTCAGAAAACGTGGCCCGGAGTACTTGGATGCCATGCTGGAGGCCCTGCAGGAGATGAAAAGGGGGAGAGATGTTCTCTTCCCTCAGAAAGCCAGGAGGCCCTCCAGGCACATACTGAGAAGGCTGTGGGAGCAGGTAGTCACAGTGGTCAATGTCAGCAGTCTAGTTGAAAGCAGTGCCAAAAGAGGTTTACTGAGCTCACATGAGTGGTCAAGGTCAGTGAATAGATACACACATGCCATCTCCTACCGTCTGCACCAGTAGCCTTGCACACTGCTCAATTGACCACACCCCATTCACCCACTACCAACAATTTCCATCAACCATTCTCATTCATATGTTTCAGCTCACCCTCACACACTTAAACACTGTTGGAAGCCGCACATTCACATTTCTCACACACTGCCAGCTATTCATATGTGGCAGGCGCATAACCCAACCACATTGCACTGCATTCACTGACACACTTTCCTCTCTTTTGAAGTACAAGTTGGCCCATTAAAGACAACAGCATCAGCTCCCTATTTGGGGGTAGGGGCAGCAGCCACAGCTGGACGTACTGACCCACATGAGGAGAGGGTGCTGGGGATAATTGAAACAGCCATCACTGAGGCCTTGACCTGCCACTCCCCATGTCCCTTCATTCCCTGAGAGTTCAAAAATCTGTGTCTCAGCCTTGGATATCCTCAATGATGGAGCATCCACAACTCTCTCGGGCAGAGAATTCCAAAGATTCACAACCACCTGAGTGAAGAAATTTCTCCTCATTGCATTCCTAAATGATTGACCCCTTATTCTGGGACTAAACCCCCATGTATTAGATTCCCCAGCCAGCAGAAACAACTTCTAAGTGTCTACACTGGCAAACCTCTTCAGAATTGTGTATGTTTCAATGAGACCACCTCAAATCCAGACAATATAGGCCCAATTTACTTAGCCTCTCATTATAAGTCATCCCTGCCATCTCAGGAACCAACCTAGTGAACTTTTGCTGCATCAGTTCCAATGCAAGTAGATCTTTCCTTAGATATGGAGATGAAAAACCATGCACAATACTCCAGGTGTGGTCTCACCAAAGCCCTGTACAACTTGTAGCAAGATTTCCTTATTCCTGTACTCCAATCTCCTTGCAATAAAGACTAACTTGCCCTTTGCTTTGTGTTCCTTGTATGAGTTCCTCTCAATGTCATAAAGTGTCCGATGGCTGATATCTTAGCTTCTATTGCAGCAGAAGCAGAAACTGCCCATCAACCAAGTGTTGCAGTGGAAGGTGAGAGAGGTAATTACATTTCAACTCGCTGCCATGGAAACTCAGGCTGCTGCCAACCTGGCTGCAGATATTCAGTGTCAAAGGTTCTCAGAGCAGTCCAGTAACCTGCTCTGCGACAGATTACTTGGATAGCTGAGGGGAGTGAACATGTGAGCACAAACCTGCAGTCCTCTCTCAGGATGGCAGCACAGCCAGTGTCAGTGTCCTTGCTGTTGCCTGTCAACCAGCCAGCCCAGAATGCTGCCCATGCTGGTGTGCTATAGTCCAAAGTCAGACCTTCAAGGTCCAGAACTGCTGGAGAACATCCTGCAAGGCTATCTTTAGTCTCCCCGACTGAAAGTTAGCAGCCTTTCATCAGCCATGCTGTAAACAGTAGGGTAGCCCTACATAATACGAACATATGAATTAGGAGCAGGAGTAGGAGCACAAGGCCAAGCAAATTTAAATGTAAGGTAGTCATTCACCATCAGCTGTCTCTCCGTTAGAGGATGCTGTCTACACAGTATCGTGAGTTTCTGCCGTGAGTCTTAACGTGACTGAACAGGCCAGTTTTTGACTAACAGATCTTTGGGTACATGGGACAAGATATCCCACATGGTAGTGGGATCCAAAGTGTTTACTTCCTTTTCTTTCCTTCTCTACCGGCACTCTGCCTCATCATTAAGACATTGTGACTCATTGTGGTGCAGCTTGATGGACAAGTTGGTGCCATTCTGAATGACTGGTAGGAACTCCTGGTCATTAATATCAATGCTACCACACTTCAAGGAGAGCTTCAGGTGTCTTTGAAACATTTTCTTCATCCTCATTCGGAATGTTGGCCATTTCAGAGTTGAGAAATTCGGCCTGTCCTTGAATGTCAAAGTGGCAATACTCACATCAACCCGCACCTGGTCAGCCAAATATATCACCTCCCAATTACAAATAAATCCAATGGAGAATTCAAGATAAACTTCTTTATATACAGCATAGTTAGAATGTGGAACTCACTACTAGGGTGTATATATTCAGGAGAATAGCATAGATACATTTAATGGGAAGCTAGATAAACAAACGAGGGAGAAAGGAATAGAAGATTATATTGATGGAGTTAGATGAAGTATGATGGGAGGAACTTTGTATGGAGCATAAACACCAGCATTGATCTGTTGGGCCAAACAGCCTCTTTCTATGCTGTAAATGCTACGTAAATAAAATTTCCTGCCCTGAGCCATTAGCATGGCAGGAGCTTTCACTAGAGACCATAATGGTAATAAATGCCCCAGGTAGGATCAGCCAGGAGACCCTGAAGCATGAAAATCATAGTGGAGAAGAAAGAAGGATCTTATCTGCTGGCCTACCAGATCTTTGGGTTGAGGGGGATACTGGGTCCTGGTGCAATATGACTGCTAGCTTTTTGTAAGTTGCTTCAGGGTGTACTTGATAATGCATAGAGCACGATTGAAGAAGTGCATGTGCATGTAGAATTGAAGGAACTGCACCTACTGACCAAAGATTTAGTTCAAGCATTCTGTGAGGGGACTAAGACCTTACACAATATATTTTTATAAAATATATATCAGATCCCTCATGGCTATTTCTAAAACTTTAAAAACTGGACAAGGGCCTTTTAAAATGGCTGAAGCTAGGTCTGTTTGTGACCCTCAAACAAAAGGAGCTACCATTGCAGTATTGAAGAAACTTGCACCTCATCATCTCTGAAGAGACACTAACGAACCCTCCTTTGGGCTGCAAAGACCAAATTTAAAGAGAGCTATACAAAGCCCATTTGCATTTCATAACCCAGCCTGGCCAACCGAAGTCTCTTTGCCTGCTATGACAAAGTGCCCCGCAACCTTCCTTTCAATTCTTAATGGTTAGGACATTTAATAATCTTGGGGACCCAGATGAGGAATACACATCCATTGTCAAAGACAATGTGGAGAGGTGGGAGTCATGTGACATGGACCTATAAATTGTGTAACCAGTATTATTGCCTTGCCGCACTGCAAAATCTCAGTCTGCCATTTTACCATCTAACTAGCAGCATCACAGAAAATGGGGTCTGCCCAGAGTGAATACCTGGCCCCATCTATACTGCCATGTCCATACAAATCCACCCAGCATGCAATGCATGTTCCTCCAGGGTCCCGTTGCTGTAGGGCTCCAACATTTTCTGTTCCTCAGATGTTCGCGATGTGAGCAAGGCCCTGATGGTAAGTCCTGATTCTGTACTTCACATTTGTCAAGACATGTTCTGCTCTAGTGTGTTTTCCTGCTGACGTGGGCAGTAAATTTGATGTGGGGGGATGATTCCAGTGAGCTGGGCTTATAATGATATGCAGATATATTAAAATGAAGTTCCCAGCAAGCGGCAGAGGGAAACCGGCCACCATTAATGGGCAGAGTGGACGATTGCAAACTGGTTTCACGATGGCATGAAACCGATTTTTGGCCTTCCTGCCATATTGTCCGCTCACGCCCATCATGACGCCCAAAGCAACAGGCACAGAAAATTTTGCCTAGCAATTTTCTGGTCTCACACTGAGACGGTCTCTCTTCTCCTCTGACTGGCCTGGAGAAAAGCAGTTTCTTAAAACACAAAGAGGGTTAGTTTACACATCACATGATCTTCTCTCACAAATTGATCAGTTACTCAGACATGGCCATAACAAGCTGATTCCAGGTCCATTGTAGAAACAATTAGATTATGGAGGGTAGAGCTGCTTTTTCAGCTGCTCCCATTGACCAAAATGATTAAGTCTAATGGTTTGTTCCACACCCAGCTCAATACACAGGTGATGTCTGGATGCTTTGTCAATGTTTCAGGAGCTGGGTCATTCACACTCATCTAAGCTGACTATCGCTGGTGGGCTAACTCTAAACAGACTGACTCCAT
This sequence comes from Cetorhinus maximus, assembly GCF_964194155.1. Taxonomy (NCBI): domain Eukaryota; kingdom Metazoa; phylum Chordata; class Chondrichthyes; order Lamniformes; family Cetorhinidae; genus Cetorhinus; species Cetorhinus maximus. The sequence goes on from NC_135888.1 coordinate 71,763,699, forward strand.
TCTAATGGCTTTGGAATTTGTAGGATACAGCTATGCAAATGTTTATCCATCTTAGAAGCTGCTGTTTTAAGTCATTTAAAATGCTGTTGTTCAGTCTTTATACTGATACAGTGATTTCAACCCACTCAATAAATAGTTATTTTCGATATAAACATGAGCTTAACAATGCTGTACATTCAAGCTTCATAAAGCACCACTAAGCTTAACATGAGATACTGTTTAGATGCAGTATACGGCATCTTGTAAGGTTAAGAAAATTTGACGCCACTTACCTTGGCAACCTTCTTATTCCAGCAGATTCTTTTCTCACTTATATCCAAGCTCAGGTGAGACAACATTGACATTAGAATGGAATCAGTCTGTTTAGAGTTAGCCCACCAGCGATAGTCAGCTTAGATGAGTGTGAATGACCCAACTCCTGAAACATTGCCAAAGTATCCAGACATCACCTGTGTATTGACACTCCCATCGAAATAAATAAGATCAATTTGATAGCCATTACAGAGACATGGCTGCAGGATGACATAGATTGGGACCTGAACATAGAAGGGTATTTGACATGTAGGAAGCACAGGAAGCTAGGAAAAGGTGAAGGGGTGGTTCTGTTAATTAATGATGGTATTAGCACATTAGAGAGGGATGACCTATGTTTAGGAAACCAGGCTGTAAAAACAGTTTGGGTAGAGATGAGGAATGATAAAGGCAAGAGATCACTTGTGGGAGTGGTGTACAGGCCCTCTAACAGTAGACATACAGTAGGACAGAGTACAAAGGAAGAAATAGTGGGAGCTTGTCAGAAAACTATGTCAATAATCATGGGGGATGTTAATGCAAATAGACTGGGAAAATCAATGGGCAAAGGTAGCCTAGATGAGGAGTTCATAGAATGTTTTCAGGATAATTTCTTAGAACGGCACATTCTGGCACCAACCAGAGAGCAGGCTATACTAGAATTGGTATTGTGCAATAATATGGGATTAATTAATGACTTCATAGTAAAGGCGCCCCTAGGTAGCAGCATTTTACATTCAGTTTGAGAGAAGAATGGGTCCAAGACTGGTAAATAAGGGCAATTATGAGGGCATGAAAGCACAGCTAGCTAATGTGAACTGGCAAATTAGGTTAAGCGATAGGTCAATAGAGATGCAGTCGCAGACATTTAAGGGGATATTTCAAGATACACAGAATAGATACTTTCCAACGAGAAAGGAAAATTCCAAGGGGAGGACCACCATTCGTGGTTAACTAAAAAAGTTAAATGTAGTATCAAACTTAAAGAAAAAGTATATACTTGTGCAAAGATGGGTGGCAGGTCAGAAGATTGGACAGAATATAAAAAACAGCAAAGAATGACCAAAAGATTGCTAAGGAAGGAAAAATTAGAGTATGAGAGAAAGCTTGCTAGAAATATAAAGACAGATAGTAAAAGTTTCTATAGATTTTTTTAAAAAAGCTTTAACAAAATGAGCATTGGTCCTATAGAAAGTGAGCCTGAGGAATGGATAATGGAAAATAAGGAGATGGCAGATGAATTAAACCGATATTTCGCACCGGTCTTCACTGTAGAGGATACAAGTAACATCCCAGAAATCAGGAAATGGAAGGAAGGGAGGAACTTGGGGAAATTATAATCACCAGGGAAAAGGTACTGAGAAAATTGTTGGAGTTGCGGGCGACAAGTCCTTGGGTCCTGATGGACTTCATCCTAGGGTCTTAAAAGAAGCGACTAGTGAGATAGTCGATGCATTGGTTTTAATTTTCCAAAATTCCCTCGATTCAGGGGCAGGCTCCATCAGATTGGAAAATAACTAATATAATTCCTTTATTCAAAAAAGGGGGAGACAGAAAGCAGGGAACTGCAGGCCAGCTAGCTTAATATCTGTCATAGGGAAAATGTTAGAAGTTATTATTAAGGATGTTATAGCAGGGCCCTTGGAAAAATTCTGGGTAACCACGCAGTGTCACCATGGTTTTATGAAAGGGAAATCATGTTTAACCAATTTATTGGAATTCTTTGAAGAAGTAACATGTGCGGTGGATAAAGAGGAACCAGTCAATGTACTGTACTTAGTTTTCCAGAAGGCATTGGCAAGGTGCCACATCAAAGGTTATTGTGGAAAATAAAAGCTTATGGTGTAGGAGGTAACATGTTGGCTAGGATAGAAGGTTGGTTAGCTAACAGGAAACAGAGGTTAGGCATAAATGGGACATTTTCTAGTTGGCAAGATGTAACAAGTGGTGTGCCACAGGGATCAGTGCTGGGGCCTCAACTTTTTACAATTTATATAAATGACTTGGATGAAGGGACCAAAGGTATGGTTGCTAAATTTGCTTATGATACAAAGATAGGTGTGAAGAGGACACAAGGAGGCTACAAAGGGATATAGATAGGTTAAGTGAGTGGGCAAAGACCTGGCAAATGGAGTATAATGTGGGAAAGTGTGAAATTTAAAAAAAGCATATTATCTAAATGGTGAGAGGTTGCAGAGCTCTGAAATTGAGAGGGGTCTAGGGGTCCTAGTGAATGAATCGCAAAAGGCTAATATGCAGGTACAGCAAGTAATTAGGAAAGCTAATAGAATGTTATCATTTATTGCAAGGGAAATTAAATGCAAAAGGAAGGAGGTTATGCTTCAGTTATACAGGGCGTTGGTGAGACCACATCTGTAGCACTGTGTACAGTATTGGACTCCTTATTTAAGGAAGGATGTAACTGAGTTGGAAGCAGTTCAGGGAAGGTTTACTAAACTAATACCTGCATTTGGCAGGTTGTCTTTTGACAAAAGGTTGGACAGGCTAGGCTTGTATCCACTGGAGTTTAGAAGGCAACTTGATTGAAGCATGTAAGTTCCTGAAGGGTCTTGACAGGGTCGATGTGGAGAGGATGCTTCCTCTAGTGGGAGAATCTACTCCTAGGGGCCACTGTTTAAAAATAAGGGGTCGCTCATTTAGGACAGAGATGAGAATTTTTTTCTTTCAGAGGGTTGTGAGACTTTGGCACTCTCTTCCTGAAAAGGTGGTGGAAGAAGAGTCTTTGAATATTTTTAAGGCAGAGCTAGATAGATTCTTGATAAGCAATGGAGTGAAAGGTTACCAGGGGTAGGCGGGAATGTGGAGTTGAGGCTGCAATCAGATCAGCAAGATGTCATTGAATGGTGGAGCAGGCTCGAAGGGCCGAGTGGCCAACTCCTGCTCCTAATTCGCATGTTTGTACTCTTAGTCACTTCTATTTAAACTGCTCCGGCACTGGTCTTGACAGCAGCGTGTCCCTCAGAACTCCTCCGAAACAGACTGCCAACAAATCTTCACAGAATGAAGCAATTTTATTTTATTTCAATGGCTGCTGCCGTCCCACCCCCACTCCCACCACTACCCCTCCACTTGCATTTTGTACGTTACTAGCAGCCCTTTAAGTGCTGTTGAGCCAAACAATCCTCCAATGACTGTAAGTGCTGTCAGAGACATTGGGTGAATGTAGTGTGGGTGGCAGGGGGCCCAACATCAGTCACCAAAACTGGCAGCACCCTCACCAACCCAATCTCCGGGAGCCCCAAGGGAATGATGTCCCTCATTGATAACAGGAATCATGCCACCAAGGCTCCCTACTCCATGGTTGAAACTTAATTTCAGGTCTTCCCCCAGTAAAGCATAAATCCCACCCCTGAGAGCTGCCAGCCAATCAGAGGCCAGAAGCTCTCCAATACTGGCAGCGCACGGGCCGCAGTGGCTGTTGTTGGTAATTCACCTAGGCCTTCATTAGGGTCAACTGTGGGATCCCTGGGGAAAGGTAAGTGGCAGCGGGATGGGGGATGTTGGGAGGGTGTCGTTGGCAAGGGGGGATGGAGGAAAGGGCAGAGGGGTGGCTTTCACTGGGCACTCCCCTTCCCAATGCCAGATCCCTCAATCAGAACGAAGGTCCCCCCAAACAAGGCTGCAGGCAAACCTGCATGGCAAGACCCCGCCTGCCACTGGTTGAATACCAGTGGTGGTGGGATGAGGCCCTTAAGAGGACATTAATTGCCCATTTAAGGGCCTCAATTGGTGTCCCGGGGGATGACCACCCACAAGCCGTCCCCGCCCCAGACTTAATCAGAACCCCAGACTTAATCGCACCCTCCCACTCGATCAAATGCCCCCCATCTCTGAACTTGCTTCATGGGGGGAGGGGATTGGGAGGTATTAAATTCTGCCAATTAGGTAAGATTATTGCTACTATATGGTAGTGTAATCCTTCATAGTCCATCAAAGCTGCTTTGGCCCCTAAAAGCAGAAGTGGTGAAAATTGCTTCTCTTCTCGTCTTGCAAACTTGACTTGACTTGAAAGGAAGTCAGTTGTCTATCCCCTGCCTACTGGTAATGAGGAAAGGGAAGGACAAGGAGGAGGAGAAAAGCCGCATTTACTTGTATCACTTACTTACATTCCTGAAGTAGAGCAAATATAAAAGCTAAAGTAGAGTTTATAGAATAGTCAGGTATTTTGACAATGCTGATCTTCAATATGAATTGAGATTATTTGGTTAGTTAGTTTTACCTGGGTAACAAACAAACAACAGTTTTTCCCCACTAGATTAAGAGACACATGGTTTTTATCAAGCCACTGTTTGAGCCCAGATAATCCATGTGTGATAATATTAATGTGATGTCAGAAAATGTTCCAGATAAAGTAGCAGCCTCAGCAGCATACATAAACCCTGTTTGCAAGCTTCAGGCAAATCATTATGAGCTGAGCAAATAAATGTAGACTCAAAATAGATCTTTGTTGGACATCTGCCAATATTCATCCAAGTGCAGTCCTAGGTCCATCTAAAATTATCCTTTTAAGTTGCCAGAATGATAAGGTTTAGCCAATAAAATACTGTCAGTTTGCAACTTAAGTACGCAATCTATGACCAACGCATAATATGGATAAAAAAATAAATGTCACTTTAAGACTGCTATTAAATGAGGAATAAATGTGTTCAGTAAATTCAATAAGATATCCAAGTGTCGAGTATTTTAATCTTAAGTGAGATTGATGATGTTCTGAATAAAACATAAAAACATAACAAATAGCAGCAGGTCACATGGCCTCTTATGCCTGCTCCACCAATCAATAAGATCAGATTGTTCTTCAACCCCAATTCCACTTTCTTGCCCAAACCCCATGTCCCTGGATTTCCTCAGAGTCAAAAGAAAATCGATTTCAGTCTTGAACTTTTTTTTATTTATTCATTCATGGGATGCAGGTGTCATGGGCTGGGCCAGCATTTGATGTCCATGGTGGCCTAGTGGTAATGTCACTGGGCTAGTGAAGGCCCAGGCAAATTCTCTGGGGACTTGTGTTCAAACCCTACCATGGCAGCTGGTAGAATTTAAATTCAGTTAATAAATCTGCAGTTGGAAGATTAATCTCGGTAATGGTGACAATGAAACAATCATCAATTTGGTAAAAACCCATCAGGTTCACTAATGCCCTTTAGGGAAGGAAATCTGCGATCCTTACCTAGTCTGGTCTACATGACACTCCAGATCCACAGCAATGTGGTTAATTGCCTTCTGAAATGACTGAGCAAGCCATTCAGTTCAAGGGCAATTAGAAATGGGCAACAAATGTGGTTGTTGCCAGTGACACTCACATCCCATGAAAGAATAAAGAAAATTGTTGTTGAGAAGATAGTGGTGAGCTGCCTTCTTGAACCGCTGCAGTCCATATGGTGTAGGTACACCCACAGTGCCGTTAGGGAGGGAGTTCCAGGATTTTGACCCAGCGACAGTGAAGGAAGGGGGATATATTTCCAAATCAGGATGGTGTGTGGATTTGGAGGGGAACTTGTAGATGGTGGTGTTCTCAATGCATAGTGACAAATTTTGATGTGCAGGATCTCTAAGAAAATGTGTTGGCCACATCATTTCTAAATCTACTATTATGTTGTTTTCCTGTGGGCAGAATTTTCCGCTCATCGGGCGGGCGCATGCCTGACACGTGATGACGTCGGGCGAGCGTCCCGAAGTCATCACACATGCGCCTGTCATTAATTGAGGCCAGTTAAGCTCCTTGACAACCTGATTGATGGCAATTTAACATTGCCTGTGTGATTTTTCGCTTGATGAACGGGCAAAATGGGCAGTTGGGCAGCCCACAATTTGCAAAACCTCATCCATGGGCAGGATAAATAGGGTCAGCAGCATTTCCAATGTGAGTAGTGAGGAATTTTGGAGACAGTTTGCAACTGGTTGCTTCTCGGTACTTGGCAGCTTCATCTTTGTTCGGGGTTTCATTCCTAGCATTTCCATGCGTCATTTCAGGACTCATTGCTGTCCGCCAGGCCCCCGGAGGATTCAGACCATGTGGACCCTTCCAGGTATCAAACAACCTTCCCTTACTCTGGTAATGAGGATTGTGGTTCTGCTGGAGCAACCTCCTCTGAGGAGGAAAAGAGGGGTTGAAGGGAGAGGAGGCCATGTATCCTAATGCAGCTTCCAGGGGAGGGACCTGTGGGAGAAGAGGCGCTGACACCAGGGGCGCAGGACCAGCAGGTAGTCCAAGGCGGAAGGGGCCGCAGAAAACGCCACTATCCTGCTGCCAGGGTTTAAAGGCAGCGATGCAGTTACCTCATGTCCAAAGTGCAATGCCGAAGGAGTCTCTGCCTCTCAAATGAGACAGTGACCTCCACTTGTCATATGAACAAGCCTGAGATCAGCTCCGACTGTGTGGGTCGACACCCCATGCCAGTGGCTCTGAAGGTCAAAGTGGCCCTCAACTTCTATGCCTCCGGCTCTTTCCAGGGGGGATCTTTGTGTAGTCTCCCAATCAGCTGTCCACAGTTACATCAAACTGGTGACAGAAGCTTTGTTCAGGTGGGTATTGACTTTCCTTCATTTCAGTATGGATGAGGTCAGCCAGGCTGAGTGACCCTGAAGCTTTGCAGTGATTGGTGGGATCCCCCGCGTCCAGGGTGCCATCGACTGCACACATGTGGCCATCAAGGCGCCAGCGGGTCAGCCGGGTGCCTTCGTTAACAGGAAGGGATTCCACTCCATGAACTTGCAGATAGTGTGTGACCACAAGATGCAGATCCTGCAAGGCTGTGCAAGGTACCCTGGCAGCTCCCATGACACGTAAATCCTCTGACACTCAGGTGCTGAGGTTCTTCAGTGCTACAGCCCGACTGGATGGCTGCTGAGTGACAAGGGCTATCCATTGAAAAGCTGGCTCATGATGCCTCTCCGCCACCCAAGAACAGAGACAGAGCAGCGGTACAACAGGAGCCAATCCTCCAGAAGGGCGGTGACAGAGAGGACCATAGGTCTTCTCAAGATGCGCTTCCAATGCCTGGACCATTCAGTGGGGTGCACTGCAATACTCCCCAGAGCGGGTGTCACTGATAGTGGTTGCATGTTGTGCTCTCCACAATCTGGCGCTGGCAAGGGGGGACCCACTGGAGGAAGAGGATCTTGATGCAGCTCCACAGGCCACAGCGGATGATTCCAGTAGTGAGTCAGAAGAGGAGCATGGTGAGGGCGTGGAGCTAGTCCTCGGTAACCTCCAGGGAGGCAGGGACACCAGGGACACCTTGATCCAACGCTCCTTAAACTAGGCTGCCAAAGAAGCGCTACCACCTCATGCCAATGCTGCCGCCACCATCCTGGATCTCAGAAATTACCCTTTCCCATGCCCCCAAGAAACACTCAGTGCCCGTGCAATAAAGTTTCAAGCCACCCACGTCCAGCATTATATGCTGGTGTACTCTGCACCTACAAAATAAATGAAGCATACTCAGGCCAATAACACAAAAATAAATGTAATGTAATGTTGGAATTCACAGATTAAGAACAGAACAATATCAGGTGTTGATGGTCACACCATTAAAAAAGGTAAGAAAAAAATGGGAGAACAAAAGATCACCCGGGACCAGTCCTTGTACTCAAGGTGCTTTGATCTTACGTTTACGGATGCTACGTCTAGGCACTCACCCCTTGCTGGCACAAGCATTGGAGACAGCCTGCTGACTCTGCTGTCTCGTTGGCCTTGATGACCTTGGCAGTCGTCCTCTGGCCAGTGGAGCCTGTGATGGCCCTGCCTGGGAGGGAGCGGCCAGTTCCACGGCTGGCATCTTCCCAGTCACCACAGCCTCATCAGATGCCATGGTCATTGGCAGAGGGGCAGAGGAGCTGCTGCCATCATCCAGAGCACCCTGAGAGGAGCCTGCAGAGATGACAAACATCTCGTGCGCCAACGTGAGGTCCTTGGGGAACTCCCTGCTCGCCATTGATGGATGGACACCTAGCTGGGATACTGGGTACCTCATCTATCTCACACACGGACACTGACCACCTGAAGGGAGTGCCTCTATGAGGGCTTGCAGGTCCAAGAACAACCCCTGGAAACCCTGATTCTGTTCCTGGAACAGCCTCTCCATGAGAGTCGCCACTGTCTCCATGGAGGAGGCATTGCTGTCAGCCATGAGGGTCAATGCAGTGCTGATGCTCTGCATGGACTCCTCTATCGCAGAGTCCATGGCATGCTTACCCCTCATGGATCTCCGCTAGACCCACCCGCACACCCCGCTGGGCATCTGCTGCCGAATGGACATCTCCAAAGTCTCATCATCTGTCTTTGACTGAGCATCGTCCTAGTCCCCAGCAGTCCTCCGACTGCCGGTGCCCTGGGCACTCTCTGCCTCTGCCTGCATCTCAAACGAGTGTGAAGTGCCCTCACCAATGTGCACCAAGATACTAGCCGCCAAACTAATGCCCACTGAGGTGCTGGCATCTGATCTGGTGCCTGGTTCAGAGATTGGGTATGACGCTGGTGCTTCTGGATCCGGGTGGTCCTTCGGTATCAGGGGCAGCTCCTGGAGATCCTGAGATTGGCTGCTTGGTGGCAGATCTAAGGGAGAAGAAGGACATTTCAGTAGTTTAAGTAATCACACTGTCACTGTGCATGCCAGGCACCCTGGTGAAACAATGGAGATCTGCAACATAGTGCCATCGTCTTTCAATGATCATTGGGGACTCCAGCCTGGAGGCTCCCATCAATGATGAGACTATACAAGAATACTTGCACCATCCGAAACTCTTACCTCTCTTCACTGCACTCTTAACTCTTCATATGACACCCCAGCCTCTCCACAAATGGTTGACTGAGGTGTGTGGTGCCTCTCGAGCTCCAAATCCTACTGGAGAAGATCTGGAGAGGATGAGAAGGTGTGGGGTTCCTCCGCCTGTCCGTGACCTCTCAATATTGTTATGGGTTGTCTTCTCCTGAAAGGACAGAGGAGCATTGATTACTGCACTCTCTACCTGCAGCGCCATTGCACATCTGAGTCGTGGCCCTCAAGCCACAAGGCACTCAGTCCAAGCAGCCAGGGCTCAGCCCCTTGGCCAGCTCCAGCGTCATTGACAGTTGGCACTCAGACTCTAAAACCCTGAGCTCCATGGGGAGCAAAATTCTGCCCTATGTGTTAATCATTTGAGACCTCAAAAATCATTAAACTACACTTTTTAAGTGAAAAATATTAGTGCCAGTAGGCAGTAGATATTTTGTTTTGAATTGTGTGGTATTTTGAACCACTAGTCTTCAGCATAGCTAGAATTTCATTATGCAACAGTTTAATTGTTTAATCAAGCCTATTAAGAACATGAATTACAAAAAACTTTACTTACTTCTGACTAGGGGTTGGTATAGAAAGGGACCACTGTTTTTCTTGATTTATATTAATAACCTAGACCTGGGTGTACAGGGCATGATTTCAAAATTTGAAAATAATTAAGACTTGCAAATATTGTGAACTGTGGGGAGGATAGTGATAGGCACCAAGAGAATATAGACAGGCCGGTGGAACGGCAGACACGTGGCAGATTAAGTTTAATGCAGAGAAGTGTGAAGTGATACATTTTGGTCAGAAGAACGAGGAGAGGTGGCATAAAAGAAAGGGCACTGTTCTAAACAGAAATGCAGGAGCAGAGGTAATTGGGTGTATATGTGCATAAATCATTGAAGGTGACAGGGCAGATTGGGAAAGCAGTTAATAAATTATATTGAATCCTGGGTTTTATAAATAGGAGCATAGGGTGCAAAAGCAAGTCAGTTATGAAGCTTCATAAAACACTGATTCAGCCTCAACGGGAAGGATGTGAAGGTTTTAGAAAGGGTGCAGAAAAGATTTACGAGAATGGTTCCGAGGATGACTTCAGTTATGTGGCTACATTAGCATAGGTAGGGCGGTTCTCCTTGGAGATGAGAAGGTTGAGATATTTTCTAGACATGTTCAAAATCATGAAGGAGCTAGATAAAATAAATGTGTAGAACTTGTTCTCATCGGCAGAAGGTCGTGAACCTTAAGGTGATTAACAAAAGAACCAGAGGTGACATGAGGCAAAACTTCTTTTTGCAACAAGTGGTTTGGATCTGGAATGCGCTGCTTGGACATGTGGTGGAGACAGATTCAATTGCGGTCTTCAAAAGGGAACTGGATAATTATCTGAAGAGAAAGTTTTACAGGGCTACAGGGAAAAGGTGGAGGAGTGGGATTAGCTGAGTTGCTGTTGCTGAGAACTGACGCAAAGACAATGTGCTGAATGGCCACCTTCTGTGCTGCAACCATTCTATGATTCTAGTATAGATACATTCAGGGAACTTGATAAAACACAAGAAAGCAAGAAGCTGAAGGTTACCCTGATAGAGTGATCAAGAATGGTGGGAGGAGGCTTGTGTGGAACATAAACTCACTAGTAAGCCTCTCGACAGAAAATGCTGGAAGCAACCAGCCTGTGATTGGATGAGCAGCTTCACAGCATTTTTCAAATATAAGTAAGTTAAATGTCTAACAAGTTGGGCAAGCCTGCTTTTAAATAGAAGGTGCTGGAGCAGGTGCGCTCCAGCAGCACTACACCCCTGGGTGTTCCCATGCATCTGCTGCCCTTGCCTTTCTAGGTGGTAGAGGCTGCGAGTTTGGAAACTGCTGTCGAAGGAGCGTTGGTCAGTTGCTGCAGTGCAGCTTGTAGATGGTACACACTGCTGTCACTGTGCATCGGTGGTGGAGAGAGTGAATGTTGAAGAAAGTGGATGGTGTGCCAATCAAATGGGTTGCTTTGTCCTTTATAGTTTTGAGCTTCTTGAGTGTTGTTGGAGTTGCACTCATCCAGGCAAGTGGAGAGTATTCCATCACACTCCTGACTTGCGCCTTGTAGATGGTGGACAGGCTTTGGGGAGTCAGGAGGTGAGTTACTCGCCACAGAATTCCCAGCTTCTGACCTGTTCTTGTAGCCATAGTGTTTATATGGCTGGCCCAGCTCAGTTTCTGGTCAATGGTAACCCCCAAGATGTTGATATATTCATCGACTGATTATCCACAACTCTCTGGAATAGAGAATTCCAAAGACTCACAATTCTCTAAGGGAAGTCCTAGTGGTTGACTCAGAACAACAATGGTAGAGGTTAACAGGATTTACTTATCTGCCAGTTCAGAAAAGGAATAGTATTAGTGGAAGAGAATCAGGAGGAAGCGAGAGATTTATGTAATATTTAATAGCACCAGCATGCAAAGTGCAAGAGTTTTAAAAACTGGTACTGCAGATTTCAATAGTTTTGAATCTAAACCTCAAGCCAAAATGGGGAACTTACTAGGACTGTTCTTCTTTTGCTATGTAGGGAGACAACTCTTTGAAGGCAGGGTTCTCACAGAATCCATTGTGCTTTTGTAAGAACTCTTAAAACTGACATTGTCTCCAGGGCTGGCGAGTCTCCAGGGAAGGAAAAAATAATCTCCAGGACACTGTGGTGTGCTACCCAAGAGGTCATGTGAAAGAACCTCTAGGAATATGTCTAATCACACTTAGCATTTGGGTAGGATTGCATTTCTGAGGTGAGAGGGCATAAGATCTCACACCGGTGACGCCTGATATGAGTGTGTTTGCAGGCCTTCCTTTAGTTGTGCCTGAACCAATTGTTGCAAACGAAACATTTAATATGGTTGTGTTACAACTCTATTTCTTTTGAACTTACTTATTTCAGTAGTTTCATAGGAGTTCTCATGAGTGGATTTTGTTTCCCACAATCCAAAAATTGTGGGATTATGTTGGTGAAATGGTAAAAACAGACACCGGGTGCTATGGTGATAAAATGTGTGAAAGAATGTTTTAGAACTTGATTTTGAAACTTGTTGATTGTAATTATGTTATAATCTTGCTTAGAGGTGCTCAACAGACACTTGCCGGTTTATCACTCAAGGGCTGATTAGAAGCCATTTCCATGGCAATGTGTATGGGAGTTCCAAGGATCCACTTCCACTGAAGGTGTGGAGCATTCCAAGGAGAGGGTGCACAAGTTCTCTAACCTAGCACTGGAGGTGCTGGAGCAGAAGGTTCTGAGGAGGAGGGATATCCTGAATGTGCAAGGGGGAAGGAGCCTGCCTCGTCCTCCTTTTGCTCTTTCTCCTACAGCAGCTGGTGCTGCTATGCCTGGCTTTGTGCCCCTCCCATTCCTCCTACAGGCTATGGAGGTACTCTGGCAAGATGTCCATGACCAAATACTTGATTTCTCCTGGTGACTCCTAATAAGATATCTGATATGACATAGTAGCACTTAGTCTTTTCAGGTGAATTCCTCAATAAATTTTCAAAATAATAGTTGACAGACTTTTTAAAATTCATTCACAGGATATCGGCTTCATTGGCTGGGCCAGCATTTATTGACCATCCCTAGTTTCCCTTGAGAAGGTGGTGGTGAGCTGCCTTCTTGAACCGCTGCAGTCCATGTGGTGTAGGTACACCCACAGTGCTATTGGGAAAGGAGTTCCAGGATTTTGACCCAGCGATAGTGAAGGAATGGCAATATATTTCCAAGTCAGGATGGTGAGTGACTTGGAGAGGACCCTCCAAGTGGTGGTGTTCCCATCTATCTGCTGCCCTTGTCCTTCTAGGTGGTAGTGATCGTGGGTTTGGAATGTGCTGTCTAAGGAGCCTTGGTGAATTCCTGCAGTGCATCTTGTGGATGGTACACACTGTTGCTACTGTGCGTCGGCGGTGGAGGGAGTGAATGTTTGTGGATGTGGTGCCAATCAAGCGGGTTGCTTTGTCCTGAACGGTGTCAAGCTTCTTGAGTGTTGTGGGAGCTGCACTCATCCAGGCAAGTAGGGTGTATTCCATCACTCTCCTGACTTGTGCCATGTAGATGATGGACAGGTTTTGGGGAGTCAGGAGGTGAGTTACTCGTCACTCAATTCCTACCCTCTACCTGCTCTTGTAGCCACAGTATTTATATGGCTAGTCCAGCTCAGTTTCTGGTCAATGGTAACCCCCCAGGTGTTGATAGTGGGGGATTCAGTGATGGTAATGCCATTGAACATCAAGGGGCGAAGGTTGGATTCTCTCATGTTGGAGATGGTCATTGCCTGGCACTTGTGTGGTGCGAATGTTACTTGCCACTCGTCAGTCCAAGTCTGGATATTGTCCAGGTCTTGCTGCATTTGGACATGGACTGCTTCAGTATCTGAGGAGTCGCGAATGGTGCTGAACATTGTGCAATCATCAGCGAAGATCCCCACTTCTGACCTTATGATAAAAGGAAGGTGATTGAAGAAGCAGCTGAAGATGGTTGGGCCCAGGACACTACCCTGAGGAACTCCTGCAGTGATGTCCTGGAGCTGAGATGACTGACCTCCAACAACCACAACCATCTTCCTTTGTGCTAGGTATGACTCCAACCAGTGGAGAGTTTCCCCCTGATTCCCATTGACGCCAGTTTTGATAGGGCTCCTTGATGCCACACTCAATCAAATGCCGCCTTGGTGTCAAGGGCAGTCACTCTCACCTCATGTCAGGAGTTCAGCTCTTTTGTCCATGTTTGAACCAAGGCTGTAATGAGGTCAGGAGTTAACTGGCCCTGGCAGAACCCAAACTGGGCATCAGTGAGCAGGTTATTGCTAAGCAAGTGCCGCTTGATAGCATTGTTGATGACACCTTCCATTACTTTACTGATGATTGAGAATAGACAGATGGGGCGGTAATTGGTTAGGTTGGATTTGTCCTGCTTTTTGTGTACAGGACATACCTGGGCAATTTTCCACATAGCCAGGTGGATGCCAGTGTTGTAGCTGTACTGGAACAGCTTGGCTAGGGGTAGCGCAAGTTCTGGAGCACAAGTCTTCAGTACTATTGCCGGAATATTGTCAGGGCTTATAGCTTTTGCAGTGTCCAGTGCCTTCAACAATTTCTTGATATGACATGGAGTAAATTGGCTGAAGACTGGCATCTGTGATGCTGGGGACCTTCGGAGGAGGCCGAGATGGATCATCCACTCGGCACTTCTAGCTGAAGATTGCTGTGAATGCTTCAGCCTTATTTTTTGCACTGCTGTGCTGGGCTCCTCCATCATTAGGGATGGGGATATTTGTGGTGAAGTCTTAACATACTCTTCCAGAAAGTCTCCTGGTATGTTTGAAAAGTCCTTTTCAAATCCCCAGCATTAAATGCACAGTAAAAGCTGAGCTTGCCTTTAAGTAGCAACCTGAAAACCTCAGCAACTTCTGGTTTATTCCTATTCAGCTGGTGTAAGGAGAGGATTTGGTTCAAGTGCTATCTGCTAAAATGCAGTGCATCCTCTTTAATGAGCACTAGCAGGCAACTTAAGTGGCAGTATACCCTCTAACCATCCTCCAGGCAGCTGTCCCTAGTGCACATTTTACTCCTTTACCAAGATGGTGTCTTACGTTAAATGTACGCTCAACCAACATTGCAGCTCAAGACCCCATCCTGACCACCTTGGACACTTTTTAGAGCCTAAGGTATTCAGGGAAAATTGCACCCTATATTTTTTTTGTAATCTCCCCTCTATGAGCTTTCCTCTATTGCCATTGCTTCCCAAGCCAACTTTTCAGGCAGAAATGAAAGAGTTGGCATCCTGTGCAATCCTAGTGCTGTGTTTCAAACTCTACAGCCAATGCACCACTAAGGCTGCTTAATTCCACCACCACAACAATGCCTGCCTCTGTTCCTACCTCAGCCCCACTGTTGCTAAAAGACTCTTTGTCACTTCTAGGCCCAATATTCCAGTGTCCACCCTAGAATCGCTATGAGTATAAGTTGGTCAGCTTTTTGTCAAATTAATGATTGTCTTAAGTATTGTATCCAGGCCTGCTTGAAATTGGGTTGACACTGTCACATCTAATGGACACCTCTTTTTCAATTAATTCCTACAGTCTCTGAATATTTTCCTTGTATCACTGAAAGATAGTGTTCAAGATGTCAAATGTGCAGAAAGTTCAAGCACTGGTAATGGAAACAGAAATTGAAGCATCGAAATGTTTTTAAAATATGATATGACAATTATGAAAGCATTTCTCTTCTCACATCTGCTTCTTTTTAAACAGAGGGTGGCTCAGTTAAAGCAAGTACTAACAGCAACTATCACAATTATGAAACTGAAACATGAACTGACATTTGTTCAAGGAAAGACAGAATGCATAACACAACGACAAAAGGTAAGCTAATCCTGTCAGGAACTTCCAACACTGCAGCATTATCCACATCTGAGTCACTAGATTGTACATGGGTGCAGGGCTGGCTCTGCACAGGGACAGTTTACCATGAGTTCTTTCTTTCAGAGGTTGGAGTCATGCTGTGCAACATCAGTAAAAAAAGTATTAACTTACTTCTATCAAATTCATTTACCTGCTATTCTAACAAAGGCATAAACTAGTTCATTTTAAATAGATAAACACCTTTATTAAAATAAGCAACGTAGGGAATTTTATTTGATTATTAAGCTGTTCATTGCTAATTAGCACACTGCAATTTCAATCCCCAAGAAATTATCAGTAAATTTTCACGAGTTTGCAACTCATTTATAACAATTATGTTTATCTAAACATAATAGATTGATTCACCAATATAAATGCTGGGGAAATTCTCTTTATTTCACAGTGTTACCGGAGAATAAAATGGTAAAAGGCAGAGATTGTCAATCTCCCCAAAACAGACACTGAAAAAAGCAGAAAATAATGGCTTATGTATGGTATTTCTTAAAATTATATAATACTTACTGTACTTGGGCATAGCAGAAACAATAACTTGGACAGCCTGTATCATATTACATGATAAAGATGTCACCTTTATTATTACTGGTAGGAAAGAACACACATGAGCATTATAACCAAGTAAAAGAGACTGTGTAAATCACTTATCCTGTTGGCTGATGGTATTATAACCTTGTCTGGTCTACAGTATTTTTCTGGAATGATTTCCATGCAATCTATATATGATACAAAGTTGCCTGAAAAAAAAACATGAGCAGAAAAGTTTAGATGTGAGAACAGCAACAATACAACCACTATATTGTAAAAATGCAAGGAAAATCAAAAACTGTAAACCAATCAAGAATGAAATTCTAAATGATTACAGAGAATTACAGTAGGGAGAGTATCTGGGGAGTAAATAACAAAAGGAAAGGTCTGCAATAAGATAGAAGACAGGATTCGTTGAATGACAAAAGGAATGTTGGTCTTGAAGTCAAATTGGTTTGAAAACTATGGGTGGAAGTGTTCCAGACTTGCACTAAGTGTGGTAGCGGGCGTAAAACAACATTTTACTTACCAGCCGCGATGGCAGGTTTTCACGCTGTATAGTCCCAAACCCACCACATTATTTATGCATTCCTGGGAAACACGCCATTTCCACAACAGCCTGCCACACCATCACCTCGCTGCTTCATCGCACCAGGCACCACATTTAAAGTACAGCTGTGCTCAGTTCTTCCAGCCCAGGACTGCAGCAAAGAAGACATGGCCCCAAAAGACAAGAAGACTGCAGCCCTTGAACACCTTTTGGATGCCTTGGAGGCCTGCTGTGACGTCCTCTACCCCAACTCTGGCCACAGGAGGGGCAGCTATGTTACCACTATGGCTTGGAAGGCGGTGGCAGTGGTGATCAGTGCCAATGCTGCACAGAAAAGTTTGGCCATCCAATGCAGATAGAGGATGAATGATCTCAATCGTGCAGCTAGGGTATGGCAAGCATCTCATCACTCTAAACTCACACACTCAAGCCTATCACACATTTACTGGCATCTCATTCACTGCCAGCTCAAGGGACATCACCACCCATTCTCACACACATACCCTCACATGTCTATCTGGCCTCATCTCCTCTGGAGACTGCCACCTCAGGCATCACCATCTTGAAGCCGCTTGTACAGATCAACATGTGCCCCCCATGCACACCCTGAGTTACAATCCTTCCCCAGTTCAGCTCTCGTCCTGCAGCCTCTTCCTTTGCCTGAGGCCACTTCTACCCCTTCGCCAAGTAAGCCCTAGTCCTGTAGTCATTGAAAAGCCACCCACATATGGCTGATCTGGTGGGTAGAGACCTTCCGTGTGCCCCCCCTAAAAGTGATGTGGTGCTGTCTGTGAAGCCTGATGCTGATGGCTGCGAGTGCTGACCAAAGCAAGGTAGGCAAACAAACCTTGAAGTCCTGAGCGAAGTGCAGCTCGCCAAACGCATGTCGCTTATGTGCTGTTGTGAAACACGTTGGCGTGTTTTCCCGCCAACGTGGGCGGATGATCCAGCAGGGGGACGATTCCAGTGGGTTGGCCTAATAATGATATGCTGATGTACTGTAATGAGGTTCCCAATGTCCAATGGCAGAGCACACAGCCCGCCATCAGCGGGCTGAGTGGACGATCGCAAACTGGTTTCACGCCATCATGAAACTGATCACACCATATTGTCCGCTCACGCCACCGAACATGCCCAACGTCAGCGGGCACAGAAAATCCTGGCCTATGTATCAAAATAGTTCTTATAATGCAATGGTAAGCAATAGATATACATGTCATATGTATTCCATCGTATAAGCAGAGACCATTGAATGTAGAAATAATATATATATACAGTGGATGTGCAATAGAGAGATAGAGAGGTTAGAATGTAGGTGGAGGTCTCAATATTTTTGTTTGAGGTACTTGTTGACAAGCCCAGGCTAAACTATTTTCACTGTGCTTTTTCATATAAATGTGTTATTAAGTACAATCTGCAGTTATGTTTGCAGCACTGTAGGCAATAGAAACTACTTATCAAGAAATGAAAAGAGAAAGACCTTCATTTCTACAAATACTCACCATATATGCTAATCAATGCAAACCCATCCATTGCCCACCCAGCTGCAAGTAATGTTAACTTTCGGAAAATGCTATAAACTGAATTCTTTGGGCAGGATGCAGGCAACCATGATCCCCATGTGACATTGCTAACTCATACACACCCTGATACTTCCCAATGCTGTGCTCCATCAGGAATTAGACGTGTTCCTTCCTAAAAGATTGTAGCTTACCCATATAATCATTGGCAAATCTGTTCCAGGGGCAACAATCTTCTCAGAAAGGCAATGCCTTTCAGCACCTGGTCCATGCTTTTTTGAATCAGTACACCCTTTGACTTTCTCTATCCGTTTTGAATAAAGTATTCAAATCTACTGCATCTAATAATTCTGATATCAGATATCCTACAATCAGGTTCTGGCTGAGTCTACATTTCTCTGAAGTGATTAAAACTAATTCTCCAAGTTTGTCCTTATAATTAGGAGATCAAAGTTTAGGTATCATCTTTGTAATTCTCCTGTAGTTCAACATCCTATCTACAGCTTCATAACATCCTATCTACAGCTTCATCACCAGATCTATGGAACAAAACTAGCTGTAATACTGCATCTGAGGACATAACACATTTTTTATAGCCAACCATAATGATCCTAATTTTGTAATTTGTTGGCAACAGAACTCCCATGAACCTGGTTACGTTCCATAAATTTAATATTGCCGTATTAGCTATTAATAAATAAATTGCACAGTTTGAATAGGTGTAACCCTATTTTTGTGCTATCATGGTTACAAATGACAATTAAATGCATTCCTTTTCCTCCGTACTATCTCAAAGGCACTCAATTTTATTTGGACAATAGTTGCAAGGGTATGTGCAGCCATATTCAGTACCTTTGTTCCTTATGTGTGTGTCTATATATTAAGGCTGATTTTAAAAACATGTTAACAGTGATATGCCTCCCCCATCAAGAAATTGTGGGTGCCTTTCCACATTTCTTGTCCCCACAATTTTCAATCTTGCCTGTAGTTGAAATTTGTAAAATGCAACCTTATGAATTTGGGCACGCAATTTAACTGTGCAGGAAGCACAGCTAAGACCCAGTGGTGACTTCACCCAACAGGAACACATTTTCCATCAGTGTCTTGCATGTTGATCAGCAAACTGAACACTGGGATAAGCTTTCCTTTCCTGAGCTAGGGTTGCTAGGAGCATTTTGTAGCACCTCAAATGCTGTCCCAACCAAGATAACCTAACCCAACCCAGACCAGGAATCAAAACTTAGATCTTCTGCTCAGTGTGGTTACATACAGCATCAGATGATGCTTTCACCAATAAGAAATGGATCTTTGTTTCCTCTTCTGTAACTGCAGTCAGATATGGCATGGTTGGATATTTTTAACATTCCTTGACTTATTTTCTGCAACTTGTTTGCCAACTAGGCAGCATTTTCAGAATCTAACAAACTCATTACAAGGCCTCTCTCTGGGTGCTGTTGTTTTTCTCCCTCAGTATTAAAAATGCTATCTTCTCTTCTTTATTGAATATATCTTACTGTCTGTCTCTTCCCTCATCTATCCTTTTTTATCATTGTTCATTTTATGCCCTCATTCAGCTTTCCTTTATGATTTTTTTCTTTCCATTTGTCTTACTTTTAATTCTGCTTTGCTCAATTCTCCCTTTATTTCCTTGTCACTGCTGTTTTTTTTAATCTTTATTTTGCTTTCTTTCTATGTTACAGCTCTGGTAATCTACCAGCTGCATCTCTTGGCACATCCTGACTCTAATTACACAAACTTCCAGCTGCTTCCTTCCTTGTCTTTATGACTCTATCCCTGCTATGTCTCAGTGATTCCTTTTCCCACTTAAAGGTTCTGAATTTATGGTCTGCTGATTATGCCTGTTGCAGCCTCTAGGCCCTGTCATTTTCCCTCTGTCAGCTACAGGGTAGATATTCCATAATTGGCAGGAAGCAAAGCACGGGCCACCTGGCATCATGTTCTGCATGGACATTCCCACCCTAACTTCTGGATTTGGCCCTGATTCACTGAAAGCTCGTGCCTTTTCAGTCAGCTTCTTTGCGAGCTCACATGCAAAGAGACAGGATTTAGAGTACTGCTGCACCCACTTAAAGGGTTGCAACACCCAGTTGGCAGTAAGAGTCTGGCCTGAATTTTCATGAAGATGGAGCGGGTCTCCGGCTTAGCCAAAATGGCATCGGAGCCCAGAATCCGGAAGTCCCATCCCTGAATCCAGCACCTAACATTTTCTCCAGGGAGGGAATTGGGTCGTTTGTAATTTGTACATCCCTGGTTCAAACAAATCCAATTTTCCCTGGTGGGGTGTCCAAAACATAACTTGTGGGCTTGAGACCTTTCAGGAGAAAGTCTAAAGCTGCCAGAATTCTTTTTGTAGGTAGAGTGCCCTTTTGGATAGGTCCAGGGTCACCTTTGGGAAAGGTCAGGTGATCTTTGAAAGAGGTCAAGTTGTCTTTTGGGTTGTTAAAAGTGGACACGAGTATGTGTAAGAAGTGAATAAACTCATTGGACTGTCAAACTCATTGGAAGTGTTAAGCTGTCAAGGCATTTAAACCTCCTGCCTTTAAATGTTTTTTTAAAAGCCTAGAGTTTAAAAAGTAGTGCTTACTATTTCACACTTCCTGTTGACATAAGCTTGAGGGTTGTCATTATATGGGTTGTGCTGCGTAACTGATTTCACAATCTATCATTATCACGGTGGGGTCCCTGTCAGTTTACAGTTTGATTGACAGCTCCAAGTAGTTATAAAGTCTTCTAATGTGGGGCAATGAATACAAATGCGTGTTTTTATAAGGCACGAAGCACTTGAATGAAAAGCTTGTTTTTATAAGGGATTACGCATTTGAAATAATGTATATGCAGTGAATAGGTTTTTATGAATGAGTGCATTTAAAAAAAATATTGGTGATCAATGGGCACTTCGAATTTTGTTTTATTTCATCTCATCATGGGGTCTGCCAATGCTGGATACTGGGTGAGTTGGCATGGAGGGTGTAAAGGCAAAGGGTGTTCAGTGGAATGCATGGATTGGCATGTGTTGGCCCTAAGTTGGCATGGGACTATAACAGGCCAGGGGTTGGGTAGAGGGGCATTGGTTGGCATGGGAGCTATGAAGGGCCATGGGGGGGGAGGGAAGAGGGGAAAATGTTGATATAGAGGCTATAAATGGCCATTGGGGGATGGGTAGAGGGGCATAGGTTGGCAAAGAGGCTATAAAGGGCTCTGGGTTTGTGTCGAGGAGCATAGATTGGCATAGGGGCTATAAAGGGCCATGGAGGGGAGGGAAGTGGGCAAAACATTGGTATAAAGGCTATAAGTGGCCATTGGGAGGATGGGCAGGGGCTATAGGTGGCATGGAGGGTACAAGGGGCCATGTGGGTGGATGGGGGTCATGAGCTGGCATGCGTTGGCATGAATAAGGCATGAGGAGTGTGCAAGGAAGTGTGAGGGGTGAGGGATAGATGGCTTTTTTTTGTTTTATTACTTTTTTTCACAGCAGGAACGAAGTGCCTGAGCCCCAAGGTGGGCCTTTCGCACAGTCTGCCTCTGCACTGGCAGCACATGTGGCTGCCTCCGCACTGTTTCAGAGGGTTGCGGGCTCGACTCCTGTTAACAGTCATCTCCCACCACGCCACACCCCCTCCCTAAACCGCCCCACCGACCCGCACCTCCACCTCCCCACCCCACCTCCCCTCCACCTCCAGAACGAAAAGTAGACCACCTGGGATACTTTCTTCTGAGTCGAATTTCTGGAGCTGGTAATTTTCCTGACTTTATGCTCCCAAATCAACAGTGCAAATTCTGGCCTATGTATTTATGACACTCTAGGGTACCATCCCAAGAAGAAAGCAAGTCAGGCTGCCTGGGAGGTCACGCTACCCAAAGTTAATGCTTTCTCCAGTACCCGACTATGCTCTTGGTCACAGACCAGCTGCACAGTTTTGGAGAGAAGCTGTTCCTGTTCATGCAGCTGTGGCATTGGTTGGTCGCATGGACACCATTATTGACTACAGTACTTTAGGAAAATGTACTGCCGAACCTTACTTGCTTTTATTGGCCCTGTTCTACATTGTGTCAATCATCTGCTTCATGCATCTATTCCATGCTGTATTATATTGCAGATATTCCCTGTAATAGCCTGGGAGGAATTTGAATAATAAAAGTTGAGGCTGGTTGTGATATTTAGAATCATTGGCTGTGTCCCCCCCATCCCAATCTCCACCTGCTGAAGCATAGCCTATGAAGACAGTTCTAGTATGTGACTTTCAGGTAGCTGTGTCTGGGCCCAGTTCCTCAAGCAACATCTGATATGACCATTCTATTTCAAGTTAAAGCAAAACTATCTAGTATATTTTCTTTGATTGCCTTCTTTCTCTTCGATCAACTCAAGTAGGTGGGAGCACTAAAAATAGCATGCACAAAAATTGCATATCCTTAAAAAATTACTCATGATTTCATCGCATCATCATTGGTGACCATGTCTTGAGTTGCCAATGCCATAGACTCTGGAATTTCCTCTCACTATCTCTGTCTTTCTACCTCTCTCTCCTTTTTTAAAACGCTCCTTAAGCCTGTCTCCCTGACAGGTCCTAATATCTTTTATCCCCTTATGTGGCTCAGTGTCAAATTTTGTTTGTTCCTGCTCCTGCCTTGGGGTCCATTGCCAAATTAAACGTGCAACATAAATGTAACTTGTCATATTGTTCTCGTAAATTATACTGCCGCTCATGGAATGAGTGCCAGTGAGATTTTCTGCTCGAGATGTATAAAATGGAGAGCTTCATAGCAATGTTCTCCTTTATGTATGATTAATGAATTCTGTGTGGAGACATGGAATAGGAAATGGGATGGTGCACATTATGAGCAGGACCCAGTGGCTTCAATAAGTCTCAATAATTTTCTGATTCCTGCTCACATGATAACCATAAATGGAACTGTTTCCCTTGGCCTGTTCCAGCTGATTATCACGGATGCACTACATCAATTTCCTGATACTATTGGCATGCCCAGAATAGCTGCTACTGGATCAGCCAAGTCGATTTGAAATATTACTCACTGTGCCAGAATGACTCCAGAACTAATAAATCAACATCTACATTTTGTTTTTATTTATCTGTACTGAGCTAAGTTTTGAAGACAAATCTTTACTAAATATGTCTATCATTTAAAATAATTGTAGATGGAGTGGGAGAAGTTCAGAGCTGAATGCCTATTGACATAAGCGTATTGATTTATATGCAATACAGGCTGATAAAGCAGTGATATTCAGCTAGATCTGGTAAAAGAAGATAAGTGTACTGGTTTATTATTCCCTTTAATGATGTTCAGTACACCATCTGGAAAGATAGCCAGCGATACCTGAATAGCATGCCTGCACAAATAACAGGGGCACAAAGATATAAAGCAGAAGTTTGATCTCGTAAAGCATATATAATAGCTTAAAATTACAGACTAGCATTATACAGAATAAGTTCTCATTATATAAAATTCTAACTAAATGAATCAGATATGTGCACACATGAAAAAGATCCTGCATTTGGCACATTACATTTTTCTGCTGTGGAGTTTTCAGCTGTAGTATTTTGCTTAGGAAAAGTCATCTGTGCGTATAAAGGGCAATGTGAATTTGTAATGAGTTCAAAAATTTTATCGGAAAATCACACAAGTGTTAAATGTTGCTAAAGAAATAAAAATTTGCACATGTGTAACACAGCAGCAGCCAAACCAGCATATCTTGAGCTGCATAAAGCTCTTGTGAGGTTGAAATGTGAAATAGGTAGCTGCCTCATTAGTAAATGCAAAATGTGGTCCCCATGACATGATTAGGACTCTGAAGCAATTTTAACTGTGCGAATCAAAGGTGACGAATCTACTGAGTAAAGCTTTATGAGATTGGTTTCACAAACTGACCAACATGACTGGAAACTGAATTTAAAGGGGCACTCACCTGCAGGCACTCAAATTGTTTGAGTGGTGTGCTTATAGTAATTAATATATTTCCAAGATTTTGGATGTTGCTTCTATCAGGTATTTCCTTTTACTAATGCTTGATAAGTACTCACTATTTATCATGGACGCTGTTCTTGCTTCATTTCTTTGGATGGAGGAACAGTGGCGGATAGGGTTGCCAACCCCCCCCTCCCAGAATGGCTGTGAGCCTACCGGATTTGTCATCATTCTCCTAGTGGCTATTAAAGGCAATCCAAGACACTTTCAAATGATTTTTCAAGCAAATAATGCTCATAATGCATACATAGTCTCTGGCCAGCCATCATTCATCGAAAATGGTGAATTGATTGCATTTGTCTTGTCGTGACATAAAACGTAAACTGACAGGCACACATACTATGCTCATGAATGCTGCTGTGCTGCCTGTTTTCCTGTTGGCACTGAGCCACGACCTGGAGGAGAGGAGGAGGTAAAATTAGGAGCAAGCGCTGCTGCAGGAGCACCCTAGTGTTATAGGGTTGGTATGTGTCTGATTGATTTTTCTATCGGGGCGTTAGGGTTGCCAACTGCGAATAAATGTATTCCTGAAGGTCATATAACTTGCCCCCAAGTTCCAGCTATTGGTCGGTCAACACATCCATCCTTGTGACATACTGCCTTCCTAGGCCAACTGGAAAGCAAAAAATCTCATTTCCCAGTTGGATGATGCTTGACTATCAGCCAAACAACACTTTTCCGCCCCTGTTTTCAATATTTTTATGTCCGGTAGAGAAATGTTCAAAGAAAATGACAAAAGAGAACAATTTTTTTTTACTGCCCCAATGAGTTTTCTCCAGGGTTACAAACAACAGTGTCCTGGAAACTGATCTTCAATTCCTAGAGACTCCAGGTCAATCCTGGAGGGTTGGAAACCCTATTGAGTGTCCTGGCTTTAACAGTGTGAGAAAATATCCTAAAAGTTAAACTTGATTCACTGACAAGGAAAGTTTACAGCATTTGTCACTAGTTTCTGTTTGTTTTTACCTCCGTGTGTAGGGTTGGGGGTGGGGATGGGGGCGGGAGCTCCTCAGTCTCTGCCCCCTACAATCCTCACAGGGCAGAGCTGGGTGCTGAGCCATGGATGGTGCTGGAGAATGGGGACATTGATTCCGGGACATCGCCCCCTCCTTTTGCTCACTGTCCATGGCTCACTGCAATTCAGCCTTTGGGGCTGAGGCTCTGAGTTAATGCCGGTGGTCCCAGGATGGAGATAGGATAGAAGTTAATCCTATTGGGTTTTGTTTTTGGGATGGGGGAAAAAGAGCCTGATTCTAATGGGATTTTTGGGGAGAAACCTGTTCTATCGATGCTGCAGATTTATATTGATCCCCTGAGGGCAGAGAGCACTGTGGGGGCATCTTCAATGGTTTCAATGAGTGTCTGTCCTTGGGGAATTGATGTAAGTTGGCAGTGCTGGTAGAATGTGTTTCTCCCTGTTTATCTTTTAGGTGGAATCTGATCCTAATGGGATTTTATTTTGAGGGGAGGAAAATATTGATCTTCATGGGATTTTAATCCAGACAGAAATTGATAGCATTTATTTGTTTTTCAAATTTCTACTTTAGGACAAGCCTCAGGGCAGTTCATTGAAATCCTGCTTTATTGCAAATTTACACAAAGCTGCAGTGGTTGGACAATGTTGAATTCACAAGTCTGCTCTGTATAAAAGGGACATGTTTACCACTCAGTACAAACAGGGATGTTTGCAACAGGGATCTTTCTTCACTGATTCGTTTTCCTCTCTTACAATCCCTTCGAACTCCCTTGTGCCACACTGCTGGCTTTCCATGATGTCACTCCGGCTGACATCTCCTGGAATATGTCCAGCCAGAGTTGGCAACCCGATGGGAGAAAGTGAAGCAGCAGCAGCCTCAACAACCAGGACAAGCAACATTCTTTTATGAAGTAGTGGAGAGGGTTGATGACATTAGTTGATGTTGTGTATATGAACTTACAAAGGAGAGGAATGCAGGAAACTGCGTCAGGTTAAGATGGCGGGTAGAAGTCTTACAAAAGCAAAATACTGCAGATGTTGGAAATATGAAAGAGAACCGAAGATGTTGGAAATACTCAGTAGGCCTGGCAGAATCTATGGTGAGAGAAATAGAGTTAACATTTCATGTCAATGACCTTTCATCAGAACTGGCAAGTGCAAGTCTTACCCTGACTATGTACAAACTGGAAAGGGAAAAGCTACCTGCAAGACACTAGTATAAATACCAAAGAAAAGAAGGCAAAGACCTCTCTTGGCATCCCATCAAGACCAATAACAACAACTTGCCATATATAGTACCTTGAACACAGTAAAACTTCTCAAGGTGCTTCACAGGAGCATTTTCAAAGAAAATTTGACACTGAGCCACTTAAGACGATATTAAGTCATGTGACCAAAAGTTGGGTCAAAAAGGTAGTTTTTAAAGAGTGTCTAATAGGAGGAAAGAGAGGTAGAATATTGGAGAAGCTTAGGGAGAGAATTCCAGAGCTTAGGGCTGAGGCAGCTGAAGGCTTGGCTTCCAATGGTGAAGCGATTAAAAATGGGGATGCTCTAGAACTCATAACCAAAGAACTGCAGCTATCCTAGAGGGTTGTAGTGTTAGAGGAGGTTACAGAGATAGGGAGAGACATAGCTATGGAGAAATTTAAAAAAGGAATGAAAGTTTTGAAACTGAAACTTTGACAGACAGGGAGCTATTGCAGGGCAGTGAGCACAGAGCTGATGGGGGAACTGGGGCTTGGTGCAACTTAGGATGCAGTCAGCAAAGATTTGGATGACCTTAAGTCTTTGGGAGCAGAAAAATGTGAGGCCTGCAAGGAGTGTGTTGGAATAGTCAAGTCTAGAGGTAACAAAGGCATGAATGAAGGTTTCAACAGCAGCTGAGCTAGGGCAGGGTTGAAGGTAGGCAATGTAACTGAAGTGGAAATAGATGATCTTAGTGATGGTGTGGATATGTGGTTAAAAGTTCAAACAGAGTCAAATAAAAATGCCAAGGCCAGGATTTTCCTGTCAGTGAGTGGGGGGGCGGGGGGAGGGGGGGGCGATGCTGGCTCACCGGCATGTAAAATGACACGCAGTGACATCGGGGGGAAACTCCAGATGTCACCTCGTCCCATTTAAATTTTCAGGTAGGTGGGGGCTCAGCAAAATCAGCTGTGCGCCCGCCGACCTGTCAATGGCCAATTGAGGCCATTGACAGAGTCTTTTAAGTAATTAATGGACCTGCCCGTCCAGCCTTAAGGTGGCGGGCAGGCCAGGAGCCCTGGCGGGCATTAGAATAAGCATGAAACCTCATCACGGGCGGCATGAGGTTTCATGTAGGTTTTAAAAAATGTAATTAAAGTGTATTTAAAAGTGATGAACATGTCCAAACTCATGTGACAATGTCACATGAGGGGACATGTCAGGTAATTTTTTTTTCTATTTTTCAGATTTTTTATTGTAGAGCCGATCTCCCTGAGGCAGCGCCTAGCCTCAGGGAGATGAGTGCGCTCTTTCGTGCACATGTGCGAAAGAGCTCACTCTCGGCTCAGGGAATCCCCCTCCCCCGCCCACACAGGGAGCGCATAGCGCTTCTTTGCAGACATCACGCTGGGTGGGCCTTAATTGGCCGGCCCACATAAAATGGCAGCACTTCCCTGATCGGGCGCACCAATTGGAGGCGTGCCCGCTCCTAAACTTCCCCCCCCCACCCCAATGGGGGGAAAATTCTGCCTAATGTTTCCGCCCAAGAAGTGACTGCAGATCAACTCTATCACTAATAGTACAACTTGGCCACCCTACAACAGATGAAATCTACTCACAGCTATTACCAAGGGCAACAGCCTATACCCAATGCCTGTAAATGTAATGTTTCTTACCATCTTTACACTGTTACTATTTATGAAGTGTTGTAATGAAACACGATTCTAACAAAGAGTAGTTGAAGCCATACACAACTGTGAGGTGGAATTTCATTCTAGTTGGTGCTAATTGAGTGACAGTGAACCAGCAGCCCATTTTGCATTCAGTCTGATTTTCTTTTTCAATGAAGAAAATTAGTCTAGCATTCAAGCAAATTTCTAGCCATAACATAAGAACACAGAAATAAAAGCTGGAGTAGGGTCATTTGGACCTTTGAGCCTGCTCCACCATTCATCATGGATGATTCTCTACCTCAGCTGCACCGATCGACACTATCCCCATGTTCCTTAGTTTCCTTAAGTACTCAAAAATCTATTGATCTCTGTCTTGAATATATTGAACGACTGGGCATGCAGAACTTACTGGAATAGAGAATTCCAAAGATTCACAATCCGTTAAATGAAGAAATTTCTCCTCATCTCAGTCCTAAATGGTCGACACCTTATTTGGAGATTATGACCCTGTGCTCTAGATTCCCCAGCCAGGAGAAACATTTTCTCAGCATTTACCCTGCCAAGCTCCTTAAGAACTTTATATGTTTCATTTAGGTCACCTCTCATTCTTCTAAATTCCAGAGAATATAGGCCTAGTATACTCAATCTAACAAATAAATAACTTGAATTATTTCCTTTTGTTTGCTAATTTTCTGACATTCCTCCTTTCCTGCTGAAGTTGACCCCTTGTTGGGATATGACTCTGATGCTGCTGATGGTCCATGAGTACCTTATCCAAATTGCCATTAGTAACACATAAATCTCTCAGTGAGTGTTGTCAGGTCATTCAAATGCAGGGCCATCACAGTGTACCGCAATTATGACCTCACTTCCACTCAGAAATCTGGGCCAGTTTCCTCCCTCCAAACTCAAGGGTATTGTGCAACCAATTTTAGCAACCTACCCCTCCCTGACCAAGATTAGTTTAATGTTTCACGACATAAAAGATTATGCAAACATTTTCCTATTGCCATCTTAAATAACATAATCCAACTGTTCAAAGTTCATAATTATTGGCCTGCAATCCAATTTTTTTAGGAGAGCATTTTGATTTGAATATTATTTTCCTGTGTATTGCTTATGCACAAAGGATCAGCCAAGGTTTTGGAGGCGAAATCATTCAAGCACAGGAGGTGATAATGTGACTACAGACAGATGGAAAACTGCTGTTGCAATTTATAAATATACAGAAATTATGGGAAAAAAACTTCCCACACATAACATGGTACAATGAAAATTAGAACCATACTCTCTAACCAACACAAAGTACTTTAGCTAGTACCATCTGAAACAGAGCTGAGTTATAACCCATTCCACATTAAGTATTAGCTTGTCTCAGCGATAGTGTACAAAGCAGTCTATTTCCAGCCTCACTCACACTCTCCTGCCTCAGCAACTAGATTACTGTTGGGCCACTGGTGGCTAGTAGCCTGGCAGATCTTCTTTAAATGAGCTGCCTCTGAAGGCATGAAAGACTTGGGTAGCTCACCCAAATAATATTAATGAGGCCTGAGGGCCAATTTTGTACTGGTTTTGGGCCTCCTGTTCGGAGGTTTGCTTTCTTTGCTTTCTATTTGGTTTCTTTACAAGCCAGGGTCATAACAGAGTTGGCCTTTATATTTATATTTGTTGTCTGCTGAAAATCTAGGTAAATTTTCTGCTTGGAGATTTAAATGAAATAATAATCAGTTTCTTAAAACACAGACCTTATTGTATCCATGGGGAGGATTTTGCCCTCGTCGAGCGGGCTCGGCAGGGCTGGGCGGGAGTGGTCGGGAAGCCGACCACAGCCCGCGATCGGGCTGG
This sequence comes from Cetorhinus maximus, assembly GCF_964194155.1. Taxonomy (NCBI): domain Eukaryota; kingdom Metazoa; phylum Chordata; class Chondrichthyes; order Lamniformes; family Cetorhinidae; genus Cetorhinus; species Cetorhinus maximus. The sequence goes on from NC_135888.1 coordinate 71,793,494, forward strand.
ACTGCCATTTCACACTGGCGGGCCAATTAAGGCCTACCCAGCGTGAAACATGTGTGGCAGCGCTCAGAGCTGCCTGTGTGTTGGGGGGGGTTGCGGGGGGGTGGGGGAGGCGGGGGAGGGGGGTGGGTGGGAGGAGGTCGAGAGCACAAGTTTGCACATGCATGTGGGTGTGCACTTGAAAAGCTCCCTGAGGCACAGAGCTGCCTTGGGGAGATGAAGAATTTAAAGCATTAAAAATAAAGATTTTAAAAATGTTATGAAACATCTCCCCTCATGTCACTCTGTCACATGAACAGGAACATGTTATTAATGAAATGAAAATGGACACAGGGAGTATCAAGAAAGTTTTCAGTAAAGGAAACAGGCTGAAAAGCTGTACTGTCCCTCTCTCTCTCTTTTGGAAAAAGTGTGTGTCACCCGGTTCGAGAAGTCAACTATCAGAAACCCACCAGCAAACTGACACCTCGTAAAAATTGCAACATCTTCTACATCTGACCCCATCCATGAAACCAGTTATCCCAAATCAGCCGCAAAATTTAAAAATCTACACCTCCAGGACAATCAAAGGACACAACCGTATATTCTTCTAACCTGTTTTTTATTTGACTTTAACTAGTCAACACCTCTAACTAGGTGGGCGAGGGAAGCGACCACGCATTCGGGAAACCTGTATAAAGTGACCATTCCTTTGCAGCTGAGACAGTTCAGATGCAGCCACATTAATATGATTGGAGTCGGGCTTCTAGCTTATCTGCCCACCCAAGCAACACAGGGTCATCAAAGTGCCACCAAGTGCTTTAAAGCTTTTAACCCCACCACCGGCACAGGCTGCAAAGTCCTGAGCGTTTTAGTGGACTATAGAATAGTTGGACGACTGCACATGTTGTACAATCTCCTTGCTAAAGCTGGCCATAGAGCAGCCACTGGTGGAGACACTCACAGCCCCTTGCAATGACATCATACCGGTTTGGGCCAGTCTCCCTGATGGTTCAAGTTAACAGTGCAACCTTGTAGTGCGAGTTAGTTTGCTCAGAGCGCAACATGCAGTCCAATGGGCAAAGCTGCTGCCAATCAGTCAGGTGGAGTGGGGTGGAGGTGGTGGGGTTTCGGGCAGCCAGGCAGCACAATAATCTCTGGACATCCAAGTGGTGGTCAGCACTCTCCAGGATGCGTTAAGGGGTCATCACACTTAACTAGGACAGGTTCTTAGCACACCCATGCTAACCACATGTCTCTCTCTTTTATCCTGCAGGAGAAGTACATCAGGATCATGGAGTCTGGTGAACTAGCTATATGCCTGATGGCCTACAGAGAGCGAAGACGACGGAGGAGAGAGCAACTGAGGCTCCTGGCTATGCAGAGGCAGGAACAGCAACCTCAGGAAGAAGGGATGGCTGGGACTCCTGAACGTGCTGCCAAACAGTCACAGCAAGTTGTTGGAGGCCGGTGCCTAGCGATACCCAGGATCTATAGACGCTGCCTTTCATTCCTACAGATGACTGAGAAACAGCCGAAGACTGCGCATGTCTAGGGAACTAGTCGGTCACATCTGCCAGCTACTGCAGGACATGGAGCCACTGGGATATGGAGGGCATCCATTGCCAGTAGCTGTGAAAGTGACTGCGGTACTCAATTTCTACACTAGTGGCTCCTTTAAGGCTCCACAGGTGACCTCTGTGGGATCTCACAAGCCTCCACCCACAAATACATCCATGAGGTCACAGTTGCCATCTTTGTGAGGGCACACAACTTTGTGCATTTCGCCTGGGACCAGGAAAGCCAGGATGCAAGAGTGATTGGATTCGCCCAGATCTCGGGTTTCCCACAGGTGCAGGGTGTGATCAACTGCACTCATGTGGCGCTCAGATCTCCATCACAACACACAGTGAACTACATCAACTGCAAGGGGTTCCATTTGCTGAACATGCAGCTAGCGTGCGACCACCACAAACACATCCTGCAGTTGTGCGCATCATTTCCAGGGAGTGTGCAGGACTCCTACATCCTCAGTCAGTCACAGGCCTCTGACATCTTCCAGGATCCACAGAAGCTGCAGGGATGGCTCCTCGGGGACAAAGGCCACCCGCAGAGGCCATTGCTGGTGACACCCGTGCGGCAGCCTCAGACTGCAGCAGAGCGACGCTATAATGAAGCTCATGCTGCAGCTTGCAACATGGTGGAGCAGACCATTGGGATGCTGAAGATGCAGTTCCAGTGCATGGACCGGTCTGGTGGAGCCCTGCAATACAGTTCGCAGGGGATGTCATGCATTGTTGTTGTCTGCTGCGCCCTTTACAACCTGGCGCTGCAATGGGGAGAGGAGCTGGCTGAGGAGGAGGTGGAGGAGCTGGAGGCCTCCTCCGATGAAGAGGACGCCAATGGAGATGAGGGTGAGGAGGTCCTCAAAGACGACAATGATGGGGATGAGATCCTCACACAGGCCAGATGAGGCAGGCACGCTCGGGAGGCCTTCATAGCTGCTAGATTTGTGGAGGATGATGACGACATGCAGTGAGATGACCCCATAGATCCTCACATTGCATCTTTGAATGTTTGACTCCAGTCTGGCTTATGGCAGCACGAATACCCTCTGTGATAATGCTCCTGTCATGGAGACGCAGTGGAGGCCCTAATAGTCCTTCGATTGTAGGAGGATGATGACAACATACAATTAGAACACTCCATAGATCTTCACATAGGCCCTGAAAATGTCTGACTCCTGTCTGGCCAAGGGTAGCTCGCTTGCGCTCTCTGATCGGGGTCATAACATGGAGATGCAGGGTCATAACATAGAGACGCAGCCATGAAACTTTGAAACATCTGATCTTTTGTCTGCCTTCAGCACCTGACCCCTTCAGGCGCACAGAATCACTGGTCACAGATGCTGAAGAGATGGGGGTCAGCCCCACCTTAAAGGTGCTGAGAGCACAATGACAGAATGAAGGATCTCTGTAACACCTGCCCACTACATTCTGGCAGCAATGACAAGCACCCCCAAAGTGCAGGCATCAGTAATGTTTCCAGGGAGTATGAGGCTGGACCATCACTTTGGTCTGAAGGCTGCACAGAGCACAGGGAAGAGGTCCTAGACTGAAACACCTGGCTTTATTTTGTGCAGAAAGGTTTCACATCTGCGTGACAAGAACACTGCTCATCAGAACAAGGAGCCATAGGCAGGGAGACATTCTTGGGAGTTTATTGACAATAGTGAACGGTATGTACAAGTGATTAACACCCGTGTCCAGGCTGTGCAACTAATTATTCTTAACCTTCCTAACCCTGCCACTATGTCTTGGTGCTCCCCGGACATCCACAATGGAGGTGGAGGCAGCCTGCTGACTGTGACGCCCTGTCTGTGATAATCATGACGGGCGGCCTCTGGATGGTTGAGACTTGGAGGGCCCTGGCCTGCTTTCGGGGTCCTGCTGTGTGGCAGTGGCACCCTCCTTGGCCTGTGGAGCTGGAGCTCCTGAGGTCACAGGAAGAGGGGATTCGGAAGACCGGACATTCACAGAGTCACCTGGATGGATGGCCCCAAGGTGCACCAGCTGATCCTCCTCCCTATGGGTGCCTGAGTGCCCCAAGCTGGTTCCTTGAGGAAAGGGGGGAGCTGGAGTGAGATTGAGCTGCCTGGCACCTCTCTCGTGTACGTGCCGTTGGAGGCCAACCAGGGCATCAGCGATGGAGTTGAGCCCACGCAGCAGTGCAGGAGTGAAGTCCTGGACCAAGGTCTCCATGGCGGCTGCCATCCTACCAGGGTTGACCTCACTGCATTGGCATTTCAGCGCTATCACCTCCGAGTGAAGGCGCACGGACTCCTCTATCGTGCCTTGCAATCTGAGGAGTGCAGTGGACATCCCTTCCTGATGTTCCTGAGCTTGCCTTTACAGCTCCAGCAACTGTGACATGACCGAGTCCAGAGGCTCGTCACCTGACTCGAATCCAGTAATGTTCTGGCTTCCAGCAGTCCTCCAAGTGGCGGGGACCTCGGAAGTCCCTGCCACCACCTGCTGTGGATCAGAAAGTGTGATGTGCTCACCAGATTGTGATCCCAAAGCTACTCTAAAGCTAGTTCCCACTGAGGTGTGTGTCTCTGCGCTGGTGGAGGGTGTGGGTGAGCGCTGTGACGGCTGTTCAAGAAGGGTGCCTCCAGATTCCTCTTCAGAGGTTTCTTTGGGGCTTGACTGGAGGGTCTGGGTCATGGACTCCATTGGCTGTTTCCCAGATGTACCTGAGGAAGCAAGGGGAGATAATTAGTGCATGGCAGTGGCCTGTGAAAGAGGACACATCACACACGGAATGGTTGTCTGATGGATGTCGCATTGCTGGACCCTCACTTGGTAGAGCACCTCCGACCTCACCGTCAGCACAGGAATGGTCCAGATCGTCGCCAGCCAGTTGGATGGCTCTGTTTTCAGTGTCTGTGAGGCCCTTGTTATCAGGCATTCCTCCACCAGTCTGTGACCTCTCCCTCTTGTTGTGTGCCAGCTTGTCCTGCATGAATAGAGATGGAGAGGGTGTAAGCAGGATGCCTGCCAAGCCAGATGATAAGTGTGCCTGGCAAGTGTGGGTGGTGAGCGGTCCCCTGGATGGGATGAGGATAAAGAAGATGTGTGTGAGAGAGTGAATGGTGATGTCCCTTGAACTGGCAGTGAGTGAGGGCCCTGTGGATGTGTGATGGGCTTGTGAGTGTGTGAGTTGAGAGTGATGAGAAGAGTGACTTACTTTGGTGGAACGGAGGAGGTCATTCATGCTCTTGTGGCACTGGATGGCTGTCCTCTTTTGAAGGTGGTTGGCGCAGACCACCGCTGCCACTGCCTCCCAAGCCTGGTTGTTCATGCCACTGCCCATCCTGCGGCCAGAGTGGGGGTACAGGACATCCCAGCGGGACTCCATGATGTCCAAAAGGTGTTCCAGTGACGTGTTGCTAAACCTGGGGGCTGCAGTCTTTTTGCCTTTTGTGGGCATCTTCTCTGCAGCAGTCGTGGGTTGGAAGCACTGAGATGTGAGCGCGCGGCTGGATTTTAAAAATGGTGGCCTGCGGGATGAAGTGGCGCGGTGATGGCTGGCGGGCGAATGAGAGCCCGCCTGCCATGGAAACATCATATTTCCTGGGAATGCATGTGATGGGTTCGGGATATGGAGTGAAAACCCGCCTTCACAGCTGGCGGGTAAAATATCCTTTTACTCGCCAGCTACTGCACTTAGTGCAAACCTGCCCAGTGAGTCGCTCTTCCAGATAGCCGCATGGACAGAATGGGCCGAATGGGCTCCTTCTGTGTTATAACCATTCTGTTATTCTATGATTCCATATCAGATCAATTGATAAAATGTGAACATGGAAACAAATATGTAATTAATGCATCCGGTATTTTTCAATACTCCAACAGATTTAAAGCAAACAGCAAATTATTTGAAATACAGTAAGACACAAAACATGTCAGAAACAAGGGCCTGAATAAACCTGAAATACTGGTATACAGAGAAAGGATCAGTATTTGTGTTCCAATGAAAAGCGGGATTCTCACCATAATCGCTTCCTTTGTAAAACTAATGCTCAGTCTGGTTTGGAGTTCAGGGCATTCAGTTTACGCCTCACTTCCCAGTACCCCCAAGATTATTAATGATATGGCACAAGTAAATCCTGGAAATTACTTTAAATTAAATTGTGAAAATAGAAAAAGAAAGGGGGCTTGCACTTGGATAACCTTTCATGACCTCAGGGCTTGACTGATGTCTGTTTTCCCAGGCTTATGAATCCCATAGTCTCAGGATAAGGGGTCAACCATCTAGGACTGAGATGAGATGAGATGAAATTTCTTTACAAAGAGGGTTGAATCTTTAGGGCTATGACTAAGTCATTTGGTTTTTTCAAGGCTGTGATTGATAGATTTTTGGGAACGAAGGGAATCAAGGGATATGGAGATAGGGCTGGAAAGTAAAGTTAGTGTAGAAGATCAGCCATGAACGTATTGAATGGTAGAGCAAATTTGAAGGGCACTATGGCCTTTGCTTGCTCCTATTTCTTAAGTTGTTATGCTCTCAGGACATTCCAACACATTTTACAGCCAATGAAGTCATTCTGAAGCATAGTCCTGTGAAAAAAAAACACAACAGCCAATTTACACAGGGCAAGGTCCCACATACAGGAATTTAATAATGACCAAACAAAAACAGAATTATCTGGAAAAACTCAGCAGGTCTGGCAGCATCGGTGGAGAAGAAATGAGTTGACGTTTCGAGTCCAACATGACCCTTCAACAGAACTGAAGTATAGTTAAGAGAGGGGTGAAATATAAGCTGGTTTAAGGTGGGGGGGCGGGGGGAGAGAGAAGTTGAGGGTGGGGTGGTTGTGGGGACAAGCAAGCAGTGATAGGAGCAGATAACTATACTTCAGTTCTGTTGAAGGGTCATGTTGGACTCAAAACGTCAACTCTTTTCTTCTCCACCGATGCTGCCAGACCTGCTGAGTTTTTCCAGGTAATTCTGTTTTTGTTTTGGATTTCCAGCATCCGCAGTAGCTTTTTGTTTTTATCTCTGTTTTCGTGATGTTGGCTGAGGGATAAAAAAAAAAATGAGAATAACTCCCTTTCTCTTCTTTGAAATAGAGCCATGGGATCTTTCACAATTATCTGAGAGGGTAGACAGGACCTTCATTTAACATCTCATCCCAAAGACAGCGGCCAGCCGGACTTTTTTGTCCCCGCTATAGTGGGGCCTGCTGCGGTTGATGTGGCAGCCCAGCCCTAAAAGTCCATTGACTTTCAGTGGGACCAGACGATTCCGATGGCGGGTGGGGCTGGAAAATCCCGCCCAGCATCTCTGGTAGTGCAGCATTCCCTCAGTATTGCACTGAACATCTAGCCTGGATTTTGTGCTAAAATCTTTGGCACAGGATGTGAATCTATAATCTCCTGCCTTAGAGGGAAATGTGCTATTCACTGAGGCACAGCTAACACCATAATAAGGGATCACTGATTTAAACCAGTGAAAGTACAATTTAGGGCTTATATCAGGAAGTTCTTCTTCATGCAAAAAGCAAGCTGCAGATTTAAGGAGCTTCCAGAATAGTGAAAGCAGAAATTTTGGAACCAATAACAACTTGCATTTATATAGTGCCTTTATAATAGAAAAACTTCCCAAGGTGCTTCAAAGAGGCAGAAGAAAAAAAGTGGACTCTGAGTCAAAGGACTTATTAGAGTGATGAACAAAACTTTGGCCAAAGGTGTGGGTTTTAAAGAAATATTAACTATTTGAGAGCCAGCTTGATGCTGCAAGGAGGAGACTGTAGGGCATTTCTGGGTAGATAAACTGGACCAAATGGACTTCCTCACCTGTAATTGTCCTATGATCTTGAGGTTCATTTTCTATGACATACAGAGTTACTGAGCTATGTGTAAGGGTCAGAAAGTGATGTTTATGAGGCTTATTGATGTTGAATTTGGTCATGGAGATTGGAATCTGTCATGACAAATGACATCCTGTTCAAGCACCGAACTTTGGAAATTTAACTCCCTAAGCAGTGCTGCAGCATTAACAAGACTACAAGACCACCATGAGAAGTGATGGGAAAAAAATATCTTTATGATCGCTTGAGAAAAATGAAGGGATTGGGCAGTGACAAAGAGCAAATAGAAAAATGTTTACTTCCAAATTTAGGAAATATTGCAAATCCGCTGTTGCATAGTAAAGAAAAACAATATACATCTGCTCACATAGTTGTCCGAGGAGAGAAGCACAAAGCTGGTTGCATCTTAGGCAAGTTATGTGCAGCAGTAGGCAAAGTTATCTCAAACATTTTATCTGCGCTTTCAGATATCAGCAAATTATGTAATAATTTAAACTCATCAATCATGTGATATATTTTACTAAAACCATGGATGAAGTACTGTCAGATATATGTTGCATTGGGATTGTGTTAAACATCAGAAATTACATTTCAAGTTCAGTAAGCAACATTACAAATAATTTAGCGATTAATTTTAATCCTGATGCATGAATCATTAATTACAAAGCTGTAAATGTAACAAAGGGCAGTAACAATAATAATAAAAAAGGGTTTTTAAAGCACAGCTGTTTTAACAACGGGTTTTCTCTCAGACGTATGAAAACATAACTGAGCAGTTGTTACCTAGTTAATATAATTACACATGCCCCTGTTTATGGGACATGATATTAAAAATAGCATTCAAATTATTAAAACAAAAATAAGATGACATTAATTAAAAGCAGAACACATCCATCAGATTATATTACTAAACAAGAATAAAGAAGTATTGTTACAATTGTATGGCGCTTTAGTGAGAGCACACCTTGAATACTGTGCGCAATTTTGGTCTCCATATTTGTTGGATCCTAGTCACCAGTTTGTTGGGACTTATGGATCCTGGTTACACGCTTGTTGTGGGATGGCCAAGTTGTTACAATAGATAGAGTTGATCAGCAGACACTTCTTAGGTGGGATGCATTCTGTTTATTTACAAAGGTACTCAACAGCTACACTTGTGTGCTTTCAACTCAAACCCTATCTCCATACTACTGACTATTAACTACAGACTACTGACTACAGAGGTAGCCCGTGCTACTCCCCTATTGGTTACATAAGATCATGTGATCTTCCTTTCTAACATCCTTCTTAAAGGTATACTACACATTACATAAAACCATAATTACCACAATATTAAAGGAAGGATAGACTTGCATTGACAGCAGTACAGCAAAGGTTCACTAATTGGTCCATGCAATGAGAGGGTTGTCTTATAATGAGAGGCTGAGTCAACTGGGTATATATTGTCTGAAGTTTAGAAGAATGAGAGGTGATTGAATATATTTAAGGCTGAGCTAGACAGATTTTTGGTCTCTCGGGAATCAAGGGATGTGGAGAGAGGCCAGGAAAGTGTAGTCAAAGTCCGAGATCAGCCACATTGAATGGGAGAGAGGCTCAATGGGCCATATGGACATCTCCTGCTCCCATTTCTTATGTTCTTATGCTCTTAAGTACCATTGAAGTATTATAGATTCTGCACTTGCTTAAGACATGGTACTAAGTATAAAGGAAGCACAAGCATGCAAAACAGTTCCAGGAACCATGGTACTGTGAAGACTGAGTTGTCACATCCATTTCCAAAGTACTGCCAAGTTTGAGCTGTCATACTCCCCTACTATCTACAGTGCCACCAACAATTTGTTTGTGAAAAACAGATTCAATTACTTGTTCTGTTATGAACATTTTCTATTTTTTATGTAAAAGGAAAACCTGATTTGATAACTTCAGAGTAACTGTCGTACTGAACATTTTTAGTTGTGAAAAATCTTAATAAAGCAGCAATCTATTATTTTGATCTCCCTCTCTGGTAATTTTCCTGCACTATTCCTCAGCTGAGACACCAGTTCTGTGACTTGCTTCAAGGCCTGTGGGTCAGTTGGCAGTTCAGGAAGGGGCTGGGGGTTGGATTGGTGCGTGGGGTTGGGGAGGGGGGTGCGGTGGGTGTGGAGAGTGTAGTGTGGAAGTAATGACCAGTAGGAAAGGTCCACATTTCCTTTGTTGGGGTTCAGAGGAGCACTCCTGTTTCTCATAGTCTGACAACAAAAAGTTTTAAATGTGCCATACGGAAAAAATCAGTACCATTGGTGCTGCCTTCACTACAAACCCTTTTATAATTTTTTATAAAAGTGTATCTACCATGAGGAGTTGATGAAATCCATTGTATCCTGCACTTTGCTTATCAGCTGCTTAATCTTTGCTGTCAGAGCAACTCCCCCAGCCAAGACATAAAGCTGGTATTTGATGTCTTGCTTCACCAACACACGACACATTTGAGGGCAATCAGTAGCCCCAACAAAACTGTCTTATTTTGGCATCTGGGCAATAGGTAAGGATCAGATTTCCATGACACCTGCAATTAGTTATGTGGGGCAAAATGTTTTAAAATCAAGGTTACAAACAATGGGCTGAATTTTCAGTTTGGTGGGCGGGTGTGGTCAGTGGGAACAGGACCGGCTGGGAAATGTCTGTCCTGTGTTGTCTTGATCGGGTCAAGTGCAGCTGGAGATGCCAGGTCAGGTGGGAACTCTGCACCCCCCCCACCCTGAACCCACCCCTGGCCCCGCTTTTATGATGAGTGCCTCGCTGTCCTCCTGGAGGAGGTGGCTGCCTGGAGGAGGGACATCCTTATCCCCAGAGATGGGAGGAGAGGAGGCCACAACATCTCACAATGAGGGCATGGGAGGAGGTGGCAGCCCTGGTGAGCAGCCATGACGTGGTGCAGTACACATGGGTGCAGTGCCAGAAGCGGTTCAATGACCTGCTGCTCAGGAAGAGTGAGTAACATGTTGCATGGGTCAGTGTGCAGAAGTGTTAAGGTATGGCTGTCCCCCCCCAACTCCCGTGGACCTCAGGGATGTTAGAGTCTGAGTGCAAACTGTCAATGATGGCGGAGCTGGCCAAGGGGGTGAGCTTGAGCTGAGTGACTTGTGGTTCGAGGGCTGCAACTCGGATGTGCCCTGCGAGGTGCTTCTCCGGTGGGGGTTGGCCAGGCTGCAATGGTGCTGCAGTTAGAGAGTGGACGAATCAATGCTCCTCTGTCCGTTCAGGAGAAGACAAGCCATAACCAAGCCGAGAGGGCACATACAGGTGGAGGCCCATCCAACCTGCTGCTGCTCAGCAGTTTCAAGCAGGACGCCCTTCAGCTTGAGAGCCGGCACGGTCCCCGTGCAATTGGGTGTGGAGAGGCAGGGATGCCAGATGAAGGTAAGAGCGCAGTGCACAGAGGTGAGGCTTTCAGATTGTGCAACCATTCTAGTGTAGTCTCTTCATTGATGTGAGCCTCGAACCTGGAGTCCCCATTGAGCATTGGAAGACGATGGCACCCTGATGCAGATTCCCATTGTCTCACCAGGCCTGACATGCACAGTGACAGTGTGATGACTTTAACTAAAGACATGTCTTTGTTCTCCCTTTTAGGTTCACCAGCACGCACCCCTCTCTGGACCCCAAATGGCCACCCCTGACGCCGGAGGACCACCAGGCTTCACTTGCACCTGTGTCACACCCGCTCTCTGAAGCAGGCACCAGCGTAGATACCAGCATCTCGGCAGCTAGAATGTCGGTGCACAGCGGTGGGGGTACTTCACACTCACTTGAGGTGCAGGCAGAGGCGGAGGGTGCCCTGGGTGCCGGCAGTCGGAGGGCTGCTGGGGACCAGGACAATGCTCAGTTGAAGGCTGATGATGAGCCTCTGGATTCGTCCATTAGGCAGCAGATGCTGGATGTCTAGCGGGAGGTGCAGGAGGATTTGGCGGAGATCCATGAGGGTATGCATACCACGGTCTCTCTTATGAGCATGAGCACTGCGTTGACCCTCATGGCCGAGCGCACTGTCTCCTCCACTAAGAGAGTGGCGACACTCATGGAGAGGCAGCTCCAGGAACAGAATCAGGGGTTCCTGGGTTTATGCTCGGACCTGCAAGCACTCACACAGGCAATGATGTCAGGCGGTCAGTGTCAGTGTGGGAGATGGATGAGGCACCCAGTATCCCAGCTAGATGCCCGTCCATCAATGGCGAGCAGGGAGATGCAGAGTGACTTTGCGTTGGCGCACAAGCTGCTTGTCATCTCTGCGGGCTCCTCTCAGGGCGCTCTGGATGATGGCAGCAGCTCCTCCACTCCTCTGCCAGTGACAACCTCATCTGATGTGGCTGCAATGACTGGGGAGATGCCAGCCATAGCATTGGCCGCTCTCTCCCAGGCGGAGCCATCACAGGCTCCACTGGCCATAGGACGACCGCCAAGGTCATCAAGGCCGACAGGACACCAGAGTCAGCAGGCTGTCTCCAAAGCTGGAGCCAATGAGGGGGTTGTGGGGGAGGACACCTAGACGGAGTGCTCGTAAACTTAAGTCTAAGGCACCTTGAGCATGAGGCAGACAGTTCATGGGTGATTTTCTGTTCATTTATGTTTGGTTTATATATCTACTGGTGTGGACATCAACACCAGTAATTGTAATGTCATAATGATTTTAATGTGACAATAACATTAAATTTGCTTTTGTTCTGCTGGCCTCAGTATGCATCACACTTTTTTCTTTCTTGTGCAGGGTACGCCAGTATGTAGTGCTGGACATGAGTGGCTGGATAGATTATTGCATAGGCACTGAGTGGACTTTGGGTGCAAATGAAATGGTTATTTCAGACATCCGGGATGGAGGCAGCAGCCCTGGTGTGAGGTTGAAGCTGAGCTTTGGTAGCTTAGCTGAAGGAATGTTTGATCAAGGCACCCCTGGTGTCCCTGCCTCCCTGAAGGATACAGAGGTCTGCCTCCCTACTATCAGCATTCTCCTCACCGTGCTCCTCTTCTGACTCACCACTGGATTCTTCCTCTGTGGCCTGTGGAGTTGCATCAAGATCCTCTTCCTCCAATGGGTCCCCCCTTGCAAGTGCCAGATTGTGGAGAGCGCAGCATGCAACCAATATCAGTGACACCCGCTCTGGGGGGTATGCTAGTGCACCCTCTTAATGGTTCAGGCATCGAAAGCATATCTTGAGGAGACCTATGGTCCTCTCTATCACCGCGTTTGTGGAGGCATGACTCATATTGTAACACTGCTCTGCCTCTGTTCTTAGGTGGCGGAGAGGCATCATGAGTCACCTTTCCATGGAGAGCCCTTGCCACCCAGCAGCCATCCATCCAGTCGGGTTGGAGCGCTGAAGAGCCTCAGCACCTGAGAGTGTCTGAGGATGTAAGCGTTGTGGGAGCTGCCTGGGTACCTTGCACAGATTTGCAGGATCTGCATCCTGTGATCACACACTATCTGCACGTTCATGGAGTGGAATACCTTCCTGTTGATGAAGGCTCCCGCTGACCCACTGGCACCTTGATAGCCACATGTGTGCAATTGATTGCACCTTGAAGCGGGGGAATCCAGCAAGCGCTGCAAAGCCTCTGCTCAATCAGCCTGGCTGGCCTCGTCCATATGGTAAAGAATAAAGGTCAGTACCTGTCTGAACAGAGCCTCTGCCACCAGGTTAACGCAACTGTGGACAGCTGATTGGGAGACTCCACACAGATCTCCCACTGAGCCCTGGAAATAGAGGTTGAGGGCCATTGTGACCTTCAGAGCCACTGGCACGAGGTGTCCACCCACACAGTCGGAGTTGATCTCAGGCCCAATCATCCGATAATTGGAGGTCACTGTCTCCCCTGAGAGGCGGAGCCTCCTTCGGCATTGCACCTCAGACATATTGAGGTAGCTGCATCACCGCGTGTAAACACTGGAAGCAGGATAATGGCATCTTCTGCAGCTGCTAACACCTTGGGCTGCCAGCTGGCCCTGCGCACCCTGTCCTGTGCCTCTCCTCCCATAGGTCCATCCCCTGGAAGCCACGTAGGGACAACTGGCCGCCCCTCCCTTCTGCCCCTTCTTCCTCCTCAGAGGAAGTGCCACCAGCAGAGACCACAATCCCCAATACCAGGGTAACAGAAGGCTGTCTGAGACCTGGAAGGGTCCATATGGTCTGAATCTTCCAGGGGCCTTGGAGACACCAAGGAGTCCTGAAATAAAGCCTGGAAATGCTAACAATGAAGCCCTGAACAGAGATGAAGCTGCCAAATACCAATAAGTCACCAGCAGCAAACTATGTAACAAACTCCCACTACTCACACTGGCAATGCTACTCATCCCTTTTATCCTGCCCTTGGATGAGGTTTTTGAAATTTTTGGCTGGCCGCCTGCCCATTTTGCCTGTGTGACGGGTGTGAAATCACACAGGCAACAAGAAATCACTGTCAATTGGCTTTTTAATGGCCTTAAGTGGCCTCTTAATTAATGGCAGGTGCTGCTCTGGCACCCGCTCGTGTCTGCTGACCGAAATATCGCGTGAGTGCGAGGTGATGTCGGGATGCTCATCTGACAGCATTGCATGCTATTTTACACCCAATCGGGTCAGGCACGTACCCGCCCAGGGGACGTAAAATTCTGCCCAATATCTACCATTTAACTCAGAATTTTCTCACCCTTGGATACTTCTATAGATTTTAAGTCAATGATCTTCAATTTATTCACTACTCCTGTTAAACATTAATCGCTTGCACTTCCAAATCTGCAGGCTTAAATTTGCTTTTAAGTTTCTGAAGAGCTCAGTTTGATCAGTTACCATTGACAGAGGGAAGAGCTGATTCATCACTGATGCTACAGTGTCTTCAATTTATTCATGTGCCTGTGTAGTGGCTCTAGCCTAATGAGTCATTTTTTTGCAGAGGAAGAGAGTACAGAATATGGTGCTAGTTTATACATTTGTACTTTCCGCACAGAACTGTGCCCACAGCAACCATAAGGACAGCTGATGTCAGAAATGAGAATCTCATATTAGCACAGTATGGGTGCCCTTCTAATTCTGGAGCTAGGGCACAGAAATAATGGTAGAGAAATTGTTAACTCTGCACAGATAGGTAACACTTGAGTTGAGAATGCTTGATGCTGACATTGAGCATCCGAAATAATGAAGTGTTTAATTCCCCATAAATGACAACAGCCATCTCGATCAGACCAGACATGTAACTAAAATGGTCTCAAAACACACCAAAACCAGACACAGACAAACAGAAGAAACCTCTCAGCTGATATTGTTTACTTTGATTGTGGCACAGCTAGGGAAAATGCAAGTCTGAACATTACCATTTCAGTAATTCACTGGCCACCAATTCCTTCTTTATACTGATAAGACATTGGAGTAGAATTTGACATTATGTGAAAGTGTAAAATGCACTGATAGCGAATCAGAAACCTATTTTACATCTCTCCCAAACATTGACTTCAATGGATAAATTTATTCTGGTCAAGGTAAAACAATTTTAAGATTAAGTTATTGTTTGGACCACTTGCTATTTTCCCTATTGACATTAGTTTTTATACATCAATATGTTTGCAGAACATTTCAGACAGATTCTGTGAGCAGTACATTTGTGTCAGGGACTAAGACCTCACCCTGTATATATATATATTTTATAAAATATATATAGAGATATACTCATTATGATTTTTTTTAAATTTCAAACTGGACAAAGACCTAAAATGGCTGAATCTATGTCTATCTGTGATCCCCAACAGAAGAAGCTGGCAGTACTAGGGAAACTCGCATATCGCTATCCCTGAAGAGCCACTAACAATCCCCGTGGGCTACACAGACCAAATTCAAAGAGAGCTATACAAAGGCTATGTGAATTTCATAACCCAGGCTGGCCAACAGGAGTCTGCTTGTCTGCTAAGACAAAGGGCCCACAACCTTCCTTTCAATTCTTAATGGTTGAGACATTTAACAATCTTGGGGACCCAGACAAGGGGTACATGTCCTTTGTCAAAGAGAGTGTGAAGAGGTGGAAGTCATGTGATGTGGGCCTCTGGCTTGTGGAAACACTGATATTGCCTTGCTGAACTGCAAAGTCCCAGTCTGCTTTTTTATCATCTGACTGGCAGCATTACAGACAAAGGAGCTCTGGCCCACGTTAGACACCTGGCCCCATCTACACTGCTTCTGCTGGAAATTCTGCACCATCACCTACAAGACTGATTCATCTCTGAATGCTTATCTCATCATGTGAAGTCATTACCACTCAAAAAGTGAATTATCCAGTATTAGGCGGGATAAGAAACATTTTTTACACATTGTTAGGTGTTTTTAATAAACAATTTTTGAGTTGTTGCTATCTGGAGGCATCGATGAAGGAATATCTCATTGGACTTTGATTCAGGACTCTGGAACACGTGCAACAATATTTCTTTTCTCTGGGTCTTTGCACTGTAAATCTTTCCTTTCTCTGTCCCTCTTTTAATATCTGAATGCAAAGGAGGCAATGTTGTGAACCTCTGCCTGTGTTCTGAGTGTGTGTAAATAAACCTTTGAGTTCATCTTATCTCGAGTTTGTTGTGGGGTTATTAATAGAGAAAATTGGATCACACCAAAACCAAGGGGTTGGGAAATATGCCACCACATATAAAGGGGGAAGCAAATGAAAAACATCTTTCTGTTTACGGAGGGGTGATGAGAGCAGAAATTAGAGCTGTTTAAATTAAACCCCCTCCTGTCCGTAACATTTGAAAAAATAAAGAAGAAGGCAAAGTTAATAAACATTAATTACCATTTGCTGAAATCACATCAGGATGCTGAGATAATCTATTTAATTGTAGAACTGCTTGTGAAGTGATTAAAATAGATTCTTGCTTTATGAGGTACCTTAGTATAATGCACAGTTTGGCACATTCCCAACAGTGTGTTATTATGATGTCCACTAGTTCTTATTTATCAGTAATTCTACAAAGTTCTATTTTCCAAGGTCAGTATAACTTTACTGAGGTTCAGTGGCCAAAACTGAATGTGGTACTCCAAATGGGGACAGTAGTATAAGTGGTTATGTGTGTTCCATTTCCCAGTGACAGCATCCCTTACTTTGATATACCCAAACTTAAAAAGGAGGAGTGGGTACAGTGTAGGAGGTATCTCCAATGCCATAAGTAATTTTTCTCACTTGAAACATGGACTGCTCTGATTAAGATTGTGCTTTATAGTTTACTAAATCCGTTATATGGAAGTCAGTGCTTGAATCAGGTCTGGATCAAAAACTGTTAATGCCAGCTGAATAGCCAACAGCAATAACCTGTTCACAGCTTTTTCAAGCTTAGTGTCTTCAAAGCAGTATCCTTGTGGTCCAAAACACCAACTTCTGCAGGATGAATTATAATAATCCAAGAAATCTGCAAATCACCCCTTTAACTCAAACCATGAGAGCAAGTCTGAGTGCAAAACACAAAACCAACTCAATGGGAAGAAAAATGAAGCAGAATTAATTATCGGGTTAAAGTTGTTCCCTGCAAGGTAAGACATATTTTCAATTTTCTGTGCTATTTTTAAAATAATGTGTACATCTGCACTGAAAATGGCCTGATTGGAGTTTCCTAATCCTAATAATGTAAGTACAGGCTAGAAAAAAAATCAGCTGATGCTAAATAGTTCAGAATGTAGATTCAAGCTCTGTATCTTCCTCTTCTCTCCACTTTCTCATACACACGAGGTTGAATTTTACGCATAGAAACTAGGACTGCTGCAGTCCCATGCATGGCTAAAATCCAGGGTGATACTGTTGGGTAGCCAACCCAACATCAACATGTTGGTTTCCCATAATGCAGAAGCCGGGCAGGCTCCGAAATCAGAAGCCTGCCTGCCATTTTTAAAAAACGCATTAAAGGGCAATTGAGCTTGTTAACAAGGCAATGGACCCAAATAATGCATTGCCCATGCCACAGGAAACACGTTTGGTGGGAGTTACATTTTTCAATGGGAAGTGCTGCAATGGTGTATATAAAGGTCACAAGCAGGACTGTGGCTGACTTTACCAGAATAGGTTAAGGAGACTTTGGTATTGCGGTTGCAGTTCATTTTCTTTCAATTTAAAACTCCATTAAGCCATTTCCTGAGGGAAGGGGAACAGCCAGGAAGTGTTGCAGGCAAAATTGTGGACTGCAGCATTTCTGGTGAACATCGCTGTAGCCAATGGAATAATCCATTCTGTGGAAGGTTCCTCCTCTAGTGAGGAGAGGAGGAGGAGAAGGAAGTGGAGGGCAACTGGCCAAAGACAGGTGCGCCCTGTGGTCCATCAAGCTGGCTTACCTGATGCTGAGCAAGGGCCTGTGGAGTGAAGGCAACAGCAGCTGCCAGGCTGGCAGAGGAGAAGGCAATATCCAGCCAAGAGATTTTACAGGCCAAAGCTCACATTCTAGCAAATAACAGAGCGCTAGTGACTTCAAAAACACTGACTGTCCAGGGAGACAGTCACAGCAATCTGTGACATGCTGGCTGTGACATTGCATCTAATTGTGTAGGTGGGAACCCAATACTTGTGGCCTTGAAGGTAACAGTGGCCCTGAGTTTTCTCATCATAGGATCCTTCCGGACGTTATCTGGGGACCTGTGTGGAATCTCACAGCCAGCTGCACACCACTGCCATCAAGGTTTGATAGATGCCCTATTCAGGCAAGCCCATGGATTTATTTTATTTACTGACGGCCACGTCAGTCAGGCTGAAAGGCCCAGAGGCTTCAGGGATATTGCCAGTTTTCCAAATGTGCAGGTCATAAAAGGCTATATGCATGTGGCCATTAAAGCACCTTCCAGGCATCCTGAGGCATTCGTAAACAGGAAGGGATATCATTCTCTTAACATGCAGCTGGTATGTGACCACTGGCAATGTATCATGCAGGTCTGTGCACATTATCCAGGCATCAGCCACTATGCCTACATATTGAGGCATTCCCAGGTGCCAGGGATGTTCAACAGGTTGCAATCTTTGGATGGCTGGCTTCCAATGGACAAAAGGAGATGGTTTATGACGTTGGTATGGAGCCCATGGACTGAGCCTGAGAGGAGGTACAATGAAAGACAGTCATCCACCAGGGCCCTCGTTGAGCAGACCATCAGTCTGCTCAAAATGCGATCCGATGTCTTGACAGATCAGGTGGCGCTCTGCAATATGCACCTGTTACGTATGGTCGTGGTATGCTGTGCATTGCACAACCTAGCCCCCAGGGGAAGCCCTGGCAGTGGAGGATTTGATGGAGATAGCGCGAACTCTGATGATGACACTGATGAAGAGGGGGGTAAACCATGCCAGCCAGGTGTGCATGCGAGAGGGTCTGGATGCCATGAGACAAGAAATTCACTTAAAATGAGGAGATTCCATTAGCAATATGTCTGCAACAAAAGACCTTCTTGGCTCTTGCCACCTCCTTGTGTTTTCACCCTCTATGAACTGGGAGGTGTCTGCTAATGGATTTCTAGAGTTAACAAATAAAGCTGTGCAGGGGGACCCAAATGAACACAAACTCCCTTAACACCATCTAGTCCATCCAAATCAAAAGCATCACATCACACAGACATAATGTATCAATGCAGCTGGAACTTCATGCTCAAAGACCACTCATTTAATAAGATAATTAAAAAGCATTAATCAAAAATCACATATGAAAATTACTACTGAGAACCCACGTATATCTAATGTGATTTTTTGATTTGTTTCTGGGTGCCTCGTCTACACTTCCTCACGCCCTGCTTCTTGTGAGCACTTCATTCCATTTACCCAGTTTCCCCATCTCCGCCACATCAGTTCTGATGATGAATTTTTAAAAAAGGTTCCAAGGAAGGGTCATATTGGACTCGAAACATTAACTCTGTTTCTATCTTCACAGATGCTACCAGATCTGCTGAGTTTTTCCATTGAGAACTGTCAGCGTGACTTCGGCTGTCTTAATTTCACTGCTCCCCTCATCCACTCTAACCTACTTCTCTCTGAACTTGCTGCATTCTGTTCTCTCAGATCAAACCCTGACTTTGTTACCAAATATGCTGACAAGAGTGGTGCTGTTGTTGGCTGGTGTACTGACCTCTATTTCACAGAGGCTGATTGCCAATTCTCAGATACTTCTTCCTATCTCTCTCCGGACTATGACCCCATCACCAAACATCAAGTCATTGGTTCCAGGCCTGTCACTCACCTCTTCTCCGCTGGAGATTTTCCCTACACAGTTTCCCACCTTATAGTCCCCCAATCCCAAACAGCCTGCTTCTATCTCCTTCCCAAAATCCACTAGCAGGGCGGTCCTCGTAGACCCATCATTTCAGCCTGTTCTGCCCCACTGAACTTATTTCTTCCTAGCTTTACTCTATTTTTTTTTTCCCCAGTCCAATCACTCCCCACTTACATTTGTGATTCTTCTGATGCCGTATATCATTTCAACAATTATCATTTCTGGGCCCTAACCCCTGGCTCTTCACTATGGATGTCCAATCCCTTTACACTCCATCCCCCACCAGAATGGTCTGAGTCCTTCAATGGAGGCCCGAATAGTTACCATCCACCATCACCCTCCTCCACCTGGCTGAACTAGC
The DNA here is from genome assembly GCF_964194155.1 of Cetorhinus maximus. Lineage (NCBI taxonomy): Eukaryota > Metazoa > Chordata > Chondrichthyes > Lamniformes > Cetorhinidae > Cetorhinus > Cetorhinus maximus. Next base: position 71,813,426 of record NC_135888.1, read on the forward strand.
TCTCTCAATGAACAATTTCTCCTTTAACTTGTCTCGCTTCCTCCAAATAAAAAGTGTGGCTACGGGTGCCCACTTGGGCCCTAGCTATGTCTGTCTTTTTGTGAGGTATTTGGAATATTCCTTGTTCCAGTCCATTAGGTCCCCTCCTGGAATTCTTTTTCTGGTGCATCGATGATTGTATTGGTGCTTCCATCCAGAACTGGAAAAATTTGTCAACTTTGCTTCCAATTTCCACCCTTCTCTCACCTTCACATGGACCATCTCCGACACCTCCTTACTTTGCCTTCTCTGTCACCATTTCGGGGGATAGACTGTCTACTAATGTTCATTATAAGCCCACTGACTCCCACAGCTACCTCGACTATACTTCCTCACTCCTTGCTTCCTATAAAGACTCCATTCCATTCTCTCAGTTTCTCAGTCTCCGTTGCATCTGTTCAGAAGATAAATTTATAAAAAGGATTCCGAAGAAGAGTCATACTGGACTCGAAACTTTCACTTTGTTTCTCTCTTCACAGATGCTGCCAGACCTGCTGAGTTTTTCTAACACTTTCTGTTTTTTATTTCAGATTTCCAGCATCTGCAGTATTTTGCTTTTATTTGAGAGTTTGCCCCCTGATTCCTATTTTCAATTCTGCTAGGGCTCCTTGATGCCACACTCGGTCAAAAGCTGCCGTGATTTCAAAGACAGTCACTCTCATCTCACCTCTGGACTTCAGCTCTTTTGTTCATGTTTGGACTCAGATTGTAATGAAGTCAGGAGCCGAGTGGCCCTGGCGGAGCCCAAACAATGCAGAGCATTGGTGATCAGGTTATTACCGAGTAAGTGTTGCTTGGTAGCACTGTCAATGACACCTTCCATTACTTTAATGGTGGTCATTGGTTGGATTGTCTTGTCCTGCTTTTTGTGGACAGGAAAAACCTCAGTGCAATTTTCCACATTGTTGGGTAGATGCCAGTCTTGTAGCTGTACTGGAACAGCTTGGAGGAGGTTCCAGAAATAGGGAGTAACAAAGCCACAGAGGAATTTGAAAATTTGGTTGAGAATTTTAAAATGAAGACTTTGATGGACAGGAAGCCAATGTAGGTCAGCGTGCACAGGGGTAATGGGTGAACAGGTCTTGGTGCAGGTTTTGAATACATTCATATTTATGAAGGGTGGAAGATGGGAGCTCTGCTAGGATAGTATTGGAATAGTTAAGTCTAGTGGTAACAAAGACAGGGTTGAGGGTTTCAGCAGCAGATGAGCTGACACGCGTGGTGATGCACCATGCTACAGAGGTGAAAATAAGCAGTCTTCGTGATGTAATGGATATGTGTTCAGAAGTCAGGGTCAAGTCAGATATCAAAGTTGTGATCAGAGAGTGACCATAGAGAGAGATTGAATTGGTGGCTGGGAAACAGAGTTTGTTGAAAGAGAATGAGATAAAAACTTGTTGCGTGGTTCCTAGACCTTGTTCATAGACTTTGTGATTCGCCACAGACAGACATCACCGTGAGCCGTTTCCTGTACAGCATTCCTCATCAATATCATTCAAGAAACCTAAGTCTGACCCTGGGGAATCCATGTGGTCTATGTATAACTGCTCTGAAGTGGCACTTCCTGATCAAATTTTTAGCCCACTGGCTTTAATTTTCCAATTATCTAACATTAAAACATGATCAGATCTGTTATTCTTTAAAACCTATGAAATTTGGGGATGAGGAAAGAATCATTATATTTTCAATTATGGCTGTTTGATTCGTGGCAGGTTTCCTGATGGACAGACAGCAAATTCTGACTATTTGGGCTGAAGTGCTATTGTATCATTGCATATGTCAGATTGTGTGATATCAGCTTACTGTTTCGCTGTGCATGCAGCATATCTTATATATATTGTTAAAATAATGGCTACAGTCAGCTGTACAAATTGATCCTGTTGTCTTGTGACATGACTATAGGCACTGTGAAATTGATTTTGGGTTCCATTTAGATGCAATGACTAAAAGTGTTTTATTAATGATTATTTGTATTGCATTACATTTGGCTTTAAACGTGTGCTAAAATAGGGTTGCACAGAATCTTCTTGTATTGTCATGTGAATTGATATATTAAAAATAGACTATAGAGCCAATTAAAGGGAAACTCTTAAAATAACCCCAACAATTTACCCTGGATTCATTCTACAAGGCACCACACAAACAGAATTAGTACAATTGTTAGTTTGGCTGACTCGAATGCGTGATTCATTTGACAAATGAATATTAATACATTGATTATTTTGGCCCATTCAACTATATGATTTACAGGCACGGTGAACCATCTATGATCAGGATGGTATGCTTTGAACAGGCTATTTAGTGTTTTTGAAGTCAAGGATACCCAGTCAGTTTTATCAATAAATTTTCTAGTGTTTTACATTGATTTTGGAGTGGAATGATAAAGTTCATGAGACAGCCTGACATTGTGGAACTTTGTGGTTCTGGACAACCTGTGACAAGCACACAGCCCTAAAATGATCATTATTACACCTTAGAAATAATCAAGGCAATTTGAGAATTATATCAATCACATAAGAATAATGCTTAGGAGCGATTTTGTCATAAAATGCATTTCATTTTCTTTAACCACTGTTTGCCAAATCAGCCCCAAATCTTGGAGTTCTGGCAAAATTGGCGTTGTACTCACTCATAGTTGAAGTTCACAAATAATTTTATGGTAATAAGGCCATCTCATAATTTGAACAGGTTACAATCACAGGAAAAGCTTTCCCAAAGAGCTTAGCCTGTAGGATGCTTTGCTGAAGATGAAAGATCCAGTGAGACAGCAGCTCTGAAAGGCCTACAGCTTTCCATTAAACAGGGCATTGTGATGGTAATAGAAAAGTGGACTAATTGTTCACAGTGGGCAGAATTTTTCACTCGGCAGGTGGGTGTACACCCGATCCGCTCGAGCATGAAATGACGCACGTTGACATCAGCTGAGTGTGCCGACGTCAACGCGAATTCTCACGATATTTTGCTTGGCGGGCATGCGAGGGAGACAGAGGCGCGCCCGCCATTAATTAACAGGCCAGTTAAGTCCTTGACATGCCAATTCTCTCCGAGTTTACGTAGCCCGTGTGAATTTTCGGCTGTCGCATGGGCAAAACGGGCAGGCAAGCAGGTCACAATTTTCAAAAGCTCATCCACGGGTGGGATAAGAAGGGTCAGCAGCGTTGTCAATATGAGTTGTGAGGAGTTTTGGAGATCGTGAGCTGCTGGTTGATTTTGTGAACTGGACAGCTTCACCTGGCTTCAGAGCTGCTTTCTGAGCATTTCTAGGCTTCATTTCAGGACTCATTGTTGTCTTCCAGGCCCCCAGGGGATTCAGACAGTGTGGGCCTTTCCAGGTATCATATAGCCTTCCATAACCCTGGTAATGGGGATTGTGCTCTCTGCTGGTGGCACCTCCTCTGAGGAGGAAGAGAGGGGCAGAAGGGAGAGGAGGCCAGGTGTCCCAATGCAGCTTCCAGGGGAGGGACCTATGGGAGGAGAGGCACAGACACAAGGGGGTAGGGCCAGCTGGCAGTCCAAGGTGGAAGGGGTCACAAAAGATGCCACTATCCTGCTGCTAGTGTTTAGAGGTGGCGATGCAACTACCTCAATATGTCCGAGGTGCAATGCCGAAGGAGGCCCCAACTCTCAAGGGAGACAGTGAACTCCATTTGTCAGAGGATCGGGCCTGAGATCTTCTCTAACTGTGTGGGTGGACACTCCATGCCAGTGGCTTCGAAGGTCACAGTGGCCCTCAACGTCTATGCCTCCAGCTCTTTCCAGGGATCAGTGGGGGATCTTTGTGGAGTCTCTCAAGTAGCTGTCCATAGTTGTGTCAAACTGGTGACAGAAGCTTTGTTCAGGGGGGTATTGACTTTCATTCATCTCCGTATGGATGAGGCCAGTCAGGCCGAGCGAGCCAGAGGCTTTGCAACGATTGCTCGGTTCCCTTGCGTCCAGGGTACCATCGACTGCACACATGTGGCCATCAAGGCTCCAGTGGGTGAGCCGGGTGCATTTGTCAACGGAAAGGGATTCCATTCCATGAACGTGCAGGTAGTCTGTGATCACAAAGTGCAGATTCAGCAAGCCTGTGCAAGGTACCCTGGCAGATCCAATGACGCTTACAACCTGAGACGCTCCCAGGTGCCAAGGCTCTTCAGTGCTCCAGCACAACTAGATGGATGGCTGCTGGGTGACAAGGGCTATCCCTTCAAAAGATGGCTCATGACACCCCTCCGCCATCCAGGAACAGAGGCCGAGCAGCGGTACAACAGGAGCCATGCCTCCACAAGGGCTGTGGTAGAGAGAACCATAGGTCTTCTCAAGATGCGCTTCCAATGCCTGGACCATTCAGGGGGTGCACTGCAATACCCCCAGAGCGCTCTGCACAATCTGGCACTGGCAAGGGGGACCCAGTGGAGGAAGAGGATGTTGATGCAGCAACGCAGGCCACAGACGATGAATCCAGTAGTGAGTCTGAGGACGAGCACGGTGAGGAGAATGCTGAGGGCATGGACGCTGACCTGGAAAACCTCCAGGGAGGCGGGGAAACCAGGGACACTTTGATCCAACGCTCCTTCAGCTAGTCTGCCAAATGAGAACCACCACCACATGCCAGGGTTGCAGGCTCCATATTCGATCCCTGACAGGACCAGTTCCTTGGCCACCAACATACACTCTGTGCCTGTGCAATAAAGTTTCAGGAGACACATGCCCAACATTACATGTTGGCTTACCCTGCACCTACAGAACAAATGAAGTATACAGAGGCCAATAGCACAAAATAAAATCTCATTTAATTGTGCATGTGAAACATAGCTGAAATGGACATAAACAGGTGTTGTTAATTACACCATTAAGAAAGTTAAATCAAAATGGGGGATCAAAATATCACCTGTGATAAGGCCGTCTTGTGCTTAAGGTGCTTTACATTTACGCTTGCGGGCAATACATCTAGGTGCTCCCCCCTCACTGGCACCAGCATTGGAGACAGCCTGCTGACTCTGCTGTCTTGTTGGCCTTGATGACCTTGGCAGTCAACCTCTGGCCCGTGGAGCCTGTGAAGGCCCCGCCTGGGAGGGAGCAGCCAGTGCCACAGCTGGCATCTGCCCAGTCGCTGCATCCTCATCAGATGCCACAGCCACTAGCAGAGGGGCGGAGGAGCTGCTAGCATCATCTAGAGCACCCTGAGGAGGAGCCCGCAGAGACGACAGTTAGCTCGTGCGCCAACGTGAGGTCGCTTTGGACCTCCCTGCTCATGATTGATGGACAGGCACCTAGCTGGGATACTGGATGCCCAATCCATCTCCCACACGGATACTGACCAGCTGAGGTCATTGCTAGTGTGTGGGCTTTCAGGTCCGAGTGCATCCCCAGGGACCCCTGATTCTGTCCCTAGAGCAACCTCTCCATAAGAGTCGCCACTCTCTCCATGGTGGAGGCATTGCATTCATCCATGAGGATCAACGCAGTGGTCATGCTCCACAGGGACTCCTCCCAAACGGACACCTTGGCACGCAGTCCCTCATGCATCTCTGCCAGATCTTCCAAACCGCAACCTCTACCACCTAGAAAGACAAGGGCAGCAAATCCGTGGGAACACCACCACTTGTAAGTTCTCTTCCAAGTCACAGAGCATCCTGACTTGGAACTATATTGCCATTCCTTCACTGTCACTGGGTCAAAATCCTGGAACTCACTCCTTAATGGGACTGTGGGTGTGCCCTATGCCACATGGACTGCAGCGGTTCAAGAAGGAAGTTCGCCACCACCTTCTCAAGGGCAATTAGGAATAGGTAATGCATACTATTCTTGCCAGTGATGCTCACATGCCAGAGACAAATTTATAAAAACAGCTACCTTTTCTTTTTAGGTGGCCTGTTTTAGTGGATGAGCTTGTGGAGCTCCTGTTGCACTAAGTCTTTATGGAGGAAGCTCATGCTGTGGATAGAAGTTCCTGAGAACTTCACAAAGTTTGAAAAATTAATGTTGGATTTTAGTGTTATGAGGTATATGGCTGCATTAACTGGCTCCAAATTGTATCTTGCAAAATGCGGTATGTAGAGACTTCAAATTGCAGGATACAAAGCTCCTCCGACAGCAAAGGGCCTTGTAAAATTCATGCCAGAGACTTAATATTTTGCTTTTTAAAACTTTCAGTTGCAAATTCATGTTTTTTTAGACTAAAAAGAGTTTTGCTGATAAATTCGAAGCTTGAACCATTAGTAAATGCTCTCCAAGTATTTTTATATTCCTGAAACAATGTAAATTTCAGCTTCACATCAGCGCAGTGGCTATGTGGCAGTTTTTGTTGAGTCTTGCTCTTTAAACCAATCATATTCTCCCAGACATGAAATTCAGAACAAGTACATTGCTGGTTCAGGACAAAGTAAGAATTGCAAAATGAATTAACAAATTTGTTAAAAGGGAAATTGAGATTAGAATGGTGCAATTATTTGTCCAAGTAGATTCTACAAAAGGTCAAAAAAGATTAGGAGTGCCAAGAGACTTGGAAAATGACACAAGAGCAGATGCTAAATATTATAAATACTTTCAGTAATGTAATAGCAAGAAGATAGTCATTGTAGGAAGCTAAAGCTTTATGAGACTTTAATGAGGTTGTAAATGAGGATGAACAGGAGGCACCAAACAAGCTTCTTGGAGGTTTTTAATCAACAAAGACATTAATATACTGTCCAATTTCAAATACATATTGCATTTGATCTGGGATTTTGGCTTCAGTGAAGCAGAGGTTTCAGATTCCTTCAAGAGATTGAAAACCAATAAACTTCACTGAATGGGTTAACTAAAGCTGAGAGAGTCAAGAGAGCAGATCTGTAAAGCACTGATGGTCATTTTGTGTGAGTCAATGAGCACTTGATTAGCAGACTGGAAATAGGCACATACAGTTTCCATATTCAGGAAGCACATTAAAGCCATATCTGACAACCAGAGAGCCATTTGTTTTATCTTTATAATTACAAAACTAATGAAACAAATATTCAGAAGCAAACTGGAAGAGTATCTGAATGAAAGCAGCAATATAAATGACAGCCGATATGGTTTCATAAAGGGTGGATCTTACCTCAACAGCCTTGCATGCTTTTTAAGATTGCATCCTAAATGGCCAAATGGAAAATGCTTTAGCTTGGGAAATGTTTTCTTTATAATGAATATGTTTCCTTAATATATAGTTATATGTTTTCCATAATAACCAAGAGTGAAATTCTGCCCTCAGTTTGGTGGGGGGGGGCGGGGGGGGTGGTGGGGTGCGGAGAACGGTGTTGGGGGTAGGGGTGGGAGAGATGCGTGGTGAAAAAGGGGGTGTCAGGGGAAGAGAGGAGTGAAGTGGCACAAAGCCATATAATGACTTCTAAAAGTCTTAAATGAGATACTGTTTTACAAATTAAAATCTTTTGCAAAATCCGGACATTGATCATAACTGAGTAGGGAGATAGAAACGGCGTATAGTTGGAGCTGAAGCTAAGTTGAAATAGTGGTGCTATGTCTTTTTTTAGACTCTAAATGCAGGAGCTTCTTCAAGTGCATTTCTTTCAGCTCTCCAGGTGGGGTAGATTGATGGACTGTGTTAGAACCATAACTTCAAGAACTATATTTTCTTTTAAAATAGCAAGTACATCACATTGTTTGGACACTTGGGAACGGACCTGGGTTTTTTTTTAAAAAGGGCCATAAGTTCACCTTGGACTGTGAGCAATGTCATGAAAATATAATAATTTTCATAATATTATTGTAATTTATTGTAAAAATATGTTAATAGTGGGGTTTGGATTAGTTTCTCTGTGTGTTAGGTGTGTGTATTTTGGTTTTTATTGCATTACAGACAGCTGGTCTAGGTGCTTCATGTATCAGAAGGGAAACTAGGTTTGAAATACTAAACACATAAACATGGTTGAAGTTTTGGAATGAGAGGTGTGAAGAACATTTGCATTTTTAGATAAGCCCGAGTATTGAATTTTAAAGAGATGATAAGGGCCGGGATTTTCCTGCCCCGTTGCGGGTGGGACCCGTTGCTGGCGAGGTGGCGCCCCAGCCAGAAGCCCATTGACTTGCGGCGGGATTGGAAGATCGCGGCAGTGGGAGGGTGCGGAAAATCCCATACAAGGTGTTACACCTAGCCAACAGAGGCTAAACCAAACAGTGTGTTTATTTTTCCCAAAACTAACTGATAATATGAGCAGTATGAAAGATTTATGTTATGGAAAGAGTAAAGTTGCAAAGACGTATTGGAAGAATGGGATTTACATTAAAAAGGGAGAAACATGTATAAAGGAGAAGAGGTTATGTGTAAGGAAAAAGGCATTCTAAGATCCAACAAGCGTGAAAAGCCTCTCACCTCTATGTACCAAGCTGCTGTCTCCAGGAACAGAAGCTAAGAGAATTCACTTTAAATATCACTGACCAAGGTATTGTGTGCTTTGCCTGGGTCTGTTGAAATCTATGGGCAGAATTTTGCCCTTGGTGGGTGTGCGGGCCCCACCGGCTTGGTGGCGGGCGGGCAGCCAACCCCCGCCACTGAAACGGGGCCCGCCGCCATTTTGAGTGGGCAGGCCAATTAAGGCCCACCCAGCGGCATCCCCGACGGGAAGCGCTATGCGCTTCCTGTGCGGGGTGGGGGAGGGATTCCCCATCTGTCAAAGTGCACTCTTTCATGCATGCGCGCGGAAGAGCGCACTTCTCCCTGAGACAAAGTCCTGTCTCAGAGAGACCAGTGACAGTCCAAAAAACTTTAAAAATACAACAATTAAAAAATTATTAACATGTCCCCCACACGAGATGGGACATGTTAATAAAGACCACATAAACGTTATTAATTTTTAAAAATACGGACATGAAACTTCATCCCGCCAGTGGATGAAGTTTCATCAATAATCTGGAGCCCGCTTGGGCTCCTGGCCTGCCCACCAGCCTTTAGCTTTAACTAGCCTGTCAATGGCCTCAATTGGCCATTGACAGGTCGGTGGGCGGACAGCTGATTTCGCTGTCCACCGGCCTTCCTAAAAATTTAAATGAACCGGGATGACGTCGGGGATTCCTCCCGATGTCATCCCACGTCATTTTCCCCTCAGCGACCGGGCCCCGCCCCCAAATCGATGAGGGGAAATCCTGGCCTATGTTATTTTACTGTTGCCTTAACAGAGGTATAACTGGGAACTAAATTAATTAGAGGAGTTAGGAGTTATCATTGTAGTAATTTGCAGACCTATGTATGTGCTTAAAATAATTTTTTTTATTAAAAATGTTTAATTTAGTTTTGTAAAAAATCTCTAAGACTCAGTGGACTTATTACTACTGAATTCACGTAGTAAATAAAAATACCAATTTTAAAACAGTTGTGGCAGCTGTTTCGAGTTTCCCTCTGGGATTTGAGCAGCTCAGCATTTACTATCCACTGTGCCAAATCAAAATTGGGAGCTCCTTGTGGGATATATTTGAAATTCCTTGATTGGCTAGGAGTTGGTGAATCTTAAGGTTATGAGTATGAGAAGCACTTTGAATTCAGGAGTTGGTGTGAGGTACTTTTAAAGTGGTGAGACTGCAAAAATGGCTGTATCCATAGCTAAAACTTTTTTGGAAGTAGAAAATATAACTCTGATTGTGTTACAAAAAGTATATAATGGTAAGTTAACAGAATTGGCAGATAAGTTGCAGTTGAGGTTACCTGTAGGGGCAAAGAAAACAGACAAATTGAAGTGATAGCACAGCATTTAAACTTGGAAGTGATACTAATGATTCACAGCTGGAGGTAACTCTTTCGAGTTATCAACAGTCACAGATTGTAACTCTTTCGAGTACATTCACAGTTCTTGGTTTCCGGGAGTGGGATATGAACCCACAACCTTCTGATTCAAAGGTGCTGTGAACTGAGCCACTAGTGAGACTTCATTTAGAAGAGGCTCAAATGTGAACAAGCAAAGGAGCTGAGAAAACATGGAGGCAAACAAAAAGGAAAAAGAATTGGAAATGAAAACATTGGAACTAGAGGCAACAGAGAAAGATAGGGGAAAAGAGATTATGTCAAAAGAAATGTAAATGTGAAAACTTAATCTCCAGAGGGAAAAGTTAGCAATGGAGGAGAGAGAATGAAGGAAAGAGACAGAGAGTACTGAATTAAAAAGCTGGATTTTAAAAAGGGGATGTCAGATGCTAAGGAAAGTTCTGATGATGAGAAAATCTTTAACCTAAAACCCAGTGGGCAGATGTTTAAATTTGTGCAAGTTCTTCCGAAGTTTGAGGAAGGAGATGTTGAAGCATTCTTTATTTCATCTGAGAAGATAGCTAAACAGATGAAATGGACACAGGAAAACTGGGCATTGTTGTTACAATCCAGGTTGGTGGGTAAACATGAGGTTTATGCTTCACAGTCAGAAGAAATATCAGTGAGTTATGATGTCATAAAAAACAAAAGGCTATCTTGAGTGCATATGAGTTGGTTCCTGAGGCATACAGGCAGAAATTTAGGAACAGGAGAAAACAGCCTGGGCAAACTTTCATTGAGTTTGAGAGAGTAAAACAAAGTAATTTTGACCATTGGATATGGGCATTAAAGATAGAGATAACATATGCAGCTTTTAGAGAAGTAATTCTTTTGGAAGAATTTAAAGATTCAATTCCTTCAGTAGTTAGAACTCATGTGGAGGAACAGAGGGTTAAAATGGTAAGACAAGCAGCAGAGATAGCTGATAATTATGAGTTAGTTCATAGAGATAAACCTTTTCTTCGTCACCCTTTTAAATCAGAGAAGGAAAGACAGTGGGAAGGTAAAAGGAAGCTGTGTGGCCAGGGAAGAGAAGGAGTAGGTGGAAATTCCCAGGAAGTTTGTTTTCAGAATAAAAAGGAAGGTGCTGAGGGTAGAAGTGACACCTGAAAATTGAGGCGTTTTCATTGGAATAAAGTTAGACAAATAAAGTCAATGTGTTGGAAATTACAGGAAAATCTGTTGGGATTATTGGGGTGCAGAAAAGTTCTAGAAGTAAAAGTGCTGTGGGTTCTGAGGTTCAGGCACAGGAAAAACCAATGGTTTGTGTACAGGGATAACAGAAAGAAGCAGTGATAGGTGAAGACGTGAGAATGTGTTCACAATTTATGCTAGGGAGTTCTGAGGAGTAGGTTGTAGAAATGTTTAAAGATTTTATGTGTGAAGGGAAAGCCTTTCCGTGTGTACAGGGTGCAGTAGGTAAAGATGTTAAAAGGGGCTATTCAATCCTTAATGTTGCAGGATAGGGACATTTGTTGTTCAGAGCAAGTATTGCAGGACCAGATGATAATAAGTGGGGTTCATGGAGATGCTAAACCTATCCCATTTTAAAAAAAAATCATTCATGGGATGTGAGCTTCGCTGGCTGGGCCAACATTTATTGCCCATCCCTATATGCCCTTGAGAAGGTGGTGGTGAGCTGTCTTCTTGAACCACTGTAGTCCATGTGTTGTAGGTACACCCAGAGTGCTGTTAGGAAGGGAGTTTCAGGATTTTGACCCAGCGACAGTGAAGTAACGGCGATGTATATCCAAGTCAGGATGGTGAGTGACTTGGAGGGGAACTTCCAGGTGGTGGTGTTCCCATCTATCTGCTGCCCTTGTCCTTCTAGTGGTAGTGGTCGTGGGTTTGGAAGGTGCTATCGAAGGAATTGGTGAATTCCTGCAGTGCATCTTGTAGATGGTACACACTGCTGCTATTGTGCATTGGTAGTGGAGGGAGTGAATGTTTGTGCCAATCAAGCGGACTGCTTTTTCCTGGACAGTGTCCAGCTTCTTCAGTGTTGTAGGAGCTGCAAGTGGGGAGTATTCCATCACATTCCTGATTTGTGCCTTTTAGATGGTGGACAGGCTTTGGAGAGTCAGGAGGCAAGTTACTTGTCGCTTGATTCCTAGCCTCTAACCTGCTCTTGTAGCCACAGTATTTACATGGCTAGTCCAGTTCAGTTTCTGGTCAATAGTAACCCCCAGGATGCAGACAGTGGGGGATTCAGTGATGGTAATTCAGTGAACATCAACGGGCGATGGTTGGATTCTGTCTTGTTGGCCATTGCCTGACACTTGTGTGGTGCGAATATTACTTGCCACTTGTCAGCCCAGGTCTTGTTGCAGGTCTTGCTGCATTTGGACATGGACTGTTTCAGTATCTGAGTAGTCGCGAATGGTGCTGAACATTGTGCAATCATTAGTGAACATCCCCACTTCTGACCTTATGATGGAAGGAAGGTCATTGCTGAAGCAGCTGATGATGGTTGGGCCCAGTACAAGTACACTGAGGAACTCCTGCAGTGATGTCCTGGAGCGGAGATGACTGACCTCCAACAACCATAACCATCTTCCTTTGTGCTAGGTATGACTCCAAGCAGTGGAGGCTTTTCCCCCTGATTCCCATTGACTCCAGTTTTGCTAGGGCTCCTTGATGTCACATTCGGTCAAATGCAGCCTTGATGTCAAGGGCAGTCACTCTCACCTTACTTCAGAAGTTCAGCTCTTTTGTCCACATTTGAACCAAGACTGTAACGAGGTCAGGAGCTGAGTGGCCATGGCAGAACCTAAACTGGGCATCAATGAGCAGGTATTTGCTAAGCAAATGCCGCTTGATAGCAGTGTCAATGACCCCTTCCGTTACTTTACTGATGATTGAGAGTAGACTGATGGGGCGGTAATTGGCCGGGTTGGATTTGTCCTGCTTTTTGTGTACAGGATACCCCTGGGCAATTTTCCACATAGCCGGGTTGATGCCAGATTTGTAGCTGTACTGGAACAGCTTGGCTAGGGGCGCGGCAATTCTGGAGCACAAGTCTTCAGTACTATTGCTGGAATGTTGTCAGCGTCCATGGCCTTTGTAGTATCCAGTGCCTTCAGCAATTTCTTGATATCATGTGGAGTGAATCGAATTGGCTGAAGACTAGCATCTGTGATGCTGGGGATCTCTGGAGGAGGCGGGGATGGGTCATCCACTCGGCACTTCTGGCTGAAGATTGTTACGTATGCTTCAGCCTTATCTTTTGCACTGCTGTGCTGGGCTCCTCCATCATTGAGGATGGGGATATTTGTGAAGCCACCTCCTCCAGTGAGTTGTTTAATTGTCCATCACCATTCATGACTAGATGTGGCAGAGTTGCAGGATCTGATCCATTGGTTGTGGGATCACTTAGCTCTGTCTATAACTTGTTGCTTATGCTGTTTGGCACACAAGTAGACCTGTTTTATAGCTTCACCAGGTTGACACCTTACTTTTAGGAATGCCTGGTGCTGCTCCTGGCATGCCCTCCTGCACTTTTCATTGAACCAGGGTTGATCCCCTGGCTTGTTGGTAATGGTAGAGTGGGGGATATGCCGGTCCATGAGGTTACAGATTGTGTTTGAGTACAATTCTGTTGCTGCTGATCGCCGACAGCGCCTCATGGATGCCCAGTCTTGAGTTGCTAGATCTGTTCGAAATCTAAACATTTAGCATGGTGGTAGTGCCACACAACATGATGGGGTGTACCCTCAGTGTGAAGGTGGGACTTGGTCTCCACAATGACTGTGCGTTGGTCACTCCTACCAATACTGTCGTGGACAGATGCATCTGTAGCAGGCAGGTTGGTGAGGATGAGGTCCAGTTTGTTTTTCCTTCTTCTTGGTTCCCTCACCACCTGCCACAGACCCAGTCTAGCAATATGTCATTTAGGACTCGGCCAGCTCGGTCAGTAGTGGTGGTACTGAGCCACTCTTGGTGATGGACATTGAAGTCCCCCACCCAGAGAACATTCTGTGCCCTTGCCACCCTCAGTGCTTCCTCCAAGTGATGTTCAACATGGAGGAGCACTGGTTCATCAGCTGAGAGAGGATGGTATGTGGTAATCAGCAGGAGGTTTCCTTGCCCATGTTTGACCTGATGCCATGAAACTTCATGGGGTCTGGAGTCGACGTTGAGGACTCCCAGGGCAACTCCCTCTTGTCTGTATACCACTGTGCCACCACCCCTGCTGGGTCTGTCCTGCTGCTGGGACAGGACATACCCAGGGATGGTGATAGTAGATTCATAGAGGTCTACAGCACAAAAAAAGGCCCTTGGGCCCATCGAGTCTGTGCCGGTCAAACAAGTACCTAACTACTCTAATCCCATTTTCCAGCATTAGGCCCATAGCCTTGTATGCCATGGCATCGCAACTGCACATCCAAACACTTCTTAAATGTTATGAGGGTTTCTGCCTCTACCACCATTTCAGGCAGTGAGTTCCAGATTCCCACCACCCTCTGGGTGAAAAAATTCTTCATTACATCCCCTCTAAACCTCCTGCCCCTTAAATCTATGCCCCTGGTTATTGATCCCTCCACCAAGGGGAAAAATGCCTTCCTGTCTACCCTATCTATGCCCCTGATAATTTCATACCCCTCAGTCATGTCCCCCCTCAATCTCCTCTGCTGCATGGGAAATAACCTCAGTCTCTCCTCATAACTAAAACTCTCCAACCCAGGCAACATCCTGGTAAATCTCCTCTGCACTCTCTCTAGTGCAATCACATCCTTCCTACAATGCAGATTCCAGAACTGCATGCAATACTCTAGCTGTAGCCTAACCAGCATTTTATACAGTTCCAGCATAACCTCCCTGCTCTTGTATTCTATGCTTTGGATAATAAAAGCAAGTATCCCATATGCCTTCTTAACCGCCTTATCTACCTGTCCTGCTACCTTAAGGAACCAGTGGACATGCACACCAAGATCCCTCTGATCCTTGTTACTTCCCAGGGTCCTACCATTCATTGGGTATTCCCCTGCCTTGTTTGTCCTGCCCAAGTGCATCACCTCACACTTATCTGGATTAAATTCCATTTGCCACTGATCAGCCCATCTAACCAGCCCACCTGTATCCTCCTGTAATCTAAGGCTATCCTCCTCATTATTTACCACTCCAAATTTCATGTCATCTGTGAACTTACTGATCAACCGTCCTACATTCAAGTCTAAATTGTTTATATATACCACAAACAGCAAGGGACCCAACTGGGACATTGGGCTGAATTTTGCCCCCGTTGGGGGCGAAGTTGAATGACGGGCACACACAGGCGCGCTTCCAATCGGTGCCCCCGATCAGGGACGCAGCACTATTTTACTTGAGCGGGCCAATTAAGGCCCATCCAGCATGACATCCATACAGAAGCACTATACGCTTCCTGTGCGGGTGGGGGGGAATCCCAAAATCTAGAGTGCGCTCTTTTGCGCATGCGCACGAAGGAGCGCACTTATCTCCCTGAGGCTAAGTGCAGCCTCAGGGAGATCGGCTGTAAATGTAAAATACCTAAAAATAGAGAAATAAAATTTCCTTAACATGCTGTCACATGAATTGGGACATGTCCATAATTTTCACAAAAACTTTATTAAACTTTTACAAAACCTACATGAAACCTCATCCCAACCATGGATGAGATTTCATGCTTTTTAAAATTTGCGCCGGGGCTCCTGGCCTGCCCGCCAAC
Source organism: Cetorhinus maximus (assembly GCF_964194155.1). Taxonomy (NCBI): domain Eukaryota; kingdom Metazoa; phylum Chordata; class Chondrichthyes; order Lamniformes; family Cetorhinidae; genus Cetorhinus; species Cetorhinus maximus. The sequence continues at coordinate 71,828,908 of NC_135888.1, forward strand.
CTTAAGGTTGGATGGTCAGGTCCTTTAATTACTTAATTGACTCTGTCAATGGTCTCAATTGGCCATTGACAGGTCGGCGGGTGCGCAGCTGATTTCATTCCCCCCCACTTCCTGAAAATTTAAATGGGGTGCGGTGTCGACACCATGTGTCATTTTACGTATCGGCGAGCGGGCCCCACCCCTGCTCACTGACGTGTAAAATCCTGCTCATTATCTGTAACGTATGATTCCATGAGGATGACTATGTCAAGCTGTTGCTTGACTAGTCTGTGAGACAGCTCTCCCAACTTTGGTACTAGGTGATGACCCAGGTGTTAGTAAGGAGGACTTTGCAGGGTTGACAGGGCTGTGATTGCCATTGTCATTTCCAGTGCCTAGGTCGATGCCAGGTGGTCCATCCGATTTTATTCCTTTTTTGTGTCTTTGTAGCAGTTTGTTAAAACTGAGTGGCTTGCTAGGCCATTTCAGAGGGCATTTAAGAGCCAACCACATTGCTGTGGGTCTGGAGTCACACGTCAGCCAGACCAGCTAAGGACAACAGATTTCCTTCCCTAAAGGACATTAGTGAACAAGATCCCACCATCTACCGTGGTGGGATTCGAACCCGGGTCCCCGCAGCATTACCCTGGATTACTAGTCCAGTGACAATAGCACTATGCCATCACCTTCCCCTATTGATTGTGGAATGCAAATTTTAAAAATAAGTAGAAAACAGGTGAGATAGTTATTGGAGTAGTGAAACAATTGTCCATTGCAGGGGTTCAATTTATTTTAGATAATGGTATAGCTGGGTCACAGATGTGGGTGATGCCAATACTAGTTGAGCAGCCTGTAGAAGTGTTTGCAACAAAAGTGTTGCAGAGGGAGCATCCTGGATTGTTTCCAGATTGTGTGATAACAGGACCATAGGCTCACAGGTTGAAACAAGAAGAACAGGAAGTTAAAAGGCAGGGAGAAGGTGTGGAAGTCCAATTAGCTGACACTGTGTGATGATAAGATTGTTCAGGAAAAAAGACTGCAGAATGCAGCTGAGGTGTTTAACTGAAGGCATTTGGTGGAGTTACAGAAAAACGATACGCAAGTAACACAGTTATATCAGACAGCTTATTCGGAAGCAGAGGCAGAATGCATTCCAGAATGTTATTACCTTAAGGGTAATGTTTTAATGAGAAAATGGCGGCCTTGTTTCAGCAAATGAAAGGTGGAGGGAATTGCATCAGGTTGTTATACCATTTGGATATAGAAATGAGGTTCTGAGGAAAGCTCATGGGGTTCCAAGGTGGGGGGACATTTAGGAATTAGAAAGACACAGGCGGAAATACAAAAACATTTTTATTGGCCTGGATTGCATAGAGATGTAGTCAAATTCTGTAGAACATGTCACAAATGCCAGGTGATAGGGAAACCACAAGCAGTGATTAAGCCTGCGCCTTTAATTCCAATTCCAGAATTTTAAGAACCTTTTACCAGGGTCATGATTGATTGTGAAGGACCCTTCCCTAAAACTAAAAGTGGAAACCAGTACTTACTGACAATAATAGGTGTGCCTACAAGGTTTCCTAAAGCAATAACTTTGAGAAATATTATAACAAAAAGAATTGTGGAAGAGTTAAATAAATGTTTTTACAAGATATGGTTCACTTAAAGAAATACAATCAGGTCAGGGTTCAAATTTTATGTCACAGCTGTTTAAGGAAGTAATGAATAGTTTGGGGATAAAACAGTTTAAATCAACAGCTTACCATCCTCAGTCACAAAGGGCTTTGCAAAAATGGCATCAAACTTTAAAAACTATGATGAGGGCATGTAGCCAGGATTATCCACAGGATTGGGTTGCAGGAATTCCACTTTTGTTATTTGCTATTCGGGATGCTCCTAATATATCGACTGGTTTTAGTCCTTTTGAACTAGTTTATGGTCATGAAGTAAGAGGACCACTGAAATTGATTCATGAGAAATTGGTCGGTCAAAATTCAGAAACTATTCTCATGGATATGTATCAAACTTCAGAGAAAGATTGGACACACATGTGAGGGAATGTTCAAAGACATCACAGCAAGTGATGAAAGTGAAGGCAGACAGGAAAGCTACAGCTTGTAGTTTAGTTGCTGGGGGAAAAGTGCTAGTTCTGTTGCCAGTACTGGGTGATTCGCTAAAGGCAAGGTTTAGTGAGCCTTACAGGATTGAAAAGAAACTGAGTGAAGTAAATTATTTAATAAATACTCCAGATAGAAGAAAGAAGCAGAGGGTGTGTCATGTAAATATGCTTTAAAAGTACTTTGACAGGGAAGAGGACCAAAAGGAGGTCTTAGTTGCGGTAGATAAAGTGAAAGAGGTAGAAATGAAAGATTCTGAAATTGATTTTCCTCTAATGAAATTGGATAATTTATATGTAATTTATATGTAATATTGAGTTACCTTCCAGACAAGTGTCAAAGTGATTTGGAGAAGCCATTGCAGTCACACAAAACTATTTGCGGGAATAAGCTGGGGAGGACAAATTTAGCTACACGTGATGTATGTGTAGAATTTTCATCTTCAACAAGGCAACATCTTTATAGATTAAATCTGGCAAAGTTATCACAAGTACAGAAAGAAATTTAATTTATGCTTTAAAATGAGATATTTGAGTCTAGTGCAGTAACTGGAGTTCGCCTATTGTGCTGGTACTAAAACCGGATGGACCACAAAGACTGTGTGTGAGCTTTTGAAAGGTGAATGCAGTGACAATAGTGGATTCATATCCTATACATGGCTGGGAGATTGCATTGAGAAAGTGGAACAATCAAAATTTCTCACAAAGATTGAGTTGCTAAGAGGACATTGGCAAGTACCGTTATCGGAGAGAGCAAAGGCGATATCGGCTTTCATAATGCCAGATGGACAATATCAGGTTAAAGTCATGCTATTTGGTATGAAAAATGCACCTGAAACATTTCAAAGACTGTCAATCAAAGTAATTGCAGGACTGAGCAGTTTCGCTGATTATATTGATGACCAAATTGATAGTTTTCAGTCAGACGTGGGAGGAGCATTTATATGGAAGAATTATTTAATCGATTACTTGAAGCTAATTTGGTAATGAACTTGGCTAAAAGTGAATTTGCAAAAGTGCAAATGACATATCTCGGCCATCCCATTGGACATGTTAAGCTGGATCCGAGCGATGTGAAAGTCAAGGCTGTCATGGATTTCCCCGTGCCTACAACAAAATGAGAAGTTTTGAGATTTCTGGGCATGAGAGGATTTTACTGGAAATTTGTACTAAATTTTAGCTGTTTGGTTGCTCCATTGACTGAACTATTAAAAAAGAACAAGAAGATTCAGTGGACACAGGAGTGTCAGAAGGTATTTGACAGTTTGAAAACTGTATTGACTATGACACCAGTTTTGGCAGTACTTAATTATGCCAAGCAATTTAAGTTGGCCATTGACGCAAGCGATATAGGCATTGGGGCCATGTTGTTACAAGAAGATGACACTGGAATTGAGAAGCCAATAGGGTATTTTTCACAGAAGTTGAATATACAACAGATAAGACATTCAATGATCGAGAAAGAGACTTTGGGTCTGGTGTTAGCATTGCAGCATTTCAAGATTTACGTTGCGAACAATTCATCAGAAACAATTGTTTATAAAGACCACAATCCTTTAAAGTTTCTGGACAAATTTCGAAACAAAGGTGCAAGGCTATTCAGATGGAGTTTATTACCGCAACCATTTAATCTACAGATTAAACATGTGGCTGAATGAGAAGGTTTGATTGCAGATGCATTGTCAAGAATTTGAAGCTGAAAGGGAAAATTGGACATTTAAAAACCTGGACACTGGACTGGAATGATTTCTGTTGATAACAAGGATTTGTATATATATTATGTTAAAGCATGCATCTGGAAATGTAAGAGTGTAGGTATATAGGTAAATATATGAGGTAATGGAAGATGGGTTAAGAAAATGAAGCCATCTGTTTAAATTATAATGGTTCATTTTCCAGTAAGGAGAGTGAAAATATAATAATTTTCATGATATTATCGTAATTTATTGTAAATGTAGGTTAATAGTGGGGTTTGGATTAGTTTCTCTGTTTGTAGGTGTGTGTGGGGGGAGGGGGTGAATTGAATTACAGACAGCTGGTCTGGGTACTTTGATGTATCAGAAGGGAAACTAGGTTTGAAATGCTACTTACATAAACATGGTTGAAGTTTTAGAATGGGAGGGGTGAAGAACATTTGCATTTTTAGATAACCCCAAGTAGTAAATTTCAAAGAGATGGTAAGGTATTACGCCTAGCCAACAGAGGCTAAGCCAAAAAATGTGTTTATTTTTCACATGATAATATGAGTGGTATGAAAGATTTATATTATGGAAAAAGTAAAATTGCAAAGACATATTGGAACAATGGGATTTACATTAAAAAGGGAGAAACATTTATAAAGGAGATGAGGTTATGTGTAAGGAAAAAGGCATTCTAAATCCAACAAGTGTGAAAAGCCTCTCGCCTCTATGTACCAAGCTGCTATCTCCAGGAACAGAAGATAAGGGAATTCACGTTGAATATCACTGTCAAGGGTATTGTGTGCCTTGCCTGGGTCTGTTGAAATCTATGTTGTTTTACTGTTGCCTTAATGGAGGTGTAACTGGGAGCTAGATTAATTAGAGGATTTAGGAGTTATCATTGTAGTAATTTGTAGACCTACGTATGTGCTTAAAATGATTTATCTTATTAATAAATGTTTAATTTAGTTTTGTAATAAACCTCTAAGACGCGGTGGACGTATTACTACTGAATTTAAGGCATGAATCTCGAAATAAAAATACAAATTGCAAAACAGTTGGGGCAGCTGTTTTGAGTTTCCTTCCGGAATTTGAGCAGCTCAGCATATACCATCCACTGTGCCAATAATAGCAAGCTTGCCTTTTCCAATAAATCACATGACCTCAGCTAAATGATCAGCATGGCAATTGTGGAGGAGGACTATTTGTTTATCTGAACTGCAATCACTTTAATTGATGGGGAAAAACTGTTTTAAAGGAAAATGCCCCAGTGATTTACTGGAAATATCATGATGTATATGAGTATTATGATTTGAACTTGTTTTTTTGAATTCAGTTGGGAATAAACTGAGAAGGGAAATGCTTCCTAGTGTATTATCTCCCTGCCTTGCTTGAAATACAGTGTGGCTATCAGTATCCAGCCAGGAATCCTCATCTTAGTGGAACTTGTCTGCCTTTGGAAACCCGAGAGGCTGAGGTGAGAAGGGTCAATCTGATTTTATTCTCTTCCATGCTGAAGTTCCATTGATGAGAAATTCTAGATATCTACTGGGACTAGTGGTTCATCTTCACACGAGGGGTACCAGATTAACAGTGTCAAAACCCTGTGGACTTTATCCTTTTAAAAAAGTTTTATCTTCAACCACCCATCTCTGCAGAGACCCTATTTGTTTATCCTATGTTTATGTGTGTGTGTACTTGCTGAGGAATTTTAAAAGGGATAGACAGTTACAATTCTAAATTACAAATTGTGTGTTAACCAGTTCTTGCAACTTGTTTTAAAAAAGAAGTTTTGTGTTATAATAAATCAATCATTCTACGTTTATTGCAAGAAGCCTGGTTAAAATCTCTTTTATTCTGGGTCTAACAGTAGTGCAGGTAAATAATTGGATATTTTGATAAGTGAATTAAACATTTACACTAATGGTAACACCCGTGGAATAGTGGGGCTAGGCAAACTGCACACTCCTCCCATCCCGGTCCTAATAACTAACACATTGTTGTTCAGCACACGACTGCAGTACAGCAGTGAATTTGGTACCCCGGGACATATATTCACATTATAATTATTTCCTAGCTCTTTACGGATACTACAATGATATAACATCCCTCATTATTTAAGAAAAATACATAATGCCTCTATATCAATATAACTGTTCCAATCATTAACCTTTTTTTCTAAAAGAAGAAGGTTAACAAGCGACCTTTATAAATAAACTGAACATATTAAGAGTCTTTTATGGCTTGTTTTATTTTCTCAAGAAAACATTATCCATGGTATTGTTCAAGTGGTATGATGCTGTGCCTCCATCTTGTTGGGAGTCCTCACTCTCAGTGGTGGGTTGGCATGCTGCACAGTTGATGTTGTGCATGTTTCTCCTGGTATTGTAAGAGTCATGCTTGCTATTGCCAATGTTGTGTCACTTGCTGGTGAAATTTTATATGATTCACCATTTGTTGGCGATGCTATTGATATTGTCTTGCCAGTTGGTGATGTTGCTGGTGTTTTGATGATCTTTTCTGTTTTTCCAGCTCAAGTGTAGGTCGAACATGGATTCTTTTCACTCACATTTGCTTCATGGTTTCAGTCTCAGTGATGTATGGCCTTGGAGTCCCAGCCTCACCAACAACATTTGCTGGCTTCCTGGTTTTCATGATTGGATCCTGTACATGTACAGTTTGTCCCTTCAACAGCTCAGCCAGGGATTTAGCATGCTTGTTGAAATGTTGACTTCCTTCTACCTGTGCTTCAGTGAGCTGTTGCCTTGCTTCTCTCTGGTCATTTGGAGGGAGTATCTTGCTTGGCAGAGTTGTCTTATACTTTCTTCTATTCAACAGTTTCACAGGTAATTTTATGCCCATCTTGAGAGGGGTAGATTGGAGTGATAATAAAGCAAAGTTTGGGTCTTATAAGATCATAGAATGTTTACTGTTTCTTTGTCTCTGAGGATCTAGTAAGGTTTCTCTTGACTGTCTGGACCTGTCTTTCTATAAACTTGTGTCCTCTTGGGTAATGTGTGGATGAGATGATGATGTTTAACCCATACTGTTTAGTGAATCCCTTCAATTCTCTGAAGGTGTATTGGGCTCTATTGTCATATTATTCTTTCAGAAACCCCTTGCTCAGCAAACAGAACTCATACTGCGGATATGATTGTCTCAAATCTTTTACCATTTGGATAAAAGGGAACATTGAATAGTCTGGAACTATGATATACCATACTTAATTTTGTGTAAATAAATCAATTCCCACAGTATACCTTGTTGGTACTTCAGTAGCTATAATCTCCTTTTTCTGCTGTGTATGTCTGTACGTCTGGCATATATTGCATGTAGACGCCATTCTTTCAATGTCTTTGCAGATGCCTATCCTGTACACATCTGATATGGCTCTGAGCTTACACTTCCCCATTCCCATGTGGCCTTCATGTATCCTCTGGAGAAGTTCTTTCTGCATTGTTTTGGGCATGATCATTCTGGATCCGGCCAGCAGAACATCACCTTCCAATGAGATGTCATCTCTGATTGGGCAGCATTGCCATACTGTTGGATGTATTTGCCGTGTAGTCATTTGGTAGTACAGAACTTGATTATTGCTGAAAAAATATACTTTTTTGTCAAAGTTTTTCATCTTGCACTTATCAGGACAATTTGCAATCATACCAAATGTAAAGGAAACGATTTATACTGTATGAGAAGAGAGTGCAGAGTGGTTGGCAAGCGGACTCTGGTTTGTAGGGGCATTGCCATGGAAAATACATTCGTTTATGGTGACTGACAGTTAACTGCCAAGATTGGCAGTTAACTGTCAGTCACCATCAGATTTTCTGCTGATCCAAAAAAGATGGCTGCTATAAGTCATATGACCACAGGATTGGTCCTTTGTTCTGGAAGCTACCACAAGCAGTTACAAGAACAAAAGAATTCCTCTCTTAGCCTATGGAATGTTACACCTCATTGTACAGACCCCTTGTAATCAACAAAAGTAGAGGAAATGTATAAGAACTGGCTCCCCAAACTGAACTATCACAAAAGAGAGAGATCAAAATTCGTTATATCGGTAGGAATGCTAATAGCTACCTTGTCTCCTTCCTAAGGGGGAACAATAGAATTCTGGTCAGAAGCACAGAAACTGATTGTTAAGCTGCAATTAACCTTTAATGGGCCATGTCACATGACCCAAGCCTCTGGTCATTTGGACTGTTTTAACATTATATCTTTGGCCTTACAGGCAGACTGCCGTTTTAACCTCAACTGGAAAGGACTCCAGCAGCCGGAATGAGCAAGCAGTTGGTTATCATCTGTCACCTCCATGAAGCCTGTTTGATTTTACGAGTCTCTGATCAATACCTGCCAGGTGGTCAATGCACATAAAGCCCATCGTGTTGCAGTGTTATTCATTTCAAGGATTTTTATGTTGTTGTCTTCAACCAGAAACTCATTGGGACTGAACCCTGCCAAGAAGGAAAGATCCTCTGGACTTTGACTCTGGGAATCACTTGAACTAATGTTCATTTCTGTGGTTCTTGTACTGTTAATATCCATAGTTGTAAAACTCTTTTTCTATCCAGATTCACTACGACACTCTACTATTCCCATGTGACACTTTACATCATAATGTGGCGGTACTGTTTCCCCGGTCCCACATTACTGTTATGGACAGGAGAGAGACGGGCAAACTGTGCTTCTTTCCTCTCACCAACTATCCATAAACAGAAAGCGATTTGTATTATTATTAAAGTAGGTTGTGGTGCGTTTTCCCAAACCTTCGGTTTGTGTGATCCAATTTACAGCAAACTCGCGTTATGTTTATTTTGGAAGGTTAGTTTATTTCACATTCAAAACCCGGAGGAGGAGTGTTCGCAACTTCCCACTCTACTACACACACGCACAGTAATGCTGCAAATTATTAGTAAATTGGATCACACAAACTGAGGATTTAGGCAAACATGTTGCAGCATACATTAAAAATAATTCAACTCACCTTCTGCTTATGGATAGTTGGTGAGAGGAAAGAAGTACAGTTTGCCTGTCTCCCTCCTGTCTGCAACAGTGATGTGGGACTGGAGAAACAGTACTCACATTATTATGTAGAGATTCACATGGGAGTAGTAGAGCATAGTGGTGAATTTGGTAGAAATTGGCATGAAGATAGCACTTAGTCAGGACTGTATCCTGTATATATATATACAGTTATGTTATTAATAAACAGTTATTGTTCAACTCTACATGTCCCTAGACCTCATCATGAGACAACATACAACCTTACAACAATAAGGACATCTGATAACACCACTTCTTTTCCTGGCTTGTATTTCAGAGTGAAATCATAGCCCTGAAGCCTCAAAGATAACCAGTCTTGCTGGTGCTTTACATAGATTTTTCTTGTAGATCTGCTCCAGTGGACAATGATCACCAATGATCACTCTCCAAAATGAACTTACTCCCATGGAGGTATGAATGGAATTTCTCACATCCATACACGACTGCCAAAAGCTCTCTTTCTATGCTGTATATCTGATCACAGCTGATATTAGGGCTTTGGATGTGAATGCTATTGGTTTTCCTCTTGTACCAGGGCTTCTCCCAGTCCTTTTGTAGAAGCATCTATTTGCAGAGTACCAGGTTTCTTTCTGTTGTAGTATGACAGACTTGTCTCCTTGCATACTACTCTTTGTTGACAGTCCTCTCATGTGACTCTAATTCACCATCTTCTTTCATCAGCTTTCCTAGGTTTCTGTTTGTTCTGGCATGACAGGTATGAAAGAACTCATGTACTGGATCAAGCCAAGGAAACTCCTCAACTCTTTCTTGTCTTTTGGAGGTTTCATCTCAAAGATGGCTGTGACTTTATCAGTGCAGGTCTGCTCAGGGTGGATCACCAACTCCAGAGCAGACCTCGCTTAATTAATGGTGACCTTGGACAGAATTTTGAAGTCCATGTTAAGCAATGAAATGGGTCACCAATTTCTGATTTCATCCCCCTCCCCCTTCCGCTAGCAGATGAAAACAATTATGTATTTCCTCATGGATTCTGACATGCTGCTGGCCAGAAACTTACATCTGAACACCTAGCAGGCCTGGGCTAATCCAGCCTCACAGAGTTGAATACAATTCCACTGGTAAGATTTCACTTCTGGGAGTTTTAGTCTTCTCGAAGTACCTGACAGCCTTTATCAGCTTGTCCCAAGTTAGTGGTTTGTTCAGACTCTTCCGCATACTGTCATCTAAGACCTTTGTGATAGAGGACAGGAAGGTCTGGGAGGCTATACAGTCTGTGGACTTCATGTCATATAATCTGGCATAGAAGGATTTGCTGACCCTTACTATGTCAGGTCACGACGATGTTATGGAGCCTTCTTCTTCTTTCAGGCTATTGACCAAAGTGCTCTCTGTGTGTACCTTTTAGAAGAAGAAACGTGAGCATGTCACATCCTGTTCCTCTGAGCAGACTCTGGAGTGGAGGGTGATCCTTGAGGCCTCCACAGCAAAGAGTGAGGCCTCCTGGCTCTTCATCTCTTGGAGATCCTCCTCTACATTGAACCCCATCGATGGCAGCAGGGGTAGATTCTGCATGTTTCTCTGAATTCAGGGCATTTCTTCCAGTCCCCCTTTCATCTTCTGAATGCCAATGGGGATGAAAAGCCTCTTGATTTTCACTTTGATTGATTCCCAGCAGTCAGTTGGGGACTCAAAGAGGGCTTTTCATAGTTCTCCAACCTTTGTAATCCTCTTTCTAATGTTTTCTGGGGTCAACAATTTTATGTTCAGTTTCCATGATCCTCTGCCAACCCTCTGGTCTTCCTGTAGGTGATAGTTGGCCAGTAGGAGGCAGGGATCAGAAAACAATGCCGGTTTCATGCCAGTGGATCTAACCGTGAATGCTTGGGGCACAAACAGGAGGTCTATCCTGGAATGGATGGACCCACCTGACTTCAACCAGGTGTATTTGTGCAATGCTCCATCTGCAGGGCTGCTGATAATGTCAAGCTTCTTGGCATCTTTTATCGTTTTTACCAGGAATCTGGTCATAGAGTCCAGTTTGCTGTCAGCCCTGCCGATCATCCAGCCACATCAATGATATGGTTGAAATCACCGGCTAGAATGAACAGCCTAGGCATCACCAACAGCATTGGGAGCTGCTGAAGGATGGCCAGCCAATTGATGTTTGAATCAGGTGTACACATTAATTAACTGGACCAGAGCATTTTTATATATTACTTCTGCTACAGGGACATGCCCACCCACCACCTCCTTAACTTCAGAGATGGTGGAGTTTTCTCCTCACAGCAGAATACCAAGGATGAAGTAATGGGAATCAGTTCCTGCTAACCAGATTGATGGTCCATGGGAGCACCATCAGGACTATTGCCTGTAAGAGCTGAGGTGTGATATTCTGCACTCCTGCAGGAACAACGGGTCAGCTTTCACCTTGGTGAGGTATCCAAGATTGAAACACATCGTGTAGTAGGCTTAATGCTATGCATGTTAATAGGAGGAATCATTAGAGCCATTTTAAAGTTGTTTATTGCTTATTTCTGTCAGACTCATTGTCTTTGAACCTTGGGTATGCCTCTGCAGCAAAAGGTGAAAGGCTGAAGCCTCTGCTGAAACCACCCTAAAATAAATCTACCCAAAAAACCCGCACAAACTTACACGGAACCACCTTCATGATCATGGTCTGTCCCCTATCACAGAGTAAAATATAGCCAGTGTGGGAAGGCTTTGTTAAAGGACCATTCATAGGCCAACTTTCAGGCAGATTTTTTTTTAATTCATTCACGAGGTGTGGGCTTCGCTGGCTGGGCCAGCATTTATTGCCCATCCTTAGTTGCCCTTGAGAAGGTGGTGGTGAGCTGACTTCTAGAACCACTGCAGTCCATGTGGGGTAGGTACACCCACAGTACTGTTAGGAAGGGAGTTCCAGGGTTTTGACACAGCGACAGTGAAGGAACAGCGATGTATTTCCAAGTCAGGGTGGTGAGTAATTTGGAGGGGAATTCCAGGTGGGGGTATCCCCATCTATCTACTGCCCTTGTCCTTCTAGATGGTAGTGATCGGGGGTTTGGAAGGTACTATGCAAGGAGCCTTGGTGAATTCCTGCAGCGCATTTTGTAAATGGTACACACTGCTGCCACTGTGCGTTGGTGGTGGAGGAAGTGAATGTTTGTGGATGTGGTGCCAATCAAGCAGATAGCTTTGTCCTGGTTGGTGTCGAGCTTCTTGAGTGCACTCATCCAGGCAATTGGGGAGTATTCCATCACACTCCTGACCTGTGCCTTGTAGAATGTGGACAGGCTTTGGGGATTCAGGAGGTGAGTAACTTATCACAGAATTCCTAACCTCTGACCTGCTCTTGTAGCCATGGTATATATATGGTTAGTTCAGTTCAGTTTATGGTCAATGCTAACCCCCAAGATGTTGAGGGTTGGGAATTCAGTGATGGTAATGCCATTGAATGTCAAGGGGTGATTGTTAGATCCTCTCTTGTTGGAGATGGTCACTGCCAGGCACTTTGTGGCGCGAATGTTACTTGCCACTTTTCAGCCCAAGTCTGGATATTGTCCGGGTCTTGCTGCATTTAGACATGAACTGCTTCAGTATCTGAGGAGTCGTGAATGGTGCTGAACATTGTGCAATCATCAGCAAACATCTCCACTTCTGACCTTATGATGGAAGGAAGGTCATTGATGAAGCAGTTGAAGATGGTTGGGCCGAGGACACTACCCTGAGGAACTCCTGCAGTGATGTCCTGGAGCTGAGACAACTGACCCCCAACAACCACAACCATCTTCCTTTGTGCTAGGTGTGACTCCAACCAGCGGAGAGTTTTTCCCATGATTCCCATTAACTCCAGTTTTGCAACTCCTTGATGTCACACTCAGTCAAATGCAGCCTTGATGTGAAGGGCAGTCACTCTCACCTCAGCTCTGGAGCTCAGCTTTTTTGTCTATGTTTGAACCGAGGCTGTAATGAGGTCAGGAGCTGAGTGGCCCTGGCGGAATCCAAACTGGGCGACAGTGAGCAGGTTATTGCTAAACAAGTGCTGCATTGTTGATGACCTCTTCCACTACTTTACTGATGATTGAGAGTAGACTGATGGGGCGGTAATTGGCTGGGTTGGATTTGTCCTACTTTTTGTGTACATACCTGGGCAATTTTCCACATAGCCGGATAGATGCCAGTGTTGTAGCTGTACTGGAACAGCTTGGCTGGAGGTGCGGCAAGTTCTGGAGCACAAGTCTTCAGTAGTATTGCCGGAATATTGTCAGGGCCTACAGCCTTTGTACTATCCGGTGCCTTCAGCTGTTTCTTGATATCACATGGAATGAATCAAACTGGCTGAAGACTGGCATCTGTGATGCTCGGGACCTCCGGAGGAGGCCGAGATGGATTACCTACTTGGCACTTCTGACTGAATGCTGTAGCAAATGCTACTCTTTTGCACTGATGTGCTGGGCTCCCCCATCATTGAGGATGGGGATATTTGTGGAGCCTCCTCCTCCAGTGAGTTGTTTAATTGTCCACCACCATTCATCACTGAATGTGGCAGCACTGCAGAGCTTAGATCTGATCCGTTGGTTGTGGGATCGCTTAGCTCTGTCTATCACTTGTTGTATGCTGTTTGGCACACAAGTTGTCCTGTGTTATAGCTTCACCAGGTTCACACCTCATGTTTAGGTATGCCTGGTGCTGCTCCTGACATGCCCTCCTGCACTCTTCATCCCCTGGCTTGATGGTAATGGTAGAGTGGAGGATATGTCGGGCCATGGGGTTACAGATTGTGTTCGAGTACATTTCTGCTGCTGCTGATGGCCCACAGCGCCTCATGGATGCCCAGTCTTGAGTTGCTGGATCTGTTCGAAATCTATCCCATTTAGCACGGTGGTAGTGCCACACAACACAATGGAGGTTATCCTCAATGTGAAGGCGGGACTTCGTCTCCACAACGACTGTGCGGTGGCCACTCTTACTGATACTGTCATGGACAGATGCATTTACGGCAGGCAGGTTGGTGAGGATGAGGTCCAGTATGTTTTTCCCTCTTGTTGGTTCCCTCACCACCTGCTGCAGACGCAGTCTAGCAGCCATGTCCTTTAAGACTCGGCCAACTCGATCTGTAGTGATGCTACCGAGTCACTCTTGGTGATAGACATTGAAGCACATTCTTCGCCCTTGCCACCCTCAGTGCTTCCTCCAAGTGATGTTCAACATGGAGGAGCACTGATTCATCAGCTGAGGGAGGGCGGTATACGCTAATCAGCAGGAGGTTTCCTTGCCCATGTTTGACCTGATGCCATGAGACTTCATGGGGTCCGGAGTTGATGTTGAGGACTCCCAGGGCAACTCCCTCCTAACGGTATACCATTGTGCCACCATCTCTGCTGAGTCTGCCAGTGGGTGATGGTGGTGTCTGGGACATTATCTGTAAGATTTGATTCCGTGAGGATGACTACGTCAGGCTGTTGCTTGACTAGTCTGTGAGACAGCTCTCCCAATTTTGGCACTAGCTCCCATATGTTAGAAAGGAGGACTTTGCAAGGTTGACAGGGCTGAGTTTGCCGTTGCCATTTCCGGGACCTAGGTCGATGCTGGGTGATCCATCTGGTTTCATTTGTAGCAGTTTGATACAACTGAGTGGCCTGCTAGGCTATTTCAGACCCACAGCAATGTAGGTCTGGAGTCACATGTAGGCCAGACCAGGTAAGGACGACGGATTTCTTTCCCTAAAGGGCATTAGTGATGGGTTTTTACAACAATTGACAATAGCTCCATGGTCATTATTAGACTTTAATTCCAAATTTTTATTGAATTCAAATTCCACCATCTGCTGTGGCGGGATTCGAACCAAGAGCATTATCCTGGGTCACTAGTCCAGCGATAATACCACTATGCCATCGCCTCCCACATGGTATCAATGCAATCATTCACAATATGGTCAGGCATGGTAAGAAACTTGTTTGCTAGTGCATGGCAGGCATTTTGGAGGGAAATGCAGAGAAGGTTGGTAATGGTTGATTTGCTGGCACATTCCAAAGGGGTGGTATTGGGCAGCGTAAGTGAAACAGAAATAAAATTTGAATATTGCTGAAAAGAGAGACATGTTACTGAAGCTATTTGTCTTGCAATCATCAGGACAAATGCAAGGATGCCAAGTTTCAATCACAACAATATACACTACAGGAGAAAAGGATGCTGATTGGTTGGCAAATCAAATCTAATTGGCCAAGGCATTGCCATGGTGAAATCAATGGGGAACTATAGACTCCCCAAGCACCCAAGTAATTCAAAAAAGGCACAAGGGTTGAGCATATTCCTTTTGTTTGCAGAGAATGGGTTGCTGCATATGAATGTATGTAGCTTCTATCAAGCATAAATTGGTTGTTAGTTTTGATTTTAGTGCACTCAGTGTTGTTCAGCAGGCACTTTCCAATTGCAGAATCACATCTAACAGTAGATGGGTTGGTGAGTATGGTCTCTACTCTGCCAATTACGAACAACTGCAGGAACTTACTGTTTGATTTGATCAGCCAATTGTTGGGATATATGGCCTACGTACCTGGCATCGCACCAGCACTGAAATTCATACATGACGTTGCTCAATTATGTGGGAGACAGAACTATGCAGTGGCTACATGAATGGTATTTTCCACTAACAGGATGCTGCTGTCAGTCCAAAAAGATGTTCTGCCTACTGCACAAACTTTCTCCGTGATATAAATTGTTGTGATTGTTTGAAATTTGGCATTCTTGCATTTGTCCTGATCGGTGCAAGATGAAAAGCTTCAGCAACATGTCTCTCATTTCAGCAATAGAAGGAAAATTGGTGAGATCAGCTCCCCAATGAACATGCTGAGCAGGAAGCTCGATGAGAGAGGGTGGGGTGGTATAAATTTAAGGCTAGAGATGTAAAGCCAGAGAAGCTTTGGTTAAGGTCAAATGTATGTGACGATAATTGTGGGAGGGGACGTGGGTAGTGGTTAGATTGTAAACAACGAAGAAGATTTTCAGAAGAGGTCAATGGGGACAGATGCAAAAGGTAAGCAGTTAAGTGCAGAATAAGATTTGGATGGGAGAGTTTTGGATGAATTTGGAGTTTGTGTTGAGTACAGCTCACACTAAATAAGAGAGCACAGCAGTCAATTTTCAGAGAGAGGCTTTATTTTCTCAAAAACACATTTTTCCCTGTTAGCAACAAGCACTAGCTGAGAATAAAAGCAGGAGGAATTTATTCTTCAAGGTTCGGATAGAAGAGATCTAGAGGGAATTTAAAAGTGACTGAAGATGCTGGTTAATTAAGTAATGTGAGGTGTCAAGAAACAAATGATTAGGCTTCCAGGTTACATTACCAAATGAATTGAATCCCATACCTCAGAGATCATTTTGCGGTTTTAAAGTGCTCTGGTCAGGGTGTACCTGTAGCCTGTATAGAGTTTTGGACAATGCGATCTATATAGGCCATTCAGTGGCTGACTGTATGATTGAACTATGAAGAAGAGCTAGATAAGCTAGGGCTGCTCTGTCTCAAAGAGATGCATGAGTGGGGACTTTATGATTAAAATACATAACTAAAAAACTTGCATTTGCAGAGTGCCTTTAACATAGTGAAAAAATGTTGCAGGCACCACATAAATGACAAGTGACGATTAGTTTGGTCAAAGTGGCAAGTTTTAAAGAGTGACTTAAAGGAAACATGAGAGATGTAGAGAGGTGGAGAAGTATAGAGAGGAAATTCCAGGGCTAAGGCAGATGAAGTCAGTGGTGGAGCAATGAAAATCAGGGTGCACAAGAAGCCAGAATTGGAGGAGTGCAGAGATCTCGAGTGTTGTTGGGTTGGGGAAATTTTCACGGGGAATGTTCAGAGTGGAACATGGCCATAAAGCAATTAGACACATGAAAAGAGGAAAATAAACATGGAACAATACTGTGAGGTTATCATAGCAAGCCTAGAAAGCACAGTTTTGGGACTGTGAAGTTTAGCACTGATGTTTGGAAGTGTTCATTTAAAAAAAGGGCGGGTGATCAACAACTGGAGGAGTTGCCAGGGATGGGGATTGAGTCCAAGACACTGGACTCAATTAAGAATTATAACATGTTCTTTGGGGTTGAATTATATCAAATGGGCAGGAGTATGATGCTTCAATTGAACTTATCTAGCAAGAAAAGAGCAATATCACTATATGAATATCATCCAATAAACACATACGCAGTAATTTTAGCATCTTGACAACTTTGCAGGAAGAATGGTTTTAGATGTTTCTTTACCTGATACCTAATTATCTCACCAAATTTAATTACTATAATTTAACAGCCCTGACACAGTAAAACACTTTCCATAATTTTATTGGGTCAATCTTATGCTGAGTATTTACGCATATGCAGATGTTAATGATATGAAACCCAGATCAATCTGTTGAAAGACTGTAAGCATTTGCATTCCTAGATATCTACAGGCTCCAGACCGAGGCCTTGTTTCCATATTAAATGCCTGTTTCAAAGCAGTTGGATACATTTCCCCCCTCTGAACTGGAAATACTGCTGCTCAGTAAATCACATGCTCAGGTTCCTAATTGCAGCAAAAGCTTAAATGTTTTCTGCCTCTTTTATTTAACCAATGATAAGTTTTTAAATTAATCACTTAAAAGTGGTAATAAGTATTTAAGGGAGCACCACTAATACATCGAAACAAAAATTTGCCAGAAACCAAAAAAACACATTGAAACAAGGGCCTGTTGCAAAGGAGGGAAGAAGATAAGGCCATTCAACAACCCATCTTACCCTGGGCATTGTAGAGATCTTAGCACCGTATCCTGCGAAACTCAGTTTCTCACTGGTACTTATCAATACATGTACTAAACTATTTTCTCCTAAAGCACATGCAATGCACCAACTATTACATTTAACTCAAGCCCATTTGAACTTAAACGAGTTCACATGGAAAGAGGTCAAAGCTTTGTTCACACACGTGGGAGTAAGGCAAAGTAACTGGTTTTCAAAAGTGCCGTACAATGTTGTTGATAGTTATTGCTTGCAAAAACCTTAGTTCAGTAATATATTTAATAAATATAATTGTAAAAATATCGCTATTGATTCCAATCAATTGCATAACAGCTATAACCTTACTTATAGCATGGTTTACTATAACTGAGAATTAGTCTAACGAGTTAGCAGCGGATGTGAGCTTCAGGGCTTAGGTTGTTGATTGACAGTCTGTCCACCCATTCACAAATCTCCGTATGTGTTTGAGTGGTGCGGGTTCTCATGGCAACGCCGCGGCAATTCCAGAACAGACAGTTCGCTCAACCAATCACAGAGCACCGTTCCTCATTACATCACCAGACTGACAGCTGAGGCGGCCAATCGGCACACCCAGAGGACAACAGATGCCCCAGAGACGACTGATTGACGGTTCGAAGAGACGAACAGGAGGCAGCTGATTGTGGGATCTGGCCAATAGGAGCACAATAAAGAGGCGGGCGGTAGGTTATCGCCCGCCCCAGAGCCAGGCCGGGGAGTAGTGGAGCGGGTGCAGAAGAGAAACGGCGCTCAGGAACGGGGAGGTAGCAAAATGGCGGTTGCGGGTGTTGGCGTCGCCGCCGTGAAACTCCTGGCGGGTTCCGAAATGAGAGTAACGGTGGATCACGTCGTCGACGATGCGTTGGTCGTGTCCCTGCGCATCGAGGAGAAGCTCTTCTCAGGGGTTCTAATGGATATTTCTAGAAGGTACAGAGAAAAAAATACAAAAAAATTAAACGCAAAAAAAAGCTCCCTCCCACTCCCCCGAGAGGCGGGTGAGGCCTGAAGCTGCACCTGGAGGGGCGGGTGCGGGCCAGGTGAAGTGGGACTTCCGTGTGAGCCTGAAAAGTGGCCGGGCTGTGGGCCTAGGGTAGAGAGGGCAGCCGATAGCGGTCTACCCTTTCTCCGCGCTCTGCTGCATCTGGAGCTCTTGTGGCAACGCAGGACGTGCGGAGGCAGAGAGGGGGGTTTAGCGAGCGGGGGCACTGCCCAGCCCAACCCAACCCAGCCAAGGTTCCAGCAACTCGTGCAGCACTGAACCCCGCCGGAATTCAATCAGCCCATCCCAACTTTTAATTTAATTTTGGAACTGCGGAGAAGGAATGTGAATATGCTCCTTGGATGCCCTCCTTTACTTTGTTTGGATTTACTTTTTTGAATTTAGGGCTCATCAGTATCTCTTCAAACACTTTTTTTGAAGTCAGACATATCGAATGAAAGATCATAACGTGGTTTTATTGATGAGCCAACTTCTATCTCCAAATTTAAAGAATGAGTTGAATAGTACCAGTAGGTGGTCACTTTGTTTTGCAATAATTCCTTTCACTTACCATTAGGCTGCTTGAAAATGAATGAGTAATTAATGATTTTTTGTGTGGCAAGAAAAGTGATACATCATACATTTAGGCACGATTTGTGTGTCTACATCAAAACAGTGTTTATTCCACAAAAGTAATTAGCCAGGCTGATAAAAGAAATAACTATTTGTTCAGGTGCACTTGGCAATGTACATCTCAAAACATAAACTGTACTCTTTTGTAGCAAACAACATTTTTAAAAGAAATATGTCTATTGGTAGAGCCTCTACTTTTGGTCAGGTGAAGGTCTCATATGTGTCTCAAGGTTTTTTCTGGCCCCCAGATTTGCTTTCGAAGTACACCTTCCAGCGTGTCCCCTTCTCTCAACCTGGTGAGAGCCCAAGAAGCCCCAACATGGTAATGTGTGCTGTTTTTGGATCAAGAATTGGGAAATTCTTCTGGTAGGTGGGGCAGCTCAAGCCTCCCATGCAATGTGGAACCAGCCTATTCCAGAGAACAGCAATTTTGCATACATTTCCTACTGCTCTTTGTTCACGGGGTATCTTGTTTGTATTTTTCTTGAGATAAATTTTGGCATGTGTAACCACACTTTTTGGGGGGGTGGGGAGTGGTTTCATGCTTATGAACTCAAAGGATGTAGGTGCTGGGGAATTCTGTTTCAGGCAACTGCTGTCAATATTTGGATAGTTGGATAAAAGTGAGGTCCCAACCTCAAAAGAACAACCACCTACTTGTACCAAGGTGACATTTGTCCAATTTGTATAGTGGCCATCCCGTGGCCTCTGAGTGAGGTTGATTTGTGGGAAATTAAGATATGAGAAAACCAGATTGAGACTGCTCAGATTTATCTAGCATAAGACCTTGCATCCAGCAGAGCATATATAGTCAATCTAGACTACATTGCAGCGGTAGATGTAAAATGAAAAACCATTTGCCCCTCCCAAGTACATTTTAGTTTTAATATTTTAATATAAATGTTGAAAGGATCCTTTTTTAAGTAACTATCTGCTCTAATTATTGAAACTATCTTTATACAAAATCTATTTAGAATTTATTTTGTCACAGCTTAAAAATTGATTTTACTGGCCATTTCACACTCCATCATTGCTAGAATTGGTATTGTGGGAGTAGAACTAGCAAGCAATTTTGAGAGCCAGGATGCAATTACTGTAGTGCTACAGTTTCCCATATTTGTATAAAAGAGAAACGTAAATGGCCACAGGTAAGCATTTCAAGAATTCCTTCAGTCACAAGACTTATGATTACATCTGTGATTTACAAAGTTAACAAGCTATGCCTTTATGTAGATACACCCTCGGTTACTTAACTAATACTTGCCAGTCCATCCTATAACATTGAGGCCATGATCTTATTGAAAGATGGAGTGGGCTGAATGGCCTACTATTCTTAATTTGTGTTTGTATAACACTAGTTGGTCTAATGTCAAAATTTTCACCTCCATAATGGTATGACAAAAGTGAAAAATTGCAGTGGAAATCCTCTGGGAAACCTTGGAGAAAGTGAACCAAATTATATAACTTTTACTACTTAGATGAATTTTTGCTGTAAATGTTCAAATGTTTGGGTAATGCTTGAAAATATGTATAATACATCTTTGTTTTTGCTTTGGTTTTTCCTTTAATTATTTAATGAAGGGTTGATCTCCCTAATGTCAGGCAATGTTTCATACCCAATTTATAGTGTTGAGATTTTTTTTTGTTCTGTATTAGTGATTTTGTTCTTCTGACAGAGCCTGCCCATTTATAGTTGGTGTTTCACCAGCGATAGGATGAAAGCCATGATCTAAAGCTGCTTTCCCTTTTGCTACTGTCACTGAGGGCATTTATTATGTGGGAAAGGTGAAGGTTTGAAATACTCAACTTTTGGAAGAATACCAAAAAGGTGGGATTCTGAAAAGTAATTTGTTCTGTCGTTTCTAGTAGCAGATGGGAACTGAATGTTGGATTCATTTGGCTTATATTTGCTTCTAAATGAGGGAATGAATGCAAAACTTTTAAGTAAAAATTGTAGGGCAAATATCTGCCAACATCAGTTGTTAGAAATCATTGATCTAAGAATGTGCTAAATGGTAAATATATTTATTCTATCCATTTATGGAGTAACTTGGAAACTGAAAAAAAACTTACTACGTGCATTTATTAGTCCACTGACTAGCGTACGATTTAGGAAGTTTATTTAACTCATTCTATTCACTACACTGCAACTTTGTATAGTTTTGTCACTAGTGAGATGAGAGATTTTTGAAGGAAAAATAAATTGCAAATGCTGTTTGATGAGATTAGTCCAGATAAATTGTACGTGAGTTAAAAGGCTATCCTCAAAGTGGGAATGAGTCATGTACTTGAATTTTTCTTCTGGTCATCGCCAGGAAGGATTCTTTTCATATTATTCACTAAATGCATTATTGTGTTGCATAAGTTTGAAACATTAATGCAAGAACAGTTAATTATTCAGAGCACTTCAAGGGATAAATGCCAGCAGAAACATTCAAAGCTCTGCCTTAATTTGGGTTTGATCATTCTGCTCAGTGATTAGCTATCAGTATCGTAAAATTCTGCTACCAGTGGCCTCAAGTTGGAACAATCTAACATGGTTTAAATTAATCCCATCCTCTAATTGTGGACAGATGTATGTCTTTTTAATTATCATTGCCTAAATGTAAAAATCAAAAGTAGATGTTTTAGTCTTCGCCTGGGAGAGGATATGTGAGCCTAAGCATGACATTTTGGTGGGAGGTGGGCAAGGATGCAATAAAATGTGAAGATGATTCATCTGTACTCAAGTCTGCCACCACAATGCACTTTTTATCATGTTTATTAATTAAGAATTTGATTTTACGATGAAGACAGGAGGTGAAGAGAGACCAGAATTCCATTTGCATGACATCACAGTGGGAATAAACAATTTAGCAGGTAGTTATTTTTGAATAAAGCACCATTTCTAAGAATCTGCACAGAGGGCAATTGGTTCTTGATGTTCTGAATTAAATCTAAAATTGCAAGTTATTAATGTACAAATAAAATTGAATTAGGGAGTCCATATTTAAAAGTCACTTTATGGGCGAGATGCTTATTTAAGCATTAGACCAACAGTCTATCTGTATATTGCTGCATTGCCATTTTGGACTTGTATAATTGCTAGCTGGGGCTCAGAAATTAAAGCTTGTTTAACTGAAGTCTTTATAAACCAGTACAAGTGATGGTAAACTTGACAGCTGCTGTTCCACTACAGTCACACCTGCTGTTAAACGAGAGCCATTTACCAGGTAAGCAAGCACCTAGAAAGGGCACTTACTGCAACTTCCAAGAAATGGAAATAAATTGTACAAATCTCTTCAATGGACTATATTGAGAATGAATGGAACCAAACTTCATTTTGATAGACATCTGCTAGGTTTGGGTTAGTACAGGACCTTGAACTAGATCATTTTGAAGGCCATATTCTTGATCTGTATCAATTTTATTACAAGAAGGTTTGACCATGCATTGATTTTTTTTGTTGCAAATTACAGTGTAATCCATAGTTGCATGGCAGAAGAGTGAGTTCAGTTCAATTCTGCATTGAAGCTGGTCTTTCCTGCTTTTTTAAAAAGTGTAGCTCTGAACTTTTATTTTGTGTGGGTGGTATATTAACAGCAGTTTAATTGTCACTAGTCAGCAATTTGGTGTTTTTAGCTTTTTTGGTTGAGCTGAAAGATGTCCAAATAATGCAAGAATAAAAAGTGTCCTGCTTGGAGATGAGTGCTTTTTTTTGGCAGTAAGGTTGGGGCAAAATGTGAAAACCTGATTTTAGGACTGAACACATTTGTGCTATACCTTCTCAGGTTTGGGCCCTATGGAATTCCTGTGACTGTGCTTCCAAAAAGGGAATACAAGGATGAAGCTGACTTAATGCAACTTCAGTGTGAATCATTCCAGCAACAGATCCAGCAAAATTCAAAATCTACAGGTAGTTGTGAAGCAGCATCTTTGATACCCTCTGCACAACCTAGTGTGGCTGAAAGTCTGTGGACTGCAAAACCTGCACCGTTATTTTACGAAGGAGCACCTTATCCTCCTCCATTGTTTATCAGACATACGTATAACCAGTCTATACCTCAACCTCCTCCAAGAAGGATTAAGCGACCTAAAAAGAAAATGTTCAGAGAAGAGTCTACTTCCATAATGAACTCTATTAAACTCAGACCAAGACAAGTTCTGTGTGACCGATGCAAAAGTAGTATTTCAGCGGATAAAAAGGAGTTGAGAAAGGGTGGCAGCACAAATGACACTTCTCGAAATGAGGACAAGAAACGAAAAAATGACAGTATGCCTGCAATGTCAAAGAGACTGAAAACTGACCACAAAATGGAAGCGAAAACTCAGTATGATGGTCAGAAGCGAAATACTGTCATTAAAATTTCAAATCTATCTACAGGCAAGGGCAAAATGGTCAAAATTTCTTCGCAAGTACACAGTTCTAAAATGCAGTTGAATCCCAAGAAAGTGCTACAGAACAAGAATGTAGATCACATGAAAGCCAGGGAAGTGTTGAAAATGGCCAAAGAGAAAGTTCAAAAGAAACAGCAGCAGGAAGTTTCATCTTCTGGTGATACCATTCCAAAAGTTCATTTTACACGGCGCTTTCAAAACACCAACTCTGGTGCTCTCCCTCCACGGATTCGCTTAAAGCCACAGAGATACAGGAATGAGGAAAATGATTCTGCTTACAAGGCTAAACTTGAGAGATTACGTAGCTGCAAGACAGCCTCCAAAGCGCCGCCTCGCTGCACCTCTTCCCGCTCAGCAGGTGAGCAGCCTTCTGAAAAAGATAGTCCCACAAAAGGGTTGGAACAGTCCACTGATGAGAATAAAGACACCAGGGAAATAAAATGGCCTTGTGAGCAGGATGAAAAACAATTGGGGAAAAGGGGCAGAGGAGGCAATATAACTGTTTATATGACCTACAGTCAAAATAAATCCGACTCTTCCGCCTTTTCAGTTTGTAGTAGTGATAGCGCAGATGATATAAAATCCTCCAACTCAGAATGTAGTTCTACTGAAACATTTGACTTTCCTCCAGGCAGCATGCATGTACCTTGCTCCTCCTCTTCAAAAGAAGAAAAGCTCACTAATTCTTTGAAAGTGAAAGTCTTTACCAAAAATGTCTCTAAATGTGTGACTCCAGATGGCAAGACCATATGTATAGGGGACATTGTTTGGGCCAAGATTTACGGCTTCCCCTGGTGGCCTGCCCGCATACTTACTATAACTGTAAGCCGGAAAGATAATGGCTTTTTAGTAAGACAGGAGGCCAGAATTTCATGGTTTGGGTCCCCAACAACATCTTTCCTGGCTCTTTCACAAGTCTCCCCGTTTTTAGAAAACTTCCAGTCACGGTTTAACAAGAAGAGAAAGGGCCTTTACCGTAAGGCCATCACAGAGGCAGCCAAGGCTGCAAAGCAGCTGACACCTGAGGTGCGGGCCCTGCTGACACAGTTTGAAACATGAAAACATCAAAGAAGGTAGGCAAGTCAAGCGGCTGGGGTTCCACTAAACTGATGCCCAAATTTAAATATGTATGGTTAATTGAAAAACTTCAAATTAGGCTCATTGGTTTAATGAGTGCAATTCAATAGAAGTTAGTTTTAGAATGAGGATTACTTACTGGCTATTGTAAGTGTTAAGGAAAAAACTATTTAAAATTTCAGTTTTCATTATTCCAGCATTAAGGGCAGGAATTTGGTAGACGGTTTAAAAAAAAACAAACTTAAATCCAAGAACAACCCCAGTTTCTTTAGGCCCAGTTGCCTTGGAAACATTTCACACATTGGGTATGTAGGAGCTGTAACTTTGAGGGACTGTGTGCTAACCATAGAACTGTTTCTAAGTTCCTGCCCTGTTGATTTACAGTTTAGATGTTTTAAGATGGAATTTCTGCTTTGAGATCCACCAGGGAAAAGCATACTTAAAAATTGGCTCCAAAACTGTCAACATGTTGAGGTGGCCCTTGTATTTGTGGCTATATCATTTCTAAAAAGCTTATTTTTGAAATTTTTTCTAGTACTAATGATCAAAATGGACCATGGAATTGATTGGTACAGATGTACTTTGGGCAATTATTGTTGTCAAATGCTGTTATCTTGAATAATGGTCCTGTTAAACTGAAGCAAGCTATTGGTTCATGGATAATTATCTCCATAAAATCTATTATATGGATGCTTACATTGATTTGTTTTTTAAAGAAACTTAACTAGAAAAATCATACAACTGGTGCATATATTAGTGATTCTTGCTGGATGGTTTATACCTGAACTGAGCCATTGTCTAAATGTGGGTAGGCAAGAAATCACCAACTGTGGACCATCTATTTCTGATGCGGTGATAAATGTCACGTTGAAGTTTAAATTTAATTTTCACTGCATGACTCAGCCAGTGATTGGATGAGATGAGTAGGGAGTTTGTCCAAAGTCCAAGCCAACGTTTCTTAAGCAACATCAATGAAAACCGTGTTTGCTGATTGTGGAACTTGAATAAGACCTTAGAGACATGTTGCTGAAGCTTCTGTCTTGCCAACATCAGGACAAACAGGAATACCAATTTCAAATCGTCACAACAGTTTACACGACATGAGAAAAGGATGCTGACTGGCAAGTTGACTCCGGCTGAGGCATTGCCATGGAGAAAGCAATGGGGGAATCTATAGACTCTCAAAGCTTCTGGTTCAAAAAAGGTACAAGAATTGAACAAATCCCTGCATATGAATGTATGTTGCTTCCAGCAAGCATAAATGAGCCATGTTATGAACTCGACTGATCATTTAAATTGGTAGTGTAACCATTGTTTGTATTAAGGATTGTTCAAGTCATAGAATCACATCTAACAAGCATGGGCTGGTTGAACAACCGAAGGAACATGCTATAAAAACAAAAAACTACTGCGGATGCTGGAAATCCAAAACAAAAACATGCTGTTTGATTTGATCAGACGATCTTTGGGTTCTACGGCCAATATATCTGGCGTCTCACCGGCATTGAAATTCATATACATTATTTAATTGTGTTGTAGGTCTATTTGGACTGACGGCAACACCCTGTTAGTGGAAAATACAGCAGAAAATGGCTTGCTTAACCTGTTCAAAATTGAGACACTTTGCCTTTCCAGGGTAATTTGAGGTAGACCAGGCATTTTTCAGGTCTGAAATGGTCATTGGCTCATTTGCGAGATACCTGATCAGGATAGCCAGTTTCCCCTAGGATAGCTTCGCACTCTATTTCTATATCAAACTTGCAATGTGAGCAAATGGCTCGGGCCCTATTTACAAGATCACTGGTTAGACTGATCTTATAGTGCATGGAGCTATGAATCCCAGTATGTATATTGACCAGTAAAGTTAGGCATATGGTAAAGTGGAGAACGCGTGAGTGGATTTTGCAACTACCATGTCAAGCAAACAACAATGTTGCATTTCAAAATCCTGAGTGTGCGATTTGCAACACTAAGTCAAGCTGTTTAAAATGGCTCATTGATGCTTGCTAAAGCAACAAATTCATACGCAGGGACCTGTTCTCTGCAAACAAAAGGAATATGTTCAAGCCTTTTTTGAATTACCCAAGAGCTTGGGGAGCCTATGGGTGCCTGTTGCTTCCTCTTTGGGAATGCCTCGGCACACAATTAATCAGCACCCTTTTCTCCTGTGGTATAAATTGTCATGATTGTTTGAAATTTGGCATTCTTGTATCGGTCCTGATGAGTGCAAGACAAAAAGCTTTGGCAACGTGTCACTTCTCAGCAAAATTCGAGTTCTGTACTAGCAAGTGACTGATTGTGTAACCTTGCTATATGTAATATTGATCGTCATATTTGCCTTTATATCATTGACTGCACTTCAAAAGTAACAAATTGGTTGTAAAGTGCATTATGTTCTGAAGTCTTAAAAGACTACATAAATAAAAGGTATCTTACTTTCATTCTGTTCCTGTATAACACTGTTTCCAGATGAAAAACTACTGGAAATATGACAAAGATGTGTGAAGTGATCAAAGACGGAACCCAAAATATTTGTCTATTGACAGTGGAAATAGGAAATGTATAGTCAATGTAGTATTTACCTGAATCTATTTCTTTTATGAAAAAAAATTGGGAGCTTGTATTCCTGCTACCATCTTTAACTGCTGGTATCTAATGCTCATATGTTGGTAAATGAAACTCTTCCAAGTTCAGCAACCCATTGTCAGAATCGAGCACGTCCAAGTATTTATTGGGACATGGGCAACATTGGTAAGGCCATGTTGATTGCTCATTTCTGGTTGTCCTGAATGTAGAGAGAACCAAGAGTCAGTCATGTGATGTTAAATTGGAATTGTATGTTAATCAGACAGGATAGCGGTGGCAGCTCTCTTCCCCTGGAAAGACATGAATCATCTGGGTTTTTTTTTACAGCAATCCAGAATAAAGCTCCCTCTACCAGAACATACCACAACTTTAACCTCAATAGCACTTTTACTGTGTGGTGTAATGACAACTGTCCATTGCCAGCCAGAGGCTTCTGAGGGAAATTGTTAATTAAGGACGACTTTGTGCTTGAGGCCCAAGCTTACTAGTCACTGGCTTTGAGACTGTCCAAAATCATTTCACACAGGGCACAGTCAGCAGACCACGAATACTTCAGTTTGAGATGAATTTGAACAAAAGAACGTACCATCTAGTTCCTCACTACTAATTTCTATATGTTGTACTTTATCTTACTACACGTTGCATCATGAAAACTAAGCCTGAAAGTGCATACAATGAATGGATCAGCCCTTACACTTGCAATTTAGAAAATGTTTTTGTTTCCCTTGTAAAATATTGACAATTAACTCATTAAACTTGACAGATCTCAAATG
Organism: Cetorhinus maximus; assembly: GCF_964194155.1. Taxonomy (NCBI): domain Eukaryota; kingdom Metazoa; phylum Chordata; class Chondrichthyes; order Lamniformes; family Cetorhinidae; genus Cetorhinus; species Cetorhinus maximus. The sequence continues at coordinate 71,856,904 of NC_135888.1, forward strand.
TGCCGTGAAACAACTACCTTTCTGAATTTTTTGTACAAAACATGACTTTCAAAGTTAAGTATCAACATTACCTTTTGTAAGCAGTCTTATTTTACTTTGCATTTTAAACTAAATTTCAGTTGTTCTGGGGAGCAATTTCTTTCATTTACCTACTTCTAAGCTTTCTCTTTTCTGGGTTATCGTGATTGAGCTATTCCATCTGCCACAGTCCCACGTGCAGCCTGGAGAATAGGACCAGGTTGCAGATAGGCAAGAACATTTAGGTCTAACCCTTAACATGGAAGTGAAATGCTACTTAATTTTCTTCCTCTAAAAGTTGCATTGCTAACAACAAATGGCAAAATTTGATGTACTAGTTTTAAATGGTCAGATTAAGAATGCTTGCCATCAAGAATGAAGGAATTTGGAGCTCAGTTGCATAACAGAAAAACCTGCCATGGGCTTTAGGTAGTTTTTATTACATCTCCGTTTATACAACTTTCATGTCTGGAAAAAAATAGCTGCAGCAAAAATAATCCTTAAAAATGCTGGTTCGTTTTGGTAACTTTTTCTTGAATGTTATGTCCTATTTATATGGACATGATTAGAGGGCTGCATCATAATTACCCAGCAGAAATAAAGGATTCGATGTTTGCTTTGGCAAGGCATGCATTGCTGTGGAGGGGAATGCTGAGTTACTTTTTCAAATGTTGGATAATCGCATTTGATTATTGATAATTGTCTATACCCTGCTGTTTAAATAGCTTTGAATATATCACCATTAATGGCACATGCGGGCCATTTCTAAATTGTTAAATTTATATAGTGGATGAGAAATAGATATTTGTATATTGGCACTGTTGTACCTTCCAAATGAAAATGAGCTTGACAGGTTTCAAATTGGCAGTGTTATAATGCTATGCATTGAGAGCTAAAGGCTTCCACATCATAGAACTACACTGCTGTAACGATAATGAATGAAGGATTCTAAATTCATAAATGGATAAAAGCAAGATAAGGACTGAAATACATGGGATGTTTAACCGGTGGTGGAGAAAGTAGGCCAACACTACAGCTCAGACAATCTAGACTTCTTTCCACTCCCTTTAGTTTTATGTACTGTTCCTATACTCATTTAATATTTAAATTTAAAATGAATTTTTAATTATACAATTGAAATAAGGAAGATTGGTAAAACTTTAATGTCAGACACCCATACCACCTTCAAAATGAAATGTGAAATTTTTTTTTGTTTGTTAGGCAAATTACTTTTTCTCGCATAGCATGTAGGTACTGTACTATGAGTTGTATTGGAAAAACTCCAGGCTTCCACAGGTATCACAATTTAGTTGCTGTAGCAGAATGTGCAACCCAATAAACTGCTGCTGCCTAGCTTCTGTGGTACTTAGGATCTGCTTTAGTTGGTCTTGATGTAATGATGCATCTTTTGCAATAATATGTCACAAAAGGACTAGAAGGGTTCCAGGTTTGATCATCTCAACCAGGCCTATAAGCGCAATGAGCACCTGTACTCTTCAGTGGATAAATCTAGACAGAGTTAAGATAGAATGAGATTAAATGGTAGGGACTGCTATGCATAAATAGCACAGCCCTGCATTCATTGTCTGGGTTCACAAATCACATACCTGTACCACCAGAACAAGTCACTGTCTTCACTTTGAGAAATGGGGTTAGAGAGGGAAAATATTGTATTGATGGTATTACATGTCTGGCAAATTTGTAATCCTGAAACTTTATATATCTGCTGTAATTTTATATGAAAACTTGAGGGGTGGTTATTAGCTCAACTGAAAATTGGATTGTATTCTCCATACCAGGGAACAGATGCTCAGTTTTTAACATTCCATGCATTTTCATGCTTCTCCCTATTCACCGTTGATTGAATACTTGTACTGACAGAACATTGAGTGATGTCAGTATTCTTATCCTGTCCAACAGAACCTGTAAATTGGGGGGAAAAATTTGGATTTGTATTCTTGGAGTAGCAGCTTCTCAATTAGTTAGCAGGTTATGATACTTGTACTTTCAAAGTCATTTTCAGCTTCACTTCTGCAAGAGACTATTTTATGATCTAATCAATTTGACTGTTTCTCTATTCAATTTCTTACATTAATTGAAGTTTTGACAGCAATGTTTTTTCTACTTCCCTTCCTTTAATGTCAAATGTTGAATAATTTAGGAAGAGATGCAATTCTAAGCTTTTAATAGAAGTTTTTTTTGTGCCCTTTGTTGGAAAACATAGAATTCCCATTGTCAGCTGGTCACTTGATTAGAGGATGACATCTACCTCTGCAATTAAAGGCCATATCTCTTAAGAAAATCTAACCATGCGTTAATAGTATTTTTGTAGATAACAGTATAAACATTATCTCAAACTGTCCCTTTTCACTTGTGTGCACACATTATTAACACATTATTCAATTTCAAATGATCAAAAGGAAAAAACATTGAACATAAAACATGTGATATGTACTTGAATGCAGTGGCCTGAATAGATTTGTGAGGCAGCAAATCATGTATAATATATTTAAAATGTCACATTTTAATCTTGTTTTGTGATTGTTAACTGAATTATACTTCTATTGTTTGACTCTAATTTGTTTCTTTTTCCTTTTAGCCCAACGACACTAAGGCTCTGGCTGCTGTTTCCTAAGATGTCCACTACACTGCCATTTATTGGGCTGCAACATGCAGACACCCAATACGCCATCTTACCCAGAATTGGGGGTGGGGAGGGGGGTGAGTGCTGGAGAAAAAAATTAAAAATCTGGCTGGCTAGTCATAATTAAAATAAACCTGACACTTGTACTTACTGTACATTGCTTTCGCACATGGAAAATGGAAGATATTTTTTAAACAAGATTTTGCAATTCTTAATGCATGTTGAGATTTTTCTGACATATATATATATTAAGTATATAATGACCCACTTGAAATGGCGAATTTTTTCTTAGAAATTCTTTTCATGTGATGTGCCCTGTTTAAAATGTGGTCACTGGATGAGTCCACAGTTAATGAATCCAGACATTTCTTACAAGTACTGTAGTTCTTTTTTATTTTTTTTATATAAATCCTGAGAGTTGGATTTTAATTATGAATTCAGTTTTAGAAATTGAACCATTTGTGTCAGGGATTTTTTTTTACATGTAGTACTGTATTTGCTCTCCACTGGTTTTGGCTTAGTTGCTTAATATTTAAGCTATGGTCCACATTTTAGTTTTGTCTTCATATCGAAAGGAGCCCAATGTCAATTATTTTGTGGACTTGAATACATTTAATTATGTGATTCAGCTTTAAGGTTTGCATAAAATTGAATGTTTTAAGAATGTGGTGTAAAACAATTATTCAAGAGATTAAAATTTAGATTGTATTATGATTGAGAGATTTTGGTCTTTAAATTACTTCATGCTTTTGTTTTCATAATACTTCACCATAAATGTCTGAAATTCATGTGGCTCAAAGTATACCGCAAGAAACATTAACAACTTGCCTGCAGCTAGTGTCTAGATGGTGCTGGGATCAAATAAGTATTACTAGCCTTCACTTTGACCATAGGCTGTACTTGGAATCTCACCCTTGACCCAAGTTTAAATTGAGTGGCATGTAGAGGGACTCAAATCTGGGCATGGTATCTCAATGCAGCATGGAAATCTTCAAGTTTCAGGTGGTTTGAATTAGTTCTGATGAGCTGAACCACTCAAATTTGATCAGTGTTTCATATTCAGATTTTACTGATTAGTATTCTAAGAAGTATAGTGTTATTAATAACCTCACCTCAGCTACAGGAAGCATAAACTATTAAGTGACCTTGGCCAATCTGCCTGGCAAGTCATTTATAGGGAGGTTAGCATATGCTGAGTGATAGGTGCACTTTTTTAACTTAAAGAAACAGTTCCCAAATTAAGAGAACTTTACAAATGCCTTAATTATAATCTTCCAATATTCTCACCTACTTCCTTTAAAACCATGGGATGGAAACCATCTGGTCCTCAGGATTTGTTAATCTTTCACACCATTACTTAATTAGTTATTTTGCCTACATTCATTTTGATGAGTCCCTTCCATGATTATTAATTTCTTGGGAAACGTCTGGCATGCTGACCACTTTCTCGACTGAAAGTAACTATTTAGCATGTCCATTATTTTCCTTGATAATTATCAGTTTAAGGAGGCAACTCTTTTTCACTAATTGGAAAAAATATTTGATTGTTTTTGATCAGCCAGGAGTGTCCCTACTGCAGCCTATAAAAAGTCAGAGGCATAAGCCACTGACGAGATCCAGGCCAATGTATGCTACCAATAAGATGATGGTTGGAGTGGGGCCAATTGTTTAATATTCCTTTGATTGTCCAGTATAATTTCTCAAGTCTTTGTTCTCCATAGTATCTGCCATTATAGCCATTGACTGTTGTATCTTAAATGGGATGGAACAAGGAGGAAAAATAGTTGATGCCATAATGAATGGCCACATGAACTCCATTGATCAGTCATTTCAATTGTTCTTGCTTGATTCTGGTTGGCAAACTACGTCCACCCAAGTCAAAAAAAATCTGTTAATAAAGGATATTTAAGAATATTACTCAAGTAAAATATTTGAAATAAATTCTAGCTGAAAGGCTGGTTTGGAACTTAAACACCATTATCAGCATACAGGAAATTAAATGAGGACAGTTAAGCAGAAATTGTGACTACAAGCACAGGAAATGAACCAGGGAATGTGTATCAAAAAGCAATTAAGATAGAACAAAAAGATCCACCAGAAAAAAAAAATGCAACTTTGTACTTGGATTCTGTAAATTAATTAAGGTATTTCTTTATGTGTTAACATTAAAGAGGATCACCATGAAAGATCCACAGCAGAAATCCGAGAAATATGAACCTGGAAGTCAAGCTTGCAGTGTAAAGGTATTTTAAGAAATTGCAAGCAGAGAAGAATTTTAGTCATTTCTTTGATAAGTTATTTTGTAACAACCAAGAGCTAGCACAATTAAACTGGGTTAGGCCTATGAAGTACTAATACAAGCATAGAATGAAGCATCAATATATGTGCCATTCAGAATAGACAATGTACATATTCTGCCTGGAAATCAAGTAGTAACATAAAACGTTCTTGATTGCCTAAAAGTTCCAATGACAGAATGAGGCTGCATCTAAGAACCTTGTTTAATGCTCCATAAAGGTCAGGTGTACCCTGCAGCTTGCCATCTATATAGACAGGATCCTTGCTATATTAAATATTAAAATTATGCTGCTCCACTCAGTTCCCACAAGTGCACTGGCTTCTAGTTCACAACTGACACCATGCAGAACAAAGCAATCGGTTGATTGGCAACCCATCAACCCATTGTGGCAGCAGTATCTACCATCTACAAGATGCACTGAAGTAACTCACCAAGGCTCCTTTGACAGCAACTTCCAAACCTGTGTCTTCTACCACCTGAAAGAACAAGGGCAGCAGATTTATGGGAACACCACCACCTGCAAGTTCCCTTCCAAGTCACAAACCATCCTGGCTTGTAACCGTATTGCCTTTCCTTCACTGTCGCTGGGTCAAAATCCTGATTGGATAAAAGTTAGGGATAAACTCCTTCGCTAATAGCACTAATGGTATACCTACACCACATGGACTGCAGAGGTTCAAGACATTAGCTCCCTATCAACTTTGAGGGAAATTAGGGATGGGCAATAAATATTGGCCTTGCTAGTGGCACTCATCTCAGATGAATAAAAAAAATCCCAAAGGTCTCAATGTGTTCCTCCATAAGTGACAAAATCGTACAATGACCTCTCAAAACTTGTGTATTCCTCTGAAAATAAATGGAACAAAGGTCAATGCCATCAAGCGAGTGTACCTACCTGGTTGTTTGCATCCTTTGCCAGTTTCTTGGTTTCTGTTCTGCTTGCTACGTGGAAAAGCTGCTATAGTCTTTTAGATTAATAGCTTGAGCAAAGGGTATTTAAAATAAGCTAACATCTTTAAAATTACTTGCAAATCTTTTGTTTTTAAAAAAAGTTCCACAGCTTCAAGTAGGTCTTTTGTGATATCAATACTTGCTATTTAACTAGGAAAATAGCTTGAAAAGTAGCCACAGCCCGTAAACTGAGATTGTTGTATGTTCAGCCAGTCTTTCATTTACCAATATGACAAGTCAATATTTATTAATAGCAAGAAATGGTTAAAACGGGTTATTGAGCACTAACATAAGGGGGTGAATAAAAAAGGTCAGTAACTCCCTGTAAATTTTCAGATTAACATATGTAAAGAACAAATTCAAAATAAACTTTTCAAAATGACTCCAATGCTACTTATTATAATATATGGAATACGGGGCTGGGTTTCCTGAAGAACTTGAGAACATATTTCTTGTACAAAATTCAGATTTTTGTCAACAAAATCAACTATTTTCATTTGAAAAGGTCAATAATTGTTCACATAATTTTGCTTAGTTTGAACCCCTTCATCCCATAGTATATAAAACAGCCAAAATATACTTCCAAAGACATTTAAAATATATGAAAGGTTAAATTGTTTTCCTTGTAGATGTTAATTGAAATCCATGCAAAATCCTCTAATTTTACCATACAGGTGGTCATTCGACCCATCAGTGCCACCCCTCCAAAAGTTCTACTTATTTCATCCCACTTCTCTGCTCCATTGTCATACACTCAAACTTTTCTTTTTTGCATACTTATTCACTTACTTTTAGAAGTGATACTGGATTCTGCCTCCACTATGTTCCTGGGTAGAGTATTCTCTCTTCTAATTGACGGGATTCCATGGGAAATCATGATGGAAGACCAGAACTCTGTCAAGTAGGCTGATATACATAGCACAAAACTTACTGATAATTCAGCCTCAGCTACATTGCCTGAAGCCTGCTGATAAGCATATCAAGTATGATGGTGTAAGCAAAGTACTTGAGAGTACCTGTGGAATCATATGCATCCCAGGTGTCAATGCCTTCAGGAGGGGAGCATTAACTCCCTTTAAATGGATGTAATTATTTTTAAAAATGTTTTCTTTGCCAACCAATCATATAGTCAAGCCCAAAAGTAACAGGGAATCTCAAAACACTGATGTACAAAGTAGTTTCTTTACCTTGTAAAACTTTAAACAACTCTGCTAGAATTGATGCTAAATTCACAGGAACTTGGCCAAACTACCCTTAATGCACTTGACTATAATGCAATAGTCTTCAACATACAATCTGCTGTGTATTTAGTAACCATATGTGCACTAGCATAATACAAAATTTGTGGAACACCCATATTGAGATGAACATATGAAATTAAATAGGGATAGGCATGATGGCATTGAGAATGTTTGACTTTTTTGAATAAATGCTGATGATTGTTTTAATTTGTACCTGTTTTCAAATTTAACAAAGGCCAAAGTGAGGGTTTAATACAACTTGGAGGTTGACAATGAATCTCTTAACATCTTCAGATGCAGGTCACTTGACATGTAAGCTTTGAGATTGAAATTCCAGAACTTGCTGCTGTAGTCAGCAAATTGTAAAATGATCTTGGATGTATACCAAATGAGAGATGCATTACACGAAAGCATCATTTTAGCACAAGCACCTCTCTGAAGAAGTTTAGAAAATTACATAATTTCATGTGAGGGTTAGGACAATTGTGGTGACTTTTTAAAATTTATTCATATGTGGGATGTCACTGGCTAGGCCAGCATTTATTGCCCAACCCTAATTAACCTTGAGAAGGTGGTGGTGAGCCACATACTAGAACTGCTACAATACATGCAGTGTAAGTACACCCACAATGCTGTTTTGGGAGAAGGGGGCGGGGGGGGGGGGGCAGAATCTAATGCAAATCTATGCCAAATTAAAAGTGTTTTGTGTCATTAGCCTGACAAATTAGTCATTGAGTTGTGACTGAACTTCATTTTGGGGTGTGAGACTCAGCCAAAGAAAGGATGAAACTTCTATCTAGTCAGTCTTAATGCAGACCCAGGGATTTAAAAATCACCATTAACACACAGTCTGATCTTTGACTACCCCACCCCAAATCAAAACAAGGGACTAATTTATTTTGCCAAAAGAAACAAGTTTTGTAATGCCTCCTCAATCTCTGGGTGAATAATTGATAAATCTGAAGAAAAAATGCAGACCTTCTGCCAAGTTATTCCTTTTTTCTCCAAGCTTCATTTCCACATGAAGGTTGTAAGTAAAATGCTTGGTTCCTTCTTCCCTCTTGTTCTTGCTTCTAGAGGCTGCGTCAGACACTTTATTTATAATATTGAGGCTTGTGGAGTCCAGCTTTTCAAGCTTTTTAAAAAAGTTTGGAAAATTTTGAAGTTCATAAAACCATGGTTCAGTTGCATTCGGGTTTTATAAAGCCTCGATTGCTAGGGAAGTTTTTCTGCCCCTAGCAATGTTTAACACCAGGTAACAGCTTAGAATTACTGAAATCATCTTGTAATCTTTTTTATTTATACTCTTTATTCTATTATTTAAAATAATCTAAGTTAAATGCTGACATACGGTGGCATTGTTCCTGTTGAAACCAATGATAATGTTGGGGAAAAGAACTAAAGTTGGCAGAGTAAATACAAAGAAAGTGATATGGATCCAGTCTGACATACAGTGAAGGAACAGATAGCCCTGAGAAATTATTACCTTACAGCATAATCCAAAAAATATTTTACAGGGACAATAAATGTTTTATTTTCCACTACGTCTCCTCCTTCTTCCCTAGCCTTGAGCCCACATCTTTCTCTAGTTTCTCTCCAATCTCCCATCAGACCTTCTCCCAGCTCATCTTTTGTGTAAGACTCAGCTCTTGCTCCCTATACCCACCAAATTACTGGCAACACAAATTCCTTTTCTGGCCCCATGTCAGCTGATGTTAACAGTTCTTTCTTCTCAGGTATTGTCCACCTATCAGGGATGAGTGTGGTTGAAGACAAAAAGATCGGAGAATTATTGGCCAAAGATAAAAAGGTCTGAAATTTTTTTTGTGACAATTATATAATTATAGCATTTTTTGTGATCTGTAGAGAAATACAAATACTTCTAGGCTGGAATTATTAGACTTCAAGTGAGTTAAAACATTTGCTTTCACTTTGTGAAGATGGATGTTATTTTAAAAATATTTTTGGGAATATGCTGATATTCTGTAAAGAAGGCTGTGTGTGTATATATGATTAAACTGGGGGAAGATTAGTAAAGCATGTCTGGGAGCAGAGAGGTGAAAGGTAAAGGTGCATGCATTTGTAATGAGGCACTACGGTGAAGCTGAATGTATGAGTAAATAGGTTAGGTTTTAAAATTTGGTGATAGGTAAGGACTCGCAACTGTTAAATTTCAAAGGGAGTTTTACAACTTACAAAAGTTTCATAAGTAAGATCACTAACAATGCAGGTTAATAGGCCATAAAAAGCAAAGTACAGGGATCCATTTTTTAAGGGATGGAATTGAAAAAGAGAGAAAGTTATGTTAAACTTGTGTATAACCTTGGTTGGACACAACTTGGAGCAATGCAAATAGATCTAGTCTCCATATTATGAAAATAACAGAGGCATGAGAGGTGTCTAAAAAATGATTTACTAGAATGATACCAAAACTGAAAAGCTATACCTTTCAGGTAAGTTTGAACATAGTCTTCTCTTTTCTGGAGAAAAGATCTCCAAGAAGTGATGTGATAAGGCAGATGTGGAGAAGGTCTTTCACCATGCAGGTGAGACCAGAAACAGGGGCCATAAATATAAGATAATCATTAATAATTTCAATGGGGAATTCAGGAAAAACCTCTTTATCCATAGAGAGATTAGAATATTGAACCTGCTACCTCAAAGAGTGGCTGAGATGAATAGCATAGGTGCATTTAAGGAAAAGCTAGATAAACAAATGAGGGAGAAAGCAATAGGAGGATATGTTTAATGGGATTAGTTAACGAAGGGTTGGAAGAGTATAAATGCCAGTATGGATGTGTTTGGCAGAATAGCCCATTTTTGCATTGTATTATGTAAGACACCCTTTTAAAATATATCTGGATGGTTATACTTCATACAGTTCTCGCAAGACCAATTGTCCTGTTTGTATCTAGACAAGTTAATTCCAATTGCATATTGAAGCAATATAAGTTTTATTAAATACAATTTTGATATTTTTATTTCCAGAAAGTTCTTTGAATAATGCTGATTCATATTCTGACTTTTATTTTCTTTAATCCACAGAAAATAAGGCAATGGATATTAATGATATATTCAGCATGATCAACAGTACACAACTAGACATCAAGCATCAGTAGTTTGCAGATTTCAAATGTCCATGGCAAACCAAATATCTCCCCAGTGTTTACATGGCAACTTTCACCTGCAGTTAGTGAAACTGATGAAATATTTCAGTTTCCAAACACTTTATCATACTTGGGTTAACACTTATCCAGATGTAATGACAAAATAGAACTTATGGTTTCACTGCTGCCATTTACCTTCAACAAGCAGCTCAAACCAAGTGTCTCAAAACTTTTGCAGATTCTAATTGTAAACAAGTACCTGCTATAGTATAGCAAAAGTTGGAGCAGATCAGTTTCTTGGGTGACTAGAAAAGCAATACTTTATTATATAACTAAACTTTGCTACAGCACATCCTCGGGCTGAGCTGTTACCAGAAATAACCATTATCTATTATTGTTATTTGGATTCTGCACAAAGTTGATGGAGTATGAGCCAGAGTTTGGATCCTTGTTTAACAGGAAGTTTTCAGTGGACAGGCCAAAGGGTCGCAGAACCATATTGCCAAGATCTTTCAGCTTGCCTACAATAAAAAAGAAAATAGACTGTAGGGCGACATTTCAAGTTAACATCAAAGGATTTGGGCTACAGACAATTTAAAAAACAAGGCCAGTGAGAAGTCTTTTTTTGAAATAGACACAAATCCTTGGCCAAAACATTCCAGTCAATATTCAAAATGTTAAATGGCCCTACTACAAAATCATTTCGCAACAAACTGTCCAGATACACTATTACCTAAAGATGATGGAGCAAAGTTCATAAGCAACCCAATGAATTTTCTATAAAAGGAACATTACCTGCCAAGATTTAGTACAATCAACTTTCTTCACTTCAACCCACACTCGAGAGGGAAGATGGGCAAGAGAGAGAACTCGGAATATGAAAGATTTTGCAAATAAAACCAGTAAGTTAGATAAAATGGCATTTTTCATGAAAATATATCTGCTATTTCAGTACCTTTTGCAACAGAAAGCATTCAGAAGAAATATGCATGGAAGCAAATTATACAGGCACTAAAGTATTAGGTGGAATCCATCAATACTAACAGATGAGCAAGAAAGACTGCAACAAATAGGAACATGGTAACATTGGATGTCAATATCACAGCTAATAAGGAAAGAGTTAACTGGGAGAGAGAGAGTGGTTAGGCGGAAGAGAGTGGTTAAACAAAAAATGGAGAGAACAATGATTTCTATTTCCCCTTTTCCCACATCCCCCAGCCTCTGCCACCTCCACTAACCCACCTCTCATTAACCCTCCCAATCTTTCATCTATCCTTTCTTTCAGAGTTGACTTCTTGGTAGTTTATGATCCCAAAGTATAGCAGTTGTCAGGAAATCCTGACTTACCTGATTCCCAAGCGGAGGCCGGGAACTACAAGACCCAGCATGCCTTGGGAGTTTCCCCATATATGTGATTGCGAGTGGATGGCGCATGCACAGTCCAGCATTTTAGGGTTCTTTGGGCCAGGGACAAGTGCCCAGTGCACCCACATGGGAAAAAACTGGCGTGAAAAGTGATCGCGGGACCCAGGAGTGGGCGCCATAAGAGGGAGGAGTCCTGGGACAGTGGACAGGGAGACATCCCAAAGACGGAACCCCAGTGAGAGGGGAGGTGGATGTCTGAGAGAGTGAGAAATCCAACATGCCAGGAGTCTCACCCCCTCGGCACGTTGCCCTTGAGGTGGCTGTGGTGGGGACGAGACTGTTGTTCACCACCTTGTGGATTGTGCCTTTGCAAAGGTGGTCAGGAGAAAGATGCAGTGGTTTCTGTCGAGGTTCATCCCGAGCAGTTCTGTGACACAGGGCTCTGTGCTCTATGGGCTGTTCCCAGGGACACACACCGAGACAAACATCAACTGCAGCTGGAGAATCATCAACTCGGTGAAAGACGCCCTTTGGTCTGCCCGAAACTTGTTGGTCTTCCAGTGCAAAGAATTGTCCCCGACTGAGTGTTGCAGACTGGCACATTCCAAGGTCCAGGACTACGTGCTGAGGGACGTACTAAAGTTTGGGGCAGCCGCCGCAAAGGCGCAATGGGGAAAGGTCGCTGTCTAAGACCTTTCTGCCATAGTGCACCGAGGGGCTGGGTATTGTATAGACCCCTCGGGCTGTACGGCTCACAATGAATGTATGCATTAAATACTAATTGTATTATAATTGTACTGAAGCACCTCAGAGTGCAACATGATGTATGTTGATAACTCCAATACCATTGCACTGTCTGTAATGACCATATTGAAATGATTGTAATATTCATTGATTTTATTGAAGCACCTCATGATCCATGTCCAAAAGTTGAATCTGATTGTACTTTTTGTGATGGCGATTTAGGAATGTTTTGTAATGTTCTTCCAGATATTTTATGAATAAAGTATATTTTTCAAAAAAAAACTGGGGAAGGAGTCACCCTGTGGAGGGGACCACCTGATAGGAACCACTAAGGAGAGAAGCAAAGAAAGAGGCTCCAAGCAGTAAAAGTGCTGCAGTTAGCAGGATCCAAGTAGTGAGGGCTTGGGAGAAGCCTTGGAGATCTGAGAAAGCAGCATAACATTTGTGATTCTGTGTTGTAAACCGTTGGGCAAAGGTAACCCTTTGGAGAACTATTGTTCTGCTTGGCATAGCTGAAGAGCTAAGTTCTGCTTGTGAGTTGGTGCTGGAGTGCAGACTCAGGAATCCAGTGGATTGTCTCGTGAAACAAAATTGAAGCCCTGGGATGTGAGCAGTTGTTGATACAGTCCAAGTTAGGGCGACTTTTTGAGAGAATTCAGACGTTAGATCTTTGAGAGTAAGAGATGGAATTTCAATGAGATTGATTGACTCTGTGTTTACTGATGCCTGGGTGGGTTGCTGAGAAATCCGTGGGATCTCACTTGCTGCATTTGCCATTTATTGTGCAGTGTAATGTGTTTAATCACAGTTTGCCTGTTGATTCACATGCACCTCATGTTAATTCTGAATGTTAAGAGTATAAGATACATATTGTAGATTGTTTTACTTTACTGACTTTGTATGGTAAAGTTTATTTTGTTTGTTCAGAGACGGTGGAATTTTGTGGTTTTATTCTCTTAGCAAGTGCCTTAGATCTCAAACTTTAAACAAAAAGTTACTCGTCCCTAACTGGATCATACCAAATATTTGGGGGCCTGGTCCAGGATCATAACACAGTCACTCCCCAGTACAACAGCAAAGAGACAATTCATAATGTTGGAAATTAATATCAGCCAGCTGAAAGAGATAACCCCCATATGAGTAACCTATTTTATTTCATTTATCGAATTCAGTGATCTCCAATCACAATTATGATAAGGTCCTCTGCTGGCCACATTAAAAGCTGTGGTCTAGCAGCTGCAAATGGATTTCATGGTGCTGATGTTGAAGTGATTTCAAAGTTATTGAAGTCACCTATAAAATTCTACCAACAGCCTGGATTTTGGGGTTCTTATTACAACATAATAAATATAATACAAAATCACAACATAAAATCAACAGCACTTCCAAACCCACGACCTCTATCCCCTAGAAGGACAAGGGCAGCACCTGTAAATTCACCTCCAAGTAACACACCATCCTGACTTGGAACTATATCACTGTTCCTGGATCAAAATCCTGGAACTCCCTCTCTAACAGCACTCTGGGTGTACTTACACCACATGGACTGCAGAGGTTCAAGGTAGTGGCTCACTACCACCTTGTCAAGGGCAACTGGGGATGGGCAATAAATGCTGGCCTAGCCTGCCATACCCCCATTCCCTAAATTAATAAATTAAAAAAAGGTCATTGCACTAGTAAATCCAGAAACAGACTTCCTTTTTCATGCAAAGATCATTCTTTACCGGCTTTGTCAATCAAATAAATTATAATACAGATTAATTTTTATTTTAAATTAATGGACACAAAGTATAATGAAAGGTTGATTTAAAACAACTGAATTAGAATTTTATTAGAATAATTCATATGACAATTTTTCTGACTTTTGAGCTTTGAGGCCAAAATCAGCTGACATTATCTTGGTTAACACATGGAAAATCACATTTGGCTAAGATGCTGGAGTACTGCTAGCATTCATGGAACAATATCCCACCATGGGTGGAGTTGTTATCTAATGGAGTGCTGAAGATCAAAGAATAGAAGTCATGGAGGAGGAGGAAAGGGAAAAAAGCTGATCTTTTATCTTTAGAATCTTTCTTTTAAATATATCCTGCACAGATATAACCAACATTTCTTGTGCCTTCTGCACTAATGTAACTAACGTTTCTCCTGCCTTTTCACTGCAGGATCCTATCTGAATTGATTTTAGCAAAGGATATGGATCTATGGCATTTAGTCGACAATCTGGTTCAGCAAAGTTAGAAGAATGGTTGATGTGGAGTAAACGGGAAAATTGAGACCAGTCCAAAACTGAAGGCACACACATTGGCAGACAACAATGCAATGAGCTTTACAACCTAGGCAATGCCATTTTTGGCCACTGAGTATTTGAATTATCAAAGTATCATAGAACAGCATGGCAAAGGAAAAGGTCATTTGGCTCATTGGCTCTTTCGAAGAGTAATCCAGTTAGTTCCACTCTCCCTCCATATTCTTACGATTTTTTTTTTTCTCCTTCAAGTATTTATCCAATTCTCTTTTGAAAGCTACTATTTAATCTGCATTCACCATGCTGTCAGTCAGTGCATTCCACTGGTTACATAAAACAAGTTTTCCTCATGTCGCCTCTGCTTCTTTTGTCAATCACCTTAAATCTGTGCCCATCGACGTTCCAGCCATTGGAAACAGTTTATTTACTTCATCTGATTGCTTCAAAATTTTAAAGCTCCTGTTAAATCTCAATTTAGCCTTCTTTACTCTGAGGAGAACAACTCCAACTTTTCCCGTCTATCCACGCAATTGTATTCCATCAACCACGGAACCATTCCAGTAAACCTCTTCCGTACCGTCGCTAAAACCTTTACATTCATCCTGAAGTGTGGTGCCCAGAATTAGACACAATAGTCCAGCTGGGGCTGAACTAGTGTTTTATATAGGTTTAGCATTACTTCCTGGCTTTTGTACTCTATGCCTTTATTAATAAAGCCCAGAATCCCATATACTTCACTAACTGTTTTAACCCGTCCTGTGACCTTCAAAGATTCCTGCACAAAACCCACTTACCCAGTTCCCTCACTTCTTGCAGCCCCTTTAAAACTGTATCATTAGAATTGTATGGTTTCTTTGGCCTTTATTTCAAAGGGAATGGAGTATAAAAATAGGGAAGTCTTGCTAAAACTATGCAAGGCACTAGTTGGATACACCTAGAATACTGTGAACAGTTTTGGACCCCTTATCTAAGGCAAGATATACTGGCATTGCAGGCAGTCCAGAGAAGGTTCACTAGGTTGATCCCGGGTATGGAGGGATTTTCTTATGGAAGAGAGGTTGAGTAGGTTGGGCCAGTACTCATTGGAGTTTAGAAGAATGAGAGGCGACCTTATTGAAACATATAAGATTCTTAGGGGGCTTGACAGGGTAGATGTTGAGAGGTTGTTTCCCCTTGTGGGAGAGTCTAGGACCAGAGGGCATAATCTCAGAGTGAGGGGTCACCCATTTAAGACAGAAGAAGGGAAATTTCTTCTGAGGGTAGTGAATCTGTGGAATTCTTTACCACGGAGGGCTGTAGAGGTTGGGTTGTTAAATATATTCAAGGCTGAGATAGACTGATCTTAAATCTGTAAGGGAAACAAGGGTTATGGGGAAAAGGTAGGAAAGTGGAATGATTATCAGATCAGCCATCATCTCATTGAATGGCAGAGCAGACCCAATGAGTTGAATATCCTACTTCTGCTCCTACTCCTATGGTCCTGTCAATTTTCCTATCAAAAATGCATCATCTCACAATTTTCTACATTGAATTTAATCATATGTGTCCACCATTTCACTAACCTGTCCATGCCCTCTTGAAATCTATTACTATCTTCCTCTCAGTTTACCCCACACACAAATTGTGTCATCTGCAAAATTCTAAACTATGCCCTGTATCTTGAAGTCCAAGTCATTAAATGTATCAAAAGCAGCAATGGTCCTAGTAATGAACCTTGGGGAACTTGGCTGTATACCTCCCTCCAGCCTGAAAAAAAACAACCATTTGCCACAACCCTGCTTCCTATCGATAAACCACCTTTGTATCCATGCTGCCATTGTACCTTTTATCATGAGTTTCAATTTTGCTGATAAGCCTAATATATGGTACTTCATCAAATACTTTTTAAAAGTTCATATAAATATCAACTGCTATGCCTTCATCCATCCACAAGAAAGTAAATCAAGTTTGTCAAACATGATTTGCCCTAATCAAACCTGTGCAGGCTCTCCTTTATTAATCCATGCTTACCGAAGTGGTTGTTAATTATCCTTGAGGATATTTATTCTAAAAGCTTCCTACACCCGGTATTAAAGTGACTGTCATTGCCAGGTTTATCCTTGTCCTCTTATGAACAAGGGTGCAACATTTGCAATCCTCCACTCCTTTGTCATCACCTTGTATCGAAGAAGGAATGGAAGATTGTGGTCAGCACCTCTGCCTTCCCTTTCCTCAGTGATCTAGGATGCATCCCATTTGGATAAGGTGACTTATCTCGACTTGCTCTGCTTTTATCGTAACCAAAAACCCGACAACCTCCCTCATATACCATAGCTTTGGCAAAATCCTCTTAGTAAACACTGAGGGAAAGTACTCATTTAGTACCTCAGCTATGTCTCATGCCTTCACCAACAGGTCTCCATTTTGGTTGCTAATCAGTACCACCACTCCTCTGACAACCCTTTCACTGTGAATAGGCCTAAATGCAGCTTCAGTTAGCTGCCAATCCATTTCCATTTTGTCTCTTTACCTCTCTATTTCCTTGTTCATTTATCCTATGTACTCCTTATATTTAGCCTGATTCTCCCTTGTATTAATCAAGCTGACATCTGCCATACACCGCACCCCCCACCCCCCACCCTTCATTATATCCACTAACTCCTTCCTCATCTAGGGGGCTCCGGCTTCAGCTGCTCTCCCTTTCTGCATTGTGGAAATGTACCTCAACAGTACACAAACCATCTCCTTTTTAAAGACTGCTCAATGCACCATTATATTTCCTCCTGCCAGCCTTTGAATCCAATTTATCCAGGATAGGTCCCTCCTCAATTCACTGAAATTATCCCTCCTCCAGGTAAGTACTTTTATCTTAGATTGCTCCTTGTCCTTCTCCATAACTAATCTAAACTTTGCGATACTATGATTACTATTCCAGAAATGGTCCCCCATTGTGATATTCTCCACTTGACCCATTTCTCAAGGACTAGATCCAGCAATATTTTCTCCATCACTGGGTTAAAAACATATGGATCAAGAAAAGTCTGCTGAAAACACTTAAGAATTCCTCTCCTTATTCATCCTTAACACAATCACTGCTCCATTCAATATTGAGGTAGTTGAAGCATCCCATTACCACTACTCTGTAGTTCTTGTGCCTCCCAGTAATTTCCATGCAAATCTGCTCCTCTTTCTCCTTCCCACTATTATGTGGCCTCTAAAATATAGCAAGTTGCATAATAACTTCTTCATTGTTTCTCAACTCCAACGAATTAGATTCTGTTCTTGACCCTTTCAAGGACATTCTCTCTTTCTAACACTGCTGGGTGGTAAAAGGAGGATGTACTGATATCCCTCATTTCGGCCAGTACAATTTTTAAAAAACTATGAAATTACAAAATAAACGTTCACATTTGGTGAAACTATGAAATTATATACTCACATAATGAAAGAGGAAAAATTATAGTAAAATTACTGCTTAAAAAAACTAATTTTAGTCAACGCTGCAGAAAATCTCCCACAGGCGTTCCCCTAGTAACCAAGCTGCTAAAGAACAGACCTAAACAAAGCAATTAAAACCGTCCCTGTATTCACAGCCATGACAACCAAAGAACCATTTTTTTTCTGCTGCTCTAAAAAGAGATCACATCACATCTTCTATATCATAACATGACTATATATATCACCTTGATGTCCAACAAGTCTGTATCAGTATAATTACATTTAGCTGAACCAATATAAACTTGAATACTCTTTATACACAGAAAGAGAACATATTCTATTAAGGACAGTAATGTATTTCTGGAAAATAACATTGCCACTTAGCAAGAGAAGACTAACTACTTCCCCCGTTAACTGAATTAATGGCTTTTTTTTTTACAGCAAGCCAATATATTTATGGGTGGATCCAATGGCATAACATATCACTTTATCAATACACTTTTTTCATTGGTCCACCCATTGGTTTAAATATTATATTGACTAAGTTACTGCATCCTTCACAAAATTTTGAAATAAATTTCTAATTCATTTGTCCTTTCCCCCCCTCACTCTTATTTCCAGGGGCTTGTCAAATGAGATAACTCAAAGTTTCTGCCATTACTGCAAACTGGCTGCCAGGGTAATACAACATTAAATCAAACAAATAATCTTCTGACTATGCCGATTCAGACAGAAAAGCACTGCTTTGTTAATAATCCAGTGATTCTTCTGAGATAGGGAACTCAATCTACCTACAGCTTTGGCTGCAGACATTTCATACATGTCATGACCTAGCAAGTTAAGTGTACCTGTGCTACCAAACTACCAACTCCCAAAACATATACATTTTCCAGCTGTTCCTCCCTCCACAGATGCTGCCTGGCCTAGGTGAGTATTTCTAGCATTTATTGTTTATAGTTCAGATTTCCAATATCTGCAGTATTTTTCCTTTGCACATTTTCTAGCAATGATCATTACACGTTGATTAGAATTAGGGTTTTAGCTTCTCCAGCTCAGGATACTGATGTCAAATGTAGCGTCCCAAGGCTGTCTTAGCCGTAATCTGCTTACTCAGCCTCAACCAAGAATCAAACCCAAGATCTTCCTTCTGTGTTGCTCATCACCACTGTCAGTACATTTATCAGAGAGCCAGATAATTTTTTTAAAAAAAATTCATTGTTGGAAGTGGGCATCACAGGCTAGGCCAGCATTTATTGCCCATCCCTAATCGCCCTTGTTCAGAAGGCATTTTTTTTTTTTAAAAAGAGTCAATCACATTGCTGTGGGTCTGGAGTCACATGTAGGCCAGACCAGGTAAGGATTTCCTTCCCCAAAGGACAGTAGTGAACCAGATGGTTTTTTTTAAAGCAACAATCAACAATGGTTTTATGGTTATCATTAGACTTTTAATACCAGATTTTTATTGAATTCAAATTGCACCACCAACCGTGGTGCGATTCGAACCTGGGAC
This sequence comes from Cetorhinus maximus, assembly GCF_964194155.1. Lineage (NCBI taxonomy): Eukaryota > Metazoa > Chordata > Chondrichthyes > Lamniformes > Cetorhinidae > Cetorhinus > Cetorhinus maximus. The sequence goes on from NC_135888.1 coordinate 71,876,448, forward strand.
CCCAGAGTATTACCTCGAAAGACATGCGAAATGAGAAGACAGAGTACAGAAACCTAGTGCAGAATACGATATGGGCAGCAGTTTCCTATGAGCTCACATTGGGAGATTAACCAGGAAAGCACTGGATCAGTTGAATCCTGAGCTAAGAAAATCATGAAGGCTCAACAGCAGATAGGCTGGGGCAAGGACAAAGATAAGTTATAGCTTGGAGGTGGAAATAGGCAGTCTTCGTGATAATAAGTTTCTAATGTGTTCCCTCAGACAGTGACCAAGGGGGGGATTGAAATTGGCGGTGCGGGAATGGAGTTCGTTCTGGGACCTAACAATGGCTTTGGTCTTCCCAATGTTTAATTGGAGGAGATTGTGACTCATCAAGGACTGAATGTTAGATAACAAGCCTGACACCCCAGAAACAGTGAAGGAGTTGAGAGGTGACAAAGTAGAGCTGGGGGTCATTAACGTACATATGGAACTCAACGTCATATCTTTGGATGATGCTGCTGAGGGGCAGCATATGCATGTGAAATAGAAGGAGACTGAAGACAGATCCTTGGGTGATTCCACAAGCAACAGTGTGGGCAAGGAAGAGAAATCACTGTAGGAGATATGAAACTAAGTAAAACCAAGCAAGGACAGTGCTACTCAACTGGATGAGGGAAGAGATGCATTGGTTGAGGATGCAGACAAGTCCAAAATGCTGTCAATCTCAAACTAGGCAAGTTCTTTTATCAGGTCAAGATTAAAAATTAATTTCCTCTTATAAATACAATTTTGTAGCACTAGATTACTAGTATCATGGGTGAGCTCTGCAATACATACTTATGCTTAGTCTCATGGTCAAAAATGTTAAGTGAAGAACATGTTCCATTTCCCACCATTCACCCCATGACTTGATAAACACATACAGTACTGTGGTGGTCCATGGGGTGATGGTCCCTTTAAGAACTAGGTTTTTCTGAGGGAAGAGTTTGTGTAAAAAGCACCTTGCTTCTAGTAAATGATCTTGTGACCAAGCTATCTGGGAGATAAGCAAGAGAAAAGGGATCAACAAGAAGTTAATTATAGGGGTGAGTAGATTGTGTGAATAGTTCTGTTTCAGGTTTTTTTTTGAGTTTAGAACAATCTGGCTTCAGTGTGAGGAACATGTCTTTCCAGCAGAATTGAGGTGAAATTCTGTGTGTTGGCTAAAAAAGTTGAAAACAGTTTAAATGAAGGACTCCTTTCAGTGAGTTGAAACTCTAGGTGTAGTCAAGCTGAGGAGAGCGAGAGTGGGACAGAGAAAGGGAGAGAGAGTGTGGTCTAGAGTACAAGAGTTCAGAGTTAAAGAACATTAGAACCGGTAGAGTTCTGACCAGAGGTCACTATGCTTAAGACACTGGCGACGCCTGTGTTGAAACGGCAGTATAGAACTGTGGGACAGTTGGAGGAGATTTGAAGGAACAGCCTTGCCGGAAGTAAGCGGAAGGCTCAAGAAATCTTAGCCCTTATACAAGTCTTTGCACCAATACCCAGACCAAGTGGTTAATCTTCCAATTTCGGATAAGTATCTGACTTCAGATTTCAGGGTGCAAGTCAAAGGACGTAGAAGGAGATTTCAGTTAAGTAGTTTGGTATGGTAAATAAGTAACTGTGTTCAATGTAATTTTAGTATCTTTAATGTAACTGACTATTTAAGATAGAGTGCAGTTAGTAGTATTCAAGTGCTTTGGTTTTATGTAGAAGAATTCTTTAATTTTAAACCATGAAACTTGTGGCTTCATTTTTTTGGTTAATGCCTGGATTTTCAGATTTCCAAACAAAAAAATAAAATTGTTACTGGTCTCTACTGAGATCATAACAATATAAAGAAAAAGAATGTTATGCATAACATTGGCTCTTACTGAAGATGTACTTTAGGAGTAATACGCCATTGTAAAAGTATTTACCTAGCATTTCTTCCTTCATTTTCTCATTTCTTTCTTCAATCTGATTTGGTAATCGCTATGAAGGAAAAGAACAAAACAACAACAAGAATTAGCAAATGACAACATGAATGTTCTTGCTTTCCTAGCTTATCATTCAAGCATAAACGCACATTTACTACCATCATGTGGGGGTAACATGAAGGAACAAAGGATCAAACATACCTAATCTGTAGATTATGGAGACAGAAAATAATGGATTAAACTCTCTTTATTTGTTTAAATTAAGATTTGGAGTCATAGCAAAAAATGACTTAGTACACAAAGAATATGGACTTCGCACCAAAGTTCAGTTTTACAATCTCTGCTTAGCTTGCTCCCTGCAGTTGGTTCCATTTCAAAAATTCTATTTTTGGATCAAAATCTGATTTCAAGTAGTTTATTTTTTGTGCCCCAGTTCCAAACTAGATCAGTCTGTAAAAAATCTTTTTTTTCTCCAATCCTTTTAATTACTTAAAAAGAGCTGCAAAAGACCGGAACAAAATGCTTCACTGATGGCTCTAAACTCCATTTATGTTTGAAGTGCCATCATTATTTATCTTGTTCAGGGCCACTTCATAATTAAAATTCAACTGATTTTGCTATTTGGAGATTAAGTTTGGAATATTGGCATTATAGCTCCTACAATTGCAATGTTACCTCTAAAAAGCTACTAAGTATTTCTCCCCAGAACAGAAGCTATGACCAGTATTTTGAGATTCATGCTACACCACCACAATAAATGCCACCATTTTGCACGCAAGACAATGCACATTGGTCCAACCTCATCAATATCATCCAATTTTTAAACAGTTGACAAGGTTTTTGTAATGGTGCAAAAAAGCAAAATGCTGGAAATCTGAAATAAAATAAAAACACTTGGTAGGTCGGACAGTATTCCTATTTCCAACTCTAGGGATTGATATCCATTGGTATCTATTACAAGACCACAACTATCCTGATTATATATACTTCTTCCCTCCCACCCCGCTTCCTGTAAGTATTCCATTCCTATCTTCGCACAGACAATGCCACCTTCCCCGCCGGAGCTTCTGAAATGTCCTCCTTTTCCTTCAGCCAAGAACTCCCTACCACTATAGTAAACGGTACCAGTGCTTCGAGGAATACAGGAGATTGTGGGCTGGTGCTTCTGATGGTACTATCCTATTGGGAGACAGCCAATGTTGTGATCTGTACCACTGGTATCACCTGCCTATTCTCCAGATTTTCTATACTTTCACTGTGCTCTATTTTGCCATGAGCATTTAAAGATCTTCTTGGGCTCAAATACACCTTCTGTTTCTTTATTGCATCATTTTGTCACATCATTATCACTTGTGTTATTTAATCATTTCCTGCCCTCCATCTAACCACATCCCATTGTCTTTTTTGTCTTCCTTGCTTCCTATTCACTGACTCAGGTTGTTGTTCATCACAAAACTCCATCCAGACAGTTTCTCATCTCAACCAAGTCAACTTGTGTAAATTTTAGAGTGAAAGTGAGGTTCTGCCACATGGGGAGGAATGATCAATGTGTGCTTAAACACCAACTACGATTTTATTGAGAGACGGATGAAGCTAGATTACACAAACACGATGAAGGATCACAGGAGAGGAAAGAAAGGTTAGAGATGGGATGTTAGTTGAAGATTTTAAGCTCGGTTTGGAGGGGGGAGGGGGAGGCAGGGAGTGGAGAATGGTTAAAAAAGGGTGTGGGTTTTGAAGGGAAGCAGAATGGTAATACAGCAAAAATTGTTACAATGTTCGCAAGCCTGTGAGTCGAAAGGTAATTAAATGATTAAGAGTTTGTTTGAAAGAGTTGAGTCTTGTGAACTGAGTAATATGAAAGGACTTGGAGATGGAAGAGAAACTAGAGTGACAGGGTTAGGTTAAATAGAGGCTAATTGGGAGCTGTGGTGCAGGGGAAGAGGATGGAGAGATAATGTCAGAGACAGCATAAATGGTGTAAGCCTTTGAAACAAAACAAATTCATTGGCTCCTTGCATTTGGTGCTAAGACATGAGTTGGGGAGGCAGAAAAGAAAGATTTCAGAAGTCCTTTCATCATGGTTAAAAAGAGCTGTCTATTGATTCTTCCCTCAATGATAGTCCTGGAGTATTAGGAGGACTTAGTTGTGAGGAAGATGTAACAATTCTCAACGTTATTGGAATTTAATTGTACAATAATGGCGCGAGGGGGCCGGGGCGAGGGGGAGAGAGCGTGAGAGCGCGGGCGCGTCAGGGAGGGAGAGCGTGAGAGCGCGGGCGCGTCAGGGAGGGAGAGCGTGAGAGCGCGGGCGCGTCAGGGAGGGAGAGCGTGAGAGCGCAGGCGCGTCAGGGAGGGAGAGCGTGAGAGCGCGGGCGCGTCAGGGAGGGAGAGCGTGAGCGCGTCAGGGAGGGAGAGCGTGAGAGCGCGAGCATGTCAGGGAGGGAGAGCGTGAGAGCGCGGGCGCGTCAGGGAGGGAGAGCGTGAGAGCGCGGGCGCGTCAGGGAGGGAGAGCGTGAGAGCGCGGGCGCGTCAGGGAGGGAGAGCGTGAGAGCACGGGCGCGTCAGGGAGGGAGAGCGTGAGAGCGTCAGGGAGGGAGAGCGTGAGAGCACGGGCGCGTCAGGGAGGGAGAGCGTTGAGAGCGCGGGCGCGTCAGGGAGAGCGTGAGAGCGCGGGCGCGTCAAGGAGGGAGAGCGTGAGAGCACGGGCGCGTCAGGGAGGGAGAGCGTGAGAGCGCGGGCGCGTCAGGGAGGGACAGCGTGAGAGCGCGGTCGCGTCAGGGAGGGACAGCGTGAGAGCGTCAGGGAGGGAGAGCGTGAGAGCGTCAGGGAGGGAGAGCGTGACAGCGCGGGTGCGTCAGGGAGAGCGTGAGAGCGCGGGCGCGTCAGGGAGAGCGTGAGAGCGCGGGCGCGTCAGGGAGGGAGAGCGTGAGAGTGCGGGCGCGTCGGAGGGAGAGCGCGAGCGCGTCGGAAGGAGAGCGCGAGCGCGTCAGGGAGGGAGAGCGTGAGAGCGCGGGCGCGTCAGGGAGGGAGAGCGTGAGAGCGTGGGCGCGTCAGGGAGGGAGAGCGTGACAGTGCGAGCGCGGGCGCGTCAGGGAGGGAGAGCGCCCGGGAGGGACAGAGTGAGAGGGGGGGTGGGGGGGGAGAGAGAGAGAGAGAGAGAGAGAGAGTGTGAGGGAGAGAGAGAGAGAGAGTGTGAGGGAGAGAGAGAGAGAGAGAGAGTGTGAGGGAGAGAGAGAGAGAGTGTGAGGGAGAGAGAGAGAGAGTGTGAGGGAGAGAGAGAGTGTGAGGGAGAGAGAGAGAGTGTGAGGGAGAGAGAGAGAGTGTGAGGGAGAGAGAGAGAGTGTGAGGGAGAGAGAGAGAGTGTGTGAGGGAGAGAGAGAGAGAGTGTGAGGGAGAGAGAGAGAGAGTGTGAGGGAGAGAGAGAGAGAGTGTGAGGGAGAGAGAGAGAGAGTGTGAGGGAGAGAGAGAGAGAGTGTGAGGGAGAGAGAGAGAGAGAGTGTGAGGGAGAGAGAGAGAGAGAGTGTGAGGGAGAGAGAGTGTGAGGGAGAGAGAGAGAGTGTGAGGGAGAGAGAGAGTGTGAGGGAGAGAGAGAGAGTGTGAGGGAGAGAGAGAGAGTGTGAGGGAGAGAGAGAGAGTGTGAGGGAGAGAGAGAGAGTGTGAGGGAGAGAGAGAGTGTGAGGGAGAGAGAGTGAGGGAGAGAGAGAGAGTGTGAGGGAGAGAGAGAGAGTGTGAGGGAGAGAGAGAGAGTGTGAGGGAGAGAGAGAGAGTGTGAGGGAGAGAGAGAGAGTGTGAGGGAGAGAGAGAGAGAGTGTGAGGGAGAGAGAGAGAGAGTGTGAGGGAGAGAGAGAGAGTGTGAGGGAGAGAGAGAGTGTGAGGGAGAAAGAGAGTGTGTGAGGGAGAAAGAGAGAGTGTGAGGGAGAGAGAGAGAGTGTGAGGGAGAGAGAGAGAGTGTGAGGGAGAGAGAGAGAGTGTGAGGGAGAGAGAGAGTGTGAGGGAGAGAGAGAGAGTGTGAGGGAGAGAGAGTGTGAGAGAGAGAGAGAGTGTGAGGGAGAGAGAGAGTGTGAGGGAGAGAGAGAGTGTGAGGGAGAGAGAGAGTGTGAGGGAGAGAGAAAGAGTGTGAGGGAGAGAGAGAGAGAGTGAGGGAGAGAGAGAGTGTGAGGGAGAGGGAGAGAGTGTGAGGGAGAGAGAGAGAGTGTGAGGGAGAGAGAGAGAGTGTGAGGGAGAGAGAGAGAGTGTGAGGGAGAGAGAGAGAGTGTGAGGGAGAGAGAGAGAGAGAGTGTGAGGGAGAGAGAGAGAGAGAGAGAGTGTGAGGGAGAGAGAGAGAGAGAGAGTGTGAGGGAGAGAGAGAGTGTGTGAGGGAGAGAGAGAGAGTGTGAGGGAGAGAGAGAGAGTGTGAGGGAGAGAGAGAGTGTGAGGGAGAGAGAGAGTGTGAGGGAGAGAGAGAGTGTGAGGGAGAGTGTGAGGGAGAGAGAGAGTGTGAGGGAGAGAGTGTGAGGGAGAGAGAGAGTGTGAGGGAGAGAGAGAGTGTGAGGGAGAGAGAGAGTGTGAGGGAGAGAGTGAGTGTGAGGGAGAGAGAGTGTGTGAGGGAGAGAGTGTGTGGGAGAGGGAGTGTGAGGGAGAGAGAGAGAGAGTGAGAGAGACTGTGTGAGCGGGAGAGGGAGCGAGAGTGAGAGAGAGAGGGAGTGTGAGAGAGAGAGAGTGTGTGAGAGAGAGACTTTGTTGGATTAAAGGCAGCTGGTCTGAAGGCTTTGATGTAAGTAGTTAGGTTTGAAATGCTAAATAAATAAACATGAGTGGAGTGTTAGAATGTAAGGTGTAAAGGGACATTTGCATTTGTAAATAAACTAGATTAGCTTGAATTCAAAAGAGGAAATGAAATATTATACCTAACCAGAAGTTATGAAACAGCGTGTTTATTTTTCCCAAAGATTACTGGTAAAATCTAGTGCTACGAGAGATTGTCAGGATGGTAAAGCCCAAAGACATAGTGAAACAATGGGTATTTGCATTCAAAGGGGAAAAAGGAGCGAAAGCTGTGTGTAAGGGAAGGCAGTCTAAGATTCAACAAGTGTGAAACGCCTTCAGCCTGTATGTACCAAACTGCTGCCTCCAGGGACTGAAGTTAAGAGAACTCACTTTAAATTCAACTGTTCAGGGTATAATTTACTTTGCCTGAGTCTTTTGAAATCTGTGTGTTTTACTATTGCCTTAATGAAGGTGTAACTGGGAATCAGATTAACTGGGGGATTTAAAAGTTATTATAGCAGTTAATTTGTAGACATATTTACATGCTTACAATCGTTTCTTTTATTAATAATGTTTAAATTGGTTTTATAAAACTTCTTAAGACTCAGTGGTCTTATTATTGCTGAATTCAAAGCCTGCATCTCCAAACATACAAACTGAAAATTAGTTGTGACAGTTGTTTCAAGTTTCCCTCTTGGATTTGAACAGCTCAGTATTTACCATCTGCTGTGTTATAACATTAGCTGAGAGTGAAACACAATAGAGCTTGATTTGGTCAAGCCCATTATGTACCATGTGCATTCAGGTTGCGGCCAACAGACTCAAGGGAGTAAAGATACGCACTACACTGGGTTATCAGGAGTGGCAGGTTAAGAACTGATGAAATATTGGAACCCAGAAGGCCTCAGCCAAGTCTCTGATGTACACTGTTCTTAAGTTATGTACCATGATTTCAAATAAAATTACATTTATAAAGCTCCTTACTTTTCCTTAAGTTGTCTTACAGTCAATGAATAGCTATTTACACAAATTCTTACAAAAGTTAAAATTTTGGTTAAGATATGATTTTAAAAATATTTTAAATAGTCACTTCAACTGAAATTTCTAATTCAAAAAAATTACATTTTAAATTTTAATTTTCATAAATAGATCACATTACAACCTATTTTACTTCATAGAATGAAATGTAAATTTGCTAATGTAACAACTTGATTAAGCAATAGTGTTAAGACAATTGTCTATGTATTAACAAATTATTTAAACCATCAATCTATAAACCAGTTGCAAATCAACTGATTTGGAAACTAGGAATATCCATGTACTTTGAATAAAATACTGGTGTTATAGGCAGCTTCAACATTATTTCACAAGAAACTAGTGCATTTAAAAAAAAGACAAACAGATAGGCCACTGAGAAGTGACCTTGCTGTTTTTTTTAAAAAAAGGAATGCATCATTACAAGATTTATAGTGAAAAAACAAGACAGGGATAAGATCAATATTAGGAAGTTCTGCACACAAACACAGCCCGCTGTGGGATGGATTTCCCAACAGGCTGAAAGCAAAACATCCACGATGGGTCAAAAAAGATTTGGACACTGTAATGATGGAGGGGACTATGTGCTTTTCCTAAATGAATGAGCTAACCTGGGCCACATGGTCTTATTTGTATCCATCTTGTGAAGCAGCAGTGGTTAGATGACACTGAGCTTGCCGCAAAGTCTGCAGAAGGTAGGGAAAGACCGAGGGGGTTAAGGAGTTCCAAAGAAAAACATACACGGGAGTATGCTTAATCAATACAACTTTAAGTGCATTCTTTGTCGAAAGCCATTGCATATTGCTGTGTGGCCAAGCCCTACTTGAACATTTTTACACTATTTACAAAATGCTTGAAACATTTCTTTATGTGTATTCACTTGCAAAATTACAACATCACATTTATAAATTATCTGATGTAACACTGCAAGTGTAATTGACGGATAGGATCAATACGTTTTGCACCACCTAGGCTGCAGGCTAGCCTATGGTTAAGTGTTCTTATGCACTGTACATAATAAAACATGCATGTTGTTCTCGTGGGAACAGTTGAAACATTTCTCTTGTAACCTTACTTCTAATCATCTGCTCCCATCAACAACCAATGTATGAGTGCTGCATCAAGCACTCTCCTTCACTTCCACAGATGGACAGGATAAGACCCCATAATCCCACTTGAGGTTAAAAGTAGGTTTGTTCCTAAATCTGACATATACAAATAATATCAAAGAAATCCTATTTCCCCCCCAAAAAAGCTACAGAGCAATGCAAGTCTGTAGTATTTTTTCCATGGTTCTATTTTTCATTAGTGATGTTACTGGCCAAGGGAAAAAAAACTACCCCATAAAATTGTTCACCCATACTTGCGAAATAACGGCATGAGATGTAACTGGTATTGGTGCATTTCCTAAACGAAATGTAGGAACAATACAAAAAAATCATGAAATGAGCTGCTTTATGCAAATATTTTCACAAATTCAGAGCAATCAATCTTTCCCATAAGTAGACCTTGCATCATTTACAATATGACCTGCCCAATTTCTAGGCAAGTGAGAAGAGCAACAGATCACAACAGAGAATCCTTACCTTGTACACAAACTATTGAAATGAATCAAGTGCTACAGCTTGATTTGCCTTTATTCAACAAGCATACTGTATATATGCAATCAGACTGATACAGAGAAGAGGTAGAAGTAGCCAGCATGAATTTCAAAAGGCACCACTGTGCTTGATAAACCTCGTTACGATTATAAGGAGGTGACTAGATGTAGATGATGTGGAAATGCAGTGCTTGTGGACTTTAGGAAAGCCTTTGATATGGGACATTACTAGAGGAGGATAACAAACTGGATTGAAAATTGGTTAGAAGAAAGTAAGTTAGGAATTAACCTTTCCAGAGTGGGTAGAAGACTGTGCTGATATTCCACTTGTGTTCATTATAGTTGCTTGGTAGTATAGAACTTGAGTGTTGCTGAAAAAAGAGACATGCTGCCAAGCTTCTCATCTTGCACTCATCAGGACAGATTTACAAGAATACCAAATCTCAAAGGGAACAACAATTTATAATGCATGAGGAGGAGGAGCGGATTGGCTGACGAGTGGACTCTGACTGGTCGAGGCATTGCCATGGAGAATGCACCACAGACAGTTAACTGCCAAGCTTTTGTTTAAATTCAAATCAGGCAGATCAACTCTTGTCAAGGCATTGCCATGGGGAATGAACAAGGGAATGGTTGTCACCTAAGCTTTTGTTTCGTTGCAAAAGGCACAATGCATGGATATGTTCTGTGGCAGCCTTAAGCCCATGCATGAATTTGCGCAATATACAGTGGGAAATGATCTGACCAGGGTAGCCATTATCCTGCAGGATACCGGTGATGCAAATGGTCCAGGCCGCATTTACGAGGTTGCCAATAAGGTCAATCTTGTAGTGCATGGAACTGTAGGAATCCTAATGCATATATTGACCAGTGAAGGTGGGTTTGCAGTAGACAGCGGTGGAGAACCCATTGGCAGATTTCTCAACTAGCACGTTCTCATTTGACTGCGCCATTTCAAAGATTAATTTGAGCACAGGATGGAACCCATTAAGGTGTATAAGGAAATTCTTATATGCTGCTGCGGATGCAAATATAGCAAACATGTCATCTACGCATTGTAAATAGGCAAGGGGTAGGGGGTTAGGCATCATTCCATTGAAGATGTGTTTCTCCTGGAAACCGACAAAAATGTTGGCGAGATCTGGGCCTAGCGGGTATTCCATGGCAACACCGTCTATTTGGGTATACATTGTGTTGTTAAAACTGAACTCAACTGCGCAAGTTGCTGAGTTAGTAAGTTCAGTAAAAAGAGATTCAGATAATAATGGCATGTCTAGATCGCCATGACATAGTGACATGGTACAAATGTCTTATGGCTTGAGTAGTATATTAGTGAATAGTCTAACAATGTTTAACAAGAACATGGACACGTCATTGCTATCAATATACAAGTCCTCTATGGTCTTTCCTTCACCGTGTAGGTAGAAAACTTATTCAGAACTGGTTGTAGTAACTCGCCTAACCATTTGGCCAATTCATGTTGTGTAGAATGTTAGGAAATAGAGATATGTTAAGTAGGTTATATTTGTCTTTGTGGGTGTTAGGAACAAGTTTAAGTTTGATTTGTATTTCTGTATCTGTGTTAAGAAAGGTTAAACGGAGTTTTAGTTTCACTTTAAAAAGGTCTTTGTATTTCTAATGAGGAGTTTTACGACCCCTAAGGAGAAGTTAACCAAACACAACAGTAGAAAACTGGCTGTTGCCTAGCAACACAGGGCCAGAGAGACAGGTTCCTCCCACAGAGGGACACAAAGAAAAAGAGAAACAGCAGTTTGTTTTGTAAGTTGTTGGTTGTTCAGTTGGTTTGAAGACAGCTGTGAAGCAGCCTCAAAGGGACATAGCAGTCCCAAGCTAAGACAAGCCCCAAAAATCCAGGGGAGTGGAAGAGAGGAAAGTCCAAAGAAGACCTTCTAATCAAAGGAAGGACAGAAACCTGGGAAAAGGTCCTGTTAAGTAAAGTTTAAGAGTGAGGGGCAGGGAGAAAGGTTCCAAGCTTCAGACTTGGAAAGCGACAAAAGCTGCAGAAAGCAGATTTAAAGCGAGAATGGCTTGCAAGAAGCAAAAGGTCCAAAGAAACAAGTGAAGGTCTGTAACTCTTTGCTATGAGCATGTGAAGCAGTGGTGTACTGTGAATGTTGAATTGGGGAGGCTGAATGCATGGAAGACAGGGAAGAGGAACATCAGGAGAGTTTGAAACCCTGGAGGTGACCCCTTGCAGAAGATGTCTGAGAGGAAAGTGTTGGTTTGGGAGAAGATTCCAAGGTGAGGTCTTGGAGTGTGGAGATCAGAAACCCTCGTGTGAAGGACGGAGTGTAGTGAGACCGGTTGGCTCACGGTATGATAAGTGTCTGAAGGAAATTGAGGAGAGATCGATAGCATCTGTTTGATGTGGCATCTGTCACTTGGTTTCAGATGTGTGGCGTGTCTGACCACAGGGTGCCAAAGGTTTACATAGACTGTGGACATTAGAGTATAAGATAGTTTTTGTAGCTTGCGTTATCCTTACAAATCTGTATATATCTGTAAAGGTATAGTTGTGGTGAAGGAGTATTGTAATATTTTCTTGTTGAATAAATGTTTTATTCTTTTGTTAAAAGTTCATCAACTGACTCCTGTGCCTCTGTTCAGAAGCTACTCTCCACGTATCTAAACAACAAGTAAAAGTTAGGATCTATCAAGCTGGGTTCCACTCTGGGATCAGGCTTGTCCAGGGGTATCGTACTCAACTGGGATTGTAACCAGAACCAGCCACAGATAAGATAGGACATAAAGGGACATCACTTGTGTGTGTTTTGGGCAGCCCATACAAATGTGGATGCAGTGAACCGTGAGGACGAATCCAATCATATACAGGCAGCTCATTACTCTCACAAATGTTCAACTTGCTTTCCAGTAGGGCTATGTGGTCATGCTTAGCATCAGTTCCAACAGATACTAAGTTGACCCCGTCATTAAGAACGGCGTGCATTTTTGCGATATAGTCACACTTGTTAAGGATGACTATTCCAGTCCTTTTGTCAGGCTTACAGATAGGTATGTCTCTGTTGGCTTTAAGGTCTCGCAATGCTACCAGGCATTCATGCTGCGTGTAAAAATTAGCCAAGTAATTGGGTATCCTGCAGTATGTGCGCTAAATCAAATAGCTGTGCTTTAAAGGAATCAGCATCTTGAGATAGCTTAGAGCAGTTTGAACTCAGCAAATACCTTATCCCGTTTGATGTGGGGTGAAGGCACACCAAAATTGAAGCCATGTGCAAGAACAAACTCCTTGCTTTCAGAGAGTACATGGTCAGAGAGATGTGCCACTGTGATGCCAGGTATGTAGGCCTTATATCCCAACGACTGATGGATTGTATCAAACAGCATGTCCCTTTGGCTGTTCACAACAGACAAAGTTCTGACCATATTCAATCAGCCCATGCTTGCAAACTCAGAACATAGCGTCCAACATTAGATCTGATTCTGCGATTGGACAACACTTACTAACTAAACAACCCTGATTGTGCAAAGAATTACACCAACAACCAATTTAAGATTGTCAGGCTCACACTGTGGTTCACATGCTAGAAACTACATGTATCCAGACACAGGGGCCTATCCTTTGAAAACAGAAAGAACATATCCACGCATTGCGCCTTTTTCAATTAAACAAAAGCTTGGTGGGGGCGGGAACCATCCATTCCCTTGTTCATTCCCCATAGTAATGCCTTGATCAGAGTTGATCTGCCTGACAGTTAACTGTTCCCTGGTGCATTCTCCATGGGAATGCCTCTACCAATTAGAGTCCACTTGCCAACCAATCAGCCAGCCTCTTCTCACCCAGTATAAATTATTGTTCCCTTTGAGATTTGGTATTCTTGTGAATCTATCCTGATGAGTGCAAGACAAAAAGTTTCAACAGCATGCCTTCTTCACTATATATAGTGAAGACAACACCGTCCAGGACAAAGCAAGCCCGCTTGATTGGCACCACATCCACAAACATTCACTCCCGCCACCACCAACGCACAGTAGCAGCAGTGTGTACCATCTACAAGAGGCGCTGTAGGAATTCACCAAGGCTCCTTCGACAGCACCTTCCAAAGCCACGACCACTACCATCTAGGAGGAAAAGGGCAGCAGATAGATGGGAACACCACCACCTGGAAGTTCCCCTCCGAGCCACTTACCATCCTGACTTGGAAATATATCACTGTCGCTGGGTCAAAATCCAGGAAATCCCTTGCTAACAGCACTGTGGGTGTACCTATACCACATGGGCTGCAGCGGTTCAAGAATGCAACTCACCACCACCTTCTCAAGGGCCATTAGGGATGGGTGATAAATGCTGGCCCATCCAGTGAAGCCCACATCCCATGAATGAATAAAACAAAATGTAGATACAAGCTAAGCAGGAGTGATTTTGAAATTTGTGGATAATACAAAAGTAGAAGGCATAGCTAGTTAGCCAGGAAATCAAAGAAGTTGCAAAGAAAAGATCAGTACTGATGTGACAACAGAATGGGCTAAACGTTGACGAGTAGTATTGCCATGAAAAGTTGATTACAGCCACGAATTGCTTACGGGCATATTGAACTTCTGAAGGAAGACTTGTGTGTTTTTAAAGAAATACAAGCAAGAACGTGGAGCAAAAGATGGCTGATAATGTAAAGTAACCACTTTCTGGAAAATTCGTATGTGGATTATACTGATGGATCTGTCCTGAGAGAACATGGACTCTGGATGAGTCATAGATTTTTCCCTTCCAGAATACACAGGGAAAAATCAGTTAAACAGCTGGGGTGCTGTGCGAGACAGCAAAAGCAGCAACTATTTACCCCTCCAGCTGCAGGCAAAGTCTCTCTCTCACTCACTGTTGCTGAAGGCAAGGCTCGGCAGAAGCCACAACCAAAAAGGGAAATGGGACAGTTTCTTCAGCTATCCTGCTGTGCCAAGTGTCTCCAAACCAATTGGGAACCTGCCAAAGTCAGCTCTACTGGAATCAGCCAATGTAACGGCTGCAATGTTTCGCCATCTACGCCTCACAAACAAGCCAAAGACTGTTTCATATATCTTCTTTAACTTTTATTTGGACTCAACTTCTCATTTCTGATGTGTGTGTGTGTTGTGGTTTTATTATTTTTCTTGGGTTTTTAGTAGCAAATAATCTTACTCTTTCTTTGACTGAAGAAAGCCTGGTTAAGTTGGCTCCTTCAAAAAAAATACATTTGGGCTGGGAAAAGGTATCCACGAGGAAAGGGATCCCTTTTAAATTTACCTTGTTGCGACCAACTAAGGGGTTTGAATAAAGAGGGGGAGCCGGTTCATTCCTCTTCACTTGGGAGCATAACAAAATTGGGATCCCGTTTGGGAAGTTAACAAATTGGGGGACATTGTAACAATATCCAATGTCATTATGTGTGAAGTGATGCATTTTGGTTAATAAAATAACAGCAGTAAATATATGCTAAATGGAAGTAGGCTCAGTGGGTCTTTGGGGCAGAGACTGTCATGAAATTAAAAGCAGCATTTCAGGTTTTAAGGCTGTAAACAAAGCCAACAGAATTCTAAGTTTGGTCTTGAGGGATATTAAAAAACACACAAGGTATTAGTGAGCTTATAAGGAACCTTAATAAACTTTGGTCCTCTGAAGAATTAACTGCCCTCTTTGGTATCTATGGCAAATTTTAACAAACCCACATTCAGCCAAATAATTGATACACAGAGTGAACAGAAATCACCAAGAAATGTACCCTCTGTACAGTATTGAAGCTTTGGAAAGGATATTTTAAAAAATCATTAGGTTGTAGAATTCACTTCCAGTGTGAGTGAATGTCTGTAGAACTATTTACTCTTATGGAGGGTAAATGCCAATGTGGATTGATTGGGCTAAATGGCCTGCTTTCATATCGCATTACCTTTACCATCTAGAAGGACAAGGGCAACAGACACATGCAAACACTGCCACCTGGAAGACAGAGGCAGAGAGAGAGAGAAAGAGAGAGAGAGACAGAGGTAGAGAGAGAGAGAGAGAGACAGAGGCAGAGAGAGACAGTGAGTGTCAGGAGTTTACGGATAAAATCTAAAAGTGGTGTCATAGGAGTCCTGTAAGTTGTTTAGTTGGTAAGTATAGGCCTTTCTGGACTCGGCACAGAGGAGTCGATTCATAACTGACAGCTGAGTTATTACATATTTTTTTATTTGCTCATGGGATATCAGCATCGCTGGTTAGGCCAGCACTTACTGCCCATCCCTAATTGCCCTCAAAAGGGTGGTGGTGAGCTGCCTTCTTCAACCGCTGAAGTCCATGTGGTGTAGGTACACCCATAGTGCTGTTAGGGAGGGAGTTTAAAGATTTTGACCCAGTGACAGTGAAAGAACGGTGATATATTTCCAACTCAGGATGGTGAGTGGCTTGGAGGGGGGCTTTCAGATGTCAGTGTTCGCATGTGTCTGTTGCCCTTGTCCTTCTAGATGGTAAAGGTCATGGGTTTGGAAGGTGCTATATAAGGAAGCTTGGTGAGTTCCTGAAGTCCATTGTGTAGTTGGTACACACTACTGCCACTGTGCGTTGGTGGTAGTGGGACTGAATATTTGTGGATAGTGCCAAGCTTCTTGAATGTTGTTGGAGCTGCACTCATCCAGGGAAGTGGAAAGTATTCCATCACACTCCTGATTTGTGCCTTGTAGTTAGTGAACAGGCTTTGGGGAGTCAGGAGGTGAGTTACTCGCCTCAGGATTCCGAGCCTCTGACCTGCTTTTGCAGCCACAGTATTTATATGGCTAGTCCAGTTCAGTTTCTGGTCAATGGTAACCCCCAGATGTTGACAGTTGGAGGATTCAGCGATGGTAATGACACTGAATGTCATGGGGAGATGGTTAGATTCTCTCTTGTTGGGAATGGTCATTGCCTGGCACTTATGTAGCATGAATGTTACTTGTCACTTGTCAGCCCAAGCCTGGATATTGCCCAGTTCTTGTTGCATTTGGACATGGACTGCTTCAGTACTTGAGGAGTCGCGAATGGTGAATATTGTGCAGTCATCAACGAACATTCCCACTTCTGGCCTTAAGACGGAAGGGAGGTCATTGATGAAGTAGCTGAAGGTGGCTGGACCTTGGACACTATCCTGAGGTTTCCTGAAACTGAGATAATTGACGTCCAACAAATAAAATCATCTTTTGTGTTAGGTATGCCACTAGCCAGTGGAGAGATTTACCCTCGATTCTCATTGACCCGTTTTGCTAGGGCTCCCTGATGCCACACACAATCAAATGCTGCCTTAATGTCAAGGGCAGTCACTCTCACCTCCCCTTTGGAGTTCAGCTCTTTTGTCCATGTTTGAACCAAGGCTGTAATGGGGTCAGGAGCTGAGTGGCCCTGGCGGAAACCAACCTGATCATCGGTAAGCAGGTTATTGCTAAGCAAGTGCTGCTTTGATAAGCACTGTTGATGACTCCTTCCATCAATTTACTAATGATCGAGAGTAGTCCAATGGGTGATAATTGGTATATATTATACCATACCATAGTAAACACTTTATAAAAAGTGTAAGATTCGTCAGCGCAGCTTGGCCATGTGGAATATGCATCCTGCGGGATGTGGGAAGTCGTGCAGGCACAAAGTGCCCTTGATGACTGCATCTGCAGGAAGCGTCACCAGATACAGAAACCCGAGCTCCAGGTTGCGGAATTCCAGCAATGGCTGGAGTCACTGTGGTGCATCCGCAAGGCTGAGGATTATGTGGATAGCACAGTTAGAGTTGACCACACCGCATCGAAGTAGTACACAGGCAGAGGGGGAATGGGTGACTGTCAGATTATCTAAGAGAAACAGGCAGGTAGTGCAGGAATCCCTGAGGCTACCTCACTCTCTAACTGCTTTTCCATTTTGGATACTGGTGAGCGAGATGGTTCCTCAGAGGACTGTAGCAAGAGCCAAGTTTGTGGTACCACGGGTGACTCAGCTGCACAGGAGGGGAGGAAGAAGAGTGGAAGCACTATAGTGGTAGGGGATTCCACAGTTAGAGGAGCAGACTGGCATTTCTGCAGCCGTAGACATGACTCCAGGACGGTATGTTGCCTCCCTGGTGCCAGGGTCAAGGATCTCACAGAGTGGCTGCAGGATATTCTTTTATGGGAGCGTGAACAGCCAGAGGTTGTGATCCACATTGGGACCAATGGTAGGAAAAGGGATGAGGTCCTGAATAAAAAAGTAGGATCTCAGGAGCAGTAAGCTCAGAATCACTCCCATTGCCACATGCTAGCGAACATAATAAGAAGATTGAGCAGTTCAACACGTGGCTGGAGAAATGGAGTAGAAGGGAGGGCTTTAGATTTTTGAGGCATTGGGACCGGTTTTGGGGCAGGTGGGACCTGCACAAGGACAACAGGTTACACCTTAACAGGACTGGGACTATTGTCCTCGCAGGGATGTTTGCTAGTGCTCTTGGGGAGGTTTTAAATTAGATTGGCAGGGGGATGGGAACCTGAGGGGAAACTCAGAGTGGAGAGGAGAAAAACTGGCAGTGGGAAGTACAGAAGTATTAAGTGATAAGGAGAATAATATCAGAGTAGTTTCAAGGTAAAAAGAATACTTGGAGAGTTTGTTAGAATTAGAGTAAGCAATAGAAGTCATTAGATGGGGTCAGATAAAGGGAGAAAGTAAAAAAGCTTAAATCAGGGTTAATGCACATGTATGTGAATGCACAGAGTATAGTTAATTAGATTGGTGAGCTACAGATACAGGCTGACAAATGGAATTATGATATTATTGCTATAACATATACCTGGCTCAAAGGAGGGCAGGACTGGGTGCTAATTATCCCTGGGTACAAGGTATTTAAGAGAGACAGGAAAGGAAAAGGGGCGATGGGAGGGGCGGTAGTGGCAGTAGTGATTAAAAGATGGCACTGTAGTACTGGAGAGAGGGGGTATTCCAGCGGGCTCAAGGACGGAATCTCTCTGGCTAGAATGAATGATAAGGTGCAATAACATTGGTCAGTGTAGTATATATACCGCCAACTAGCAGAAGGGGTGTAGTGAAACAAATTTGCAAAGAAATTGCAGAGAGGTGCAAGAATTATACAGTAATTATGATGGGGGACTTCAGTTATCTGGATATAAACTGGGATAGGAATAATGCAAAATGAACAAGAGGGGCGAGAGTTCCTGGAGCGTGTTCAAAATAATTTTCTGCAGCATTATGTTTCCGGTCCAACAAGAGGTTAGGCACTGTTGGACCTGGTTCTGGGGAATGAAGATGAAGAGAGGTGAAGATGAAAAGGAAGAATTCACATACAACAGATATCAGGTGGAAAATTCAATGGAGAATCAGGCTGAGTATAAAAGAACCAGAGGGGAAGTGAAAAAACTAATAAGAAAAGCAATGACAGAGCATGAAAGAGACTGACAGCTTCCATACAAGGGAACACCAAGGTTTTCCATAAGCATATAAATAATAAAAGGGTGGTTTAAAAAAAGAGTAGGGCCAATTAGGGATAATTACGAGTGACCACTGAGCTGGGAGGCAGAAGGATGATCAAGGGCCATTGGAGGGGAAATGGATATTGAGAGATGAACTTTGGAGAAGATGGATAGGTTGAGGTGAGTTATTTTGAGGCAGTGTAATGACTGTTTCTCAAGATGGGAGAACTGTGCTTGAAAAAAAGGAAGCCAAAGCAGTAAAGTAGAATACCTTTTTAAATATGAGCCTCGTAAATGTTGGTATACAGATGGATTTGTAGGTTCATGTACATGAATCACAAAGTTAATATACAGGTGCAGCAAGCAACTTGGAAGGCAAATGATATGTTAGTCTCTACTGAGAGAGGGTTGGAGCATAATAAGAGTAAGGGAGTCTTGCTGCAATTGTACAGGGCTTTGTTAAGACCACACCTAGAGTACTGTGT
Source organism: Cetorhinus maximus (assembly GCF_964194155.1). Lineage (NCBI taxonomy): Eukaryota > Metazoa > Chordata > Chondrichthyes > Lamniformes > Cetorhinidae > Cetorhinus > Cetorhinus maximus. The sequence goes on from NC_135888.1 coordinate 71,895,647, forward strand.
ATGGTTTTGATCTGTTTACCTAAGGCACGATGTATTTGCCTTTGATTGGGTGCAAAGGTTCACTAGATTTATTCTTGGCCCATTTATTCTGAACCCACATCATTCACTACTTTCTCTCCTATCCCCCTTCATGCTCTCTCCAAGTTCAGGTTGTATATGAAATCCACTACCTATTCCCTTGATCTATTCACGGTAAACTGCTAACCACGTAACTTCCCTTCCAACCCTCATGTTGGCTGATATTGTTAACAGTTCCTTCTTGAGTACTGTCTCCCTCTCTTCACAATCTCTCAGCAACCCACTCAGAAAATGCATTATTGACCCCCACTGTCCTTGCAAACTACCATCCCATCTTCCATCTCCCTTTCCTCTTCAGAGTTCTTGAACGTGTTATCACCTCCCAAATTCGTGCCCATCTTTCCCTGAATTTCACATTTGAATCCCTCCAATTGGATTGCCGATTCTGTGGTCAATACTGATCTCACCATCCGACTCCAATGCCTCTTCACTATGGCCCATCTGGGTAGGACTGTGCTCATCTGGTTCCATTCTTATCTAACTAATTGTATCCAGTGTGTCGCCTGAAATGGTTTCTCTTCCTCTGTTTGTCCCCAAAACACACCCTTGGCCCCTTCCTATTTCTCATCTATATCACATCCATTGCCCACCTTCCGCAATATCATCCGAAAATGCAATGTCGCTTCTCACATATACGCTGACAACACTCAGCTTTACCTCATCATCACCTCTCTTGACTCCTCTATCACTAAATTATCAAACTGCTTGCTTGACATCCAGTACTTATTAAGCAGCAATTTTCTCCAGTTACCTACTACAACCTCCATTCCCTAACTGCCAATGCCATCTCTCTCCATGGCAACTGTCTGAAGGCGAATCAGGCAGTTCACAGCATGTCATATTTGACCCCAAGATCAGGTTCTGACTACATATCTGTGCAATCACTCAAACCGCCTTTTTCCACCTCAGCAGCATCACAGAATCTTTACAGTGCAGGTGGTGGTCATTTGGCCTATGAAGTCTGCATTGGCTCTCTGAAAGAGCATTCTACCTCATCCCACTCCCCTGCCTTATCCCCATAACCCTGCACATTCTTTTCAGATAGCAATCTAATTCCCTTTTGAATACCTCAATCGAACCTGCCTCCACCATTTTCTCAGGAAGTTCAATCCAGATTCCAACCACCCTCTGGGTAAAAAAAATTTCCCTACATCACTTTTACTCTTTTTGCCAATTATTTTGAATCTGTGCCCTCTAGTTCTTGATGCTCTCGAGTGGGAACAGTTTCTCACTATTTACCCTGTTCATACCACTCAGGATCTTGAATACCTCAATCAAGTCTCCTCTCAGTCTTTTCTTCAAGGAAAAGAGTCCCAACCTCTCCAATCTATCTTCATAGTTACAGTTCATTATCCCTAGTTTCATTCTAGTGAATCTCCTCTATACTCTCTCCAATGTTTTCACATAATTCCTCAAGTATGGCACCCAGAACTGAATGCAGTGCTCCAGATGAGGCCCAACTAGTATCTTGTACAAGTTCAACATGACCTCCTTACTCTTGTGTTCAATGCCCCTATTAGTAAAGTCTAAGATACTATATGCTTTATTAACTGCTCTCTCAACATGCCCTACCATCTTCAATGACTTATATACATATGCACCAAGATCCCTCTGTTCCTGCACCTCCTTTAGGGTTTCTCACTTTATTTTGTACTGTATCTCCATATTCTTCCTGCCAAAATGAATCACCTCACACCTCCCTTTATTAAACTTCAGCTGCCACTTGTTTGCCCAATCCACCAACATGTTCTTTTGAAGTTCAAAACTATGCTCATCACAGCTGACAACATTTCCAATCTTTGTACCATCTGCAAATTTTGAAATCATGCCCTGAACAACACTGTCTAGGTCATTAACATATATCAGGAAGAGCAAGGGTCCCAACACTGACCCCTGGGGAACTCCATTACAAACCTTTCTCCTATGTGAAAAACAACCATTTATCATGACACTATTTCCTGTCACTCAGCCAATTTCTTATCCAAGTGTCTGCTTTCCCATTTATTCTATTAGCTAGAATTTTGCTCACAGTCTATATGGCACTGTATCGCGTGATTTTTGAAAATCCATATACACATCAACAGCATTAACAAACTTCTGTTACCTCCTCAAAACACTCCAAGTTAGTTAAACATGATTTTCCCTTAATGAATCCATGCTGGCCTTCCTTACTTATCCTTCACTTTTCTATCCAAGTGACGATTGATTTTGTCCCAAACTATAGTTTCCAGAAGTTTCCCTCCCTCTGAAGTCAAACTGACTGGCCTGTGTTTGCTGGCTTTATCCTTGCCCCCCTTTTTGAACAAGAGTGTAACATTCGCAATTCTCCAGTCCTCTGGCTCCACCCCTGTGTCTAAGGAAGACTGAAAGATTATCACTAGTGCCTCTGCAATTTCCACTCTCACTTCCCTCAGTACCTTTGGAAGCATCTCATCCTGTCCTGGTAATTTATCTATTTTACGTAAAGATAGCTTTTCTAACTTCTCCTCCACCTAAGTTGCAAATTCTTCCAGTGTACTAGTTACCTCTTCTCTCACTTTGGTCTGGGTAGCATCTTCTTCCTTTGTAAAGACAATGCAAAGTACTCATTTAATACCTCCACTATTTCTCCTGCCTCAATATGCAATCTGGATATTCTGTTTAATTCCAAGTTGAACTTTAAATACCATATGTAAGCCACTGCCAATAGGCCAATCTCCACAACATTGCCTGACTCTATGCCAGACAATAGAAACTTTTACAGGGCCACTCCCTGAATTGTTAGTTTAAATCCCCCAATCTAATTCCATTAGTTTAGCAACATTGAGCTAAAGGCATGAATTACATCTTCCCTCGCTGTGACGCTTCATCCTTTTTTGACCACTTGTGCAGCATAAATACAGTTGATCAGACCACCCTCCCCAAACTATTCCTTCCTATCCGAATATAACCAGCACATCCCCAGCAACAGCTTTTCCACAAAACACCATTACCGCTCCTCAACATCAATCATTCCCAGATTTCCTCAATTTCTCAGCCTCTAAGCTATATGCGGCCACTTCATGAAATCATTTGCAGATATAGCCTCAATTTTCACATACACACTGATAATATCGCTGGCCCTTCTAAGCCCTTGACTAGATTAGTGTTGTCAGGCTCCCTAGCACAAAGGTTTGAATGAGTTGCAACTTCTTTCAGTTCAACATGGAAAAAGATGAAACCAATATCTTAGGTCACAACCATAAACCCTGATCCCTTGCCATTGATTCCATCCCTCCCCCAGCCCTACACACAAGCTAAATCTGACCATATGCAATCTTGATATTCTGCTTGATTCCAAGTTGAACTTTAAACACCAATAGGCCAATCTCCACAACAGTGCCTAACTCTATGCCAGGCAATAGAAACCTTTACCCACACTTTAGTGACCCTCAGATTTGACTATTCTAGCACTCTCCTTGCCAGCCTTCCTCCATCCTCTCAAATGTCATCCCGCCTAAAATTCTATACATTTCTTACTCTGCAAAGTCTCGCTCTCCCATCACCTCCATCCACACTAAACTGCACCAGCTCCAAGGCTCCCAAGGCATCACATTTAAAATCCTTTTAATCTACAAACCCTTTCATGACTATGTGTCACTATATCTCTCAACTCTCTTAGAACCTTACATTCTTTCCCAAATATTACACTCATCTAACTCCGACCCTTCCCTCACCGAATCATTGTTGGCAGGACTTTCGCACACCTCACTGCTACTCTTCGAACTCCAAATCGAGGATTCTCTCTACATCTATTGCCTACCAAGCTTTAGGCTAGCCCATAATCTCTCCCTTCCTGCACGGCAATGTTTCCTGTAAGCAGTATTGCAGCAAGGCCTGCATTGCAATGAACAGACTGTGTACAACCAATGTTCCCTTTAAGATGCGTGTGTGCACAGCAACCTTAAAAGGATGCCACAGTACAAAAGAAAAATCTGAGGGAACGCTGGTGCTTAGGGACCACTTTCATCTATTTGTGAAACTTGAGACACTTTTCCTCATTAAAGGTGCTATATAAATGTAAGTGCTTTCAGGAAAAGCAATGAGTTTACTAATAAAAACTGTGCCATTTTCAATTGTACTTTTATTTCTATATATTAAAATACCATTAGTGGTAATGATTCATATGATTACCATATTACCAAAAGTGGTAATATGGTAATACGCTGGCAAAAGGTCACCTATATTGGTCAAGGAGTTAAATAAAAGCCTGCATAATTTTTTTAAAAGAATATTAAAATGTACAATAAAATCTGACAACAGCTTTGGAGTGATGATGGTACACCATGATACACACAGTCAATGTTACTATGTAAACCATGGGTTCTCAACCCCCTCCCTTATAACAATTCCACAATACACGGTAGTATTTTTCCTATACAAAAAATTAGTTGTACAATGAAACATATTTATTACTTTTATTTTACATACCTAATGTGAAACTTGTTACTGGTACTGAACAACAATTCTGTCAAGGCTTGGGAGATGTTTTCAACAAGAAAATGTACATGTTATTGCTTCCTGGGTCCAGTGATTCTCCTTTTCTGCCTACCCACTATTTCAGGGTTCCAGTGGCACAAGGTGACGCTTGGCTGCCAGCCCAGTCTGGGTGAGGGAAATGAACGCCAGAAGCTTGAGCATGGGGTGTAGTTTGTGTTGCAGCTCCGGGTATTCGTGCCTCTGCATGAGCAGCAAAGTTCAGATACTGGCCACTGGCTTATCAAATGGTCGTGTTGTTCAAGCATGGGTTAAAAATTCATGAGAGGCATGGGCATATTTCACTTGGCCGACATCCTACACATTCTCTAGTTAATTTTTGGATGCCCCCTTGAAGCCTTCTTGTGGATCCCCCATTTCAGAACCCCTGGTGTAAACTACAGAACCAGCATTTTGCACAAGGAATAACATAACTTGGCTAAAAGTGCTTTCGACTATAACTGAAATACTGGCAAACACCACAAATTGGGAAATTCTGATTTGCAAGGATATGACATTTGTATGTTCAGCATTTAATCTTCTGTCCAATAATGTTTCTGAAGTTTAATTTTTTTTTGCAATGCAATGGCAAGGGAAGCTTATATGCAAATTGTTAAAATAGAGAAATTAGGATTGCTTCAAACACTGCTCTGCAAACATTACAACATATAACACGACTTACTAAAGCCACAGATATTGCAAGTCTTATTCACAAGAGAAACAAACAGCCTGACATACCACATCATAGATGTTCTCTCACTCATGGAAAAACCATATGAAGTACCATTGTCACAATAACATTTCATTTGCACTGTTCACAAAGCCACATTTATGGCTGAAAGTAATTGTAGTTAAAAAAACAAATGGAAAATCTTCATTGGTTTATAAAGTTCAACTAAAATTTTATTCTGTCCACCTAAGTTACAAAGAGAAAGTTTACAAATGATACTGTGAGATCCTTCACCGAGTTCAGCCTAGCATCTTGGTGAACTGAAGAACAATGTCCTGCACTGTGTGCCATTCTCAAAATGATCTCATTTTTCATGCTGCAGCAATTGTTAAATTCACTCTCCTCTAAAATTAGAAGACATTTTAGCTCACTGGAGTACAATGAATACTCTGCCAGACATTTAACCAGCATGATAAAGATAAGTTGTGAATTAATGGCAAACTGGTTCTTGAGTACACTTTATTGGTGTAGTAGAGACATTTTCCTCTCCAAACAGGCAGTCTTTAGGATCATTTCAAGTTTCAATATAGGGTGGATAAGCATTTGAGCCACAGAAAAGTTATTATAGAATGGCGAGACCAGAGTAAAAAGACACTCCTGTTTTGAATGGTTGATATAGGCATGTGACATTACCACACAGGCCAAAAGTGACTGATTAGAATCCTAGTCTGTACCTAGTTAGTTGATCTCAGCTATGATGCCACTAGAATCACTACATTTTGTGCCATCACATCTAAAGCTACATAAATACTAGGGTTTGCATTCGTAAATATCAATGAAACAACAGCCCAACCCGTGCTGCCCCACCTGGCACTAAGTGTCTGTAGTGGATATTGATGGAAAATACAATTGGACTCAGCTATGGAGTTTCTAATCCCACCTCATGTTAAGTAACAAAAAATCTAAAATGACACATGAAGAATGGCCCTGGGTGATTTATTGGAGGGCTGCTGGTATCCCAGGGTTGTAAGCCAGCCATTCCATTCAGGAAACTAAGTAGAGGGAAGAGGGAGAAGCAATTGTCTGTAGAGTTAACTCTGTATGGTTAATGACCTTCTTCACAACAGAATTGCTCCACAACATATCTTTTCCCCCCATCGTTTTCAAGGGCGTGGGGGTGGCAAAAAGGCAAGACAAGCCAGGAGTGGGATGGGAAGAGGTTTAAAGGAAAGGACTGTGTTTGGCTTTATATAACGCTGAAATGCATAAAACTGGGATGACATTTTATAAATGATTTCCAGTTTGAATTTTACGAACTGAAACAATCTATTTGTTTTTTTTTAATGTAAATGACACTTTGGAGAACAGCAGTTTAAGGGGCAGCCAAGTTACACTAGTTGCCTAACTCACAAGTGAATATTAAACAATGTAATTTGTACTGCACAATCCCCAAAAGCATTTATATAATACAAGATAATCTCCTGTGGCATTGCAAATGGGGAGCCAAGAACAAATCTTTTGGTGAACTGGGTTACAGAGCAAGGAATAATTAGACCAAGGCAATTAGGCAAAGGCAATTTGGTCCCTCCCTCAAAATCTTACATTCTGCCAGTATAGTTTTGAGACACTTCCATTTGATAGTATTTACAGATAAGTAGCAAAACTTGAAATTATTTCAAAAGCAGAATTTCTCTGCAATGCAGGCTTAGTAGCTAAGATGGACAAAGGAGGTGCTACAGCATCACCACTTAACATGGTGGGTGCAATTTTTTTAATGCTTGCACAAATTTAGAATGGAAAAACCTGATACAAAAGTACTATAAAAGTGACAAGAAACAGGTTTTGCAGACAGGAAGTGCACGCAGAGAAGATTTTCAATATATTTAAAGCAATTTTCCTTTGCTGTTGCACAGAGGAAGGACAGACCCAGCAGAGGTGGCAGCACAGTGGTATACAGTCAGGAGGAAGTTACCCTGGGAGTCTTCAACATCGACTCCGGACCCCATGATGTCTCATGGCATCAGGTCAAACATGGGCAAGAAAACCTCCTGCTGATTACCACATAACTCTCTCCCTCAGCTGATGAATCAGTGCTCCTCCATGTTAAACATCACTTGGAGGAAGCACTGAGGGTGGCAAGGGTACAAAATTTACTCTGGGCGGGGGGACTTCATTGTCCATCACCAAGAGTGGCTCGATAGCATTACTGACCGAGCTGGCCGAGTCCTAAATTACATAGCTGCTAGACTGGGTCTGCGGCAGGTGGTCAGGGAGCCAACAAGAAAAAAAAATGCTTGACCTCATCCTCACCAACCTGCCTGCCGCGGATGCATCTATCCATGACAGTATTGGTAGGAGTGACCACCACACAGTCATTGTGGAGATGAAGTCCCGCCTTCACATTGAGGATACCCTCCATCGTGTTGTGTGGCTCTATCACTGTGCTAAATGGGATAGATTTCGAACAGATCTAGCAACTCAAGACTGGGCATCCATGAGGTGCTGTGGGCCATCAGCAGCAGCAGAACTGTACTTGAACACAATCTGTAACCTCATGGCCTGGCATATCCCCCACTCTACCATTACTATCAAGCCAGGGGATCAACCTGGTTCAATGAAGAGTGCAGGAAGGCATGCCAGGAGCAGCACCAGGCATATCTAAAAATGAGGTGTCAACCTGGTGAAGCTATAAAATAGGACTACTTGTGTGCCAAACTGCATAAGCAGCAAGTGATAGACAGAGCTAAGCGATCCCACAACCAATGGATCAGATCTAAGCTCTGCAGTCCTGCCACATCCAGTCATGAATGGTGGTGGACAATTAAACAACTCACTGGAGGAGGAGGCTCCACAAATATCCCCATCCTCAATGATGGAGGAGCCCAGCACAGCAGTGCAAAAGATAAGGCTGAAGCATTCGTAACAATCTTCAGCCAGGAGTGCCGAGTGGATGATCCATCTCGGCCTCCTCCAGAGGTCCCCAGCATCACAGATGCCAGTCTTCAGCCAATTCGATTCACTCCACGTGATATCAAGAAACAGCTGAAGGCACTGGATACTGCAAAGGCTATGGGCCCTGACAACATTCCGGCAATAATACTGAAGACTTGTGCTCCAGAACTTGCCGCACCCCTAACCAAGCTGTCCCAGTACAGCTACAACACTGGCATCTACCCGGCTATGTGGAAAATTGCCCATGTATGTCCTGTACACAAAAAGCAGGACAAATCCAACGCGGCCAATTACTGCCCCGTCCGTCTACTCTTGATCATTGAGGTCATCAACAGTGTTATCAAACTGCACTTGCTTAGCAATAACCTGCTCACTGATGCCCAGTTTGGGTTTCGCCAGGGTTACTCAGCTCCTGGCCTCATTACAGCCTTGGTTCAAACATGGACAAAAGAGCTGAACTCCTACGGTGAGGTGAGTGTGACTGCCCTTGACATCAAGACGGCATTTGACTGAGTGTGGCATCAAGGAGCCCTAGCAAAACTGGAGTCAATGGGAATCAGGGTGAAAACTCTCTGCTGGTTGGAGTCATACCTAGCACAAAGGAAGATGGTTGTGGTTGTTGGAGGTCAGTCATCTCAGCTCCAGGACATCACTGCAGGAGTTCCTCAGGGTAGTGTCCTAGGCCCAACCATCTTCAGCTGCTTCATCAATGACCATCCTTCCATCATAAGGTCAGAAGTGGGGATGTTTGCTGGTGATTGCACAATGTTCACCGTTCGTGACTCCTCAGGTACTGAAGCAGTCCATGTCCAAATGCACCAAGACCTGAGCAATATCCAGGCTTGGGCTGACAAGTGGCAAGTAACATTCACGCCACACAAGTGTCAGGCAATGACCATCTCCAACAAGAGAGAATCAAACCATCACCCCTTGACGTTAAGTGGCTTACCATCACTGAATCCCCCACTATCAACATCCTGGGGGTTACCATTGACCAGAAACTGAACTGGACTAGCCATATAAATACTGTGGCTACTGGAGCAGGGTCAGAGGCTAGGAATCGTGCGACGAGTAACTCACTTCCTGACTCCCCAAAGCCTGTCCACCATCTACAAGGCACAAGTCAGGAATGTGATGGGATACTCCCCACTTGCCTGGATGAGTGCAGCTCCCACAACACTCAAGAAGCTGGACACCGTCCAGGACAAAGCAGTCCACTTGATTGGCACCACATCCACAAACATTCACTCCCTCCACCACCGACACACAGTAGCAGCAGTGCACACCATCTTCATGATGCACTGCAGGAATTCACCAAGGCTCCTTCGACAGCACCTTCCAAACCCACAGCCATTGCCACCGAGAAGGACAAGGGCAGCAGATAGATGGGAACACCACCACCTGGAAGTTCCCCTCCAAGTCACTTACCGCCCTATCTTGGAAATATATCGCTGTTCCTTCACCGTTGCTGGGTAAAAACCTGGAGCTTCCTGCCTAACAGCACTGTGGGTGTACCTACATGGGGGCTGCAACAGCTCAAGGCAGCAGCTCACCACCACCTTCTCAAGGGCAACTAGGGATGGGCAATAAATGCTGGCCCAGCCAGTGAAGCTCACATCCCGTGAATGAATTTTTAAAAAGTGCAATGCACCCCCCGATAATGAGCACTTTGCCAAGTTGACTTCCTCCTGGTCTGCAATCCTGGCAATTTCCATCGTTCTATCCTCCATGAACATGATTATCTGCAGGCAGGGGACGGTGCCAACTGTTTGGGCCCTTTCTCTGGCATTATGTGCCTATTTCTCCGCAAGGACAAAAGAGAGCATGAGAAGGCACTCTTGTCCTCTATGGTCAATGACAGCTGCTCCAGTAATAGCTTTAGAAAGGCCACAGTAATGGCTGCAGTGGTGAGCTTAAACCAGGGAAGCACTAGAGTTGGCCCACCTCCAAACTCCTGTGACCATTAATCAGTCCTCCATGTCAATTAAGTAATCACCACCACGAAACATGGGGCCCATTACTGTCTCCTCAGGGGGCAGGTTTGCGACCTACAAGTGGTCCCAACTTTCATTTCCTGCCCCATAGTCCAATCCAGCTCATTGTCTCTCACCAGTCTGCTGTATTTACATTGCTATTGCTATGTCTGTCCACATCAGCAACTTTTTCTCACTCCCCAGTTCTTTTCATTACTCTTTGCCCTTTTCTATTTCTGTGATTTTCTTCTTCCCTTTCAGGAGCAATAGAAGGTGTGGCAGAAAGGGAGCCATCAATGGCTGTAGGCCACATTTTGGGTGGGTGAGTAAATATGACCTTCAGTGGCTCCTTTCCCTCCCTCTTCCACAATCACTTGTGTTTTTCCTCTGTCTTGCTTCAGGCACACACTCTCTCACTTCAACTGTTCATCACTCTCTCCTTGATCTCATCACTATTCCTGTTTCTTCCTCTTTCAGCTAACTCCAGAACTCATTTACCCTCCTAATCTCCTGCCTGAGCCAACCCAAACTTAGCTCTCTCTCTCTCTGCTTTGCACATTTGACATTTTCCCTGATGGGGAAAAAGTTAAAGATGGCATAAGCCCCCTTACCCTGTTTTGCATCTTCACCCACTTCTTGCTATCTTCCTTTTCATATATTTTCTCTAAGAGGCTTTAGCTGCTTTGAAAATTCAATGTTTATTAAAAAATCAAATTAGAATGAGGAAAGACACCACTTTTTTCACTGTCAGCATGGCTTTCATGCATAAGCAATTAGAGTATTTACCTTTTCTAACAGTCAATAAAAGAGCTGAGATGATCAATTGGTTTCAAAATTCAACTTCTTTGAAAAATTTAAAATTAAGTTGTGTTTTTCTCATGGTAATGTGCTTTCTGAATGTAGAATACACAAGTTATAAAAGATGGGTAATTATATTCCCAAACACTTAAAACAACTAAAAACATTTCATGAATAAAGCTATTGAAATTTGTTCTGAAGCTTTTCTTCAAATCATTTTGAAATACTCAGCAAGAACTGCTAGAAATTAGAAGAAAATTCTAAAACAAAGCATGGACTGATCCATCCTTGGAAAATGAAGAGCTCTGAATGTGTTCAGACTGCATAAGCTAAATCCATCTCCCAACTTAATAGCTCTAGGCAAAATTATTGGCCTGGATTTCATGGTCAGCAGTGAAACAACAGCGCTTGATGTGTATTTTCCCTTTTCCAACATTAATTTGAATCTGGTGTCATGTCAAGGGGATCTCCAAGTCTCCAAGCAGTGATACCATTAAGCAGGCTAAGCAGTCAATTACACTGAAGAATTCTAACAGCAAACAAATCAGGAAGTAAAATGGACTGATTACCCTTTGCTTTTTATATAAATTTGCAGATAGAAATAAGGAAATAAACATTAGAAGTGGAACTATTCAACAAATTTTTAAAAATATTTAAATCATGGAGTGTTTCTTATAATGGAAAGATTTGTCATAACAGGCAAATATAACATTAGTTTCTGGGGCAAAGCAGTGGTTCAGCTTAATACACTTAAAAATCCAGATACACCTTATGAACAAAGTATAACTTAATCAGGAGTTTTAACAGTGATATTACAGTGTAAAAGAGGAAATTCCCATCAGTTCACTGATTTCTAAAAGACTGCCATCTGTGGGGACTTTATCAGTGTGCTCCATGAAAGAGCAGAGAATCACTGACAGCAACTTCTGGGTTTCCACATTTAACTTTGCACATGTGGATGCCAGAAGTTGCTGTCAGTTTCACAGGTTAATGACGGCAAACGCTGACAGTTTAAATAAAAACTTTACTGAAGGGATTACAAGACAAGATAATAAATAACCTCAAGTTGTGAAATTAACAATTTTTTTCATCTCGTTAAATCCTTGTTTTAGATATTTGAAATTTCAATTACTGGCAACAAAATTTGTGGTTGGAAATATTTTTCGCAAAGCAATTTGAGCAATCTGTGGTGACAACACAGTGCCACTCAGAGGCCAAAGCCTATAATTACAGATATCAAGCATTGCAGTGTCATTAAGAACTCGTACTAGAAGTTTCTAGTACTTCACAGCCAAAAACTGAAGGGCTTGCTTTTTTTTGATGGAAATGTAGGTAGATATACTAATTATATTACTAGAAGTTGGACTTTGTTTCTGGAAGTGAAGTTTTGTTGTCCTAACGTTTTTGACTCCTTTATTGCAAATAACACTTATCGCATAGGATGACAAATGGAGTATTTTTTTCAATCTTTTTTTCCAGAAATCTGTACAGGGTTTGCAAGGGATAGATATAGATTTATTTTCAGCGCATACATTGCTGGTGCATTTTTCCTCACTTACATAATCTTACATGCAGGATATAACACTTTATTCCTGCACAGAGAAATATGCATGTCTGTAGAAAAACTCAGAAAATGCTGGAAATACTCAAGCAAGCCTAGCAGCATCTATGGAGAGAAAAAGCGTTACAGTTTCATTTGATGACCTTCCAGCAGAACTGAGTCATCAGCCTGAAGCGTTAACTATTTCTCTCCACAGGTGCTGCAAGACCTGAATATTTCCAGCATTTTCTGCTTTATTTCAAATTTCCAGTAGCCACAGTATTTGGCTTGTATATATAATGCTCAGACTTTAGTATAATGTAGAAATAAACAGACTTGTAAATTTAAAATGAAAAGCAGGCATTCTCGTGGAGTTTGTTGATTGTCCCAAGGGCGATGTCATTAGCTTAGCCAACAACCCAATTTTTTACTTTAAAATGTGATATACCAAAATTTTGTACTGAGGAGAGATAGGGCTAAGTCACACCTACAATTTTCTCCTCACAGCAAACTTCCCACATAATTTGGTAAAAATGATAAATGAAAGAGAAGCTTGAGAAAAAAAAACATCATTGCAGATTGCACAAAAACAAATAACGCATTTCCAAACACTAAGACTTTAAAATACTATAAACACAATCTCTGGATAAAATTAGTGAGAGCTTGAAACATACAAAAAAGAAGAAAATCAACTCAACCTAGAAAAATTTCAGAGTGGGAATTTTACAAACCCAATATCCATAACATTAATTTTAGATTTTAAAACTAATTTTTATTAATGCTTCCATTAAAACACAACTTTCAGTACAGCGTACATTTGGTTTGCTCCAAGTGTAGACACTTTCTCAAATACACTCAAAGTTGTTTTTTTTTAATTAAAAAAAAATCTTATAACTATCTTAGTACTCATAAGTTTACAATGCTCTGTAAGTAACTCTAGATAGTATTAGTTATCTAATGATCTAGGTATACCTCTCAGTAACCTACAGATATAAAGCCTTGATATTAATACCTATACGACAGTGGGTTAAACCGCCAAATGCATGAAATGTGACACTCACATTGCCCTTTTAGCTGGCAGATGGTGTGATGCCCGAAAATCCACTGTGGAGAAGCACTTCACCTTATTAGTATATTTAAATTGGACCACCACAATGCAATAGGGAGTCTGATTTAAAACTCTCTGCTGCTATGCAAGTTTCTCAGAAGTCACAAAACCCAGCTGTGCTGCTGGTTCCACAGGCCAAATTTTTAGTACTCCTTGTGGGCAAGGGAGGTTGCTTCCCCTAGTCCCTCAACGAAACCTTTAGTCTCCCTTCTGCCAATTTTGGCTCGCTTTCCACCCCAAACCTCCATAACTCACCTCTATACCCTCTCTTTTCCTCCTTCGATTGCCCTCCCCAGGAATTCCACCCAGCTTCAGATTTCTGCTGTTGGTTTTCTCTCCGACCTGGTAGGTTGTCAATTTGACCAGCTACCAGGCAGGAAACACATCCACAAAATGATAGTAAGGTCCTGCTTTGCAGGGTTCTTTGGTTGTTTTTGGTATCCCCGCACCCATGTAAATGATAGATGCAAAGGATCTTTGGCCAGATGAGAATACATTTAGGGGTTGAAGAGAGAACATCCATACAATAGTAAGTTATGAAAGCTGCAGCATATCTCAACCAAATTACTGAAGAAATTATATTCAGTGATGAACAAAAGCTTACTGTGGCAAGGAATTGAACTAAACAAAATTACAGAAAATTTATGCAAAATTTCCCTCAAGAAAGAGCCAAAAAGCCCTCGCTGATGGAACTACTGAAGCTTAAACTTATAAACTTCCAATTAAAATTACAATGCTGACTACAGAATAAGGATTCAGCAAAAGCCCTGAAATCAGCAATCACAGAATAGCACATCATTTCAAACCAGTCCAATATATTCCAAACTTTCTAAAATCTTATTAGAAGTTTCTAATTCCAAGTCCAGTATAAAACCCATTTCTGATGTCTGCACTGTATCAGTCAAATGTAGAATGGTAAAAACATGTAGTTAACATAGTGCAGTCACCTTTATAGAAATTTGACCTGTCAGTGCTTAATTCATTACATTAAATCTAAGCATCTTCTCTCAAGACCCCAGGCTCAGACTCAAGTACCAATGTGTGAGAAACTGATTACTCAATCTTTGGATCACTCATATAAAATAAAAGAATTAAGGGCGGCATTAAGCATTGGTGCTACTCTGTATGTTGCAAAGAGAAAGGATGCAGATTCATACCCGTATTCCTCCAAACAAGCGGCTCCTAATTTTGATCAAACTATTATATGAACATAAAGAGCATTCCCCTATCTCATGCATTTCCCCACACTCAGGAGGGGCATAAGAGCAGATTATTTACCCTCCTTGTCAACAGAAGTGTTCTAAGATTTAAAAAAAAGAGGATGAACACAATGTTTCTAGTGTAGCCACAGTATGAAGCAACTGTGAACTGACAAACCAATCGCTATTTGCTAGGTTATTCTAAGATACAATGAAAGGTCTGATTATTGATTGCAACTGATTATTTCATTCTCTGTGTACAACACAAATTAATTTATATCGTACTTACCATACAGGCTTCTCTGGCTTGTCCTACTGATGGATCTTTTTCTATAATAGTTTTATAGTCCTGCAGAGCTTCTTCAAGTTTTTCAGTTTTCTCATATAGCTCTGCCCTTCTCAGTATAGCACGGATGTAATTAGGATTTAACTCAATTGCTACAAATTGAAAAAATATATGCCTCAAAATAGTATAAACTTCAATTCAAAAGAGTCAGTTTCAGGGAAACTAGTATAAAAAATGAAACCAGAAGGCTGCACATTTTCAGAAGACTCCAAAATCAAAGATACTAATCTTACTTTCCGTAACAATTTGCAATTTGAGGAAACAACTTAACCATAAAACTTACCTTTGGTACAATCAGATATGGCTTCTTCCTTATTATCCTGAAACAGAAAGAATATCAAAAAAAAAATTCTGAGGACAATGCCTTAATTAAGCAATGCTTTACAACAAACTCTCTGTAAATTTCAAACAGAATTTCACACACTTTCTTTCTACCAAATCTAAACTACAGAGTGCACAGAGAGATCAACTCTTCCCCCAGGTAAAGGGCAGGACTGGGGTTAGATGTGATGCCTCTTATGGTTGAACCACTTGTCAGTATTCACCATTCGGGCTAACGCCTTATAGCCACTTGGGTGAAGTACTGGAATGCAGTTGATGCCAATGGAACCATGACCCAATAAGGAGTTGGATACAAGCAAAATACTGTAGCTACTGGAAATCTGAAATAAAAACAAAGTGCTGGATAAACTCAGTAGGGCTGGCAGCATCTTTGGAGAAAGAGACAGAGTTAACGTTTCGAGTCTGTACAACTCTTCTTCAGAGCTGAAAAGGCTGTATATTATAATTAAGAGTTGGATAGGTTATACATTATAACTAGTTTAAATTCCTCATAGGCCTGAACTATGAGTTCACCATGAAGAAAATTCAATTTGTCCATCAAATGTTACCACAAATACTACTTTTCCTGCAGTTGTTTTCCAGTACCTGGTTAGCATTAAATTTTTCTGAACCTTGAGACAATAAGTCTGTTTTGCAGATTCAAAGACACTGAATTAACTAATGATTTTACCGTCAGGTCAGTGTGACCAAGTGAAATATTTTGGGCTGTAATTTCTGATGGTGTGGCAATTGCGTCAGATTGCCACGCTACTCAAAAATTCTTACCTTGAAACTACGGCAATCCTATCTCACCTGCCCTTCCAACTCAGGCCAGATGAGATCTAGGCAGTGCTGTGCATCCCTGGGGCTTAGCATCAAGGGCTATAGAGTTACAGTCACAGATAAGAAAGCAACACCCTTTTTTTTTTAATGGCAATAGCTGCCGTAAGCCAAATAAGTATACAAGTCCAGCCAGGTTTAAAGGTCCTTGACAAGCCAGGGACAGTAAGTGTGTAGAATTGGTCAGGTTGGGTCGGGCCCCGTGGGGACGGGTACAATCGCGTGGGTTGAGGAGTTCCTGTTTGGGGATGTAGTCCCTTGGGAGTGGGGGGAATCTCCTTGGAGGAGTCCCTTGGGGAGGTTTAGGGGTATGGGGGAAGGCCCGTACAACAGTTACCCAGAAGCTAGAATGGGTTTTAATTCTTCTAACTTTTTCTGGGTAACTATTGATGTAAGACTTGGAACCATCCAAAGTTTGTGATTTAAACCAGATTTTCAGATGGTTCCCACTGCAGGGCAAATGCTTATGGGAAGTTTGCACTTCTCAGCAATTGCTGTGCAAACCTTACCTGGGAACTTCCAGGGATGGTTCCCCAACGCACCTTTGGGGTACCCCAAATACAAAGCCCTGGAGCTCAGAAGTTACTGCCTTTTATCTCATAATCTGCCCTTACATTTCCATTTCGAGAACAGTAAAACAGCTGAAGCATGTGTGCCAGGACATACAAAATTTAACAAAGAATTAGGAATGACCAATGATCTTATAAACATTTTTGCACAAGTCACTGTTTGGAGGCAGTTGCATTTTATCTAGTTCTCACAGCCAAGACATCTTCAAATAGATTTTTCATCCTTGTGTTCATGCAAATTCCATCAAAATTCTTGGGGGGGAAATTAAGTTAATTTTGTTACACTACCAACTTTAATAAATAAATCATTGTGGAACTGACATCAATACCTGCCATTTTTGTATTTTTAAAAACTGGAATTCCAATACAAATACAATGCAAATGACCAGGTCCATAATTACTTGCCTGTCAGGGAAGGGACAGTAAAAGTTGAAGCACAGATGTGTATAACAGGTTTACATGCAAATCTGAGTAATCACACATTTGGCCTCTCCCAGCCCTCAATTCAATTTGCAAACATTACATGTCAATAGTTTACCTGCCCCACCGTTCTCGGCTATCAATAAAATAACAAGCAAGCTACTCAACAAGTCAACTTGCTACAAACAGATCAGTTCTTCCTCAGAAACAGATAATCTGAGTTCACCTGTATGTCTACAAATCTAGCCTGCAGAACAATTGTGTAGGCATGACCAATGCAAAGTGCTTACCAGTTTCATTCTAGCAGCAGCTCGATTGGAATAAAGGATAGACCTGTCCTTCTGGTAATATGCTGGACAAACACCAAGAGCCTCTGTGTAAGTGTTCTCAGCCTCTGTATACTCTGCAAGTAAATGACAACATGGGTAGTTTGTGGCTGTTTTTCATTAAGTATGAAAAAAAATAGAATGCAAGGGAGAGTTGGCTCTGTAGAATGGATCCAACTTGCATCAAGTTTTTTTGTTGGCCAGTATCATTGGACGCGGCAACAAGATGTTATTTCCACAATAAGAAAATATTGCTTATCCATGCAAGGGTATATTCACCAATAAAGATTGATTTTCAAAGCACTTTAATTGGCATTGATTAATGATCATAATTTCAATAGTCCTATTATTTGAATTGTTAACTATGTGTTAAGCTACAAATTTGGGAGCTACAGACCACAACATCAAGTGCCAACATTATGCCTGCCTAACATACTCAAGGGTATGTGCCAGGAGTAAACTGTTTTTGTCAACTGGGAGTTGAATTCAGAAAGTTGAACTCTGTAATAGCAATATCTTTGTATTAGAGTGCATGGAAAATAAACCTTTAAAAAGCCCTTTACAGAGGTCAAAAAATAATAGGAACTGAGGAGTGGAGGGAGACAAATTCAGGATAGTGTCTGAAAGAAAGATTGAAAATATTGATTTTAGGAGCTTTGCAATAGGGACAAGAGAAAGCAAGGAACAGAGGACTCTGAAGGGAGCTTTCCAGAGTGTCAGAATCAAACAATTGAGAGGCCAAATGCTGAATATGCAGGGAAGGAGGGATCTAGAGCTCAGAAGCAGCTGAACAGTGGACACATACATAAACACAGGGCTGAATAAAGTTGCATAGGTCATGAGGGACAAACTTTAAGAGAGGCTTAGCCAATGACAAGGATTTTGTTTTATTATTAATTCATGGGATGTGACAGTCATTCTCAGGGCCAGCATTTAACGCCCATCCCTAATTGCCCTTGATGTAGTGGTGGTGAGACACTTTGTTGAATCACTGCAGTTCATGTGGCACAGGTACACCCACAGTGCTATTCGGGAGGGAGTTCCAGGATTCTGACACAGTAATAGTGAAGGAACAGCAATATACTTCCAAGTCAGGATGGTACGCGACTTGGAGAGATGCAGGCAGTGGTGGTGCCATGCATCTGCTGTCCTTGCTCTTCTAGGTGATAGACTGGTTTGGAACGTGCTGTTCGGGAGTCAGGAGGCGAGATACTTACCATAGAATTCCTAACCTCTTGTTCTTGTAGCCACAGTATTTACATAGCTGGTCCAGTTAAATTTCTGGTCAATGGTGACCTCCAAGATGTTGATGGTGGGATTTCAATGATGGTAATGTTGATTCTCAAGGGGAAATGGTTTGTTTCTTTCTTATTGGAGATGGTCATAACAGGCAATGTTACTTGCCATAACATAAATGCCTTGTTACTTGCCACTTCATCAATGACTTCACTCCATTGTAAGATCAGAAGTGAGGATGTTCGCCGATGGTCCCACAATGTTCAGCACCATTCGTAACTCCTCAGATACTGAAACAGTCTGTGTCCAATGTCGCAAGACCTGGGCAACATTCAGCTTTAGGCTGATAAATGGCAAGAAACATGGCATCCTATCTGAGCTACAATCGAGGAAATCAGGGAATGACAAAACATAGAGCGTTTTATTCTCAGTATTAACACTTTTAGTCTCAACATTAACACTAACTGGCAACATGAGTAAATGGATAAACAATTAATTGACAAAACTATTTCAAACTACTCTGAATCATGATCATGTTTAGCTAAATGACTATTTGTCTAACCTCAATACACTTGGACTAAAACATAATGGGACAAAAACCTACCTCCTTTTTTAAATTGCCCATTCCCAACTTCTTTCAACGTTAGACTCTCACCTTGCCTTCGCTGTAAAACAGAATGTTTGTCAGTCTAAAAACCCAGTGCAAGAATATGAAGTGCAGCATTCCCAAGTACAACGTCATTTCAGTGAAAAGTGTATGCAATTATACACATACCCACATACACCTTCAAGTCTTAAATCACCACCCTTTTCAAATATCTCTAAAGGAATGAAAGTTTTTAAATTCTCGTGTCATCATATATTTTGTTACAGTAGTAGCTATTGTTCAAACACTATGATAATACACTTCAGTTCTCCAATACTGTGCTTCATTTCCCAGAACTCCCCTGCAAGAGATGTTCAAAATTCTTCTATAGCCACTGGAGAGCTGAGGTGCATAAACTGACAACTTTAAAGGTCTTGTGTATAAAGTTGACTACTTTTCAGGTTCCTTTTATCCTGCAAACCCAGTAATGAGATACAAGAGAACATATATGCAAACTTTTAGAAGGCTCTGACTAAAGGACAAATCTTGTGCACACCCTAGTGTTAGCCTCAATAACAGTAGCCTGGGAGCAGGTCATCTGTTTGTCTTCTGAGTAGTGGGGATGAGGTATCAAGGAGACAAAAAAAAAACAGAAAATTACTTTACCAAATATTTTCTAAGTTTTAATTAGCATACCACAATATATTTGCTCCTTTTTTCTCATTTGTCGAATAAATTCAAATTCTTACAGGTTTTACTAATCTTTCTTTGTAAAGCACATACAAGATAATTTAAGTCTTGGTATAATTTCTCCTTATAGTGTGCTCCATTTTAGAACATGGGACTGTTTTGGTGTAGCAAGATCTGAAGTCTTCTGGTATTAACACTGAATTTCATAACCACTGACTTTAGTGATATTTGACCGCGATGAGCTTCTAACCACTGTTCCCCGTCATCACCATGACTGCCTATTTCAACCTTCATATCATTGCTCACTCTGCCCCTGCCTCATCTAATCTGTTGCTGAAGCTCTCATGTATGCCATTGTTGCCTCTAGACTTAACTATTCCAATGCACTTCCACATTCTCCCCTGCATAAATTCAAAGTCATTCAAAATTCTACTGCCTGTATCCTGACCTGCACCAAATCTTGTTTACCCATTACCCCACCTGTGTTCGCTAATCTACAATGGCTTCCAATTAGGCAACACCTCAATGTTAAAACACTTTGTCAAATCACTCATTAGTCTCACCCCTCCCTATTTACATGCGAATGTATGAAGGAGAGAAGAGTGGGTCTAAGACTAATATTTTAAACTTAAATAAAGGGCAATTATGCAGGCATGAAAGCAGAGCTAGTGAAAGTGAACTGGTAATTTAGGTTAAGGGATAGTTCAATAGAAGTGCAGTGGCAGACATTTAAGAGGATATTTCAGAACACACACAATAGATACATTCCAACGAGAAAAAAATTCCAAGGGGAGGACCCACCATCCGTTGTTAACTAAAAAAGTTAGAGATAGTATCAAACTTAATGAAAAAGAATACAATTGCACAAAGATAGGTTGCAGGCCAGAAGATTGGATAGAATATTAAAAAAACAGCAAAAAATGGCTAAAAGATTAATAAGAAGGGAACAAGGTACAAAAGAAAGCTGGCTAGAAATATAAAGACAGATAGTAAAAGTTTCTACAAGAAGAGTTAACAAAGTTAGTGTTGGTCCGATAGAAAGCGAGTCTGGGAAATTAATAATGGAAAATAAGGAGATGGAAGAGGAATTGAACCAGTATTTGGCGCCTGTCTTCACGATAAAGGATACAAATAACATCCCAGAAATAGCTGTAAATCAGGAATTGGAAGGGAGGGAGGAACTCAAGAAAATCAAAGTCAGCAGAGAAGTAGTGCTTAGCAAATTGTTGGAACTACAGGGGGATTGACAAGTCCCCAGGTCTGGATGCATTTCATCCTAGGATCTTAAAAGTGGCTACTGAAATAGAGATGCATTGTTTTTGTTTCCAAAATTCAGTAGATTCAGGGAAGGTTCCATTAGATTGGAAAATAGCTAACTCCTTTATTCAAAAAGGGAGGGAGAAAGCAAGAAACTATAGGCCAGCTAGTTTAACATCTGTCACAGGGAAAATGTCAGAAGCTATTAAAGATGTTATAACAGGGCCCTTAGATTAATTCAAGGTAATCAGGCAGAGTCAACATGGTTTTGTGAAAGGGAAATCATGTTTAACCAATTAATTAGAGTTCTGTGAAGAAGTAACATGTGCTGTGGATAAAGGGGAACCAGTAGATGTATTGTACTTAGATTTTCAAAAGGTATTTGATAAGGGTCCACATCAAAGGTTATTGCAGCAAATAAAAGCTCACGGTGTAGGGGGTAACATATTGGCATGGACAGAAGATTGACTAGCTATCAGGAAACAGAGCAGGCACAAATGGGTCAATTTTTGGTTGACAAGACGTAACAAGCAGTGTGCCTGTTATGATCGATGCAGTTGGTACAGCTTAGTTATTTAAAAGTCCCAGGGGGAAACTTTAAACAACTGTCATAACCTATAATTTTGTTATGTTTGAGATGCAACTCTAAATTCAGGAATAAGGCCACCAGTTCTTCGGGTTTTACATTAAACTAAAGGAAACATTTTATTAATTTATACAGGTTGGAATAGATATGCACATGGCTACAAATTACCATCATAACTTTTAACAAATTACCTAACTAATCTCCGTAATGAGAGGGTGAAGATTTTTTTCCATCACTGTGATGCACATACCTGCTAAACCTGCCGCATCTAAGTACACCCAGTGTCTGAAATAACTCTGTAGAAGAGGAAACTATTTCTATGAATTTTTTTTTAAAACACAATTATTCACACTATTTGATATTAGGAGTAGGAACTTTGATATTAAAAGCTGCGACCCAGGATGCTTAGTTTGGCAACTCAGGAAGGATATATTGGCCTCGACAGGTACATATCAATTCCAATCGTCTATACCACCTTAATTAGATCATCCCTTAATCTTCTATGTGGAAGGGAATACAAGCAAAGTCTATGCAACCCTTAAATTAAACCCTTTTAGCTCGTGTCATTCCTGTGAATCTACACTGCACCTATTAGAATAGTTAGGTGCTTGTTTGACCGGCACAGACTCGATGGGCCGAAGGGCCTTTTCCTGTGCTGTAGACCTCTATGACTCTATTAAGGCAACAGTAACCCATAGACTTAACCAAACACCAGGCAAAGCATTTTCACCTTATTCAAAATGAGGTTCTTTCACTTTGATTGCTGTAGAACCAGTTGGAGGCTTGCAGCTGCCTTTTAATCTTACACTGCCTCTGCTCTGCACACCCGAAAACTATTGAAGTTATACCTACCAGCCCCACTGAATGTTAATTCTCATTGTATCAACAATCTCTGAACTAAGCCTCTAATGATGAAACCCCTTTCATAGCACCAATTTTATTAGCAATATAAACAAAATAATGGTAGCTGCTAGAAAGGCGTCAGTTTCCACTCCACTTCTTGAATGCTGTATTCAAAAGATGCAAATGCACGCTATCTCTCACATATCAAAACTAGTACCCATCAAAGCACCCAGACTAGCTGGCTTTAATCCAATTAAGACACAACCGCAGACTAAACCTCTACTTTAAAAGGAAAATATTTTTCAAAATATTATATACATTAATAGCTTCATGACAGTGCACAGGGATCAATGCTGAGGCCTCAACTCTTTACAAATTATATAAATAATTTGGATGAAGGGACCATAAGGTATGGTTGCTAAATTTGCTGATGACACAGAGATAGGTAGAAAGTAAGTAGCGAAGAGGACATTAGGAGGATACAAAAGGATATAGATAGGTTAGGTGCATGGGCAAAGATCTGGCAAATGGAGTATAATGTAAGGAAATGTTAAATTAACCATTTTCGCAGGAAGAACAAAAAAGAAGCATTATATCTAAATGGTGAGATATTTCAGAATTCTGAGATAGAGGGATCTGGGTGACCTACTGCATGAATCACAAAAGGTTAGTATGCAGGTACAGCAAGTAATTAGGAAAGCAAATATAATGCTATCGTTTATTGTAAGGGTAATTGAATGCAACAGTAGGGAGGTTACGCTTCAGTTATACAGGGCACTGGTGAGACCACATCTGGAGTACTGTGCGCAGTATTGCTCTCAGTTAAGGATTTAAATACGTTAGAAGCAGTTCAGAGAAGGTTTACTAGACTAATACCTGGATGGGTGGGTTGTTTTATGAGGAAAAGCTTGTGTCCGCTGGAGTTTAGAAGGGTAAGAGGTAACTTGATTGAAGCATACAAGATCCTGAGGGGTCTTGACAGGATGGATGTGGAAAGAATGTTTCCTCTTGTGGTAGAATATAGAACTAGGGGTACTGTTTAAAAAATAAGGGGTGGCCCATTTAAGATAAAGATGAGAAGAAATGTTTTTCTCTCTGAAGGTCATGAGTCTCTAAACCCTCTTCAAAATGCAATGGAAGCAGAGTCTTTGGATATTTTTAAGGCAGAGGTAGATAGGTTCTTGATAAGCAAGGGGGTGAAAGGTTGTCGGGGCAGGCAGGAGTGTGGCGTTGAGGTTAAAATCAGATCAGCCATGATCTTATTGAATAGCAGAGAAGGCTTGGAGGGCCAAGTGGCCTACTCCTGCTCCTAATTTGTATGTTCATAGGTACCTTGCTTTCCTCCTTAAAGACACCTTTTAAAACCTACACCTTTCATCAGGCTTTTGGTCATCTGCCCCAATATCTCCTTAAGTGGCACATCATCATATTTTGTTATTGTTACAAAAGCCAGACTTTACCTCGTCAGAGGGTGGGGGCGCTGGGAACTCTAAGTCCTGACTGTCCTCATAAGCTGCTGTGCATGCGCAGACTGGGAGCAGACTACGCACAGGCAGAACAGCATTTCAAATTCTTTGGGCCAAATACAAGGGCCCTGTGCACCTGCATAAAAGGAAAATGGCACAAAAACCCTGGTCATGTGACTGGGAGTGGGGCACCATATTCAGAGGAAAATCCTAAGCAGGGGACATGCAGAGGTTCCAGTTAAGAAGGAACAGAGAAAGGGGCTCCAAGCAGTAAAATGGCTGTGGTTGGCAGGCTTCAAGTGGCAAGGGCTCAGAAGAAGTCCTGGAGGTCATAGGAGGCAGCAGAAGTTTGGTGACTCTGCGCTGCAGGCCATTGGAGCCTAGGTACCCCTTTGGAACAGGAATGTTCTGCTCGACATGGTCGAAGGCCTGAAGTTGTGCTCGTGAGTTAGTGTTTGAGTGCAGGCTCAGGAATCTAAGGGAACGGAGTCTCGGGAGACGAGATTGAAACTCTGAGTTAGGCCGTCATTGAGGCCATCCGAGTTGGAACAACTTTTAGAAAGAATTCCAAGGTTAGGTCTTTGAACGTGAAGACTGGAATCCCCCATAAAAGAGACAGGGTTTCAATGGGATTGGCTGGGGAGTTGACTCAGTATTTACAGGCATCTAGGTGGGTTGTTGAGAACCATGGATCTGTCTTGGTTGCATGTGTCATTTATTGTGCAATGTGACGTGTTCAACCACCGTACATTTCTACTATAAAGAAAAATTCTAAGGGGAGGACACAGCATCCGTGGTTAACTAAAGTAGTTAGGGAAAACATCAACCTTAAGGAAAAAGCATATAACTGTGCAAAGATGAGCAGCAGGTCAGGTAATTATAGTCATTCTTTATATTCTGACCAAAGAATGGCAGAAAATGACTAAAAGGTTACTCAGGAGAAAGAAATTAGAATATGAAAGGAAGCTAGCTAGAAATGTAAAAATGGATAGCAAGAGTTTCTACAGGTATTTAAAAAGGAAAAGAATAGATAAAGTGAGTGCTGGTCCTCTAGAGAGTGAGACTGAGGAGTAAATAGTAGTTAATAAGGAAATGGCAGATGAAATGAACAAATATTTTGCTTCTGTCTTCATTATAGAGGATACAAAAAACATTCCAGTAACAGCTGTAAATCAGGAGGTGGAAGGAAAAGAGGAATTTGGTGAAATTACAATCATTAGGGAAGCAGTACTGAGCAAATTGATGGAGCTGTGGGCCGACATGCCTCCGGGTCCTGATGGACTTCATCCTAGGGTCTTAAAAGAGAAGACTAATGAAGCAGTAGATGCGTTTGTGTTAATTTTCCAAAATTCACCAGACCCTGGAAAGGTTCCATCAGATTGGAAAGTAGCAAATATAAGCCCTCTATTCAAGAAGGGAGGCAGAAAACAGGAAACTAAAGACCAGTTAGCTTGATGTCTGTCATGGGGAAGGTGTTAGAATCAATCATTAAGGAGGTTATGGCTGGGCACTTATAGACACACAAGGTAACCGGGAAGAGTCAGCATGGTTTTGTGAAAGGAAAATCATGTTTAACCAATTTATTGGAGTTTTTTGAAGGAGTAACATGCACTGTGCATAAAGGGGAGCTTGTAAACGTGCTATATTTGAATTTCGGAAGGCATTTGATAAGGTGCCACAATAAAGGTTATTGCGGAAAATAAAAGCTCATGGTGTAAGGGGTAACATGTCAGCATGGATAGAAGATTGGCTGGCTGGCAGAAAACAGTATGCATAAATGGGCCTTTTTCTGATTGGCAGGATGTGTTGAGCGGAGTCCCACAGGGCCTCAACTTCTTACAATCTATATCAATGACTTAGATGAGGGGAATGCAGGCACGGTAGCTAAATTTGCAGATGACACAAAGATAGGTAGGAAAGTATGCTGTGAAGAGGACAAGGGGATGCAGATGGATATAACTAGGTTGAGTGAGTAGGCGAAAATATGGCTGATGGAGTATAATGTAGGAAAATGTGAAGTTGTTCACTTTGGCAGGAAGAATAAAAAAGCAGAGTATTAATTAAACAGAGAGCGACTGCAGAATTCAGAGGTGCAGAGGGATCTAGGTGTTCTCGTATGAGTCACAGAAAATTAGTATGCAGGTACAGCAAGTAATTAAGAAGGCTAATGGAATGCCATTCTTTATTATGAGAGGAATTGAACATAAAAAGACATTATGCTTCAGTTTTACAAGGCATTGGTGAGGCCACGTCTCAATTATTGTATAGAGTTTTGTATTCAAAACTGTAATGGTGTAAATGCATTGGAGGTGGTTCAGAGGAGGTTTACTAGATTGAATGAGTGGGTTGCCTCATGAGAAAAGGTTAAACAGATTGGGTTTGTTTCCATTGGAGTTTAGAAGAGTGAAGGGGTGATTGAAGTATACAAGTTCTTGAATGGTATTGACAAGGGGGATGTGGAAAAGATGCTTCCCCAGCTGGTTGGGTCCAGACCTAGGGGGCACAGTTCTAAAATTAGGTGTCGCCCTTTTAGGGCAGAGATGAGGAGAACTTTTCTCTCTCAGAGGGTTGTGCGACTTTGGAACACTCTGCCTTCGAAGGTGGTGGAGGCAGGGTCATTGAATATTTTTATGGCGGAGGTAGATAGATTCTTGGTAGGCAAGGGAATCAAAGGTGATCGGGGTAGATGGGAATGGGGAATTCCAAATACAAACAGATCAGCCATAATCTTATTGAATGGTGGAGCAGGCTCGAGGGGCCGAATGGCCTACTTCTGCTCCTCTTTCGTATGCTAGTATGTTTGCCTGTTATCTCATATGCTCTAACATTCAGCGTTAATAAGATAGATATTGTAAAATCTTTCTGACCTTGAATAGTGAAGTTAATTTTTGTTTGTTCGATACCTGTGGAATCTTGTGGCTTTACTCTCTTAGCAAGCGCCTTGAAACTCAAACTTTGTCTACTTTAAACAAAAGATTATTTGTCCCTAGCCTCATCTTATGAAAACTTGGGGCCCGGGCTAGCATCTGAACAGTTATATAATGCCCATGACATGCCTTGATACGATAAAGGTACAACAAGTGCAAGTTGTTGTTTATACTCTATTTTTCAACATTTGAATTTTAATTCCACACCTACAATAGCAGCCTTCCTCTCTCTTCCCCCACTGAATTGTTCACCATTCAACTTTGAGGTTATGTCCCTTTCTATCATTGCAAATTATATTTGTCATTGTAACTGATTTTGCATATGAGACAATTTCATTTTATCTGACAAACTCCTGATTTTGTTAAACTACCACAACACTGCACCCCCCCCCCACCTCACCTCATTTTGTAACTACAGTATATTTTTTGTTGCCTCCTTCCTCTCTTTTCCCCATTCCTCTAATTCTATTAAAATATTTGTCCCCCTTCGTCTTTGGTTGTGAAGGACAATATCTAAAACATTATTTTTTTCCCCTCTTTCCAGTGTGACCCACTGTGTTTCTAGTGTTTTCAAGTTTTCTTTCATAATCCATGAGTCTCCCCTTCCATTTTTGGAAATACATGTACATAATGTGCTTTAATGGCAAGAGAAATGGCAAGTATGCACAGATGTATGCTCATTAGGAAGAGGAAATCAAATAACTAAAAGAGTACGGATAAAAAGTAAGTAATTCCAGGTGCAAAACAGATGACAATCATGGGGAAAACTTGATCTACAAGAAAGTGACACAACGCACGCAGACAACTGAAAAATAAAGAGCTATTCATAGAAACTGGATCATTCAAGAAAATCAGTTTTAGGGTAGGTTTATGTGTGCTGGATTGGGAAACACAATGTTTGTAGAATAAAGGAACAAACATTAGTAATAGTGAAAAAGGATGAGCACTGAAAGTGTCAAGTGAATGCGGCAATATCAGTTGGATGAGCCATAAATAACAGACCATAAGATACAAACTAAAAAGAAGTTACTTTAAAGTTAGCCAGATCAATGGCAGTCCACATTTCTAATCATGTGGGCAATCTTGGGAACACAGCCTTCAGAAAGGGCACATATGCACTAGAATGAATTTAAGGAACAGTGAAGATGATGATTTCAGCATTTAGGGCTCTAAGCTAAGAAGGAACACTTAGAACTAAATTTCTTAGAGAAATTATCATGGCTGAAAAATACACAGATTATACAAATTGTTTAACTTGTACTGAATGCAAACTAAAATTCACAATAGTCAATTAAAACTTGATAGCATGGGCATTTTATTCTCCTCTTCCATAGAGTTGGGGATATGTGGAAAAGACCCATAATTAACACCTGGATGGAAGATTGAAACATGTTGCTTCCTGAAATGCTGGCACTATGGAAATATCAGCCTTTCCACAGACATGTAACACACAATTTAACATTAGATCAGCATAGTGGAGTTTTATTGCCTACAATTTTGGAAAGTGGACAGAAAGAAATTTTTTATGGATTTGGGTAGCGTGAATTTTGTGGATTTAATAGGTCACATGAGTCCAATGCCACGCTTTCAAGTTAACAAGCAGATATACTGGCCCAGGTTTTGCAGGGGATTTTAACAGTGTCTATCAGTGCTCGCCACCATTGCCCCTCTGAATCTGACTGCAACTTCAGAATTTAGCACAAGTGCAGATTAACAAAGAGAACCTGAAGTTGCAGTCCATCACTCAATGAACTGCCATAAGCTGCATCGTGACATCACCCCATCCCACTGTCCAAGCCAGCATCCAGTGAAATCAGTTGATGCAGCAAAAACATCTTTTCTGCTCTAACTTTGCTGAAAGACACTCCATTGAAAAGCTACACCTTGTTCAATCAGGTGTTTTTAATGTTTTTAACAGCATTGAGTAATGAATGCTGCTGTACAACAGATCTGGTCCTGAAAAAAATTGCATATTTGTGGCATGTTGTCAAATGTTTCCATTATGGTTACTATATTATTTCAATGGAATTTAAAAATTTTTAAAACACTTTTCATCATGTTTCTACTTCCACCATCTCCCCATATGTATGCCCCAATCTTCATTCTGCTCTCAATCAAATAATTTTTAAAAAGTGATTTGAATTGAATGCTCTTCCTGGTTGGCTGCCTATGAGCATTCTTTAATGTGACTCGCAGCTTGATGATATCAATGCAGCTCCAGGCTGGGAACCCTATTGAAGAAAGCTACAACCTACTGCACAACGAGAGGAGAACATAAGAAATAGGAACAGAAATAAACCATTAGGTCCCTCGAGCCTGCTCCGCCATTCAATAAGATCATGGACCTTGTGTTTCGATTCCCACATTCCCATCTAACCCCAATAACCTTTGATTCCCTTGCCTAACAAGAATCTATCTACCTTTGCCTTAAAAATATTCAATGACCCCGCCTCCACCACCTTCTGAGACAGGGAGTTCCAAAGTCGCACAACCCTGAGAGAGAAAGAAATTGCTCCTCATCGCTGCCCTAAAAGGGCGATCTCTAATTTTAAAACAGTGCCCCCTAGTTCTGGACTCACCCACAAGAGGAAACATCCTTTCGACATCCACCTTGTAAAGACCGTTCAGGATCTTGTATACTTCAATCAAATCACCCCTCACTCTTCTAAACTCCAGTGGAAACAAGCCCAGTCTGTCCAACCTTTCCTCGTAACTCATTCCAAGTATCAATCTAGTAAACCTTCTTTGAACCGCCTCCAATGCATTTACATCCTTCCTTAAATAAGGATACCAAAAATGCACACAGTATTAGAGGTGCAGTCTCACCAATGCCCTGTGTAACCGAAGCATAACATCCTCACTTTTATGTTCAATCCCTCTCCTAATAAAGGATAGCACCATTACTTGCTGTACCTGCATGCTAACTTTTTGTGCCTCGTACTAGAGCACCTACATCCCTCTGCACCTCAGAATTATGCAGTCGCTCTCCACTTAACTAATACTCTTTCTTGTTCTTCCTGCCAAAGTGAAATTCACATTTTCCCACATTAAACTCCATTTGCCAGGTCTTTGCCCCCTCATCCAACCTATCTATATCCATTTGTAACCTCATGTCCTATTCATAACATACTTTCCTCCCTATTTTTGTCTCATCTGCAACTTTAGCTACCATGTCTTCACTCCCCTCATCTAAATCATAAAAAGGTCCCAGTACAGGACCCTGTGGGACTCCATTCGTCACATCCTGCCAATCAGAAAAAGACTCATTTAAGCATACACTCTGCTTTTTGCCAGCCAATCTTCTATCCATGCTAATATGAACCCTCTACACCATACACTTTTATTTTCCGTAATAATCTCTATGTGGTACTTTATCAAATGCCTCCTGGAAATCCAAGTACAGTATGTCTACAGGCTCCCCTTTATCCAATGTGCATGTTACGCCTTCAAAAAACTCCAATAAATTGGTTAAACACGATTTTCCTTTCACAAAACCATGCTGACTCTTCCTGGTTGCCTTGAGCTAATCAAAGTGCCCAGCTATAACCTTAATGATCAATTCTAATAACTCCCCCATGACGGACATCAAACTAACTGGCCTCCCTCCCTTCTTGAATAGAGGGGTTATATTTGCTACTTTCCATTCTGATGGAACCTTTCCAGAATCTAACAAATTTTGGAAAATTAACACCAGCGCATCGACTACCTCATTAGCCACTTCTTTTAAGACCCTAGGATGTAGTCCATCGGGACCCGGAGCTCCAGCCTGCAGCTCCATCAATTTGCTCAGTGCCATTTCCCCAGTGATTTCAATTTCACCAAGTTCCTTTCTCCCATTCATCTCCTGATTTGCAGCTATTACTGGAATATTTCTTGTATCCTATTTAGTGAGCACAGAAGTAAAATATTTGTTCATTTCTTCCTCCATTTCCTTATTATCTACTATTAACTCCCCACTATCACCAACACTCACTTCACTTACTATTTTCCTTTTTAAGTACCTGCAGAAACTCTTGCTGTCTGTTTTTACATTTTTAGCTAGCTCCCTCTCATACTCTAATTTTTTTCTCCTGATTAACCTTTTAGCCATTCTTTGCCGTTCTTTATATTCTGTCCAACCATCTGTCCTGCCACTCATCTTTGCGGAGTTATATGCTTTTTCCTTAAGTTTGATGCTTTCCTTAACTTCTTTAGGTAACCACGGATGGTTGGTCCTCCCCTTAGAATTTTTCTTTATAGTAGGAATGTACTTATTCTGAGTACTCTGAAATATTCCTATATATGTCTGCCATTGCTTCTCTATTGATCTACCCTCTAGCCGAGTTTCCCAGGAGGTAAAGTTCTCACCACACTAGATCTTTCAGTGCAGCTTTCAAGGTCAGCAGCAAGCGCCTTTGGTTCATCTCTGACCCCAAAATCCAGGCGATTGTCACAGAAGGAAGCATGATATATTGAGGTATATGGCTGTAGTTATGGGCACATGGGAACTGTACACATGCTTTTTAGTGAGCAAGATAGATATCAAGCCATTTATACTTGTGGTCCAAGATTGAAAGCTTTGCTTATATTTAGATTTCAGAATTTGAAACACTAGCAGGCAAATAGCAGCATTGTCAGTTAAATAATTAAACAAAATAATCTGTCTTATAGTCCACAAAACAATCTAAAGACCAGGTTCAAATTCAAAACAAATCCCATCTGATGACGTGAAGTCACATGGATTACCTTTTTCTCTTCTTCAGGCAGATCTTTTTCCAGTTCTCGTAAATACTCCTCATCAAACTCAAGCTTTTTGGTTTCCTTTATTTCGGAATCATCCTCCAACTCTAAATTCATCACATCATCTTCCATGCCCACAAACCCAGTCTCCAGTGATTCGTTACATTCAAAGAAGTGCTCTTCTGTTGTCTCTTCATCTTCAGCAATTTGTGACTTCTCAGCATTGCCACTGGCTCCTGAAGTATCACCCTCCACGGGTGATAGCCTGCTTGAATTTGACTCACAATTTAAATGTCCAGACGGTGCTTTCTGTTTCTCTCTCTCTGAAACATTTAGAACATTCCCCAATTTTTCAGAAAGCTCTGTGTCTTCAGATTCTCGATCCATTTACAGGTCTGATCTATCGAAGCAAAGAAAAAAGGAAGCTTACCACAATCAAGAATATTATTTAATATTTTTAACTATATGAAGAAACAGGACTAAGGATAACAATATGAAGAGTGTTTTAATGGGGCGTAATCAGAAATTTCTGTTGTTTGAAGAGGAGCTCTGATCTTGAAGCGAATAATTCAAAATATAACTATACACATAATTAGTTTTAATTTTTCAAACTATGAACACCAGAAAAATATTTTTTTCCTCTCTGTTCTCACCCTCCAATATTGGAGAAAAATGCAGAAATAATTTTTTATAAAGTAGTCAAGTTGGTTTGAGAAAAGTGCATATAGGTGTCAGCCATGGCTCAGTCCTGTCAAAGATGCCAACTTTCAAATTAGACATTAAACAGAGATCCTGACTGTTTGTTAGACAAGTGTGAAAAGTCACAAGGCACTATTTGAAGAGTTGGGAAGCTTTCCCACTATCTTGACCAACATTTATCACTCCACCAACATTACTAAAACAGATCATTTATCTCTGTTATTTGTGCGACCTTGATGTAAACAAATTGGTTTTCATGTTTTTACACATTACAACAGTGGCAACGCTTCTGAAGCACTTCATTGGCTGTGAACACTGCAACAACCCGAGGATGTGAAAGGTACTATACAATGGAAGTTCTTTCCTTCAGCATTTTCACATACAAGATCCATACTTTTAGTAAAATTGGGCAAAATTCAGTTTTCTCCTCACTTTCCTTTTTCGAACGGAAGTAATTGCAAGGGGACATGATATCCAAGAATCCTTATAAGGAACACAACTGATGGAGCCTTAGTGCAATATTTAAAACAGACAGGATTTAATGTTATAGCCCTTTGCAACCGTAAAATTTAGCCATTACTACTTTAAAGCAAACTTGCTTAGGCTTTATCCAAAGATCAGCGCTAAGGTTTTAACACAAAGATATCTACTACATTGTCAATGCATGATCTACTATATGCTAAAGAAAATATTGGCCTATCTGCATCCAGGAGACAAGAACATACTGGGGCATGGCCTTCTTTGTTGCCATATACACTACTCAACAAAAGCTGTATTCATATACTTGATGGATTCACTTGCAGCTGCTTTCACATTCCCTTCCTCATTTTGAGTTAGCTGAGCACTACCAGAGCAAATCTACCAGGAGTTAACTGAAGCTGGAATCAAAACCAGGTGTCCAACATGCAAGTCCAGTGCTCTCTTGTTGGGCTAGGTTCCATTTCAGGATATAAATTAACAAATTTGCACCAGCACTGAAATGTTAATCAATGCTAAACTGTTTCATTTTTACAGGACAAAGCCAAACTTCAAAATCAATGATTACTCACAATATAAAACACTGAAATAAATGAATCCATCTTTTTTATTTTTACATTAGTACCATTTTATGTTTAAAATTTGATCTAGGTGCACAATCTGCCCTTTTTGTTTGATGCACCTTTCCTAGCAAGTTAACACCCTCCATCTGCATTGGAATGCACAATTGTTAGAATTTAAATGTCAAGTTCATTAACAAATATATTTAAAAATGTCATAACAGTTATGATTAATCTATTTCTTACTGAATTTTGCAGTATTCTAAAGCTGCCATCAGAAACTAATAGGCCCAAAGACCATTTCAACAGTTGCATATACGTAAAAAAAAAAATGGATCATACACTTGCCAGGCGGCCTTTATATAGTTGGTATATGATAATGTACTACCCAGTCTGGGAACTAGTCTGGAAGATTCCAGACGTGGTCCACATCAGGAGTGCGCTTTTACTTTTATTCTGGATTTTGGGTAAACCTCTCACGAAGAATAAAGGCAAAATGCCACGGATACTGGAAACCTGAAATAAAAAGAAAGTGCTGGAAATACGCAGCAGGTCTGGCAGCTTCTGTGGAGAGAGAGAGAGAAACAGAGTGAACGTTTCGAGTCGAATATTCTTCAACACCTTTCAGAGGAAGAACATTGGACTCGAACCGTTCACCCTCTCCACAGAAGCTGCCGGGCCCGCTGAGCCTTTCCAACATGTTCTGTTTTCTGCCAGTAACAAACGGGGCTTCTGCTGCTCTCGGCTGTTGGGGAGGCCGGTTGGGGAGGCCGGTTGGGGGTTAAGGATTCCGGAAGGAATGGGGCCGACAGTCGGAGTCCCAGGGCCTCCTGAGGCGGGGGTTTGGATTTTAAAGCTGTGACCTCGGTTTTTGGAAAGGAAAAGCAACTAAATATGTTAATGCAGCGAAACTTAACGTCCAGGGGATAAACATTACCCACCCCTGACACATTTACTTTCCCCTCCAGGTTAGGCGGCAAGCTTTCCGTGATGCATAAACTTGAGTTCACTGAACAACGGCTTCAGAGGCCCATAGCCCCCCGGGGCCGGGGAATAAAACCGCCGCTCCCGGACCCCCCAAACTCACCTGCTTCAAATCCTCCCAATAACTGCGCATGAACCAGCTGGGCGGAAGCGCTGGCTCCTCCACTTCCGGTCCCATTGTCCAATCAAAGCGGGAAGGTGCCAACTGCAAGCATGCCGGGAATTGTAGTCTAAGGGGTGGAGGGAACTGACGATTCATGTTGAACGACAAATCCCAGCGGCCCTTGCAGTAACGCGCATGTTCATTTCGGATACTCACCCTCTTAGCGCCCTCTGTCGATGAGCTCTGGTTTCAGCTCTCGTAGTTTTCTTGGCAACTATTTTTTGCAGATTGTCCTGGGTCTTAATTGAAGCTTCAGAAACCTGAATCGATTTCTGGTTAACTTTTTTTTATTTACATCAGCATCTTATGATGTTGGGGCACTAATAGTTTTGTTTTAAGGGATTTACCAGGCATACTACAAAACACAGAAGTTACCAAACAGCTTCTAAAAACTAACACAACTGATATTATTCAGCTCATTTCTATATGTCTTAGTTCTAATGAAGTGTCATACGGACTCGAAACGTCAACTGTATCCCTCTCCGCAGATGCTGTCAGACCTGAGTTTTTCCAGGTATTTTTGTTTTTGTTCACAACTGATATTTTTGCACTTGCACTGATATTGTTAACAAGATGTGCATGTACAGATTTTGATGAATCAAATGCTAATGCTGTATGCAACCCACCCCAATTCCATTTCTTCCTGTACATCCTTCAAAGTGAAGATGGCTATGTTCAGCATCTGGGATCATTAGGGTTCTAGTGGGTGCATAGGAGAGTAGTAAGGCTGATCCGCGCCACAAGATTCACTACCTGGATTTCTTCTCCTTATGTTTTCTCTCTACCTCTGACATGCACTTGCTTTCAAAGTGTTCACGTAGCTCTTCCTTTGACTGTTATAGGAATGCACACCAAACTCAAGCTCTCGACAGAAGATCTGCTTTGGTAAGCAAGTGGCAGGCCTACATGACCCACCCAAATCAGAATCACAGAATTAATGCCCACTTAAGGGCTTCATCCCCCTGCCATTCTGGTTTAACCTGCAGCAGGAGAAGCTTGCGCCCAACTTGCAGCCCCCAAGGTTTGACCCTGCAGGCTGCTGGCCAGTGAGAGGCGGGTTGCCTCCTGTGCCAATTGGAGGCCTGTCCTCACAGTTTTGCCTCCCACAACCCACCATCACCCTATGCATCATGTTACCCCACTACCCTCACTAGGGCCTGCCAATCCAGCCCCAGCAAGATCCAGAACTTATCTAGGTTCCAGGTCATCCACAGTTGCTTTTCTCCCTGAGATTTCTCCAATCCGAAAGTGGCCACTGATTCCCGTGGCACTGCTGGCACTGCAGAGCTGCTGGCCTCCGATTGGCTGACGGTTCTATAAGCCGAGAATTCACCTTGAAAAAAGACACAACTAATTAATGGGTCATCACCTGAAAAATTAAATGGGATGAGCTGGCTAAGCGGAGGTGGGCTCAGGCCCGGCATTTCAATGGGGTGCAGAGAGCTTGCGCTCAGCTGGTAATCCAGCCACTGTCACCTGCCACTCAGCCAATTTCCTAACTAGGTCAATTATTTGTCTTCAAGTCCATAAGCTTCAACTTTAGCTACCAGTCTCTTTATGAGGATCGTATTCCAAATACCTAATGGAAGTCCACGTAAATTACATCCACAGACATTCTTCTGTCCAATATTTTAATCAGCTCTTTAAAAAATTTAATCAGATTTGTCAGACATGACCTACCCCTTGCAGATTTATACTGACTCTCTCGTTAGCAGAAAATCTTCAAGGTGTTCTGTCACTTTATCCCTAATTATAGGCAATAGAAATTTCCCAACAACCAAAGCTAGGTTAACTGGTCTACAATTCCCTTTTTTCCCTCCTTCACCTTTCTTAAATAGTAGAATGACGTGTAGAATTTTCCAATTTAAAGAAACAGTTCCTAAATTATGAGATCTTTGGAATATTGGCCTCTGCACTTCTGGCCTGGAGAAAATCATACAGGACTCCTTTTTCGGATCACTTTATGATTTATCCTTGTACAAATTAGTATGTTATTGAAGGGGTGCAACTTAGTAAAGTCCCAACTAGGCACAAGACGTGGAAGTTCTTCAGTAGTTTTGTTAGCACAATTACAAAACAACATTTCTGAAAAAGGAGATTCCCTGCTGCAATCATCTGGAACAAAACTCCACACTTTTAAATCTCAAAAACTCCTCACTTCCTCTGCTGATATTAACTGATACTGGCAGCAACTATGCTTTATAATTTTCAATCTAAGTTGGCTTGGGGTTAATTTTCATTTCAGTACCCCAATTGTTCTTTGTTGAAAACAAAATAGCAAGGCAGCAGGGGCAGCAATAACTGCCCCTTTCTGCAATGTGATTGTCTAGTCTTCACCAGTTGCAAACCCTACAGGTCTCACTGTTAAATGAGAATCATCAGTTTCCATTTGGATGGTTTGGACATTTGGCCACCTGCTCTTTGTTATAATTTCAGCTTTCGACTGAATATTTCATTTGTAACAATCAGTTCTTGGGGCTAAATAACATCTGTTTTCTTGAAGTGCCATTATTTTTGCAAACATGCAAACGGCAGCTGCTTAGAAGTTTGAAGGTTGAGTTTAAATTTAAATTATAGGGCAGATTCCATGCTCCCAATGGAAACTGGCACTCACAGGGCACAGAATGTAACTACACATCCTATGATTTTCAGATGTGCACAACATTCGTGATGGTAGGATTGATTTTGACTGGCCCAAGAAAAATGGGGCTTGTGCCAATGCTATAAAAACAACTTGCTGATAAAATAGGAGAAAATTTGCAAACTGTGATAGGCCCTTTGATAGCTTATTAAGATTTAAGGAAAACAGATTGATATCTTCAGGTCTCTTATTCGTGATGAAATGCTTTAAATTGTTTACAGCCCCAGATCAACTGTTTGGCATAGAAGTCTTGTAGTCATTGTATAAACTGAACAATAAAATATACAAAAGAGGGAGCAATACAAGATATAACTGTTTCAAAAAACACATCCATCATTACAAATTTATTATCACAATCAATGGAGTGTCACAGTGTATGGGAAAGCTCCACTGTACTCTGCCACATTAGTGGCCTCCCTGAATTGTTCCTATCAGAATGTTAGTGATCCATTTAAAAAAAAAATACAGTGTTGTTTAAAATGAGGAGAATATATGCAGACTTAATTCTTAAATTAAAAAAAGTCAGACCAGGAAATTTACATTGTCATTCTACTTTATTGGCTACTGGATATGAGCAACATGAGGCAAACAACAGCACTCAAAACTACTATCTCGCCGGAGATTAATTTGTGGAAATCAATATGCCAACTCTTTTTATATTAAAGATGGGAGACTGCGAGGTTCTTAAGCAAATTGATATAGGGAGTGACAAGGTATCGGAGGTGTTGGCCGGCTTAAAAGAGGACAAATCTCTAGGTCCGGATGATTTGTGTCCCAGACTGCTGAGGGAGGCAAGGGAGGAGATCGTAGGGGCTCTGACTCAAATTTTTAATTCCCCTCGGGCCACGAGGGAGGTGCCAGAGGACTGGAGAACAGCTAATGCGGTTCCGCTATTTAAGAAAGGTTGTAGAGGTAAGCCAGGGAACTACAGGCCAGTCAGTCTCATGTCAGTGGTAGGGAAACTATTGGAGAAAATTCTGAAGGAGAGAATCTATTTCCACTTGGAGAGGCAAGGTTTGATCAGGGATAGTCAGCATGGCTTTGTCAGAGGGAGGTTATGCCTAACAAATTTGATTGAATTTTTTGAGGTGGTGACCAGGTGTGCAGATGAGGGTAGTGCAGTTGATGTAGTTTATATGGATTTCAGCAAAGCCTTTGACAAGGTCCCATATGGGAAACCTACAATGAAGACAAATGCACATGGGATACAGGGTAATTTGATAAGGTGGATTCAAAATTGGCTTAGTTGTAGGAGACAGAGGGTGATGACATAAGGATGCTTTAGTGACTGGAAGCCACTGTCCAGTGACGTACCACAAGGATCTGTGCTCGATCCCCTATTATTTGTCATTTATATAAATGACATAGATGACTATGTGGGGGGTAGGATTAGTAAGTTTGCGGATGACACAAAGATTGGCTGGGTGGTTAATAGTGAGGTTGAGTGTCTTGGGCTACAGGAAGATATAGACAGGATGGTCAAATGGGCAGATAAGTGGCAGATGGAATTTAACCCTGAAAAGTGTGAGGCGATACACTTTGGAAGGAGTAATTTGACAAGGAAGTATTCAATGAATGGCATGACACTAGGAAGTTCTGAGGAACAAAGGGACCTTAGCGCGTGTGTCCATAGATCTCTGAAGGTGGAGGGACATGTTAGGCGGGGTGGTGAAAAAGGCATATGTGACACTTGCCTTTATCAATCGAGGCATAGATTACAAAAGTAGGGAGGTCACGTTGGAGTTGTATAAAACCTTGGTGAGGCCACAGCTGGAGTACTGTGTGCAGTTCTGGTCGCCACATTATAGGAAGGATGTGATTGTACTGGAGGGGTGCAGAGGAGATTCACCAGGATGTTGCCTGGGATGAAACATTTACATTATGAAAAGAGGTTGGATAGACTTGGGTTGTTTTCATTAGAGCAGAGAAGACTGAGGGGTGACCTGATCAAGGTGTACAAGATTATGAGGGGCGTGGACCGGGTGGATAGGGAGCAGCTGTTCCCCTTGGTTGAAGGGTCAGTCACAAGGGGTCATAAGTTCACAGTGAGGAGCAGGAAGTTTAGCAGGGGATGTGAGGAAAAACTTTCTTACCCAGAGGGTGGTGACAGCCTGGAATGCACTGCCTGGGAGGGTGGTGGAGACGGGTTGCCTCACATCCTTTAAAAAGTACCTGGATGAGCACTTGGCAAGTCATAACATTCAAGGCTATGGGCCAAGTGCTGGTAAATGGGATTAGGGAGGTAGGTCAGGTGTTTCTCACGTGTTGGTGTAGACTCGAAGGGCCTCTTCTGCACTGTGAGATTCTGTGATTCTGTGATTAAAGAAAGCTCTTGGAAAATGAGACTTTGGGATAAATTCTCCCACTATTTGCCAATATTAGTGAAAGTGTTGGTGTGATTCACCTGTTATACTCACAGAAACCTCTTCACTCATTAGTTATTGGAGGAAAATTCTCTTTTATATATAGAAATCACAACACAGAAAAAGGCCAATGAGCCAAACTAGTATATTTCCTCACAAACAACAACTTGCATTTATATTGTACCTTTAACTTAGCATAACGTCCCAGATGCTTCACAGGAGCATAATTAGACAAAAGTTTCAGGGAATTCCAGAGCTCATGACCCAAATGGATAAGCTTGAGTTTACAGACATAAAACTGCCTGTCAGTGGCTGTTAATTGTCAATCAACTGAAAGCGTTTGCCCGAATAAGTGTTACTTACTGCAGCAGGAAGCTGATTTAGCAGTTGTAACTTGGGCAGGAGTCAAAAATTCTCTATGTAAATAAACAGTATTTGCTACCACACAGAGCGGTACATAGTGCTTAAGAAGCAGAGTACTTCACAAACCGAGTGCTAAAGTCGTGAATTAGCTACAAGTGAGAATCAGTGTGGATTAGAAAGGAGGTGCTGCTTTTTATTCTTTTTGTTTCATCTCCAGTAGCTCATGAGTTTTTTCTTTTGACTCCAAGCTGGAAGACTATAACTTGCTATTACTTTACTAAATTAATAACTAGTTAACTAACCAAATAAATAAATAATGTTAGACAGACAGGGAGGACAGGCTATAACTGCAACATGTTGGATGTTTGAGAGCATTGTGCTCCCAGGCAACCATACCTGAGTCACGTGCCAATTGGTATAGGGTCAAACATATTAGAGAATTAAGCATATGCTTGAAGAATGGTGTGGGTAGAAGGGCTTTTGATTCATGGAAACTGGCACCAGTGTTGGGTAAAGAGGGAATTATTCCATTGGAATGGACCCTATTTAGAATGGACTGGGATCAATGTCATGGTAAATCATGTAAGTAGGGTTTGGATAGGGCTTTAAAGCAAAATAAATGGTGGAGGAGCATGGGGGTCAGGTGAAGGAAGATTTAGAAACCTGAAGAGAAAGAAAGATCGATACTATAGAGCAGTAGCAATTTGGGTAAAGAGAAGCAGAGTGGGACAGAAAAGGACAGAGAGCTTAATGGAGTGCAGAGTGCACCTGTGAATAAGTTCCGTGCAAAGAATAGTAGTAAAATCAATTAAAAACTCTTTATCTGAATGCACAAAGCATTTATAACAAGATAGATGAACGAACAACACAAAAAGAAATAAATGATTTAGATAAAATCAGCAATGCAAGATTACATGGTGAGCAAGTTTGGAGTAAATATTGCAGGGTACGCAACATTTCTAAAAGACAGACAGAATGCAAAAGGAACAGCAGTAGCCCTGATAATAAAGGATGACAGACGGGTAGTAGTGAGAAAGGATCTTGGCTTATAAGATCAGGAAGCAGTATCAGTCTGGGTGGAGATTAGAAATGAAGATAGAAAATGTTTAGAAAATGCTGACAGGAGTAGCTTATAGGCCACCTGACAGTAGTTATATCATTGGACAGAAAATTAAGCAAGAAATAACAGGAGCCTGAAACAAACAGCGAAGTAAATAACGGCATGGACTTTAACCTTCATATAGATTGGACAAATCAAATTGGCAACATTAGCTGAAAGATGACTTTGTAGAATGATTTTGCTACAGTTACCTGGAGCAATACATTATGTAATCAACTAGGGACAAAGCTATTTTAGATCTCGTGTCGTAAAATGCGGCATGTTTAATTAGTAAATCTTACAATAAAAAATCCTCTGGGAAAAGATGATCATAATACATTTGAAGTCTATATTAAGTTTGAGAGGAGCACACTCAATCTTAGATAAAGTGTTACGATCAGATGAGAAGGTATGAACTGGTTCCCCTCTATTCAACCTCAGTTGGTCACAATAAAGATTTGTTTCTTTTTCACAAGGATATGCCTTTTCCAAATCAGAATATATTTAA
Source organism: Cetorhinus maximus (assembly GCF_964194155.1). Classification (NCBI taxonomy): domain Eukaryota; kingdom Metazoa; phylum Chordata; class Chondrichthyes; order Lamniformes; family Cetorhinidae; genus Cetorhinus; species Cetorhinus maximus. Next base: position 71,937,448 of record NC_135888.1, read on the forward strand.
CTATTTAAGCTCTGAGCTATAAGGAGCCAAAGAAGGATTGTTTGAGTCAAAGAAAGAGCAAGTTTATTATCCACCAAACCCAAGAAAAATAATAAAAATGCGACATCAAACATTCAGCCCTCATACACAATCATTCAGGTCCACACATACAGGTATCAGAAATAAGTGGAGTCCAAATAAAAAAGGTAAAAGAAATGGTTAAGTGTCTTTTGATTATCCTTGAGCTGTAGATTTCAAACACTGCAGACAATTTGGGGGTTAGCTGGTTTCTTGGATACAGTCAGATGTAGAAGATGTTGCAAGCCATTACAAAATCTTGGTTCACTGGTAGGTTTCTGGTAGAGTTGACTTCTGCAAAAGACAGAGAGGAGGGAGAGAGCAGCCTTCAGCCTGTTTCCTTTGCTGAAGACTTTCTTCACATCGCCTTTGTGTCACTTGCAATCTCTCTCCAGTGGCCTGGCAGCCTTGCCTTGAAATACTTCACCCATTGTGTATTTCCGGAAGGATTTGGGTGTGCCTATCTGTGGCTGCAATTGTTTCAATCTACATAACTTTGCATTTTTAATGTCTCTTCCTTAGACAGTTACGAGTTTTAATGGGTGTCTGGATTATAGGAAATGCCTCTCTCTCTTCCCACTTCCCTGAGGGTGATTTGTTTGTTTCTCACCTTGAAATGTGGCCTTGCATTTTTAAGCAATCTGCTCGGTCTCAGTTCAAATTGCAAAATTTCCAGTCAGTTGAAAGTTGAAAAATTATTTTCAGAAGTAAAGGGACATAGCCTCATGACAAAAGCCAATTACAAAGGTATGAGTGGAGAGCTGGCCAAGGTTGATTGGGTCAATAGACTAAAAAGGTACAGTGGTAAATAAACAGTGGGAAACTTTAAAAAAAGAAATAATTCAAAATTCTCAACAAAAATATATTCCATTGAATAACATAAACTCAGCAAGAAATATCCATCCATGGCTTTTGGAGAAACTAAGGATAGTATTTGATTAAAAGAGGTTCATAATGTTGTGAAGAATAGGATTGGGAGACTTTCAGAAACCAGCAAACATTGATGAAAAAGTTAATTTAAAAAAGGGAAAACAGAATGCAAGTAAAATAGGCAGGAATATAAATAAATTACAAGAGCTTTTACAATATATTAAAAGGGCACTAGCTGAAGTAAATGTTGGTCCCTTAGAGACAGATAGGAGAAATGATCACAGGGAATGACAACATGGCAGAGATATTGAACAAATCTTTTGTGCCAGTCTTCACAGTAGAAGACACAAATTTCATACCAGGAAATAGAGGGTAACGTAGGTGCTAAATAGAGTGAGGAAATTAAAATAATAAACACCAGTAGAGAGAAAGTACTGTAGAAACTCAAGGGACTAAAATCTGACAAATACCCAGGTCCTGATGACTTACATCCTTCGGATCTAAAAGAGATGGCTGCAGAGATAGTGGATGCACTGGTTACGATTTTCCAAATTTCCCTAGATTCAAGAAAGGTTCTGACAAATTGGAAGCTAGCAAATGTCACATTGCTATTCAAGAACGGAAGGTGAGAGAAAATAGGGAACTACAGGCCAATTAACCTAACATGAGACGTGGGAAAAATGAAATCTATTGGTAAGGAAATCTTAACCATGCACTTAGAAAATCATAGTGTGATCAGGCAGAGTCAATATGGTTTTATGAAAGGGAAATTGTGTTTGACAAAATTATAGAGTTTTTTGACGTTGTAACTAGTAGGATAAATAAAAGGGGAGCCAGTAGATGTAGTAAATTTGATTTCCTGAAGGCATTTGATAAGGTGCCACATGAAAGGTTATGAGCAAAAGAAGGGCTCATGGAGTTGAGTGTAATACATTAGCACGGACACAGGATTGGTTGATGGACAGGAAGCAGTGACTCTGACTGTGCGACTTGTCTTACAAAAAGTTTGGGTTTCCTGTTCTCGAGTGTCTTTGCTCACGATTTTGCACCAGCAACTGTTGTTCAACACGTACAACAACAAGGAGGGCCAACCGTGAATAGTGAAAGAGGGGATAATCCCCCCTCCCCTGACTGCTGACTCCCCAGCTAATTTTCCTGACTACACTGCACATAGGCATAGCTCAGAGCAACATTAACGAGGTGGAGGCTTCTCCAACAGCTGCCAGTGAGATCACTGAGCTGGGCTGGTAACACTGCAGCGATGAAACAAACAAAAAAAAAATGCTAATTTTTCTGGGCTGCTGAAGGCAGTGCTTGGGTGAGGATTGCAGGAAAATCTATCATTCTGGAAGGTTCAGGAAACATAGACCTTGGTGATGAAAAGGATATGGCTCAGGAGCTCCTCTCAGGACCAAAATAGGATGTCAAGGTTGCAAATTGTCTGCCTCAGCCTGAGACAGTAGCCAGTGAACTCTGTTCCCATATCTTGCATGTTGTCTGTTTCCACTTCATATGAAAGAATATTTAAAAACAGTAGGCCACATGGCCCTTTCATTCTGCCCTGCCATGTAATAAGATCATGGCTAAACTTTGACTTTAACTACACTTTCCTGCCTGATCCCCATATCTCTCGATTCTCCTAGAGTCTGAAAGTCTCTTGACCTCAGCCTTAAACATACTCAACAACTGAGCATCCACAGCTCCTGGAAGTAGAGAATTCCAAAAATTCAATTATTCAAAACTTCAACTATTCACTCAAAGTTTATTCCACAGAAGTACAATTCTCCAAAAGAATTAAAAACAAAAAATGCTGGAAATACATAGGTCAGACAGCATCTGTGGAACAAAGCGGAGCTAACATTTCAGCCTAAAACATTAACTTTGTTTTTCTCCACAGATGCTGCTTGACTTGCTGAGAATTTCAGCACTTTTTGTTTTTATTTCAATTTTCCAGTATCCACAATATTTTGTTGTTCTCCAAAAGAATTTGCTCCTGCCCTTGGTTAAAAATTGTTCACACTCAATTTTGAACCTAGATCTTATCTCAACATTTAAAATAAAAACTAATTAGCTAAATTTATTACTCCATCTTGTATAATTTATGTACTCCCTCTTGACTTCATTGTGCACCATTCCCCAGTCAGCCACTGACCTGCAGCTAATGCTGTATACCAACACATGACCTCATTCAGGATGACATAGAAACCATAGAAAAGTTACAGTACAGAAGGTGGCCATTCGGCCCATCTTATCCATGTCAGCCCAAGGACACCCAGGTGCCCTTTCTAATCCCACCTTCCTGCACCCGGCCCATAGCCCTGCATCTTACAGCACTTAAGGTGCAGATCCAGGCACTTCTTTTAAAAGAGTTGAGAGTTTCTGCCTCTACCACCAACTTGGGCAGCGAATTCCAGACACCCACTATCCGCTGCATAAAAAAGTTCTTCCTCATGTCCCCCCTACACTTTCTGCCACTTATCTTGAATCTATGTCCCCTGGTTCTAGAATTCTCCACCAAGGGAAACAATTTTATTCTGTCCACTCATCTTTTCCCCTCAATTTTGTACACCTCAATCAAGTCACCTCTCAGCCTTCTTTGTTCTAAGGAAAATAACCCCAACCCATCCAATCTCTCCTCATAGCTACACTTTTCTAACCCGACACCAAATGTCCACTGGAATTTCCCATGGAAAAATCACTTCTCTTGCAAACAGTTGAGTGTCGGCTATGGCTCAGTTGACAACACTTCTGTGTCAGAAGGTTATGGTTTCAAGTAATGCTCCTGGACTTGAATTTTTTACTCACAATCAGTGCAGTACTGAGGAAATGTTGCACTGTCAGGGGTGCTCTTTTTTGGATAAGACATGAAACCAAGGTTACTTTTGCCCTCTCAGATGGGTGTAAAAGATCCCATGGCACTATTTCAAGGAAGAGTATGGGAGCTATCCACAATATTTCTCTCTTAATCAACATCAGAAAAAACAATTATCTGGTCAATATTGTGTGCAAATTAGGGTTGCCGTGTTTCCAACATGGCAACAGTGACTACACTTCAAAAAGTACTTCACTGGCTGTGAACGTAATGTCCTGTGGTCATGAAAAGGCACTATGTAAATGCAAGTCTCTCTTTTTAAAAGAAAACAGATTTCATTTTGGAGCCCATGTAGGGAGTATAGTAGTGGATACACATCCACATCACACCTGTCTGTAAAATGACGCTTGGCACATCAATGATTCCTGTACCATTCTTGTTCTTAAGTAAATGACAATGTGAATAGTCAATCATTCAACAGATAATGGTTCAAACCCACTAAATAAACTAATCACTCATTCCAGTATTAAACGTTTGCTATTTTGATTAATATATTTTAAAATGTTTCCTTGTTTGAGTTCAAAGATCTGTTTTGGTTTTTATTAACTTATGTCCCCACAAAATAAATATTGCCTTATAAATCTAGCTGTGACATAAAGCATCACATGTGTGAAACATGGAACTATTCAACCAAATGGCTCCATAATCATAAATATTATGAAAAGGCAGACAGCTGTGGATTTCCCAGCATCACTCAGCTGCCCATTGTCATCAGATTCGATGTCTTAAAACTATTTATTGGTGAGAGTCTGAAAGCAGAGGTCTTCCTTGAATGAGAGAATGCTCTCCGCAATGACAATGAAAATCTACTGCAGTGACACCATGAATAAAGGTGTTGCTATTCACAGCCCAGCAATCTCTAATACAAAGGAATGCAAAAATCACAATGATTGAAAAAAATAAGTGCTAACCTCTATTCTGGAGCATATCAAATGAATCTCTTCCCACAACAGTTCAACAAATTTAACAATGAATAGCCAAGCCATACTGACCAGTTCGTAATTCTATGCTCTGTGCTGAGATAGCAGATCTCAATCAGGTTGGATGTGGTACTGAGTTAATTGGCCTCAGTGCTCCTGCACTGAAGAGGGAAAAATTCCAGGATTCACTCTTCAGATTGCTATCCAGCAATTCCCATTGGGAATGTGCATGTGTAAGCATGGGACAAGGACAGGATCAGGCTTATATGTGCTACCTTCCTCAATCAAACAAGACAACTGGCTAACACTTGTTGTCTCAAAATAAACCAATAGCTGTTTAGAAAAGGTAACAGAGCTCAAGTAGTGCTTGTACAATTTCAATTCTGCCAGGGATCAAACCCTGCATGTTGCAAAGGAAGTGAAGGAAGAAAGAGTAGAAAAATGTTCTCATGTAATGCCTCATTAACAGTTATTTGTAGTACTGAAATAAAGTTAAAAAATGGACACTTTTTGAACAGTTCTGATGTGTGATTCATCGCTATAAAAATGTAATTAATAACAGAATATCACTTCATGCACCAAATAAAATCTTTGTAAAGAATCTTTACAACAATGCAGCATAAAAATTAACAGCCAACAGCTAGGATTTCCAAAGTTGCACAATTCATAAATGTTAACAGGAACTTAAATGAGAATAGATAAAAACTAATTTTACAGTCTCAGCCACATCTGTCTCTGTTGACATGCTAACATGTCAACACAAGTTTCAGGGGGAAAAAAAATCAATACTGTTAAATGCAAATACACCTAATAATTAAATTTTAATATGCTCACTGTATTATGGATTTATGGTGTCCTTTTATTATCTTTGCCATATTGCATTAATTTTTATTACTTATGTTACAAATCACTTGAGAAACAGGGACTTATTAACAACAGATTAATATTCCCAGCTGTGAGAGGGATTGCCACTCTTGAGTTGGCCTCTACAGCCACAACAGATGACACTCAACCTGGAGTGGTGTACACACCGAACGCTAGTCCATTGTCTCCCAAGGTGGACGGATGCCTACCATGTTACACATAGCATGAGAAGCAAGGACTTATTGACAATGGATTAATAATTGGTTTGATAATTCCCTGGGCTTCTGTATCTTGAAATGATTCTTCCTAGCTTGTGATATTTCCTTCTAAGATCATCCTTCCACCTGTCCTTACACCTTCCACCTTTCTCCCAGGTCCCCTGTCACCAGAAAGAAATCAATACCATAACTGCTCTCTCAAAGTCTCTGGAGAGGTCATAATTAATGAAACAATCTTATTCAAAGTCCAATCAAACTAAGATAAAAGCAAAATATTGCAGATGCTGGAAATCATGAAACAAAAACAGAAAATGCTGAAAAAAAAACTCAGCAGGTCTGGCAGCATCTGTGGAGAGAGAAACAGAGTTAACATTTCAAGTCCATATAACCCTTCTTCAGAGCTAAAGTGAAGTAGAAATGTGATGAAATTTATACTGTTTAACGGGGGTGGAGCAGGTGAAGCTGGGTAGAAGGCCAGCGATAGGTGGGGGCAAGGGAGAGATTGACAAAGATGTCATGAACAAAAGGTGAGTTTTGGTAAACACCTTGTCAAACACCAGGAGGGAAATGCAGAATGTAAAATTAAATTAGGATCTTGTTTTGGTGGCCAACTAGGCAATTAGCATTTGCATTGTCCATTGGTCACCCCGATTCTTTCCCTTCTTAGTCTTCCCCAATCCTATGCTTTAGTTGAGGTTAACAGGCTGATAACAGTTATTGTGTTGTGCCACCACTCCACCTGCATCAGACCACAATTAATCGACATATAATCATTCTACAAAACATTTCTCCCAAGCCAGGCCTAATGGTAGTTTGAACAGTTCAGTTGATTATAATTATCAGGCCACAAGTAAACAGAAAAAGCAAAGAGCAAATAAAAGAAGCATCGGCACTGCATGCCTTCCAAACAGGTTCTGACATTGGTTCCTAAAATCATGAGATAGCTGTCCTTATGCTGCAAGTTGGAGAGTTATTGCATTATTTCTCTTGCTTCTGTGATACTTGAACATTAAGTTAGAAACCTACTATAAAACCAATTTACCAACATCACCATCAATCCCATTCTCATAGCCCTCTCTACCAAAGCACCTGGGCCGAGTTGCAGATGCCTGACTGCCCGAGTGACGTTTAACAGCAAGCCGAAGTACGATGAGGCAATTTTTTCTCACCATTTGATCTTCAAAGCAAGTTATTTACTCCATTTGTAAACCTGTGGAAAGAACACAGCTCCAATACCTGGACAATAAGGAGTTTAATGAAAAGTTAAAAAGGCACATACATGTGGGAGCCATATAGCTCTCTGATGATTATATTGTTCATGGCTGCACTATTCGTATAGTCAATGGTTTCAAATTTAATTCAGCCAACCAGGGTAGATATCTTTGCAAACATATGCTCTCAGATATAGGGATCTGCTTGCAGACAGCAAATTTTAGATAAAATTAATGAATATTCATTCATGTAAAAGGTTAAACGAAGGGCAGTCAGCTCATTTGTTAAAGGCAAGTCAGATTTGTCAAATTCATTAGAGTTTTTTTTGAAGAGGTATCTCTGGATAGATAAAAGGATTGCAATAGATGTTGTACATAGGATTTTCAGGAGGTGTCTCAAAAGAAGCTGGTTAGAGAAAAATAGTATTAGAGGAAATGTAACAGCACTAAAAAATTGGTTGATGGGTCGGAACCAAATAACTAGGACAAGCGGGCAGTGCTTACATTAAAGAAGTATTGGAAGTGATGTACAGCCGAGGTCAATATGCTGGATCTACTTTTATTCTTATTTTACATTAAATAATTTGGACATAAAAAGTACAATCTCAACATTTTTTGACACTCCAAAAGGATTTGGCAAACAGCAGAGAGAACTTGAAATATTTCATATTAGCAGAATGGGTAAATAGATAAAAGATGTAATTTAATGTGGATAAGTGTGAGTTAATGCATTTTGGAAAGAATCATGAGAAATGGGAATATACAGCCAATGGAAAAGGACATGGGCAAATGAATAAATTTAAAGGCTCAAATACATTATTCTATGAAATTCTCAGTGCAACTAGAAAACTCCAGGGAAAAAAATCCCAAACAATTTGAGCATTTTAAGTCAGAATACAGCGTATAGGAGTAAAATAAGCAACCAAGCAAATTGTACAAAACATAGGTTAGGTCACAGTTAGAGTACTGTGTGAAATTTTGAACAACCATTGTAGAAAGGGCCTAAAGTGCAGATTCACCAGAATGAAGACAGAGATGTGAAACCATAGTTGCACATAATGAGTTTCAACATTGTAAATATTTCTATTGGAACAGATCACACCAAGAGAGGGGGGATTAACTAAGAGGTAGTTAAAATGATGTCTTTTGATAGAGGAGTGAGCAGATAAAGAATAATTCCTCCAGTTGTCTGTGAGAACAGGTGATCAATTTAGGACCGTCACAAAAAGAACAAATTAGTAGAAAAGTTTTCATGGAAAGCCTTGAGAAAGCTTGTTATGGGAAATATTTAATTAGAGACAGTTTGAAAATTGTTTGAAGCAGAGGAGGATACAAGGCTCTGGAAAGAGATTAATTTGGCTTTGGACTCTTCAGCAAAGAGTTAGCACTGACGATTTAGGCCAAATGGTCTTCTCCTGTGTTGCAAATATTGGTGGCTCATAGCATAGATTGGAGTGATTAGTTTCTTCAAACATTGAAAATAAGACTCTAAGGTAAATTTATAATGGGATCAGCAGCCAACGAGTTGTATTTATGAAGTGCTTTTAATTAGCAAAACATCTTAAAGTGCTTCACAGGAGCATAATTAGACAAAAATTGACACCAAGCTAATGGAGACATCAACACTCAAAGTGATAGGATTTAAGTAGATGGGCTAAGCATTTTCCTTAAATACAAGACCATCTTGACACCAGAATGAATGTGTATTCTATATAATTTCAAAGCCAAACAGTAGGTTATATTCTTTAAGGATTTTCCCATCGCTACATTCTGGAGTCAGATTAAGAGCAGTCTCCATTGTGATGCTGTCATTTCTATGGTGAGGTAGGTAACTGCACTTTAAAAGACATACATGGTACATTTAAAAAAAATTCAGCCAAGAGAGACAAAGAACAGTTATTCTGAGTAGAAGTAAAGCTTTAAGAAGACATGGAAAGCTTTAAGAAGACATGGAAAAATGAGATCAAAACATTTATCAAAGCCATTTCACAAACAGATCCAAGTTATATAACAAAACAGCAACAAGGAATTCAGAGTTACAATTACTTTACCTCCAACTGACCTAGATTTATAGAATAAATCAAACATTTTGTAGCATGTATTTTTGGCTGCTTTGATCTCTTTAAAATCACATACCACAACACTGATAAGACCATGAATAATTTCCCATAACGTTATACAACTCTTCCCCAACAAGACAAAGGCCAATTCCCCATGTTTACATTTTAGAACAAATTATTCAATAAGTTAAAGAGCTCTTTCTTGCAGTCAAAACATATTAAACAGCTATATGCAACACTCGATATCACTTCCTGCTCATTTGGTTAATGGAAAGTCCATGCGATTTAATGTGTAAGTATAACAAGTTGTGTATTCCGCCTGGTGGTGCCTGACAAATTGTTATTTTGGCAATTACTCCTCAATATCTTACAGCCAATTATCATACAGAAAGCTCGCCGGAAAGATTTATTGAAGGAAGCATATAAAATAGGATTAAGAGCTGAATTAACATAACCCAGCCACAAAAAAACTTCAAGAATAATATGGTGCATTGGGTATCCAAGCAAAGGGTTAGTTATATTGGTAATGAAGAATGGCAACCAACAGAGAAGGAAACACCCAATGATGATGCCAAGAGTTTTAGCTGCTTTCCTTTCTTTCTTCATAGAAGAACTTTGATGTGTCCTCACTGTGCTTCTGCCCTGGAAACCATGCTCAATGCTATATATCTGCTTGGTTTGGACCCTGGCTACTTGGAAAACTTTTCCATATGCCACTAGCATCATTAGCATGGGAAGGTAGAAGGAGACTAGGGAGGCAGAGACAGCATAAGGAATATTGACAATAAACACACACCCATGTGGATCAAGCTGTGAAAGAATGGCTTCCAATCCCTTCAAATGGACATCCAGCAACAAGGGCACAAATGACACCAAAGCAGGCAGAATCCAGCAGATCAGAAGGAGGACTGTCACTCTCTTCTGAGACATCCTGAATCGATACTTCAAAGGGTAGCACACGGCATAGAATCGATCGAAGGCAATGCAGCTGAGGTTCATGATGGATGATGTGCAGAGCATCACATCCATGATTGTGTGGAGTTTACAAAAAGTCTTCCCAAAGTGCCATCCAAACACCACCTTGGTCATGCTAATGGGCAACACAATGATGCCAACCAGGAAATCTGCAACAGCCAGTGACAGTATAAAGGCATTAGTTGAAGTCTGCAGTTTGGTGAAGTAAGCGATTGAAATAATTATCAAGAGGTTGCCAAAAATGGTCCCGACTACGATTATGGTGAGAATACTGAAGGTGGCAACGTTTTCTATGGTTTGCCATGTTGCATGAGGTGTTTTTCCTGAAGTGTTAGCATGTGTGGTACAGTTATAAAGATATGCACTGTTCATCTCCTGTGACGATATGCTAACAGGATAAACTAATATTGCAATGATGATTTATTCCACACATTTCACCGCCCCTTTCCCATCTCCGCTGTTATTTGAAATAGTTTTAGTGATTAATTCTTCTTCGTGTTTGTTTTTGAGCTCTTCTTATATCCACTCAACATGGGATCCAGGAAATACCAATCCAGCAAACTAGTTATTGAATAGTCAGCCTTACCCAAAGCACACTTTTACCAAGGACTGCTGATGTATTTGCGTCTCTTCTCTCGCCGCCTGTTTAGCATACCGCTAGCTGAAGCTGTGTTGTACATCATTAACCTACGTGGCAATTAGTTATCTCTGACAGTCTGCAGCGTTTACGACTGGTGTTGGAGATAATAAAGGACTGTCGACGTTATCCTTGCTATATAAATGGAACATCTAGAGTTAGCAGTGACCACCAGCCAACTAATCAGTACCAGTCATACAAGTCACCTGCACAATTCGTACTCGAACAGAATGCAAATCAATTAACTTGCGAGAACACTTGGGGGGGGGTGGGGGGGGGGGGTTTGAAAAACAGTCGGTTGCAATCAGTAGGGAAGCCAAAGTTAATATTTAGAAAGTTGTAAACTCGGTGACATTTATTCAGATGCGTACTAATGGGTATGCATAAATTGAAAATCATCCACAGTGCAGTGAATTTAATAAGATTTAAAAGGGAAACGCTTTTCAACCACTTAAGAGCCGATGTCGGGGATTGGCAGCCAGAGTTTATGACTTTTCTAAAGTAACCAATAGAAAAAACGATAGTCCCAGTGTCATCAACTAAGAGACAAAGAGAAGTGCTCTGCTTTTAAAGGGGCAGTGTATATCACCACCTTCAACACCTCTTTGATCCTTTTGTCTGTGATATCTCTTGATTATCTGCTCCTATCACTGCTTGCTTATCTCCACAATCACCACACCCTCAACTTCTCTCTCCCCCCGCCCCCCCACCTTAAACCAGCTTATATTTCACCTTTCTCCTAACTATGCTTCAGTTCTGCCGAAGGGTCGTGAAGACCCGAAACGTTAACTGATTTCTTCTCCACCGATGCTGCCAGACCTGCTGAGTTTTTCCAGGTAATTCTGTTTTTGTAGTGTATATGGCACCTCATTTTGGGTGTCTTTTGCTAGTTCCTGGTCTGCATACATCCTTTGCTCATACGTTCCTTTTCAACGGTCTTACTTTCCTGCCTCCTTGCATTTCAGAACTCCAGGATGCTGGACAACATTGCAGATCAAATAGTGCACCAGCAATAGAAGCTGTTTAATTAGGAGTTAAGTAAGATACAGTTACATTCTAAGTTGTATCGAAGGGGTATTGCAAATGTTTGGATTCCATGAATAAACAGAGAGGTCAGATGGAAGTTAGATTATCTGGCCTAAATGTAGTTTGAATAATACAGAAGGAGAGTATCAAATGTGTAGAAACAAAAATAATTTCAGAAAGACTACAATTTGAGGTTTGGAAATGAACATACATGGAAATTACAGTTTCTTTCTTAAGTATGTGAAGAGCAACAGGATAATTAATGGGGGGGGGGGGGGGGGGCATGTTGAGAATGAGGTAATGCTGGAGATATTTAATAAGTTTTGTACCTTATTTTATAAAGGAAGGTCAAAGTGATACTGGATGAGTGTCTGAAGAAGATAAAAACAGAGAAACTATTAAGGTGTTAATGGATTCTAAAATAAGTCAGGACAAACTGACTAGCATCCCAAAATATAAAAAGATGTTGGAGAGGAAATAATGGGAAATTAACCCAAAAATTTTTGAAAAGGGGAATTATAGAGCTGAAGAATGGCAAATGATCCATGCTTGATCGAGGAACTGCAAAGAAAATTCTGAGCCATATAGTCTTACCTCTGCTGTGGGTAAGATTAATGAACACATAGAAAAACCTAGGTGAATGTTGACTAGTCATGGCCATTCTAAAGAAGAGCCAGATTCTATTAATTTATGTGCATTTCATGAGGAAATCACTGAATGTGTAGATAAAGGAAATGCGGTGGAGGTTACAAATGCAAATTTACTTCAATGTGTTTGATAAAGTACCACATAAAAGACTAGCTACAAAAATTCAGAACTCATGGTTACTTGTCACCGTTATTGCCTGGCTGGTAATCTTACTCAGCCATTGCGGAATCTGCCTAATTTTCATTTTATTGGTTTTGCACTAATCTAATTCCCTGGCCTCGTCCCTCTGCAGGCAGGCAATCCATCAAAATTGACCTGGGAACCTGATTGGATCCTTCCCCTAACCTACATTTGCAAGAAAAAAAATTCAATAAGAAAGGATCACCCTCATGAATGCTCTCCAATCTCTGTGATGTGAAAATACCAGTCAAGTGAGAGAGAGAGAGTATCCTCCAACTCATCATGAGGAGCACCACAGGATCATATTCGTATCATATTAAATACACCCTAGATGTAACACCCAAATGCACATTTCTGTTTCACAAAGCTAGATCCATAATATCTACACCTTCTTAGCTGAGCTTCCCAAAAACAAATATGTGGCTCTAATCTGCAGCTGGATCTGGATCTCACTCAAAGATTTAGTTCAAGAATGCCAGGTAAGTGCCTCTATGAAATAGGCACAGGGCATCTGAGGTTTGCTGCATTTCAAAGGTGATGGCTGCATATACTTGCATAACCTATTGGAACTCCTGGCAAAGGGCCAGTTGTGTACCCAAAATCCCTTCTTAATTCTTCAATTTCTTCCCCCTCTTTACTTTTCTTTCTATACCTGATTTGATATTTAATTCACCCTCCTTTTCAGTCTTTCCTCTGTTTATTTCTCAATTCTTTAATCCTATTAGTTAGAAGAAACATTGTTTTTCCCGTTGTTCACCCAGGTCCCTGATGCTCTCTTGCCTTTGCAACACTGTAATCAGCTTCCACTTAGGCAACTTTGTGGGCACATTTTTTAAAAACCAAAGCATGCGTGAACAAGTCTAACTAGCAGCAAGCCGCGAGATGCCCTGGTCAAGCAAGACCTGGACCAATATCTGTGGGCCTTTTAGAATTGCTCCACTTCAGTAACATGGAATAGATGCTCAAGAGGTGTTCTACATCTCCCTCCTGCTCCATTTGGCTCTTCCAGCCCCCTGATTTTGGCAGACCTGCTTCAGCCACCATGCTCCCTGGTCCATGTTTTGCTGCCCTGTTCCTTTGCTTAGATATTTTGCCTGAAGGCTCCATACATTTCGAGCACATGTGGACTCCTGTTTCCTAGCCCCTCAGCTCATGGCCTTACTCTGTAAGAGCAGCTTGACCTATCCAAAAGACATAGTTGAACTTTCATCTCACTCTATTCCTTTCTTCCCCATCCACTTGTGGTTTTCAGCTCTTGTGTAATGGTTTTGCCCAGCACCTCTCCCAATCTTTGCAGCCATTTGTTTAGAACGAATCCCAGTCTCCTTTCTGCTGTCATCCTGGTCACTGGTCTGCTATTGCCTGTTGGCTTTACTGCCCCTATTTCTTAAGCCTGGTTCTATTGCATCCATCCTCTCAGCTAGGTCTACCCTGGTTTCTACCCTGGTTCCCACCCCAGTCCCATTGAAGCCTTATCTCATTGTGGCTATGAGCTGTCTGTGTCTTTGATCCATTGTTATAGACTCAACCTGGATCTTTCACTGCTCCTTAGCTGTTTATTTCTTTAAACCTGCCCACAATCTTCATCCCACTTGGGCTCAAGTCTGCCTCATTGTAGCCCCTCTCCAACAATTCCAGACTGCTGCTGCCTGGCCAACTGTTGTTCTGGTCTCTTCTTCAATATAACCTCTCCATGAGGGAGCTTCTATTATAACACAATTTGTGTTACAGGGTATAATGTTACTTGGCAGTGTATCTTCCTGTTATATAATGAGCAAAGGCATGGAAATTTTACAGGTAAGATATTGGAATAGCGTGATTGACAGTGTGGCCCATTAGTTTGATATTTATGCTCTTCATTTATCTCTTGCCATACTCACAACATCATTTACTGGCTTTGACTATATGATAGTAGGATCAGTCATGTAGCAGGGTCATTGTTCAGCGTGTTGCCAATAGTTTCCACTGAAGGCTAACCACAGGGCACACAAATTGACAACAGATGTCATAATTCAGAGAGAAGCATTACACAGGGCTGTAAATGAGCCACAACTTATGAAATTGACTGAAATAACTTCAAAAAGTTAATTTCAGTTAAAGAACTTGACTGGTATTTCAGAGACCCAGGGTAATGCTCTGGGGACCAGGGTTCGAATCCCACCGTGGCAAATGGTGAAATCTGAATTCAATAAAAATCCGGAATTAAAAGTCTGATGATGACCATGAAACCATTGTCGATTGTTGTAAAAACCCATCTGGTTCATTAATGTCTTTAGGGAAGGAAATCTGCAGTCCTTACCTGGTCTGGCCTACATGTGACTCCAGATGTACAGAAATGTGGTTGATTTTTAACTGCCTTCTGAACAAGGTCAATTAAGGATGGGCAATAAATGCTGCCCCAGCCAGCAAAGCCCGCATCTCATGGACAGATAAATAAATAAAAAACTTCATAAAACGTGCTGGAAGAAATCTCTGGTGTCTGCACATCCCCTTTTACACTAAGGTGTTGCAAGAAGAACTTAAGAAAAGATCTCAGAAATTGCCTATGTGCCCCCTTGGAGAGGTGGAGTGCTAGTGATACTGGCTGCTGGGCACTGCAAAGGGGAGGGATTCCCTACCAAGCTGAGTCTGATG
Source organism: Cetorhinus maximus (assembly GCF_964194155.1). NCBI lineage: Eukaryota > Metazoa > Chordata > Chondrichthyes > Lamniformes > Cetorhinidae > Cetorhinus > Cetorhinus maximus. The sequence continues at coordinate 71,952,620 of NC_135888.1, forward strand.
GCATTGACGGAGGAGGCTAAAGCATTAAATAGACAGCTAGTGCTACAAAAATACAACAACCTGACTAGAGAGGCAAGGTAAAGATTCTGTAGGCTTCAATTCAGAATTCATTATTGTAATAGATAATCAAAAGTTGTCTGCCTTTGTAAACTTGTAAATCTGTGGCATGTGCCACACAAGTGTAAGGCAATGACCATCTCTAACAAGAGAAAATCTAACCATCTCCCTTTAACATTCAGTAGCAATCCCCCACTATCAACATCCTGGGGGTTACCATTGACCAGAAACTGAACTGGACTTGCCAAATAAATACTGTGTCTACAAGGGTAGGTCAGAGGCTAGGAATTCTGGGGCAGGTGACTTATTTCCTGATTCTCCAAAGTCTGTCTGCTATCTACAAGGCACAAGTCAACAGGGTGATGGAATGCTCTCCACTTGCCTGGATGAGCAGCTCCACCAACACTCAAGAGGCTTGACACATTCCTGGACAAAGTAGCCTGCTTGATGGGTACCCCATCCACCAGCATAAACATTCACTCCCTCCACCACCAATGTACAGTGGCAGCAGAATGTAACATATACAAGGTGCATTGCAGGAACTCAGCAAGGCTCCTTCAACAGCACCTTCCAAACCTGTGACCTCTACCAGCTAGAAGTACAAGGGCAGCAGATGCATGGAACAGCACCATCTGCAAGTTCCCCTCCAAGCCACACACCAAACTGACTTGGAACTATATCACTATTTCTTTACTGTCGCTGGATCAAAATTCTGAAACTTCCTTCCTAACAGCACTGTGAGTGTACCTATACCACGCAGATTGCAGCAGTTCATGAAGGTGGGTTACCACCACCTTCTCAAGGGCAATTAGCAATGGGCAACAAATGCTGGCCTTGCCATTGACACCCATATCTCATGAAAGAATAATAAAAAAAGGGCACGTGTCAAAAGAAATTCATTCTACTTCAGTATTTGTATAGTGAAGGGGGATTAGATTCTTTCAAGGTGCAATCATTCTGTTTGCTCAAGGCAGAACCCAAAGACAAATCATAAAAAGTCTGTTACTGTGGGAGACAGAGTGGGGTACCTGGTGAATGTAGCAGCTTCATATATTTCTTGTCATGATCATAGATTTGTATGTGGATGTGTGTATTTTATTATCCTTGGAGCGATTGAGTCAATTTAAATAACTCAGCAGCAAGCTTTTGTATTTTAAAAAATTAACAATGTTCGTTCATTTCTTACACACTTGCACTGGAAGTTAATGAAAATGTGACATCTCACTCGCACAACTCATCTACACTATTACACACAAAAACTAGATGGAGTTGAAAGTAAAATAGTAATTATAAAAGTGGAATTTAACTCGTGTCCATTTTGGTGCAGACCTGATATTTTGTACAAAAACAGAAATACCTGGAAAAACTCAGCAGGTCTGGCAGCATCGGCGGAGAAGAGCAAAGTTGACGTTTCGAGTCCTCATGACCCTTCAACAGAACTAAGTAGAAATAGGAAAGGGGTGAAATATTTATTTACCCCTTATTTCACCCCTTTCCTATTTCTACTTAATTCTGTTGAAGGGTCATGAGGACTCGAAACGTCAACTTTGCTCTTCTCTGCCGACGCTGCCAGACCTGCTGAGTTTTTCCAGGTATTTCTGTTTTTGTTTTGGATTTCCAGCATCCGCAGTTTTTGTTTTTATCTCTGATATTTTGTAGTCAAGTTGTTACTTTAGCTGAAGTGAAGGTTTTGAAAATACAGAGATTTCTCAGTAGTTTTGCTGATTCCTAGAGTTGGTCTGCTTGGAGGTCATTTTCACAGGCCGGCTTGAAGATGGAACAGGTTAGAAGAGAGAAAGAGGCTTAGTTTCTCTTTCAGGATATTGTAGGTAGCTGCTTTGCTGCTTAACTGACTGCAGCTGTTGCTGGTTTTGCCACTGGACCCTCTCTGTCTCTCTGTCTCTCTCTCTCTCTCACTCTGATGCAATTTGCCTCCATCTCTGAAGATGTCTCTAAAAAGCGGTTTGAATTTTCTACTATATCTTTAGCAGGGAGCCAAGATGGGTGTTGTATCATATGGCCTCACATCAGTGTCAAGCCATGGTCCTAATTAAGGGATTGTGGTAATTTAGTTAACAGTCTGAAGTATTTTTCTACATGTGGTTTTCTTTCGGTGGCCAAAGCCTTTAGGTTTGACAAGGCAAATTTGCATTTTTACAATGAAGGCGCTGATGGAGTTTTGCTTATTTCCTGGCCAAAACCACAGTGAGTCAATATCTTTGCCCTCTTTGTCCTCATGAGAGGTAAAATGGTTTAATCCACAAAAATTGTCTGGTAGCTCTGAGGAGCCATCTTAAGTTCCAGTTTTATTTATTTTAAAACATAGGGCGGAATTTTCCGCTCTGGATACTAAGTGCAGTGGCGGGTGGGATTATGGTGAATTTCCTGCTGATCGGCAGTTCGTGTCCTCACACCCGATCTTTCACTTGAAACCTCATTAATTATGCATGGGCGAGCTGCTGGCTGAATCACTTGGCAGGACGGGCACTAATTCGTCCAACCGCTGTTATGTCATGGGGTCGAAGCTCCTGGCGCCATACTTAGATGCCACCCAAACACACACATTACTCTCTCCAACCCAGCTGTGTGGTCGGAAGTTCTGGAGATGGCCCATTGGAACAAAAAGAACGCGCCAAGGTTTAGCCCTGACTCCCTGTAGGCTTTAATCAGAGGTGTCCACCAGTACCGGAGAGGGGGAGGGGGGTTCTTTTTCCAAGGGATGGATCCAGGTGTTCCACCAACTTTACCTTGCTGGCCTGGGAGGTGGTGGTGCAGGAGGTCAGCTCCGCAGGCAACCGCCAGAGAAATGCCATCCAGTGCAAGAAGACGATGAATGATCTTATCCCCACCACCAGGGTAAACCAACCTTCAGCTCACTCCAAACTCACACTCTCATCATGGCATTATGCACGCAAAACATCACAAAGCTCAGGGATCTCACACAATATTGGTGGGACGATATCAGCATTGAAAGTGTATTCACCAGCATCTCATTTATCACACTGCACAAACAGCATCTTCAGCCTTTACTGGGGAGGGGTCAGCACACACAACAGGCATGCATGCTTCCCAACTTCTCCTCCATCTCTTCTCATCACAATCCATCCCTTTGTCTTCATGCAGACCAAGCTTTCCCACAAGAAAAGGGAAAAATTCCAGACTGGAGGAGGGATGTTATCTGAAATGTTATACAAAAATCTTTTTTTATTTTGAAAAATGTTCATCACAGATGAACACAGAGCTGCCTCAGGGAGCTTTTCCAGTGCGCACCTGCGCGCATGTGTGAAGTTTGCACTCGCCCTCCTCCCCCCACCCACATAGGTGGACTCTGTCACATGAGCAGGGACATGTTATAAATGAAATTTTAAAAATCTGATTTTATTTTTATTTGCTGTTGCAAACCTCATCCCACCCATGGATGAGGTTTCCTAAAATATGCAAAGGCCTTTTGGCCTTTTCGCCTGCCCGGCAACTATAAGGTTGGACGGGCAGCGAAAAATCTCTTTCAATTACCTTTTTAATGGCTTTAATAGACCTTTTGATCTTTTAATTGTCAGCAGGCGCGCTTACGACTCCAGCGCGTGCCTGCCGACCGAAATATTACATGAGTACGCGATGATGTCGGGATGCTTGCCTGGCGTCATCCTGCGTCATTTTACATTCGGTCAGGTCTGGCACACGCCCACCCAATGAGCTAAAAATTCTCCCCATTGTATATATCCCTCACAAAGTTCCAGTAGACATGTCTTTCAAACTGCTGCCATTGTAATTTTAGTCCGCAGACAACCGAAATAAAAAGATACGTTCTTTACAGTAAGGTTAGAAAAATTAAGAAATGTTGGTCTCACTATAAGGGCACAAGTGTTCACTCGCTGTATATATAATGAATCTTTGTAAATATATTAGCTGCTCATGACAATGGTCTCATCATTTGAATGCATCATTCATATGCCTCTTATTGTGAGAGTGACCCAAGCTCCTACTCCATGAATGACTGCCTTTGTCTGCCTCAGATTCATATGATGTTTAGCAGGCTTATGTTAGTAACCTGTCCTTTTTATAATGTCAGGGAGATGTGTCCAGCTCTTTCCTGAAAGTGTCTGCACTTTGAGTGTGGAACTTTCATTCCTCACAGGACACCATGGAGTTATGTGTACTCATGTGCCTTGGAGGGTTCCCAATAATGGTGTCTCATCGACAATGGAGCTGTCATATTTGTTTGTGCCAAAGCATGAGACCTGCAGCCATGATGGTATCTCCAACCATGTGCTCACCTCTTTTACTGCAAGAAGTGTCTTAATTTAGATGGCCATGGCTGCATCAAGTTCAGTGGAGGCAGGGTTTGCGCTGGAGAGCTGCCTTCCACTTCCCAGAGTGGCTACATGAAGCTTTGGCTGCTGACCTTTCCAAAGAGTAAGGCCTGGTGATACACAAGGGTTGCAGGTCCAAGGCCATATGCAGGCCTTACTATTGATGTCACTGTTTGTAAAGGCCTTTCCGAGTACTGGTATGGCACTAAAGGACAGGAGGTATGCGTTTGGTTCCCATTGCCTGAACCTTACTCCTGCTGGAACCTTGTGGCTATCAGTGTGTCACGGGCACGCCTTCCACGTCATGCTGCTTTGAGGGCACCATCATGTGGAAGGTGACTCTCATTGGCCTCTTCAGGTTCCTGCCCTTACAATTGTTCGAGGAGTTCTCCACCTCCTCCATGTCTCCCTCTGGCAAGTGATCACCCCTTTGAAGCGCCGGGGTGTGCAGGGTACAACACACCATGATGATTTGGGACACCCTCTGTGGAGAGTACTGCAGAGCCCCATCCAAGTGGCCCAAACATCAGAAGCGCATCTTCAGGATGCCAATGGTCTGCTCTATAATGGATTTTGTGCACAGTGCACTGCACAGTATCTCTCCTCTGAGGCACTTTGAGGATGAGACATGGCTGTCATCTTTTCTGCGGCTACCCCTTATCACCCAGCAGCCAATCCTGTAAGCTCTGCAGCCCCTTGAATATCTGTGGCACCAGGGAGTGACTCTGAATGTAGGAGTCATGGGAACTCCCAGGGTACCTGCCACAAATATGCATGATGTGCCTCTGATGATCAGACACCAGCTGAATGTTGAGGGAGTGAAACACTTTTCTGTTAATGAAGATCAGGAGCTGCTGCCAGGGAGCTCTTAAAGTGATGTGTGCAATCAATTGCACCCTGCACTCTAGGGAAGCCTGACGCTGGGCCTCTTCTCGAGGCTGAGCCAGGCAGTGCTGGGCCCTTCTCCTCCTCAATCAGAGAACTGCCGTCAAGAATGTAGCAATGAGTACAGCCTCCATTCTGCAATCCTCCTTCTTCCTGTGTATAGAGTGATCCAACTGATTAATGAGAATGCCCAACTATAGTAGATCTCCCACATTCATGCAGAAAGCCACTGTCATGCCCTAGTGATGCATCTGTGATACTCCCCTTTCCCTGTTCCAGCCTTATAGCTGAGGCGCTACCTCAGATCTAGGTGCCTAAGAAGCCATCCCAACAACTGCACATCTCAATCCCACTGAGTTTGGAAAGGCTCGAGCACAGCCATGCTATGTTCATCCTCACTGAGGGCACTCACACAATGCCTAATGTGATATACTGATGATGCCAAACTTACACTTTTTGAATGAGTAGATGCCATTTGACCTATGAAACATGCCAATTGGACAATGGACTTTACAGGGTTTCAGTGATTATCTTGCAGCTATCCAGCAGCTGTGTGCTATTAATGGCTGGCTGCATTTTCCTTTCTCACATTCCACTCCTTAAAACGCTCACATTGATCACCTTAAATGTGACCCCAATGATTCTCGCAGTCTCGTGTGAAAGTGCACCATATGTCACTTGTCCCAAATCTACATTCTCAATAAAGTGTTCATGAGTTCTATCAGGTGAGACTTCACCTCCAAGTTGGGAATCTAAAAAGTATGAGGGTGCCCCCTGCAAGGGCCCCTGCATCCAACCCACACTGCCTCAGGCTCCTACCATGGAGAATTATCTTCCTGTTTCGATTTTAAACTGCATCATTACTTCGGGGTCTCAAGATGGTGGTGCTGCATTTATACTTTGAGACCAGCTTCGACCCTCTCCTGTTACCATTCACGTCCCCCGAATCATCCTGGATCCCTACGGTGGGCAGGTAGAACACCCTCCAGTTATTCTCTAGCCTCCACCAGTAACCCTGGATCCCATAGTTAATATTGTGGACATTCCAGCCTCCCCCCCTGAACCCATCACTGTTGATGTCCCCATGCCCCATGTGGATCTCACCTCTTCCCATCTTGAGGCAGTGTGCATGGTCACATACAGAGGTGACCCACCCAAGAGAGCTTTGAGTACCCCCCTTTTATTACGTTTTCTCCATTTACAGGCTGCAGATGCCTCCCTTGACCATGACCATCCCATCTGCAGCCCAGTACCGAGCCAGACACCCCCATCATGGCTGAGTCTGAGACAATGATCACGCCCTACAAACCAAGCTGTGCCTGATCCCCATTGAGCGCACAGGCCTTGCCCCTCCCTGGACCGGAACTATAACCTGCGTGCCATGTATAACCTTGTAGCATGGCCCGCGAAGCCCCAGAACTGCCTTTAATCTCTCACCCTGATTATGTGGTCCATAGAGCCCCAGGACTGCTTTAATCTCTCACCCCAACCTTTTGGCCTCAGTCCCTGGACTATAACTGTGTGTCACTCAGCTCCACGGCTCCTTCAGGACAGATCATAGCACCATCTCCCTCCCCAACATCATGAGTCTCTGTGCAACCGGTCCCTCATGTGCAAGCCTTGCCATCCCCACCCCCGTCATAAGCCTTTGTGCAACCCTTCCCTCTTGTGCAACACTAACTTCCCTCTTTCTTACTCTAGAGTCCGTGTTCATCCCCACCCATTCCTGCCAATCGAATCCGACCAACCAGCACTTCTGTGTCTGCGTTCCAGTCTTCCATGTTGGACTCCAGCTTTCCCATCCCCCAATGTTTCCTCTGCCTACCATCGTTGCTCAACAGCCCCACCCCCCACCCAACCAAGACCATCCTCCCCTGCATGCTTCACCCTAATGTCTCTGTCATTTCACATAGCGACATTGTGTGATCCTGCCTGAGACCCGACGCACGCCATGAGTGTGCTTCCTCCAGGAGAGGCGCAACAATCACCATGAACAGCGCTACTGCGCACCCTGGGCACCCATCAGGAGGGGCCCAACCAGACGCCCCACCAGTCTGGCCTAACACTGCAGCTTTGGCATCGCTGATGACCCAGAGCAGCGCAGTTGCAGGTAGGCTTTGAACGTTGCACTCACCTCAAAGTCACGAGTGAAGTGAGGGTGGACAATTGTACGCGACTTATATGTGGTCGTGATTCAGACTGGTCTAATTTCCCTCTGGCATGGCACATAATTGGGAGGGGCAATGTGATTCTGGTGGGAAAATTCCACCTGTAGTCTTTAAAAATATATCTTTAAATATTTATAATACCATTGTAAAGCTGCTCTGTTATGACATTCTATTGAAGTAAAGATTGCAATGCCTGACAAGAGACCCAGCCTATTTGATAAAATGAGGACTAATAGCCAAGGTTAATCACAGAAGTGAAACTAAAATCCAAGAGATATTAGAACAACTGGATAAACAACCAAAGCAAAAAAATAGAATATTACACCAAAATAAACAAAACAAAGGGATTGTATTGGAAGAGAAGAGCACTAAATGAATCTTACAAGTATAAACAGCCTAAAGTGAATGGTCAGATAATTGAGAATGAATAGACAAGAAGCAAATGTGGAAAGAGGATACTAACAATATAAGGAGTATGGTGCTGAATCAATTTTGGAGAAAATGCTCTGTACAAATGCAGGGAATTTGATGCTAGATTTCTTAGAGGACAAACAAAATATACTAATAACAAAAGATGAGTTGGTTGAGAGAAATATTGGGTATATCCAGGGTGCAAAGAACAAAGACTGTGTGGAGGAATAAAATACATGCGTAATTGGGAATTAAATAAAATACACGTATAATTGTGAATGAAATAAAATACACGTACAATTGTGAAATAAATAAAATACACCTATATTTGTGAGAGAAATAAACTTAAAATACATGTGTAATATAATTTACTGTAGACTGTCCCCAGTCACGCAGCCAGCACATAAATTAGCAAATCAAAGGCCAGTGCTACGTTCCCAGACTAAGGGGCTCCGGATGTCAGATACGGTGGCAAAATCTAAGAAAAAAACTATTGTGTGTGTGCATTGCCCAGGATATGTAACCAATTAGCACTGTCTATTTGCTAAACCATTGACATTGTACTGTCTAATTGCTAAACCATTGACATTGTCCTGTCTAATCGTTAAACCATTAACACTGATCGCTATCTTTTGAAACCATTTGAAACTATTGCAATTGCCCAAGTTTCTGTCACGAACCTTTTGCTATATCTATGTGTGTAAAGAGGTGGTAGGCAGAGACTGGTTCGCTCCGTTGTATGCGACTAGGCTCTCCGTGATATCACGACTTTAATAAAGACTTCCTAGACAAACCTCCAGTTCTGAGTGTTCACTCTGTTTTTCCGTGACAGACTGATAGAAGAAGATAAAATGGCTTGGATAAGAAATAACATTTACACAAAAGATCCAAGAAAGATAACTACAATGGATTGGGTACATTTTAAGAATGGAAACAGCTAGAATACCTCTCATGGTCTTGGATATGGAGGTACATGGAAAAAGAAGCTGAGGGAGACCAAGGAAATACTGGATAAATAATGGCAACAGTTGGCCAGAAAAGGATACAAGGGACTGAAGCAGTTCAGCTAATTCAGAGCCATTAACACTGGAGCAAATTTAATTGGTTCCATTGTCATTGCTGAGTTGATGGATCAGAATGGAGTAGCAGTTGTACTGGTACCATAACTGTATAACTGATCCCAGGACATGCCTAATTGGAACATTCCCCCCACATTGGAGCAGCTCAGCTTTAAAGGGAGAGATGAGGTTAAAGCATAGCTCCATTTTAGCAGCTGTGTAACACATACATGTTCCAGACCCTGAGTAGGTATGAACAATAACAAGAGATATCAGCTAGTAGTAAGGAATATTATAATCATATTCTAAGAAAATCTATTTTGGTGGCCTCACAACATTATGATATCATAATTCCTCTCCTTAGGCTGTAGTGGTCCAGCAGTATCTCACCTAAGTCAGAATTCTTTATTTGTAAACTTTGATAATGAGTTCCAGCAAGCTATTAAACTGCATAGTGCACCTCAGCTGAGTCAGATCCTGCCCTCACATGATGCCCAGAAGTGTGCACTTTTCCAGCAGCAGTCACTGAACATCAATCAGGAACAGGAACTCTGGATTTTTTTTGCTGTTTTCCCTGGTTGGGAGCGGGGAGTGGTGTGGTAGGCCAGGGCGCAGTGAAGTCTTGTGGTGCAGTGGGTAGTGTCCCTATCTCTAAGCCACCCTATCTCTAAGCCAGAAGCTCAGGTTCGAGTCCCACTCCAGGACTTGATGGTCACAGAAGATGCGTTCATAATGTGGCCAAGCAGGTTGATTGTCAACCTGCAACTCCCTCCAATACACCTATGGCAGTTGGTAAGAGCGAGAGAGAGACTCCTGGTTGGCCATGCTTGATGTGGAATGGCACCCCTCAAGCTATATCCCCTGTCAGGTTTGTATTGTTCACTAAACTGCTGTTAAATGAGAAACAGCCTTGATTTGGTGCCTTTGAAGTCTCTTGCTTATTTTGTGATGTAAGTTTTTATATCTCATGGCAGAGATTTCATCCCAGTTAGAGAAGCAAATTAAGCCACTTGTCATTTAGTGATATAATACGAGGTCTGTCAACAACCTATGATTCCTAGTGTACAAAATGAGATTGATTGAGCTTGCCATGGTAAATTTGATATAGAATTGGATTTGTTTAAACCACTCATGTCGTTGAGATTACATTTAGCATGGTGTAGGTCCAGCTTATGGTCTCAAATTGAGAAGTTGTCTGATTTTTAAAATGTCTGCTTTGGTTTGTATCCAATTGTTTCCAGCACACAGTTGGATTTTGGAATCAAGAACGGTTCAAAGTTTGCCGTGCACTTGCACTGTTCATGCTGATTGAGAACACAGTACTTCACATTGGCTAAGATTATTACTCTGTAGGACATGCATAGTTTCAACACTTGATGTTCGGTGAAATACATTGAAACATAGAAGTAAGACTGATGGTGTTACATGCTCTGGGGTGAGCATGATTACTGAGGACCATAATTAGGATATTCCTTCTTAGAAGTTGTGTAGACCATGGTCCTGAAATTCTTGTGACTAAACAGGGTGGATGCTGCCAGACCTGCTGAGTTTTTCCAGGTAATTCTGTTTTTGTTTTGGATTTCCAGCATCCGCAGTAGCTTTTAGCTTTTTGTTTTTATCTTTGTGTTTAATTGACTGCCACCTCTCTTCAAGAAATGCCCTCTTTGAAGAAGTACGGTTCTGTCCTCCGACAGGATTTCCGACTGTCTCTTCTGCCCTGCTCACCTTCATTGCTTTCCATTTCTCTCCTGGTGTTTGACAAGGTGTTTACCAAAACCCGCTTTCACAGCCATATCTCCTTTCTCAGTGACTGTCTCCGTCTCCGACTCACCCCACGTGGATTTCAACTGAAATTCCATCCCTCTTGTTTCGAACCCACCCAGGACTACAGGTATCTCCGGGACATAAAACGTTTCTCGGACTGCTGTTCCCGTCGCATTCTGAGATCCACACTCAGTGCCATGCGCCGCCATATGAACACACTCGACCTCTCCCTCCAGCAGCACCGCCGCACCCTTTTTCAAAGCTGTGCGTGCCCCCAGTTTCATTTTATTCTTCGCCTCATCCGTCGCCTCAACAAGAAACTTTTTCTCTTTCTCTCAAGTGCTAAGGAACGCAAGCTCCAACAACTCATCGACTCCAACACCCATCTGGGACCCTCCACCCCTGCTTGTCCCTCCGTCCTCACCCCATCTTCCAATCCCAGCCCCAGCCGCGTATTCACTATACCCCCTGACCTTCCCCTCTCCGATGCTGAACGTTCAGTGCTCAGCAAGGGACTTAGTTTCATACCCTTACGCCCTCATCTCAATGAATTTCGGGCTCGGCATGATGCTGAACTCTTCTTCTGCCGTCTTCGTCTCCGTGCTCACTTCTTTGGGCAGGAGTCCTCTCCCCGTTCAACGGATCCTTTTACCCACCTCCAATATTCTCCCTCCACTTGGACCCCTCCCTCTGGATTCTTACCTTCTCTTGATCTTTTCATTGAGAACTGTCGGCGTGACATTAGCCGTCTCAATTTCTCTGCTCCTCTCACCCATTCTAATCTGTCTCTCTCTGAACTCACTGCACTCCGTTCTCTCAGGTCCAACCCCAACATTGTCATCAAACCCGCTGACAAGGGTGGTACTGTTGTTGCCTGGCGCATTGACCTCTACCTCGCGGAGGCTGAGCGTCAACTCGCAGACGTTTCCTCCTACCTCTCCCTGGACCATGACCCCACCACAGAACATCAAGCCATTGTTTCCAGGACTGTCACTGACCTCATCTCCTCTGGAGATCTTCCTCCCACAGCTTCCAACTTGATAGTCGCCCAACCTCGGACGGCCCGCTTCTACCTCCTACCCAAAATCCACAAACAGAACTGTCCTGGCAGACCGATCGTGTCAGCCTGTTCCTGCCCCACGGAACTCATTTCTCCTTATCTTGACTCCCTTCTCTCTCCCCTTGTCCAGTCCCTTCCCACCTACATCCGTGATTCCTCTGACACCTTACGTCACATCAACAATTTCCAGTTCCCTGGCCCCAACCACTTCCTCTTCACCATGGATGTCCAATCCCTCTACACCTCCATCCCCCACCAGGATGGTCTGAGGGCCCTTAGCTTCTTCCTTGAACAGAGGCCCCAACAATCCCCATCCACCACTACTCTCCTCCGTCTGGCTGAACTTGTTCTCACACTGAACAATTTCTCCTTTAACTCCTCTCACTTCCTCCAAATAAGAGGTGTGGCTATGGGCACCCGCATGGGCCCCAGCTATGCCTGTCTCTTTATGGGGTATGTGGAACATTCCTTGTTCCAGTCCTACTCCGGCCCCCTCCCACAACTCTTTCTCCGGTACATCGATGATTACTTCGGTGCTGCTTCATGCTCTCGTCGGGACCTGGAAAAATTTATTAATTTTGCTTCCAATCTCCACCCCTCCATCATCTTCACATGGTCCATCTCTGACACTTCTCTTCTCTTCCTTGACCTCTCTGTCTCAATTTCTGATGATAGACTGTCCACCAATATCCATTACAAGCCTACCGACTCCCACAGCTACCTCGACTACAGCTCCTCACACCCCGCTTCTTGTAAAGACTCCATCCCATTCTCTCAGTTCCTTCACCTCCGTCGCATCTGTTCTGATGACGCTACCTTCAAAAACAACTCCTCTGACATGTCCTCCTTCTTCCTTAACCGAGGTTTTCCATCCACGGTCGTTGACAGGGCCCTCAACCGTGTCCGGCCCATATCCCGCGCATCCTCCCTCACGCCTTCTCCTCCTTCCCAGAAACATGATAGGATCCCCCTTGTCCTCACTTATCACCCCACCAGCCTCCGCATTCAAAGGATCATCCTCCGCCATTTCCGCCAACACCAGCATGATGCCACCACCAAACACATCTTCCCTTCACCCCCTCTGACGGCATTCCGTAGGGATCGTTCCCTCCGGGACACCCTGGTCCACTCCTCCATCACCCCCTACTCCTCAACCCCCACTTATGGCACCTCCCCATGCCCACGCAGAAGATGCAACACCTGCCCCTTCACTTCCTCTCTCCTCACCGTCCAAGGGCCCAAACACTCCTTTCAAGTGAAGCAGCATTTCACTTGCATTTCCCCTAACTTAGTCTACTGCATTCGTTGCTCCCAATGCGGTCTCCTCTACATTGGAGAGACCAAACGCAAACTGGGCGACCGTTTTGCGGAACACCTGCGGTCTGTCCGCAAGAAAGACCCAAACCTCACTGTCGCTTGCCATTTTAACACTCCACCCTGTTCTCTTGCCCACATGTCTGTCCTTGGCTTGCTGCATTGTTCCAGTGAAGCTCAACGCAAACTGGAGGAACAGCACCTCATCTTCCGACTAGGCACTTTACAGCCTTCCGGGCTGAATATTGAATTCAACAACTTTAGATCTTAAACTCCCTTCCCCCATCCCCATTCCGTTTCTCCCCACCACCCACCCGCCTTTTTTTTTCTTTTTTTCAATAATTTATATAGATTCTTCTTTCCCCACCTATTTCCATTATTTTTAAATCTAAAACTAAAACCTCGTTAGTCTTTCCACCCCACCCCCACTAGAGCTGTACTTTGAATATCCTGTCTTCCATTCTTAATTAGCACTTTTCTTAGACAAATATCACCAACTTCAACACCTCTTTGACCCTTTTGTCTGTGACATCTTTTGATTATCTGCTCATCTCCACAATCACCACACCCTCAATGTCTCTCTCTCTCTCCGCCCCCCCCCCCCCCCCCCCACCCACCTTAAACCAGTTTATATATCTCCCTTCTTCTAACTATGCTTCAGTTCTGCCGAAGGGAGGGCCATGAAGGCTCGAAACGTTAACTGATTTCTTCTCCGCCGATGCTGCCAGACCTGCTGAGTTTTTCCAGGTAATTCTGTTTTTGTTTTGGTGTTGCAATGGACTGCCAGCAGGGCTGTGGGTTGGTGCTAGATTTTGTTGTGCAATCCGGCTTTAACAAGGTTTTTCTGCTTTTCCACACATAAGATGCCTGCCTCAAATGGACAAATAATAAGGTGGAAATGCGCAATACATAGCACACACCTTGCTTTCCAGATTTACGTCTGTTGCATGGTTGGATTTTTGAGATGATTAGGAGCTGCTAGCATTCATGACATCTGAGACCATCCCTCGATCAATATCTCACTGAATTTCAACAGTAGATCTGTTGAGCTGAACCACCAGCAAGCCCCCACCCCTGCACCTTTCCCCAACTGCCTTCACCATTTAAAAATTTCAGCAGCAGCATTTAAATGTTTTTTCTGAAACCCATACAATCTATTAAAAGTATGAACCATCATGTGTGTTCTTGTGGCTGTCCTGATGGATATGATGTCTGAGTGGCTATGTTACTGGCCAAGCAAGCCTGAAATTGAATTCAAATTCCCTGTCCTGGTAATTTCTGAGCTAGCAATAGAAAATGAACACTGCTGGACTGCTGTAAAAGCTCAATTGGTTCACTGATGTACTTCATGGAGGAAAGCCAGTAAATTCTAAGGCTGCATTACAGTGAATCCAGTTCCATACTGCATGGTTGACACAGAAGTAATTTGAAGCCCAAGAGCAGGCGGATTTGGGTCAGGGAAGAAGTGACTTTTTAAAAAAAAGTATCAGACCTGACCCCCAACCCACCGCTAACATGCCCACTTCTGGTTTTAATGGAGACGGAAGGGAGATGGGGGAATTCCATGACCAATCACATTCAGGAGATGGGTCAGTTAGTAACAGCTTTTAAGGTAGCTGTGTGCTTTCTCTTTTGCAGACTTTTTTTATTTGTAACCCACATTGCATCCTGGTTTCTCAAGCCTTTGGAAATCTGACAGATTAAAGGAGGCAAGATGGCCCAGATCCATCAAATAAGGGGATTTACATCACTGCTTGTAGGTCAGGAGGAGAAGAAGTGTTTCCATCTGACTCCTCCTGATGTCCCACAACCTCGTAATTTCTCCCTCCTATCAATTTCTGTCCCCACTCTATCCTGTCTCCTCCCTGCTGCAATCTCTGATGCTGCAAACACAAAATCTTCCCCAATCCCACCCCTGTTAATCAGGCTAGCTGTTTGGGGGAAACCTGCAAAAAAATAAAATAAAAGGTAACCTGCAGTTAATAACTACTTCTGGGTTCACCATCCAGATGTCCACCTCCTCACTCTGAACATGTCTCCTCATGGTTATCAGAGCCTCAATGTGCTCAGGGCATTTAGGGGTGCAGAATCAAAACTGCTGCAGCATCCCTTAGTTTATTTTTTACCAGTTGTATTTTCAGCATCAGTAAGGAGTGCTTTTTATACCAGTTCAGAATATGAAAAATTGAATTGCTGAACTTCTTTCATTTTTGTGATTTTTCTAACTTTTCATCAGCAATACATTTTAATAAGTGTAAAACTTCTTTATTATCCGCAGTACAAAGAGGCCATTGATGAAATGGTTATGAATTTGTGGAACTGGTGTTAACATACTAACACTATTAATATACTTTGAACTTTAATCATATTATTTGCTGTAATCATCAAGTTTATTTTCACAATGGAAAGAAAATGCTTGCTTTTATATTGCACCTTTCCCAGTTTCGAGTTGCTTTATAGTCAATTAAATACATCGGAAGTGTAGTCATTGTTGCAATGTTGGAAACATAGCAGCCAATTTCCACATAGCAAGGCTCCACAGGCTTTTGTATTGTGCCTTTTGTTCTGATTCTAAATATCTTCAGTTGCATCACGTAAATGGAAAAAATGTTCCAGTTAATTCAAATTGGTTGTAAAGGATTCTTCTTTCAATAAAAGTTACCAATATCATCTTGATTTTAAATTTGTTTTTCCTGACCTGCTACTGTAACCAGGTTTTCTAACCACAAAAAAAAATCAGATTTGATGCTATGCATTCATGCATATTTCTTAATGACTCTATTGATTGCTGGCTTGCAGCTCATAGCCTATATATAGCTAATGGCTTCTTATATCCCTTAACGCACTGGGTTATTTTTATTAATTATCCAGCACATAACTGTTGTAGCTAAAGTCAGTGTAAAAGTATTCAGCCATGTGAATTTTTTCCACACGAGATTAATCTAGTACTCCAATGCAACTCAAAAGTACTTGAGTACAACCCAAAACCAGTTCCAGTAATGTCCTGTAATTTATCAGTCAAGGTATATGTAAAGCTTTGGGTTCCTTATCTTCACAAGGACATTGACACATTGAAATCAGCTTATTTTGCTCATCAAAAAGCCGTTATTATCATTTCCATTCCCAGCTATTCACTGAAACTGAATGTGGCGGCATGTTGTTTGACTTGAGCTGCGATTCAAATCCTCTAACTTATCCATCACCCTATTTACACCTCCACAGCATTGCCTGCCTTCATTCTTATGGCACAGCCACTGTAACCTTCATAGAAATCTTTGTCACCCCCACACGTACCTTCGGGGGACCTACACTGGCCCAAGTTTCACCTAAATAAACTATAATTCACCCAAAACTCTGCTGCCTGCATTCTGTACTACATTAGTTCCATTTCGGCCCATGCCGACCTCTATTAGCTCTCTGTCCCCAACACAATTCATTCAAAATATTTATCCTCCTTTACAAATCCCTCTAAAATGTTACCTGCCCAATCTTTGCAATCTTGCATGCATTCTGCTCCTTTGATTCCGGCCTTTTTAGCATTTTTGCTCCTGTCCATCACACATCCCCAACTACCTGTGGCACAGCTCTCAATTATTTTGGCCCCTACAATTTTCTCCATAAATCCTTTGCCTTGCTATTTGCCTCTCCTCCCACCTTAAAAGTGCTATTTGAATGCAATTTGTTTCATGCAATTCTATTCAGAGAATAACTGTATGAGGGATCCCAGGGCTCAAGTTACTTGCACATTTTACTTGCTGTCAATGGAAGAAGAAAATTGTGAACAGATATCCAGGCCTTTAAAATTCTGAAAACTATTTATAACATAGATGTAGATAGCTGTTTAAGTAAGACTATAGCCAGGATTTTGACAACACCCGGATGGTAGGATAGGAGACAGAGGTGCAGTAAAATGCGGGGGGTCGGTATTGGAAGTGGCCCCATATGCATTCTCTTCGCTGGTCCATTTTAATAGCAGTGGGGAAGGGCCATAAATAAATAATAATCTACCCAATATTTTGATATAAATAAAGGGATTAATTGAACTGATAATAATGTAAGGAAGGTCTTGTTGACTGTGTTTTGCACTTTGTAGTTAATGGTCTGGTATTGGTACAATCTCAGGCTAAAGGAACAGATTGGGAACAAACAATATGAAGAGCAGAGCCACATGGAACAATGCACCAATTTTGATTTGATTTACCTCATAGTTCCTTGTACCTCAGCATTTGAATTATTAAGCACACTGTAACTCCGAGGGGAGTTTTTCATGTAACAGTGCTCCCAAATGTCCTCATACTATAAAATTTAGCGACAAATACCAGGAAATCCTTTCACTTTTTCAAACATATCATGGATAAAAAAAACCTCTTTGCCAGTTTACCTCTTTCTCCATTGATCTTGTTTCGATAACTAGATAGTAAGAGCTAATAGTGCAAGTCTAATGCAAGTAATGTAAATCAGTTGATAAATCATTTTGGAAAGCACTACTTTTTAAAATATTTATTCAGAGATTTTCATCGACAAAAAGTGATGCATCATAAGCACAGCTTGCCATATTTTATGATGAAGAGCATCCTGTGAAATTAATGGTTAAAAAACTTTATTTGTTACAGTTCTCTTTTTGAAACAATTTTGGATCATCCCTCTCTTTGGTTCTTGAATCCCTGATCAAAAAGATGGGACAAGTAACCTGTCTCCTCTCTTCAGCCTCTGCCTTTAACAATCAATAGTCAACTACAAGGGTGGAATTTTATGGCCCCGTCATGGCAGGAGCAGGGCTGTAAAATGTGGCGAGCCGTTCAAAAGTCTATTGACTTTAGACCGTAAAATCCTGCTGGCATAAAATTTCTGCCCTTGGGAATTGTGGTTCAAGGTGATCCAATGCTCTTCTATCCCTTCTGGCCCTCCTGCTGCAATACACAGCATGGCTCCTTGAGAAATTCAAACTGATTTGGTGAAAGGAGGGATCATGAAAATGAAACATCAGGCCCCAATACCAATACCAAAAGAAGTAATTTTTTTAAACGTAAACCAGTTTTTGGTCATCCTCTCTGAAAAAATCTTTGTTTCATTCCAATTCTCCAAAAGCATCCATTCCCAAATGGCTAGGAGACACTGCTTTAGTTAATATGGACTGAAACAGTTCTTAAACCACAGACTTTAAATGCAAACAAAATATTTTTGTTGAAATGCAAACTGTGCATTATAGGCAGTAAACATCTTCCTGAGGATATGAGGTTTTCATAGTAACATAATATATAGCTGAAACAATAAATTACAACACATACAGAAATTAGAGTAAAACATTTATGTAGTAATTATAATATTACGTGCATTTATACCTTTGTAAACAATATAACATACAGCAACACAACATTTTCACAACAGGTCATTACACTTGGAAGTCCTGGTTCTTGTTTAAATATTTGTTTCAGGTACATTAGGAGCCATTTTACTGTGAACATTCTGTTGAAATCCCTCCAATATTTCTTGATGTCCAAAAGTTGTGGTCCTCTTTGTAAAGATAGTTGAACTAGCACAGACTCCGTACCCTCCATTGATGATCTTTCTGGGAAACTCGCATTTTTCTTTTGGTCCATTGGATGGAAATGGAGAACGGCGAAAGGAAGGGAACAGCCTCCAGCCCTGAAGGCTGCACATTTCCATGCTCTGTGTCCTGTTCTTGTCACTTAAACAGGGATTTGGACTTGATGACAACCTCCTGTCATTGCCATTGAAAATAACAGAGCCACCGTCCACTGAATCTTTTCTCTGCTGATCAAGAGAATTCATCTTCCAGTTGTAATTGTAAACCCGCCAGACTGGTCGTCTTCTGCGATGACACTGGCATTTCAGGATGCGGATAAAAGCTCGTTTGAATTCTTTACTAGAGCAAGAGTAAATAATAGGGTTTACACAACTGTTAGAGTAACCCAGCCAAAATACTACTTTGAAGACAGTTTCTGTTGGTCTCAAGGAGGGAAAGAATGAACCTACAAAGCAAAAAGTTCACAGAAGTTACATTTCCATAGTTGTAAATAAACAGATTAACAAAAATACAGTTTATTCAACTTTTAATATTTGGAATAGAGCGGTATAGCAGCTGCTTTACAACCTGAACTTATTATACATTTTTAATATTGCATTCTCTTTTTAGCTTAATTTGCTTTTTAAAATAAGTTGCACTTTAGGCGCCCATTTGCTGAAAGAGTCCAATGTTTTCCACTATTTTTTGTGCTTTCTTCAAGTGGGGCTTGCAGATCTCTCTATAAATGTATCCCAATTTAAAATGCATTGGAAACTCCAATATCTGACTTTTCTTGATGTGAGAACACGTTTTAAAAGTACCAGCATGTACCTGCAGCACCTGTAAGTGACAACGTGATGGGCATTCGCAATGTTAAGTACTTGTCTTTGTAATGATGTTTTGGACCTGAGAATCAATCTGTAATTCCACCTTAGAACCACTGGATGTCAGCACATAAATGTATTTGTGATTATCACAGGCCATCAATATATGGCTGAAAGAATATGCAAAAAATTCTCCTGAAATCTAAATGTGTCACTGAAATGAGTCTCAATTCTGCTTGAATTATATACAAACTGATCCACCCATCAATCAGCTTAATGAAATATTTCACCCTCACTCCCACACTCTCCACAGTCGCCACTCTCCTTGGCCAAATATCTTTATCTGGCTGATTAATTTTCCTGGGGCCAAGAGATAGATTTGTTCTGGACACCATTAATTGAAATTCCCACTTTTGTACCCAAAGGGATGGTTTTGGGACATGATTTTTCTTCACTATAACTGTTTGGAGTTTCCTATCCACCCTTCATGTGGGATTTTTATACTTACTCATCCCCATCACCGCACCACCCTACTCCCCTGACCTTGCTGTTGCCGCATTAGCAGCTGCTATATAATCTGAATTTATTATCCACTTTTAATATTGCATTCATTGGGAAATGTAACCTTGGAGCCTAAGAATCCCATGCTGCCTGAGCATGACCACCACCTATTCTCATGGAATTTGGTCCTCTGGCAGCAGCCCCTAACTCCCCATCCACCCATCAACACCCCTGACACTTCCCCTCCCCAACCACAACCTTGAAACAAAAAATGTAGTCTGGGTATCTGAAAGGGAAGTTCCCAATTGCTGAGCTGTTAATCCTGACCTGGGAGGAGAAAGGGTAGCTTTCCAGAATGTCGCCCTCACTCCCCCCACCAACCCACTGACAGGGTTTGTTGCCCATACCTCCACCACTGAAGTAGCTTCCTTGCCCCTCATACTCCCACCTGATCCACATTTCTTCTGTCTCCTGCAATTCTCCTTATTCCCTTTCCCCTAACCCTTCTTCCCTTCTGTCTCTCACTTTCCCTTCTCTGCAAATCTTTTCCCTCTCTGTAACTCCCAATTTTCCCTTTGTATTCCCCTCCTATCTTTCCCTCATCCCTTCCTGCCTCCTCGTCCTCCTAGATCACCTGGGCCTGGTTATATTCTTGACCTCTAACCTTGCCTGACCTAAATATTACATTTGGTTTTAACTCCACTAGATGGTGTTTTAACTGTGTTTGTTGTAACAGGTCAAAATAGTAATCAGATCTTGGTGACCAATGCTGGCATATCACTAGGGCTGGGAAAAAATTAAAGGTAGACTCCACAGTGTTTCCTTTAAAAGTAATTCAAATAGTCTTTGTCATTACACTTTATCCATCGCATCTACGTATTTCCCATGTAACAAAATCATTATCAATACAAGCGAATGCAACCATCAGGTAATCTCAGGGTTTTTACATAAATTTATAAAATATATTATGTGCAGCCCATCACACTTCAGATGTCACACAGCCTCATACAAATTTCTGTATCGCTTGTGCCAGAATGCGTGCAGATTCTTAATTGGTTTTCCCATGAGCAAAACCATGGTTCCAGTTTTCAGACTGATCTGCAATTGGCCTGAGCATTCATCTCAAGATTACGGAGCAATTCCACCTTGAGGCTGTAATGCGACAAAAGTCTACCCATTAGCAGCAGAATTATGGTTTATTTGGTGTGTTGTTCCTGCCCTTATAAAATGATGCATCTTCTGATGTTCCATGAGCAACCACACATGAGGAACGAGCCTTTGGCTTAGTGCTGCCTCCTGAATCAGGAGGCAAAGGGTTCAAGCCCTATTCAGACAGCCCTAGTGATGGGAGGCTAGAATATGATCTCTAAATACTAGGGTGATGTCCAGGAGATGATCACATCTGGCCAGTGGAACCACTGGTTCAGGTTCAACATCTCTCCTTCATTTTAGAAGGCTGGGGTTTGGACCCTACTCCAGCAAGTGCAGACTGATACACTGGCACTGAATACTGAATTAGTGTTCAGCAGAGGTACTTATGTCCAGTGTAGGCATCCCTACAATCAGTCACTGCCTCCCACCTCATTGTAAAGGGTAAATGAACCTTTGGTTGTGCTCCTTCTCAGCAGAAGATATGCAGGGCAAATTTAAAAAGCCACAAAGGGATCAGGGCCATAATTTTTTTGCATTAGCCATACCCGCTAGCTGAAAAGTCAGGCGCAGGCCTGCCTTCGCCGACTCAGGAAGCCACGGATTTTACGGTCATCAGGCATTTTACTGCCTGAGGTTGTGGCTTCCACCCTCACATGGGTGAGGATGTCCCACCTTAATGGCCAGCAGCTCTCCAATCCCAGGAGCACCACCAGGAGCAGCGTTCACTGCCAGGACACAGTCAGTCCTCAATGAGGAGCCATAGAAGAGACTGGATAATGAGATAAGTCAGGGCAGCTTCACTGGGGCCATTAGGCACTTGTTTGAGACAAGTTGGGGTAGACGTTTTTATTGACGGGTACTCTGTTGGGCACAACGTGCCTGAACAGGAAGTCCCTCTCCATAAAGCCCACAGTAAGGCTGCCGGGATTTACCTGGCAGCCTCACTACATGGCATGGGCAGCACCTGCCGCTGGTAAAGTATGAGGTGGTGGGAGGAGGTCCTTAAGTGGTCAATAATTGGGCTACAATTGTCCCAAGGGCAGGTGGGCTGCCGGACACCACCTGGCTGCTGGTTATGTTCCAACATAGGTGAGTAGATGAAAGGCACAGCATCTTCAGCCTTCTCACCTGATTTTATGCTGCCCCTGCCCACCAGCCTGCTCCTGGAGCTGGTGTGGGGAGAGGGGATGTAAAATCCCAGCCCAAGAAACCACCTCAACTATTATTCCCTATTAAAGGTCTCAAGAATCTCATGTATGAGACTTGAGTTAAGCCCTGCCTGAGGGCAGAACACAACAGCTGGATGGACAGAAATCATGGGTATCTAGGAGAAACCTTTCTGTATGTATGTGTCAAGTATCAGACTTGCCCATTATACTTCAGGATCACTCCTTATTTTGAACGCAAATTTTTGTGTCACGGTTTAAAAAGTATAAAGGAGAAAGAAAGCTAGTTATTAGTCGTTGCTTGGTAGTTTCTTTTTGTCACAAGGAGAAGATAGGATTTACCAACAGCTGTCTATTTGCTGAGAAATGTTTGGAGCAACTAGTCCCTAATGACCTCAAGGTGTACCCAATAGCAATTAGCCTCTCATTGACCTTAGAATATGTCTGCTCGGCTTAAGTAGTTATATAGCATAAAAGTGACATGAAGATTACAGACAACTCTACCATCGTACAAGAATAATCCATTATACTTTACCTGCTATAGTGCTCCTGACCTTATAAAATAATATATCTTCTGGCTAAATATGAAACCTGCTGTCTATAGAAAATTGTATCAAAAATTGTAACTAATGTAGGTGAGATATGCAAAATAACTCACTCAATGATATGGAAAATAAAACCCAGGAGCCTCAGAAGGACATGTTTCGTGATATTCATAAACTTATTAAATTCCAAGTCCAAGAGGCTGGGGAAACTGGGCCTGTAATGAGTATCGAAGAATGAGAAGTGATCTCAACAAAGAACAAAGAACAAAGAAAAGTACAGCACAGGAAACAGGCCCTTCGGCCCTCCAAGCCTGCGCTGATCATATTGCCCGTCAACTAAAACATTTTGTACTTCCGGGGTCTGTATCCCTCTGTTCCCGTTTTATTCACGTATTCACTGAAACCTTCAAAATAGCTAAAGGGATAGACAGGGTAGATGCAGGTAAGATGCTTCCCCTTGTTGGGGAGCCTAGAACCAAGGGGCACAATTTCAAAATAAGGGGAAAGCCACTTAGGGCTGAGATGAGGAGAGGTTTTTTTCACTTGGAGGGTTGTGAATCTTTGAAATTCTCTAAGATAAAGGCAAAATACTGCAGTTGCTGAAAAACTGAAACATAAGCAGAGTGCTGGAAAAACTCAGCAGGTCTAGCAGCATCTGTGAAGAGAGAAACAGAGTTAACATTTCGAGTCTGTATGGGTCATACAGACTCGAAACGTTAACTCTGTTTTTCTCTCCACAGATGCTGCTAGACCTGCTGAGTTTTTCCAGCATTTTCTATTTTTGTTTGTAATTCTCTACCTCAGAGGGCTCAGGAAGCTCAGTCATTGAGTATGTTTAAAGCAGAGATTGGCAGATTTCTAAATACCAATGATGTAAAGGGATATGGGGATAGCGTGGGAAAAAGGCATTGAAGTGGATGATCAGCCCTAATTGTCTTGAATGATAGCGTAGGCTCAATAGCTGAGTGGCCTATTCCTGCTCCTACGTTCCTATGTTCCTATGACACATAAAGTAACTTTCAGATCAAAAGCATTGTGGTCCAATATTAAAATCAAAGAATTTCCATTTAGTAATTTTGGTATTTGATGTATGAAGTCATGTGATGGAATCAGTGTTAATATAGCCCACTGACTTTTAAGCTACACATGCAACACTAAAACGGGACTTAACAAGATATCTAGTGCCCCTGATGCCCCTTTCTTCTGCTGTCTACATATGCCTGGAATGGGAAGTAGACCTGCTTCCTCCTTGTGTGTGCAGTATGAGAGGAGCTAATGTATGACAATTTGAAGCTGAACTTATACTGTACACTGATTTTGAAGAAGTATGCCGAGGTATGTTAAGTTTTGTGTGAAGCCCACTGATTTGTCCTTGAGTTTACAAATAAAGGTTTTGTGTTATGCCAACAGCTGGTTGCAGTGTTTGTTGGAATGTGGAGCAGCTGCTTACAGTAATGTATCTAAATAATACCATAGGCAGCAGTACAAGGACACGTAGGCAACCCACAGTAAGTGAACAATGGCAATTGCAGAACAACGCAGTTACAATCTCTGCTTCTCACCCAATTTAACTGCATCAGATATTAAAGATAATATAGCCAAAAATAGAGGTGGGGGATGGGGGAAAATCAAATCTTCCATCATGATTAATTAGTGGACAAACATAATTTGCAACTCTGCCTCTGCATGGCTTAATACACAAGCACTTCTAATACTGCAGCAATAAATTATAATACATAGTCATCTGTGGATAGACTACATGGTGTCATATGCTCAATTATAGTATGCTGGTTTGTTTGCTCAAAGCAAGAATTGATGCAATCAGTTCAAGTAAATGTTAAACATATTGATTTCCAGTGGAGGGTGCTATTGCTTTAAAGAGTGAGAGTTTTCAGTAGCTCTAGTCTCATGAAAACTACGAACAGCATTGTGTGGCAAAGTTACCCATTACCATTTAAAGCCATATACCAATGTTATAAATAGGGCTAGAATATATTTTTCAGTGAGCATATTACATACTAAGAGAAGCTGAACTACCATGGATGTTGGCATAAGTTGACCATTGAAGCCACATAAAATTTCTCCAAATACGGCGTTCATCTTATATGCTGAGTATAAAAGTGAACGGCCAACATGGCTGTATGTGGTCACCATATTTGTTGTTTGCCATGCTCTGTGTGGGTGTGTCTTAAACTCCCACATTTCTTCACGACACAGCCTGTATCGCCTGCTTGATACCTCATACCCAGTTAAAAGATACTGATAATTAAAACATCCATTTGTGGGGTGAAAAATTGAGGCTGACTACTAATGCAAGTATAGTGTGCATGGCTGGATGTGGGAGTTAACTTATATCCAAAGTATATGCAAAGGCATGATTTTGGGGGCTGAAAAGTGGCGTTGTCTTAGACACTGAGTTGACTTATACACCACCATCTACGTTAATTTTTGCATTTGAAGTTATAAATAAAAAATTAAAACCATTTATTTCTATAGCTTTAGAAATGGAAAATATGCAACTTTATGACTGCTGAGAGGCAGCAGAAAGTGTATTCAAGGAAAATATCTAGCACTGGGGAGGGAGAGGGGGAAAACATTAAATTTTCATCAAAGAACAGATTCTGACTGGAGCTATATCAATTTTATCTTTAGTATCCTATGTTAGAATTGGTGGATATCATGCAACTGACAAAACAATACACTTCATACACAAATGGACTGTGCATGTGTGAGATATTTAGGGAACGTGTCTTCATTTAACGAGGAAACACTAAATGTGCTCACTCTCGAAATAATGGGAATGTTTTTCTCTTTTCTGATTTCATTAGTTTAGATATAATGTTAGCATTGATTTTGCTGTTAAGCTACTTAAAATATTGCTTATTTTAAATTGCAGTAAACTGCATCGTAGGCAGTGTGGAGCTATTTACATTCCTGCTTCATTAAGCACTTACTTAATGTCTTAACAGCTTGAGATTCCTCAATAAAACTTAGAAAGCTTGTGTTTGAATTAGGGTTGATCTGAGCTATTGATTTTAAATTTGTTCTATTAGCATGTGCTTTAAAACTGCGGTACCCATTTACCACAAATTTATTTAGTTTTTTCAGCTCTAGTTTATTGACACAATGTGAACCAAACGTGAGGAATAATCATAAAGTTATTGAATTCTTCAGCACAGAAGGAGGTTCTTCAGCTCATCGTGCCGACTCTTTGAAAGAGCTATCCAGATCGGCCCACTCTGCTGTTCTTTCCCCAAGGCCCTAAAAATCTTTCCTTTTCAAGCCTATGTCAAATTTCCTTTTAAAAATTACTATTGAATATCTTTCTCCCATTCTTTCATGTAATTGATTCAGGATTGTAACTACTCACTGGGTGGAATCTTGTTGGGACGTTGGGGTCTCGCCTGCCAGCTGAAGAGCCTGTGAGAGACACATGCTGCCTCTTTTCGGGAAAGTCCATTGAACCACACACCAAGCCAACAGCGGCGAAGCCTATAGCAGGCTTTCCCCTGGAATCAGGACCCCGGGGAGTGGAAGTCTCACCTACAGAGCACTGCTGGTCAATCAGAGACTGACCACTCTTATACTCTGCAGTGAGACTGGAGAGACTGGGGCTGCTGCTGGAAGGACAGGCACACGAGTCCCAGGATCACAGAGCAACCCAGGTCACAGGTAAATAATGTGATGGAGGAAGCGGGTTATGTGGGGTGGGGGTTGTGGGGAGTGGGGTGCAGGGGGTTTGGCCCAGGGGCGTGGGGGGTGGCTCTCAATGGGCCACCCCTTTCCCAATGTTCAGCCCCCTCAATCAGGCACTGAGTGCCATTGATCAAGGGACCCCATGCCCCACCCTGGATGTGACAAGCCGGCCACACAGTTTTATCTGTCGTGCACATGGTGACAAGCCCGTCTGCAGCTGGGTTAATACCAGCAGCGGCGAGATGAGGCCCTTAAATGGTCATTAATTGGCCACTTAGGGGCCTCAATTGGTGCCGGAGCAGGAAGGTTAACCATGGGCCTTCCGCTCAGAACTTAATTCTGGCAGAGATGGGAAGGCGGTAAGGTTCCAGTGCACTAGCATTCCACCTAATTAAACACCCTTTCTGCATCCAAGCTTGCCACCAGTGAGCGCACAAAATTTCAGCCACTGTGTCAAAAAGATCTCCTCATCTTGTCTCTGGCTCTTTTACCAACTATTTTAAATCAGTGTTTTCTAGTTATTGATTCTCCTGCCAATGGAAACATTTCCTCCCTAGCTACTCCATCAAAACCATTCATAATTTTATAATTTTGAACATTTCTATCATACCTTTTAATTCTTTCTGTACTAAGGAGAACGATCCAAGTTTCTCTAGTCTCCCCACATAATTCTAGCATCTTTCATCTCTCGTATCCACCTTGTAAATTTCCCCTGAACTGTCTCTAAGGCCTTGATGTTGAACTGAAGCAACATTAGTAACACAGGGAATTCCCAATCTCAGTGTGAACATCATTGTTACTAGAGTTGCTACCTTTGATAAGTCCAAAATCAGTTGAGAACGAGAAAGAATCATAGTGAATTAAATCATAATAAAAACAAAATGCTGGAAAAACTCAGCAGGTCTGACAACAGAGAAACAGAGCTAATGTTTCGATTCTGTATGACCCTTCTTCAAAGACCTGAAGAAGGGGGGTCATACAGACCTGCTGAGTTTTTCCAGCATTTTCTGTTTTTATTTCAGATTTCCAGCATCTTCAGTAGTTTGCTTTTATCTTAGGAATTAAATCATAGTTTGGGTAAGGAGGTCTTTACTTCATAAGCCATAGAGGTAAATGAGAAAACATGGACTTGTATTTTAAAAATCAAAGTTTTAGTATCTTGTTGGCCCTTTCAGAAATTTCCAGACAACACATTCTCAATTCAAAACTTATTAAATCAAAACACTAACTCATACCAGGCATTATATGGTAGATGGTAGATGGTAATATGGTAGAGTTGAGATGCCTCCCCATTGGAAATGGTTGTAAAAGGGACAGTATTGGTCAGTGTTCCTTACCCAATGCTTAGCAACTGCTTACAGAGCAGCATTCACAGTAGCCTGGGAGCAGGTCAGTCATTGGCTTCTCAGGGAGGACTGGTGTGTGGGAATGAAGGAACCAAACAAGAGGGAGAAAATAACTAGAACATGAGATGGGGAAGCAATGATTTGGACATTGTACGTTCTTCTAATTCTATTTATCTATCTATCTATTATATCTTTCATATTGTAATCAAACAGAAAATCATATTTATAAGTGTTATGTGACAAATGAAAGATACTTACATAAAAAGCTGCAATGTCTCTCTCAAAAATTAAACTGCTGGTGAAAAGCTTAAGGTAACAATATTCAAATAAATTTATTTTTTTATCTTTATCTTTTTCTAGATTTCCATATATGGTAAACAGCATCCTGCAACAAAAGCATTAACTGGCTCTGTGGTACCATTCTTGCCTATGGATTAGATGACCATGGGTTTAAGCCCTGCTCCAAGACGTCAACATATAATCTGCATTGACTCTATGATGCGGTAGCAAGGGAATGCTTTCCCTCTGTAAAAATACTAATTTACAGACCCAACTCTGTGAACAACAAACCAGAAAGCATCCATTCATTAAAAACTAATGAAAGAACCTTCCATGTGTTTCCAAGATCAGTAAGTGAAATTTGAATGCCATCTTAATATTAAACCAAATGTATTTGTTCAATTTTTTTCTATGCTGACTGTGTTAGCACTCATTCCACTAGGCTATCCACACCCCTCTATAGTTTTCACAATGCTCATCAGAATTTGCTAAAGCCTTCAATTTGATGTCAGAACCAAGCTTCATTATTTTTCCTTCATAAAATAAACACAAAAAATGCTGGTAAAACTCAACAGGTCTGGCAGCATCTGTGGAGAGAGAAACAGAGTTAACCTTTCAAGTCCAATCTGATTCTTTTTCAGAACACCTCTTTGTTCCTTCAGCTGATTATTCCAGTTCATTTATTTATATTATAAATGAGAACAGCCTCAACAAAAATCCTGTGGTCTTTCCAATTTGAGAAACTTTCCTTCACCCTTATCTGCTCTCTGCTCTCCACCCAGCTCTCTATCCATCTGTCTACACTGCCCTTAATTCCATGTGCCATTATCTTTCCCATAAGTTTAATTTATAGTACCCTGTCAAATAATTCATGGAAATACACACTATTGATTCTGTACCTAATATCTTTGTGGAAGCAACATAGGAGAGAATATTCCCCATGTCAGGCTGTGTGGGAGCGGGCGATCCAGTGGCCTTTTTAAATGAATGCCTGGCAGCCTTTGCAAAGCTGCTCACAATGGCCGGGAAAAGAGCACATCAGAGGGGTAATGTGCATCACGCAAGTTCGGAGGATAGGTCATCGGATAGGTCATCGGGGCAGGCCAGGATGGAGGGTAGGCCAGCGAGGCAGGCCAGGCCGGAGGGTAGGCCAAAGGGGCAGTGTGCCCCTCATTTTTCAGATGAGTGCCTAGCTGTCCTCATGGAGGAGGTGGCAACACAGAGGGAGGTCCTGCTTCTGAGTGATGGGAGGCAGAGGCCTCCCCACCTGACCAAATGTGCGTGGGAGGAAGTAGCCAAGAGAGTGACCTCCCATGATGTGGTGTGGCGCACATGGCTCCAGTGCCGCAAAAGATACAACGACATCCTGCGCTTGTGAAGGGTGAGCACCATGTTGGCTCAGGTCACTTAATGCAGCCATCACCCTTTCCCCCCAGCCCCCACCCCCTGTACCTCTGAGTATAGTAGCGGCATTGAATCCTTCACGGCATGTATCCCTCGCTGTGTGTGCCAGCAGATATTGCCCATGCCTAGTTCACCCTGAGAGGGGTGGGTTAGGATGTGTTCTTCCAAAGTATAGAATGGGGTTGAAAGTCAAGGGTCTGCACCTAGGCATAGCGCTGGAACTGTGAAACATGTCGAAGTCAGGGTGCTAACATACTGGGAGGGGAGCTTCCAGTTGGCAGGGCACCAATCCATCTGCTGGTGTTGGCACTCCATGTGCTTGTGCTTCCTTGCTTAGCAAAGTGACACCTTGTGGTGCCACATATGAAGAGGCAACATTTGGGCAATGGTGGGGGGCGTCAGCCCTGGCTTCTTTGGGTGAGTGTGCGCAGCAGTGGGGTAATGAAGAACTGGAGTCCTGCAATGTCCCACTCTGGCTGGGGTGGCAGGGATGTGATGGGAATCCGGGTGCAGGCTGGACTAATCAATGCTCTTCTCTCCTTTTCAGGAGAAGACTGCACACAACAGCGCCGAGCGGATGCGGACTGGTGGAAGCCAGGCCCGGTTGGCGATCCTGACACCTTATAAACAGCAGGCCATGGTGGCAGTGAGGCTGGGGTGCCACGGGGAGGTATGTTTGGCAAGCACTCAGGTCATTACATGTGTCCCAAAAGCCATGGCACTGCTGAATGCTCAGTGCTGGAGTTTGCAACATGGGTTGACCAATGATTATGGAAGGATGAGTGCAAAATGATCTGGGGGAGCGGCATGCAAATTGACATTGTCTCCACTTTAACTAATTCAAATGTCCTTGTTCTTCCTTTCAGCATCACTGGAGCAGGGCTGGGAGGAGGAGGCAGAGGGGTCACCTCTCACCCCTAAGGCCCCAGAGGAAATCCACTCACCAGCTTCACACCATCTCTGCCAGGCATGCACCAGCGCAGATACTAGCACCTCGGTGGGAATTAGATCTTCAGCTAGTGACCCGGGACACGGTGGTGAGGGCACTTCACACTCGCTTGAGGTGCGGGCAGAGCAGTGCCCAGGACGCCGGCAGTCGGAGGACTGCTGGGGACCAGGTATTTGCTCAGTCGGTGGCTGATGATGTGCCTCTGGAGTCATCCGTGAGGTAGTAAGCACTGGAAGTGCAGCAGGGTATGCGGGACGATCTGGCAGAGATACATGAGGCTATGCGTGGCCAAGTGTCCGTGCTTGAGGAGTCCACACGGAACATCACCGATGCATTGAGCCTCATAGCCGAGCGCCATGCTTCCTCCATGGAGACAGTGGCGACTCTCATGGAGAGGCTCCTCAAGGAGAACAATCAGGGCCTCCTGGGGCTGCACTCAGATCTGCAAGCCCTCACAGCAGCATTGACCTCAGCTGGTCATTGCCCGTTTGGGATTTGGTTTGGGCACCATGTATCCCAGCTCAGTGCCCACCCATCTATGGTGAGTAGGGAGGTCCGAAGCAACCTCATGTTGGCGCAGCAGCTGCCTGTAGTCTCTGTGGGCTCCTCTCAGGGCCCTCCGGATGAGGGCAGCAGCTCCTCGGCCCCTCTGCCAGTGACTGTGGCATCCGATGAGGCTGCAGCGACTGGGGAGAAGCCAGCTGTGGAACTGGCAGCTCCCTCCCAGGCAGGGCCATCAAAGGCTCCACGGGTGAGAGGGCATCCACCAAGGTCATCGAGGACAACAGGACAGCACAGTGAGCAGGCTGTCTCAGATGCCAGTGCCAGCGAGGGGACAGCACCTAGACATAGCACCTGTAAGCGTAAATTTAAGGCACCTTAGGCACACCACGGATTTCTCACTGGTACTTTTATGTTGGCCCTTAGTAGTTTATTGAAGACTTGGTGTGATGTCCAACACCTTTTTTTTTGGTTTATGAAGTTACATTTGTTCTCTCAAATTTTGACATGTTGCCATGCCTCAGGGTGATTCCTTTCTTTTGCAAGTGGATGGGAACCCATGATGTTATGAGTGAGTTGTTTGACATTGAGCTTCATTGACAAGGTCCTTAGTTAATGTTATTATCCAGGCTGATTTAGCACTCAGGTATCGAGTGTGGAGCCTGCAGCCCTGGTGTGTTGAAGGTCCATCTGCGGTGTGCTAGCTGAAGGTTCGTTGGATTAAAGCCTCCTGGGTGTCTCTGCCTCCTTGGAGTATGCCCGGGTCAGCATCTAGCCCGTCAGCCTTTCCCTGTGCGTGCTCATCCTCGGAATCACTGCTGGACTCATCGTGTGCATTCGGAGCAACTGCGTCGACGTCTTCCTCATCCACTGCGTCGCCCCTTTCCAGCGCCAGATTGTGGAGAGCGCAGCCGGCAACCACTATCAGCAACATAAGATCTGGGGTGTACTGGAGTGCGCCCCCTGAATGGTCCAGGCATCGGAAACGCATCTTGAGAAGACCGATGGTTCTCTCCATCACAGCTCTTGTGGAGGAGTGGCTCCTATTGTACCGCTGCTCAGCTTCTGTTCTTGGATGGCAGAGAGGCATCATGAACCATCTTTTGAGGCGGTAGCCCTTGTCACCCAGCAGCCATCCATTCAGCCGGGCTGGAGCACTGAAGAGCCTTGGCACCTGGGAGTGTCTGAGGATGTAGGCGTCATGGGAGCTGCCTGGGAAACTTGCACAGACTTGTAGAATCAGCATCCTGTGATCACACACTATCTGCACGTTCCTGGAGTGGAAACCCTTCCTGTTGACGAAGGTACCGGGCTCACCCACTGGTGCCTTGATGGCCACATGCATGCAGCCTATTTCACTCTGGACGCGGGGGAAGCCAACAATCCCTGCAAAGCTTCTGGCTCACTCTGTCTGGCTAGCCTGGTCCCAGCGGTAGTGGATGAAAGTTAATGCACGTCTGAACAGAGCGTCTGTTACCTGCTTGACACAAATGTGGACAGCTGACTGGGCGACTCCGCAGAGATCACCCACTGACACCTTGAAAGAGCTGGAGGCAAAGAAGTTGAGGGCAGCTGTGACCTTTACAGCCACTGGCATGGGGTGCCCACCCATACAGTTTGCGGAGATCTCAGGGCTATCATCTGATAAATGGAGGTGACTGTCTCCCTTGAAAGACAGAACCTCATTCAGCACTGCACCTCAGACCTATTGAGGTAGCTGCTTCACCGCCTGTAAACCCTGGCAGCAGGATAGTGGCATTTTCTGCGGCCCCTTCAGCCGTGGACTTCCTGTTGATCCTGCGCCCCTTGTACCTGCACCTCTCCTCCCAAAGGTGGCTCCCTTGGAGGCTGAATGTGGACTCCTGGCCACCTCCCCCTTCTGGCCCTCCCTTCCTCCTCAGAGGAGGTGCCTCCAGTGGAGAGCACAACTCCCATTCCCAGGCTAAGGGAAGGCTTTTACTGTAGAGTCTTGACCTGAAGGCTGTTACTCCTGTCCAAGCAGCTGGTATGAGTTTTGAAGCATCCTTGCTCACACAGGCAAGTATAAGCAATTTTCACACTTAAATCCCTAAAAGATCACATTTGCGACCCTACTCACCCCTCTTATCCCACCTGTGGATGAGGTTTATACAAATGTCTCCTACCCGCCTGCCCATTGCACCCGTGCGACATCTTGAAGATCGCACAGGCCCCGAGAAATTGCAGTCAATTGCTGCCTCAAGGGCCTTAACTGGGTGATTAATTAATGGCGGGTGTGCATCGAAGAACATCGCGTGCCTACCCACCTAAATATCGCAAGGGCATGCGATGACATCGGGACACTCCCCCGACGTCACCGCACGTCATTTTACACGTCAACGTGCGGGGGCGGGCCTCGCACGCCAATAGGAAAATTCTGGCCATAATCACAATGAATGCAGAGGTTCAAAAAATCTCATAATCTATTCTTCCAGGAAAACTAGAGAAGATAATAAATGCAGCATTGCATATGCGACGGACAGGAGAGAGAGGCAAAACTGAACTCCTTTATCCTCTCGCGTCTGTGCATAAGCAGAGGTGTTTTTAATTATTTAAAAATAGGCTGTAGCATGTTTCCCCAGTTTCCTTCAGTTTGTGAAGTCCAATTATTAAAGTGACTCGCAGCAAACTCTCTTTATGGTTAAATCAGAAGGCTAGTTTATTCACACATCCAAACCCAGGGGAGAGGCAGGGTGGGGATGATAACAACTTCGTACACACACACACAAATATACAGTAGGGGGAAATAGAAAAGAGGGGTTTTACAACTATGAATAACTTATCAGTAAAATAACCACAGAAATTGATATCAGTTCATGTGATTTCCAGAGTCCAGAAAGTCAAAGCCCAGAGGAGGGTTCCTTCATGGAGAAGTTCCAATTCTGGTGGGTTACTGGCAGAAGTCAGCAGCACAGAATCCTTTTACAGTGGTAGCAGTGAGATGAGATTGCTATACACAGACTTGGTCTGCTTAGCAGGCGATGGTCAGAGGCTTCCACACAAACAGGCTTTGAGGATCTGAGACTTGTTGCGGGTTGCTTGGTCAACCTGTTGTCTTGCAGGTTGGAAGTAAATCAGCAGACTGCTTGTTTCTGAGTTCTCAATGGAAGGTAGAGATTTCAAAATGGTCACTCAAGCCATGTGAGCTTCTTCCTTCACAGTGGTTTCAAAAGGGATGTTTATCTGACGTCTGGACCTGACTTTTGGTTTACGCATTACAACATCCTAGCCATTAGCCTCTGAAAGAGTCATTATCCATATTAATGACCCTGTTCCAGGTAGCTATTATATTGGTAGACCCTTGGACGCCGCTAAAGGGGTAAGCTTATAAAGATGCAAATGACGTCCATTTCCTTTCAATAGTTCCTTTTTGAAATAGACCTTGACAGTCCCAGGTGTGAGATTCCATGAGCAACATGACAAGGCACGTCTCCAGTGCAATCCATATAATGCCATATATAATCCATATATGGCATCAGGGTCAGCAGCCTGTCTCCAGCGCACCTGGCAGTGATGGGGAAGCACCACAGTGCAGTACCCAGAAAAGATTTAATAAGTCACAGTAGGCATACATACTATAGGGGGAGAGCATGGGTACTTATTATCCCTGCCACTAAGGTGGGCAGAGGTAATGTTTTTGCCGCTGTTTGTTAGTCTGCAAACAAATATATCTCAAAAACTAATAGACAGGTTTCAATGAACTTGGTACACAGATGGCTTACTGATTAGTTTTTGGCAAAGATGCTGATCTGGTTCCAGATTCTGGAATTTTTTTGAAGGATCTGTTAACATTGGGAGACAGAGTGAACTTACTTTTTCCTTTTAGAATGTTGTGGGCTGTTTTTTTTGGAATGTTGTGGATTGTTTTAGAGTGTTGTGGATTGCCTCAGCTGCTGTGAGGGACTTTGGCAAAGCTGTCAAAATGTGAGCAGAGTTTTCAGAGCAGATTGTTGGATGTGGATTGGCCTGAAGTCTCCTCAGTAAGGTGGGACCTCTTAGTAAAACATTCCTTTTCTCAGCTTTGTAATCACAGGGCATCAACCAATTACAGAAATAGCCTCACAAAAGATTTGTGTATTTGTAGTAAGGCTGGGCTGAATTTTACAAGGAAGGGGGAATGTATTGCTCACCACCCCATCTAGAAAAGTCACTCACAATCCTATTTACTTTACAAAAGGATTTCGCACAATGATATTACGCTGGCCTTAACAAGCAGAGAGTGGGACATCACTCCTCAGTTTGAAGAATCCTGCTTCGGACACCATGAAGCAGGCTTTGTACTCTTGAGTATGTTAACAGTAAGTCCTTATTAACAACTCATAACTATGTACATGTATACAGTAGAGGGTATAGGTATGGAGCTGACTCCATCCTAGTTCTTTATACATCTCTGCCCATCTCTAGACTGACCCTGGTCTGGGCCATGGGCCTTCTTACATAATTGTGTGGGCAGTACTATACTCAGTCCCACATTAACCCTGTATGTACCAGACCACACTACTACACAGTGGAAGGAAGACCTGCCCACGAATACTGCTGGCCAATCTGATTAACCGGCAGCTCTTGCAGTCCCAGCAGCACCAGAACTCAGTGGTGGACACTGCTAAGATTGCAAGCAGTCCTGTGGCAAAGATTGATGGGGACCAAACATATGAACATATGAACAAGGAGCAGAAGTAGATCATTTGGCCCCCACAGCCTGTTCCGCCATTTAATATGATCATGGCTGATCGGACAGTAACCTCAAATCTGCACCCCGCTTTCCCCCGATAACCTATCACCTCCTTGCTTACCAAAAATCTATCTACCTCTGCCTTAAAAACATTCAAAGACACTGCTTCCATCACATTTTCAGGAAGAGAGTTCCAAAGACACATGACCCTCTGAGGAAAAATTTTGCCTCATCTCTGTTTTAAATGGGCCACTCCTTGTTTTTAAATAGTGACCCCTAGTTCTAGATTCTCCCAAGAAGAGGGAGAACCAAGAGGAAACATCCTCTTCACATCCACCCTATCAAGTCCGCTCAGGATCTTATATGTTTCAACCAAGTCGCCTCTTACTCTTCTGAACTCCAGTGAATACAAGCCTAGTCTGTCCAACCTTTCCTCATAAGACAATCCACCCATTCCAGGCATCCACCCATTCCAGGTAAACTTTCTCTGAACTGCTTCCAATGCATTTACATCCTTCCTTAAATTAGGTGCCCAATACTGTACACAGTACTTCAAATGTGGTCTCACTAGTGCTCTGTATAACTGAAGCATAACCTCCCTACTTCTGTATTCAATTCCCCTTGCAATAAATGATAACATTCTATTAGCTTTCCTAATTATTTGCTGTACCTGCATAGTAGCCTTTTGCGATTAATGCACTAAGAAACCCAGATCCCTTTGCACCTCAGAGCTCTGCAAACTCTCACCATTTAGGTAATATGTCTCTCTTTTATTTTTCCTGCCAAAATGAACAATTTCACATTTTCTCACATTATATTTCATTTGTCAGATCTTTGCCCACTCACTTAACCTATCTATATCTTTTTGTAGCCTCCTTATGTCCTCTTCACAAATTACTTTCCTACCTATATTTGTGTCATCAGCAAATTTGTCAACCATGCCATCGGTCCCTTCACACAAGTCATTTATATAAATTGAAAACAGTTGAGGTCCCAGAACTGATTCCTGTGGTGCACCACTCGTTACATCTTGCCAACCTGAAAAAGTCCCATTTATGCCCATTCTCTGCTTCCTGTTAACTAGCCAATCTTCTATCCATGCCAATATGTTACCCCCTATACTATGAGCTTTTATTTTCTGCAATAACCTTTGATGTGGCACTTTATCAAATGCCTTCTGGGAATCTAAGTACAGTACATCCACCTTTATCCACGCACATGTTACTTCCTCAAAGAACTCCAATAAGTTGGTTAAAAATGATTTCCCTTTCATGAAGCCATGTTGACTCTGCCTGATTACCTTGAACTTATCCAAGTGCCCAGCTACAGCTTCTTTAATAATAGCTTCCAACATTTTCCCTATGACAGATGTTAAGCTAGCTATACAGGACTTGAAATGAATGCTGGGAAGACCATGGGCTTCCACTTTATACATAAAGCTAAGACCTACCTGTACAATTTCCTGGAAAACTGGCAACTGTGAGGTGGCCCTATCACGTACACAGCACCTGGCGAAACGGAGAAGTACTTGGCGGCTAGTATTGACCCGTGGGCAGCGTAGCTGAGGAGCAATGGGGGTCCACACTGGAAATATGGATAGAGAGTCTGAAGACAACAACACTTCATCCTATCCAAAGGATAGAGATACTCAAAACCCACATGAACTCGAGAATATATTGTCATTTGATACATGCAGAAGTGTCACAGAACACACTGATCAAACTTGATCACCTAATCAAGAACGCAGTAAAAGAAGTCTTCCACCTCCCTCCACATATCATAGATGGAATGCTGCATAGCAGCAACAGGAACAGAGGACTAGGCATCCCAAAGTTGGAAATCCAAATTCCAGCAGCCATCATCCCGCTTTCTGTCTCCCTCTCTTTTTGAATCCTGGTAAATCCCAAGCTTTTTGGACGGGGACTGATGGGGCATCCTAGGGAGGGGTGGTCAGGGAACGTGTTTTGGAAGCCAGGCAGGGAGGCACAAAGGGCTGGTCCTGATCTTAGGGGGTGCCCCCAATGCACAGAGGGCATGCCCCAAGGGATGTACTCCTCCATTCCTTCCCATCCTTTCACCAACTTTGGTGACAAAATGACATTTCCACTCTCCCTTCCTTCCACTGCCCAGTGCATTATGGCAACGGAGGCGGGTAGAGGTCTTTAAGTGGCCATTAGTTGGTCACTTGAGGGCCTCGATAAGCCTAAGGGTGGGAAGCTAGTGGATTCCTTACCAACCCACATATCATGGAGGCCAGGTCAGGGATGAACAGAAAGGTGGCTCCCCACCTGCCATGTTTTACATGCCCCCCTGCCAAAATTACATCCAGCAGGGGCCATAAAATGCAGCCTGTTGAGTAAACACAGCATAGCCGAGGTATGCCCTCAACCGAGTGCCCTTTTCACTTGTTCACTTTGCATCTATGTGAGAGATTGTGCTGGTAATCTTTAGTAAATGATTATGTGCAAGTATGGACATATATTTATTGTTGTTGATTTTAGTGTGAGGGGTTTTCCGGTTACGTTTTGGCTTGAAGGACTGTAATCCAGGAGGTTATTGGTCATGTGTGTCTCAGCAATTGCCTTTGCTGTATGCCTTATCATTGACATATGCACAACAGGCCCTGGTGGTGATGGCTTGGAGCGACAGATTGGAAGGCTGTTGCAAGAAGTCTTGTTGCAAGAAGTCTTCTATATTCTCATGTGAGAGACTCCCACATCTCTTTGGCACCGACTGCCTGTTGTCCCTCAGGTTCTGGGGCTGGCTGGCATGGCTCCTCTTGGTTGTCGTCAGAATCCGCCTCAAGACTCGTCATCAATGGATGTGAGCTGATCAACAACATCCTCCTCTGCTCGGGCTTCTCCTCTCTCAAGCACCAGGTTTTTTAGGGCGCAGAAGACCACAACAATTAGCTGAGGCTTATTGCAGTGCACCACTTGCTTGGTGCAAGCATCTGAATCTCGTTTTGAGCAGAGCAATGGCCTGCTCAATGATGGCCCTGGGTAGATGCATGGCTCTGGTTCTAATGCAAGTTGGTCTCTGTCCATGGATTTCTTACAACAGTCATAAGCCACCTCTTCAGTGAATAGCCCTTAGCTCCAAGAATCCATCCCTTCAATTGCCATGCTGGGTACAACAGCTGTGGCTCCTGGGAGCACTTAAGGATGTTTGAGTCCCAGGGTAATACGCACAGATCTGTGTGATCCTTTCACGATGGTCACACACTAGTTGGACATTCAGGGAGCAAACACTTTAATGTTGACAAATGCCCCTGGCTGCCCTCTGGAGTCTTAACGGCCACACCAACTTTTGGGAATCGCACAATGCACCTAAATCTTTTGGCTCTCCCGACCTGACTAACCTCATCCGTGCTGCAGGTGATGAAATTGTTTGTTTGCCTGAACAAGAATACTCCCATTTCTAGGCCCCCTGCTCTCTAACTCTCCTCCATAGGCTTGATTCAGCCTGTTGCGCCTCACAAAAATTCACAGATTAACACTATCACCTTCAGCAGCAGACTCAGCTGCTTCATCCACCCTCTCTGCTTTGCCCTGTTTTCAGACATTTTCAACCACCTTTGTGGCGCCCACGCATAGCTGCTGGAAAATGCTATACCTTTGGCCAATGCACATTTCGTGAAATGGAGTGAGCCCCATTAAATTGTTGACAGTTGGGTCTTAAATAGCATTAATGGCCATTTAATTGATCATTTTGCGAAGGCTGGTGGGCTTCTGATTTTGGGCCACATTTGCTTTCTGTATTAGCAGAAACTGGTGTCATGATGACACGTTGCTGACCCAAAGTCATGACACCATATTTTACAGAGGTGCAGGAGGGACACCCACCCGATTTGTCTCTGTTAAATCCAGCCCATAGAATGGTTGCAACACAGGAGGCCATTCAGCCTGTGATATCTGTGCTGTCTCTTTGTAAAGCTACCCAGCTAGTCCCCTTTTCTGATGGAAAGTTACAGACCTGAAATGTTTAACTCTGTTTCTCATTCCACAGATGCTGCAAGACCTGCTGAGTATTTCCAGCATTCTCTGGTTTTCATTTCCGATTTCCAGCATCTGCAATATTTTGGTTTTGCATGAGTTTGTAGAATGCTTTCACGACAACTTCCTATAACAGTATATTATGGAAGCAACTAGAGGCATAGCTATTTAGATCTCATATTGTGTAATGAGGCAGGTTTTAATTAGTAATTTCAAGGTAAAAGATCGTCTGGGAAGAAACAATCATTTACAATTGAATTCCATATAAAGTTTGAAAGCTAATTTTTGGGGTCACATCTTGCAGGGCATTGAGGAAAACTTCTTTCAGAGTTTGAAGGATATAAATGTTTGCACAAGGCTTGCTATCCTACAGATTAATGACCAACAATATATTCCTAAGGAAATGCAACAGTGCTCCTAGGAAACTTCTTTCTTGCAAGGCAGCCCCTCTCTGCTCAGTCCTGTATCCTCATCATATCTATGCTCCTTGGCCTCAAAGAATTCAGTTTCAAATTCTTTACTCTCCTCAGCAATTTCAATTTTGAGGCCTTTTGGAGAAGAAAAATTGCAGAGTACAGAGCGGATCCCCACAATTCATGAAACAGTTCGAGGGGGAATACTGAAGAGAACTCCCAACCTATCTAAGTGCCTGAATTTTTCCTTCAGCGTTTGTGTTGTCTTTTCAACTTTGAGTCTAGATTTGAGCTTTGTTCCAGTGTTCCTCCACTGTACTGGTGGTTCTTCACAATGGTGTTAACAGTATAGAATTGCATACCTCTTCAGAACTAAGCAGCACTTGGATTGTGATTCTAAAAGAGTGCGGGGAACTATGGATGAGTGATGAATGAGTCATGGCAGCTCCAGTACACAACACAATAACATGTACGAATTTGTGCCTATCATTGCACACTAATTAAACATTCAGGGCATGGAATTGTTTAGTAAATGGTTTGTGTTCACAGTATATGCACATAGGCCTCAAGTTTGATATATTGCTTCCAGTACTGATAGAAAACTCGATGAATTAATAAAATATAAAGGCACACTCAGTCATTTGTCTTGCTTTTGCATTAAAATTTAATGAACTGAGCTGCCCTGGCAAAGAGGGGATTAATTACTAGCCTGTGCAAGAAAGGATAGCAAATTGACTGACCTTTGGGATGATTTGGCGGCAAGAAAATGAATTACTGTTGTTACTTCCTCAGCCACAGTTAGTGCTGTTCTAAATCTGCAGTGATTGGAGGGCGTGCTATTTCTTTAGCCTATCCTCAATTCTGTCAAATCCAGGACCCAACCCATATTTTCAACCTATCTGATCGATTGGTCTGGTTATCTCCCACTCATTTGATTGCAGCATCAGGCCCTACGGAATCACCAGTACAAAGATTTGTATGACAATATGGAGAAATTCATTGCAACCACAGCTAAAGAATTAATTGCCAGCGCTTCTCTGATAGCTTTTTGGGTAATTGCATTACTTCATACTGAACTGACCAATACAGAACAAAGTGTCTCATGTGTGAGCCCCCGTTCTGTGCTGAGTTAACTGATCTCAGCAGGGATAGCACTACTAGTCTATGGGCAAGGGATATATCCTATTCGCTGATGTTATCCAGTGTCCCTTTCTAGAATGTGCAGGATAAAATTAGCAATGATGTGTCAAGTGCTGACAATACTTATTGCGAAAAGTCACCACTGCAGATTATTCACTTGAATGAGGTACAAGAATGTAGCCAGCTCTCAAGAAGCTTGGCACCATCCAGGACAAAGCAGCTTGTTTGATCAGAATCACATCCACCAATTTAAACATTTGCTTCCTCCACCACTACCTTCTCGAGGGCATTAAGGGATGGGCAACAAATTCTGGCCTTGCCAGCAACACTCACATCCCATGAAAGAATAAGAA
This sequence comes from Cetorhinus maximus, assembly GCF_964194155.1. Taxonomy (NCBI): domain Eukaryota; kingdom Metazoa; phylum Chordata; class Chondrichthyes; order Lamniformes; family Cetorhinidae; genus Cetorhinus; species Cetorhinus maximus. The sequence continues at coordinate 71,994,128 of NC_135888.1, forward strand.
AAAGTATCCCATTTTAAGATATTGCCTTCAGGAGAAAGGGGGGAAAACTGCAGGGCAGATAAAGCACCTAGAACAGTGGAATATTTACAACAAAGGCAGTTAGGATTAATCAAGATCCCATGCATAAGACAAAAAATATGCATGTTAAAGCTCTGTTGGGCAATTAAGTATTTACCTGACAGCTTAAAACAAGAATGCAGCTGCATGTGTGAATATCTGATAAACATAGTTAGTGGGTGACAATCAATTAATGGTTTATGGTGAGGTCTAGATTATTTAATGTTTAAGATAGCAACTGAAACTTTCATTAACTAAATTAAATGCAGTGCAATTTCAAGTTCACACAGGACTACATTTCCAATAGAGAGCATTCATAATGATTCACATTTATACACTTACAAATGCTTTTAGTTTCAATAATAAACATTCACTATCATTATGGTTAGTTACAGCCTGGCAGGCCAACACCTGCAGGTCCGGAGTACCAATGATAAATATTCATATACTACCTACAATTACAGTAGAACACGCACATTATATCAATTGGTCTATAATTAATACACCCATGCCCCACCTTAGCTTACAGCAACATATACCACAGTTAACACAACATAATGGAACAGAATTTACTGTCAAAATAACAGTAAGTTTGACAACAAATTCAGGTGAGGGCAGATAGTTAAATTTGAAAATCATTACTGTGCAAAAGTGCACCACTCCACCATTAGCTTCCCAAAAAGACACCTTGCTGTCTGATTCAGCATTCAAATATATTGAATGGTGTGAAGTTCCTGTACTCGCACTGTAGATATAAAAAAAATTAACCAGAGAATTTTCCAGCTTATCTATTTTGGCCTAAGTACATTTTTAACAGTGTGATGAATCTTAATTATTGCCAAACAACCTCTCTGGCACTAATTCTTACTAGTGTGTCATTTCATTTGTTAAGATTTTAATTGTTAGGAGTTTTTTAATATTGAATTCCTTTTTACTTTCTCCTTTTTCTTTTTACTCTTGCTTTAAATCCTTCCTTCCCTTTATTTCACTTTTTGGACTTGATTTGACATTTGAATCTATTATTCTAGCCTACACTTCCTGGTTCAGAATCTGTCTCACTCAGCAACAATGGTTTAATTTGATTGTTTAGGCACATAGACGGTTGTTTTCCTGTTCACACAATTTCCAGATACCCTGTAGAGAGTGTCATACTGTTTTCATGCATCCCCTACACACACTCAGACACACACTTACAGCATCTTACTGTGCAAAAGTTCATGGGGCAGTTAAATGAGCAAGTGTGCAGCTAATTCATCGGCTGGCTACACTTCTTGTCCCATTAACACATACTGCAATGTGCATTTATGCACAAAAATATTGTCCTATTGTTACAGTAAACACATTATGAAAGGCTCACGTTTATTTATTGTTAAAGGGCAGGATTTTCCATCCCTGCCTGTTGCCAGGATTGTTTGGTCCCACCCAAAGTCAATGGACTTTTGGCTGGGCTGCCAAATCTCCCATGGCAGGTCCCACCTTGAAGGGGCTGGAAAATCCCATTCAAAGTAATACATATTATTCTACCATTCCAGGAACACAGTTACTGTGATGACCTTTGGCTTGAAAGCAGTAACAGTAAGGAAAATTTGTGATTCTATTAAAATGTTTGGGGAATCTGTAATTTTTTAAATAAAAAGTGTGAAAAGAATTTTCAAGAGCTTGTACCAATTGTAAGAGATAAATTATGATTTGTGGATAGTAAGAAATCCAGGTGACCCTTGACCTAGAAGCAGTAGCAACAAGTTAAGGAAGTTAAAAAATGGAGGTTATGTGGCAGACACAGAAGAAGAGAGACCATGAGAACAGAAGAACTGGCTGCTGCCTGTGGAGAATCGGCTAGGTCCTTGAAGGAGAGGGTCTCAACTTGAAAGGATGGTATGGCTGAAACTGGGACTATGCAGGTAGAATAGATTGTATAATAATGCCATGAGATAGATTTTGTTATATCTGTTATTCCCATGTGCGATTTACTGATTGTGATTTGCCTGTTAATTCATGTTTAATTTATGTTATGATTCATGTTAAAAGTAAAAGTTTAAGAAGTGAAATCTTGTTGCCAATTTCTTCATTTGGGGGTCACTCAGTAAATTTGGTCATTTTTTGGCTTGCAGATCTCCTTGGGATCATAACAAAATGCATGCTGCTACATAGTTATAGTAATATATATTTCATTATAAACTGATCTAGCACTACACTACACAAATTGATCTAGCTCTACAGTACTATATATTCACATATTCAGACTCACATTGTTCTGGAGGAACATACATTGACGCAATTAATGCTTTATAATATCACTATACTGGATTCCTAATCAATAAATCGTGCTGCTGCTTTTGTGTATTTAAGTAAACAAGATCACAAGATACAATACTTTGTAAGATTTAATACCAAAATGAAATGGTTTTCACACTAGCTACGAAATCAAAATCCTCATGGTTCTTTTTTCTTGGTATTTGAAACTTGTTTATTATTTCATATTGGCACACATATATAACTAAAGTAACAGAGAACTCTATAGTAACAGTTGCACATACACTGCTCTATCATAACTGTGACATATACTAACAGAAACAACTCTATAGTTATCCAACTACAGTAGTGCATAATCGTCGATATACACTGTTACACATTTACAACACACAATGTTTTGCATTACACATAAAATTACACATACTAATACAATTAATACTAATACTAATACACATGCTGCTCTCTAGATACGGTAATGCATACTGCACTATAATGACAGTATAATATATTGATAGATACTGCTCGATAATAACAGCAATGCATATTGACCCACACTGCTCTATGGTTATGGAAATAAATGCATTGTTCTCATTACATTATTACATGTTTGCAGACAAAATTCTACAATGACAAGTTGCACTACAATTGTGTATATGCGCACATGGTGAAACAGTAAACATATTTATGAAAATTTCCTGTCTTGAGTGTCCAGGGAGAATTAGTAAATATGTTATTTTAAAACATGCCCATGATTTTGTTAGAAACACAGAAAAAAATAAATTTGCCTCATTTACAATATTTCTATGCAAGCTGGCAGAGAAATTCACACCCTACTGTGATTCAGTGTAGTGATGTGTGCTCTTACACATCTCTTTTAATGACACAATGCATAAATAATGTGATGTGGCAAAAGACCTGTTAACCTGTCATCTGTGTTTCTTCCACTGAATGCATGAATGCACGAAATGATTTACAATTGTTCAGCTTGTATTACAAACGTTGCTGCCAGCTAACTCCAAGATACAATTAATTTTCCAATGATGTATATTTAGGTAGGTAAATGTCAGGGTGATTACTAGACTTCAGTTATTTGAATGCTTATCTTTCTCCGTTTTAATAAATCTAATTTGGGCTTTTTTTTCAAGAGAACTTTCAGTCAGCCTGTATGGCACCAAACATGTAATTACAATCATGTTTGTTACTTAAGATGATTTAATTTAAATTATTTCTGTTAAATTATCCACCAACTACAGGTACACAGAAGCTATGATGTCTGTGCAAGTCTAGGGAAATAATAAAATAGAAGCCTAGAATATGATTATATAAATTCTGACAATTATAAATTATGCATGTTAGACCAAGATAACATTTCAAGCACATTGCATACATAGTTGCTATGAAATGGTTTCAGCAATGACATACTGCTGAAAATGGTCTCAATAGAGTACTATAGAAAAGAGGGAAAGAAAAACCCAAAATCATGTGCAGTCCTGACCAAAAGTCCATTATCACAAAGTAGACTTAATTTTGTAAAAGTGATCACTACATCTTTGTGCGCAACTTGCTTCCCAATTTAGCAAATATGTTTCCATTTTACCCAGGCTAATATTCCGTCATTAACACAAATTGACTTAAGGCACTTTCACAAGTTGTGCCTAGTTAATTATAGTTTATTCAGGACAGCACCCTGTTGCTCTTTAACAGCTGTATGCTATTTCTGTACTGTAACTATTTACATTTCAAACATTTACTGTCATCACTTAAGGGTCATTTGAAACAGACTTAACTCTGACTTAAATGGATTGCTTGTACTAAAACTCAAAAGCAAAATTCAGTGAATGAATGAATAAATGAATATCTTTCCCATGTGACACCTGCTTTCAGAACGATTATTATAAGGCTAGTTTCTTTGCAGTATTAACCATACATAGAAAGAAAATAAAACAAAAACAGAATTACCTGGAAAAACTCAGCAAGTCTGGCAGCATCGGCGGAGAAGAAATCAGTCAACGTTTCGAGCCTCCATGGCCCTTCGGCAGAACTGCAGCATAGTTTCAACAAGGGAGAAATATAAATTGGTTTAAACCAATTTATATTTCTCCCTTGTTGAAACTATGCTGCAGTTCTGCCGAAGGGCCATGGAGGCTCGAAACGTTGACTGATTTCTTCTCCGCCGATGCTGCCAGACTTGCTGAGTTTTTCCAGGTAATTCTGTTTCTGTTTTGTTTTGGATTTCCAGCATCCGCAGTAGCTTTTAGCTTTTTGTTTTTATAGAAAGAAAATACATTTGATTACCACATGGAGTGTGGTTTCACAGTGAATTCAATGTTTACAATGTATATAACCAGTTTACAAATGAAATGCAGAAGAAAGCAGGAGCCTGCAGGACCAGGAAAAAGAACTTTTGGGGTTTATCTAGCTGCCACCAGTGATTTAAAGTATACTCTGCTCTTTGCTGGATGTTTGTCTGCTAGCATCTTACTCAAGTGCCTAGTTTATGGCACAGAAGCAGACTGCTGTGCCCAACTGGCCTTTTTCAGTGTTTATCTAACTTTTTCAGCAAAAACCTTCTATTATTTTCTCCTTCATAAATATATATACTCTTAAATGCATCTAATCTAATTGCTTCAAATGCTCCACATGGTAATGAGTTCCACATTCTAATCACTTCCTGGGTAAAGGACTTTCTCTAGATTTCCTTATTTTGATCTAAGAGTCGTCTCCAGAGGTTCAATTTAGGCATTCTTTTGCCACGAATTAACTGCTACTATCCATGTTGGCTTTTTATGTTGGCTGATCATGATTAGACATAAAGGGTTTGTACACTCAATGAGAAATAACCACTGGGTGAATATTGTTCCATTAAAATAGCTATGGAAACATTTTGCCACGCTTTTTAATAACGTGACATGTAGCAGCATATATAGCGGATCTGAATTTTTTTCTCTAGTTCATTGGGTGAAAGGTCAGTGAGGATATGCAGTAATTGGCATATTATGATATTAAAGGTTGTGGAGGTCCCTGGCTGTTGTCGCTTTCACTAACCGAGCACTTCTGTGTAATGGGGATTGAACGAAGGATGGTTTCCTGATATGCAACATCTGCAAAAATCATTGTCGCAACTGAAAGATGCAAGACTAACGAACAGTCCTTCACTGGTGGAATCTTTATATTGAAATAAAATGTAACATTTTCTTATTTTGTTGCTGATATTCTATTCCAGCTCTTCAATTTTAAAGTGACAGCGACGAAGCAAATTTTCTGCCAGTTTTCTTTGACGGGAAATTGCCAAATTGTAAAACTACCGGGAATTTATTCATTATTTTACAAATCACTTTGATTTCCTTTTAAATCCGGAAGCAACTTTTAACTTGGGAAACCGTTTTCACAAAAGTATTTAATGCAAGGCTAATGGGAAAATGTTGCTTAAGAATCTACAGCTGCAGGAGCATGACAGGATAGCTCATATGAGCAACAATTATCGCGTGCAGTATGAAAGAACATATTAACAATTATTTTTTTGATCTCTTGTTTTCACACAGCCAATGCGCCATGAAGCGTTTTGTAGGCCTAAAGTCTGAAATATGTGTCCTGTGTTTGTGTCCAAATCCTCACTTTGATTTCTTACTCCTACTTGTTTTTACTCCCTACTCAGTAAAAGGCTGTCGTCCAGAGAGTTAAAGAGAGGTTGGGAAACGCCCTCATTCTGTTTGTAATACAAAACATTACCAAGTCATATTTAAACAAATAAATCGCTGCTGGGAAGTGAATTGAACAACTTATTATCCCCTGTGAAAGATATAAAGTATTCCATTCCTATCGCTAAGCGCGTAAAAAAGCCCTTAGAGGTGGGATGAAGGGTAACAGACCTATATATAACAGACCTATAAGGATGACAGACTTATACACTGGATTAGTCTCTGGCGCAGTATTCTGTGAGCTCGTGTGGTGCTTTCTCACTGAACCTATGAGCCTGCTACATCTACAGAATTACTTACAGGGTTCCGCCGAACGACTGCTTAGTAATAAACAATCAAAATCCCGATAGCTTGTGTAGCAATGTTCAGGTTCTCTGGTGTTGTGTAACTGCAGTTTATAGTTATATCTTCCTTTGCAAGTTCCAGCATTTCCGCATCAGGTCCAAAGGCAATTCAGTAAATTCATTGATAAAAGCAAAGAACTGCGGATGCTGGAAATCCAAAACAAAAACAAAAATACCTGGAAAAACTCAGCAGGTCTGGCAGCATTGGTGGAGAAGAGCATAGTTGACGTTTCGAGTCCTCATGACCCTTCAATACAACTAAGTAAAAATAGGAAAGGGGTGAAATATAAGCTGGTTTAAGGGGGGGTGGGGGTAGGGGTGGTTGGGACAAGAAGAGCTAGGTAAAGTAAAGGGCCAGTGATAGGTGGAGATAACCAAAAGATGTCACAGACAAAAGGACAAAGAGGTGTTGAAGGTGGTGATATTATCTAAAGGAATGTGCTAATTAAGGGTAGAAAGCAGGACAAACAAGGTACAGATAACTGTCCTGGCAGACCGATCGTGTCAGCCTGTTCCTGCCCCACGGGACTCATTTCTCGTTATCTTGATTCCCTTCTCTCTCCGCTTGTCCAGTCCCTTCCCACCTATATCCGTGATTCCTCTGACACCTTACGCCACATCAACAATTTCCAGTTCCCTGGCCCCAACCGCTTCCTCTTCACCATGGATGTCCAATCCCTCTACACCTCCATCCCCCACCAGGATGGTCTGAGGGCCCTTAGCTTCTTCCTTGAACAGAGGCCCGAACAATCCCCATCCACCACTACTCCTCTGTCTGGCTGAACTTGTTCTCACACTGAACAATTTCTCCTTTAACTCCTCTCACTTCCTCCAAATAAAAGGTGTGGCTATGGGTACCCGCATGGGCCCCAGCTATGCCTGTCTCTTTATGGGGTATGTGGAACATTCCTTGTTCCAGTCCTACTCCGGCCCCCTCCCACAACTCTTTCTCTGGTACATCGATGATTACTTCGGTGCTGCTTCATGCTCTTGTCGGGACCTGGAAAAATTTATTAATTTTGCTTCCAATCGCCACCCCTCCATCATTTTCACATGGTCCATCTCTGACACTTCTCTTCCCTTCCTTGACCTCTCTGTCTCAATTTCTGATGATAGACTGTCCACCAATATCCATTACAAGCCTACCGACTCCCACAGCTACCTCGACTACAGCTCCTCACACCCCGCTTCCTGTAAGGACTCCATCCCATTCTCTCAGTTCCTTCGCCTCCATCGCATCTGTTCTGATGACGCTACCTTCAAAAACAGCTCCTCTGACATGTCCTCCTTCTTCCTTAACCGAGGTTTTCCACCCACGGTCGTTGACAGGGCCCTCAACCGTGTCCGGCCCATATCCCGCGCATCCGCCCTCACGCCTTCTCCACCCTCCCAGAAACATGATAGGGTCCCCCTTGTCCTCACTTATCACCCCACCAGCCTCCGCATTCAAAGGACCATCCTCCGCCATTTCCGCCAACTCCAGCATGATGCTACCACCAAACACATCTTCCCTTCACCCCCCCTGACGGCATTCCGTAGGGATCGTTCCCTCCGGGACACCCTGGTCCACTCCTCCATCACCCCCTACTCCTCAACCCCCACCTGTGGCACCTCCCCATGCCCACGCAGAAGATGCAACACCTGCCCCTTCACTTCCTCTCTCCTCACCGTCCAAGGGCCCAAACACTCCTTTCAAGTGAAGCAGCATTTCACTTGCATTTCCTCTAACTTAGTCTACTGCATTCGTTGCTCCCAATGCAGTCTCCTCTACATTGGAGAGACCAAACGCAAACTGGGCGACCGCTTTGCGGAACACCTGCGGTCTGTCCGCAAGAAAGACCCAAACCTCCCTGTCGCTTGCCATTTTAACACTCCACCCTGTTCTCTTGCCCACATGTCTGTCCTTGGCTTGCTGCATTGTTCCAGTGAAGCCCAACGCAAACTGGAGGAACAGCACCTCAGCTTTCGACTAGGCACTTTACAGCCTTCCGGGCTGAATACTGAATTCAACAACTTTAGATCTTAAACTCCCCCTCCCCCCATCCCCACCCCGTTTCTTCCCCCCCTTTTTTTCAATAATTTATATAGATTCTTCTTTTCCCACCTATTTCCATTATTTTTAAATCTAAAACTAAAACTTTGTTAGTCTTTCCACCCCACCCCCACTAGAGCTGTACCTTGAGTATCCTGCCATCCATTCTTAATTAGCACATTTTCTTAGATAATATCACCACCTTCAACACCTCTTTGATCCTTTTGTCTGTGACATATTTTGATTATCTACTCCTATCACTGCTTGCTTATCCTTACAACCACCCCACCCTCAACTTCTCTCTCCCCCCCACCCCCCACCTTAGACCAGCTTATATTTCACCTCTCTCCTAACTATACTTCAGTTCTGCCGAAGGGTCATGAGGACTCGAAACGTCAACTGTTTTCTTCTCCACCGATGCTGCCAGACCTGCTGAGTTTTTCCAGGTAATTCTGTTTTTGTTACAGATAGCCCTAGTGGGGGTGGGGTGGGGTGAAGGAATCTAAATTTAGATTCCTTCACCCCACCCCACCCCCACTAGGGCTATCTGTACCTTGTTTGTCCTGCTTTCTACCCTTAATTAGCACATTCCTTTAGATAATATCACCACCTTCAGCACCTCTTTGTCCTTTTGTCTGTGACATCTTTTGGTTATCCCCACCTATCACTGGCCCTTTACTTTACCTAGCTCTTCTTGTCCCACCCCCCCACCCCCCCTTAAACCAGCTCATATTTCACCCCTTTCCTATTTTTACTTAGTTCTGTTGCAGGGTCATGAGGACTCGAAACGTCAACTGTGCTCTTCTCCACCGATGCTGCCAGACCTGCTGAGTTTTTCCAGGTATTTTTGTTTTTGTTTTTGTTCAGTAAATTCATTGTCTGTTATCTCTATACAAAGATATTCGCCCACTGCATATAAATACTCAATGTTTCTCATTTAAATTCACAAGTATCTATCCTCACAACTTTTTACTTCCCTTCTGTGCTGATCTAGCAATAATTTTAAGATTATTCTCTCTTGTTCTGAACTTCCCCAGCAGAGGAAATAATTTCTCTGCATCTACTCAATTGAGTCATTTCATCATTTTAAACAATTCTCTTAGATCACCTTCTAAACTCAATGGAATACAAATGAAGCACTACGCAGACTATAAGAGTAATTCTGTCATTTGAACAATATACATTTTCTTACAGGGTGGACAGCATGTGAACAGTCATCAAATGAGAGAAAGGAGTAGTCATGTGGAATTAACTATACAATTAAAAAAAATGAACTTTTGGTGGTTTTTGAAGGACACAAATTGAAGATTCTGAGACAGGGAGATCTGGAGGGAATGACTATACTGGGCGAAGAAAAGGCTACTCATGATGGAGCTGGAGACTGAAGCTAGGCTTGTGCAGGAGGAGTGGTGTGGTGGGCCACATACCTGGAGAATATTTTAGGGCCATGGAGGAATGGGACTGGACAGGATGAACATAAGGATGAGAACCTTAAAGACAATCCTCTATGGGCTGCATGTGGAGATTGCTATGATGGAGTGATGGTGATGCAGACCTTAGTGTGGATTCAGATGTCGGCCAGAAGATCTTTGTAGTTTATAATGCAAGTGGGGACAGGGGAGAAAAACCTTAATTGAATATGTATGTATATATTGAACAGAACATCCTTGGTTTATTTTGTCCTGCACCATGTATGCAAATTAACATCACAACAACTTGCATTTTTACAGCTACTTTAATGTTGAAAAACAACACAGAGATGTGTTTTTTAATGAAAATTTTAAATGAAATGGGGGCACAGAGAATTTGGGAGCTTGTAGCAGTGTAGGAGGTTATAGGTATGGGGAGGAGTAAGGCTCTGGAGGAGGAAAAGGAAAAGTTTGAGTCTGTGGTTTGGGGGAGCTGACAGCCATTATATATCAGGAAAACTGGAGTGAAGGACAAGTGGGACTTGTTATTGGATTCGATACAAACAATAGAGTTGAATGTGTTCAAATTTATGGAGAGTGGAGAATGGGACACCAGCCAGAAAGCTTTGGAGTAATTGAGTCTAGGGGTGATAAGGGAATAGACCATTCGCTTCAAGTGTTAATGTAAAAACACAGGAATGTATACACTCTTATCAAACATTTGTATTGGTTAAATTGGACTTTGACATTCCCACAAAATCTTTCACATTCACTGCTATTATTGATCAAGCAGACTATTAATCAATACAAAACTGCACAGTCACCAATGCTTTCTTTGGAATTTAGCTCAATATTAGCATTGAAAATAAGACTGAAGGTATACATTACTGTAACTTGGCACATTCTAAGAAGATTAGACATTAGTCAGTTTCAGGAAAGTAACACTTGTAGCATATGCTAATTACTTATGTCAGGAACGCAACCCATAGTATGCGATGAATCAGTCAAATACTGCAATCATCATATGCTAAGTGACGAGATTCATGGTCATACTATTTAGCAGCCCACGTCTTCCCTACCGGTTTCAGCCATTCACACTTCACCCATGTCTTATAAATGCCTTTGAATTCGCTCATTTTGCTCCTACTGCTTTGTGTTTGTCAGTTCTGCCATTTCATAATTTCCACTCAAGCCTTTTCAGTTAATTCCTTATTTAGCGTGTATGCATTTTCGTCCTTCCCCCCTCTCCCAACCATATTCCTTTGGTCTGCACCTGTTTTAATGCTGTTTAAGCCTAATAGAGTTCAGATTTGACAAATATTCTCCCCGAAATGTTAACGTTAATGTTCTCACCCTAGATGCTGTCTGACCTGCTGATTCCCTCCCTCCCGCCCCCCCCGTCTATGTTTCAGATTTCCAGCATGTATAGTTCTTTTTCTAAGCTTTGCGTTTAGGCTCTTTATGAATGTAGCAATTGCAATTCTCTGCCAGTTCCGACTTTTTTGGGGGAAAAGGTAAAGACTCGTTAGCATGGTAAACAAAGCGCGTGGGACCAACCTCAGGATAAGGATTGCGTCAAAACTCACAGTGATTAGTTTAATATGCTTCTTATATTAAAATCACGCAGCTTAACTTGATCAAGTTGTGAAATGTTTGAGCTGACGTTGCACAGTGCTGTGATGCCCTACTCACTTGAATGGTCAATAGTGAAGAGGAACATGAGCAGCAAAAGAACTAAAAAGGCCCTTGTAGCAGATGGAGTTTGTCTCAGTGGGCACCGGAGTCAATCCTGCAACAGGGCAAAAACTAAATGTGGCAGCAACTTGCCAAATACGCAGTCACGTGGCTACCTGAATGCCTTGTCGGGAAGGTATTTAATATTTGCTGTTGACGTGAGTAAGCTCGGTAACATCTATGTAGACATCTAAGTGTTAGCTCCAAGTCAGGGAGTTGATGATCCCTTGGAAATCAAGTTAAGCGTTATTTTCACTCACTTTAGTCTTGGTTTGTTCTTTTATTTTCCTTTTCTGTAATACATTCTGGTTAAATAACATCAACATACCAGCTTCAGGAATGTGCTAAGTCATTATTAACTCATAGCAAAGCAGTACTAAAGCCCGTCACGATTCCGTATTAACCGTTAATATTAATTCAACCTCCTCTCACGGTTTCCAATTCAGAACTCCTTCCTCAAATGCATTAGCAATCACCATATGAAAATATATTTTCACTGTATTAGGGATATATTTTCAAAACAATGCTTTTATGGAGAGTGTGAAACGAAATGATATTTAATGCTGATCAACATTTTGGTAATGGAAATTGAAATGGGCTCGGTTGAAATCGACATCTTTAATGAGTGTTATTTTCAGAGTACATTACCAGTCTCGATTGATTTTGCTTTCCTCCAGAATTTGTTGCTGAAACTCGCCCAATCTTACTACATTTTAATGAAGGTGCTTTCCCAATCAAGATGAGGTTCCCTACCTACACTGAAGGGAGTTCCAGGGGCCCCGGCAATAAATTGCTTGTTAAAGGTCGATAATGGACGTTTCTGTCGCCTATGGGCATAATAATATGGCCGAATGACGCCCACATGCTGTTCATTCATTGATTTGGTATGGGTGTAAACTTCGGGCAAAACTCCCCTGCTTACGTTCCTACAATAAAGACTTTTTCCTCAAAAAAGTTTACATTTCGATAAAACTGTAAAAATCAATGAAATATTTTATTCGGATAAGAATGCAGTAGTGTTTTTTAAATCCTGGAGCTAATGGAGAAATTGCGTGGAGAGGCGCAGTAATCCCTCAAACTCTTATTTTTAATCGCAGCTCAACGAATTACCAAAAAAAGTATCACCGTGAATTTTGTAGATCTTTACAATGATTGATGCAGTCATTTTTGTGATGAATCGGAATACATTGCCCCTGCCCTATGAACTGAACCATCGTCGTGCGCTCAAATTAAACTGCGATCCGAATAGCTAACCAGACGCGGGAAAGTAACAGAGCTTGAACTTCCAAATAAAAGTGCGAGTAGAAAGGTGGGGAGGGGGGGGGAGGGGGCATAAATTAGATCAACATAGAGGAAATCCACCAGATTTATTCACTGCCCGATACCTTGGCTGTTTAACAGATTCAGTAAACCTCTGAATTGGCAGCGTTCTGTCTGGTAGGTGCCAGGACTGCGCTAAAATTCAAAAGTTAATACTGCGCAATAGAGTCTCACCCACAAAGTCTCAGAAAGCGATAGTAATATATACACTGCATATAAATTCATCACCAAGCTCCCTTTGAAAGATCTTTAAGGGACTGATTTGAATATTAAATGTGAACACATATTTTGGTCTGTTTATCCCCCAGGCTGATCTTTGTTACAATGTCCACGTGGTGGTCATGAGATGAAGGACAATAATGAATCCCAGTTCTTCAAATGATAGATCCTGACGGTGTTAATCTTTACGTTAACTTCTACTTACCAAGGGGGAGAGCGATGAAGAATGGCAGCCAGCAAAGGATGAACATGCCCATGACGATGCCAAGTGTCTTCGCTGCCTTCTTTTCTCTGGAGAATTTGAGAAGACGGACAGAAAGTGAACTTCTTATGTGGTGCCCCTTGGACCTGGAGACGATGGACTCGTCCTGAATGTTCCTACAATGGATGCGCAAAGTCAGCTCCCTGGAGTCCGATGTCTCCTTCATCACCCCAGCCTCCAGGTTCTTGGTAGTCCTTTTGGCCACAATGTAGACCCTGACGTACATCACCAGGATGACAGTTAAGGGGATGTAAAAGGACCCCAGCGAAGAGAAGAGAGCATAGCCGGGATCTTCCGTGATTTGGCACTCCTTCTCATCCGGCGGCGCTGGCTGTTTCCAGCCCAAGAGAGGGCCGATAGAGATGACTATGGACAAGAGCCATACTCCTACCACAACGAATACTGCCTTTTTCTCTGTTACAATGGAGGGGTAGCGCAGGGAGTAGCGAACCCCTATATAACGGTCTATTGAAATGGCACACAGGCTCATGATGGAGGCAGTACAACAGAGCACATCAACAGCTGCCCAAATATCGCAAAAAATCCGCCCGAAAATCCAATAGCCAATAATCTCAAGTGTGGCTGAAAAGGGCAGTACCGTTGTACTTAGGAGCAAGTCTGCGATCGCCAGGTTTATGATAAAGTAGTTTGTGGTTGTTTGTAAGTGTCGGTTGAAAGCTACGGAGAGGATGACTAAAATGTTACCGACCAGCGCGAATAAAATGAAGAGAACCAGGACCAGCCCGAGGACTGCTCCTTTAGCTGGGCTCAGGGACGCCGAGGTGCTATTTCGGAAGGTCCCGTTTGAGCTATTGGTCGTCAAGTTCACATCGGAGAAAGGGGGGTCTGGGGATGATCGGTTGTCGCCAACTCCTCCGGAAGAGTGCACGAAATTCATGTTGAGATCATTCTCCATATCAGCTCATGTGCCAGCCAAGCGGTGAAGTCCCTTCACAGAAAGACATCCTACGTCAGGACAAGGAGAGAAAGTTGTTCGGCAGAGAGGAGGCGAACCGTCTTCACCGCGAAACCCAATCTCATCGGGAAAGTTTGCTGCAAGCGTGTCCAGTGAGGGGCAAATAATCTCCAAGTGACCCGGGACCATTTGTCAAGGGGGTTACCTCTGAGAGAGAGAGCCAGGGTTGCTCCCTCTCTCTTATCTGGGGTAGGGATCGCCTCTCCGCTCCGCTGTGTTGCTGCCTCCCTCCTGCTCTCCGCTTTTATATAAACTGCTACATGCAGAAAACAAAGATGTCAAAGGTGCTGGATCAGGGTGACGTCAGGATCGGCTCGAAGTGGGACTGAACGTTTTGTGAAAGATCAGAGCGACTCAGCATCGAGGAAGGGTGTACACTGACATGAGATAGACACGTAGGGCGTACACTGACAGGGAGATAGACACGGAGGGTGTAGACTGACAGCAGGATAGACACGGAGGGTGTACACTGACATGAGATAGACACGGAGGGTGTACACTGACATGAGATAGACACGGAGGGTGTACACTGACAGGGAGATAGACACGGAGGGTGTAGACTGACAGCAGGATAGACACGGAGGGTGTACACTGACATGAGATAGACACGGAGGGTGTACACTGACATGAGATAGACACGGAGGGTGTACACTGACAGGGAGATAGACACGGAGGGTGTAGACTGACAGCAGGATAGACACGGAGGGTGTACACTGACATGAGATAGACACGGAGGGTGTACACTGACATGAGATAGACACGGAGGGTGTACACTGACATGAGATAGACACGGAGGGTGTACACTGACAGCGGGATAGACACGGAGGGTGTACACTGACAGCGGGATAGTCACGGAGGGTGTAGACTGACATGAGATAGACACGGAGGGTGTACACTGACAGGGAGATAGACACGGAGGGCGTACACTGACAGCGGGATAGACACGGAGGGTGTACACTGACAGCGGGATAGACACGGAGGGTGTACACTGACATGAGATAGACACGTAGGGCGTACACTGACAGCGGGATAGACACGGAGGGTGTACACTGACAGCGGGATAGACACGGAGGGTGTACACTGACAGCGGGATAGACACGGAGGGTGTACACTGACAGGGAGATAGACACGTAGGGTGTACACTGACATGAGATAGACACGGAGGGTGTACACTGACAGGGAGATAGACACGGAGGGTGTACACTGACAGGGAGATAGACACGGAGGGTGTACAGTGACAGGGGGATAGGCACGGAGGGTGTACACTGACGTGGATAGACATGGAGGGAGATAGACACGGAGTGTACACTGACGGGGATAGACATGGAGGGAGATAGACACGGAGTGTACACTGACAGGGAAATAGACACGGAGGGGGATAGACACGGAGGCTGTACACTGACGGGGATAGACATGGAGGGGGATAGACACGGAGGGTGTACACTGACAGGGACAGACATGGAGGGGGATAGACACGGAGGGTGTACACTGACAGGGTGTTAGTGAGGGGGAGGGGCTAATGGACGGTGTCGGGTATACAAAACTGACTGGGTGTTAGTGAGGGCTGAGTTGGGACGGAGTCTGCAGATTAACAACGCAAAGCTCTGCGATGGACCCTTCACCAAGTTTTACACCGCAGCCCAGCGAAGGTAGATTATTAAAAGGCAAGTCTTAATATTTGAATATCCTAATAAATTATCTTTGTGGGATAAGATCCCTGGGATTGGAGAAATAAAAAAGGTATAAGAACCTGAAAGAAAAATAAACTGAATTAACAGCATAAACAATAATTTCCGGAAAAAAACCCTTCTTTATTTCTGACAGTCACTGTGAACATCCAAACTTTAACCTGACAGGGCTACAAATCTTCAGTCCGCCAGGCGTGACTGCATTTCAACTTATTGCAGTAAACACAAAGTTTACATTTAAAGAGATTTGTATCTGTTTAAAAAACACAGTTAAGTTGCACTGAGCAGTGAACTAGAGTGTAGCGTTGGATTAGGGAGTCTATATGCCAGATCAAGTCAATACATCTGATAATCTTTATCTCTTTAAACCATGCTAGCTACGAGTAGCTTCACACTCCCGCCAATACCATGGCAGTTGATTGTAAAATCAAGTAGCCAGTCTGTAATTTAAAAATAATTTTAAACATACTCAAACGCCCTTAACTGATTGCCGGGAAGGTTCACTATGTTGCTGTAGTTCCATTTTGGGCATGAGAGAGTACCATTCACTGAGATTAGAAACGGTTGACCGCCGCACCCATGGGGCGCCGCTTCCTGAAATTAACAACTTGTGTATATTTCCCCCCCCACTCCCCAACCCCTTCATAAGGCCGAGCAGAATTTATCATTCAGAATTCAAACGGATTCTGTCATTGGCTAACTTTCCGCGCAAGTATTGAAAACAAACGCGCTGAACGACGCTGGGGGATTTGCAACCTGTTGAGTACGGTACAGTCTTAGGTTCCGAACAGCCAAGCAATAAACTGGAACTGGTGAATCGTCTGCACGTACAGAGGAACAATGTTAGGGTGCTGGCCCTTCAACATGACATACTTTGTGAACACAATATGGAATGTGGGGTATTCTCATTCTATATCGGACATATTAGAAATCTTGTACCTGCATGGACTTCCTATCTGCCCAACATAACTTCCTGTTGTCACATTTTCGTCACATTTTCAAATGTCTAGATCTTCCGAGCCTGGGAGGGTCGGGCCAGCGGAATGGTCAGCAGTTGCGGCGACTCTGCGGAAGCCCCGAGGCACGGGTATGATCAGCGCGAGTTTTGAAGTTCCGATCGGGATTTTTAAACTGCCCGATTCCTTCCGATCTTTAAAACGACAGTCGTGGGGCCGTCAGTGAAAAGTACATAAACACGGAGCTAGATGCCTCATGTTACTAAGCTTTATTTAAACTTTTTCATTCGCAGAAGAGGCCCTTCGGCCCATCGAATCTGCACCGACACGGGAGAAACACTGACCTGCCTACCTAATCCCATTTACCAGCACTTGGCCCATTGCCTTGAATATTATGACGTGCCAAGTGCTCATCCAGGTACTTTTTAAAGGATGTGAGGCAACCTGCCTCCACCACCCTCCCAGGCGGTGCATTCCAGGCATCACCACCCTCCGGGTAAAAATAGTTTTCCTCACATCCCCCCTAAACCTCCTGCCCCTCACCTTGAACTTATGTCCCGTCGTGACTGACCCTTCAACTAAGGGGAACTGCTGCTCCCTATCCACCCTGTCCATGCCCCTAACAAACTTGTACACCTCGATCAGGTCATCCCTCAGCCTTCTCTGCTCCAATGAAAACAACCCAAGTCTACCCAACCTCTCTTCATAACTTAAATGTTTCATCCCAGGCAACAGCCTAGTGAATCTCCTCTGCACGCCCTCCAGTGCAATCACATCCTTCCTATAATGTGGTGTCCAGAACTGCACACAGTACTCCAGCTGTGGCCTCAACAAGGTTTTATACAACTCCAACATGGCCTCCCTACTTTTGTAATCTATGCTTTGATTGATGAAGGCAAGTGCCTCATATGCCTTTTTCACCACCCGCCTAACATGCCCCTCCGCCTTCAGAGATCTATGGACACACATGCCAAACTCCCTTTGTTCCTCAGAACTTCCTAGTGTCATGCCGTTCATTGAATACTTCCTTGTCAAATTACTCCTTCCAAAGTGTATCACCTCACACTTTTCAGGGTTAAATTCTATCTGCTACTTATCTGCCCATTTGATCATCCCGTCAATATCTTCCTGTAGTTTTTTAAACAAAATTTTAATGCAGTTTGTGAGTTAAGGGTGCCTTTTAAAGGGCTTTGTTTATGCAGCATGTTATAACTCACTATTACAGCTCTATTTAGTTGATTTAACTTTTCAGAATGTTTAATAAAAGAGTCAGTGATTCTAACTTCTAATGCATGGAAGGCAGAGCAGATGGCAGATGGAAAAACACAAATAGAGATACAGGCAGGCAGGTAGTTTCTTTCCTCATTCTAATTTGACTATTTTTAAGTATAAAAACAATTGAATATTGAAAGCAAACAATGTCTCTTTGAAGAAACAAATGAAAATGGGTGGGAGGTGAGCAGGGGAGTCTTGTCTTTTGTTACCCAGCTTTGTGAGGGGAATGGATAGAGGGAGAGGAGTGGGGTTAGGGTTGTGGTTAGTTGACACCAATAGAATAAGGGGGACAAGAGGACAGGCATTAAATGTATAGTTTAAAAGAAGAGAGGGAGAGATATTAGATTGTGAGAGATGGTAGGAAGGTAAAGGATTGGGACTGTTATGAGTAAGGAAATTGGGAATAATTGCAGGGAAGTATGGAAAGGGAGATATTAAGGAGCTCCCCCATCCCAAATGCATGCACCTCACACCATATTACCAGCTGCCTTCCATTCAAAGGAAAAGAAAAGGAGAAAAAGATAAAGAAGAAATTATAAATTTACAGCAACATGAATATATCACAGATAGGGGAGAAAGTTCTGGAACCTACTATGTGCAATGAGGGCTGGTTATCTTAGATGGCTAGCAGTTTAGAATAATGCCAACAGCATGGGTTCAATTCCTGTTCTAGCTGAGGTAGACTTGGGATTTGCCTATTCATCCTATCTCTGAAAGTGGAAGGCAATGGCAAACAACTGGCAAAAACCTACCAAAAAAACAGCTCAGGATAAAGCATCAGCATGCAATGAACTAAGGACCTGCCTTTGGGCAGAGTAATGTGACTATATACAATGCCATAGGGGATCCACTAGTAACATAAAAAATCTTAAACCTGCCTATAGTTTCAAACATTATTTCCTTATTATGTTTTTGTGACATATTTGTTTGAAGTTTTTACATCAATTTCTATATCCATATTTTAAACAGAAACTGTCTATGTAGACCTGCCAAGCTGCAGTTAAACTGTCCTGCTAGTGATGACAATGTACACCTTAGTTTTGCATCTCTCAACTCTTCAGTATCTATTGCAGAGAAATGTTTGTACTCCAATCAACTCTGCATCTCACCTTACCATCTGAATTCTAGTATTGTTGTCTTTGACCTTTCATACAAGGATGCTAATTCACTGGGAGTGGATTACAATGCAGCAATTGTGTCAGCTTTGTCAAGTGCCAGCTGTGGCTTAGTTGGTAGCACTCTTGTCTCTGAATCAGAAGGTTGTGGGTTTAGATCCCACTCCAGGATTTGAGCACAGCAATATAGGCTGACACTCTATTGGCACAGGGGCTGTCTCTCAAATGAAATATTAAATTTTGCCTTCTCGGGTGTACATAAAAGTTCCTTTGGCACTACTTTGAAGAAGAACAGGAGGTTTAGCCCCTGTGACCTGGCCAATATTTTTCGCTTAATCAACATCACAAAAAGCTATTGGGCCAAATGTTCCGATTAGCCTCTTTACTGTTGCACAGGAGAGTCCAAGCCATGCCTTTTTGGTTTCTATTATTGATATATTTACACCTTCATTTAAATGTGCATGTTCCACTTCAGATTTGTTATTTATTTGAGTGATGTATTAGTCATTAATAGTTCTCTTATATTATATTTAAGCATTCATTGTTTCCAATGCTCAACTAACACATTGGCAATAGTCATTGTAAAATTTTCTGAAAAATGTTATTCACATAAAATAATTGAAAATAGATACAAAATCTTAAGTATTTGAGAACAAAATAACCTTTACTTGAACAACTGAACTTTACCTCCTTCAGCAGCAACTATCTCAAAAGTCTTTCATGTGTTTGGTACTAAAATAAAGTCATTTGTTAACCTTTAAAACAACAATTCTCTTGTCTTATTTCGCGAGGGAGGGAGGTGTCATGAAAATATAATAATTCTCATAATATTATTGTGATTTATAGTAAAAGCGGGTTAATAATGGGGATTGGATAGTTTTTCTGTGTGTGTGGGATTTAATTGAATTGGAAACAGCTGGTCTGGAGGCTTTGAATCATCAACAAGAAGTTAGGTTTGAAATGCTAAATATGTAAACATGGCTGAACTTTTAGAATGTGAAGTGTAAGGAAAATTTGCATTTTTAGATAAACCAGAGTAGTTTTAATTTCAGAGAGATGGTAAGATGTTACACCTAGCCAGAGGAAGCTAAGCCAAACAGTGTGTTTATTTTTCCCAAAGGTTACTGATAATATGAGCACTATGAAAAGATTTATATTCTGAGAAAGTTTAATTCCAAAGACATATCAGGATAATGGAATTCACATTACAAAGGGAAAACATGTATAAAGGAGAGAAGACTATGTGTGAGAGGAGAAAAAATCCTATGGTCTAACAAGCATGAAAAGCCTCCAGCATCTGTGCATCAAGCTGTTGTCTGCAGGAACTGAAGCTGACAAAACTCACTTTTAATTCTCCTGTCCAGGGTATTGTGTTGTTTTGCCTGGGTCTGTTTAAATCTATTTGTTTTTCTACTGTTGCCTTTACAGTGGTGTAACTGGGAGCCAGATTAATTAGGGGTTTTAGGAATTATTGTAGGAGTAATTTATAGACCTATGTATGTGCTTGAAATCTTTTCTTTTGTCAATAAATGTTTAATTTAGTTTTCTAAAAATCTCTGAAGTCATGGTAGTCTTATTATTTCTGAATTCAGAGCACACATCTCGAAATAAAGTACAAATTACAAAATAGTTGTGACTGCATGATCAAGTTTCCTTTGTGGATTTGACCTGCCTGGCACATATCACCTGCCACAACATAACAGGAAGGAGGGAGAGACAGGGAATTTGCAAATGTCAATGTCCAAAAGCAGTAGTGACCAGGTGTTCTCTAGCAGCCCTGGCAGTGGCTGGAGGTGGGGCCTCCTCACATGCTCCAGGAGGCATGTATACATCTGGATCCACATTACGCTCCTCCAGCTCCTTCATTTCTGGCACTAAATCATCGTCAGGGTGAAGGCTCAGTGGTCATCATCAGGGTGAAAGCTTCACAGTTGAGCACCGTAAAGTTCCCCAACCTGTCTCTCGCAATTGAAATGCGACTTCAGTATTCCTATTGTCCTCCCCACCACCTGACACATTGCTATACGTGTGTGATTGTATCATTCCTGTGCTTTGTTGCTGGTCCTCCAGCATGGAGTCATCAGCCACATTCTCAACAGCTATCCCATAACATCCAGCAGCCATCATGTAATTCCCAATGATGCACCCATGAACTGCTGCAATCTTGAGTTCACCAGGATAAATGAATGATGCACACTTCCCCCGTTTACCTGCATTTAAATTCAGGATCTTCATTTTGGCATCACCTATAATCATCACATTCAAAGACTGGAAGCCCTTCCTATTGATGAAGGAAAGAGGCTCATCTTTTGGTGCATTCCATTGATAGCCCCAATCACTTTCGGGAAACCAGTAATCATGTGGAATGTGAAAGACGTCTCTTTCATCCTTACAGGTGACAATTTCAAAATTTACGAAGTCTGAAGCCGTACATACATTTACTCAGGTATCTGGTGAATGCAGGATCTTACAACACTATGGGAAATGTTGCACATGTCACCAGTATCAGATTGAAATGACCCACATGCAAAAAATTCAGTGCGGTGGTGATTTTCATTGGCACTGTTAAGGCAGTGCAGCATTTTAAAGTTGGCTTCAGGTCATCCTTTAAGACAGGCTTGTCCATTGTGTGGCCTGCAGGCCAGATGTGTCCTGCCAAGCTCCCTAATGTGGTCCCAGAGGCAGTTTTCAAAAAGCTGGTAAGTGGAGTTTAAGATTCTGAAAGAAAATGCCCCTCAAATCACAGGCTGCTCCTCTCCCCTGTTTGCTGCTGATAGGCTCACACGTGGGACAGTGGCAATCTATAATTGAAGGAGCAGCAACACCGGCGGCAGCGAGTGTGCTCCGGAAAAAGAGGTATTGGCGGAGGGAAAGAGAGAGAGAGAGACTCACTGCCTGGCTGGGCAGGGTGGGGGAGGGAGGGAGAGACACGCTGCCGGGCAGTCTCGGGAGGAAGATGCTGGATGCAATGGTGCAGGCAAAGAGGCTCGCTGCTGGGTGGTGTGGGAGACAGTGAGTGAGTGGGGGAGAGAGAGAGAGAGTGAGTGAGATGGAGGGGTGGGGGGAGAAAGAGTGAGTGAGTCAGGGAGAGAGAGTAAGTGAGAGGGAGGAGAGAATGGGAATGGAGGGAGAGAGTGAGAGTGCATGAGGGGAGAGATAGTGATTGAGTGGTGTGAGAGAGAGAGAGTGAATGAGAGGGAAGGAGAAAAAGAGAGTGAATGGGTGAGGAGGAGAGAGAGAGAGCATGAGTGAGTGATGGGGAAGAGAAAGAGAATTAGTGGGGGAGAGCGAGAGTGAGTGAGTGTGGGAGTATGGAATGTGGGAGTGTATATGTACCTCACCCGCTCAGTCTCAGGATTCCCACTCACCCTCACCCTCACACACCAACACACAATCACACCCACTCACACTGTGGGTGAGGGTGAGTGAGTGAGCATCAGTCTCTGTCCCTTTCACACTTTAATGGTGATCTTTATTAATTATTCTTTTTTAATGATCAACTTATTGCTTTGACATTGTTTTAATTTTTCTCAGCAAGTTGTTTCTTTTCTTCATACCTCAACTTTACTTAGAAATGCTTGTTTAATGCTGTGCCAAATGTTATTGTTCCAAAATTTGCTCATTGGCCCCTTGAGTGAGATAAAAATGGAAATATGCCCCCCCCCCCCCAACCGTCCCAAGTGAAAAGGCTGGATGAGCCTGCTTTAAGATTTCACAGACACATCCAATCACTTCCCTGCTGAAGTGTATTCTCCTGACGCACAACTCCTCCAGCATTATTTCACAGGACATCCTCTGCCTGTACACTCTCTGGGATGGGTTGTTGATCTTCTTGATCAGCAAGTGAATATATTGCCTGGCTCTTTTCTTATGGTCCCTCAACATAAGTAACACAGTATCTGTATTCATAGCATAATTTCTGAAGTGCCAGGAGGCGAACATGTCTCCAGCTCAACACTTGGGGCAGAATTTTGCCGTTGGTGAGCAGGGGATGGGGCCCGCTCGCCGACACGTAAAATGACATGGGATGACGTCGGGTGGAACCCCCGATGTCACCGCGTCCCATTTAAATTTTGAGGAAGGTGGGGGCGCAGAAAAATCAGCTGTGGGCCCGCCGACCTGTCAAAGGCCACTTGAGGCCATTGACAGGATCATTTAAACAATTAAAGGACCTGCCCATCCAACCTTAATGTTGGCGGGTCGGCCAGGAGCTCCGGCGGCAAATAGAAAAAACATGAAACCTCATCCACCGGCAGGATGAGGTTTAATGCTGGGTTTTAAAAAGTTTAATAGTGTAAATTCTAAACATGTCCCATCTCATGTGACATTGTCACATGAGGGGGACATGTTAGGGTTTTTTTTTTCCTATTTTTAATCTTTTTCAAAGTGGAAGTGATCTCCCTGAGGCTGCACTTTGCCTCAGGGAGATGTGCGCTCTTTCGTGTGCATGCACAAAAGAACGCGCTCCCACTTTTGGGGACTCCCCCCGCCTGCACAGGGAGCGCATAGCACTTCCCGCCGGATGTCACGCTGGGCGGGCCTTAATTGGCCCGCCCACGTAAAATGGCGGCGGGGCCCACTTCTCCGGTGGGGATCGGCTCCCCACCCGCCGGAGGTTGGGTCGGGCCCGCCCACCCGACAGGCAGAAAATTCTGCCCTTGATTTCGCAATAGATCCTGGAATACCTGTTAAAGTGATAGCTTACATCAGCTTACTGGTGGCTTATATATGTCATTTATAACACATTACAGTTTTACAAAACATCCTAAAAAGCCAAATTACATAAATAGACTTGTACTAGTGAGTAATAACATGTTGCCGATCTCCTTTATCACATATATCACATTTAATTTCGAAACAGGTTCTAAAGATCAACATTACATTAAAGACACTCTTAAAACTTAAATACGCTATGGCCCTTTTAAAAGGCATTCTAAACTCCAAAACTGCATGAAAATTTGTATAAGAATTCACGTTACAGAGTTACAGATCATTGGAACATCTACTAAACATCAAAAAGTAGTCTTCACCCACCCTCACGAGTTCTCCAATATAGCTGCTGCCTCTCTCCGCTGGTATTAGACTATGAATGAAAAAGTCTAAGCAAACTGCTCTGATTATTTGGCCATTATCACATTGTTGTTTGTGGGAGTTTGCAGTGTGCAAAAAGGCTGCTTTGTTTCCTACATTATAACAG
This sequence comes from Cetorhinus maximus, assembly GCF_964194155.1. Lineage (NCBI taxonomy): Eukaryota > Metazoa > Chordata > Chondrichthyes > Lamniformes > Cetorhinidae > Cetorhinus > Cetorhinus maximus. The sequence goes on from NC_135888.1 coordinate 72,018,663, forward strand.
TGGCTTCACTTCAAAACTACTTCATTGAGGTAAAGCACTTTGGGATGCTCAGTGGTCTTCAAAGGTGCTATTTAAATACAAGTTTTTTTTATCGCAATCTGGAAGAGCAAAGCCCTGAGAAGGAACCATGTTTTTTTTAAACAGGATATGGTCTTTCTTTCTCAATCTACTCTGTGGCCACTGCTTCTTTTCAGTTGCAGCTACTGAGTGATTGAAAATAACATTGGCCCACATAGACTATTTCATTCTTTTGAATGGTAGATCAAGAATAATTAATTGTTTCTCCACACCATATGTAGAATATAATGAATATTTTTGAATGGGTTTGAAATTTATTTTTTGTTATTAAATATCATTCCTATTATCTCCATGGCATTGGTAGTTTATGTAAGATCCAGGTTCATACGCAAAGTTGGAAGTTGGGCTTGTTGGAATTCCGCGAATGCACAAACAGGGAAGTAAAATTCAGGTGTGCTGTAGCATAGGGGCAATTATGATGTGCTTTATTTATTAATTAGCTTGATTCTTTCACATTTATTGCCTCACAGTACAGGGCAACTTCTCTCCCACAAGAAAAGCAGAACAATTCAAGCCTTGACATCACACTCGCTATCAATACTGTCCTGTGATCGTCTATCAGGGCTCAAAAGCATTCTTTCTACAACATTATTTTTTCTGTCAAAGCAACAAAACAGTATAATTGACAAATGTACTCAAAATTGTAATGATACTGAAATCTGTAACCATTTGGTTGATATACTTATATCCTATTTCTAACACTGCCATGCTCACACAATTGTGATTGATAATTAAGGGCACATTAGAATCCTTCTTAGTGACATAGGCAAGTTATTTTCAACAAATCCTGATTTATCTAAGGATTTATAGTCAAAGTCGTCTTTTCCTGGGATCCCATCATCACAAAAACTGTAAACGTCCACAGAAGACCAGTAATCCATATTTATCACTGCTCATCAAATTCTTATGCTCTTCACATCTTCCTGCCTTCATAGCACTTGGTATAGTACATAAGTGTTAATATGACATGTAAAAAATAATTAACAAAATGAGGCAGTAAAGTTTGCATGCCAGAGAAAGCATTACTTTAAGCAAAGAATTCAGGCTTTAGTTAAACAAAAACAAAACTTCACTAAAACAATTTAGGCCACTCTGGAATGATTTCTAATTACAATGAACTGGGTTATGTACACAAGGCTTGTTTTCAATGCATTGGATGGAATAAGAGGCATAATATTGAGTAATATTGAGGAATAATATTTCTTACATTAGTTCCTTTGCTAGAATGAAGAACTGCTTACCCACTTCTTACATTGATATTCAACTAATCACTCCAAAAATTGTTCAGCAACATAATTCTAATGAACATAACATGTCACAGCTGGTAAAACAAAACAAACTCAACAAATCATGGATCAAAAAACCGCAGAGCCATTGCCCCCTAAGTCTAAATAATTCCCAGAAACTAAGGCCAAACAAGCTGCCTTGGCCCCGCCCTGTATCACTCCTAGTACAAGTACACTCCTGCCAAGAAGTCTGAATATGAAGATACATTTCTCCCACAGGCAGCATGCAGTCAGGATGCGCAATGACTTCATGAACCATAGTTAGGAATATGCACACTTCTAAAATATGTGTGTGCGTGTATACAACTGGATAGACAATGACCTCGGAAATATCTGTGAATGTATCCTAGGTCACACAGTGCCTTGAGAGAATACATATGTGAAGGTATAACCCAACATAAAATGTGAATAAACATTCTCGAGGGCCCTAAGTGAAGGAAAATAAAATTACAGTGAGCAATTAACAAAGAACAATTTAAAAATAATCATTAGCTGTAAACTAATGTCCAATGTGCAAATTCAGACTGCAGTCCAGTCAGCAGGGTCATTAGTAGCATAAATATTGCCAGCTATTTGATACTTTGTTAGTCTGGTTACTTTATATAAAAAGATACCCAGTGCACAATGCAATAAAATACATGCTGGCATAGAAATATATTCATGGGGCATTAGGATAAGCCCTGGGACAGGAGGGACCTGTACAAGCAAGACAGGTTGCGCCATGCAACTGATCTGGAACCAATACCCTCGTCAGGAGGTTAACTGGTGCTGTGTGGGAAGGTTTAAACTAAACTGTCATGGGGATGGACACCAGGATGTAGCAGAATAAAGGAGAATCAAGGTGCATCAAAATCAAGGAGGGACAAACAGAAACAGAATAAAGAATAACTGTAGAAAGAGCAGGAATTTGATGGAGGAAAAATACAAAATGGATTAGCATGGTGTTGCAATGCTTGCATGTTAATGCAAATAATTTATCAATAAGATTAATGAGTTACTGGTGCAAGTTTCTACATAGGGTTATGATATAATTACTATAACAGACACACAAACAGACTATAATTGGCTTAAATATAGGCAGGAGTGGGAACTAAACATTCCTGGCTACAATGTATAGTATTCAGGAATAATAGGGAAGGAAAATGACAGGAGAAGGTTAGCAGTATTGATATTAGAAGGGCAACATATTAGAGGGTTCAAAGACTGCTTAGAGTTAAGAAATAGAAAAGAAGTTGTTACATTGCTGGGTGTTTACCACACCCTTAAATAGTGAGAAGGAAATAGAAAAGCAAATCTGTAGATAAATTTCAGAGAAATATAAAAATTAAAGTGCAGTAATCGTTGGAGACTTCAATTATCCTAATATAGACCAGGAAGAAAACAAAGTAAAGGGCAAAGAGGGTAAAGAACTCCTAAAATGTGTACAAGGGAACTTCTTTATTCACTATGGCATGAATTTTACTCTTGGTGGGTGTGCGCGATTGGCGGGCCTGGGACAAGTCAGGAAACAGGTCCCCGACCCTGATCGGCCCATGATTGCGATTTCACGTTGGCTGGCCAATTAAGGCCCACCCAGCATAAAACACATATTCCTAATGGTCAGGAAGGGCCGGGGACCTGTCAGGTGCTGGGTCCAATGGTGATCCGGTGGGCGGTTTAAAAGGGGCACAGGCAGCTCTGTCAGAGAAGAACATGTCTTCTGCGTTCTGGAGAGCGAAGCTATGGCATCAACAATGGCTGGAGATGCCAGGTGAGAGGGCAGTTCAGGTGGGCACTAGGCACCCCCACCCCCTCCCCCTGGTTTTCGGACGAATGCCTCGGGGTGCTATTGGAGGAGGTGGCTGCCAGGAGGAACACCCTCATCCCCAGAGATAGAAGGAGGACGTCACTGCACCAGACAAAAAAAGCTTGGGAGGAGGTGGCAGCCGAGGTCAGCAGCCACAACATTGTGTGGCACACAGGGGTGCAGTGCCACAGATGACCTGTTGCACTCGGGAAGGGTGAATACCGCGTTGTCATGGATCAGTGTGGTGAAGTGTTAAGGGCGAGCCATCCCCCTGTGGAGCTCAGGGGTGTTAGAGTCTGAGTGCCAATTGTCAATTGCACTGGAGCTGGCCAAGGGGCTGAGCCCTGGCTCCTTGGACTGAGTGCCATGTGACTTGACAGCCACAACTCGGATGTGCCCTGCAAGGTGTTCCTCAGGTGGGGTTGGCCAGGCTGCAATGGTGCTGCAGGTAGAGAGTGGACTAATCAATGGTCCCCTGTCCTTTCAGGAGAAGACGACCCATAGCAACATTGAGAGGTCACGGACAGGCGGAGGCCCCCCTAACCTCCTCATCCTGACCGGGTTTGAGCACAACACCTTGGAGCTGGAGAAACGCCTTGTTCAGCTGGTCCTGGAGAGGCTGGGGTGTCAGACTAAGGTAAGAGCGCAGTGCACAGATGTCAGAGTTTTGGATAATGCAAACATTCTTGTGTAGTCCCATCATTGATGGGAGTCTCAAAACTGGGTTCCCCATTGATCATTGAAAGTCAATGGCACCATGATACAGACCTCCATCACCAGGGTACCTGGCATGCACAGTGACAGTGTGATGTCTTAAACTAATGACATGTCATTGTTCTCCCTTAGATTTTCCAGCAGGCTGTCATTCACAGGACCCCAAAGAGCCACTCTTGATGCCTGAGGACCATTAGGTTTCAGCTGCCAGCACAGGCTCTACTGTCCAGAGAATGACCGCCAAGGTCATCAAGGCCAAGAAGACAGCAGAGTCAGCAGGCTGTCACCAGTGCCGGTGTCACACCTGCTCTCTGAACCGGACACCAGCGCAGATACCAGCACCTTGGTGGGTTTTAGATCTTCGGCTAGAATATCGGTGCACAGCGGTGAGGGCACTTCACACTCACTTGAGGTGCAGGTGGAGGCAGAGAGTGCCCAAGGCGCCTGCAGTCGGAGGACTGGTGGAGGCCAGGGCGACGTTGAGTCGAAGGCAGACGACGAGCCTCTAGAGTCATCCTTTAGGTGGCAGATGCTGGATGTTCAGCGGGGTGTGCGGGAGGATCTGGTGGAGATCCATGAGTGTATGTGTACCATGGTCTCTGTTGTGGAGGAGTCCATGTGGAGCATAAGCACTGTGTTGGCCCTCATGGCCGAGTGCACTGTCTCCTTCATTGACAGAGTGGCAACTCTCATGGAGAGGCAGCTCCACGGACAGAATCAGGGGTTCCTGGGGTTGCGCTCGGACATGCAAGCCCTCACACAGGCAATGATGTCAGGTGGTCAGTGCCAGTGTGGGAGGTGGATGAGGCACCCAGTATCCTAGCTAGGTGCCCGTCCATCAATGGTGAGCAGAAAGGTCCAGAGCGACCTCACATTGCTGCACGAGCTGCCTGTCATCTCTGTGGGCTCCTCTCAGGGTGCTCTGGATGATGGCAGCAGCTCCTCCTCTCCTCTGCCAGTGATCTGATGAGGCTGCGATGACTGGGGAGATGCCAGCCGTGGCACTGGCCGCTCCCTCCCAGGCGGGGCCAGCACAGGCTCTACTGTCCAGAGAATGACCGCCAAGGTCATCAAGGCCAAGAAGACAGCAGAGTCAGCAGGCTGTCACCAGTGCCGGTGCCAGCAAGGCGCGAGGGGCACCAAAACATAGCACTCGTATACGTAAGTTTAAGGCACCATGAGCACAAGAGGGACTGTTTCGGGTGATCTTCTATTTTGTAATGTTTTGCTTATTTTTACTGGTGTGGAAATGAATGCCAGAGATGGTAATGTTAATTTGTTTTGATTGTGAAAATTACATAAATTTTGTTTTTGTCTTAATGGCCTGAGTATGCTTCACTTGTTTTGGTGCAGGGCACACCAGTATGTAATGTTGGAAGTGAGTGGCTCTAAACTTTATTGCACAGGCATTGAGTGGACTTTGGGTTCAAATGAAAAGGTTATTTCAGATATCCGGATGGAGGCAGTACCCCGGCATGAGGTGGAAGCAGATCTTTGGCAGCCTAGCTGAAGGAGCGTCGGATCAAGGCGACACTGGTGACCCTGCCTCCCTGAAGGATACAGAGGTCTGCCTCCACATCCTGAGCATTTTCCTCACAGTGCTCCTCTGCTGACTCACTACTGGATTCATCCTCTGTGGCCTGTGGAGCTGTCTCAAGATCCTCTTCCTCCAGTGGGTCTCCCCTTGCCAGTGCCAGATTGTGGAGAGCGCAGCATGCAACCACTCTCAGTGACACCTGCTCTGGGAGGTACTGTAGTCCTCCCCCTGAATGATCCAGGCATCAGAAACACATCTTCAGAAGACCTATGGTCATCTCTATTACCGGCATTGTGGAGGCATAACTCCTATTATAACACTGCTCTGCCTCTGTTCTTGGGTGGCGGAGAGGTGTCATGAGCCACCTTTTCAAGGGATAGCCCTTGTCTCCCAGCAGCCATCCGTCCAGTCAGGTTAGAGCACTGAATAGCTCGGCACGTGGGAGTGTCTGTGGACATAAGCGTCATGGAAGTTGCCAGGGTACCTTGCACAGACTTGCAGAATTTGCATCCTGTGGTCATAAACTATCTGGGCATTCATCGAGTGGAGCCCCTTCCTGTTGACGAAAGCACACGGCTGACCCGCTGGCACCTTGAGGGCCAAGATGTGTGCAGTCGATTGCAATCACTGCAAAGCCTCTGGCTCACTTGACCTGGCTGGCCTCGTCCATACGGAGATGAATAAATGTCACTACCCACCTGACAGAGCTTCTGTCACTAGCTTGACGTGACTGTGGGCAGCTTGCTTTGTGGATGCTCCACAAAGATTCCCCACTGATCCCTGGAAAGTGCCGGAGGCATAGAAGGTGAGGGCCACTGTGACTTTCAGAACCACTGGCATGGGGTTTCCACCCACACGTTCGGAGCTGATCTCAGACCCAATCAAATGACAAATGGAGGTCACTGTTTCCCTGGAGAGGCGGAGCCTCCTTCGGCATTGCACCTCGGACATATTGAGGTAGATGCATCGCTGCCTGTAAACCCTGGCAGCAGGACAGTGGCATCTTCTGAGGACCCTTCCGCCTTGGGCTACTTTCTGGCCTTATGCCCCTTGTGCCTGCGCCTCTCCTCCCACAGGTCGCTCCCCTGGAAGCTGTATTGGGACACCTGGCCCCCTTTCCCCTCTGCCCCTCTCTTCCTCCTCAGAGGCGGTGCCTCCAGCGGAGAGCACAATCCCCATTACCAGGCTTACAGATGGCTGTCTGATACCCGGAAGGATCTACACAGTCAAAATCTTCCGGGGGCCTTGGAGACACCAATGAGTCCTGAAATGAAGTCTAGAAATGCTAAGACTGAAGCTCAGAAGCTGTCAAGTTGAAATAAGCAACCAGCAGCAAACTATCTCCTAAACTCCTCACTACTCACAATGGCAATGCTGCTGACCCTTTTTATTCCACCCTTGGACGAGGTTTTGCAAAATGTGGGCTGCCAGCCTGCCCGTTTTGCCCATGCGACGAGAGCAAAATCACACGGGCAACATAAAATTTGGATCAGTTGGCTTTTTAATGGCCTTAAGTGACCTTTTAATTGATGGCAGACGCGGCTCTGACACTTGCGCGCGTTCACTGACCTGAAGATTGCGCACGTGCGGGATGATGTCAGGACCCTCGCCCGACATCTTCTTGCACTATTTTATGCCCGATTGGGTTGGGCACACGCCTGTCCACGAGGCATAAAATTCTGTCCTATGTGTCAAGCCTAACAAGGGAGGAAGCACTGCTGAGTCTAGTTCTGAGGGATGAAGTAAAGAAAGGGGAGGTGTTGCAGTGGAAAAATAAATCATTTGGTTAACATTGATTATATTATAATTAGGTTAAAACAGTGGTGTAAAGGGACAAAGAAAAGTCAAAAGGGGAAGAGGGCCAATTTCAGTTATTTGAGGTGGGACCTACCACAGATTGACTGGAAACAAAGAATGGTGTCGAAAAGGTTAAAGAGCAATGCCCCAGCTTCAAGGCAGGGGGGAATATTCTGGGTAAAAACCAACCATAAGTAGGAAATATAGTGCACCCAAAGCTAGAGCTCCCTGAATGGTAAAGGGGTTAAAAAAAACAGAAAAAGGTTTATGACAAATGGTAGGCATAGAATACAATAGAAAACTAGGCAGAAAACAGAGATTGCAGGCAGAACTTGAAAAAAACAGATATAGGAAGAGAAAAATCATGGCTATCATAAAGGGAAACCCAAAAATATTTTATCAAATATAAAATGTGAATGGGTTGCTAAAAGAGTGGCAGTGCAATTTAGGGGAAAATGAAGGAAATCTTCTTGTGGGGCAGAGGACATGATTGAAGTGTTGAACACGTGCTTTGAGTTTCATAAAAGAAAAGGATGAAGTTGATGTTACAGTAGAAGAGGAGAGAGTAGAGATATTGGATTAGATAAAATATATAGAAAAGAAGTACTAAATTGTTTTGCCACTCAAAATTAATAAGTCACCCACTCCAGATGGGTTGCATCCTAGGTTGCTGAGGGAAACCAAGGTGGAAATAGAAGAAGCTCTGGCCATAATATTTCAATTTCATTGGAGATGGGAGTTATGCCTGAGACTGGAGGTTTGCAAATGTTACATCCCTGTTCAAAAATGGAGATACGGGTAAACTTGGCAACTACAGGCAGAGGTGAGAAAACTACAGGAGATTGCTGATGAAAACTAATTCCCAATTGGAGAAGCATGGTTTAATAAAGAATAGCCAGTATGGATTTGTTAAAGGCTAGTCATGTCTGACTAACCTGATTGAGCTCTTTGATGAAGTGATAGAGATATGATGAAGGGGGTGCAGTGGGTGTCGTTAGAAAATAAAGCCTATTTAAGTAAGTTATAATTGTATTTGTGGGCATTAGGAATTAGCTTTAGCTTTAAAGTTTAAGTTTGATTTGTATTTCTGTATTTGTGTGTTAAGAAAAAGTCAAGTTGAGTTTTAGTTTCATTTTAAGGTGCCTGCATTTCTAATGAGAATTTAATGACTGTTGGAGAAGTTAAGTGAGCACAAGGGTAGAAAAACTGTGCTGTTGCCTAGCTACAGGGTTCCAGAGAGGCAGGGCCCACCCCCCACACCCCCAACACACACACACACACACACACACACACACAGAAAAACTAAAGAAACAGCAGTTTTGAGTTTGGTTTTGAAGACAGCTGCCAAGCAGAAGCAACCTAGAAGGAACAGATAGCCAGTCCCGAGCTAAAGTTGATTCAAAGTCACTGCGAGAGAGAGACTGCAGCAAAAGGGACAGATAGCAAGTCCCAAGTTAAAGAAGAAAGTCCCCAAATCCAGGGGAGTGGAACAGGAGAAAGTCTCGAGAAGACCTTCTAGTCAAAGGAAGAACAGAAACCATGAAAAAGTCCTGTTAAGTGAAGTTAAGAGAGAGGAGCAGAAAAAGGCTCCAAGCTTCAAACTTAAAGAGATAAAGGCTTGGGAAAAGTCAGAAGGCCCAAAGAGGCAATTGAAGGTCTGTAACTCTTTGCTATGGGTATGTGAAGCAGTGGTGTACTGTTGACGGCTGAGTCAGTGAGAGAGAGTGTGTGGGGGAAAGTGAACATCGGAAGAAGAGTTCGAAACCCTGGAGGTAAACCCTTGCGGAAGGTATCTGAGAGAAAGTATCGGTTTAGGAGAAGATTCCAAAGCAAGTCCTTGGAGAGTGGAGATTGGAAACCTTCATGTGAAAGATGGAATTCGGTGAGACTGGTCGGCTCACAGTATGACAAGCATCTGGGGGGAGTTGAGGAGAGATCCATAGCATCTGTTTGGGGTGGCATGTGTCACTTGGTTTCAGAGTGTGGTGTGCCTGACCACAGTTGCCTATTGGTTTATATGGACTGTGTACTTACTATGGACATTAGAGTATAAGATAGCTTTTGTAACTTGTGTTAACCTTACAAATCTGTATATATCTGTAAAAGGTATAGTTGTGGGTGAAGGAGCATGGTAATATAGTTAATCTTTTCTTGTTAAATAAATGTTTTATTCTATTGTTAAAAGATCATTAGCTGACTCCAATGACTCTGTTCAGTACCCACTCTCTATGTAGGTAAACAAACAAATTAAAAGCTATCAAGCTGAGTTCCACTCTGGGAGCAGGCTTGTCCAGTGGTAACACCAGCTAGGATAGTAACAATGTTGTGCATATGGACTTTCAAAAGTCATTTGATAAAGTATCACATACCATAGTTACTTGAAAAATAGAAGCACAAAGTAGTAAAGAGATGATGGTAACTTGGGTATTAAGCTCACTAAGCGATAGAAGAAGTAGTGGAAAATGCATGTTTTCTGACTGGATGGATATATGCAGTGGCCTCCCTTAGGAGTCGATATTAGGGCTATTGCTTTTCTTCCTATATATAAACGACCTGGACTTGGATATTAAAAGTGCAATTTTGAAGTCTGTGGGTGATGCAAAACTTGGCAATATAGCAAATAGTGAACAGACTTCAGGAGGATACTGATAGAATGGTGAAAGGGCTAGACACATAACAGATGTAATTTGACGTGAATAAATGTGAAATCATTTTTAAGAGAAAAAATATGAAGAGGCAACATAATCCAAATGATGCCACTTTGAAGAATATGCAAGAACCTGAGGGTACATGTTCTCAAGTCTTTAAACGTGCCAGGATAAGTTGATAAGGCAGTTAAGAAAACTTATGGGATACATGGCTTTGTAAGTAGGAGCATTGCATACAAAAGCAAGGAAGTCATCCTAAACCTTTAGAAATCACAGGTTAGGCCTCAGCTGGACAATTGTGTACATTTCTGAGCACTATACTTCAGGAAGAACATCAAGGCCCTGGAGGAAGAACAGTGGTGGTTTACTAGGATGATACCAGAGATAGGAGAGTACAGATGTCTGGAGGTTAAGGGGATATCCAATAGAGATTTTCAAAATCATGATGGATTTTGACAGACCAATGTAAACATGTTGGGGTAGTGTATTCTAAAGCTGACCTTTTAGGGTTAGAGCTGGCCGTGATCATTCCGCAAGGTCATCTCTGTCCAGGCCAATGCACACAGAAGGTAGACACCAAAGGAATGCACAAGGATGAATGAGTTATTTTGCATGGAGCATTGGATAATTTGGTTGATAAAGTTGTTAGCAATGTTTGTTTTGCAGTGGCTTTTATTTCAGCATTGTGGCCAACAGTACCCTATGATGATCAGTATCAGAGAACTCTATGATGGTCAGTATCAGAGAACTCTATGGTCAGTATCAGAGTTGTTGAATGGGGTTTTGTGATTGCATTCACTGTTATTGCAATTGGGCAACCCGATCATGGACATCCTTGTCAGAAAGGAAATGTGTTTGCCTTCTTCCACCTCTCTTCCTCCTGCTCCTCATCCTCCCATCCTTGCCATTTACCTGATGGCAGGACTGTGCCCTCATGATGGCAAGGTTGTGCAGGTTACAGCAAAACATGACAATTCATGACATGCATACTGGAGATTACTGAAGGGCTCCTTCAGAGCAGCCCAGGCATTGGAAGCATTGCCCAATGATCTGCTCAATGATATTTTGTGTGACAGCTTGCCTCTAGTTAAATGCACATTGTCTTTCTCACTCAATAGCCACCCTTTGGTTTCTTGTGGTGGCTCAGCTGTTAAAGTGTAGCAGATTGAATAAAGGCATCGTGACAGCTGCCAGGATAGTGGGAATTTGATCTGTATGATGTGCTGAGTATGGGTTGCAAAGCAAATTCATATTGAGGGAGTGGAATCTACTGTGGTTGCAGTACATCTCTGAATTTACATGTGGTCTCTATACAGTCTCACGTGTACACTCAATGGCACCCTGCACATGGGAAATCTCACTATTCTTGAGTAGCTGTATCAGCCTCTGCCTGCTTCTCTCTGGGAAGATAGAATGCAATCAATTCCTCTCTCTTTGCACATAGAGAATCTGTGACCTTGTTTGTACAACAGTAGATAGTGAACTGAGAGATGTAGCAAATATTGCTTGCTCCAGCCTGGAAGGACCAGGCCGCGAAGGAGTTTAAGGCCCCAGCCACCTTTGCAGCCACTTACAATGCTATTCTCGCCCTGTTCTGAGGATGCAGTTCTGCCAGAAACAGAAGGCAGATTTCTGTGAACACTGCCTTAGTGAAACGTAAATGTCACACACATGTTCCCTTGTTGAGGTTGGGATAGGAGAATTGCTCCCTAAAAGCCCTGGGTAGGCATGATCTCTGACTGAGAACCCTGCTCTTCCTTTTTTTCCTCTCTCTTTGAGCAGCTTGTCCTCCTCTGTGTCACCTCTGCTCATTTTCCCTGCCATGCTGTAGGTCAAAGGGGATAGAAACTACAGCACACATGACCGGAAGCATGTGGTCTGAGCAGAACCTTAGGGTGGGATTTTTAGCTCGGTGGGTAGGCGCATGTCCGACCTGACTGAGCGAGAAATGACGCGCGATAACGTTGTGCGATAGTTCTGTCGGCGGACGCATGCTGGAGCCGGCAGCACGCCCGCCGACAAATAAAAGGCCTATTAAGGTCATTAAGTTACCAATTGTGCTGAATTTTTCACTGCCCATTCAACCTAACAGTTGATGGGCAGGCTAAAAGGCCAAGTGGCCTTTGCATTTTTTTGGAAACCTCATCCAAAATCAAATACAACTGAAATAAAATCTTTAGCTTTTAATTAAAAACATGTCCCTGCTCATGTGACAGGGTCACATGAGTCGAGTATGCTATAGTTTCTATCCCTTTTGACAGAGTCTTACGAGGGGACGTTTCCTTAATTTTTTGTGCTGTTTAATAATTTTTTCAATATGTTCTTCATCTCCTTGAGGAAGCTCCATGCCTCAGGGAGATTATTCAGCACTCTCTCATGCACGCGCGTGAAGTTTACACTAGGCCTGCTCGCCCTCCTCCCACCGCCTACACAAGCAGCGCTCGGTGCTGCCACTCACATATCACGCTGGGCGGGCCTTAATTTCACCCCCCCCCACCCCCGCGTAAAATCGCAGTGGGCTGCCGATCGTGGGTGGCGGCCGGCTTCCTGACCGCCCTCGCTCGACCTGCCGATCCCACACACCAAGGGCTAAATTCTGCCCTTAAAATGAGAACTAAGGTCTTCATACCTCTCTTTGTAGACTTCAACTTTAAATAGCAGTACAAATTTCCAAACACTTTTACTAACTCAACCACAGCCTGGAGAAATGAATTAGCAACTAATCAGTCAATGCTTGATGATCCCTTTAAATAACAGTGTTGGTGGATGTTCCGCCTGCTCCTCAATGCACATTCTGCTGTGGGAGATCAAAAGAGGATGTGAACTGGGGCACTGAGCTTGAAAATCGCACCACTAAAGTTAAGTCAGCACGTCCTGGTCTGCCCATACTCTGCATACCTCTGGTGCCCGCTCCCAGCATGTGTACTAAGGACCTCGTCAAAATGGTGTCTGATGCGGTCGACACCAGAAGCATGCATGCAAAGTGCAGATGCTATTTTAATGCTGAAACTGCATAATGTGCCGATAGTACGGCTACCACTCAACTGAATTTCGTAGCCCTGTCTGTGCTTATTCAGCTCTCTGTGGGGTAATGTTCTAAGTAGGTATACCTTGATGTCAGTTAGAAGCTATTTCTATTGCTCCTCACCGAGGACAGTGGCCAAGTTATCACCGTAATCAGAAATCAGCAGGAAATGACACTTCTGTACTTTATTTTGAAATAAGACTTTCCATTTATGATTAGTTCCCATTCTTGATATTGAACTAATTAGGTCTACGTGAGACATATATGCTTTGCATATGTGATATTCTGAGATGTGATGGATGCTCTTAACCTTTAATATATGTACTTTTGTTGAATGAAAGATGAGGGAAATGAAGGTAAGTTAATAAGATTCTCAAAAAACATTTATAAATATTCAAACCATGAGCAGGTAGATAAATGACATTTATGACTGCCTTAAATATGGTTTATTAATGCCTAAACCCAGTCATAAATTCTGAACAGGGAATTTTGTTTTAATTAAGCCATCAATGTGGAAGGCAGCAGGTAACGGAAGAAATTATGCTGTGACTTAATAAAACTGACATTTCAAAAAAACCTTTCCATCAGTTCAGATTGGAGGCTGACTGTTGAACATGAGTTGAGAGAATAGTACTATCAAGTTTCTCAGAATTTATTTTCATTTCATTTCTGTTCTTGAAAGTCTGTGGGTCAGATTTTGCTGGTATCTCACAGCGAGCCTGTTTATTGGATTTGTTCGTACATATTGTGGTTTTAAAATTTTTGCCCACATAGTTGCTGGACATGTGAGTTGATAATGGCACAGTGAAGACCATGGGCATCTGGGACCTTGAAGAACAATGGGCAAACAGATGTATCTCCTTAACAAGTTGGATTTAGGGGGTGAGAACTAAACAGAGGAAGGGCTAGGAAGGGGAGGAATTCATTGTCAAATCAGGTAAAGAAAGAGAATTAAAACCAGGGATAAAAGATTGGATTAAAAGAGAGACGGCAAGAGGTGACAGAAGGGAAAAGAAAACAAAACGTAAAAAAATTAAAACTCGAGATTTGTAAAATATTCCTAAACAATTCACAATATGAAAAAATGAGATACCATCCTTGTGATTGTTCATTTTCTGGGGCAGAAATGTTGATTAGCAATCATTTACAATTATCATGCTGTGAACAGGGTACTTGTGCTGTCAATTACTAGACTTAACCTTCTGTCCTGAGCTTAGTGAGCAATTAGTGTGTAAATTCAGCAACTTCATGAAAATCACAGGGGCAGTTACAGATGCTGTAACTTTGTGATGTTAATGGCAGAGCATTGCAAAACAGCTAACAACTTGTGTGATAGTGCACAATTTATGGTGTATCTCTTCCTTACTACCAATGCTAGCTGAGTTGTGTTGTTCAGACATGGTTATTTTTCCATGAGAAGACAAAATTCTGAATCTTTATGTAAGACTCGTTGATTCAGCACAGAAGGAGGCCATTCGGCCCATTGTGTCCATGCCAGACAATAAAGACCTGAATGCACTAATCCCATTTTTCAGTGCTTGGCCCATAGCCCTGGAGGCTATGGCAACGCAAGTGAATATCTAAATATTTCTTAAATGTTATGAGAGTTTCTGACTCAACCACCCTTTCAGGCAGCGAGTTCCAGACTCCCACCACCCTCTGGGTGAAAAAATTTCTCTTAACTCCCCTCTTAGCCTTCTACCTCTTACCTTAAATCTATGTCCCCTGGTTATTGACCCCTCTACTAATGGAAAAAGTGCCCTCCTATCCATCCTATCTATGTCCCTCATAATCTTATATATCTCTATCGGGTCCCCTCTCAATCTTCGCTGCACCAAGAAAAACAACCCCAGCCTATCTAATTTTTCTTCATAGCTCAGACCCTCCAGCCCAGGCAGCATCCTGGTATACCCCATCTGCACCCTCTCCAGTGCAATCATATCCTTCCTATAATGTGGTGACCAGAACTGCACGCAGTACTCCAGTTGTGGCCTTACCAATGTTTTATACAGTACCACCATAACCTCCCTGCTCTTGTATTCTAGGCATTGGCTAATAAAGGAAAGTATTCTATATGTCTTCTTAACCACCTTATCTACCTGCCCTGTCTTCAGGGATCTGTGGAAATACACACCAAGGTCCCTCTGATCATCAATACTTTCCAAGGTCCTACCATTATAGCGTAATCCCTTGTCTTGTTATTCCTCCCCAAATGCATTAGCTCACCCTTTTCTGGGTTGAATTCCATTTGCCACTGCTCTGCCCACCTGACCAGTCCATCAATATCCTCCTGCAGTTTACGGCTATTCTCCTCACTATTTACCACCCCACCAATTTTCGTCTCATCCGTGAATGTCTTGATCATACCCCCTACATTTAAGTCCAAATTATTTATGTGCACCACAAACAGCAAGGGCCCGAGCACTGAGCCCTGCGGAACCCCACTGGAAATAAATTTCCAGTCACAGAAACATCTCTCTACCATCACCCTCTGCTTCCTGCCTCTCAGCCAATTTTGGGTCCAATGTGCCACTTTGCCTTGGATCCCATGGTCTCTTACTTTCTTGACCAGTCTACCATGAGGGACCTTAGCAAAAGCCTTGCTAAAGCCCATGCAGACCACATCAAATACATTCCCCTCATCAACACTCTTGGTTATCTCCTAAAAAAAGTTGATCAAATTTGTCAAACACGACCTTCCCTTAACAAATCCATGCTGACTATCCCTGATTAGTCCGTGTCTCTCCAAGTGCAGATATATTCTGTCCCTCAGAATTCGTTCCAGTAACTTCCCCATCACAGAAGTTAGACTGACTGGCCTGTAATTTCCTGGCCTATCCCTTCCTCCTTTTTTTAATAATGGGACAACGTTAACAGTCCTTCAGTCCTCTGGCGCCTCACCTGTTGCCAGAGAGGATTTGAAAATTACTGCCAGGGCCCCTGATACCTCTTCCCCTGCCTCCCTCAATAGCCTGGGATACGTCTCATCCAGGCCTGTGGATTTATTGACTTCTAAGGCCGCTAAACATGCTATTACCTCCTCGCGCTCTATGTTAATTTTCTCTAATATTTCACTGTCCCCCACCCTGATGTCTATACCTGCATCGTTCTTTTCCATTGTGAAGACCGATGCAAAGTATTCACTGAGGACTGTGCCCACGTCTCCCGGGTCCACACACACACATATTACCTCTATGGTCCCTAATTGGCCCTACTCTTTTCCTAGTTATTCTCTTGCTCTTTATATATTAAAAAAACCCTTTGGGTTTCCTTTATTCTGCCAACCAATGCTTTCTCATGCACTCTCTTAGATTTCCTAATTTTCTTCTTAAGATCCCCCCCTGCACTTTTCATACTCCTCTAGGGGCTCTGCCATATTGAGCCCTTGGAATATGCCTTACACTCTTTTTTTCTTAATCCTAATCTTTATGTCCCTTGACATCCAGGGTTCTCCGGACTAGGTCCCCCGTTTCGTCTTTATGGGAACATATTTGCTCTGTACTCTCGGTATTTCGTCCTTGGAATGCCTCCCACTGCTCTGATAGTTTTATCTGCAAATATCTGCTCCTAGTCCACTTGGGCCAAATCGTATCCATCTTAGTAAAATTAGCCTTTCCCCAGTTTAGAACTTTTATTTCCGGCCCAACCTTAACCTTTTCCGTAACTATCCTAAATCTAACTGAGTTATGATTACTATCTCCAAAATGCTGTTTTTCCAACATTTTCTGTTTTAATTTCAGATTTCAAGCATCCGCAGTATTTTGCTTTAATCTTAGTACTGATAGGTTATTGGGTTAGGGGGAATTATAACCAAGCCTGGTCCTAACCATACCTGACATTCACACACATAGGGCAGAATTTTTTGCTCAGTGGGTGGTCTCGCGCCCGACCTGGGCGAGCGTCCTGACATCATCGTGCACTCGTGTGATATTTTGGTCGGCAGGCGCACACTAAACTTGGAAGCGCACCTGCTGACAATTAAGAGGGCAATTAAGCCCATTAATGGTGCAATTAACAGAGAGTTTTCATTGCCCATCCAACGTCACGGTTGGCAGGCAGCCTTTGCATTTTACAGGAACCCTCATTCATAGGTGGGATGAGGTTTCTGTGATAAATTAAAATAAAAATATATTTCTATGGACAGCATTTTCATTACCTACATGTTGAGGTGACTGATTGTGAAACTTGGACACTTTTTCCCGGTCCCTGTGACCTTTGTTTTAGGTTGTTCAGGCCTTCAGCTCCCTGAGGCAGCTCTCTGCCTTCAGGGAGTTTTCTGTGAGCGGTCACCCACGCCCATGCTGACTTCAGGGCGCTCGCCCTCCTCCCACTCCCATCCTGGCAGTGCTGAGCCTTTCAGTGCATGCTTCACGCTGGCTGGCTGCTAATTGGTCAGCCAGCGTGAATTCGCAGTCGGTGGTCCGTTCCCCGGCTGATCCCCAACCTGCCGATTGCGCCTGCCCGCTGACCTAAAAATTCTGCCCGTTCACTTTTGAGCAGAAACCATACGGACTTGTAAAAAGAGAAAAATGTCATTGCCCTAACAGGCTTTCACAGATCAACCTACCCACCTGTCTTGTCACCAGATCCCTCTATCTCTTCTTCTTATATAAACTTTGATTTGAAAACATTTAGATTATCTGCTTTGGTGACCATCCCTGGTAACTTAGTCCACATTTTTTTTTTTACTTGTTGATTGAAAACATCGTGTATGACTCCCTACCCAACTTCTAAGCTCCTAGGGCTAAAAAATTGGTTGTAGCCCATTTTTGGACTTAGGGATCATGTTTTATGACCTGCCCATGCCTGTTGCTATTGAGGCAAGCAGCATGCAAACTTAGTGCTGCCTGATATACCTGATTGTAGCACTGCTCTCAGCGGAGCCCATACTGCTGGTTGCCTGAGTGCTCAGAGAGGGCCAAGGAGCATGTGTTGATAGCATGTGGTGTAGTCAGCCTGCTCCTCTTAAAGGCAGCCTGTCCCTTTTAAAGGGGAGCTGCAGTCAGTGACAGAGAGCCAATGCTGGCTGCCTGTACTGACAGTAGCCTCATATAGGAGCTGCGCAAGAGAAGCACAGGGGAGGGTTTCTAGAATTATAGATGTGGGATAGGAGAACTTCATGATGGAGATAGACAGGTGGAGGGAGGCCATGATTCTGTGGGTGGGCCAGGAGGCTGTCAAGAACCATCCCCTGAAGAGAATAGGGGCAGGTATCCAGAGAGGTCAATGCAAGGAGTCTTACCCTGAGGACCTTATAGCAGTGCTACACAAATTTTAATGTCCTTGCATGGGTGATCAAAATCAATGTATGCATCTTCACATGATATCTCCTACCAATCTCTCCACCAATCTCTCATGATGCTCTCATGTGGGAATGCACCCACCCCTATCACTCACCCATCAGCAGTTGCAGGAACTCAGGACTCAGGCCTAAACATTCAGATTCTCCACCTTACTTTCACACACATTCCAATATTCCAGTCTTACATCCAGCTCCCCGTGCTTCTACATCCCTCCAGTTATTCATAACCACATCATCCAAAATCAGTGCAAAACAATTTCTGACATTTTTCCCATTCCCTTGCAGGACAAGGTGGCACACAATATAAGGGAGTAAAGCAGAACCGGTGGGGTACAAGGACATCTGCATCTCCTGAGCCCCATTGAAGAGATGGTTCTCCACATCCTGGGGCCTACTGTGACAGAGTCCATGGTCATTGAGGATGTTAACAATGACAATACATTCCCACCTTACACCCCTTCTCAACTTCCAGCTCACTCTCATTCTGTTATTTAACATGCCAGACATCCCCAATCTTTTGCACCAACTCATATTTACAAAAGGTTACAAGGCTAAGTTTAGATGAGGAAGGCCAGTCATCACATTTATCTCATCCTCTATGGAAACTCAGAGCCTCACATCATAGCATTCCATTGCTTCTCGAATGATTCCTGAGTATTGTGTTCACTACCTTACCAGGAAGAATGCTCCATGTCTTTATTACACTGTGTGAAGATATATTTTTTGACATTAGGCTTGAACTTGCATTTTACTACTCTTTACCTACACTGTCCTACAGTTTTGGGTTAACTTGAAATATTTCTGTTTTACATAGTGTCTTATGTATCTTATATGTTTCTTTAAAGTTCCCTCTCACTTGTCTCCTTTCAAGGCTGAAGAATTTGAGATTTTCTAACCCTTCCTTGTATCTCCTCCAACATTAGGGATCAAGATGGATTCTGATATTGTTAATTGCATGATGGTATAGGTATGTTTTACCGGTGTTTCTCAATTCTCATTGTTAAGATGGTCCAATTGACTTTCGTTCTTGGGATTTTTAAAGAAGTTTCTGAGCATCCATGACACATTTTAATAAATATATTATTAATCAATGGGTTTTATTTTGTAATTTCTAAATTTTCTGATTGTGTTGGACTTAGGTTAAGGCCAATCAATATATTATTCAAAAGACCTGAATTGAAATGCTGAATTTGGAAGTAGCAAAGATAAACTGAGCACAATGAATATCCTCATACAATTGTTCAAAGTACATCACAATGAATAGCTCACAATTAAATCTACAAGTATTCAAATGCTTTTGATATAATATGTTTGGAATCACACATTGCACTGAGAGAGAAGCAGAGTTCATGATCTTTCTGGGCTTTAGACCAGATAAATAAATCTGTGGTTGGACTCCTCAGTACTGATGTTGACAATTTGGCCAGTTCTCTGAGAAGTCAGCGCCATTTGAATGTTATTCTAGGCGTCTTTCTGTTTGATTAACAATTTGGACAGCAGTTTGTCTAAACCAACGGCTGAGAATTCAGATTATTAACTTCTAAAGTGATAAGTGCAACATCTTTGAACCATTCACTTTTAATGTAAGAAGAATAAAAGAAAGACTTGCATTTTAGTTCACCTTTCATATTCTTAGGACATGCTGAAGTGTTTCACAGACAATAAATCCTTTTTCTCCTTGAAGCTCAGTCATTGCAAACTTGATAGCTAATTTACACTCAGCAGAGTATCACAAACCACAAGATAAATATTTTGGCTCGTTTGATTGAGTGTTAAATTTTCGTCAGCATGCTAGATGAATTCCACTGCCTTCTTCAAATAGTGCCACAGGAATTTTCACCCAAACACGTAGACTGAAACTCAGTTTAACATCACATCCAAAAGAAATGGTAGATACCTCCAACAATGCAGGATTCACTCAGTTGTAGACTGAAGAGTCAGTCTAGAATATATTCTCACATCTTCCGTGACTTGAATCCATGTTCTTTGAACTCAGGAATGCGAGTGCCACTACTGAGGCAAGCTGAGGCCAGAGGCACTTATTATGCTGCAAAATAATTCGGTTGGTACAGTATAAACCTCAGGATATTTAACTCAAAAGGAAAAGCTGAAATAAACAAACATGTTTGGTTAGTTTTCATTAACTGGCATCTTTCTGTGTTTTTTTTAATTTAAGCCTCTAACCTAAAAGAAAACAATAATCATTGTGAATGTACAGAAGAGATAAACAATGTTCAAAATTTATAAAAATTCTTTATATAATTTGGGAGAATGTTCATTCTTTGCTAGAAAAAGACTAAAGAGTTCCTTAAAAGAAAGGTATTGTGAAGCACTAGCTAAATGTTCTTGGGTGAGAGGGGAAATCAAGATTTTTAAGCTTTGAAAAATAAGTGAAATATCCAAACTAATATTTATAAGTTATGAATATGGAATATTTTTGTGACTGGAAGCCACCATTTCTGTTCAATACAGTCCAGACAATGGTTCATACAATTGTAGTGTTGGAATTGTAGAAAATACTGATGGATTAGAAATACATTCACACTCTGCAGCAAGGCAACTTTTTAGAAAACTGAAACAAAAACAAAAATTGCTGGAAAAACTCAGCAGATCTGACAGCATCTGTGGAGAAAAAGACAGAGTTAACGCTTTGAGTCTGTATGACTCTTCTTCAGAATTAAAGAGCAGTAAAAATGTGGTGAAATATATACTGTTTAAGGGGGGTGAGACAGGTGAAGCTGGATAGAAGGCTAGTGATAGATGGAGGCAAAGGAGAGATTGCAAAAGATGTCATAAACAAAAGGACAAAGGGTGGACGTGGGGAAGATGTTTCCATTAGTAGGAGATACTAGGACCCGAGGGCACAGCCTCAGAGTAAAGGGAAGATCTTTGAGAACAGAGATGAGGAAAAACTTCTTTAGCCAGAGAGTGGTGAATCTATGGAATTCATTGCCACAGAAGGCTGTGGAGGTCAGGTCATTGAGTGTATTTAAGACCGAGATAGATAGATTCTCGATTGGTAAGGGGATCAAAGATTATGGGGAGAAGGTGGGAGAATGGGGTTGAGAAACTTATCAGCCATGATTGAATGGCGGAGCAGACACGATGGGCCGAATGGCCTAATTTCTGCTCCTATGTCTTATGGTCTTATGTTGATGGTGGTGGTACTGGCTAAAGGAGGTGCTAAATGGTGACATTAAGAGCAGAAAGCACAATGATCAAGTGACAGATAGCCCTAGTGAAGGAGGGGACAGTGTGGGAAAAAAGATTGAAACAGGCTAAAAGGTGGGGATAAAACAATGAATGGAAATAAATTTAAAAAAAATAATAGAAATAAGTGGGAAAAAAATATATATATAAAAATTAAAAAATAAATATTTTTAGAAAGGGGTTCAAAAAGCGGTGAGGATGGAGGAGAGAGTTCATGATCTGAAGTTGTTGAACTCAATGCTAAGTCCAGAAGGCTGTAAAGTGCCTAATCGGAAGATGAGGTGCTGTTCCTCCAGTTTGCGTTGAGCTTCACTGGAACATTGCAGCAGGCCAAGGACGGACATGTGGGCATGAGAGCAGGGTGGTGTGTTGAAATGGCAAGCGACAGGAAGGTCTGGGTCATGCTTGCGGACAGACTGAAGGTGTTCTGCAAAGCGGTCACCCAGTATGCGTTTAGTCACTCCAATGTAGAGAAGACTGCGTTGGGAGCAGCAAATACAGTAGACCAAATTGAGGGAAGTGCAAGTGAAGTGCTGCCTCACTTGAAAGGAGTGTTCGTGCCCTTGGATGGTGAGGAGGGGAGAAGTAAAGGGGCAGGTATTGCACCTTCTGCAATTGCATGGGAAGGTGCCGTGGGAAGGGGTTGAGGTGTTGGGGGTGATGGAGGAGTGGACCAGGGTGCTCCGGAGGGAATGGGGAGGGGGGAGGGTGAAGGGAAGATGTGTTTGGTGGTGGCATCATGCTGGAGTTGGCAGAAATGGCGGAGGATGATGCTTTGAATGCGGAGGCTGGTGGGGTGACCCTATCATGGTTCTGGGAGGGAGAGGAAGGTGTGAGGGCAGAGGCGCGGGAGATGGGCCGAACACGGTTCAGGGCACTGTCAACCACACAGGGTGGGAAACCTCGGTTAAGGAAAAAGGAAGACATGTCAGAAGTACTGTTTTGGAAAATGGCATTATCGGAACAACTGCGACGGAGGCAAAGGAACTGAGAGAATGGAATGGAAGCAGGGTGTGAGGAGTTGTAGTTGAGGTAGCTGTGGGAGTCGGTGGGCTTGTAATGAATATTGGTGGACAGACTATCACCAGAAATTGAGACAGAGAGTTCAAGGAAGGGAAGGGATATTTCAGTGATGGACCATGTGAAAGTGATGGAGGGGTGGAAATTGGAAGCAAAATTAATAAATTTTTCCAGGTCCAGACGAGACCATGAAGCGGCACTGAAACAGTCATCGATGTATGGGAGAAAGAACTGTGGGAAAGGGCCTGAGCAGGACTGGAACAAGGAATGTTCCACACACCCCATAAAGAGACAGGCATAACTAAGGCCCATGCAGGTACCCATAGCTGCACCTTTTATTTGGAGGAAGTGAGACCAGTTTAAGGAGAAATTGTTCAGTGAGAGAACAAGTTCAGCCAGACGGAGGAGAGTGGTGGTGAATGGAGATTGTTCAGGCCTCTGTTCAAGGAAGAAGCGGAGAGCCCTCAGACCATCCTGGTGGGGGATATCCAATCCCTCTACACCTCCATCCCCCACCAGGATGTTCTGAGAGCTCTCTGCTTCTTCCTTGAACAGAGTTCTCATGCCCACATGTCCGCCCTTGGTCTGCTGCAATGTTCCAGTGAAGCTCAACGCAAACTGGAGGAACAGCACCTCATCTTCTGATTAGGCACTTTAAAGCCTTCCGGACTTAACATTAAGTTCAACAACTTCAGGTCATGAACTCTCTCCTCCATCCTCACCGCTTTTTGATCCCTTTTTTCAAATATTTATTTTTAAATTTTTATATATATATTTTTTCCCACCTATTTCTATTATTATTTTAAAAGTTTATTTCCAATCATTGTTCTATCCCCACCTTTTAGCCTATTTCGAGCTTCTTTCTCACACGGTCCCCTCCCTCCCACCCCCACTAAGGCCATTTGTCACTTGCTCATTCTGTTTTCCACTCTTAATGTCACCATTTAGCGCCTCCTTCAGCAAGTATCACCACCATCAACACCCCTTTGACCTTTTGTTTATGACATCTTTTGCAATCTCTCCTTTGCCTCCACCAATCACTAGCCTTCTATCCAGCTTCACCTGTCCCACCCCCCTTAAACAGTATATATTTCACCACATTTTTACTTCTCTTTAGTTCTGAAGAAGTTATACAGACTCAAAACATTAACTCTGTCTTTCTCTCCACAGATGCTGTCAGACCTGCTGAATTTTTCCAGCAATTTTTATTTTTGTTTCAGATCTCCAGCATCCGCAATATTTTGCTTTTGCTCTCTTCTAAAAAACTGATTTAGATGCAGGAAAATATTGTACTATGAAATGCAGCACAGTAGAATGGATATCCCATTTATCCTAAGGAAGGTCCACACTTTGATTATTTGTACTGATAGTTTTAATTACATTATCTTGAAAACCAAACAAAACATTTTAGAACAAACTGCCGCATCTGTTGTTATTGGCCGAGATTTTGCAGTAGAAATAACAGTGAGGCTATCAGCACATATTGTTATTAAAGTGTAAATCAGACAGCAATATCCAGCGATTGTACATGTCATAGAAATTAGAAAATTGCTATCCAAGTTTCCCTGTTCCTTCAGAAGCTTCACTATACTGGTATCTCACCAGGGGGACTCAGCGTTGAAACCTATGAAACAGTGTGAAGTTGCTGTACTTATATCATAGAAACCCGCTAAACTTGTGAGAAAACGTTAAGGCTTGTCCATTTCAATGTAAGTAAATTTTTAACAACATAGGTCTTAATTACTGCCAAATAACCTCTTCCCTCAGTAAAAATGTTTTACAAATGTGGAGTCTCACTTCTTCTGATTTTGATTGTTGTTGGTGATTTAAAGAAATAAAGTTTCCTAAACTTTTCCTTTCTGTTTCTATTATTTTTCTTTCAATCCTATCTTTATTCTATTTTGCTTTCTGTGCCTGATTTGCCATTGAATTGACTATTCTCACTGATAATTCATAGTTCAGACTCTGTGTACCTCATTAATAATTCTTTGATTTGATTGGTTAAGGAGATGCTGGGGGTTATTTGGTCAAAGGGTGAAAATAGGTGCTAAGTATGTGCCATGCTAATAAGCAATGCCCATGTGAAAGTCTTGTTTAAGCTAATTTTGTTGGTGAGGTTTTGATAAAGCGTCCCAGGAAATTTCCTCATGTGTTTCAAAAGTCCTCTTCACACCTGTGAACTGTGAAAGCTGATTAAGTACCTTTCAAAATCCTCAACAAGAACACGTTTACTCCCAATTAGCTTGTCACTGTTAGGTCAAATGCTATCCACCAACATGCTGTGTAGTCTCTGTAATGAGCAACAACAGCCAATTTAAGTGTCAATCAGCTCCTAACAATCTTCTGTGTTGCCGTTCCTAGAGTGCACTTCAACTCATTTACCTAAATGGTGTCTTGTGCTAAACATGGATGTCATGAAAATATTATAATTTTCATAATATTATTGTGATTCATTGTAAAAGTGGGTTAATAGTGAGGTTTGGATTAGTTCCTCTGAGTGTATGTGTGTGTGTGTGTGTGTGTGTGTGTGGGCGTGGGGGGAGGGGGGGTAGATTTAATTGAATTGGAGACAGCTGGTCTAGAGGTTTTGAGTTATCAACAAGAAGCTAGGTTTGAAATGCTAAATACCTAAACATGGCTGAAGTTTTATAATGTGAGATGTAAGGAAAATTTGCATTTTTAGATAAACCAGAGTAGTTTGAATTTCAAAGAGATGGTAAGATGTTACGCCTAGCCAGAAGAAGCTAAGCCAAACAGTGTGTTTATTTTTCCCAAAGGTTACTGATAAAATTAGTAATATGAAATATTTATATTATGAGAAAAGCAAAGTTGCAAAGACATATTGGAACAATGGAGTTTGCATTAAAACGGGAGAAACATGTATAAAGGAGATGAGGTTATGTGTAAGAGGAGAAGGCATTCTAAGATCTAACAAGTGTGAAAAGCCTCCAGCCTCTGTGCATGAAGTTGTTGTGTACAGGAACTGAAGCTGAGAAAACTTATTTTGAATGAGACTGTCCAGGGTATTGTGTTGCTTTGCCTAGGTCTGTTTAAATCTATTTATTTTTACTGTTGCCTTAATAGGGTGGAACTGGAAGCCAGATTAATTAGGGGTTTTAGGAGTTATTATAGTAATAATTTGTAGAACTATAAATGTACTTGAAATCCTTTCTTTTGTTAATAAATTTAGTTTTCTAAAAACCTCTGAAGTCCTGGTAATCTCATTACTTCTGAATTCAAGGCATGCATCTCGAAATAAAATACAAATTGCAAAACAGTTGTGACCGCATGATCAAGTTTCCCTTGTGGATTTGATCTGCCTGGCACACATCATCTGCCACATCATAACAGTGGGTTAAATCACCATTGTAGCTCAAGACAAAAACAGAATTACCTGGAAAAACTCAGCAGGTCTGGCAGCATCGGCGGAGAAGAAAAATTTTGGCTATCGTGGAGGTTCTTTAGTGCCTAAATATCCAGGGACAATTGGGTAGTTGCTTGCCCCATTCACACAGTTCCCAGAGTCTCTGCTGAAGACCATATGTTGAAATGGCTTCCTAATCCCAGCAAGTTCCAGTGCAAAACCCCACAGAATGTCTGTGAGTAAGTGTAAGTGAAATGAATGGCTGGTATATTTGGTTCAATGATAGCCAGAAAATCCAGGCTAGCATGTGCATTTTTGTGATATAATAGGTGTTATACTACAGAGCAAGGGTTAGTGTTCTTGTTTAATATAAACTTTTCCTTAGAGTTTAATAAGTGGAAGACAACCATACGAATCAGCCTCTGAATGAAAAACAAATGACATTCTCTTCAGCGGTTATTCACTTAATCAACACCACAATTTATGGCACAGGCTCTTATTCTAAAACTCAGGGCTGCCAATGACAGATTGTGCACATAGTATGGTCTCTTGGGCTTCTGTACATTCCATTACTATTACACCATCCTTACTTCCAAGAAATTAATATAGAAATCAAGTTTCTTCCATCCCTTTGACTCCCAGGTTTTGTATGAGTCCAAGGCCCCATTTCGCTGGACTATTCATGAGAATGGTATTACTAGTACCAATCTCTCATCAAGCTGCATATTTATGTTCCAATAATAAACACAGACTATTTGCTTTCATTTGCTGACGATGTATATGAGGAATCAGCACCTATATACCAGATAATCCTGTTAATGCTTATATCCCAGAAATAAGTATGCAAAATTCAAGCATCATTGGTAAACTATATTCTAAATTCTTAGAAAAGTTACATAGGAGGTCTATCACAATGTTTCCAAGAAACTTCAGTTCTAAGGAGAGGTTGGAATTAAGACTGTTCTCCTTGGAACAGAGAAGGTTAAAAGGTGACCTTATTGTATTTGTTCATGGGATGTGGGCACCACCGGCAAGGCCAGCATTTGTTGCTCATCCGTAATTACCCATGAGAGCAGTTAAGGGTCAACCATATTGCTGTCAGTCTGGAGTCACAGACCGGGTAAGGATGGCAGATTTTCTTCCCTAAAAGGCATTAGTGAACCAAATGGGTTTTTACTATACAATAGTTTCTGACACTAGTTTACAATGCCAGATTTTTAAAATGTAATTCATTGAATTTAAATCCTACCAACTGCTGTGGTGGGATTTGAACCTGTATCCTAAAATATTAGCTATGATGCTCTGAGTCACTAATCCAGTGACATTAACACTATGCCACTGTATCCCATAAGCTAAGCAAAGTTTTCAAGATGATGAGAGGTTTTGGTAGAATAGGTGGCGAAAAACTATTTCTTTTGGTACTTGGGCCAATAGCCAAATGTCATACATATAAAATAATTGGCAAAAGGGAGATGGGGGAATTTCTTTCCATCAGAGAGTTGTCAGGAAGTGGAATGTTCTACCTGAAAAGGCAGCTGATTCCATAAATAATTTTCAGAGGGAGTTGGACAGGGACTTGCAGATGAAGAATTTAAAGGTTTATCGACAAAAAGATGGGACCAAGCATCCAGGCATTGTGTTATGTTATTTTGCTTATAAAGAAACAAGCACTAGATATATTGGGGTTGAAATATCTTTATATCTGGCAGCATTCAGCTAGCTTACAGCTGGAATATCATGGCCAGCCCCTAGAGTGGATTGGCAGGCAGGGGCGGGTGTAAAATCAAGAGCGATAGTGGGGAATGCTGTGCCCGTTATCTACCTGCCTCTGCTGTATTATACCAGTGATGGGGTAGGTGCCCATCTTTAGGCCAATTGAAGCTCTAAAGTGGCGAATTAATGGCCACTTAAGGGCTTCCTCCTGCCGGTCCTGGTATTTTACCAGTGGTGAGGTGTGTCCATGCCATGTGGCAAGGTTGCCAGGTATACCTTGGCAGCCTGGCTGCATGTTTGAGGTTAGGACACCTCTTGTTCAGACACCCCCACTTGAACCACAGCACTGGCTTCCCGATTGCAAACCCGCCACCTCACCTGGGCCTGCCTGACTGAGCCCGGTGAGACCACTTCACTTATTTTCAAGTCCGGTCTCCAGTGACAATTCTGCAGCTCAAGTGCCACTGCCGGAACTGGAAAGCTGTCGACCATCTGATTTGCCAGTAACTCTTGGAGGCAGGATATCCGCCCTCATGGGGGTGGATGCCATGACCTCAGGCACAACTGCATGAATCATATAAAATTGTATGATAACTTCCCAGGCTGGGTGAAGCAGGCTCATCCCCAGCTTTGCAGTTGGCGGGCAGAGCTACCAACTCCATGTGCTCACCTACTTCTTCAGTTTGGATCTGACTAGCTTAACTGACACTCAAGTGAAAATCTCTATATGATCATAAAAAAACTGAAATATTACAGGCAGGTTTGAGACACTGGGCTTTCACAGCATCTTGTCTTTCATCTGTCCTTATTCCAAGGGTTGACCGCATTATGAACAATCTTTCAGCACTGATTTCTATCCTCTGTTGCCCTGACTGCCTGTCCCATAGAGAGGCAGTCCACATTCTGATATTATGCCACCTTAGGCCTTCCTTGTGCAGGTTTTCCAGGTGCTTTGCCTTGCATTGCCTCTTTTTCCAAAAACTCCCCTCATGTTCGCATCACATGTCCAAAATATGTGAGCTTCCTTGATATCACTGCCTCAAGCAGGTTCCTCTTAACACCAGCTTTCTCAAACACCTGCTCATTTGCCCGCTTGGCTGTCCATGACACATGTAATATCCGTCTGAGTCCTTTCATTTCAAATGTTCTTATTCGAGCCTCATCACTCTTCTTGATGGTTCAGCTTTCACAACCACACATTGTCACCGGCCACACAAGGGTTTTCAGAAGATGAATATTCATTGTCATTGAGATGCTGTGGCTACTCCATGCTCTTTCAAGTGAGTTTACAACGCCATGACCCTTGTTAAATGTAGCCCAAATTTCTTTGGTAGACTTTGCATCTTCTGTGATGAGTGACACAGGATAGCAGAAGGTATCAACTTGCTCAAGCTGAACTCTATTAATCAGGATCTTGCAGGTCTTTCCACCCATCCCCATCACCTTTGTATTGTCAACATTGATCAGGAGATTGTATTTCCAGTTAACTCAATAACTTCATAATGGCTAGATTTCTCAATGTCTATTGTTTCCCTGCTTTCCATAGGCATTTAGCTTTAGATACTTTAGCTATTGGTGTTAAATCATTTCTCTTTACATCAGATCCTTCCAGATTATTTACTTTTGTTCTGCCTTGTGTAAATCCCTCTCTTTTGAGTCACATTGAAAAACAACCTCCAGAAGTAAACTCAATTCTGACTGTATCCCAGGAAACTGTCTTTGGGTGAAAAAGATTGAGTTTATATCATCAATGACAGACTTAACTGGCTTTTGACCTTATTGTACCTGAGTTTTGTGTTTTTTGCAGCTGAAGGAGCAAGAGCAAGGGGACAAGAAAGCAAAGAGAAAAAAATAAACCAAGTGTCACCTTGACTCTGGAAACCAGTAAGTAGCTGTCTCATTTACTATTTTGCAAATACCTTGGGGTGGGAAATTTCAAAATATGCCGTTGGACTGGTATCCCAACGTGCTCCTGCCTCCTTCTGTCTTTCCAAATGTGGGTGGAGTCATGAACCCTTGTGGCTGAGGTGGGAAGCCAATTAAAGTTGTTACACAGGAAATTTAGAGAGATTTGCTGCATGGATTCCCTCTTCCCCAAAAGGAGATCACCTCCACCCTGTGTCTCCAAATCAGCTGGTAGGAGAGGATGAGAGCAAAGTAGGAGTGAATTCCTTAGTGTAACTGAGGAGCTGTGAAGACTTTGATCAGTTAAATGGATGAGCTGCCGACATGCTCAGGTGAGAGGCTGCTTTGCACTCAAAATAAAGAGAGTGCAATTACTGCTTGACAGGTGACTGCTAGCTTCTCAGAAGGCACATCACCAATCCAGCACTTCATCCACCTTCAGCTCCAGTTCTTTGCTGCCAGCATTCAGAATGCCATGGGAGCATCTTATGCAGCTTCACCATTCACTTCTGCTGATGGTTCAGGACATGGGGCTCACCACCACCACCTGCTCCAGGAGCAGTAGAAGCAACACCAGCAGCAGCAGGATCAGCTGCCTTCTCCTCAGCCACATGCTCCTCATGGAAGAGGGGATAGCCACCAAGATCCAGCAGGAAGGAGGCAAGAACTTTAATTGAACATAAGAATATAGGAACTGGAGTAGGCCACTTAGCCGGTGAGCCTGCTCCGCCATTCAAAAAGATAATGTCTGATCATCTACCTCTACATAATTTTTCCTCACTGTCCCCATATCCCTTGATGTCGTTAGTATCCAGAAATCTATTGATTTCTGTCTTGAACATGCTCAATGATTGAGCTTCCACAGGCCTTGACAGCCAACTCTACCAGAAACCTACCAGTGAACCAAGATCTCGTAATAATTGCACTATCTTCTACACCTGACCACATCCAAAAAATAGCTAACCCAAATTGGCTGCAAGGTTTACAAATCTATGCCTCAAGGACAATCAAAGGATACTGTTATGGAGTTGATCTTCTGACAACTTAGTGGAAACAATTAAATCCTTTACAAGGCAGCAGCAGCAACTACATGCATGCATCAAACTCCATAAGTAAAGAAGAACGCTGCTAACACATTGGTTTACACAGATCATGTGATGTTACAACTGTTATGGCACAGCTGATGGTAAATGTTGAGCTGCTCAAATCCCAAAGAGAAACTTGAAACAATTGCCACAACTGTTTTGCAATTTATATAAATTTCAAGATGCGTGCCTTGAATTCAGTAGTAAAAAAACCACTGAGGCTTATAGGTTTCTTACAAAACTAAATTAAACTTTTATTAATAGAAGAAATGATTTTAAGTACACACATAGATCTACAAATTACTACTATGATAACTTCTAAATCCCCTAGTTAACCTAACTCCCAGTTACACTTCCATTAAGGCAACAGTAAGACACATAGATTTTAAAAGACCCAGGCAAAGAAACACGATATCCTGAACAATCCAATTCAAAGCGAGTCTTCTTAACTTCAGTTCTTGCAGACAGCAACGTGAGGCTTAGATGCTGGCGGTTTTTCACATTTGTTAGATCTTAGAATGCCTGCCTTTACACTCAGCCTTCTCTCCTTTATACAAATTTTCCTCTTTGAATGCAAATTCCCTTTGTTTCACTTTGTCTTTGGGCTTTACTTCTCTAATAATAAAAAACTCTATCATAGTACCAATTTTACCAGTAATCTTTTGGAAAAATAAACACACTGTTTCTTAACTTCTTCTGGCTAAGTGAAACATTTCACCCCCTCTTTTGAATTCAAGCTATTCTGGTTTATTTAAAAATGCAAATGTTCCCTTTGCACCTTACATTCTAATACTTCCCCCATGTTTACCTACGTAATTTTTCAAACCTAGCTTATCTTCTGATACATCAAAGCCTTCAGACCAGCTGCCTTTAATTCAATTAAGTCACACACACACACACACATCCATAGACACAGACCGCACTATTACTCTAATTTACAATAAATTTCACAAACATTATGAAAATTATTATATCTTCCTGATACAACACAGGATTATTCTTAAAGCTACAGTCCTATGTTTAGCCAAACTAAATTACTATATTCCTACCCCTTTAACTTTCCTGTACATTTTGCATTTACAAGGATATTTATCTCATGACATTACAATATTTACACATGTCATGAAATTACAAGTTCAGTCTTTCAGGTGGCTTCCTGATCCGTGTGGAATGTCGCAGCTCCACAACTGCAGATTCTTTTGTAGGAAACACATTCTCTGGAACTGCATTAACATCAGGTACCTCATTATGCACATGCAGTTCAGTATCTTCCACTCTTACAAAGACATTGGGCATGTCTGTCCTTGGTTTAGCAGCTTCAACATGAACCACTGGTTCAGTAATGGTTACAGGTGGAACATCATTTTGTTGGATTATCTCTCTTTCTCGTAAATGATCCACATGCTTACTGGTGATCCGGCCCTCCAATTCCATGTGGTGCGACAATGGTCCGGTCACAGAGCTTACTTTACCGGGTAACCACTTCAGTCCTCCACCAAAATTCTTTACATATACTACTTCTCCAACAGTGAATTGTCTCTTACGACTATGCAAATCATGAGTCGCTTTTTGTTCCTTGACTTTTCTCCACCTTCCCCTCCAAATTAGGAAGTATTAAGCTTAGTCTTGTCTGAAGATGGTGCACCTTCAGTAATTCTGCAGGTGCTGTTCCTGGTGTAGTGTGGGGGTTTGTTCTGTAGTGAAACAGAAAATGAGCAAATTTGGTCTCCAGCGAATCACTTGTTAACTTTTTCATCCCCACCTTAAAAGTTTGTACTGCCCTTTCCACCAGCCCTTTTGATAATGGGTGCTACGGTGCAGTCTTCACATGGTTGATATCGTTGTGGCTGATAAATCATTGGAACTCAGCATTTGTAAATGCAGTACCATTATCAGAGACGATTACCTCTGGCAATCCGTGAATGGGGAAGCTCTGTCGTACCTTTCCTATGGTAGAGGACTGACATTGGCAACTTTACCTCATAAATGTCTAACCACTTGGAATAAGCATCTATAATCAGTAGAAACATGGTCCCAAGGAAAAGACCAACGTAGTCAATGTGCAATCACACCCAGGGTCTACCAGGCCGCTCCCATGTGTGTAATGGGGCTGCCATCAGCAACTTTTGTAGCTGTTGACATTGCCCACAACATTTAACTACCTTCTCAATATCGTCATCCATCTCCAGCCACCAAAGATAAATCTGTGCTATCATCTTCATTCGGGAGATCCCTGGATGGGCTTTGTGTAGCTCTACTAAAAGTGGTTCCCTTCCCTGTGGAGGAACTACTTCCCGTGCACCCCATAATAGAATATCATCTCAACTGCTCAACTCATATCTTTGGTTGAAAAACCAAATTCATCCCAAACTCCATTCATCAGAGACTGGTTCCTGGGACCATCCATGTAACACGTGGGGCAGAATATTGCGCTCATGAGACAGGCGAGCGCCTAACCCGAATGAGCGTAAAATGATGCACAATGACATTGGGCAAGCTTCCCGATGTCATTGCGCACTTGCGCGATATTTTGGTCAGCGGGTGTGTGCGTGCATGAGTCGGCAGTGCGCCCATCGAAAATTAACAGTCCTATTAAGGTCATTAAAGTACTAATTGAATTTAATTTTTCGCTGCTCATCCAACCTTACGGTTGGCAGGCAGGCGAAAAGCCCAAGCGGCCTTTGGATTTTATAGGAAACCTCATCCATGGGCGGGGTGAGGTTTCCAACAGCAATTAAAAATTAAATAAAAATTTTAACATTTTAACATTCAATTCATAACATGTCCCTGCTCATGCGACAGGGTGGACATGTTATTAAAATTCTTTACTTTTCATTTTTTAAATCTTCAGCTCTCTGAGGCAGCTCTGTGCCTCAGGGAGCTTTCATTGCGCACACTTGTGCACATATGCAAACTTGTGCAGTCGCCTTTCTCTTTCTCCGACCAAGGCAGCACTGAGAACTGCAGTGCGTGTTTCATGCTGGGCTGGTCTTAATTGGCCCACCAGCATGAAATCACAGTTGGAGACCAATCCTGGGTGGTGGTCACTTTCACGGCCGCTCCCGCTTGCCCCCGTCGAGCCCACTTGATGAGGGCAAAATCCTGGCCTTGGTCTCTCATTTGAGACAGGACTGGATCACAATTCATCCAGTTTCTTATCTGCCTGACACAGACTGGTGAGGCATCTAGAACATTTGTCACTAATACGAGCTCCAGTGGGGTTTGGGATAAGTTCATCAAGCTCTTGCCAAGGAAGGTGACTTAGGGCATCGGCATTTGCTATATGAATCCCTGGTCTATTTACAAAGGTGTATTCATATGCTGCCAAAATTAGGGCCCATCTTTGTATTCTTGCAGAGGCTATGGAGGTTTAGCCTTTTCCTTGCTAAACAGACCCAAAAGCGGTTTGTGGTCTGATACTATCATGAAATGTCACCCATGCACGTATTGTTGGAACTTTTTTACACCAAAAATAATTGACAGACCTTCCTTTTTGATCTGAGAATATCCTTTTTCAGCTGTGGTAAGTGTCCTGGATACATAGACTATTAGCCTCTCTGTACCGTCATCCATTTAGTGAGAAAGTACCATTCCCACTCCATAGGAGGACTCACTCCATAGCAGGTTAGCACCAATTCCTTCGTCAGGTCATAATGCACTAACAAATTTGAAGAGTATAAGAGCTGTTTTACGTTCATGAAGACTTCTTTTGGGGTGCCTCCCAAAACCAAAGCTATTTTTCTCTTAGCATTGAATGTAGAGGGTCTAGAACTGTGGATAAATTTAGTAGAAATCACCCATGATAACTTAGCATCCCTAAAAATGATTTAAGTTCAGAGGTGTTCTTGGGTGCAGGTGCCTTTCTTATTGCTTTAACCATCTCTTTAACCGGGTGTAACCCTTGGGCATCTACCTGGTGTCCCAAATAAATGGCTTCATTTGCTTGAAAAGTGCATTTTTCCATCTTCAGGTGCACTCCTGCTTCTAAAAATCATTTCAGGACTTCCTCTAGGTTAGCCAAGTTTTCCTCTTTTGTGAATCCAGCTATCAGTACATCATCCAGGTAAACCACAACCTGAGGAAATCCTGTAGTAAGCTCTCGATTGTCATGTGAAAAATGGCACAGGCTGAGAAAACACCGAAGGGCAGGTGTGTATATTGGTATATTCCTTTGTGGGTATTTATGGTTACCAATTCCCGGGAGGCATCATCCAGCTCCAGTTGCTGATATGCATGACTCATGTCAAACTTTGTATACGTTTTCCTTTCTTCTAGTTTGGCATATAGGTCTTCAATTTTGGGAATAGGGTACCTGTCCAGTTTGGCCGTCCTGTTGACCGTTAGTTTATAGTCCCCAAAGATCTGGATGGTCTGATCCGGTTTTAGGGCAGGGACTATGGGTGCTGCTCACTCTGAGAGCTGAACCGCTTTTATGACACCCTGCCTCTCTAGCCAGTTTAGCTCAGTGTCAATCTTCTCTCTCAAGGCGTATGGCACTGGTCTTGCTTTCAAGAAGCGAAGGGTTGAGTCTGGGTCCACATAAATATTGGCCTTGGATTTTTCCCAATCCATCCTTGAAGTTGGTGTCATATTTTTTTAGCAGCTCTGGTAGTCCACCTGCTCACAACTGGAAGATTTTGGATCAGTTTAATTTAATCTCCTTCAGCCAATCACACCCAAGAAGGCTTGGTCTTTCACCTTCTATCACCATCACTAGTAGCTGTGCCAATTGGTGTCTACAATGAACAGTTGCTCTGGTGATACCTTTTACTTGGATTTCTTTACCTGCGTACGTTTTCAACTTGGCAGATGTTTGTTCCAAATTTAATTGTTTATCAACTTTATTTAAATATCTGAAAGTGTGTTCTTCTATTACAGTGGTACAAGGTCCCATGTCTACTTCCATTTTTAATGGTTTACCATTCACTTGCACTGTAACAAATATTGGCTCTGTCTTCCCAACTTTCATGTTGAATAATGAATAAATGTCAGAATTGGTTGTGTCAGGCTCTTCTACACTATAGACTTCATTGGACTTTGTTTGTTGTTTGGAGGCCTGTTTAACTTTTGCTTTGCACTGTCTCATTATGTGTGCACTTCTGTGACAAAAATAACATTCTACTTTTTTTAAAATTGCCAATCGCTAGAAGACTGATTATTTCCATGTCAATGAAAGTTATTTTTCGATTTAGTTGCTAAGCTGTTTCCTCTCATTTTTCAGTTAACAGGGGCTGTTTCCCGCTTTGTGGCGGTGTCCCGGCTTTTTGCGCCACTTTCGGATGACTGTTCCTGCCCAACTAGGAGAACAGCACCATTTTACGCGTCTTGAATTGCTTGTGAATCCCTTATAGCACTTTCCATCACCAGCGCTATGTCTAACGTTTTCTTAAAATCAAGATTCACTTCAGCCAGCAATCTACACTGAATGCTGTCTTTCTGCATGTCACATATTAAACATTCTCTGGACTTGTCATTCAGGGTTTCACTGAAATCACAATATTCCATTAGTTGTTTTAATTTTGCCATGTAGGGGGGCAATTATCTTCCCTGGATCTCTATTCCGTGAATTGAACCTGAACCTCTGCATTGTGACTGAGGGCTTGGGTTGAAAATGTCCCTTAACGAGGTCTACTAATTCACTGAAAGTCTTCGAATCTGGGGCACTGGGAGCCGTCAAGCATCAAATTGAACTGTAGGTCTTGCTCCCACAAATACTCAGGAGATTCGCTTTCCTCTTTTCCTCCCTTGTGATTTTGTTTGCTTGTAACAAGAATGTGAGACGTTCTATATATTGAGACCGATCACCTGTGGCTGGCTCAAAGGGATTGATTCTGCCAAACTATGGCATTTCAGATGAATATATCTTCCTTTATTTTTAATGACCATAGATGCTCACAATTGCTGGGCGAGGCACAGCACCGAATCTGATTTATCCTCATTGCTGGTTTGTTATAGAGTTGATCTTCTGACAACTTTTCTCAGTGGAAATGTTTAACTTTATTTACAAGATAGCAGCAGCAACTACACGTGTGCATCAACCTCCATAACTAAAGAACTCTCCCTGTAGAGGTTCCCCGTGCTGCTAACACATTGGTTTACACAGATCATGTGATCTTACAACACAGGATTATTCACAAAGCCACAGTCCCACGTTTATCCAAGCTATAATTACTACAGATACTTAACTGTATATTCTTCTACCTTTTTTTATTGGAGTCTAACTTCTCCTATTTATGATACCTATGTGTGTGCTTGTGTGTGTGGGTGTGAGAGTGTGCCAAATGCCCGACGTCACATTTTTATTATTTTATTGGGTTTAGGGGCTAATAAATTTTCTCTTCCTTTGACTTAAGAAAACCTTGTTTGATTGGCTCCTCGTTGCTCACAGCTTAAACAGTTAAATACATTCTGATTTGGAAAAGCATATTCTCGTGAAGAGGAAACTTAAACCTTTGTTGTGACCAACTGAGGAGGTTGAATGGAGGGGAGCCAGTTCACCCCTTCTCACCTGGTTGTAACAATTTGTGGAGGGTGACAGTGAGGTATGATTCTGAGAGGGCAGAAGGATGATAGGGAGTGTGATTATTCACTGCTCAGATGAGGATGTGAGAGACCTACGGGGGGGGGAGTGGGGGAATGAGTGGAGCTGCAGGGTGTACTGACCTGAGGCTTTCTGTGCAGGAAAATGCTGGGCAAGTCAGAGTGTGGAGCTTGGCAGCTGACAGTTCTATCCTACTTATCTGTCATGCCCTCCTGAGTTCCTAGATCCTCTTGGTCCATGGTCTCCAGGTTGTACATACAGTTGCTTCTCATTTCTTTGCCCTCTTCTATCCATGTCTGCTTGGCTGGAGAGGCTATTTTCTTATTCCTCTCCTTGGGAGAGCTCACCGCACTACAGCCCCTTGGATTCCTCAGCTGGGCCTTCAGGTAAGAATGGGAGATCCAGGGTGCTGCAGCCTAAAAACATGTCACGGTCCCTTTAAGCAGAACTCATTCATCTGACAAAATGGCCACATCATCCTAGCTGCCCTCCCTAATTGGTCATGGAGTCTGGAGGCTGGCTCTTAGTTGATTGCCTTCCAGAAATAGTAGCCAAAGGGGCCATTGTTCCTACTTTCCAGTTCCCAACCCGAAAATGGTCCTGATGCCTCATAAAAAAATGAATATGGCAAGAATCCATCCCATGTCTCCACTTGTTTTTAATGAGGTGATGAAAATTTTTGTCACATCCATCATCTCTCCATTAGCTTTATTAAGGATGTTTATCGCCAGATGCAAAGGTTATTTACTCTGTGTCCTTATGTGTTAATATTCATTTTCCCTGAAGACTGCCTTGATATCCAAATGCCTTGATTATGAGACAGATAGAATTTCCTACATTAATGAGCCCATGCTGGTACTACTATTAGTTGCTGTTGTGTTACCACAGCTGATTTTTTTCTTCATTCGTGGGGTGTGGGTGTCACTGGCTAGGCTAGAAATTATGGCCCATTCCTAATTGCCCTTGAGAAGGTGGTGGTGAGTCGCTTTCATGAACCATTGCAGTCCATGTGGTGTAGGTAAACACACAGTGCTGTTAGAAAGACAATCCCAGGAATTTGACCCAGCAACAGTGAAGGGACAGCGATATAGTTCCAAGGCAGGATGGTGTACGGCTTGGAGGGGAACTTGCAGGTGGTGGTGTCCCCATGTATCTGCTGCCCTTGTCCTTCTGGTAGAGGTCATGGGTTTGGAAGGTGCTATTGAAGGAGCCTTGGTGAGTTGCTGTAGTGCATCTTGTAGGTGTTACTGCTGACACTGCGTTGGTGGTGGAGGGACCGAATGTTGAAGGTGGTGGATGGGGTGACAATCAAGTGGACTGCTTTGTCCTGGATGGTGTCGAGTTTCTTGAGTGTTGTGGGAGCTGCACTTATCCAGGAAAGTAGAACGTATTCCATCACACTCCTGACTTGTGCCTTCTAGATGGTGGACAGGCTTTGGGGAGTCAGGAGGTGAGTGACTCTCCTCAGAATTTGGAGCTTCTGACCTGCTCTTGTAGGCACAGTATTTATGTGGCTGGTCCAGCTCAGTTGCTGGTCAATAGTAACACCAGGATTTTGATAGTGGGTGGGGGGAGGGTGGGGTGTGGATTTCAGCGATGGTAATGCCATTGAATGTAAAGGGGAGATGGTTAGATTCTCTCTTGTTGGAGATGGTCATTGTCTGGCATTTGTGTGGCATGAATGTTACTTGCTACTTGTCAGCCCAAACCTGAACGTTGTCCAGGTCTTGCTGCATATGGACATTAACTGCTTCGGTAACTGAGGAGTTACGAATGGTGCTGAACATTGTGCAATCACCAGAGAACATGCCCACTTCTGACCTTATGATGGAAGGAAGGTCATTGATGAAGCAGATGAACATGGTTGGGCCTAGGACACTACCCTGAGGAACTCCTACAGTGATGTCCTATGATTGAGATGATTGATCTCCAACAACCACAATCACCTTTCTTCATGCTAGGTATGACTCCAACTAGCGGAGAGTTTTCCCCCTGATTCCCAGTGACTCTAGTTTTGCTAGGGCTCCTTGAAGCCACACTCGGTCAATTGCTGCCTTGATGCTGCCAAGGGCAGTCACTCTCACCTCACGTCTCAAGTTCATCTGTTTTGTCCACGTTTGGACGAAGGAGGCCAGGAGCTGAGTGGCCCTGGTGGAAATCATACCTATGTCAGTGAGAAGGTTATTTGAGGGAGTTGTATTGGAGACTAAGGAAGGTATTTTATTAACAAACCCTAATGAAATAAGAAAAAGGCGGTCGAAATATATGGAAAGAAAAAGAAAAACCTGAATGATTGAGCTAGAAAAAGACAGTAATGTTAACATTAATTTAATTAGCCCAGGAATACTAGAGAGTGAGGTAAGAGCAGCAATAATTGTGACAAAAGCTGGAAAAATGGCTGCAGAGTTGATTAAAAAGATGGGAAAGAACATAACGTCAATGTTTACTGAGCTGTGAAGAAGATATTTACTTAGCAGGAGAATGGCCAGAGGGCTTCAAGTTGACTATAGTGATCACCCTAAGAAAGAAGCCCAAGGCATGCTGCTGTTCTGACTTTCTTACAATTAATCTGATTGTCCATGCATCGAAGGTTGTGTTGAGGATTGTAACAAAGAGAATGGGTGGGAAGGCATGCTATTTTAGAGATGACCAGTTTGGTTTTCAGGGAGGAAGAGGGGCGAGAGAAGTACTCAGCATTATAATAAGTGAAAGTAGTTTAGCATTAGACAGGAAGTATATGTTTATAAATTTTGTGTTTTTTGAATTTTGAAAAAGCATTCGATCAGATTGACTGGATTAGCTCTTGACAGTGCTGAAAAGCATTTGAGTAGACTGGAGAGATAGATGACTCATAAAAAATCTGTACATGGGATAAGCCGCAACAGTAAAAGTAAATCAGCCAAGGGGTGGGGAGTCGGAACCATGTGTAATTGGAAGAGGAATTCGGCAAGGCTGTTGTTTATCACTGATGCTCTTCAATGTCCATGCAGAAGCAATGATCAAAGAGGCATTTGAAGGCACAGAATCTGTTGTTAAGATTGGGGCAAATGATAACATCAGCTATATTTGGAGATGACAAATCAATTGTAGCAAGCACAGAAGGATTACAAGTTCTAGTGGATAGACTAGTAACAGCAGGCATGAACATTGGAATGAAAGTGAAAATTGGCAAAGCCAATGACGCATATTTCAAAATTACCATGATTACCAAATATTCATATACTCATAGAAGGAAAGGAACTAGAATGGGTGCAAGAATTCAAGTATTTAGGAAGCAAAATATCTGCAGATGAAAGGTGCAACAAAGAAATATGAACAAGGATAGCAATGGGATAGGCAATATTTAGTAAGAAGAAACAGTTGCAAACCGGAAAGCTGAGTGTCCAATTTATGAAGCAATTAATAAAGAGCTTGATTTGGAGAGTTGTTTTATATGGATGTGAGACTTGGACCTTATCGAAAGAGAAGACTGACATGCTAAATAACTTTGAAATGTGGGCTTGGAGGAGAATGGGAAGGATCAGCTGAACAGAAAAAGTAATAAATGACAAAGTGCTGAGGAAAGTGAATGAACAAAGAAATTTGCTGAACATATAGGAAAAGACAGAGACTGGGCAGGGCACATCTTAAGAGGAAGTGGACTAGTGAGAGTATTACACAGGGCAGATTTCAAGGAAAAAGTGGAAAAGGAAGGAAGAGAATATCAATGCTGTATGGCTTGAAAATTTAAGGAAGTTATTAGAAAATGAAAAGACTGGTACAGGATGAGGGGACATGGAGAAGACTATGAGTCAGGGACCTGCCTTTGGGCAGTGCACATATGATGATGATGATGTTGTATTATAGTGCCCTTCATAACATAAACAGGAGTTCCTTCAGTCATTAGTCCTTACTGGACAGAGCGGTAACCGATTTCCAGGCAAACTGGGAGAAAAATTGAATCTTTCCCTGTAGTAGATCACGTGACCAGAAAGTTGAATTGACTATGAGCTGGGGAAATTGCCAAGGCTCTGACCCAATATATTTATGGGTATGGATTGTCAATATTACAGAACCATGTTTAGCATACATGCTTTTTCCACTTGGGCTACAATTTACTTTCTATGCAGCGTGAATTGCAATTTGCTATACCATCTGTATCATGCTGTACATATGCCATTGAATGAAGTAATTTAGGATCTTTCACAAAAATACAATCAATTTAAAGTAAAAATAAACTCCTGAATATGAATTAATTTTGCATCAAAAATGAACAGATGTGAGCATCATTGCCAAATTATTATTCACAGTGATGTGAACAGGACTTATCTTTATGCATGATACCTTCTTAACTTTGCTTTCTTTGAAAACATTATTTTGATTAATAGTCTTTTATATTAAAATGAAAGCAGATAATAACAAACATTTCAAACATTCTAGTGAATTACTTCCATATCCATAGCCTAATAAATGTCAATTTAAATTTGGCTACATCAAGCTGCAGCCAGACGTTCTGGTCTGAATTCAATCGAATTATTTTAAAAAGCAAGTCAACAAGAAAGGGTTCTGAAGACGAGTCATATTGGACTTGAAATGTTAACTCTGTTTCCCTCTCCACAAGTGCTGCCAGACCTGCATCTTCTGGTTTTATTTTAACAAGAAAGTGAATAACCAGAATTTGTCACCGGCTGGGATTTTGACAACGACGTGCCATTCCTGAAGTCCTAAGCACGGAATGATGTTAGGATGCTCGCCCGACTTCATCTCGCGCGATTTCACATCTGATCGGGTCAGGCATGCGCCAGTCCGCCGACCTAAAAATTCTGCCCATTAACTCTCTTTCTCTCTCTAAAAGGCTGCCTTATCTGCTGAGTATTTCCAGCATTTCCTGTTTTATTTCAGGTTACCAGCTTCTGCAGTATTTTACCTTTGTTATAAGTGATAATTAAATCGATGGGGACGATGGATGTAATCTTGTCCACTTTGTCCCTGCTGGAATGGTGGAACCATTTTTGGGTCACAGATCTGATTGCCTTCTGGGCAGGCTGTGCCAAGGCTCTTTCCCAGAGCTTTGGCATCAGCATTCCACCTCCAGGCTGCTCGACCAACTAAGGAAAGCGAATGGGATGGTGCGTCCATTCAGTCAAGGAAAGGAAAGGATTTCTAAATAAAAGGTCTATGATATAGGCTACAAGGGTGCACCAGCTCAGCAGCTACAGGAATGGAGAGGAGACCCTGTGCAGACTGCTTCCTAGGTTTTTCACTCTTACCCTGTGGTCTTGCTGTGGGGTCTGATCCCCCACCCTGGCCCCTGTTACTCTCTGTTCCTCTAAGTGTGTTTTTATTGGGAAAGGTATGGAGTCTTTAAACTCCTCAAGGAGAATTATTTTATGGAGGTTTTTGTAAGTGACTTTTGTTTTAAGTGCCCACACCCACTGGTCAAAAACAAGTTGCTTAAGCCTTTCAAATTCCAGGTATGTCGGTCAGGCCATTTCCTAAGGGTACGTAATTTCTGACGGTATGCCTCCGGCACTAACTGGTACGCACTTAACATAGCCCTTTTTGCTGTGTCACAGTCAGTGGTACTTTCCTCAGGCAAGAGGGAGTAAACCTCGTGAGTTTTCCCCGAAAGTTCACTTTGCAGCAATAAGGACTAATGTTGGACTGGCCACTTTAATGTCTGTGCTAACCACTCGAAAGAGATAAAGAAGGCTTCCACCTCTGCTTCTTCAAACTTTGGGATTAAATGAGAAAACTGGATTGCCTCAGCCCTTAAGTCTGAGCTAGTGGTGTCTTCAGGGGACACAGTAGGATTCCTGCCCTTCAGCTCGCACTTAGCTTAACCTCCTTTTCCTTCTCTCTGTCCTGAAATTCTCTCTCTTTGCTCTATGCCCTTTCCTCTCTTTCCCTTTCCCTCTCTCTGTCCTGAAATTCTCTCTTCTCTCTGTTCCCTTCCCCTCTCTCTGTCCTGAAATTCTCTCTTCTCTCTTGTTCCCTTTCCCTCTCTCTGTCCTGAAATTCTCTCTTCCCTCTGTTCCGTTTCCCTCTCTTTGTCCTGAAATTCTCTCTGTTCTCTCCGTGCCCTTTCTTGTCTTTCCTCTTTCTGTCTTTCCCTTTCCTCTTCTCTTTCCCTTCCTTTCTCTTTCCTGAAATCCTAATTTCCGCTGCTCCAATTTTAATCTCTCTACCGCTATCCTATCCGTTTCATCGTCCACAATTTCCACCCATAGACTGATGACCACCCCTTATAAAATTTCAGGTTTTCTAGCTTTCGAGTGAAATTCCAATCCTAAGTGCCTTGCTAAATCTTTTAACTGTTCGAGGGACAGAACTTTGATATCCTCAAAGTAACTTCCCTAATTCTCCTAGAAAAGCACTGACATCAAATGTGAACATTTCTGCACTTTTGTGGTACAGACTCAAGAAAGCCTTTTAGCAGCTTTTAAAAATTGGTTTCAAAGGAACAGTTTACTTTCCCCATTCTAATTCTTTTGTCTCGTCTGTGGGAACAATCCTGGTACCGAGCCCCCAGTTTGTTATGAATGGTCCTGGGCGAGGTTTCCCCAATTTGTTTTGATCCTGGAAAAGGTACCACAAATTGTTATGCTCCCGGGTGAGGAAGGGTGAACTGGGTCCTCTTCTTTATTCAGCCTCCTTGGTTGGTCGCAACAAGGTTAATTTAACAAGGATCTCTTCCCTCGTGGATACCTTTTCCCAGTCCAAATGTATTTATGTTTTAAAAGGAGCCAATTTAACCAGGCTTTCTTGAATTAAAGAAAGGGCGAGTTTATTAGTTACTAAAACATGAGAAAAAAATAATAAAAATGCAACACACATACACATAGATTATAAATGAGAAGTGAATATGGAAATAGAAGTTAAAAAGCTTTATACGAATCAGTCTTTTGGCTAGTCTGTGAGGAGTAGATGGCAAAAAGTTGTGGCCATTAAGTTGGGTGATTCCGGTAGAGTTGACTTTGGCAGTTAAGCAGTGGGTGTGGAGATTCTTGGATCTGTAGGTTAGCTGGAAGAAGTTGTCCTGTTTCCTTTTTGACTGTTGCTTTATTGACTTGTGACTTGCTCCAGCAATCAGAGAGAGAGACTTTTTTACCTGCAAGCGTAGGGATACCTAGTTGGTGTTCTTCAGCTGTGACCTTCACAGCACACCCTCACACACCAGGTCTGGAACACCAAAACTAGCACACAGAACTAGGGTTGCAGTTGACTTTTTAACCCATTTTCTTGTGCATTTCTGGAAGGGAAAAAACATGCCTTTCACCTAGATCTGCTTTCTTTTTCAACTCGCATCATGTCCACAGTCTGGGATATAACTCAAAGGAGATGGTTCCTGATGAGATAGTAATCAGCTTTCATTATCTCCGCAAACACAGGAGATTACAGTTCAGTTTATGCTTTGCATCTTTTCCTTTGAATTGTCCCCGTCTGAAGTAGGCCTTGACACCTTT
Organism: Cetorhinus maximus; assembly: GCF_964194155.1. NCBI lineage: Eukaryota > Metazoa > Chordata > Chondrichthyes > Lamniformes > Cetorhinidae > Cetorhinus > Cetorhinus maximus. The sequence continues at coordinate 72,063,119 of NC_135888.1, forward strand.
ATTGGTGTGACATTCCGTTCTCTGGACTAGTTGGTCCAGTGTAATTCACATAGGAATTTTCCAGCATGTGGTTACTTTACAGTCTCAGCCAGTTTTTGATTGTATGTCCTTTTTTTAAAAAAAACGTCTTACTTAAAAATTTAAAATGTCCATAAGTGATTCGGGGCTATGATCCATAGTCATGATACCAGCATCTTCTGCTTTGATCCCTGGATCCACTAATTTTGTCTCACAGTCATTCCTGAAACCATGACTGTTTCAGTAAATTGGAGTTAACAAGAACACAAGAAAGCAGGAGTAGAAAGCATACTGCCCATCGAGCCTATGCCAACATTCAAAACAATCATGGCTGACCTTGGGCTTCAACTTCATTTTCCCGCCCACACCCCATATCCCTTATTCCCTGAGAGCCCAAAAATCTCTCTATCCTAGCCTAAAATGTATTCAAAGATGGAGCATCCACATATCTGCTATTTTATGGATTAAATCTGATTAGTAATCATGGTATGCAATTGGAATAACCTAGACTTGTTTCTTGTAGTGAGATGAACATGAAATCTTTCACTGTTACCTCTTAAATGTAATTTTATCTCTTTGAAAAAAATACTCATTAAACAATTTAAAAAAACACCCACACATTTGACTGGGTAACTTATGTTGGCATCAAACATGAGAAAATGGAAACAATTAACTTGTAATAGCTTAGGCTCTAACTGTGACTTGAAAGCAAAGGAAGTGTTTGAGCGAGTTAGAAGGACATTCTTAAAAATATTTACCTCGCTCCCTCCATCTTTAAAATCTCTTTCATCAAATTTTCAGTCACCTTTTCACATTTCTCCATGGTGGGCTCAACACATATTTTCCTTAAGCTTATTTATAAAGAGGCTTGTGACATCTCTGTGTGTTAAAGGGATCATATGAAAAAAGGTATTGCCCCAAGATTAATGCAAAGGTGGATTCCGATTGAAGGATGGGATAGGGGGAGGGAATTGTGTGTTGCAAAAACCTGGAAGAAAACTTAGTGCTTTCTCCAATTTCAAGTTGACTGACTCATTAAATTTTAATTGATGGCTTTGCCAGTTCACTCCTTCTCACCTGGTCATTACATTCTTCATGAATAAAAGTTCATGAACGTGAAAATAGACCAACTCCTCAATCTACTTAAACTGACGTTGAAATTCCAAGGAAGCAATAACTGGCGGAACATTGGGCTGAACTTAACGGCTGAGGCGGTGGCCTGGTCCACCAACAGGATAGTTGGTGGCAACCTGGCTATGGCCATTTCTGGGAGCTCTTCTGGGATTTAATCTCAATCAGGCGCTTACCTGCCTGCTGTCGGAGTTCCCAGAGCATTCAAGATGAAGAGACCAACTCCAAGAGCTCTTATCCAATTAGAATGTTGACAGCTCTTCAGCCTTAGCAGTACACTGAAATGTGGTCACTGCTGGGACTGTAGGAGGCCCTGGATGAGGAGCAACCATGGATGTCTGGAACCAAGCTCCTCAGGGCCAGTCAGACAGGCCTCCAAGATGGGTGAGGGGTGTTGGTGTGTTGGGTAGGGTGCCTGAACAGATTTCCCCCCCACCCCACCCACCACGTTCAGCCCCTAGCCGGCAGGCAGGCCCACCAGGGTGTACCCGGTTCCCCAGCCATGTGGCATGCATCTCCCCCACCAACAGCAGAATACCATTGGCAGCAGGATGAGGTCTTAAATGACGCTTAATTAGCCACTTAAGGGCCTTAATTGGCCTGAGGTGGGAAGACCGTCCTTGACCTTCATCGCCCTTGACTTACTTGGGAGTATTGGGAATACAACCTCATGCCTTCCTTCCTGCTTAAATTGAACCCGCATCACCTCGCCACCGCACCAAACCTTCCAGCCTGCTCCACATTGGACTGGGGTTGGGTGGGAAGGGAGGCTGGTGGCGGGGCAATGGTGTTAAATTCTGTCAATTGATTCTATTTTGCTTTTGTGCCTGACATACACTTTGAAATCTAAGACCTTAATCTTCCATGCTTGGATTTAGAATCCTCCAAGTACAAAGCATTTATTATGGTTTGATACTAATGATTTGTTTCATTATTTATAATATCTCCAATCATCTCTTTCATCCATACTCCGTAATCTACTTGTCATTTATGTACAGGGTCCAGTTGTTAATTTGCCCTTTTTTTGTTCAATAAAGTATTTTGAATTATAAAAGATCTTTGCTGTTTTTGCATTACTGAGCTCTGTGTTCCTTTTGAAAATTCCAATTAAAAACTAACACTGCCAGCAAGCAAAATGAGTTTATTTTTATTTGCAAAGAATTCTTTGTGCTGTTGCTTGACTTATTCAGCTAATGTTCCCACAACTGCAGCACTGTATAAAAATGTGCTTTGAATTATATGGACATGGCACTTTAATTTTATTATGCAGTTAAAATATTTAAAGCCTGCACTTTAACCTTTCATCTATCATAATTTATCAATGAGATTATAAACCAGATAGAACAAACAGTCATTGCATTAGTGGAGATTCTTAGATTCAGATTTAATAGTATTAGCAGTGTGATGAAATTGGAAATCCATGTCAGAATTAAGTCTGTCAAACTGCATTTGTATAAAAGGTGGTGCATTTTTTAGAATGCAAAAACTTATTTGACACCAATGTAAATTTCTGCACTAGTCTGTCCTTTGGATGAAACATTAAACCGACGTCTCTTCTGCTGGTTCAGGTGGATATATAAGATCCCATGGGATAATGTAAGGAAGAGCTGTGTGTTCTTCCAGCATCCAGGCCACCATTTCTCCCTCAATCAACAACACAGCACCATCAACAACAACTTGTATTTATATGGTGCCTTTAGGATAATAAAACTTCTCAAGGTACTTCTCAGAAACACTGTAAAGCAAAATTGGACATCAAGCCTTTAAGGAGATATAAGTGCAGATGGCCAAAAGTTTCATTAAAGAGGTAGGTTTTAAGGATGGCCTTAAAAGAGGGGAAGAGATGGAGAGGCTTAGGGGGGAATTCCAGAGTTTAAGACCTTGGAAGCTTAAGGCACAGCTGTTAATGGTGGATGCTCAAGGCCAGAATTAGAGAAGTGTAGATATCTTGGTGGACATTACAGAGATAGGAAGGGTTAATGCCATGGAGGGATTTAAAAGATTTAAAAGGAAGGATGAGAATCTTAATCAGTTGTTTAAGAGGGAGCCAATGCAAATCATTGAGCACAGAGATGAAAGTTGAATGCAGATTAGGACATGGGTACGACCTCAAGTTTACAAAGGGTAGAATAGAGGAGGCTGGCCAGAGTGGATTGAGGTAGTCAAGTCTAGAGGTAACTAAGGAATAGATGAGGGTCTGAGCAGCAGCTGCTCTGAGGCAGGGATGGAGTAGGACAATGTTAAGGAAATGGAAATAGTCAGTTGTAGTAATGGCACGAATCCGATGTTGATAGTTCATTTTGGGTCAGATGTGACACCAAGATTGTGAACAGTTTGGCGCTGTCTGCTCAGACAGCTGCCAGGGAGAGGGATAGAGTCAATGGCTAGGGAATGGAGTTTGTAGTCGGTCCTCAAGACAATTAGAGGAAATTTCTGCACGTGCAGTACTATATATCAGACCAGCAGTTCGACAATTTAGAGACAGCGGAGGAGTTGAGCGAGGTCTTGGTGAGACAGAGCTGGGTGTTGTCAGCATATGTGTATGTTTTCAGATGATGCTGCCGAGGTGCAACATGTAGATAAGAACTAGGAGGTGACCGAGGATAGATCTTTGGGGGACATCAGAGGTAATGACGTGGTAGTGGGAGGAGAAGACATCGTAGGTGTTTCTGACTATGATTTAATAGATAAGATGGAACCAGCGAATGCAGTTCCGCCCAGCTGGACAACAGTGGAGAGGTACAGGTGTGGTCAACCGTAGCAAAAGCTGCAGCCAGATTGAAAAGGACAAGGAGGAATAAGTAGCCTTTGTCACAGTCACACAGGGAGTCATTTATGCAGTATGGCATCCAAAACACCAAAAGCAGATTACTTGCTCATTTATCTTGTTTGCTGTTTGTGGGACTATGCATCAGGAAGGTGGGGAGGGGGGTGCTGAAAGCCACCTCTACTGCCCTTGCTACCCCCCCAAACACCCCTCTCCACTGAGAACCCCACCCTGAGATCCCTTCCTGTCATCACTCACTTGTGCTTGGGTCTTCCTCAAGCTGAGGCCTTGGATGAGTGTAATAATAGGTGTGCAAATCACCTGGCCTCAGCCAGTGAATTTGGATACTAAAATGGTCTCAAAAATCTTCGGTTATGGAAGAGAAAAGTAGCCAGGATCACCACACTTTGCTATCCAGTGACCTTCGACTTGGATGCAGCGTTGACATTGGGCACGGGCAGGGTAGTGGTTGGCTCTGTTGACCCACAGTTCAGTAAATTGCCAACATTCGCCATCAAGATTCACGTATGACTAAATGTCACTTGGGCAAGATATCAAAGGGTGACTGGTGTCTAAATCATACCTGAAGGAAGAGCCATTGAAGTGGGACAAGCCTAAAGGTGGCCACCTTCAGTAATTTTGTGAACCAGGAGGAGCACTCCTGCTTCTTCCAGCTCTGCAAGAGAAAACAACTTCTTTCAACTTTGTCTCTCTGTTTTCTGGTGTGAATACCAGTACACAGGGGACAAAGTGTGCTTTACGCAAACTCCAGCCATGGGTCCCCAAGATTTGCAATTACAATTCGGAAAAGGGCCTACCACTTGTTTTAAGCCAGTGTGTTGGCCAACCTGTAGTGGGCATGTGAAAGTCTGGTAAGGCCATCATCCCGATTTCTAAGTCCTCACTGCCCTGTTAATGCCAATAACTTTCTTAAACGAGAATTGGACCGAGTGATATTGTTAATCGATCATGTGATGATTAACACAGTAAGGGGTGAAACTTGTTTACACGGCATTGCTATAACTCTGCAGACGTATGTCGATGACACAGCACAAATGTGCAGGTAGCGGCCCACAGCTTTGCCTGTCCCCAGGGTAGGTAAATCTGGGTGGCACTGTCAGAAGTGATGCTACACAAACAAATTTCTCAACCAAAGGGCCTAAAGTTTTTGTGTGAATATTTGCTGAAGAGAAACAAACTTCTAGTGAGTTTGGACTGAAGAAGATCTGGTGGCCTCCAACTTATTCTTCTGGGAATGCCAATGTATTCAGTCACAGCAGTAAAATTCAAGAGTGTCTTTGCATTCAAAATCTTGTGTCATTGTTTAACTTTAATGTGATGCAGCGTGACTGAAAATCCACATTCTATATTATTGCAAATATTACCCAGAAATGGAAATCTTGAGCACAGATGTCCTGAGTGCTGCTTTGTGTGGTCATGGCCTGCTTTGCCTAGTTGTATTAATAAGTTTGAATTTATTTCTCTGGGTCTTCTAACATATTCTTTTCAGCTTTATCAGGCAGCATACATGTTGGCACGTAGTTTGTTTGCACTTGGATTCAAATGCAGTTGTAACAGCTCAGACACTGGTGGGATTGGAATTCTTTGAGTCTAACCATAAAAGTCCTTTTTAAAAGCACAGAATTGTTAAAAATTTCAAGAATATAATATGGGCACAACAGTTGTGATATAATCCAGAGCTTCTTGTTATGATCCCAGCTGAGGTTACCCCTGGACAAGCCTGATCCCAGACAGCTTGATAGATCCTAACTTTTAATTTGTTTGTTTAGATAAATGGACCGTGGCTACTGAACAGTCACAGGAGTCGGCTGATGAATTTTTAACAAAAGCATAAAACATTTATTTAACAAGAAAAGATTAACTATATTACAATACTTCTTCACCCATAACTATACCTTTACAGATATACACAGATTTATAAGGATAGCTCAAGTTACAAAAGCTACCTTATACTCTAATGTTCACAGTAAGTACACAGTCCATGTACCAATAGGCATCCTGTGGTCAGGAACACCACACTCTGAAACAAAGTGACAGATGCCACCCCAGACAGATGCTATGGATCCCTCCTCAACTACCCCCAGACGCTTGTCACACCATAAGCCAACCAGCCTCACTGAACTCCATCTTTCCCATGAGGGTTTCCAATCTCCACTTTCCAAGAACCCACCCTGGAATCTTCTCCCAAACTGACACTTTCTCTCAGACACCTTCCACAAGGGTTCACCTCCAGGATTTCAAACTCTCCTTCAGATGTTCCTCTCCCCTGGTTCACCACATGCATTCAAGCTGTCTTCCACACACTCCCTCTCTCATTGACTCAGCCGTCAACAGTACCACTGCTTCATATGCCTATAGAGAAGAGTTACAGACCTTCAGTTGTCTCTTTGGATCTTCTTGCCTCTTGCAAGCGGTTCTCACTTTAAATCTGCTTTCTGCAGCTTTTGTCTCTTTAAATCTGAATCTTGGAGCCTTTTTCTATGCCTCTCACTCTTAACTTCACTTAACAGGACCTCTTCCAGGTTCTTGTTCTTCCCTTTGATTAGAAGGTCTTCTTGGGACTTTCCCCTGCTTCCACTCCTCTGGAGTTTTGGGATTTTTCTTTAGCTTGGAACTGGCCATCTGTCCCTCTTGCACCAGTCTCTCTCTGGCAGCTACTTTCAACCAACTATAGTTTGGAACTGGCTATCTGTCCCTTCTAGGTGGCTTCTGTTTGGCAGCTGTCTTCAAAACCAGCTGAACTCCAACAGCTTCCACATCAAACTGCTGTTTCTTTAGTTTTTCTGTGTGTGTCTGTGGGAGGGACCTGCCCCTCTCGACCCCTGTTGCTAGACAACAGTCCAATTCTTCTACCCTTGTTTGTTTATCTTAGCTGCAACATTCATAAAAAAAACTCATTAGAAATGCAGGCACCTTTTTAAAGTGAACCTACCACTCAATTTGACCTTTCTTAACACACAGGTACAGAAATACAAATCAAAGTTAAACGTTAAAGCTAAAAATCATTCCTAGCACCTAGAAATACCAATATAACTTACTTAAACTATCTCTATTTCCTAATATTCTGAATTCACATTCCAGCATGGTGAGTTGGGAAATTATACACATCAAATCACAGATTCAAAATTATCAACTGATCTAGCATCAATTGTTGTTCGCAGAAGAGGGTTCCAAACTTCTACCATGCTTTGCATGTAGAAGTATTTCCTGGGGCAGAATTTTTAGCTCAGCATGCGGGCTTGCACCTGATCTGCTCAAGCATAAAATAGAGCGTGATGATGTTGGGCGATTGACCCAATGTCATTCCGTGCTCGTGCGATATTTTGGTCGGCGGGCACGCACAGAAGTCAGAAGCGCGCCCACCAACAATTAAGGGGGAAATTAAGCCCATTAAAGTTCCAAATGTCCCCAATTTTTCACAGTACGTCCAACCTTACGGATGGATGAATCTGCCAGATGGGCTTTGTATTTTTGATGAAACCTCATCCAAGGACGGGATGAGGCTTCCATTATTGAATAAAAAAAATGTATGGACAGAATTTTCATCACGTATACGTTCAGGTGACTGATTCTGATGTGTGGAAATTTTTTTTATGATATTAAAAACTTAATTTATTGCTTTTAAATCTTCAACTCCCTGAGGCAGCTCTCTGCCTTCAGGGAGTGTTCATTCCGTGCTCCCCCATGCCCACACTTACATCAGCGCCTGCCCTCCTCTCCCCCCTACCCCGGCAGCGCTAAGCATGTCAGCATGCGTTCACGCTGGCTGGCTGTTAATTGGCCAGCCAGTGTGAAATGGCGGTCGGGGGCCTATCGTGGGTGACGGCGCTTTCCACGGCCGCTCCTGGGCCCACCAATCATGCCTGCACGCCGACCTAAAAATACTGCCCCTAATTTCGTTCCTGAAAGGTCTGGCTTTAATTTTTACACTATGCTGCCAAAGATTCCCAACCAGTGAAAATAGTTTCGCTCTTTCTACCCTATCTGTTCCCTTAATATCTCAGGAACTTAGGACAAATCACCCATTAACCTTCCAAATTCCAGGGAACACAAATCTATTTTGTGTAATCTCTTCTTTTAATTTAACTCTTGGTGCCCAGATATTATTTTGATAAATCTATGTTGCACTTATCCCCCCAAGGTCAATACATCTTTCCTAAAACGTGATGCCCAGAAATACTCATAATACCTCAGGGCCTGAACCTTGCATTCTGAGGTTGGGAGCGCACCCAACGTGAACGCACATAATATTGTGCAAAATGACATTGGGCGTGCCTCCTGACATCATTGCACACACGTGTAATATTGAGGTCAGGGTGCGTGCGCACGAGTCGGATTAGCACCCACCGACAATTAAGGGGCCAATTAAGGTCATTAAAAAATGTATTGACAGCGAGTTTACATTGCCCGTGCGATTTTTAGCTCATTGCACAGGCAAAATGGGTGGGCGGAAATCACGTTTTAATCATTTCCTCCTTCTGTCATTGCCAGTCCTTTGACGTGTGAGTACAGAGTTGTCCCAGAGTTTCTTTGCATCTCATTTGATTGTCAAGCCTGTCTTTCAGCATCTCAGGTCCTCATCTTCCCTGGAAGGTTCCCCTGAGTATTTCAGCACAGTGCTCCTTCATCTTAAGGGCACTGGTCCTCTGCATCCCATCTAATTGGGATAGTGTATTCTGCAGGTTGAACTTCCTCTGAAGAGGAAGATGGGCAAGAAGGAGAGGAGGCCAGGTGGGTGTGGACAGCATCCCAAGGACAGACCTTTAAGAGGAGAGGCACAGCCTCAGTTGGTGCAGGGCCAGCAGGGAGGCCAATGCAGGAAGGCACACCGAAGACACCACTACCCAACGGCTAGAATGTTCAGGCAGCGCTCCAACTACCGCCAGATGTCCGAGGTCCAGGGCCGCAGGAGGCTCCACCTCTCCAGGGACACAGTGACAGTGATATATCACATGAGAGATCCGGAAATCACTTCCAACTGTGTGGGTGGACACCCCATGCCGGTGGCTTTGAAGGTCACAGTGGCCTCAACCTCTCTGCCTCCAGGTCTTTTCAGGCCTCAGTGGGGGATCTGTGCGGTGTTTCTCAATCAGCTGCACAGTTGTGTCAAGCCCGTGACTGATGCTATCTTTAGACACGTCCGCACGTTCATCCACTTCCGACAGATGAGGCGAGCTAGACCGAGAGAGCACGAGGCTTCACTGCAATGGTTGGGTTCCCCCACATCCAGGGGGTAATAGAAGCACTCACGTGGCCACCAAGGCGCCAGCAGGTGAGTCGGGAGGTTTTGTAAACAGAAAGGGGTTCAACTCAATGAATGTTCAGATCATCTGTGACCACAGGACACAGATTCTCCAAGTTTGTGCCCATTATCCTGGGAGCTCACATAATGCTTACATCTTGCAGCACTCACAGGTACCAAGGCTGTTCATGGCTCCTGTATGAGTGGATGGATGGCTCCTGGGTGATAAGGGCTATCCCTTGAAGAGGTAGCTGATGACCCCATCCTTCACCCAAAAACTGAGGCCGAGGAGAGATACAACAGGAGTCATGCCTCCACAAGGTCAGTGGTGGAGAGTTCCATCAGGCTGCTGAAGATGCATTTCAGATGCCTGGACTGATCAGAGGGAGCATTGCAGTATCCTCCAGAGCATATCTCCCTCATAGGCATCGCTATGCTGCACCCTGCACAACCTGGCTCTGGTAAGGGGGGACCCACTGGAGGCTGAGGAAAGCGAGGCAGCTCCTCAGGCCATGGAGGATGACTCAAGTGATGGCTCAGAGGAAGAGCCTGGGGAGGTGCAGGGTGAGAATCTTGAGGCCCAGGACAGGAACCTTCATTAAGGCAGGGACACCAGGGATGCTTTGATCCAGTGAAACTTCAGCTAGGCATTCAAGGCATCGATGCCTCATCAAACCAATGGCATTGTCTCCTTTGCTAACAATCAATAAATGAGAACCCAACCCAGTACGCCAGCATCACACAACGCCACACTTTTACAAGTCTATGCTGTATCTGGCACCTATTCAAACCATCCAGCCAACTCAGCCCATTTAAGTCAAATAAATATTTATGTTACTTCACATGAACAAAGAAAGAATAAACAAAGTGTCCATCCCTAACACATACTTCAAAATAATGAATGCAAATAATGTCACCCGTGACACGCCCCTGTTGTGCTCAAGGTGCCTTCAGCTTATGTCTGAGGGTGCTGCGTCTTGGTGCCCCTCCATCACTGTCAGTGGCGTTGGAGGCAGCTGCTGACTCTGCTGTCCTGGTTGCCTTGGTGATCTTGGTGGTTATACTCTGCTGCTGGAGCCTGAGCAGGCTCCACCTGGGACGGTGTGTCCAGTCCAATGGTTGGGTACTCCTCAGTCATCGTGGTATCATCAGATGCAGCGGCCTCTGGCAGAGGGGTGGAGAAGCTGGTGCCCTCGTCCAGAGTGCCCTGAGAGAAGCCCACAGGGGTGACAGGCAGATCGTCTGTCACTGTGTGGTGCGTTTTGTACCTCCCAGCTCACCATTGATGAACGGGGACATAGCAGTGAGACTAGGTGCCTCATCCATCTCACACACTGGCAGTGACCTCCTGAGATCACTGCCTATGTGAGGGTTTGCAGATCCGAGTGCAACCACAAGAACCCCTGCGTCTGCTCCTGAAGCTGCCTCTCCATGAGAGTTGCCACCGTCTCCATGGAGGAGGCTGTACACTCGTTATTAAGGGTTAACGTAGAACTCATGCTCCACATGGACTCCTCCATGATGGAGATCAAGGCACCCAGGCCCTCATGGATCTCCGCCAGATCTCCCCGCCTGATGGATGACTTCAGAGACTCGTCATCTGTCTGAGACGCAGCATGGTCCTGGTCTCCAGCTGTGCTCCCACTGTTGGCTCCCTGGGACCTCTCTGCCTCTGCCAGCTCCCCATGTGAGGGTGATGTGCCTTCACCACTGTGCATTACCTGCGGAGCCAAAGAGCTAATACCCACCGACGTGTGAGTATCTGTGTTGGTGCCTGGTTCAGAGAGATAGTGTGATGCTGGTGCAGGTGTGCTGTTTACCCCAGAGCTCAATGGGGGGGCCCTTGAGGTCGCCATCGACTCCTGTGGATTGTGCACCTGTGGGAGGGAGGCAAAAGATCAATACATTCAATCACCATAGTCACTATGCATGCTAGGCGGGCAGAGGAGACAGTGGAGACCTGCTGCATGGTGCCATCTGCATTGGAGCTTCAATGGGATCTCTGGTGATGACAGTTCACTTTCTGATGAGAGGAGCCTGTTATGTTTCCAGTACCTACTGCACACGCTTCTGTCACCTGCACTCTTACCTTGGTCTGAGGCCCCCGCCTCACCACGACCAGAGGAGTGAGCTGGCCGGTGGCATTCCAGCTCCAATGCATCGCTTTTATGCGTCATGAGGATGCACAGATTTGGCACTCCTCCACCCTTTCTATAGTGCACAGCGGCGTTACGACTGCTCTTCTCCTGACAGAGAAAAATAGCCTCATTATTGCTCCGTCTCCCTGAAGGTCCTTTCCTGGCTCCCCCCCGCCCTTCCACCCAGGCATTAGGTGGGCCGTGTCACTGTGGCACATCTCACCCTGCAATACACTGAGGCCAGTCGTGCTGACATCCCAGCCTTGGCAGGGCAGGCTTCAGTGCCAGTTGGCATACATACTCTTAGACCTCTGAACGTTGCATGCAATGGGCACCTGACTAAAGTTCTCCGCACAGGCCCATGCCATTTCTGCACTTACCCTTGCTGACTGCAGGAGATCATTGAACCTTTTGTGGCACTGAAGCCACATGCAGCTCACCACGTCTTGCCCACTAACCTGGGCGGAGACCTCTGTCCAGGCCTTCTCTTGCTATCCCTCAGCATTAAGATATGTCCCCTGGCACTGGCCCTCTCGACCAGCACTCCCAGCCACCCATCTGAGAAACGCAGGGCAGAGTACCCACCTGACTTGCCCTCCCACCTTCCATGACCACCAGGTGCTGAGGCCACGACTGCACACTAGGACACTTCTTGAATTGGTTCAAAACAGCTCCTTCAGCCTCCCATACAACTCCTGGCAGCTTTCAGGGAGCTTCCTCTTCCGATTTTGAACACCCTGCCCGGTCTCCATTGGACCTGGTGCCCGATGCGTTCCCACCCCCGTGCACAGAAAACACATCCAACGGTCACGTTTCACGCTGGGCTGGCATTAATTGGCCGCCCAGCGTAAGGTCACGTTCACAGCGCAAACTCGGCCGGGAGTGCGTTTTACATCCTCTTCCCGGTTGCGCCAGCTTGATACACACTCCGAGGGTAGAATTCAGGCCCAGGTGTTGCCTAACCAGGACTTTGCATCATTGAAACATGGCTTCTAATCCCTGGTGCAGTGTTATAGATTCTCAATATAGAGGCTAGCATTCCACTAGCCTTTTTGATTATTTTATGTACCTGCTCAAGATATTTTATCAATCTATTTACCTGGATCTCCAAGTCTCTTTGGATCTTCACTGCTCCTAATTTTTAACAATTTGGAAAGTATCCTGTTCTTTGCTTTTTATATCCAAAGTGGATGACCTCACATCTCCCTCCTTGGAAATCCATTCGCCAAAGTTTTGCATTCATTTAATCTATCAATACCTCTTTGTAATTTTACCTTTCCACTTATACTGCTTACATTGCCACCTATTCTTTGTGTCATTGACAAATTTGGGTATGTGGCTTTCTATCCCATCATTTAGGTTGTTAATAAATACAGTAAATAGTTAAGGCACCAATGCTAATCCTACAGGACACCACTAGTCACATCTTGCCAATTAGGGTACCTGCCCATTATCCCTGCTCTCTGCCTCCTATTGCTCAACTTATTTCCTAACCAGGTCAATAATTTGTCTTCAATTCCACTGTTTCTTGCCCTGCTTATAGATCTCCTGTTGAGGGCACCACACTGGATCAGATATCAGATTATTGGAAATTCCTGGTGACAAGACCATGAAAAATCGGTGGGCAGCTGTCAGTGAGGTGAACGGTGAGTGCCATTCCTTTGCCGCTGAAAGCAATATCCAGGCCAATAATAGAAACCAGCAGATAGACTCTGTAGAAATACAGAACAGTTCAACACAGCACAGAGTGGCTATAGCTAGTGTCATGGCTATATTTCATGTAAGACTATTGCGTGGGAGAGATGCTGCAAGCTTGTAACACTGTGTTCAGGTTTATTAACTTGATGCTTGTTGAGTTCAGAATGCAGGAAAATGACACTCATTATTGAACCAGGCGACAGAACCATAGACTTTTTTGTAATTGTGAGCAAACATTGAGAGCCAGTTTATAAATGCCATTGACAAAATCCAAATTAAACACTACCAATATAAACATGCCAATAAACTGTTTGGACTCTCTTTAACCATAAACTCATTATGACTCCATATTTTACAATTCTCTGGCCTAATTGCAATTTGAAATATAAAATTTAACTGTTGAAATGTGCTATATTGCTATTTTACTGTTACATGTTGTATAACATAATTATTATGGTACACCTTTAAGGATATGAATATGTATCTGCATACATCACTAGGTGGGAAATGATGCAATATATCATACAGAAAAATAGATCAATGATATGCCTTGATCCGAGACATTTGAACAGCTTTGAAGCATTGCCCACACAAAATACCTAATTCGGAAAATCTAAATCTGAAATTCCCCAAAGCAAAGTTCTTTTCAAAACATGATGTCAAACATGGTTATTTGTCAGTGCATCCAGCAGAGAAGTCCCAGCAACAGACGGCATTTTGCATCAGATGACATTCTTTTCAACGACTTCCTTTTGGGCTATCAGTTAGCTAAGATTGCTTTCATGCACATATGGATCACATTACATTACCATTCCAGAATGTATATCTATTGCAGATCAAAAATCCATCATGGGAAGAACAATGCAAGAGCTTGACCATAACTTACACCTGTTAATGCAAATGGCACATAAGGTAGCGCTGGTGGTCAACTTTCTTAAATGTGACATCAACGTGTAACAAATCAATTTCTTTGCCTCTATTTATTCAAGTTTTGGTATATGCCCTGATCCAAATAAACTAGAGGATATTCATGCCATGCCAACACCCCAAGATAAGGAAGATCATTGAAGATGCTTAGGTCTCTTTAATTTTTTGTCTCCTTACTTCACGATTTCACACAAAAATCATCACCTTTAAGGGAATTGTTGAGAAAGGAGGTGTTTTTTCTGTAGTACAAAAATCACCTACATCTCTTTGAAACACTGAAACAGTCATTATCAGAAACATTGGTTTGCAACTTTACGATCCCAGTGAGATAGCCACTCCAGAAATAGATGCATCACAAAAAGGTTTAGGAGCATGCATACAACAAAAAGGTTAACACATTGCACTTGCTTTAAAATCCCTATCTGTGGTGCAGTCCAATTACTCTAACATGGAGTGGGAAAGATTAGCCTTGATGTATGCATTTCACACCTACTTATTTGGCAAGAGATTTGTGGTAGAAACCGACCACAAGCCACTGGAGATGATTTGGAGGAAACATTTGACCAGCGCACTGCTGAGGTTGCAACGTCACTTGATAAAGATCCAAGGTTATGACTGAGATTAGACACAAGCCTGGTAACTTGACGGTCACATCGGATATGCTTAGCAGATTGCCTAATCCGCCGAAGGCCACAGATATATCTTTAGATCTACAGGTTGAATTGATTGACATTGAACTTGAAGATGTTCCACAAATTTTGCTCAATGTAAATGTCAGCAACTACAAGAGGAAACTGTGAAAGATTCTATGCTACAGGAACACTGGAAAATCATCATTGAAGGATAGTTTGCCTCATTCAGCATGCCCATGAACATGTGAGACCCTTTGGGCCTTTTTGGGTAGAGATAGGCATCCCCTGGGGTGTCATTTTTAAAGGTGGGAAGGTGATGTGACCTACTACAACAATTTCATCACTCACACATGGGCATAGATCAGACAAGAAGACTCGCAAGAGAGAGACCGGGTATGAGCAATGATATTGAAGTCATCATTAAGAAGTGTGAGGCATGTCAAGAGAACATGTCAAGTCAGCACAAGGAACTACTTCTACCACATGAAGTTCCGACTCATCCTTGGTCCAAGCTTGCTTCTGACCTTTTTCATGTCCATGGCACTTAATCATTATTAACTACTTTCCAAATACCTATACACCAGTTGCATGATATGTCAAGCTCAACTGTAGAACACATACCTAGTACTATTTCCAGTTTATTTGGCGCACCCAGAGAGATCGCCTAGAATAATGGTCCTCAATTTATTGGTAAGCCATTTCAGGATATGTGTGAGAAGTGGAATATCGATCATATTATTTCCTCTCCTCAATACCCTAGATCTAACGACCTCACTGAAAGTGAAATCCCTAATTCTCAAATGCGGGCAGACCAAACAAGGTCTACATATTACACTGTTACACCTGAGAACAACACCTCTAAGTGCAACCCTTCCATCACCAGTGGAACTCATGTTTGGCAGGCCAGTGTGAACCAATCTACCTATTTTCTTATCCACTCTACTCTCTCAAAAGCTGGAGGGCAGCTTTTAAAAAAAAGGGAGGATGACCGACATGCACAACAGGAATGCAGGTGCAGAGTTGCCAATCTTACAGTTGGGACAACGAGTGCAAATCCAAGATCCCACAGAAGGTATGTGGCAACCAGCCAAGATGACAAGTATCTGTTCAGAGCCAAGGCCCCACGAAATCATCACACACAAGGTGAAACAGTGAGGCGTAACTGAGGACAAATCAGAAACACTCTAACTCCTCAATCACTGTGCAATCCGATTGCACCCAGAACAAGGTCCCAAACACAACCAGGAACAAGATCCAAAAGTGATACTCCCACAGACTACTGAGAGAAGATAAAGAAACCTCCAGACAATGTTACAATGACTATATCAGAGCATACAAGCAGACTCCTTTATACTTCAGAGACTTATAAGTATGAGTCTTTCAGATCACAAATCTGTAACATGTAAACACACACACATGTATTGTAAATAGTTACACTTATTTGGAAGGAGGGGGTAACCTTAAAAATTAAGGCGGGGTGATATTGTAGCATACCTTTAAGGATATGAATATGTATCTGTACACATTCTAGAAGGGAAATGATGCAATGTATCATACGATTCAGTGTCAGTCTCACTCTCTGTGTGTAGTGAGCAGGCAACAGCAGACGTGTTTCCAAGCTTGGCAACAATGTAAGACTGCTATCATCTGCCTGACCTTTAATAGATGAACCTATGAATAATGTGTTAAGCAATCCTTTATGCATTGTTGGTGCCTGGATGTTTATATAGCAAATAAGCTCAAGGATTTAGTTTAGAAGAACACAACAATTATAATTACTGAAATTAAGATTTTGGGATTATAATTATATACAGGCAATTGAATTGATATTAAGCTATTACATTTCAAAGATTTAAGGCTCCATTTTCACTCAATAGTTACAGACATTAAGTGGAGCGAGAATCTCAGTGTTTCATAGAATCAGATTTGTACATCAGAGACAATGCTATTACATCTGTGCCATCTCTCTGAAGTCCCATTCCCTTGCCGTTCCTTAAAAAACAGAATCTACTTAATGCTCACATTAATGTGCATTATTTTAAGACACTTATTTCCAGTCCTTCACACAGTAGCTGTTCCTCATATGAAGAACTACATTGAAGATATATCAACCTGATTATATTCCCTAGTCATATTGTGGGAAACTTCATCCTGATTTGCCAACAATATGTTAATCTGTACAAAGGTTAACAAATTCAACATCTATGCACCAGTAGCACAATGACAGCATTAAGCATCAATGATAAAATTTGGTCCTGCTTCTTCAAGTCCAACTAATTTCCTGTAGCAGGCTGGTTTACCATTTTAAAGGTTAGATTTGACGGAAATGTCACAGCAGCACTGAAATGCTATGGTTACTTGAGTTACCTCACAAAAGCCTTTTGAAAAGAAGAAAATCATCAACATGGGTCAGAGCATAAATTCATTCAGATGTTCGTCTTTGTTGGTCACAATAAACTGTTTTGCAAAAAACTATTTTTTGGCATAGATAATTGTTTTAAGTAAGGAAAGTGTATTTGAACTATTTATTTCCCACATTTGTCTACCTACTGGGATAATTTAGGCATGTTAACAACAAACTGATTCAACTCACAAAGCATTGCCTTTACACTGCACACTTTATTATTGGGATGGAGGTTATTTTCTGTATTAGCTAATGATAAAGCCTTTGTTAAATTAAGGAGTCAAATGATGATAGAGTAACAATGAAACAACTTCAAAATTTAGGTTTCAGAGTGTTGCTGTTTATGGCAAAGTGCTGCTACCTCATCATGCAGGTTCCTCCAGTGGAGAGAGTGTGGGCTGGTCTAGCCTGATTAGCACAGTTGAGAAATTTGGTTGTGGTTTGCCTACAAATGTTAGAGCTTTAATGGAATTAGATGTCTCCCTTCTGTTCTGGATTCTTTAAAATAAAACGGTAAAATGTTTATCTGGCTACTCAGGGTAATTAATTACTGATGAGGGTTCATTGTTGTTCAGTCTTTCTTTCCCACCAGTAATAGGTGTTCATGTGTTAATCTCATGCAAATCATATGCATTATCAGAATAGCATTCACTATGGCACCAGCCAGCATTTATTTTGCCAGCAATTACAGTTTGTTAGTTTTAATGTGTACAAATCTGCCAGCCTTTAAAGCCTCCAGCCTAGCTTTCTGCTTTCCATCCTCTGACATTCTTTAAATGCTTTATAAAATTGTACAATGATTTCAAGAATGGGTTCAAACATTTCCCAGTATTTCTGCTAATTCATTTTTTTACATAACCCCAAGTATAAAAGCTTGTCACTAACTTATTTTCCATTTCTATGGGGTTACCTTTTGGTTTTACTACTGGGCAACTTTAGAAAAACACATCAATATATTTACTGTTTATATAGTGTGAGCTTAATTTATAGCAGCAAATTAGATTATGGTCCCATCCCTTCCTAGGTGCAATGAAGCATAAACTGATTAAAATCTACTTAAAATCATAGCTTTGCCCCTGTTTTTGGAAATTGGGTTGACATAGGCATCCGTCCAGTCTAAGGGAACATAGAATTACTTTTTTACAATACTGATAACACGTCACATTCAGTTTTTATTTCCTCGACTCCAGGAGGAAGTTAAAGCATTTTTCTGGTCATGGTATAGCTGAGGGAACCTTGTTGTACGTTAGAGATGCACTGCAAAAGACTTGACCAGCTTGGGTGCATTATAATATAGTGCTCAGAGGAGCCTTCATGGCATTCTACGTGTTCCACACAAAGCTATCCCATTGTGGTATCCTAACAGGGATTAGACCATAAAAGACCATAAAACATAGGAGCAGAAATTAGGCCATTCGGCCCATCGAGCCTGCTCTGCCATTCAATCATGGCTGATAAGTTTCTCAACCCCATTCACTTGAATTGCACAGGAGATACCAGAATTTATCATCGACAGGCAGCTTGGTTCTACTTAATAAATAAAATGCTCTGAAGCAGAGTCATATGGACTCAAAACATTGACTTGGGGCAGAATTTTGTGCTTGACGTTGACGGTGGGCCCCGCACATCAGCTGGTAAAATGACACGAGGTGACATTGGGCAAACGCCCCAACATCACTGCGCGCCATCGCGATATTTCGCTGGGCGGGCGCACGATGAAGTTCGACACATGCTCGTCATTAACTAATGGGCTAGTTAAGGCCCTTAACTCAGCAATCGACGCCAATTTTCAGGCACCCGTGCAATCTTCGGGTTGGCGCACGGGTGCAATGGGCTGGCGGGTAAGAGACTTTTTAATAAAACTCATCCACGGGCGGGATAAGAGGGCTTAGTGGGGTTCTCAATCTGTTCTGTGAAGTATTTATTGCAGAAAGTTTTTTAAACTTGCCTGTGTAATCTGTGGCAGTTCAGAACGAATTCCAGCAGTTTTCTGTATAATTTGAACCTTCAGCTCAGCATTCTGCAGTCAGCAATCTTTATCGGGCCTGCAGCTTTCTGGAGGCCTCCCTTTAGCCTGGGTATGGGTTCTGACATATCCACTGGAGGCAGCTCATCTGAGGAGGAAGGGAGGGCTAGAATAAAGAGGAGGCCAGGAGTGGACATTCAGCCTCCAGGGGAGCCACCTTTGGGAGGCCAGGCGCAGGCACAAGGGGCGCAGGGCCAAGAGGTTGTCCAAGGTGGAAGAGGCCACAGAAGATGCCACTATCCTGCTGCCAGGGTATACAGGCGGTGAAGCAGCTACCTCAATATGACTGAGGTGCAGTGCCGAAGGAGGCTCCGACTGTCAAGGGAGACAGTGAACTATATCTGTCAGATGATTGGCCCTGAGATCTCTCCTAACTGTGTGGGCGGGCACCCCTTGCCAGTGGCTCTGAAGGTCACAGTTGCCCTCAACTTCTATGCCTCTGGCTCCTTCCAGGGCTCGGTGGATGATCTTTGTGGTATCTCCCAATCAGCTGTCCACACTTGTGTCAAGCAGGTCACAGACGCTCTGTTCAGATGTGCATTGACCTTCATCCACTTCTGTTGGGACCAGGCAAGTCAGGCACAGCGAGCCAGAGGCTTTGTGGCCATTGCTGGCTTCCCTCGCGTCCAGGGTGCAATCGACTGCACACATGTGGCCATCAAGGCACCAGCAGGTGAGCCCAGTGCCTTCATCAACAGGAAGGGCTTCCACTCCATGAACGTGCAGATAGTGTGTGATCACAGGATGCTGATTCTACAAGTTTGTGCAAGGTACCCAGGCAGCTTCCACGACACCTACATCCTCAGTCACTCCCAGGTGCCCGGGCTCTTCAGTGCTCTGGGTCGGCTTGATGGATGGCTGCTGGGTGACAAGGGCTATCCCCTCAGAAGGTGGCTCATGACGCCTCTCCGCCATCCAAGAACAGAGGGTGAGCAGTGATACAATAGGAGTCACACCTCCACAAAGGCTGTGGTGGAGAGAGCCATCGGTCTTCTCAAGATGTGCTTCCGATGCCTGGACTGCTCAGGCAGTGCATTCCAGTACCCCCCAGATCGTGTCTCAGTGATAGTGGTTGCATGCTGCGCTCTCCGCAATCTTGCGCTGGAAAAGGGGGATGCACTGGATGATGAAGACGTTGACGCAGTGGATGTGGCTGCACACGATGAGTCCAGCACTGATTCTGAGGATGAGGAGGCACAGGGCGATGTTGAGGGGCTAAGCGCTGACCCGGGACTACACCAAGAAGGCAGGGACACCCAGGACACTTTAGTCCAATGAACCTTCAGCTAGCTCCACACAAATAGATCAGGAGGACCAGCCTTGCCTGGCGCTTCCATTCTTGGCACTTAAACGTTACATCTACCACTTCATCAGCTGCAACTAAGGGCTTTGGACATAAACCTCAATGTCCACTCAAACAGTCATGACATGTATGTAAAACATACAAATGCAGAACCACCCTCAGCCATGGTAACACATCTGGTTTTAATTTTCACCATCAGAAGGTCACACAAAATCAAACCAAAACATTTTTCAAACATAAACAAATAATAATTTCCTAATCTAGGGCCAACACAAAAGCACCAGTGAGAAACCCGTGGTGTGCCTAAGGTGCCTTATGCTTATGTTTAAGGGTGCTACATCTTGGTGCCGCCCCATCGCTTGGAGTGGCATCTGAGTGGCCTGCTGACTCTGCTGTCCTGTTGGCCTCGATGACCTTGGCGGCCGTCCTCTGGCCCGTGGAGCCTTGGCCCGCCTGGGAGGGATCTGCCAGGTCCACAGCTGGCATTTCCCCAGTTGTCGCAGCCTCACCTGATGAAGTGGTCACTGGGAGAGGGGCAGAGGAGCTGCTGCCCTCATCTGGAGCACCGTGAGAGGAGCCCGCAGATATGACAGGCAGCTGCTGCGCCGATGTGAGGTCGCCCCGGACCACCCTGCTCATTGTCGATGGATGGGCAACGAGCTGGGAAGCTTGAAGCCCACACCATCTCCCACATTGGCACTGACCAGCTGTGGCCACTGGCGCTGTGAGGGCTTGCAGGTCCAAGTGTAACCACAGGAGAAGCTGCTTGTTCTCCTGGAAGCCCCTCTCCACGAGAGTCACCTCTCTCTCCATGGAGGAAGCATGACGCTCTGCTATGAGGCTCATTGTATCACTGATGCTCCGTGTGGACTCCTCAACCACAGACACCAAGCGAAGCACAGTCTCATGCAACACTCCCAGATGCTCCCGCACACCCGGCCACATTTCCTGCAGCTGCTGTGTCGCAGACGACTCCAGAGGCACATCATCAGGCACCGACTGAGCATGTGCCTGGTCCCCTGCAGTCCTCCAGCTGCTGGCGCCATCAGCACTCTCTGTCTCTGCCAGATCCTCCAGCGATTATGAAGTGTCCTCTCCACTGTGCCCCAGGACACTAGCTGATGTTGCAATGCCCACCGAGGTGCTGGTATCTGTGCTGGTGCCTGCCTCACAGAAATGAGGTGATGCAGGTGACAGCTGAGAGCCCTCAGGTGTGAGGGGGACATCTGCAATTCCTCCTGGTGGCCATGCTCTGATGATGCTGAAATTAACAACAAGGACAGTGGATCAGTTAGCGTGCACACAGTGACACACTTCATCCCTTCCCCCCTGGCTCATTATGCACTCAACCTTCCAGAACCTATGGAGATGAATATTGGTGGGTGGCAAATAGTCAGAAGGAGACCCTAACATTACAGGCGGATACAGATGGGCTGGTCAGATGGCCTAAGGAATGCCAAATGGAATGTTATGTGGATAAGTGTGAGGCACTTGGGCAGGAGAAACAAGTACGGGAATACACAAGGAATGGTAGGACCATGGAAAGTAAGGAGGATCAGAGGGATCTTGCTGTGCATGTCGACAGGCCTATTAAGGTAGCGGGACAGGTACATAAGGCATTTAAGAAGGTAAATGCCATACTTACCTTTATTAGCCGAGGAATAGAATATCGGAACAGGGAGGTCATGTTGCAAGTGCAGAAAACGCTGCCTAGGCCACAGCTATAGTTCTGCATGCAATTGTGAAATATGCTTCACGGGAGGAATATGATTGGAGTGGAGAGAGTGCAGAGGTAATTGACCAGGATGCTGGCTGGGCTGGAGAATTTGGCTTATGAGAAGACAAAGCATAGACTGGGAATATTTGCCCTGGAGCAGAGGAGACTGAGGGTTGACATTATTGAGCTTTATAACTTTATGAGGGGCATAGATAGGGTTGACAGAAAGGAACTTTTCCCCTTGGCGGAGGGATGAGTAACCTGGTGGCATTGATTTAAGGTAAGGGGCCTGAGATTGACAGGTGAGGTGATGAGCAACTTTTGCACACAGTAATGTGGGACGCACTGGCTGAAAGAGTGGTGAATGCAGAAACCCTCCTCACAGGTAATAAGTATTTGGATGTGCAGTTGCAATGTCATGGCATACAAGGCCATAGGGATAGTGGTCCAAAATGGGATAAGGTGACTTTGGAAGGCGCTTGACATGCGCATCTTCGAAGGGCCGAGGGACCTTTGTCTATGACCCACACCTCTGACTCTATCACTCTGTGACTGAGCAATGTTGTAACAATAACAAATCAAACAACTGTACTGTGGATGGTGGGAAGACAGAGCGGATGCCACTGTTGACCTCAAACACTTGCCTTTCACTCCAGCCTCACCGACACCAGTGGACCTGGGTGCATGGCACCTCTCAAGCTCCAGGATCTCCTGCTTGAAGCGGCTTAAAATCATCAGCTGGGCCTGGCCACCTCCAGTCCGCGAAAACTCACAGGAATTGTGAGCATTTTTCTCCTGAGAAACAGAGAAGACCTTTCATTGTGGCTAATCGCACATGGACTCTGCACGCGCACGCCGCACCCCAATCACATTGGCTCTTATCAGGCCTCCAGTGCCTCCTCTCAACGCTACTGCTAATAAGTCACACAAAGATAGTACACCTGCTCCCAAGACCCCACAACAGCCACCTTGGACACATTCTGTGCCCATCACTTTAGGAACCACACGTTCTTAGCTCTCATCGCAAGGAGGCGCAACTAGGTGCAGCGTCGAGGGCAGCAGATGGCTCTTGGCCATGAGACCTTGAGGGTCTCCATCCACAATCTCATCACGGTGAATAGGACATGTGTTGGAGTTCTGAGTATGCGCCCAGCTGCATCTCCTGCAGGTTGCCCCCGGACTAGTCATGTACGACTAAGAGCAACACATGGTGCGGGGGAGAACTCATCTCCTCATGAACCACTCATGAACCACTGATCTAAGCATGGGCACAATCTGCTTGCTCACCCAGCGTATGAGAAATGCTCAACATGATTCAATGCAGTCACGACAGTAAGACTTGGGGGGGTGGGGCCCTCAAACACTAAGGCTACCTGCTGGGTTAAATGCTCAATGCCAACATGGTACTCACCCTTCCAGGGGGCAACAAATCATTGAAGCGTTTACGGCACTGGATCCAGCTGCACCACACCAAGCCGCGGGAGCTCACCACCTCCGCCACCTCCCCCCAGGCATGTTTGGTCATGTGGGGGGCCTCCTCCTCCCATCCTGGGGGACCAGCACCTCCCGTCGTGCTGCCACCTCCTCGAGGAGGGCAACAAGACAGTCAGCAGAAAAACAAGGGGCGCTGGCCTACCCTGCAGCCTGCCCTGCTCCTCTGCCATTCCCTCCAGAGTGCCCAGCTCAGCAGACCCCCTGCGGTTGGATCTCAAGATGGCCAATGTGAGCAGCCTAAGCAGACTGCCGGGTCGCTATTGGACCCGGTGGTCTGTGCACGCCCACCGCCGCCCGCATACTCCCGCTATCCATGGGAGTCGGAAATGCGCTGGGCGGGCCTTAATTGGCCTGCCTGCGCAAAATGGCGGTGCAGCCCCGATCATGGGCGCCGATCGGGTCCACACCCACCCGTGTCCACTCCTGCTCCGCCCGCCCACCAAACGGAAAATTTTGGCCTCTGTTTCTCTCTCCACAGATGCTGCCAGATCGGCTGAGTTTTTCCAACGTTTTCTATTTTTAGTTCTACTAAATGTTTGGCAGTGTTCAAGAAGGACAGGATGAAATAAAAACTATTTTGATTAAGTACAGCATCAAAATTTTGCTTTCATTACTTGCTCTTAATACATTCATTGGATGTAAAAATCTTTGTGTTAAGACATCAAACCATTTTTAATGAATGGGTTGATTGCAGAATATGTTTTAAGTGGTAGTGATAATGATATTCAAACAAGGGTTCATTCTTAGTTGGCAGCCCGATTTTGTTCTATGGTTTCTAATTCAATCTAAGATGATGTCCTTATTTACTCTAACATTTACAATTATTTGCTTAACGAGAATGGACATTAAATTTTTGCTTAGGAACTAGAAAACAAATTAAATTTTATACTGGACATATGTTTTTTTAGGCTTAGATAATTCCCAGCCTTATGGCTTGATGACTCATGGACAGGTTCTCGAGTAGTTGGTGAGGCAGATGTGGGGATGTTGGTGTGGATGACAGAACATGATAATGAAGATTTACTTGGGTTCCAGCTGTTCACAATCCATATCATGATTTGGAGGTGGGAACCAAATGTAATATTTCCGAATTTGTTGATGACACAAAGCTAGGTGAGAAAGTGAATTGTGAGCAGGATGCAAAGAGGTTTGAAGGGAATTTAGACAGGCTAGTGACTGGGCAAGAACATGGCAGATGGAATATAAAGCGGAAAAATGTGAAGTTATCCACTTTGGCATAAAAAAGCCAGAAATGCAGAGTATTTCTTAAATGGTGAGAGGTTGGGAAGTATTTATGTCCAAAGGAACCTCAATGTCCTTGTTCGTGAGCCACTGAAAGCTAACATGCAGGTGCAGCAAGCAATTAGGAAGGCAAATAGTATGTTGGCCTTTTTTGAAAGAAGATTTGAGTACAGGAGTAAAGATGTCTTGCTGCACTAGAGCCTTGGTGAGACCACACCTGGAATATTGTTCAGTTTTGGTCTCCTTACCTCTGGAAGGATATACTTGCCATAAAGGGACTGCAATAAAGCTTCACCAGTCTGATTTCTGGGAAGGTGGGATTGTCCTATGAGCAGTGATTGAGGAGCTTGGGCTATATTCTCTAGAGTTTAGAAAAATGAGAGGTGATCTCATTGAAACTTAGAAAATTCTTAAGGGATGAGACAGGGTAGATGCAGGAAGGATGTTTCTCCTAGCTGGGGAGTCTAGAACCAGGGGACACAGTCTCAGAATAAGGGACAAGCTCATTTAGGACTGAGATAAGGAGGAATTTCTTCGCACAGAGGGTGGTGAATCTTGGGAATTCTTTACCCCAGAGAGCTGTGGAAGCTCAATCATTGAGTATATTCTGGACAGCGATCTATAGATTTCTAGATATTAAAGATATCAAGGGATACGGGAATAGTGCAGGATTGATCATTGAGGGAGGCAGTTTTCAGTTTTAAAGCAGGGAGTTATAGTTTAATGGTTTCCGCCTGTCCCATATTCTATCAGGAATCAGTATACATAATAACAAGAAATGTGATCCTGTTATTTCAGAGGAAACATATTTTTACGTCAGCTGCATCTCCTGTAAGAGATCAAACAGATCACGCTCCAATGTCTGACCCTACAAAATCAATACTCCCGACATTGCAATCATTTTTAAAGCCAGGCAGCCCACTACCATTTTACATGGTCTGACTGGTAAATAATTTCAAGGGTCTTGTGTGTAGAATTAAAATGAAATGTGCTGCAAAAACACATACAAAAACAATCATTATGGCACATGCCAGAGCAAGGACTCAGTGATTTCTTTTGTATTCTTCCGGCACATTAATTAATTAATTATTGTATTTATTAAGCCTATTACAAGAGCAACATTCACTACCAAAGTCTGTTCTATAGTGTCACGGGATGTTGAAAGATCATGACTGGAATAGCAACACAACACCCTTCACCCATCCGGGCAGCAGTCAGACTCTGTACAAATGGACCTCTTTGCCTTTTTTATATACACACACTAAAATCTTTCTAAAAACTTCGTCCTTGATAATGGGGGTTGTCAAACCTTTAAACCCCACGTCTATCATCAGAAAGATAATCGGTTCTGGGGACCAGCTTCATTAAGAGTAATACTCCTGGTGATCATTAAACATAAAGCAATAGGAAGTCAATGTGAGATCATTTTAGATCCTAGCTGAAGATTTGACAGATCCATTGAAACTCACACTGGCTGAGAATCCCTGCCCCTACATCATCCCCCTCACTGGCTAGGTTTTGGCTTTAGTTAATTTCACTTCTCTGCCTTGGAAGAATTTCTCAGAATGAGAAGTAATCCACTGAACAACACCCTCTACTGTAACTCTACATTCCTCCTCTCCTGCCTCATTCTCCCTTGCTCTTTCTATTCCCTTTTCTCTCCTCTTCCTCTGCCCTACACGTCCCTTCCCTCCCTCCACATCTCCTTCACCATGCTGTTCTGTGTCACCTTCCCTCCTCTCTTTCCATGCTGCCTCCCCTCCTTCCATGGCCCCTCCCCTCCTTTCCCTCCATCTTTCTCTATTTGGTTCAATTACCCTTCCCTCCAGCTGTGCACAGCATAACTACTGCCCTAAGCCTTGACTCCCCACTTCTAACGTCATGGCAGATTAATTAGTATTTAAAAGTCTGAACCTGTGCAGCTAGAATAGTGATCCTATGTTTAGAGAGACATTAAAGTAGTATCTCAATTATGTTGGAGAATTGACTGTTCTCACTGTCAGACTGTAAACTTTAATATATTTCATGTAAAAGTGTTGTTAATATTCAGTTACTCATTGTCTTTGGCTGCACTGACACTTATCAGGGGCTGCTCAATATTTTCAAAACAAAGACTAAGACCAAGATTTTCAGCCTCATTGCCTGTTGAAATGGAGGCAGGCTGGATTTCAAAATGGTGGCCAGGACCCGATTCTGGGATTCCCACCCCTATTTTCCACCGTGTGCAATTTGTATGCCCTGGGATAAGGATAGATGTAGCAATCCCATCCTTGCTTACCCCATTGCAGGGTTGGGCATTTTAGATCCACAAGTTATTTCCATGGAGTCGGACTTGTTTTATTATGAGACATAGTTTGTGGCACCTCAGAGGAGTCGTGAGCCATATGGGAAGTGAAGCTTAGCCTGAAGTAGGGAACCTTTTGACAGGTAATTTCAAAAGATGTTGACAACTTCACATGTCAATGTAATGGTGTATGATAAGTTTTTAATGTAGTGGTTATTGATAGGGCTTTGTTCAGATAAGGTAAGTGACAATTTCATTGATCAGTATTGTGAGAATTATCTCCCCATTGGGCAGGCGGGTTGGGAGCGGGCGCAGGTGGGCGCGGAGCTGATCGCCGCCCATGATCGGCTGCACGCTGCCATTTTGTGTGGGCGGGCCAATTAAGGCCTGCCTAGTGTGACGTGCGCCCGGTAACGCTCAGCGCTACCTGTGTGGGCAGGGCGAGGAGGGAGAGTTGGGACCTGCGCTCTTTTGCGCAGAAATCTCCCTGAGGCACGGGGAGATTAAGTTGAATTTGACAGTTCAAAATAAAAAAGTTAAAAATCATTTACATGTGACCCCTCATGTGGCAGGGTCACATGAGCTGGGACATGTTTATCAAATGTTTAAAATTTGTTTATTAATGTAATAAACCCTTCATGAAACCTCATCCCGCCAGTGGATGATGTCAGGAAATGGCCCGACTCGAGATTCCCACCTCAAGGATGAAAATCCAGGCCCAAGTGTCCACTTTGTGCGCGATCAGCAATCCAGACATAAATTTCAACCGAAATGCACATTTGTTTTGAAAAGTGTTTTTTTTCTCAAGTTTCTGATGCATAATATTTGTTTGCATAATAGTTATTTGAATAATATTGAACATAAAAGCTGCCATGAAACAATACAATTGGACAGTGTTTTAGAGGGCTTTAATGGGCTTATCACAAAAAAATAAGCGTTTTTAATATGTGTCTAGTTTATCGCCTCTGAGTCTCCTGATTTTGAATAATTGAAACTGACTTTAAAATACTACCCAGAGCCCTTTATTAGTTACAATAGTGTAGAGTGCCTAATAGTTTTCTTGTTACCTAAAAGCAGCTTAGTTTTCAGAGTCTCCTTTAAGGCCCTCAGATGGATACAATCAGTGGAAACTCGCCATGGTGATTATTCAATTGGGGATGTGACCAGGGCCAGCTACGAGGTCAGGGCCAGCTTCCATTGCAGTATTTTATTAAACTAGTGCAAACTGGCTTATATACTCTATGATAAAAGCGGATGCTGGAAATTTGAAATAAAAACAGAAAATGCTGGAAAAACTCAGCAGGTCTGGCAGCATCTGTGGAGAGAGAAGCAGTGTTAATGTTTCGAGCTCGTATGACTCTTCTTCAGAGCTGCCCTGAGAATTTGCATTTGTTTAATATTTCTCTCCATGCCACTCATATCCTCCATGCCCACTCATATCCTCCATGCATCCTTATCCCCCTAGCCTCCTTATATCCCCAATTCTCTCTCATATCCCTCCATTCCTCCTCATGTCCCCGTGCCTGATCTATGCTCTGCAGGATAGAAGTTGTGCCTAAAATTCCTTGATAAATTGCCCTGGTTTGGCAAATTCATATAAATTGTGCAAAATAAAAGAGCAATGCAACCAAATGGAAACTCCTGCCCAAAGTTTATTTTTCAGTCCGTATGGAGAAGCATAACAATCAGAGTTCACCTTCATCATTAGAATCTTATGTCTAAATGCTCTGAGCATATATATTTGTTTAATATTTCACCTCTTGCACTGTGGTCCAAGAATCACAATGTACTTTATATTTAATGAAGCATTTAAACATAACTCTTTTTCTTTCTTATTCTCCTTTTCCTCTATGTCTCTTTTTGTTTTCCATTACTCCTTTTGCCTGGTTTGTCTTCACCTTTTAAAGTTACCTTAACTGTTTTCTCTGTAGATCCATTTTCATGCAGCAGTCATGTTGGTTAAAGTTTCTTTTCAGCCAATCACAAAACAGATTATTGAATTTGGCCCTTTCTAATTCTGGGAATAATCAAATGGAGTATACAGTTGGTAGTTCAAATGCTTGCTGCGTTATCTTATTGGCAGTGTTTAGGGAATTAAGAAATACAGGATACAATTTAGAATTTTATTTTAGTTTAGGTTTTGCAAATTTTGCATTCTGCCCAGTTCCCTTTATCGTTTTTAATGGGACAAATCAGTCTGGGATCTTAACCACAGATTTGAATCAAAACTCATCATAAAAGAATAAAACTTGGTTTGGGAAGTGGCTAACAAAATATAATTAATAACTTTTTGAAAAGAATGACTAAATGAGCTTCAGAGACTAACATTTTAATGATTCATTTCCTGAAGTATACAACATTTTCCTCTATTTGATAGTTATAGTTTGCTTCCTGACACAGCCCATTGTTCTTATCCCACCTTTGGGACTGTTATAAGTTCCTTAATAGCATTCCTTTATGAGGTTGTCTACTTGCACAGTTCACTGTGGTCAACATGCTAAATGTTTTTTTCTTATTTTGCTCCATTTTAGGTAATCTCAGGATAAAGTTCATCCATCAAGTCATGTAACACAAGCCAGGCATAATTGCTAAATGTAGTCACAATTACAGTTTTCAATGAGAAGTTTCTGATCTTCAGAGTCTAGCTATGACATTTTGTTGTGAGATGCTATTTCTGTCTAAGTGGGATAGGCATTAGAAAAGAGCTCCTATTCCTGTTTACACACATCATGAAGATATATTGAGATTAAAACAAATTGGTTTCTGTTTCATTTTGTTATACAGTTACACCCTTAACTTGAACCTTAGAAATTAATATGTTTCCTGTTCACTCAATCCAATTAGAGGGGAAGTGCCTGCACTAAATTAAGAAGATAGCATAACAGCAGAAAGGAGAATGCCCTATCATCTGAGATTTGCTTTTGACCTTCAGTCCTTAAAATAAATCCCAGTGTCAAGTATTACCATGAACATATCAAGATAACATTGTATCTAAGAGCAAAATGCTGCCAGTTATGTCTGGCTTGTGTTACATAAGTAGATAGATGAACTTTATGCTGAAATTAATTTCATGGAAATCTGAGAAAGAAACAGAAAATGTTGGAAATACTCAACAGGTCAGGCAGCATCAGTGGACAGAGAACAATGGGCAGAAACTTGTGGAGGAAACGGGGGCCATGGCCGGTTGCTGGAGAGCCAGGAAGAGACTTGTGTCACCTCTTTTCAGTCTGCTGCACTTTGCTTCACAGGCACTTGACAAGCCAGTGACGGGCCTTGCCTCAGGTTCATGGACCCCTGGGGCAGAAGCGCCATCCATAAGTGCTGCGAACCATCCAGAGGCCAGAATTTCTATTGAACGGCAGCACCACTGGGGAGCTGGTGGCTGCTGCTGGGCTGACACCCACCTGAGGCCTAAGATCGTTGCTGGACCCCAGGACAGAAGTGAGTGATGTTGGGAGGGGTTTGCGGGGTAGGGCTTGTATAGATGCAAGGTTGGGGAATGTCAGGGTAGGGAAATTCCTTTTAATTGGTGAAGTGTAGCTTGGTGAGGTGTAACTTCCTGGCTCATGACTAAATAGAAGTGGTGCTCTCAGAATGCCTTTCGTAGCTAGGGTGTTTACGAAGAACTCTCCTTCTGCTTCCACCTCACAGAGGTTCCCCTCTCTACCTTTTCTGCTCCATGTCCTACTCATGGTACAGTATTTCAAGAACTGCTCCCATACCTATGCAAGGCACTGATCTTTCCTCCCTTATTGTGTGCAGTGAATATCTCAAATTAGCTGCACCAACTCTCCACAGAATTTCCATAAAGTTTTGCCTGTGCAAAAATAAGTCAAAAACTGAAACTTGCTAAGCAGCGCTTTAAATAGCACCAGAAACAGGCCCACCTTGCTTCAGAATGCTTGTTGTTTCAGGAGTGATTCATGAAGAACTGCCTGTGCATGCATCAACCAAATATGGGATGCTGTTGTTGTATCAACCTGATTGGCTGAGTGGCATCATGATGCTGGTGATTCGTAACCTTCTGCGGCATGTAGATTAAAGGGTTCACTCTGATAGGTTCTTTTGAAAATGCTCAGCATGATGTTATGTTATAGTGATGCCACTCACTGGGAGAGGATGTCTGAGTGGCATCTCAGAGGGCAGCTCTAGCTATATGTTGCACGTAAATAAATGTTTTTTGAATGAAGACCATTGCCCCTAGCGGGATCTCATCTGCATTAAGAAGCTAATGAATCTCAAGACAAATCCATGGTAACAGAGTGCACACCTGTCATTCACCCGCTTGTACCCTTCCTCTAAAGGAACACTATGCTTGCTGCACAGGAAGAGACCAGCAGTATACAAGGCTCCTGGAAATTGGCAGTGGGCCTGCCAGACATGGGGCTGCACACAATAAGGGAGGAAAGATCAGTGCCTTGCATAGGTATGGGAGCAGTTCTTGAAGTACTGCACCATGACCAGGACATGGAGCAGAAGAGGCAGAGAGGGGAACCTCTGTGAGGGGGAAGCAGAAGGAGAGTTCTTCATAAACACCCTACATACGAAAGGCGTTTTTAGAGCACCACTCCTATTTAGTCATTAGCCAGGAGCAGCGCCTGAGGAAACTACACCTCACCAAGCTACACTTCACCAGTTAAAAGGAATTTTATTGAAAATATGTAGATTATAGATTTTACAGCAAGTGTAAGCTTTCTACCTAATTATCCGAATTATCTATGATACTTGTATGTAGCTGGTGATTCAAACAATGACAAAGAAAAACGTTTAAAACCACAATGCAAAATCACATTGGCTGCCTCTTACTGAGTTCTATTGCAGTCAATGGAATTCAATATCAAGGAATGTTTATAAGGGGCAGTCCATTCAATGCATGTCTGTTTTGTGCTACAATCGGGGTTTATTGGCAAGCTAATATTCACTTTCCATCATAAATTTCTATGCCCACAATTAAAAAGGAAACTGTCTGTGTAAACTTGTCACTTTGCCTTTGGTCAGTAGTGGCCAAACTACTAGAGGGAGGGTGTGATTGCAGCCTGACACAATTGGTATAGACTGTGGGTATTGGAACTTACAATGGCAGAGCTGACAGAAAATTAGTTCAGGTGTAAGATTTTCCAAGATATTACTATAGCAACAATTATTATAGTCAATTTCTTGCGATATTATGCTCCTTTTCTTTCTATCCTGTGTTTGCTACCTTTGTATTGTTGCTTCCTTCTTTGGCTTTGGCTCTCTTCTTCTCTCTGTTTCCTCTGACTTAATTCTTCTTTCATTTCTCCCTTTTTCTCTTCCTCTTGGTGCAGTGGGGTAAAGGAACCACAGCAATTACAGGCTGCATTTTGGATGGAGGTTGTGGGACACATATGGCTCTCACAGCCCTCATGCTCATCCTTTCTCCTGGTCATGCGTGTTTTTGCCCCCTCACTCCTATCATATTCCCTAGCTCTTCGCCTTCCCACTACTCATTTCTCCTTCTACCCCTCAGCCCCAGAACTACCCCATCTCCGTTAAACAATTCACTCATCCCCTTTGTCCTCCTCTCCCTTTTTCTGCACTGACACTCATTTCACCCTTCACCCGCCATTCAATCTCTCCCTATTCTCTGTCAATTCTCTCGGGGCAGGCGGTAAGAGAGCAGGAGCTCTTCACCCTCTATCCCTTTTCCTCCTCATCTCCCACTCCTACAATATCTTTCTGTTTTACTCCAGTGTGGTTTTATCTACTTGAAAAAAAATCAGCATTTAAAAAAATAAAATCAAGTTACAATAGAGAAAGAAGCTGTTTTTCCCTCCATGTCTCCTATCATTCAGTTTCTCCTGTCTCATAGGCATTTGAAATTCAAATCTCTCTTTTACAGTCATAATCTGTTAGCATTTTCTGTCATGAGAACATGTGTGTGTTATTTAGTTGGCTTCATAATTTAACTAGTTACCAATGACTTTCTCTCCTTCATAAGGTCAGAAGTGAGGACATTTGTGGATAATTGCACAATATTAAGCACCATTCGCGGTTCCTCAGATACTGAAGCAGTCCGTGCCAATATGCAACAAGACCTGGACAACATTCAGACTTGGCTGACATGTGGCAAGTAACAATCATGCCACACAAGTGCCAGGCAATAACCATCTCCAGCAAGAGAGAATCTAACCATCGCCCCTTGACATTCAATGGCATTAACATTCAATGACATTACCATTGCTGAATCCCCCACTATCAACATCCTGGGGATTACCATTAACCAGAAACTGAACTGGACTAGCCATATAAATACTGTGACTACAGGAGCAGGTCAGAGATTGGGAATTCTGTGGCGAGTAACTCACCTCCTGATTCTCCAAAGCCTGTCCACCATCTAAGAAGGCACAAGTCAGGAGTGTGATGAAATACTCTCCACTTGCCTGAATGAATGCAGCTACAACAGCACTTAAGAAGCTCAACGTCATCCTTTTAAAAGCAACTTGTTTGACTGGCACCTCATCCGCCACCTTGAACATTCACTCCTTCCACTACTGATGCACAGTGCACAGTGACAGCAGTGTGTACTATCTACGAGATACACTGCAGCAACTCACCAAGGCTCCTTTGACAGCATCTTCCAAACCCATGACCTACATCACCAAGAAGGACAAGGGTAGCAGATGCTTGGGAACACCATCGCCTAGAAGTTGCCCATCAAACCATCCTGACTTGGAAATATATCACTGTTCCTTCACTGTCACTGGGTCAAAGTGCTGGAACTCCCTCCCTAACAGCACTGTGGGTGTACCTACACCACATGGACTGCAGTAGTTCAAGGAGGTGGCTCACCACCACCTTCTCAAGGGAAATTATGGGTGGACAATAAATGCTGGCCCAACCAGTGATACCCACATTCCATGAAAAATTAAAAAAAGACACAAAAGATGATTTAACTGATGATTAAAAGATGATTTATCATGTTATGGCAAAATATGCATTTCTTTAAAAATAAATTGGTTAAACTCCATAATTTGGACAATAATTTCAGTTCCTGTGGAAAGATATCAGAAATCAGTTTGAAAGCTATCATAGACCCATATTTCTGCCATGATGGAGAGGCTCTTTGTCATGGTGAAGATCTGGAAATGGCTGGAAATTCTAAGTCCGTCCCCAAACACAGCATTTCCTATTTCACGGGTTCAGGACTGGAGTCCAGCCAGGGTTCACGCATGCGTGGGTTACGGAGACAGCTGGCCATTTAAATCACCAGCTGCCTCCACTGAAGTGGGAGCTTGGAGGGCCAGGAGTGTGAAACCCAGAGTGTGCAGATTAGAATAGGTAAGAGGAGGTCTGAACTTGGTAGATTCATAGCCAGGGCAGATAGTCAGGGTACCCCTTTGGAGAGGTAAGGCACCCTTTTAGATATGGTCCCGGGACACCTTTGAGAGAGGTAAGGCACCCTTTGGGATTGTTAAAATTAAACACAACTGTATAGAAACTCATTGGAACTGTTGAAGCTGTCAAGGAACTGTCAGAGCTGTCAAGGAATTGTCAAAGAGTAGTGAAAGCTGTCAAGGAACATTGAAAGCTGTCAAGGAGCTGTTAAAGTTGTCAAGGAATGGTCAAAGCTGTCAAAGCTTTCAAGGAATTCTCAAATAACTTATAAGCTGTCAAGGAATTGTCAGAGCTGTCAAGGAACTGTCAAAGCAATCAAAGGACACTAGGCATCATGTCAATAAGATATGAAAATAAATCAAAACCATGTATATCAAAACTTTATTCTTTTTTGCTATTTTATTGTGGACTTTTGCTGAACCAAAATATAGCTGCTACAGGTCACATGACTCACAAGATTGGCCGTCTGTTCTGGAATCTTCCAAAAGAGATTACAAGATCAAAACAGTTCCACTCTCATCCTTATGGAATCTCACACCCCATTGTAAGGCCACATTATAATCATAAAACTAGAAGGCGAACAGATGAATTGGCTCCCCAGCCAGGGCAAAAACAAAGTTGGAGACATCAAACCTTGTTATGCCTGAAAGGTGTTAACAGACCCAGTTTCACTTCTAAGGGAGGCAATGGATTTTGAACAGGGGCACAGAAACTGCTTGTGAAGCTGCAGTTAACTCATTACTGGGCCGGACCACATGACCCCATGCTTCTACCCTCTTGGACAGTTTTAATATTACATATCTAGCCTCCCATATCAGTCTGCTGATTTTACACCAACTGGAAAGAGCTCCGGAAGGACTCCTAGCTGATCAAGCAACTGGCCATCATCTCTCAGCTCTTCAAATCCTAAAAGCATCTGATCATCGCCTGCTAAACATTCACGTGAACTAATATTCATTTCTATGGGTTATTTTACTATTGTTATCCATGGTTGCAAACGTGTGTGTGCACGTGCGTGTGTGTGCGCGCAGTTGTGTACATCCCTGCAGGGACCTGTATAGACAGAGCTGGTGGTACCAAAAGGAACTGGAGAGCTGGAGGTATCACAGGGAGCTGGAGTGACAATACCACAGGGAGCTGGTGAGACAGTACCACAGGGAGCTGGAGAGACAGTCCTGGACATAGTGCATGGAGCTGGAGTGACATATGTTGTAATATGCCTTTAAGGACTGTAGCATGACATCACTAGAAAGGAACTCGAGATGATTTGGCAAAAACCATTGGCCTGTGCACCACCAAGGTTGCAACATCTCTAAATAAAGGTTATAGGTTATGACTGTGACAATAGGTGCAAGCCAAGTAGCTTGATGGTCACATCGGATACATTTAGCAAATTTCCTAACCCAGTGAAAAAAGATGTATCCTTAGATTTACAAGTTGACTTAATTGACATCGAACTTGAAGCTGTTCTCCAAATTGATCTGGTATATTATGTGCAATGCAAATGCCAGTAGCTACACGAAGAATTGACAAAAAAAAATTCCGCACTACAGAAACTGTGGAACACCACCATTGAAGGACGGCCTGATTCAATTTAACATGTCCACAAACATGTGAGACTATTTTGGCTTGACTGGGATGAGCTGGGAAACTCCCGGGGAGTCATTTTTAAAGGCAGACAGGTCATCTTACTGGAATCTTTGTGACACAATACTCTTCAACAAATTCATCCCTTACACATGGGGCTCACAAGAGAGACATTCTATTGGCTGGGTATGAAAAATGACATTGAAGTCATCATCCAGAAGTGTGAGCCATGTCAAGAGCATATGCCAAGGTAGCACAAAGTACCACTCATTCCACATGAAGTTCCTACCTATCCCTAGTCCAAAATCGCATCCAACTTCTTTCTTGCCCATGGTACTGACTTCATTGTCATCGGCGACTATTTCACCAAGTACCCCATTATTCAACAATTGCACAATATGTCAAGCACAACTGTTGCAAACAAACTAAGTGCTATTTTCAGTTTACTAGATGCACCTAGAGAAATCATTATGGATAACGGTTTGCAATTTATTGGTAAGCCATTTCAGGATATGTATGAGAAGTGGAATATCAATCACACTACTTCTTTTCCTCATTACCCTAGATCTAACGGCCTAACTGAATGAATGATTTGCATGGTGAAATCCCTAATTTTCAAATCTAGACAAACCTAGCAAGACCTACACATTGCAATGTTACATCTGAGGACGACACCTCTAATCCATCATTGGCAGAGCTCCTGTTTAGCAGACCAATGCATACCAATTTACCTACTGTTACCCATTCTACCCTCCCAGAAACCAGACAGCAACATTTAAAACTACAAGAGAAGATTACCAATGTGCACGATAGAAATGCGGTTATCGAATTGCAAAATTTACAGTTGAGACAACAAGCATTCAGGATCCCACAGAAGGTACATAACAACTAGCTGAGGTGACAAGGATTTGTTCAGAACCAAGGTCCTATAAAATCATTACACACAAAGGTGGAAGGTGAGGCATAACCGAGGACAAATCAGATCCATTCCAGATCCTCACTCACCGTGCACTCCTATTGCATCAAGGACAAGATCCAAAATGCAACCAGGAACAACATCCAAGAATAACAATCCCACAGATCACTATGAGCAATTAAAGATACCTCCAGCCAAGGTCAGCATTACAAGATCTAGGCGTACCAAAAGGTTACCTTTATACTTAGGGCCTCAGATTCACTAGTCCTATTCACTTATGTAATGGTAACTAAACATGAACACGTGTTGTAAATACATATAAACTTCTTTGGAAGGGGGCAATATCTTTAGAAAGAAAGGGGGATTTTGTAATATGCATTTAAGAGATTGCAGCATGACATCACTAGAAAGGAAGTGTATCATGTGATCCAGTTTTAGTTTTGCTTTTGCTTTCAGTAGAGCACACACACAGCTCTGTAGCTCTGATGACTTCTAGCATTATGCCCCTGTACAAATATTCCCATGTGCCTAGCCCCAGTAAATGAACCCACACCTTATTTGCACAATTCCTTATGAGCAACTGGTGCCTTATTATCATTCTAAAAACACAACATCATAATTGGAAAGAAAACAAGGATCTGGAGAGCTAGCACAGGAGTGAGATATCTGTGGCCAAATAAAC
Organism: Cetorhinus maximus; assembly: GCF_964194155.1. Taxonomy (NCBI): domain Eukaryota; kingdom Metazoa; phylum Chordata; class Chondrichthyes; order Lamniformes; family Cetorhinidae; genus Cetorhinus; species Cetorhinus maximus. The sequence continues at coordinate 72,100,704 of NC_135888.1, forward strand.
TGCAGATAGACAAGTAGGTCATTCAGCCCCTCAAGCCTATATTAGAATATGGTTGAACTACACTTCAACTCCTTGCTCCGAATCCCTTGACAGTAATTTCAAACAAAAATTTCAATTGATCCAGCATCCATAGCCTTTGGGAATGAATTCCATATTTCCACTACCCTTTGTTGAGAAAGTGTTTCCTGATGTTGCTCCTAAATGGCCTAGGTCTAATTTTAACATTATGCCCCCCCTGTTTTGGAATCCTGAACCAGAGGAAATGGTTTCACAGTGTTAAATCCCTACAACATTTTTAACTGGAACCAGCATTAGAAGAGTTCACCTGCAGTAGGAATGCCTTTGACATTTGTTTTGTGTTACCATGGTTGGACAAATGCTATCCCTTCAGCATAATCATATTGAACAAAGCAACAAAGTTTTAAAAAAAATATTTCTTCTCATTTGTGAGGAAATACTAGCAGTACATTTGCCAGATGGACAATGGCCCACTGGGAATAAGAGCATAATTTTCTTTACAGTTCAATAACTAAACTGTCTAATGTTCTGACATGAAAACATGCACAAATGCTCTGCTTTATGAGTTTATCCCATATTTGCTGGATTTATTGTGCGAGCTGGACGATTTACAGGTACTGGTTGATGCTGTCAGGATTATTTTAGAACATTTACATCCAGCCAGCATCTGTCAGACTCTCTCTGAATGTTGACTGTTGTGTGATTATCCAAAGTGATAATCCACAATTTGTAATCCGAGCTCGCAGTCTAGTTCCTTGGTTTGCAAGTGGCACTGATTCAATGATTAGTTTTATTCCAGGCAGCATGGTCAGCTTTTCCTTGCAAGTTTTCTACTTTCTGTACCTCTCCGTGAAACCACCAATTCTTATTGAGGTACAGTTCTATGGGTATCAGTACCACACTCAAATGGCTTTTATGCACATGTAATAATGTATATCTGCAGTTTATTTGACCACAGCAGTCTCACTCCTGAGCTATCACTTCAGCTCCTTCTTCACTTTTCTTTTACATCATACCAGCTCCCTGCATTATATCCTTTTCCATCGCTCCAGTTCCCTGAGGTACCTCCAGCTCTGACTCTCCAGGTCTCTGTTGTACGTCCAACTCTGTCACTCCACTTCTATCACAGCAACCTCATGCGGTCTTCCCTGTGTAGTATGTCCAGCTTTTACTCTTCTATCTCAGGGTGACAACTTTTATCCTCCTATCCCATCAGTGCCCTTGTTGGCTATCAGCCATTCTAGTCTGCTGCCTTTGATGAGATGGTGCAATCCTTCTAAGCTCAGAGCTGTTTGAGGTCATCATCCAAGACCCAGAGCTGCTCGATATTGTCTTTGAAGGCTATCTGCAGTCCTCTCCACTGAAAGTCAGCAGCCTTCCACTTGCTCTGCTGCAACCACTGGGGTAACACTGTATAGGAGCACTCCTCCTCCTTTAGGTACCATGCCAAAAGAGGCCATTGGCAACCATGAACCTCCATTGGATTGGCCCATGATTCTGCATGGCAAAGTATTGCAGTAATTTACCATTGCCTTCTGAGGTATGGCTGACCAGGAAACCCTCCCATTCTTACCACCTGCCACCAGACGTATTGGAAGGATTTACAGGCTGATAATCAACCTGTTTGGCCCCATTATGAACACACCTTCCATGGGTGTCAAGTCCTGAAGTAGGATTTGAACCCAGAGCTTCTGGTGCAGAGGTAGGGATGCTACCATTGCGCCACAAGACCTCCGTAGGAGGAGTACTAGGGCAGGCAAAGAGACCTGAAAGACAGGCAATGAGGGATTGCACAAGGATGACAAATTGCCTTTTGTATGCAATATGGCATGGTTTGATTTATAAATTTGTTTTGGAATGTTTATTCTGTGGTGTCTTTTACTTTTGCATTGTGGTCTAGCAGATACTGTGATGGTCAGTAACAGAGGGGAAGGGAAAGTGCTCAACTGTTTGGAAATGGTGAATTAAGACTCTATTTACTGTAACTGCACCTCCAATTAATTCTTCATTAACGCCCTGGGCAACAAGCGACTGTCTGGGTTGTCTTCCACTTTCTCCGCCTCAGCTGATTGCCACACGGGATATATATGCCATATAGGTGGCGAGGGCTGTCACTTCATGGTGGTGAAATTAGGCAGCATACAGTGGGGGCTACCGCAGATTCTGACAGCCACTTTGCCAAGTACTGGAGGGCTCTTCCAGAGCTGCAGAGGCAGTGGAAGCATTATTTTAGCACACCAATGGTGTCTATCACATTTCCTGTGGCAGCATGACTTGCTGCTGTGCACGTGTGCGTGGGTTGGACACTGCAGGCATTGTTAGTCATGTTGTCACTGGATAGCCCTTATCACTCAATAGCCACCCTTTCGTTTGCTCTACAGGCTCAATGTACTTGGAACAGTGGACTGCCACAGAATGAAGACATCATGACTGCTGCCAGGATAACAAGCATTGACCTGCAATATTTGCTGCATATGATCACACACCAGCTGGACGTGGAGGGATTTCCCCCCCACCCCCATTTCCATTCCATTAAAGGACCGAGTTGAAATTCGGTGCCTGGAAAGTGATGTGCGTGCATCCAGTGAATGACAAACTGCACCATGGAGAAGCTTGCAACCCTAGAAAAACTGTGTTTGCTTCACTTGCTTATCTCTGGCAAGCGTGAATAAAACGTAATCAGCTCTCATTGAATAGAGAGACTCAGTGTCCTTCCTTATGCAACATTGGATAACAAACTGCAAGATGTAAACTTCTTCAGCACCAGCCTGGATGGTCAACCACGTAAAAGCTCATCACCACAGACACCTTCAAGGTCACTGGCAACGTTGTCCTTGCCCTGCTCTGTGGTTGCAGTTGTAATTGCAGCAGGTGGCAATTTCATTGACAACTTGCTTACTGAAATGCAATTATCTCACATGTTGTTCCTTACTGAGGTTTAGGTAGGAGAATTGCTCCCTGAAAACGCTGGACAGATATGTCCTCTAGCTAAGGGCTCTTTTCCCTCACTTCCTCCTCCCTCTTCCGGTAGTGTATCCTGTGCTATGTGGCCTCTGATCATTCCATGAGGCATGTTGTATTCAAAAGGATATCTTTACTAGTGCATCCATGTCTGGGAGCAACTGATTTGTACAGAAATCTTGAAACGAGCAAACTGTCATTGAACACTTGCCACAGCACTCAGCGCAGACTTATGCAATTTGAAATGACTATAGTAAGCACCCAGCGCTTGTAGGATTATAGGGCTGCATTTTATCAGCCCTTTGGAGATGGGCTTAGAGGCAGGAAGGCAGGCAAAATGGCATAGGAAGTTGACGGGTGGCATGCCTGCCATTTTGCCACCAGCATGAAGGTTGGTAGACAGTTTGCCTGCCTGGAGTCCAATTAAGCCACATAAGTGGCCAGTTAAGCCCCTCTTTCTGCCTCTGCTGACATTTTACCAGCAGTTGGGGGATCTTTCGTCATGCAGGGAGACTCCCAGTGGGCCCTGAGTGGATCAGCCTCCACCTTTGGTGCTGTTTGGCCCACTTAGGACTGTCCCACCCCTCAGTGACAATGATGCTGCATGTCCTCACTCACCCCCCGGGACAGCCATCGATGCGCCTGTATCCTCCAGGTGCAGTTACAGAAGTGGAGACCACTCCTGATGGTGCTGCTGAGACTGCTGGATTGCACACCCTCTGATTGGGCTGGCAGCTCTTGGGAATGGGCTGCCATCCTTAAGAGGGACACAGCCTCAGCAGCAGCCATTTAATTGGCACACCCGGATCCCACTGCTGCTGAAGCGGGGCACCTCACCCCACCCCACCCCCCTCCCCACCTGCTTCTGGCCCCAGTGGTTGGATCCCTGTTGACTGCATAAAATTCAGCCCATAGAAACCACCAGAAGAAATCAAGCAGCAAATAACCTGCAAGTAGTTTTATTAGTTAAACAGAACTAATGTGCATGGAGGGAGGTGGGTGTATGTAGGTCCTGTCCTAGGTGCTTCTGATCACATGTTCAGCTGTACAAGGTTAAGAGAGGGTGTTATAGCACTGACCAAATGAGGAATGCGTAGAGCAATGTTCTTTGCTTACCATGTGACAGAGGCATGGCCTACTCTCTCTATTCAGGTACCATGCCTTAAGAGGGCATTGGCGGCCATGGACTTCCATGTGCTGGTTCATGGTTATACTTGGCAAAGTGGTTTCCATTGCCTTCTGCAGGTTCTGACTAACCAGGAGACTATCCCATTTTTACCACTTGACATAGGTGTATTGGAAGGATTTACAGGTTGATATTCAATCTGTTTGGCCACATTATGAACGCACCTCCTGGGGCCATCAAGTCCTGGAGTGGGAATCATTCCTGGAGCTTCTGGCTCAGAAGTAGGGATGTGCATGGCCTATTATCAGAAAGTAATCTGAAAACCATACATATCTTTGCAAACAATTAATATATTTCATGAATTTTTCAGCAGCTCCAAAACTTGCTTTAGACCTCAGCACTTACAAATTCTATGGAAGGCAGTGCGATGATACCCATATGTTTATCTATGGATTTACAGGTTGTATCAAATGCAAGCATTGGAAGTGAAAATTTGAAGAAACTTTGGCCAAAATTTTATGGCCCTGTTGTAGCAGGGACGGGGTCGAAAAATGCGGCGAGCCATTCTAAACTCCATTGACTTCGGCAAGAACGTAAAATCTCCCTGCCATAAAATTCCGCCCTTTGCCTGGTCATCCAATGCTAAGGGGAGAAATGTCCTGAATTAACCAGCCCTAACATTTCCTGGCATTTTTAGTGGTTAAATACAGCAAATTCATATTGTTACATGGATTTCATTCCAAAGTCTATCCGTGAGGTAATGTCATAGCACAGCCTGTAAAGAACCAGGGTATCTCAGACGACAGTTTGGATTTCTGTTTTTAACTAGGCATGTGCGAACTCCAGAAGTTGCTAAACAACCAACCCCATAATAACGGTGAGTGCTGGTCACCTCATCAAAATCCCAATGTAAAATGTGGGCCAATAATTCCATGCCTAATGCAATAGCTATTTGACACGATAAACATCTAAACTTGTGTGAAGAAGGAAAGACATTTAACTTGTGATAATAGTGTAAAATGGGCAAAATCAAATGGCCCACCAGATGGTCAGAAATTGCTCATTTTATGATTGCTACCTAAAGTTAAAATTACTTGCATAGATCTTTCACATTAACAACAACAGCATGAGTAAAATTTTGCTAATTTACGGTTAACAAGGTCTGTATAATACATAAATTTCCTGCAGACAAGTTAAATGTGCTGGTTCATCAATATATCAACAGCTTTACCTAACATGCTTCAAATAATGAAAAGAAGAAATGGCAAATGCTGTCTCTTATAAAACCAGAATTCTTAGTACCACTACATTTGGCACCAGTACAAATCCCACATTTCATTAAATGTCACACATGGTATTTATCATTCTTACACTTGATGTAATGCATCATATAATTTCAAGTGTAAGACATACTTACTTTTGTGCTTACTGCTTTAATGAAAACTTTACATGACATTTAAAAATTACATAACATAGAAATCATGTTCCTCTAGCAGAATGCACATAAAAAAAAATCCACAAAGGGATTTGTACAAGGCATTTCCACATGCACTAGACTTTACAGTAGTTGCAATTCCTGAACAGTTGTGTCAAGAAATTGTGGATCTTCCAGTTAGGAATTGCTCCCTTTGGCTATTTGTGGTTTACTACCTAAAAGGAAAACATTTTTAAGCTGACAATTACTAACAATTATTCTGAGGGAAATGATTTTGTGGCCATAGGTGTACAAAGCTTCTTTCCAACCATAATTCCGATCTTTCATCTGTAATATACAAAGTTTCCTTCTTGACTAAATCTTGGGAATATGTCAATCTGTGGGGTGTTGCAATGAATGCACTAGATACTGAAAACATAGGGCACACCTTCCAAACATCTCAACAGCGCAACTCTGTGACTTGTATTTTTTGAATCAAATTGTGCCAAAAGCTCATTCTCCTCACATCTGAGTGCTCTTTCATAGGGACAGCAGCAGGATCACTGAATGTTGGTTTTCAGCACATCCTTGAAGTGCTTCTTCTATCCTCCTCTGGTGTGTATGTCCTGACTGAGCTGGGAGAAGAAGACCTGCTTAGGGAGCTTGGTACCTGATACCTGAACTATATGATTAGCCCAACAAAGCTGATGGAGGATGATCATTGCCTCAATGCTTGTGGTGCCAGCTTGTGAGAGGACATTGATGTTGGTGTGTCTGTCCTCCCACTTAATATCTTTTACATTCTTTTTTTATTCATTCACGAGATGTGGGCTTTGCTGGCTAGGCTAGCATTTATTGCCAATCTTCAGTTGCCCTTGAGAAGGTGGTGATGAGTTGCCTTCTTTAACCACTGTAGTCCGTGTGGTGTAGATACACCCACAGTGCTGTTAGGAAGGGAGTTCCAGGATTTTGCCCCAGCGACAGTGAAGGAACATCGATATATTTCCAAGTCAGGATAGCGAGTGACTTGGAGGGGAACTTCCAGGTGGTGGTGTTCCCATCTATCTGCTGCCCTTGTCCTTCTAGATGGTAGTTGTCATGGATTTAGAAGGTGCTGTTGTAGGAGCCTTGGTGAATTCCTGCAATGGTCTTGTAGATGGTACACACTATGCAAGATCTTCAGGTAGCATTGATGGTTTGACTCTAGTGCTTTGTGGTGCCTCTTATATGTTGTCCATGTTTCAGCCTTGTACATAAGGAAGGGATCATGACCATATAATGGGCCATGAACTTGGTTTCAGTTTTGATGTCACAACCTTCAAACACTCCCTTCTGCAGGTAACTGAAGGCTGCACCAGGAATTTCAGATGGCGCTGGATTCCTTAATCAATGTCAGCCTTCTGTGAAAAATAAATTCCACGGTACTAGAAGCATTCCACATTTTCCAGGCACGCATCATGAATCCTAATCAATGGGGCTGGGATGTGTACCTTTGGAGCTTGCTGATGGAAGATTTTGGTCTTCTGAATGTTAAACGTAAGTCCCATCTTCTTGTATGCCTCCATTAATACATTAATAATTCTCTGCTTACTGCCGGATCATCAGCATATTGCAGCTCAATGACTGAGGTCAAGGTGGTCTTAGCTTTAGATTGGAATCATCTGAGATTAAATAGTTTACCATCCATTCAATAAATAAGCTGCACTCCAGCAGGGAGCTTAACTCTAGTCAGACAAAGCACGGCAGCAAGGAAGATCGAGAAAAGACTTGGAGTGGTGACACAATCTTTTTTGGCTCCTGTCTTAACCTCCAAAGGGTCTGTAATGGATCTGTTGCTAAGGATCACTGCTTGCATATCATAATGAAGCAGGTGAAAGATGGTGATGAATTTTGGAGGACATTCATACTTCAGCAGAATCTTCCAGAGTGCCTCACGATTTACAGAGTCGAAGGCCTTTGTCAAGTCAAAGAACACTATGTAGAGGGATTGATGTTACTTGTGATACTTTTCTTGGAGTTGGCGGGCACTAAAAATCATGTCAGCCTCTTGATGTCCTAAACCCTGATATTTGGGGAGTAGCTCTTCTGCAAGTGTAATAAGTCAATTCAGAAGGGTTCTTGTAGTCATATTCCTGCAATGGAAAGCAGGGTGATGTCTCTAATTTCCGCAGTTGGATTTGTTTCTGTTCTTGAAGATTGTCACAATCATGGCACCCTTGATATCATTCGGGACTTCCTCTTCATTCCAGATCTGTAGGATAAGGGCATGGAGCAGTCCTGTTAGTTCCTCTCCTCCTTGCTTAAAGATTTCAGCAGGGATTCCATCACCTCCTGCTGCTTTGTTGTCCTTCATTTGTGTGATGGCTTTCATCAGCTCCATAGGCATTGGCGGAGTTCCAAACTCATATATAATTGGATGTTGTGGGATAGAGTTGAAAACACAGTCATCAACAATTGATTCTTGATTGAAAATATCTTCAAAATGCTCTCTCCATCAGACATTGACAGCTTCACTTTCTTTGATCAGATCTACCCCTGTCCTTAGGCCTCAGAGAAGCTGTTCTTTGAGCACTTGGGCCATAAATGGTCTTTGTGGCAGTGAAGAAGCCACAGATATCATTCATGTCAGTGAGATGTTGAATTTCCTTTGCCTTGTCTGCCCATCACATGCTCTTCATGTAGCAGTGCACCTTTGTACCTCGGCTTTTGTTGGTAAGCCAGTTTCTCTTGCATTGAGTTTGGGTCATTCCACCAGGCACAGAAATTCTTATGCTTGTGATCAGTCAGTTCATTGATATCCTGAAAATTTTCGTCAAACCAATCCCGATGTTTCCTGACAGAAAATCCAGGTGTCTCTTTGCAGGCACTGATGATATTGGGCTTAAGGACATCCCAAACACTGTGGACACTCTCCTTCTGCTCTTAATGGAAGTTTGAAAATTTTTTCCTAAGGCATTGTTGGAACCGGTCTCCTTTGAGTGGATCTTTCAGAATTACGATGCTGATCTTTCGTGGACATCTCTTCTGTTGTACCCGTCGTTTGGGAGCCAATTTGATGGACATAATTGAACGGATAAGTCGGTGATTGGTCCGGCAGTCATCAGCCCTGTCATTGCTAAGGTGCTGTGGGCATTTTTGCAATTCTGGGCATGGACAATGGCATAGTCAGGTGTCAGTGCTTAGACCATGGGTGTTGCCATGACATTTTGTACTTGCTCTTCTGGTAGAACAGGATAACCCTATGTTTTGCACATTTGATAAGGAGAAGAATGCCATTGGAGTTAACGTTTCCAATTCTTTCCCTGCCAATAGTGCCATTCTAGTGACTGGAGTCTCTTCCAACTCTGGCATTGAAGTCATCGAGAAGAATAAGCCTGTCCTCCTTCGGAACCCCACAGAGAGCTTGGTCAAGTTTGGCATAGAAATCTTCCTTGGTTTCATCGTCAGCGTGTAGACTTGGGGCGTATGCACTGACCACATTGGCGAATTGACTCCTTGCCAGTTTGAGGTGAAGAGTCATGAAATGCACATTTCTTCAGACACTGCGACTCAGGAGGGAATCGAGGTGGACCCACTGTCAAAGAATGGAATAGCCCCAAACATTACATTGCTGCAGTGTTTCCCTCTCTCCCTCCTCCTCAAACCTAAAAAAAGAGAGAGAGGAAGAGGCAGTGCCTTCAGGAGTGCACCAGACCTGCGAGGGACACTCTTCTGAAAGTGGATTTTAAAGAAAAAGATTGGTGAGTAAATCCTGGGAGCAGACTCGGAGGGAGGAGTACCGGAGCGGTGAGTATAAATCAAGCTTACCTCGGGGATTCGCGGCCTTGTCTCCAGGGAGCAGACTCAGAGGGAGGAGCACTGGAGCGGTGACCTCAGGGCACAGAGTAACTGAAGCCAAAACTGAAAAAAATGATGTCACAGAAAAGCTGTGACCTGATTGGTTGGTAGGAAATCTGCACCAAATTTGTAAAAAAAAAACACTGCAAAGCTAATTAATAGATTAATTAACTAAGTAAAGATGGCTGGGCAGGTGATGTGTTGTAGCTCTATGATGTGGGAGCTGGCAGATCCCAATGCGAGCCGCAGTGACCACATCTGCAGCAAGTGTTGATTGCTGGAGGAACTGCGGCTCAGAATTGATGAGCTGGAGTCCAAGCTCCGGACGCTGCGGCACATCTGGGAGGGGGAGAGTTACCTGGATGCTTTGTTTCAGGAGGTGGTCACACCCGGTAGATTAAGTACCTCAGATTCGGTCAGTGGTCAGGATCAGCAGGGTGGGACTGCAAGTGAGGCAGGAAGAGGGATCCTGTGTTCAGGAACAGAGGAGCCTCAGCTCTTGACCTTGTCCAACAGGTATGAGGTGCAAGCTCCCTGTGTGGATGAGGAACAGGGCTGTAGGGAGGATGAGCCAGCTGACCACGGCACCGTGGCACAGGAGGCCATTCAAGAGGGGGGAGCAAAAAGACAAGTGGTAGTTGTAGGGGATTCTATAATTAGGGGAATTGATTGCATCCTTTGCAAGCAGGATCGAGAGTCCTGCATGGTATGTAGCCTGCCCGGTGCCAGGGTGAGGGACATCTCTGACCGGCTTGAAAGGATATTGGAGAGGGAGGGGGAGGATCCAGTTGTTGTGGTCCACGTCGGGACAAATAACATAGGTAAGACTAGGAAAGAGGACCTGTTTGGTGATTATCGGGAACTAGGAACTAAATTAAAGAACGGGTCCTCAAGGGTTATAATCTCCGGATTACTACCCGAGCCATGTGCAAATTGGCATAGGGACGCGAGAATAAGGGAAGTAAACACGTGGCTAAAGGAGTGGTGCGGGAAAGAGGGGTCCCATTTCGTAGGGCACTGGCATCAGTATTGGAACAGGAGGGATCTGTACCGTTGGGACGGTCTCCACCTGAACCGATCTGGGACCAATGTTCTAGCGAAAAGGGTAAATAGGGTGGTCAACAGGACTTTAAACTAGAAAGTGGGGGGGAAGGGAAGGGTAAAACTCCAAGAAGTATGACTAATGGGAAACAAAGCAGCAGGTTAGCATGTGGAAGGGTGGATTCAACTTCATGGAAAATTATGAAAAAACTGAAAAGAAAGGAGAGCCCAGGAGAGGCTATTAACGTCTACAGAACACAAATTGGACAGAGTGTTTGGAAAGGGCTAGGAATCTAACTTCAAGCACATCAGATAAAGGGACGACAATGAGAAAGGGGACGGGAAATACAGGACTGAAGGGGTTGTATCTGAATGCACGCAGTATACGAAATAAGGTAAATGAGCTTGTGGCGCAGATTGAAATTGGCAGGTATGATGTGGTGGGCATCACGGAGACATGGCTGCAAGGGGATCAGGACTGGGAGCTAAATATCCAAGGATATACATCCTATCGAAAAGATAGGCAGGTTGGCAGAGGGGGTGGGGTTACTTTGTTAGTAAGAAATGAAATTAAATCGATAGCAAGAAACGACATAGGGTCGGATGATGTAGAATCTGTGTGGGTAGAGTTGAGGAACCGCAAAGATAAAAAAAACCATAATGGGAGTTATGAACAGTAGTCAGGATGTGGGGCACAAGACACACCAGGAGATAGAAAAGGTGTGTAAGAAAGGCAAGGTTACAGTGATCATGGGGGATTTCAATATGCAGGTAGACTGGGAAAATCTGGTTGGTAGTGGATCCCAAAAAAAGGAATTTGTGGAATGTCTACGAGATGGCTTTTTGGAGCAGCTTGTGGTGGAGCCCACTAGGGAACAGGCAATTCTAGATTTAGTGATGTGTAATGAGGCAGATTTGATAAGGGAGCTTAAGGTGAAGGAACCCTTAGGAGGAAGTGACCATAATATGATAGAATTTACCCTGCAATTTGAGTGGAAAAAGCTGGAATCAGATGTAACGGTATTACAGTTAAATAAAGGCAACTACAGAGGCATGAGGGAGGAGCTGGCCAGAATTGACTGGGAGATGGGCCTAGCAGGAAAGCCAATGGAACAGCAATGGCAGGAGTTTCTGGGAGTAATTTGGGAGACACAGCAAATGTTCATCCCTAGGAAGAAGAAGCATACTAAAGGGAGGACGAGGCAACTATGGCTAACAAGGGAAGTCAGGGACAGCATAAAAGCTAAAGAGAAAGCATAAAATGCGGCGAAGAGCAGTGGGAATCCAGGGGATTGGGAAGCCTACAAAGACCAACAGAAGACAACTAAAAAAGAAATAAGGAGGGAGAAGATTAAATATGAGGGTAAACTAGCCAGTAATATAAAAGAAGATTGCAAGAGTTTTTTAGATATATAAAGGGTAAGAGAAAGGCAAAAGTGGACATTGGGCCGCTGGAAAATGACGCTGGAGAAGTAGTAGTGGGGAACAAAGAAATGGCGGAGGAACTGAATAGGTACTTTGCGTCAGTCTTCACGGTGGAAGACACGAGTAACATCCCCAAAGTTCAAGAGAGTCGGGGGGCCGATGTGAGTATGGTGGCCATTATGAAGGAGAAGGTGCTAGGAAAACTGAAAGGTCTGAAGGTGGATAAATCACCTGGACCAGATGGATTACACCCCAGAGTTCTGAAGGAGATAGCTGAAGAGACAGTGGAGGCGTTAGAGGTTATCTTTCAGGAATCACTGGAGTCAAGGAGGGTCCCAGAGGACTGGAAAATCGCTAATGTAACCCCCCTGTTTAAGAAGGGAGTGAGGCAAAAGACGGGAAATTACAGGCCGATTAGCCTGACCTCAGTCGTTGGTAAGATTTTAGAGTCCATTATTAAGGATGAGATTTCAGAATACTTGGAAGTGCATGGTAAAATAGGGCAAAGTAAGCATGGTTTCATGCCTGACAAATCTGTTAGAATTCTTTGAGGAGGTAATGAGTAGGTTAGACAAAGGAGAACCAATGGATGTTATCTACTTGGACTTCCAGAAGGCCTTTGACAAGGTGCTGCACAGGAGGCTGCTCAGTAAGATAAGAGCCCATGGTGTTAGAGGCAAGGTACTAGCATGGATAGAAGATTGGCTGTCTGGCAGGAGGCAGAGAGTGGGGATAAGGGGGTACTTCTCAGGATGGCGGCAGGTGACTAGTGGAGTTCCGCAAGGGTCAGTGTTGGGACCACAAGTTTTCACTTTATACATTAACGATCTAGATGAAGGAACTGAGGGCATTCTGGCTAAGTTTGCAGATGATACAAAGATAGGTGGAGGAACAGGTAGTGTTGAGGAGGCAGGGAGTCTGCAGAAGGATTTAGACAGGTTAGGAGAATGGGAAAAGAAGTGGCAGATAGAATACAACGTGGGGAAGTGAGAGGTTATGCACGTTGGTAGGAAGATTAGAGGCATAGACTATTTTCTCAATGGGGAGAGAATTCAGAACTCTGGAGTGCAAAGGGACTTGGGAGTCCTAGTCCAGGATTCTCTTAAGGTTAACTTGAGTTTGAGTCAGTAGTTAGGAAAGCAAATGCAATGTTTGCATTTATTTCAAGAGGACTAGAATATAAAAGCAGGGATGTGTTGCTGAGGCTTTATAAGGCTCTGGTCAGACCACATTTAGAATATTGTGAGCAATTTTGGGCCCCGTATCTCAGGAAGGATGTGCTGGCCCTGGAGAGGGTCCAGAGGAGGTTCATGAGAATGATCCCAGGAATAAAAGGCTTAACATATGAGGAACGTTTGAGGACTCTGGGTCTACACTCGATGGAGTTTAGAAGGATGAGGGGGGATCTGATTGAAACTTACAGAATACTGAAAGGCCTGGATAGAGTGGACGTGGGGAAGATATTTCCATTTGTAGGAGAGACTAGGGCCCAAGGGCACAGCCTCAGAGTAAAGGGAAGACCTTTTAGAACAGAGATGAGGAGAAACTTCTTTAGCCAGAGAGTGGTGAATCTATGGAATTCATTGCCACAGAAGGCTGTGGAGGCCAGGTCATTGAGTGTATTTAAGACCGAGATAGATAGGTTCTTGATTGGTAAGGGGATCAAAGGTTCCGGGCAGAAGGCGGGAGAATGGGGTTGAGAAACTTATCAGCCATGATTGAATGGCGGAGCAGACTTGATGGGCCGAATGGCCTAATTTCTGCTCCTATGTCTTATGGTCTCTTATGGTCTTCCAAGAGGGAACTCATGAAGCCCATTTAAAAGTTAATTCTTGATGGTAAATCCAACTCCGTGAACTCTGTGTTCTTCTTCAGATTTCCTTTTCCAGAAGAAAGTATAGCTCCCTCAGAGTTCCTTGAGCTGCCACTCTCCGGCTCACCGGGTCTCACTCAGAACTGCGGTGTTGATGTCACATTGCTAGAGTTCTCAGGCAACAAAAGCAGCATTCTCACCGTTCACTCGTTGGTGTCTCCAAGAGGATCCTGGTGATCCAGGTCCCAAATTTTACTACTTGTATCTTTTGTGTGTATCTAGCACAGAAGGTGATCACTCTGGTTGTGGCTATAAGGGGTGAGCAGAGTATATCCTAAAGAGGGCAGCTCAGTTGCAGCTAAAGCTGCGGAAAGGCACCCCTGCCTGGTTTGAGTGCCAAGCAACCATCTTGTAACTGCTGCTTCCATGGCAGATCATGATTAGAAGCTTCCAGACAACACAACCCTGCTCCCATCATCATTTGCTGGTCACCAAAGAGCTTGGGAGATGTAAAACAAAAACAGAAATACATGGAAAAACTCAGCAGGTCTGGCAGCATCGGCGGAGAAGAACAAAGTTGACGTTTCGAGTCCTCATGACCCTTCAACAGAACTAAGTAGAAATAGGAGAGGGGTGAAATATAAGCTGGTTTAAGGGGGAGAAGAAGTGGGTGGTGGTTGTTGGGACAAGCAAGCAGTGATAGCAGCAGATAACCAAAAGATGTCACAGACAAAAGAACATAGAGGTGTTGAAGGTGGTGATATTATCTAAAAGAATGTGCTCATTAAGATTGGAGAGCAGGACGAGCAAAGTAGCTCTAGTAGGGGTGGGGTTAAATAAACCATGGATGAAATACATTTAAAAATAATGGAAATAGGTGGGAAAAGAAAAATCTATATAAATTATTGGAAAAAACAAAAGGGAGGGGGAAGAAACGGAAAGGGGGTGGGGATGGAGGAGGGAGTTCAAGATCTAAAGTTGTTGAACTCAATATTCAGTCCGGAAGGCTGTAAAGTGCCTAGTCGGAAGATGAGGTGCTGTTCCTCCAGTTTGCGTTGAGCTTCACTGGAACAATGCAGCAAGCCAAGGACAGACATTTGGGCAAGAGAGCAGGGTGGAGTGTTAAAATGGCAAGCGACAGGGAGGTCTGGGTCATTCTTGCGGACAGACCGAAGGTGTTCTGCAAAGCGGTCGCCCAGTCTGCGTTTGGTCTCTCCAATGTAGAGGAAACCTCATTGGGAGCAACGAATGCAGTAGACTAAGTTAGGGGAAATGCAAATGAAATGCTGCTTCACTTGAAAGGAGTGTTTGGGCCCTTGGACGGTGAGGAGAGAGGAAATGAAGGGGCAGGTGTTGCATATTTTGCGTTTGCATGGGGAGGTGCCATAGGTGGGGGTTGAGGAGTAGGGGGTGATGGAGGAGCGGACCAGGGTGTCACGGAGGGAACGATCCCTACGGAATGCCGCCGGGGGGGTTAAGGGAAGATGTGTTTCGTGGTGGCATCATGCTGGAATTGGAGGAAATGGCGGAGGATGATCCTTTGAATGCAGAGGCTGGTGGGGTGATAAGTGAGGACAAGGGGGACCCTATCATGTTTCTGGGAGGGAGGAGAAGGCGTGAGGGCGGATGCGCGGGATATGGGCCGGACACGGTTGAGAGCCCTGTCAACTACCGTGGGTGGAAAACCTTGGTTAAGGAAGAAGGAGGACATGTCAGAGGAGCTGTTTTTGAAGGTAGCGTCATCAGAACAGATGCGACGGAGGCGAAGGAACTGAGAGAATGGGATGGAGTCCTTACAGGAAGCGGCGTGTGAGGAGCTGTAGTCGAGGTAGCTGTGGGAGTTGGTAGGCTTGTAATGGATATTGGTGGACAGTCTATCACCAGAAATTGAGACAGAGAGGTCAAGGAAGGGAAGGGAAGTGTCAGAGATGGACCATGTGAAAATGATGGAGGGGTGGAGATTGGAAGCAAAATTAATAAATTTTTCCAGGTCCCGACGAGAGCATGAAGCAGCACCGAAGTAATCATCAATGTACCAGAGAAAGAGTTGTGGGAGGGGGCCGGAGTAGGACTGGAACAAGGAATGTTCTACATACCTCATAAAGAGACAGGCATAGCTGGGGCCCATGCGGGTACCCATAGCCACACCTTTTATTTGGAGGAAGTGAGAGGAGTTAAAGGAGAAATTGTTCAGCGTGAGAACAAGTTCAGCCAGACGGAGGAGAGTAGTGGTGGATGGGGATTGTTCGGGCCTCTGTTCAAGGAAGAAGCTGAGAGCCCTCAGACCATCCTGGTGGGGGATGGATGTGTAGAGGGATTGGACGTCCATGGTGAAGAGGAGGCGGTTGGGGCCAGGGAACTGGAAATTGTTGATGTGACGTAAGGTGTCAGAGGAATCACGGATGTAGGTGGGAAGGGACTGGACAAGGGGAGAGAGAAGGGAGTCAAGATAACGAGAAATGAGTTCCATGGGGCAGGAACAGGCTGACACGATCGGTCTGCCAGGACAGTTCTGTTTGTGGATTTTGGGTAGGAGGTAGAAGCGGGCCGTCCGAGGTTGGGCGACTATCAGGTTGGAAGCTGTGGGAGGAAGATCTCCAGAGGAGATGAGGTCAGTAACAGTCCTGGAAACAATGGCTTGATCTTCAGTGGTGGGGTCATGGTCCAGGGAGAGGTAGGAGGAAGTGTCTGCGAGTTGACGCTCAGCCTCTGCGAGGTAGAGGTCAGTGCACCAGACAACAACAGCACCACCCATGTCAGCGGGTTTGATGACAATGTTAGGGTTAGACCTGAGAGAATGCAGTGCAGTAAGTTCAGAGAGAGACAGGTTAGAATGGGTGATAGGAGCAGAGAAATTGAGACGACTAATGTCACGCCGACATTTCTCAATGAAAAGATCAAGAGAAGGTAAGAATCCAGAGGGAGGGGTCCAGGTGGAGGGAGAATATTGGAGGTGGGTAAAAGGAACCGTTGAATGGGGAGAGGACTCCTGCCCAAAGAAGTGAGCACGGAGACGAAGGCAGCGGAAGAAGAGTTCAGCATCATGCCGAGCCCGAAATTCATTGAGATGAGGGCGTAAGGATATGAAACTAAGTCCTTTGCTGAGCACTGAACGTTCAGTGTCGGAGAGGGGAAGGTCAGGGGGTATAGTGAATACACGGCCGGGGCTGGGATTGGAAGATGGGGTGGGGACGGAGGGACAGGCAGGGGTGGAGGGTCCTAGATGGGTGTTGGTGTCGATGTGTTGTTGGAGCTTGCGTTCCTTAGCACTTGAGAGAAAGAGAAAAAGCTTCTTGTTGAGGCGTCGGATGAGACGAAGAATAAAATGAAACTGGGGACACGTGCAGCTTTGAAAAAGGGTGCGGCGGTGCTGCTGGAGGGAGAGGTCGAGTGTGTTCATATGGCGGTGCATGGCACTGAGTGTGGATCTCAGAATGCGATGGGAATAACAGTCCGAGAAACGTTTTATGTCCCAGAGATACCTGTAATCCTGGGTGGGTTCGAAACATGAGGGATGGGATTTCAGTTGAAATCCACGTGGGGTAAGCCGGAGACGGAGACAGTTACTGAGAAAGGAAATATGGCTGTGAAAGCGGGTTTTAGTAAACACCTTGTCAAACACCAGGAGAGAAATGGAAAGCAATGAAGGTGAACAAGGCAAGAGAGAGATTTGAAAATCCTGACGGAGAGTAGAACAAAACTTCTTCATGGTAGGCATTTCTTGAAGAGAAGTGGCAGTCAATTAAACACAGAGATAAAAACAAAAAAACTGTGGATGCTGGAAATCCAAAACAAAAACAGAAATACCTGGAAAAACTCAGCAGGTCTGGCAGCATCGGCGGAGAAGAACAAAGTTGACGTTTCGAGTCCTCATGACCCTTCAACAGAACTAAGTAGAAATAGGAAAGGGGTGAAATATAAGCTGGTTTAAGGGGGAGGTGGGGGAGGGGGGGGGCGCGGGTGGAAGAAGGTGGGGCGGGGGTGTGGTTGGGACAAGCAAGCAGTGATAGGAGCAGATAACCTTTAGCTTAGGAGATGTGCTTGGAAAGAAAGACACCTGTGCATGACATCTTTTAGCATGGGGAAACTGTTGCACACCAGCTTCCACATGTCTTGATAGAATGAAACCTTGATCCAATGGTATGGAAACCCAGACAATTCGAGGTTTTGTTCTGCCTCAGCCTTTGGCTGCCCGGACAGCCGTTGAGATATTCTAGATGGCAAATCTTCCACTGTCTGTTCTGCCATTGCGGACTTGTTTGCCAGAGCCCGGTCTGCTGAATATTTCTAGGGTAGCTAACAGGTCTTCATGATAACTGAAGTAGCCCAGGCCATAAGGAGTCCCACCATACCTCTATCCAGCTCCACCTGTCCCACCAACCTCAAACAGCTTATATTTCACCTCATTTCTATTTTTCTTTAGTTCTGATGAAGAGTCATACGGACTTGAAACGTTAACTGTGTTCCTCTCCGCAGATGCTGTCAGACCTGCTCAGTTTTTCCAGCTATTTTTGTTTTTGTTTCAGAATTCCAGCATCTGCAGTATTTTGCTTTTACCCACCATACTTTACCCTATTTTGATCAACCCTTTCTTACTCATTGCCCTGTTTCTGAGACAGGGACAAGGGGTGGGATTTTTGACCCTAAAAGGGATGCAGGAGCAGAGGGACCTGGGTGTATATGTGCATAAGTCATTGAAGGTGGCAGGACAAGTTGAGAGAATGCTTAATAAAGAATACAGTATCCTAGGCTTTATTAATAGGGGCACAAAGTACAAGAGCAAGGATGTTATGTTAAACTTGTTTAAAGCACTGGTTCATCCTCAGTTGGAGTATTTCATCTAGTTCTGGGTGCCACACTTTAGGACAAGTGTGAAGTCATTGAAGTTAGCAGGACAGTTTGAAAGCGCAGTTAATAAAGTATACAGCATAGAGTACAGAAGCAAATAAGTTATGTTAAACTTGTATAGAACACTGGTTCAGCCTCAACTGGAGCATTGCGTCCTGTTCTGAGCACTGCACTTCAGTAAGGGTGTTGAAGGCATTAGAGAGAGTGCGGAAAAGATTCATGAAAATGGTTCCAGGGATGGGGAACTTCAGTTACATAGATAGATTAGAGAAGTTGGGACTGATTTCCTTGGAGAAGAGAAGAACGAGAGGAGATTTGATAGATGTATTAAAAATCATGAGGGCTCTGGACAGAGTAGATAGGGAGAAACCATTGGTGGAAGAGAATGAACGGGCACAAACTTAAGGTAATTGTCAAAAGAAGCAACGGAGACATGAGGAGAAACTTTTTCAGCAGTGAGCGGTTAAGATCTGGAATATGCTGCCTGAGAGTGGGGTGGAGGCAAGTTTAGTTGATGCATTGGATTATTATCTGAAAAAGAAAAATGTGCAGGGTTACAGGAAGAAGGCGGGGAATGGCACTGGGTGCATTGCTCATTTGAAGAGCTGGCACAGCCATGATGGGCCGAATGGCCTCCTTCTATCCTGTAGCAATTTTGTGATTCTGTGATTAACTGTAGTTTAGAATTTTAGAAATATGTCATAAATGGTTTAAAATTAGCACACTTCCAACTTTCCTCAAAAAGTTATGTTGCAAATGGGAATAACATCTATAATTGAACTTCGTGGAAACCTTTGAAGACTGTGTAATTTTTGGGTGAAAGTCTACTTCTTTTTGAATATTTATGTATTTGACATGTCTGATTGTTGAAGATTTGATTTTGTTGTCTATCCATTACACAGCAACAAAACAACTTACTTTAGAAAGCATCATGTGAAACTTTAAAAAGTCTTTCACAGGAACATTAGCAAACCAAATTTGCAATAATCCATCTAAAAGGTGTTAGAACAGGCCATGGAGGCAATTTTTAAGGAGAGTCTTAAAGGAGGAGGGAGAGGTAAAGAGATGGAAAGGTGCGGGGAGAGAATTTCATAGCTTCGGACCTGGGCAGCTGTGGGCACAGTCACCCGTGGAGGAGTGATGAAAATGGGGGATGTGCAAGAAGTCAAAATTGAAGAAACGCAGATACCTTTGAAGTCATAGGGCTGGAGGAATTTACAGTCACAGGGAGGAAAAATTTATGGAGAAAAGTATCAGTTTATAATTGCCAACTTGGCTCTTAATCAGAAGGTTGTGTTTTGAATGTCCCTACGAGCATGAGCACATAAACTAGTCTGACAATTCAGTGCTGTACTGAAGGAGTCCTGCATTGCTGGAGCTGCCATCCCTTTGATCGGGTAAGGCACCATCTATTTGTTCAGACGATGTCAAGGTTCCCCTGGTAACACTTGAAGAGGAGATGGGAGTACTCCTGTTGCCCTGGTCAACATTCCTCTATCAATCAATGAACATCCCTAAAATCAGATTACCAGATCACTAATTTATTTGTTATTTTTGGGATCTTGTGGAATAACATTTGCTTGCTATACTTGTCTCCATATCAACAGTGACTGCATTTAAAAAGTAATTCAGGGGTCATAAAGCATTTTGGGATGTGCTGAGAGCACGATAAAATATTGTATAAACACAAGTTTTTTTCTTAAAAACCCAAAATTCCAATTCACTAAAAACAATATTTTCATCCTGAGGGTAATTTTATTCATCCTGGGGGTAATTTTAACATTGGAAAAATAGTGTCTAACGGTGTACATCGAATCAGCCTTTACTCAATGATTCTGTGATTCTATTATACATCGCTGCTGATCTGCCTTTCCATCGAAGTTCTCAGTATGTTACTATGCAAAAGATTTACTAAAGAAGATAGCTGACAGATTAAAAACCTTTACCAATGTTTGAGGAAGGCTCATGTAAACCACATACTTAATAGAAAACCTAATCCTAAACAAATGCTGCACATGCCATTCTAATCTCCTAACAGCTGAGTCCTTTCACAACTGTCTGCATGACACTTTGAACAGATAAGAGGCTATGGCTACTTCTATTATTTCTAGTGAGAACAACAGGATAACAAATACATTTACATTAGTTGTAACAAGGAATTGACAACAAATGCTAGATACATCGGGATTCCAATTGAATTTTCTGCTTAAAAACAGTGGGAGAGACATTGGGCTGGCTAAATGATTGCTTTATGCCTGACTGAGTCCTGAACCAAATATGGAATTAGGTCTTTTTTCAATAGAAGCAGTGAGCTGTCAGTGCCAATCAGCTCACCAGTTGGACTGACTCTAATGCCAAGGGTGCCCTTGAGAGTTGTGATGGGGAATAGGTGAACCCAAAGGGGTGTGCCTGTGTCTGAAGGAGCCTCTAGCATTTTTGCAGATCCATAGGAGCACTCTTGCTCTTTGTGGCACCAAAAAATTATAACTTTGAGAAAACACTGTGGCTGATTTTTTTTCAGGGACCTCCAGTGTGGGTGGGCCACTCAAGACCTGGTGGCACAAACTCCTCCCATTTATTCCTGAATTTTGCATCAGGACCCTACAAGGTATAAGGACCCAAGTTGCCTGATGAAGCAGCCTATATAAAGCAGGCAGGCTGCTTGCTATCGACAGGCACAACTGATAATGGCATCAGGTGGGGCTTGGACAAGGTGCAACTCCTCTACCTGGCCCTGGTTTTCTTGTCCTGACCAACCATTTTTCAGGTGCAAAAAGAAGGTTGTGGTTTGAGTTTTTTCCCTGTTGAGGAGGAATGCAAAATTAAGTACTTATTTACTTGCATTGAGATTTGTTGTTCAATAAACCAGACTAGCTCTACAGAATAATGGATTTAGATGCATTTACCACAGCGGCACCAGCATGCTCCAGAATGGAGAGGCCAGAGGACTGTCCTAAAATTGCCCTTGGGGCTTATAATTCCTGCAAGTAGCCCAACATTGTTTGCCTGTTGAAGTCTGGCTAATTTTGGTTGGATTGAACAACAGCTGAGGCCCACAGTGAGGGCCAGCATAGGCTGAGAATGGCTGCAATCTTAGAGTGGAGGCAGGAAAGTCAACAGTCCTCCTCCTGGTTCCTTTTTTCACAGTCTCCAGCTGATTCAGCCAAGTCTGAGAAAACAATGCAAGCTCCAACTGCTTCTAATCAAGTTTATAAATGAGTTCAGTAATGGAAGCAGGAGCCTCATTTCATGTTCTGATGAAGAGTCATACGGACTCGAAACATTAACTGTATTCCTCTCCGCAGATGCTGTCAGACCTGATGAGTTTTTCCAGCTATTTTTGTTTTTGTTTTAGATTTCCAGCATCCACAGTATTTTGTTTTTAGCCTCATTTCAATATTTAAGCCAGTACTCAATTCAGGCAACCATCATTTCCTGCCCAAGAAAGGCCCTATGGAATTTAGCAGATCCATGGTATACACACAAATTGTGAGTCACCTTCCTGATGCTCAATTTGCCCTGTCTGCATGTTTTTCAAGGGAAATTGGCACAATAATGTTGAGCTTCTCTCCCAGTAATGTAGAAATTTATCTTATACATCTCATTGAATATTTTAATGTTTTGTCTTGATAATGTTGGCTTCCTACTTCTGAAAACAAAACTTCCTGCATGAACATGGAAGAAAAATTTAAAAAATCATACCCAGCAAAAAACAAAGAGCTCAGGTAAGTAGCACAACATTACAGAATTCATAAAGGAATGAAAAAGAATGGAATGAGAAAAAGACCCATCAAGTTTGTAATGTCATGTATCTTAGTCCAAACCATTTTGTGACCTTTCCAAGATGAATGTCCATGAAATTTCTCCCTAACCATTGAAACTAATTCAGAAATGACAAGTCAACAATGTTAGTCAATTCTGACCAGTCACTTTACTGGAAAGTTAGCGATAACCCATGTTGGGGAAGTTCCAAAGAGCACTCTCGCTGTGAACTTATGCTGTGCCTATGTTGCATTAACAACTAATATTTACATATCAATAGATTGGTGCACTATTTAAAAATGAAAGAACTTGCATGTGGCTAGCAGCCTTCCATCTCGTAAGGTAATGCTTTGTGTCTCGGTAATCAACTCTGTGATAAGCATTGCCTGGTGTGGCTCAGGAGTGCCACTCTGGCATGGCAGTCTCTGCTGCATTGGAAGACAGTGGACTGAGAAGGTGCACAACTTCGTGGCCTCTTTCTTCTCTGGGCCATTTGGCCAGCTGAGTTTTTCATTTCTGTTCACCACTTCCAATGCCCCTCCAAATAGTCAGTCTCCAGTGGTCACGGCCATCACTGACTGCCTCCCAGTTGTCAGTGTCAATGTCTGCCATCTTCATATCTCATTCGTGGCAGAGGTATGGACACCCAGGAGATCTTGATCTAGTGGCAAGTTCACTGTACAGAAAGTCTTTGGGTATATGTCCGTCATATACCCGATGAACATGGCAGAGCCAGCACAGGTGGCATTGGCTTAGCAATGAGTGTATGCTGATGCAATTAAAATGCATTAGGAGCTCTGAATTGGTGACCTTGTCCTGCAAAGAGATGCTGGGGACATTTCTGAGACAGCCAAGGTAGAAACTGTCTCCTGTCTAGCACATGTTGCCCAGGTCTCTCCAGGAGTGCGTTGAGGATATAGGCTTGATAGACTCACAATTTGGTATTATCAGTTAGGTTGCTGTTGTTCCATACTCTTACTCAGTTTGGCCAGTCATAGCAGCTACAGCTTTGTGATGCATGTGTTGATTTCAGCATCAAGTGACAGTTTGCAGGTGATTGTAGAGACTAGATATGTAAAGCTATCACAACCTCCAACATCACATTGCCAATGCTGATAGAAGGCGGTATGGTGACATCCAGAACTATGACATTTGTCTTCCTGATGCTGATGGTCAAGCCAAACTCTTTACAGGCATGAGACACTGGTCCTTTGCTTCTGAAGGTGTTCCTCGGTATGGAATGTGAGTGCGACATCATTAGCGTAGAGCAACTCTCCAATGAGGAATTGGTGCAACTTTGTCTTGGATG
This sequence comes from Cetorhinus maximus, assembly GCF_964194155.1. Lineage (NCBI taxonomy): Eukaryota > Metazoa > Chordata > Chondrichthyes > Lamniformes > Cetorhinidae > Cetorhinus > Cetorhinus maximus. Next base: position 72,124,258 of record NC_135888.1, read on the forward strand.
TCAAGTAAGCAAGGATGAACAGCTTTCTGTCAGTTCTGGTAAGTAAGTAGACACCCTCTCTAGATGGCCTGAAGGCATTGACAGCAGCAAAGGGAACAATATGCCAAAGAGTGTCAGTGCCAGAACACAACCCTGTTTGACCCCGCTGCAGATCTCAAAGGGTTTAGATGTTGCCCCGTCATAGTTGACTTTACCATCAGCTTAAATAGACGCTCTGCTCACATGGTCGAATGCTTTGGTGAGATCGATCAAGTTAATATACAGTGGTCTCCTTTGTTTACGGCATTTCTCTTGCTGGACTGAGAAGATCGTGTCAATTGTAAATCTTCCAGTTCTGAAACCACACTGGGATTCGGGTAGATGCTTTTAGCCAAGATCTACAATCTGACAAGGGCAACAGGGGCAAATACTTTTCCTGCAATGCTCAGCAGGGAAATACATCAATAGTTGTTGTAATCACCTTGGTTGCTAATGTCCTTATACAGGGTCACAATCTTCCCATCGTGCATATCTTGGACCAATGCCCCCTCCTTCCAGCAGTGATAGAGAAGTTCATGTAGAAGCTGCAGGAGTGCCAGTTTCCCGTGCCTGTTCAGTTGGTGTTGCATCAGCGCTTGGAGCTTTGCCCATAGGAAGCAAGTTAATTACTTTGCTCAGCTCCTCCACTGTGGGTTTGATATCCAGCTCTGCAATGACAGGCAGGCTTTCTATGGCGACTAGAGCTTTCTCAGTGACAGTGCTCTCATTAGGGCACAGCTCAAGGTAGTGTTACACCCATATTTCCCACTGTTTATTGCAGTCAGTGATGACCTCCACTGCCTTTGTTTTCAGTGGAGCCATTTACTTTACTGATGGACCTGTTGCCTTTTTGATCCCTTCACACATGCTTCTAGCATTCCCTCTGTCGAAGGACACCTGGAAATTCTGTCAAAACTTATAACCAGTGGTCATTGGTGCACTGCCTAACAGTCTGTTGGACTTTACTTTGAGTGGCTCTTAGTGCATTCAGAGTTTTCTTGCTGGGGTCTCCCTTGTAATTAATGAGAGTGGACCATTTGGCTTCAATGGCACGCTCCATCACAGTGATTGTTTTTTTATTCATTCATGGGATGTGGGTATCGCTGGCTAGGCCAGCATTTATTGCCCATCCCCAATTGCCCTTGAGAAAGTGCTGGTGAGCTGCCTTCTTGAACCGCTGCAGTCCACGTGGTATAGGTACAACCACAGTGCTGTTAGGGAGGGAGTTCTAGGATTTTGATCCAGCGACAGTGAAGGAACAACGATATATTTCAAAGTCAGGATGTTGAGTGGCTAGCAGGGGAATTTCCAGCTGGTGGTGTTCCCATGTCTCTGCTGCCTTTGACCTTTTAGATGGTAATGGTCATGGGTTTGGAAGGTGCTGTTTAAAGAGCAGTGATGAGTTCCTGCAATGCGCCTTGTAGATGGTACACAATGCTGCTACTGTGCGTCAGCAGTGGAGAGAGTGAATGTTTGTGGATAGGGTACCAATCAAGCTGGCTGCTTTGTCCTGGATGGTGTCAAGCTTCTTGAGTTGGATCTGCACTCATCCAGGTAAGAAGAGAGTATTCCATCACACTCCTGATCTGTGCCTTGCAGATGGTGCACAAGCTTTGGGGAGTCAGGAAGTGAATTACTCGCGCAGGATTCTTAGCTTCTGACTCAAGCCAGTCAGCAATTTTCCACTCTTGCTTCCCACATGTTGGGAGTGCAGTATTTTAGATGGTGTCTCAAAGTATGTTCCATTTCGCTTCTGCAATTTGTGTGGGAATGCTGGGGAGTGCCTGTTCAATTGAGTTGAAGGCTGTTGGCTTTTATCTGGATCATCAGTACTGCTGATGTTAATGCAAGGACAGCATTTCTGCTTTGAATGAAGAAACTTCAAGGGTTGCATCTTAACTCTGGTGCCAGGGAGCAATCCAGCACTGTGGTAGATGTGTTTGTCGAGAATGCTATTCAGAGAGTTAAGTCTGGTGATGATCAGATCCAGCTGGTGCCAATTCCCTGATCTTGGATATCTCCAGGACACTTTGTGGCATGGGATGTTCTGGAAAAAAATGCAAGTTACACAAAGCTCATGGTAGCAGCAAAGCTCAAGTAGCCCCTGTCTGTTCTCATTTATCTTTCACAGGCCATGGGGTCTGAGACAGGAGGGCAATGCCTCTTGTCCATGTCAATTCTTGCATTGAAATCCCTAGTAGGTAAAGATGTTCTCATTTAGGGATTCAGCTAATAGCTTCTTATTAGAACTGGTCTTTCCCCTCTATCATGGAGCACAGAGTTGGAACATAAATATTCATGAGGTTGACTAGTCCTGTTTGAGTTGAGAGATGGATGGAGAGAACACACTCTGAACCATTTGTGGAGTGTTCTATCATTGAAAGTAGCAAGTTTCTTATGGTGAAGCCTATACCTTGCTCATGTGTTTCATTTGAATTCTTCCCTTTCTAGGTGAAGATGTAATGTTTTTTTTTCAGTGATCCACTCTCGGGTGAGCCTGGTTTCTTGGAGGGAAGGTATGTCAATTTTCAGCCTATCAAGTTCCACGTTTACAGCGCCTTCATGTACTCAAATGTCCCACAGCACTTTACTCAATGAAGTATTTTTGAATTGTAGTTGCTGTTGTCATGCAAGAAATGTGGCAGCCAATTTACATAGAGGAAGTTCCCACAATCAATGATAAAATAAGCGACCAGATCATCTGTTTTAGATGTTGGTTGAGGCATAAATATTTTCCAGGACACAATAAACAGGTTAATAGCGAGCAAAGGAATTGCATACAAATGCATTAAGCGCTTGTCTAATAAACATTGAATATTTAAATACTAGGCCAACTCAGCTGTAAATGTTCGAAAGGGTGAAGGAAGCAGATTCTACAATAACCTTTAAAATGGAATTGGATATATACTTGAATAATAAACCCTCGCAAGGCTATGGGGAAAAAGCAAAGATTGAACTAATTGGATAGCTCATGGAAAGAGTAGACACAGGCAAGATAGGTTGAATCACTTCCTTTTTCACTGTAAGATTCTAGGACCTAGAAATGGGTCTGCGGTTAGTGCACTCTTCTCAGGTATTACATTGCCACCTAAGAGCCAAAAATGGTGAGATCCATGGGCGCAAATACTTCCAATCAGACGTGTGCCACCTGCCATTTTGGTTCAGGAGGTGGTGCTCACGTTAGGATCACACACCAACAGCATTTGCAATCACAATCTACCTCCCAGTTAAGAGATGCTGGCTACCTTGAAATAGCTTGGGTTGCTCCATGGGTTCCTCCTGCTCCTAGGCCCAATGAACAGTGTGGGTAGTGTTGGGCATAAGAACAGTTCATCAAAATTGTTAGGCAGCACAGATTTCACATGCTGGCTGCAGTACAAATAAATAGCACAGGTTATTAGCGCATTGTTCTGAGAGAATCTAACACTGCTGCCTGCCACTCTGGGTCAAGCTGTGGGAGGAACTGCAGGGCAAAGAAAGACATGGATGCTGAGAATGTGAGGAGTGTAGCAGAACAATTTGCCTTGCTGATTTCTGGGATGCTGTTGCAATTGCAGTTGATGATGGTGTTCACTGGTGTCCATTGAACACTGAGGAAATCTGTATTTTTGAATTGTATTTGTATGTTTTGAAGCTGGGTCATGGTTGAAGGACAAGTCAGTAATGTGCCTGCATGGGGTGTGGTATGAAAAGTTGCCCATGTGACCAGATGCGCAGAGCAAAAACCCAACCTGGGGGCAGTGCAAAAAAAAAACAAGCCTGCATGAAAAATTTAGTCCATAGCTGAAGAGGTGGCAGCTGAAGTGAGGCCATTAGCTCCGTACAGCTGGGGATCAAAGGGGCCTGTGAGAGGTTGAGTCTCAGAGAATCCCAGGAGCAGCTGAAAGCCCTCCACTGCTGAGAAGTTGAGATTAAAAGAAGCCCGGGGGCAGTTTCCAGCTTTGTGAAGTTGAAGTGAATCTGTCTGCTGCGTGAAGCAATCAGCTGGGACTAAGAGAAACCCATGGTTGTCTGTTCACTACAGTTGGCTAGCTGGGATCGTGCAGGTGGTTAGATGCTGGGGTGCAGCCTGGCCACTGCAGTGGGATGCAGTAATGGACAAAGTGATTGAGCAGCTGGGTGAGCAGTCGTTGGGGCAATTTAAACTGGAGTCTGGTTGCCTGGCAACTCATTGCAGGCAGAAGAAGCAAGAGGGCTTCCAGGTGGGTTGTGGGTTCATGTCCCACTCCCGGAAAACCAAGAACTGTGATTGTACTCGAAAGAGTTGCAATCTGTGACTGTTGATAACTCGAAAGAGTTTCCAGGTTGAGTTGGAGCTGATGTTGAGGGAAAACAGAGGTGATATCCTTGAAAGAAAGGAGCTGAAATCCCCTGTGAGGAGGACAGAGTTTAAATGATTTTTAATACCTAGTTTAATTCATTTTTTATTACCAATATAGAAAGAACTGAGACTGTGCACTTTAGAGAAGTGTGGATTTAGGGATTTGATTGAACTTTAGAAGATGGCAAAGGGAATAGATTGTGTTTGTGTGAACAGTGTTTTCATATTAATATGTTAGGGTGGACCATGGATCACAATCTCAAATTATGCAAGGCCAGGATTAAATTGGATGTCAGGAGGCAGTTCTATCCCTAAAGAATACTGGGTCAGGAGAACATGCTGGTTCAGTGCCACAAATCCTGATGCTCTAATTTCCATTCAAGTGAGAACTGGACCAATTTCTGGCTGTGGCAGAGAATACCTTATACAAAAGGTAGGCATTAATCAAGACTAATGATATCTCCTGGACTAATTTTGATCACCTAAATGGGTCAGAGGATTTTTCTAGATTTTTATCTATGATTAGCTTGGGTTTTCATTGGGTTTTTGGACTCTTTGAGAAGACTGCATGGCTTTGTGCTGGGTTGGGTGGATGTTTATGCATTCTGATACACTATGGATCACTGAATTGTGGGGCAGGATGAATCAATGGGGCTTTTCCTATTCATCATTGTTGTATGTTTGTATATAAAGGTGTTCTTCTGATCGACGGTGATGTGACCTCAGCTGATGGGAACGACTGATGACACTGAGCCCGAGAGAAATTTTTTTAAATTCATTCATGGGGTGTGGGCTTCGCTGGCTGGGCCAGCATTTATTGCCCATCGCTACTACTGCCCATCCCATTTCCACTGCCGTCAATTGAAAGCTGAAAAACACAGGCAAAAAATCTGTATACACATGGAGCTGGATTTTACCAGTCCTCTAGGGACAGGCTGGGAGACAGGGTAGGCCCTGTAAAATGGCATTTGCAAAGTGGATGATTGCCCTCTTGCCCAAATGCCAACTGTTCCACTTAAGTGACCAATTAAGGGCCTCTTCCCACCACCACTGACACTTTACCAGTAAAGGGTTGGTCTTCTGCTGTGTGGGGAGACCGCACCCTGTGGCCCACAAAAGGGCCAACCCACAGGCAATGGCCACCGTGCAGCAACATCTCCAATCTGACTTCACCAGCCACCTCCCTCCCACCTCTCTAGGGCCTGCCTGACTCAGCCACCAACAGCTGCTCTTACCTTGTTCCGAGCGTAGGGTGCAACCGTGTCTTCTCAGCTGGGTGCAGTTCCAGCAGTGGCCACCCCTCCTCATGGTGCTTCTGTGCCTGAGGAGGTACCATGTAGTATTTATGATTTTATTTAGTGTGGCTTTACTTATTGTGTAATGTACCTTTAAGAATACTTGTTATGCAAGATCACGTGATCTGTAGTAACCAATAGGAGAGTAGCGTCAGTGTAGAGATAGACTTGGAGTTGAAAGCACACATGTAGTTGCTGCTGAGTATATTGTAAATACACTTAAGGTTTCCACAGAAGAAATGTCTGCTGATCAACTCGATCATTAATAGTACAACTCGGCCACCCTACAACTGGCGATGTGGATAAAACAGGATTGAACAGAAGAAATCAAGTTTAAAAGAAATTGGCAACGTACCTCACCCAGTGATTGTAATTAGTGAGCTCTGTTAGAATTGAAGGAGTTATCCTCTCTCAAAATGCCACAATTTGGAAGAATTGATTGTTTTGAAACAGTCACAGACGATTGGTTACATCGACGATTCATTACATAGAATGCCTCACATTCTTTTTTCCAAGCGAACGAGGGGAAGAGAAGAGGTGAGTGATCCTCTTGAGTACTTGTGGGAGCAAAACCTACAGTTTGACTTGAAGTTTGATGGCACCCAGTGCCCCAGATTCGAAAAATTTAAATGAATTGGTGGACCTCGTGAAGGGTCACTTTCAACCCAAGCCCTCAGTCACGGTGCAGAAGTTCAGGTTTAATTCACAAAATAGAGACTCAGGTGAGACAATTGTATGCTATGTGGCAAATTTGAAACAGTTAACAGAACATTAAGAGTTTGGTACAACTCTGAATGACATGCACAGAGATCATTTAGTGTGTGGTGTGAAAAAGGACTCTGTTCAGAAAAGATTATTGTCCGAAGTGAATCTGGATTTCAAGAAGGCAGTAGAGATAGCCCTGGCCATGGAAAGTGCAGTAAGAGATTCAAAAGCATTACAGGGTGTGCAAAATGGTGCCGTCCTCCACATCAGGCGAGAAACCTCAGCTGAAAGTAGTGCTAAAAAGCGAGACTCTGCTGAGAAACGGGAAATGGGAAGCTAGCTGGAGAATGAAGAAAAATAACTTAGCACTGAAATTGAAGAATAATTTTAATAGAGGTGGAAACAGTCAGTCTTTTAGTGATTGGCAGTTTCAAAAAAATTGAATGCTAGTATTGTCAAAGAAATGGACATATGATGAGGCAGTGCAAGGAAAGATTCAAGCAGGCTTGTAAACAAAAGAAGAAGCCCAATGAAATCTACAATGTAGAAGAGCCTGAAACAAAAAATTCAGACACTTACTCATAGTTTAATCTGAAAGTTGGAAAGACAGAACCAATATTTGTCACAGTGAAAGTAAATGGCAAACCTGTTAAAATAGAAGTGGACATGGGAACTTCCACCACAGTAATTGCGGAACACATTTTCAGATATTTGAATAATGGTGAACATCAATTAAGTTTAGAAGAAACAGCCACCAAACTAAAAACATATACGGGTGAAGACATTCAAGTAAAAGGCATAAGCAGAATAACTGTCCATTATGTAAGCCAATCAGCAAAGCTACCCTTGATGGTGGTAAAAAGTGTTGAGCCAAGCCTCCTGGGGCGAAATTGGTTAAAGGAGATTAAGTTAGAATGGGCTGAAAATTTTCCAGCTGAGAACAAGTGGGCTACCAGTGCTACATAGAACGCACACCACCATCTTTAAGAATGAACTTGGAAAAGTCCGGGGGCTGCAGACCAAGGTTCATGTGGATCCAGAAGCAACCCCTCGCTTCATGAAGGCAAGACCGGTGCCATTTGCCCTGTGAGGAAAAATCGACATTGAACGGAGCAGACTAGAGAAACTGGGTGTTATACAACCTGTTCAGTTCTCAGAATGGGCAGCACCCAAAGCCCCTGTCCTTAAATCTGATCAAAGTGTCCGAATTTGTGGAGGCTGCAAACTGACGGTTAATAAAGTAGCTAAACTAGACAGGCACCCCATTCCAAAAATTAAAGACCTGTATGCCAAGTTAGCAGGAGGGGCAATGTACATAAAGCTTGACATGAGCTATGCTTATCAACAACTAGAGTTGGATAATGCCTCGTGGGAATTTGTCAAAATTAATACCCACAAAGGGTTGTACCAATATACATGATTGCCTTTCGGTGTCTCCTCCATTTGTGCCATCTTTCAGTGAACAATGGAAAGTTTACTGCAGGGATGTAGGCCCCAGGGTGTATTCTATTTAGACGATGTATTGGTGACAGGATTCACTGAAAAAGAGCATTTGGCAAACTTAGAAGTCTTAAAATGTTTCTTGCAAACTGGAGTGTGTTTAAAAAAAGAAAAATACACATTCAAAGCAAGGGAGGTAATCTATTTGGTCACCGGGTAGATTCACAGGGCCTCCACCTGGTTGAGGAGAAAGTGAGAGCCATAAGAGACGCACCTGTGCCAAAGAACGTCTCAGAGCTCAAATCATTCCTAGGAATGATCAACTATAATGGGCAGTTCTTACCCAATTTGTCTACAGTGCTGGCCCCCCTGCATTCTCTACTCAAAAGAACCAAAGTTGGCCTTGGGAGGTACCCCAGAAAGAAGCTTTCATAAAGGTGAAACAATTGTTGCACTCGTCCAATCTATTAGTGCATTATGACCAGACAAAAGAATTGGTGCTGACATGTGACACATCTCTTCATCGGATGGACGATGGCACGGAATGGCCAATAGGTTACGTATCAAGAAAACTCACCACAGCGACAAAGGGATACTCGCAGATAGGAAAAAAAGGCCTGTCCATCACCTTTGGTGTCAAGAAATTAAACCAGTACATGGCCGCTATTTTACAATCATTTCAGACCACAAACCATTGCCAGGATTGTTTAGAGAGATAAAAACAAAAAACTACTGCGGATGCTGGAAATCCAAAACAAAAACAGAATTACCTGGAAAAACTCAGCAGGTCTGGCAGCATCGGTGGAGAAGAAAAGAGTCGACGTTTCGAGTCCACATGACCCTTCAACAGAACTGAGTATAGTTAGGAGAGGGGTGAAATATAAGCTGGTTTAAGGTGGGGGGCGGGGGGAGAGAAGTTGAGGGTGGGGTGGTTGTAGGGACAAGCAAGCAGTGATAGGAGCAGATAATCAAAAGATGTCACAGACAAAAGGATCAAAGAGGTGTTGAAGGTGGTGATATTATTTAAGAAAAGTGCTAATTAAGAATGGATGGCAGGACACTCAAGGTACAGCTCTAGTGGGGGTGGGGTGGAAAGACTGACAAGGTATTAGTTTTAGATTTAAAAATAATGGAAATAGGTGGGAAAAGAAAAATCTATATAAATTATTGAAAAAAACAAAAGGGAGGGGGAAGAAACAGGATGGGGATGGGGGGAGGGGGAGTTTAAGATCTAAAGTTGTTGAATTCAATATTCAGCCCGGAAGGCTGTAAAGTGCCTAGTCGGAAGATGAGGTGCTGTTCCTCCAGTTTGCGTTGGGCTTCACTGGAACAATGCAGCAAGCCAAGGACAGACATGTGGGCAAGAGAGCAGGGTGGAGTGTTAAAATGGCAAGCGACAGGGAGGTTTGGGTCTTTCTTGCGGACAGACCGCAGGTGTTCTGCAAAGCGGTCGCCCAGTTTGCGTTTGGTCTCTCCAATGTAGAGGAGACCGCATTGGGAGCAACGAATGCAGTAGACTAAGTTAGGGGAAATGCAAGTGAAATGCTGCTTCACTTGAAAGGAGTGTTTGGGCCCTTGGACGGTGAGGAGAGAGGAAGTGAAGGGGCAGGTGTTGCATCTTCTGCGTGGGCATGGGGAGGTGCCATAGGTGGGGGTTGAGGAGTAGGGGGTGATGGAGGGGTGGACCAGGGTGTCCCAGAGGGAACGATCCCTACGGAATGCCGCCAGGGGGGGTGAAGGAAAGATGTGTTTGGTGGTGGCATCATGCTGGAGTTGGCGGAAATGGCGGAGGATGATCCTTTGAATGCGGAGGCTGGTGGGGTGATAAGTGAGGACAAGGGGGACCCTATCATGTTTCTGGGAGGGAGGAGAAGGCGTGAGGGCGGATGCGCGGGAGATGGGCCGGACACGGTTGAGGGCCCTGTCAACGACCGTGGGTGGAAAACCTCGGTTAAGGAAGAAGGAGGACATGTCAGAGGAGCTGTTTTTGAAGGTAGTGTCATCAGAACAGATGCGACGGAGGCCAAGGAACTGAGAGAATGGGATGGAGTCCTTACAGGAAGCGGGGTGTGAGGAGCCGTAGTCGAGGTAGCTGTGGGAGTCGGTAGACTTGTAATGGATATTGGTGGACAGTCTATCATCAGAAATTGAGACAGAGAGGTCAAGGAAGGGAAGAGAAGTGTCAGAGATGGACCATGTGAAAATGATGGAGGGGTGGAGATTGGAAGCAAAATTAATAAATTTTTCCAGGTCCCGACGAGAGCATGAAGCAGCACCGAAGTAATCATCAATGTACCAGAGAAAGAGTTGTGGGAGGGGGCCGGAGTAGGACTGGAACAAGGAATGTTCCACATACCCCATAAAGAGACAGGCATAGCTGGGGCCCATGCGGGTACCCATAGCCACACCTTTTATTTGGAGGAAGTGAGAGGAGTTAAATGAGAAATTGTTCAGTGTGAAAACAAGTTCAGCCAGATGGAGGAGAGTAGTGGTGGATGGGGATTGTTCGGGCCTCTGTTCAAGGAAGAAGCTGAGAGCCCTCAGACCATCCTGGTGGGGGATGGAGGTGTAGAGGGATTGGACGTCCATGGTGAAGAGGAAGCGGTTGGGGCCAGGGAACTGGAAATTGTTGATGTGATGTAAGGTGTCAGATGAATCAGGGATGTAGGTGGGAAGGGACTGGACAAGGGGAGAGAGAAGGGAGTCAAGATAAGGAGAAATGAGTTCCGTGGGGCAGGAACAGGCTGACACGATCCGTCTGCCGGGATAGTTCTGTTTGTGGATTTTGGGTAGGAGTTAGAAGCGGGCCGTCCGAGGTTGGGTGACTATCGGGTTGGAAGCTGTGGGAGGAAGATCTCCAGAGGAGATGAGGTCAGTGACAGTCCTGGAAACAATGGCTTGATGTTCAGTGGTGGGGTCATGGTCCAGGGAGAGGTAGGAGGAAGTGTCTGCGAGTTGACGCTCAGCCTCCGCAAGGTAGAGGTCAGTGCGCCAGACAACAACAGCACCACCCTTGTCAGCGGGTTTGATGACAATATTGGGGTTGGACCTGAGAGAACGGAGTGCAGTAAGTTCAGAGAGAGACAGATTAGAATGGGTGAGAGGAGCAGAGAAATTGAGACGGCTAATGTCACGCCGACAGTTCTCAATGAAAAGATCAAGAGAAGGTAAGAATCCAGAGGGAGGGGTCCAGGTGGAGGGAGAATATTCAGGTGGGTAAAAGGATCCGTTGAACGGGGAGAGGACTCCTGCCCAAAGAAGTGAGCACGGAGACGAAGACAGCGGAAGAAGAGTTCAGCATCGTGCCGAGCCCGAAATTCATTGAGATGAGGGTGTGAGGGTATGAAACTAAGTCCTTTGCTGAGTACTGAACGTTCAGCATCGGAGAGGGGAAGGTCAGGGGGTATAGTGAATACGCGGCCGGGGCTGGGATTGGAAGATGGGGTGGGGACGGAGGGACAAGCAGGGGTGGAGGGTCCCAGATGGGTGTTGGTGTTGATGAGTTGTTGGAGCTTGCGTTCCTTAGCACTTGAGAGAAAGAGAAAAAGTTTCTTGTTGAGGCGTCGGATGAGGCGAAGAATAAAATGAAACTGGGGGCACGCGCAGCTTTGAAAAAGGGTGCGGCGGTGCTGCTGGAGGGAGAGGTCGAGTGTGTTCATATGGCGGCGCATGGCACTGAGTGTGGATCTCAGAATGCGACGGGAACAGCAGTCTGAGAAACGTTTTATGTTTAGAGAGGACAAGGCTATACCGCCCGTAACCTCAGCAAGAATATAACGATGGACTTTCATTCTGGCAGCATATGAATACACTTTCATACATGGGACTGGCAATCAAATCGCAAATGCTGATGCCCTTCGTTGTTTGCCTTTACAAGAAAATAATGATGAGCATGTTCCAGTTCCACAGGAACTTGTTTTACTGCTAAATTTCTTAGATTCCTTCCCGGTATGCACTCGACAGATCAGAGACTGAACAAGTCAGGACCCAGTCCTATCTCAGGTACGAGAACAAGTGCTGCATGATTGGTCACTGGAGCCAGCATCTGACAAAATGAAACCGTACTTCAACGGAAGACATTAAATAACCAGCCAGGATGGCATCTTATTATGGGGTACATGAGTGATATTTCCTCCAAAGGGAAGGAGGCACTTTTAATTGAACTACACAGTGCCATCCAGGAATTTCCCGAATGAAGACCATAGCATGCAGCTATCTATGGTGGCCCGGGATGGATGGCAAAATAAAGAGTTTAGTAAAGCACTGTGTGTAAAGTCAGCAACTGCAAAAGTTGCCAGTGACCGCTCCATCACACCCATGGGAATGGCCAGGTAGACTCTGGGTGCAGTTACACATTGTTCCCAGGAAAGGTCCAATATAGTCAATGTTTCTGCTCATTGTCGATGTTCATTCAAAATGTTTGGACATGTATAAAACCATAAGACGTAGGAGCAGAAGTAGGCCATTCGGCACATCGAGTCTGCTCTGCCATTCAATGAGATCATGGCTGATCTGACAATCCTCAACTTCACTTTTTTGCCTTTTCCCCATAACCCTTGATTCCCATGAGTGAAGTAACCAACGTCGGCCGCTACAATTGAGAAACTATGTCAGAGTTTTGCCATTCACGATTACCAGAAGTAGTCATTTCCGATAACGGCACAGCTTTTATAAGTGCTGAGTTTCAACGGGTTTATCAGCCTCAATGGTATCACTCATGTGAAAACTGCACCGTGCCAGCCTTCCTCAAACAGACTGGCAGAAAGGGTGGTTCAAAAGTTCAAGGCAGGCATGAGGAAGCTAACTGGTGAATCCTTGGCAACCAAGCTACTACAATTTCTTTTTTATTACTGGACTACTCCTCACAAAACAACCAGTGTCACACCTACAGTCTTATTGTTGAAACGCTGTCTCAGGATGAGATTGAGCTTAATAATGGCAAATTTAGAGGGGAAGGTGGAAAGGGGTGAGGGAAGCCCGAAAACTAGACATGACTGGCCTAGTCTTGAGGAAATTTTCTGTGGGAGAGCCAATATACATAAAAAACTTTGGGGAAGAACCAAGGTGGTTACCGGGTGAACTAAGTGCGGTATCTGGACCTCTATCATACCACGTGGAGGTGGAAGGCAGGATCATCTGTCAACATGTGGACCATTTAAGGAAGAGAGACAAATCACCAAGATTTGGTTCCACCATTGATCATGGCCAGGTCTGTGTTTCCTGTTGAGGATACTCAACCCAGGACTGACATGTCTGATATACCTGTAAGAGTTGAGGATACAGAACTGCAAGTGCCCACCGAAGCACCTGATATTCAAGCAACTCCAGAAAAGGAGGCACCTGACAAAGAATCTGAAGTTGTGGAACTGCAACATTCCACACATACCAGGAAACCACCTGAAAGACTGAACTTGTAAATTCCTTACCCAGTGTAAATATTATGTTGTTTTGAAAAGTATGTATTTACACATATAATATGTATAACCGAGTTAAAGGGGGAGGAATGTAGTAATTTTGGTTTTATTTAGTGTATAATGTACTTTTAAGAATACGCGTTAGGCAAGATCACATGGTCTGTAGTAACTAATAGGAGAGTAGCACAGCCTACCTCAGCAGTCAGTGTAGAATTAGATTTGGAGTTGGAGTTGAAAGCACACACGTAGTTGCTGCTGAATATATCGTAAATAAACTTAACGTTTCCACCCAAGAAGTGTCTGCTGATCAACTCTATCATTAATAGTACAACTCAGCCGCTTTACAACATACTGGCTCACCAATTGAACAGCAGCTTTTGGTGGTGGACTGTCGTGCCTTAAAGGGAAGGGAGCCCTGACTGCAGCTCATTAACTGCATGATGGACCTCAAATGGGGTCATGGCATCCACAAAATGACCAAGACAGTGTTTCCCTGGCTTTGTGGCCCATTATTGGGGCCTCAGCCCCCGTCAAAATTCAGCCCATGGTATTGATAACATAACTTTAAGGATGTCTTAATAAAGTCAATGCATGACTGTGCTAGTTTCCTGTGTTTATGCAGACTGGAGAATTAAAAGATTTGTGCCATTCTCAGCTATTTTCCAAATGGAAATCATAGGAGTGGGGAGATGTTTGTGTTTACATACTTCCATGTTACATTTCTTCCAACATTCCAGGAAGTATCTGTTTAAAAACTAAATTAACATTCAACACGAATCACTGAGTGGAAAAAGTACTAAATTAGACCGAATGCAGACTTAAGCTAGAACACAAGCAATAGTGTTTTATAAACCCAATTATTGCTGTTACTCAAGAAATGCGACCAGAGATTGGTTACATTAAATTCATTAAGCAGATACCAAATTTAAGACAATTCTGTGAAATGGACTCATGTTTAATCAATTCCATTGTGACTGTTAATATTTAGAAAGGAAGATTCCCCTCCGTCTCTAGCACCAGCCATAAAACAGCGTCCCAACAGCTAAATGGTCATGATTAAATTTAATCGAAAAGCAGAATACTGCAGGTGCTGGAAATCTGAAATAAAAACACTCAGCAGTATCTGTGTAGAGAGAAAAACAGAGTTAAGGTTTCAGGTTTATGACCTTAATCAGAGCTTGGAAATGTTGGAGATGTTAACCAGTGGATGAGTGGAACAAGGACAAAAGGAAGGTCTGTGATAGGGTGGAAGGTAGGAGAGATTAAATGACAGAAAAGTTAGTCCCCCAGGGCCAGAGGGAGTGGTGATGGGACAAGAAATGAAGCAGAGAAACAAAAGATGTGCCTAGAGCAGGTATGCTGCTGTCTGAAAGAAAAACAACAAAACAAGCAGAGATAAGGAAACAAAGGGGGGGACAGAGTTTATAGCCTGAAATTGTTAAACTCAATGTTAAGTCAGAAGGCTGTTAAGTGCCTAATTGAAAGATGATGTGCTGTTCCTGAAGGTTACCTTGAGCTTCAGTGGAACAGTACAGTAGGCCAAGGACCGAGATGTCAGCATCAGAGCAAGGTGGAGAATTAAAATGACGGGTCACTGGAATATTGGGGTCTTTCCTGCAGACAGAACAGAGGTGTGATATCTTTTCAGGACAAGAATTCTGCTGCTTACACATGGAGTTCTAATACCCAACTGAAACAGGTTTATTCTGATTTGCTTATATACATAAATTAACAAATGGTCATAGGAGGGTGCTATTACACACCTCTTTAATGAAAAAGTTACACAAAATTCAAATTTCATACAAGCTATATACATTTCTTGTTTTTCATTTATTTACAAATCCAAATTAAGCACTGGTTTCCTATCCCTAAGACGATACCTCCTTTCTTAACCCAAATTTTCAGAACTTGGGGAAGGACCTTGATCCATCTGGGCCCCAAGTCTGAGCAGAAGTTTTCTTCAACAAAGACCAAATTTAACTTTGAACTTCAATTTCCACTTTATCCAGCATGCCTGTCTCATTCTGGCCAGTCTGGATCTGAACTGGTTTCAGACACAACTTATGTTGGGGTAAGTATTAGTATTCTAACTATTGACATTCTACTTGCATCCCAACTATCTAATTCCTCAGGCTCAATTGATTCTTCACAACTTCATTCTTCTTCATGAACCTCTAAAGGTAAAACATAATTTACATGTACAAACCACTACCAAATATTTTGACTAAATATATGCGAGGACCATATATTTTCTTTACTCTTCCTGGTGGCCACTTCAACCACTTATGATAATATACTTTTTAACCTTCACATGATGGTTCAACTTCTGACTTCTTTCTCTCACTCTACCTCTATCATGATTCTCTTTCTCCTTGGATTTTTCTCTTTCATTGAGTGTGCTAAATGTGGCTTCAGCAATCAAAACCTCATTTTAGGCAATGATTATACATATGAATTAGGAGCAGGAGGAGGCCACCCAACCCTTCGAGTCTGCTCTGTCATTCAATAAGATCATGGCTAATCTGATTTTAGCCTCAATTCTGTTTACTAGGTGGATATCCATTTACCAAAACAGGCAGCAGAAGATTCTGCAAATCACAACTGTTTTATTGTTAAACTGTAGTTCAGTACAAATACCAGTTTCCACTCTTCCCTTCTGAATACTCTTCCTGTCTAGAAGCAAAAAAAAACCCTACTGGGGAAAAACCCAACACTTAAGTACAGGCTTCAATGAGCATCACCTGTTCTCAATTCATTCTGAGGCTTGTCCTGGTTTACTCTTAAAGGGACCTGTGTTTCTAGCATTGTCAAACTCCATATTCCTGCCCACCCC
The DNA here is from genome assembly GCF_964194155.1 of Cetorhinus maximus. Lineage (NCBI taxonomy): Eukaryota > Metazoa > Chordata > Chondrichthyes > Lamniformes > Cetorhinidae > Cetorhinus > Cetorhinus maximus. The sequence continues at coordinate 72,140,284 of NC_135888.1, forward strand.
TATTAACCTTTCACCTCCCCTTGCTTATCAAGAATCTATCTACCTCTGCTTTAAAAATTTTAAAAGATTTTGCCTCCACCGCCTTTTGAGGAAGAGAGTTCCAAAGACTCACAGCCCTCTGAGAGAAAAAAAATCTCCTCATCTGTGTCTTTAATGGATGAACCCTTATTTTTAAACAGTGACCCGAGTTCTAGATTCTCCCACAAGAGGAAACATCCTTTCCACATCCACACTGTCAAGTCCCCTCCGGATCTTATATGTTTCAATCAAGTCACCTCTTACTCTTCTAAACTCCAACGGGTACAAGTCTAGCCTGTCCAACTTTTCCTCATAAGACAACCTGCCCATTCCTGGTATTAGTCCAGTAAACCTTCTCTGAACTGCTTCCAATGCATTTTCATCCTCCCTTAAATAAGGGGACCAACACTGTACACAGTACTCCAGATGTGGCCTCACCAGTGCTCTGTACAACTGAAACATAAGCTCCTTACTCTTGCATTCAATTCCCCTCACAATAAATGATAACATTCTATTAGCTTTCCTAATTACTTGCTGTACCTGCACACTAACCTTTTATGATTCAATCAGTAGGACACCCAGATCCCTCTGCATCTCAACGCTCTGCAATCTTTCACCAATTAGATAATATGCTTCTTTTTATTCTTCCTGTTAAAATGGATAATTTCACATTTTCCCATATTGTACACCATTTGCTAGATCTTTGCCCACTCACTCATTTATGCCTACCCTCTGTTCCCTGTTAGCTAGCCAATCTTCTATTATGAGGGAATGCGGCCATGGTGTCCTTTTGAGAGGAGTCCCTGTGGAGCATGACCACTGCATTGACCCTCATGGCTGAGCGCAATGCCACCACCATGGAGAGAGTGGAGACTCTCATGGAGAGGCTACTTCAGGGACACAATCAGGGGTCCCTGAGGATGCAATCAGACCTGCAAGCCCTCACACCAGCATTGACCTCAGATGGTCAGTGTCAGTGTGGGAGATGAATTGGGCACCAGTATTCCAGCTAGGTACACATCCATCAATGGTGAGGAGGGAGGTCCAATGCGACCTCACATTGGCGCACGAGCTGCTTGTCATCTCTGCAGGCTCCTCTCAGGGTGCTCCAGGTCATGCCAGCAGCTCCTCCATCCCTCTGCCAGTGACTGTGGCATCTGATGAGGCTGTGGCGATTGGGGAGGTGCCAGCCATGCCACTGGCCGCTCCCTCCCTGGCGGGATCTTTACAGGATCCACGTGCCAGAGGATGGATGCCAAGGTCATCAAGGCCAATAAGACAGCAGAGTGAGCAGGCTGTCTCCAATGACAGTGCCAGCGAAGAGGGAGCACCTAGACGTAGCACCCGCAAATGTAAATGTAAAGCACCTTAATCACAACACGGACTTTTCACAGATGATATTTTGTTCCCCCGTTTTACTTTAACTTTTTTAATGGTGTGATTAACAACACCGGTTAATATTTATTTCAGCTATGTTTCACATGCACAATTAAATGAGATGTTGGTTTGTGCTACTGGCCCCTGTATGCTTCATTTGTTCTGTAGGTGCAGGGAAGTGATGATGGACTGTGTCTCCTGAAACTTTATTGCACAGGCACAGAGTCTATGTTGTTGGTGAAGGAAATGGTCCTGGCAGGGGTCGAGTATGGAGCCTACAGCCCTGGCATGTGGTGGTGGTTCTTATTTGGTGGGTTAGCTGAAGGAGCGTTGGATCAAAGCATCCTGGGTGTCCCTGCCTCCCAGGAGGTTACCCAGGTCAGCGTCTACCCCCTCAGCGTTCTCCTCACCATGCTCGTCCTCGGATTCACTACTGGACTCATCGTCCGTTGCCTGTGCAGCTGCGTCAACATCCTCTTCCTCCACTGGGTCCCCCTTGCCAGTGCCGGATTGTGCAGAGCACAGCATGCAACCACTATCAGTGACACACGATCTGGGGGGTATTGCAGTGCACCCCCTAAATGGTCCAGGCATCAGATGCGCATCTTGAGAAGACCTATGGTTCTCTCCACCACAGCTCTTGTGGAGGCGTGGCTCCTGTTGTACCACTGCTTGGCCTTTGTTTTTAGGTGGTGGAGAGGCGTCATGAGCCACTTTTTGAGGGGATAGCCCTTGTCACCCAGCAGCCATCCATCCAGTCGGGCTGGGGCACTGAAGAGTCTCGGCACCTGGGAGTGTCTGAGGATGTACGCGTCTTGGGAGCTGCCAGGGTACCTTACACAGACTTACTGAATCTGCATCCTATGGTCACACACTATCTGCATGTTCATGGAGTGGAATCCCTTCCTGTTGACAAAGGCACCCAGCTCACCCGCTGGCGCTTTGATGGCCACTTGTGTGCAGTCGATGGCACCCTGGACGTGGGAGAGCCCAGCAATCGCTGCAAAACCTCTGGCCCGCTCTGCCTGGCTGGCATCGTTCGTATGATAATTAATGAAAGTTACTGCATGCCTGAACAGAGCTTCTGTCGCCAGTATGATGCGATTATGGACAGCTGATTGGGAGAATCTACTCAGATCCCCCACTGAGCCCTGGAAAGAGCCGGAGGCATAGAAGTTGAGGGCCACTGTGACATTGATGGCCACTGGAATGGGGTGTCCACCCATACAGTCGGAGCTGATCTCAGGGCCGATCACCTGACAAATGGAGGTCACTGTCTCCCTTGAGAGACGGAGCCTCCTTCGGTATTGCACCTCGGATATATTGAGGTAGCTGCATCACCGCCTGTAAATCGGAGGCAGGGCCTGCTGCGCACGTGGCTGAAGATCCACATAGAGCCGTTGCTCATAGGCGCCTCGCTGGTCCCAGGGTCCTGCAGATGACTGAGAACCAGTATTGCCGAAGACTGTCTACGCAACTAGTCAGACAAATATGCCGCCTGCTGCATGATTTGGCACAACAAGGACATGGAAGACATCCACTGCTAGTGGCCGTGAAAGTGACCCCAGGACTCAATTTTTATGCCAGTGGCCCCTTCCAGGGCTCTACAGGTGACCTGTGTGGGATCTCACAATTCTCCATGCACAAATGTATCCAGGAGGTCATGGACGCCATCTTCATGAAGGCACAGAACTTTGTGCATTTCACCGGAGATCAGGAAAGCCAGAAGCAAGAGCGCTGGGATTTGCACAGGTCTCTGGTTTTCCACAGGTGCAGGGTGCCATCGACTGCACTCACACGGCACTTAGATCTCCATGGCAACAAGCAGTCAACTATGTCAACCGCAAGGGCTTCTACTCACTGATGTTCAGCTGGTCTGTGACCACCACAAATACATCCTACAGGTCTGCGCGTGGTTCCCAGGGACTGTCTACAACTCTTACATCCTTAGCAGGTCTCAGATCCATGACATCTTCCAGGGTCCACAGAGGCTGCAGGGGTGGCTCCTCGGAGACAAGTACTCTCCAGAGAGGACGTGGCTGATGACGCCCATGCGGCGGCCTCAGACTGCAGCAGAAAAACTGCAGCAATGAGGCTCATGCCGCAACCCAGATTTTGGTGGAGCACAGGATAGGAATCATGAAAGTGAGGCTCTAGTGCCTCAACATGTCCGGTGGAGCACTGCAATACAGTCTACTGAGAGTGTCACACGTCACCGTTCTTTGCTGCGTGCTACACAACCGGCGCTGTAACGGGGCAAGGACCTGGCTGAGGAGGAGATGGGACAGCTGCATGTCTCCTCTGATCAGCAGGACATCGAAGGGGATGACGGTGATGAGGTCCTTGAAAACGAGGATGCCGGCGGGCCAGACAAGGCTGGTGCACTCGGGAGGCCCTCGGAGCAGCAAGATTTACGGAGGATGATGACGAGATGCAGTGAGAACAGTCCTGATATCTTCACCTTGCATCTGTGAATGTTTGACTCCTGTGTGGCTGATGGCAGCGCACATAACCTCAGTGCTCAGGCTCATGTCATAGAGATGCAGCAGAGGCCCTAATAGTTGCTAGATTCCAGGAGGATGATGATGACATGCAATGAGGACATTCCATAGATCTTCACATAACCTCTGTGAATAAAAACAGAATTACCTGGAAAAACTCAGCAAGTCTGGCAGCATCGGCGGAGAAGAAATCAGTCAAGGTTTCGAGCCCTCATGGCTTTTCGGCAGAACTGAAGCATAGTTTCAACAAGGGAGAAATATAAATTGGTTTAAGGTGGGTGGGGGGGAAGAGACACATTGAGGGTGTGGTGTGAGCAGATAATCAAAAGATGTCAGAGACAAAAGGGTCAAAGAGGTGTTGAAGGTGGTGGTCTTTGTCTGAGAAAAGTGCTAATTAAGAATGGAAAACAGGATATTCAAAGTACAGCTCTAGTGGGGGTGGGGTGGAAAGACTAAAGGTTTTAGTTTTAGATTTAAAAATAATGGAAATAGGTGGGGAAAGAAGAATCTATATAAATTATTAAAAAAAAAGGCGGGTGGGGGGGGAAAAGAAACGGGGTGGGGATGGGGGGAGGGGGAGTTTAAGATCTAAAGTTGTTGAATTCAATATTCAGCCCAGAAGGCTGTAAAGTGCCTAGTCGGAAGATGAGGTGCTATTCCTCCAGTTTGCGTTGGGCTTCACTGGAACAATGCAGCAAGCCAAGGACAGACATGTGGGCAAGAGAGCAGGGTGGAGTGTTAAAATGGCAAGCGACAGGGAGGTTTGGGTCTTTCTTGCGGACAGACCGCAGGTGTTCCGCAAAACGGTCGCCCAGTTTGCGTTTGGTCTCTCCAATGTAGAGGAGACCGCATTGGGAGCAACGAATGCAGTAGACTAAGTTAGGGGAAATGCAAGTGAAATGCTGCTTCACTTGAAAGGAGTGTTTGGGCCCTTGGACGGTGAGGAGAGAGGAAGTGAAGGGGCAGGTGTTGCATCTTCTGCGTGGGCATGGGGAGGTTCCATAAGTGGGGGTTGAGGAGTAGGGGGTGATGGAGGAGTGGACCAGGGTGTCCCGGAGGGAACGATCCCTACGGAATGCCGTCAAGGGGGGTGAAGGGAAGATGTGTTTGGTGGTGGCATCATGCTGGAGTTGGCGGAAATGGCGGAGGATGATCCTTTGAATGCGGAGGCTGGTGGGGTGATAAGTGAGGACAAGGGGGACCCTATCATGTTTCTGGGAAGGAGGAGAAGGCGTGAGGGAGGATGCGCGGGATATGGGCCGGACACGGTTGAGGGCCCTGTCAACGACCGTGGATGGAAAACCTCGGTTAAGGAAGAAGGAGGACATGTCAGAGGAGTTGTTTTTGAAGGTAGCGTCATCAGAACAGATGCGACGGAGGCGAAGGAACTGAGAGAATGGGATGGAGTCTTTACAGGAAGCGGGGTGTGAGGAGCTGTAGTCGAGGTAGCTGTGGGAGTCGGTAGGCTTGTAATGGATATTGGTGGACAGTCTATCATCAGAAATTGAGACAGAGAGGTCAAGGAAGGGAAGAGAAGTGTCATAGATGGACCATGTGAAGATGATGGAGGGGTGGAGATTGGAAGCAAAATTAATAAATTTTTCCAGGTCCCGACGAGAGCATGAAGCAGCACCGAAGTAATCATCGATGTACCGGAGAAAGAGTTGTGGGAGGGGGCCGGAGTAGGACTGGAACAAGGAATGTTCCACATACCCCATAAAGAGACAGGCATAGCTGGGGCCCATGCGGGTACCCATAGCCACACCTTTTATTTGGAGGAAGTGAGAGGAGTTAAAGGAGAAATTGTTCAGTGTGAGAACAAGTTCAGCCAGACAGAGGAGAGTAGTGGTGGATGGGGATTGTTGGGGCCTCTGTTCAAGGAAGAAGCTAAGGGCCCTCAGACCATCCTGGTGGGGGATGGAGGTGTAGAGGGATTGGACATCCATGGTGAAGAGGAAGCGGTTGGGGCCAGGGAACTGGAAATTGTTGATGTGACGTAAGGTGTCAGAGGAATCACGGATGTAGGTGGGAAGGGACTGGACAAGGGGAGAGAGAAGGGAGTCAAGATAAGGAGAAATGAGTTCCGTGGGGCAGGAACAGGCTGACACGATCGGTCTGCCAGGACAGTTCTGTTTGTGGATTTTGAGTAGGAGGTAGAAGCGGGCCGTCCGAGGTTGGGCGACTGTCAAGTTGGAAGCTGTGGGAGGAAGATCTCCAGAGGAGATGAGGTCAGTGACAGTCCTGGAAACAATGGCTTGATGTTCTGTGGTGGGGTCATGGTCCAGGGAGAGGTAGGAGGAAACGTCTGCGAGTTGACGCTCAGCCTCCGCGAGGTAGAGGTCAATGCGCCAGACAACAACAGTACCACCCTTGTCAGCGGGTTTGATGACAATGTTGGGGTTGGACCTGAGAGAACGGAGTGCAGTGAGTTCAGAGAGAGACAGATTAGAATGGGTGAGAGGAGCAGAGAAATTGAGACGGCTAATGTCACGCCGACAGTTCTCAATGAAAAGATCAAGAGAAGGTAAGAATCCAGAGGGAGGGGTCCAAATGGAGGGAGAATATTGGAGGTGGGTAAAAGGATCCGTTGAACGGGGAGAGGACTCCTGCCCAAAGAAGTGAGCACGGAGACGAAGACGGCGGAAGAAGAGTTCAGCATCATGCCGAGCCCGAAATTCATTGAGATGAGGGCGTAAGGGTATGAAACTAAGTCCTTTGCTGAGCACTGAACGTTCAGCATCGGAGAGGGGAAGGTCAGGGGGTATAGTGAATACGCGGCTGGGGCTGGGATTGGAAGATGGGGTGAGGACGGAGGGACAAGCAGGGGTGGAGGGTCCCCGATGGGTGTTGGAGTCGATGAGTTGTTGGAGCTTGCGTTCCTTAGCACTTGAGAGAAAGAGAAAAAGTTTCTTGTTGAGGCGACGGATGAGGCGAAGAATAAAATGAAACTGGGGGCACGCGCAGCTTTGAAAAAGGGTGCGGCGGTGCTGCTGGAGGGAGAGGTCGAGTGTGTTCATATGGCAGCGCATGGCACTGAGTGTGGATCTCAGAATGCGACGGGAACAGCAGTCCGAGAAACGTTTTATGTCCCGGAGATACCTGTAATCCTGGGTGGGTTCGAAACAAGAGGGATGGAATTTCAGTTGAAATCCACGTGGGGTGAGTCGGAGACGGAGACAGTCACTGAGAAAGGAGATATGGCTGTGAAAGCGGGTTTTAGTAAACACCTTGTCAAACACCAGGAGAGAAATGGAAAGCAATGAAGGTGAGCAGGGCAGAAGAGACAGTCGGAAATCCTGTTGGAGGACAGAACCATACTTCTTCCAAGAAGGCATTTTTTTGAAGAGAGGTGGCAGTCAATCAAACACAAAGATAAAAACAAAAAGCTAAAAGCTACTGCGGATGCTGGAAATCCAAAACAAAATAAAAACAGAATTACCTGGAAAAACTCAGCAAGTCTGGCAGCATCGGCGGAGAAGAAATCAGTCAAGGTTTCGAGCCCTCATGGCTCTTCGGCAGAACTGAAGCATAGTTTCAACAAGGGAAAAATATAAATTGGTTTAAGGTGGGTGGGGGGGAAGAGACACATTGAGGGTGTGGTGTGAGCAGATAATCAAAAGATGTCAGAGACAAAAGGGTCAAAGAGGTGTTGAAGGTGGTGGTCTTTGTCTGAGAAAAGTGCTAATTAAGAATGGAAAACAGGATATTCAAAGTACAGCTCTAGTGGGGGTGGGGTGGAAAGACTAAAGGTTTTAGTTTTAGATTTAAAAATAATGGAAATAGGTGGGGAAAGAAGAATCTATATAAATTATTAAAAAAAAAGGCGGGTGGGGGGGGAAAAGAAACGGGGTGGGGATGGGGGGAGGGGGAGTTTAAGATCTAAAGTTGTTGAATTCAATATTCAGCCCAGAAGGCTGTAAAGTGCCTAGTCGGAAGATGAAGATGACCTCTGTGAATGTCTGACTCCTGTCTGGCTGAGCTTGCTTGCTCTCTGTAATCAGGGTCATATCATGGAAATGCAGCCATGAAACTTTAAGTGCACCTCATCCTTTGTCTGCCTTCCAGCACCTGTCCCCTTCAGGTGCACAGCATCACCGGACACAGATGCGGAAGAAATGGGGGGCCAGTCCCACCTCAAAGGCGCTAAAAGCACACAGAGAGAATGACAGAACTCTGGGACACCTGCCCACGGGCAGCAATAACAAGCGCCATTGAGGTGCAGGCATCACTAATGTGTCCAGTGAGTATGAAGCTGGAACATCACTTTGTTCTGAAGGTTACACACTGCACAGGGAAGAGGTCCTGGACTGAGACACCTGCCTTTATCTTGTGCAGGGGCCAAGATTTCACATCTGAGTGACACGAACACTGCTCATCATAACAAGGAGCCATAGGCAGGAGACATTCTTGGGAGTTTATTTATAATAGTGAACAAGTGATATATACAAGTGATTAATACCCATGCCCAGAATATGCAACTCATCTTCTTCACATTCCTAACCCTGCCACTACACCTTGATGCTCCCCGGATATCCGCAGTGGAGGTGGAGGCAGCCTTCCTACTGCTACGCCCTGTGATGACTTCGCCTTGAGTCCTCTGGAGGATCAAGAACTGGAGGGTCGCAACTTGATTTGGGTGTCCTGCTGTGGGCCAGCTGCACCCTCCTTGGCCTGTGGAGCTGGAGCTGCGGGTGTCACAGGAAGAGGGGATTTGGATTGGCCGGACATTCCCATAATTACCTGGGTGGATGGCCCCAGGGTGTCGAGCAGCTGGTCCTCCTCCCTATGGGTGCCCAAAAACCCTGGCTGACTCCTTGAGGAGAAGGGGAAGCTGGAGTGAGATCGAGCTGCCCCACACCCCTCTTGCATTGACACTGTTGGAACCAACTATGGTGTCAGCGATGGAGTTCAGCCCATGCAGCAGTACAGGACCAATGTCCTGGACTAAGGTCTGCATGGCAGCCGTCATCCTGCCAGTGTTGACCTCGGTGTGTCGGCATGCTGGTGCTATCACTTCAGACTGATGGAGGATGGACTCCTCCATTGTCCCTTGCAATCTGAGGAGTGCACCAGGCATCTCTCTCTTCCTGATGTTCCCGTAATTGTCTTTACGGCTCCAAAAACTGATTGAGCACCGAGTCCAGGGGCTCATCATCTGACTCAGACTCACCAGGTTCCTTTCCTCCAGCAGTCCGCCCAGTGCCGGTGGTGAAGGATATCCCTGCCTCCGCCTGCTGTGGGACAGATTGTGTGTTGTGCTCACCAGATTGTGATCTCGAGGCTGCTCTATATCTAGGTCCCACCGAGGTGTGTATCGCTGCGCAGGTGGAGGGTCTGGGTGAGTGCCATAACGAGTCTTCAATGGTGCTGCCATCAGGGTCCTCATCCGATGCACTCTCGGCACTGGGTTTGGGGTCAAGGTTGCCTGAAGGCGACATGTCAGATGTGGAGATTATTAGTGCTTGGCAGCCACATTGAACACAGAGCAGTGGACTTAGAGTAGTGTTGAGAGAGGGATCATTTTGTGCAGGATCCTCACGTGGGTGTTTGCCACCTACTTCACCTTTGCTGCAGGAATGGTCGACGTCCTTTCTGGCCAGCTCCAATGCACGACTCACGAACGGAGTGAGAACCTTGATGTCCAGCGCTCCATCCCCTGTCTGGCCCCTCTCCCGGTGATTGTGCACAATCTTGTCCTGCATAAAGATGAATCGAGTGAGTGCGAGCAAGGCGCATGCTAGGCCAAATGAAAAGGATGCCAGGCATACGTGTGCGCTGAGTGGAGCCATGGATAGGATGAGGAGGCTATCTCCAGAGGAGATGAAGCCAGATGGAGCTGTGAGGGTGTGTGTGAGAGATTGGGGGATGATGTTCTTGAGCTGGCCTTGAGTGAGATGCCAGTGAATGTGTGATGGGCTTGTGACTGGGTGAGTTGACATTGATGAGATGGTTGACTTACCCTGGCAGCACGGATAAGATCATTCATCTGTTTTCTGCACTGGCTGGCTGATCTCTCGTGTGCAGCGCTGGCACAGACCACCTCTGGTACCGCCTCCCAAGCCAGAGTGGTGAAACTGATGGGCTTTATGTGGCCAGAGCAGGGGTAGAGAACATTGCAGCAAGCCTCCACGGCATTCAGAAGGCATCCTAGGGATGTGTCATAGAATCGACGGGCTGCACTCTTCATGGCTTTCGGGGCCATGTCTTCACTGCAGCAGCCCTGGCTGCAAGCACTGAGAAGTGTACATGTGGCTGCATTTTAAGTATGGCGCCTGGCGTGAGGAAGCTGCAAGGTAACAGCATGGCAGGCCAATCAGAGGCTGGCTGCCAGCAATCCAGCATGTTTCCCATGACTACATTATTTATGAGGAGGGAAGGGGACGATATGGTGTGAAAACCCATCATTGTGGCTGGTGAGTAAAATGTCTTTATTCACATCTGTTACCGCACTTAGTGCAAATCTGAGACTATTCCACCCCTACTTTCTGTTTCCTGTCTGTTAACCAATTCTTAATCCATGACAATATATTACCCCCAATTCTATCTGCTTTAATTTTGCACACTAACCTCTTATGTGGGACTTCATCAAAAACTTTCTGAAAATCCAAATACATCACATCCATTGGTTCTCCCTTAGCTATTCTGCTCGTTATATCCTCAAAAATATCGGTAGGTTTGCCAAACATTATTTCCCTTTCATAAATCCATGTTGACTTTGTCTAATCCCATTGATATTTTCTAAGTGTCCTGTTATCACACCTTCATAATAAACCTCTAGCATTTTCTTTACTACTGATGTTAGGCTAACCTGTCTGTAATTCCCTGTTTTCGCCCTCCTTTTTTAAATAGTGGAGTTGCATTTGCCACCCTCAAATATATCAGGACTGTACGAGATCTTTAGAATTTTGGAAAATGACAACCAAAGCATCCACTATTTCCATGGCCACCTCCTTTAGTACCCTGGGATATAGATTATCAGGCTCTGAGGATTTTTAGGCTTTCAGCCCCATTAATTTCTCCAGCAATATTGTTTTAGTAATACTATTTTCCTTCAATTCCCCCTTCTCACTAGACCCTTGGTCCCCTAGTATTTCTGGGAAGTTATTTGTGTCTTCCTCCATGAAGACAGAACTAAAGTAATTGTTTAAATGCTCTGCTATTTTGTTGTTTTCTATTATAAATTCTCCTGTTTCGGACTGTAAGGGATGTACATTTGTCTTCACTAATCTTTTCCTTTTTACATACTTATAGAAGCTTTTACAGTCCATGTTTATGTTCCTAGCAAGTTTACTGTCATACTATATTTTTCCCATCTTAATCAACCTCTTGGTCCTCCTTTGCTGAATTCTAAACTGCTCCCAATCCTCAGGCTTGCTACTTTTTCTAGCAACTTTACATGACTCCTCTTTGGATCTAATACTATCCTTAGGGTTGAATCATCCCAGATTTGCACTAAGTGTGGCAGCAGGTGGGAAAAAGGACATTTTACCCTCTGGCCGCAGTGGTGGGTTTTTGCGCCATATCATCCCAATCCCGTCTCATTAATCATGCATATCTGGGAAGCACACCGCTTTGCTGGTGGGCGATCTCCAATTCACCACACCGTCATCTCACTGCTTGCTCGCGCCGTATTTAAAGTGCAGCCACGTGCACACCTCTCAGTGCTTCTAGCCTGGGACTGCTGCACAGAAGATATGGCCCCGAAAGGCATGAAGACTGCAGCCCCCCGATTTGGTGACGCATTCCTAAAATGCCTTCTGGACACCATTGGGGCCCGCCACAATGTCCTCTACCCCTATTCTGGCTGCAGGAGGCCCATCCATATTGTGTACACTTTTGGTGTCCTTACTTAAGAAGGGATATACTTGCATTGGCAGCAGATGAGAGAAGATTCACTAGGCTGGTTTCTGGAATAAAGGGTTGTTTTATGAGGAAAGTTTGAGCAGGTTGGGCCTATACTCTTTCGAGTTTAGAAGAATGAGAGGTGATCTTATTGAACCATATGAGATTCTGAGGGGCCTGACAGGGTAGATGCTGAGAGGATGTTTACCCTTGTCAGGGAATTTAGAACCAGGGGGCACAGTTTCAAAATATAGGTCATCTATTTAAGATGGAGATGAGGAGGAATTTCTTCTCTCAGAGGGTCGTTAGTGTTTGGGACTCTTTTCCCCAGAGAGCAGTGGAGGCTGGGTTACTAAATATATTCAGTGCTGAGCTAGACAGATTTTTCTTATTTACAAGGGAGTCAAGGTTTTAGGGGCAGGTAGGAAAGTGGAGTTAAGGCTACAATCAGATCAACCATGCTTGAGCAAGCACAATGAGCCAAATGGCCTCCTGTTATTTCTTATGATCTCATGATCATCCCACTCTCCTTATTACCAATAGTCACATACCAGTTACAGCTCAGTCTCTACATTTTTCAGTTGGTAAGATGTAACGAGCAGAATTTTGCCCTTGATGGGCGGGCGGGCCCCACCAGCTCGGTGACGGGCAGGCAGCTGATCGCCGCCGCCGAAACAGGCCCCGCTGCCATTTTAAGTGGGCGGGCCACTGACGGGAAGCACTATGCGCCTCCTGTGCGGGGGGGGGGGATTCCCCAACTGCCAGAGTGCGCTCTTTCACGCATGCGCATGAAAGAGCGCACATCTCCCTGCGGCAAAGTGCTGCCTCAGGGAGATCGCTGAAAGGCAGTGCAACATTAAAAATAGAAAAATAAAAAAATCATTAACCTGTCCCCCTCATGTGAAAATGTCACATGAGATGGGACATGTTAATGAAATACACAAAAACTTTATTAGAATATTATAATTCCGATATCAAACCTCATCCCGCCACTGGATGAGGTTTGTAAAAAAATCGCTTACTCGCCTGCCCGTTGGGCCCGTGCGCCGAGCCGAAGTTCGCACGGGCCCTTCAAAATCCTGGTCGATTGAAGAGTTAATGGCCTTAACAAGGCCTTTAATTAATGGCGGGCACGTGTCCCGCTGCATAGCGCGCCCGCTGACCGAAACATCGTGATGCCGCGTGCTGACGTCGGGACGCTCGCGCGACATTTTAAGTGCTGGCTTGCAGACTCCGCCACCCGCACGCCAGCCAGAAGATTCAGCCCAACGAGTGGTGTGCCACAGGGATCAGTGCTGGGACCTCAACTGTTTACAACTTTATATAAATGACTTGGATGAAGGGATGGATGTGACTGTTGCCAAATTTGTTGATGACACAAAGATAGGTAGGAAAGTAAATTGTGAAGAGGACAAAAGGAGGTTACAAAAAGATATAGATAGGTTAAGTAAGTAGGCAAAGATCTGGCAGATGGAGTATAATGTGGGAAAAGGTGAAATTGCCCATTTTGGCACGAAGAATAAAAGAGAGGCATATTATCTAAATGGTGAGAGATTGCAGAGCTCTGAGATGCAGAAGGATCTGGGTGTCTTAGTGCATGAATCACAAAAGGCTAGTATACAGGTACAGCAAGTAATTAGGAAAGCTAATAGAATGTTATCATTTATTGTGGGGGGAATTGAATACAAAAGTAGGGAGATTGCGCTTCAGTTATACAGAGCACTAATGAGACCACATCTAGAGTACTGTGTACAATATTGGTCACCTTATTTAAGGAAGGATGTAAATGTGTTGGAAGCAGTTCAGAGAAGGTTTACCAGTCCAATACCTGGAATGGGAAGGTTGTCTTATGAGGAAAGGTTGGACAGACTAGGCTTGTATCCACTAGAGCTTAGAAGAATAAGAGGCGACTTGATTGAAACATATAAGATCCTGAGGGGTCTTGACAGGGTGGATGTGGAGAGGATATTTCCTCTTGTGGGGGAATCTGGAACTGGGGGTTACTGTTTAAAAATAACGGGTCACCTATTTAAAACAGAGATGAGGCAATTTTTTTCTCTCAGAGGGTCGTGAGTCTTTGGAACTCTCTTCCTGAAAAGATGGTGGAAGCAGAGTCTTTGAATATTTTTAAGGCAGAGGTGGATAGATACTTGGTAAGCAAGGGGGTGATAGATAATCTGGGGGGTAGGTGGGATGCAGATTTGAGGTTACTATCAGATCAGCTATGATCTTATTAAATGGCAGAGCAGGTTTGAGGGGCTGAATGGCCTATTCCTGCTCCTTCTTCACATGTTTGTGCATTTTATTAACTGGAACAGTTGATTTATTGTGAAGTTGCTCATGACAGAAAACAAAATCACAATCTGGAACTTGAAGCATGGTTTCTGCTGTTTATTAAAGGAACAAATATGAAATTCAGTGATTTATAGGGCCAGTGACTGTTCAGTAAATTATAACCCAAATAAAATTGAACAGAAATAATTATGGAGACAAAGCCAAATTTAGAAATATTTATGATTAAAAAATTGCCATTAAATAGAATGTGCAAATTTTGACAGAAAAATGAATAAAATTAGAAATGTTAGGAGAGCCCCTAATCAAGTTTTGAACCAGACAAAATCCTACCACAAACTGGTTAGTAAACTTTCTGGAGTGTAAGTGGAACTGTCTGCACTTAATTAAAATAAATTCACGTGGTTACCAGTGAGCAATCAGAACTCAGGAAATAGCACAAAAAATTAACCATCCCGTGCATTTTGTAGAGGAGACAGATTTAAAAAGCATGTGCATGCTAGCAACGAGTATGCACACCATTTCAAAACATGATGATGCATTTTTGTAAACAAAGGGGAGAGAAATCTAATTAGCATGTGATTGCTGTCATCCTCAATACCCCATGCAGTTTCTTGTTACTATAATTTGCACTTCCATTTCAGGACTGAATACACAGCAGCAATCCATGAGCAGAATCATTGGCATTGGTTTTCCTGAGCAGTTTTGTGGGTGGTATCCAATTCTAGGTTGGATTAACTGTTCTGTTTTGCAATTGTGTGTTGACTAAATATTTACGGCCCTGTGGTGAAGTACACAACATCTTACCTTTGCAGTCTAGCAGTGGGAGAAATCCTTATTCTTGGTGCTTTTAGAGGCTTGATCATTTTGGGTGTCAGTGTTAACAAACTAGTAAGGTGGCTGTCTCCAAACCTTGGCTCTTTTGAAGAATTTGTGTCTGATTACCAGATGGTAACGATGCAACTCTCCTTTTTGGCAGCATGGAATTGAGAAAGGGGGGCAACTCTGTATTTTTTGGTGCCTACGGCATTTTGTGAAGCAACCTTTGGAATTGGAATAAAGTTCAGTTTTAATTTTGTCACTACCTGTCCTTCACTACCATTGTTAACAGAAAGTGAAGGGTTTTCAGACCAGATGGTGATACACCCACGGTCGGGCCAATGCTTGCCATTGCAGTGGTTCATGTTTGCCAGCATCTTGACCTTAAAGAGGCCTCGCTGCCTCCTGCTGCTCAGGCTCTTGCTCCTCCTGGCACTGTGCCAACTGGCGACAGACCCTCCATCTCCTCATCTGGATGAGAGCCATTACCGACAGGGTTGCCTGCAGCCTGCATCATTGATGCCTCAGTGGATGTGTGAGGGAATTGAAGTGATACATTAAGTGAGCATGTCCTTTACAGGTTTCCCTCCATCCCAAAGCCAGCAGGCAAATGCGAAGCCCTTCACCTGGACTCTATCTAGACATGGCATCCCCACCCTACCCGTTCCAGGTAAAGGACATCCTGGAGGACCGGGGATGGGTGTTCTTGCTGTTCATACATGAATACGTTTGCAGACATTGCTCTTTGACCAGGGTGATGAGAATCATTTACAAGAAGCCTCAAGTGGACACGTTTCCATTTGTCTCCACTGCCTTTGAAACTCTAGAGAAAGAATATTGCCATGGCAGCATAGAAAGACTAACCACATGATCCCTTGTTAGCCATGACCATTCTCCCAGGCAGATTGAGGACTGGAGTCACGAGTTGGCTGCCTTCCACCAGCTGTGCCCCTTGGAGGCAATCTAGCTCCCTCCCTCGCTTCATCCCTGCCTCCGACTGTAGCCGATGCCAAATGGCACAGAATGAGCAGCAGCTCCACACCTTGCTGGGATCTGATGTTATGAGACCCATGAGTCGGGAACAAATCTGCTGCAATGTGGGCTTCACCATAGAGAGGAGAACACAAGTGAGCATCTTTGACACCCAGTTGCCTCATAATTATTAGGGTGTTCCTTTAGTCAGCCGCATGTGATGACCTCAAACTCCACCCACCCGAAAAGACTCTCCTCGAAGGAGTTCACTGACTGACTAACTGTGTGGGCAATGTCAGTTTGGAAAAATGGTTCTCACCACCTATCAAACTTGCTCCACCACCTCTACCCTCTACTTGTCGTCCACCTATATCCCCCCAACACCATAGACCCACTGAATATCACCATTCCTCTCCCCTCTGTCACCCTTGAACCTCGTCCCCCACCCTGTTACCCTGGACCCTATCACAATCCACCTCCACATGCCTTTCCTCCTCTCAGAGCCAACACCCGTTACCCCATGCCCACCCTGGCCCTGCCCCCTCTCATTATCCGAGCCACCTGTCTTGTCCTCCTCCGTGACCCACCTGATGAGACCTTTATCTACCAAACTTTCACCCGGGACCTTCCACCCTGCTGCATCCCTCGCCCCGGTCTGTGACTGTTCTCTCTATCACCAGTACCCTGAGTTCTCCCCACAGGACCCCACATCAACAGCATCGTCCCCACCCTCTAAGACACTCCCCTCCTTCTGCAGACATTACTCCCCCAAATTTCCTGGGCACTCTCCCCCCACTTTCCTGGACACTCTCCCCGCCCATCCCCCATAAGCTTTCCTCTCCTGCTCAGTCCTCACTCCACCCTTCCACCCTACCTGGCACCACCCCCCACCCCAGCTTTCGCCTGCCTCCCTTGTCCAGCCTTGGCGCAGTGTTTGCTAATGACACTCAATATGAGAAGTTTTGTGAGGTCCCCAAGAAGGAGAAAGCAACATCTACCGACCTCAAAGTCGTGGTAGAGGTGAAGCTCGCCAGGCACAGACCACTTATATACGGTCGTAAAACTGAACGTTCTAAATTCTCTCTGGCAGGGAACTTAATTTAGAAGGGGGAGCTTAATTCTGGCCAGGTGGCCTTTTAATGAGCATGCATGAGATGCTAATGCATGCAAATGGGGTTCTGGACATTGTTTGTCAGGAAGTTTGACTTGCCTTTGACCCGCCTTGATATTTAGGGGAACAAAATTCCAACAGTTTATCCCAACATCGGGAAATAGATTTTTTGCCTCTCACCAAATTAAGTGACCCCCCCCCCCCCCAACCACCACCACCCCTTCCCCACCATAATTCCCGCTGCTGGCGGGACTGGAAAATTCTTCCCAAAGTGATTTCCAAGAAGTTGGCAATCATCTGAAAGCACAGGAAGGAATGCTGTGAGCAGCAGCCTGCTCACCATGCCGGCCATGGCTGCAGTTCCTCAGTTTCACTGATCAAAGGTTTCCCATCTTCGTAGTTTCACTGAATAAACTCTTCTTGCCTTGCACTCACTTCATTGACCCTGGTGCATCAGCTTTGGACATAGTTAAAGCCAGATGCAAGGTTTAAGAGACATTTAATTGCCTCTTTGTATTTTCTAATTACCTTCCCAACAGCTCCATGGGGAGCCCCGCTCATCTTCCAATCTACCATGGTGAAACTTGGAAGATAGCATGATGATGTTGGGATCCCGACCTAATGCCACCTCTAGGGCCTTTAGCTTCCCGTAACCTCCCAAAAGCACCTCCCCTTGCTTGGGAATTTCTCCCAATGTCCTTCCTGCTCAGCAGTGGCTTTTGCAAGCACAGCTCTTTCATAATGCTCAGTTAGATAACTCAATACAGTAGAGCCAAAGGTACCTGCCATACGTATTGCACCTCTTTTGCTCTATCTGCTCTCGAGCTGTACTCTCATCTTGCTGCAGAGAAGAATAGTAGATCAGTCTTAGAATAAACACATTCAGTTTATTTACAAAAGGAACTTAGCAGCTACACGTGTGTGCTCACAACTCAAAACTCCGTCATTACTCTTCAGACTCTAACTCAAGACTTCTGACTACAGAAGTAGCCCGTGCTACTCTGCTGTTGGATACCAAGATCATGTGATCTTCCATTACACATTCATCTTAAAGGTAAATTACACATCAGATTATTACATCCCTCCCCCTTTACTCAGAAATAAATTTTAAAATTTTTTTCAAAATATCAAATTTTTCACACAGATAAATAGTTTACAAAGTCAGTCTTTCTGGGGGTTTCTTTATGCATGTAGAACATCTCAGTTCTACAGCTTCTGATGTTTTATCCGGAACCTGCCTCACTGGAGTTGTCTGAGCATCAGGCCATTCAGTAGGTACCTGAAAATCTGTTTTCTCTGCTCTTTCAGGTACAGTCGACCCTTCAGACACATCTGTACTCGGTTGAGTTCTTTCAGCAGGAGACATTGATTCAGTCCCGAACACTGGTGGAATCATCTCTGGGTATTTTTTTCTCCTCTTCTTATATGGTCCACATGTCTCCATATGACTCCATCTTCCACTTTCACCTGATAGGAAAGAGGTCCAGTTACTGCACTTATTTCACCAAACAACCATATTGGTCCTCCTCTAAAATTCTTTACATATACCTTTTCTTCTACATTAAATGTCCTGTCATGACTGTGCCAGACATGTCCAGTTTTCTGATTTCTTGATTCCTTTCCACCTTCCCCCCACTAAGTTTGACATAACTAGGCTCAATCTCGATCAGAGATGGCGCTCCATCAACAATTCCGCAGGTGTGACACCTGTTGTCGTATGAGGGGTGGTTCTATAATGGAAAAGAAAATGTACTAGTTTCATTGCAATAGAATCTCCAGACAATTTATTCATACCAGACTTGAACATCTGAACTGCTCCCTTGGCCAGTCCACTTGGAGAAGGATGGTACTGTGAAGTTTTTACATGAGTAATACCGTTGAGGCTGATAAATCAGTGAAACTCGACACTCGTAAATACTGTTCCATTGTCTGATATGACCACTTATGGCAGTCCATTGATTGCAAAGCTTTGTCGTAGCTTGTCAATTGTAACAGAAGATGTTGGCACCTTCACTTCATATATGTCCATCCATTTTGAGTGAGCATCAATGATAAATAGAAACATTGTTCCTATAAAATGTCCCACATTGTCGATGTGTACACGCATCCATGGACTTCCTGGCCACTCCCAACGGTGTAACGGAGCTGTTGAAGGTAACTTTTGCACTTGCTGAAACTGCATACAACTTCTCATTAAGCTCTATTTCTCCATCCATCCAGGCCACTATAGATAGCTGTGTGCTATGGCCTTCATTTGGGACATTCCCAGATGTGTGCTATGAGGTTCAGATAACAATGGCTTTGTCCTTTTGGAGGAACAATCACTCGTGCTCCCCCAATTAGATACCTTCCTGGCTGGTTATTTCGTACCATCTCTGAAAATATGGTTTCATTTCATCAGATTCATGTTCTTGTGACCAACTATGAAAAACTTGTTCTTGCACTTTGGATAAGACTGGGTCTCGACTTGTCCAATCTCTATCCTGTCTCACGCATATCGGTGATGAATCCAGGAAGTCCAATAGTAAAACGAATTCTTGAGGAATTGAAACAACTTCATCGTTTACTTGCATTGGCAAACGACTAAGTGCATCAGAGTTTGCAATTTGACTTCGGGTCTATGAATGAAAGTATACTCACACGCTGCCAAGATCAACGGTATTATTTGTGCTTCTGTGTCTTCTTTCGATGGGCATTCTTCTTTCTGACACTGACTTTATTCTCGGCCTTCTTTTCGATTTCCATATTGGCCAGACTAATCTCAGATGTAAGCTTGACTTGAGTGGTTGAGTTTTCCAGAATTTTATCATCTGTCTGTTTCTTATAAAATTCTGCGGCTTTTGCCTCCAAAGCCTCTTTGGTTTCACATAGTTGATTTTTCAGCTTTTTGATCTCTTTTTTTCATTGGTGTACTGCCTCCTGGAAAATTAAGCATTGTCATGTCTTCTCTGCCAACTCATCCTTCATTTTGCTCAGAGAAGTGCAGAACTCTTTCTATTTCCCTTCATACTTTTCCAGAGGTACATACTTAGACAGGAGGGAAACTGATAATGTGTGAAGGTCTTTTGGCAGGTTTTCACTTTTCTTTTGGAATCTCTATGACAAATCAAGGTTGATTTCCCTCAGCCAGTTTCATCCTAGTATGCTTGGTCCTCTGCCTGCTACTACCATCAAGAGTAATTTCACTGTTCGACCTCTGTAGTGTACTGTGACTTTACATATGCCCTTGACTTGTATGTCTTCTCCCGTGTAAGTTTTCAATTTGGCATCAGTTTCTTCCAAATTTAGTTTACGTTCCCCGCGATTCAGGTATTTAGAAGTGTGCTAACTTATCACCATAGTGGATGCGCCTGTATCCACCTCCATTCTGATCAGCCTCTCATTCACTCTCATGTTTATATAGATAGGTTCTGTTCTTCCTACCTTTAAATTATGCAACAAATAAACATCTGAATCTATTACTTCAGGCTCTTCAATGCAGTAGATCTCATTGGGATTTTGCTTTGAGAGTCTGCCTGATTCCATCTTTTGTCTGTTCCGATGACTGAAAAAACATTATATTTTTTTTAAATGGCAGTTCATTACAAGCTTAGCTGCTTCCACCTCTGTTACCATTATGCCATGTTTTCCCTGCTAAGTTATCTCTTTTTATTTGTCTGCTAGCAGTGGCTGCTTCCCGCTTCTGAGCAAAGTCTTGTACTTTGACACTCTTTTTGGCTGAAGCTCCCTGTGCAAAGTGGAGGACGGTGCTATTTTGTGCTCCCTGTATGGCTTCTGAGTCTTGCACTGCAACTTCCATTGCCAGAGCAATTTTCAATGCCTTCTAAAAATCCAAGTTTGTTTCAGACGGTTATCTCTTCTGAATTGCATCTTCATTTATACCACACACCAAACGATCTCTAAGCATATCATTGATAGATGTACCAAGCTTGCAATATTCAGTTAATTGTTTTAGGTTTGCCTCATGACAAGCAACTGTTTCCCCCGCAGCTCTATTCCTTGAGTTAAATTTGAACCGTTGCATCGTCACCAAAGGCTTCGGCTGGTAACGGTTCTTTCACAAAGCTTTTTGAATCTAGGGCACTGGGTGCCAACAAATTTCGAATTAATCCATGTGTCTTACTCCCACACGTGGATAAGAGGATCATGTGCTTCTTCTCCTCCCCGACAATGTCGTCCACCTGGAAGAAGAACGTAATGAGACCAGTTGTCCAAGGTTGGATCGAGAGGCTCCACTCTTCCAAATTGCGGCGTGCTGTTACGAAAATTTTTCTTTACTTACAATTATCGTGCAAGGTACAACCTGATTTCAGTTTTCTTGATTTCCTTCGTTCTTTCTTGTTTTTTCTTGTCTTTTCATGTCTTTTTCTTTGCCTTTTACTCACGTCGCCAGTTTGTTAGATTCCGTACCCAGGTTTGTTGGGACTTAAAAATCCGGGTGTTACGCTTGTTTTGGGGTGACTGACTTGGTATGATCACTCAGTAGATCACTCTTAGCAGAAACACGTGCTGTTTATTTACAAAAGGAACTCAACAGCTACACTTGTATGCTTACAACTCAAAACTCTGTCTTTACACTTCAGACTCTAACTTAAGACTACTGACTACAGAGGTAGCCCATGCTACTCTGCTTTTGGGTATCAAGGTCATATGATCTTCCATTACACATTCATCTTAAAGGTATATTACACATTAGATTACTACAGTGTGTCTGTCCAGCTGTACAATCTCTTGAGATCTCAGAACTCCTCCAACTCTGACTTCTTGTGCATCTTGATTTTCTTTGCTTTCTCATTGGTTGCCATGCCTTCAATTGCTAAGACCCTAAGCTCTGGAATTCCCTTCCTAAGCCTCTCTGCCACTCTTTCCTTCTTTAAGACGCTCCATAAAGCCTACTTATTTGACCTAGCTTTTGGTCACCTGTCCAATATCTCCTTATGTGACTCAGTGTCAAATTTTGCTTTGTAACACTCCTGTGAAGTGCCTTGGGGAATTATATTACTGTTATAATTAAAGGAGCTAAAGTTGTTTATCGTTAGCTTAAAAAATGTCCAGAAGCAACAACATATTTCAGAATGATTGAATGTAAAAAACAAATATAATAACTTTAGTCACTTTTGGTGCTAAATCAACATTACTCATCATTCAGTGACATTTCTAATTATATGCTTTCTTTCCTTCTTTGCAAACAAACTAGCTTTGAGGCTATCGTGGAATTAATGGCAGAGCAGTGAATTGTTACAGAATTCATCCATTTATAAAATAAATGATTTAATATTTGAGAAGGAATTTGACAAGTAGGAAAGTTATTCCGAAAGTTAATTATTTCCCTTCCACAATAATTTAAAAGTTCGATTAAGGAATTGTTCCAGCTTAGTGAGATTTTCTGAATGAAATCATGATTCATTAGAACTGTCCTGCATCATCTTGACAACTTTTTTAGATACTGTAGAAAAACCTCTTTCAAATCCTTTGTAGATTTCATGCTTTGGTATTCAAAGCACTAAAAAGGAGCAATAGCTGGACACATCAAATATGTACCAGGAAATTATCACCATGCCTCAAAATACATAATCGGAATTTTTGCCACATCTGGCAGATAGGTTCCTCACAAATGAGCTATTTGCAATATGGCAATAATTAGATGTTTGTTGCTAAATGCACAACAATCCTTTTAAACTTGTAAACAAGCGTCCAGTTATTTCAATTAGAAATTGTATAGATGGTACAGGGATTTGCACCAATTATATTAACATGCAATGAAAAAGGTATAAAGCCCCAATTTTAACCCAATATCCTCCAGTTGAGACAGTTAAAATTGTAGCTATAATTTCATCTTTCTATGGCCCAGCATAGACTTGGTGAATCATAGCCCGGGCCACAGTCAAGGTTTGCCCTGCCAACTTGAGACACTTTACATCTACTACCAACCAGTAATTATGCTTCTCCTTAAAATCAGCCACTTAACCGAGACTGGAGTAAAAATGACAAAAAGAGTCACAGTGAAGATACAAGAGGTTCGGAGATACTTTTACTGTGTGTTAGGTGCGCCTCAAATTGTTCTCAAAGACCATAACATTTTCATAGAATGGTTACAGCACAGAAGGAGGCCATTTGGGTTTTTAATGCCTGTGCTGGCTCTCTGCAAGACAAACTCACTTAGTCGAACTCAGCCTTTTCCTCATTGCCCTGTAAACTTTTTTCACTTCAGAATGTAATTTTGCTATTCAAGAAAAGCAGGAGACAGAAAGCAGGAAACTACAGGCCTGGTCACTTAACATCTGTCATAGGAAAAGTGCTGTTGTGACAACACAATTCGCTAATGCAATATAGGTTTTTAGCAAAATTATTTTCATTTTTAAAAATTCTAGCATTTCAGAAAAGTTGGCTTTTAATTTTCACTGATTGAAAATAATCCATTTTCCTGCTTTCTTTTCTCAATTGGGTTCACAGTCAGGCATAAATGATAAATTCTACCCATGTGTTAACCGCTCTGACAACGAAGTAAGCTGGCATTGTGACTCTAACTCCATGTTTACGGTGCTCCTTTAACAGTGTTTGTTCTACCACAATGATGCACTAAAGTCCGTATGACTCTTCAACAGAACTAAGTAAAAATAGAAAAGAGGTGAAATAAAAGCTGGTTAAAGGGTGGGGGGGTGGGGGGTGGGGGTGGTGTGGGTGGGACAGGTAGAGCTGGATAGAGAGCCAGTGATAGGTGGAGATAGCCAAAAGTTGTCATAGACAAAAGGACAAAGAGGTGTTGAAGGCGGTGATATTATCTAAGGCATGTGCTAATTAAGGGTAGAAAGCAGGACAAGCAAGGTACAGATAGCCCTAGTGGGGGTGGGGTGGGGGGAAGGGATCGAAATAAGCTAAAAGGTAAGAGATAAAACAATGGATGGAAATACATTTAAAAATAATGAAAATAGGTGGGAAAAGAAAAATCTATATAAATTATTGGAAAAAAAAGGGGGATCGGAAAGGGGGTGGGGATGGAGGAGAGAGTTCATGATCTAAAATTGTTGAACTCAATATTCAGTCCAGAAGGCTGTAAAGTGCCTAGTCGGAAGATGAGGTGCTGTTCCTCCAGTTTGTGTCCTCCAGGCTTGTGTCGTCCTGACTCTGTGCTTTCTCCCTTCTATTCCGGTTATTCTCTTCTTGTATTGGATTATTTACAGTTATCTTTCCTTTCTGACATCTTTTGGTTCTTTTTTTTGCCTCTCAGCTCTTCAATAACTTATCTGCCTGGCTCACATACGTACCAAATATGCAGTGAAAATACCTCAAACTATTTTTGCTCAGAGTGGCCTTAATTGCATGTAGCTTATCTAGCTTAGGTGAACACAAATCACACATTGCTTGTAATCCTATAGAAAATATTTGATCATTTTATCTTCAAGCTGTCTCAGTTTACAGTGCAAAAGTTAATCAGACTGAAAACAGAGAAGCTGCCAATCGTTTGAAAATCCAGGTCAATCAGTGCAAAGAAAAGAAGTATATTTCATCCTTAAGATGATGCAAGCAACAATGATTTCTTTGTAAGTAAGCAGAGCAATGGTTATTCGACTTCACCTAATCCTGTCAAATTCTGTCTTAGCTTTTAACACAGAACTCTGTTTTTCCTCAGTCCATAAAAGTAGTTTTAAGTGCTCCACAATATGTACAAAGCCAAATTTCAATTTAGCTCAGTAAAATTGTCTGGGTTCTTATCTTAGGTGCAACTAGAATTAGAAAGGTAATGCTTTATACATTCAAAACAAATTTAGCACAACTAAAATCTAGTTTGGTGACGTCCCTGCAAACTGCAGAAGCCAGTGTGTAAACCCATATGACAAGTTATTTTATGTTTTCCTTCTTTTTATGTGTATCATGGTTTGGCCACGTTTACAAAATTAGACAACAATCTTCACTTCATAAGTTCTTCATATTTAAGAAAATGGCACAACATTTAACTTGTTCTCTTCTGATTTCCTTCACACTTTCTCATTGGTTTATTGATGCAACCAAGCCCATCATTTAGGCTAGACAATTCCCACAATTTAAAATTATTCTGTGACCTGTTTTTTAAAGAAATCAGTGCATTGTTTTTCTTCTGTTCCTGAAGTGGACAAGAGTCTTCCATAAGAACTGATGAACATCGACCTGAAAACATTAACTCTGTTTCTCTCCACAGACGCTGCCTGACCTGCTGCGTCTTTCCAGCATTTTCTGTTTTTATTTCAGTACTTCCAGTATCTGAGCATTTAACTTTTGTAAGAATCCTTTGCACTTTCATTTCAAATGTATTTGACATTTTCACAACTTCATTAATTTCGATCTCATGTTGCTAGGTATGCCAGTCTGCCCTGACAAGGACCAGCTCTTGCATCTCTCAAATCTCAGCAATCAGCAACAATTGTAGCAAGCATGGCTACAAGATCAATATTGAAGGTACCACATATTTTGCACAAGCTCCAGACACAAATAGCATTCATCTCTCTCAGCTCTCCCAATCAGCTTTCATCCATACATTTCTCAAACATTTCATCATACAAAAGAAATAGCTAAAATTGGTACAAATTGTAAAATGCTCAAAATGTATTCACAATGAGACAAAACATAACGCTAAAAAAAAGAAAATACTTTAGCAAAAGCTCAGCTGGAGTGTAAACAATTTGCTTTTTGGTAAGTTGTTGAGCTACAGACATGCCAGGGGTTGAAATCTGTTGCAAAAAACTGTTAAAATTTAGTGGGTTGAGATTGCAGATATAAACTGGGTGTGATGAAATCTAATACTTACTCTCCAATAGAAGATAGCTGGATTATTTGAGACCACAGGAATGGCTGTCCCTGTCTTTTTGCAAGTCTCCCCAGATCCAGGTAAGGGGCCCACGCTCAGACTCATGAGCCATGGCCAACGGCGCAGAACCAGGAAATTTTTGACAGAATGGCATAAGAGTTAGAACCTCGAAGGACAATGGCTGCTTACAGACGATGGATCCTTCAGAAGAGGACTTCCGTTTCCTTTAAGCACATGAGGAAGGCAACAGGAAACTACCTCATGTATTCTTTTCCCTAGTCATATTGCTTATTGAAATTGAAAACGGGAGGTTCCCATGAGCAGCTAAAGGGGAAAGCATAAGACTGCTGTCACAAAGAGATTAATGTTTATAATGTTATTGGAAGTTATTTTTAAAAAAATAAGAGTTCTAGTGGGGTCTAGTCTATGGGCAGAATTTTTGCTCGGTGGGCGGGCGCGCGCCCAACCTGCTTGACTGTTAAAATAAAGCACGTTGATGTCAGGCGAGAGAGAATGCACACTCTCATGTTATTTCGCTAGGCGGACTGCGGTGGAGACGGAGGCGCGTCTGCCATTAATTCAGTAGCCAGTTAAGGCCATTGAGACAACAATTGTCTCCGACTTTACGTAGCCCGTGCAATGTTTAGGCCGTCACACAGGCAAAACGGGCAGGCGGGCAGGCCACAATTCGCAAAACCTCATCCACGGGTGGGAGAGAGAGGTCAGTGGCCTTGTCAAAGCGATTAGTGAGGAGTGCAGGATATCACTTGCTGCTGGTTGTTTCAATGAACAGGACAGCTTCATCTCGCTTCAGAGCTGCATTCAGAGCATTTAGAGGCTTCAGTTCAGAACTGAGCGTTGTTTTCCAGGTCCCCAGGGGATTCACACTGCTTGGGGCCCTCCAGGTATCAGACAGCCTTCTGTACCCTGGTAATGGGATTGTGGTCTCCACTGGAGGCACCTCCTCAGGAGGATGAGAGGGCCAGAAGTGGGAGGAGGCCAGGTGTCCCAATGCAGCTTCCACAGGAGGACAGATGCAGGCTCAAAGGGTGCAGGGCCAACAGGAAGTCCATGATGGAAGGGGCCACAGAAGATGCCACTATCCTGCTGCCAGGGTTTAGAGGCGGTGATGCAGCTACCTCAATATATCTGAGATGCAATGTTGAAGGAGGCTCCATCTCTTGAGGGAGACAGTGACCTTCATCTGTCAGAGGACCGGCCCTGAGATCAGCTCTGACTCCAGTGGCGCTGAAGGTCAAAGTGGCCCTCAACGTCTTTGCCTCTGGCTTTTTCCAGGGGTCAGCAGGGGATCTTTGTGGAGTCTCCCAATCAGCTATCCATAGTTGCATCAAACTAGTGACAGAAGCTCTGGTCAAGTGGGCATTGACTTTCATTCACTACCGTTGAGATGAGGCCAGCCAGGTAGAGTGAGCCGGAGGATTTGCAATGATTGCTGGGTTCCCCTGCGTCCAGGGTGCAATAGACTGCACACATATGACCATCAGGCGGCAGTGGGTGAGCTGGGAGCCTTCGTGAACAGGAAGGGCTTCCACCCCATGAACATGCAGATAGTGTGTGATCATAGGATGCAGATTCTGCAAGTCTGTGCAAGGGACCCTGGCAGCTCCCATGTTGCTTACATCCTGAGGCATTCCCAAAAGCCGAGGCTCTTCAGTGCTCCAACCCCACTGGGTGGGTGGCTGCTGGGTGACAAGGACTATTCCCTCAAAAGGTGGCTCATGACGTCTCTCCACCACCCAAGAACAGAGGCCAAGCAACAGTATAACAGGAGCCATGCCTCCACAAGGGCGGTGGTTGAGAGAACCATACGTCTTCTCAAGATGCGCTTCCGATGCCTGGACCCTTCAGGGGCTGCACTTCAATACCCCCCAGATCATGTGCCACTGATAGTGGTTGCATACTGTGCTCTGCACAATCCGGCACTGGAAAGGGGGGCCCAGTGGAGGAAGAGGATGTTGACGCAGCTGCACAAGCAACAGATGATGAGTCCAGTAGTGAGTTTGAGGACGAGCATGGTGAGGAGAACGCTGAGGGCATAGACGCTGACCTGGGTAATCTCCTGGGAGGCAGGGACACCCGGGATGCTTTGATCCAACGCTCCTTCAGCTAACCGACCAAATAAGAACTGCCACTACATGCCAGGGCTGCATGCTCCATACTTGATCCCTGATAAGACCAGTTCCTTGGCCAGCAACATACACTCTGTGCCTGTGCAATAAAGTTTCAGGAGACACACATCCAGCATTACATAATGACCTCCCCTGCACCTACAGAACAAATGAAGCGTACAGAGGCCAACAGCACAAAACAACATCTCATTTACTTGTGAATGTGAAACATTGCTGAAATTAACATTAACTGGTGTTTTCCATCACATCTTTAAAAATGTAAAGAAAAATGGGGGAATCAAATATCACCCGTGATAAGGCCATGTTGTGCTTAAGGTGCTTTAAGTTTTTGTTTGCGGGTGCTACGTCTAGGCGCTCTGCCCTTGCTGGCACTGGCATTGGAGATAGCCTGCTCACTCTGCTGTCTTATTGGCCTTGATGACCTTGGTAGGCATCCTCTGGCCCATGGAGCCTGTGCTGGCCCAGCCTACGAGGGAGCAGCCAGTGCAATGGTTAGCATCTCCCCAGTTGCTGCAGCTTCATCAGATGCCACGGTCACTGGCAGAGGGGCGGAGGAGCTGCTGCCCTCATCCAAAGTGCCCTGAGAGGAGCCCGCAGAGACAACAAGCAGCTTGTGCGCCAACGTGAGGTCGCATTGGCACTCCCTGCTCACCACTGATGGTCGGGCACCTAGCTGGGATACTGGGTGCCCAATCCATCTCCCACATGGACACTGACCAGCTGAGGTCATTGCTCATGTGAGGGCTTGCAGGTCCGAATGCATCCCCAGGGTCCCCTGATTGAGCTCCTGGAGGAACCTCTCCATGTCTCCATGGAGGAGGCATGCGCTTGGCTGTCAGGGTTAGTGCGATGGTCATGCTCCACAGGGACTCCTCCACAACAGACACCACGGCAAGCATTCCCTTATGTATCTCCACCAGATCCTCCCGCACACCCCGCTGGACATCCAGCATCTGTGGCCTAATGGACCACTCCAGAGGCCCATCATCAGCCATCAACTGAGCATTGTCCTGGTCTCCAGCAGTCCTCCAACTGCTGGCGCCCTGGGCACTCTCTGCCTCCGCCTGCACCTCAAGCGAGTGTGAAGTGCCCTCACCAATGTGCACCGAGATTCTAGACGGCGATCTTATGCCCACCAAGGTGCTGGTATCTGCGCTGCTGCCTGCTTGACAGAGAGGGTGTGACACAGGTGCGTGGTGAGACTGGTGGTCTTCAGGGGTCAGGGGTGGGCCTTCAGGCTCCTCATAATGAACGGCTGCTGGTGAGCCAAAAAGGGATAAAAAGGACATGTCATTAGTTTAAGTCATGAATCTGTCACTGCGCATGCCAGGCACCCTGGTGAGACAGATATACATCATGGTGTCCTCATCTTTCAATTATCAATGGGGATTCTGGGTTCCAGGCTCACATCAATATAGAGACTACACTAGAATGGCTGCAATACCCAACATTCTCACCTCAGTGCACCGCACTCTTATCTTCATCTGGCACCCCAACCTCACCGCGGCTGCTTGACCGGGGTGCATGGTGCCTCTCCAGCTCCAGGGCCTCCTGCTCAGATTGAGCCAGGATTAGGAGGTGTGGAGGTCCGACACTAGTCTGCGACCTCTCAGTATTGTTATGGGATGTTTTTCCCTGAAAGGACAGAGGAGCATTGATTAGTCCATTCTGTACCTGCAGCGCCATTGCAGCCTGACCAACCCCACCTGAGGAATACTCGCAGGGCTCAGCTGATTTGTGACCCTGGAGCCACAGTGCGCTCAGTCCAAGCAGCCAGGGCTCACCCTCTTGGCCAGCTCCTGCCTCATTGACATTTGGCACTCACACTCTAACACCTCTGAGGTCCATGGGGGGAGTGGGGGGAGTGGTGTTGGGCAGCTCTTAACAGTTCTGCAAAGTGACCCATGCCAACATGGCACTTACCCTTCCCAATCGCAGCAGATCGTTGACACGCTTCCGGCACTGGACCCATGTGCGCCTCACCATGTCATGGCTGCTGACCCTGGATGCCACCTCCTCCCAGGCCTTTTTGGAGACAAGCCTCCGGGGGGGCTGCGAGGCACTCGTCCGAGAAACGCGGGGCCGACCCTCCCTCCTGCCTGCCGTGTCCAACCGCAATGGTTTCCATTGACCAGACTTCAGCGTCCTTCCATGGCAGCCTTCCAGAGGCTGCCGAGGCTGCTTTTGAATCGGCTGCCAGGTCACCATTGCACCCGGCAGACATCATGCCTCTGCGCCCACCTGCCCCTTCGCACTCATTCCCAAACCACTTATCACACTGAGTGGGCCTTAATTGGCCCGCCAGTGTAAAATCGTGGTATGCTGCTGATCGCGAGCAGCAGTCAGCATCCTGACCGCCCCCGCCTGCCCCAACCGATCCCACACGCCGAGGGCAAAATTCTGCCCTTGTCTGTGGGTAGAATTGTGTACTTGACAGGGGTGCTCAGTGGGGGCGGGCGGGGGTGGTCGGAAAGACGACCGCTGCCTGCAATCAGCACCACACCGCGATTTCATGCTGGTGGGCCAGTTAAGGCCCGCCCAGTGTGATAAGCAGCTTGGGAATGAGCGCGAAGAGGCGGGCATGCCTCACCAAAAAGGCCTGGGAGAAGGTGGCATCCAGGGTGAGCAGCCACGGCATGGTGAGGCACACATGGGTGCAGTGCTGGAATCACTTCAACGATCAGCTACACTCAGGGAGGGTGAGTACCACGTTGGCATGGGTCAGTGTGCAGAACAGTTAAGGGCTGGCCATCCCCCCATGGGCCTCAGAGGTGTTAGAGTCTGAGTGGCAACTGTCAATGAGGCAGGAGCTGGCCAAGGGGGTGAGCCCTGGCTGCTTAGACTCAAAGGCCACAAATCGGCTGAGCCCTGCCAGGTGTTCCTCAGGTGGGATCGGCCAGGCTGCAACGGTGCTGCAGGTAGAGAGTGGACTAATCAATGCTCATCTGTCCTTTCAGGAGAAGAAATCCCTTAACAATATTGAGAGGTTGCAGACTGGCAAGGGACTCCTACACCCCCTAATTCTGACGTGATATGAGCAGGAGGCATGGGAGCTGGAAAGGCACCATGCACCTCGGTCAAGTGGCCGCGGTGAGGTCGGGGTGCCAGACGAAGACAAGAATGCCGTGCACTGAGGTGAGAATGTCGGTTATTGCAACCATTGTAGTGTAGTCTCTGTATTGATGTGAGCCTCAAACCTGGAGTCCCCATTGATAATCGAAAGACAAGGGCACCATGATGCATATTTCTGTCTCATCTACGTGCCTGGCATGAACAGTGACTGTGTGATGACTCTCACTAATGACATGTCCTTCTTCTCCCTTTTAGACTCATCAGCAGCCGTTCGTTCTGAGGAGCCTGAAGGCCCACTCCTGACCCCTGAGGACCACCATGCTCAGCACGCACCAATGTCACACCCTCTCTGTCAAGCAGGCACCGGCGCAGATAACAGCACTTCGATGGGCATAGGATCGCCGTCTAGTATCTCGGTGCACATTGGTGAGGGCACTTCACACTCGCTTGAGGTGCAGGCGGAGGCAGAGAATGCCCAAGGCGCCAGCAGTTGGAGGACTGCTGAGGACCAGGACAATGCTCAGTCGGTGGCTGAAGATGGGCCTCTGGAGTCATCTATTAGGCAGCAGATGCTGGATGTCCAGCGGGGTGTGTGGGAGGATCTGGCAGAGATACATGAGGGAATGTGTTCCATGGTTTCCGTTTGGAAAGAGTCCCCTTGGAGCATGACAACTGTGTTGACCCTCATGGCCAAGTGCAATGCCTCCTCCATGGAGATAGTGGTGACTCTCATGGAGAGGTTACTCCAGGGACACAATCAGGAGTCCCTGAGGATGCACTCGGACCTGCAAGCCCACTTTTAACCAATCAACTCAGCTGGTCAGTGTCCGTGTGGGAGATGGATTGGGTACCCGGTATCCCAGCCAGGTGCTTATCCATCAATGGTGAGCAGGGAGGTCCGCAGCTACCGCACGCTGGCGCACAAGCTGCCTGTCATCTCTGCGGGCTCCTGTCAGGGTGCTTTGGATGATGGCAGCAGCTCCTCCGCCCCTCTGCCAGTGACCGTGGCATCTGATGAGGCTGCAGCGACTGGGGAGATGCCAACTGTGGAACTGGCCACTCCCTCCCAGGTGGGGCCTTCACAGGCTCCACAGGCCAGAGGACGACTGCCAAAGTCATCAAGGCCAACAAGACAGCAGAGTCAGCAGGCTGTCTGCAATGCCAGTGCCAGCGAGGAGGGAGCACCTAGACGGAGCACCCGCAAATGTAAATGTAAAGCACCTTAAGCACAAGACAGACTTTTCACGGATGATATTTTGTTCCTCCGTTTTACTTTAAACTTTTTAATGGTGTGATGAAAAACACTGGTTTATGTTAATTTCAGCAATGTTTCACATGTACAATTAAATGAGATCTTATTTTGTGCTATTGGCCTCTGTATGCTTCATTTGTTCTGTAGCTGCAGGGAAGTGATGATGGATTGTGTCTCCTGAAACTTTATTGCACAGGCACAGAGTGTATGTTGTTGACCAAGGAAATAGTCCTATCAGGGGTTGAGTATGGAGCCTGCAGCCCTGGCAAGTGGTGCTGGTTCTTATCTGGTAGGCTAGCTGAAGGAGCGTTGGATCAAAGCATCCCGGGTGTCCCTGCCTCCCTGGAGGTTGCCCAGGTCAGCGTCTACCCCCTCAGCGTTCTCCTCACCATGCTCGTCCTCAGACTCTATACT
Organism: Cetorhinus maximus; assembly: GCF_964194155.1. NCBI lineage: Eukaryota > Metazoa > Chordata > Chondrichthyes > Lamniformes > Cetorhinidae > Cetorhinus > Cetorhinus maximus. Next base: position 72,172,886 of record NC_135888.1, read on the forward strand.
GGATTCATCATCTGTTGCCTGTGCAGCTGCATCAAGATCTTCTTCCTCCACTGGGTCCCCCTTTTCTGCGCCAGATTGTGGAGAGCGCAACATGCAACCACTATTGGTAACACGCGCTCTGGGGGGTATTGCAGTGCACCCCCTAAATGGTCCAGGCATCGGAAGCACATCTTGAAAAGACCTATGGTTCTCTCTACCACCGCCCTGTTAAACCATTGCTCGGACTCTGTCTTTGGATGCCAGAGAGGCGTCATGAGCTACCTTTTGAGATGATAGCCCTTGTCACCCAGCAGCCATCCACCCAGTCAGGCTGGAGCACTGAAGAGCCTCGACATCTGGGAGTGTCTCAGGACTTGGGAGCTGCCTGGGTACTTTGCACAGATTTGTAGAATCTGCATCCTGTGTTCACACACTATCTGCATGTTCATGGAGTGGAAGCCCTTCCTGTTGACAAAGGCATCCGGCTCACCCACTGGTGGCTTGATGGCCACATGTGTGCAGTCTATTGCACCGTGGATGCAGGGGATCCCAGCAATTTCTGTAAATCCTCTGGCTCGCTTGGCCTGGCTGGCCTTGTCTGTAAAGTAATGAATGAAAGTCAATGCATGCTTGAACAGAGCTTCTGTCACTAGTTTGATGCAGCTGTGGACTTCTAATTGGGAGACTCCACAAAGATCCCCCACTGAGCCCTGGAATGAGCCGAAGGCATAGAAGTTGAGGGCCACTGTGACTTTCAGAGCCACTGGCATGGGGTGTCCACCCACACAGTTGGAGCTGATCTCAGGGCCGATCCTCTGACAAATGGAGGTCACTGTCTCCCTCGGGAAATGGAGCCGCCTTCGGCACTGCACCTCAGATATGTTGAGGTAGCTGCATCACTGCTTGTAAACCCTGGCAGTGGGATATTGCTGTTTTCTGTAACCCCTTCCGCCTTGGACTGCCAGCTGGCCCTGCCTCCCTTGTGCCTGCACCTCTCCTCCCACAGGTCGCTTCCCTGGAACCTGCACTGGGACGCCTGGCCTCCTCTCCCCTTCTGCCCCTCTCTTCCTCCTCAGAAGAGGTGCCACCAGCAGAGACCACAATTCTCATTACCAGGGTTACAGAAGGCTGCCTGATACATGGAAGGGCCCACATGGGCTGAATCCTCTGGGGGCCTGGAAGACAACAATGAGTTCTGAAATGAAGCCTAGAAATGCTTAGAATGCAGCGAGATGAAGCTGTCTCGTTCACAAAATCAACCAGCAGCACATGATCTCCAAATCTCCTCACTACTCATATTGACAATGCTGTTGACCCTTCTTATCCCACCCGTGGGTGAGCTTTTGCAAATTGTGGCCTGCCCGCCTGCCGTTTTGCCTGTGCAACAGCAGAAAATTCACACGGGCTACGTAAACACTGAGACAATTGGTGTGTCAAGAGCGTTAACTGGCCTTTTAATTAATGGCGGGCGTGCCTCCATCTCCCTCGTGCACCTGCCTAGTGAAATATCGCGAGAGTGCGTGTTGACGTTGGCACGCTTGGCTGACGTCAACAAGCGTTATTTCATGCTCGAGCGGGTCAGGCACGCGTCCACCCGCCCAGTGAAAAATTCTGCCGTGTGTGTGCCTTAGTTGGATTAAAGCCAGTTGGTCTAGAAGTTTTGATGTATAGAAAGAAGTAGATTTGAAATAGTAATTCGATAAACATGGGGAAGTTTAGAAACATACGTGTCAAGGGGGTACTTTTGCATTTGTTGAATAAACCATTCAAGGCTGTGGGTGAAATCTTGCACCTATCTAGAAGACGCCGAGCAATGTATTTATTTTTTTCAGCTTACTAATAAAATTGGTGAAATCAAAGGATGTTATTGTTAGAAGAGGTAAAATTGAAAGCCCAGTGATACAATGGAAAATTTGCATTCACAGAGAAAGATATATATAAAGGAGAAAGGAGATTGTGTGTAAGGCAGAAGCATTGTAAGATTCATCAAGTGCGAGAAGCCTCCAGCCTGCAAACCTCAAGTCTGTCTGCAGGGACCCAAAACTGAAAGAAACTCATTTTGAATGTGACTATCCAGGTTGTGCTTTGTCAGGTGTCTCTTTAAATGGATGAGTTTTACTGTTGCCTTAATGGGGGTGCAACTGAGGGTCAGATTAATTAGGAGATTTTTGTAGTTATTATAGTAGTAATTTTGCAGACATATGTATGTGCTTAAAATTTTTCTTGTATTAATAAATGTTTAATTTAGTTTTATTTAAAACCTCTTGCGACTCAATGTACTGAATTCTACTGAATTCAAAGCCTGCATCTTGAAATGTGCAAATTGCAAAAATAGGTTATGACAGTTGTTTCAAGTTTCCCTCTGGGACTTGAGCAAGTCAACCTTTACCATCGGCTGTGTCATAATAACTGCAAGGCATGGAGAAATGAGCAGAGGACCTGCCCCCTGGGCAGATCACTGCTACTCTCTTAAATAAACTTGTCTTACATGATAATTCAAAATGTGGAATGAATCACTAAAAGGACACAAAAACACAAAGCGCAGGATTTTAGGGTCAGTGGGCGGCCACAATCGATGACCCCAAGAGTGGCTGGGAAATGACCGTGATTGGCCCCTGACTGCAATTTCATGCTGGCCAATTAACAGTCAGCATGAAGCGCGCTGATATGCTCAGCACTGCTGGGGAGAGGGCGGGAGGAGAGCTAGCGCTGAAGTCAGCACAGGCACGGGGGAGCGCTGACTGAAAGCTCCCTGAAGGCAGAGAGCTGCCTCAGGGAGGTGAAGAATTTAAATTCAATAAAAACAGTTTTAAAATTCCAGAAAAAATGCCCACACATCAGAATGAGTCACCTAAACTTATGGATGCGTCCAAATATTTTTATCTTTTTTAAAATAAATCTCGGAAACCTCATCCTGCCCTTGGGTGAGGTTTCCTGAAAGATGCAAAGGCTGCCTGGGAGATTTGCCCGCCTACCAACTGTAACTTTGGATGGGCAGCGAAAAATCCCAGTTAATTGCGCCGTTAATGGGCTTAATAGCCCTCTTAATTGTTGGTGGGTGCACTGCCCACAAGCTCCCACATACCGAGCGAATAATTCTGGCCAAAGGCCCAGATTTTTGCTATGATGGAAAGGCTCACTGCCATGTTGAAAATCCTGGAAATGGCCAGAAATTCTAAGTCCCGCCCCGACATGGTATTTCCTATTTTTGCAGGGGCGGGATTGGAGTCAGGCTGGGATTCGTGCATGCGCAGTTTACTGAAGTAGCTGGCCATTTAAATCACCAGTTGTCTTCACTGAAGTAGGATTTTGGTAGGCCAGGGATGTGAAACCTGGAGTGTACAGATTAGGCCAGGGAAGAGGAGGTCTGAACTTGGTGGATTCATTTGGATAGCCAGGGTACCCCTTTGGAGAGGTACTGTATCCTTTTGGATATGGTCCAGGGACATCTTTGGGAGAGGTAAGGTGCCCTTTTGAAGAGGTAAGGTACTCTTTGTTAAGAGTAAACATGATTATGTATAAAAGGTGCATAATATCATTGGAACTGTCAAGCTGTCAAAGAACTGTCAAGCTATCAAGGAACTGCCAAAGCTGCCGAAGTTGTCAAGGAACATTCAAAGGATACTAGGTGAGTTGGCATGGAGGGAGGTAAGAGAAAAGGATCAGGGTCGGGGGCATGGGTTGGCATGAGTTGGAATGGGGGCTATAAAGGGCTATGTGGATGTGGGGAGCATAGGGGGTACAAAAAGTCATGGGCTGGCTGGGGGCATGAGGTGGCATGACAATATGAGGGCCATGGGGATGTGTACAGAGGCATGGGTTGGCATAGGCTAACATGGATGGTGCATGGGGAGTGTGTGGGGGTGGTGAGGGGTGAGAGCTGGAGGGTTGTTTTTTGTTTTAATCTTTTTTTCAATAACTTAAACAAGTACCAAAGCACATTGGCAGGCCTTCTGCCCAGCTTGCCTCTGCACCTGGCAGCCTACGCACTCATTCCGGGGGCCCCCCAGCCTTCCGCCATTCCCCACCCCCCCACCCCCAGCAACACCCTCCCCGCCCCCGGAACAAAAACAGGAATTGCGGGTAGCTATTCTTAGAGATCAGGTTTGCAGAGCCGGGAATTCTCCTATCTCTGCATACCCAACCTGGGAGCGAAAATCTGGGCCAAAGTGTCCTTTGTGAAAAGCTTTATTATTTCACTGTGAGATCAGAACTTTTTCCACATAATGTTTTGAATCAATAAGCTCAAAGCTTATGAATGTTTTAATTTAAGGTAGAAAGTGATTCCCATTCATAGCCCTCTGGGGCTACAATCCACTGGGTTTCACGCAGCCTAGTTTTAACTTACTTTATGTGCCAGACAGAGAAAATAAGATCCATCGAACCAGCATCTGGACCTATTTCTACCACAAATGCAACAAATGAAAAGACTTCATAATGAATTCAACAGCATAAAAAATCCCGGAAAATGCTCCGAATACTTCAAACGCATTATAATCCTACATAAATTGCAATTTGGTCACATAGCGGTAATGTTACTTGACTAGTAATCTGAAGGCCTTGACAACTGCTCTGGGGACATGCATTTAAATCCCGTCCCAGCAGCTGGTGGAATTTAAATGCAATTAATTAATAAAAAATTGGAATTAAAAAATGCTAGTCTCAGTATTGATCACCATGAAACTATCAGATTGTTGTAAAAAAGGCATCTGGTTCATTAATGCCCATTTAGGGAAGGAAATCTTCCATCCTTACTTGGTCTGGCCTACATGTGACTCCAGGCCCACAGTAACGTGGTTGAATTTTAACTGTCCTCTTAAATGGCCTAACAAGCCACCCAGCTGTATTAAATTGTTACAAAAAAGTCGGTAAAGAATAAAACTGGCGGGAACCACCTGGCATCGAAATAGGCATCAGAAATGGCAAAGGCATACCCTACCCAGTTAACCCTGTGAAGTTCTCCTTACTAACACCTGGGGCCTTGTGCCAACATTGGGAGAGCTGTCACACAGATTAGTCAAACAACATTCTGACACAGTCATATTCACTGCATCATACCTTACAACCAATACCCCAGACATGGCCTCAGGTAAATAGGGACAAGGAAAACTCCTGCTGATTACCACCTACGACCCTCCCTCAACTGATGAATTAACACTCCTCCATTTTGAACACCATGCGGAAGAAGCACTGAGCGTGATAAGAGTAGGACCATAGACAATCCAGAGTAAGGAAAATTAACTGGATGAGAGCCGACTTCAATGGGGCAAGAACGGAGCTGGGCAAATAAACTGGAATGAAAAATTGGTGGGAAAAGCTGTAGCTGAACAATGGGCTACCATCAAAAATGAATTGGTTTGGGCACATTCAAGGTATATTCCATCGAAAGGGAAAGGTAGGGAAAACAAATCCAGAGCTCCCTGGATGAAAAAGGAGATAGAAATTAAGATAAAGAAGAAAAAATGCGCCTATGACAGGTGTCTGGTGGAAAATACAATTGAGAAACAAGAGGAATACAATAGGTTTAGAGGGGAGGTGAAAAAGCATATTAGAAAAGTGAAGAGGGATTATGAGTAAAGACTAGCAGCCAACATAAAGGGGAATCACAAAGTCTTCTATAGACATATAAATAGTAAAAGGGTGGTAAAAGGAGGAGTAGGGCTGATTAGGGACCTAAAAAGGAATTTGCACATGGATGAAGGCACCATGGCTGAGGTACTAAATGAGCACTTTGCATACGTCTTTACCAAGTAGGTAGATGCTACCCAGGTCACGGTGACAGACGAGGAAACTCTATCTCTAGAAGGGTTCAAAATTGATAAGGCGGATGTGTTGAATAGACTGTCAGGACTTAAATTTGACAAGGCACCGGGACCAGATGAGATGCATCCAAGGATTTCAAAGGAGTAAGAGTAGAAATTGCAGGGGCACTGGCCATAATCTTTCAGTCTTCCCTAGACTCAGGGGAGGTGCCAGAGGACTGGAGAATTGCAAACATTACACCCTTATTCAAAATAGGTTGTAAGGATAAGCCCAGCAATTACAGACCAGTCAGTTTAACTTCAGTGGTGGGCAAGATTCCAGAAACAATTATTCAGGATTAGAATTAGTAGTCACATGGAAAAATATGGGTTGCTAAGGAAGAGCCAGCATGGATTTCTAAAGGGGAAATCATGTTTAACTAACTTGCTGGAGTTTTTTGATGAGGTAACAGGAAAGGCCGATGAGCATAATGCCGATGATGTGGTGTACATGGACTTTCAAAAGACATTTGATACAATGCCACACAACGGACTTGTGAGAAAAGTTATTGCTCATGGAATAGAAGGGACAGTAGCAACGTGGATACAAAATTGGCTGAAAAATGGAAAGCAGAGAGTAATGATCAATGGATATTTTTCAGGCTGGAGGAACGTTTGTAGTAGAGTTCCCCAGGGGTCAGTATTGGGATCCTCGCTTTTTCTGATATATATTAATGATCTAGAACTTAGTGTGCAGGGGGCAATTTCAAAGTTTGCGGATGATAGAAGCTTGGGAGTGTTGTAAACTGCAAGGACGGCAGTGTAAAACTTCAAAAGGACATAGACAAGTTGGTGGAGTGGGCAGATAGGTGGCAGATGAAGTTCAATGTGGAGATGCGAGAGGTGATGCATTTTGGTAGGAAGCACATGGACAGAAAATATAAAATAAGGGGTTAAATTTTGAAGCGGGTATAGGAGCAGAAAGACCTGGGTGTGTATGTGCATAGATCATTGAAGGTGGCAGGACAGGTGGAGAGACAGGTGCATTCAATAAAGCATATAGTATCCTGGGCTTTATTAATAAGGGCATAGATTACAAGGGCAGGGAGCTTATGCTGAATTTATATAGACACTTATTAGAGCTCAGCTGGAGTATTGTGTACAATTCCAGGCGCCACACAATAGGAAGGATGTGAACACATTGTGGAGAGTGCAGAAGAGGTTTACAAGAATGGTTTGAGGGATGAGAAACTTCAGTTACAAAAATAGAATGGAGAGGTTGGGACTGTTCCCCTTGGAGAGGAGAAGGCTAAGAGGAGATTTGATAGAGATGTTCAAAATCATGAGGGGGCTGGACAGAGTAGATAGGGAGAAGCTATTTCCGCTCCTGAAAGGATCAAAAACGAAAGGGCACAGATTTAAAATGATTTGCAAAAGAAGCAAATGTGATGTGAGAAAAAACTTTTTCACACAGTGAGTGGTTCAGGCCTGGAATGCACTGCCTGGAAGTATGGTGGAGGCAGATTCAATTGAGGCATTCAAGAGGGCATTAGATGATTATTTGAATAAAAACAATGTGCAGGGGTTAGGGAAAAGGCAGGGCAATGGCACTAGGCCATGATGCTCATTTGGAGAGCTGGTGCAGACATGATGGGCCAAATGGCCTCCTCTTGTGCTATTAAAATTCTGTGATTCTGTGAGTACAGAACGGGGTGGGGGGAAAACTTCAATACCTATCACCAACATTAGCACGTTAACACCAATACCGATTGAGCTGGCCGAGAACCGAAGGACATATCTGCCAGAATGTTTTGATGAAAGGTCACAGCAACCTGAAATGTTAACTATTTTTCTCTCTCCACAGATGGTGCCAGACCTGCTGACTTTTTCCAGCACTTTCTGTTTTTCTTTCAGATTTCCAACATCCGCATTTTGCTTTTTCACACATTATCATGACTTGGGAATATATTACTGTTCCTTCACTGTCACTGAATCAAAATCCTTGAACTCCCCTCCTCACAACACTGTGGGGCTATCTACATCAAATGGATTGCCGTGGTTGAAGAAGGTGGCTGACCACTTTCTCAAGGGCAATTAGGGGTGGGCAACAAATGCTGCCCACAAGTGAGTGACACTTACATCCCATGAAAAAACAGAAACCAAACTTTCCAAAATTCCACTGTCTGCATCCTATGCTGCACTAACTCCTGCACCCCTGTCCTCTCGCTTTCCATCAAGGCTGCGCTTGCTGACACTGCAACTGCAGAAGGTGCACTCCCCGCACATGAACACACGCAGTGACGTCCCAGGCAGCTGCTTGTTGCCTGCTGGCGCAGATCAAACAAAGACAGAAAAGAACACACAACACTATTCTGGTGCCCTCCCACTTCCCTGCTGTCTTAGCTGCTCCCTCTTGTCTTCCCCCACTCCTTCCACCTTGCTCCTGCTCTCTTTACCATTTCCTTCACTCTCTTTGCTGCTTCCTTCCACTTCAGCCTCTTCCTTCACCCTTTCCCCTTTGCTGCTTCCCCTCGTCGCACCCTCTCACTTTCTTCCCCACTTCCCCTCGCCATTTCACCACCCCCCGCTCCCTTCACCGCTTCTCCCCACTTCGCCTCTCCCTTTCACTTCATCCCACTCCCAACCACCCATTTTGCTGCTCCCATCACTTGAATGGGAGGGAGCGGGGAAGGGATGTGGCGAGGGGAAGTGGTAACAGGAGCGGAAGGGAGCAGAAGGAAGTGAGGGAGCAATTCCCTCCACCCTACGTGCTACTGCACTCCCGCAGCCCTTCTGATTGGTCAGCTTCAAATCCCCTTCTGCAGAGCCTTTGGCTGCCTCAGCCCACCATTCGGCACCCCCCCCAAACCCTACTCGCTTGCTGCCTCTCTACTCTCCTTACAACCTACTTCTGTAAGCATGCCTTTGGTCACCATTCCTAATCCTTCTCGCACAATTGCTCAGTATTGGATTTTTAAGCATTTCTCTTATTGTTGACTTTGTAAAAGACACAAAGCGAGATTTGATGTTCTTTCCTTAAAAATAACAGTGACGACATTTCAAAGTACTTCACTAGCTATGCAATGCTATGGGACATATGAGGTACTATACAAATGCAAGTTCTTTCTTTTTTAATAAGACACGTTAAATATAATGAGTATTCGTTTATATTATTCTCTGTCTCTTCCATATTCACAGTAATGGTAATTGTTAAGATATTCAATTACTTCAGGCCCATTGTTCTACTTTTCTGTTCTGGAAATTGATTGGTATGAAATCAAGATTTCATTGCAATTATTATGTTGCATTTTGCCACTTTTTAAATTTTGTTTCAGTAGTTCTTCAGCAGTGCCTGAAAAATTACTTCATAAATAACATTAATTTTCTACATTTGTTTTAGGGTCTGTTGTACACTCAATAGAACCAACAATGACTTTTTCCATTTATATGTTAATTAAATGGCATCATGACTTCAAGGCCCATTAATACTTGCAGTTAGGCATATAAATAAAAAATGTAGCAACTGGCCCTGCTCAAAATACCAAAAAGGTTTTAAAAATTATATTGGACACTTTATTCATCGCTACTACTTTATATACAGAGAAAAGCAAAAGACAATTCAGGACAGTGCTGAAAGAATGCTGCCTTGTGGGATAGAAAACATAAAATTAGAGAGGTATTTATGAGAGAAATCATTGTGCACTTTTTCACACAAAAGGTGGTGGAAATCTGGCACTCTCTCCTCCAAATGGCTGTGAATGCTGGACTAGTTGAAACTTTCATGTCTGAGATCATCGAGTTGAGTTAGGTAAGGATATCAAGGCATATGGAGCAAAAGTGGGTAAATGGAGTTGAGGTGCAGATTAGCCATGATCTAATTGAATGATAGAACAGGCTTGAGGGAGTGAATGATTTATTCCCATATCTATGTTTCTACAAATGGTTTGTGAACAAATGCAAATAGATAACCAAAAGTTGCATACTGTTATAAGTATTAAATGAAGATTGGGAGCAAAGCAAGGTTACATAGGGTATTTAAATATTACAAAGTAATGGAACAGAAAGGGAGCACTGCAGGTTTTTATGCAAAATGCATATAAAAGGAGAACAGAAGATATTCACTATAAGATCATCGCCGCCAACAACTACCTTGAATACACCTCTTCCCACCCAATTTCCTGTCAGGATTCTATCCTATTCTCCCAGTTCCTCTGTCTCCTTTGCAATTGTTCTGACAATGCCACCTGCCACCTTTGGGACCCTACCCAAACAATATCCACATTCAATGAATGATCCTCCACCATTTCCCTGCATGATGCTGTCTATAAGCACATTTTTCTCTTCCATCTTCTTTTGGCATTTCAAAGGGACCATTCCCTCCAAAATGCCCTAGTTCATTCCTTAATCATTCCAACACCCACTCCCCTCCGCATGTCACCTTCCCGTGCAAGCATAGGATATGCAGCACCTGCCCTTTAACCACTTTCCTTTCTACCTTCTAGCATCCCAGTAATAATTATGGTTTTATGTAGTGTGCAGTGTACCTTTAAGAATAATACTTGTTAAGGAAGATCGCATGATCTGTAGTAACCAATAGGAGAGTAGCACGGGCTACCTCTAGAGATAGAGTTGGAATTGAAAGCACATGTGTAGTTGTTGTTGAGTACATTGTAAATAAACTTGATATTTCCACCCAAGAAGTGTCTGCAGATCAACTCTATCAACAATAGTGACAACTTGGCCACCCTTACAACAAACTGGTGATGAGGATAAAACAGGACTGAACAGGAGGAATCAAGTTAAAAAGAAATCAGCACTGTACCTCACCCAGTGATTGTAAGTAGCAAGCTCAGTTAGAATAGGAGAAGTTATCCCCTCTCAGAATGCCACAATTTGGGAGAATTGATCCTTTTGAACCAGCCACAGATGATTGGTCTCATTACATAAAACGCCCCACGTTATTTTTTCAAGCAGACGAGCTTACAGGGGAAGAGAAGAGGTGAGCAATCCTCTCGAGTACTTGTAGGAGCAAAACCTAGTTTGATTCGAAGGTTGATGGCACCCAGTGCTTCAGATTTGAAGAATTTTGATGAATTGGTGGACCTTGTGAAGGGTCATTTTCAACCAAAGCCCTCAGCCACAATGCAGAGATTCAGGTTTAATTCGCAAAATAGAGCCCCGGGTGAGACAATTGCATGCTACATGGCAGACTTGAAGCAGCTAACAGAACATTGTGAGTTCGGTATGACTCTAAACTGCATATTCAGAGATCGTTTAGTGTGTGGTGTGGAAGAAGACAATTCAGAAAAGATTATTGTCTGAAGTGAATTTTGATTTTGTGAAGATGCTGGAGATAGCACTGGCCATGGAAAGCGCAGTAGGAGTTTCAGAAGCAATACAGGGTGCGCAAAATGGCACTGTCCTCCATATTGGGCAGGAAACCCCAGCCAAAAAGGGTGCGAAAATGCAAGACTCTGCCATGAAGCGGGAAACAGCCTCTGCTAGCTGAAGAATAAAGAAAAATAACTTAGTAGCAAAATCAAAAATTTTTTTTAATGGAGATGGAAACTATCAGTCTTTTAGTGATTGGCAGTTTAAAAAAACTGAATGCTTCTATTGTCACAGAAATGGACATAGGACGAGGCAATGCAAGGAAAGATTCAAGCAGGCTTGTAAACAAAAGAAAAAGCCCAATGAGATCCAGAATGTTGAAGAGCCTTAAACAACAAATTCAGACATTTACTCATTGTTTAATCTGAAAGTTGGAAAGACAGAACCAATATTTGTTACAGTGAAAGTAAATGGCAAACCTGTTAGAATGGAAGTGGACATGGGAGCTTCCACTATGGTAATTAGGGAACATACCTTTAGATATTTGAATAATGGTGAACATCAATAAAGTTTAGAAGAAACAACTGCCAAACTCAAAATATATACGGGTGAAGACTTTCAAGTAAAAGGCATAAGCAGAGCAACTGTCCATTATGGAAGCCAATCGGCAAAACTACCAGTGTTGGTATTGAGAGGCAGAGGACCAAGCCTTCTAGGGCGAAAAAGGAAAATCATCCTTGATTGGCCATGGAGATTCCAAAAGGAAGCTAGAAGTGTTCCTGTTTTGAAACAGGAATGTGTAAGGACTCAACCTGAAGAAATGCAGGCTGTCTTAAGCCAAAACCTGGAAGAACAGCAGAAGAAACTATAAGAGACCCTGTTTGAAGACAGGGTTTGAGATAAGGTGAGCAACATTCACAGGGAAAAAGAAACCGAATGAAAGACCTTCACACACTACATGATGTCCTCAAGTCAAAATTTGTACCTCTGGAAAAGTATGAAGAGAAACAGAAAGAATTCAGAACTTCTCTGAACAAACTGAAGAATGAGTTGGCAGAGAAGGCACAACAATGTTCAATTTTCCAGAAGGCAGCAAACAAATATAAAAAAGAGATGGAAGAGCTGAAGAATCAGCTAAATGAAGCCAAAGAGGCTTTGGAAGCAAAAGTCTCAGAATTTTCCAAGAAGCAGACAGATAATGAAGTTTTGGGAGACTCAGCCACTGAGCTCAGACAAGTTGAGCTTGCACCTGAGAGACATCTGGCCAATAGTGAAGTCAAAAAGAAGGCTGAGGTTAAAGTCTACGCTAGAAAGAAGAAGGCATGTAGAAAGAAGATACAGAAGGCAAATGGAATTTTGGCCTGTATTGTTAGGGGTTTGGAGATTAAAAATAGGGAAGTCTTGTTATAATTATACAGGGTATTGGGTGAGGCCGCACCTGGAGTACTGTGTACAGTTTTGGTCCCCATATTTAAGAAAAAATATACTGGCATTGGAGGCAGTTCAAAAGAGATTCACTAGGCTGATTACTGGGATGAAGGAGTTGACTTATCAAGAATGGCTAAACGGGTTAGGCCTTTATTCATTAGAGTTTAAAAGAATGAGGGGTGGTCTTATTGAATATACAAGGTTCTGAGGGGGCTTGACAGGGTAGATGTTGAGAAGATGTTTCCATTAGTGGGGGAACCTCTAACTACAGGACATAGTTACAGAACAAAGGGACACTCATTCAAAACTGAGATGTGAAGGAATTTCTTCTCTCAGAGGATAGTGAATGCTTGGAATTCTCTACCCCAGGGAGGCTAGACCACTGAAAGTATTTAAAGAGGAGGTAGATAGATCTTTGAAATATCGGGGAGTTGAGGGCTATGAAAGAGGAGTTGAGGCTTGGGGCAGATCAGCCATGATCTTAATGAATGGCGGGGCAGGCTTGAGGGGCTGAATGGCCTACTCCTGCTCCAATTTCTTATGTTCTTAAATACTAATAGGGCTTTAATTCTGGCAGCATACGAATACACTGTCGTACATAGGCCTGACAATCAAATCGCAAACACCAATGCCCTTAGTCGTTTGCCTTTACAAGAAAACTATGATGAGCACGTTCCAGTTCCACAGGAACTTGTTTTTCTATTAAATTTCTTAGAGTTCTTGCTGGTATGTGCTCGGCAGAGACTGGACAAATCGGGACCTTATCTCAAGTACAAGAGCAAGTGCTGCATGGTTGGTCACAGAAACCGTAATCTGATTAAATGAAACTGTACTTCAACAGAAGACATGAAATAACCAGCCAGGATGGCATCTTATTTCGGGGTGCACGAGTGATAGTTCCTTCAGAGGGAAGGAAGCCCCTTTTAGTTGAGCTACACAATGCCCATCCAGGAATTTCCCGAATGAAGGCCATAGCATGCAGCTATCTATGGTGGCCTGGGATGGATGGTGAAATAGAGAGTTTAGTAAAGCACTGTGTGCAATGTCAGCAACTGCAAAAGTTGCCAGCAACAGCTCCATTACACCCATGGGAGTGGCCAAGTAGTCCCTGGATGCGGTTACACATTGACTACGTTGGGCCTTTCCTGGGAACAATGTTTCTGTTTATTGTTGATGCCCATTCAAAATGATTGGACATATATGAGGTGAAGGTACCCATGTCGGCCGCTACAATTGAGAAACTACATCAAAGTTTTGCCATTCACGCACTACTAGAAATAGTCGTTTCCGATAATGGCACGGCAGTTACGAATGTTGAGTTTCAACAGTTTATCAGCCTCAACGGTATCACTCATGTAAAAACTGCACCATACCACCCTTCCACAAATGAACTGGCCAAAAGTGTGGATCAAACATTCAAGGCAGGCATAAAAAAGCTAATTGTCGATTCCTTGGCAACCAAGCTAGCACACTTTCTTCTTTAGTACAGGACTACCCCTCACACAACAACAGGTGTCACACCTGTGGAATTATTGTTGAAACGCCATCTCAGGACAAGATTGAGCTTAATAATTCCAAATTTAGAGGGGAAGGTGGAAAGGAGTCAGGGAAGCCAGAAAACTAGACATGACTGGCATTATTGCGAGAGGAAATTTACCGTGGGAGAGCTGGTATATATGAAGAACTTCGGGGAATGACCAAAGTGGTTACCGGGTGAAATAAGTGTGGTGACTGGACCTCTATCATACCACATGGAGGTGGAGGGCCAGATCATCCGTAAACATGTGGACCATTTAAGGAAGAGAGAGACAAATTACCAAGATTTGGTTCCACCAGTGATCATGACCGGGTCTGCGTTTCCTGTTGAGGATACTCAACCTAGGACAGACATGTCTGATGTTCCTGTAAGAGTCAAGGATACAGAACTGCAAGTGCCCACTGAAGCACCTGATGTTCAGGCAACTCCAGAAAAGGAGGTTCCTGACAAAGAATCTGAAGTTGTGGAGCTGCGATGTTCCACACGCACTAGGAAACCACCTGAAAGACTGAACTTGTAAATTAGATACCCAATTATTAAAAACATTATGCTGTCTTGAAAAATTTGTACTTGTATATATGTATAGCCGAATTAAAGGGGGAGGAATGTAGTAATTATGGTTTTATTTAGTGTAATGTACCTTTAAAAATAATACTTGTTAAGGAAGATCACATGATCTGTAGTAACCAATAGGAGAGTAGCGCGGACTACCTCTAGAGTCAGTATAGAGATAGGGTTGTAGTTGAAAGCACACGTGTTGTGGTTGCTGAGCACATTCTAAATAAACTTAATGTTTCCACCAAAGAAGTGTCTGCAGATCAACTCTATCAACAATAGTAGCAGCTCAGCCACCCTTACAACAGGCCCAATACTCCTACCAGATGAAACAGTGATTTACTTGTGCTTCTTTCAATTTAGTATACTGTATTCACTGCTCAGTATGTGGTCACCAATACAATGGGGAGACCATCCACAGTTTGGGTGATAAATTTGCTGAACACCTCCATTCAGTCTTCAAGCGTGACCCTGAGATCCTGCTTGCTTGTTATTTTAATTCTCTGCCCAACTCCCACTTAGACTTCTTTGTCATTGGCCTCCTACAATATTCCAATGAAATTCAACGTAAACTTGAGGAACATTATCTCGATTAGGCACATTATAGTCTTCCAGATTGAATTTGAGCTCGACAATTTCAGATTATAATCTCTATCCCCATTTTCTCAGACAAAAGCTGTTGATAATGAATCTACTATTCTCATTTAAATCTTCACTAAACCCATCTTTTGTTCCTTTGACTTGTCCCATTACCAATCAATGGATAAATTAATTCAGTAAGAGACTGATTCTCTAATGCTTTATTACTCATTTCTCTATTGCACAGATTTGCATATTTAAACCATCCAGAAATATCCAGTAGGGATATTTTATAATTTATAGTTAATATCTTTTAAAGCATTGTGTGAATATCAAAAATTTTACTACCATTAGCATCCAAAGCTTTCAGTTATGATCCAAGCTGAGATTTCAGTGCAGCACCAGGGGAAAGGGTTGGGAGGGAGGGAGGGAGGGAGGGAGGGAGGGTGGGGGTGCAGTGGATGGGATTGTATACAAAACATTGAAACAAAAAAAAATTACTTTTACATTAGTATCAAGGGAAATACAATAGCACCTACAGCCCATATGAAAATCGAGCCCTATGAGTGCAGGTATCCCTTTTTGCATACAGAAAGTAAAACAGCATGAAAGCAATTTTTTTGCGACAACCATGAAGGGAAAACACAAGCACATCAATAAATACTGTGGTTTGAAGCTTAGTCATCATAGATCACTCAGGCATTATTGCTTTCTGAATGTCACACAAATGCAATTAATCACTTAAATGAACATCTTTGTTCCGGTACTCTGACAGCACACAGTATCTCACACAAAAAACATACTTAGACTTTGTGTAATCATTTTGGATTTACTTAATCTGAGCGTTTCAGTCACTTTCTTGTTTAAGACCTTGTGGGAAGCCAAGGTTAACACTAAATTCAACATCAAAGGACTCCAATAACCCATTGCATACTTAAGCCAACTGAAGTAGGAATAGATTTACAGAGCAGTTCAGACTGAGTTTTCAAAGATCTTTACACTGATTTAGTTACCTTTACTGAACACAGGTGTTTTTGAGAGGCAGGGGCTGCACAAAGAATAGTTTTAAATCCAAAATAGATTAGGATCAGATACTTTCAGGTTGTTTTTCCACAATGTATCATTAATGGATTCATCATTATTAAAATATTTGGTGACATTGGCCTAGATTTTCACATAGTGATGGAGACTCCATAGTTTATCCAAAATGGAGCTAGGAAGCATGATACCAAAGTCCGCCTTCATTACTGACAGATCCTATTTTTGCCGGTAGGGGATAGGGGGTGAGACATAACTCACACATGGGGGAAACCTGGGGCGGAATCATCCTAGCTTTGCATTAAGTGAGGTAGCAGGTGGATAAAACAATGTTTTACCCGTTGGCCACAATGGCAGCTTCTCATGCCGTACCGTCCCAAACCCCCCACATTAATTATATATTCCCGGGATACACGCTGTTTCCATGATGGGTGGGTACTCATTCACCCGCCACGCCATCCCCTCGCTGCTATGTCACGCCGGGCGTCATATTTAAAGTGCAGCTGCATGCACACTTGTCAGTGCTTCCAGGCTACAACTGCTGCATGGAAGACATGGCTCCAAAAGGCAAAGAGACTACAGCCCCCAGGTTCAATGATGCATCCCTCAGGCACCTTTTGGGCTCAGTGGTGGCCCGCTGTGATGTCCTCTACCCCCGCTCTAGCTGCAGGATAGGCAGCAACATCACTAATCCAGCTTGGGAGGCAGGGTCAGCGATGGTCAGTGCCAACATTCTGCAAAAGAGGACAGCCACCCAGTGCCGCAAGAGGATGAATGATCTCTTCCATTCTGCCAGGGTTAGTCACTCTTCTCATCACTCTCAACTCACACACTCACAAACCCATCGCACATCCACATGGATGTCACTTACTGCCTGTTCAAGGGACATCACCATTCACTCTCTCATACACACCTTCATTGTCCTCATCTGGTCCATGGGACCACTCACCGCCCACACAGGCCAGGCATACTTATCATCTGGCCTGGCAGGTGTCCTGCTTACACACTCTCCATCTGTGTTCATGTGGGACAAGCTAGCACACAACAAGAGGGAGAAGTTGCAGACTGGTGGAAGAATGCTTGAAATCAAGGTCCTCACGGACTTTGAAAACAGAGCCATCCAGCTGGCCGGTGAGGATCTGGATCGTTCCTGTGCTGACGGTGAGGTCGGCGCTGCTCTAACAAGTGAGGGTCCAGCAGTGCAACATCCATCAGACAGCCATGCCGTGAGTGATGTGTCCTCTTTCACAGGCCACTGCCATGCACTAATTATCTCTCCTGGTTTTCGCAGGCATATCTGGGAAACAGCCAACAGAATCCATGATCCAGGGCCTCCAATCAGGCCCCGAAGAAACCTCTGAAGAGGAACTTGAAGGCACCCTCCCTGAAGTCCCATCACAGCGCTCACCCACACCCTTCACCAGCGCAGAGACACACACCTCGGTGGGACTAGCTTTAGAGTAGCCTCAGGGTCACAATCTGGTGAGCACATTGTACTTTCTGAACCACAGCAGGCAGCGGCAGGGACTTCCCAGGTCCCCAGTGCTCAGTGCACTGCTGGAGACCAAAGATTTGCTGAGTCTGAGACAAATGAGGAGCCTCTAGACTTGGTCATACCTCAATTGCTGGAGCTATAAAGGCAAGCTTGGGAACATCAGGAAGGGATGTCCGCTGCACTCCTCAGATTGCAAGGGACAATGGAGGAGTCTGTCCACCTTCACTCTGAGGTGATAGTGCTGGCATTGCAATGCACCGACGACAACACTGGTAGGATGGTGGCCACCATGGAGACCTTGATCCAGGACGTTGCTCCTGCACTGCTGCGGGGCTGAACTCCATCGCCAACACCATAGTTGGACTCCAACAGTATGTATGGGAGAGGGTTGCAGGGCAGACCGCACTCACTCCAGCTACACCTTTCCTCAAGGAATCAGACAGGGGCCCTTGCCACCCACTGGGAAGAGGATCAGCAGGTGTTGCCCCCTGGCCCATCCAACCAGGTGACTCCGGGAGTGTCCAGCCATCTGAATCCCCTCTTCCTGTGACCTCAACAGCTCCAACTCCACAGGCCGAGGAGGGTGCCACTGCCACACAGCAGGACCCTGGATGCATACTGGGGCCCACCAAGTCTCAGCCCTCCAGAGGACACCCACCAAGGTCACCACACACAAGGCATCACAGTCCACAGGCTGCCTCCACCTCCGCTGTGGATGTCCGGGGAGTACCAAGATGTAGTGGCAGGGTTTGGAAAGTTAAGAAGATGTAGTTTCACAGTATGGGAACAGGTGTTAATCTCTTGTACATAATGTTCACTATTGTAAATAAACTCCTAAGAGTGTCTCCCTGCCTATGACTCCTTGTTCTGATGAGCAGTGTTTTTGTCACTCAGGTGCGGAACCTTTCTGCACAAGATAAAAGGCAGGTGTCTCAGTCCAGGGCCTCTTCCCTGTGCTCTGTGCAGCCTTCAGACCAAAGTGATGGTCCAGCCTCACACTCCCTGGACACATTACTTTTGCCTGCACCTCAGCGGTGCTGGTCATTGCTGCCAGAATGTTGTGGGCAGGCATCACAGAGTTCCGTCATTCACTCTGTGTGCTCTCAGCACCTTTGAGGTGGGGCTGGCCCCCATATTGTCAGCATCTGTGTTCAGTGATGCTGTGCTCCTGAAGGGCTCAGGTGCTGAAGGCGGACAAAGGATCAGTTGCTTCCAAAGTTTCATGGCTGTGTCTCTATGATATGACGCTAATTAGAGAGTGCAAATGAACTGCTCTCAGCCAGACAGGAATCAGACATTTACTGAGCCAATGTGAAGATCTATGGAGTGTCCTCACTGTATGTCATCATCATCCTCCTGCAATCAAGTGACTATTAGGGCCTCCACTACATCTCCATGACAGGATCATTATCACAGAGTTACTCGTGCTGCCGTAAGCCAGACTGGAGTTAAACATTCACAAATGCAATGTGAGGATCCATGGTGTCTCTTCACTGCATGTCATCATCATCCTCCCCAAATCTAGTAGCTATGAGGACATCCCGAGGCCAGTGCAAGGGCCTAATCACTGTCATCGTCGCCTTCGAGGACCTCCTCACCCTCATTACCATCGACGCCCTCCTCATCGGAGGAGACGTCCATCTCCTGCATATGCTTATCATCGAGCTCCTCTCCCTGTTGCAGCACCAGTTTGTAAAGGGCACAGCAGGCAGCGATGATGCATGGCACTCTCTGTAGACTATATTGCAGGGCTCCACCAGACTGGCCAAGCAATGGAACCTCATTTTCAGCATCCCGATGGTTTGCTCCTCCAAGTTGCGAGTTGCAGCATGAGCCTCATTATAACTTTGCTCTGCTTCAATCTGAGGCCATCGCACGGGTGTCATTAGCCACGTCCTCATCGGGGAGCCCTTGTCCCCAAGGAGCCATCCCTGCAGCCTGGGAGATGTCAGGGATCTGTGACCGAGTGAGAACAGAGGAGTCGTGGACACTCCCTGGAAACTGTGCGTAGACCTGCAGGGTATGTTTGTGGTGGTGGCACACCAACTGCACATTCAGCGAATGGAAGCCCTTGCGGTTGACATAGTTGACCACTTGTTGCGACAGAGATCTGAGCGCCACATGAGTGCAGTTGATCACACCCTGCACCTGTGGGAAACCCAAGATCTGGGCAAATCTAATCACTTTTGCATCTTGGCTCTCCTGGTCCCGGGCGAAATGCACAAAGTTGTGTGCCCTCAAGAAGATGGATTCTGTGACCTCATGGGTGCATTTGTGGGTGGAGGTTTGCAATATCCCACAGAGGTCACCTGTGGAGCTCTGAAGGGAGCCACTGGTGTATAAATTGAGTGTCATGGTCACTATCACAGCCACTGGCAGTGGATGCCATCCATGTCCCCTTGGCACCTGCAGTAGCTGGCAGATGTGATGGATGAGTTCCTTAGACATGCACAGTCTTCAGAGACACTGGTTGTCAGTCATTTGCAGGAATGAAAGGCGGCACCTATAGACCTGTGTCTAGCTAGGCGCCGACCAATGATGGCTCGCTGTGGCTCTTCAGCGGCGTGTGCGGGAGTCCCAGCTGCCCCTTCTTCCTGAGGGTACTGCTCCTGCCTCTGCACAGCCAGGCACCTCCATTGCTTTCTTCTCTATCATCTCCAGTCTCTGTAAGCCACGAGGCATACAGCTAGTTCACCAGGCTCCATGCTCCTGATGTACTCCACCTGCAGGGTGAAAGAGAGATATGCGTGGGTTGGCTTTGGTATACTAAAACCCTCTCTTGGTTAAATCTGAAGGCCTCTTAATGCATCCTGGGGAGTGCTGGCCACCGCTTGAATGGCCAGAGTTTAGTGCACTGCATGGCTGCCCAAAACCCCACCCACCTCCGCCCCTGACCGATTGGCAGCAGCTTTACCCATTGGACTGCATGCTGTGCTCTCAGCTCAGGTGCAGGCATTCTCCTAACCTGCGCTGCAAGGCTGTGCTGTTAGCTTGAACCATGAGGGAGACTGGTCCAAACCAATATAGGAATAGGAGGATAGAGAGGATGAATGTATGGCTGACAAGATGGTGCAGGAGGGAACGCTTTAGCTTCCTGTATCACTGGGTCTGTTTCTAGCGAAAGTGGGGCCAGTACAAGTTAGACGGGTTGCACCTGAACCGGAACGGGACCAACATCCTTGCGGGAAAATTTGCTAGTGCTGTTGAGGGGGGTGCTTAAACTAATTTGGCAAGGGGATGGGATACAGAGTGGAAGTACAGTAGAGGGTGATGAACAGCCAAATATAGAAGAGAAACTAAGTCAGTCTGGAAGGCAGAACAAATATAGACCTGTTAAGGCATAAGGGAATATTGCAAGGCTGAATTGCATCTATTTTAATGCAAGGAGTCTTACAAGTAAGGCAGATGAATTGAGTGTGTTGATGAACACATGGGAATATGATATTGCTGCTATCACAGAGACATGGTTGAGGGAAGGGCAGGACTGGCAGCTCAATATTCCAGGGTATAGAATCTTCTGGCATGACAGGGAGGGTGTAAAAGAGGAGGCAGCATTGCATTATTGATCAAGGAGTCAATTACTGCAGTAAGGAGGGATGGTATCTTCAAAGGTTCCTCAAATGAGGCCATATTGGTAGAACGTAAAAACAAAAAGGGTGCAGTCACTTTGCTGGGAGTGTACTATAGGCCTCCAAACAGTCGGGGAGATAGAGGAGCAGATATGTAGGCAAATCTCAGAGAGTGTAAAAATAATTGGATAACAATAGATTTCAACTTCCCTAATATTAACTGTAATAGTCTTAGTGTGAAAGGCTTAGAGGGGGCAGAATTCTTAAGGTGCATCCAGGAGAGCTTCTTGAGCCAGCACGTAGAAAGTCCTACAAGAGAAGGGGTGGTACTGGACCTAATTTTAGGGAATGAAGCCAGACAAGTGATAGAAGTGTCAGTGGGGGAGCATTTCGGGGATAGTGACCATACTCTGTAAGATTTAAGATAGTTGCGGAAAAGGACCAAGATGGACTGGAAATAAAAGTCCTGAATTGTGGGAAGGCTGATTTCAATATGATAAGATAGGATCTGGCCAAAGTGGACTGGGAGCAGCTACTTGTAGGAAAGTCTACATCAGACCAGTGGGAGTCATTCAAAAAGGAAATAGTGAGAGTTCAGGGCCATCATGTTCCTGTAAGGGTGAAGAGTAGGAGCAACAAGTCCAGGAAACCCTAAATGTCAAGGGATATAGAGGATTGCATCTGGAAAATAAAGGAGGCTTATGACAGCTACAGAGGGCTGAAAACAATGGAAGCCCTAGAGGTATATAGAAAGTGTAGTGGAGTACTTAAAAAAGTAATTAGGAGAACGAAGAGGGGGCATGAGAAAACATTGGCGGGCAAGATAAAGGAAAATCCAAAGGCATTTTATAAATATATTAAGGGCAAGAAGATAACCAGGGAAAGAGTAGGGCCCATTAGGGACCTAAAGTGACAATCTGTGCATGGAGCTGGAGGACATAGATGAGGTTCTAAATGATTACTTTTCATCTGTGTTGACTATGGAGGACTATGTAGATGTAGGAATCAGGGAGGGGACTGTGATATACTTGAACAAATTAGCATTGAAAGGGAGGAGGTATTAATGGTTTTAGTGGGCTTAAAGGTGGATAAATCCTCAGGCCCAGATGAGATGTATCCCAGGCTGATATGTGAGACAAGGGAGGAGATTACAGGGGCTCTGACACTAATTTTCAAATCTTCTCTGGCCATAGGAGAGGTGCCAGAGGACTAGAGGACAGCGAATGTGGTACCATTATTCAAGAAGGGTGATAGGGATAAACCAGGCAACTACAAGCCAGTGAGTCTAAAATTAGTGATAGGGAAACTATTGGAACAAATTCTGAGGGATGGGATTAATCTTCATCTGGAGAGGCAGGATTGATCAGGGATAGTCAGAATGACTTTGTCAGGGTGAGATTATGTCCAACAAAGTTGATTGAATTTTTCGAGGAGGTGACTAGGTGTGTAGACGAGGGTAGTGCAGTTGATGTAGTGTACATGGACTTCACTAAGGCTTTTGACAAGGTCTCGCACGGGAGACTGGTCAAGAAGATAAGAGCGCATGGGATCCAGGGCAATTAAGCAAATTGGATCCAAAATTGGCTTAGTGGCGGGAGGCAGAGGGTGATGGTCAAAGGTTGTTTTTGTGATTAGAAACCTGTGATGAATAGTGTACTGCAGAGATCGGTGCTGGGACCCTTGCTGTTTGTTGTGTACATTAATGATTTAGACATGAATATAGGAGGTATGATCAGTAAGTTTGCAGATGACACGAAATTGGTGGAGGAGGAAAGCCTTAGACTACAGGATGATATAGATGGGCTGGTAAGATGGGCAGAGCAGTGGCAAGTGGAATTTAATCCTGAGAAGTGTAAGGTCAAGCATTTTGGAAGGACTAACATGGCAAGGGAATACACAATGAATGGTAGGACCCTAGGAAGTACAGAGGATCAGAGGGACCTTGGTGTACATGTCCATAGATCCCTGAAGGCACAGGTAGATAAGATGGTTAAGAAGGCATATGGGATAGTTGCCTTTATCAGTCAAGGAATTGAATATAAGAGCAGAGAGGTTATGTTGGAGCTGTATAAAATGCTAGTTAGGCCACAGCTGGAGCACTGTGTGCAGTTCTGGTCACCATACTATTGAAAGGATGTGATTGCACTGGAGAGGGTGCAGAGGAGATTCACCGGGATGTTGCCTGGGCTGGAGTGTTTCAGCCATGAAGAGAGACTGAATAGGCTAGGGTTGTTTTCCTTAGAGCAGAGAAGGCTGAGGGGGGATCTGATAGAGATCTACAAAATTATGAGCTGCATAGATAGGGTAGATAGGAAGAAACTTTTCTCCTTAGTAGAGGTGTCAATAACCAGGGGGCATAGATTTAAGCAAAGGGGCAGGAGTTTTAGAGGGGATTTGAGGAAATATTTTTTCACCCAGAGGGTGGTTGGAATCTGGAACAAACTGCCTGAGGGGGTGGTAGAGGCAGGAACCCTCGCAACATTTAAGAAGTATTTATATGAGCACTTGAAATGCCATAGCATACAGGGCTACGGGCCAAATGCTGGAAAATGGGATTAGTATGGTTCTTGATAGCCAGCACAGGCATGATGGGCCAAAAGGCCTGTTTCCATGTTGTATTACTCTATCGGCAGAATTTTCTGCCTACCGGGCGGGCAGGCCCGACCCAATCTCCGGCGGGCGGGGAGCCGATCCCTGCCGGAGAAGTGGGCCCCGCTGCCATTTTACGTTGGCAGGCCAATTAAGGCCCGACCAATGTGATGCCCGCTGGGAAGCGCTATGCGCTTCCTGTGCGGGCGGTGGGGGATTCCCCAAAAGCGAGAGTGTGCTCTTTCACGCATGTGCACGAAAGAGCGCACATCTCCCTGAGGCTAAGTGCAGCCTCAGGGAGATCACTGGCAGTTCTAAAAACATTAAAAATAGAAAACAAAATCCTTAAAATGCCCTCCTCATGTGACAATGTCACATGAGATGGGACATGTTCATAAATTACACTAAAACTTTATTAAACTTTTTAATTCCTTACACGAAACCTCATCCCGCCTGCGGATGAGGTTTCATGTTTTTCGTATCCGCTGGGGCTCCTGGCCTGCCCGCCAACCTTGTTTCAATGATCCTGTCAATGGCCTCAATTGGCCATTGACACGTCGGCGGGCCTGCAGCTGATTTTGCTGCGGGCCCGCCTTCCTGAAAATTTAAATTTAAATGGGGCGGGATGACATCGGGGGCGTGATGACATAATCCTGCGTCATTTTACGCATTGGCAAGTGGGCCCTGCCCCCTGCTTGCCGACGGCAAAATTCAACGCTATGACTCTATGATTCTATAAACCAGGATGATGACACTGCAAGGGGCTGTGAGTGCCTCCACCAGTGACTGCTCCAGGGACAGCTTTCGCAAGGAGATTGTACAAAGTGCCCAGTTGTCCAACTGTTCTGCCGTCCACTGAAATGCTCATTAGTTTGCAGTCTGTGCTCGAGTGGTGAAAAGCTCTGGAGCACTTGGTGGCATTTTCATGCTTCTGCATAGCTTCAGTGGGCACATAAACTCCACACATGTCAACGTGGCAGCGTCTGAACTGTCTCAGTGGAATGGTCACTTTATACAAGGCTTCGTATTGCGTGGCTGCTTCCCTCCCCCCAACCCCGCACGTGCTTGTGCACTACCTTCAACCGGAGGACAGCCCTTTCCCCACCCCCAAGTCGCCTCAAATGCAGGGCAGCCATTGCCGCCACCCCCCGGCAACGCACCTCGACCTTGAAGTCCAACAGGAGATCCGGTCGAGCACTGTGCAATATTACTGTGCTCTCATCTCCAAGTTCCTCTCAACGTGCAGCCCGTCAAGTGCTCGCCTTTTATATGCTGTTGTGAACCATGTCGGTGCAGGCAGCCAATCCAGCATGGAGGGATGATTCCGGCGGGCTGGCCTTATAATGATTTGCAGATGTATTACAATGAGGTTCCTGATGTCCGATGGCGGGAATCGCGGCCCACCAGCAACGGGCTGAGTGGACGATCGCAAACTGGCTTCATGATGCTGTGAAACTGATTTCTGGCATTCTCGCCATATTGTCCACTCCACTCATGCCACCGAGCACGCCCAATGCCAGCTGGCACGGAAAATTCTGCCCCTGAACTCAGCAGGGCCATTTGAATTCATTGCTGAGTTCAAACAGTGCCCATTTTCACTGGAGTGGGCACCTTATCCCTCAGTGTGTGAGTTACGAATTTTTAAAGTAGATGTAAATGTTCGTAAAGGTCTGCAAAATCGCCTTTTCCCATTCCAACACAAAAATCTATCCCCACCTATATCTAAAAAACTGTTCTGAAGTAAAGCAGTTGGAGAGGCATAAATTATTCTTTTTCTGTGCTTTTATAAGCACCTGGCAGATCGTTCTGGCAATGTATCCCCTTTGTTGGATTAATTAACAATGAAATACAAAAGAGAACCAAAGCCTCTACCAACTGTCACCGTAAATCGAATGAGAAACTTAATCGCAATTCCAAGCCAGAAAGTGTCGTAAGTATTTCGAGGTGTGCACATTTTGAAACATGGTTAGTTTGATCTTAATTTGCAATAAAAGAACTTAAAATACATCAGGCAGCAGGATTCAACCTGAGCCCCACTAACTAATTCCAATTCTTGCCTACACACTTTTATGCTGAAGGGCTGTTGGGTTGACTGTGTTCAAAGACTATTACAAAAATAAAAGTTTTTTCAGAATGGAATGGAAGGGGAAAGTGGAGTTGAAGCTGGAGATCAGCTATGATCGTATTGAATAGCTGAACAGGGTTTATGGGCCTCTGTTGTTTCTTGCGTTCTTCCCCTGGTTAAACAATGGATCAATATGATGTTGAATAAAATAAATGTGGAAAGATTAATCTAAACAACAGCAAAATACTGCAGATGGTGGAAATCTGAAATAATAACAGAAAATGTGATTGCCAAAGGCCTCTCCACAGGTTCTACTTGTCCTGTAGAATGTTTTTCAGCATTTTATGCTTTTATTTCTGCCCTTTGGAATGATGGGTTAACCATCTTATTTAACAAAGTTTAATGGTATTCTTCAACAGCCACAAAATAGTCTTGGCTTAGAGGGAAAGTGATATTTAAATAATTTTGTTAAACTTTAGATCCAAATAAAATAATTGTTTGATAAAAACTTGGAACTGACATCAGTCAACTGCAAAATGTCACTAATTGTTTGCATCTGACCCTCATAGATGACATAGTGGATGTCGATGTTAATGATCAATAGATATAAAATATAATGAACAAAATCCTCATTGCTTCCTCGATCCATTGGGTAGAAATTCACTTTAAAACTTGTATTACAATATGTATGGCATGCTGCACTTCTGCTACTTTAATCTTTATATAGTTTCCTGAATTTTGACCTTGGTCTCTGTATTTTTTAAATACTGCATTTGTATCAGACGTTTCCCATAGTTTGATGTAACACAAATACAAAAACAGCCCCAATGTTCTAGGTTGGAGCAGCCTATCACTCTGTACATTCCATAAGTTGAGTGGTAACAAAATAGAAGTAATTGATACATCCCCATTCTCACTGAGAGCGTATTTGATCCAACAGGACTGTCATTGATTGATGGATTTGGAAAAAAGATATGCTTGTTAGCGAGATCAGTCAGGTAAGCACGAACCAGCAATAAATGGTGATGTATCTAGTGAACCAGGCTCTAGAACTCTGTGCAAGGACTCTATTCTCATTGCTCGAGATGTTAGCTATCAGGGTCAAGTAGAATAGAACTAGCAATAAAATCATCATTATAGTTTGTTGAAATAGTCAATATACTAAATTTGTATTCACTTTGTTAGCCCAAAAAACAGCAGTGAACTACAACTGATTGGTTCTGAAACACTTTGGGGTGGCATGAGGATAAGAAAGGCACTATGTATATATAAATTCTTTATTTCTTCCTATGTGGATCAGAAATTGATTTAATAGCCTATTAATACTAAAAAGTCACCATCATCTCCTTGTCTATTGGATAGAAATTGTATTGAAAATTATATTAGAATATACATGTGAAACACTGCATTTTTGCTACTTCAATCTTTATATATTTTCCTGAATTTTGATCTTGCTGTCCGGATTTTGTAAATACATTTACTACTGCATCTGCATCAAATATTTCACTGGTTCTGATGTAACATATTGGGACTGAAGCTGCACTTCACAGCGCAGTGAATGAGATGGTCCTGTTAGAGGAGAAGGTTCTGCACATTATTCACTTTGACAATTCATTCAGTTCTGGTATCTGGTCATCTAGTGTAAAGAATGTCAACCGGAACGGAGATGATTGACCTACATGTTTTGTATCTGCATCCAAAGCTGTGAGGGCTAAAACAAAAATGGCATCTGAACCAATTTATCTACCTTGAAAGTTAGGTTGTTTTGTAGAAACCTGCAACTAGAATGATATCCCTTAAATCTTAAGATGGCTTCACAGGGAAGCAGATTTTGGCAGAAATGGGCTACTAATTGGCTGGAGAGTGGGCAGCCAATTAGCAGCCGCAGGTGCGGGATGGAGGTGGGATTGCTGTAGTGTAGGCCTGATTTAAAAGCACCACAACAGCCATTACTGAGGCAACCAACTGAAAGAAGAAATACAAGAACCAAGTGTCAGAAGGAGAGGCAGAGGTGTGGCACCCAGGACATGGCTGCCCTTGCTTCACAGATGTTGACTGTGAGGTCCTCCTGGAGGCTGTGAGGGAAGGGAAGGGGGTCTTTTGCTCACGTCTTGTCACGGTACCAAGGCCATTGCAAGAAATCAAGTCAGCGGAGCCAGCACTGTCACATCCTACGAGTGCACATAGTGTCATATCAGAGGGTTTCTTTTTGCTATTTTCTTATTCATTCATGGGATGTGGGCTTTGCTGGCTGGGCCAACATTTATTGCCCATCTCTAATTGCGCTTGTGTGGTGTGAATGTTACTTGCCTCTTGTCAGCCCAAGCCTGGATATTGCCCAGGTCTTAGTGCACTTAGACATAACTGCTTCAGTACCTGAGGAGTCATGAATGGTGCTGAACATTGTGCAATTATCAGTGAACATCCCCACTTCTGACTTTATGATAGAAGAAAGGTCATTGATGAAGCAGCTGAAGATGGTTGGGCCGAGGACACGACCCTGAGGAACTCCAGCAGTGATGTCTGGAGCTGGGATGACTGACCTCCAACAACCACAACCATCTTCCTTTGTGCTAGGTATGACTCCAACCAGTGGAAAGTTTCCCCCTGATTCCCATTGACTCCAGTTTTGCTAGGGCTCCTTGATGCCACACTCGGTCAAATGCTGCCTTGATGTCAAGGGCAGTCACTCTCAGCTCACCTCTGGAGTTCAGTTCTTTTGTCCATGTTTGAACCAAGGCTGCAATGAGGTCAGGAGCTGAGTGATCCTGATGGAATCCAAACTGGGCGTTATTGCGTTATTGCTAAGCAAATGCCACTTGATAGCATTGTTGATGACCCCTTCCATTACTTTACTGATGATTGAGAGTAGACTGGTGGGGCGGTAATTGGCCGGGTTTGTTTGTCCTGCTTTTTGTGCACAGGGCATACCTGGGCAATTTTCCACATAGACGGGAAGATGCCAATGTTGTAGCTGCACTGGAAAGCTTGGCTGTGGGCGCGGCAAGTTATGGAACACACGTCTGTAGTACTATTGCCGGAATATTGTCAGGGCCCATAGACTTTGCACTATCCAGTGCCTTCAGCCATTTCTTGGTATCACGTGGAGTGAATCGAATTGGCTGAAGACTGGCATCTGTGAAGCTGGGGACCTCTCGAGGAGGCTGAGATGGGTCATCCACTCAGTACTTCTGGCTTAAGATTGTAGCAAATGTTTCAGACTTATCTTTTGCACTGATGTACTGGGCTCCCCCATTATTGAGGATGGGGATATTTGTGGAGCCTCCTCCTCCAGTGAGTTGTTTAACTGTCCACCACAATTCAAAACTGGATGTGGCAGGACTGCAGAGCTTAGATCTGATCTGTTGGTTGTGGGTTCGCTTAGCTCTGTCTATCACTTGCTGCTTATGCTGTTTGGCATGCAAGTAGTCCTGCATTATAGCTTCACCAGGTTGACACTTCATTTTTAGGTATGCCTAATGCTGCTCCTGGCATGTGCTTCTGCACTCTTCAAAGAACCAGGGTTGATCCCTTGGTTTGATGGTAATGGCATAGTGGGGGACAATTGTGCTGCTGCTGATAGCCCACAGCACCTCATGGATGCCCAGTCTGGTGTTGCTGGATCTGTTCAAAATCTATCCCATTTAGCATGGTGTTAGTGCAACTCAAAGCGATGGAGGGTCTCCTTAATGTGAAGGCGGGGCTTTGTCTCCACAACGACTGTGCGCTGTCACTCCGAGCAATATTGCCATGGACAGATGCATCGGTGGCAGGCAGGTTGGTGAGGATGAGGTCAAGTATGTTTTTCCCTCGCCAACTGCCGCAGACCCAGTCTAGCAGCTATGTCCATTAGGACTCGGCCAGCTCAGTCAGTAGTGGTGCTACCGAGCCACTCTTTGTGATGGAGATTGATGCCCCCCGCCCAGGGTACATTCTGTGCCCTTGCCACCTTCAGTGCTTTCTCCAAGTGGTGTTCAACATGGAGGAGCACTGCTTCATCAGCTGAGGGAGGGCGGTGCGTGGTAATCAGCAGGAGGTTTCCTTGCCCATGTTTGACCTGATGTCATGAACCTTCATGGGGTCTGGAGTTGATGTTGAGGACTCCCAGGGCAACTCCCTCCTGACTTTATACCACTGTGCCACCACCTCTGCTGGGTCTGTCCTGCCGGAGGGAGAGGACATACCCAGAGATGGTGATGGTGGTGCCTGGGACATTATCTGCAAGATATGATTTTGTGATGATGACTATGTCAGGCTGTAGCTTGACTAGTCTGTGAGACAACTCTCCCAATTTTGGCACTAGCCCCCAGATGTTAATAAGGAGGACTTTACAGAGAAGGCTGAGTTTGCTGTTGTCGTTTCTGGTGCGTAGGTTGATGCCAGGTGGCCTGGCCGGTTTCATTCCTTTTTGAGACCTTGTAGTGGTTTGATACACTGGGTGGCTTGCCAGGCCATTTCAGAGGGCATTTAAGGATCAACCACATTGCTGTGGGTCTGGAGTCACATGTTGGCCAGAGCAGGTAAGGACAGCAGATTTCCTTCCATAACAATTGACAATGGTTTCATGGTCATCATTAGACTTTTTATTGGTTTCAAATTCCACTGAATTCCACTCCAATTGAATTCAAATTCGAGCCCAGGTCTCCAGAACATTACCCTGTGTCTCTGGATTACTACTTCAGCGACAATATCACAGCCTCACATACAATTAGATAGGGTGGTACTGGGTGAAGATCATACCTTCTCCCATCCTCAGGAAAATGGGAAGCAGGAACAACGACTGGAAACCATAGGCACTAATTTTCTCGCACACCTGCCTCAGGCCTAAAAATCCTGCCCCTGGTCTTGAGTGCATGATCTTGGCCAAGGCTTCAGTCCAGTAGAGGAAGTGCTGCATTGTCAAATCTCTTCAGGTTGCATTAAAGATTCCTTGACTCTATTTTAAGAAGAACAGGTAGTTCTCCTCGTACCCTGGCCAAATTTCCTCCTAAAACCATGCTCACCAAAATCAGATTGCCTGGTCCTTCCTCCCATTTCTGTTCCTGTGAATTTATGTTCAAAATAGCTTCTGTGTTCATCTACATAAAAACAATGAATCTACCACATATCAAAGTAAGTTGTTCTATGTGAAGAGTGCATAATATTGTAACTTTGGCTGGGATTTTCTGTGCCTGCAGGTGTCGGGTGTGAGTGGACAATAAGGCGCAATCGGTTTCATGACGGCGCGAAACCAGTTCACGATCGTCTGCTCAGCTTGCTGATGGCGGGCCATGTTCTCTGCCATCGGACGTCGGGAATCTCATTGCAATACATCAGCATATCATTATTAGGCCAGCCCGCCGGAATCTTCCCCGCCCCGCTGGATCTTCCGCCCACGTTGGCAGGAAAACACACCGACGTTTTTCACAACAGCACATAAACGACATGTACTTGTCGGAATGCACTTTGCTCATGACTTCAAGGTTTGTTTGCCTATATTGCTTCAGTCAGCACACGCAGCCATCAGCGCCAGGCTTCACAGACAGCACCGCATCACTTTTAGGGGGGCTCACAGCAGGTCTCTATCCACCAGATCAACCATATGTGGGTGGATTTTCAATAGCTATAGGGCTGGGGCTTACTTGGCAAAGGGGGACAGGGGCCTCAGGCAAGGGAAGAAGCTGCAGAGCAAGGGTTGTACTGGGGAAGGCGGGTAACTCAGGGTGTGTGTGGGGGCACATGCTGATCTGTGCAAGTGGCCTCAAGATGGTGATGCCTGAGGAGGCAGTCCCCAGAGGAGATGGACATGTGAGGCCAGATAGACATGTGAGGGTATGTGTGTGAGAATGGGTGGTGATGTCCCTTGAGCTGTCAGTGAGTGAGATGCCAGTGAATGTGTGATAGGTTTGAGTGTGTGAGTTTCGAGCAATGAGATGGTTGCCATACCCTGGCTGCATGGATGAGGTCATTCATCCTCTATCTGCATTGGATGGCCAACCTCATCTGTGCAGCATTGGCATTGATCACCACTGCCATCGCCTACCAAGCCGGAGTGGTAATGTAGCTGCCCCTCCTACGGCCAGAGCAGGGGTAGAGGACATCACAGTGGG
Source organism: Cetorhinus maximus (assembly GCF_964194155.1). Classification (NCBI taxonomy): domain Eukaryota; kingdom Metazoa; phylum Chordata; class Chondrichthyes; order Lamniformes; family Cetorhinidae; genus Cetorhinus; species Cetorhinus maximus. The sequence continues at coordinate 72,204,881 of NC_135888.1, forward strand.
CCTCCACCCTGTTCAAAAGGTGCTCGAAGGCTGCAGACTTCTTGCCTTTCGGGGCCATGTCTTGTTTGCTGCAATCCTGGGCTTTAAGCTCTGAGCGCAGCTATACTTTAAATGTGGTACCTGGCGTGATGAAGTGGTGAGGTGACAGCTTGGCAGGTGAATTGGAGCCCGCCTGCTATGGAAATGGCGTGTTCCTTGGGAATGCATAAATAACGTGGCGGATTTGGGACGATGCAGCGTGAAAATCCACCATCACGGCCGGCAGGTAAAATGTCGTTTTACCTACCGCTACTGCATTAAGTGCAAATCTGAGATGATTCCGCCCTCGTGTCCATAGTTAAATACAGGAATTTGCCTAGCTTGCTCCTTCTGGTCCAGAAATATTTGTATGATTGACAGATGCAGATGGTGCACTGAAAATGGCTGATAAATAATACCACGTTTTGAAGTTTTGTAATTCTCTGAGTTATGATTAACTGAACTGGATAACAATTACTAAAAGGTTTTGATATGTTATCAGAGATGTTATTAGCCATTTTGTGAAGCGTTCAACACTGGCTGAGAGTTTCCTCTGTGTTCTCCTGATTGTGTAGTAACTGAAGGTATAGCGTCTCCTGCTGTCTATCAGGGGGTCACGTGATGTTCTGGGAGGCTCTGACCAGTGAGTCCTAAGCACAGGGAATCCGGGGGTGCTGCTTCCTGACGAGACTCCCGATCGAGCATGTAGCACTTGAAAAGTTCTCTGCGATAAAGTTTACCTGTTTCTTGTTGAAACCTGTCCACCCTGTCGAGTCATTACATTTGGTGTGGAGGGTAATATAGCTCTGACTCTGCGCCTGACCTTGTTAACGTGAGTACATCAAATCTTAAGAAAAAGAAAAGACTACTCATCAGACATTCCACCCTTCTGCAGAATCAATCCTTACAATGCGACTATGGAAGACTAGAGCCAGTATGTAGAGCACCTTGGATATTATTTCTCAGCGAATGAAATTACTGTGGAGGAAAAGCAGAAAGCCATACTTTGAGTGTATGTGGAAGTAAGCCATACAATCTCATTCGCAATCTGATGGCTCCAAGTGAGTCCTATAATGAATTAGTGGACCTCATGAAAATGCTCTTCCAGCCGAATTCATCCATAAGAATGCAGAGGTTTAAGTTTAATTCCAGAGTTAGGGCCCCGGGAAAGTCCATTGCAAAATATGTAGTGAACCTTTTAGCATACATGGCCTACCTGAAATCATTGTTTCTGATAATGGTACAGCCTTTACCAGCACAGAGTTTCAGAAATTCATGGATCTGAATAGAATCAGGCATATTAAAACAGCCCCTTACCATCCCTCATCGAATGGCTTAGCTGAGAGAGCTATACAAACTTTCAAGTCTGGTATGGAAAGGCTATCAGAAGGTACTCTAGAATCTTTACTTTCCCACCTTCTGCTCAGTTATTGTACAACGCCACATTTGACTACAGGTTCAACACAATCTGAATTATTGATGAAATGCCGCCAACGTATACGGTTAAGCCTGGTGTTTCCAAATTTAGAGGGGAAGGTAGAGTGGAATCAGGGTAATCAAAAATTGAACGATGATATACACAGCAAAGCTCGCACATTCCGTGTAGGTGACACTGTATTCGTGTGAAATTTCCGAAGTAGACCTTGCTAGGTTCCTGGAACCATTGTCTCAGAGACTGGTCCATTATCTTTCCAATTATAAATGAAAGATAGAATCATTCGTAAGCACGTAAATCATATTCGTGCTAGAGAGGCATTCCAAAAATCAACTATTCCACCTGTGATTAATGTTGAACCGTCAATTCCTGAGGTGACAGATTGACCTAAAATAGACATGCCCAATGTCTCTGTGGAGTTGCCAAACCCAGAACTGCCACTTTCTAATGATGTGTCTCATGCTGCTGTTCTAGATCCTGTTAATCCTGTTGAGGAACCTCAAGTGGTAGAGCTAAGCCACCCTAGCCATATAAAGAGAACACCTCAGAGACTTGATCTTTAATCACCTGAAGTTGTATATATATGGATATGCTGTTGGATATTCAAATGTTTCCCTGTAAATAGAAATTGTAATAAAAACTGAAGAGGGAGGAAATGTAGTAACTGAAGGAATAGCATCTCCTGCTGCCAACCAGGGGTCACGTGATATTCTGGGAGGCTTTGACCAATGAGCGCTAAGTGTGGGGAATCCGAGGGTTGGGGCTTCCTGACAAGAGTCTTGATCGAGCATGTAGCACCTGAAAAGCTCTCTGTAATAAAGTTTATCTGTTTCTTGTTGAAACCTGTCAGCTCTGTTGAGCCATTACAGTTTGGCTACCATAACTCTGGTGGAACTTAAACCGAATTAATGGAGTTTCCACCGATCTTCCAGCAAAATTGCAGTGACCAATTAGAAGAATCCTTGAGAAAATTCCTGACTGTGGGTGCATCGGTGGAAAAAGTTTCTCCATTTCAAACAGCTCTAGTGAACACCAATCCTGGGGGCAAACAAGCATTGTGTGTTTGAGTATTCCATACTTACTTAGTGTTACAATCTTAAGGCTTTAAATTGAGCTTATTTTGCAAATGCTGCATGAATAAATTTCCAAGATTGTCAATGATAATGTGTTGTTATTGCAAAAGCTGGCAGGCAAATTGATGATTCTAATAAACAGTCTAACTGCCAGTCTCTGCCTATATGGGAACACTGTGGATAACTTATTTTGTTTCTAACATATGGATTGCTCTTATCTTTATGCTTAGCCACATGCACTACAAATGACCAGAGGGCAAAACACAATTTTGTCAACACTGGATGTGAGTGTGGTTGTTTCAGCATGAGGTACACACTGGGTTTTTTCCAGTAAGTGCCAAACATTGATGTCAATTATTGTATGTAGTCAAAAGAATTATTTACGTGTAAATGGGGGATATGCCTTGGGAGCTATTTGGATTCTAACTTGTGTTCTACATAAGTGGAAAGTAATAACAAAAAAATAAGCTTAACTGATTAATAAGGAACAAAGTTAATAATGGACAGAATTTTCTATGCCCACTGGCATTGGGCGTCATGCCGGGCGTGAGTGGATAATATGGCGAGAAGACCAAAAAATCGGTTTCACGACATCATGAAATCAGTTTGCTATCGTCCGCTCCACCTGTCAATAGTGGGCCATGTTTCCCTCCACCGCATGTAGGGAACTTCATTGTAATACATCTGCATATCACTGTAAGCCCAGCTTGCCAGAATCATCCCCTCATGCTGGATCATCCGAGCATGTTAGCGTGATTGCATGTCAATGTATTTCACAACTGCATATAAGCAACATGCACCTGGCAAGCTGCATTTCACTCAGGATTTTGAGGTTTGCTTGCCTACCTGGTTTCAGACAGCACTTGCGGTCATCAGCGCCAGGCTTCGCAGGCAGCACAACATCACTTTTAGGGGGGTTCAGAGGCAGGTCTCTGCCTACCAGAGCAGCTGTAAGGTGGGGGTGGCTTTTCAATGGCTGCAGGGTGAGTACTTGCTTGGGGAGGGGGAAAAGTGGCCTCAGGCAAGGGAAGAGGCTGTAGGGCGAGGGCTGTACTGGGGAAGGGGTAGCCCAGGGTGTGTGTGGGGACACATGTTGATCTGTGCAAGTGGCTTTGATGGTGAGGGCTGAGGATGCAGTCTGCAGAGGAGATGAGGCAGATGGAGATGTGAGGGTGTGTGAGAGAGAGTGAATGGTGATTTCCCTTGAGCTGGCAGTGAATGAGATGCCAGTGAATGTCTGATGGCCTTGTGAATGTGTGAGTTTAGAGTGATGAGATGATTGCCTTACCTTGGCAGCACGGATAAGATCATTCATTCTCTTTTTGCACTGGATAGCCAACCTCTTCTGTGCAGTGTTGGCACTGATCACCATTGCCACTATCTCCCAAGCTGGAGTGGTGAGATTGCTGGATGTCCTGCGGCCAGAACGGGGTGGAGGACATCACGGCCGGCCTCCAAAAGGCATTCCAGTGATGGGTCACTGAACTCTTCTTGACTTTCGGGGCCATGTCTTCACTGGAGCAGTCCTCGGCTACAAGCATTGAGAACTGTGTGTGCTTAAGCTATCCTTAACTTGGTGAGTGAACCATGGATGGGACTTCCTTGCTGAGTTTTTGTTTTTCAATGGAATGTATTTTTGTTAAACATTTTAAATTCTTTCTTTAAATGTCTCCCATTGTTCATTTACCTCCATACCTTTTAGTCTATTTACCCAATTAACCTTAGCTAGTGCTCCTTCATACCTATGTAATTGGCTTTGTTTAAATTTAAGATTCTTGTTTGTGATTGGAGTATGTCACTTTCAAACTTAACATGGAATTCAATTGTATTATGATCACTATTTCCCAGTGGATCTTTAACTATGACATTACTCATTGACCCTACCTCATTACACAATACTAGATCTAAGATAGCTTTATCCCCAGTTGGTTCCACAACATATTGCTCCAAGAAACTGTTACTAAAACATTCTACAAACTCATCTTCTAGACCACTCTTGCCAACTTAATAATCCCAGTCTACATGTAGATTAAAAACCCCCACAGTTATTACATTTCCCTTGTTACAGGCTCCAATAATTTCTTGTTTAATGCTCTGTCCAATGGTATAACCACTGTTGGGGGTAGGAGGGTAATATATTAACTACTCCCATCAGTGTTTTCTAACTCTTGCCATTCCTAATTTTCACCCTTACTGATTCTACTTCATGGCCTTCTGAGGCTAGGTCCTTTCTCACTAACATCCTTTATTATCAAGGCTGCCCCTCCTCCTTTGCCATTCTGTCATTCTGAAATATTGTATACCATGGAATATTTATTTCCCAACCTTGGTCACCTTGCTACTTTGTTTCTGCAATGGTGATTAGATCTAACTCCACTTGTGCCACTAGTTCATCCAGCTTATTGCAGATACTTTGCGGATTCAGATAAAAAAAACATTTAATTTCATTTTTTTACTTCTATTTCCTGCAATAACCTATTTGCTCATGTATAATTTTTGTTAAATTCTCTGTCCCTTCCTGTCCTCCTCTGCTTGCCTTTACCCATATCTTTACACTGTACCGATGCTTCGACCTTTCTCTTTGGATTTTTAAATCTCCCTTCACCCAAGCCTAGCTCACTCTCTCTCTCACTGCTTCACCTCCCGGATGCTTCCTGGTTTGAGTCTCACTCTCTCTCTCTCCCACAGCATCACCTCGCAGACTCTCCCTGGTTCGAGTCTCATGCTCTTTCGCACTGCTTCACCTCCTGGACTCTTCCTGGTTTGAGTCTCACTGTCTTTCCCACTGCTTCACACCTCAAACTCTCCCTAGCTCAAGTCTTGTGCTCTGTCTCACTGCTTCATCTCCTGGACTCTTCCTGGTTTGAGTCTCACATGCTCTCTCACTGCTTCAACTCTCGGACTCTCCCTGGTTTGAGACTTGCACTCTCTCTCTCTTGCTGCTTCACCTCCTAGATTCTTCCTGGTTCAAGTCTCGCGCTCTCTCTCACTACTTCATGTCCCGAACTCCCCTAGTTCAAATCTCACTCTTTCTCCCAAAGCTTCACCTCCCAGACTCTCCCTGGTTTTAGTCTCACTCTCTCCCTCTGCTTCACCCCTCAGACTCTCCTTGGTTTTCATCTCACTCTTTTACTCTGCTTCACCTCTCAGACTCTCCCTAGTTCAAGCTTCGTGCTTCCTCTTGCTGCTTCACCTCCTGGACTCTCCCTGGTTTTAGTCTCATGCTCTCTGTCTCGCTGCTTCACATCCTGACTCTCCCTGGTTCGAGTCTCATACCCTCTCTCTCTCGCTGTAGCTGGGCTTATCCTTGGATGTTTTTTTGAACAAGAGTATAACATTTGAAATTCTCTGATCCTCTGGCATCACCCCTGTATCTAAGGAGGATTGAAAATTATGGCCAGTGCCTCTGCAATTTCCACTCTCACTTCCTTCAGTATCCTCGGATGCATCTCACCTGATCCTGGTGACTTATCAACTTTAACTACAGACAACTTATCCAATGCTCCCCGCTAATCAATTTGAACTAGTTTGAGCTGCCTCCTCTTTCACATGACTTGGGTAAAGACAGATGCAAAGTATTCATTTAGTATCTCAGTCATGACCCCAACTTCCATATGTAAATCCACTTATAGGAATTAATCCATAATCAGCCACACTCTTCTTTTTATCACCCTATATACCTATAGAAGATTTTTGGGTTTCCTTTTATATTATATTCCAGTCTCTTCTCATACTCCCTCTTTGCTTCTCATATTTGTTTTTTCCATTCCTCTCTGAACCTTCCATACTGAGCCTGATCTTCAATATATTATCCATCTTGCATCTGTCATATGCACCATTTTACTGCTTCATTTTACTCTCTAGCTTTTACCACCCAGGGAAGCTTTGGATTTGTTTGCCCTAACTATTCTCCACATTGGAAAGTACCTTCACTATACCCAAGGTTTCTCTTTTTTAAAGGCAGTCTATTGTTCAGTTATAGTTTCGCCTGCCAACTTTTTATTCCAATTTATCTGGGCCAGGTTCATTCTCACCCCATTGAAGTTTGCCTTCCACCAATTAATTATTGTTAATCTGGATGTCTCCTTGCCCTCTTCCATAGCTAACCTAAACGTTATGGACAGAATTGTACGTGGCCCGATTGGGCGCACGGCTGACCTGAACTTGCATGAAATAGCACGACAAAACATCGGCCGTGTGTCCCAACATCATCTTTGCGCCATATCACGTTTGGCAGGCATGCGCGGGATTTGGAAGCACACCAGCCAACAATTAAAAGAGCATTAAAAAGGGCTTAAAAAAGTCAATCATTTCGAATTTTACGTGGCCCATGTGATTTTGTGGCCAGTGTATGGGCCACATGAGTAGGCAGCCATCTCGTTTTTCATTCAAACTCGATCCAAGGTGGGATAAAAGGCAAACAGAGCCATGGCTCTGTCAGTAGGTAGGAGTTTAGGTGAGAATTGGTTGCAGGTGATTTTTTGACCGTTATTAGCACTTTGTGTTTTCTGCAGGACTCTGGCTTCCAAGCTTTCTTAGAGGCTTTCTTCTGAATATGCCCTTCAGGTCACTATCCTGTGTTATCTATATTCCAGGAAATGGGGATTGTCTTCTCAGCTGGAGGGACCTCCTCCTCTGAGGGGGATAGGTCCAGAAGGGAGAGGAGGGCTGGTGTCCGCAGGCAGTGCCCCAGAGAGCAACCTGTGGAAAGAGAGGCACAGCCAGAGCGGGTGCGGGGCCAGCAGGAAGCCCAAGCTGGAAGGGTCGATAGAAGATGCCGTTATCCTGCAGGGAGAGTCTCCAGGCAGCGCTCCAGCTACCTGGACATGTTGGAGGTCCAGTGCCAAAGGAGGCTCCACCTCTCTAGGGAGACTGTGACCTCCATATGGCATATGATTGGACCCAAGATCACCTTAAACTGTGTCGGAGGCCACCCGATGCCAATGGCTCTTAAGGTGACAGTGACCCTGAACTTTGTTGCCTCTGGTTCCTTCCAACGGTCAGCAGGAGATCTATGTGGTGTTTCCCAGTCTGGTGCCCACATCTGTATCAAGCTGGTCGCTTACGCTCTGTTCAGACAGGTGATGAACTTCATTCATTTCCAGACCAATGACGCTAGCCAGGCTGAGCAAGCCAGAGCCTTTGCTGCAATTTCTGGCTTCCCCTGCATCCAGGATGCCATAGGTTGCACTCATGTGGCCATAAAGACACCAGCTGGTGAGCCGGGTGCCTTACTCAACAGAAAGGGCTGCCACTCCCTCAATGACCAGATTGTGTGCGACCACAAGACACAGGTTTTGCAGCTGTGCCCCAGGTACTCTGGCAGCTGCCATGATGTGTACATCCTGTGGCACTCCTAGGTGCCAAGGCTCTTCATTGCTCCAACTCACTTGGATTGTTGACCCCTTGGTGACAAAGGCTGTCCCATGAAGCGGTGGTTCATGACGCCACTCAGACACCCAAGGACAGAGGCGGAGGATAGGTACAACATGAGTTATCCCTCTACTAGAGCGGTAATTGAAGGACCATTGGCATGCTCAAGATGAGGTTTCACTGCCTGAACCAATCAGGGGAGCACTGCGATATCCTCCACAGCACATCTCACTTATTGTCGTTGTGTGCTGTGCTCTGCACAATCTGACTCTCCCAAGGGAGACCCATTGGAGGATGAGGACAGCAAGGCTGCTCCCCAGGCAGAAGAGGATAACTCAGCTGATGGGTTTGATGAGGAGACGGAGGAGGCCCAGGGTGAGGATGTGGCTGCAGATGTGATGAACCTTGTGGAAGGCAGGGAGACCAGGGGAGCCTTGAATCTCCGTTCATTCAGCCAGTCATCCAAGGCTAGGCTTGAAAGTGAGGGCAAGGGTGACGCTTGCTTGTTGCACATTCCTAATGAGGCCATCCTATGACCCCTATGTCAATGAACTGCTTTTGAATTAAAGTTTGCAGCCCTCCTCATCCGTCACAAGCTTCTCCCATGCCCAACCCCTATAAGAAACATAAAAGCACATTCAGACCATGAAATATAACACTATCTTTAAATAGTGATCATGTTTACACAATTTAAACATAGAACACATTTCAACTGAAGTTATATCACCTGTGACAACCCACCTTGTGTTTATAGTGCTTTAAACTTCCACTTGCGAGTGTTGCATCTTGTTGTGTCCCCCTCGCTGGCAGCGGCATTAGAGGCAGCCTGCTGACAGTGATGTCATGTCAGCCTTGATGACCTTGGCGGACGTCCTCTGGCCGGCGCTTCCTGTGCAGTCCCCACTGGGAGGGAGCATCCAGCTCCATGGCTGGGCACTCCTCAGTCATCATGGCCTCATGAGATGCCATGGGTACTGGCAGAGGGGCAGAGGGGCTGCTGCCTTCCTCCGGAGCACCCTGAGAGAAGCCCGCAGATGCGACATGCAGCTGGTCTACCAGCATGAGGTAGGTTTGAACCTCCTTGCTCACGATTGATGAACGGACACCTAGCAGAGTGATAAGGTGCCTCATCCATCTCTCACACTGGCAGTCCTGCTGAGGTCACTGCTGGTGTGCAGGAGTGCAGGTCAGAGGACAGTCGCAGAAACCCCTGATTCTGTTCCTGGAGCAGCCTCTCAATGAGAGTCGCCACTGTCTCAATGGAGGAGGCTTTGTGCTCGGAGCTCTAGATCGCAGTGCTCATGCTCCACGTGGACTACTCCAGGACAGAGACCATGGCACGCAGACCATCAGGGATCTCCGCCAGATCTTCATGCTCATCTCACTGGACATCCAGCATCTGCCGCCTGATGGATGAATCCAGAGGCTTGTCATCTGCCTCGGGCTCAGCATGGTTCTGGTCTCCAGCAGTCCTCCAACTGCCGGCACCCTGGGCACTCTCTGCCTCTGCCAGCTCCTTATGCGAGTGTGATGTACCCTCACCACTGTGCACTACAAACGGAGCCGATGCACTATAGCCCACCAAGGTGCCTGTATCTGCACTGGTGCTCGGTACAGAGAACGGATACATTGCTCGCTGGTTCCTCCTTGGGTGTCAAGGGGAGGGTCCTCGGGGTCAGCCGCATGTTGTGAGGATGGTGCTTCTGAGGGAGAACAGAATATGTCAGTTAAGAGCATCATCAATAAGTGTCTGTGCGAGCACGATGGTTGCTTGCCAAAATGGACATGTGTCTCACTGAGGCACTGTGAGTGGCCAAGCAATGAGTCGGGAATGCGCTCTTTCGCGCATGCACAGAGGTGCCTCAGGGAGATTAGTTTTAAGTTTAAACAGTTTAATAAAGTTTTGAAAAAAATTTTATGACATGTCCCCTCATGTGAAACTGTCACATGAACTGGGGCATGTGCATTAATCTTAATAAAAAATTTTCTGAAAATTTCAAATCCTTCATGAAACCTCATCCCGCCCCCGGATGAGGTTCCATGAAAAACGCGAAGGCCGCCTGGGCTCTTCGCCTGCCTGCCAACCTTAAGGTTGGACGGGCAGCTGAGCTGATTGCTTTAATTGCTTTTTAACAGGCCTTAAAAGGCCTTTGACAACTTGGTGGGCGCGCAGCCAAGTCAGCTTTGTGCCCGCCGAACTGAAAATCTAAATATCGCGCGGTGATGTCAGGATACATACCTGACGTCACCCCACGTCATTTTACACCTCGGCGAGCAGGCCTCACCCCCGCTTGCCGAGCCGAAGATCCTGCCCCAGGGGCCAGTGTTGGGACTCTTGCTCTTCCTGATAAATATTAATGACCTAGACTGTGGTGTGCAGGGCATGATTTCAAAATTTGCAAATGATACGAAGATTGGAAATGTTGTCAAGTGTCTTGGGGGTAGTCTTGAACTTCAAAGGGACATAGACATGTTGGCGGATTAGGCAGACAATGCATAGAAGTGTGAGGTGATTCATTTTGGCAGGAAAAATATGGTGAAAATATGGTATAAAATAAAGGGAGAGCCTCTAAAGGAGGTGCAGGAACAGACGAATCTTGGTGTATATGTACATAGGCCATTGAAGGTGTCAGGGCATGTTGAGAGAGCAGTTAATAAAGTATATAGTATCTTAGGCTTTATTAATAGGGGAGTTGAGTGCAAGACTAAAGAGGTCATTTTGAACTTGTATAAGACACTAGTTAGGCCTCATCTGAAGTACTGCGTCCAGTCCTGTACATCATACTTAAGGAAGGATGTGAAGGCATTGGAGAAAGTACAGAGGAGATTCACAAAATAATTCCAGGGATAAAGAACTACATCTATGAGGATAGGTTGGAGAGGTTGGGATGCTTTTCCTTGGAGAAAAGAAGGCTGAGAGGAGACTTGATAGAGGGATTCAAGATCTTGAGGGGTATGGACAGGGTAAATAGTGAGAAGCTGTTCCCACTCAAAAGAGCATCAAGAACTAGAGGGCACAGATTCAAAATAATTGACAAAAGGAGTAAATGGTATGTGAGGAAAAGTTTTTTCACCCAGAAGGTGGTTCAAGTCTGGAGAAAACTTCCTGAAAGGGCGGTGAAGGCAGGTTTGATCAAGGTATTCAAAAGGGAATTGGATTGCTACCTGAAAAGAGAGAATGTGCAAGATTACGGGGATAAGGCAAGGGAGTGGGATTAGGTGGAATGCTCTTTCAGAGAGCCAGTGCAGACTCGATGGATGGAATGGTCTCCTTCTGCACTGTAAATATACTGTGATACTGTGAGGTGGAGGGTGGGGTTCACAGGAGGGGAGGTTTAGAAAGTTAAAGAGACAGGACAAGGCAATTGTGCAGGGTAGTGATTTGGGCAATGATAACCAGTGTGACAGGAAGGGACGGAGCATACAAACATAACAGTGCACCAACAAATATGGTCGGAGTAGGGAAAAATTGTTTCAAGTAACAGAGGGGGAGGATGGCTTGGGTGAAGAGCGCATTAGAAATCCAAAGGTAAAAATTGAGGAAATAGAAAAGCATATCAATCCGGGCAAAGACAAGTTGAATGGGACAGGAACAGGATTTAACCGTATTAGTGCATCAGAGACTAAGGTCCATGCAAGGATTAGTAGTAACAAAAATAACATTGAAGTAGCTTTATTTGAGTGTAAGGAATATCCACAAATAGGTAGTTGAACTAGTGGCACAAATAGAAATAAATGGTTTAGATCTAATTGCCATTACAGAGACATTGTTACAAGGTGAACAAGGTTGGGAAATAAAAATTTCCAGGTATACAATGCTTCAAAAAGACAGGCAGAATGGAAAAATAGGAGGGGTAGCTCTGATAATAAAGGATGATGTAAGGATATTAGTGAAATAGTATCTTGGCTCAGAAAATCTCTAAGTCCAATTAGTATCCATGGAAATTAGAAATAGCAAGGGCCAGAAAATGCTGGCAGGATTAATTTGTAGGCCACCTAACAGTAGTTAGACCATTGGACAGAGCATTAAACAAAAATAAAAATTGAAGCTTGTAACAAAGGCAATATAATAATTTTGGGGACTTTAAACTTCATATAGACTGGTACAGTCAAACTGAAATATGAGTTTTGCTTTTGTGACAGTTTCCTGGAGCAGCATGTTATGGAACCCCCAACTATGGATAACGCTATTTTAGAGCTACTAGTGTGCATTGAGGCAGGATTAATTAATAATGTTGTAGTAACAGATCCATGAGGAAATAATGATTATAGTAAAACTGAATTTCACAATAAGTTTGAAAATGACATATTCCAATCACAAACAAGAATCTTACAAAGATAAAAGCAAAAAACTGCGGATGCTGGAAATCCAAAACAAAAACAAAAATACCTGGAAAAACTCAGCAGGTCTGACAACATCTGTGAAGAGGAATACAGTTAACGTTTCGAGTCTGTAAAGAGTCATACGGACTCGAAACATTAACTGTATTCCTCTCCGCAGATGCTGTCAGACCTGCTGAGTTTTTCCAGGTATTTTTGTTAAGAATCTTACAAAGCTAATTACACAGGTATGAGGGGAGAGGTGGCTAAGGTTGATTGGGTAAATAGACTAAAAGGTATGGTTGTAAATAAAAAGTGGGAAACATTTGAAGAAACAATTCAAAATTTTCAACAAAAATACATTCCATTGAAAAACCAAAACACAGCAAGAAACAGCCAACCATGGATTACTAAGAAAGTTAAGGATAGTATTAGATTGAAAGAAGATGCTTATAATGCTGAAAAGAATGGTAATAAATTTGAGAATTGAAACTGTTTTAGAAATTAGCAAAAGACTGCCAAAAATTTGCTAAAAAAACAGAATATGAGTGTAAACTAGCCAGGAACATAAAACAGATTGTAAGAGCTTTTATAAGTATATGAAAAGGAAGAGAGTAGCTAAAGTAAATGTTGGTCTGTTAGAAGCAGAGGCAGAAGAAATTATCATGAGGAATTAGGAAATGGCAGAGATATTGGTTGGGATTTTCCAGATACCTTGTGGCGGGGGATTCCATGGGATTCCATTGTGCCATGGGAAATTCGGCAGCCCAGCCCAAAAGTCCATTGGCTTTTGCCAGGACTGGACATCCCGGTGGCGGGCGGGGCTGGAAAATCCCACCCATTGTGTCTGTCTTCACAGTAGAATATACAAAGTACATATCATTGCCCACATCTTTGGATTCTAACAGAGACAGCTGTGAAGTTAGTGAATATGCTGGCTATGATTTTCTAAAATTCCCTAGATCCTAGAACAGTTCCTGCAGATTGGAAGTTACCAAATGTAGCACTGCTAACCAAGAATGGAGGGAGAGAAAACACCAGAACTACAGGCCAGTAGCCTGATATCAGTCATCAGGAAAGTGCCAGAATACATTACGAAGGAAGTCTTAACAATGCACTTAGAAAAGCATAGTATGATTAGAACAAGTCAATATGGTTTTATGAATGGGAAATCCTGTTTGACAAATTTATTACAGTTTTTTGAGGAGGCAACCAGTAGGATAGATAAAATGGAACCAGTGAATAAAGTACACTTGGATTTCCAAAAACATTCAATAAGGTGCCACATAAAAGGTTAATACAAAAGATAAGGGTTCATGGAGTTCATATTGATATATTACCATGGAGAGAGGATTGGTTAATGGACATAAAGCAGAGAATAGGGATAAATGTGGCATTTTCAAATTGGCAGACTGTGACTAGTGGTGTGCTGCAAAGGTCAGTGCTGGGGCCTCAGCTATTTACAATTTACATTAATGACTTAGACGAGAGTAATGATCTTAGTTTGCTGATGATACAAAGCTAGGCAGAAATGAAAGCTGTGAGGAGGACACAGAGAGACTGCAAAGAGAGGTAGCAAGTTTAAGCAAGTGGGCGACATGATAGCAGATGGAGTGTAATGTGAGCATGTGTGAAGTTATTCACTTTCGTCGTAAGAATAGAAAAGCAGAATATTTTTTCAAAGGCGTGAAACTTGTAAATTTTGATGTATAGAGAGACTTGGGTATGCTCATATAAGGAACGCTGAGGTGCAACAAGCAATTGGGAAGGCAAATGGCATGTTGGTCTTTATTAAGAATGGATTGGAGTAAAAAATAAAGAATCTTGCTACAATTGTACATGGCTTTGGTGAGACCACGGATGGAGTGCTGTGTGCAATTTTGGTTTCCATATTTAAGGAAGGAAATACACAGCGAAAGTTCACTCAATTGGTCTCTGGGATGAGAGGTTTGTCCAATCATGAGAGGATGAGTAAATTGTGCCTATATTCTCTGGAGTTTAGAAGAATGAGAGGCGATCTCGTTGAAACATTCAAGATTCTGAAGGAGCTTGACAGGGTAGACATTGACAGATTGTTTTTCATGAGTTGGAGAATCTAAAACACAAGTCACAGTCTCAGCATAAGGGGACAAATCATTTAGGACTGAGATGAGGAGATATTTCTTCATCCAAAGGGTTGTGAATCTTTGGAATTCTTGACCCCAGAGGGTTGCGGATACTTCATCGCTGAATATATTTAAGACTGTGACAGACAGATTTTGGTCTCTCAGGGAATCAAGGGATCTGGAGAGCAGGCACAAAAGTGGAGTTTAAGTCCAAGATCAGCCAAGATTCTATTGGCTAGCAGAGCAGGCTCGATGGACTGTATGGCATTCTCCTGCTCCTATTTCTTGTATTCTTGTGTAGTGGGTTCAAGACCAGTCCAGATACTTGGGCATATAATTAAGGACCTCATCCCGTCCACTGGCATCTAAACAATGGTGGGAGGAGGTCCTTGTTGTGATATTGCTTTGTAGTGCATGTAGCTTATTGTACTGATTAACATACTGCTGAATATATAAATGATTTGGTGTACATCATCACAAGAAGTAGTGCAAGTTAAAATGTGGTATAATAGTTGGAGCAGTGTTGATCAGTAGGTAACACATGTATGAAGAACTCTCCTGACACCCTGTTAATCTTTAATTAAAAAATCCATCATTTATATTACCAATCATTGTCAAGGGCCTGAATTTTCACACAGATGGAGACACTTTCCATCTATGCGAAAATGGCTTTGGAGGCCTGGATCTGGAAGTTCTGCCCCAAAACTCAGACTCCACCATTTTCACAGGAGGAGCAACGGGGTGGGTAAAATTTTGCACATCCGTGGTTCACAGCTGTTATTTTTGCAAGGAGAGTGCATGACATATGCACATTAGAGCTGGTAGGAGAAAGTCTAAACTTATCAGAGTTCTTTGGAGTGGTAGGGCACCGTTTCGGAGAGGTACGATTCCTTTTTGGATATGGTCCCGGGACACCTCTGGGAGAGGTCAGGTGCCCTATGGGATTGTTAAAGTGGACATGAATGTGCACAAGAAGTGGATAAACCACAATGGAACTGTCAAGCTCATTGGAACTGTCAAAGGAAGCAGTCAAAGGGGATTGCCAAGCTGCCAATGCATTTTCATCTCCTGGACTTTAAATATTTGAAAAAAAAACTGTCTGCAGCATTGAAAAAAAATCAGTGCTTGCTATTTCACTCTGTCTGTTGACATAAGCCTGAAGATTACCATTACAAGATCAGTGCTGCATGACTAATTCAACACCTATCATTATCACAATAGGGTGCCTGTCAGTTTACAGTTTGATTGATAGCTTCCAGTGCTTATAAAGTATTTGAAGTGGGACTATAAATTCAAATGGTTGTTCTTACAAAGATAAAAGGAAGTTAAATGTAATGAATGTTTTTTTAACAATTTGTGTTTTTTATTCAAGAGTGAATTCATTGATAGACACTTAAGAACTTTATTTAATGTCAGCACAGGTCCTGAAGTCTGTCCTTGTTAGATACTGGGTGAGTTGGCATGGAGGGTGTAAAGGCAAATGGTGGCGGGTGGGGAGGTCATGGGCTGGCATGAGTTGGTACTAAATTGTGGTGGAGAGTATGAAGGGCCATGGGCATAGGTAGAGGGGTATAGGTTGGCACAGGGGCTATAAAGGGCCACGGGGAGTGGGTGGTGGGACAGCGACATGGGGTAACATAGAGGCTATGAAGGGCTTTAGAGGGTGGGTGGGGTGCATGGGTTGGCATGTATGGGGCATAGGGATTGTGTGTTGGGGTGAGGGGGGTAAAAGGGGTGAGGGCTGGAGGGCTGAATTTTGGTTTTATTCTTTTTTTCAAGGTGTCAGAGCATCGAAGTGGGCCTTTTCATTCTGTTCACCTCCACACCTGGCAGCCCGTGTGCTGCCTCCAAACACTCTCCAGGGGCAGCAAGCCTGACTCCTATTTCACCCCACCCACCCCGGAACAAAAATTCAAACTTCTGGGGCACTTTTTCCCGGGTGGGGTTTGTGGAGCCGGGAATTGTCCCGACTCTGCGCTCCCGATCTGAGAGCAAAAATTCAGACCTCAGTGTTTGGTACGTTTGTGTTAGGAACCAATCACACATTGGCCACAATCCCTAATTGGCCACTTAAGTGGCTCAATTGGGCTCTGAGCAGGAGGGTCATCTGCCACCTTCCCCGCAGCTGGCAAGGTGACATGGCAGTGGGAAGAAAACGGGCCCCTGTGGTTCCTTGTCATATTATCACCAATCCCTCTCCCCCCACTCCCCCCAACCACCATAGTCTCTAACCTCACTCTAAGTGGCCCGGAAACTTTCTGGCCACACCTTTAGCAGTGTCTGGTCTTGGCATGAACGAGTTTTGCTCTGTGGCTTCACTCTCAATGTTTGTGATGCAACTTTTCAAACGATAGAAAGCAGAAAAAGGCTCTTCTTATCCAAAAAAAAATCATTTTATTTATGCTTGTTATATAACTAAAATGCTTGTTATTTTTTCTCTTAAAAAGGTGGCTGCCTGAAGGATTTCAAACATTTAATGAGATCTGTTCACCTTTTATTGCAAGTGTTCATCATGCTTTCAATTAAGCAAGTTTAGCTGGAAGCAAGGAACTGTTTTCTTGATTTGCAATGTAAATTTGTAGGGCAAAATCAATCAACTAAACAAATCACTAATTTCAGTATCCAAATTTGACTTTTTTGGATTAAAAACAAGAGTTGAAAGAAATATTGTTTGCATTAGGGAGACAGAACACAGGTGAATGTTATACTTCACAAGTTGTTACAATTAATTTTGAGGAGAAAAATACTTTAAAAATTATATCTGCATTATTTGTAGCACTGAGTTGAAGTTTTTACAGATTTGATTTAAAAGCATGTGCGCAAATAAGAGTACAGTGGCAGCAATTGTGTATTGTTCACACAGCCCATTTAACCCTAACATTGAAAACTTATTTTGAATGATGAATCATATGGCAAGATGGGGGCATTAATTTAAATATAAAATGATTCCAGCTTAATATTTTGCAAAGATTAATGAAAATTAAGTTTTTTGTTAGTTTATTTTTAATCTGCACATTTACAAAAAAAATGCGATCATTATTAGTGAAAATTGAAAAATAGGCACATTAAATAAAATTTGGCCTGAAATAAATATATTACTGTTTTATAAGTCACTTCTTCCATAACTCTGTCAGGCAAAAGCTGTTTGAAAATGCAAGCTACACATGAACTGTGCTTTGCTATAAGAAGCACTTAATGTTTCTGAAGAATACCCTTTGAGCTCATATTGAGAAGTACACATACATAAAAACAGAGTACTATTGCGAAATGCTATTCAGATTTAACCTCCAAACACAAGAATGGTGTGAAATGCAGGATATTTTCCATTTGAAATTCACATGTGTTGCATTTTACTCAGCAGTAAGGGATGAATACTGCAAGGGAGCAGATGGCCGCAGCTTTAGGGAAAATGTGGATCAATGCAGCCAGTTTTTGTAAACCACACAAATGTCAAATCCTGGGAGGTTGCTCCTAACTCCAAAAGAATAAAACATGCATGAAATGCTACAAAGAGTTCATGATAAGACAAAAATATATCTTATTTTTTAGTGAAGATCTGATGTTGACGATTATTTTTATTAATGGCTGAATTTCCCTATTTGTTTGAAGGCAAAAGGTGTATTTCAATTGAAAATTCTATTTTTAGCCTCGTCTTAATTAAACATTATAAGCTATTTCCATGCACCTGAACATCAGTAGCATAGTGTGACTTCCAATTTATAGATACACTATTTGGAAGAAAAAGCAATTCTCTCCAACTATGATTTTTTTTTACACAAAAGCTAGTAGCAACCACCAGAATCCATTTGTTCGAATGCTGCTTTTAGTGGAGTAAATGAGATAAAGCATCCCACCACGTCAAATGGTGAAATGTAAATTCAATAAAAATCTGGAATTAAAAGTCTAATTATGACCACGAAACCATTGCCAATTGTTGTAAAAACCCGTCTGGCTCACTAATGTCCTTTAGGGAAGGAAATCTGCCGCCCTTACCTCATCTGGCCTACATGTGACTCTAGACCCACAGCAATGTGGTTGACTCTTAAATGCCCACTGAACAAGGGCAGTTAGGGATGGGCAATAAATGCTGGCCTAGCCAGCGATGCCCACATCCCATGAAAGAATTTTTACAATTCTGCCGACAGTGTTATGAATTCTGTTCTGTTGTTACGTGTTAGGCGGCTCCAGTTGATGGGGCAATGAGAATCCTGTTTTTACAGCATTCGTCTTTTGTCTGTCATCATTGAAAAATTTACTTTTGATATAAACTGGTATTATTTATCAAATGGAAACATTTCAATGCTTGGGCATTAAATATCGCCTAGGCTGAGACATGGAATGGAAAATCTGGTGGGGAAGCTGATCTTCCTTCCATTAAATTGACTGGAAGGAGCCTCCAACAAGTTCTGAAGGAATCCTGCAATACACCGCACCAGATTTTCCTTTCTGCACTCCTTCCAAGGAATAAAGATGAAAATCTACCTCATTGTGTTTTAACAAGTTAGAGATATATCAAGCTGAACGGTTGTTTTGAAAACTACAAACGACTGTCACTTTAACATTGAGGATTGAATGACAGTTACAGGCCTTGCTGCTCTCCGACCGCATTTGTTTCTTTAACTCAGAAGTACTACTTATACTGCAGTATACTACAGTGACTCGACATATCATTCAGATTTTGAATTAACTCCGAGTGCAGGATTTTTCCTGCAGGATCCTGCACCCGTTGTCAGGCTCCAATGGGATCTGAAGGCTGCACTGTGTGGGGGTAGTCTTTCACCTGTGATTTTCCCTGAGTTGGCCCATTAACAGCCTGAGGGCTGGCTTGCCATCGAATCTGGCGGGTGGGCTCGTGAAGTTGGAGAGCCAGTAGGAGACATTCAAGGTAAGCGAGGGAGAAGGCACCTCACAATCGAGGTGCCCTCTCTCCAATATTCTTATATTTAAAATAAAAAGGCCTCGAGCAGCCAGGGTATCATATGGAGTCGGGGGGTGGGGAGGAAATCCCCTCCACTGGATGGCTCATGGCTGCTGCTGACTCCAGGCCTGCCTAGAATTCTAGCCCCTTCCAGTCTGCCACCAAGAAGCCACCTCCAAGTAGCTACACTCTCCCCACTGCCTGGGGGTACCTGGGGGTAGACTGTAACATCTCAGTTGGCCACTGACAATAGGCCTTGAATTGGGTAACAGGTTACCAGTTGCTTGTGAGCAGGCAGACCTGCTGCCCTTCCAACTTGCTTGTTGTGGTTTATGAAATATGCAGAGATGATACGCCTACTTCTGTGTGTATAACTGGAGTTTTATTCAATGCTTTTAAATGTTTGCTCTCTCATGCTTACAACAGCTTGCCTCAGTTTAGTTTATTTTTCTAAATGACCACAGCAAGGCTTAACTAATCATACACAATAAGCAGTCAACAGTCAACAGACACACATAATTAAACACCAAATATTGAACACTACCTCCACCGCCTCCAGGGAAATGGTCTGAGGGCGGAATGGAACCGGGGAGCTGGCACACAGGCTGGTGGCGCAATATTTCTTACCTGCCGGCCTTCACTCCCACCCCTGGCGGGAGCTACAATCCAGCCCCAAAAATCCAATTTACTTGAAAGATAACAGAAAGCAAACATTCTTTAAATAAAATAGGTCCTACAAATAATAATTAAACATTGATGAGGTAAAATTGAATTACCTCCAAAAATAGGAGCAGGGCTGCTCCATGCAGCCAGCTCCAAGTATGCAGTTAAATGGCTGCGCGGCTCTGCAAGGGACCCAAATTTGTGCAAAGCTATCACAACGCAACCTAGCGTCTACTTAAAGCCAACTTGCACCTCTTAAAGGGGAGGTGCATTCTGACTGGTGCAGGTGCTGGAATCATTTGTGGAAGAGAATGTAAGCAGGAAGAAGGGTGAATTATGGCTCAACACTGGGGCGACCGTGTTCCAAAGGTTCTCGGATGCCGCACTGGATATCTTGGCAGATGAAATGGAGAAATGGAGAGACTGATCCATCTGCAAGGAGCCAGGTGACCCTCCAGAAACACATGATGAAGGCTGTGGGAGCAGAGAGTAGTGGAGGACAACACCTGGCATCCAGCCCTAAGGATCTGAATGCAGTGCTGCAAAGAGTTTAATGGCCTCACACAGGTGGTCAAGATCGATGAATGTATTTTCAAATTCCATGGGGTGAATTTTACTGTGGTTGAGGTTGGGGGTGAGGTGCGTATTGCTGGACTCCCAGTAAAAACGCCAATCTTGAGCCCCCTGACTTTAAAAATGGCTGCCCCACAGTGATAATGCACTGAGGGTGGCTTTAGCAAGCTGAGAGTGGGACTTCCGCCACTCAGGGAAAGGAAGTCCTACCCTCGAAAGGTGCTGGCCAATCTGATTGCTGGACCTTCAACCCCATGAGGTAACTACGGGGATGGCAACTTCCTGCCTGACCCCACAGCGAGAACTGGCAAGCTCGTGCAGATGCATATGTAATGAGCACACCCCCCACCCCAAAAGGAGGTCCACCCCCCAAACTGTTTCCAACCTTTTAGTCCAAGTTGCAAAAGCAACAGGCTGACTCCTTCATTCAGCCTCCCCCAGCCACACATATTATTGCTGCAGAGGCAGAATGAGACCCTTCAATGATCATTAATTGGCTGGTTAAAGGCCTCAATAAGTTTAAGGGTGGGTGGGCTAGCTGATGCCTTACACACTCCCCCTGTAATATGGGAGACAGCCCAGGGGTAAGTGGGAAGGCAGTGGGCTAGCCACCCATTTTATTTTATGTGCTAAATATGCTGGCGGAGGGCTATAAATTCCCACCAATATCTTATCAACTGAAACCCACTAGCCTCAGATATTGCTTACTGCACCACAACCCCATCACTCACCTAGCAACAATTTCCATCAAACACAACCGATACATAACAGTCATAGCTTCACCTCACTCTCATACACTTAGCACTGTTGCAAGCCTCAATCCTATATCTCACAGCTTGGACACACTGCCAGTTATCAAACAATGACAGCCACATTATCCAAACACATTGCCCCAAGCTCATTCACATACTTCCCTCTCTCTTGCAGACAAGTGCATAGTCAATAGCATAAGGAACAAATTGGCAGGAGACAGGCACAGTTGCACGTCTACCCCGATGGAGGAGATGGTGCTTGCCATCATTGGAGCGGCACTTGCCGAGGCCATGGCCAGCAGTGAGGCTGACAATCATTGAAGCTGATGCTTTCCTCATACCTCATCCTCGTTCTCACATCCCACTTCCCCCTTATACCATAATCTTTTCTGATTTACACATTGCCAATGCACCTCTTGCTATTCACTACTCTCCTCTCCACAACCACGCAATCGTGCCCTTCTCCTTTCAAATACCTGAGAACCATAGCTTGGCCAGCCTACTGTGGAAAAGCAAGAGGTGGATGAATAGGAAGACAGTGATGAAGAAGAAACATCTCCACTCACTTACACACTCAGAAGCACTATCTCAGATAATGACGCTGTGTGTAATATAGAGAATGGTCTGGAGGTGGAATCTGCATGTGGTGAAACACTGGGCATGAGTGGCCTGAAGTAATTAAGAAGGCAAATGGAACTTTGGCCTGTATTACTAGGGGATTGGAGTTTAAAAATAGGGAAGTCTTGTTACAACTTTCCAGGGTGTTGGTGAGGCCACACCTGGAGTGCTGTGTACAGCTTTGGTCCCCATATTTAAGAAAGGATAAACGGGCATTGGAGGCAGTTCAAAAGAGATTCTTTAGGCTGATTCCTGGGATGAAGGGGTTGACTTATCAAGAATAGCTAAACAGGTTAGGCCTTTATTCATTAGAGTTTAGAAGAATGAGGGGTGATTTTATTGAAGCATATAAGATTCTGAGGGGCTTGACAGGGTAGATGTTGAGAAGATGTTTCCACTAGTGGCGGAGTCTCGAACTAGGGGACATAGTTACAGAATAAGGGGACACTCATTTAGAACTGACATGTGAAGGAATTTCTTCCCTCAGAGGGTAGTGAATGTTTGGAATTCTGCAGCCCAGAGAGTTGTGGACGCTAGATCACTGAAGGTATTTAAAGTGGAGGTAACTAGATTTTTGAAATATTGGGGAGTTGAGGGCTATGAGGAGCTGGCACAAAAGAGGAGTTGAGGTCGGGGCAGATCAGCCATGATCTTATTGAATGGCAGGGCAGGCTTGAGGGGCCAAATGGCCTACTCCTGCTCCTATTTCTTATGTTCTTATGTTCTGGTGTATGAAGCCTGGATAAGGGACAAGGGCAGCACAGGTGCCTGCTTGCCAGAAGACAAAGCTCTGGCCGTATTCTGCTGCAGAGGACTCAGATGAGCACTTTGATGGGGTTGGCTACAGAAGAGAGTTCATGGATATGTACAGTGAAATGCTTGGTGCCAGAAAGCCAATGAGTGAAGTCAAGGGGCATGGAGGAGGCTGACACTAACTTGGCACAGGGTTTCATGCAGAGCTTGGAACCCACCCTTTCCAGCATGAATGTGATGGCCAACTCCATGAGCACACTTGTGGCCCAAACATGATGCAGTGCCAGTCCATGGTTAACCTGTTAATAGCACTTCAGTATCACAAGAAGGACCTTCCTCCTCTCAGCATGATTTTCTTCCCTTCTACAGATCATCTAACCAAGTTCATATTGATGACACAAGCACCTAAGGGAAATTTCAACCTTGGCCTTAGTTGAGCTGAAATCTCTATTCAGAAATCCATCCATTAAATATCACAGCCACTGGGCTGCATTCTTACAAAATACAGTTGATTTTAATAATGCAGCCAAAAATAATTAAATTAAATAGCCTAATCATTTAATAAATCAAGCACGGCAGAGTTTTCAAAATAAATCTTCCAAAGCTACAAATGGAACTGAGCACTCATAGCCTATGGCAAACATTTTACAGAGTGAATCATTCATAAAGGGAGTTACTATTTGTACATGTGAAACTGCACAACCACTGTTCCCAAAGTCACCCACTCTATTCCTCTCCCAGGCCACTGTCTGAGGCTGAACCAGACCATTCCCGGCATACTTGATTCCGCGATGAACTTCCTACCACATATCCATTACATCAACAAGACCACACAACCTCTACACTGGTAACTTTGCATGACGCCGCTGCTGCTTGAGCGCATCTGCTGCTGAAATCCTATCTAGGCCTTGGCTACTTCTAGATTTGATTATTTCAATGCTCTCCTGGTCGACCTCACTTCATCCAAGCTTCATAAACTTGAACTCACCAAAAGCTCTGCTGCCCATATTTTAACTTGCGCCAAGTCCCATTCTTCCATCATCCCTATGCTCACTAACCTACATGGCTCTAGGTCCAACAGCACATCAATTAAAAAATTCTCCTGTTCAAATCACTCCATGCATGTATATCCTTGTAAACTCCTCCAGCCCTACAGCCCTTCAAAGATATTGGTGTTCCATTAATTCTGGCCTTGTAGTCTTCAATGGTTTGTTTCATCTATGTTTGATTATACTAGTCTAGTAACTGATCCTTGTACACTTGCTTAAACCTGTGGGTGGAGCTCATGGATTAAGTACTTATACCACGCAGGGAATATTCCAGAAAGGACCTGGGCTCTGTGCTGTGATCATGTGTGTGTTGAAATCTTGTAAGTTCTGAGATGCTTTAAATTTCTGTAAATGAACAGTTTGGATTTAGAACTAGAGTCAGCTCTGCATTGCTCTGGGATAAATAAGACTTACAGCAATCTGGTGAATACATAACATTGCACACCCATGATTTTCTTCACTCCACCATTAGCAGCCATGTCTTTGTCGACCTAGGCCTTCTTTAAAACACCCTTAAAACCTATTTCTTTGACAAAATTTTGTTGTCACCTGTCCTAATATGTATCTCCATATGTGTCTTGGTATCAAATTTTGATAATGGCCCTGTGAAGTACTTTTGGATGTTTTACTATGTTAAAGATGCTTAATAAATATAAGCTATTGTTGTTAAGCAACATAATATGCAATAAGAATGCATATTAAACTTGAACCTTTAACATTTTAGGTAACAATGAGGTTATGATTATGACCATTGAAATTAAGTCCTCAGAAATAATTTCTTCACTTGTGCCGTACACATCAGTGTCATGCATTTTTAAGTGGTAAATGGCTAGCTCTGAATCATCACAAAGAAAAAGTACTCCACTGCAGTGCTGAAGACCATTGCTGGTGGCCTCTCCTCTGATTGTCCCCTCTTTTTTGATCATTGCTATCTGCTTCCAATTGCCCTGAACCCTTCCTGATGGTACCTCTCGAGATTGCCCCCTCCCTTCTGACTAGGACTTGAGCATAGGTGGCAACAGTTCAAAGTTGCAGATGAAATAATAACTTGAAAATGCAATTCACAGTGAGGAGGATGATAGCAGACTTCAGGAGGACATAGACAGACTGGTGAAATGGGAAGACTAATGGCAGATGAGATTTAGTACAGCAATGTTTTGAAGGAAGAATGAGGAAACACAATCCAAATGATACAATTTTAAAGGCGATGCAGGAGTAGAGACCAAGGTGTTCACATACACAAATCTTTGAAGATGGATATCAAGGTCTTGGAGACAATTAGTAGAATGGTACTAGGTATGAGGAGAATTATGTGGAGAGACTAGAGAAGCTGTGATTGTCCTTCTTAGAGCAGATGACCTGACAGTACAGTTGTTAACCAGAGACATATATTTAAGATAATTGGCAATATTTAAGATATTTGGCAAAAGAAACAGAGATGGTCTGTGTCTATCACACATCTTCCCTTTTGTTCCTCACCCTCCCTCCCACTTTCCCTTGTCTCTGTACTTCCTTAAAATCTGCTGCAACTTCTAACTTTTTTTCCAATTCTAATGCAAGGTTATTGACCTGAAGCCTTAATTCTGCTCCCCCCTCTATCGATGCTGCCTGACTTGTTTAGTATTATCAGCATTTCCTGTTTGCCTTTCAGGTT
The DNA here is from genome assembly GCF_964194155.1 of Cetorhinus maximus. Classification (NCBI taxonomy): domain Eukaryota; kingdom Metazoa; phylum Chordata; class Chondrichthyes; order Lamniformes; family Cetorhinidae; genus Cetorhinus; species Cetorhinus maximus. Next base: position 72,230,185 of record NC_135888.1, read on the forward strand.
TCCAGCATCTGCAGTGTTTTGGTTTTGTCTTAGAATAAATGAGGGTCATTGTCTGAAATAAAAACAGAAAGTGCTAGAAAAACTCAGCAGGTCTGGCAACATCTGTGGAGAGAGAAACAGTTAATATTTTGAGTCTAACATGACTCCTCCTCAAAACCTGTCTGAATTAGGTATAATTGCAAAGCATTAAACATGAAAATATCCAGCCTACATCTTTCCCTGAAACCAAAGAAATCCTATTAACCAATGAAAATATATTACATGTTTAGCATATGCAAGCAATCACTTTGAAAATTTTGGGCAGGAAAGTCTGAGCTTTCTGAGTCTTGACTAGTTGAACACGGACTTGGCAGGGGCTTGGTATCTTTGTGACAACAACATTTTTTTAAAAATTCATTTTTTCCAAATCCTGCCCCAATATTCTCTCCTCCTCTTCAAAGGCACCTACACATTCTGGTATAAGGAAAGCAGGAAAGAAAGAAAAGAAAGGAAAGACGAAATAAAAACTCATTGATATAGCTTCTTTCAGGACATCTCATGCTACAGCCAATGATATACCTTTGAAAGGTATTCACAGTTGTACTATAGTGACATATAACAGGCAATTTGTGCACAGCAAGGTCCTACAAACAGCAATGAGACAATGAGCAGATCATTTTTTAAAATTTAGTGATGTTGGCTGAGGGATATGTATTGGCCTGATCCATTCTCCTGAGTTGAGTGAGAGTAGAATACCGCCACTGTGTCTCTGGGGAAATTAGTGGTGCTGGAGCAGGATTGTCTCTGCAGCACCAGAATGATATTCAGGGACCTTAAAGGGACCTTGGAGGGTGTTTCCCTCCAACACCCATGGAAAGATTTTGATGCATTCTATCCAACTTTCCTCTATTGAAGAGAGGCAGATGGAAGGAAAAATCTCATGCCCTTACTCACATGCAGCAGACAGAAGGGCAAAGCTTTTGCTGCAACCTGACACTTATTTTCAAAAACTATTTTAAAAAATCATTCTCAGGATGTGGGCTTCACTGGCTGGGCCAACATTTATTGCCCATCCCTAGTTGCCCTTCAGAAGGTGGTAGTGAGCTGTTTTCTTGAACCGCTGCAGTCCATGTGGTGTAGGTACACCCACAGTGCTGTTAGGAAGGGAATTCTAGGATTTTGACCCAGAGACAGTGAAGGAACAGCGATATATTTCCAAGTCAGGATGGTGAGTGACTTGGAGGGGAATTTCCAGGTGGTGGTGGTGTTCCCATCTATCTGCTACCCTTGTCCTTCTAGATGGTAGTCGTCATGGGTTTGGAAGGTACTATCGAAGGAGCCTTGGTGAATTCCTGCAGTGCATCTTGTAGATGGTACACACTGCTGCTACTGTGCATTGGTGGTGGAGAGAGTGAGTAGAATAAAGAACAAAGAACAAAGAAAAGTACAGCACAGGAACAGGCCCTTCGGCCCTCCAAGCCTGCGCCGATCATATTGCCCATCAACTAAAACATTTTGCACTTCCGGGGTCCGTATCCCTCTATTCCCATCCTATTCATGTATTTGTCAAGCTGCCTCTTAAACACTACTATCGTACTTGCGAATTCCAGACACTCACTACCCTCTGCGTAAAAAACTTGCCCCGCACATCTCCTCTATAGTTTTCTCCTCTCACCTTAAATCTATGTCCCCTAGTAATTGACTCTTCCACCCTGGGAAAAAGCTTCTGACTATCTACTCTGTCCAAACCACTCATAATTTTATAAACTTCTATCAAGTTGCCCCTCAATCTCCGTCGCTCTAGTGAGAACAATCCGAGTTTCTCCAACCTCTCCTCATAGCTAATAACCTCCAGACCAGGCAGCATCCCAGTAAACCTCCTCTGCACCCTCTCCAATGCCTCCATATCCTTCTGGTAATGTGGTGACCAGAATTGCATGCAATATTCCAAGTGTGGCCTAACCAAGGTTCTATACAGCTGCAGCATGACTTCCCAGCTTTTATTCTCAATACCCCTGCCAATGAAGGCAAGCATGCCATATGCCTTCCTGACTACCTTTTCCACCTGCGTTGCCACTTTCAGTGACCTGTGGACCTCTACACCCAGATCCCTCTGCCCGTCGATGCACTTAAGGGTTTTGCCATTTACTGTATAATTCCTGCCTGTATTAGACCTTCAACATCCATGTTTGTGGATGTCATGCCAGTCAAGTGGGCTGCTTTGTCCTGGACTGTGTCCAGCTTCTTGAGTGTTGTGGGAGCTGCACTCATCCCGGCAAGTGGGGAGTATTCCATCACACTCCTGACTTGTGCCTTGTAGATGGTGGACAGGCTTTTGGGAATCAGGGGCTGAGTTACTCGTTGCAGGATTCCTAGCCTTTGATCTGCTCTTGCATCCACAGTATTTATATGGCTAGTCCAGTTCAATTTCTGGTCAATGGTAACCCTCAGAATGTTGATAGTGGGAATTCAGTGATGGTAATGCCATTGAACATCAAGGGGTGATGGTTGGATTCTCTCTTGTTGGAGATGGTCATTGCCTGACACTTGTGTGGTGCGAATGTTACTTGCCATTTGCCAGCCCAAGCCTGGATATTGTCCAGGTCTTGCTGCATTTGGACATGGACTGCTTCAGTGTCTGAGGAGTTGCGAATGGTGCTGAATATTGTGCATTCATCTGTGAACACCCCACTTCTGACCTTATGATGAACGGAAGGTCGTTGATGAAGCAGCTGAAGATGGTCGGGCAGAGGACACTACCCTGAGGAACTCCTGCAGTGATGTCCTGGAGCTGAGATGACTGGCCCCCAACAACCACAACCATCTTCCTTTGTGCTAGGTATGACTCCAACCAGCATGGAGTGTTTCCCCTAATTCCCATTGACTCCAGTTTTGCTAGGGCTCCTTGATGCCACACTTGGTCAAACACTGCCTTGATGTCAGAAGCAGTCACTCTCACCTCGCTCTTTTGTCCATGTTTGAACCAAGGCTGTAATGAGGTCAGGAGCTGAGTGGCCCTGGTGGAATCCAAACTGCCAGGCTATTGCTGAGTAAGTGCCACTTCATAGCACTGTTGATGACCCCTTCCATTACTTTACTGATGATCAACAGTAGACTGATGGGACGGTAATTGGCTGGGTTGGATTTGTCCTGCTTTTTATGTGCAGGACATACCTGGACAATTTCCCACATTGCCAGGTAGATGCCAGTGTTGTAGCTGTACTGGAACAGCTTTGCTAGGGGCATGGCAAGTTCTGGAGCACAAGTTTTCAGTACTATGGCCAGAATATTGTCAGGGCCCATAGCCTTTGCAATATCCAGTGATTTCAGCTATTTCTTGATTTCACATGGAGTGAATTAAATTGGCTGAAGACTGGCATCTGTGATGCTGGGGACCTCTGGAGGAGGCCGAAATGGACCATCCACTCGGCACTTCTGGCTGAAGATTGTAACAAATGCTTCAGCCTTATCTTTTGCAGTGATGTGCTGGGCTCCTCCATCATCGAGGATGGGGATATTTGTAGAGTCACCTCCAGTGAGTTGTTTAATTTTCCAACACCATTCACTACTGGATGTGGCAGGACTGCAGAGCGTGGATCTGATCCATCGGTTGTGGGATCGCGGAGCCTTGTCTATCACTTGCTGCTTATGCTGTTTGGCATGCAAGTAATCTTGTGTTATAGCTTCACCAGGTTGACACCTCATTTTTAGGTATGCCTGGTGCTGCTCCTGGCATACCCTCCTGCACTCTTCACTGAACCAGGGTTGATCCCCTGGCTTGATGGTAATGATAGAGTGGAAGATATGCTGGGCCATGAGGTTACAGATTGTGTTCGAGTACAATTGTGCTGCTGCTGATGGCCCACAGCATCTCGTGCCCAGTTTTGAGTTGCTAGATCTGTTCGAAATCTATCCCATTTAGCACGGAGGTAGTGCCACACAACACAATGGAGGGGACCCTCAATGTGAAGGTGGGACTTCGTCTCCACAATGGCTTTGCAGTGGTCACTCCTACCAATACTGTCATGGACAGATGCATCTGCAGCAGGCAGGTTGGTGAGGATGAGGTCAAGTATATTTTTCCCTCTTGTTGGTTCCCTCACCACCTGACGCAGACCCAGCTTTGTCCTTTAGGGTTCGGTCTGTAGGTGTGTTACCAAGCCACTCTTGGTGATGGACATTGAAACCCCCACCCAGAGTACACTCTGCCCCCTTGCCACCCTCAGTGCTTCCTCCAAATTATGTTCAACATGGAGGAGCACTGATTCATCAGCCAAGGGAGGGCGGTACGTGGTAATCAACAGGAGATTTCCCTGCCCATGTATGACCTGATGTCCTGAGGTCCAGAGTCAATGTTGAGGACTCCCAGGGCAACTCCATCCCGACTGTATACCACTGTGCCGCCACCTCTACGGGGTCTGTCCTGCTGTTGGACAGGGCATACCCAGGGATGGTAACGTCTGGGACATTGTCTGTAAGGTATGATTCCGTGAGATTGACTATGTCAGGCTGTTGCTTGACTAGTCTGTGAGACAGCTGTTTCAATTTTGGCACTAGGTGATGACCCAGTAAGGAGGGTTGAGATTGCTTTGTCGTTTCCAGTGCCTAGGTCGATGCCAGGTGGTCCTTCCGGTTTCATTCCTTTTTTTCTGACTTTGTAGCGGTTTATTACAACTGAGTGCCCATTTCAGAGTCAACCACATTGCTGTGAGCCTAGAACCAGACCAGGTAAGGATGGCAGATTTCCTCCCCTAAAGGGGTGAACAATCAACCATGATTTCATGGTCGTCAGTTGACTTTTAATTCCAGATTTTTTATTGAATTCAAATTCCACCTTCTGCCGTGTCAGGACTCGAACCCGGGTCCCCAGAGCATTACCCTGCATCTCTGGATTACTAGTCCAGCAACAATACCACTACGCCATCGCTTCCCCATAATATGCTGTATGCTGCTGTGTTTTTTTGATTACTTATGAATAATAGTTCTGCCACATTCTCAGAAACCAAATGACATAAGATAAGGTTGTGGAAATTCCAAATTGAAAACAATGTTCTTTTGCTTTATAAATCAGCAACATTGAAATGATCTGTGGCACTTTAAGAATTACTCACCGAGCCAAGCACATCACAGTGTTCCACATGCATACACAGCTCATTTATCTTATAGGACAGATTGGTTTGAGAAGCAATAGCTGTAATATGTTTGAAGAAAAATTACAGAATGGTTTCATATTTTATAAGTCTTTGTTTTGGATCAGTATATGTGCAAAAATGAATATTTTGAAATTAGGGATAGTTATCCCAAATGATAAATGTTACAATCTTCACAAAATATACAACATTGCAGGTTTTTATATTAATGGCTAAGTCCACATGCTTTTTACAATAATTCCATATATAGTTTAAATCAAGAGTGTCCAAGCCCCTGCCTTTTAGGCTGTATACGTGCATAACATGAAGCCTTGTGGCTCAGTATAAATCAATGTCCTAATCATCTCAAGTACGAATACAAATTGATCTTGGTGCCCAATTTAGAACTAGAAAAGCACTAAAGACTACAAAATTCAAAATAGTACAAATCAGTAAGTAAGAAACATAAGGACTAATGTTCCTAGGTGCAGTACCCTAGGTGAGCCTTATTAAGTGTTGCAAACAGTTGACTAGAAACCCACTATGTGTAAGAAATCGGGGTCTTTAATAAACTGGTATTTCCTGCCTAGTTCAAACTTTTACGATATTAGCGAAAGAACATTGATTGTCTCTCTGGAAAGACAATTTCTTAACTCTCCAATGTCTAAACAATCCCTGGAAACATCAGGGTCACTTAGTTCAGGGTTGTTGACATTCTTAAATTGGTAGGATTGCGTCTTGTGTACCCCATTATCTATGCAAGTCTTTAGAAAGGTCCAGGAAATTACCCTCAGCATGATGTAAACTAAAAGGCTGACCCAAGCAGGACGGTGAATGGGAGGAGGTAACCACCCTGACATTTTGGGTACCTGCCCTGTATCCATTGGCCAGAAAGGTTTGAATAGATTGATACTGGGTAAGCTACCAGCCCCCAGAAAAAAAGGTATATTAACAAATGCTCAGGGACAGGGGCCAGGTGCTGGTGAGGTGGCAGTGCTCATCAGGCAGCTGCATTCTTCAGATGGAAGACAAAGAAGAGGAGGTGGAAGAAGACCGAGGGAAGAGTTCCCTGACACTTCAACTAGAGAGCATAATGCTGTTATCATAAGCTATGGAATGCACTACCAGAGTTAGTAACTCTGGAAGCAGGGATCATGTTAACATTTGGGGAGAAAAAGGATACAAGAACAGGGCAGACACGTTGGGATTTGGACTCTGCATTTGGAGGACAATCACCAACATAGATTGGTATGGCAGAATCTGTGGAATCCTATTTATTAATAGTTATATATTCTTTTTATAGCATCATGATATTATTTTGCCATACTCCTTACAAAGGTGCTTGGGTTAGTTAATTCTTATTTTAGAGATTAAATGAACTCAATTAATCTCAATTTTCAAATGTTTAGTTTAGCTATTTTGGAAGTTTTTGTACAGTTTTTTAACCTCAACTTCCTACTCTTAACTTTTCTGAACTAATATATTGTCCACAAATCACAACATGTATACACCGCCACCAGAGAAATGTAGTTCGCTAATCACATTTGGCATAAACTTTCATAATAGCCTAGTAGTGTAACTTTGCATAAACACATTAAATAGTGGAAATAATTTGGCCATGATCTCTCATTTATCCAAGATTTGGCCTTAGTCTCATGTTTATGACAGATTTGGACATATAGTCTCTCATTTATTAATTTCTTCCCACACCACAATCACAATTCCTTATTGCAAATATTTGTGCCACATCTCTGCATCTCCAGGCATGTGGTGGCCAGCTGGACAAAAAAAACCCAATGAACCAGGTTATGGGAGACAAAAGGCATTCATTAGGTGATTATACCAAATACAAAAAGGAAATGGAGAGCCACATGTGAATAAAATTGGCCACAAGAAGTCAGGGACTGAGTGAGCACAGACTGATACATCTCACTAGAACAGCTCTTCCAAATTTGCCAGTTGGGAATTGCATTCCGACTAAGGAGAGGGAATAAGACAAAAGGGCACAAAGTCCATCTGATTTCACTGAAAGCTAAAACAGGCCTCATCTTCCAATGGGCAAGCAACTTGCAGCAGAATGTGAAATCCATATTTCAACAGGTTCTGCTTCTGTCAAACACAAAGGAAGGAGTCACATAGCAATGAACCATGGACCAATGAAAGGAGGAATGGAATAGACTTCAACATTCAATCATCCATATACATTTGGGCAGAAGCTCTGTTATCAAATCCAGTGAAACAGAAACAGTTTACTGGAGTCAGGATGAAGCAACCAGTGAGTGAAGACCTGACATCCTAAAACAGCTTGGAATCACAATTAGACTTTTGCCCTGGGATGGTGGGCGGGCCCCACCGGCTCGGTGGCGGGCAGACAGCCAACCCCCGCCACCGAAATGGGGCCTGCCGTTATTTTGAGTGGGCGGGCCAGTTAAGGCCCACCCAGCGGCCTGCCCAACAAGAAGTGCTATGCGCTTCCTATGCCGGGGGTGGAGGGATTCCCCACCTGTCAAAGTGCGTGCGAAAGAGCGCACTGCTCCCTGAGGCAAAGTCCTGTCTCAGGGAGTTTACTGACAGGTAAGAAAAGTCAAAAAATAGAGAAATATTAAAATTATTAACATGTCCCCCTCATGTGACAATGTCACACGAGATGGGACATGTTAGTAAGAAACATATAAAGTTTATTAAATTTTTAAAGAACGGACATGAAACTTAATCCCGCCAGTGGATGAAGTTTCATGAATAATCTGGAGCCCGCTGGGGCTCCTGGCCTGCCCACCAACCTTAAGCTTGGAAGGGCAGGTCTTTAAGTGCTTTAATTAGCCTGTCAATGGCCTTAATTGGCCATTGACAGGTCGGCGGGCGGACAGCTAATTTCGCTGTCCGCCTGCCTGCCTAAAAATTTAAAGGGACCGGGATGATGTCGGGGGTTCCTCCTGACATCATCCCGCGTCATTTTCCCCTTGGCGAGCGGGCCCCGCCCCAAATCGCCGAGGGGAAAATCCTGGCCATAGAAAACATGGAAACTGAGAAAATAACTAGGTTAGGTCACATACTTGGTCTTAACTGATTACAGCATCAGAAAGTAAGTCAGCTATGATTATTTAATTTAAATGGTAACCACGTTACAATGAATTAGCCTGAAGCAGAAATCTAGGAAATAAATGGCTCTATCGGCCAACTGTATATAAACATGTGTTTTTCAAAATATAGGTATGACTTAAACATCCAGAGTCACTATGAAGGTCAATATTGTTCTATTTCAGAAAGCCATTTGGTAAAGGATAGAATTGTAACCAATCTTTTACACATTTTTATATTTATTTACAGAATTATATATTACAAACATGCACCTTGCAACAACTTCAATTTTAATCTCTGTCTTTTCATATAGGGTCAAAGTTAATGCCGACCGCCTGATAGAATTAAACTCAATTAATATACAGCTAACAATAATGCCTTCAGCACCTGTATTCTCCTTTCAGTCAGCATCTATTTAATCTTACTTTCTCACCAATATAAGCAAAATAATAACAGCTATTCCTGCAGTTTATTTTCCAATCCTATGGCTAGGAAGTCGATCAGAGCTCCTCCCATTCCACTGTTATAATTATTCCAGACAAGCAGCTCTGAGGAAATTCCCACTTATGTCTCACTGCATGCTCAGTGTAAACACCTTGTCTATATTTCCGGATTGTCTTTTTTTTCTGCATTATCAGCTTGTTATTTTTTACAATGTGTCACAAATGTGTATTTATGATATTGCAGATTTTAAGGACAACTGTTTGAAAAGCACATTACTGTTTTCAAACCTTTACATGGAGCTCAGAAGCATTTTTTTTTCAAAATGGAAAAATTGCTAGACAACATGGCACCTTTCTGTATTTATTCAAACCTCGTCAGACTCACATCTCTAGAGCTGGCTACGAAGGGTCATTGAAAATGCAAAGACTCCACCAGGGATATCCATTGATTTCTAAACGGTGTGAAAAATCATCTTACTTCTGACAGGAAACAGGAAGAGACTTCAAGTAACCTCAACATAACTAACATCTTTGTCTGGTGGAACAATGCTTCATCAAAATTAACATAGCAGCCATTTTAAGTTTTGGAACTGTATAAAGTCCATTTGAGGACAGTCATTGTGTGTGCTGAACACCAGTAAGAACTCTGAGAAACAACTTCAGAGAGGGTTCTTGGAAAAGAGGGGACAATGAAGAAATCAACTGCTGTTCTGCTGAAAGAGTTCAGGCAATACAAGGCCATAACTGCAGAATTAGTACAGAATAGGAAAACTTCTCTCTCTCCCAAAAACCTGCTGAACTGCTGAATCCACCTGAAAAAAGGCACACACTGACTTGGTCAACTGCAGAAGCCATCACAGCTGCTAAACCGAACCTCAAGTTTCAACCCCTTCACTTCGGAAAGAAAGAACTCAAGCAATGGGCCTGCAACAATATCTCTCAGAGACTGATTTCAAATCTAATCTTTAAGTATCTTTATTCCTTTATCTGCATTTTAATCTTTGTATCTATATTTTAGTTAATAACTTTATCCCTTTTACTTCAGTAACTTTCAGCAGTAGGTTTTGTAATAAATTAGCCTTTATCTTGTCTAAAGCTTGTCTGCTGGGTTATTTTTCTTCATTGAATCACTCAAATTAAAAAGGAGCTACAAACACATACAAATTCTTTGCTCACGGACCACTCTACGTTAATGCCTTTTATTTGACCATGACAATTGACATGTATGTGAACTTACCATATTAGCAAAATGACTAACTGTACAGATAGGGTCTAAGGAGTATAAATCCAACTGCTTACTAAATCACATAAATTTGTTACAATACACACCTCTATCTAAATTGTAAGGAATCATAGGTTTATTACTACTATTTCCAGTGCTGTTTTGTTACACTTCATTTGTAGCTGCCTTTGACCCACCATTATTTTATTAGTTTAGATGATCTGGAGGCAAATAGGCTATAATTCAATTGCTCCAAAATTTGCTAAGTCTTGTTCACCTATTTCTTTTAGCAAGTGTCAGGTAGAAAGTATAGTAGATAGCCAAACAGAATACAAAGATTGCAGAGGAATTTGAAAAAAAAAAGGTAAAAGAAGGGTAAAAAGAGAAAACCTTAGCGAATAACCTAAAAGGGAAATCAAAAATCTTTTATCAGTATATAAATTGTAAAGAGGTAGTTAGTGGAATGGTGGAGCCAATTAGGGGCAAAAAAGTAAGGGCAAGATTCAAGAACTGAATGAAAACTTTGCATCTGTCTTGACGAAAGAGGGTGAAGTTAATGTTACAGTAGAGTAGAGGAGACTGGACACATTGGATATGATAAAAATAGTTAAAAATAAAGTGCTAAATATGCTGGCTTCACTCAAATTTAACAAGTCACTCTTTCCTGAAGGGATGCATTCTCAGTTGTTAAAGGAAGCTAGAATAGTAATTGAGAAAACTCTGACTACAAGCTTTCATTCTCCTTGGATATGGGAACGGTGCCAGAGGACTGGAGAATTCAGAATGGTACAGCCTTGTTCAAACAAGGTGAGAAGGAAAAATCTGATAACTACAGGCCAATCAGTCTAATATCAGTGGTAGAAAAACTACTAGAGACCATTGTCAAGAACAAAATCAAATCTCACTTGGAAAAGCATGGGTTAACATTGGATAGCCAGTATGAATCTGTGAAAGACAAATTGTGTTTGATGAATCTGATTGAGTTCTTTGATGAAGTAACAGGGAGGCTTGATGAAGAAAGCATCGTAGATGTTGTATATTTGGAATTTCAAAAGACATTTGTTAAAGTACCACATAACAGACTTATTCAGAAAGTAGGAGCACAGGGGATTGAATGGATGGTGGTAACTAGGGTATGAAATTAGAGTAGCAGAGAACAGATGCTTTCCTGGCTAGAGGGAAGTATGCAGTGGGACCCCCAGGGGCTGGTATTAGGATCATTGCTTTCCTTGTATATAAGTAACCTGGACTTGTGTTTACAGCACAGAATTTCAAAATTACAATGAGAGAGGATGCAGCTCCAAGCTAAAAAGCTCGGCCAAGATCGTTTGCCATTAGTAGCTTTGTTCAGCTAGACACACAAGATAAAGAGGGGCATCAGGTGACCCATGATATAATGGCAAAGAAATCCTTTAAAAATGTTCTGCTTTATTCTTGTAAACTAGCATTATCTGAAATATCCCACTTATGTGAAACCACAAAAGCCTTTGGAACAAATATTCATTGAAACAAAGCCATTAATGGTTGAATCTTCTCTGGTATGAGTATCAATAAAATGTCCAGTAATAGAGCATTTCTCAGACATAAATGATTATTAATAGTTCACAGTAATTCCCACAAAGCAAACCAAACATTTATTGAAGTTAAATTAAAAGTTTTTAAATTGTGAACTGTGTGGGAATACATTTCTCTCAGTACAGTAGGTTAAAAGATCACATGCACGTAATTCATGACCTAGTGCTGGCTTACTGTCTGATTGAATAGAAACATTTATAATTGTGGATGAAAAATGATGAGCAATATATTTCCTCACATCACCTAATGAAGGATGGACATAGTCACTTTCCAGTCAACAGCATGTTGTGTGCACTGCATGCCTAATTGGCTGATTGCTATCAATTTAAAGTTGTTTGAACGCCGTTGGAAAAATAGCACCAATGCAAATTATGACCCAAATAGTTATAGTGACAAAAGCCATGTAAAGAGTTGGAACTTCATATACTATTAAGCAATTTTGGTATTTTTGACAGAATGGTGCCCTGATTGAAAACTATGACTGAATTAATGTGGTTTAGAGCATCTCAAATGGTGCAGTGCAGAAATATTAATCTAGATAAACTGGAGACCTCTCATTAAAACTTGCATAGGATCGTTGGTATTCAAGTTAGGATTTGTACTAGCCAAATCAATTAGTTTTGCATTCATTAATATTCTGCTTATCGAGTGCATTATTACATTCCAAACCTCAGCAATCCCATTAATTTATATAGTACTTCTTATATTTATATAGTTATATAATTTATATAGTATTTCTTATATTTTAAAAATTCATTCATGGGATGTGGGCATCACTGGCTAGGCCAGCATTTATTGCCCATCCCTAATTGCCCTTGTTTAGGGGGCATTTAAGAGTTGACCACATTGCTGTGGGTCTGGAGTCACAAGTAGGTCAGACCAGATAAGGATGGCAGATTTCCTTCCCTAAAGAACATTAGTGAACCAGGTGGGTTTTTACAACAATCAGCAATGGTTTCATGGTCATCATCAAGCTTTAAATTCTAGATTTTTGTTGAATTCAGATTTCACCATCTGCCATGGTGGGATTCAAACCTGGGCCCCCAGAGCATTTCCTTAAGTCTCTGGAAGACTAGTCCAGTGACAATATCACTATTCCACCACCTCCACCTATCTTATCTTGTTATATAGCATATAAAAATAATTGCAAACTACCAATTACAGTTATATATTCAATATTAAAGCAGACTATGTTTGTGCCAGATAGCCATTGATTAGGCACTGGAATAAATACAATAATACAATGTGATGTGGGATGTGCATCTTTCTCTATCACTAATGACCTTCTATGACAATCAGATTCATAGAAATCAAAGTGCTTTTTTGAAAATTGAAAATCAGTAGATAGGAGCAAAGATCTTTTTTAGTTTAAAAACAGGAAAATGCCAGTTTCTCTCTAAAATTAACGATTTACTATTAAAAAATCAACTTCTTAGAAATTGTTTTAAACCCACGTGTTCTTATGATTTTGTTAGTGGACTCTTAACTGCACTCTTAACTTAATTGGTGTAATTCTTCATTAAATAGGAATCTCACCTGAAGATGACGCATAGATTCATATGATGATTTGTATTCTTGCGCATACATTTATAGGGGCAGAATTTTCAGCTCGGCATGCAGGCGTGCGCTCGACATGCACGTATGTAAAATAGTGCGCGATGATGTCAGGCAAGCACCCTGATGTCATCGCGCACTCTCGCGATCTTTCGGTCAGCAGGCGCGCGCAAGAGGCAGCAGCACGCCCGCCAGCAATTAAGAGGCCTTTAAGACCCTTAAGCAATTAATTAAAGTGAATTTTTTGCTGACCGCTCAAAGGTTCGGTTGGTGGGCGGGTGAATAAGCCAAGCGGCCTTTACATTTTTTGCGAAACCTCATCTATGGAGTGGGATGAGGTTTCGAACAGTGATTTAAAAAAAAAATAACATTTTTAAAACTCATTTTTTACATGTCCCTGCTCTTGTGACAGAGTCACACGTTTTCCTTATTTTTGCAATCTTTATTTTTAATGTTAAAAATCTTCAGCTCCCTGAGGCAGCTCTGTGCCTTCAGAGAGTTTTCACTGAGCGCACTCCCGCACATGCACACACTTTAGTGCTCACGCTCCTCCGCCCCCACCCCGGCAGCGCCGAGCATTTCAGCATGCCTTTCATGCTGGCTGGCCGTAAATTGGCTCGCCAGCATGAAATCGCGGTCGGGGCCTAATCTCAGGCAGTGGACCGTTGCGTGGCCGCTCCTGGGCCCACCTGATGAGGGGAAAATCCTCCCCTAGGAGTACAAATCATGCATTTGTGGTAAGAAAATAACATGGCCTACAAGACAATTTATGGGGCTTACTCTGCTGGTGTGGTGAAATGCCCCTCAGGTGGATGATAGTGAGAGACTGGGAGGAATCAGAATTGATGTGATTATTTTCAACGTGGATTAATGATACAGCAGAAGTACTGTTGTGGCTGCAATCCATGCCAACCGCCCATTCACTCCACTTGCTCTTCATTTGGCTCTTCCTCCTACTCCTCAGTTTTATAGGTCTCAGTGAAATTCTGTTCTGCCTACTTGCTGCACATTTTCATCTTTTCCTCTTTCTTTTCTTGAAGAACGCTAAATCAAGTGAAGGAGGGAAGGGAAAAAAAAAGAAAGAGCAATGTAGAAGTAAAGGAGAGGAAATAGAATGCAGCAGGAATATAGGAGGAATGGTTTTCAAATGTATTGACTCCCATTGCTTCTGGCCTGAAAATAGTCAGTAGGCTGTCACTGTCTTTCCCTCAGCTGAGAGTGCGCTCTTTTGCGCATGCATGTGAAAGAACGCACTCATCTCCCTGAGGCTGTGCTGCTTCAGGGAGATCATTGCCAAATTCAAAAATATAAAATATAGAAAAATAAAATTGGGACATGTCCATGACTTTTAATTAAACTTTTATTACATTTTAAGAATCCTACATGAAACCTCATCCCACCCGTGGATGAGGTTTCATGCTTTTTCTAAAGCCCGCCAGGGCTCCCGGCCTGCCCGCTAACCTTAAGGTTGGACAGGCAGGTCCTTTAACTAGAGCAATTATTTTTTAAATGGCCTCAATAGGCCGTTGACAGGTCGGCGGGCGCACAGCTGATTAGGCTGCGCCCCCGCCGACCTGAAAATTGAAATGGCACGGGGTGACGTCGGGAGTTCCGCCCGACGTCATCCTGCGTCATTTTATGCGTCGGCATGTGGGTCCCGTCCCTGCATGCCGACCGGGAAATACTGCCCATAGATTTTAAAAGACCCAGGCAAAGAAACATGATACCCTGAACAATCCAATTTAAAGTAAGTTTTCTTAACTTCAGTTTGTTGTAGACAGCAGCTTGAGGCGTAGATTCTGAAGGCTTTTCACACTTGTTAGATCTTGGAATTCCTGTCTTTACACAGAGCCTTCTTCCTTTATACATATTTTCCCCTTTGAATACAAATGTCCATTGTTTCACTATGTCTATGGACTTTACCTCCCTGATCATAAAAATTGATCATAGTACCAATTTTACCAGTAATCTTTGGGAAAAATAAATGCACTGTTTCTTAATTTCTGCTGGTTGGGTGTAACATTTTACACCCTCCTTTGAATTCAAGCTAGTCTAATTTATTTAAAAATGCAAATGCCCTTTTATACCTTACATTCTAAACTTCCCCCATGTTTACCTACTTAACATTTGAAACCCAGTTTATCTTCTAATACATCAAAATGTTCAGACCAGCTGCCTTTAATCCAATTAAGTCTCTCACGCTCACTCACACTCCCTCTCTCTCTCACATGCACACACACACACACACACACATAGACACAGATACCACTATTTTACAATAAATTCCAATAACATTATTATATCTTCCTGACTCACAGTGAATTATCTCAATGCCACTCTACAAACCCACTTGTCCCAGACAGTTGAGTAGAAAGCCACCACCAAAAGAAAACCTCATTCACATTCCAAAAAGCTAGATTTTTGTAACAATAAACTGCTGGCTGCTCCTTCAAGTAGCTTTACTTGTGTAAGGGCATAACTTATAAACTGGTGCTGCTCAATTTATGTGGGCAAAAGTAGAAGCCAGAAAAAAGATGTAGAATGTATGTAATATTTTTTTCTGTGTTGCTACTTTCTCATTGAAATACCTTCCCGAAGATAATAACATATTGGATTACATTTTGCTTCTGTTTCTGAATAAGCTTTCTGATATAACTGTTTTAATTGCAAATCATTTTTCTGTAACTCCACTAACCTCTTTGAGTTAAACATTTCAGCTAAATTGTCCTGTATTCCTTCCTCTTGAACAATGTTATCAAATACAGTGCCAACTAATTGGATTTTGACACCTTCTTCTCTTTGAACTGCCTGCTTATCTTGTTCATTTTGTTCTTCTATATGGGCCTTTGATCTCGCTATAACACAATCAGGAAACAATCCAGGATGTTCCTTTTGTATCACCTCTGTTGAAAACACTTCTACAGGCTGCTCAACTACCATAGGCATAAAGCACATTTACGATCCAGCTATATCATTACCCAGAATAAATTGAACCCCTGCAATGGGCAATTTTTCCACCACTCCAACTATAACTTCACCTGTCTTCCATTTGCTCTTTAAATTTACCTTCTACAATGGAATAGATATAGCATCTCCATGAATTCCACTTATTATTACCTTCTCCTGCAATATTCCCTTTGAACAACAAATATCACTATCCCACAACATTAAGGATTGACTAGCCGCTGTGTCTCTTAATATTTTAATCTTTACCTACTCCACCCTGTACACATAGAAAGACTTTCCCTTCACATACAAAATCTTTAAACATTTCTGCAACCTGCTCTTCAGAATTCTCTTGAGTTAACTGTGAACACATTCCCACTTCTTTACCTTTCACTGATACTCTCTGTTTCACCTGTACACAAACCATTGGTTTCTCCTGCGCCTGAACCTCAGAACCCACAGAACATTTACTTCCAGAGCTTTTCTGTACCCCAACAATTCCTAAAGATTTTTTCTGCATTTTCCAACATACTGACTTCATGTGCCCCACTTTATTACAATGAAAACACCTATTTTTTGAATATCACTCCTGCTTTCAGCACCTTCCTTTTTATTCTGCGAAAAAAAACTTTCTGGGAACTTCCAGCTACTCCTTCTCTTCCCTGAATACCTACCTTCCTTTCACCTTCCCACTTTTTATCCTTTTCCAATTTGAAAGTGAAATGAAGAAAAGTTTAGCTCTATGAACTAACTCACAATCATCAGTTATCTCTGCTACTTGTCTTACAGAATCAACCCTCTGTTCCTCCACATGAGTTCTCACTACTGAAGGGATTGAATCTTTAAATTCTTTCAAAAGAATGACTTCACTAAGAGCTGCATAGGTTGTCTCTATTTTTAACACCTGTATCCACCAGTCAAAATTACTTTGTTTTATTCTTTCAAACTTGATATAAGTTTGCCCAGGCTGTTTTCTCATACACCTAAATTTCTGCCTGTATGCTTCTGGAACCAACTCATATGCGCTCAAAATAGCCTTTTTCACCACACCATAATTCACCAACATTTCTGCTGATAGTGAAGCATATACATCAAACACCCTACCTGACAACTTAAACTATAATAGTAACATTCAGTTTTCCTATGGCCATTTCATCTGTTTAGCTAGCTTCTCAAATGAAATAAAGAATGCTTCAATATTTTCTTCCTCAAACTTTGGAAGAGCTTTTACAAATTTGAACACCTCCTCACATGGTTCTATTCTAGAGATAAATCCTTCCTCACCTACTGGCATCTCTTTTTTAACTGCCAACATTTGCAGTTGGAATTCCCTCTCACTCTCTTTTTCTCTTTCCTCCTTCTCTATCTTCACAATTTGTAAATCCCTTTCTCCACCCTTTGCTTCAAATTCAAACTTTTTCAGTTCCTTTGCTTGTTCAAATTCAAGCGTCTTCATTTGTAACTGACATCTCACTTCCTCCAGCTGTTGACTCACTAGCGTCAGGTTTCACTTCCAACTATAGATGCTGTGCTACACTTTTAATTATATTTGATTTCTTAGCCCCTACAGGTAATCCCAATTTTAACTTATCTGCCAACTTTGTTAACTTACTTTTGGTTATTTTTTTCCAGCCCAATCAGAGTTATCTCTTCCGCTTCCAGACAAGTCTTAGCAATTGCCAAAGCTATCTTGCAGTCTCACCAACTCCTGAATTCAAAGTGCTTCTCGTACTCATAACCTTAAGATTCACCAATTCCAACCAATCAAGGAATTATAAATATGTTTATCCCGTTACAGCCTCCAATTGTTATGAAGCTGCTTTCCGGTAAAGCTGAGTTATTTAAAAATCCCAGAGGGAAACTTTAAACAACTGTCATAACATATATTTTTACGTGATATGTTTGAGATGCAACTCTAAATTCAGGAATCAGGCCACCAGTTCGCAAGAGGTTTTACATTAAACTAAAGGAAACATTTTATTAATTTATGCAAGTTAAATATATATACATGGCTACAAATTACTACTAAAATAACTTTTAACAAATTCCCAAACTAATCTCCATTAAGGCAACAGTAACCCATAGACTTAACCAGACACCAGGCAAAGCATTTTCACCTTATGAATTCAAAATAAGGTTCTTTTCACTTTGGTTCCTTTGGCAGACACAGTGGTAGGGTTACAGGCTTTGATGTTACATTGCCTCTGCTCTGCACACACAAAACTGCTGAAGTTATACCTAGCACAGTTCATTGAATGTAAATTCTCATTGTATCACCAAGCTCTTCTAATAATAAAATCCCTTTCATAGTACCAATTTTATTAGAAATATAAACATATTGCTTGGTCTCTGCTCACTAGGTGCCTGATTTCACCCCACTTCTTGAATGCTCTATTCAAAAAATGCAAATGCACTCTATCTTTCTTACATCTCAAAACTAGTACACATCAAAGCACCCAGTCTAGCTGGCTTTAATCCAGTTAAGACATACCCACAGGCTAAACCTCTATTTCAAAAGAAAAATAAATTCCAATAATATTATATACATTAATAGCTTCAAGTCATTTGTTAAAGCCAGTAGAGAGTCGATGGGCTGAATGGCCTCCTTCTGTGCTGCAAATGACTCAAAGAATACAAATGAACTGGCATACATGGAATATGATCACTGCACAAGTTGATCATGTTGACTTCTTGGTGAAATAAGCTTCCGCAATCATCAGCTTCCCTTCAATACCAATAGCAATGACCATTACTTATTCATCAGCCTTGCAGTGAGTGCCGTCTGTCCATGCAACTATAGGGCCACAGGCTTCACCATCAACCCACTATTATTCTTATCAGAGGTTCATATTCACACTTTCAGAGGTCATTGGTGTTGATCTTCAATAGGAATTCAGAATGATTTTCTCCTGTCAAATCCAAAAGGTATTGAGGCCAATTGTTCTGCCCTGTCACTGTTCCAGCTGATATCAGGTAACTAAAGACAAATGGAAGATGGAACCTTGATCCCTTCTGTTCCTGCTCAATATATCTCAGTTATTCACTGGTTAAAATTTTAGTGTCAAATAGTAGTGTAGATGATTGATTATGGATGACACTCCCAGGGACAAGAGTCATTTAAAGAATAAGAAGGAACTGAAACAGTGTTGTGTAAATCCAGCATCAATTCATCCTTGCCATGTAAATCTATACAGGGAATAATTCCAATTCTATTTTACATGTGCGTGAAGGACACATTTATGATTTCTCTATAAATAAATGAGTGAAAATGTTCCCCTGTTGGCAACCTTTCAATGGGGTTAAATTATTTAAAATTCTGGAAATGCAAAGAAAATCTGGAATTGCAGAATACAATCTTCTTATGAATTGAACATTTGGAATTGCTCAAAGTTAAATTTCACTCTAATCTGAAGTCTGCTACGAAGTCTTCTAGGTTAAAACAGAGCCAACGAAGGCAGTATAATAATATAAACAATTGGAAACAGAGATGTGCCAATGGATTCAAATGTCCTGCCAAAGCCATCTGACACTGCCATTAACCTCCACTGAGGAATTTAATTTTATTACTTGGATTACTATGCTGTGCATAATTCTTCACTGAACCCTGTGAAATTTCTATGGTTTCCGTAGCAACAAAAGTTTAAAAATCAGAAATCATCATATGAAATTTTCATTATTCCCATGGTAATTAATGAATTTGGAGAATAGAGATAAAGCAGATCCAAATTTAAAGGTTCACTGTAATTTATAGTCACAGTGAGACTATTTTGTACTAAATTTGTTTTCATGCAAGAAATTATAAACATAAGAATGTACAGATCAATTCTGCTTCTGCCAAAAGCATTTCCTATAGTCTAGGAAATTTAGCAACAATATTTTTTGTTGCTCATATCAGAATGGCCAAGTTGTCAATACATCCTAACATTCATAGTAACTACTCTACTACAGTGTCCCTATTTTGTTTCAGCAGTTAAACACTCTCTAATGCATTAACAAAGGTTAAATATTTCTTTTCATAGAAGGAAGAAACAGAGGACCAACAGTAGGCCATTCAGCCCTTGGGCCTATTCTACCATTCAATTAGATCATAACTGATCCATATTTAACCTTATCTACTGGCCTTGCTTCTGTAAGCCTTAACATCTTTGCTCAATCTCAATTTTCAACTGACCTAGCTTCAGCAGCTTTGTGGGAGGAGAGAGTTTCAGATTACCACTACCCTTTGTGTGAAGAATTGCTTCCTGACAGCACTCCTGAATAGTCTAGCTCTAATTTTAAGGTTATGCCCTCTGTCCAGAACTCCCCCAGTGGAGGATGTTATTTCTATGTGCCCTTTAATCTTAAATATCTTAATTAGATCATCTTTAATCTTCTAAATTAAGAGAATATGAGCACAGCCCACATAACTCATTCTCATAATTTAACCCTTTTAGCTCAGGTATTATCTTGCTGAAAGTTCAACTTTTTACAATTTATGTAAGTGACTTGGATGAAGGCATCGAAGGAATGGTTGCTAAATTTGCTGATGAAAGTAAAGGAAGTTGTGAAGAGGATGTAAGGAGGCTACAAAGTGACATAAATAGGTTAGGCAAGTGGGCAAAGATCTGGCAAATGGAGTATAATGCGGGCAAATGTGAAATTGTCCATTTTGGCAGGAAGAATAAAAAAGAAGCGTATTATCTAAATGGTGAGAGATTGCAAAGCTCTGAGATTCAAAGGGATCTGGGTGTCCTAGTGCATGAATCACAAAATGCTAGTCTGCAGGTACAGTGAGTAATTAGGAAAGCTAATAAAATGTTATTGAATACAAAAGTAGGGAGTTTATGCTTCAGTTGTACAGGGCACTGGTGAGACCACTCCTGGAGCATTATGTAGTGTATTGGTCTCCTTATTTAAGGAAAGACGTAAATGCATTAGAAGCAGTTCAAAGACGGTTTACTAGACTAATACCAGGTGGTTTGTCTAATGAGGCAAGGTTGGACTGGCTAAGCCTGTATCCAATGGAATTTAGAAGAAGACTTGATTGAAACCTTTAAGATCCTGAGGGGTTTTGACAGAGTGGATGTGGACGTTTTCTCTTGTGGGAGAATCGAGAACTAGGGTCACGGTGTAAAAATAAGGGGCCACTCATTTAAGACAGATGAGGAGAAATTTTTCTCTCCGAGGGTCGTGAGTCTTTGGAACTCTCTTTCTCAAAAGGCAGAGGAAGCAGGGTCATTGAATGCTTTTAAGGCAGAGCTAGATAGATGCTTGATAAGCAAGGGGGTGAAAGGTTATCAGGGGTAGGCAGGAATGTGGGGTTGAGGTTACAATCTGATCAGCCATGATCTTATTGAATAGTGGAGCAGGCTCAAGGGGCCAAGTGGCCTACTCCTGCTTCTAATTTTTTTTTTCATATGCACTGCACCCCCTCCAAGGTCAATGTATCCATCATGAGGTGTGATGCCAGAACTGAACAAAGTACTCTAAATAGGGTCTAACTATAGCTTTATTTAGATAGAGTGGCAGCCTTCTGAGTTATAAGATGATGCCTTACACCATGGTGGTCAACTCTGTGTTAAGTATCACCTGGTGCGGCTCAGGAGCCCCATTCTGGCACGACAGTCTCTGCTGCATTTGCTGCAGAGAAAGACAGTGGGATGAGAAGATGCATGAATCATGGCCTCTCTTTTCTCTGGCCCCTCTTCTTGGCCTGCTGAGTTTTTCATTTCTCCTCACCTCTTCCAATTCCCCTCTAAAGAGTCAGCCTCCAGAAGTCACAGCCTTCAGCGGCTATCTCACAGTTGTCACTATCAATGTCCACCATCTTCATTTCTTGCTTGCAGGTGTCCTTACAGCAGAGGTATGGACACCCAGGAGATCATGACCCAATGGCCAACTCACCATCCAGAAGGGGTGGGATTTTACGGCCTTGTCGCTGCAAGGGTGGGGACGTAAAATGCGGCGAGCCATTCGAAGGCCCATTGACTTTGGCGGGACTGTAAAATCCCGTTGACATAAAATTCTTTGGGTAACAGCCTTCATCCACTCGGTGAACATAGCTAAGCTAGCGCAGACACTATTGGCTTAGCAATGAGTGTATGCTGATGGAATTAGCACACTTCAGGACCTCTGAGTTTGTGACCTTGTCCTGCCAAGTGATGCCGAGGACATGTTTGAGACAGGGAAGGTAGAAACTGTTGTCAGTCAGGTTGTCATTGTTCCACATGCTGGGCTGGATTTTATGTGCTCTTGCCGAGCATGTTTTCGGCGGTGTGGGGGAGGGAGTGGGTGGACATGTAAAATAGGGCAGGTGACCATCCCACCACCTTCCCACCCACCCCCGAGCTCACTCCCCCCCCATAATACAGGGTGTGGGTGGGCGCCAAAATTGGCAACTCTCTTGTCATGTGTAAGTAAATAATTAAGGGTCAATTGAGCTTGTTAGCAAGCCAAATGACCCTGATAATATGCTGCCTATGTCATAATATGGTTGGGGTGGGCAGTCCATTTTTGTAAAAAACATTTTTAAAAGGGCAAGAAGGAAGGGGGTACTATCAATGCCCTTTGCACATCGGGGTACAGCCCCCATACGATAGTATCCCCCTTTCATCCTATGCACCTTCTCTCCAAAACCCACCACCAACCAAAGTCCCTGTCCCCTCCCTAAGCTAGCCAAATTAGCCTGCCTGCAATGTATTATGGCTGCTTGGCAGGCTGGCATGGAGCAAGTCAGCTTCCAGAAGTCTTTCTTTCCATGGGAACTAGCCATCGCCCCCCTGCCTCACCGCTCCACCCCCCTGTAAACTGCAGCCCTGTTATTCAGCTTGGACATAATAACTGCAGCTTTTGCAATGCGTGTTGTTGTGAGCGCAGAGTGACAGATTGCTGGTGATTTTAGAGTCTAGATATGTAAAGCTATCAGCAACCTCCAGCGTAACATTGCCATACTGCCATCTAACAACATCGACAATGTCCTGGACCATGACATTTGTCTTCCTGATAGGTAGCCAAACTAAACTTTTTACAGGTGCGAGATAATCTGTCCAATTACTGCCGAAGGTATTCTTTGGTATGGAATGCTAATGCAACATCGCCAGCGTAGAGCAACTCTCTGATGAAGACTTGGTATAACTTTGTCTTGGATGTCAGGCGAGCAAGGCTGAACAGCTTTCTGTCAGTTCTGGTATGTAAGTAGACACCCTCTGTAGACAGCCTGAAGGCATGAACAGCAGCAAAGAGAAGAATATGCCAAAGAGTGTCGGTGCCAGAACACAACCCTGTTTGACCCCACTGTAAAGCTCAAAGGGTTCCGATGTTGCCTTGTCATAGTTGACTTTACCCATCATGTCATGGAAAGGAGGGATCACATTGAACAGCTTTAGTGGGCAGCCAATTTTCTCCAGCAGCCTAAATAGATCATGTTTGTTCAAATGGTCGAATCCCTTGGTGAGATTGATGAAGGCAATATATTGTGGTCACTTTGTCACAGCATTTCCCTCGCATCTAGCTGCTGGACGAAGAAAATCATATCAGTTTTAGCTCTTCCAGTTCTGAAACCACACTGGGATTCGGGGTAGATGTGTTCAGCCAGGATCTGTAATCTGACAAGGGCAACATGAGCAAATGTTTTTCCCACGATGCTCAGCAGGGAGATTCCTCGATAGTTGTTATAATCACTGTGGTCACCCTTGTTCTTGTACAGGGTCACCATTTTTGCATCACCCATATCCTGGGTTAGTCCCCTCCCTCCAGCAGAGACAGAAAAGTTTTTGCAGATGCTGCAGGACTGCCAGTTTCCTGTTCTTGATGAGTTCAGATGGTATCGCATCAGCACCTGGAGCTTTGCCCAAGGCAAGTGTGTCTATGGCCATGGCTAAGCTCCTCCACAGTGGATTTGATATGCAGCTCTGCCATGACAATCAGACCCTCTATGGTGTCTAGAGTTTTCTCATTGAGAGTGTTCACCCTAGAGTAGAACACAAGATGGTATTCTACCCATCTCTTCAACTGTTTGTTGCAGTCGGTGATGACCTCCCCTGCTTTGTTTAAAATGGAGTTTTTTTCTTTGCTAATGAATCTCTAACCTTTTTGATCCCTTCATGCAGGTCCCTGTGTCATAGGGCATATGGATATTCTATCAGCACTGTAACCAGTAGTCATTGGCTCACCACCTAGCAGTCTGTTAGACTTTACTTCGAGCAGCTCTTAATGCATTCAACATCTTCTTGCTTGGATTTCTCATGCAAAGAATGAGAGTGGACTGCTTGCATGGCAGGTTCCATCATAGTGAAATTAGCCTCAAACAAGTCATTATTTTTCCACTCTTACTTCCCATATGTTGAGAGCGTGTTATTGTAGATGGCATCTCAAAGTATATTCCATTTCGTTTCTTCACTCTTGTGTGGGAATGCTGGAGAGCGGCTGTTCAGTCGAGCCAAGAAACTGTTGGTTTTTATCTGGGCAGGCAGTAAGGCTGATGTTGATAAGAAGATGCCATTTCGGCTTTGCATGAAAAAGCTTCAAGGGTTGCATCCTATCCCTGGTGCACACCAGGGCATTATCTGTATCACAGTCAGTGCTGTGGTAGCTGCATACATTGAGAATACTGTTCAGAGGGTTATGTCTGATGATGATCAGATCCAGCTGGTGCCAATTCCCTGATCTTAGATGTTTCCATGACACCTTGTGGCATTTTTTGTTCTGAAAGAAGATGTTAATTACACAAAGGTCATAGTAGCAGTAAAGCTCAAGCCATCTCTGTCCATTCTCATTTATCTTTCCCAGGTCATGATGTCTGAGACAGGAGGGCCTTGCTTCATGGTCCACGCCCACTCTTATGCTGAAATCCCCCATGAGGTAAGGATATTCTGACTTAGACATTCTTCTCCCCCACGAGAGGAAATTATTTATTCTGTCTGCCCTATCAGCTCATTTAATCTTAAGTATCTTAATTAGATCAGCTTTAATTTTCTAAATTTAAGGGAATATATGCATAGTCCATGCAACATATCCTTATAATTTAATCCTTTTAGCCCAGGTATCATTTTGCTGAATCTCCACTAAACCCCCTCCAAGGCCATTGTATCCTTCCTGAGGTGTGACGCTAGAACTAAACACAGTACTCTAAATGGGGACTCACTAGAGCTTCATTGAGAATCATAGAATGATAAAGCACTGTAGGCCATTTGACTTATCTGCTTGTCCCAACCCTAGGAAAGAACTATCCAATTAGTCCTACACCCCTGCTTGTACCCCATATCCCTGAAGCTTCTCCCCTTCAAGAACTTATTCAATTTCTTCTTGAAGGTTGCTATTAAATCTGCTTCTTCCAGCCTTTCAGACAATGCATTCCACGTCACCATAACTCATTGCATGAATGATTTTGCCATTATATTGCCTTTAGTCCTTTTCTCAATTACCTTAAAATAGTGTCCTCTGGTTACCAAACTTTCTGCCACTGGAAACAGCTTCTCCTTATTTACTTTATCAAAATCATTCATTGGCTTTGAACATATCTATTGAATATCCTCCTAACATTCTCTGCTCCACACAGAATAACACCAGCTTCTCCAGTTTCTCCATGTAATTGAAGTCCCAGTTCCCTGGTACCATTGTATTAAACCTCCTCGGCACTGTCTCTAAAACCTTGACATTTTTCCTAAATTGTGGTGCCCAGAATTGGTCACAAACTATGGTGGCAATGATTGAATTTCTCTTCATTTTGCATTTGTAACAATCCGAATACTATCTCTTATCTCTACGGTGTTTGATAATGACGTGATAACTGCTTTTAAAAATTGAGAAAAATAAGTGAAAGACCAAGATCCAAGCGCAGAATACCATCAGGATAGAAAAGGGGATGAAAGAAAATGCGACACATCAAGAAGTAATGACCAAGCACTACTAACCTCTTATGATACCTCTTATATCCATTTGGTAAGTTTACAATAGCAAATAGCCCACTTTCATGTAGAATAATTGCCCAGCCATTAGATGTGTAAATGAGAAAAGTACAGTTAGATAAAGTACTGTGAGAGAGCTGGAAAACAAATGACACTTTCTTCCACTGCCATCATTCCATACTGGCAATGATAGACCTATTCCAAAAATATTTTAAGCCACAAATTTGGAAACGATGATTCGCCTGCAATTATTAGAAAAAAACACATCAGAACTCTGTTATGCGCTAATATGTCCATTCCAGCTCTGACTACAGCTGTTTATAGATGTGAGTGGAAAACAAACCAGGTAATGGGATGCAGAGAGCTGCCTTTGTCTTCATCACCACACAAGTCTTTAAATGAGAAAATTAAACTGACAATATATTTACGTAACATATTTGAGAATGAGAGTTTTATTAATAGTAGCTAGACATTGCTTTTAAATATAGTCTACCGTTCATTTCGATATTTATACAAATTCACAAAATGTTTTGATGAGCCTCGAGCACTCAGTGCCTCTTCTGGTGATGTATGACACATTCTGTTATCTGAAGTACTGTGTTCTTCAGTTACAAGGTACACATTTCTCATGAGGTAGAGTTTCCACTTGATTGCAGTGTTTTTTATTCGGCACAATATACTCAAAGTCAACATAACCCGCATAAAAGATTGCAGAATTCTAAGGACAAATTATGTTCATTGCACCTCGAGTTTCTGTGACCTTTTGCACTATTTTTAAAAATAAACCCAGCATGCTAGCATCAGGCCGCGCCCCAGGATGAATTGATCAATTCCAGAAGTTGACACTAATTGTACTAGTTTGCAGGTCTTTGAAGCGGCTCCAAAAATTAAGACGATTCTTTTGCCCACAAGGATACAAATAGTCATGATTTAAAATCTTTAGAAAACAAGTTTTTTTAAAAAAATAAACTGCCTCCTATACCCAAATATAACTTAACAGTTGATTCAGTATAGTTATTTTCGGTTATTTAAAATTGGCTTATTTGCAGATAATGAATCAGACACTCTGATAAACCTACCTTCAGCTGTGTTGATCAAACTGCACCAATTAAGTTATCACTCTTAAATACATCACCCAATATTTTTAAACCAAATTTATAAAGAAAGATTATGGGCGAAATCAGAATCAGAATAGATTTGCACTAAGTGTGGTAGCGGGCGGGAAAAATGCTAACACACCGAGGTCAACCGTAAGATGGCAACCGCCAAGGGAGACCTTGGTCCAGGACAACAGTCCTGCACTGCTGCATGGGCTGAACTCCATTGCGAGGGTCTCATTCCCATCATCATCACCTTCGAGGACATCCTAACCCTCATCCCCGTTGACATCCTCCTCATTGGAGGAGACTTCTAGCTCCTCATCTCCTCCTCAACCAGCTCTTCTCCCCATTGCAGTGCCAGGTTGTAAAGGGTGCAGCAGGTGATGACGATATGTCACACCCTCTGTGGACTATATTGTAGGGTACCACCAGACTGGTCAAGGCACTGGAACCTCATTTGCAGCATCCTTGTTATACCTTAGCTCTGTTGCAGTCTGAGGCCGCCACATGGGTGTCATCAGCCACGTCCTCTGCGGGTAGTCCTTGTTCCCGAGAAGCCATCATTGCAGCCTCTGTGGACCTTTGAAGACTTCAGGAATCTGACCGACCGAGAATGTATGAGCCATGCACGCTCCCTGTAAACCCTGCGCAGACCTGCAGGATGTGTTTAGGATGGTCACACACCAGTTACACATTCAGCGAATGGAATCCCTTGCGGTTGACATAGTTGATCGCTTGTTGTGACAGAGATCTGAGTCATGACCACATGAGTGTGGTCGATCGTACCCTGCACCTGTGGAAAACCAAGATCTGAGCAAACCCAATCACTCTTGCATCCTGGCTCTCCAGGTCCTTGGCGAATTGCACAAAGTTGTGTGCCCTCGCAAAGATGGCATCTGTGACCTCATTGATGCATTTGTGGGTGGAGGCTTGCGATATCCCACAGAGGTCACCTGTGGAGCCCTGAAAGGAGCCACTAGTCTAAAAATTGAGTGCTGGCCATGGGCAGTGGATCCTCTCCATGCCCCCGTGGTGCCAAATCCTGCAGTAACTGGCTGATGTGACTGACCAGTTCCCCAAACATGTACAGTCTTCGGCGACACTAGTTCTTGGTCATCTGCAGGAATGAAAGGCAGAGTCTATAGACCCTGGGTCTAGCTGGTACCAAATACTGATGGCTTGCTCTGGCTCTTCAGCAGCATATGGGGGAGCCCCAGCCACCCCTTCTTCCAGAGGGTGCTGCTCCTCCCTTTGCCCAGCCAGACGCCTCCGTTGCTCTCTTCTCTGTCATCGTCACTCTCTGTATGTCAAGAGGTATACAGCTAGTTCACCAGGTTCCATGCCCCTGATATTCTCCTCCTGCAGGATGAAAGGGGGAAAGATGCGTGGGTTAGTTTGGATGTACCAGGAACCTTTTTTGGTTAAATCTGAAGGCCCCTTAATGCATCCCAGAGAATGCTGGTCACCGCTTGGATGGCCAAAGTTTAGCATGCTGCATGGTTGCCGAAACCCCACTGCACCTGACCAATTAGTGGCAGCTTTGCCCGTTGGACAGCATGCTGTGTTCTCAGCTCAGGCGCAGGCATTCTCCTAACCCGCACTGCAAGGCTGCACTGTTAGCTTGACCCATGGGGGAGACTGGTCCAAACCGGGATGACGACATTGCAAGTGGCTGTGAGCGCCTCCACCAGTGACTGCCCATGGTCAGCTTTCGCAAGGAGGCTGTACAATGTGCCCAGTCTTCCAACTGTTCTGCAGTCCACTAAAATGCTCATTAGTTTTCAGTTGGTGCCCAAGGGGTGCAAAGCTCTGGAGCACTTGGTGGCACTTTGGTGCCTCTGTGTTGCTTCAGTGGGCAGATAAGCTAGAGACCTGACTCCACGCATGTCAATGTGGCTGCATCTGAACTGTCTCAGCTGCAGAGGAATGGTCATTTTATACAAGGTTTCCCTAATGCTTGGCTGCTTCCCTCCCCCAAACTCAGCACATGCTTGTGCACTTCCTTCAACCACATTGCAGCCCTTGGCCCCGCACCCCCCCAAGTTGCCTCAACTGCAGGACAGCCCTTGCCGCCCTCCACAACTCACCTCAACCACATGGCAGCCCTTTCCCCCTACCCCTCTAAGGCACCTCAACATTGAAGTCCAACAAGCGACCCTCATGAGTGCTATGCAACATTACTGTGCACTCACCTCTAAGTTGCCCTCAAAGTGCAGCCTGCCAAGTGCACGCCTTATATATGCTGTCGTGAAACGTGTTGGTGTCACTCGCATAATCCAGCATGGGGTGGCTGATTACGGCAGGCTGGCCTTATGCAGATGTATTACAATGAGGTTCCTGATGTCCAATGGCGGGAAACGCGGCCTGCCATTGCCGGTCAGAGCGGACGATCGCAAACTGGTTTCATTATGTTGTGAAACCAATTTTTGGCCCTCTTGCCATATTGTCAGCTCCTGCTGCCGAACACGCCCAGTGCCAGCGGGCACAGAAAATTCCACTCCCGCCCGCCCGACAAATGTAAAATTCTGCCCACTAGCTCCAAATCCATGACCCTTGAGTCTAATATTCTCCAGATGCAATTGTCAGGAAATATATTCTCTTATTTGCCTCTGATCTACATTGTCATTCCTACATATGGGGTGGGCATTCCATACACTGTTGTCAGAACATAGCCTAGTAAACTGAGCTGGGAATACAACAGATTGCTTCTTTGAGTAAAATTTCAAACCCCACTGCCCCAGACTCGCTAACATGTTGCAACAAGGAGGTGGAAGATCCAAGCTATTTTCTCCAAGAGAGAAAGTTAGGGGAGAGTAGCGGGGAGCAACTTGGGGAAAGAACCCTGTAATTTCACATTTCAAGCAACAGCTGACCATTGTCTTTGATTAAAAAATATTACTCACCTGTATCACATATTTAGCATAATAAGAATTTTTAGACAATCTATATTAACAAATTAATTCACGGATAAATCTCAATTCCACGTCTTCAAGTTATTTTCCCATTCCTTCCTTGCCCAGCCATTAAGCACATTCATACTGTGTGTTTCAATGACTATTCTTCATAAATAAAAATACATCCATAACTTTAGAAAAAATGAGCAAATGGAAAAACAAAGTACAATGCACATTTATAAAATGAATATATTACTGAATTACGTGTAACCCTCACTGTTTTAGGGCTGTATATGTCTGAAAGCCATTATCACCTATAAGCATATCAGAGCAAAATCTACTTAGGACATTATAATATATCTTTCCAAATCATTACTGTGTAAACAACACTGGTTCAGAGTAATGCAAATGGCTATTCAATGAAGCCAACCTATTCACGTAACAATGAACTATACTACCATAGGCAGGTACCGTCTAGTATTACATAAATTGAATTCCTCAATAATCTCCATATTTACTTACACATTGACATTTCATTTTACCTGCTCAATGTTGGGCAGAATTATCCCACGCCATGACTCTTGGCTAATGGTCAGAGCAAGCATTATGCTATAAATGTATCCTGCCAAATCAGCCACATGGAACATATCAACTCAGTGACCAAACTATATTTTATTCGTGTTTACACTTATTCCTAACTTTTTCCTTGACAGAATAAGCATTTTTCAGTATTAAATCCAGAACAACACTTATAATCTTCAACAGCAACAGAGGCCAACACATTTTAATTTGCAATCGATCATCATTGCTGCTGTAAAGCATTATGTTGATATTCAGCATTGGCCCTGTTGAAATACTAGCTTAAATTATACAGTTGCCTTAGCATATGCTATTTCCATAAGTTCCTAATCATATAAATCAACAAATTAGATTGGAATTGTTACCCTATTCTTATCTGTTCATCAACTTTCCCTCTTTCGCATTACAATTGCTGCTTTTTTTTGCACTATAATCACTGTTTCCTTTTTTCACTGTAATCACTTTTGTTTTTATGTTGCACACAATTAACTGTTTAGAGTGAAAATGTAGAGAGAAGAATGCATATATAATTAACAAACTTATGGTTCAGAAGTCACAAGTTATGGGATGCTGGGGATTTCAGCACTGTTACTCCTAATTTTAATTTATGGTAATGAGCCCTCAACAACACTGTGTTAAGCATACACTTGGAAGGTGAGAACAAACTTATTAATGTAGCACTTTTCATGCTCTACAATATTTTAAATTGCTTCATAGCTACTGAAGTACTTTAGAAGTGTTGTCAGTGTTGTACTGTAGGAAAATGCAGCAGCTAATTTATGCACAGCAAATTCCAAAACAACAATAAGATTATCTACCTGCTTTAGAAATGTTGATTGAGGGGCAAATGCTTATCAGGAAAACTCCTTTATTCTTATAACATGAGATTGAAGCACACAAGCTGCAAGAAATTATAAAACAGGGATTCTTTTTTCCACTGGTATCAGGTTTTTATAAACGTTGGCAGAAGAGCTTGGCTCAGAGAACCAGTCCATTTACAATTGACATTCATGGCTGAAACTTCAGATTAACCAGGATACTGTCGAGAGCTTAACTCCTGATCTTTAATCAGTTGGATAGCTGGGTTCATTTGGTGGAGCATTGATTGCTAATTTCCCGTGACCATGTAACTCAGATTACCTTGACTCTCAGAGATGAAGGGGATCCTCCCCTCCTTGCGGCCTCTCAAACTCAGGGGTGCTGTTCAGGTGGTGTGCCTAGGTCTCCAGGACCTGTTCGCCTGCTCCGCTGCTGTTTCTCAGTTCTCTAGCCACCTTCAGAGGCTACAGTCTGCCATATTCATGACTATGGCTGCTCAATGCTGCAATTTACCAGTTTCGAACTTCTGCTCCAGCTCATTGCTGCTGCCCTGCTCATTCTCTCTCTCTCACTCTTGCTCTCTGCCATGAGGCTCCTGGCTCTGCCCATTCTTCAGCCCATGCTCCTGGCTCAGACTCCACATCCAGCCTGCTGAGGACTTTTCTTTTGGTCCCGAGGGGAGGGCCCACAGGGCCAACCGATCCCCTAGCCCAGCATTCTCCTGGGCCAATGACCTCTGCTGGTGGAGACCTACTTTCCCGTAAGGAATGCCCCACAGCGGATAAGGCCCGGACTCCAGCCATGCTCCAAAGTCAGAAGTCAGGATGCTGAGGTTCAGCTCACCTCCCCACTACGCTCTTCTACAAATAGTGCGGCAGCATCTTTTGGGATTTTGCTTTAACATCTCCAATAGATAGTGCCTCCAAAATTGAATTAAAAGGAAAGTTAGATAAACATTTTTCAACCCCAGTGAGGAGGCAGTTGTGCAGTTGTACTGTCACTGGACCAATAATCCAGAGACCCAAGGCAGATGGTGAAATTTGAATTCAAATTTGAGTCCAATAAAAATCTGGATTTAAAAGTTCAATGATGACCATGAAACCATTGTTGTAAAAACCCATATGATTCACTAATGCCCTTTCTGGAAGGGAATCTGCCTTCCTTACCTAGTCTGGCCTACATGTGACTCCAGACCCACAGCAATGTGGTTCCCCATTTGGGGAAGCACTGAGGGTGGCAAGGGTGCAGAATGTACTTTGGGTCTTCAATGTCCATCACCAAGCATGGCTCGGTAGTATCACCACACACTGAGCTGGCTGAGTCCTAAATGACACAGCTGCTAGGCTGGGTTTGTGGCAGCTGGCGAGGGGACCAGCAAGAGGGAAAAACATAATTAATCTCAGTCTCACCGACCTGCCTGCTGCAGATGCATCTGTCCATGACAGTATCAGTAGGAGTGACCACCATGACAGTATCGGTAGGAGTGACCACTGCACAGTCCTTGTGGAGACGAAGTCCCATCTTCACATTGAGGATACCCTCCATTATGTTGTGTGGCATAACCACCTGCTAAATGGAATAGATTTCGAACAGATCTGGCAACTCAAGACTGGGCATCCATGAGGTGCTGCGGCCATCAGCAACAGCAGAATTGTACCCGAACACAACCTGTAACCTCATGGCCCGGCATATCCCCCACTCTACCATTACCATCAAGGTAGGGGATCAACCCTGGTTTAATGAAGAGTGCAGGTGGGCATGCCAGGAGCAGCACTAGGCATACCTAAAAATGAAACTACAACACAGGGCTACTTGCATGCCAAACAGCATAAGCAGCAAGTGATAGACAGGGCTAAGCAATACCACAACCAACGGATCAGATCTAAGCTCTGCAGTCCTGCCACATCCAGCCATGCATGGCGGTGGGCAATTAAACAACTCATTGGAAGAGGAGGCTCCACAAGTGTCCCCAAGTTCAATGATGGAGGAGCCCAGCACATCAGTGCAAAAGGTAAACTGAAGCATTTGCAACAATCTTCAGCTAGAAGTGCCGAGTGGATGATCTATCTCGGCCTCCTCCAGAGGACCCAGCATCACAGATGCTAGTCTTCAGCCAATTTGATTCACTCCACGTGATATCAAGAAACAGCTGAAGGCACTAGATACTGGTTAAAGGTTATGGACCCTGAAAATATTCCCGCAATAGTATTGAAAACTTATGCTCTAGTACTTGCCATGCCCCTAGCCAAGCTGTTCCAGTACAGCTACAACACTGGCATCCACACAGCTATGTGGAAAATTGCCCAGGTATGTCCTGAACGCAAAAAGCAGGACAAATCCAACCCAGCCAATTACCGCCCCATCTGTCTACTCTCGATCATCAGTAAAGTGATGGAAGGGGTCATCAACAATGCCATCAAGCAGCACTTGCTTGGCAATAACCTGCTCACTGATGCTCAGTTTGGATTCTGCCAGGGCCACTCAGCTCCTGACCTCATTACAGCATTGGTTCAAACATGGAAAGCGGAGCTGAACTCCAGAGGTGAGAGTGACTGCCCTTGACATCAAGGCAGCTTTTTACTGAGTTTGGCATCAAGGAGCCCTAGTAAAACTGAAGTCAGTGGGAATCAGGGGGAAAACTCTCTGCTGGTTGGAGTCATACCTAGCACAAAGGAAGGTGGTTGTGGTTGTTGGAGGTCAATCATCTCAGTCCCAGGACATCACTGCAGGAGTTCTTCAGGGTAGTATCCTGCTTGATCAATGACCTTCCTTCCATCGTAAGGTCAGAAGTGGGGATGTTCGCTGATAATTGCACAATATTCAGGATCATTTGTGACTCCTCAGATATTGAAGCAGTCCGTGTACAAATGCAGCAATACCTGGACAATATCCAGGCGTGGGCTGACAAATTGCAAGTAACATTTGCACCACACAAGTGCCAAGCAATGACCATCTCCAACAAGAAAGTATCTAACCAGCCCCTTGACATTCAATGGCATTACCATCATTGAATCCCCCAATATCAACATCCTGGGGGTTACCATTGACCAGAAGCTGAACTGGACTAACCATATAAATATTGTGGCCACAAGAGCAGGTCAGAGGCTAGGAACCCTGCAGTGAGCATCACACCCCCTGACTCCCCAAAGCCTGTTCATCATCTACAAGGCACAAGTCAGGAGATACATGGGAACACCATCACCTGGAAGTTCCCCTCCAAGCCACTCACCTTCCTTGACTTGGAAATATATCGCCATTCCTTCACTGTCGCTGGGTCAAAATCATGGAACTCTCTCCCTAGCAGCACTGTGGGTGTATCTACACTACAATGGACAGCAGTGGTTCTAGAAGACAGCTCACCACCACCTTCTCAAGGGCAATTAGGGATGGGCAATAAATGCTGGCCTGGCCAGTAATTCCCAAATCCTATGAATGAATAAAAAAAGACACAGGTTATTGGAACATGAAACGTCCACCAAAATGGCTATTGAGGGGGAGTAACAGCATTTGAAAGGGAATTGGATTAGTATCTGTAAAGGAGAAGTAATATAGGATGTGGATAGGTCAATGAAGCAGGATTAGAGTCAAGGGTTCTAACTGAGAGACTGACACCAGCATAGACACAATGCACTTGTATATCTGCTTCTGTGCCATATGATTTTGGAGTAAACCTTCACTATTGTTACCATGCCTCAATGAGGACACAACAGTTAGAAATAAGGTTGCCAACTGTGATTATAACAAAAAAACTACTGCGGATGCTGGAAATCCAAAACAAAAACAGAATTACCTGGAAAAACTCAGCAGGTCTGGCAGCATCGGCGGAGAAGAAAAGAGTCGATGTTTCGAGTCCTCATGACCCTTCAACAGAACTGAGTATAGTTAGGAGAGGGGTGAAATATAAGCTGGTTTAAGGTGGGGGGCGGGGGGGGGGGGGGGGGTGGTGGGGGGGTGCGCGGGAGGGTGGTGTGGAGAGAAGTTGAGGGTGGGGTGGTTGTAGGGACAAGCAAGCAGTAATAGGAGCAGATAATCAAAAGATGTCACAGACAAAAGGATCAAAGAGGTGTCGAAGGTGGTGATATTATCTAAGAAAATGTGCTAATTAAGAATGGATGGCAGGACACTCAAGGTACAGCTCTAGTGGGGGTGGGATGGAAAGACTGACAAGGTATTAGTTGTAGATTTAAAAATAATGGAAATAGGTGGGAAAAGAAAAATCTATATAAATTATTGAAAAAAACAAAAGGGAGGGAGAAGAAGCGTGGTGGAGATGGGGGGAGGGAGTTTAAGATTTAAAGTTGTTGAATTCAATATTCAGCCCGGAAGGCTGTAAAGTGCCTAGTCGGAAGATGAGGTGCTGTTCCTCCAGTTTGCGTTGGGCTTCACTGGAACAATGCAGCAAGCCAAGGACAGACATGTGGGCAAGAGAGCAGGGTGGAGTGTTAAAATGGCAAGCGACAGGGAGGTTTGGGTCTTTCTTGCGGACAGACCGCAGGTGTTCTGCAAAGCGGTCGCCCAGTTTGCGTTTGGTCTCTCCAATGTAGAGGAGACCGCATTGGGAGCAACGAATGCAGTAGACTAAGTTAGGGGAAATGCAAGTGAAATGCTGCTTCACTTGAATGGAGTGTTTGGGCCCTTGGACGGTGAGGAGAGAGGAAGTGAAGGGGCAGGTGTTGCATCTTCTGCGTGGGCATGGGGAGGTGCCATAGGTGGGGGTTGAGGAGTAGGGGGTGATGGAGGAGTGGACCAGGGTGTCCCGGAGGGAACGATCCCTACGGAATGCCGCCAGGGGGGGTGAAGGGAAGATGTGTTTGGTGGTGGCATCATGCTGGAATTGGCGGAAATGGCGGAGGATGATCCTTTGAATGCGGAGGCTGGTGGGGTGATAAGTGAGGACAAGGGAGACCCTATCATGTTTCTGGGAAGGAGGAGAAGGCATGAGGGCGGATGCGTGGGAGATGGGCCGGACACAGTTGAGGGCCCTGTCAACGACCGTGGATGGAAAACCTCGGTTAAGGAAGAAGGAGGACATGTCAGAGGAACTGTTTTTGAAAGTAGCATCATCAGAACAGATGCGATGGAGGCGAAGGAACTGAGAGAATGGGATGGAGTCCTTACAGGAGGCGGGGTGTGAGGAGTTGTAGTCGAGGTAGCTGTGGGAGTCAGTAGGCTTGTAATGGACATTGGTGGACAGTCTATCATCAGAAATTGAGACAGAGAGGTCAAGGAAGGGAAGGGAAGTGTCAGAGATGGACCATGTGAAAATGATGGAGGGGTAGAGATTGGAAGCAAAATTAATAAATTTTTCCAAGTCCAGACGAGAGCATGAAGCCGCACCAAAGTAATCATCAAACATAACTGTGATTATATGTATTCCTGGAAGTTTTATCCCATGACTTTCCCCCATGCATCAGCCATTTGTTGGATGTCACATCCATCCTTGAGATGTACTGCTTTCCTATGCCAATTGGAAAGCAAAAGAATTGGATGATGCTTGACTGTCAGCCAAACAGCCTTTTTTCCCCATTTTCAATATTTCTATATCTGGTGAAGAGAAATGTTCAAAGAAATTGACAAAAAAAAAGTCTTTTTGAATGCTCCAATAATTTGTCTCCAGGATTGGACACAGTAGTGTCCTGGAGATTGACCTTGAATTCCTGGAGGATAGGCAATCCTAGTTACAAACAAATACTCCTTATCATTTAACCAGGCCTCTGAACATACTGTCATCTCAAAACACTGAATGAGAATTGTTTTCACTGCACTTTGTGGACAGTTCACCAAGTCAATCTGAATCAAGCAAATACTTTTACTTCTGGCAGCCATACAGTTTTGTTAAAGCAAAGAAGATTGCAAAATCAAACCTGAAGTAGAGACTGCCTTTCTATTTTGTTACCCAAGAGACTCCCTGGGAGGCTGGCAAAACAAATTACATCAGAACAGCCTGTATGCTAAGTTATTTTCAATTTTATCATGACAGTAATGATAGGCAAAGGTAGTCAGGTGAAGGCTAGGCAGAGCAATGTCAAAATGAGCAGGAGCCACCTAACTAACCCCAAGTGCGAAATTAAACCATTGGAGGTAAGTAACAAATGGAGACATAGGGAAGAATTTTCTCCCCGTCGGGGGGGGGTTGTGCTGGGGCGGGCGTGGGCGGGGTGTGGATCCAGTCGGCACCCCCGATTGGGTGCGCGCCGCCATTTTACGTGGGCGGGCTAATTAAGGCCCGCCCAGCGTGACATGGACCCAGAAGCGCTGAGCGCTCCCTGTGTAGGCTGAGTCAGGAGTGCGCTTTTTCGCGCATGCGCGCAAAAGAGTGTAGAAATCTCCCTGAGGTACAAAGGTGCCTCAGGGAGATAAATTTAAAGTGTAAAAAGCTTAATAAAGTGGCGCAAAATTTTTTATGACATGTCCCCTCATGTGAAACTGTCACATGAGCTGGGACATGTGCATTAAATTTATTGAAATTTTTTGTGAAAATTTATAATCATTCATGAAACCTCATCCCGCCTGTGGATGAGGTTCCATGAAAAATACGAAGGCTGACTGGGCTCTTCGCCTGCCCGCCAACCATAGGTTCGATGGGCAGCTCCATTAATTATTTGAACTGAAAGTTAAATGGCTTTAATAGGCCTTTGACAGTTCAGCGGGCATACAGCCGAGTTGGCTGTGCGCTGGCCGAACTGAAAATCTAAATGACATGCAGTGATGTTGTGACGCACGCCCGACGTCACCCCACGTCATCTTATGGCTCGGCGAGCAGGCCCCGCTCGCCGACCCAAAAATTCTCCCCATAAGTATTATCAACATATCATTCCTAAAGAACTTTACCTTTAATCTTTTGCCAAACAAAGCATTTTTGAATAATGTTAAATATTTCTAATATCCTTATATTTGCAAATTATCCATTCCATTATATAAAGACACAAGTAAAAAGTCAAGTCATGTTCTCAATATTCTGTGGCTTTTATTTTATTTTTCTTGTTCCCTTTTTAAATCTCCCCAGTACAGAGATAATAATACACAAAATGTAACGTGGTATTTTTTGTATATATTAACTGTCTCCAGGTAACATTTTAGAGATTTTTTTGGTTGGATAAGTGATTAACGATGCAGCAGGTTCATGGAAGAATTTTTCGCACAATTTATTTTTTGCTGGCTGAAAAACAAAAAGTCTACACATTATGTTTTTGTGTTGATCAAGGTGAAGTTGTGGGATGGAACCTTTTCATTTTACCAGCTGTCAGGTTTCAGCATACCCAGGTAAGGTACAGCACAGTTAGATAGATTGTAGTGCATCCCCTCTGCTCAACATTTTGCCATAGCTCCAACCCCAACATTAGCCTAGCACCACTACAGTAACAGTACATTTTTTTCCCCTTTTCCCCTTTTCCCACAGTCAATTGGACTGACTTTACCAATCTTTGCCAAATTTGAGTAGTTTTAAGCCAAACCACTAGGAACTGGACTAGAATTGATCAAACTCATTTCAGCTAGCAGACAGAGGAGATTTTCAATAGTGGCTTCCAGGTCGTGGTAGAAGTGATGAATGCTCCTGTCTCTCAAAGCCTTTTAGGATGTGATAGCTGCCATTAGATCAGCCTGCTGACTATTTAGTAACAACATTGATCAATGGCCAATAGAATTTGGAAGGCTGGAATCTGCCTGCCTCATGCTGCCATGTCTCAGTACAGCAGCATGTGCCAGATCTCTGACCTAACCCTTCAGAGCACTATGCCAAAGGCAAATGGGAAACGTTGTCAGGCTCCTCAGGAATAAGCTTCAAAGATATAAGCAACAGTGGCCCTGCCTTTGTCGAGTGAAGAACAGGTAAAGGAGGCCCATGTCAGTTCCTTTTGTAAAACATAGAAGCCAACAACTTCCCACAATACTGGCACTCCATGTGCACCCAAGACAAGCAGTGGAATAGAAAGGCATTTGTAAACACACAAAGGTTGCATGGTGTTATAGAAAGAGCTTGTGTCCACTTAGGATTTCAATGTATTAAAAGAGATCGTGCACTGTAATCACACTCTGTTAGTTACACAGGAAAATGTGCACTAATTTAATGCTAACTAGTATCAGAATAAACTAGTAAATGACAATAATTTCAGGGCATAGAAGGCTGGTGGGCCACCATGTTGTAAAATGGACCATGAATTGAGGTAATGTCCCTTCATTCCAAAGTGGGAGAGAATAAGGTAAAGCGATGGTGTTAAGAGGTGACTGTTACATGGATGATAAGCAGTTAGTGATAAGTGAGCTCTGACACCCACTGCAGCAGTGACTGCGGAGTCCTCGGAGTAGATCATCGAGTGATGAGCTATTCTGTTAGCTGCCTGTTGTCCAATTGGCCTTCAGTAGCACATATTGAAATGAGGGCACTTGGAAATGTTTTCTGCTGTTTCCCTGCACAGGAAGATTCTTGCTCCATTTATACACCACTAGTGCACTGAAAACTGAGGGGAAATAGGTACCTCAGGTCTTTAAAGTTCAACGTCAATATCTAGCAGCTTCTCATATGAAGATTTATGCAGTGCTCTGAGGATCATGCATTTTTTCTTATGGCTCTCATATTGAATGCCACACTTACATCATATGCTGCTTATCATATACAGGCCAGAATTTTTACCTCATCAGGCGGGCATGTGCCCGACCCGAACAAGCGTAAAATGATGCACAATGATGTCGGGCAAGCATCCCAATGTCATCACGCACTCGCACAAGATTTTGGTCAGCGGACGCACACGGGAGTTGGTAGCGCGCCTGCCAACAATTAACAGGCCTATTAAGGCCATTAAAGTCCCAATTAAATGTAATTTTTCGCTGCCCGTCCAACCTTATGGTTGACGGGCAGACAAAAAGACCAGGCAGCCTTTGCATTTTTTAGGGAATGTTTGCACGGGTGGGATGAGGTTTCCAACAACAATTAAAAGTAAAATAAAAATGTTAACTTTTCATTAATTACATGTCCCTGCTCATGTGACAGAGTCATGTGAGGGGATATGTTTTGCAACATTTTTAAAATCTTTATTTTAAAAAATCTCCATATCCCTGAGGCACAGAGATTTTCCTGCGTGCACCTGTGTGCATACACGAAGCTCCCCGCTCACCCTCCTTCCCCCCACACAGGCAGCGCTGAGCGCTGCAGCACGTGTTTCATGCTGGGTGGGCCTTAATTGGCCCACCAGCGTGAAATCCCGGTTTGGTCCCAAACACGGACAGTAGTCGGCTTCCCAACTGCTCCCGCTGAGCCTGCCTGACAAGGGCAAAATCCTGGCCATAGTTTCTTTAGTTTTCAGTCGCCTTCTGGAATGAAGCAAAAGAAAAGACATGCAGTAACTAAGCAAATCAGTACAACAGCTCCTGCTGCAATTCAGTCTTCTGTTATTGTTTTGTAATTATTTCAGAGTGAGATATGGAGCCTGTATTCCTGACAGTTCACCCAAATTATATCTTTTAATCAAAAAATTCAAAACATATCACAGATGGGATTTGGACCATTGAAAATCTTGGGCTCATTAACACTTGAGTGACAGAGACTTGCAGATAATTGTACCATTTGAAAACACTCTTCCTTATGTTTAAGGTATTATTTCATAAAAAAATCCAAACTTTACCAGAGATTATTCTGGTACTTTATTTTTGGTCTTAAAAATACAGCATGTACTATTAAAAAGTTAAGCATCCACAAACATTATGAAGTTAGATAGCCTGCACTCAGTCTCTCTTTTCACAAGGGGCTAATGAAATCTGCCCACAAGCATTGAATGTACTCACAATAACTAATTTTCTTTATCACGTCAACCTCAGAAGTTTGTCTAGTGGTTAAGCTGTCAAAATCCAAAAGAGTAGGAAAGAGAAGAGATAATAAATCCTAAAGAAGATGTATAGTTTTTAGATGTATAGAAGACGTATAACTCTGAAGAAGAGTCATACAGACTTGAAATGTTAACTCTGTTTCTCTCTCCACAGATGCTGTTAGAGCTGCTGAGTTTTTCCAGCATTTTCTGTTTTTATTTTATTATAGTTTTTTACTTCTTGACTTGCCATTTTTCATGCCTATCAGAAACTACCATGAGAATCAAATGCTTGCAGTGCCTTTAGAAGAGATCCTAGTATAAAGTTTTGGGTACATAGTAAACTCACCATTCATATTCCAATTAGTAAACATTTGGTCACATTTACAAGTTCATGGCATCAGTTCAAGAAGGCAAGTGCAATTAGAGATGGGCAATAAAAGCTGGCCTAGCCAGCGATACCCACATCCTGTGAATAATTAAATAAAAGTGCCATGTATTCTGGAGCTATTCTGTCAAAAGAAGGAAGGAAAGAAAAGAAGAAAAAGATGAAGAGAAAGGAAAGAAAGAAAGTTCAGTAGAATTAGCAGAATGATGATCACTTGGTGAGCATCAAAGATGGTCACTTTGTCTAAGTTTTGGAAGGCAGTCTGTACAATTGTAGCTGGAAATAAGTCAGCACCTTAGGAAAAAGAGAAAAGGAAACACATTGACAAGAGTTTCTTTTATCTAACTGTACTAGATGATTGTATTTTTGAACTAAGGAAAGTAATGTCCCAAGCTCTCAGAACGATACCAGTTCCATTTTAACACTTTTCAATATTAAATGGATGAGTTAAATATACTGTAATATAAAATGACTATACTATTTAAACAAATG
Source organism: Cetorhinus maximus (assembly GCF_964194155.1). Taxonomy (NCBI): domain Eukaryota; kingdom Metazoa; phylum Chordata; class Chondrichthyes; order Lamniformes; family Cetorhinidae; genus Cetorhinus; species Cetorhinus maximus. Next base: position 72,272,067 of record NC_135888.1, read on the forward strand.
TTGGTTATCACTCAAGTTTTCAGAGATACCATCAAAAATACTAATCTTGCAGTATTATGCTTTCTTCATCAATAGTAGTCATAGTGATCTGCCTGAGGGCAGATCTTTGCCCATTTCTCCATACCTTGCTATCTTGCACTTTCCTCTTCAGTTGCTCATAGGAGCCTCCCATTTTCAATTTCAAGTTGTCTAATATCAGCATTCTCTTTCTCCCTCTTGGTCTACTTCCCTCTCGTCTTCCTTCAATCACTTTCTTCAGCCTTAAGATATGGCCAGTCCAACCTTATTGCTTTTTCTTGAGATTCATTAATTATTTTTCCTCCTCCACCATTCTGAGAACCTCTTCATTGCTCTCGTGTTCCCTCCAACTGACCCCTTCCATCCTTCTCCAGAATCACATTTCACAACATTCTAGCCTTTGGGTGTCAGCCCTTTTCAAGGTTCATGTTTCAGCCCCATTCATCAAGACACTCCAAATCACAGTCTGAATAATTATTTTTTTAAGATCTCTACTCATTCTTATACTTTGTCAACACCTGTCATAATATGCCTCTAGGAGTAGAATAGAAATAGCACTCCCCCAAAACAAACAGTAAATCAAAAATCAAAAGAACTACCCCAATGAATGAAAAGAAGAACGTTCACTCTCCTACAAACAACAAAAATATAAATAATGAAACCTTTTTGCAAAATAGGTAAAGCAATTCAGAGCTTCCTGTGCGGAAGCTACAGTCATAATGGCTATGGGTGAGTGAATTGGGATTACATTGTTGCAGCCTTCTCTCTCTCACACACACACTCTCCGCCACCCTCTGAGATCATAGGATTACTCAGAAACTGCACAGTACTATGGACCATTAAATTGATTAAACTGAACATGAATAAGGAGAAAAACCATTAGGACTTAACATCAAAATAGCATTTGCTTGAAAAAAAGGGCTGCAGACACAATCATCCAACTGTTAATTATTAAATGAAAGAAAGTGGTCAGGACCATGTTTCCATGCAATTGCATAGTTAGAATTCCAGGAAATTCATAAACGTTCAAATCATTTCCAAATGGTTTTCTTTTAAATCCCAAAAACACATGGGCCAGAATTTTCCCATCGACGATTTGGGGGCGCTCGCCAACAGGAAAATGACGCGGGTTGACGTCGGGAGGATCAGGAATTTTCAGGAAGGCGAAATATTTTTATTTCTCTATTTTTTAACTTTTGTACACTGTCAGTAATCTCCCTGAGACAGCACTTTGTCTCCGGGAGCAGTGCGCTCTTTCGCGTGAATGCCCGAAAGAGCGCACTTTGACAGCTGGGGGTTCCCTCCCCACCCCACCCCCCACCCCCACCCCACCCCCGCATAGCGCTTCCTGTCAAGCAGGCCACTGGGTGGGCCTTAATTGGCCCACCCACTCAAAATGCCGGCGGGCCCCGTTTTGGTGGCGGGGGATGGCTGTCCGCCCGCCGCCGAGCCGTTGGGGCCCACACACCCACCAAAGGCAAAATTCTGCCCATGGTTTTGCTTTTTGGAATAGGTAAAAAGGATCACACTGGGATTGGAATATTGTCTTTTTCATTCTTTCATGGGATATGGGCATTTGCTGGCAAGGCCAGCATTTGTTGTCCCTCCCTAGTTGCCCTTGAGAAGGTGATGGTGGTAAGCTACCTTCTTGAACCACTGCAATCTATCTGGTTTCTGTAGTAGTTTGGTGCAACTGAGCCACTTACTAGGTCATTTCAGAGAACAGTTAAGTGTCAAGTATATTGCTGTGGGTCTGGAGTCACACATAGGCCAGATCAGGTAAGGATTGCAGATTTCCTTCCCTAAAGGATATTGGTGAACTACATGGGTTTTTACAACAATTGATGATAGTTTCATGGCAGAAGAGCTTTATATTCCAGATTTCTTAACTAAATTTGAATACCATTGGCTGCTGAGGTAGGATTTGAACCTATGGCCTTAGACCATCAGTCTGGGTCTGTGGATATTGTGATAATACCACTATGCTACTGTCTCCCCCTTGTGATGATTGCAGCAAGGGAAATTGGAAATTCCTGTAGTAGTTGTTCGCATCTAATAAAGTAATTTTTCAAAAACATTTTTTCCATTTCACCTCTTCCATTTTCTTTGCAACTGATTGCTTATAATTAGGGACCAGTATGAGTCGGCTTATAATTAAATATAATAATTAGACTTATAATTATTAATTAATATTAATTTAATTATGAACTAGGCTTTAGATTATAATCTTGTATTTTAACTACTTGCTCCATTTATTGGTGTGTTTGTCAAGAATATATCTCCACAGAACTAGACTATGAATGTTCAGATAAACTTGTTTCAAAATTGGAGCTATTGGCATTGGAGAAATCCTGGGCATGAGATATTCAATTGCATATTATACCTGAGATAATACTTTGCATCAAGAACAAGCTATGCTCATTACTTAGTCTCCAGGGAACACCTTGGCTATGCTGTAATCCATGCTCATTACCCTGTTAATATGGGTTCAGCTTTTCCGATTCTCAGATCTTCTTCAATTCTTGTGGCAGTATCTGAGTCTGTTGGTAATTACATTAAGAACTTGATAATATGGCCACACTGATTAGCTCCATGGGTGTACTTGAGTATATAAATATGGAGTTCAGCCTTAGCAAGCTTCACAGTGGTTGGATCCAGATAGTGGAAACATGGCTGCCTCTTGCATTCTTACGAGCTACAGCCAAGGGCACACAGCCTTAGTGCCATGTCAAAATGACAGCACATTCTTTTTCTTTTCTCTTGTTTTCCATCTTTCTCTTCACTCTTTTCTGCTGCAAGATTTGCAGATTTCTGTTTGTATTAATCTTTTATTCACTGAGACTATGGAAGAAGGAGCATCTCTGCATCAACAGCACAAACAAAAACCTTTTGTTAAAGCTGCAGCCCTATAATTTTCATGTTGTTTAGTTAATGTCACTTTCACAGAGTTCTCTTGATTTTGCCTTATTCTTCAGTATGAGAACCAAAGGCCAGGATTTTTCTGGATGGCAGACTTTCCCTTCCTGCCATCCAAAGAGTTGGGGACGAACACATCGCCGCTGATACTGCCTGACCCGCAGCCATTTAACGCTCCAATGAGCACTGATTAACCAGGGATGCGTCTTTCGCTCTCACTTGGGAGGAAGTTCTGCCTCAGAGAGCTTCTGGCTAATCTGATTGGCCAGCACCTCTCTAGTCCCAGCAGTGCTAGAAGCTGTAGTGGCCAGCACTAGGACTGCAAGTAGTCCCCAGAGTCTAAGTCCTGCAAGTACAGGACCAGGTAAAAATGGAGTCACAGGGCGGGGAGGGGACACACGGCCCAGAGGCTGGGCAGAGGGGAATAGCAGTGTTGGTAGAGGTGCCAGGTTGGGAGGAAGCACCTGCAGGGGCCAGAGATTTTGGGTGGGCACCAGTTGAAAGGAGGTTTTTGATGGAGGTAAACCCCTCCATTTCCCATCCAAGGCCTGAGCCGGGTGACTTTTCAGGCTTCCCCCCCACTGCCCCTGAACTCCTTCCGCTAGCCTGAAAATTGAGGCTGGCAGGAAACAGCCCTGAAATGGTCATTAGTTGGTCACTTAAGGGCCTCAACTGGGGCAAGAACAGGGGAGCCGGCCTAGGCTTCACCTGGCCCACCATAAAATTGTGGAGAGGTCAGGGAGGCAACAGCCTAGTGGGAAGGCCAACCAACGAATTTAACAGCCACCCCACACCTACAAACTTGCCAGTGGGTGAATTTAAAATTCTGAACGGTGTTCGCTGTTCATTATGCACACAGCTGCCTACAGATTTTCAGTGGGCTTTTGTGTGAATTAGATTTAGCTCAGCACTGTGCCATTTATAGGGGATCTGTGGTATGCGTGTTTAGGTAAGTAACAGTATGGCCTGAATCTTCAGCTCGGCGAGCGGGCCCTGTCCCCGCTCGCCGAGGCTTAAAATGACGTGCGGTGACGTCGAGCGGGCGTCCCGACATCACTGTTCCTTTTTTAGGTTTTCAGTTCGACGGGCGCAACGCCGAGTCAGTTGTCCACCCACCAAACTGTCAAAGGCCTATTAAGGCCATTTAAATATCAATTAAACTAATAAACTGAGCTGCCTGTCCAACCTTAAGGTTGGTGGGCAGGCGAAGAGCCCAGGCGGCCTTCACATTTTTCATGGAACCTCATCCATGGGATAAATTGAATAAAAATTTTTATTAAAATTCATTGACATGTGACAGTGTCACATGAGCTGGGACATGAGGGGACATGTCTTAAAATTTTTTCTTTTTTTTATTAAAATTTTGGGAACTTAAACTAATCTCCCTGAGGCAGCTCTGTGCCTCAGTGGGATTTCTGCGCTCTTTTGCACGCATGCGCAAAGGAGCGCAGGCCCCCACTCAGGGAACACCCACCCCCCCGCCCACACAGGGAGTGCTCAGCACTTCCAGGTGCACATCATGCTGACCAGGTCTTAGTTGGCCCACCCACGTAAAATGGCAGCTCGGACCCGATCGGGGGCGCCGATCGGGTCCGTGCTCGTACCCGCCTGCCCCCGCACAACGCCCCCGACAGGGGGAAAATTCTCCCCAATGAATCTTCAATTAATCAATTGATGAATTGTTGCTGTGGCAGGCAGAGTCTAAACCAGGAAGCGTAACTTAAAATATTTAATTCAATGTACAGAAAGCAAAATAGAGGAAAAGAATGAAGCGATTGAGATAAAGATGGGAGCAAAAGAAAAACAGGATAGAAAACCTCCAATAATAATTAAATCTAAAGGTTGGGACTCTAGACTTAGAATCATAGAAACTTACAGCACAGAAGGAGGCCATTCAGTCCATCATGCCTGTGCCAGCTCTTTGATAGAGCAGCCATGCTTCATCCAACATCCCCACTTTTTTTCCATAAGTTCTTTAGCTTCAAGTACTTATCCAATTCTTTTTGATAAATTATTTATGGAATTGGCTTGCACCGCCTATAATATCTACAAGATCTTTTGCCAATGATTTTGAATCCATGATCTTCAGTGAGTGAACAACTTGCCAGAGGAAATATTGTTCGTGCTATTTACTCCTTGAAAGCTGCAAAACCTGTAGAAGTAAGTTTTCAGTGCCAGAGAGATTGTTTGGAAGTAATTAAGACTTAGCACGCTGTTAAAAATTCACTTACACTTGAATGGAAAAGCCGTAACTTGTTCCGACTTGTTTTGTAGATAAGTGCTGAGTAATTGTACTTCATCAGTTTTATGCCGATTCTATCAGCAATGTACTTGTGGAGGGGCAGGGCAACTCGGAAAGCAACTTCCTGATTTCCGCATCTGTGTGTGTGTGTGTGTGTGTGTGTGTGTGCGTGCGTGTGTGTGCGTGCGTGCGTGTGTGTAAACTTTCGAGGTTGCTATCCAGTTTACTCCATAATAATAGTGAGTGCTGATAGCCTCACAATTATCGTGTGTCAGCCATGCCTCAGTGCATAGGATTTTGGCGTCTGAGTCAGAAGGTTGCAGGTTCAAGTTCTACTCCAGTGACTTGAGCACAAAAATTAAGGCTGGCAGTGCTGAGGGAGTGCTGCACTCTCAAATCTGCTGTCTCTCAGCAGAGATGTTAAATTGAGGCCCCCTCTGCCCTCTTAGCTGGACAAGAAAGTGCCATATGGCACTATTTTGAAGAGCAGAGGAGATATCCTTAGTATCCTGATCAATATTTATTCCTCAATCAACATCGCTAAAAACTACAAAAAAAAACCCAGATAATCTGGTCATTATCGTCTTGCTGCATATGAGAATGTGCTGGGCACAAATTGGCTACTTTGTTTCCTATATTACACAAGTATCAATGCTTTAAAAGTGCTTCATTGACTAAAGCACTTTGGGATAACATGAAAGGCATTAGAGAATGCACGTCTTTCTTTTTTAAACCGCAGAATCCAGGCTACTGCAGCTGAGATGGTAGGAAAAGAAATTAAGATTGCAAATGAGACTCATACTGAATAAGGAAGGATAAATTGGCTTGCTGAAAACTGACATAGTAATTGAAAGTAAATGTGATGATAAATGGAAAAAACTGAATTTGGATAAGAACTAATAGAATTCCCCAGGGCTCCGTCCTGGGGCTGCACTGATTACACTATTCAGAAATGCTATAGAAAATGGGTACTTATAAAATTTCTTGATATCAAGTTAGATGACTAAGTGGCAAACATTGGAGAGATATTCAAAGGGATTTATTAACTGAAGCAGGTGGCTAAATGATAGATGTACTTTAATATGCGTAAATGAACATGATGAAAAAATTGAAAGCTGACATGAAATCTGTACATATAATTGGGTGTCCTGTAGCAAAAGCTAGAAAGGAAAAAGATCTCATGGTGATTACTGACCACTTGATGAAAGTATTCTGTCAGTGTGAAGCTGTTACCAAAACAGCTAATCATGTATTGCAATGCATTGTGAGTGAACTTAACTGCAAGCCAAGCCAAACTATATTAACTTCATGTGGGCTATTTGTAAAGCTGCACTTAGGTTATTGTATGCAGGTTAAGACTTTCTATCTTCAAAAGAACACTAGTCCTTTCAAGAGAATTCTGAGTGGAACAAGGATGATTCTGGATTAGCTAAGTTAGAGAGTGTCAGAATTGAATTTAGTTTTGTTAGAGAAAATAAAATTGAAGAGTATGATTCAGGTCCTTAAAATGATGAAATGCTTGGATAATGTTGAAATAAGCAGACTGTTTAACTTGGCCATAGAAAGAGAGGATATGAATACAAAATTAACAATCCTCAATCAAGAGAGTGTAAAAGGATCCTTTTTCCTTATATAGAATTAAATATGTAGGATGGACTCCCCTTAAAAGGGCTGAATAACAGCTGAACACAATATTTTTAAACAAATATTGGAATTGAAGGGCTTAAACGAAATACCATAGATTATCAAACACCCTATGACACAAAATGGTTCACATGCTTTTATGGGTATCAGTGAAATATAAACATGTGGGAGTTGATAGTGTATGCTCTGAGATTGCGTTGTTATCCGGCATTTAGAACTGGGGGAAAAATTTCACGGAGTTTTATTTTGGTCACTTCTCTTAGGACACTGATTAAATTGGGTAGAGTTCAAAAAGAAAATTGCATTTGATCAGCAGATGGGGCAGGTTGGACAGAATGCCCTTTACTTGTTCCATTCTTGTCTTTTCTGAACTCTAATGTTTGAGTTTGGATTTCAGTGGAGTCTTATGAAGCTACTAATCCAACCAAGTAACTTTTCCCCAGTCAACATGAGGATGGTCTGTTCAAGCAATTACATTTCCACCCATGGCCAGTTCCACTTAGATTGACCCCCCTGCAAATGCTGGAAAGATTGAAACTAACCTTTTGCCACTTAGCGACTCTGCCAAAGACTAGACAAAACACAGAGATGCTGGCTAGGCTGTAAGCTTTGATGAAATGGTCAAATGTAAACTTTTAAACTTTTGAATCGCTTTTACTTACATTTGTGGAGTGCTTTGCTCTGCTCCAGTAAGCTAGCTATTCTTTCAGCTTTCAAATCTACATTGGACCTTTATCCATAAATCTAAACAACATCATAAATTAGTTTTTCTTTAAAACAATGATAGTTATAGCCAGTAAAATGAATTTTACAGAATCTCTTGCATCATTAACATGATATACCTTTATTTACTAAAGGCTTATAATCTTATCTCTTGTTCTGTTTAAGAGAAATTCTGTTATAGATAATTCCAGCAAATAAATAAAAAAACAAGCTGTGTTCTAAAATATGGGGAGCAGCAAATTGTCTCCTACTATGCATATTCTATCAAGCCGATATCATTGAATTTGTAACTACCGATCAATATCAGGGCACAAGTGCTCTATGTACAAGATAACAAGCTACATCCCCACCTGTAACAGCAGCCCTGTTATAAGTGTAGAACACATTGAACTCCTTAATGCTGGGTTATCTTCTCTTAGGCAATCTCTTGGGATTGAAGATGACTCTGGCTCGATTGGTTCTGAAATGGTTGGTAAATCCAATATGCAATCTGAAGGCTCTGCCATATTTGAGGCAAGTGGTACTTTAAGTGTTGGGTAGATGGGTTTTCTGGAGGTTTGTGCGGTGAGCCAGATGTGTCACTCAAGCAATGTTTTCCCTGGAACTCTGGTGTTTCAGATGGATATCTGGTCTCTTAGCCAAGAAAACATAATGAGACTTGGCCAAGGGCCCAGAAATCAATTAGCCTGTTGAAACACCTGAGCCCCAGGGAGAACATTGCTTGATTGACAGCTCTGGATTTCTGATATCTGCTGTCAATTTCACAATGTTTATTTACACAAGATAAGAGGTTTCAATTGCTTGCAGTTTTTGCTATCAATACTTAAAAGGGTCTGGATGATTGATACTTACATTGGACTGCAGTAAAAAAGTAGTTTTTTTTAAGAAAATGGAAAGTTATCAATGAATGACTGGGGTTTTTGTAAGGATTTCTTATACATCCTATTGTCACTATATAGTTCACTGCTTCTATACAATATATAGTGGATGAATGGGCATGGAAGTGCCATAGTTTGACATGGGTGGACATGATGGGCCATAGGGGGTGGATGGGAGGCATGAGGTGGCATGGATGGGAAATGGCAAGTGTGTGGGGGGTGAGGGCTGGAGTGCCTTTCTGTTTTAATTATAATTGGAATGAAGTCCCACAGCACCGAGTTGAGCCTTTTAAACAGTGTGCCTCCACGACAGCCCTTGTGGCTGCCTCCACACACTTTCCTGGGCCGGCTTGCCTGACTGCAGCCCACACCCGCCCCACCACATTGAAAATTCCATCCTTGTGGGCACTTGCTCCTGAGGAATTTTTAGGAAATGTTCCCAACTCCCTCTACCCACCTTGAGGATGAAAATCCAGCCCAATGTGTTTATAATACTTATAACTGAATAAACTGACCATATTCAGATCATTGTCATGCGAAACCTCAAAAGAAGTTCAAAAGAGTGAAGCTAAATTTCATCCTTTGAAAGAATATATGGCCTATATTCCATTCCAGAATACAGATGGAACAGCTGACTAAGTTTATATTACTTATATCTGCTACTGTAACAATGAATAAGTTACAGAATTGATTACCAATCTTGATGAATCAGTCAATGCCACCTTCCTTAGAGTGTAGCTAGTTGGTCCTGTACTTAAGTAAGTCTCATACTTAAACATGCCTTAACCCCAAAAGATTTGTCAAATACTATTTTAAAAAGCACTTACACATACATAGGTCAAGTCACTGTAAAAAAAAACAGATGATAAAACTGTTCTCTTTCTGGGCCAAAAATAAGGCAGCCATGCTATAAAGCTAAGTACTCTGCTTTATTTGCTGTACAGCACTCAAAAGATGCCATGGCCACTTAAAAGAAAACTGTAAACTTTACTGACCAAGATGCTTCATTAATCTAGAGATAATTTCACCCGATATTTGACTTTACCATATTAGCAAGATATCAAGCCTAGGTCAAGAGAGTAGTGTTGGGACATTTCCCAGCTCTGCTAACCTGACCTGGGAGAAAGTGGCCCGGAAGATCGGATTTTCATTCTGTGATGGGGGTTTCCTGAAAGTCATGCTGGGCGACCCCAGAATGAGTGCGGAGGATGCCAGGTGTGGAGGCGGGCTGGGCGGAAGGCCTGCCTCAGTGCACCAGTGTTGTATTGAAGCTCTTTAAAAATCAGTAAAACATAGAACAGGTCTCCAGGTCTCATCCCTCACAGTCCCTGCAGCAGGCAGCAGCAGGGACTTCCCAGGTCCCCGGCACTCAGAGGACTGTTGGAGGCCAGAAATTTGCTGAGTCTGAGTCAGATGACGAGCCTCTGGACTTGTACATGTCACAGTTGCTGGAGCTGCAAAGGCAAACTCGGGAACATCAGGAAAGGATGTCCAGTGCACTCCTCAGATTGCAAGGCACAATGGAGAAGTCCATCCACCGTCAAGCTGAGCAACTCACTGAGGTCAACACTGGTAGGATGGCATGGAGATCCTGGTCCAGGGTGTCACTCCTGTACTGCTACGCGGGCTCAACTCCATCGCTGACACCATAGTTGGCCTTCAACAGTGTGTGCATGAGAGGAGTGTGGGGCAGCTTGAACTCACTCCTACTACCCCTTTTCCTCAAGGAGTCAGCTTGGGGCCCTTGTGCAACCATAGGGAAGAGGGTCAGCAAGTATCCTCCCCGCACCCCCCTACCCTGCCTGCAGGGCCATCCATCCACGTAAATCTGGGAATGTCCGACCCATTCGAATCCCCTCTTCCTGTGACCTCAGCAGCTCCGGCTTCACAGGCTGAGGAGGGTGCCACTGCCGCACAGCAGGACCCCAAAAGCAGGCCGGGCCCCTGCGGGTCTTGGCCCTTCAGCAGATGCCCGCCAAGGTCATCACAGACAGGGTGCTGCATTCCGCAGGCTGTCTCCACCTACACTGTGGATGTCCTGGGAGCAGCAAGATGTAGCGACAGGGGTAGGAAAGTTAAGAAGAATTAGTTGCACAGCCTGGGCACGGTGTTAATTACTTGTACATAATGTTCATTATTGTCAATAAACTCCCAAGAATGCCTCCTGCCAATGGCTCCTTGTTCTGATGAGCAGTGTTCGTGTCACTCAGATGTGAGACCTTTCTGCACAAGATAAAGGCAGGCGCCTCAGTCTAGGGCCTCTTCCCTGTGCTTGGCAGCAGCTTTGCCCATTGGACTGCATGCTGTGCTCTCAGCTCAGGTGCAGGCATTCTCCTAACCAGTAAGGCTGCACTGTTAGCTTGTACCACTGGGGAGGCTGGTCCAAACCAGGATGCCAACATTGCAAGGGGCTCTGACTGCCTCCACCAGTGACTGCTCCTTGCAAGCTTTAGCACGGACATTATACAACATTCACAATTGTCCAACTGTTCTGCAGTCCACTAAAATACCCATTACTTTGCAATCTGTACTTGAGGGGTGAAAAGGAGTCTGGAGCACTTGGTGGCACTTTGATGCCTCTGCGTTGTCTGAGTGGGCAGATAAGCTAGAAGCCTGACTCCAATCAGACTTCTAGCTTATCAATGGCTGTGCCTGAACTGCCTCAGTTGCACAGGAATGATCACGTTATATAAGTTGTCCCTAATGAGTGGCCACTTCCCTTGCCCACCCTACCCTCGACCCCGAAATCTTGTGCGCTATATTCAACTGCAGGGCAGCCCTTGCTTCCCCCCCGCCACTCAAGTCACCTCAATGGCAGGGATGCCCTTGCCCACCCATAATGTGCCTCAAGCTTGAAGTCCAACAGGCGACACTGGCAAGCGCTGTGCAACATTACTGTGTGCTCACCTCCGAGATCCCCTCAAAATGCAGCACGCCAAGTGCACGCCTTTAAATGCATAATTTGTGAAACACGTCAGCGGGTGGGCTGGACGATCCAGCAGTGGGGGGAGAATGATCCAGGCGGGCAGGCCTAATAATGATATGCAGATGTATTACAATGAGGTTCCCAACGTCCGATGGTGGGAATCGCGGCCCACCATCAGCAGGCTGAGCGGACAATTGCAAACTAGTTTCACCGAACATGCCTGATGCAGGCAGGCACGCCAAATGCTGGCCTTAGATTGAAACAGACTTTGTTGTATTCATTTTTTCTGTATTGCTAATGTTATATACTCATATCTCAAAAAAACACATTAAACGTCTCAATAGTCTTAAACATTCTTTGTTTTCAAACCAGTGACTTTCTTTTTAGGAAGTCATTAAACTGAATTTTTCAAAGTAATTTCAATCTATACAATTCATACGTAACAGCAGGTGCTGCGTTCCAAAAATAAATGGTTGTGTGAAATGCTTTGAAGGGATCCTAACATATAAAAGCATCATAAATCACAGGTACAGTATCATTGCAAAGTGTTCTTACAACTAACTAACACATGAGCCCATGTGCAGCAAGCAAAGAAACTTCGTAATTAATGCAGCATCATATTACAGTCTTTAATCATTTCACCATGCTGTTCTCAGTTGAGTATATTACTAATAGTTCTGCGGGTGATATGCTTTTCTCTCTGTGTTTTTATTACGCAGCCTTGCTGAAAAGGCTGGCATTTATTGCCCATTCCTTGATGGGCTGAGGGGGTGATGATGAGCCTTCTTCATAAAGCACTGCCAGCAGATGGATACAATTAAGTTGTTTGACAGGTCACTGCTGAGAGCAGTTATGAGTCATCCACATTGTTGTGGGACTGGAGCCATTCATAGACCAGACAGGGAAAGGGTGGCAGGTCTCCTTCCCCAAAGGGCATTAGCAAGAGGTTATTTTTTTTTAAGACCATCTAACTGATTTGTGATAATTTTTACTAATATCAGTTTTTTATTGCTAGATTTTTCCCTATATAATTTTGTAGTTCATTCACAAAGCCTGTATTTTGACCTAAATAGTTATTGGATACACAAATAGAGCAAAGAGAGACTGACTGGCCGTTAAATATAGTTTCTGGCTGGAAATAAACATCATAGCTGCTGAAGATGGCCCTAAGTCAAAAGTTTCAGGCTGCACTTTTTAGATCAGCCTGCAGTCCGAACATGCAGGCAAAAGGAGGAAGGTACCACCCATTGCCTCAGGAGATTGATTGCATGCAGTATATTAGCGATAAGCATGCTCTCATCTGTAAGGTGCAATTATATTATTGTGGCTTTTGTATGAAAACATATTACCACTGGGAATAGATATAAATTGTGCATATTTACTAAATACTCCTGTATAGCTTAGACAGGACAGTGCTGTGAATTGTAAAAGCGCTTTTTGGGTTAATTGGTTCAATTGGTATTTGGTTCTACCTAATTTAGAGTTATGGACACCAGTATGTTATAATCCCTCACCATTCACCCACAGGTGAATTACCCACAGTATAGTTTATCATAGATACTCCCACTCACATCAGGTAGAAAGGCAGCAGTTACAATATGGAAGAAAGGGAAGACCTCCACATTTAATGCACCAGCTCAAGAAACTTGTCACCATCCAGGACAAAGAAGTCTGCTTGAATGGCACCCCATCTACAAACATTCACTCCCTCCACCACTGACGCACATTAGCAGCAGTGTGTACCATCTACAAGATGCACTGCAGGAATTCACCAAGGCTCCTTAGACAGCACTTTCCAAACCTATGGCCACTACCATCTAGAAGGATAAGGGTAGCAGATAGATGGGAACACCACCACCTGGAAGTTCCCCTCCAAATCACTCACCATTCTGACTTGGAAATATATCGCTGTTCCTTCACTGTTGCTGGGTCAAAATCCTGGAACTCCCTTCCTAACAGCACTGTGGTGTACCTACACCACTTGGACTGCAGCAGTTCAAGAAAACAGCTCACCACCACCTTCTCAAGGGCAATTAGGGATGGACAATAAATGCTGGCCTAGCTAGTAATGTCCACATCCATGAATGAATAACATTTTTTTTAAAATTTCCTCGCTGGGCATTTTCTGCTCATTCTTCACAGCTGCTTTGGAAACCACTTTCATATTAAGTCAAATCATGTTTCTGCCAAACATCTGAAGTTACGACAACAGAGTGGGAGAAGTCCTGAGGAAATCCACCCTCAAAGTTCAGTAGGATTTAATTTCTACAAAGACCTTCTGCATTGAATGATAATGGGTGGAATTTTCTGTGCCCACTGACATTGGGCATCATGGCGAGCGTGAGCGGACAATATGGCAGGAAGGCCAAAAATCGGTTTTACGTCATTGTGAAACCAATTTGCAATCATCCGCTCTGCCCATCAATGGCGGGCTGTGTCCCACCACCGCACATCAGAAACTTTGTTGTAACACATCTGCATATCATTATAAGCACAGCATGCCAGAACCATCCCCCCATGGTGGATCATCCAAGCACATCGACATGATTGCACGTCAATGTGTTCCACAACTGTACATAAATGACGTGTACATGGCGAGCTGCACTTTGCTCAGGGCTTCGAGGTTTGTTTGTCTATCTTGCTGCAGGCAGCCCTCACGGTCATCAGCGCCAGGTTTAACAGGCAGCACCACATCACTTTTAGGGGGGGCTCACAGGCTGGTCTCTAATTAAGAGACCAGCCGTAAGGCGGGGATGGCTTTTTAATGGCTTCAGGGCTATCACTTGCTTGGGGAAGAAGGAGAAGTGGCCTTAGGCAAGGGAAGGGGCTGCAGGGCTAGGGCATTACTGGGGAAGGGGGTAGCCCAGGGTGTGTGTGGGGACACATGTTGATCTGTGCAAACGGCCTCAAGAGCGTGAAGGCTGAGGAGGCAGCCTCCAGAGGAGATGAGGCCAGATGGAGGTGTGAGGGCGTGTGTGAGAGAGTGAGTGGTGATGTCCCTTGAACTGCCAGTAAGTGAGATGCCAGTGAATGTGTGATGGGCTTGTAACTGGGTGAGTTTAAAGAAATGAGATGCTTGCCTTACTGAGTGGTACGGATGAGACCATTCATCCATTTTCTGCACTGGATGGCGAATCTCTTCTGTGCAGCATTGGCACTGACAATCTCTGCCTCCATCTTCCAAGCCGGATTGGTGACACTGGTGGGCCTCCTGCGGCCAGAGCGGTAGTACAGGACATTGCGGCAGGCTCTAACTGTGTCCAGAAGGCATCCCAGGGATGCATCACTGAATCGGGAGGCTGCAGTCTTCTTGCCTTTCAGGGCCATGTCTTCTGTGCGGCAGCCCTGGGCTGGAAGCACTGAGAGGTGCGTGCACAGCTGCACTTTACATATGACGTCCAGCATGAGGGAGCGGCGAATTGATGGTGTGACAGGCAAATCGGAGGCTGCCTGCCGGTGAAACGGTGTATTTGCTGGGAATGCATGATTAATGAAGCGGTATTGGGACAAAACGGCATGAAAAGCCGCCATTTCAGCCAGCAGGTAAAACGCTCTTTTTCCCGCCCACTTCTACACTTCTGGCAAATCTGGGACAATTCTGCCCAATGTTTGCCAGAGCAGTACCACCACTTTGCCATTTGGAGGTGCTGTGAAATACAGATATAAACTAAAGAGGGGAGGCAGCACTATCTCACAAAGCAGACATTGTTTTCAGGCTGCTTTCTGCTCCAGTCATAGGCACCAAACACAATCTATCAACTTCAATTAGAAAAAGGACTTTAGCCTTCCAGGCCTGGAATTCTTGCTGTCAGTAAATTACAAGTGCTGCCATGTGTTACTGACCTTAGCATGGACAAGGAATTTACTATTTTGGTGCTTATGCAAAGGTTAAGCAATTTACTGAGATGTTATGTACTGATGCACTGTCAGCTTTTTCAATACGTCAGTTAGAAAACACACAGCTGAACACCATAACATTTTCCGACAATTTGATACACAAATTGAGCTCCCATTTACCTCAGGGACTTTTCTGTGCACAACTTAAATGTCCCCAATTTTGGAGTATATACGTTGAGCAAGGATTAGATGGAAACATCATGATGGTCAGGTCTCACTTAAATTTGACAGCTTGTTGTGTGAATCCTGCTGCTCATAGACAGCTTGCCATTTGGGAGGGCAGGAAATCCAGGGGCCATGGCATTTCTTAAGCCTGGGCCTCTTAAAGAGAAGATAAACTTTTTGTGTTGGTTTGTGGGAAGTACTTTTATAGACAATGAAAGAAGAAAATCAACAGCCTTGGTTCCCCTTCTTTTGCAGTGTTGGTGTGGAGCAAATAAGTTAGGGAGTCTTCTTACTTTCCAATTGTAAACAGTTCTCAGTTAAAAATTAGCCAACAGGAATGGAGAGAGATAGTCGAGCATGCAAAGGCCTACAGCAGCACACCACACTTATAGCTGTGCAGTCATGTGAGGGGTGGGGATGGTGTAGGGGGATTGGGCTAAAAATGCGCTGTCGTTAGGTCATAACTTCCTAAGTGCCAGTAGAGATTACACCCGCTAGTATAGATAGTGATTTAGAGGGGTCAACATAGAGTCAGTAAACCAATAAGTCCAAGCAAACATGAGCAGGGAGAAAGCACTGTCAAAAGGTGCTATAGCTATACAGCTGAATCATAACTTACCCCACCTTTGTACTCCAGCCCACTTGAGAAAAGGGCCAGCATTCCATTTGTCTTTCTGACTGCTTTTTGTACCTGTGCATCTGATTTTAGTGCCTTGAGTACATGGACACCCACACAGGTTTACAAAAGCAAAATGTTGCATCTACTCAAAATCTGAAATAAAAACAGAAAATACAAGAAATAGTCAGTAATGGTGGCACTTATGAGTAATGGATCTTTCATGCATAGCTCTTTCATCTGTTTCTAATGCTAATATATTTTTTCAACCAATAAGCTGTGGTGTGATAACAGATGTCATGCATCATATTAGATTTATGAATATTAGTATTGTTCTTTTCACATTTTCAGACATCTGCTGAAAAATGGATGGCAAGGTATGAATTATGAGGCTTTAATCTAATTAAGGGACTCGATTACATAAATCATGAGAACACAGTTTAGATGGCATCAGAGTTCTGATGAAAGGTTATCTACATGACTGCACATGCAGTTATAAGTGTGGAATTGGAGGGCTGTATTTAGAGTAAGAGAGATGTGAAGATTGAATTCTTATTTTAATATCCTGAGTAAGATTGATTTCTTTGCCTACACAGCACTCAAGTCCTGGGTATGCTAGTGTAGGCCTTTGCATGCTGGGCCATCTTTCTCCATTCCTGGTGGCTGATTTTTAATTAGGGACATGTTTACCATCAGAAACTCGGACCTCTTCCCTAGCTCTCATTTGCTCCACACCAGCACTGCAAAAACAGGGCACCCAGGTTGCCTGGCCTGCTGAGCGTTTCCAGCATTTTCCATTTTTTAAATCCACATACCTTTGTTCCTCCACAGTTGCTAATATCTCACCATTTAGAAATTATTCTGATTTGACGTTCTTGGATCCAAAGAGGGTGAGCACACAGTTTTCACAATCTTGCCCATTACCTTAATTGGAATGTCCCTTTGCAGAGCTCCAGTGGTTTGCTGAATGATGGCTTTTGTTGACCCAAGGATTTGGCTGTTGTGCTATTCAGCTGGGAAGCAGGGGTTTAGAGGTAGGGGCGTGGGTGGTATTCATGCTGCTTTTTAATTCTTTCAGGACAGTCATTCTGTCACCATTCCATTCTGTGGCTTTGCATTGACATATTAAAGTGGCAGCACATCAGCCAAGGATACAAGATTCCTAATCCTGTGTTAATCTCACACTGCACTGCTTTCTACCCTTAGTTTAGCTCATAGATCCCAAAAAGACTAGAAAAGCTTCATCTCAGCTAAGCAAAACTTAAAACCTACCTGGTTGGTAAATCTATAAAAATGGCAATTTTATATGATTTAGTATAAGTCTTATTCTTTCTACCATGGATTGAAAAGATTTCATAGAGGCTGGAGGTTAAGGTTGCAATCTGAGTTCAAGGTTTTATGGAATGCATCATAAATTATCTAAACTGTGTTCTCATGATTTATGTAATCGAGTCCCTTAATTAGATTAAAGCCTCATAATTCATACCTTGCCATCCATTTTTCAGCAGATGTCTGAAAATGTGAAAAGAACAATACTAATATTCATAAATCTAATATGATGCATGACATCTGTTATCACACCACAGCTTATTGGTTGAAAAAATATATTAGCATTAGAAACAGATGAAAGAGCTATGCATGAAAGATCCATTACTCATAAGTGCCACCATTACACGGCTATGGTAATGTTCCTTCTACACAAGTGAAACAGACTGCAATGTACCTCAACTCAAATATTATCTAGCATTCTGTTCAAGATTGGTCCATATTACTAGACATAGAAACACAGGAATAAATAGGCCATTTGGTCTATTCACTATTTGGCCTGTTCACTATTTTTTGTTCTGGCATAAAACATTTTGGAGCAGCATGGAAAAATAGTTTGCACAGCCACATAGGTGCTAAATTGAATAGAGCCTCAAAACAAATTGACATACTCACCTCCAATGTGTGAAGCTAAGGATTCAGCAAATGTTTTCTAATGTAAAAAACATTTGTATTTAAATGAACAATTTCAATTTTCGAATACATGCATATTTTAACTGCCGGTGGTTGTGTGTGAAGCGAGGATATGCTATCATTTGTAAAGGCTTTATCACATTGTTTAATTCATTTTTGCCGGGGTGTGAAATGGTTTATTTTAATGCTGTGCATGTGAATTGAAATGTATTTCTACGTTGTTTATCTTTCAGAACTATTAAAATGGACGACTGAAGTAACCAAAGTGGAAATAAGAAAGAAAAAGTATCCAAAAGAAAGTAAAAATGGTGGGTTACTGGAAAGAGCTAAAATATCTAAAAGCTAAAAAGCTAATTGAATACAGTTACAATGAGGCCCCGTATGTCAAAGTGGCAAGCACAATAATAAGATACATTTTCAGCAGAAGATTATATACATGAAATATGAGGAGGATATGAATGCTGACAGTAGAAAATTAATTTTCTATGGAGGTCTAAGGTCCTGTCCTGTCCTGTCCCCTTCTTCCCTTCTCCATGCTGTCAAATAGTTTAGCTGGGGATTTTCCGGCCCCGTCAGGGTGGGACCCGCTGCGGGAGATTTGGCGGCCCAGCTAAAAGTCCATTGACTTTCGGTGGGACTGGACGATCCGAGCAGCAAGTGGGGCTGGAAAATCCCACCCTTTAATTTTAAACATAGCAGCAATTTTAGAGCTGAATATTCAGTGGAATCATGCAACATCTACACAATGAAAGTGAATGATATGTCAAATGTAGTAAAATGCTTCAGAGGAACAAAAATAGCTAACACATTGCAGTCATAATCATATGACTTTGACCAGAGCTGTCATGTTTAATACTTTCTCTTGAACCTGGCACTGACCTGGCCACAAAGGTATCCACTATGTCAATGACAGTGATTAACTAAGATAGGCACATAGGAAGAACATAGGAACGTAGGAGCAGGAGTAGGCCATTCAGCCCGTCGAGCCTGCTCCACCGTTCAAGATGATCATGGCTGATCATCCATTCCAATGCCTTTTTCCCACACTATCCCCATATCCCTTTACATCATTGGTATTTAGAAATCTGTCAATTTCTACTTTAAACATGCACAATTACTGACCTTCCACAGCCCTCTGGGGTAGAGAATTCCAAAGATTCGCAACCCTCTGAGTAAAATAATTTCTCCTCATCCTGGTCCCAAGTGGCTTCCCCCTTATTTTGAAAATGTGTCCCCTGGTTCTAGACTCCCCAACATCTTACCTGCATCTACCCTGAATATCACTTTTAATATTTTGTAGATTTCAATAAGATCGCCGCTCATTCTTTGAAACTCTAGAGAATACAGGCCCAGTTTCCCCAATCTCTCTTTCATAGAACAGTCCCACTATCCCAGGAACAAGTCTGTTGAACCTTTGTTGCGCTCCGTCTACCCTCCCTGATGTAAGGGGACCAAAATTGCATACGGTATTCCAGGTGTGGTCTAGCCAAGGTTCTATATAATTGATGCAAGACTTCGCTACTCCTGTGGTCTAATCCTTTTGCAATACATGCTAACATACCATTAGCCTTCCTAATTGCTTGCTGCACCTAGCCTTTAATGACTTTTTGATGAGGACACCCAGGCCCCTTTGTACATCTACACTTTCTAATCTCTTACCATTTAAGAAATACTCTGCCAAAGTGGATAACCTCACATTTTTCACCTTTACTGAGTTACACAATCTTGTTAAAATTCTGTCTCCATTTTGAGGAATTGCAAGTCTCCATTCTTCCCTTTCAAAGATCTAGCCTTGGAATTCTCTCCAACAGTCGCTCCAGCTTGAACTGCCTCAACAACTGCTCATCTCTTGGGTTTCAATCTCATCTCATGAGACTTCATTCCCTTGGATTCTCGAGTCTGCATTCCAGCACCAACTCACAAGTACAACTTCAGCTCTTCAGCCATGCCAAGCAGAACACTACTCTTCTCTTTGCCCCAACAGTCTACAGAATGGAATCACCAACCTTCTGTTGCCTTCTTTGATTTCCAGGACTTCTCCCAAACCCTCACTACTTAAAGTCTGTGAACCGCAGCCTTTTTAATATTTGGAGCCTCTTTCTGTGCTCCTCTATCTCTGTCCCCTCTCCCTGTTCCTCTGTCTGCTCTCCTTTCAATTATGGTCCCCTGCACCTCAGTCACGTGATTGGGGTTTTTGCACCATTTTCTTTTTATGCAGGTACATTGGGCCATCCTCAGCCCAAAAATCTACAAAGTGCTGGATTGCGCATCTGCAGCCCGCTCCCAGTTCGCGCATACTCGAAATACCCAGGGCATGCTGGGATTCATTGTTCCTGGCCTCCCTGCTCAATGAAAAGGCAAGTCAGATTTTGTAACAATGATACATTGTCATTATTAAAATGCAAATCAGCCAACAACTTTTGCTGAGGAATAGATACCCCATGAATTGTGAATCACGACAAATTGTTGGACAATTTGCACCACTCAATCATTAGACTTGCAAAAATGGCAGTTCATCCTTAACCTCCCTGAGTATCATGAAGTTGTTGCACTTACGCATTAGTTGCCCATTAAGTTCTCCAGCAAAGTTAAATCTAATAGTGCAAATACTACTCTAACAACATGATAGCTATTAGTAACTGCCAATTAACCTCTTTGGACCAGAAAGCGAACAATTTAAACTCTGGAGTTCCAAGCTTCAGTTAATGAATTGTTGTTGGAGATTTTAAAAATGCCAATTTGATTTCTTTGTCCTATTTTTCCTTTCTGTCCCCTTTTTTTCTCTCTCTTACTCTAATCTTTCTTTCCCCCTCTATCTGGTTTGACATTAAATGATGCCCTTTTTGCACCATTATCTACTTGCACTTCTAGCAACTTAGTGTGAAAACAATTTTAAGCTGAAAAGGCCTAGGCACACAACGAAGCATCCTGTTCCAGCAAAATCTAGCTCATTGTATCCAATGAAACTTTTCAACTTACTCACTCCTATCCGTTAACTCACATTGGCCCTATCCCACATAGAACAAGGGGCTGCATTTTATGGAGGGCGGTTGAGGGGCAGGAGGGGAGGGGGGGAAGACTGCTTGACCCTAGAGGTAAAGTCAGCTAGAAGCCAGCTTGCTCATGCCAGTCCACTCCGCAGCCATAACACGCTGCGGGCAGACTAAATTGGTGAACAGTGGGACTTCTGCTCCTCACTTGGAAGGAAGTCCCGCCCTCGGGAGCTGCTGGAAAATCTGATTGGTCAAATCCCATCACTCACTCAGCGCCAGAGCACAGTAGTGCGCGCTGCCGGGACGGCAGGGAGAATCCAAAGAGGAATATGGCTTACCCGAAAAGACAAGTCCTGGAGTTTTGGGGAGCAGGGTTTCTAGAGCCCAGGGAGGGAGGGGAGAGGGGTTGGGGGCCAGGTTCTGTCAGGCAGGTAGTGTGGAAGGAAGTGGGGAGAGTGACATCTTTGTGGGTTGCCCCCGATGCCCGCAGAGAACCATACCCCCAAACCCGAATGAGGCGCCCTACTTCCTTCCCATGATTTTTCATGTAGGTCTTTAAAAACAACCTGCCCATTTCTGCCTAACTGCCACACCAACCATGGCATTTTTAATTACTAATTCAGGCCAGTAGGCTTGTTATCAAGACTAAATAACCCTTAATTATTTATTTACATATAGCGGGTGTGCTGCCAATTTCTGCATCATCTAGCATTATAGGGGTGAGCTTGGAGGTGGGCAGCAAGATGGTGGGTTAGCCACCCAAACTATTTTACCTAACCCCTCCCCACCCCGGCTGAAAACACGCCTGGTGGGACATGTAAAATCCAGCCCATGGTCAGTGTTAAAATTCTTGGGCTAGATTTCTGGCTTCATGCCACTAGTTTTTCAGTGGATCTGAGGCATATAGGCCTAGAAGGTTACTTGGGTAGAACTCTACACATGTGCACCTTCTCCCCCCTATTCCTCTGAGGGGAAAAGTCCATTAGCCATATATGGTGGACACATGTAAACACACGCACATGCACAATTTCCATTAGTGTCATTAGAACAGTAAATGCTAGGCCTAGGTGTTCAGTGCTGAAAAGCCAGCAGAGGGGACAGTAAACAGCCTCTGTCAGTCAGGACTATGCAATCACTCAGGGCATAGCCTTGAGCATTGCCAGTTATACTGGTTACAGCCAATGATTACAACACATAACAGAGGAATCATTTTATACTCCACTTTCTCTTAATTCTAGAAAATGAAAAGTAAGAGCATTGGTATTTCAACACTTTGCATACCAAAACTTGTCTTGTTAATAAAAATGTTTTACAAATGTTAGAGGGCAAAGATTCCTGTTGGCAATGTAATAATATGAATACTTAACATGCTCAGATCAACTTCTTCTCTATTAGTTTAATGGAAGCATTAACGCCATCAACTAATGCTTTCATTCATGTTGATCTCTCCATTTTGTTAAATCGTAGTGATCTCTAGTTCATGAGCTCATGCCTGCCAAGCATTCTAATCAGATACATATGTCTGAAAAGTTTGTCAATTATAGAAGTTAAAAGATTATTTTTGTTAAGATTTCTTGGAGAAATACCAACAAGTGATGTATAATCATGCAAGGCATATCTTACTGCCACGACAATACCTATGCAGACAAAGAAGGACTTGATTACTTGCAGCAACCACTTAATTAACAAGAAATTGGCCCTCTTGCTCATGTACATTTTCTCAATCAAGCAACTGAATTTCTATACCTTGCAAATAAAAAGGTTGCCTTTTTAATAAAGAGAATCTCCTGTACAACAGGATCATTATTCCATAAGAAATATTTTCAATTAACCAAAGCTGTTCAATATAAGTGTTCATAAAATGGATATATAATGAATGTTATTATGGATGAATATTAAAGTAAAAATACTATCATTGTCATTATTAGCTGCAAATAAGTGATTGATTTAATATTTCAATGGAATGAAATCGTAACCGATTGGCATGACAGTGATTCTGAAGATAAACAGCATTGATTGTGGCCTATAAAATCCATAAGGATTTTTAATTTTGATTTTCAGTCTAAGTCATTTCTATAAATGTATGGCAAATATAAGGAGAAGTATAACACCTACATTAACCACAGGGGGCAGTATTGAGATGACTGTCTAAATATAACAAGAAAAAAATTCACAATCTCGGGGGTTCAATTTTGAAGTTTGCAAATGAAACTTGAGATTATAGTAAATACCAAACAAGATAATGGAAAACTTTGAAGAGGACTTAGACAATTGTCTGCCCAGCCTGACTATGGATATTCAATGTGAATAAGTGTGAAGTGAGAACTTCGGGAGATTAACAAAAAAATGGATCTGGATTTAACGATCCCCTGCCAATGGGTTTGAAGGCTGGTGGGCTTGTTAAATCCAGCAGGTGGCCTGCCTGCTGCTTACCTGTCCCTGTTCACCATCGCCACCCCCACTCCCCCCACCCCACCCCATAATGATACCTGCAGAGGCAACATGGGCAGCCCACCTGCCAGCACGCCATTTGAGGCCTGCTCAAGGGTTTCATCTCACCACCACCAGGATTCAAACAGCAGCGGGAGATTCCCACACCAAGCCCACAGGTTTCCCTACATGGTGCTGGTGGTGTGCAGGCTGGGTCCATCCCAGGCAGCCCATGGAGAGCCCCCCAAGATTCTAACCACCTCCCCCCACCAGTTTTCCCCCTCCCCCACATAGCCTCTCAAACCCTAGTCTGCCACCTCCCCCCTAGGGCCTGCAGGCTTGGGACCCAGCAGAAACTCCCAAATACTGATACAACACCGCACACGTCTGTTCTGAAGTGCTCGAGAGCTGCAGGTCTCTGATTGGCCAGCTGCTCAGAAATCCCACCTCCAGTCTTAAATGGCTGTGAGACAGCCCATGTTCTAGTCAGCGAGTTCTTTCTGACTTTTTAGCTGGGACACGGGATTGTTGTGGTGAACCTGGCACCTTGTACAATTCAGCCCAAGGAGAGGCAATGGCAGTATAATCTAAATGGTACTATTTTGTGCATGTTGGGGGAGGTGGTGATGTGGGGCAGGTACAAGGACAGAGGGACCAGGAAGTGAACACTCACAAATCTTTCAAGGTAGTGCTAGTTGATAAGATAATTAAGAAAGCATATGGGTTATTTGGTTGTAAATTGTGGCATTGAGTACAGAAACAAATTCTAGGAGTCATCCCAAGTATGAATAAATCTCTGTCAAATAGAGTATTGTGTACTTGAGTAATTAAAAATTATCTGCTGTTTCATAGAACAAATGGAGAGAAACTATTTCCTTTGGCAACTGGTTTGATCACCAAAGGTCATAAATTCTGGTGACAGATTTAGAGAGGAAATGAGGAGAAATTTCTTCACAGAATGTTTTAATATCTGGAATGCACTACCTGAAAGGGTGGAGATATCAGATTCAATAGGAAATTTTAAATGACAATTGAATGGGTACTTGAAGAGGACTTATCTGCAGGGTTATGGGGAAAAGCTGGGGCGTGGGACTAAGTTGGACAGCTCTTATAAAGACCTGGCACAGGCACAATGGACCTCCTTCTATCTTGTAAGATTTTATGATTCTATGATAATACTTAACAATTATGCCTGCAATTGAACATTTGTAGCTCTTGTACCAAATGAAACTAATTAGCCGTATACAATGGAACTGTTAACTCATGTGTTAAGCTCATTTTCATACAGGCAGAAATATTGCAATCATCCTTGGAGTTAGGTTCACTATCATGCAGCGATGTGGGGTTTAATCTTCTAATTGTATTATTTGATTTCAAATCATTTGATCCTAATTTCTGGTTCGCACTCTAGTGCATGCAGATGGCGTTATCCATTTAATTGCAGCTTTGAGCAGCTGCCACTCATTCTGGAATGTGTGAACAGCAAGTCAATAACCCATTTTGGTTAGAATGGGTTCCCAGTTTTCTATTTGTCTATCAAATGTCTGAGTGATATAGGTTGGCTTGGAACATAAGGCCAAATATGCAGATAATACAGCTTGAGGTGTAAAACCAAGACTGGGCATTAAAGTGCATTTCACAAACACAAATTGATAGGTAAAACAGTAAATGGAGAACAGGAGGTACTTAAAAGAGGAGATACTCTGGATATAGCTTGGGCACATTCCTGCGAGATGGAAAAAGAAAAACATCCAAAGCCAGAGCCCTCTGGATAGCTTAAGATAGAGTTTAGAAAGAGATAGCAAAAGGAAGCAACTGTAACTGTATGACAACTGTAAGGGTAATAATACAGTTGAGAACCAAGCTGAATATAGATCTAAAAAAGAAAGGGGTAAGAGGGACAACGGTAGACTATGAAAATAGATTAGTACTTAACATAAAAGGGAAACCAAAAGTCAATAGTTAAAGGGGATCAAAAGGAAGGATGGAATTGATTAGTGACCAAAATGGAGAACTCCTTATATAGGTAGAGGGTATTACAGCTGAGGTATTAAATGAGTACTTTCCATCTGAATACTAGAGAAGAGGATGCTGCCAATGTAGTCATTAAGGAGGAGGCTGCAGTGCATTGGATAAAATAAAACTAGATAAAATGGATAAACATTGATAAATAGATAAAAGGTTGGTAGTCCTCAAAGTTAAAAAATCACCGTGTCTGTATTGGATGCATTCTAGGTTCCTGAGGGGAGTAAGGGTGGAAATTGTGAAGGCTCTGGCCACAATCTTCCAACCCCCCTTGGATACAGGGGTAATGCCACAGAACTGGAGCGGTTCAAATTTACATTAAGGACAGAGGATGGATAAACTCAGCAGCTGCAGACCAGTCAGCCTAATGTTGGTATTGAGGAAACTTCCAGAGATAATCCAGGACAAAGGTAATTGGCATTTGGACAGGTATAGTCTAATAAATGAAAGTCAGCACAAATTTCCTAAGGGCAAATTGTGTTTCACTAACTAGATAGAGTTCTTTGAAGGAGTAATGGAGAGGGTTGATGTTGTGTAACTCTTTTTGTTACAACCATATAAACTAAATTAACAAAATCAGGGAGAAAGTAAAGGGCAGCCCCTTAAAGGGATACTGCAGAAGAAAAACACATCACAAAGGAAACTTACAACATTGGACTTTCAAAAAGTTACTTGACTAAGTACCATATAATAGATTTATTAGCAAAATTGAAACCCATGGGATTGAAGGGACAGTGTCAGCACGAATATAAAGTTGACTAAGGGACAGAAAGCAAAGAGTAGTGGTGAGTGTTTTTTCAGATTAATGGGAAGAATACAGAGGTGTTCCCAAGGGTGAGTGTGACCACTGCTCTTTTTGATATATATTAATGACCTGCAGTTGGGGAAATAGGGCATAATTTCAAAGTTTGCAGATGACACAAAATTCAGAAATGTGATAAACAATGAGGGAGATAGTAACAAATTTCAGGAGGATATAGACCAACATGGTAAAATGGGCAGGCACATAGCAGATGAAATTTAATGCAGAGAGGCACGCAGTGATACACTTTGGTAGGACGAATAAGCAGCACAATATGAAATAAATGGTGCAATTTTAAAGGGGATCCAGGAACAGAAAGACTTGTTGGTGTATGTACACAAATTTTTAAAGGTGGCAGGACAAGCTGAGAAGGCTGTTCAGAAAGCATATGTGATTCTAATCTTTACTAGAGGAAGAGAGTACAAAAACAAGGATGTTGTGCTAAACCTCACTAACTTAGGCCCCACAGTTTAGGAAGGACGTCAAGGCCTTGGAGATGGACAGAAGAATGATACCAGTGAAGAGGGATTTTAGTTAAGCAGAGATACTTGGATAAGCTGAGGCTCTCCACAGAGAAGAGTAGGTCAAGAAAGGTTTTAATACATGTGTTCAAAATCATGAATGGTTTTGATAGACTAAATACTGTTTCCAATAGCAGAAGGGTCAGTAACCAAACATCACAAATTTAAGGTAAGTGGCAAAAGAACTAGAGGTGACATGAGGAAACACATTGGCCTGGGTCTTCCACAATCGTCATCAGATTGCAGCTCCATTTGACCTTTACCCTGCCTAGATGCTGCCCTGCACACCTTGCCATGTCTTCCAAGCCCAGCTTCTCCAGAAATGTGGAGTGCAGTATCCCTCGAAGAACTTCAGCAGCACTGTAGCATCGGGGGAAAGACAGGACAATCCCCCTTTTTACGGTATTAGCTGCCGAAAGGTAAGTGTAAAGGTCCAGTGTGAACATTAGTGAATGGGTGAATGAACGAATACTGGTGAATGGGTAAGTGGATGAATGAGTGAATAGTTAGGATGGTAGGGTAGATGGGTGAGCTAAGTGGGTAGGGTGGCAGGTGGGTGACATAGTAGGTGGACGAGGTGGCAGGTAGGTAGGGTGGGTGGTCAGATAGGGAGGGTTAGTCAAGTGGTTGAGGGATAGTTGGGTTGGGTCAGGAGGGCAGTTGGGAGGTCGTTGGGTAGCCAGATCGGGTCGGGGTAGTCGGGGTGGCGGGGGCTGGGGAGTAGTCGGGCCTGGGGGGGTGGGGGGCGGTAATAAGGGGTCAGAGGGGAGTAGTCGTGGGGGTCAGCGTGAGTGATTGTGTAGTCAGTTCTGTAGTTACCCAGGAGTTAGACTAGATTTTAAACTGTCAAAATTTCCTGAGTAACTATTCAGGTAAATACCGTGGAACTGTCCAACGTCTCCAACTCTAACTCAGAGTCAGAGATATCTGTAGAGGGTCCTGGGAAGCAGGGAAATTGCCCATTGGAAACGCTCATCTAAAGCTCAAGCTTTCTGGGTAATTCCCACAGAGGTCAATGCACCAGGATATCCAAGGGGTCCCGATGCACATCTTGTGCCGTATGACAGGTCTTTGATGATCCGGAGACTGGAAGATCTGGGGCAATTTTTTAAAATTACGCGGTGAGTTGTTGTGTTGTGGTGTACACTGACTGAAGGGGTGGTGGAAGCAGATTCGATAACATTCAAAGGGGAATTAGATAAATACTTGAAAAAAGAATAAATACAGTGCTATGGGGAAAGAGCAGAGGTGTGGAATTAATTGGACAGCTACTAAAGAGGTGGCAAAGGCACAATGGGCCGAATGGCTTCCTTCTCTGCTGTATCATTCTGTAATTCTATAGAATTCCTCGGTTCTATTATTTGTGGATGAAAAGAGTGGGCAGCATATTGATACGGTGCTTATATATGGCACAATCTTCAGGTTATGTGTGAGTTGATGAAATTTAAAAACAGTTGAGGCAGAAACTGAAATGCAGGTCAATGGACGACCTTGTTACATCTGATGAACAGCACAAGTGCTGCACCAGCACTTCTTTCAGATGACCTCTCAGCTGATGTAAATTAGCATAGGACAGGAGTTTGACAATTGTGTTGCATGTCCTGCATGGTTGTAAAAACTGCAAAACTAACAGGAGTTCCCTTTTTAATTAAAGATTAAATGATAAGGTTTGCCTTAACCCTATAAAGTTTCTTACATACACTGTACTATTAACTATAGTTTCATAGCTATTTAAAAAGTAACTCTGAAAGATTTTTTGAAGCATATGTAAATCAGATACAGACTTGACATCCTGCAGTTTGCATCACTAATAAGAAGTTGCAAATGGATGCACTTGAGGAATGTGTTGCTGCATAATTTTAATGTTAAGATTTTAGTTCAAAATAACGTATTTAATTTGGTTTTCTTATGACTGTAGATTCTCCTGTAAAATCTCAAATTTATCTGTAAAAAAATATGAATTTCAGCACATTTTAAAACGTTTTTTTCTTTGAAACTGGAAGATATTAGCAGAGTTAATGCATTTAGAATCTAATATTTATCATTTTAGCTGTGTTTGTTCTTCCGTCATACTTCACAGCATATATGCTACTGCAGGACTTATAAACATGTTTCCACTTTTTCAAAAAAGCTAATTCAAGCATGAATACAGAACTTCAAATGAGATTATGTGTCAACTAAAGACCTGCTGTAAAGTTATTCCACAAAAGGATCAAAGAAGTTGTTGATAACATCAACAGTGTATTCATGCGCTGAATGAGAATTTCATGTACTCACTACTTCAATAATCAGGATGAAGGGAGAGAGCAGTGAAAAGCTGAGCTTAACTGGGGCTCTCTTCCAAACACATATGAAGCTCTCCACCATCCAGGACAAACAGCCTGCTTGACTGACAGCCCACACACCACCATAAACATTCATCCCCTCCACCAGCAGTGCGAAGTGGCTACTAAGTGTACACCCACAAGATGCACTACAACAACTCACCAAGGTTTCTTCAACAACACCTGCTGAACCCACAACTTCTATCACCTAGAAGGACCAGGGCAGCAGGAGCACGGGAACAGCGCGACCTCCAAAGTAACACACCATCTAACTTGGAAATATATTGCTGTTTCTTCATTGTAGCTGTTTCAAAATCTTGGAACTCCTTCCGTAACAGCACTGTGAGTGTACATACACCACATGTACCCACACCAGATGGACTGTAGTGGTTCAAGAAGGCAGCTCACCAACATCTTCTCAAGAGCAATTAGGGATGGGCAACAAATGTTGGCCTTGCCAGTGATGCCCACATAGCAGGAACGAATAAAAAACTTTCTAGTGGTAAGAACCATGGGGATGGGGGGAAGGATGGAGCACAATTATAGAATAAATTTTTTTTTACAAGTGTAAACAATGCAATGAAGATCGAATTTTAGGTAGCATCTTAGGCTTGGACTAATTTGAAATTTCATGGGCCTGAATCTTCTGGCCGGCATGTAAAATGATGCGCAGTGACATCGGGCGTGCAACCCGACGTCTTCGCGCATCATTCAGATCTTCAATTCGGCAGGTGCGTAACAGAGTCGGCTGTGCACCTGCTGACTGTCAAAGGCCTATTAAGGCCATTTAACTACCAATTAAAAGGATTAACAGAGCTGCCCGTCCAACCTTAAGGTTGGCCGGCAGACGAAGAGCCCAGGCGGCCTTCTCATTTATCATGAAACCTCATCCACGGGCAGGATGAGGTTTCACGAAGTGTTTATAAATTGAATAAAAATTTTAATAAAAATTCATTGACATGTTCCAGCTCATGTGACACTGTCACATGAGGGGACATGTCTGAATTAATTTTTTTTCTTTACTTAAATTTTTCACAATCAAACTAATCTCCTGTGCCTCAGGGAGATTTCTGTGTTCCTTTGCGCGCACGTGCAAAAAAGCGCAGGCCCCGATTCAGCCTCCTCCCCCCACCCGCACAGGGAGCGCTCAGCACTTCTGGGTGCGTGTTACAATCGGCTGCGCGCTCGCCCGTGCCCACTCCACCCCCCCGATGGGGAGAAAATTCTCCCCATAGACTAATTGTCATGTTGTTCTATATCAGTATTTAGCTACCCCTTTTCATTCTCTTACTACTGCAGCATTATCTACCAAAACATCCTCACAATACTCAAAAAAGGTAGATAAAACTATCTTGTAATTCACCTGTTTGAGATATATAGCAGTGAGAATTCATCTTACATTCCAACTCTAATGATGTATTCTTTTCCAGTTTCTGGGCATCCTGGATTGGTGTTGTTTTCTTTATGCATGCAGCATTCTTGCCTGAACTGTACTCTACACCCATAGGTGACACCCATAAAGCTGATAGGACTTTTGGAAGAATCTCTGGTTGTAACAGGCAATGCTGGATATCTCTCCTTCACTATTCTGGAAGGAGAACTGGACAGTTAAAATGAAATAGTTAAATGACAGATGTTTTTTCCAAAAATTCACTGAAGTTATTCATGGAATATTGCATGTTGCTCTGGGGCGCAGGTTGAGTATCATTTTTATTTGTTTATGGGATGTGAATATCGCTGGCAAGACCAGCATTTATTGACCATCCCTGATTGCCCTTGTGAAGGTGGTGATAAGCAACTTTCTTGAATCATTGAGGTCTGTGTGGCGAAGGTACTCCCACATTATTCTACTTATGAGCTTCTCAGTTATAACGTCAGGGTCATGAAGGAGCAATTTTTTTGGCATCTCAAACTGACATGTAATCTTTTCTATACACAATATTCTTCATTTAGAACATAACATAAGAAATCGGAACAGGAGTAGACCATTCGGGCCCTTGAGCCTGCTCAAGCTTGTTTTGAAATGGGGCTTACAAAATAAATACTTTGAAAATATAATTACTTCTGTGCAGTTCATGATCAGCTTTATATTTCCTGCCTAACCATAAGGTACTACTGGATCAAAATTATTTTTGAATGGATTTTCCATTCCTTCCCCAAGGATTATAAAAAGTAATATAATCTTAAATGTTTATACATAAAGCATAACTTAAATAAGCAGTTTGTGGAGAAAGTGTTGCAGATGCCATCATGGATAATTTCTAACTTTTATCATTTCTCAGATGAAGTAATTTCATTCTAATATTGACACTAAATTTGCTTTTCCA
Organism: Cetorhinus maximus; assembly: GCF_964194155.1. NCBI lineage: Eukaryota > Metazoa > Chordata > Chondrichthyes > Lamniformes > Cetorhinidae > Cetorhinus > Cetorhinus maximus. The sequence continues at coordinate 72,303,473 of NC_135888.1, forward strand.
CATTTTGAATTAGAGCTGGTTGCTTTATTTTGGAGTAAGAATACTCATTCTCTTTTACCAAGTGCTTCCAAATAAAAGGAGTTAACATTATTGTCAGAATGATCATCTCTGTCAGAGTTCATCCATCTGCTGACAAGAATAACTCTTACACCAGATCTTTTTTTGCCCTTTAAACACTCCCAATTCCAATGTTCAAAATTTTGCGCAAGTCCTGTTATTAAAAAAAAACACTTTTACTGTAGGAGTGATACACAAAGGTCATCAGAAAGATTTAACATTATGAACGTTGTGAAATACCCAATTTACAATATTTTCCAGAAGCATCTTACATGAACACTCATTTCCTAAACCATGACCCAGTACCTGCTTACTATTGCTGAAGCCTATTTGACATCAGTGCATTTATTAGTGAAACACCTTTACAAGAGTATATTTCTTTCTCTTTTAGGATCAGAATTCAATCCTAGTCCGAGTGAAAAGCAACATTGCATCAATAATTTATACTTACTTTCACCTTTAACATAGAATAACACCTGTAGGTGTTTGTGTGGACTTTAGTCAAGCTCATGCTGCATCTAGCATGTTTTATAAGTTCACATAGCACCCATAAGGATAAGAAGTGTGAGAAAGGCAACTATTGAAGGGGAGAAGCAATGCGCTCCCAATGCTGGCATTTAGATAAATTAGGCGTCAGTGGTCTCGCCTGCTGCCTGGACAACTGGTGATAGACCCATTCTGCCTCTTTTTGGGAAAGCCCACTGATACTTAGGCCAATCAGGCAGTGGTGAGGCCATCAGCAGACTTTCCCCTGGAATCGAGACCATGGAGCAGAAGTCCGCCTACAGAGAGCTGCTGCAGAGGCCAGCGGCTCTTGTGCTCAGCAGCATCATTGGGAAGGCCATAGCTGCCAGAAGGACAGGCACTGAAATCCCAGGTAAGAATTGTAGGGTGGGGGGGTGGTAGAGGCCGGTGGGTAGGATGGGGGTTGTGGAGAGAGGGGTGCAGGGCTATAGGCAGTAAGGGAAAGGGTGGCTCTCAGCAGGCCCTCTCCCCTCCTGATGTGAGTCCTTCAATCAGGCACTGCGTGCCTTTGATCGAGGGAACCCCCACCACCACCAGAGGTGACAATCTGGCCGCACGGTTTTAGCTGCCGTGAGAGCTGCATGGTGACAGGTCTACAAGCTGGGCTAATACTAGCAGGAGCAGGATGAGGCCCTTAAGTGGTCTTAAGGGCCTCAGTTGGCAGTGGGGCAGGGAGGTCAGCCATGGGCCTTCCCGCCTAGAACTTAATTTTGATGGAGGCGGGAAGGCGGCAGGGGCCACTGTGCAGCCGAGTTAAATGCCCTTCCTCTCTACAAGCTTGCCACCAGAGAAAGCAGAAGATTCTGCCTTATGAAACTGTAATTTAAGGGAAAAATATCTAACCTAGGAGTGTCCAAAATGGCAATGTAACTGTGGGTCTCATTCTGTCAATGTTAGGTAGGAGGCTGTAGAATACCTATTGTACTTTATGACATTTCTAGTCACATAGAAACTGTATCATTGCATGATTTAAATGCTGGTTGTCATAATTGTTAATAGATTTCTAATAAGGTGCTACTTAAAATGCTAAAAATTTTTTAAAATGTTTTGTTGTCTGCGAAGAGTTTTAGGTCCCGTGGGCAGGCGCATGTCCAACCTGATCTGGGGTAAAATCACTCGAGATGACATTGGTTGACCATCCCGACATTATCATACACTCACGCGATATTTCGCTTGACGAGCGCACAAAAATCAGAAGCGTGCGCGCTGACAATTAAGCGGGCAATTAAGCCCATTAACGGCGCAATTGTCTGAAAATTTTCGTGGCCTGTCCAACCTTATGGTTTGCTGACGGGTGAATCAGCCCAGCGGCCTTTACATTTTTCATGAAACCTTATCCAAGGGGCAGATGAAATCTCTATTAGGAAATAAAATAAAAAGAAATATCCGGGGACAGCATTTTTATGAGGTATGCTTTCAGGCGCTTGATTGCGATGCAGCTTTTTAGAGCTTTATTCTATTATTTGCAGTTCTGCAGCTCCCTGAGGTGGCTGCCTGCTTTCAGGGAGCTCTATTGCGGTGCTCACCCGCGCCCGTGGTGACATCAGAGCCCGCTCTCTTCCCGCCCCCCACCCTGGCAGTGCTGAGCTTTTCAGAGGGCGTCTCATGCTGGCGGGCCGTTAACTGGCCAGCCAGTGTGAAATTGCGGTTGGGGATCAATCGTGGTCGGGGACCCATTTCCCGTCTGCTCCCGGGCCTACCGAACACGCACGCCCGACGAGCGAAAAATTCAGGCCAATTTTTTTTTTTGCCTTTTCCTGGATTGAGTGATTCATTCCACACCATGATTCAAAGATGCTGGTGCATCCCAATCTTGTTGCAATGTTTTATTTATGACCCTGGAGAGTAAATAAATATCAGCAGCCTATTTGAAGTTGGTGTTAGTCACAAGCAGATCCAAACCTACATCTACAAGAGAAGCTTTTGTGGGTAATGTTTCCACTCTTCAGCTCAGAGGCTAATTGGAATTCTTCCCATGTGGTAACAGCTAAACATTTCTCAATTTGGTGTCGTCTTTCTTACAGTGGGCAGGTTTCTTAGCAACATATTAATTCCCTGACCAAGTAAAGTGTCACTTGTCACCATTCACCTCCAGCTGTGAGCAAAAAGTAGTCATGGATATCTCTATTATCCACTTCACCAGTGGGAATTCAAGCCAGTCTGAAACACAATCAGACCAGTAGGGTTACGATTGAGATGGCAAGGACTTACTGGTAAGGTGCAGCCTGGTCCATTCAGTGGAACAAAAACAAAAAACTGCGGATGCTGGAAATCCAAAACAAAAGCAGAAATACCTGGAAAAACTCAGCAGGTCTGGCAGCATCGGCAGAGAAGAACAAAGTTGATGTTTCGAGTCCTCATGACCCTTCAACAGAACTAAGTAGAAATAGGAAAGGGGTGAAATATAAACTGGTTTACGGGGGAGGGGAGGGGGAAGAAGGGGGGGTGTTGTTGGGACAAGCAAGCAGTGATATGAGCAGATAACCAAAAGATGTCACAGACAAAAGAACAAAGAGGTGTTGAAGGTGGTGATATTATCTAAAAGAATGTGCTAATTAATATTGGAGAGCAGGATGAGCAAGGTAGCTCTAGTGGGAGTGGGGTGAAATAAACCATGGGTGGAATACATTTAAAAATAATGGAAATAGGTGGGGAAAGAAAAATCTATATCATTTATTGGAAAAAACAAAAGGGAGGGGGAAGAAACGGAAAAGGGATGGGGATGGAGGAGGTAGTTCAAGATCGAAAGTTGTTGAACTCAATATTCAGTCCGGAAGGCTGTAAAGTGCCTAGTCGGAAGTGAGATGATGCCACCACCAAATATATCTTCCCTTCACCCCCACTGGCGGCATTCCGTAGGGATCGTTCCCTCCATGACACCCTGGTCCACTCCTCCATCACCCCCTACTCCTCAACCCCCACCTACGGCACCTCCCCATGCAAACGCAAAATATGCAACACCTGCCCCTTCACTTCCTCTCTCCTCACCGTCCAAGGGCCCAAATACTCCTTTCAAGTGAAGCAGCATTTCACTTGCATTTCCCCCAACTTAGTCTACTGCATTCGTTGCTCCCAATGCGGTTTCCTCTACATTGGAGAGACCAAACGCAGACTGGGTGACCGCTTTGTAGAACACCTTCGGTCTGTCCGCAAGAATGACCCAGACCTCCCTGTCGCTTGCCATTTTAACACTCCACCCTGGTCTCTTGCCCATATGTCTGTCCTTGGCTTGCTGCATTGTTCCAGTGAAGCTCAACGCAAACTGGAGGAACAGCACCTCATCTTCTGACTAGGCACTTTACAGCCTTCCGGACTGAATATTGAGTTCAACAACTTTAGATCTTGAACTCCCTCCTCCATCCCCACCCCCTTTCCGTTTCTTCCCCCTCCCTTTTGTTTTTTCCAATAATTGATATAGATGTTTCTTTTCCCATCTATTTCCATTATTTTTAAATGTATTCCACCCATGGTTTATTTCACCCCACCCCCACTAGAGCTACCTTGCTCATCCTGCTCTCCAATCTTAATTAGCACATTCTTTTAGATAATATCACCACCTTCAACACCTCTTTGTTCTTTTGTCTGTGACATCTTTTGGTTATCTGCTCATATCACTGCTTGCTTGTCCCAACAACCACCCCCCCCACCACCCCCCCACCTCCCCCATAAACCAGCTTATATTTCACCCCTTTCCTATTTCTACTTAGTTCTGTTGAAGGGTCATGAGGACTCGAAACGTCAACTTTGTTCTTCTCCGCCGATGCTGCCAGACCTGCTGAGTTTTTCCAGGTATTTCTGTTTCCATTCAGTGGAAGGTGAGCGATGAACAGGGAGGAAGAGCTGGGGGTAGGGCAGTAAGGCAGACAAGACAGGGGTGCTGGGGGGTGAAAGCCAGAGTTGGGGGTGGGGGGGTGGTGCGGGGGTAGGATGGTGCATGGGAAGGCCAGAGTGGTGGGGGATTAAATAGAACCAAGGAGCCTTGAGGGGAGGTGGTGGAGAGTGGTTAGTAGCAAAGGACCAGGGAGTGGTGCAGGGGCTATATGAAAGCAGGGGACAATGTGGGGGGGGAGGGTTCACAGGGAGGGGCCTGAGGTGTCAATGGAGGAATCTTGGGGGGCAATCTGAGGGTATGGGTGGTGGGATTGTGCAGTAACCATTAGAGGAGGCAGTGGGATGTGATAGGGAGGAAGGGCAAGGGTTCATCTGTGGCGCGTGAAGGGCCAGTTTTGGTGGTTGGAGGGGACACGGAGGTATATGCGGATCCTAGGGTGGGCAGGATATGGGTGGGCATGGGTACCATGACAGGTGTGGGTGCATCAGGGAGGGAAGGCATGTGAAGGATTATGGTGCTGGGCTGCAGGGTGATTGGTGTGGTGGATGGTTCAAGGATGACAGACGGGACGGTGAATTTAACACCGGTGCTGGGATGGTGGGGTTGGGGGGGTGGGGGGTGGGGGGTTGGGGTGGTGGGGGTGGCAATGGTGATGGGGTGGGGCAATGGTGATGGGGGGGAAGGTGTGGGTTACAGCTTCAGGGAAAAGTTGCATTTTTATAGAATTGCTTTTGGGCCAGGAATCATAGAAAGGTACCTGAGGCAGAGATCAGACCCTCTCCCACTCAGGGTTGAATCATCTACTCCTGCGGCCTGATCTGGAGTGCACTCCACCAGCCTGGAAGTCAAGCCTGTCAACCAGGCTGATTTCTGGGCAGAGAACCTGTGAAGGAGAGAAGAGGCAAGCTGTGGATTTAACTCCTCGACTTCCAAATTTTTCATTTGAAACTCCAAGCACACTCCCTAAACCCCCACTGTGTACATAGCCCACCTCTGTCAACATTCATTCCATAAAGCTTACAGCAACAAAATAGGGTATTCAACAGTACTGTGCGAGTGTTTATGCTCCACAACAGCCACCTCCTACCCCTGTCCATCTAAACATATCAGCCTATCCTTCTGTTCCTTCCTGTTATATAGAGACCAGAACTGCAGGCAGTATTTCAAGTGTGGCTTATCCAAGGTTTCACAAGTTTAATATAACTTCTCCACCTCTGTTTCTGACTCTGGCTGTTTTCAGCATAGTAGGAAGGGGGGGGGGGGGGGGGGGGGGGTAGGGGGGCAGATCGGGAACCCCATACACTGCTATTTATAAGTTACTGGCACCACTGCAGAAGTGGGAATTTTAGAACTTCCGGAATTTTCATCTGGGTGACCGTGTTTCGGGAGCCCTTCTAAGTCACATCTGCAGAGTGAAGGAGTGAACCATGGATTGGAGGCAGGAAGAGTATTAAAGATGTGTGAAAATGGCACTGTCTCCTTTCCAGTTCACCATGAAATGCTGCAGCCTAGGTTATATTTATGTTTATGAAGGTGATTGATGACAGTGCCATGATTGGAAAATGTTAGTGATCATTAAGTAATGTGCTTGCTAGGTTGTTACTTCTAACAAAAGGCTAGCAGTCAAATGAAAGAACAGCATTGTAAAAGTAGAAAGGTTTTCAGATGCATTAAAATAGATTATCCACTGGATGAAATGCTATCTTGCATTGCACAATATTTAAAGCCTAGCCCAGTGTGAGATCTTGGGCTAATTAATTAAACTCTCCCCATATCTTTCATTCATTCTTTGCGGATCAGTCCAGCCATCTTTGTGGCTGTTTGAAAGCTTTGACATTTGCATGAGCTTTTGGCTACCTTCCAAAGCACAAATGGATTCTGTGGTGCAGATTTATTCTTATTCAGTTCTCCTGGGCAATGGGAGTTTGATGTCTTTGGCACATATACAAGCTCTGAAGAGGACAATGGTTTTTAAAGTGTTCTTCAAGTGACATTTGTTTATTTTGACAGAGTTATAAGCTTTTCAATGACTTTGAAATGTTATCATAGGGCTTGTGAGTTCTGGTTATAAAGTGGATACTTAATGCATATTGGGGTGACTGATCTGAAGAACTGGGCCATGCTTCTGGGAATGGAGGTGGGAGTTTTAATTTGGCTGCTTTGGCATCAGACCTCCTCCAGCACAGGCCCGACTCCAGGCTGTCCCATCCTTTCAGGGAAGGACAATCCCACCTTTCAGCACTACTGGGGCTGGGACATGATCGTACCACCAGGACTTATCCCAACTCCTGCTACCAATGGGAAAATTCCAGCCTTATTGTCCAAACAGTATGTTGCCTCCTTATTCTTCCTACCAAAATGTAATACCTCACTCCTATCTATATTGAAAATTATTTACCAAATACACACCCATTCTGCAAGTTTATTAATGCTATTGTGTCTTTTTGTTACAGTCTTCCTCAGTATTTGCAGTCCCCAGGGTGTTGTCTGCAAATCTTAAAATTGTACTTCTGATTCTGGAGTCCAAATTATTTAAGTAAATTGGAAGCAATAGTGGTCCCAGCGTCAAACTTTGTGGATTGATCTCATCTCACATGACCACATCTCATCTTATAGCAGTCTGAGTAGCAATTCTTAATTCCTACTCCTTGTATTCGATTTTGTAGCCAGCTTCCTATCCATTGTACAATGTGTTCCCTGACTGTACACGCTCTGACCTTAACCATAAGTCTAAATGCGATACATTATCAAAGGCCTTTTTAAAATTTAAATACATTACATCTATTTGTAATACTTCTTCTAAGAATTCAATAAAGTTGGTGAAGCAAGGCCTGCCTTTTTGAAAGCTGTGCTAACTACTCTGCTAAATTTCTCATTACTAGATGTTCTTGAATTACATCTTCGAGTAAAGATTCTATTAGCTTTCCTACCAATGACATTAAATGACTTGCTGTATAGTTCCCAGGACTTGCATGAGTTCCCTTTTTAAATAAAGGATTAACATTAGCCATTCAGCAGCCCCCTGACACTGTCCCTTTTGCTAATTTTAAAATATATATATATATCTGTATAGTGCCTCCGGTACTACTTCCCCACGTTTTTTAAATGCAATCCAGCTGGACAAGGGTTTTATCCTCTCCAAAGTTGCTTTGTTTATTTATTATCTCACCCCTTTCTATACTAAATGGCTTTAGGTACTTTTTGATCTTTTCTTCTAATGTCATGTCCACCATGTTAGTCATCCTGGTAAACACAAAATTTCTACCATTACCTGTGAGTGACACCATCACTATCCTGATTTTTATTTTCTTATTTAAACATCTGCAGAATACTTCCCTTCCTTTTCATTTTCCTTAATTTCAGAGTTATTTCGAGTTCCTTTTTTAAAATATTTATTTTCTAATCCCTTTTGCTATCCTATTATGTACTTAGGTTTAGGTCAGTCTTTCCACGTACTAGAAAATATACCCAAATGAGGTGAGCAAGTGGCTATGGCAGATACCCTGTGACTAAGAGCTTGTATCCCATTAATGTAAGAGTTAAATACTCCCACCACTTTAATTACTGAATCAGAGTGGATAAATTTACACTTAGTTCCTCCGGACCCTTGCGGGACAATAGGCAACAAGACTTCACCATCGGCTCCAATTCATTGCAACGTCTTTCGGTCCAGTCCAGTTGTGTCCCACTCTTGAAGGTCATCCTTAAGTATACTTTGCCAGGTCTTCTTTGGCCAGCCCTGTCTTCTGTCTGGTGGTGTCTATTCTACTGCCACTCGGCAGGGCATATGTCCTGGAGGTGAAATACATGTCCTGTCTCTTCATCATGATGTCCCACAGGTGCCTTTGCCCAGTCCTCTGCGTTGGTGTTGCTGTCTTTCCATGTGATGCCCAGGATCTTATGTAGGCAGCACTGGAGAAAGACATCCAACCTACATGATACCTTCTCTGTTCTCTTCCATGTCTCACTAGCATAGATTGTGGCTGGTACTACCATGGACATGTAGAGTTGCAGCTTCATGGCCCCATTGATGGTTTTGGATGCCCAGACCATGTGGAACTGCTGGAAGACAATTGCTACTTTGCAGATTCTTGTGTGGATATCGATCTCTACATCACTCTCCCTGGAGATGTGGTTGATGTCCTTGATGGTCTGTTGTCCAAAGGCGATGGGAGGGCCTTGTCGCCTTTCAGATGTCATTGTCATGGTCTTCTCACAGCTCATACGTGGACCAACCTTGGCGCCATTACTCTCAAGACTGGTGGTCATGTCTTGGAGCATGCGGGATTCTTCGACCAGCAATGCGATGTCATCTGCGAAATCCAGGTCTGTCAACCAGTTGTGTTGCCAAGGGTGCCAAAGTCTGCACCCACTATTGCCTTCCTCGTCACCTTGATGGGTGCAGACTTTGGCATCAGGATGGTTAAATTAACAAATATTTAAGAGACAACAATTTTGCTAACCAAATCGATATAGTTACAATGTAAAATTCTGTTGATTACAATTGTATTTGAAATGGCTGGATTACAGAGAAAATGACAGAAAATAGTATTTTGATAAATATAATCAAACTGAATAGATTTGTGACTGCATGGTACACATAGCCAATACTGAACTAATTAAAAATGAATTACATGTAAAATAAATTAAGCACACAGCCATGCAGGGACATGATTTATACAAATTGAATTTAAATAGTTGTTTCAGCTTTGAGCCAGATATTAAAATTATGATGTATTTGGATCTACTGAAACCTCACGCTTGGATTACAAAGTGGGTTGGACTTCATATTAATATCTTTTCCCATTAATTGGTTTCAGATCAGCAGAAAGGCAATTTTCAAAAGATAGAAATGCTCCGACACAGATAGATTTTCCTAGAAGTTATTAAAAATTGCGAAATGGTGCAATAATGCAGCCAGTAAAGTGCAAAGCTTAGCCCTCAAATTGACTTACTATTGTTAGAAGTCAGTTTGTTTGTCTTCATTGGAGGCAGTAAATAACACACAGGCATAGAGGTGAAGCTAAATATTGAAGTCAAAAGCTAAATATCTAATCCTTAATTTGCTTGTCAACATAATCCACAAGGATTAGAAGTCTTCACAGTTAAAAAATAAACAAAAAAATTGCTTCTAAATTTGCCTTTGCTTTCCCTTGCTAGGATTAAGGGTAGTGTTACCGACAGGTGGGGTTTAATTTAAAACAGCTCTGATTTCTCCTCTCAGCACACTTCCGTAAACAGAAAGATGTGTTTGATTTTTGATTCCCCCTTTATAAGTGGTGGTGTATTTTCCCCAACCCTTCAGTTTTGGAGTGATCAAATCCCCTATTAATAACCCCGCAGCAAACTCGAGATAGGGTAAAATCATAGGGCGGAATCGTCCCAGGTTTGCACAAAGTACGGTAGCAGGCGGGAAAAATGACATTTTACCTGCCGGCCGCAATGGCAGGTTTTTTACGCCATATGATCCTATTTCCGGCACATCCTGCCTCATTAATAATGCATTCAAGGGAAACGCTCTGGATCATTGGCGGGCAGGCTTGGATTTGTCTACACTGCCGTGACCTCAGCGCTTCTTTGCCCTGGGCACCATATTTAAAGCGTACCAGAGCGAATGCCTACTTCTTGTCTACAGACCAGGACTGCTCCAGGTGACAGATGGCCCTGAAAGCAAAAGAGATGGCAGACCCCAAAATTTAGTGATAGGACTAGGGTCCTGAATCTAAATAAACGGAACTACAAGGGTATGAGGTGGGAGTTAGCAATGATGGATTGGGGAACCTTACTACAAGGGTTGGCAGTGGATTGGCAATGGCTAATATTTATGGAACGTATGTATGAATTACAACAATTATACATTCCTGTCTGGCGCAAAAGTAAAACAGGAAAGGTGGCTCAAGCATGGCTTACAAAAGAAGTTCGGGATAGTATTAGATCCAAAGAGGAGACATATAAAATTGTCAGGAAAAGCAGTAAGCCTGAGGATTGGGAGCAGTTTAGAATTCAGAAAAAGTGGACAAAAAGATTGATCAAGAAGGGGAAAATGGAGTATGAGAGTAAACTTGCAAGGAACATAAAAACTGACTGTAAAAGCTTCTATAAATATGTGAAGAGAAAAAGACTAGTGAAGACAAATGTAGGTCCCTTACAGTCAGAAACACAGGAAATTATAATGGGGAACAAAGAAATGGCAGAATAATCGAACACATATTTTGGTTCTGTCTTCACAAAAGAGGATGCAAATAATTTCCCAGAAATGTTAGGCTAAAAAATCCCCAGGGCCTGATAATCTACACCCCAGAGCACTAAAGGAATTAGCCCTGGAAATATTGGATGCATTGGTGGTCATCCTCCAAAATTCTATTTCTTTTGTAAACCATGCTTGAGCCACCTTCCCTGTTTTATTTTTGTTGCAGACAAGAATGAATAATTGTTGTAATTCTATATTGCAGTTGCAGTTCCTATAGATTGGAGGGTGGCAAATGTAACCCCACTATTTAAAAAAGGGGAAAGAGAAAAAACAGAGAATTACAGATCAGTTAGCCTAAAATGCTAGAGTCTATTATAAAAGATGTGGAACGCATTAATGGGATTAGGTAAAGTCAGTATGAGTTTATGAAAGGCAAATCATGCTTAACTAATCTACTGGAGTTTTTTGAGGATGTAACTCGTAGAATAGATAAGGGAGAACCAGTGGATGTGGTGTATTTGGATTTCAAGAAGGCTTTTGATAAGGTCCCACATAAGAAGCTAGTGGGCAAAATTAAAGCACATAGGATTGGGGGTAATATACTGGTGTGGATTGAGAATTGTTTGACAGACCGGAAACAGAGAGTGGGAATAAATAGTTCTTTTTCCGGGTGGCAGGCAGTGACTAGTGGTGTGCTGCAGGGATCAGTGCTTGGGCCCCAGCTATTCACAATATATATAAATGACTTGGATGAGGGAACAAAATGCAATATTTCCAAGTTTGCTGATGACACAAAACTGGGCGGGGTTGAGTTGTGAGGAGGATGCAAGGAGACTTCAGGGCAATTTAGACAAGTTGTGTGTGTGGGCAAACACATGGCAGATGCACTATAATGTGGATAAACATGAAGTTATATGCTTTGGCATGAAGAACAGAAAAACAGAGTATTAGTTAAGTGGCGATATGTTGGGAAATGTGGATGTACAAAGGGATCTGGGTGTCCTTGTACACCAGTCAATGAAAGTAAATAGGCAGGTGCAGCAAGCAATTAGGGAGGCAAATGGTATATTGGCCTTCATTGCAAGAGATTTGAGCTCAGAAGTAAGGATGTCTTACTACAGTTATACAGGGCCTTGGTGAGGCCACACCTGGAGTACTGCATGCAGTTTTGGTCTCCCTACCTAAGAAAGGATATACTTGCCATAGAGGGATTGCAGCGAAGGTTCACTACGCTGATACCGGGGATGGCAGGGCTGTCGTATGAAGAGAGATTGGTTTGACTGGGCCTGTACTCACTAGAGTTCAGAAGAATGAGAGGGGATCTGATTGAAATGTATAAAATTCTAACAGGGCTAGACAGACTGGATGCAGGGAGGATGTTTCCCCTGGTTGGGGAGTCTAGAACCACAGTCTCAGGATATGGGGCAGACCATTTAGGACTGAGAAAAGGAAAACATTTCTTCACTCAGAGGGTGGTCAACTTGTGGAATTCTCTACCACAGAAGGTTGTGGAGGCTGGGTCACTGAGTATATTCAAGAAAGAAATTGATACATTTTTGGATATTAGGGGCATAAAGGGGCATGGAGAGAAAGCAGGAATATGATGTTGAGATAGAGGATCAGCCATGATCATATTGAATGGCAGAGCAGGCTTGAAGGGCCCAATGGCCTACTCCTGCTCTTAGTTTTTATGATTTTATGCCTCTCTGGGGTACCGGCTGGACACAGTGGAAGGCCGCCGCATTGTCCTCTACCCCCACTCTGGCTGCAGGAGGTCCAACAGAGTCACTAGTCTGGCCTGGGAGGTGGTGGCAGCGGCAGTCAGCGCTACTGGAGCACAGAGGAGATCAGCTATCTAGTGCAGGAAGAAGATGAATGTTCTCATCCTTTCTGCCAGGGTAAGTCAACCACCTCATCACTCTCAACTCACACACTCATAAACTCAAGCAATATCCAGAGGGATCTCACACATCAAAGGACAGCACCACTAACTCTCACACGCAGAGTCAGCAGAAGGCGGGAGAACATCACACAGAGCTGTTGGAAGCCCTCAACAGTGTGGCACGTGAGTCAGAGGAGTGTGTCCACCTGCTGTCTGATGAAGTGCTGTCCACATGTACGCGTATGGAGGTCTCCAGGGGAAGAATGACAGACGGAATGGAGACTCTGGTCCAGCAGAACGTAGAGATGCGCACGGACCTGCACTTCATTACAGTAGCCATGGGTGAGTTCCTGCAGTGGCAACGCGTGAGGGAAGTGAGACATCTCGACTTTCCCCCAGGTGCTCCTTCTCCTCAAGGAGTCAGGCCGGGGCATTCGGGCACCCGAAGGGAGGAAGAGCGGCAACTGGGTCATCCACTCAGGAATCTCAGACACTGTCCTCTCCCTCTGAGTCCCCTTGTTAGCCCAGAGGAGGACAGTCAAAGCACACCGGGGCCCTCAAAACCTCGGTTCTCCAGAGGACACACGCCAAAGTCATCAGAGGTAACAGGGCCAACAATTGCACAGGCTGTCTCCATGTGTGATGGATTTGTGAATGTGTGGGTTGAGGGTGATGAAAGTGACTTACTCTGGTGGAACGTAGGAGACCATTCATCCCGTAGTGGCATTGGGTGGCTGTCCTCTTTTGCAGTGCATTGGCGCTGACCACCACTGCCACCGCCCCCCAAGCCGAATTGCTGAGGTTGCTGCCCATCATGCGGCCAGAGTGGGGGTAGAGGACATCATAGCGAACCTCCACTGCATCCAAAGGGTGCTCGTGGGGTGCACCATTGAACCTAAGAGCTGCAGTTGTCTTGCTTTTCAGGACCATGTCGTCACGGGCTGGAAGCATTGAGAGGTGTGCGCGTGGCTGGACTTTAAACATGGCACCTGGTGTGATGAAGCAACTAGGTGATGGCATGGCGGGTGAATGAGAGTCTGCCCGCCATGGAAGCTGCATGTTTCCTGGAATGTATAGCTAATACGGCGAGTTTGGAACGATACCACATGAAAAGCCGCCATTGCGGTATGCAGGTAAAACATCGTTTTACCCACCCACTACCGCACTTCGTGCAAATATGGGACGATTCCGCCCAATGAATCTCATGCGCCAAATAGTACCCAAGGCTAATATAGAAGAGCAATGTGTTAGGCACAAGGGCAGTGTTATCAATCAGAATTGCTTAAGTACTCTGTGATTTCAAACAGCTGTCTCTAACTGTTTAATATAGTCTTGAAAACTGCTGATTAAGTGCTGTCAAATGGCAATTTGCTTTTGTTACACAATAGTGCCACTAACCATGCAAAAGAAATGAATTTGTGTCATTCAGCAAAAGCATATCCAACAGAATGGGCACCTGCAATAGATAAAGATACAATAAAAGGGGAAACATAAAGAAAGGATGGAAGAAAATATGTTAATGTAGCAAAACCAGTTCTTTTTTAAAATTTTTTTCCAATCTACCTTCCCCTATTTCCTCCTCTCCTTCAGGTTATTATGTAACAGTTCCATAGGTGCCTTGTGCAAATAGCAACTCCTTTAGCCTTGTAGGATCAAACCATACTCAAAACTGACCTGAGCTGCCATCAACCAATATCTCAACATTCATACACTCCAGGAGGAGCTAATGGATAGCAATCTATAATAGCTCAAGGTGCTGAGGCTAATTGCAACATACTAGTGCTTCGCAGCCAGGGTCAACTGACTCAGTACATCTGGGATCTTAAAACTACAGTAGGCTGTGCCTTCATCCCTTCAACCAAGAGTGGTCCGTAAGGCACTGCTATTTAACTTCTTTTACGTCAGTCATTTTGCTGATAACTAATGGATTCCAGCAATTAAGAGCTATTAAACTTGGCAGAAATTGTTTAACACTTGACTAAATTAAGCATTTGAACCTGGAATTTTTATGGTACAGACAGTAAGTCCTGCCTTTCACGACATCCTCGTTCGTGTTTTCACTTACCTGCACTTTATACTTTGTACACCGCGATGCTCACATGTGAGCAATCTTTGCTTATCCGTGTTTCCTTCTCCCTCTCTCTTCTTTCCCCGGGGAGACGGCAGCCATGACAGGGCAGAGACTGGAATGGTTGCAGCTGAAGAACAGTCCGAACGAAGGGATTAACCAGGAAATGTCCTAATTTCTCGGTCCATAGCTACAATGACAGCTCAGTTCAATTTTGAAATCTTAATCGATGTATTGCTCTGAGGCTCCCCCGCATCATCAAGTAATTTGTTATGTTGACTTTCATTTCCCAGATCAAGTGCATACAGGGTACACCACTGACCTTCTTAGAGGTCATGGCCTGATGAATCATGAGGCTGGAAGCTGCAAGCCTGAATGCTAAACTTGCTGTCCATGTGACCGGTTGAACATCCCTTTCAATGCAATGGAATGGCACTAAGGGATAGGAGGATTGTAGCTATCTCCCATTGTCTTCATTTTATTCCTCCTGGAATCTGGTGGCAATTAAAGTGGCACAGGCACGTCCTCTATGTTGTGCTCCTTCGATGGTGTCATTCCATGGAAGCTGACCCTCATCTCCTTCTTCAGGTTCCTGACCCTCCTGCTCCTCATCCTCCGAGGAGCTCTCATCCTCCTCCACCGCTTTGCAGCACCAGATTGTGAATGGTCGCAATACACAGTGATGATTTAGGTTACCCTCTCTGGAGTGTACTGCAGAGTCCCACCTGAGCGGTACAAACTTTAGAGCCGACTCTTCAGAATGCCAATGGTCTGCTCAGTTAGGGACTGTGTGGAGCTGAGAGCTGTGTTGTACCTCCCCTCCGAAGCACTCTGAGGGCGAAGCACAGGTTTCATGAGCTAGCATTTCTGTGGGAGTTTCTTGGGGTTTCAGTGTTTCTCCAAGCAACCATCCCTGTAGATGCTCAGGCTCTTCAAATATGTGAGGCACCTGGGAGTGTCTCAGGATGAGTAATGGCAACTTCCAGGGTATCTGGTACAAACGTGCATTATACGCTTCCAATGATCGCACATCAGTTGAACATTGATGGAATGGAAGCCTTTACAGTTGATAAACATTAGGGCTGCTGCCATGGGGCCCCTAAAGCCACATGGGTGCAGTCTATTGCACCCTGCACTCCTCGGAAACCTGAGATGAATGCAAACCCATTGAATCTCACAGCCTTGCTATCTTCATTGAGGGCAAACCTCACATAGTGATGTGCCTTGCTGAAGAGGGCACCTGTGACCTCCTTAATGCATCTATGTGTGGTGGACTGCGAGATGCTGCACAGGTCTCCTGTGGATCCCTGGAACGATCCCTACACAAAGAAATAGAGTGCGTTGGTGACCTTCATGGCCACTGACAGGGGATAGCCTCCCACTCCATGGGGCGTTAGTTCCTCCCGAAGAATGTGGCAGATGTGATCCACCAGTGAACTGGACATGTGCAGATGTGCGCGGCATTGTCTTTCACTCATTTGCAAATAGGATAGTCTCTTCGGTAGACCCCTGGGCTAGGGAGTCACCTCCATGGTCTGGCTCTATCCCCCTGATCCTCATTCCTCATGTGGCTCCCCTGCACCCTGGACATCAGACGGGGCCTCCTCCTGAAGCTGCCCCTTCTTCTCCTCATAAAGGCAGCACTGAGCCCTGGATCCATAACTGCTTTTTCCTTCTTTCTGAAATGATACATTGAATAGATTCATGCATAATGTTTGAAAAAAGTGAAGCTCACAATGCTGAACCAAAAGCAACTGTAATGGCCTTTATTGGCTTCTGCCCCATTAGTCTTGTCACTGTTGCAGTCTTGTATCTAAGGTGCTCACAGACACATTGGAGGTGACCAATGTGACATTACATCTGAAGCCCACAGAGGTAGAAGAAGGTTTGAATGACATGCATGTCCTGACCTAGCTCAGTGCTCCAATCTCTGACCTGGCATATTCATTGACAATAAGTTGATCATGATTAATGACTGGATGCCCTTTGGCCCGTTATGAATGCCAATTCTGGAAATCACATGAAAGCCTTTCATTGGCGGGATGCCATATATACAGCACCTCTGCCTGCTTAACAGTTGCCTGCATTCCCAAGTATCACACTCCTGTGTGTTAATGTTAAAATGCAGCAACTGTGATGTTAAGCCAGTGACTCCTACATTTCCCTGTCACAGCATCGCAAAAGGCATGGATTGCAATGGCTAGCTTCTCAAAGAGGTGTACCTCCTTTCTCTCAGTTCTGACTCCATTTGGATGTTGTGGCACCAACTAGTTAGAGTACACCCTCGAAAGGACCTCTTAGTCCAGCAGTGCACTCCTTGCACATTGCCTCAGACGCCTCCTGTGCAAATTTGCTTCTACATGCAATTTATAATTGTGCTATTAGTTCAAATGTTCAAGATGGTGGTTTTGCACTATCACTTCAGGATCAACTTCGACACTCCTCCTCTCACTGTCCGCGTCCCAGATATTTTCCTGGAACCTCATGATGTGCAGGTAGAGCTCCCTCCTGTTATTCTCCAGCCTCCCCCAGTAACTCTGGGTCCCATTGCTGTTGTGGTCAAGATTCTTACCCTCCCCCAAGGCCATCACTGTTCACATGCCCATGACACATGTGGACCTCTACCCTCCCCATCAAGAGGCTTTGCGCATAATTACCTACAGAGAAGACCCCCCTAAAAGAAAGCTTCACATATCACCCACCACTGCCCCCCCTTACTATGTTTTTCCCAAGTGCCGGCTGCAGCTGTCTCCCGTAACAATTAACATCCCATCTCCAGGCCAGTACAGAGCCAGACAAACCAATGGACATGGACTGTGAAAATGCCTTGTACGCCAAGCTGTGCATTTTCCCATGTGAGCATACAGTCCTTGTCCCTCCCTGGAGCAGGAGTACAATAGGCAATGCATAGCCCTGTAGCATGGCCTGCTGCACCCCAGGACTGCCTATTCTCTAGGTTCATGACTATGAAGTCCACATAGCCAACAACAGTCTGTACGCTTTCGCTCCTGACAGTGAGTCCAAGGACAGTCTGTACGCTCTCACTCCTGACTGAGCCCAAGGACAGTCTGTACGCTCTCACTCCTGACTGAGCCCAAGGACAGTCTGTACGCTCTCACTCCTGACTGAGCCCAAGGACAGTCTCTACTCTCCCACTCCTGACTGAGCCCAAGGACAGACTCTACTCTCTCACTCCTGACTGAGCCCAAGGACAGTCTGTACGCTCTCACTCCTGACTGAGCCCAAGGACAGTCTGTACGCTCTCACTCCTGACTGAGCCCAAGGACAGTCTCTACTCTCCCACTCCTGACTGAGCCCAAGGACAGTCTGTACGCTCTCACTCCTGACCGAGCCCAAGGACAGTCTGTACGCTCTCACTCCTGACTGAGCCCAAGGACAGTCTGTACGCTCTCATTCCTGACTGAGCCCAAGGACAGTCTCTACTCTCTCACTCCTGACTGAGCCCAAGGACAGTCCCTACTCTCTCACTCCGACCTGCTGGCCCCAGACCAAGGGCTTTGACTTTCAATCGGTTCAGCATTGTCCTCATGACTGAACACTACACTGACCCCCTTCACACCCCCTCCCCCTTCATGATTCTCAGTGCGAACCATCCCTCGTATGCCACACTAACATACACCACCCTCCCACTTTCCTATTCCAGAGTCTGCGTGCATCACTTCCCATTCATATCTGTGGTATCCCATCTACCCACTTGTTTGTTAGCATCTCAGTTTCCCTTGTTGGACTCAAGCTTCCCACTCCTCGGTCACCCCTCTGCCTGCCATTGTTACCCCTCCTCCACCACCCCCTTGCAAAGCCTTCCTTCCCCTCAGCCTTCCATCATTCCACCTCCCCCAATCCCCTTTCAATGCTTTCCTGCCCCTTTTCCCCCCGTGTGTCCGTTATCCTTCTATGCACCCGCACCAACCCTGGTCGAAATGCTGGTCTCTATCTGAACGCTCAGCCCTACCTTAATACCACTGCACAGTTCTGTCCTTCTGCACAATGGAGGCACTCACCAGGAGCAGACAAACCCTACGCCTTCAGCAATATGGTGTCCCATTGGCATCACGAGATTGGCATAGCACTGTGGCAGGTAGGCTATGAATGTAGCACTCACCTCGAAGTTGCGAGCGAAGTGAGGTCCAACTGCTGCACGCCACCCTTTTTCAACTGAGATTCAGACTGATGTGATTTCCTGCTGGCATGGCACAAGATTGGAAGGCAACATGTGATTCCAGCAAGCAGCAGATTTAATGAGCATTCAAGAGATGGTAATGAATGCAAATGGCATTCACGCCACTAGTCAGTGGGATACCCAACCCGCCATAAACCCACCATTGGGAGAATTGTGAACTGTTTTCATGCCAGCAGGATTCTGAGTTTTTGGCTAACAGTCGATTCTCCACCGTGGGCAGAATGGGAAAATTCCACCTGGCAATATAGCAAAATGCTCAAACCTTTCCAATGTTACACTCTCTCCTCACTAAAAAAACCCTATACATTAAAATGTATAAAATCTCTCCTCATATGACAATCCTGCCATCCCAGGAATCAGTCCGGAGAACCTTTGCTGCACTCCCTTTATGCCAAGTATATCATTTCTTAGGTAAAGAGACCAAAACTGCACACAATATTCCAGGTGTGGTCTCACCAAGGCCCTGTACAGCTGCAGTAAGACATCCTTGCTCCTGTACTCAAGTCCTCTCGCAATGAAGTCTGCATACCATTTGCCTTCTTACTCCCTTCAGGGGTCTCATGCAACCATTAGGCGAGGGGGGGTGGGGGGGGCACATATCAACACTCATCTCACTGAGACATTCACATCACCAGCATCCCATCTTTCATGTTGCTCACACGCTCTGGTCACCACACATAGGGGACATGCATCTCACCCAACTTCTGCTCCATCCCTTCTCATCACATGTCTTTCTTTCTTCTTCCTACAGGCCACGCTGATGCACAACAGGCATGGGAGGTCAGACTGGGGGAGGGGTGGCTGACATCATCACTCTCACTGAGCTCGAGGAGGCAGCAGCCGAGCTGGCTGGGGAGGGCAGGGATTGCTCCTGTGGGAAAGGGGAGATTGGCCTCTCCCACCAATCCAGTAAGGATCGCAGATCCACCACTTCAGCAAAATCCTGACATTCACAGTGAGTCACATACCATTTTATCTAGCTCATGCTCATTATCTGAAAATCTATTTTCTAGGTACCAGCAGATCAAAACCTGCAAGCTAGTCCAGCACCACCAGTCCGAGCCCCCATACTTCATCAAGGAGGACGCTCCGGAAGAACCATCACAGCGCTCACACGCACCCTCCACCAGTTCAGAGAGACACACGTCGGAGAGGCACAGCTGTATATTAGGCTCGGGCACACTTTCTGGGGAACACCTCACTGACACATCCCCGCAGCAGTTGGAGGCAGGGACAGCCCAGGTTTCTGGCTTTCGGAGGGCTGCTGGAGACCAGCCACCTACTCTGTCCAAGTCAGATGATGAGCCTCCGGAAGTGGCCGCCAAATCATTGCTGGAGATGCACCGACAGGTAGCAAAACATCAGGCAGAGATTCTACAGTCACTCAGCAGACTAGAGCGAACGATGGAGGAGTCCGTCCGTGTTCTGCCTGATGTCGTGGCTCCGACATGCGAGCACCTCGAGGTCACCATGGGAAGGCTGGCGACCACCATGGAGACCTTGGTCCAGGAGGTCTTGCCGGATTTACACTCGGCCTGCACTCCGTGGCCACACACCCTGATGGACAGAATCAGATGCAGGCGACATGGGGCTAAGGCACTTTGACTCCCCCTACAGGTGCACCATCTCCTGCAGGAGTCAGGGTGGGACCCTCGGGCACCCACAGGGAGGATGAGTGTCAGCCGAACACCCCTAGTGCCTCCTCTCGGGGCACTCCAAGGGTGCGCAGCTGCTCACTGCCCCCTCTGCCCGTGACCCCATCCACGCCAGCTTCTCAGGCCGCCGAGGGCGCTTCTGCCCCAGAGCAAGTAACCCTTATCAGGCCGGGGCCCCGCTGGCCATGGGCCACAAGAGGCCACCTGCCAAGTTCATCACCGACATCAGGATGAAGCAGTCAGCAGGCAGCCTCCACCTCTGCAGCAGATGTCAAGGCTGCACCCAAACGTAGCGGTAGAGTTAGGAAAGTTAAGAAAAATTAATGTCACTTTTGGGTCACGGGTGAGCTAGACATGTAAATAGATTGTACTTTTGTTAATAATTTGATGGTTATGTGAATGTTCTTGTCAGCTGAAGGTGTTGTGATTTTGAACTTTGGAATCCTCTTATTTCAAGGTTTAGCCTTCCTCCCACTCAGTGATTGTGTCCCACTGTGAGATTCATATTCCTCTGATGTCAACCTCAGTTGAACAACCAATATCCGCACCCCTTGTGTGATGTCAGGGAGATGTTTTTTAATCTTTACTGGAAGTGTGTAATGTAAGTATTTCTAACCTTTCTTCCTGAAAGAACAGGGCAGCTCATCAGAATTGATAATGGTATGTGTGCCTCCTCAGTGATAGTTGCAGAAGAAAAGACATGCACAGGAGGAGGAGATCTCTAGGCATGTCCACATCTTAGTCGCAGAGGTATTGGCATCATTAGATGGCGGTGAAGGCTTCAAGTCTTCTCTCACATCGCTCTTGTTCCTAAGTGGACTCTCAGTTCCCAGAGTGAGCTCACTCACAGGGCCCCATGGACCAAAGCAAAGATCATGGCCTGGTGATTCATGAGGCAAGTGTGAGTGCGGGACTCGTTCTCGCAGCAAGTGGGTGGACATCCACTGAGTTGAAAGAAAATGGCATTGAGGGCTAGGAGAGAAGTGGCCATATTCCCTCACTTGACTTTACTCTTCCTGGAACCTGTCTGCGATTAACATATCACAGGCACGTCTCCCACATCTTCCTTCCTCCATGGCGTGATCGTGCTCAATTTGGTCTTAGCAGCCTCCTGAGGTTCCTTGGCCTCCGGATCTTCATCCTCTGATGAGCTCTCATCCTCCTCCAGTTCATCCTCTGGCAGGGGGTCACCTCTTTGCATTGCCAGATTGTGAAGGATGTAACAAACTGCGATGATGCGGGAAACCCTGTCAGGAATGCATTGGAGTGAGCCACCTGAGCGATTCAAGTATCTGAAGTACATCTTCAGAAGCCCTATGGTTTGCTCTATAAGGGAGCGCGTGGAGCTGTCAGCAGCATTGTACCTCTCCTCAAAACAACTGTGGGGGTGTCATGAAAATATATAATTTTCATAATGTTATTGGGATTTATTGTAAAGTAGTAATAGTGGGGTCTGGAGTGTGTCTGTGTTTATGTGCCTTCATTGAACTAAAGACAGCTAGTCTGAAAACTTTTATGTATCAGAAGAGAAGCTTGTTTGAAACATGGCTGAAGTTTTAGAATGTGAGGTGTAAAGGAAAATTTGCACTTTTAGATAAGCCAGAGTAGTCTGAATTTCAAAATAGAGGGTGAAATGTTACGCTTAGCCAGAAGAGCCCAACAGTGTCTTTACTTTTCCCAAAGCTTACTGACAAAATTGGTACTGGGGCGAACTTTTCCTTTGGAGGGCGGGCTGTTTGGGAGCAGGCGCGGAGCCAATTGCCACCCGCGATCGGCTGCATGCCACCATTTTACATGGGCGGGCCAATTAAGGCCCGCCCAGTGTAACGCACGCCCGGTATCACTCAGCGCTACCTGTGCGGGTGGGGTGGAGGAGGGAGAGTCAGGGCCTGTGCTCTTTTGCGAATGCACACGAAAGAGCACAGCAATCTCCCTGAGGAATGGAGCTGCCTCAGGGAGATTAAGTTGATAATAAAACTTTTTAATAAATAAAGTAAAAAATTATTTAAACATGTCCCCTTGTGTGACAGTGTCACATGAGCTGGGACATGTTTGCGAATTTTGCAAAACCTATTTAATTATTTTATAAAACCTTCAGGAAACCTTATCCCACCCGTGGATGAGATTTCCTGAAAAATGCAAAGGCTGCTTGGGCTCTTAGCCTGCCAGCCAACTTTAAAGTTGAACGGGCAGTGCTGTTAACAACTTTAATTACTTTCTTAATGGCCTTAACATGCCTTTGACAGTTTGGCGGGCGCGCAGTAGACTCCGGTGTGCGCATGCCGAACGAAGTATCGAAATGACACGCAATGATGTCGGGACGCACGTCCGACATCATCACACATCATTTTAAGGGTCAGCATGTCGGGCCCGCCCCCGTACACCAACAGCAATATTCTGCCAACTTTGAAAGACTTTTATTATTAGAAATGTAAAGTCCGAAGACATATTGAAACAATGAAATTTGCATTCAAAGGGGAAAATATGTATAAAGGAGAGAAGGCTATGTGCAAGAGAAAGACATTCCAAGATCTAACAAGTGTGAAAAGCCCCCAGCCTCTATGTACCAAGCTGCTGTCGACAGGAACCGAAACTAAGAGAATTTATTGTGAATATCCCTGTCCAGTGTATTGTGTGCTTTGCCTGGGTCTGTTAAAATCTATTTTGCTTTTACTGTTGTCTTAATGGGGGTGTAATTGGGAGTCAGATTATTTAGGGGAGCTAATAGTAGTCATTTGCAGACCTATGTATGTGTTTAAATTTATTATTTTATTAGTAAATGTTTAATTTAGTTATGTAAAAAAAACCCTAAGACTTATTACTACTGAATTCAAGGCACACGTCTTAAAATAAAAATACAAATTGTAACACAGTTGTGACAGTTGTTTCAAGTTTCCCTCTGGGGTTTGAGCAGCATAGCATTTACCATCCGCTGTGCCATAACAGGGGGTGATGCACTGGTGTCATCAGCCAGCATTTCAGTGAGTACCCCTTATCCCCAAGCAGTCATCTCTGCAGACATAATGCCCCATTGAAAATCTCAGGCACCTGGAGGTGACTCAGGATGTAGGAATCATGGCATCTCCTGGGACACCGTGCACAAACATGCAGTATGTGCCTCTGGTGATCACACACCAGTTGTACAGTGATGGAATGATAGCCCTTGTGGTTTATAAACATTAGGACCTGCTGCCATGGAGCCCTTACAGCCACATGGGTGCAGTCCAATGCACCCTGAACTCTTGGGAAGCCTGAGATGGTGGCGAAGCTGGTGAATCTTGCAGCCCGGCTATCTTCATCCAGAGCAAACCTGACATAATGATGGGCCTTCCTGTAAAGGACATCTGTGACCTCCTTAATGCATCAATGTGTTGCAGACTGAGAGATGCCACACAGGTCCCCTGTTGATCCTTGGAAAGAACCTGAGGCCAAGAAATTGAGTGCACCTTCAAAGCCACTGGCAGGGGATACCCTTCCACTCTACGTTGCATCAGGTCTTCACAAAGACTGTGGCATATGTGATGTACCAGATCTCGGGACAAGTGCAGAGGTGCACGGCATTGCCTGTCACTCATTTGTAAATGGGAGACTCTTGGATGATAAACCCTAGGTCTGGCAATTCGCCCCCATTGTCTGAGTCTCTTCTCCTGACCCTCCTGTTCATGTTCTGGCTCAGCTTGACCATGTACCTCCTGATGAAGCTACACACGGAGTCACCTCTCCCTCCTTCACCTCCTCCATTGCATTAGGACCCTGACAAAGGCAGCATTGAGCCCTGAATCCATATCTGCTTTTGCCTTCTCTCTGAAAGGAAACATTGAAGACATTAATGATTCAAGGGTCAAGAAAGTGAAGCTCAGAAGATGAAACATACGGAACTGTAAGAGTCCATAGTTTTCCCTGTCCTACTTGCATGGTGGCTGCTGCTGCCTTGTCCCTGAGACATTAGCACACACATCGAGGTGACCAAGATGGCAGATATGTAACATCTTCAGCCCTGCGTGGGATGCTAAAATTTAAGTGAGGTGATTGACCCAAGCTAGCTCTGTGCTCCGAACTCTGATGTGGCATATGAATGACTAATCAGTTGCTCATGGTCAATGAGTGGATACCCTTTGGCCCATTAGGAATGTCACATCTGGTGAACAAGTGACAGGCCTTCATTGCTGGAATGCCATATATGATACAGCTGTGCTCCTTCACTATTGCCGACATTCCCAAATTCTACAGTCCTATGTAGATGCAGAGATGCAGAGACTGTGCTGTAAAGCCACTGAGTTCTGAGTAGCCCTTTAACAGCGTTAATGAAGCCATTGGTTTTAAGTTGCTTTTGTTGCAAGGAGGTCTTCTTCCTTTCTTTCTAAGCAGACTCCTGCTCACTCCTGTGGCAACAAGACGTTAGAGGGAGACCCCAAAAAGGCCCCCTTGCATTCACCCTTCCCCCGACTGCTATTCCAGAGCCTTCCCGCCCCATTGAACCCCTCGTGTTTGCCCTTCCATCTCACTGCCATTCCACAGCTTTCCCTCCCCGTTACCCCCATCATATTCGCCCTTCCCTCCCCATTGCCCCACCTCGTGTTCGCTCTTCCCCTGACTGCCATTCCAATACTTTCCCTCCCCGTTGAGTCCCTTGTGTTCGTGAGCCCGACGAGTCCACAGTCCACCCCCGGTTGAAATGCTAGTCTCTGAAAGTGGAGGCCTGCATGAGTGGTCTTTTTCAGGACAATGAAAGCAATGAGAAGGAGCAGCCCAACCCTAAAGCCCCACAGAGTAGCGTTCATCGCAACAAGACTGGTGCAGTGCTATGGCAGGTATGTTCCACACACCAGCGAACTGAGGTCTGACTTGTGCACGCCACTCTTTTTCAAATGGATTTGAGGCCGACATAATTGGAAGGTGTGACAAGATTCCGGTGAGCAGCTGTTTTAATGAGCATTCATGACATGTTAATGAATATAAATGGCATTCGCACCACTCACCGGCGGGATAACCAACCCGCCATTAACACACTGTCGGGAGAATTGCGACTTGTTTTTAAGTTGGCGACGTTGTGATTTTTTTTCCCTACTGCTGGATTCTCCACTCCTGCCCGCCACGGGTGTGATGGGAAAATTCTGCACATGGAATTGGTTTTTTTTACTATTTATTCATGGGATGCGGGCATCGCTAGCTGGGCCAGCACGTATCGGACATCCCTAATTGCCCTTGAAAAGGTGAGTTGCCTTCTTAAATGGCTGCACTCCATGTCGTGTACACCCACAGTGGACCCAGTGACAGTGAAGGGACGTTGACATATTTCCAAGTCAGGATGGTGAGTGGCTTGGAGGCGAAGTTCCAGGTGGTGGTATTCCCAGTGTCTGTTGTCCTTGTCCTTTTAGATGGTAGCGGTTGTGGGTTTGGAAGGTGTTGTATAAGCAGGCTTGGTGAATTCCTTCAGTGCATCTTGTAGATGGTATGCACTGCTGCTATTGTGCGTCAGTGGTGGAGGGAGTGGTTCTATGGATGTGGTGCAACTCATGTGGGCTGCTTTGTCCTGGATGGTGTCAAGTTTCTTGGGTGTTGCACTCATCCAGACAAGTGGGGAGTATTCCATCACACTCCTGACTTGTGCCTTGTTGATGGTGGACAGGTTTTGGGGAGTCAGGAGATGCGATACTTGCCATAGGATTCCTAGCCTGTGACCTGCTCTTGTAGCCACAGTATTTATATGGCTAGTCCAGTTCAGTTTCTCATCAATGGTAATCCTCAGAATGTTGATAGTGGGGAATTCAGCGATGGTAACGTCATTGAATGTCAAGTGGTGATGGTTAAATTGTCTCTTGTTGGAGATGGTCATCACCTGGCACTTTTGTGGCATGAAATTTACTTGCCACTTGTCAGCCCAAGCCTGGATATTGTCCAGGTCTTGCTGCATTTGGACATGGATGGCTTCAGTATGTGAGGAGCAGCGAATGGTGCTGAATATTGTGCAATCATCAGTGAACATCCCCACTTCTGACCTTATGATGGAAGGAAGGTTATTGATGAAGCAGCTGAAGATGGTTGGGCCTAGGATACTACCCTGAGGAACTCTGCAGTGATATCCTGGGACTGAGATGTTTGACACCCGACAACCACAACCATATTCCTTTGTGCTAACCAGTGGAGAGGTTTCACCCGATTCCCATTGACTCCAGCTTTTCTAGGGTTCCTTGATGCTATATTCAGTCAAATGCTGTCTTAATATCAAGGGCAGTCACTCTCACCTCACCTCGGGAGTTCAGCTCTGTTGTCCATGTTTGAACCAAGGCTGTAATGAAGTCAGGAGCTGAGTGGCCCTGGCGGAGCCCAAACTGAGCATCAGTGGGCAGGTTATTGATAAGCAATTGCCGCTTGATAGCATTGTCGATGACCTCTTCCCTGACTTTACTGATCGAGAGTAGACTGATGGGACAGTAAATGACCTGGTTGGATTTGTCCTGCTTTATGTATACAGGACATACCTGGGCAATTTTCCACATAACTGGGTAGATGCCAGTGTTGGAGCTGTACTGGAACAGCTTGGCTAGGGGCACAGCAAGCTCTGGAGCACAAATGTTCAGTATTATTGTTGGAATATTGTCAGGGCCCATAGCCTTTGCAGTGTCCAGTGCCTTCAGCCGTTTCTTGATATCATGTGGAGTGAATCTATTTGGCTGAAGACTGGCATCTGTGAAGCTGGTGATCTCGGGAGGAGGCCAAGATGGATCATCCACTCAGTACTTCTGGCTGAAGGTTGTTGCAAATCCTTCAGCTTTATCTTTTGCCCTGATGTGCTGGGCTCCTCTATCATTGAGGATGGGGATATTTTTGGAACCTCCTCCAGTGAGTTGCTTAGTTGTCCACCCCCATTCATGACTGGATGTGGCAGGACTGCAGAGCTTAAATCTGATCCGTTGGTTGTTGAATCGCTTAGCCCTGTCTATCACTTGCCGCTAATGCTGTTTGGCACACAAGTAGTCCTGTATTATAGCTTCACCAGGTTGACACCTCATTTTTAGGTATGCCTGGTGCTGCTCCTGGCATGCCCTCCTGCACTCTTCATTGAACCAGGGTTGATCCCCTGGCTTCATAGTAATGTCAGAGTGAGGGACATGCAGGGCCATGAGCTTACAGATTGTGTTTGAGTCGAATTCTGCTGTTGCTGATGGCCCACTGCGCCTTATGTTTGCCCAGTCTTGAGTTGCTAGACTTATTCGAAATCTATCCCATTTAGCACGGTGGTAGTGCCACACAACACGATGGAAGGTATCTTTAATGTGAAGACGGGACTTCTTCTCCACAAGGACTGTGTGATGGTCACTCCTACTGATAGCGTCATGGACAGATTCGCCTGTGGCAGGCAGGTTGTTGGGGATGAGGTCAAGTATGTTTTTCCCCTCTTGTCGGTTCCCTCAGCATCTGCCACAGACCCAGCCTAACAGCTATTTCCTTTGGGATTCAGCCAGCTCAGTCAGTAGCGGTGCTACTGAGCCTCTCTTGGTGATGGACATTGAAGAACCCAACCCAGAGTACATTCTGCGCCCTTGTGTGGGATTCAAACCCATATCCCCAGAACATTATCCTGGTTCTCTGAATTACTATCCAGTGACAATACCACTATGCCATTACCTCCCCTGCTTGTCCTCCAGCAAATAATTCCACAAAGACCACTTCACAATCTGTAAACTCCTCTCTGTAGCACCATTCGACAATGGGTGAAATGATGATATTAGAGTGTATTTGATTCCATTCTTACCCAGGAATATTTCAAACTCTTCCAACGTCAACTATTGACATCAACACCTCTGACAACCCATAAATTGTAAACCAACTTCTCAAACTCTGAATAGTTTTGGCACCTGTGGTATTGGGGATAGACTTAACATTCATCTTCTTACCATAGCTATTGACCAAACCAAGTATTATTTTCCTTCCACCTCAAAGAAATCGTCATGTACTTGTTCCCATGGTTTTCTTGTATTTGATCATGGAATAAAAGGAACCTCGATGGATCATTTCTTATTCTGAGATGTGCTTCATAATTTTCACTAGCTCTTCAATGGGCTGAATTTTCTGGCTGGCAGGGGGGTGGGGGGCTGAGCGGGAGCGGGCGCAGGCATGTGCAGGGCGGCGATCGGGTCCACGCTGCCATTTTAAAAAGTAGCTGCAGCCTTTCCAAGGTGTGCAGGCCAGACAGGAGGGTGGGGAAGGGGGGCACAGGAGGTGGCAGCATGGTGGGAGGTCCAGGTACCCCAGGATGGGAGGAGGAGGCCCCTCCACATGACCAAAGGTGCCTGGGAGGAGGTGGCGGAGGTGGTGAGCTCCCGCGACGTGGTGCGGTGCACCTGGATCCAGTGTCGCAAGCGCTTCAAGGACCTGTTGAGCTCAGGAAGGGTGAGTACTATGTTGGCATTGGTCACTTAACCCAGCAGGTAGGCTTTCACCCCTGGTGCCCCCTCCCCCCCGGCAAGTCTGAGTGCAGTGACTGCATTGAATTATTGACAGCATGTGTCCTTTGCTGGGTGGGCCAGCAGATATTGCCCATGCCAAGGTCACCCTGAGAGGATGGTGAAGAGATGGGTTCTGCCCCCACAGCATTTGGTGCACTGAGACCCACATTACTGTTTTGGGGGCAACCTGGAGGAGCTGCACCTAGGTGCAGTGCTGGAACTCCAGGACATGTCCAATTCAGGGTGATGACATGCTGGGAGGGGAGCTTCAAGTTGGCGTGGCACCGATCGATCTGTTGCCCTCTGCGCACCACATGCTTGCGCCTCCTTGCTATGGAAAGTTAGACCGTGTGGTGCCTGATGTGATGTAGGCAGCGTTTGGCCAACGGGGTGGGGGTGTGGGGACAGGCCCAGCATCTTTGTGTGAGTGTTCAACAGCAGTGGGGTGAGGAGGCACTGGAGGCCTGCAATGTCCCATTCTGGTTGGGGTGGGCCATCCGTGAAGAGAGACCAGGTACCAGTAGCACTAATCAATGCTCTTCTCTCCTTTCCAGGAGAAGAATGCACATACTGCTGCCGAGCGGGTGAGGACTGGCAGCGGGCCGGCACAGTTAGTGATCCTCAGCCATTTCGAGCAGGAGGTCCTAGATTTGGAGAGGCGCCATGTGCCCAGGTCCACCAGTGTCGATGAGGCTGGGGTGCCATGGGCAAGTATGTTTGCCCAGCAGTGAGGTCACCATTGTTCTCCCAGCAGCCATGGCAGTGCTGAATGTTCAGTGATTGAAGTTTGCCTCCAATGTCCTTGGTCCAATGTCCTTGTTCTTCCTTTCAGCATCAGCGGAGCAGGGCCAGGAGGAGGAGCAGCAGAGGTCCCTTCTCACACCTGAGGGCCCACCAGCGGCACACCATCTCTGCCAGGCAGGCACCAGCGCAGATACTACCACCTCGTTGGGAATTAGAACATCGGCTAGTGTCCAGGGACACAGCGGTGAGGGCACTTCACAGTCGCTGGAGGATCTGGCAGAGACAGAGAGTGCCCATGGTACCAGCAGTCATAGGACTGCAGGGGTCCAGGCACATGCTCAGTTGGTGCCTGATGATGTGCCTCTGGAGTCGTCTGCTACGCAATGAGCGCAGGAAATGCTGCCGGGTGTGCGAGGGCATCTGGGGGAGATACCTGAAGCTATGCTTGGCTTGGTGTCCGTGGTGGAGGAGTCTATGCGGACTATCGCTGAAGTAATGAGCCTCATGCCCGAGTGCCATGCGTCCTCCATGGAGAAAGTGGCACTCTCGTGGAGAGGCTCCTCCAGGAGACCTGTCAGGACTTCCTGGGGATGCGCTCTGACCAGCAAGCCCTCACATCGGCATTGACCTCAGCTGGTCAGTGCCAATGTGGGAGATGGTCTGGGAACCAAGTTTCCCAGCTCGATGCCCATCCATCCATGGTGAGCAGGGAGGTCCAAAGTGACCTCATGTCAGCACAGCATCTGCCTGTCGTCTCTGCGGGCTCCTCTCAGGGCACTCCAGACGAGGGCAGCAGGTCCTCCGCCCCTCTCCCAGTGACTGTTGCATCCGTTGAGGCTGGGGAGATGCCAACTGTGGAACTGGCAGCTCCTTCCCAGACGGGGCCAGCACAGGGTCCACGGGCCATAGGACAGCCGCCATGGTCATCAAGGCCAACAGGACAGCAGAGTCAGCAGCTGTCTCAGATGCCACTCCCGGCAAGGGGTCAGCATCAAGATGTAGCACCCAGAAACGTAAACATAAGGCACCTTAGGCACACCACGGG
This sequence comes from Cetorhinus maximus, assembly GCF_964194155.1. Lineage (NCBI taxonomy): Eukaryota > Metazoa > Chordata > Chondrichthyes > Lamniformes > Cetorhinidae > Cetorhinus > Cetorhinus maximus. Next base: position 72,334,122 of record NC_135888.1, read on the forward strand.
TTTATCACTGGTGCTTTTATGTTGGCCCGCAATGAGGTTTTTATGAGTTGGTGTGATTTTTAACATCTTTTTCATTTTGTTTCATTAGGTTTCTTTGTTTGCAAAAATAAATTCAGACATGTCACCATGGCTGAGGGTGCCTCTTTTCTTCTGCAAGTGGATGGTTTCCAATAATGTTATGTGTGCTTTGTGGGACATTCAGCTTTATTAACAACGGCCTTAGTTAATGTTCCTAACCAGGCAGATTTTGCACTTAGGCCTTGAATATGGAGCAGGCTTGTCCTGGAGGTCCATATGTGGTGTGCTAGCTGAAGGTTCGTTGGATTAGAGCCTCCCAGGTGTCCCTGCCTCCCTGGAGTATGCCCGGGTCAGTATCTACCCCCTCAGCATTTCCCTGTGCGTGCTCATCCTCGGACTCACTGCTGGACTCATCGTGTGCAGCCACAGACACTGCGTGGACGTCTTCATCGTCCACTGCATCCCCCCTTTTCAGCACAAGATTGTGGAGCGCGCAGCATGCAACCACTATCAGCGACACATGATCTGGGGGTACTGGAATGTGCCCCCTGAGCGGTCCAGGCATCAGAAGTGCATCTTGAGAACAATGGTTCTCTCCACCACAGCCCTTGTGGAGGCGTGGCTCCTATTGTACCGCTGCTCAGCTTCTGTTCTTGGATGGCGGAGAGGCGTCATGAGCCACCTTGTCACCCAGCAGCCATCCATCAAGCCGGGCTGGAGCACTGAAGAGCCCCGGCACCTGGGAGTGTCTGAGGATATAGGTGTCATGGGAGCTGCCTGGGTACCTTGAAGAATCACCATCCTGTGATCACACACTATCTACACATTCATGGAGTGGAAGCCCTTCCAGTTGACGAAGGCACTGAGCTCACCCGCTGGCGCCTTGATGGCCACATGTGTGCAGCCTATAGCACCCTGGACACGGGGGAACCCAGCAATCACCGCAAAGCCTCTGGCTCGCTGTATCTGGCTTGCCTGGTCCCAACGGTAGAGGATGAAGGTCAATGCACGTCTGAACAGAGCGTCTATAACCTACTTGACACAAGTGTGGACAGCTGATTGGGAGACACCGCAAAGCTCACCCACCAACCCCTGGAAGGAGCCAGAGGCAGAGAAGTTGAGGGCAGCTGTGACCTTCAGCGCTACTGGCATGGGGTGTCCACCCACACAGTTAGCAGAGATTTCAAGCCCAATCATCTGACAGATATAGTTGACTGTTTCCCTTGAGAGACAGAGCCTCCTTCAGCACTGAACCTCAGACATATTGAGGTAGCTGCTGCTTTGCCTGTATACTCTGGCAGCAGGATAGTGGCGTCTTCTGCGGCCCCTTCCACCTTGGGCTACCTCTTGGCCCTGCACCCCTTGTGCCTGCGCCTGACCTCCCAAAGGTGGTTCCCCTAAAGGCTGAATGTGCACTCCTGGCCTCCTCCCCCTTCTAGCCCCCCCTTCCTCCTCAGAGGAGGTGCCTCCAGTGTAGAGTTCAACTCCCTTTCCCAGGCTGAGGGAAGGCTTCCTGAAACATGCAGGCACAAAAAAGATTCCTCACTGCAGAGTGCTGACCTGAAGGTTGTGAGTCCAGACCAAGCAGCTGTTATGCGTTTTAAAGTATTGCAGATCACAAAGGCAGGTATCAGAAACTTTGAAACATCAATATTTGACAGAGCACACTTGCGACTCCACTGAGCCCTCTTACCCCGCCCGTGGATGAGGTTTATATAAATGTGTCCTACCTGCCTGCCCATTGCGCCCATGCGCCAACCTGAAGATTGCACGGGCGCTGAAAAATCGCAGTCGATTGGAGCATAAAGGGCCTTAAGTGGCCCGTTAATTAATGGCGGGCGCACATCGGAGAGCATCGCGCCCCTGCCCAACTAAATATTGCGATGGCGCGGGGTGACGTTGGGACGCTCGCCCGATATCACCGCGCATGCGTGTGGGCACATCCCCGCACGCCAACAGGAAAATTCTTCCCAATATCTCTATCTACCTTTGAATAGCAAAAATACTGATATTGTTTTCATACAGACTATCCCTGTGTGCTTTTGATGAAGTTCCTCTAAAAGTCTCTATCTAACCATTGACAGAATAATGACTCTTACACCCTATAGAAGACAGCCTTGATCTGTTCTCAGTTCATTTTAATGGGGAAATGCTCCTGCAGTTTCTTTTCATTACGTTCTAGCCATCCAGGATATAATTGAGCACTTTACTGAACACCACTCCTTGCCCCGGCAGACGCTGTCATTTGTGTTGTAAAATAACTCACAGGTAACTCGGTGATCAAAAATGAATCAGTATTCATGGGAAATCTTGAAAGAACATCTGTATTTGCATGATCCACTGGCTTAAGATACTGATGAGTCATCAAAATCAACACCCAGCCATCAGGGATGGTACTCCCTTCTTTGAACTAAATATGATTGTAAAGGCTTGATGGTCAGTTAGCAAAGTTAACTTCCTACCGTGCAAGTATTTGTGAAACTTAGTAACACCATCTATGATCATCAATGCCTCTTTCTCAATTTGTGAGTAATTTTTTTCTGTCTTTGTTGAATTAAGTAATGCATATGCCGCAGGCTTCTGCACTGTCTTCCATCATGTGAGATAACACCATGCCTAACCCCTGTGGTGAGGCATTGCACGCTAAAACAACTTTTTTTCTTGGAATCATAGTGGGTCAAAATAGCATCACTAGTCAGTACTTTCTTCACTTCTTCAAATGCTTTCTGACACTCCACTGAACACTCCCAATCTCTTCCATCTTTCAGCAGTTGATACACTGAAGCGAATGTGTTAGCTAAGTCAGGGGTAAACTTAGAATAATATACAACAATGTATAAATGTTCTAAGTTCTTCTTTGTTCTCTGGAATTTTTGCTTTCAAAATCCCCTCAAGCTTCCCTTGAATTGGATTGATACCTTCACCATCTATTTTGGTGACCCTGGTATGTTGCACTTGACACCACGAAGCAACACTTGTGCTTTTTAGCTTTGATGCCATATTCTTGAAGTTGATATAGGACTTTGTTCAACCTCACAATGTGTTCTTCCTCTGTCTTACTGCTAATTAGAATGCCATCTAAGCTGCAGCACGCTCCTTTCATCCCACTGGGTACCTGATCCATGACCCTCTGAAACACTGCATGACAGACACCCCAAATGGTAACCTTTCATACTGATTCAACTCTGTGTTTACGGATGGTAAGCAGTTCCTTGCTCTTATCAGCTAATTGTAATTGCAAATATGCATGTGACAAATCTATTTTACTGAATATCTTTCCATTAGCTAAATTAGAAAACAGGTCTTCACTGGATGGCAGTGGATTAAGTATCATTCTCAATCACCTTATTTACCGTTTGCTTATAATCTCCACAAATCTGAACGAACCCATCTGTGTTTTGAACTACCCCACTGGGTGCAACCCATTCATTGCTCTTCACCTTCTTCATTGCCCCTCTTCTTTTTAATCTATTCAGCTGTCTACTTACTGCTTCTAACTGTGCATAAGGCACTGTCCTAGCCTTGCAACATGTCAGCTGTATTTTGTCCTTTATCTTGATTTTGGCCTTGTGATGTCTAATTTTATAATGTGACCCTCAGTGCTCAAAGGCCACTTTGCACTCTCTCAGTACTTTTTCAATGCCAGATCTATTCTTACTGATCCATAACCATATCTTCTTAAGCCAATTCCTTCCCATCAGGGAGACCTTGTTCCCTCCTACTGACCACCAATGACAAGTAATAGGATGCATTATTATATCTGCACTAACCCTAACTTCACCTGACATTGGAACACTGTTATCGGAATAACTAGCCAGTTTCACACCAGTTTTACATAAGCAAGCTTGTATTTTTCTTCCGAGTTAATTGAAACGGCTGTGCTGTTTCAACGATGAAAGTAAGTTGTGAATCTCTGACTTCTATTTCCACTGTGGGTGGTGGAATTTCCTGTCTGACTGAGTACAACTCTTGATCTTCCTGCTCGATAACATCGACTTCTGTTTCTATATCTATCATATGAGCATTTGAAGATTTCCAGACTCCTAAAATAGCTTTAGACCTACCCAACCTCAGCCTGGTGCATGGCTGCAGCCTGGAGCCTTACCAAGAGCTGAAGCATTACTGTTTCCTCTACTCCTGCATGTCATCTGAATATGACAGACTTTCCCACAGGCGTAGCACTGTAACTGGAAATGGGGGCATTTAAATGGCTGGTAGCTATCATGGTAACAGTAGCATCTAAATTTCTGACTCTGAGGCTGCGAACTTGGCTGCCGTGGCCTGGGTCTCACTGAAATCTTTGGGCCTCCCCTACTGGCTCAGAAAAAGAACCCCCTTTCAACTGCAACTATCTCTTTCTGCCACTTCCATGGCTGTGGTTTCATCACAGACCTCCTTCCAGATCAGCTTATTGCCTTCACTCAAAAACTTGGTCTGGATTTTATTATTCTTTAAGCCTCCTACAAACATGTTTCTAAGGTTGATTTCAAAGTTTTCGCCATACCCACAGTGATAAGAAAGTTTCTTTAATTTGAGAATGCAATCTGCAACAGTCACACTTGGCAACTGTTTCCTTTCATGGAAAGCAACTCGCAGTGCAAACTCATTCTTAGTCATTCAGTAATATGAGTCCAGAATTTCATTCATTTCAGAATGATCTGTAGTACTGGGGCCTCACTGGCAACATTGGTTAGACACTACCTCAAAAGGTACCATCTGACCTCATCATGGTGAGGAAAATATTTACTTTATCCTCATCTCCTATTCTCTTTCAGCCAAATGTTTAACCCCTGTTCACAAATATTCCAGTGCTCTTTGTTAGGGTTGAATTTCCCAATTGTCCCCAAATTGGTCTTCAGTGCCATTTATTTCATTTACGTACCGTGTTGTCTCACTGTGTACCTGAATGCGATGTGCACACAGGGTAATCTTTCAAATTGGCTCAAACTTTCTCAAAATCAACTTTAGGAACTCCAAAAATATATCACAATGTTCTTCAGTCATTAGTTTCTCAAATGAAACGTAAAAAAATATTCTATCCTATCCTCGTCGCCATCTTTCTGTTGCGTATTGCACTGAGAAAGACTAACACACACACAACATTGGGCAGCCATGATTGAACAAACGTTTTTATACCTCCCCAAAAGAGAGGGCAGCAGAGAGGGCAGTATAACAAAATTCCCATCTCTTGCAATATACTAAGAAAGAAAACAAAGATTCGAATTTAGAAACAAAATTTAGAAGGAAACTGATGTGGACTTTGTTGCTATAAAGGTTTGTGTGAGTATGTAAGTGAGACAGTTCACATCACCTGGGGAAAGTGATGTAAGATCACATGACTATCATGATCGGGTTCTGTCTTGTAGTCTCGTAGCAAGAATGAAGTCTCATTCTATATGTAGTTATTCTTTGTTATGTTTTGAATAAAGTTGATGTTAAATCCTACCAGAAGACTCCAACAATAGTCATTAACAGCACCTCGAACACAAGAATATTAGAGGCGTGTAGTTCCATTGGGAAATCATTTCTGAGAAGGTTTCCTTCATATTTAAACACCAGAGACAAATTAATGACATATAATCAGAAAGGAAATCAATGATAATGCAGTGAGGAACTCATACTCATTTGTGAACAATTAATGATAACTTATTTTGCCAGGAATTCAATTTTCCACTAAGTAGCAATTCGTAGATTTTCAAATTTTTTTGATTAGAGCATGGATATGAATATGAAGCAGAACAACTCTGATTTAATGAAAATGTACTTTCACAGCTCAGGAGAGGAATTAATGTGCTTTTGAAATCCCATGTGCAAGCATGTACATACAATCAAAAAAGTATTGTGGATGCTGGAAATGTGAAATGAAAAATGAAAATGTTAGAAATGCCCAGCAAGTTGAGAGAAATGGAGTTCAGGGCAACTATCAGTTTTGGTGAAAGGTTATCAACCTGAAATGTTAGGCAGAATTTTACAAGGGGTGTACAGCTCACACCTACCCATCCCCAGAAGAAAAATCAGTCCCGAACTGATGGACTTAAAACAAAGTCGCTCATCAGGCATAACATGCTGGGGAAGCCTTATGGACCTGAAAGTGGGAATTCTACCTCTTAGTCGGAAGAAGTCCCACCCTCAAGAGCTTCTAGCCAATCTGATTGGCTGACAGCTTTAGCAGTCCCAGCACCACTAGTACTCAGTAGTGGACACTGTTGGGACTGCACATAGGCCCCAAGATGAAGACAACGTGGATCCCAGAGACAGGTAAGTCTGGGGCTTTGGACAGGAAGGATCAGGGAGCCTAGGGAGGAAGGTGAGGGGAGTGGGAAGGACCAGTTTTGGTGGCCAAGTGGCAAGTGACAAAGTGAGAGGGGGTGACATGTTTGGGGGTGTTGTGCACAGGACAGCCCCCTAAGGGTACACCCCCTTCTACCTTCCTGCCTTTTAACTAGTTTTATTAAAATAACAACCTTCCAACTCCCACCCGCCTGCCATATTATGGCTTGGGCAGCATAATATTTGGGTCAATTGGCTTGTTAAGAAGCTGAATTGTTCATTAACTATTTTTTCAAAATGGCGGGTGGGCTGCTGATTTCAGCATTTTATGGGGAACAAACATTTTATGGGCAATAGCTCAGGTGATGCAGAAAGGTGGTGGGTTAGCCGCTTGTCATATTTTACATGACGCCCCTGCCATTGAAAATGTGCCTGGCGGGGTCTGGAAAATCCAGCCCATCGACTCTGTTTCTTTGTCCATACGGATGCTGTCCGACCTGCTGAGTATATTCCGCATTAGCATTGAGAATTGGTGCTTAGCATCAGCAATAAGTTTCACAGTAAGTAAATATATATATCTATATATATATATATGTGTGTGTGTTTAATTTAATTGAAATGTATACAGAAAAAAATACTTGTGTAGCAGGGGGTCCACTGAATTTTTATAACACTGAGGGGGGATTCAAGCGTTGAGAACTCTTGATCTAACCAACAAGTCAGCTTCCATTCTTCAAGATTATGAGCACATTATTTTGCTGATATAGCAACAATGGTGAGATGATTGGGCTTGCACAATGGTAAAAGGCTACCGTTTAAGTAACTGGAATTACCATCTTACACATGAAGTTATTCAGTTTGGCTGTTATTTTCTTTTAGATCTGTTGTTTTAACTGATAGAATTTGATAAAAGTTACAGCACAGGAACAGAACATTCAGTTCAACTGGTTTGCATTGGTGTTTATACTCAAAATAAGCCTCCTCCCACCCTAATCAAGCCTATCAGCATACACTTCTATCCCTTTCTCCCTCATGTATTTATCTAGCTTCCCCTCAAATATATTTACGTTGTGCTTCATCTACTCCACATTCTAACCATTCTCTCGGTAAAGAAATTTCTCCTGAGTTCCTTATTGGATTTACACTCAAGAGGGCAGAACTTCCATCTTGCAATTTGGTATTGAAACAAATTTATCCTGCTGTGCTTTTGACATTCTGGTCAATTAACAGAGATGAGTATAAAATGGTAACTCTGAGGAGTGATATAACCTGGCCTTGTGTATCTTCCCCTACTGCATGCAGGAGACGTGACAGCTGTAAAAAGAATGGATATATACACATAAAGCCACGTAACAACAACTAAACAACCATTTCACAGAATTGAATTGGTTTGGAAGGCTGGTGTTAATGATTTGGAATGAAATTCTTCTACAAGATATGGCTCGTAGAGAATTGCCTGCCAATTTTTCACTGTGCATGATCTTCTTTCCACTAAGCTCAAACCCTTTTTGGAGAAAGATTTCCCAGTCTCTGACCTAGAATTTCATAAAGTTATGGAGTCTCCAGGGACCTTTAAAAGTGGTGGGCAGGACTCGGGTCTGGAAATCCCACCCTCATTTCTGACAGATCCTATTTTCGCCAGGGTGAAGGGTTATGGGGCAGGACGTGACTCACACATGAGCGAAGCCTGAACTCATCAGGGCCATTTGAACTCAGTGCTGAGTTTAATTGGACCGATTTTCACTGGAGCAATGGCCTTATCCTGTAGTACATGAGTTACAAATATTTAGAGTAGGCATAAATGCTTGTGAAGGTTAGATAAAGACTGTAAACTGTCAAGTTATTTAAATGGCTTGCCATTTAAAAATTGTAAAAATCTGCCTGCCCTGTGTCAGAGTTGAAAAAAAAATCTGTGCTGAGCTTTAATAGCTGTTTTTTTGACATAATGCTAAGTGCTATCATTATAACATAATTGCTGCTTGGCTACTTTCCCCAATCTAACATTATCAGAGTGAGGGGCTAAAAGTTCATCATTTTATTGACAGCTCAAAGAGGTTATTAAAGGATTAGCTGTCTTTGATGTGGGGTTATGAATTCAAATGTTTGTTTTTATAAGAGATTAAGCACTTGAGGGATTTTAAAAGTATTGAATGGGCTTTCATGAATGAGAGTTTTTTTAATATTATGAAGACAGCAATACATGTTCAGAACTCTATTTTATTTCATCTTAGCATGGTTCCTGAAGTCTTCCAATGGTGGATACTGGGTGAGTTTGCATGGTGTGTGTAAGGGCATAGGGCAGGCATTAGTTGGCACTAAGTTGGCGTAGGGCCTTTAAGGGGCAATGAAGATGGTGAGAGTCATGAGTTGGCATGTATTGGCATAAGGAGTGGATGGGTGTGGGGGGGAGTGCGGTGTGAGAGGTGAGGCCTAGAGAGCCTAATGTTTAAGAAAACAGCGGGAATGAATCCCAGAGGACTGAAACGGGCCTTTTAAGCAGCCTGCCTTGATGCTTAGCAGCCACTGTGGCCTCCTCAGGAGCAAAAATACAGGCACCTGTGTTACTTTTTACTTGGTTTGAAATTAAATATCCTGGCAATACCTTCCATATGAATGCAATTCTTGACACGGTGATAAATCAGCTGCCAATTCACTACAAGCCCATTTTGCGCTGCAGGCGTAGACCAATTTCACCCCATCAACTTTAAAGGGTAAGTATCAGGTAAAAGGAAAATCCCACAGAAGAGTCATAATCAACTCAAAAGGTTAAGCCTGTTTCTCTCTCCACAGGTGCTGCCAGACCTACTGAGTATTTGCAGCAATTTTTGCTTTTATTCCAGCATGTGCAGTATTTGCTTTTATTTTTAAAAAATCCTGATTGCTTTCATTGTGATGGAAGCCAATGTAGCAGACATTAAAACACCATGGTGAGACAAGAGTGCTGAGGAACACCTACTTGCTGAAAATGAGCTGCAAGCCGTCAAATATCCATGTGCAATTAAAAGGATTAAATACTTATTTATATCTAAAAAAGCATTTGAATTTCACATGATGCACTTGGATCTATCAGCAAAATACACGTTGATTAATTCATCCTCTCAGCCAGAATATTAAAGATGTCAGTAAGTGTGGAATTTTCTACATTTCTTGCTGATAATCCAGTTATGTAGAATAGAAAAATAGTATTAACTGAGTGAAGATGGAGCACTTCCATCTCTGATCATTTTCTGCAGTTAATGAAGCATCAATTACTGCTAGCATTTTTATAGCAAATATTAATGGCTGTAACAAAAAAATATAGATAATCAATATAGAGTATCGGAAAAAGTCTTAAAATTAATTGTGTACAGCCCAACTTCTCATTTGGATTAATTTAGAGGTACAAATGACTCCTTTAGTTTCAGTTGGTTAAAAGCTTCACAAGCTACAACGATTTATTTTGAGGAGATTGAAATATAAATGAAAATGTCAGATCAAATTTAACAGTGAAATATCCATTTCAGGATTCATTTAATTAAAATGCAATTCAAGGAGTTGTACCTCTAATAATAATCATTTCAGATTCATTAATAAAATGCAATTCTAAAAAATGCTCTAAAAGTCGGGCTTTAATACTTATTTTCATTTCTGCATTATAAATATACTGTGGGGTTTTGAGTGCTGTTTAGTCAGACTTTTGAAATATTGCTCAAAGCAAGCATGTTGTCACTGATAATTGTCTTGTAAATTTGACTGCAAACTCATTTTATCCATGGGCCCTAAAAATCTATGCTGCTAATATTTTCCCCGATAATAGTCTAGATTTTGCTTTCAGTGGTGAAGGAATGCAACCTTTGTTTGCTTCGCTGACAACTGCTCACAAACTTGTCAAGGGCTTGTCATCAGAGATTTCCTCCAGTCTAGCATTTGATCCAGCACAGCACCCTCTAAAGGGGATATCAGGCATTTGTGAACAGGGCAAAAACAACAAGGCTCCTCAACCAATCAAGTTGAAGAATCTTCACTGAGACACATAGGACAGAATTTTGCTGTTGGCAAGAAGGGGGTGGGGCCCCAGACGTCATCCCGCTCCATTTAAATTTTCAGGAAGGCAGGGGCGCAGCAAAATCAGCTGCGGGCCCGCTGACCTGTCAATGGCCTCAATTGGCCATTGACAGGATCATTTAAACAATTAAAGGACCTGCCCATCCAACCTTACAGTTGGTGGGCAGGCCAGGAGCCCGGGCGGCAAATAGAGAAAACATGAAACCTCATCAACCGGCGGGATGAGGTTTCATGCAGGGTGTTAAAAATTTTAATAAAATTAATCTGTAAATTATGAACATGTCCCATCTCATTGTCACATGAGGTGGACATGTTAGGGAAATTTTTTTCTATTTTTAATATTTTTAAAAGTCGAGGCAATCTCCCTGAGGCTGCACTTAGCCTCAGGGAGATGTGTGCTCTTTCGTGTGCATGTGTCATGCACTTTTAGGGAATCCCCCCCCCGCCCGCACATGGAGTGCATAGTGCTTCCCGCCGGACGTTACGCTGGGCGGGCCTTAATTGGCCCGCCCACGTAAAATGGCGTTGTGGCCCGCTTCGCTGGCGGGGATCGGCTCCCTGCCCGCCGGAGATTGGGTCGGGCCCACCCGCCCGACAGGCAGAAAATTCTGCCCTTAGAGTCCAAACCAGGAAGTACAAGTCAAGAAATATAAATTAGATTTAAATGGTGTACAGCAAGCAAAATAAAGCTTGGGAAATACAGATAGGATTAAGGGGTAGAAATAAAAAAGCCAGACAGAAAATTACAAAGGCGTTTTTTTAAACTCTCCAACATTCATTTTTTCTGAGCAAATAACGCCCCAAACTTTTAAAATTAATTTCCAGGACAGAGAGGTTGTTCAGTTATCACTCCATTAAAACTCTCTGGCTCCTGAATGCACCAGCCCTAACTTTTTCAGTTGTCTTTAGTGCAGAACTAGTGGGCAAGTGCCTCAATTTGCAGTCAGTTCAGTGCTGAGTCCATCAGTGATGGTTGCAGTAGCGCACCCTATGGAGGAGCTATGTATCTTAGGTAGCAACTTCCAAATTTCCTCATTTAACTATTTATGTACATAATACAGAAGTTGCTGTCAAATTTTCTCCATTATAATGGTGAGCACTGATTATCTTGGAATTATTCTTAATGCAAATGCCAAGCTTTGAGATGTTCTATTGGGATACATTTACCTAATTGTGGGACTTAATTAATGTGGAATACAAAGTGAAGTGTACCCATTTGATATTTTTGTTTGAGTATCTTTTTGGCCACCAAATATTCTAGGCTGGAAAAGGAAGAAAAATTCTGCAGTGTCCCTGTTTATTGTTAGCATGTCAGCAAGAAGAGGATGCAAAATGTAAAGTACAGATAGACCTTATCAGTTAGCTATAGCAGTCTCTTCATTAATCTATATGATGTGGGAGTAATATGGGCAATGATTTAAACTGTCTCAGGAATTGTGATAGATTGGAAATACCTAAAATGCTGGAATGAAATCATAACCTTAAACAAAAATTAACTACAGAACCATCAGCATCTGTAAAGAGACGCAAGGCTGGATTTTCATTGTCCTGATCAGGACTAAATGGGGACAAGGCCAGAATAAAAATGCGCTTCAAGTCTCACACCCAGAGGTCCTGCCTCAGTTTCCTCCCTGGCAATTTTCACAAAAGCTGGAGAGGGAGTGGGTCCTGAAACTCACCCACTCCTTTTAAGGAGACAATTAACAATACTGGTTACAATACTCATTAAGAACAAGTAAGCTTTTTATCCATTTTCAAGGAGGTAACCGGACTTAAGCAGCTGTTGGGTTTTAAACCAGCTGCATGGATTGCACGTGGGAAGAGTTTAAAAGGTAAGTTAAATGGTTTTGCCTCCTTCACAGTTCATCATAAAATGCTGCAGGATGAGTTGTAACTGTGTTCAGAAAGGTGAGTCATGACAGTGCTGTGATTAGAAGCTGTAACTACCCCTTAAACAATGTTTTTTCTAGATTGTTACTTCTGTCAACTGGCAAGCTGTCAGATAAAAGATCAACATTGGAAATGTGGAAATATTTTCCGATAAGTGAAAAATTTCATCTAATGGATAAAAAGGTAGAGGTCGTTTCACATTATTGAAAGGATAGCCTAGTATGATAGCAATGTGTAAATGTTTAATCTTTCTGTCTCACCTGTGTGTTTTCACATCAGACATCTACTAAGATAGCTGTTCCGAGGTCAGTTTGTTTACTTGGAGAGTTTTGTGGGCTAGTCGATGGCTTCCAACTGTTATAATAGGGCTTATAATTTATGTTTATAAAGTGGATAATGCGTGAAGGAGAAAAGGTGGTGAGGGGGTTGGGGGTGTTTAAACTGATCAGAAGGTTTAAATTTCTTTGGACTGTGAGGCTTTCTTGATGAAGCTCAACGCTCGTTACTGATTCCATTGGAAAAACCGGGCCAATGTTTTTCAGGAATGGAGGTGGGCCTTTTAACCTGTCCACTTTGGCATCATCCTACTTCTGTCCATGCCTTGGGCCTATCTCCAGGCCAATTAAGGCAATGGCTGTCGGAAAATCTCTTTTTCCAGCTTATAGTCATGTAGTAGTACAGAACTTGAGTACTGCTGGAAAGAAGAGATTTTTTTGCTGAAACTTTTTGTCTTGTGCTCATCAGCACAATTCACAAGAATACCAAATGTAAAGGGAATAACAATTTATACTGTATGAGTAGAGAGTGCTGATTGGTTGGCAAGTGGACTTTGATTGGTAGAGGTGTTGACATGGAGAATGCACAAGTTGATGGTGACTGACAGTTAACTGCCAAACATTGTTTGAAATTTAAACCAGGCAGTTTGAGTGTGATTGGTCAATGTATTGCCCTGAGGAATGAGCCAGCAAATGGCTATCACTTATTTTGTTTAGCTAAAACAGGTACAATGTGTGTACATGTTCTTTCTGTCTGCAAAGAACAGAGCCCAGTGTATTAATATATGTTGCTTCCAGTATATGAAAATATGCCACACTGTGAGCCTGACTGAAATCTTAAATTGGTTGTCAGCGTAATTCTTAGCACATTGAGGATTATTTAGCAAATGTTGTCCAATTGTAGAATCACATCTACTGTTAGACACTGTGTTTTGAGTTTTGCAAGCATGGGCTGGTTGGATACGATCTGTACCTTGCCCATGGCGAATAGTGGCTGGGACATGCTGTTTGATATGATCTGCCTGTCTTTGGGATGCACAGCCTACATACCTAGCATCACACTGGCACTGAAATTCATGGACCACGCTGCTCATTTATGTGATAATCAGAATGTCTTTTTGGCTTGACAGCAGCATCCTGTTAGTGACGAATATCACTCGTGTTGTAACAGTGTAAAACACCTAGCTTCACCTGTTGCCCAAATTTTTGTGATACCTTGCCCTTCCCGGGTAATCTGAGGTAGGCTGATCACTTTTCAGGTCTGAAAGTGACGGCCTTAGGCCCATTCATGACTTTGCCTGATATGCAGCACAAAATGATCTAATCAGGGTAGCCATTATCCCGCAGGATGCCTTTAATGCATCCTATTTTGGTATCAAGCTTGCATGGTGAGAAAATTGTTCGGGCCCTATTTACGAGGTTGCTGATAAGACCAATCCTATAGCACGTAGCACTGTAAGAATCCCAACGCATATATTGATCAGTGAAGGTAAGTTTGCTGTAGACCGCGGTAGAGAACTCCCTGGCAGATTTCTCAACTGGTACTTCAAGGAAAGGGAGTTCATTTGACTGCTCCATTTCAAAGATAGCTAATCCTTTAATAGCCTTTTTTAAACTGTCAATTAAACTGTGAACTCAGAACCTCATGCTGAGATAGTTGTAGCTTTTGAAACTTAGCCAAGCAGTCATAATGGCATAACAATGGCTCTTGGGGAAATATCAACATGAACTCTATGGAAACTGCATGGCCAGATGTTTTTTTTTTAAAATCAATACCAACTCGCCCTTCAATCAAAGCAGTTCAACAGATGATTTATTTTAACTCTCAGTGACATCTTCAGCTTGTTTGTTTTAAATATTTAAAGACCAGGCATTTAAAAAGCTTCAGGTCATCACACTTAAACAGATGTTATCCACCCGTTGGGGCATTTATGTCTACTCCATCAATTCGTAACTGCCACACTGCAGCTTAAGGCTTTTGTTAAATTCAAATGGCCCTGCTGAGTCTGGGTTTCCCTCATGTGTGAGGCACACACTGGCCCCATTCCCCCGCTGGGTAAAATTGTAACTGTCAGAAATGGATGCACGTCCTCCACATCTGGGTCCTGCACACCATTTTTAAAGGTCCATGGAGCCTTCCCAACTCTGTAAAAATCCAGCCTAAGTCTCCATGGCACAAGGGCATAACACATTCCCTAAAAATTGAAGAAAACTGGGAGCTCTGCATCATTTTTTGGATATAGGAGGGGTGGAAGCACCAGTACACAAGGCTGGTCACAAATTTGTCATTGATTATTCCTGTGTTTTGCTGCTTATTAGCAGATGGCTTATTCTTATGCTTTTCTTTGCCATGTATGTTCATCAATGCATAACAATGGATTTATCCATAATGCCCCAATTGCTGTATTGGGACTAGCCCAGTAATGTGATGCCCAAGGTTTGAGAGTTCATTCATCTCAGGTTTGAGCAAACAGTGTGCACATGTGTGCTCTAAGGATGGGGGAATTAAAAGATAACAGAACTGCAAACATACATGGATAAATTTCAGAAAATATGTTATTTTGATAACGATTTAACCTGTTCATCTCGACGCTCTTTCCCTACATTTTATATACGGCGAAAAGAATTACAAAGTAGTTTTCACAGAAATAAGTATATTATGAACAGAAATTTCACATTGGAGTGCGGGCACGCCAATGCATAAAATGATGCATGGTGATGTCGGGTGATGCGCGCCCACCATTAATTAATGGCTCACTTAAGGCCCTTGAGGCAGCAATTGACACCGATTTTTCGGGGCCCATGTGATCTTCAGGCCATCACATGGGCGCAACGGGGAGGTGGGTAGGCCACATTTTTATAAACCTTATCCACGGGCGGGATAAGAAGGGTGAGTGGGGTCATGAGTGTTATTTGTCAGACATTTAATGTTTAAACTTACTGCTACTTGCCTGTGTGAGCTTCAAAACTCTTCACAGCTGTTTGGACAGGAGTAACAGGCTTCAGATCAGGATTCTGGGGTAAACATCATTTCTGGGGCCTTGCTCGTTTCAGGAAGCCTTCCCTTAGCCTGGGAATGGGAGTTGTGCTATCCACTGGAGGCATCTCTTCTGAGGAGGAAGGGAGGGCCAAAGGGGGAGGAGGCCAGGAGTCCACAATCAGCCTCCAGGGGAGCTACCTTTGGGAGAGGAGGCGCATGCACAAGGGGTGCAGGGTCAACAGGTAGTCCATGACAGAAGGGGCCGCAGAAGACACCACTATCCTGCTGCCAGGGTTTACAGGCAGCAAAGCAGCTATCTCAATATGTCTGAGGTGCAATGCCGAAGGAGGCTCCATCTCTCAAGGGAGACAGTAACCTCCATCTGTCAGATGATTGGGCCTGAGATCGCTTGCAGCTGCATGGATGGGCCTCCGGCTCTTTCCAGGGATCGGTGGGTGATCTTTGCGGTGCCTCCCAATCAGCTGTCCACACTTGTGTCAAGTAGGTGACAGATGCTCCGTTCAGGCATGCATTGGCTTTCATCCACTACTGCTGGTCCACATCCACTCGGCGGCGTTGTGTGCGGTCTTCTGAGAAGGAGAGAGAGAGAAGCATTGATTACTCCACCATGAACCTGGATTCCCATCGCATCCCTGCCACCCCCACCTGAGTGGGACATTGCAGGACTCCACTGGTTCGTCACCCCGCAGCTGCCGCACACTCACACCAAGAATCCAGGGCTGACCACCCCCTTGCCCACATGCTGCCTCCATCACATTTTCCACCACACAGTCCAACCTTGCAAAGCAAGGAGGCACAAGCACATGGAACGCCAAGGGCAGCAGATGGATTGGCACCCCGGCACCGGGAAGCTCCCCTCCCAGCATGTTGGTAGCCAGACTTTGACATGTTTTGCAGTTCCAGCACTGCGCCTAGGTGCAGATCCTTGAGGTAGCCCCCAAATCAGTACTCTGGGTGTCAGTCTAACACATGCTGCGGGTGCAGAACCCATCTCAGCACTACCCTCTTAGGGTGAACTAGGTATGGGCAATATCTGCTGGCCCACCCAGAGAAGGAAACATGTTGTGAAGGATTCAATGCTGTAACTGCACTCAGATTTGGTGGTGGGAGTGGGGAGAAAGCCTACCTGCTGTGTTAAGTGACCTCTGCCAACATGACACTCACCCTTCCTGAGTGCAAGAGGTCATTGAAACACTTGCAGCACTGGACCCACATGCGTCGCACCATGTCATGGGAGCTAACTACGTCTGCACCTCCTCTCAAGCACGTTTGGTCAGGTGGGGGGTCCTCCAACCCTAGGAACGAGGACCTCCTGCCGTGCTGCCACCTCCTCCAGGAGGGCAGCAAGGCACTCATCAGAAAACCGAGGGGCACACTGCCCCACTGCCCTACCCTCTGGCCTGGCCTGCTCTCCAGCAGTCCTTCTGTTTGCCATGATGAACAGCCTTTGCAAGGCTGCCTGCGCTCTATTTGAACAGGCCACCGGGTCGCCATTGAACCCGGCGGTGATTGCACTCCTGCCGTTGCCCACCCACTCCCATTATCCTTGGGAGCCGCGTTTCACGCTGGGCGGGCCTTAATTGGCCCACCCACATGAAATAACGGCGCGGAGCCGATTGCGGGCAGCGATTGGTTCCACGTCCATCAGCACCCACTCCCGACCAGCCAGCCCAACGGGGAGAAAATTCTCCCCTATGTGTAACTCACACTTATTGATACAGTTAGCATAATGAAGCAGAGAGGTATATCAAGAAGAAAAGAGAGTCCAAGGTCCTTTTGGTTCTGTGCATGTCTAAGGAATGCAGCTACACAAAGCAATTGTAAATTCCAGAAAAGAAAATGTTCTCATCCATACCCTTTCCTTTTGAAGACTCTAATTAACTTGTGACAATCGGCAGTTGAAATTCTAATATGAAGTTCAACAGTTAATTTTTACAATGCGCTTAGAAAGTGTAGCTTTTGGATGAATTGTTTTTAGAATTTCTTTGTTTCAGCTGTGTTTGAATTGTGCTTTTTAGGAGTATACACGATTACTTTGGATTCCTATTCTACCAGTCCAGGTCTGACTGTAACAGCGAGTTTTTTTGAATTTGTAAGGATAAAGGTATTAATTCAATGTCTGTGCTTAACCATTTATGTGCTGATTGCAAATAATTTAGTCTTTCAGGCTTTCTTGAGTTTAAAACACAAATTGAGCAAAAAGCTCACCCATAAAAGATATTGGAAAAGGTAAACCCATATCCCAATCTTTACAACACACACACACACACACCAAGTAACAAGTTATACACATACAATGTTACTTTTTAGCCAAATGTGCACAATTTCACGTTGGAAATTTAGCCAAATTAAAATTCAATGATAAAAGGCAAAAATAGAGAGTCCCATGTTTATGAGTCCTACGCTGGTATCTGTGGCATCACAGAATTTTTCCATGGTGGTCTTGAAATTTCAGTGGAGTTGAAGCCAATGTAAACTATGATTTCTGGAGGCAATTGGACTTTTCCAAAGGACGATGAATTTTTTTGCACCTGATGTTCCTTTTATTTGTAAATTCTCTATCATTGTGCTGGATTTCAAACGATAGTAGAGATGGGGTCTTGAACTTGAGAGAGATAAGGGGGAGAGAAATGCTGTAACTGCTCCATTGGCTGAGCTCTTCCAAATCTTTGTTTAAGCAGCTTGTGTGTTGTCTTAAAAGACATTTCAAAAATGGCTATTCTGGTCATACATGACCTCTCTCTCCATAATTATTTCAGAAGGTAACTTATCTCATGTCTGGACAAACCATGGTTATTGTTCCATGGCCTAGGTGTTTAGATCATGTATTGTCCCAGACATTAACTCCTGAATAATACTTCATCCACCTTGATGAGATACATAGGGCACCTTACATATAGTTATTGCCCCAGTAGACTTACCATCTCCATTTGAAAGATAGCTTTTTAGAAATGCAAATGGTAAGGAATATTAAGGAAGATCAGTTCATCTTTTGAACTAATTCTTGACATCAGCAGGTGTGAAATTCCATAGGAGCATGTCTTGGCATGCCTTAATTGTAATTCACATTGGAACTTTCCAGAAACTGGTTAACTTACAATACCAGGTGTCAGATGATGTGTGGCAGCCTTCTTAAGTCAGTGTCTTTGCTTGCTTTTTAAGTCTTTTTTAAAGCAATTCAATATATATTTAACCAGCCAATGAAATTAAAGGGCTGAATATTATGCTCGGTGTGTGGACTCGCGCCCAACATGCCCAAGCGTAAAATGACGCGTGATGACGTCGGGCGAGCGTCCCAGCATTATCGCGCAGTCCCGCAATATTTCATTCAGCGGGTGCGCGCTGGAGTCGGCTGCGTGCCCGCCAACAATTGAAAGGCCTATTAAGGCCATTAAGAAGTTAATTAAATTCAAATTTATGCTGCCTGCCCAACCTAACAGTTGGCAGGCAGGCGAAAAGGCCAAGAGGCCTTTACATTTATTGGTAACTATCTTACATTTTTGGCCTCTAGTTCTGAATGCACACAATAAAAATATTTTCCCTATGTCCATGGGCGGGATAAGGTTTCCTAAAGCAAATAAATATCAAATAAAAATTTTATTTTTGAATTAAAAACATGTCCCAGCTCATGTGAGAGAGTCACTTTATGACAAATTTATTTCCGTTATTTTTTTTTTAAACAGCTCTATGCCTCAGGGAGATTGAAGGGCTCTTTCATGCACATGCGCAAAGTTCACGCTAGGCCCGCTCTCCCTCCGCAGCCTGCCCACACAGGCAGCGCTGAGCACTGCTGCTCGCGTTCCATGCTGGGCGAGCCTTAATTGGCCCACCAGTGTGAAATCGCGGTGTGCAGCTGATCGCAGGCGGCAGGCGACTTCCCAACAATCCCTGCCCGCCCCCGCTGAGCATCGCCGCTAAGGGCAAAATCCTGTCCAAAGATTAATATCACACATGCACATGGCACATCATCGTGACAATGGTGAAATTCATACCAAATGCTAAAGACGCATGGAAGTGGGTTTTCACTTCTGACTCCACTCCTTCACACCTATGTCAGACAGACAATCTTGGAGAAGTCTAAACAGAGGAAAACAGAGCAAGCTCATAGGACCCAAATAGTCCAGTGAAGGGAAATGACCAAGATATTTAAAAAGTAGATGTTGCAAAGTATTTACACCACAGAAACAGGCCATTTGGCTCAACGGGTTCATGTCAGTATTTTTCCTTTACATAAGCCTTCTTCCAACCTTCTTCATATAACCCCATTAACATATCCTTCTGCACCTTTCTCGTTCATGTGCTCCTCTAACTTGCCCTTAAATGTCCCTATACTATTAACCTCAACTTCTTCTTGAGGTAGTGGGTTCCACATTCTAACCTCTCTGAGTAAAGAATTGTCTTTTGAACTCTTGGTGGAGACATTTTCCCTATGTCTACCTTGCATGTCCCATATGGGGAGACAGTAGCAGTAATGTTGCTGGACTAGTAATCCAGAGACCCAGGTTAATGCTCCAGGGACATGGGTTCAAATCCCACCATGGCAGCTAGTGGAATTTTAATTCAATTAATAAATCTGGAATATAAATCTAGTCACAGTAATGGTGACCATGAAACTACCTTGGATTGTCCTAAAAATCTATCTGGTTCACTAATGTCCTTTAGGGAAGGAAATCTGCCATCCTTCCAGTGCTTCCAGGCCAGGACTGCTGCACAGAAGACAAGGCCCCAAAAGGCAAGAAGACAGCAGCCACAGATTCAGTGATGCATCCCTGGGATGCCTTCTGGACACCGTTGGAGCCCGCCAAAATGTCTTGCCTGAGGCTGCTTCTCCTCCGTCTCGAAACAAGCTCTAGCACTGGAGCTGTTGAAAAGCACTCCCCCCTCCTCACCCCCCACCCACCTTATGACTGGTCTGGTAGGTACAGATCTGCCCGTGAGCCCCTACTAAAAGTGATGTGATGCTACCTGCAAAACCCGGCGCTGATGACTGCGTGGGCTGCCCGAGGCAAGGTAGGCAAACAAACCTCACGAGCAAGGTGCAGCTCGCCAAGTGCACATTGCTTATGCTCAGTTGTGAAACAAATCGGCGTGCAATCATGCTGACATGCCCGGATGATCCAGCGTGAGGGGATGATTCCGGTGAGCTGGGCTTATAATGATATGCTGATGTATTACAACGAATGTCCCAACGTGCGGTGGCGGGAAACGCAGCCCACCATTGATGGGCAGAGCGAATGATCACAAACTGGTGCCATGAGGTCATGAAACTGATTTTTGGCCTTCTTGCCATATTGTCCACTCATGTCATCAAACACGCCCGCCATCAACGGAAAATTCCACCGTTTGTGTCATTGCAAATTTTGAAATTGCACTAGATGCATGGCTGGTAAAGTTGTGGTAGTTATTTCCAAGATAACGTTAGATATCCTCTATCATTAAATACTGAGATATTCAAAGCAAAAGGATGAGCACGGTATGTGTAGGGGAACTCAAGACATGTAGCCAAGATGTGCAGATTGAAAAGGTTGACGTCCGATTGCAAGTTTGAGAGTTTGGTAATATTACTAATGAAGTATACCTATAGAAACATACCACATCTCAAAAGCTATTTAGAGACTGAAAGAGTGGCCTGAATTTTCAGTTCATGAGGCGAGCATGATAGCGGGACCAGAAGTGGATATGAAATCCGCTCCCGCCCGCGATCAGCTCCCGAGAGTGATGATACCCTGTCTGCCCGATTAGCTGCCAGCCAACGTGAAACTCATGCTGTGAGAGACTTAGCGCTGCTGGGCATGGTGGGAAGAGGGCAGGTGCCAGGACGTGTGCAGCTGTGGGTGGGGGGGATTTAAAAGCAGCTCCCTGGGTGGAGGATCTGTGACGGAGAGCTGTTGTCATCTTTGAAAGGCCAGACAACTGTGGTGAGATACTGTACAGGGAAATGTGGCCGGAACATTAGCAATGTCTTCTGGACCCGGAACTCATGCCCAGCGTGGTGGAAGTAGCCGAAACCAATCAGCCCCCGCCCCCCCCTGTTTTTTCGGGTGACTGCCTGCGGGTTATATTGGAGGCTGTCAGTGATCGCCGGGAGATATTGCTGCAGCGAGACGGCCAGAGGAGGCCTCCACACTTCACGAAAAAAAACTTGGTCAGAGGTGGGATCTCTGGTCAGCGGCTGTGGTATAGTCCAAAGGATCTGGATGCCGGGTAGGAAGATGGTCAATTACCTTCTGCACTCTGCGAGGGTGAGTATTGAGTCCTCATGTAACCGTGGAGAGATGTGTTTGTGTGTGCCTGCACTTGTCAGGGCCCCAGGGTATAAAGCCCTGAGCTTAAGTTGGCACATCTTTCTGTGCTTTTAAAGACTGCATATGAGTAGACAGGGTGGCTGGCATGTATGAAAGGGGAATTCTCGCAATATGCTGGGCACCTAAACTTGTGACTTTGGGGAGGAGGATAGAATGTTCTGGCATGTGGAAGACAGACTCATGAAAGCACTATTGTCCTTACAGGAGAAAAGGAGTCACAATGCCCGAGATCGAGGATGAATTGGCAGTGGAGTCCTGAATCTGGCGGTGCTAACTCCGGTGGAGGACCAGATCCGAGAGGTGGCATGTGAATGTGGAGCGATGTTCACAGGTTGGGGAGAGGAAGTGGTTTCAGAGGAGGGTAAGAGTCCAGTGGACAAGGAAGAGATTGGGGGAGGGTATGAGAGATGTAGGGCAGCGGTTGTAAAACTGACAGGTGAAATCCACTAATCTGTTATGCTCGTCCCTTCAGGAGTCGTTGCTTAACCAGAACTCCAATCTGAGAAGTTACCAGAATGCATGTACTCTGATTCCTAAATACTGATGGAGACTTAAATATGTTATCCCTCCCTCAGATGGAACATCCTCCAGACTGCAAAATGACCTAGAAGACACTTCCTTGACATCGAAGGATGATTTCCAGCCAGATACACCTGCATCACATCCTCTCTCTGCACAGTGCACCACCTCAGATACAGGCACTTCGGGGGGGTTTGAGTGTTCCAGAACAGATGGTGGAGCACACTGAGGAAGGCACGTCACACTCGCTTGAGGAGGCACGGCCACAGGCTGCCGACAATCCGAGGATTGCTGGAGACCAGGACGATGCTGAGACCGAGGCTGATGATGAGCCTCTGAAGTTGTCTATAAGACGGCAAATGCTGGATGTCCAGCAGGATGCACTAGAAGATCTAGCACAAATCCCTGAGGGTCTGTGTGCCATGGTCTCTGTATTGGAGGAGTCCATGCGGAGCATGAGCACTGCTCTAACTCACAGCTCTGAACACACAGCACCATCCATAGAGAGAATAGCAACTTTCATAGAGCAACAGCTCCAGGAACTCAATCAGGGATTTTTGGGGTTGTATGGTAACTGGAGATACAGTTAATCCTTCCTGGCAATCACGGGTAATGTGGTATGCTGTGGGGGCACCGACCAGTGAGCTCTTAGCACAGGCAGTCCTTGGGGCGGGGCTTTTCCGATGGGAGATCTGGTCGAATGTGCAAGCACTGAAAATGTCTCTGTAATAAAATTTAACTGTTTCTTGATGAAACCAGTCTGCTCCATAGAGTCATCACAAGTTGTGATCAGACCTGCGAGCCCACACACAGGCAGCGACCTCAGCAGGTCACTGCCATTGTGAAAGATGAATAAGACACCTCGTAACTTTGCTGTTGTCCCGCCCATCTCTGGTGAGCAGGGAGGTTCAAGCAAACCTCATGTTGGTGGATGACCTGCAGCTCCATGCACCTGGGGGTTCCTCTCAGCGCGCTCCTTATCATAGCAGCAGCTACTTCACCCTTTTGCCAGTGGCCATCAAACTGAGGAGACTGTGATGACTGAGGAGTGCCCAGCCATGGTGCTGGACTGTTCCACCCAGTCGGGGCCTATACAGGCCCTGGCAACCAGAGGATGGCCGCCAAGGTCATCAAGGCCGTCGGGGCATCAGAATCAGCAGCTTGCCTCCAATTCAGCTGCCAGTGAGGGAGAAGCACCAAGACGTAGCACTTGTAAACAGAAATTTAAGTTACTATAATCATAGAACGGCTTTCACAAGTGAATTCTTTCTCATTTTCACTTGTTTAATGTATGTTTCTGTCACAAATCAATATTAAAATATGATATCATGGCCTTATTATGCTTTATGTCATAGTTAGTGAGAAGGCTTGCAACTCTGTGTAAGACATCGATTGGGCTGGATGGTGTATTTCAGAGGGAGGGACAGGAGGTGATGGTGGCAGGGGAGCCTCATCAGCCCCGAGCAGTAAGGTGTCGGTCCATTTGCAAAGGTTTGGAATCCTGACTTTGGAGCCCTACTGGAAACTCCTCTGAATCAAGGCCTTCCTGGTCTCCCTGGCTCCCATAAGCATCCTCATTGCTGGATCTTCTTCATCCAGGGGCTGAGCAGGTTCCTCTTCTGATTCAGCGCTGGATTCATCCTCAGCGGCTAATGGATGAACGTTGCTGTCTTCACCCTCCATCTGCTCCCCCCCTTGAGACAGTCAGACTGTGAAGGGCACAGCACACACCCAATATAAGGGAAGTGCCTTCTGGAGGATATTGCAGAGACCCTCCTGAGCGGCCCAGACACCAAAACCTCATTTTGAGGTTTGTCCTCTCAATGATGGCTCTTGTGGAGGCATGACTCTAGTTGTCCCCCTCCTCCGCAGGAGTTCTTGGGTGTCTGAGCAATGTCATAGCCACCTTTTGAGTGGATATCCTTTGTCCCCTAGCAGCCAGCCTTCCAACTGCGCTGGGGCTATGAACAGCCTTGGCACCTGGGAGTGACGTAAGATGTACGTATCATGGCAGCTTCCAGGATACCCGGCAGAAACCTGCAGGATCTCGTGCTGGTGATCACACACAATCTGAGTGTTCAGAGAATGGAACCCCTTTCTATTCACAGAGGCCCCCAGCTCTCCTGCAGGTGCCTTGATGGGCACGTGTATGCAATCACAGAAACTTATGGCACAGAAGGGAGCCATTCAGCCCATCATGTCTACACCAGCTCTCCAAATGAGCATTATAACTTTGGGCCATTCTCCTGCCTTTTCCCCATACCCCTGCACATTGTTTCTATTCAAATAATCATCTACTGCCCTCTTGAATGTCTCGATTGAACCTGCCTCCACCATACTTCCAGGCAGTGCAATCCAGACTCGAACCCCTCGCTGTGTGAAAAGGTTTTTCTCTCCTTACATTTGCTTCTTTTGCAAATCATTTTAAATCTGTGCTCTCTCATTCTCAAACCTCTTACGAATGGGAACAGTTTCTCCCTACCTACTCTATCCAGCCCCCTCATGGTTTTGAAACCCTCAGCCAAATCTCCTCTTAGCCTTCTCCTCTCCAAGGAGAACAGTCCCAACCTCTAAAGTCTATCTTCGTAACTGAAGTTTCTGATCCCTGGAACCATTCTTGCAAATCTCTTCTGCACTCTTTTCAATGCGTTCATATCCTTCCTTTGGTGTGGCGTCCAGAACTGTACACAATACTCCAGCTGAGGTTGAACTAATGTCTTATATAAGCTCAGCATAAGCTCCCTGCTCTTGTACTCTATGCCCCTATTAATAAAGCCCAGGACACTCTATGTGCTCTATTAACTGCTCTTTCCACCTGTCCTGCTACCTTCAATGATCTATGCACATATACACCCAGGTCCCTCTGCTCCTGCACTGCCTTAAGAATCAGATCCTTTATTTTATATTGTCTCTCCATGTTCTTCCTATCAAAATGCATCACCTCACACTTCTCTGCATTGAACTTCACCTGCCACCTATCTGCCCACTCTACCAACTTATCTATGTCCTTTTCAATTTCTATACTGTCCTCCTCACAGTTTACAATGCTTGCAAGTTTTGTATTATCTGCAAACTTTGAAATTGTCTCTGCACACCAAGATCTAGATCATTAAAATATATCAGGAAAAGCAAGGGTCCCAATACCGACCCCTGGGGAACTCCGCTACAAACCTTCCTCCAGCCCGAAAAATATCCATTAACCATTACTCTCTGTTTCCTATTACTCAGCCAATTTTGTATCCACATCGCTACTGTCTCTTCTATTCCATGAGCTATAACTTACAGTCTGTTGTGTGGCAGTGTATCGAATGCCTTTTGAAAGTCCATGTACACCACATCAACAGCATTACTCTCATCAGACCTCTATGTTACCTCTTCAAAAAACTCCAGCAAGTTAGTTAAACATGGTTACCTCTTTAGAAATCCATGCTGGCTTTTCCTAATCAACCTAAATTTTTTCATGTGACTACTAATTCTATCCCGAATAATTGTTTCAAAAAGCTTCCCCACCACTAAAGCTAAATTGACTGGTCTGTAATTGCTGGGCTTATCCTTACAACCTATTTTGAACAAGACGTTTGCAATTCTCCAATACTCTGACAACTCCCCTGAGTCTAGGGAAGGCTGAAAGATTATGGCCAGTGTCCCTGCAATTTAGTCTCTTACTTCCTTCAATATCCTTGGATGCATCTCATCTGGTCCCAGTGCCTTGTCAACTTTAAGTACCGACAGTTTGTCCAACACTTCCTCCTTATCAATTTTGAATCCTTCCAGTGACAAAGTTTCCTCCACTGTCACCATGTCCTTGGTAGCATCTGCTTCCTTGCTAAAGACAGATGCAAAGTATTCATTTAACACCTCAGCTATGCCCCCCTGCCTCCATGTGTAAATACCAATTTTGGTCCCTAATCGGCCCTACTCCTCCTTTTACCACCCTCTTACTATTTATGTTCTGATAGAAAACTTTGGGATTCCCCTTTTGTTGGCTGCTAGTCTTTTCTCATAACCCCTTCTTTGCTTCTCTTTTTTGTTTTTTCACCTCCCCTCTGAACTTTCTGTATTCTGTTTGGTTCTCAATTGTATTTTCTACCTGTGTCATAAGCACAATTTTTCTGCTTTGTCTTAATTTCTACCTCCTTTTTCATCCAGGGAGCTTTGGATTTGTTTGTCTCCTACCTTTCCCTTTTGAGGGAAAGTACCTCAGCTGTGCCCGAACCATTTCTTCTTTGAAGGTAACCCATTGTTCAGCTACAGTTTTTCCTGCCAACCTTTGGTTCTGGTCTATCTGGCCCAGCTCCATTCTTGCTCTATTGAATTTCGCTCTGCCCCAGTTAATTATTCTTACTCTGGATTTTACGTTGTCCTTTTCTACCATCATCCTAGACCTTTTCTACTGTCTCCTAAATGTTCCCCCATTGACACTGGATCTACTTGGCCCACCTCATTTCCCAGAACCAGGTCCAACAGTGTATTCTTTCTTGTTGGACTGGACACATACTGCTGTAGAAAATTATCCTGAACACAATCCAGTCTACATTTGGGTAATTAAAATCTCCTATTATAACTGCTCTATAATGTTTGCATCTCTCAGTAAATACCCTGCAGATTTGTTCCCCTACATCCTTCCCACTAGTTGGAGGTCTATAGACTACACTGAGCAATGTAGTTGCACACTTTTTGTTCCTTAGCTCTAGCCAAATTGATTCTGTTGTTGAACCCTCTGGGACATCCTCCTTCTCCAGCAATGCTCTCCTTAAACAATACCACCACCCCTCCTCCTTTTCTTCCTTTACTATCTATTGTACCCAGGATTACTTAACACCCAGTCCTGCCCTCCCTTGAGCCAGGTCTCTGTTATCACCACAATATCACATGGCAGTCTGCGCTTGTAACTCCCCAATCTTATTTGCCATACTCCATGCATCCACATACCTGCACAGTAACCCTGATTTAGACTTCGTGACTTTCTCCCTTATTCCGACTCCACCTATTAACTTACTATTCTCTATACTAGTGCTTCCTGTCTCTCTCAGTATTTTGTGCATCCTGGTATTCCTCTCTAATATTCTCTCCTGGTTCCTACACTTCTGCCGTGTTAGTTTAAAGCCCTCCCAACAGCACTAGCAAAACGCCCTGCAAGAAACTCAGTCCAGCTCTGTTCAGGTGCAACCCATCCGGCTTGCACAGGTGCCATCTTCTGCAGAGCCAGTCCCAGGGTCCCAGGAATCTGAAGCCCTCCTTCCTGCCCCATCTTTCCAGCCACACATTCATCTGCCTTATCCTCCTATTTCTGTACTCACTTGTACGTGGCACTGGGAATAATCCAGAGATTACTACATTTGAGGTCCTGCTTGATAATTTTTGACCTAGCTCCCTAAATTCTGATTGCAGGAACAAATCCCCTTTCCTACCTAAGTCATTGGCAGTAATGTGGACCATGACCTCTGGCTGATTACACTCCCCGAGAAGAATATCCTGCAGCCGCCCTGGCACCAGGGAAGCAACATACCATTCTGGAATCACGTCTACAGCCGCAGAAATGTCTGTCTGTTCCCCTAACTAATGAATTCCCTATCACTATTGCTCTTCCTTTCTTCTTCCTCCCCTCCTGTACAGCTGAGCTGCTTTTGATGCCACAACTTTGTTCTGACTGCACTCCTCTGACGAACCAGCACCCTTACCAGCTTCCAAAATGGAAAACCAATTTGTGAGTGGTACCCCAGGGGACTCCTGCACAACATGCCTAGTTCTCTTGGACTGCCTGGTGGTCACCGATTCCCTTTCTGTCTCCAGGCCCCTAAGCTGTGGTGTGACCACCTCTCTGAATGTACTATCCACATAACTCTCAGCTTGGCTGATGTGCTGCAGTGACTCCAGCCGCTGCTCGAGCTCTGTAGGTGGCAGCACTTCCTACACATCTAGAATACCAGTAGCGTCCATGACTTCCCACATATTACAGGACACACATTCCACTCAACTGAGATACCTTTTACTTTGATTTATTTATATTACTTTATTATACTGACCCTGACTTTCCCTTATTTCTGGTATTTCTCACTTAAATCTAAATATAGCCACTTTGTTTAAAAATAATGCATTTTTCTCATTTACAGCAATTTAAAGACAGGCCCTAACAACTGTTTCTTACAAATCAATGAACTTATGGTTTTCCTGTGATGTCACTATCTGTTTCTTCTCATTTTCCTTTCGGACTCAGCGTGAGTTGGTTCTGACCAACTGACTGGTGTGCCTCTCCACCTCCCAGGTAAGTGGTGTAAGCCTCAAGCCTCAGTTCTGATTTATACTTAACCACTCTGGGTTGCTTCCTCACAGGTCCGCTGCCTCTCTGACTCCCAGGTAAGTGGTGTAGTCCTCGAGCCTTGATCCTGATTTATTCTCCCGCTCCAGATTGCTTTTTCACACTGCGCCTCTCTGCCTCCCAGGTAAGTGGCTTCCTGAAATCAGTGGCTCCCTAAATTTTTGGAAATTCTGCTATTGCTGTGAAATCTCTGGCTCGCTATGCCTGATTGACCTTGTCTTTATTGCAGTGAATGAAGGTGTTTATCCTTCGGAACACTGCATCTGTCACCAGTTTGATGCAGCTGTGCACTGCAGATTGTGACAGTCCGCAAAGATCTCCCACTGACCCCTGGAACAAACCTGGAGCATAAAAGTTAAGGGCAACTGTGACCTTCAGAGCCATTGGCATTGGGTGGTCCTCCTGCACAGTTTGAGGCTATCTCGAGTCCTATCATGCCACATATTAGAGTGACTATTTCTCTGGAGAGGTGGAGACTCCTTCGGAACTGCACCTCTGTTTTGTTGAGGTAGCTGGATCTCAGCTTCCATCTGGGTATTGGTGCCTCCTCCTGTCCTTTCTCCCTTGCAACACCTGCTGGCCTTCAATCCCTTTTGGCTGTGCCTCTTGATCCTGAGGGCAGACTCCAAATCGATGCCTGTGGACAGCTGGCTTCCTCTTCCTTCTTGTCCTTTTCTCCTCATCTGAGATGGTCCCTCCAGCAGAGTACACCATACCCATGTCAAACCTTATGCTTGCAGAGGTTTGACCTAAAGTATGAAGGTGCCTGTAGGCAGAAAGCCCCAGCAAAGATTGAAACTTCCTAAAGTTTTGTAAATGAACAAAATGAATCAAAAAATGAACTGTAATGCACACACTCACAACTCAATTTAATACTCCTGCCACCTCACCTCTCCATTGCTTCTGGCCCTTGTATCCCACCCTGAATCTAGAGTGATGAGAAAACGTGAAGCCTGCCTGTCCGATTGGCCCATGCACCAAGTAAAAAGGCACATGACTCTCTCAAATTGCAGAACAATTGGCTTTTAATGGCCTTAATTGGGCCTTTAATTGCCAATGGGTGCACTTCCAATATTCACGCGCCCGCCAAACGAAATATCGTGAGATGCCATTTTGTGCTGAGTAGCAACTGCCGCGCACCCACATGGGCTATGTAAATTTCTGGCCCATGACTTTGAAATGTTAAAAACTAATGAGCTTAAATAGAACGATATGTACTAGAGAAAAAAACTTAAGGAAAAATGTGTCATCAGAGTTGGCAAAAAGGAAACAGAGCAGTCTCCAGTATTCATACCATATGTCAGATTTATCTTATTCTAATTGGCACTCATCACATGGGGCTCAACGTTTTAAGCGGCCTTTCATATACTAAAAGCAATGCAATTTTAACTGTCGGCTGGTCAGCATCCATCCACCTATGAGAGATGATGTACAGGCAGCAAACAAATCCAATTCAGATGGGATGTCTTCATGTGGTGCACCTTTGCTGGTGGCTGAGGAGGCCAATCCATGAGAAAGAGGTTCTGCCACAAGTGCTGCACATGAAGCTACCATTTGTCATTACGTGGTGCTCTTTTCAGCCTTGGTGCCTGTTGCCAAGCCACTGTAGCCACTGGCTCTCATGCTGGTGAATGCCAGCCCACAGGAGGTGTTGCTCCTGTGGGTAATTATAACTGCATGTCAAAAATTGTATCACTTTGTTTAATTTATAAAAGCCAGTTATAGCATATAGCTTTCAACTGCTTACAATATCACACACTAATTGTATTGTACATTGCAATTTCCATTAAATTATATTGTACATTACAATTTTTAAGAAATACATCCTTATAACCTTGAAAATTTCTAGAAATCTACGTATTTTGCCTTAAGTTTCAAATATAATTTTATTAATTATGTGTTCTCATTACTTTCCATGTTCCAGTTCCGGGTTTTGGAGCTTGAGCAGCAGCGGTGTCAATGCAGTGCATATGTGACACTGAGAGCTATGTGGATAGTATGTTTCTAGATGTTGTCATGCTGCAGCTTATGGGTTTGCAGGCAGGGAGGGGGCAGGATGACCACCAGACAATCATGCAGACCAGGCAAGTAGTGCAGAGGTCCCCTGAGCACAATATGGGTGAAGGTAGTGGTTCATTTGGGGAATACAGCTAGAGCCAAGACCTTTGCACCATGGGTGGCTATACTGGTCAGGGGGAAAGGATGGAAGTGAGGAAACCAATAGCGATAAGGGATTCTATAGCTAGGCAAGAAAACTGCCATTTCTGTACCTGCAGATATGACTCCTGTGTGGGATGTTGCCTTCCTAATGTCAGGGTCAAGGATGTCACTCCTCATGTTATCAGTCATCAGTGAAAGATGGTGCTGACCTCATTTGGCTTGGATTCAAACTCAACTGTATCTTAAACTCTTTACCAGTTGCACTATTAGAAAGAGTCCCCAGTTGAGACATGCAGCCACACAACACAATATACAGCGCTGGGCAACATGCCAATTTCGTTATAATTAGCAGGTAGCACAAAGTTTGCATTACTTTGGACAGGTGCAGATTAATCACATATCGTGATTCTCGTATTTTGGGAACTATTGAATTTTGAACCCTTTCTCCCTATCTAACCTACCGATTCCTTTCAAATCGCCATTTAACTGTGTATATACCAGGAAATATAAGCTTTGTTGATGTAGACGCTTCTCATATTTTTTAATGCTTGGAGATCAGCAACATTCTGGTGAATCTCCACTGCACTCCTCCCAAGGCCAATGTTTCCTTTCTAAGGTGTGGCGCCCAGAACTATACACAGTACTCCGCTTGTGGACTAACCAGGGTGTTGTGTAGCTGTAGCAAAACTTCATCCACTTTATATTCTAGCCCTCTAGTTATAAAGGTCAACAGCCCAGTAGCCTTTTTCATGACTTACTGGAGTTATAGGGTTGCATGTGATCATTTAAATTGACACCCTTCATGAAAAGCATACTGTGGCCCATATTCCAAATTTACTTCCAGTTTCTTTTTTTCACTGTGTTCACCATAGATAGAGTTGAAGAAGCTGGAAAATAAATTTGAAGGCATGAAACTAGGATTTTTTTAAACCAATTTAAATATTTTGACTCCTGTTCTTGAGACATCAAGGATTGTATAAAAAAAATTGTCAAAGTCAACTTGCCTGTCTTAATGCAAAAACATTGAATTTTTTATATAACACAGTGAAGGTATGACAACTTGGTACCTTGAAGTGGTTGTGAGTAGTTACAGATATACGTGTCAGCATTTTTCACTGAGCGGGCGGCATGTGCCCAACCCGCTCGAGCGTAAAATGATCCATGATGACGTCATCGCAAACTCACGCGATATTTCGGTCGGCGGGCATGCAGGGGAGTCGGCAGCGTGCTCGCCGACAATTAACAGGCCTATTAAGGCCATTAAATTAATAATTAAATGGAAATTTTCGCTGCCTGTCCAACCTGAGGTTTGGCGGGCAGGCGACTCGGCCAGGTGGCCTTTGGATTTTTTATGACACCTCATCCACAGGCGGGATGAAGTTTCCAACAGGAATTAAAAATACAATTAAAATGTTCAAATCTCATTTATAACATGTCGCTGCTCATGTGACAGTCACATGAGGGGACATGTTTTTAACATTTTTTAATTCTTTATTTGTGTTTTTAAAAATCTTCAGCGCCCTGCGGCAGCTCTGTGCCTTCAGGGAGCTTTCAGTGCATGCACCCGCGCGCATGCGCAAACTTCCGTGCTCGCCCTCCTCCCACCCCCGCCCAGGCAGCGCTCAGCGTTGCAGCGCGCGATTCATGCTGGCTAGACATTAATTGGCCAACCAGCATGAAATCGCAGTCAGGGCCCAATCCTGGGCGGCAGTCGGTTTTGCAACCGTTCCTAGGCCCGCCCGCCCTGCCTGTCCAATGAGGTAAAAACCCTGCCCATGAAGTAATGTGTATTTACTCCTGGGGATGTTTATAGCATTCAAAACTGATAAAAACTTGATCTGGATTGTGACCTGAAGTACTTGAGGCTGAATTCATAACTATTCATAGCTATCCTGGTCACAGTTTGTTGTGCATTAAGCTTCAAAGGCAGTGTTTACCACCGTGCTGAACGACAACAAGGGTGGGCCAAAAATTAAGCTGAAAATTCAGAGAGGAAAGCCCCATTATGTCTTACACTGAGTCTCATCTTGTCAGTCTAACTCTTGACCAGGCTAAATGTAATAGGATTTCCACAACATTTACAAACAAGGAGCAGTTGGATTAAACTCAATAAATGAGACTATAAGAAGGTGTGAAGTGCAATGGTATGTAATAGTGTTGTTTTTATACAACTAATAGAAAAATTTACTACACGTACTATTTCACTACATAAGAACCCATATCCACATCCATCGCTAATTTGTAAAATAGTCAAATATTTGAACTAAAGTCCTGGTTTTGAAAATGAATTATAAAGATCTTGCACTGGTAAATATAGAAGATGTTCCAGCATCTGGCTAATAGTTGTTAAGCAAATCTATGGCCTGTCAACAATATTCTGGGAAAGTATGTTGTATGTCCCTAGATAATCATAATTAGATTAATATGACATTTCAAGCAATGTGTTGAGTATCTCAAACAACCACAGACTCCCTTCTGCAAAAATGACAGGAGATTGCTTTACCTCCAGCCGCTGCACTGTCCTTTGATGTTGCTTATTTTAGCAGCAATGTACTTCCAACAAGCTAAGTATTTCCTTCCCTAACTGCTCTGTACGTTCCTTTTGCAAAAACTGCTCGCTGGTTCCTATTTTCAAACAAAAACAGAATTACCTGGAAAAACTCAGCAGGTCTGGCAGCATCGGCGGAGAAGAAATCAGTTAACGTTTCGAGCCTTCATGGCCCTTCGGCAGTTCTGCCGAAGGGCCATGAAGGCTCGAAACGTTAACTGATTTCTTCTCCGCCGATGCTGCCAGACCTGCTGAGTTTTTCCAGGTAATTCTGTTTTTGTTTTGGATTTCCAGCATCCGCAGTAGCTTTTAGCTTTTTGTTTTTACCTATTTTCAAACACTTGAGTTTGATTATAAGAGCAATATTCACCTGATTCAGTACTGCAAAAATTGGATTCATTGTCACAGCTGTGATCCTTCTTCTCTGTCAGCTAATTTGGACATTATCACACCTCAACACTTCTAATTATCTCCACTCAGCAGCCTTCTCCCCTAATCATGATCACACTTACTGCGGCCCTGCTTGTCTGATTCAATCAACATCATCTGGGACAATGGATTGCTCACAGTCTCACTATGCAATAAATGGTTGCCCTTATTATGTGCTAACATTCTATTTGACATTTTTGTTGTAAAAAAACAATATTGGGAACCAGGTGCCAGGGGAGTATTAAATACAAACTGTTGTGACCATAACAGTCTTGTTGAATCAGCAACCATTGAGTGCATTCGTAATATTCCATCATATTTCATGCTAAAATTAGAACCTGCACTGTTCTGTGAAAAGAATATAGTATTTCCATAGGTATCCTGATAATACTGTAATGGAAATTTCTCTTTTGTTGGTGCATGGATTTTACCCTCTCATTCTATTTAATGAGGCTTTATAATCTTGAGTGTTGACACAGCCAACTGCTCTCGACTCCATGTGATGACACAGTTGGCTGAAAGATGTTATGAGTGGGCTGATAGCTCTCCTGTTAGTTTTAGTTTTTTGGCAGCTCATGACTAAAAATCCCTGTGGGACAGAAGAAAAGAGAAACTGGGTACTGTTTCTAACTATTATCACTTGCAGAGCATAAGATGACTTTTTATATATATGCTCCTGTTATTGCAAGTGGAAGTTTTCAGAAAAATACAATATAGCATAGAGATAGGATGTCTTTACAAAATTATTGGGAGCATTCAGGTCAGGCAGCAGCTTTGGCGATTTGGAGAGAGAGAGAAAAGCAATTAACATTTCAAGTCAATATCAAATGTTAACTCTGTTTTTTTCCCCCACAGATGCTGGCTAACCTGCTGAGTATTCCCAGCAGTTTCTGTTTTTAATTCAGATTTCCACCTTATGCCAAATTTTTCTTCTGCTTTTGGAATTAGTCTTTGATTTTCCATTAAAAATTAAACTTTTCTGAAAATTACTTACTACAAAAAACGTTAAACTGCAAATAAGCAAAGGTGATGGATATTCTTACAAGTTTCTAATCTGCCAGTATCCAAATTGTCATTGAGTAGTACAGAACTTGAGTATTACTGAAAAAAGAGTCATGTCGAAGCTTTCCATCTTGCACTCATCAGGACACTTTGGAAGAATACAAATATACGAGGAAAACAACATTGTTGAAGTGTCCTGATGAGTGCAAGATGAAAAGCTTCGACGTGTCTCTTTTTCAGCAATATTGCCAGAAATTTGTGTTACCAGACAGCTAAATAAGTCTAGGACCAGATACTGATGCAGGACAAAGAAAGCTTGCATTTATATTATGCCTCATCATCCTTCTCAGAACTGTCTCCGAGATCCATGCATTTCTTTGAATTGGAGTGACTATTGCTGCATAGCATATTAATAATAATATTATTTATCACCTTTGTTGCCCTTTTATCAGGGTGACGCTGCCTTTACTCAGCATACATACCATATAAGAAGTGAACTCTGAACGTGTTAAAATATTGTAACAATGATAAATTATAGTTGAATTCATGCTGGTGATTTTCTTGTAACTGTTTGTCAACTGTCTTTTATCAAAGATACTTATCCCAGACCTGATTGTACATTAATTTGTTAAAAATATAGATGATAAATCACTCACATTCCTTTTGATATCATGCTATTGGAAACATTTCTGAAATTAGTACAGCCTGGAGTTTAATTTTAGATCTGGATTTTAGAGCAATGTTTATTTGTACTTGTACATGACCTTACTGAGATTAACTACCTAATTAGCGTAACCTTGAATAGTATTTACGGGTTGTAATCATAAAAACTATTCCATGAGGATTAGCTAAACTAATGTTATTTTTATAAACAAGCTTAAGTGATGTTATTGCTTCCTTGTGAGTGTTCAGGTTGGTCCAGTTCATGAAAACCTGAGAAAACATCATATCCCTCATATTGCCTATTAAAGTTTGCACAGCTCAATATTATTTATTTTTAATTTTGGATTTTTAATATTATAGAAGCGATTATATGAATGATGTAACAGTCTCACTGATCTCATTATTTATTATTTTTATTAATCTGGCTAATTGTCCTGTGAGGAACTTTACTAAATATCAATTCCCTTTAAAATGACCTCGGAGCTAATCCACAAATTTCACAACTTTACAGAAATCTCTGGAAAACTGCCCCTGTCTGTCTGTTAGTGTTCTGCAATGGCTTAAAAAGACTTGAGCATTAGATACATTGGAAAGTTTGTGTAATCTAAAATAAAAGTTTGATGTATGGCCAGTCCTTGCAATTTATTACTTATTTTAAAATAACCAGTAACATTTCATTTTTTCACACAATACACTGTTGAAAACAACAGATACTTGCAATTTTGCAACAGTGTACATGTACCATTTGCCAGACATTTATTGGACTCCATTCTTTACAAAATCAGAAATCCAAGTTGAATGAGGCAAGAACAATGCCAGGATATTGGGATGACTTGCACTCATTTCTTCCAAGGGGTTCACTTAGAGTTCCAAGACTGCACTGCAATGTGCAGACACATTTGTGGGACAAATTACACTGGTCACAATGTTGGTGAGGGCCTGCATTAGCCTGCATTAAATGTCCACCAGAAGTATGCCGAGCCTGCAGATCATGATGTCAATCAGTGTGCAAAACTGTTTTGACATCATTATGGAGCCCCAGGCGAAAAAAAAAACAGTTCAACTGATCCCCAACTGGTCTCCGGCTGGTTCTGGAGCCAGACCAATTCAACTGGTTCCAGTGTTTCACTGTTCCAGCTGATGCCATCTTTTAATCTCACACATCTGAACACATGTTCTGCAGCAGGCATGACCTGGCCGCCACCATCACTATTAAGAGGGATCAGCAACAGATTTCTTCTGGCTATTCCTTTGATTCAACAAGAGTTTGGTGTTTCCTGTAGTTGCTTAAAATTGGATAGGCATACAAGGGTGGTGTGGCATATGCTGAAAGACTTTTGCTGACATTAAAGCTCTGCATAAACCAATTGCCCTCAGACATGGGTGCACTGGTACACATTCTCCTTGGAATGCAGCATGACTTGGGGGATGAATGGAGGCCATGGAGAGCAGGACAAGCTTTTCTGGATGGTGATGAGTTTCTTCACTGTTATTGCAGCTGCACTCATCCAGGCAAATGGAGTATTGGATCACATTCCGGACCTGTGTCTTAGATGGTAGACAAACTTTGGGGAGTCAGGAGATGCATCATTCACCACAGAATTCCCAGCCTCCAACCTTCTTTTGTAGTCACAGTAGTTATATGACTGACCCAGTTAAGTTTCTGGTCAATGGTAAACCCCAGGATGTTAATGTTGGGGGTTTCAGATATGGTAATGTCATTGAACATCAAGGACAGCTGGTTAGATTCTTTTTGTTTGGAGAGAGTTATTGTCTAGCTCAAATTCAGCCCTTTTGTCCATGATTGGATGCCAATGAGGTCTGAAGCTGAGTTGCTCTAGAGCAATCCCCAAACTGAACATTGATGAGCAGATTATTGAAGAGTAGTTGCCAATAAATATGCAAAATAGTTGGGTCCACAAGTGTGCGAATGAAGTTGGCCCCCACTTTCATGCTGGAAATACTGGGTTACAAGCTTTGCACAAAGTCCTGTATCGCGTTAGTGCTGGAATCCTCCATGCTCCTTAACATTGACTCCAGGCTTTCTGACAAGCTTCTCAATGCACCAAGCATTTTGTTATGCATGCCCATCAGCCTCTTTCTGAAGTCTTCCCAATGAAAGTCCTCACCTGAGTACTCTACAGTAGGACTCACATGCAACCTCACCCTCTGGTGAGCTGGGAGCTTTGCTATCCTTGTCCTCTTCCCTGGCTGCATGTGTCCAGTTTCGTACCAGATACTGATCCTGCCTTTATGCCAGCCTCTAAATTACACACAGTATCAGTATCTAAGATGGTGGTTATGTGTCTGAAGTCAAGTGACCATTAATCTTCATTGTCACTGTTTTCTTGCTGACCCTCTACTCCCTGGTCAGGTTGCACTTTGAGTATCTGAAAAGAGAAAGGTACCAGCATAAAATTGTGGTGATGCGGGTGGGAGCTTGCAGAAGAAGCATGTGCTTACTTCATCTGAAACTTGTAAATCAGAAGAGATTATGAGCTGTGGGATATGAGAGGAAGGATTATCTATGACGATACAGTCATCTTCAATGGATTCCAGCCCTCTGTTGGCCATAGAATCAGCAATGGCCTTCCAAATAATGGTGAAAACTTTCTCCTCCATGGAGGTTAGGACACGCAGATTTGCCTGTCACCATTGGTTGGCCCCTGCTGTCTTTGGCGTGCACCATCTTGTCCTGGCAGGTAAAAGGGAAGTGTATCAGTGCGTGTAGTGCAATGTCTTTGGCTGATGTAGCTGTCATGGTTGAATAACTGTAAATGTCTGCATTTTGTGAGACGTGTGTGTGAAGCTTGCAGCAGTGCTAAGTGTGTAAGATTGTAGTGGAGTATAAGAATATTAGGTGTGAATTATATGAATATTAGGTGTGAGTTCTGACATTGTTGTTAGGTGAGTGATGAGCTGTGGTAAATTGAGCAGTATCTGAGGCTAATTCTTTCTACAGATTGGAGGGTAGCTAATGTAACCCCACTAGGGAGGTAGAGAGAAAACAGGGAATTATAGACCAGTCAGCCTGACGTCGGTAGTGGGGAAAATTCTAGAGTCCATTATAAAAGATTTAATAGCTGAGCATTTGGAAAATTGTGGCAGAATCAGACAGAGTCAGCATGGATTTACGAAAGGGAAATCATGCTTGACAAATCTAGTAGAGTTGATGAGGCGGAGCCAGTGGATGTGGTTTATTTGGATTTTCAGAAGGCTTTCAACAAAGTCCCACATAAGAGATTAGCATGTAAAATTAAAGCACATGGGATTGGGGTAGTGTATTGAGATGGATAGAAAACTGGTTGGCAGACAGGAAACAAAGAGTAGGAATAAACGGGTCTTTTTCTGAATGGCAGGCAGTGACTAGTGGGATACCGCAGGGATTGGTGCTGGGACTCCAGCTATTCACAATATATAATGATTTAATGAGGGAGCTAAATGTAATATCTCCAAATTTGCAGATGACACAAAGCTGGGTGGGAGGGTGAGCTGTGAGGAGGATGCAGAGATGCTTCAGGGTGATTTGGACAAGCTGAGTGAGTGGGCAAATGCATGGTAGATGCAATATAATATGGATAAATGTGAGGCTATCCACTTTGGTAGCAAAAACAGGAAGGCAGATTATTACCTGAATGGCTATAAATTGAGAGAGGGGAATGTGCAACGAGACCTGGGTGTCCTCATACACCAGTCATTGAAGGTATGCATGCAGGTGCAGCAGGCGGTAAAGAAGGCAAATGGTATGTTGGCCTTCATAGCGAGAGGATTCGAGAACAGGAGCAGAGATGTCTTGCTGCAATTATACAGGGCCTTGGTGAGACCACACTTGGAATATTGTGTGCAGTTTTGGTCTCCTTATCTGAGGAAGGATGTTCTTGCTATAGAGGGAGTGCAGCGAAGGTTTACCAAAACAAAAACAGAATTACCTGGAAAAACTCAGCAGGTCTGGCAGCATCGGTGGAGAAGAAATCAGTTAATGTTTCGAGTCCTCATGACCCTTCGGCAGAACTGAGTATAGTTAGGAGAAAGGTGAAATATAAGCTGGTCTAAGGTGGGGCGGCGGGGGGAGAGAGAAGTTGAGGGTGGAGCCCCCCCACCTTAGGCCAGCTGATATTTCACCTTTCTCCTAACTATACTCAGTTCTGCCGAAGGGTCATATGGACTCGAAACGTTAACTGATTTCTTCTCCACTGATGCTGCCAGACCTGCTGAGTTTTTCCAGGTAATTCTGTTTTTGTTTTGGATTTCCAGCATCCGCAGTAGCTTTTAGCTTTTTGTTTTTATCTGAAGGTTTACCAGACTGATTCCTGGGATGGCAGGACTGACATATGAGGAGAGATTGAGTCAGTTCGGATTATATGCGCTGGAGTTTAGAAGAATGAGGGGGGATCTCATAGAAACCTATAAAATTCTAACAGGACTAGACAGGGTAGATGCAGGAAGGATGTTCCCGATGGTGGGGGAAGTCCAGAACCAGGGGTCACAGTCTGAAGATACCGGGTAGACCATTCAGGACTGTGATGTGGAGAAATTTCTTCACTAGAGAGTGGTGAGCCTGTGGAATTCGCTACCACAGAAAGTGGTTGAGGCCAAAACATTGTATGTTTTCAAGAAGGAGTTAGATATAGCTCTTGGAGCAAAAGGGATCGAAGGATTTGGGGAGAAAGCGGGAGCAGGCTATTGAGTTGGATGATCAGCCATGATCATAATGAATAGTGGAGCAGGCACGAAGGGCAGAATGGCCTTCTCCTGCTCATGTTTTCTATGTTTCTATGTAATAGTGCATTTGGTAGAATATTGGCATGAAGATGGATTAATTGACCTCGAATACTGTGTGTGAGGCCATTAAATCTCTTGCGGCAACGTGCTCAGGTTCTCAGAGCTTGATTTCTGGCAATGACCTCCACAGCTATCTACTCCCACTGCCTTCTGAGTGTGTCTGGATGGTCCCCACTGGATAGAAACATCTCCCCTCCATTCCACCTCCTCTGCCTCTTCCACCTCCAGTGCAGTGTCTGAATACATTGAAGACCCGTCTCACCTGTCTTGTGCTATTCTTCAATGTTTCCCTGGTTGCAGTCACTTCCCATGCAGCTCTTCAGCACCTGCCACATATGTAACTCTCATTTATGACTTGCAGATTAACTTTAAGTGGTGCAGGCTATCTTTAAGTGCTGCTAGCCTCTCACTGTGTTAGAAACATAGAGACATAGAAATTTACGGCACAGATGGGGGCCATTTGGCTCATTATGTCTACACCAGCCAAAAAAAAGCTATTCAGCCTAATGCAACTCCCCAGCTCTTGGTCCATAGCTCTGCAGGTTATCTCACTTCAAATGCTATAAACGTGATGAGGGTTTTTGCCTCTGCCACCTTTTCAGGCAGTCAGTTCCAGACCCCCACCACTCTCCAGGTATTTCTCCTCAACATCTCTCTAATTCTTCTGCCAATGGCTTTAAATCTATGCCCCCTGGTTATTGACCTCACTGCTATTGAAAATAGACCCTTCCTATTCACTCTATTTAGGCCCCTAATATTTTTATACAGCTCAATAAAATCTTCCCTCCACCTCCTCAATTCCAAAGGTAACAACCCCAGCCTATCCAATTTTCCATCATACTTAAAATTCTCATTCCTGGCATCATTCTCAAATATCTCCTTGTCACCTTCTCTCGTGCAATCACATCCTTCCTGTAATCTGGTGACCAGAACTACATGAAATTCGCTAGCTGTAACCTAACTAGAGTTTTATATAGTTGTAGCTTAACCTCACTGCCCTTATATTCCATGCCACGGCTAATAAAGAAAAGTATCCCAAATGCCGCCTTAACCACTTTATCTACTGGTCCTGCTGTCTTCAGGAGTCTGTGGGCATATACATCAAGGTTTCTCTCTGTTCCCTTACATTTCTCAGTATCTTAGCATTTATTATTTATTCCCTTGTTTTCTTTGCCCTCCCCGAATACATTGCCTCACACTTCTCCAGATCAAATTCCATTTTCATTTTTCTACCTACCTGGCCAGTCCATTGATATCTTTCTGTAATCTACAGCTTTCATCCTCACTATCAACCGTATGACCTATTTTTGAATCATCTGCAAAATTTTGCAAAATCTCACTGAAGCAACCTTTCATTCAAAAAACACCAGTTTTTTTTAAAACACTTTTTTCTTCTGGCCTCAGAGCCAATTTTGGAATCAACTTGCCATTTCCCTTGGATCCCATGGGGCTTTACTTTTCTGATCAGTCTGCTATGTGGAACCTTGCCAAAAATCTTGCTTAAAGCCACATAGACGACATCAAACCTCATCAATGCTCCTTGTTACTGCCTCAAAAAAATTCATCAAGTTAGTCAGACATGACCTTCCCGTCAAGAAATCCATGCTGACTGCCCTTGACTAGTCCATGCCTTTCGAAATGATGACTTATACCAGCTGTCCTCAGAACTTTTTCCAATCATTTACCCACTACCATGGTTAGGCTGATTAACCTGTAATTACTTGGCCTATCTCTTTCTCCCCATTTAAACAATGGTATGATGTTAGCAATCCTTCAGCCCTACAGCATCACACCTGTTGCAGAGGGATTTGGAAAATGACAGTGATTGCCTCTGCTATTTTCTCCCTTGCTTCTCTAAGCTGCCTGGGAAACCTTTCTTTTGGGCCTGCCGATTTATTCATTTCCAAAGATGCTAAACTCCTCACTGTTTCCACCTTCACTATCCTAATACTATCCAATATTTCACAATCTTCCTCCTTAATCACATTTTCTGCACCATCTCCCAGTTTTGTGAAGGTGGACACCAATTATTCATTCAGAAGCGTGCACATGTCTTCTGCCTCCATGTAAGTTACATTCTTGTGTCTAATTGGAGCTATTCTTTCTTTAGTTTTCCCTTGCTCTTTGTGTAATTTTAAAACATCTTTTGATTTCCCTTGATTTTACTTGTCAATAGATTTTCATTACCTTTCTTTGTTTTGCTAATTTCCTTCTTAATTTCACCCCTGCATTTTCTCTTCTCTATTGAGCAGTATTGAGCTCTTGGTATCTGATATAAGCTTCCCTTTTGTTGCTTTATCCTACTATATATGATATTCGACATCCAGGGGTTTCCAGATTTGGGAGCCTCATCCTTTTTATTTCTGGAAACATATTTGTTCTAAATCCTTTCTGTATTCTCCTTGAATACCTCCCACTGTTTTGACATTGATTTACTTTAAAGTAGGTAATCCCAGCCATATCT
Source organism: Cetorhinus maximus (assembly GCF_964194155.1). Lineage (NCBI taxonomy): Eukaryota > Metazoa > Chordata > Chondrichthyes > Lamniformes > Cetorhinidae > Cetorhinus > Cetorhinus maximus. Next base: position 72,376,811 of record NC_135888.1, read on the forward strand.
GTCAAATTAGATCACAGCTTAGTAAAATTGGCTTTTACCTAATTTAAAACTTTCTTCAATTTGGTCTACTGTATTCGCTGCGCCCAATGTGGTCTCCTCTACATTGGGGAGACTAAACGCAAACTGGGTGACCACTTTGCGGAACACCATCACTCAGTCTTCAAGCATGACCCAGACCTTCCTGTCACATGCCATTTCAACTCACCATCTTGTTCTCATGTCCACATGACTGTCCTTGGTTTGCTGCAGTATTCCAGTGAAGCCCAACACAAACTGGAGGAACAGTACCTCATCTTCCGATTAGGCACTTTACAGCCCTCCGGACTTAACATTGAGTTCAACAACATCGTGCCATGACCTCTCTCCTCCATCTTGACTCCTTTTTAAATCCAATATTTGTTTATTTTTTATTTTATTCTTTTATTTATTTGTTTTTTTAATTCTTTTTCCCCAACCCCTCTCCCCCACAGGATCATCTGTCACTTGTTTCTATGTTATGCTTTCACAGAGTGCTGACCCTTGTTCTGCTATTAACATCTTCTGCCACTATCATTCTTTACTCTTTACCACTACCATTTACATTCCCTTTGCCTTGTGTCCATGACATCTTTGTCAATCTCTCCTTAGCTGTCACCTATCCCTGACCTTCAATCTTGCTCCACCTGCTATTAAACAGTATAAAATCCATCACATCACATTTCTACTTCTCTTTGGCTCTGAAGAAGAGTCATATGGACTTGAAATGTTAACTCTGTTTCTCTCTCCACAGATGCTGCCAGACCTGTTGAGTTTGACCAGCATTTTCTGTTTTTATTTCAGATTACCAGCATGAGCAGTATTTTGCTTTTATCTTAAAACTTTTACTGTTGGTTTACCTGAGTCCTTTTCCATAACTACACTAAACCTAACTGAATTATTATCACTTACGCTAAAATGTTCTTCCATTGATTCCCCTTCCACCTGCCAGACTCTATTTCTAAAATTACATCCTGCACTGTCCCTTCTCTTGCCTGGCTTGTTCTGTACAGGCAAAAATGTTCTCCTGAATATATTTCAAGAATTCTGTGCCCTCTATATCTTTTTCATGGATTTATCCCACTTGATGTTAGGATACTATTACTACCTATTGTTTTTTCATAACATATTTCCTCCCTAACTCCCTCTGACTGTTTGGGGATCCATTGTATACTCCCAAAAGTATGATTGCCTCTTTTTTGTTCTTCAGTTTAACCGATATAGCCTCATTTGATAATCCTTCTCGCATTTCATCTCTCCTCACAGATGTGATTGTTTCTTTAACCAATATTGCAACCCCCTCTTCCTTTTTATCCACCTTCTTTATCCCATCTGAAAACCCTACAACCAGGAATGTTGAGCTTTCATTCCTGCCCTTCTTTAAGCCATGTTTCATTAAAAGCCATGATATCATACTTCCAAGTGTCTTATCTGTGCCCTCAGTTCATCTGGCTTATAGACTAGACTCCTTGCCTCAAAGTATATATCGCTGGTCATTGAACAATCATTAGCCTCCTGCTAATGTGTCAGCCAACCAATAGCACAGTAGTGTTGGTTGGATGCTGAAGCCATTGAAATGAACAGGCAGCACAAAGTTGACCTGTTGCCTGCCCCACAATCACTGTGCACAGGTTCATCGTGTATCACAATCCCTGTGCCCATTTTTGGGTGCTACCTAATTTAGGTCCCAGTTTATTTGGGTTTAGAACAGGCCAACAGTCAATGTAGCATTCTCCATTCAGAACACAGCATGACAAGCTACACAGATGTGCAAAATAAAACATAGGACGAAATTTTACAGACCCGTTGTGGGGCGGATTTGTAAAATGCGGCGAGCCATTCAAACATCCATTGACTTCGGCAGGATCGAAAAATCTTTCCGGCGGGAGGGGCCGTGAATCCCACTCATAAAATTCCTTGAAAAAATGTAATTGATCAAACTCCCTCCTTAGCGATCATTCTTGATAATATACCTAGACATTACTGGCACAATGTGTTGATGGCCCAATTTGCTATGTCAGGATGGTGGAGCAGATGCTTGTGCTTGTAATTAGACAAGTTCCACCCCTTAGCCACAGCATTACAATGATATACCAATTTCATGAGGTATAGGTTGGCACCAGACAAAAACATTGAATTATTTGGGTTGCACTTTCAGGATGTTGACTACAGAATAGCACTGGCAGAAATATAAGAGCAAACCTTGTAACCAGCATCTTGGAGAAGGAACAGTGCAGAGAACAATAGATTGAAAGGATTTCTATGTGGAGAATTTTCTCTCCGTCGGGCGGGCCGGTCGAGAGCAGGTGCAGAACCCATCGCCACCCACAATCGGCTGCTGCACCGCTGTTTTACGAGGACAGGCCAATTAAGGCCCGCCCAGCATGATGCACGCCCGGCAGGTGGAGGGAGGAGGGCGGGTCGGGGCTTGCGCTCTTTCGTGGGGAGGAGGGAGAGTCAGGGCCCACTCCCAACCGGCCCGCCCAACAGGAAGAAAATTCTTCCCTAGGTTCCCTTTTTAAAGTTGGGAAAAAATTTAAAAGTTATATTATTCAGACATGCCCCCTCATGTGACAGTGTCACATGAGCTGGGACATGCTTATGAATTTTCATAAAAATTTTTACTTAATTAATAAATCCTATGAGACCTCATCCCGCCCACGGATGAGGTTTCATGATAAATGCGAAGGCCGCCTGGGCTCTTCGCCTGCCCGCCAACCTTAAGGTTGGACGGCAGCTTTCTCAATTGGATTAATAGGTTTGTAAATGCCCCTAACAGGCCTTTGACAGTTCAGCAGGTGTGCAGCCGACTCCGGTGCGTGCCCACCGAATGGAAGGTCGGAATGATGTGCGTTGATGTCAGGACGCACGCCCGACGTCACCGCGCATCATTTTAAGCACCTCCCCTATGAGTAGAATTTGTTTTGTTAGAACAATATAGCCTCTAGGAAACTGAATGTGGGAGATACATCTTCAGGATTTTGTAAAAGTAATACATTGTATTTGGAATTAGCAACCATAGATTGCCATCATTCATCGTCCTTTGATATTTAATGCCATTTCTTTTGCCTGCAATCAGGCTGCTGTATCACACAGTCTGGCATGTTATTGAGAGAAATAAATTAAAGTACAGACAGTGTTTTTTTTAATGCATGTGTCTGCGCAACAGATTATGACGCTGAGTAGCATCATGCTGCTTATCTGCCCTTTTGTAAATAAGATTTGAATCCCGCTCAACAGAGAGAGATATCTCTTTACTCAAATTAGATCTTTTGGCATGCAACAATATAAACAAAGGTATCAAATAGTCAATCCATTCGAAATGCTGCAAGGTATGCTTAACAGTTACGTATAATTAACCAATAGCCAACAGAAAAATCCTAGCAGGAATTTTGTTGCTTTACTGTTTGTTTGGCTTATCTTAGAAAGTCTATCTTGTTCTAGTACTTTGACTGCAACAATGGATGATGGATCACTTAGACACATGGCAGGGACAACACAAGTGTAACTCTGGAATATCTATTTGAACAGCCATTGTCAAGTCAATGACCAGCTAAATCCAAGTCCAAGACTGGCAAGTTATTATATAAACCAAAGAAAATTCTGCTATTTGATCATTCCTTAACAGCATATGATGCATGTTTATGAAACTATTTGTTTGGACAGTGTTGTGTGTCTGGTCTAATATCCCTGAATGAAGTATAAACATAGAATAGCCAGATATCTTCTGAGTTCCTATTTTGCTCATTTATTAAGTAAAGGAAATGGCAATCTGTTATGGTCAGTAAAATCTGCTGAATTCTGTTTTGTTTGGAATATGTCATTCTGTATTTTAAGCATACGTTTCATATTGGAAATACAAGGAGATCATCAGGAAAATGTTTCTCAGTTTTATAGCTGCTCACTTTCCTGTTTTTCACATTTGTTCCTTGTGTCATACTGGTGCCATGATTCCATCTGGTGTGACAGTATGGTAAAGCCTGGATGGACCAACTGGATACCTTTAATTACTTACATAATAGTATAGACGTCCCATCAGTAGGAGGCTTTGATGCATTTCTTCTTCTTATTTCTCAGTTGATCTAGCTCTTCGTACTGTCGCAGACCCAATCTGTACCTACTTTTTGGCTTTGGTAATCAACTCCCATCTTTACCCAACTCCTCTTCCTTATCGGCACTTTAGCTTTTTTTGATCTCCATGCCCACCTATTTCCTACACCTAATCTGAAACCTGTTTTTGCCTGGTTCCCCCATTTTCCCTGATACTGCCAGTCTTTATCCTCTGGTGCCCCCAGATTTCCCTTTGTTTTTGCTTCAGCCGTAATGGCCACTTTAAATCTTTCCCTTCATTTTATTTTGACCATCTCTTCAGCCTTCCTCCTTGGTTCCATACTTCTCATCCTACTGGTGCACCTCAGAAACCTCTACCCCATCCATGCCAATGTCCTGTATTACAAAGTGTTACAAAGCATTTACAGTACTGGAACAGGCTATTTGTGCCATCAGGTCCATGCTATAGTTTATGCTCCCCATGAGCTTCCTCCCATTCCTATTTAATTAACCCCATAAACATATCCTTCCATTCCTTTCTCTCTCATGTATTTATCTAATATCCCCTTAAATGCATCTATGCTATTCACCCCAAACATTCCTTGTGATATTAACTTCCACATTCAAACCATTTTCTGGGTAAAGAGGTTTCTCCTGTATTCTTTACTTCTTGAGTTCTCTGCCCAAAGGCTGGTCTGACCCATAGCAGCATGTTCTCCATCAGAGGGAGGACAAGGACACAGGTCCTGAATCTACCCCAGCTGGAACAGGGATTGAGCCTCATGCTGTTAGCGCCAATCTCATCCACACTGGCCATCCAGCCAGCTGAGTCAACCAACCCCTCCAAGGAATCTGAGCTGCTGTGGCAACATACAATTTTACATGCATGTTGTAGTCTGGAGCTATGGATAGTGATATGTTATGATCAGGTGAGGAGGGGTCAAATGGTTCCCTTCTTTTCCCTCTCCTTGTTTGACCTCAATAGGTTTTTTTTTTAAACAAGGATATACCGGTCAATTCCATGAGTATTTAACTGTTTTCGTGCTGTGACCATAAAATACATGATCTGATGGGTTTTCTTGAGTTTTTAAAAAGAAAAGAGGATAATTTTTATTGTAATTAATTGTGGTTAAAGAAAAATAATAAAAATGCTCCAATTTTCACGTACCCACACACTTGGAGTTCACACACATATAAATAGATTACAGAGTGGGGAGGATCGATTAAGTAATTTGGAGTCCAGTAAAATTAAAGGTGTATGCAGCTCTTGAAGGCTGGTGACTCAGCTGGCTTCAGGCTGAAATCATTGGCTCCTGCTGTTTTCAATAAGTGGTCCTGCTGCTTTTGGGGTCAAGGTGGTTTCAAACTTCAGATGGACCATTTATCTGTTCTTCTGGAGACAAAAATGCTGGGTTCAGTTCTTTATGAAAATCATTGTTTGTGGCACCTGGATAGTAAAAATCAGGAGACAGGATTCAACTTGCAAGTTGCATTGAGAAAGAGGGAAGGAAGGAACCCACTCAGGGTATTGTTCTTTCAGCATTTCAGTTGCTTGGTCAGTTCTGCAGAAAAAACCAGGTGGATAAAAATACAAATGATTGGCTTGTCACATGACTGTCTCTCTCCAACTGCCCAGCGATCCAAATATGGCTGTGGCTAGTGTATTCCAGTTACTTGATTAGATCATGGCTGGGAATTTCTCTCTCAACCAGGGTCCCATTGTCCAAGTGATTATGTCTATCGGTTTGTCTCCACCCAGTTGAGTACCCAGGTGATTGTGGGACACTTTGCTAATCAGGTAGGAGATGGCCCTCAGTCATCTCTTTCAAGGCAATTGTTCCTGATATGCCTTTGCAGACAGGTTATCTCTATTACAATGGCTTTGGAATGTAGAAAATACAGTGATGCAAATGTGCAGCCATATTTAACTATGATCCCAAGTTACTGGAACGTAGCTTTAGTTTCATTTTTTAAAAAAAAATCAGTTAGGGGTTTGCATCTAGTAAATTCAAAAATATTTTTTTTGATATAAAGCATGGTTTCATAGCAAATTGTAGAGGCTCCGATTCCTTTCCATCACACGGCTGACCAGAAATCTCTCCCATTCTTACCACCTACCATTGGTTTATGTTGGGTTTACAAGTTGATTCTCAACCTATTTGCCCACATTTTGAACACACCTTCATTGGCCATCACGTTCTAGAGTAGGACTTTAACCTAAAGCTTCTGGCTCAGAGGCAGGGACATTACCCACTGCACCACAAGACCTGGTATGAATTCTCAATTGGATTTATTACTGACTATCTTATAATTATGGCCCTAGTTTTGGCTTCCCTTTGTGGAGATGTTGCTAAGAGCCATTGGCCAGCATATTGATCATTTGTCTCTTGGACATGAGTCTGAGGCCAGCTGAAACTAATAAGGTTGATGTTTCCTCTTCTGGCTACATGGGTGCCATGTAAAATAAGTTTTTAAAAATCATTTCAACCTGGTTCCCATTGGTATGGCCCATTGCACAAAACTATCCTCAATTTCAAAGTAATTTGCAACCTCCATTGGAGATGCCAAAAATGGGTTGTATGTGTGATGAAAATATTGTAGTGGTGAAAAATGCTGAGATGTATTGATGGAGTAGTATGGACTGAGTTACATCGCCCTCCCTGCCTCCCAGACCACTTTCCACCGTACCCCATCCCCACGCCCAGGTTCTCCCTGTAAATATCAGAGCTAATGTGCCAGCTTTCCATGAAGGAAATGGGAAGCATGGGTCTGGAAAGTTCCCAACTCTGCTAACCCAACTCCGTGAAAGAGGCCCCCATCTGCCACATTCTTGTTCCAGGGAGGTGGGTGGATGGAGTAGGGCCTTCTGATCCAGAGGCAGGTCTGAAGTGGCAATGGAGCAAGGTGGTTGGCATGGCCAGCAGACTAGAAGGCCCATCTTGGTTTACTGGGACATCAGACCAGTTGTAATCGTGGCTGTCAGTTCTTCTAGCCCTCACCTCTCACCACTTCTACCCAGCTCCTTGTCCCTCCATGCCCCCATGCCTCTTCAATGCTCCCCATGCTCCATCTATTCCGCCATGTCCCCAGCTCCCACATAATCCCAATTCCCCTCAGCACCCCCCAAGCTCCTTCAATGCTCCCCATGCATCCTCATATCCACTCTCCCAATGCCCACTATATACAGAACTAATGAGGCATTCACAAGTCTGGCAAGCCTTTGAAATGACCCTGAAACTGATGTAATAAACAAAGAGGCTTTGAATATGTACTGTGAACAAAATTGTTCAGTTTATAACTTCAAAAAAGTGTCAATCAAACACAGCCATTCATTGCATCAATGACAAAAAACTCTCCTCCACTTCACAGCTGTTAATCTTGTGTAAAAAATACACAAGCTTTGGAAAAACCCTTGAAAGAAAATGCAAGGTACTAAATGTGTAAATCAAAGAAAGGTCTCACTTCCCTACAAGTTGTGTAAACATTTTTTGCTGATATCTACATGGATTCATCATTCTCAGAGTTCAGCCAAGCATTCATCATGAGGCAAATTGGCGACTGTATCCACAGAAGCAGCCTGAGTACTCATTGTATACCATTTTTAAAGGCCTCTGGACTTGGCTGGACTCCAAGAAAATCTGGCAATACATAAGTAAAACCAACTTAGCATATAATATAAATACTACTGTGACTGAGCTGCAAATCCTCTGAAATCACTGTGGATAACAGCTTAATTGTCCACATGGAAACCTGCAGTTACTATTGAATAGGTTGACACCTCTAAGTCTCACTACTTGAGAATTGATGGGCAAGTAACATGCCATAGAAACCAAAATATTCTCCCAAATCTAAGTCCCTGATATTTGTAGGAAGGTAGTGCGAGTGTCTGTTTGAGGAAAAGGGGTACCCAGCAATGGAGAACCATTGCAGGTTGGTGGGTGAGGTGGTGGGGTTGGACAGGCAATGGAAGAGAGGTGTGATTGAGAGAGACTGCAGGTTTGGGAGGGTAGCTTCAACAAAAACTTGCTTGAGGGGCCAGGGCCAAACATTTAATTCTCGATCTCTTCCTGCCCAGCGAAGGGAGTTAACATTTGTCCTTAAGTTTCGCACCTACAATTCAAGCCCACCCATTGAAATGCCTTCATCATTCCTGCAGTCAATTTTTGGGATTTTTCATTTTCCTACAAAAAGAATTTCAAAATAGGTTATTTTGAATATTATGCTTCATTCAGTAAGGTGTATTCTTGCAAATTATAATGAATCACATGGAGAAATGTTGATTTATGTGCCAAAGAGAAGTTGTTTCATCTAGAGTCTGAACAATAATCAATTCATTAGCATGTCTGATTGGTTGAAAAGTTGTCTAAAACCCAGTGTGTTGGAAAGACTTGTGAGATGGAGACCTGAAGGGATACAAGCAGAAACCAGTTGAAGTATGAAGACTGCAGTGACAGTCAGACTTTTAAATCATGGCCTGTGGAAACTTTATACACATTCAAATCAGAAATTTTAGAATAATAATTCAGATGCCTTCTGTTTAAATCAAATAAAATACCCACATTATGGAGATGCTTCTTTATTTTGCACAACCATACAAAGGTAAATTGTACTAATTGAACTAAGTATATCACATTATTGATATTGCTCTATATGCTTGTTCATTGTGAAATAAAGCAGCTTAATGATTTATCAAGCTTTGCCTCAACAAGTGATCTACTTTTAGAGGGATTGAAGAAGCACATATGTAAAAGACAAATATCAATGTTGCAATGGGGTATTATTGTTATACTCTCAGGTTATGTTATTCAGTTAGAGTGAATCAACTTCCATAAGGCATAAAATGCTCAAGCCACTTATGGCAGGGACAACACTGAATCAAAGAAAGCATAACTATATTTAAAACAACTGCCAACAAATGAAATCCATACCTTAGAAGGATTTGAGACGGCAGAAATTTAACAAAGGAGATCATGCATCACCAGGCCCCAGCAACAGTGACCAATCCAAAATAATCAGGTTGCCAAGCCCGGATTCAGGAAGATTTGACAAAGCAGAATATTCCAAATATAGGCAAAAGACCAAATGCTGAGACAACTATGTTGCAAAGTGATCTTTCAGGTTAAAATTAAAACTGTGCATGGCAAACTCAATTTTTGACATTGAATTATGGAGAGTTTGTTTACCATTGTGTAATGAACGTTTAATATATTTGTGGCAATATATTTTGTTGCTGTGTCTGTAATTATTTAGAGTTGGTGTTCAATGAGTTATATTTAATGAGAAGAATGGTAAATCAGAACAGCTGAAATAAAAAATACATTGGAGAGCAATTGAGTTTAGACAATATGATGAAAGAAAGATTCAATGCATCTAACAGTATGAATCGGAGAACTATTGGTTTGATCTTCATTAGCAACATGGTTACTTCTTATAACTAAGCCAGAGCTTTTCCCCAATGGTTAATGATTGAAACCTGTGTACCATGTGGATCTCTAGATCTTGCAAATTCTACAATCTATAAAATCCAAACATATGTTACAGTTAGCATGAATCTTGGCTGAAGCAGCACATTTCTTAATAAGTTTACCCTATTGAAACAGAGGGTGGAATCGTCCAGAGTTGCACTAAGTGCGGTAGCAGGCGTGAAAAAAGACATTTTACCTGCCGGCTACAATGGTGGGTTTCCGTGCAGTATTGTCCCCTTCCCACCTCATAAATCATGCAGTCACTGGAGACACACCAGATCACTGGTGGCAGGCCTCTGATTGGCCTGCCATGCCATTACCTTGCCACTTCCTCACGCTGGCACTATATTTAAACTGCAGCCATGCACACACTTCTCAATGCTTGCAGTCCAGGGCTGCTCTGGTGAAGAGATGGCCCTGAAAGCCAAGAAGAGCGTAGCCCATGATTTGGTGAGACATCCCTGGGATGTCTTACGGACACCGCGGAGGCCCACTGCGTTGACCTCTGGCCACAGGAGGCCCATCAGTCTCACCACTCCGGATTAGGAGGCAGTGAGAGAAGTGGCCAGTGCTGTCGTTGCACATGAGAGGTCAGTAGAAAACAGATGAATTATCTCATCCATGCCGCCAGATGAGGACCCTGAGGGCAGCACCATTGAAGACCTGTCACGGCCTCACCCACACCCTCCACCAGCGCAATGACACACACCTCAATGGAACTTAGATGTAGAGTAGCCTCGGGTTCACAATCTGGTGAGCACAGCACACAATCTGTCCCACAACAGGCAGAGGCAGGAACATCCTTGGCCGCCAGCACTCAGGGGACTGCTGGAGGCAAGGAATCTGCTGAGTCCGAGTCAGATGATGAGCCTCTGGACTCAGTCCTCAATCAGTTGCTGGAGCTGCAAAGACAATCACGGGAACATCAGGAAGGGATGTCCACTGCACTCCTCAGGTTGCAAGGGACGATGGAGGAGTCCATCCGCTAAAAGTCCAAGATTATAGCGCCAGCATGCCGAAACACTGATGTCAACTGGAAGGATGGTGGCCACCATGGAGATCTTGGTCCAGGACATCGGTCTTGCACTGCTGTGCGGGCTGAACTCCATCGCTGATGCCATTTTTGGCCTCCAGCAGTGTCAATGCGAGAGGGGTACAGGGTAGATCGATCTCACTCCAGCTTCCCCTTCTCCTGAAGGGGTCAGCCAGGAGCCCTCGGGCACCAAAGAGAGAAGGGTCAGCAACTTGACACCAAGGGGCCATCCACGCAGGTGACTCTTGGAATGTCCAGCTGCTCCAAATCCCCTCAGCTCCAGCTCACCAGGCTGAGGAGGGTGCAGCTGGCCCACAGCAGGATACCCAAAGCAAGCCGGGGCCCTCCAGGTCTCGACCCTTCAAAGGACACATGCCGAAGTCATCACGGGCAGGGCACAGCAGTTGCCCCCACTTCTGCTGTGAATGTCGGGGATCTCAAGATGTAGCAGCAGGGTTAGGAAGGTTAAGAAGATGTAACTCTTTCGAGTACATTCACAGTTCTTGACTTTTTTTTTCTGGGAGTGGGACATGAACCCACAACCTTCTGACTCAAAGGTGAGGGTGCTATGAACTGAGCCACAGCTGACACCTCAGTTAAGAAGATGTAACTCTTTTGAGTTATCAACAGTCACAGATTGTAACTCTTTCGAGTACATTCACAGTTCTTGGTTTCCGGGAGTGGGACATGAACCCACAACCTTCTGATTCAAAGGTGAGGGTGCTATGAACTGAGCCACAGCTGGCACCTCGTTAGTTATCAACAGTCACAGATTGTAACTCTTTCGAGTACATTCACAGTTCTTGGTTTTCTGGGAGTGGGACACGAACCCACAACCTTCTGATTCAAAGGCGAGGGTGCTATGAACTGAGCCACAGCTGACACCTAAAAGTCAGCACTGTAACTCTTTTGAGTTATCAACAGTCACAGAATGTAACTCTTTCGAGTACATTCACAGTTCTTGGTTTCCGGGAGTGGGACATGAACCCATAACCTTCTGACTCAAAGGTGAGGGTGCTATGAACTGAGCCACAGCTGACACCTCAGTCAAGAAGATGTAACTCTTTTGAGTTATCAACAGTCACAGATTGTAACTCTTTCGAGTACATTCACAGTTCTTGGTTTCCGGGAGTGGGACATGAACCCACAACCTTCTGATTCAAAGGTGAGGGCGCTATGAACTGAGCCACAGCTGACACCTCAGTTAAGAAGATGTAACTCTTTCGAGTTATCAACAGTCACAGATTGCAACTCTTTCGAGTACAATCACAGTTCTTGGTTTCCGGGAGCAGGACATGAACCCACAACCCTCTGATTCAAAGGCGAGGGTGCTATGAACTGAGCCACAGCTGACACCTAAAAGTCAGCACTGTAACTCTTTTGAGTTATCAACAGTCACAGAATGTAACTCTTTCAAGTACATTCACAGTTCTTGGTTTCCGGGAGTGGGACATGAACCCACAACCTTCTGACTCAAAGGTGAGGGTGCTATGAACTGAGCCACAGCTGACACCTCAGTTAAGAAGATGTAACTCTTTCGAGTTATCAACAGTCACAGATTGTAACTCTTTCGAGTACATTCACAGTTCTTGGTTTCCGGGAGTGGGACATGAACCCACAACCTTCTGATTCAAAGGCGAGGGTGCTATGAACTGAGCCACAGCTGACCCCTCAGTTAAGAAGATGTAACTGCACAGTCTGGATACGGGTATTAATCACTAGTTCATAATGTTCACTTTTGTAAATAAACTCCCAAGAATGTCTCCTTGCCTATGGCTCCTTGTTCTGATGAGCAACGTTTGTGTTACTTACTTGTGAAACCTTGGATCCTGCACATATTAAAAGGAAAATGTCTCAGTCCAGGGCCTCTTCCCTGTGCAGTATGTAACATTCAGAGCAAAGTGATGGTCTGGCTTCACACTCACTGGACACATTAGTGATGTCTGAACCTCGACAGTGCTTGTCATTGCTGCCAGAATGTTGTGGGCAGGTGTCACAGAGTTCCATCATTCTCTCTGTGTGCTCCCAGCATCTTTGAGGTGAAGTTGACCCCTCCATCTCTTCAGCATCTGTGACTGGTGACGCTGTGCTCCTGAAGGAGTCAGGTGCTGAAGTTTGACAAAGGATCAGGTGCATTTTAAGTTTCATGGCTGCGTCTCCATGATTTGACCCTGACCACATGGCGCAAGCGAGCAGCCTTTGGCCAGACAGGAGTCAGACATTCACAGAGGCAATGTGAAGATGTATGGAGTGCCCTCACCACATGTCATCATCATCCTCCTGGAATCTAGTGGCTATTCGGGCCTTCGCTGCATTTCTATGACATGAGCCTGAGCACTGAGGGTATGTGCGCTGCCATCAGCCACACAGGATTCAAACGTTTACAGATGCAAGGTGAGGATGTCAGGCCTGTCCTCACTGCATCTCGTCACCATCCTCCACAAATATAGCAGCTATGAAGGCCTCCTGAGCGTGCCTGCCTCATCTAGCCAATGCGAGGGCCTCATTGCCAGCATCCTCGCCTTTGAGGATCTCATCACCCTCATCCAATTTAATGGCCTCCTCATAGGAGGAGACGTAAAGCTCCTCCATCTCCTCCTCAGCCAGATCTTCCCCATGTTGCAGTGCAGGTTGTGTAGCGCACAGCAAGCAACGATGAAGTGCAATGCCCTCTGAGGACAGCTTTGCAGTGCTCCACCAGACCTGTTGAGGATACCAAAACCTCATTTTTCAAACGGTGCATTGTTTTCCACCAAAATCCAGGTCATAGCATGAGCCTTGTTGTACCGTCGCTTTGCTGCAGTCTGAGGCTGCTGCACAGGCATCATCAGGCAGATTCTCTGTGGGTAGCCCTTGTCCCTGAGGAGTCTACCCTGCAGCCTCTGCGGACCCTGGAAGATGTCAGGGATCTGAAATCTGCTAAGGAGTCATGGTCGCTCCCTGGGAATCGTGCGTAGTCCTGTAGGATGTGTTTGTGGTGGTCACAGGCCAGCTGAATATTCAGCGAGTGGAAGCCCTTGGGGCTGATATAGTTGACTGCTGGTTGCCATGGAGACGAAAGTGCCACTTGAGTGCGATCAATGGCATCCTGCACCTCTGGAAAACCAGAGATCTGCGTAAATCCCAGCGCTCTTGCTTCCTGATTTTCCTGATCCCAGGCGATAGGCACCAAGTTCTGTGCCTTCACAAAGATTGCTTTCATGACCTCCTGAAAACACATGTGGGTGGAGGCTTGTGAGATCCCACGCAGATTACCTGTGGAGCCCTGGAAGGAGCCATCAGCCTAAAAATTGAGCGCTGCGGTCACTTTCACTGCCCCTGGCAGTGAATGCCCTCCATGTCCCCTTGGCACTAAATTCTGCAGCAGGTGGCATATGTGATCATTCACTTCCTTAGACATTCCTAGTCTTCGGTGGCACTGATTCTCGATCATCTGTAGGAATGACAGGCACTGTCTATAGACCCTCAGTCTATTGAGGCACCTATGAGCGACGGCTCTCTATGGATCTTTATCTGCGTGTGCAGCAGGCCCTGCCACCCCTTCATCTTGAGGGAGGTGCTCCTCCCTTTGCCAAGCCAGGTGCTCCGCCGCTCTCTTCTTCTTCTTCTCTGCTTTCTGTAAGCCATGAGACATACCGCTAAATCACCAGGCTCCATGATTCTGAGGCTCTGCTCCTGCAGGATCAAAGAGAGAAACGTGTGGGTTAGCTTATGTGTACTAAGAATCTCCCTTGGTTAAGCCTGAAGGCTCCTCCACACCACTTGGATGGCCAGTGTGTAGTGCACTTCATGGCTGTTCGAAACACCACCCATCTCCGCCCCACTCCACTTAACTGATTGGCAGCAGCTTTGCCCATTGGACTGCATGCTGTGCTCTCAGCTCAGGCCCAGGCATTCTCCTAACGTGCACTGCAAGACTGCACTGTTAGGAATCAAGGCCATAAAAGGCTAAGGAACAGGAGATAATTTAGGCCTCCATGCTTCAAACTCCCAACATACCCCTTCCACCAATCGCAAAGCCCTCCTGAAACCGCTTCCTGTGACTTACAGCTTACAGACTGCTGCTTGCCTCAGCCCTGGCTGAATTAAAATTGGGATTTAAGTTTTATGATTTATGAGTTTTTTTTCTACTGAAGAGTTTAATGAGGACATTGCCACATTATATAAAATATAATGAGTGTGGGGAATGATTGCCACAAAATCTCATTGAAGTGTTAAAATGATAAATCATGGCAGTGAAGTAATTTTGGTTAGTTGTTATGTAAACACATTGTTTTATTGTAACCGCTCTCACTCAGTCATTTTTAATAAGATGTATATGAAATTTGGCCTGTTGCTATTTTGAAGGCTTTTAATTTTCAACAGTTAATGTCTCACCTGACAGTGTAGAAGGCCCGTTCAGTTGATGCGTGGTGACTTTTTTTTATTCGTTCATGGCTGACAACAAGGCCAGAATTTCTACCCAACCCTAGTTATCCTTGTGATGGCAGTGAACTGCTTTCTTGAACTGTAGCATTCTGTGCGATGAAGATGCCCTCACAGGACTGACAGGAAGGAAGTTCCAGGATTTTGACCCAGCGATAAATTTCCAAGTCAGAATGACGTATGATTTTCAGAGTAACTTGGAGGTCTGGTTTTCCATTGCACCTGATGCCCTTGTCCTTCTTGGTGGTAGAGGTTGTAAATTTGGGAGATGCTACCAAAGGAGCCTTGCATGGCAAGTTGTTGCAGTGTATCTTATGGATGGTACACATTGCAGCCACTGTGTGCTGGTGGGGGAGGGAGTGAATATTTAACATCACAAAGAAAAATTACATTTCGATATAATCATTGCAATCTAACTGAAATAGCATTTTAGTTGATTGCTAGAAAATAGCTCCATAATTCTATATTCACAAAGGAAGTTCATCAATCTGTAATTCAAAGCTTATTACTGAGTACAAAGCAGCAAGAAACCTTAAGGAGAATGTTTGCTGATAACTCATCTGTGAATTAAGATTCAGCATCAGTTTTCTGGTTTCTAGCATTCACCTTTGTAAAGACAGAAGAGTTAATGAAATTTCTGCATTTTATGTTGTGTGGAGGCAATACTTAGGACTGTAACATATTTAGATATTATGATCCAGGTATTGGGAGCTTAATGAAAATACAATCCACTCTGCATCCGGCCCACAGGGACAAACTGAGTCATCACAAATCTTGAGGAGAGAAACCAAGTCTGGGACTAATTCCCAGAGATGAAGCTGATATTTCCTTGAGAAGCCAGTGCCACGTCACATGATCACATTGTGACGTTAGCAACCATTGAGAAGAATGCCACATCATTCATTCAAGTCAATTGATGTATTGTAGCACTCTTTGACTAGAAGTGAGAAAGGTATAATTCACAAATTAACAGTTGAAAGCTAACTGGTAATTGAAGCTGAAGACATCCAGATGCACTCTTACAGAGAAAGTCCCCTTCCGTGGGACATGAAGCACACGAGAAAGAAGGGTACCCCTGGGAAGTCGCTGGGAGGCAGTTTTGATGTGCCTGGTGGTCTCACCACATGGCAGGGGACCATTCTGGTGCTGGTGGGGCATAAAATGGCTGTTAATAGAGCAGTTAATTGGAGTAAGTGGCTGCCCACCTCCGGTTGGCGGGCAGTCGAGCCGCTGCTATCCTGCCTCCTGAAATATGACAGCTTCTCTCCCAATGCTTTCTCCTGCCATTTTACCAACCTTCCCTGGGAGGTCCCGCCGGCCCATCTCCAGAGATCTAGTAAAATCCCAAGCTAATGCCCCTGAAGAATTTTGATTGAGTGAACAATGAGAGACTGTTTCCACTGGCAGGAGGGTCAGTTGCCAAATGACGCATGTAACATAATTGGCAAAAGAGCCAACAAGGAGATGAGGAGAATTTTTTTTTTAACACAGTGAATTGTTATGATCTGAAATGAATTAAAAGGCTGGTGGAAGCAGATTCATAACTTTCAAAAAGGAATGATATATATACTTGAAGAAGAAAAGAAATGCTGGGCTATGGCAATAGGGCAAGAGAATAGAAATAAGTGGATAGCTCTTTCAAGAAGCCAGCGTAGGCACAATAGGATGAATATCCTCCTTCTACCCTCCATAATTTTTAATTGCCCCACCATCCACTTCCTTAGTGCAGAAATTAAATCTAATAACCTTCAACAAAAATGTACTTGCATGAAAGCTGCTTCCTGCAGCTTTCTCCCTTTAAGCTTGAAGCTTGGAGCCTTCTTCTGCTCCTCACTCTTAACTTCACTTAACAGGACGTTTTCCAGGTTCCTGTCCTTCCTTGGACTAGAAAGCCTTCTTGGGTCTTTCTCCTGTTCCACTCCCCTGGATTTGGGGACTTTATTCTTTAGTTTCTTTGTGGAAACCTGCTTCTTCTGCCAACAGCTTCTAACTGAACTCAAACTGCTTCTTCTAGTTTTTTCTGCATGTGTGTTTGTGTGGCACGGTGAGGGGTGGGGCCAGGGGGTGAGGGTCCTGCCTCTCTGGACCCCTGTTGCTAGGCAACAGCACAGTTTTTTTTACTTTTGAGTTTGCTTTAACTTCTCCCCAAGAGTCGTAAAACTCATTAGAAATGCAAGTGTACAAACAGTGCTTTAGACCTGCTTCCTCCCTCAAAAATGAAACTAGATCCCAGGTTTCAAGTGAAACTAAAACTCAACTTGACCTTTTCTTAATGCACAAATACAGAAATACAAATCAAACTTAAACTTTAAAGATAAAACTCATTCCAAACATCCACAAATGCAAATATAACTTACTTAAATTGTCTACATTTCCTAACAAACTTCAAATTGGGTAGAAAGCAACTTTCACCTGTTATCTTCCCCAAAATCAATGTGCCCAATTTTCTGATCCTGTTTTAAGTCTTTCTACCATCTGCTTGCCAAGTTGTGATGTAGCTGTTTGAAATAAATGTGTGTAGGCTTGTGACATTGACATTCTGGAAGTTACATTCTCAACATATCAGGAAGATGCATGCTTTCAAGTTATTATCTCCTCTCAGGCCATCCAACCACACAAATAATTTACAGACCAGATAAACACTCCTCATATAGTGCTGTCCATGGCTTTCATTCACCTATTCTAGTGCTTCTCCACGGTGCACTATAAACTGAAGCCATCCTCTTTTCATAGCAGCCTGCTCCTAGAAGACAACTGCAACTTGCTGCATGCCTGGAGACTTTTATTAGGCAGCCTAATGCCACCTCACAAGATCCACAGGAGTGATGCTGTGGTGGAGAAGGCTTGATGCTGCTTTGAGAAATGGTGGGTGACTTCATGTAAAACACCCTGGGATAGAATTTTTATTTTGGATGTAACTGGCAAACTTGGAGCAAATTGTGCTTGTAATTGTGCTGTTTTTCAGAACTGACATTATGACGAGGAGCTTTTCCCCCAACTGGTCTGTTATTGTTGTTTTGGTCTGATATGTGGTAGTCATTGTCCTGGACTTACTGATAGGACTGGAGGTGGAACTGTTAGCAAACTATATCTTTTATTGAACATTATGCTAAGCATTTACAAGGTAGTCTCTACACAAAGCTCTACATAGAACTATCTCTCTCCATGCTATGTTATCATGTGATTTTATGCCACAGATGATGTAGGCTATATATTTACATATTCAGCATTAACCCTTTATACTACAGATGGGGAGATGGGAGAGGTGGGGTGTACAGGGGTGGCCGGACTCCAAAACATGCGCCGTTTGCTGACATGCTATTTTGCTGGCACCATCCTGGACCATTTTCCCAGAGTGGGATGGGAGTTGGAAGAGTTGCCCTCCTGAAAATTATATGGCTAATTAAGGGGTCTTCAAAGACTATTAAGATCTATTGTCAGAGGCTGACTGGAATTGTCCAGTTTCAAGATGGAGGCACCCTTTCACTCTTTCCTACCTGAACTGAGCTGGAGATCCTCTCATTGGTCCGGGCCAATGCTGGCCTTATTTGGATGGCGATCCTGCCCTCTGGCCACTAATTACTCAATTGGGGAAAAATCACTGCCCAATATTGGGGTCCTGACCCAAAACCCAAAATCCTGTCCTATATTTCACATTCATATCGCATCCATTTGCATAACCACCAATACAAAGTATTTCATAAGCAAATGCAATGCATCAGCACACCAGAACATATTCATGGCTTTTCTTTGCATTAAAAAATACTCTTGAACGTATTTAAGAGTGGTTACCTGGATTAGTTTTACAAATACGGCTGAAGAACTAAGGGTGTGGCCAGTTTAGTTGGTGGAACCAGCCTTGAGCGGAATGTTTTTTAAACCAACATTAGATACTGCAGAAACTCAATTTACATTCGACATAATTTGCGTTTAAATTTTCATGATCTTTTCCACTTCAACTGTGTTGTACTGATAAAACCAATGCAAACTTGCGTAAAATCTCGGCCATTGTGTTACATATTTTTCCAACATGTCTGCTGGATCAAGCAGAACAAGGCTATTTTAACCTTAATTGTTCAGTGGAAAATCAAAACTACAGCTGGATAAACCAGAGAGCTACTGCCAACAGTGACAGATGTTACATAGTCTCTGATAATCGTCTACAGATGGGAGTTACTAATTATCTTATCATTAAACAGTGTGTAACTGTCAGAGGCATAAGTTAGCTGTTTCAGGTTGTTCATGGCGTATCATCATTGTGGCAATGTGTCTTCATTCTTTTGACATAGGACATTATCAATGGCAACTGGTATGCACTAATTCATGAAGTAACTTTATAAGCCATCTCTTTGCAGGACTTGAAGGCAAATTATAATAATTTTATAAGAAACATTACAGGTTGATTTTATTTTATTTCTTCTGAGAACTAGTTTTTGCTTATTTATTCCCATGGGCAATCTAACAGTTTGTTGCAGAACAACATGTACAGATACCTTGGGAAGATCCAAAGTTGAAACACAGCACCCTGGAGAAGTGATGAAGAAGAGTCAGTGATATCTGTTTGAAGAGGGGCAACTGTCCAGTTCAGAATGAAATTCCAAACACATGGGACAGAATTTTGGAAGCCTGCCAGAAGCTGGAATGGAGGCAGATGGGCCCGGAATTTCCCACCACTGGCCAGTGTGCCAGATTGTTAGCACGGTACCATCTCTGGGATATTTTTAAGGATGCTCAATCAAGGGCGAGATGGCGCGTAGACAATTGAGGCCATCATGGGGTCCACTATGGCCCCTCTCCCATGCTGCAGGTAGGCCCCCTGCAATGTTCGAAACACAGTCAGTGAAAAGAGCGGGCCTCCCGGCACAGACCTTCATTTCACTATCTACACTTTGCCCCTTGCAGCCAACTTACAAGTCACCTCTGGTCACTCAGTGGAGGGGTTCCTCCTGCACATTGGCTATCTGGCAGCTATGGTCATTGATAATCTCAAAGGTTTTATAAGTGCTGAGAAGGTGACTCTTCTTGGACAGCCTTGGCAGGCTGCAATCTCCTCACAGCTGGAGGGCCTCCAGTGCCAGGAAACCATCTCCCTTAAATGGACGATGAACACCCCCTCTGGCCATTATTTGGCCAATCCAACAAAAATTGTATTGGGTGCATCTTGTCCACACTATGCAGAGTTGGGACACAGAAAGGATCCCTATGTCAAGACGCTGAACCCAAAACAAAAACCCTGCCCATAATCTTTAATCTCAAGAGAACCTATACAAAGTAACACAAATCATCTGCTTTACTCAAAGTAACGTGAAGCATATCTAGTGTGGAGAGCAGATTTTATTGTAGATTATATAAACAGCTCAACATACTGAAATGTTGATTGCAAAGTGTCAAGTGGTCATCTGAATCCAGCAATTTTGTTGATGTCCAATAAGAAACTAATACAATTTGAAGTAATTGTTGGGAATATACAGGAAGAATCTACACCTAGTGCTAAAGGGAGGAGGAAGATGGAAATATGGCAGAAAATCATTTCATCATGTATACGTGGTGAAAAGTCACAGTTTGTGGGAGTTCCTTGTTGCATTAGAGACTGACTGACAACCTGCAGCAATCTTCAGGTACAGGCCAGCTCAGTTTACTACTTTTCTCAGTGCATGTTCTTCATTATTAATAAACTGGTACCCAATCATCAGCTCTTCTTGTCCTTGTATTATGCATTCTTTCCTCCATAAACACCAATGTTTTTGATTCACAGATATTGGAAGCCTAGTTGCCTTTTGTTGAAGTTGATCAGATTTCAGAATTCTTACCTTTCTAGTAAGATTAGCTATAATATACCATCATGTGGTATCAACCTAAAAGTCTCAGTAGATGACAGGTGTGAGAAATGGATTTTTAAAAATACTTTGGGGGAATATTGTGTTATTCTGTGAAAAGGCTGTGTGTGTCTGATTTAATTAAGCTGGGCAGAGATTAATAGGAGACAGGTTGTCTGAAGCGTGTAAAGCATGAAAAGAATAGAGGTGTTAGGTTTGAGGTACAAGTACATAGGTTAGATCTAACATTTATATTTTTGGATAAGTGGAGAGCTTGAATATTAAAGGGGAGTCAGAGGTAACAAGAGACATGTTTGTATCTTGTAGGATTTTCACTGGTAAATAGAAGGGATATTATATTTTTTGACCCGAAAGTAAAGACAAGATGGAAACATGAAAGATCTTATGTGTGGAAGGGTTTAAGTTTCAAAGAGGTGTGAAAACAATGGAACTTGAGATGAAAGGGGGAAAAACGGTATTTTAGAGTTACTGTGGAGAGATGGGTGGGGGTGGGGCTGTAGCTGTTTGAACTGTTAGGTTGTTGAGCTGTGAGATATGAGATGTAGAAACTGGATTTATAGTTGGAGCTATGGCTGAGAGAGGATGAAGTTTAAATCAACCATCCAGTCAAGCCAGAAAAGTCTTGGGCTATAAAGAGCAGTTTTATTCTGAAGTTTGGATTTTCACAGCAGAGTGGAAGTGAGTTACAGGTCATGTGGTATGCCTTTATTGAAGCCACAGCAGTTTGTGTTGGGTAATATTACTGGTTTTTTTTTATAGTTAAACGTCTATAAGGGATGTAGAGAGTCTTTTTGGGGAAATGTTTTATAAGACTAAGTTTGACGGTGTATCTGTAATCTTGTGTGCTTAATTTTCTTTTATTCTTGTTAATAAAACTTTGGCTTTTAATTTTTAAAATCCCAAACCTATTACTGGACTTCTTACTGCTGAGATCAGTACATCCCATTCTCACTTTCAGAATACAAAAAAAAGGGTATGGCCCATAAGCCAAGTTTCTCTCTGGGATTTGGTTTGTGCAACAATTAACATCAGTTGTGGTCATAACACAAGCATATCCATATGGGTAAGCACAAACTTAGAGGAATATTTAGTTAGAAACTGTCTTTAGGGAAACCACAGGACCAAGTAAGAAGCTTTTAATTTTGTTAGATTCTAAGGGAATCTACACTGTACAGAATAATATTAGATAATTATGGGTTTAATATTATGCTGCAAGTGTTCTTTACCACAGTCATTATTTTAAATGACAATGTTTTATTTGCCAGTTGGCTTGGACATGGAGCTCTGAATCCTTAAAGCAGAATTCTTCAGTAACTTCCATTCCATTCCTGCAATCAGCATTGTCCTAAATGTCCCATAATCACTAAAATTCTGCCTTTGTGTTTAATGTAAAGTATCAAGATTATCTAATATTATTCTGTACAGTGTAGTTTCCCTTAGAATCTAACAAAATTAAAAGCTTCTTACTTGGTCCTGTGGAGACATTGGAACTTCAAATCTCCAAGTATATTCCTTGTTTCAATTGTTTGGATAATTGCAGAGTGTTTCTTAATCAGCATCTCAGTCTCAGCCAATTTTTAAGTCTGGAAGATAGGCTGGAGCAGTGTCCTGCGCTGCAAATTACTGGTTTAATTTTTCTTCCCTGCCTATTACTTTTTTTCTTTTCATTGAGAGGAACAGCATTAGCGTCATTCCGATATCAAAATCTGATGCAATCCTTGTTCAGACGTTGTTGCAGGGTGACCAAGGTTGGAACTAAATATACCAGTGTACTTGACTTTTAAAAAAAGATATGCAAAATGGAAAAGGAGGTGAGGCAATCCTGATAATAAAGGATAATGTAAAGGCAACAGGGAGAAAGGGTTTTCACCTTGAAAATCAGGATGCAGATGGGGCAAAATAAAAGCAGCTCTGTAGATGGAATCTGAAAAAATACATATTGGGAGTGGATCATGTGCCAGAGGAGTGGGAGAGCACCCAAGGAAATTCACTGTCAGAAATGCCTACCCAAATCTGGTCATCATTTCATATTTCAGGTAAATGAACATGAGCGCATTAGGCGGATTCTTCCTGGTCCTGCTGGATGGAATTACAGGTGGGACCAGGAGGAATTTCACAAAACTTGACATTGGGTCAACGGAGCAATGCATTTTGCCTCCAGGCCAGAGGTGGGCCATCATTGCAACATTACCCAGTCAGCAGTAGCAGGCAGCCAACCTGCCTAATTAACTGCTCCTCTGTGGACTGATTGGTGATGCTGCTAGGACAAGAGGCGGCTGGCAGCTGGCCTGCAGGGCCCGCGAATCTTCCCACACTCGACCTCCACTGGATCTACAGCTATCAGCAGACCACAGCTGCTGTCACCGGCCATCCTCCGGAGGGATTTTCCTCACTTTCTTCTGAGGGTTCCACAAGATGGAAGTGCCCTCATGGTCCTCTATCCTCTTGCAGTAAGGCTGCCATTCTTCCATGGCTGCAGGCCCTTTGCTTGGGTCTACAGCCTCAGGAACCTGTCTGCCATCCTTAATTGGACAGTGGGCCTGGAGGAGGCCTCTTAATTGGCTGCCCCTGTGAACATCTCCCAGGCAGGCACCCAGACAGTTTGTGTGTGGCGTAAATGGTCCCGACCTGCAATTATGTTTTAAAGCACATTGCATTATGTATCGTTAAATTTATCAGCCTGTTTCAGGCGTAAAAACTTCTTAGTTACACATTTAACAACACATTCCTGCCAGTGTTGGTGAAGGTGAGAAAAGCAGACAAGAACCCCCTCTGAAAGGAACTGTGAAGAGAGGGAGACATTTCAAAGGAAACCTATAGACACCAAAACCCAACACTCTAACTAAGGAAGAGATTAAAAATGCAAAGTGATTAACTTTAATCAACAGTAAAGAAAATGAGAACTGCTAACCAACCAGATTTAAATAATATGTCATGAAATCACAGCTCTTTATTTTTTGAAAAATTATTTTTTTCAAAAAACCTTGAACTGAAACTCTGTTATTTGAAATAAGTCAGCACAAACTGCTTTGTAAATACAAGGTCACCTTCCAAGGTAAAGGAGAGAAAAGCAAACAAGAGCATACACCCCCCCACCACAGCCCCCCCACAAAGGAAGTATGAAGAGAGTCATTGAAACTCAACACTAAGTAAGATATTAAAAATGGAAAGTGCTGGACTTTACTCAACTTAAATCCTATCAAGACAATGGGAAACTGCTAGCCAGCCAGATTTACAACCAACAGGCACTCAAACCCCCCTGTGGAGGAAGAAATAAGCCCATCTCCTGTTGGTTTCTATTATCTTAAAATGTCAAATGTTTCTGAGGTGCGAAATCAAAATGTGATTACTTGTTCTGCAAAAATTACTGCAAGACATGTTAATCAAATTCCTTTTGGGAATATACAGACAGGAGGTTTTTAAGAACTGGTTTTGCCAAGCCAGTCACAGAGAGATGCCATCAAAGTCATCTGTAAAAGCTGCTGAAGGGAACACTAAGGAATCTCTCTCTCTCTCTCTCTCTCTTTCTCTTACACACTCTATCTATGTCTCTCTCTCTCTCTCTCTCTCTCTCTCACTCACTCTATCTATCTCTATTTCTCTCTCTCTCTTAAGTTAAGAAAAGCCCTGTCTCTACTGTATATATATGTATAACCCCCGACGTCATCCCGCCCCATTTAAATATTCAGGAAGGCGGGGTCACAGCAAAATCAGCTGTCTGCCCACCGACCTGTCAATGGCCAATTAATCATTAAGCCAATTAAAGGCCCTGCCCGTCCAACCTTAAAGCTGGTGGCCAGGCCAGGAGACCCAGCGGGTTTCTGAAAAAACATGAAACCTCATCTACCGGCGGGATGGGCTTTCTTGTCTTTTTAAAAAAAGTTTAATAAAGTTTTTGTCATATTTATTAACATGTCCCATCTCGTGTGACATTGTCACATGAGGGGGTACATGTTAATAATTTTTTTATTATTCTATTTTTGAAGTTTGAAACACTGTCAGTGATCTCCCTGAGTCAGCACTTAGTCTCAGTGAGATGTGCGCTCTTTCGCGTGCATGCGCGAAAGAGCGCACTCTGGCAGTTGGGGAATCCCTCCCCCCCACCCGCACAGGAAGGCTTCCCCCCCTTAATTGGCCCGTCCACTTAAAATGGCGGCGGGGTCCATTTCGGCGGCGGCTGCGATCGGCTGCCCGCCTGCCGCTGAGCCGGTGGGGCCCGCCCCACCCATCAAGGGCAAAATTCTTCCCAAAATCTGCAAAAGGCATCAGAGGATGCTGCCATGATCTTTTGTAAGCTTTGAATTTGTACTTGGGTTTAATGAGGTGGTCACCATGAATATAAAGGTAGGGGAGAAAGACAAAAGGATTTTCATTCTCCATTTTGTAGACCTGGCTACCAGATTTAGTTTTTCAACAATAATTCTTACTAAGAGCAAAAATGATATTATAGACCAACTCATGGAGAAATTGATAGGGACTGGACTTGGGGACCAGGAAAGTTTCTGACTCAAAATTGTGGGAATTTTGTCAATGGCATGTTCTGAGACATGTGTGTGAACGTGAACATCATGGCCATAAATACCACAGCTGAAAGTCCTTTTAGCAATGGGTGTTGTGAAAGGAATCATGCCATGATTGATGAAATGCTGCACAAAATTTTGGCTGATGAACCAGATTGCAAGTTTTCAACTGCCCTGACATGGGTGGTTCATGCAAAGAATTAACTCCAGTTGTTTGGAGGGTTAATCCCTATCACTTGATCTATGGGGAAAATCCTAAATTGCCTTTTGTGCTGTACGATAGCGGGCTGCCCTAGAAGGCACGACAATTAGTTCAATTTTTTCTGCATATTTGAATGCTTTATATGCAGGATGATGGCTTTCCTCAAGGCTGAGATTTAGGAGAAAATACAAAGAACTCTCGGGTTTGTATAAGACCACCTGAGACAGAATTTAATTCAGGAGACTTGATATATTATGCAAGAGAGATTCATATGGAATGGAAAGGCCCTGGTAAGGTAATAGGCCATGATGGTATGACAATACTTATCAGACATGGCAGCCAAACCATTAAGAATCATGCCTCATGATTAACTGCAATTAATTACAATTGTCTACTCTGAACAGTAAGCAAGGCACTTTGTACCTCAAATGCTCAAGGGTTTTGTGATGAAGGTCCTGAGGAACAGAATGCAATAGATCAAAGGCTGGATAATGGTAATGTGAGTGATCATGGCACACAGGACAGAGCTGTCATATTCAAATTACCCAGACATTCAGGTAATATCTATTTCAAGGGGTTTAATGAATGGAGGGACATGACAATTATGGGACATGCAGGAAAAGTGACTGACAATTTTAAATATTGGTTTAATGTTCAGGATAATGGCCAAAAAGCATGGAATGGCAGAATAAGGTGGAAGAATCAAGAGCAAGAAAGTGTAGTGCAAGTTCTAGTCGTGAGCTTGGAAGTGTCTCTTGCGTCAGAAAACAATCATGTACCACAGAAAGAGCATCCCCTAGTGTAAGAGGGAGATCTTACTGCAGCAGCCCCAAAAGACATCAATGTGCAAGTAGAGATCTTAGCTTGAATAAATTACACAATAAAATAAGGGCTCCAGAAGAGTCTCAGAACAGAACCAAGAGCAGAAATCCTCATGAAGGTGAAACTTTGCTGGCTGCCCATAAACTTGAGGATAAACTAATAGGAGCACAAAACAAAATGAATTCGATAGTTGGAGAAAGGTTGGAGTTTATTCTGAGGTACTAGATAAGAGGCAACGAGCTTTGCCACAGATGGCTTTATAGTCTAAAAGTGCTTGTAGGTGGGGCTTATAAGGCTAAAATGGAGATAGTAGCTGGGGGTTTTGAAGAGTGACTAGGTGATACAGGTGTTATCTTTCTCACAACTGGAAAAGTAATCTTGAAAATCTTTTAGCCCTTTTGCCACATATTCATGGGAGTGTCCACCAACCAGCATAAAAGCCATGTTTCTGCAGGGTGATACTTTTCAAAAGAGAAATATTTTCGAAACCGCCTAAAGAGGCAGCAGATGCAGAAGAAAAACCATGAAAACTAAAAAAAATGTGTCCATGACCTGAAGGATGCTTCCAAAGTCTGGCATTTTTCAATGAGATTTGTTTTTCCAAAGATAGCTTGTGTTCAACGAAAAGCAGATGCTACAAAGTTTTATTGGTATCCTAAAGGAAAGCTTTCAGACATCTTCATGATGAATGTTGATGATTTCTTATGGGGTGGTACTGCAGAATTTGAAAAATGTATTATTCCTTAAATTAGATTGGCATTTAGAATTATGGCCTGAATCTTTGGCTCGGTGAGCGGGTGCGGGGCCCGCTCACCAAGGCGTAAAATGACATGGGGTGACGTCGGGCATGCGCCCTGATGTCACCGCGCATCATTTAGATTTTCAGTTCAGTGGACACGCAGCCAAGTTGGCTGCACGCCCAACAAACTGTCAAAGGCCTATTAAGGCCATTTAAAAAGGCAATTAAGCAATTACCTGAGCTGCCCGTCCAACCTTAAGGTTGGCGGGCAGGCGAAGAGCCCGGGTGGCCTTCGCATTTTTCATGGAATCTCATCCATGGGCAGGATGGGGTTTCATGAATGATTTAAATTTTCACACAAATTTTTATTAAAATTAATGCACATGTCCCAGCTCATGTGGCAGTTTCGAGGAGGAGACATGACATAAAAATTATTTCTCCACTTTATTAACCTTTTAAAACTTAAAACTTATCTCTCTGAGGCACGTCTATGCCTCAGGGAGATTTCTGCACTCTTTTGCGCGCATGCGTGAAAGAGCGCACTCCCGACTCAAGGAACACCCCCCTCTGCCTGCACAGGGAGCGTACAGCGCTTCCGGGTGTGCATCACGTTGGGCGGGCCATGTAAAATGGCGGCGCAAACCCGATTGGGGGTGCCAATCAGGTCCGCGCCCACCCGCTCGCGCCGTCCCCGCACAACCCCCCCCCCGACCGAGGGAAAATTCTACCCTATGAGTCAGCCTTGGTTTAGATACTAAGCAGAGTTAAATCTTCAGTTCTGCCGAAGGGCCATGAAGGCTCGAAACGTTAACTGATTTCTTCTCCGCCGATGCTGCCAGACCTGCTGAGTTTTTTCCAGGTAATTCTGTTTTTATCTTATTTAGAGTGTTACTCCCAACTCAATTAACCATGCTAGATCATCACAGAATGATGATGTTATAGCTAAAGTGGAGACAGAGCAATTCTGAAGTTTGATTGGTCAGTTGAACAGGCTGGGCACTCAGGCTATTCCAGATGCTTGTTTCGATGTACTGGGGCGACACATTTTGATGAAACACTCTAATGTAGACAATGTTTTAAGGGGAAATAAGACATGAAAAAATTAAATATGGGGAAATCCTTACTTAAGTTCCCATCCTTAGGTGAGATAGGAAACAAGAAACCAATCATTTTTAGTGATGCTTCACATGGTAATCTTACTGATGGAACAATAATAATTGCTGTTGTTGCCATCCAGTGCTGCTACAGGAAGTACAAACAGTATGCACTTTATAGTGAAGCTGATTTCATAATATTTCTTATGTGAAAAAGGGAAATGTCCTTTGGATAAGGAAGCTAAGAAAATAAAAAGGGCTGTTAAAATGTTCTTAGATGCTGAAACACTGGCTTTTGTGGAGGCAGTGGATATGGGATTCTATTTGTCAAACATTTTAAGTGAGATTCTTTACAAGGGTCACACTGAAGATAGTATATGCATTGAGTGTTATGTAAATAATTGTTCATTGTGGGATGATGTACACCCTTTGAAAAATGTGAGCAAGAGCAGCTTATGGATTGACATTGCTGTTTTGAACCAAATTCTGTAGAGAAAGGAAATCTCTAAAATTAAATGGGGATATGCATGTCATCAACTGTCGTAAGAAGAGTCATACGGACTTGAAATGTTAAATCTGTTTCTCTCTCCGCAGATGTTGCCAAACTTGCTGAGCTTTTACAGCATTTTCTTTTTTATTTCAGATTTCCAGCATTCACAGTATTTCACTCTTATCAACTGTCTGATTGTTTTATAAAAAGAAATGCAGGTACAAGGAAATTGTTGGAGGTCATAGAAGAAGGGTGTCTCGCAATGTAATACTTTGTCCAAGATGTAGAGGTTTTTGAATAATTTTTTTGAATTTTTGGTTGTGCATATTAACTCTAATTTTTAGACAAAGAGACAGAAAGGAATCTGTAAATTGTATATTAATCATGTTTAATTGTAGGCAAGTGGTGGACATTAACTGGGTACGCGCTAGAGTCCCTATAAATATGCACAGGCTAAAAACTGTATTTGATGGGTTAGGAAGGGTATGCTTGTGATGTGTAACTCTGTGAATAAATATAAACGTATGTAAAGGTTGGCCCTAGTCCTATCCTTGACCAACTGGCTTTCTGGATAGAGCATTAATGATCTGTGTGCCTAGGTCTCCCAAGTCTCTTTGGACATCCACTGTTTCGAGCTTTTTTACCATTTAGAAAGGACCTTGTTTGACCCATTTTAGATCCAGAGAGGGTGACCTCATATTTGTTTGAATTGAAACCTGTTTGCCACAGTCTTTTCCATTCATGCAAACTATTAATATCTCTTTGTAATTTTACCTTTCATGAGGAACAGATTCAAAATAAAATCCTACCCTTTCTTAGACATATTCAAAGCAAATACTAATCAAAGAATGTTAATTTTATATAACTTAAAGATTGCTTGTTAGACAGCAAGAAACTTGTATTTGATTAAATTTTGCCTTAATAATGATGCAATGAATATTTTGCTTGTTTTATGTTGAAATGGGGTTAAATGTGGATGAAAGCCAAGTCATTTTTAAATCTCAGGTGAGGTTCCTCTGCCCTAATATAAAACACACCAGGGTGTTAATTATAAGCATTTATTAATGTAATAATTTTAAAAATCAGTTCTTGCAATTCATCAGCATGAACTCCATTAAAAAGCTTATATAGGCCTTAAAATCACATAACACAAAATGGAAACCTAAGCATCAATGTTAAAGGCGGCACTGAAGGCCACCATGTAAAAAGATGTACTTTAAGATGGTTAAACTACCTTTGCTGGCAAGCCCAGCTGGCTTTTGCAGCTTGTCAGTCAGTATTTGATGCCCAAGGCTGAGTATTGGGTGTGCCTCAGGCCTAGCCGTTCCAGGACAGGAATCATTCCCTGTGCCCAGATCATACCTAATTACCCATTATGTCATGTAATAATTGTGGAATGCAGACTTTCATAGACCAATGGGAGAAAGTTCAACTTTTTCCAACAGGTGCTCAGACAACCCTCGCACAGTCACTCTGCTACCTTTTCAACCTCAACCATACTGTTGCTAGTGCCAAATGGAAACTTTCCAATGGACATTGAAATTACAGCCCTGTTACGCACGCCTACACGGCAAGTGAAGAGCTACATGTACGGAGGACTGAGAACCGGTTGTATGTTCGGTCATCTTCTCCATCGTGTCTGTACAGGCAAAACACAATAATTTAAAAATTGGCATTGACTTTCACCGTGCATAAGTACCTGATTTCTCATTTGCTTGTGTGCCTTTAAAATCATTACATTTTCTAACAGGAGTAACAGATGTCTTCTATTTCGTTAAATTATCAGGGTCATTGTGTAAATCACTCAAACTGATATAGCCCGTATCTAAAGAGATTGCCAGATCTAACTAGCTTTGGCAAGGAGGTTGCTTTTTGGTGGTTTTCCTTGATCTTGCTGTCAACCTTTGCAAAGCCCAGTGACCTATTCACACAACAGTAATGCTTGGAAGGAGAGCTGGCTCTAGGGTTTGTTGAGAGGTGTTTCCTGCCAGTAAACGTTTTGCTTTGCCAACCTCCTGCAGGATATAATGCAACCCATTGAAAGACTTGCGCTGTATTTCTTATTGAAGCTGAATCTTACAAGAAACTAAACAATAATGAATAGTGGGTAATTCTGGGGAGGTCAAAGCAAAACTAACTTTAATTATGGTTGGGCATAGCCAGTTTGTATCTATGTCAAATTGCTCCCTGTCAAAGACTAGGAAATATATCTCCAAGTAAGTGAAACTGATGTTCATTAATGGTGCGATTGTTTTTGATTGGTATTGGTATGTGGTACCGATTTGGTATGTGATTGTATCTCATTGTGGCCACTGTAATTTAGATGGTGTGGAGAATAGCCATAAAAGTACAGCATGATGGTTGTAGCTTTTAGATCACTTGGTCATAAGGAGAAATGAAGGATGGTGAATCTATTTTTATTGAACCTAATGAGTGTTTCTAACAATTTCTGTTTTCTGTTTCAAATTTGCAGCATCTGCCGTATTTTGCTTTTCATTAAAATCACCCTCTAGAGATCAACCACGAGGCAATTAAGGCCTGATTGCTTACACAATCAATTTTCACCGCAAGTCAAAATGACCCCCTACCAGTCAAGTTTTATACATGAACAGTCACTTTGATATTACTGCTAGTGCTGTGAATCTACCACACAGTGTAAACACAGTGGTTGGGATTCCAGAACAGGGACATCTTCGCATGTTGCAGAATTGTTCTCTCTAAGGGGTTCCATGATATAAATGGGTAATAATATGCTGTTATATTGGCCCCTACAGATCTAGTGCTGCACATACATTTTGCCAGGTATGCTGGGGGTAAGGAACAGTATCTGATGTCTGGTAGTGCAGCGGCAGGGACTGTTTTATCCGTGATGTTGGCTAAAGTGACTACAGCTGTCCATTTCCAAGCCTGCAAACATTTCTTACCGTCATAGAGATGAAAACCCTCAAGGTTTAGTGAAGGGTTATGTTCTTGTTCCCTGACATTGTAGGAGATATGTATTGGTAAATGGGATCAGAACTGTGTGCTTAACTGGTTACAGTTGATAATTGAACATTCGGAATCAAATCTCAATGGGTGGAACTTTCCATGCCCGCTGGTGTCAGGCTTCATGGCGGGACTGAGTGGACAATATAGGAGGAAGGCCAAAAATTGGTTTCATGACCAGTTTGCAATTGTGCACTCCACCCGTCAATGGCAGGCTGCACTTCCTGCCAACGTACGTCAGGAACTTCATTGTAATATATCTACATAATATTATAAGCCCAGCTCACCGGAATCATTCCCCCACACTGGATCACCCGAGCATGTCAGTGGTGTACAAAAGCAACATGCATCTGGCAAGCTGTAATTGGCTTGGGACTTCGAGGCTTGTTTGCCTACCTGGCTTCAGGCAGCACTCATGGTCATCAGCACCAGACTTCACAGACAGCACCACATCACTTTTAGGGGGGCTCACAGTCATGTCTCTACCTATCAGACCAGTCGTAGTGTGGGGGTGGCTTTTCAATGGCTGCAAGGCCATGACTTGCTTGGGGATGGGGAAGAAATGGCCTCAGGCAAGGGAAGAGACTACAGGGCGAGGGCTGTACTGGGTGAGGGAGGTATCCCAGGGTGTGTGTGGGAACACATGTTGATCTATGCAAGTAGCCTCAAGACGGTAAGGGCTAAGGAAGCAGTCCCCAGAGGAGATGAGGACAGATGGAGATCTGAGGGTGTGTGTGAGAGTGTGAGTGGTGATGCCCTTTGAGCTGGCAGTGAGTGAGATGCCAGTGAATGTGAATGCAAGAATTCCGCCCAATGGAATTTTAATCTGATATCCCTTTATGCATCATGCAATGGCCCGCTTTGGAGTAGGCACCTATTTCGTTGGACTGTAAAGGATGCTGATACAAGAGTTATGCCATACTCAATTAACTCAGTTGGTAAAACTACTACTGTGACATGACCACATAAAAGATGTTTCCCTGAAGTAGTACATGAGCTAAGAATTGGTGTGTGCATGTAGCCCCCTTTTAAGTTATGAGTGGTCCAATTTAAAAATAACCCAACAGAGAAGCTTTAGTCTTTAACAAGATTAAGGTCAGTTTATTATGAAACTACTGCTGAAAGTTACTTAAGTATAAATAATAAAGTTACTAACTAAAATACAGATACAAAGATCAAAATGCAGATGTAGGAAAAAATACTTAAAGGACTGAATTTTCCCCCCGTCAGGGGGGAAGTTGAAAGGCGGGCCTGCACAGGTGGCTTCCGATCGGTGCCATTTTATGTGGGCGGGCCAATTAAGGCCCACCCAGCGTGACATCCACATGGAAGTGCTGTGCGCTCGCTGTGCGGGCGGGGGGGATTCCCAAAATCGAGAGTGTGCTCTTTCACGCACAAAAGAGCGCACTCATCTCCCTGAGGCTAAGTGCAGCTTCAGGGAGATCGGCTATAAATGTAAAAAAAAACCTTAAAATAGAAAAATAAAATTTCCCTAACATGTCTCCACATGTGACAATGCCACATGAGTTGGGACATGTCCATAATTTTCAAAAAAACTTTATTAAAATTTTTAAAAAGCTACATGAAACCTCATGCCGCCTGTGGATGAGGTTTCATGCTTTTTCTAATGCCCACCAGGGTTCCTGGCCTGCCCGCCAACCTTAAGGTTGGATGGGCAGGTCGTTTAATTACATAATTGACTCCGTCAATGGCCTCAATTGGCCATTGACAGATCAGCGGGTGCACAGCTGATTTCGCTCTGCCCCCGCCTACCGGAAAATTTAAATGGGGCACGGTGACATCAGGAGTTCCCGCCGACATCACTGCGCGTCACTTTACGCGTCGGCGAGCGGGCCCTGACCCCGCTCGCCAACTCGTAAAATCCTGCCCAAAGATGAGATTTCAAATTGGTCTCTGTGGGAAATTGTTGTGGGCCCATTGTTTGAGCTCCTTCTTTCTGAAGTGAAGAGGTTGAAACTTGAAGTTTGGTTTAGCAGCAGTGCTGGCTTCTGCATTTCACCAGTTGTGTTTGCCTTTTTCAGGTGGACTCAGCAGGTCGACAGATTTTTGGGAGAGGGAAAAGTTTTCCTATTCCTTACTAATCCTGTGGTTTTGGCCTTGTATTGCCTGAACTCCTTTGGCAGAACAGCGGTTGATTTCTTAATACCTTCCCCTTTGTCTTCCCTTAGCCAAGAACCCTCTCGGATGTTGTTTCTCAAAGTTCTTCCTGGGGTTCTGTACACCAAAGTGGCAATGCTCACACAGACTTTATACAGTTGGAAAGCTTAAAATGAATGAAGCATTGTTCCACCAGGCAAAGATGTTAGTTATGTTGACATCCTTTGAAGTCCCCTCCTGGCTCCTGTTCCCTCAGCAGTAAAAAGGTTTTTCACACATTTTAGGATTCAATATACTTCCCTGGTGGGATCTTTTCATTTTTTAATAGTTCTTTGTAACCAGCTCTACAGATATGTGTCTGGCAAGGTTTGATCAACACTGAAATGTGCCATTTTGTCTGTCCATACTTTCATTTTAAAAAAGGCTTTTAAGCTCAATGTAAAGATTTGAAAACAGAAATGTGCCTTTAGAACAGTTGTCCTTAGAATCTGCAATATCATTGGGCAGGATTTTGAGGTCGTTGGGCAGGCATGGTGGGCGGGAGTGGCCAGGAACAGCCCGCCGCCCACAATCGGCCCCGGACCGCAATTTCACGCTGGCTGGCCAATTAATGGCCAGCCAGCGTGAAACGTGCGCTGAAAGGCTCAACACTGCCTGGGTTGGGGCGGAAGGAGGGAATGCACTGAAGTCGACTTGGGCACGGGGGACCGCATAATGAAAGCTCCCTGAAGGCAGAGAGCTGCCTCAGGGAGCTGAAGAATTTTAAACCATGAAATAAAGATTTGGAAATGCAGGAAAAAATGTCCATACATTAGGCTCCTTCACATGAACATATAGATTATAAAAATTCTGTCAAAACATCTTTTTAAATTAATATCGGAAACCCCGCCCGCCTGTGGACGAGGTTTCCTCAAAAATCCAAAGGCCGTCTGGTCGATTCACCCGCCCGCCAACCGTAACATTGGACAGGCAGTGAAAAATCACATTTAATTAATACATTAATGGCCTTAGAAGGCCTCTTAATTGTCAGCGGGGGCGCTGCCAACTCTCTTGTGTGCCCATCAACTGAAATATCGCGTGAGTGTGTGATGACGTTGGGGTGTAAAATTCTGCCCATAAATTCATAAGTTCATGACACCTGCCTCGTGAGCAATTTCTCATTTATTTCTGTTCAAAGTCAGTTACTGATCAAGATACAATCATGTATATTTAGGAACCAAAATATTTTAGAGATTTGATTTAACTAGGGCACAAGTCAAAGCAAAATAGCTTGAATATTGTGGAGTTACAGAACAAACTGTATTTGCAATAAATTTGGAAAACATTCAGTTATTCAACAGTGGAGATAGGCCTTGGAATATACCTGGAGGAACATTAGGGCAAAGGTCAGCTAGGCCAAAACTCCAATTCTGCTTGCCAATACACACATCTCCTAATATTAATGGAAAACTATTTTGCAAGTTGTTCTGGATATTGTTGGATTGAAGCTGAAGAAAGCTCATCAGGTAACATCCTGAGAGGTGACTGTAAATGAAAATGATTAAAGTTTGGCGGTAGTGACTTGTGGTAGCGCACAGGAATTTATTTATACTTGGGCCTCTGCTATTTAAAAATATTTGAAAATGACCTTGACGAGGACAGTAGGCAAAAAACCTCTGCTGACGATACAGAAACTGTGTGGAAAGTCCAATGCAATTCCAGAGCAATCTTGTGGCTGAACAAGTGAACTGCAGCTAACAATCAATAAAGATAAATTGAGAATGCAAAGAAATGCTAAAGTAGACACTCTGTTATATATTTTGGTCATTTCTGTCTCTCTTACTACAGTTACGGACAGGAATAAGAGAGAACTGAAACCCTTGATCCCTGCCCTTGCTGTCCAGAATCAGTGTGCATTTCGAAAGGGAGGAGGTGTGTGTTTCTTAACCCCTGAGTATATGGTCAATTTGAACAACCAGAAGCAGCTTTCTTGTGGGTTTACATAAAGACGGCTATTTATTTACACACTCACTCCAAAAGTCCAATGCTATGTCACTCACTCACCACTCACACAGCCACACACATACAAATGAAAACACACACACACACTCTCAAGGGAAAATGCAGTTCAAGAGAATAGTGGACTTTTACAGGTCATAAACAAAAGTATAGTTCATAATTCATGTGTTTAGCTCAACTTGGGGAAAAGCATGTGTTGCAGTCCCAGTGAAGAGGGTGTTTTGACATCTGAAGTTTAATCTAGGTGGATTCAATAGCCAGAGTTATATATCAGAATTGTTGCACAATTCCCTCAAAGAGATGGATTTTCAGCAGGTCACAAAGTTAGTTATTTGTAGTCTCATTACCAGGATGTTGCTTTACTGTACTGGTGTACTTGAAAAGGAACAGGCTTGGACACCTTAAGATGTTGCAGTCTCCAGTTTTTAAAGGTCTAGATGTTGCTGCCTGCCCTTATTGCTGCTGTTGACTCTGCAGTTGCTGTTCTGGTTATGCAGGCAACTCTTCTTGAGGCTTTTTTTAAAAAGGGCAACCACGCTTCACCATGTAGTCCTTCACAAATACGGTTTTGGTCTTAAGCTAATTAGCCACAATCTTGATCTTTGCACGCAGACATTCACCCTGTAGGTCTGAGACAATCACCATCTTTTGTTCCGCAAAGACCCATTCAAGCCAGGAAACACCTTTTGGAGTGTTTCAGGAAATAAATACCGATGGTTCTTATAGCTTTGAAGGTGTCCTTTTTCCCTTTCATGGCAGCATGGCAGTTTGAATCCACAGATCAAGTCAGGTGACTCTTGGAGGCCATCCTTTGCAGCATTGTAATGTCTACTTTTAAAGGAAAAGTTAATTCCTAAAGATTCCAAACTGATTACAGTTCATGTTTTAAAAGCTATGGATAGGACATGCCTTTGCTTGGCATGTATTTTTAGATTACACTCATAGGTAAGTTTTTAAATTTTACAATGTAAAATCAATACCTTGATCCCCTTGGAGGTAATGACTGGAAATATGTTGCATGCTGCCATTACTGCGCCATTTAAGTCTGCCTGCCTATATTTTAGTGGATGATTCAATGACTACCATCACTTTTGGCAGCAGATCCTAAGAACGTAATGACTGCCTGGGATCCAGCAGAATCTCTTTGGCCAATTACCCAGCCTCATCATTCTCGACAAAAATCGAAATACTTGTGCTTTGAATGAGTTGAAAAAAATCTGTACCAAGCTGAAACAATCATTTAAGTTGCACTCATAACACAGTAAGGGAATCTAACCTTCCAGGTAATAACAGGACAATGATTTAGATTGTTTGCACAATGTGAGGCAATGATTGATGAGCCAACAAGCCTAGAAATTGGTTGATGCCTGTGACTGTTTTGCAGCATGAGAACCAAAGCACCTGATATGGTGGGCTGAACATTCCACACTAGAAGTGCCCCATCATCATCATCATCCCTCATGTTAAGGATGATTCTTCCTTGTGGATGGCTGGATTTATGTGAGAGGTCAGTTCTGACTGGATTTGCAGGTGGCTTATGAGCCCTATCTTACCCTTGCAGGTTCTTCCACAGTGAGGATATTGGTTGTCAGCTGGTAGAGGTGGTAACAGATTGTTACCCTCTCTCCATCTCTCTTGCTGTTCTCTCTCTGTGGCTGCTCTCGTTGATTGGAAGATCTTGACACCATTTTTGATAATGAATCATTGTTTTGAGGTCGTAATTAGGCATCTGTGTTGATGTTGATGGTGCAGACCATCATGGAGTTTTAAGATTATCTTTGAAACATTTCCTTTTGCCCCAGTATAAGTGGGCTCTCTGATATAGCTCTAAGTAGAGCACCTGTTTGGGTGGTCTCGAGTCAGATGTTCTGATTACACGTCCTGGTCATCTCAACTGATGTGAGATTAGCGTGCCCCTTATAGTTGACATGTCCTCATCTTGTAGGATATTTATCTTTGTTCTTTTATGCCTGCACCTGATTCGCAAGATCCTTCTCTAAGACAGTGTTGATACTGTTTTTCTAGGCCCTTAATATGGTATCTAAGTTGTCCAAGCTTCAGCACCATAGAGAAGCATGGGGAGAATGAACCACTGCCTGATAGACATTGAGCTGAGTGTCACAATGCTCCAAAATCAGAGTACATAATTACCACAGGCTGAGCTAACTCATTGACTTCAGTAGTGTACCAATTCATCACTCTCAGCTTTTTGGGATCGATAACTTACAATATTTGGGAAGTGAGGAACATTTTTCAACACTTCACCATGAATCCCAATAGAAAGTGTTGGATTTGATACCTTTGGCGTGGGTTAGTAGAGGCCTATGGTATTCCTGGTATAAAAACTCGAAATACTGAGCGATTCTGACAGCATCTGTGGAGAGCAAAACAGAGTTAACGTTTCTGAACAAGGACCTTTCTTCGGATGAATTCTGAAGAAATAATGCAAGAGATATAAGATTGAAGCAATCCAAAGATATGCTGCATGATTCTGCACAAATCATTATGGGAAATATACCAATTTCACATCTTTGATCAAAGATTTGGAATGAGAATCACTGATCATGTTCTATAAAATATTGAATGGACTAGTGGGAATTGACTGAAGCAAATACCTCGCACCCTCTGATAATGACAAAACACGAGTTAACTATGAACACAAATTGCAAAGACGCTTTGTTTCCAAGACAGTGTATCAACAATCTTTTCTTCCAAGGACAATCCCACAATGGAATAAGCTGTAAAAGGTATTAGTCGTAGCCCCATCATTTGAAATCTCCAAGACCCACCTCTCGATCATTTCCATTTATAAGTTTTCATTATCAGTATTATTATGTCTGGTTTAGCTGGCACTAACCACATAAATGTTGGTGGAAGACAGATATTAGTCTGTGATGCCAAAATGACCAAAGCAGAGGCAGAAGGTCAGAAGCCACATTGGGTTTGCCTCAGGCCAATGCACTTTGGTGCAGTATTCATTCCCTGTGCCCAGTTTGTGATATTTACAGAAATTTGTTCCTTCAACCACTTAACCAACCTATTCTCTAAATGCTTGACAGAGTCTCTGTTTTAATCACTATACCTGGTAGTGCATTCTGCAACTTAGGAAAATAGGAGTTACAAATGAGGGAAGTGCAAGGTCCTCGCCTTCTACAATCCTGGTAATTGAATGGTACAAGGGATAACAGGGCAGGTGACAAATTATAGCAATTGACCTCTATCAAGTTGTCTACAACAGGCCCAGGGATGACATGAGGAAAACCCCAATGATGGAGAACTTTGGAAACCATTCATCCAAAGACAACTTTGACTCCCAGGCATGCTTACCACGTGCCATATCTGTACTGCACTGTATTCCAACATCTTATTTTCTGGAAGAAATCTATCCAATTTCTATTTGAATTAATCACCATCAACTCCCTAGGGAGTCTGTTCCATAGATTGACCACTTCATGGAAACTTGATTCCCACCGATTTTCTTTGAATTTACCACTTCGACCATTCTGGGCAAGGTGGGTGAGTTTCCTATGGTTTACATGATGCCATCCCTTTAGAATCCTATAAACAGCAATCATGTCATTTCTCTACCTTCTCTTTTCCAGTGAGAATATGTCAAGTTTACATAATCCAACCCCACCAACCCTTCAGTCATTCTGCTTACTCTCTTCTGTATCTTTTTAACACCATTTTTATTATGTGGTGACCAGAACTGTACACAGTATTCTAATTATGGTTATACCAATGATTTACAAAGTAGCAGCTTCACAACACTGTATATTGAAAAAAAATCTCCTGCTCTCTGTCCTCATATTTGTCTATATTCCCTGAATCTATAATCACAGTTAAAATTCTGTTCATATTTCCTCTGTCCCATCCCTTCATAATTTTAATGATCACTTTCAAATTACTCTTAATCTTTTCAGTTCTCATAGAAGCAGTCCCAATCATCTTTGTGAACATAGATTATAGTTTTTGTACATTGCTAACCACTTTGTTATTGTTCTTTACGTTTTGTAAAAAGGCAAGATTTTAGTTGAATATACATTGACATTACGTCATGTTGTTTATTTTATTTTCCTTAGTGAATGTAGAGTTTCTCAATAAAACTAAAAATGCAATCTAGAGTAGATCAAAAGTAGACCAAAGGTGGGGCAAAAGCAAGGAACTATTTTCACATATGATAGAATGGGCAGAGAACCGCTGTGGGAATTATGACAATTTGGCAATCACTTATTCCCTCATTAGGCCACTCTTCCATTACCAAAAGTATGAGAACTTTATAGCTTAAAGACTAGTAACATAAAGTACACTTAAATCTGGCTTAAGATGCACTATAAAAGATCAATTGACCATTTTTTTAAAAAAGCTCCAACTTTGATTATTGCTATAATTAAAGAAAATGAAGCACATAAAATGATTTTTAATATTGCATGAGGAGGACAAGTTTCAGCAAGATAGCAAATTGGCTATTTGCAAACTCATAAGAGGTGATTTTAACCCTGACAGTCCCTCGCTTCCCATGCAGGAGAGATGAATTCAAGAAAGTATGCTCATAGATTTGATCTTTAACACTGGCTGAAAGAGGGCAAAGCAATAGAAAATGTATCAAAGTGTGTGCCATGATGTGACTGACAGTGCTTATACCCTTGGCTGTCCAGCATCACTGGATCAGAAAGGATAGGTTGAACTCGGTGAGCCAAAACAAATTCATACTCTGAACTACATAAAGTTGATTATTACCATTCTTGGAACAAACCACAGAGGAATATTAACACTTACTTTTCAATACTTACATTTTCCCTTCAAGAAGAAATTTAAATTTTTCCAAATCGTATTTCATATAGCAATATTTTTAAAATTTGATGAGACAGTGAGCATTTCTGGTTTTCACATAAAGTAAAAATTTTACACAGGAGCTTCATCCCTCTAGTAAAACTATGCGGGTTTACCTAGTTTCCGGGCAACACTGGAGGTCACCAACTATGTGGTTTGCCTGGTGTTTGTTGCTGATACGGGCAAATGAAACTGCGCCCTCTGCATGTGCCTGAACACGTAAAAATGGCACTAACCTTAAGTCACACAGCCCAACTGGCTGATGTGATCCAATGATGCCAAAATTGGACA
Organism: Cetorhinus maximus; assembly: GCF_964194155.1. Lineage (NCBI taxonomy): Eukaryota > Metazoa > Chordata > Chondrichthyes > Lamniformes > Cetorhinidae > Cetorhinus > Cetorhinus maximus. Next base: position 72,417,728 of record NC_135888.1, read on the forward strand.
GTGCAAGCCTGGGCAATGCCTGCTCTTTTCCTGTAATGAAAAATGAACCTTGAAGCAGCAAGGTGCGCCTTGTAGTAGCATTATTTAAAGGGCCAGGTACTTAATTTTCAGGTAAGTAAAATTTATGGGACTTTTTCTACTGGAAAGGGTCCGAAAGTAACCTAGAGTTCTTGGAGACTGTTGCCACATCGTCACAGGAATGGCTGGCGAGTAGCAAACTGCCCACATAATGGCTGCAACAGGAATATGGGTAACAGTGTCAATGTCTCTGGATTTGCAGCATGGTAGGGGGATGGAGAAGGGGCTGTGAAAAGGCAACACGTCATGCCCTGCTCTCTGTTAAGCTGGAGTTGTTCTCCATCTGTCTGATAGGCTAGCAAATGCACTCAGTACCTTGGTATGCATTCTCATTCAACACTCTCCTGCATGCCACCCCATTGAGATCCTCATCTGGAGCCCTCTGCAGCAGTATTTGTCTGCCACCTTGCCCTCTGGTGAGCTGGCAAACAAATTATTCTTTACCTCTGGCCCCACCTCAGATGTGCTAACTTTATGCTAGCTTCCATGTAAGTGCAGTGCCAGTATTTAAGCTGGTGGCTGCTAATGTCACATAAATGACAGGGTGGGTTTCTTCATCACTGCTGTGTTGATGCTCTCCTTCCTCCTCCTTGGGCTAGGTAGGTGGCAGTTCTTGAGGTATCTGAAAGCAAGAACTCAGAAGGAAAGGGTTGTTTGAGGGAAGGGGCTGGGTTGGGAAGCAGAAAGTCCATGGTCATGCTATCAGCAGTTTGTTCATCATGCCAAAATGCAGGATACAGATGAGCTGGAATATGAGAAGGGGCATATAGCAAGGAGATGCTGTCACCCTTCATGTTCTTAGCCATCAGATGCTGCAGGCCCCATTACAGTTGTCCCAATGATGCAGAGAGCCATTTCTACTGTAGAGCTTTGGTGATGCAGGCATACGTGTCTCCTGCCAGCTTTTCTCTGTTTCCTTTTATCATGTGTTACCTTGTCCTGCAAGACAAAGGGCAGAATATCAGTAGTTGTGTAGCACTGTGTTTGGGTGATGTGTTTTTTAAAATTCATTCACGGGATGTGGGCTTCGCTGGCTGGGCCAGCATTTATTGCCCATACTTAATTGCCCTTGAGAATGTGGTGGTGAGCTGCCTCCTTGAACCGCTGCAGTCCATGTGGTGTAGGTACATCCACAGTGCTGTTAGGAAGGGAGTTCCAGGATTTTGATCCAGTGACATAGCTGCCATAGCTGAATAGTTCAAGGTGTGTATTCCCATATTCCTTGATTCCCGTAGTGCCAAAAAAACCTATCAATCTCAATCTTGAATATATCCAATGATTGAGCATCTACAGTGCTCTGGGGTAGAGAATTCCAAAGGTCCACTACCCTCTAAGTGAAGAAATTTTACCTCACCTCAGTCCTAATTGTCTGACCCCCTAGCCTAAGACTGTGACCATTTAGTTTTAGACTCTGATGCCAGGGGAAGCAGCTTCTGAACATCTACCCTGTCAAACTCTCTAAGAATGTTATATGTTTCAATGAGGTCACCACTTAACTCCAGAAAATAAGATACCTAATCTCTCCTCATAGGACAGCCCCCTCATCCCAGGAATCAATCCTGTGACCTTTGAAAGCCCTACACAACTTGCAGCAAAACTCCCTTATTCTTATACTCCTTACAATTAAAGTTAACATACTATTTTCTTCATAATTTGTGTCTGCAGCTGCATATTAACTTCCTGTGATTGTGTACAAGGATCCCCAAATCTCTCTGAAAAATAACATTTTCCAGTCATTCACTTATTTAAAAATATTTTGCCTTTCTATCTTCCTAACAAAATAGAAAATTTCACACATCTGTGCATAAAACTCTGTCTGCCACTTTCTTGCCTAATCATTTATCTGGTTTATATCCTATTGCAATCCCTTGGTATCATCCTCACAGCTTACATTGTTACTTGGTTTTGCATCATCAGCAAACTTGAATATATTACATTCAGACCGGGATTCCTGCCCCCGCTTGTGGTGGCCATGCTCAGTGGTAAGATGAGAGAATCTTGCGAGAAGACCCTAGTCGCATTTCTCGACGACGTAAATCCAGGACACAATTGTCCCCTCTCCTCATCAATGGCGGGCTGCGTTTCCCGCCATTGAACATCAGGAACTTAATTGTAATAAATTTGCATCTCATTATTGTGGCCACACAGCGGAATCATCCCCCCACGCAAATTTAAATCTGGCCTCGGCGTGATTTCACAATGGCGTGATTTACAATTGCCTTTAAAAGACGTGAACCTGGCAACCTTGACTTCAAGGAGAGCTCGGAGGTGAGCGCACATAAATTTGTGCAGTGCTCACCATGATCCTAGTGGCTCCGCGGATTCAGGGGGGCACAGGCAAGTCTCCACGGTGACTTCTTTGTGGCTGGGTTGTGGTGTCAGGGCAAGGGCGGCAGTGCAAGGGGGTGGTATCATGGCAGCACCGACTGAAGTTTGAGCACAAACACTTGCGAGGAGGCTGGTGGGGTGGGAGACGTTGGGAAGAAAACAGCTGGGCTAGTGGCAAAACATGTTAAAGATGAGCAGACAATGCAGCTGGGAGCATTTAGCTTGACCTCAGTTGACATGCTTGGAGTCAGGTTAATCAAGCAAGTGTGCCCGCTCAAGCAGCACTAATTCCTCACTGTGCCAATGATTGCTCCTCCACTGTTAACCCCCCACATGCACACTACAAACTCAAATGAGTGCCATGGTGCTGCAGAACGATTGGGCAAGCTTGAGGATTCTGTTGGGAAAGGTGGCCATTGAACACTGATGGAGGGGTGCGTACCTAGTCCCTTGCATTATGCTTCAGTTGACATTGAAAAGTCACCCTCATGGTACAAGCAAACTGCAAAGCCTTGGAGTCCAGGTTAGGAAAATGCCTGTGCCTGAGCTGAGAGTTCAGGATGCAGTTGAATGGCCGAAGCTGTCGCCACTTGGCCATGTGGTGTGGGATGGTGCTGGGTGGGGTCATGGTGAACCATCATGCACACTAAACACTGGGCATCCATGTGGTGGCCTGGACTCATCCATTAAGGGGCATTGAGAGGCAGCCACAGGCAATGACGTGACCAAGAGTGGTCATTAGGAAACAATTGCTGACCCTTGCACCTCTCTCTTTGATACTGCAGTGATGAGACCATCAGGAACATGCAGTCTCGTGATCTCACTATCTGTCTCATTGCTTATAGGCAAGAGAAAAGAACGAGAAGAATGTGACAGAGGCACCTGGCTCACCAAAGGGAGGAGCAGAACCCTGAAGACCAAGGAGCAGCAGGGCCTCCTCCGCATACAGAGGATGAACCCCACAAAGCTGTTATTCATAGGAGCATCACTAGACCCAAAGTCTACAGACGGTGCAAGTGCTACTGGCAGATGAGCGAGAACCAGTGTCGCCGATGCCCGTGCATGTCAAGGGAACTGGTTATGCACATATGCCACCTCCTGCAGGACTTGGCACCACAGGGACTCAGAGGCCATCCACTGCCACTGGCCGTTAAAGTTACCGCCGTGCCCAATTTCTACGGCAGTGGCTCATTCCAGAGAATCCACTGGGGTCCTTTACGAGATCTCACAAGCCTCCACCCACAAGTCTATCCAAGAGTTCACGGACGCCCTTTTTGCCAAGGCACATACCTTTGTCAACTTCGACAGGGATCAGGCAAGCCAGGAAACAAGAGCACTGGGATTTGCTGAGATTTACGGATTCCCACAGGTGCAGGGTGCCATCGACTGCACTCACATGGCTATTAAATCTCCCTAGCAACAAGCATCCTGTTTGTGAACCACATACACTTTCACTATCTCAATGTTTAGCTGGTCTACGACCATTATAAACAGCAGGTCTCAGATCCCTGAAGTCTCCCAGGGACCACACAGGATGCAGGATTGGCTCCTCGAGGGCAAGGGCTACAACAAAGGATGTGACTGTTGATGCCTGTGTGGCGGCCTCAGACTCCTGATGAGAGAAGGTGCAAAAATGCTCATGCTGCAACCTGGAGTTTGGTTGAACACACCATTGGCATCCTGAAAATGAGGTTCCGGTGCCTGGACAGATCTGGCGGGGCACTCCAGTACACTCCCAAGAGGGTATCATGCATCATAGTGGCTTGCTGCACGCTACACAACCTGGTGATGTAATGGGGGAAGGACCTGAATGATGAGAAGAGGCAAAAGCTGCACGTCTCCACTGATGAGGAGGGAGTCGAAGGGGATAAGGGCGATGAGACCCTGGAAGGCGAGAGTGCAGGCGGTGAGGCCATTGCACTGGCCAGACGAGGCAGGCGTCGTCGTGAGGCACTCACTGCCACAAGATTCCAGGAGGATGATGAGGAGATGAGGTGAGGACAATCCTGAGATTTTTACATTGCATCTGGGAATGTCTGACATCTGTCTGGCTGAGGACAGCGTACATACACTTTGTGAAGAGGCTCATATCATTGAGACGCTGCTGAGAAACAGCGGGCACATGGAATTTCAGACAACTTGACCCTTTGGCAGGCTTCATCACATGTTCCCTTTAACACCACACCATCACCTGTCAGGAATGGTGACGAGATGCGGGGTGGGGGTGGGCAGCCCTGCCTCTAAGGTGCTGAGAGCACACAGAGAACATCACAGAGCCCAGTGATGCTTGGACACGAGATCCTTGCAGCAAACACAAGCCACATGGAGGTGCACGGATCACTAATCTGGAGAGTGACTTTGAAGCCAGACAATCACTGTGATCAAAAGGTTACACTCTGCACAGGGGAGAGGCCTTGGACTGTGACACTTGCCTTCATTTTGTGCAGGAAACAAGGTTTCAGATCTGATTGACACGAACACTGCTCAACATAGAACTAGAAGCCATAGACAAGGAGACCTTCTTGGGAGTGTATTTACATTGGCCAACATTAAGTACAAGTGATTAACACCTATGTCCACGTTATGCAACTAAATCTTCTTGACCTTTCTTACCCTGGCACTACGTCTTGGTGCTCCCTTGACATCCACAGCAGAGGTGGAGGACACATGCTGACTGCTTTGCCCTGTTGTCTGTGATGACCTTGGAGGGTGTCCTCTGGAGGCCCAAGACCTGGAGGGCCCTGACTTGCTTTCGGGGTCCTGCTGCTTGGCAATAGCAACCTCCTGGACCTGTGGAGCTGAAGCTGCTGGGGTCACAGGAAGGGTGGGGATGGGCCGGACACTCCTGGAGTCACCTGGGTGGATGGTACCCGAGTGTGCACCTGCTGATCCTCTTCCCTATAGGTGCCCAAGGGCCCCTGGCAGACCTCTTGAGAGGAAGGGGCAGCTGGAGTAAGTTCACCCACCTCTCGTATTGACAATGATGGTTGCCTGCAAGTGCCTCCATGATGGAGTGCAGCTCCTGCAGCAGTGCAGGATCAATGTCCTAGACCAAGGATGGCGGCCACCTTCTACCAGTGTTGACCTTTGGTATGCTGGATGGGCTGGACTCTTACATCGTGCCTTGCAATCTGAGGAGTGCAGTGGACATCCCTTCCTGATGTCCCTGGCTTGCCTTTGCAGCTCCAGCAACTGTAACATGATCGAGTCCAGAGGCTCGTCATCTGATTTGGGCTCAGCAGATTTCTGGCCTCCAGCAGTCCTCTGAGTGCCGGCAACCTGGGAAGTCCCTCCCTCCGCCTGCTGTGGATCAGACAGTGCATTATGCTCACCAGATTGTGATCCCAAGGCTACTCTAAAGCTAGGTCCCACTGAGGTGTGTGTCTCTGCGCTAGTGGAGGGTGTAGGTGAGCGCTGTGACGGAACTTCGGTGTCTGCCGATTCCTCTTCCGTGATGTCCTCAGGGCTGAAGTCAAGGACCTGGCTCATGGACCCTCTCAGCTGTTTCCCAGATGTTCCTGTGAAAGCAAGGAGAATTAATTAGTGCATAGCAGGGTACTGCGGAACAGGGGAACTCACTCACAGTATGGTTGTCTGATGGACGTTGCACTGCTGGATCCTCACTTGGTTGAGCACCACTGACCTCACCATCAGCACAGGAATGATCCAGATCATTGTCAGTCAGCTAGATGGCTCTGTTTTCAAAGTCTGTCAAGCATTCCTCCACAAGTCTACAACCTTTCCCTTTTGTTGTGTGCCAGCTTGTCTTGTATGGATACAAATGGAGAGTATGTAAGCAGGATGCCTGCCAGGCTAGATGAGAAGGGTGCCTGGCATGTGTGGGTGCTGAGTAGTGTTATGGGCGGGATGAGGACATGATCCGCAGGGCAGATGAAGGTGTGTATGAGAGAGTGAATTGTGATGTCCCTTGACCTGGCAGTGAGTGAAATCCCTGTGGATGTGTGAGGGGTTTGTGCGTTGTGTGAGTTAAGAGTGATGAGAAAAGTGACCTACCCTGGCAGAATGGAGGAGATCATTGATCCTCTTTCAGCAATGGGTGGCTATCCTCTTTGGCACAGCATTGGCACCGACCAGTGCTGCCACCGCCTTCCATGCTGGATTGGTAAATTTGTTTGCTGGTCTTCACCCACAGCGGGAATAGAGGAATTCATGGAGGGTCTCCACTGCATCCAGTAGGTGCCCAAGGGAGGCGTCGCTAAATTTGGGGGCAACATATTTTCTCCCTTTGGCAGCCATGACTTCCCAGCAGCTTCCAATCTCTTAGAGAGAGCTAACTCTGTGCACCCTATAAATATGGTGCCCTATTTACTGAAGGCCTGCGGTGACAGCAGGGCGGGGGAATCAGAGCGACCCGACATGAAAATCATGCCTCTGCATTTTTTAAACTAAGTGCCGCATGATATGGCAGAAAAAGCTGCCATTACTGTCTGCGGGCCAGGCATCATTTTCCCCATCTGATATTGGACTTTGCCGATTTCTGGGATTATTCTGCCTCCAGTCTCCTCTTCTAGGTCATCAATATAGATTATAAATAGCTGAGGCCCAAGCATTGATCCTTGCGACATTTCACTAGTTACACCCTGTCATCCCAAAAATGACCAATTTATTCCTAGGTTCTGTGTTCTATCCATTAACGAATACTCAATCAAAATATATACCCTGAATCCCAAGAGCCCTAACTTGTGTAACAACCTCTGGTGTGGCACCATACCAAATACCTTCTGAAAATCCAAATATATTACATCCACTAGTTCCCCCTATCTATCCTGCTAGTTACACTGTTAAAATCCTATAATAGATTTGTCAATCAGGATTTCCTTTTCATCAAACCATGTTGTCTCTGTCTAATCATTGTGATTTCCAAATCCCCCATTACCACTTTCTTAATAGATTTGAGTATTTTCCCTGCTATTGGTGTCAGTTTAATTGGCCTATAGTTCCCAATTTTCTCTCTCCCTCCTTTCTTGAACAGTGGGGTTACAATTGTTACATTCTAATCCACTGACATCATTCTGGAATCTAAAGCCTGAATTTCCAGCCCCATTGGCGTCAGGCATCATGGCGGGCGGCTGGGGGGGACAATAATGCGAGAAAGCCAAAAATCGGTTTTACGCCATCATGAAACCAGTTTGTGATCATCTGCTCCACCCGTCAATGGCGCGCTGCGTTTCCCGCCACTGGACGTTGGGAACATCATTTTAATACATTTGCATCTAATTATAAGCCTTGCTCACCAGAATCATCCCGCCATGTCAAATTTACTGCTCATGTTGCATGATTTCAGAACAGCATGCTTTAAAAAGTGTGCACCTGATGAGCTGAACTTTGAGTGGAACTCAGAGGTGAGTGCACACAACATTGTACAGCACTCACAAGCATCACCCATAGGACATCAAGGAAGAGGCACTGCGCATTCGCAGGGGGCACACGCAAGTCATTTTTTCCTGACTGGCTTTCAGTGCGATACCAGGGCAAGGACTCCAGTGCAGGTCAGGGCGGTGGTAGGGGTGGGGGTGCAGTTGTGGGGGGGCAAGGCAGCACAGACAGACTGAAAGAAATACTCAATAACTTACGGGGGGCTGGGGGAAGGGAGGGGGGGGGGAAGTGGCCAGGCACTTGAAAAGACTTGTCAAAAGTGAGCATTCTTTCGCAGCTGAGACCGTTCAGCTCATCTCCATTGACATGCTTAGAGTCGGGCCTCTGAAGCTTTTCTGCCCACTCAAGCAATGCCACATGAATGTGCCACCAAATGCTCCAGAACTTTTCATCCCTCAGGCACAGACTGCAAATTAATGCGCGTTTTAGGGGGCAGTAGAGCAATTGGCAGACTGGGCAAGTTGTACAATCCGCTTGTGAAAAGCGGCCATGGCGCTGTCACTGATGGAGGTGCTCACAGCCCCTTGCAATGTCTTTATTAAGGTGTAGACCAGTATCCCCCAAGGTTCAAGCTAACAGCGCAGCCTTGCAGTGCGGGTCAGGAGAATGCCTGCGCCTGAGCTGAGAGCACAGCATGCAGTCCAATGGGCAAAGCTGCTGTCAGTCAAGTCATTCAGGTGGTGGCCAGCACTTTTCTGCATGTGTGAAGGGGCCTTCAGACTTAACCAAAAGAGGTTCTTAGTGCACCCATGCTAACCCACACGTCTTTGATCCTGCAGGAGAAAAACATCAGGATCATGGAGCCTGGTGATTTAGCGGTATTCCTCATAGCTTACAGGGGATAGAGAAGCAGAAGGAGAGAGCAGCGGAGGCACCTGGCTTGGCAAAGGGAGGAGCACTTCCCTCAAGATGAAGGGGCGGCAGGGCCTGCTGCACACGCAGCTGAATATCCACAGCCAGCTGTCACTTGTAGGTGCCTCGCTAGACCCAGGGTCTATAGACTGCTCTTGTCATTCCTGTAGATGACCAAGAACCAGTGTCATTGAAGACTGTGCATGTCTAAGAGAACTGCTTGGTCACATATGCCACCTGCTGCAGGATTTGATGTCACAGGGACATGGAGGGCATTCACTGCCAGTGGCCATGAAAGTAACCCCGGTGCTCAATTTTTATGCCGGTGGCTCCTTCCAGGGCTCCACAGGTGACCTGTGCAGGATCTCTCAAGCCTCCAGGCACAAATGTATCCAGAAGGTCATGGACACTATCTTCGTGAAGGCACAGAACTTTGTGCATTTTGACCGGAATCAGCAAAGCCAGGAAGCAAGAGCGCTGGGATTTGTGCAGATCTCAGGTTTCCCACAGGTGCAGGGTGCGATCGACTGCACTCACTTGGCGCTTAGATCTCCATGGCAACAAGCAGTCAACTACGTCAACCAAAGGGCTTCCACGCTGAATGTTCAGCTGGTCTGTGACCACCAGAAACACATCCTACAGGTCTGCGCACGATTTCCAGGGAATGTCCATAACTCCTACATCCTTAGCAGGGCTCAGATCCAGCGTCCACAAAGGCTTCAGGGTTGGCTCCTCAGAGGCAAGGGCTACCCACAGAGGACGTGGCTGATGACGCCCGTGCAGTGGCCTCAGACTGCAGCAGAGTGACGGTATAACGAGGCTCATGCTGTGACCGAGACTTTGTTGGAGCAAACAATAAACATTTTGAAAATGAGGTTCTGGTGCCTCGACAAGTCCAGTGGAGCACTGCAATACAGCCTCCTGAGGATGTCGCGCATCAGCGTAGCTTGCTGTGCGCTACACAACCTGGAGCTGCAACAGGGGAGGACCTGGCTGAGGAGGAGATGGAGGAGCTGCACGTCTCCTCCGATGAGGAAGACATCGAAGGAGAAGGACGATGATGAGGTCCTCGAAGGTGAGGTTGCCGGCAATGAGGTCATTGCACTGGTCAGACAAGGCAGCCATGCTTGGGAGGCCCTCATAGCTGTGGGATTCATGGAGGATGATGAGAAGATGCAGTGAGGACAGTCCTGACATTCCCACCTTGCAAATATGAACATTTGACTCCTGTATGGCTGATGGCATCGCACATACCCTCAGTGCTCAGGGTCATGTCATGGAGACGCAGCAGAGGCCCTAATAGTCGCTAGATTCTAGGACAATGATGACAACATGCATTGAGGACTGTCCATAGATCTTTTCATTGCCTCTGTGAATGTTTGACTCCTGTCTGGCTGAGGGCAGCTCACTTGTGCTCTATGACCGGGTCGTATCATGGAGTTGCAGCTGTGAAACTTTAAATGCACCTGATCCTTTATCAGTCTTCAGCATCTGACCCCTTCAGGAGCACAACATCAGCGGTCACAGATGCTGAGGAGATGGGGTGGGGTGGGTTGGGGGGGTGTGGTCAACCACCTCAAAGGTGCTGAGAGCACACAGAGAGAATGATGGAACTCTGTGATGCCTGCCCACCACATCCTGGCAGCAATGACCAGCACCATCAAGGTGCAGGCATCAGTGCTGTGCCCAGTGAGTGTGAAGCTGGACCATCACTTTGCTCTGAAGGTTACACACTGCACAGGGAAGAGGCCCTGGACTGAGACACCTGCCTTTATCTTGTGCAGGAACCAAGGTTTCACATCTGAACGACATGAACACTGTTCATCAGAACAAGAAGCTATAGGCAAGGAGACATTCTTGGGAGTTCATTTACATTAGTGAACATTATGCACAATTGTTTAACACCCCTGTGCAGGCTATGCAACTACATCTTCTTAACCTTCCTAATAGTGTCGCTACGTCTTGTTGCTCCCCTGACATCCACACCAGAGTTGGAGGCAGCCTGCTGACTGCTACGCTTTGTCTGTGTTGGTGTCCTCTGGAGGGCTGAGACTTGATGGGCTCTGGCCTGCTTTCGGGGTCCTGCTGTACAGTACTTGCACCCTCCTCGGTCTGTGGATCTGGGGCTACTGAGGACACAGGGAAAGGGAATTTGGATGGAAGTAATTAATATAGCAAAGTAAGTGATAAGTAGAATGGAAACAGCTAGAAACCCACTCATGGCCCAGCATATAGGGATACATGGAACAAGAAGTCGAGGAAAACTAAGCCAGCACTGGATGAACAACATAAAGAATGACTTACCATAGAAGCTGAAGCAGCCAGTCTAGTTCAGAACCACCAAAAATGGAATGAACTCATTCTACCCCTTCATTGTTGCCGAGAAATAGGAAATTAGCAGCAGTAGTATATAGTGACCATGATAAATGCAGCCTTTCTAACATACAGTGACATTGAGGACAATTTTATGGTCCCTTGCAGGTGGGTTTGCAGGTGGGAGTGGGGCTCATAAAATTCCATGTCTGCCTTTCCCACCTCCTACTCGCCCACCCCTGACCTTGCTGCAATTAAACGCCTGGCAGGTGAGGCCTTAGATGGCCTGCCTGACTGCAACTTTTTGGCCTGTGGGAGGAGGCCAGTGATGGGCAAAGGCCTGGCAGGATAGCTTGCTTGGGCCTCAGTTGGGAAGCGGGGGTGAAGCCTCCTTTATGGGCCCCAATTTCCGATCAGAGGCCCTGTCTGAAGGTCTGCACCCCACCCCACCCCAACTCCAAGGTGTTCTTTCTCCCTGGTCTCTGCACCTTGGCACCCTCTTCCCCTTGTGTTCCCCTCCCAGGGACTCATATCCTGTCCCCACTGAGAATGCCCAAACCTGCATGTCCTCTGACTCCTGTCTCTTCTTCTTCGGGGACTGGGTGTAGACCCAGCAGTTGCCTCTGCTCCCAGTAGCACTCTTGGGACCAGAGAGCTGCCAGCCAATCTGATTGGCTGGCAGCTCTCGGAGATGAGCCTTCTTCTCTAGATGAGGCAGAAGGTCCCTCGTGATCCATTTAATGCTCCTCAGAGTGAGAAACCTCACCACCCACAAACTCCTGCCCCATTGAAGTTAGGGATAATCAGACTGGATTAATGATCCATATCCCAAACAGAATTTTGTAGATAGGTACAATTGGAGCCTCTACTATCTCTCACAGTGGCAGAGATGCCTTGGTGGGAAATGGAAATTTCTTGTTCATCAAATATTATTTTGCACGTGTAATTCTTGGTACAGAAATGAAGAACAATGCAGCACAAATAGTAACAGTAATATTAGATAATTTTAAGAGGATCTCCTCCTATTATTGAGCCTCACAGAATCACTGGGCCAAATTTTACCTCACGCAAGGAAGACTGAAAGCAGGTGCTGAAACCATGGTGATTGCCTGCGATACCATGGGGGTAATGTTATTGGCAGGGGTCTTTTAACTGAGCACTGCTGGACTACTGTTCAATTGAGGACTGCGGCCGAGCTCTCACAGCTGCCAGGCCAATCAGAGAGCCAGCAGCTGGGCAGCCTTGGTAGTGCCACTGATAGAATGGGTGCTGCTGAGCCACAGGGGAAAGAAGAGGATGCAACAATGTTGAGGCATCCTTGAAGCACAGATCAGAGATTTTTTTCAATGTACTGGGGTCAGGCAGGCAGGCAATAGAAACAGATCACTCCAGCGGTGGCGGCACTTGCTGCCGGGAGTCATGGGCCATGGAGTGGTCAGAAAGGAATGCTCCTCCCCCCGCCCCACCCCTGAGATGCCACAGGGAGACCACCTCAATGTACCTGGCAGTTTCCTTGCACAGTGAGGGGGGGCATTCTAAAACTGGTAAAATGCCATTAATTGGCCACTGTCCAATCCTGTTCAATGGGTGGCCAGGCTGCTGTTATTACCGATTCTGGGAATATCCCGTGGCAGTGGGAAGATGCCAGGTGCCTTACACTGCCATTTTATAAGCCGTCCCGTCTCCTAGCCGGTTCCAGAGTGCTGGTAAAACTCAAGCTATAGAATCAGCTTTCCAGTTTTATCTCTGATGCATGCTCCTGTTTAGTAAGGTTCTGTGCTGGGAATGAAAGTTTATTATTATTCAGGTTTGTTTATCAATCAGTTTGATAGATTATAGGAATAAAAAGGACAGAAGGCTGACAGTTTCCATATGATTTGCCAAGGCTAAACTTCCAAGAACAGCTGGAGTTCGAGATGCAGCATTAACTCCCAGCTGCAGCTAATGAATAAATATCAAGAAGCGTTAAGGAGAGGGTGTACTATTTAAAGATTATTTTCTTTAGGGAGTGTTGATTTATTAAATATAATTGAAGTTGATGTATTTGAAAATGATAATATTTGACTGTTTGGCCAATTCAATCAAATAGAGTAGGGGGGTTGGAAATAGCAGCTGAAATGCTGTCAATCGGTTAAACACATTTTGCTATAATTTCTTCATAAAATCTCCTGCATTCTTCTCCAGTTTGTAACAGAAACATTTTTTACGGACAGTTGTGTAAACAGTCTTGACTGTATCTGCTAACATGATTAAAATCAGCATTCTGTCTTGCTTCAAGGCTGAAGCCAAACATTTCCTGGAAGAGAAATTTATGTTTGAGGACAATAGATGGCCAACTTGACTTTTAGGTAGCAAATGTTTGCAAAATGCTAAGGGCAACTATTGCTATAGTTGCACCTTGAAGCAACAACATGGGTAAATGCTGTGATATAATCAGCACAAATATAAAATATATAGTCAGAAAATGAGTTATGATATATTAACATCAGATGTCAATATGCAATTAGCAAGGTTCAACTTGTCCTCCAGGGTCAAACAGTTTTTGTTTGACTACAGTTCAAGCACAGTGATTCCAAAGTAAACCTTTTTATTACGATAGCAAAGCTATCTCAAACAGCAGAAATAACTATTACTGTTTGGATTTTGAAATGTAACCAGTCTGATTGATACATCTGGCTTTCCATAGTCATGTGACTATGCCACGAGGCTGCCTCTGGAGGCAGACATCTTAAGCCCAATTCAATAAAGACTCTTACTGAGAGAGACACTGATGAGACTGTTGTCCCTATACATGAAACAATTACTATAATAACCCAATGCTGTCTATTTATTTATTCATTTACTCACATTATGGTCCTCTCAATCCAAAGTAATTAAATCTTTTAAGAGTTGAGTTTTTGTTAGCATGAAAAGGAACTATATAACTAAGTATAACTATGTTAATCAGAGGCTGGGATTCTCCATTCTGGGCCGAAGTCTCATTGTGGGTGGGAGTGGGGGGGTGTGGAAAGGAGGAGTATTTCCTGCTGCGGAGCCTGGTGGAAATTTGCGCTGAATCGCAAATCACTGGACTTATTAATTGTGGAGTCAGGTTTCCCGACATGGTGGATGATGTGATATTTAAAAGGCTTTCGGACATCAACTTCTCTGGCAATAGCCCACTGTGGAAGGAGGAGATGGCCCAGCAATCCCAGGGAGCACCAGCCCCCCAATTTGGCAACTGAAGTGGAAGCCAAGGGGCATCCTGGACCCTGAGGATGGAAGTAACCAACTTGTAACCTCCTTGTAACCAACCCTGCATGGGAGGAAGTCGCCAGGGTGGTCGGTGTCCACAGCCTCCAACGGAGGACTGCCCTGCTGTGCCAGAAACGGATAAATAACGTCATCTGCATCGCCAGGGTAAGTGAACCCTCAACTGCTCACACTCATCTCACTGAGGGCACAGGGCACATGGGCCTCAGTGGCAAGGGAACCATCTATGCAACCTATGCTATTGAGAGCCACTCAACATGATAAGATGATGCCTCATAGCCCCACTGCAGTCAATCTAGTCTGCAGGTGGAGAGGCCGCTGCAGGTCACTGACCCTTCCACACACACAGCTCAGATGCTCTCCGGGGTGGGGGTAAGGGTGTTAGGCATTGAGGGCACCAGCAAGCACCGCTAATGACATGCCTTTGTGAATCTTATTCTTCTATTTGCATGGGCTCACCGCTCTGGAGGGTGCTGCCCCAGAACCCTTGTGAATAACCTGCAGTGCATCAATCACATGGCACACAACCTAGTGAGCTGTTTGTAGGACTGAAAGAATGAGAAAGAGAACTAAAACCCAACTACTCTCAACTCCACCTTCTCTCTTTGTGCAGGAAAAGTTACAGCACAGCAGAATAGAGGGAGAGGGAAGACAGGAGAGGGCCTGTCTCTACTGAAGAACCTTACCAAGTTCAAGGAGCAGGCAGCTGAGCTGGCAGGGGAGGAACGGGACCGAGCCTGTGGAGATGGAGAGGTAAGCGGGCAGCCTCCATCCCATAAGGATCATGCATAATGTAGTCACTTAGAAACCTAAGGGTCATGTGTTCCTCCATGTTGGAGGCAGCTCATGCAGTCACTCACTCTCTCCTCTCTCACTTCCAAGTGCCAGCAGGAAGAGGGGAAGGCCAGAAGAAGAAGCCCTGTCCAGCAGTACCTCCAGCCCCCAGAGGACCATGAACACTGGGGAGAAGGAAGAAAATACACCTGTACAACTGTCACAGCAGTCACCTGCACCCTCCACCAGCCCAGAGACACACACCTCAATGAGTACTAGATCTAGTTCAGGCAGAACCTTACATTCTGGTGGTCACTGCACGGAGACGTGTCTGCAGCAGGAGGAGGCAGGGTCAGCCAAGCTCACCAGCACTTGAAGGACCGCTGGGGAAGAGGCATCTGCAACGTCCGAGTTGGATGACGAGCCTCTGGGATCTGCTCTGCACGAGCTGCTGGAGATATTGCGAGGGGTGGGGGAACATCAGGCAGAGGTGGTGCAGGCCTTCAACAGAGTGGCATGTGAGGCAGAGGAGTCTGTCCACATGCTTTCCGATGAAGTGTGTTACAATTGGTCCCCGGGTGATGCCCCCCCAATGTGTTAACTTACCAAACGGGACCCCAATTTTTTTAATGCTCCCTGGTGAGGAGGAAAGAGCTGACTCCCCTTCTTTATTCAACCCCCTTAGTTGGTCAGGTCAATTTAAAAGGGGCCCCTTTCCCCGTGGATACCTTTTCCCAGTCCAAATGTATTTTTTAGAAGGATCCAATTTAACCAGGCTTTTTTGAGTCAAAGAATGAGTGAGTTTATTCATCACTAAAAGTCGAGAGAAATAATAAAAATGCCACACACATACACGCAGATCAGAAATGACAATTTAAGAGGTCAAATAAAAGTTTGAAAAATATACGAATCAGTCTTCAGCTTGGCCGTGAGGCATAGATGGGTGGAGGTTGTGGCCATTAAGTTGGGTGCTTCTGGTAGAACTGACTTTGGCAGTTTTGCAGTTTGTTTGGAGACACTTGGTTCTGCATGTGGCTAAAAGGCTGTCCTATTTCCTTTAGATGCTGAGCTTTTCCTCCAGCAACAGAGAGTGAGATCTTTCACCTGCAAGCTGCAACCTATCTCCATCTACACCTCATGGACAAGCCAAAGACTGATTCGTATATTTTTAAATTTTTATTTGGCCTCTTAACTTTTCATTTCTGACCTGCGTGTATGTGTGTTACATTTTCATTATTTCTCTCCAGCTTTAGTAAGTAATAAACTTGTTCTTCTGCTTGCTGTCACACACAGTCACACATCAGCACACCAGCTTTTTAACTGATATTTTCCTGTGTATTCTGGAAAGGAAAAAACTATGACTTGCACACAGAGTCCATTGGGCGGAATCGACACAGATTTACACAGCATAGTAACAGGTGTTTTTCCCGCCAGCCGCAATGGCAGATTTTCACGCCGCATCATCCCAAACCTGCCTCAATAATCATGCATTCCCAGGAGACACGCCGTTTCGATCACAGGCAGGCTCTCATTCACTTGCCACGCTATCAACTCGCTGCTTCCTCACGCCAGGTGCTATATTTAAAATGCAGCCATGCACGCACCTGTCAGTGCTTCCAGCCCAGTACTGTTGCAAAGAAGACATGGCCCTGAAAGGCAAGTGGACTGTGGCCTCGTGATTCAGCAACAAGTCCCCCGAGCGCCTTTTGGACGCCATGAAGGCCCACCGTGATGTCCTCTATCCGCTCTGGCCAGAGAAGGGCCACAACATCAATCCAGCTTGGGAGGCAGTGGCAGCAGTGGTCAATGCCAATGCCCTGCAAAAAAGGACAGCCACAATGCCAAAAGAGAATGAGTGATCTCCTCTGTTCCACCAGGGTGAGTCACTCTTCTCATCACTTTCAACTCACACATTCACAAACCCATCACACATCCACAGGGATCTTACTCACTGCCAGTTCAAGGGGCATCACCATTCACTCTTTCACATACACCTTCATTGTCCTCATCCCGTCCTTGGGACCATTCACCACCCACACATGCCAGGTATACTTATCATTTGGCCTGGCAAGCATCCTGCTTACACTCCATTTCTATTCATGCAGGACAAGCTGGCACACAACAAGAGGGAGAGGTCGCAGACTGATGGAGGAATGCCTGAAATCAAGGTCCTCATGGACTTTGAAAATAAAGTCATCCAGCTGGCTGGCGAAGGTCTGGACCATTCCTGTGCTGACAGTGAGGTCGGTGATGCTCTACAAAGTGAGGATCCAGCAGTGCAACATCCATCAGACAACCATGCTGTGAGTCATTTCCCCTGTTCTGCAATCCCTTGCCATGCACTAATTATCTCCCCTTGCTTTCACAGGTACATCTGGGAAACAGCCGACAGAGTCCACAAGCCAGGGCCTCCAATCAAGCCCTGAAGAAATCTCTGAAGAGGAATTTGAAGGCACCCTCATTAAAAACAGGTCACAGCGCTCACTCACACCCTCCACCAGTGCGGAGACACACACCTCTGTAGGACCTAGCTTTAAAGTAGCCTCAGGATCACAATCTGGTGAGCACATCTCACCGTCTGATCCACAGCAGGTGACGGCAGGGACACCCCAGGTCTCGGGCACTCGGAGGACTGCTGGAGACCAGAAATCTGTTGAGTCCGAGTTAGATGACGAGCCTCTGGACTAGGTCATACCTCAGTTACTGGAGCTGCAAAGACAAGCTCGGGAACATCAAGAAGTGATGTCCACTGCACTCCTCAGATTGCAAGGCACAATGGAGGACTCCGTCCATCTTCAGGCTGAGGTGATAGCGCTGGTATACCAATGCACCAAGGTCAACACTGGTAGGATGGCGGCCACCATGGAGACCTTGGTCCAGGACATAGATCCTGCACTGCTGCACGGGATGAACTCCATCTCTGACACTATAGTTGGCCTCTAGTAGTGTCAAAGTGAGAGGGGAGTGGGGCAGCTCGATCTCACTCCAGCTTCCCCTTTTCCTCAAGGAGTCAGCCAGGGGCTCTCGGGCACCCATTGGCAGGAGGATCAGTAGGTGCACACCCCGGGGCCAACCATCCGTATGACTCTGTGCTTCTGAAGAGGTCAGCTGCTGAAGACTGACAAAGAATCAGGTGCATTTAAAGTTTCACGTCTGGGTCTCTATGTAATGATCCTGATCACAAAGTGCAAGTGAGCTGCCCTTGGCCAGACAGGAGTCAGACATTCTCAGAGGCTATGAAGATCTATGGATTGTCCTTACTGGACATTGTCATCATCCCCCTGGACTCGAGCAACTATTAGGGCTTCTGCTGCACCTCCACGACAGGAACAATATCACAGAGGGTATATGTGCTGCCATAAGCCATACTAGAGTCAAATGTTCACAGAAACAATGCAAGGATATTATGGTGTATCCTCATTACATGCCGTCATTATCCTCCACAAATAGCACTATGAGGTCCTCCCAAGTGCGCCTGCCTTGTCTGACCAGTGCGATGGCTTCATCGCCTTTGAGGACCTCCTCATCTTCATCCCCGTCGATGTCTTCCTCTTTGGAGGAGACGTGCAGCTCCTCCATCTCCTCATCAGCCAGCTCCTCACCCCGTTGCAGCGCCAGGTTGTAAAGGATGTAGGAGGCGATGACGAGGCGTGACAACCACTGTGGACTGTATTGCAGGGCTGCACCAGACTGGTCCAGGCACTGGAAGCTGATTTTCAGCATCCAGATGGTTTGCTCCACCAAGGTTTGAGTTGCAGCATGAGCCTCATTGTAGCATCGCTCTGCTGTAGTTTGAGGCTGTCACATGGGTGTCATCAGCCACGTCCTCTGTGGATAGCCCTTATCTCTGAGGAGCCATCTCTGCAGCCTCTGTGGACCCTGGAAGACATCAGGGATCTGAGACCTGCTAAGGATGTAGGAGTCACGGACTGTCCCTGGGAACTGTGTGCATACCTGCAGGATGCGTTTGTTGTGGTCGGACACCAGCTGAACATTCAGCGAGTGGAAGCCCTTGCGGTTGACGTAGTTGACCATGGAGATCTGAGTGCCACGTGAGTGCAGTCAATGGCACCCTGCACCTGTGGGAAACCTGAGATCTGGGCAAATCCCAGCACTCTTGCTTCCTGGCTTTCCTGGTCCTGGGTGAAATGTACAAAGTTGTGTCCCTTCGCGAAAATGGCATCCGTGATGTAATGGAAGCATCTGTGGGTGGGGTTTGGCGATACCGCACAAAGGTCACCTTTGGAGCCCTGAAAGGAGCCACCGGCGTAAAAATTGAGCACCACGACCACTGGCAGTGGATGCCCTCCATGTCCCAGTGGCACCAAATCCTGCAGCAGCTGGCAGACGTGACCAACCAGTTCCCTAGACATGCATAATCTTCAGCTATGTTGGTTCTCGGCCATCTGCAGGAATGAAAGGCAGTGTCTATAGATCCTGGGTCTAGCTAGGCGCCGAACAGCGACGGCTCACTGTGGCTTTTCAGTGGCGTGTGTTGGGAGCCCCCGCCGCCCCTTCTTCCAGTGGGTGCTGCTCCTCCCTCTGCCCAGCCAGGCGCCTCTGTCGCTCTCTTCTTTGTCATCTCTGCTAACTGTACGCCACGAGGCATACAGCTAGTTCACCAGGCTCCATGCTCCTGATGTACTCCTTCTGCAGGATTAAGTGGGTTAGCTTGGGTGTACTAAGACCCTCCCTTGGTTAAGCCTGAAGGCCATTTAATGCATCACTTGGATGGCCAGAGTTTAGTGCGCTGCATGGCTGCCCGAGACCCCACCTACCTCCACCCCATTCCACCCGACTGATTGGCAGTAGCTTTGCCCGCTGGACTGCATGCTGTGCTCTCAGCTCAAGCTCAGGCATTCTCCTAACCTGCACTGCAAGGCTGCAGTGTTAGCTTGAACCATGGGGGAGACTGATCCAAACCAGGATAATGACATTGCAAAGGGCTGTGAGCACCTCCAGCAGTGACTGCTCCTCGGCCAGCTTTAGCAAGGAGATTGTGCAACGTGCCTAGTCATCCAACTAAAACGCTCATTAGTCTGTAGTCTGTGCCCGAGGGGTGAAAAATTCAGGAGCACTTGGTGGCACTTTCATGCCCCTGCATTGCTTGAGTGGACAGGTAAGCTAGAGGTTGGACTCTAAGCTCGTCAATGTGGCTGCGCCTGAACTGTCTCAGCACGTGCTTATGCACTACCATCAATCGCAGGGTAGCCCTTGCCCCTCCCAAAACTCACCTCGACCACAGTGCAGCAGTTGACTCCCCTCCAAACTTGCCTTGACCGCAGTGCAGCTCTTGCCCCCCCAAATTCAACTCGACCACAGTGCAACCTTCCAACAACCCTCCCCCCCCTCAAGTTACCTCAACCATGAAGTCCAGCAGGCAACCCTGGCGAGCACTGCACAACCTTACTGTGCACTGACTTCCGAGTTCCCCTCAAAGCGCAGCCCGCCAAGTGCACGCCTTATATATGCTGTTGTGAAACACATCGGCTTGGTTCTTGGGTGATCCAGCGTAGAAGGATGATTCCAGCAGGCTGGGCTTATAATGATATGCATTTTTTGTATTACAATGAGGTTCCCGATGTGTGGCAGCTGGAAACGTGGACCGCCATTGATGGGTGGAGCGGATGATTCCAGACTGGTTTCATGGCGTCGTGAAACCAATTTTTGGCCTTTTCGCCATATTGTCTGCTGATGCCGTCGAACACGCCCGCCACCAATGGGCACAGAAAATTCCGCCCCATGTTTGTTTCATCTCAGGCCATTTACACATTGACACCATCCAGGACAAAGCAGCCGCCTGATTGGCACCACATCCACAAACGGTCACTCCTCCACCACTGACGCACAGTAGCAGCAGTGTGTACCATCTACAAGATACACTGCAGGAATTCACCAAGGCTCCTTAGGTAACACCTTCCAAACCCACAACCACTACCACCTAGAAGGACAAGGGCAGCAGATGGATGGGAACACCACTACCTGGAAATTCCCCTCCAAGTCACTCACCATCCTGACTTGGAAATATATCGCTGTTCCTTCACTGTCGCTGGGTCAAAATCCTGGAACTCCCTTCCTAACAGCACTGTGGGTATACCTACACCACATGGACTGCAGTGGTTCAAGAAGGCAGCTCACCTCCACATTCTCAAGGGCAACTGGGGATGGGCAATTAATGCTGGCCCAGCCAGCGAAGCCCACATCCTGTGAATGAATTTTTAAAAAACACATTCTGACATATAAATCAGCAGAGATGGATTTTGGATGTCTGCTGAGACGTGCAAATCAATCTTTTGTCTCCACAACCACAGGAGATTAAAGTTCAGTCTTTTGCATCTTTCCTATCTCCCTTTCAAGTGTCTCTGTTTGAAGAAGACCATGACACCTTTCAGGCGCGACATTCCATGTCCTCTCAAGACCAGTTGTTCAAGTATAATTCACATAGGAATTTTCCAGAAAGTGGTCACTTTAGATCTTCAGCCATCATTTGCTCAGTGGCTTTGCTTGTATTTCTTTAAAAAAAACACAGGTCTTCCTTAAAATGTTCAAATTGCCTGTATGTAATTGTTACCGTTAGTCTGCTGTTCAAAGCAGTTCTGGCCTGTGCGTGCATAGAGGTCTCCATGGGGAGGATGGCAAATAGCATGGAGAACCTTGTCCAGCAGAGCCCCAAGTTTCTTTCGGAGATGCGCGCAGACCTGCATTCCATCGCTGTAGCCATGGGTGAGCTTTTACAGCGTCTACCTGAGAGGGGAATGGGGGACCTTGACCACCCTCCAAGTGCTCCTTCTCTTCAAAGAGTAAGGCAGGAGCTCTCGGGCACCAAAAGGGAGGAAGAACGGCTCTTGGACACCCCAGGACCTTCACTCAGGATTCTCTGAGGATGTCCGCCCCTTCGGAATCCCCGTTGCCTGTGAGTCCTGCAGCTTCACCCTCTGTGAGTGCAGCAGGAGCAGCTGCCCCACAGCAGGAGAGCCAAAGTAAGCCAGGGCCCTCCAGGCCTCGGGTCTCCAGAGACCCGCCAAGGTCATCCAAGACAACAGGGCAAACTGGTCAGCAGGCTGCCCCCACACCCCTCCTGCAGATGTTGAGGGAGCAGCTAGAAGAAGTGGTAAGGAAGGAAAGATTAAGAAGTTATGATTTCACATCTGGTTGCATGGATGCACTATGATTGTTAATGCTATTAACCTTTTGTAAATAGACTACACTTGCACTTTAAAGAGGTCTGATATGCTTTAATGGCCATTCGTAGTCCTTATGCCTGTACGGAATCTCTCCCTTTCCCCTACCACACCCATCTTCAGGGGGACACCTCAGGCTGGGTCTTTGTCCCCCAAAATCATGCATGTGCAGGGAGGCTAGGATCTTTGCCAGAGCCCTTCTGAGCCATGTGCAAGAAGCCTCCCTCGCACGCTGAGACTTTGCCCTTCATGCGTTCATCTGTTGAAATGCCTTAGCATTGGTAGGGCTACATGCTGGGGTTCCCCTTCAGTTATCCAGTTGGGCTGACTGGATCCTCCACCCACCACCATGATTGACCATGACCCAACCCTCATGCAGCATCTCGAGATCTCCACCTTGATGTGACTCGAGAGAGTTGCAAGCGGCTATGGTGCGTGTAACCTTCGATGTGCAGTCCAATACCTTTACTCCACCCCCCCCCACCGCTTGCCCCAATAACCATTGACCCTCCTGGTACAACTTTAACCTTTTAAAAATTCTTACATGGGCATCACTGGCTGGGCCATCATTTATTGCCCATCCCTAATTGCCCTTAAGAAGGTGGTGGTGAGCTGCCTTCTTGAACCACTGCATGTGGTGTAGGTTCCAGGCATTTCACAGTCAGCCACGTTGCTATGAGTCTGGAGTCACATGTAGGCCAGGCCAGGTAAAGACAGCAGGTTTCCTTCCCAAAAGGGCATTAGTGAACCAGATGGACAATTGTTTCCTGGTTATCATTAGACTTCTAATTCCAGATTTTTATTACATTCAAATTCCACCATCTGTTATGGTGGGATTTAAACCCAAGTCCCCAGAGTCTCTGGATTACTAGTCCAGTGACAATACCACTACACCATCACCTCCCCAGCATCATCCTACAACCTACCCCATCACCTTCCATCCTGTGCATGTGAATGTCCACGTCCTGTAACTTCCTGAGGTCCCTACCCATAACAATAGACATGTCCTCCCCTCATCCTGCCAACCCCCAGAATTCGGTTTTCTTTCTGTGTCCCCTCCAACAGCCTCTGGTTGATGCTCCACCCACCCGCTGCTGCACACGATTCCCAGAGCACTCCTTCTCTGGAGACCTCCATCATCCAATCTTAACAAGCTACCTCAGGCCTTCTTCCAGGTGAGTCCTGACATGTCCACAGTGTGTTGGTCTGAACATTTTCCAGACCAGCGTGATATCCAGCTGGTGGCTCAGATGATTGGGAGAAGTGGACAACCACGGTCAGGGCTTCATCTGCATCCCATTGACGGGATGAAAACAACTTCACACCGGCCTCTGGCGAAAATGGTAACCTGCCATGACGGGCTGGAGTGCATGTGCCCATCATCAATTTACATTGGCAGTAAACTGATTTTTCAGCTGTCGCCACATTGTCCCAGCCTGCCCGCCATTAAACTCACCGTGGGTCCTGAAAAATCATGGTCACCATCTATTTAGTCATATTTTTGTCCCTGTTCATAAAGGACAATATTCTCTTGGCATTTATTATGGTTTTGCTTATTTACACATTGAGGGAGTGGTTAGTAAAGCATATGGAATGTTGGGCTTCATTAATAAAGGTATTGAGTACAAAAGCAGGAAAGTTATGTTGAACATTTTGAAGCCCTAGTTAAGCCATAACTAGAGTATTCCATCTTGTTCTGGTCACCATGCTTTAAGGAAGATGTAAGGGTGTAGGGAAGCTTTATCAGAATAGTTAAAGGGATGGCGAATTTTACCTATTCGGTTAGAGATGCTGGAGTTCTTCTCTTTGGAGAAAAGGAGATTGAGGGAAGATTTGAGAGAGTTGTGCAAGATTATGGCAAGTTTGGATAAAGTAAACAATGACTAGGGACACATATTTAAGGTTTTGGGCAAGAGACGCAGAGGGGTAAGTGAGTAAGAACTTTTTAATGCAGCAAATGGTAACAACCTGGAACTCGCTGCCCACAAGGGTTGTGGAAGCAGA
Source organism: Cetorhinus maximus (assembly GCF_964194155.1). NCBI lineage: Eukaryota > Metazoa > Chordata > Chondrichthyes > Lamniformes > Cetorhinidae > Cetorhinus > Cetorhinus maximus. The sequence continues at coordinate 72,441,907 of NC_135888.1, forward strand.
GATGATCAATAGTTTCAAAATGAAAATGTATGGACACTTGAAAGAAATTAGACTTTGGGGATTGAGCAGGGGAATGGAAATGACTGGTTTGCTCTACAGTGAGCCGGCATGGACTTGATGGGCCAAAAGGCCTCCTTCTGTGTTTCTCCCTCTGAGTAAATGACTCATTGGGCTGGATTTTCATGGAGGCAGGGAGACAACACGTACCTTTAAAAATGGCAGGTGGGACCTGGATGCAGAAGTCCCACCCCCATTTCCGACATATCCAATTTTTGCCGGAAAAGGAGGTGGGGCATGAATTACACACCAGTGGTACGTTCAACCAAACCCCATTTTGGCTGTTGCAAGGGTCTTAGTCCGCAGTACGGAAGTCACAAATTGATGGAGTAGACATAAATGCTCTTGAAGAATGGATAAGGTCTGTATAACTGTCATGATTTGAAGTTTTTTTTTTAATCCCCTGCTCTTTAACTTTTATTAAAAAAAACAGACTTCAGCTATCAGTGATAGTTAAAAAATTCTCTTCTGGGTTGTTTTGATTGACAGGCCATCTGCAGCAGGTTAGAAAAAACAGTAGCATCTGGTTGTGCAGTTTCAATAGAGCTCTTTGTTGGCGTTTCCCCAAGGGCTAGTGTTTTGTCATTATGAAAGCTTGGCTGAGTTTCAAAAGCTAAAATTATCTCAGCAGGGGGTGCATGAGTTCACAGTTTGATTGACAGTTTAAAGAGGTTATTAAAGAATTAGCTGTCTTTGTTGTAGGCAACACTAAAAACCAATTTAAGAGATATTCAGTTGAGCTCATAATGTGACTCTTTCACACTTGCTAGAAGTTATATACTTGCATACACAGAGACCTGCTCTCTGTAAACTAAGGGAATATTTTGAAGCCTTGTGCTTTTTGAATTACCAGGAAGCATGGGAGCCTGTCATTCTCCATCGCTTTCTCCAAGGTAATGCCTTGGCCAATCAGAGTCAACTTGCCAATCAATCAGCACCCCTTTATACCATCCCTGTGGTATAACTTGTTGCGATCATTTGAAATTTGGCATTCTTGCATTTGTCTTGATGAGTGCAAGACAAAACATTTCAACAACGTGTCTTTCTTTTCAGCAGTATTCAAGTTTTGTATTTACAATACTGTAAAATGTACTTTACCATTTTTCCTTTTGATGTCCTTTTTTAATTCATTTCTTGACTTTTCCACATTTACAAGATTGATCTTTTACTTGACAGCTCCCCTGTGGGCAGAAGTAAAAAAATTGGCAAATACATTGTTTGACAATAGAAGAGGGAACTCAGCAGAATGCATATCTCTGTTGTGCTGTGTTAACTCAATGCTATTACAATTACACACCTCTTACTTGACGCTTTTCTCTGTCTGGTTGATACTCTGTAACTGTGAAGCTGAAAAAATAAATATTTTTATTAAGAGTTTCCACCTCACTAAGGAGGCCAGTCCACATCCAGCAATCAGCTCTGCTGAAAACTCTGCTTACATTTTGACAGCTGTGAAAAATTCCACCACAGCAGCTGAGACAATTCACAATATTCGAAATAAAAAAATGCAGGATCCGGATCTGCACCTTCACCAAAAACTAATCAGTTCCCCCTTGACCCATACCCTATGTGTATATCAAGTTTCATTGAAATCCATCCATTAGTTTTTGAGATATATTGTTTACAGTCAAACAGACTATAACAGGGGTGAAGACATTATCTCAGCCCACCTTCAGTGGCAGAGGTAGCGAGTAATTAAACCTTCCAATCACAGCACTGTCATGACTCACCTTAATGAACACAGATAGAAATCATGCTACAGCACCCATTATTTTCTGATGAACTGTAAAGCACACAAAACCATTTTATTTACCTGTTAAAACTCTGTTCACCACCATGCAGCTGCCACAAAACTCCTCAGCTGCTGAACCTCGATCACCTCACTGAAAATCAGAAAACTTTCCAGAGATGGGCTCTTAATAGGCCTGCCACATTGTAAATGAGCTTGCCAATAGGACCCAGGGCGTTTGGGGCCCACTCCCTCTTCCATCCTCAGGAAAGCGGAGGAGGGCGGAAGTGGAGGCGGGATTTCTGGCCTTGCTGCTTGGTGGCCATTTTGTTTGCCATGCCCCCTTCATTTCAGTCCGATTCAGGACTGGAAAATTCCGGCCCTTTATTGAATGGGAAATAATAGAAAACTGAAAACAAAACGAAGAGCAGTCAGCATGGATTTCAAAAGCAAAAGTAATTTTTGATTAACATATTGAACTATTTTAAGAAGTAGCAGAAAAATGTAAATAAGGACAATGTAGTTGATATAATATATTTAGTTTCTCAAAAGACCTTTGATTAGGTACTACATAGTAGGCACATGTTTATAGAGACACCGGAAAAGGTGCCGAAATGTTTTACTAGAATGATACTAGAACATTTTACACATTTTAGAAAGACCAAACATGCTGGGGCTCCTTTTCTTTAGAAAAGAGAAAGCTGATGGCTGACCTGAAAGAAGTCTTTAAGATTATGAACAGGCTTGCTAAAGTAGACATGGGGCTGGATTTGATGGGGCGCCATAGTCCTCGCCCTCCCCGCTCCCCCACCCAACACACCACCCCATCCCCCTGCTAAAAAGTCAGAGGGGAGCTCACCCACAATCCTGATGGCTACCCCACAGTCATTTAGTGCTTGGACAAACTAAGTGGTTGGAGGCAGAACTTCTGCCTCTTTCTGGCGAGGAAGTCCCAAGTTAGAGAACTGCTGACCAATTGAACCTGCTGGCAGGGGAGCATATAATCAAGTCCATAGAGAACATATTTCCACACGTGAGCAAGACCAGAACTAGGGGTCATAAATATAAAATAGACACTAACAAATCCAAATGGAATTCAGGAGAATTCTTTATACCCAGAGAGTGTGTAGAATTTGGAACTCACTACCACGAGGAGTAGTTGAGGTGACTAGAATAGGTGCATTTAAAGCTGCTAGATAAATGCATGAAGGAGAAAGGAGTAGAAGAATATCTTAATGAGATTAGATGAAAATTGTGATGGGAAACTTGTGAGGAGCATGAACACAAGGGTGGACCTGTTTGGTGAAATGGCCTGTTTTTGTTATGTAACTATTATGTTAATTCACCTGAGAGGGCAGATGGTGCCCCTCAAGCTATAGCCACAGGTGGCAGGCTAGTTACCTGTTCCAGGAAAAACTAGCTATGGAAACAGATGTAGGTGCATGCTTTGTCTGCCTCATACGCCACTGGGTGTGGGAAGAGGAAAGAAGAAGAAAGTATTTGGAAATGTCCTGAGATTGTGAAAGATGCTGAATAAATGTAAGCCTTTCTTACAAAGTAGGTAAAATTGCAGATCCTAATTAAAATTCAAATTTATACAGCTTTCCTATATTGTATGTCAGTTGCAGTGTGGTGGAAAAGCCAATGAAAGTGACATTGCTGCATTGTGTACTGACTCACGTGACAAGGCTTATCAATGCAAATGAAAGAAAACCACCTGCATGAAAATTGCCGTCCAATAATGGCTATGGAGGTCCGAAAGGGCTATCATTCCTGTGGTAAAGGAAAACTCTATCAGATCGAAAGCCTGAGAAAAGCAGTCAATGCTTTTGCATTTTTGCAAAATACTAGTTTTCAAAAGACTGAATAAAAGTTTTATTTTCAGATAAAATATTGACAAAGGGAATTTTATGACCCTGAAATGTTCCTTGAAGTTTCTAGAACAATTTAAGGTGCACTTGGAGCGATGTTGTTACGATTTGCTGATCCTCTCACAGATTATTTCAGACTTAATTTTCTGCTTTAAACGTTAGATTTTGCATTAAAGCTCATTTAGAATGTTAGAGTTTTTTTTAATCTTAATTTAATTTGTACATATTTGACTAATTTCCTTACAAATTAGCAAAAGCTTTGTGGCTGATCTAGTCAATGTGAACCAGATTACAGGTTTATGGACTGGATTTTACAGCCCTCCATAGGCGGGTTTGCAGGCGGGGGGGGGTGAGGTGTAAAATTGGCGCCATCCTATGTGTGCCATTCCCGGCATCTACCCGCCAACCCCCCCGGCACAATTTTACCAAAGGCGGAGGAGACTTTGGCGGGGGGGCACACCCACTCATGGACCAGCTGAGGCCCTTAAGTGGTCAATTAATATTGGGAGTGGTCACCGCTCCCATTGGTGTTCCAGAGACCAGGGACCATTTGATTGACCAACAGCTCTCGGAGGCAGGACTACCTCTCCAATGGGAGTAGAAGTCACACCACAAGTTAATTCATGGCCCACGGCTGTTAATTGGCTGCAGGATGAGCCAGCAAAGCAGGGAGCAGGCTCTCCACTGACCTTTATGCCAGGGGGTGGAGATTCCTCCCTCCCCCACCCCACGCCATAAAATTCAATCCCGTATCATGGATGTACAAATGTGCAGATAATATACTATGTGCAATGAACCATGTGATAATTCTATATCAGTTGGGTGTTACTTATATTCTGGTGGTGGGAGTTAATTGGGGATTCGTCTGTATATATGACACAGAAGTGGGCTGAAAGAGATGTTTTTCTCTTTTATTGGAGATGCACAATATGTTTCGCTGTAAGTAAAAATTTATAAGTGAGTTAAGTCTAGGTATTGTATCCTTCATCAACTGGTTATCTGGGATTTGACACCTTGCAAACACTCACAGACTAAATTTAATTGAGCATTTCTATTGTAATAAATTAGTTATTTGCAGCACATGTGATTTGTACATGAAATAGATACGATTTTGCTTTAACAGTGGATCTTTCATTAGGCAACTGAAAAGATGCCAGACTAGTTGAATTTTGACATGTACATGTTTTATGCAATCTGAAGGGACCTCGGGCAAATTTGTCAATAATTAGAAGTTATATTATTTCTTTAAAAATAATTTCATTTAAATGGCATCTTTCACAACATCTCAAAGCACTTTACAGTCAATAAGTTATAGCCATTATTATAATGTAAGAAGATGTGACATCCGCTGTGCATGCAGTAAGGTCTACAAACAGCAGTGAGATAATTGACCCAAACTTGTTTTACTGATGTTGGTAAAGGGATAATGGTTAGTGCTTTGGTTTGGACTTGTTGTAACATGGAACCAGAAATAACTGGAAAGCTCTGTCTGAATCCACAGCAAAACTGCAGGTCACTGACAGCCCATGTTTACTGCCCCCCCCAACCCCCTTTCCCCCATTCTCCCCAATGCTTTGCCAGTTCTCCAAAAAAAAACAATTTATCCCCCAATAAGTAAGGCATGTGAGACACTTGACTGGTCAAAAATTGCAGAGCAGTTTCATCCAAATTGTATCTACACATTAACTATAATATTTATACTTAACAAGAACAAATTGAATGCATCAGTAATTTATTGTTGCGGGTCACATTACTTTATATTTAGTAACAGGAGTAAACCATGTTCTGGAACATTTTGTGCTTGCATAGCAGGACCAAGAATCTGGCCCTTGGCTCTTTTCCCTTTCACATATTATTGTTGACCTAAAGGGAATAAGGATAAAGAACTGGAAATATATAAAATAAGAAGCTTACAATTACCACAACAGTATTTTATCCTTGAATATGATGAGCTCAAACTTGGACAGAGGTTTCACATTAAACAGATCATGGTTTAAAAATTGCTGTTAATATCAGGAATGTGGTAGATGGATAATGGGTTTTTGAGTAGCAGCTGTAAAAAACAGTGTCCTAGACTGAGTTGAGTTGAATCCATGTGGATTCCTTCAATATAAAAAATAGCAAAGAAGATAAAATGAAGATGAATTAATGTGAACTTTCCACCTCCGTACGTACGCCCCTTTTTAATTATGAAGCTTAACCAAAACAATTACCCAGATTTTATCCTGCCTCCCCATCTATATTTAATTTTGTATCTCAAACATCCCTTAACACAGCAATTATGTGCACAAGCACCACACATCTGCACTGACCTTACTGACAGTCATTAATTCTCACCTCTTTCAGTCAGATAAAACTAAATAATTTTAGGGAACAAGAATGGGAAAGGAGTCAACAACATCATTGCCAACAACACACTGGCAAAGGCAAGAATCCCTGGAGATCAGTGCTCCAGGCAAAGCCTTGACTATCAGAGACACTGAAGGATACTACTTGTCCACTTCACTTAACTCTGTAAATACGCAGCAACGTTTACAACTTAAAGCTGCATTCTCAACACTGTCACCATAAATGTCCAGCTTTTACTTGCCATCCTAACTCTTGTCCCATTTCTCTTTCTTCTCAAAAGCATGAGACTACTGCAAAAGGCATCTCGAAGAAGAACAATCCCCCTGAGGAAGCACAGTCATGTGGTCACCCCTTCCTGGGACCGGCACCAACATTCAGATTCCCCATGGGGTAGATAGTGAGGCAGAGGAGTCCATATATGATGAAACAGCCAGGGCTAGTAGACTTCATTGGGTGCAGATACAGCCCGAGAGAGAGCTCACCAGTTGGTGAGATCCTCTCCCAGCTCTGCGGAGGAGCACAAAAACAAGAACGTCATTGGTCAATCATGAAAAGAAAACTGATGGCCTCTCTCAAGCAGTTATATAAGTTACTGGAAGATGTGCCAAGAAGTTTCATCATCATGATTGAGAATGTGCAGGAATCTGTTTCCAGCATGTTATCTCTCATGGCATCAGCGCTCTACCATGAGTATGGTCATCTCTAAACACAATACAGTCAAGCCCTCACAAAGGGAATCAGTGTCAGCAACCATTGCACCTTTGGTGGATTCACAAATGGTTGCCATGCATGCAGTCTCTGTACTCCAGAATAGGGATATTGGTGAATTGAATGGATAAGGGATAAAAACTGAAAATGCTGGAAAAACTCATCAGGTCTGGCAGAGAAAGAACAACAGAATTAACGTTTCAAGACCAATATAACTTTTCTTCAGTTCTGAATGGATAGGGGGTTTGAAGGAGCCATTCAAATTCTGCAGTCTGTTCTCATGCAGATCAGCGGAAGTGCTGAGATCCAGCCCCACAGGGTGGTAGTGGCGTGATGAGACAGTTATTTACTGGCCTCTCTCAGGAAGTCAGCATGTTTGCACATTTGTTATCCCTTCAACTAATACCCAATTATGGTGCCAGCAAGTCAGCTGGGCAAAACTGCACAGCAGTCTTCTGCCAGGTCCTCCCTGGCTCAAACACACAGAAGTCAATGATCATCTCAAGGAGCGCCACATGAGGAACAATGGCCTTGCACCAGCTTTGCTAATTCCACTAGAGGAGCACCATAAATGAGTAACAGAGTTGGTAAACATTCTTTAAAGAAAAGCACTATGGGTTGATGACCTGGGTATGAAATGAATAGAAAGTAATTACTACTGCGTAGTATTTTGTTGCATTTGCACAACTAAAACAGGCCATTCAGCCCAGCAGTCCATGATGATGTTCATACTCCACATGAGCCTCCTCTCATTCTTCTTTCTCTTCTAACCCCATCAACATATCCTTCTATTCCTTTATCTCTCAAGTATTTATCCAACTTTCTCAAATTACTTGCTGGAAAGCTTTGAAGTAATCTTCTTTCTTTCCCTCTGGGCTTCCTTGTGTTGTGAGAATTGTCGCTGCTGTTCCTGCTCCTCTGTTTCCTCCAGATGCAGGCTTTAATGGAATGCAATGTTATAATATTATTTACATTATATCATAGGGATCCCTGATTGGTTAAGACACACAAACCTTGCCTTTTTGTTATAAAAATAGAAAATGCTGGGAAAAAACTCAGCAAATTAGGCAGCATCTGTGCAGAGAGCAAAACAGAGTTAACGTTTTAGGTCTGTGACCTGTTATCAGAAATGGGAAAAGTTAGGAATGTAATAGGTTTTAAGCAAGGGGTGGGTGGGACCAGAAGACTGTAAAATGCCTAATTGAAAGATGAGGTGCCAATGTTGTTATTGTTCCTCCCTCCTGCTCACATATCGCTCACTAATCCACTTGCTCACAGGCATAGATTGCAACAAACTGTCATACACACATTGGCTATGTATGCTTTGGGGGCTGCTTCTCAAACATCATTCTAACATGTGGCTCAACTGTTTCTATAAATATCCCTTATCCAGAAGGTGCAGGCTCAAGTAGAAGTCTTGAAATCAGCAGCTCACATTGCACTGTTCAACTCATTCTAATCATAGTGAGCACCAGTGCAGGTACACCTACCCTGGGAATTTATGTAGGCGCATGAGCTCAATTCACCAGGTAATAAACAAAGCACTAGGAACATGTAAACAGGTGATGGAAACAGAGGAGGGCCAGGCATTTGTTAGCCAGAGAGTGGGCTTACGTCCATCCTTCAATGCAGAGCCTGGGATCCCAACCTTCTAACCACCACTTGAACCATCAGGAACATTTCACTCTGGACAAAGTTCCAATGTGTATTATTTAAGGCTGTCTTTGGAATTAGTATTGGGGGATTTTGCCTGAGCATTCTCAATTTCATGATTTGACTATCATTTTTATGTGAATTGATAATGCTGAGGTAATCACTAGCCTAATATTACATCAATGTAAAGATTTTAGATTCTTTCCTGTCTTTAGAACAATTTAGATATATTCTGTGTGAAGTATTGTGATGCTCGTAACTTCTTGCATGCCTCCTCTTTCTGCGTAATTATCTGACTTGTAAATGTCTAGTGTGAAAGAAATGGTCCAGCAATGTGATATGTATTTCCTTTTGAAGTGGGCCTGAGAACGTGCTTTACATTCCCCTATAGTGTCTGGTGCATGATACCAAGGGCAGAATGTTCCAGTCCCCCCCCCCCACCCCATCCGTCACCCCCCCACCCACCGCCGCACCCCCCATCCCCCCACCGTGGCGGATATAATGGCAGGCGAGAGGAGACAATGTGGCAGGATCTGAAAAGTTGATTGCCCACCAGCATAAAATGACAGTGGGATCTTCCACTGCCACCCGCCCATGGCGGGTCGCCATTCCCACCAAAGGCCGGTGGGAAACCGACTTTCATCCAGTTAATAGGATGCAGATGAATGCCCCCCCCACCGGCCTGATCATCCGCGTTGCCAGTGGGAAATCATGCTGGTCCAGAACATATCTGCACATATCGGCGCTTACCTGAAGATAGCCTGGGGCTGCCTCTAGAGTTTGGGATGGAGGCCTCCAGTGACTGTGGACCCTGGGCTACGTAGCCGTGGGTGGGTGGAGCATCAATCAGGTGGATCTTCTAACTTCAGTGTCTTCCAGGAGGTCCACCTTCTTTCTTCAGAATGTTCCTGGAGGTCCATCTTCTATCTTCAACGATGGGTCAGCTGTGTCCAGACGCCTTTTAAAAATGGCGCCCGGATACGACAGCGGGGCGTGAGCCATCCAGCCCGCCTTGCTGCATGAAACATCACAAAACCACCCGCCCAATGCACATTTAATGAGACCAGGGTCACATGATGCAGCGTGAATTCCCAATGCCCTCCATCGCAGGAAACACTCGCTGTCCCTGCCCCCGCCATGGGACTTGGTCCTGGAATAGAACATTCCACCCCATGATTCCCTCCCAGTATCTTGTGATTTTCAAAAGAAATTGTGCAATATCAAGTTGGTAAAAGCAATAAAGGAATGAAGTTGCATGCAAGAAGGCTGACAGTAATTTCACATTTACCACTTCACAAGCTACATCTGTGATCATTATCTAACCATTTGGACAAAATATATTTCAGTTAATATCAAACTGTGATGTGAACTTAAAGTGTCAAATGGATCTGACCATATGATCCTTTGCTCAACAGTAGAAGCCAGTGGCTGTAAGTGGCCATGGCTTCCACTGCTGTTCCTGATTACCACTCAGTTAATTTTCATCTTTTTTTATGCAGGTAAAGATAAAACAGTGCTGCAGCCTTATCTAAGACATGTCATAGGATTAAATTGAATGACCTGGACTAACAATATTTTCTCAAGATTTTTTTTCATCTAGGTAGTTTTATAGGCTTCACTATAACTTGCTGCACCACAATCATAAATACGAGCAAATCACTTGGAAGTGATTATGAGAAAGGACTAGAAACTCAACTGTGCACAATGTTATGGCATTTTTCAACACTGTTGGTGCCAGGTTCAGCCCTTGATCCTTAATTACACCTGGTCCCTTTAACCAATTAAACACTCCCAAACATCTAAACTTGAAAGTGATTTAAAAGAATATAAAACATTTTTAAAAAAGAAAAAGAAAGGCCTCCATTTGTACAGCACCAATCATGATCTCAGGATGTCCCAATTTTTTATAGCCATGGAGTAATCTGTAGTGTAGTGACTGGTGTAATGTAGGAGTTACAGGACTCATTTTATAATCAGCAAGGCCCCACAAACAAAGAAGTGGCAATGGCCAGGTATTCTGTTTATTATTGATGTTGGTGGTGAGACATATATTGAGAACTCCTTGGGATCTTTTCTGCTCACCTGAGAAGGCAAATGAGGCATTGGTTTAAAGTCCCATCTGAAAAATTGTACCTCCAGCAGTGTAGCACTTCCTCAAAACTGCACTGGAGTGCCAGCCTAAATTTTGTCCCATTGTCCTGGACAATAGTTATCCCTCAACCAACATCACTGAAATAGATTATCTGATCTTTATTTTTGACATTAATGGGAACTCGGTGAGTGCATTTTAGTTGCCATGTTTCCTGTGTTACAATTGTGACTGCACCCCTTAATTGGCTACAAAATGCTCTGGACATTCTGAAGTTATGAAAGATACTGTGGAAATGCAGGTTCATTCTTTTCTTTCACATATTCCAAGGAATTCCAATTATTCTCTGGTACATTTGTACTTAGCCATGTACACAGATTCAGCAATAAAAGCTGTGCATGTAACTTGTTCAAAATTATATCTTCTGTTACAAAGCTGCCCAAACTCACCATGAGCACCACCAGATGGGATCCACCAGTAATTATAAAATAAAGTGGGACATGTCATGTGAAAACTATTAGATGTTGTATTCTAAGGCTCAACCAGATGTATTCATGATAAATATTTACAATTAAATGTGCTGCTTGCTTCTAAGTCAGGGCACTGTGAGGTGAAAGCTTTCAGACTGTATTCCAGAGCTAAACAGGGTACTTTACATGTAAACATCTACAGACAATGTATATCCTGATTTAAATAGTTGTATTTTATAAGCCACTTAACACTGTTATAAGTATTGAATTATAAGTTCCTTCAAACTTTCTGCTTGCATTTCATTTACAGTTAACACTGCATCATTCAGGTGCACAGAATTTATACTGGCGTGTCTCATAATATATGGAGTGTTGGAGAATATAGGGTCAACTTTAACTCCACATTTGTTACAGTTGAGTGGAGGTAGGATGAGTGCAAATCACAATCACTAGCCTAGATTTTAGTTCTGGGGGATTTTAAATCCCGCCCACATTTAAATTTGACGGCTGGATTTCTCATCTAGTTATATCAGGAACACAAAATCTGCCCATTGTCTGTGTCTAGTTTCCAGCAGGTCTCCATGGGCTCCTTTAAGGCAGGATTGCACCTCTTAAAGTGAATTTACAGAGATTTTATCTATCAAAACACTCCATAGTTTTAAAGGCCCCTATTAGGTCACCCCTCAGCCTTCATCTTTCAAGGGAAAAGAAACTCAACCTCCTCACCTATTCATGATAAGGATAATCTCACAGTTCTGGCATCAACCATGTAAATCCATTTTACACTCTCTTCAATGTGTCTATACACTTTTTATAATATGGCAATGAGAACTGCACACAGTGCTGTACTCCAAGTGTGGCTACCAAGGTTTGATACAAGTTTAACATTGCTTTTCTACTTTTCAATTCTATCCCTTCAGAAATAAACCCTAGTGTTTGATTTACTTTTGTTATAGCTTTATTACCTGTATGTTGTTCTCTCAGATTCATTTGCTCATCTACCCCATTTAGACTCTTGTTTTCTGAGTAATGTGTGCCCTCATCATTTCTCTTTCCAAAAAGTTATACTTCACCCTTACCTATGTTGAAATTTGTTTTCCAATCACCTTCTCTTTCTTCAAGTTTCTTTTTTGTATTCTTGGAATTTGTTGCTGTCCTCCTCAGTGTTGACTATACTTTCCAATCCCAAGTAGTCTGCAAATTTAAATTTTGGTTTTGGATTCCAACCAGCATGGACTGGTTGGGCTGAATGGCCTGTGTATGTACAATATATTCTATGTAGCCCGTCAGTGGCCTTATTCCCATCCTGATTTGCTTTCTACCTGTGTGGCTGTAGAATATTTCACTATGTCCTTGACAATTTAATTTTATTGTTTCCCTTTGCCTCTGGACTATTTTTTGACTTCTCTCCCAGTCTCTTTGCATTCTCCCGCATCATGCTTTCCTCTGCTGCCTCTGAACTTAGCTCCTTACCCTCATTTTTTTCTCTTTAGTCTTTATTCATCCAAGGCATCTCACTGCCGTTTAGTTTGTTCTTGATTTTTAGCAGAATATATTTTTCCGGGTCTGTTGAAATGTTTCTCATTGCTGTTCTACGTTGTCAGCTGGCAACCAATTTAAGATTGTCAGTCGAGCTTGCAGTGTGGCACATTTGTGTGTGTTGGAAGCTACATATATTAATACACTGGGCCCTGTCCTTTGCAGACAGAAAGTACATGTGCACACATTGTGCCTGTTTCAGCTAAACAAAATCAGTGAGAGTCATTCACTGGTTCATTCACAAACAAAAACAAAAATACCTGGAAAAACTCAGCAGGTCTGGCAGCATCTGCGGAGAGGAGCACAGTTAACGTTTTGAGTCCGCATGACTCTTCAACATAACTAAGTAAAAATAGAAAAGGGGTGAAATATAAGCTGGTTTAAGGGGGGGGGGCGGGGTGTTGGGACAAGAGAGCTGGATAGAGGGCCAGTGATAGGTGGAGATAACTAAAAGATGTCACAGACAAAAGGCCAAAGAGGTGTTGAAGGTGGTGATATTATCTAAGGAATGTGCTAATTAAGGGTAGAAAGCAGGACAAGCAAGGTACAGATAGCCCTAGTGGGGGTGGGGTGAAGGAATCGAAAAAGGCTAAAAGGTAGAGATAAAACAATGGATGGAAATACATTTAAAAATAATGGAAATAGGTGGGAAAAGAAAAATCTATATAAATTATTGGAAAAAACAAAAAGGAGGGGGAAAAATCAGAAAGGGGGTGGGGATGGAGGAGAGAGTTCATGATCTAAAATTGTTGAACTCAATATTCAGTCCGGAAGGCTGTAGAGTGCCTAGTCGGAAGATGAGGTGCTGTTCCTCCAGTTTGCGTTGAGCTTCACTGGAACAATGCAGCAAGCCAAGGACAGACATGTGGGCATGAGAGCAGGGTGGAGTGTTGAAATGGCAAGCAACAGGGAGGTCTGGGTAATGCTTGCGGACAGAACGAAGGTATTCTGCAAAGCGGTCACCCAGTCTGCGTTTGGTCTCTCCAATGTGGAGGAAACTGCATTGGGAGCAACGAATGCAGTAGACTAAGTTGAGGGAAGTACAAGTGAAATTCTGCTTCACTTGAAATGAGTGTTTGGGCCCTTGGACGGTGAGGAGAGGGGAAGTAAAGGGGCAGGTGTTGCATCTTCTGCGGTTGCATGGGAAGGTGCCGTGGGAAGGGGTTGAGGTGTAGGGGGTGATGGAGGAGTGCACCAGAGTGTCACGGAGGGAACGATCCCTACGGAATGCCGCCGGGGGGGGTGAAGGGAAGATGTGTTTGGTGGTGGCATTTTCATAGTTCATTCCCCAGGGCAATGTCTTGACTAATCAGAGTCAAGCTGCCTGGTTTAAATTTCAAACCATGCTTGGCAGTTAACTGTCAGTCACCATCAATTGGTGCTTTCTCCATGGCAATGGCTGTACCAATCAGAGCATACTTGCCAACCAATCAGCACTCTCTTCTCATACAGTATAAATATGTTGTTTCCACTGACACTGGTATTTTCTTGTGAATTGTCCTGATGAGTGCGAGACAAAACGTTTCAACAAAGAATGTCTCTTTTTTCAGCAATACTCAAGTTCTGTACTACCAAACAACAACCTAAGCTGTATTGGCATGGTCAGTATTGTGTAGATGTTCCATGCTGTTGCATTTGTTTTACTGACAGTACTGTCTTTTAGTGATGCAAACTGAAAAATGAGTCAGAAGCGAGATCTGGAGGTTCGTGTTCCTGAAAGCTCTCTGGTGGCCCTGGTGGAAGAGGTGGCAGCTGGTCCGATTGCAGTCACCTAAATACCATAAGCAGCCAAAATGGTATCCAGGATGATAACAGGAGGAGCAGACGGTAAGTCAAACTATTTCAGTTCCCCGCTCATTCCTGCTGGCCAGGTGAGTTAAAACAATCCCTATAGTTGATAAATTTTTACACCTTTAATAGGAAGTAGCAATTTGGGGGAAGCCACATTAGAAGCACGGGGGAAGGATTCTCATAAAATGGGTGCAGTTCCCAAAAATAAGTAAGAAAGTGGTCTCTGAAAAATGCAGAAAATTAAGGCCATTTATGGTCTCCTTCTTGGCTTACAAGGAAACATTTCTGAGGATTCTGCCAAATTCATGGAGAAAGTCTCGTTGGGCTGAAAATAACTGTCAGACCATTGGATCTAAACAGATTGCCCATATTTAACAATGTCTCACTGAAGTAAAGGATCCCTAGTGTTTGGATCTGAATACCGTAACATGCACTGATTATTGATGACTGTTAAAAGCCATTTGGACTGGAATTCAGAGGCTCCAAATATGAAGCTTAAACTACAAAAACAAGGGCAAGCCAGTTATAGGTTGCTAGAAGACAATTTCTCATCAGCAGAGCCACAAATAGCACAAGCACCTGCTCCTCAATCCATTCTGACCTAGATCTAACACTGCACAGCCAGGAATTGAATCTATGGACAGCTCCAAGTAACAAATCCATCAGCAGACTGCCAGGGTTATTATATCCATCTTGCTAATCCTCAAAACTTTGATGCAAATTCACATTTTATTGCAAACTTAATAGCCCTCCACCAATTACCCCTCAACTAACATCATTAAAACAAATGATCTGGTCATCATCTCAGTGTTGTTTTTGGGACCTTACTGTGAACAAATTGGCTGCCGCGTTTCCTACATTGCAACACTTCAGAAGTACTTCATTGGCTGTAAAGCATTTTGGATATTCTGAGATCATGAAGGGTGCTACATAAATGCAAGTTTGTATTTCTTTATTTTTTGATTGTGCTAAACTTGCATTCCCTTTTGCAGAAGTAACTCTAGCCACAACCCCAAAGGCATGAATGTGCTACAGATGAATCTCCACCACAGGTAGAATTTAGTAGGTTGGGGGACTAGGAAATTGGGCAGCTCCAGCTTCTGTCTGCCTGGTCAATATTGAAAATAAGTCCCACCAGATTTTCACTGTTAAACCATTTATACCACTTCTACTCATTCTGGGCAGCAGCCTATTGTCAGAATCTGCTCAACCGTACTTACAATCATTGAAAAACATCTTTCAAGGGCGTGCATTCCCACCTAATGTTGAGTGGGAGTCAAGAGACTGGGAATT
The DNA here is from genome assembly GCF_964194155.1 of Cetorhinus maximus. Classification (NCBI taxonomy): domain Eukaryota; kingdom Metazoa; phylum Chordata; class Chondrichthyes; order Lamniformes; family Cetorhinidae; genus Cetorhinus; species Cetorhinus maximus. The sequence continues at coordinate 72,457,456 of NC_135888.1, forward strand.
GGCCCAGGATCTGGAGATGCAGATCTCTGGATTTCTCGCCAGTTTGTGTGACACCCTATTTGGGTTTGAACCTCTGCTCCAAACAAGGTCTGCAGCATCAGAGGGCATCTGGCCAAATTGAAGGGAAGGGACTGCCCTGCTGAAGTTTACACCTGCGAGCCTGAGAATCTACTGACAGCCCAGCATGCCCAGTCAAAGCAGGTGTACTGGTTGCCAGCCAGGCCTGGGTCGCTGTCTGGATCACTGGAGATTTTTAAAAAAGTTTTGAACTATGCTTTGGGCAGAGGATGGTTGACCACCTACCCCAGAGCAGCCACGCAACCTACCTCATGTTCTTGTGGCTTCCTCCAACTGGCTGATGGATGAGGTGCATTCAAGTAGTGCAGGCATCAGGCGGTGGTGATGTTTAATCTGGGATTCTCCAGATAATCTCATGTGTTCTTGCAGGGCTCAGAGGGAACTTATGCATTTGGATTTACCAGGTGCTGCCTCCACAAACTAATTTCTTCAGAAAGTGTACAACAATAATTGGTGAAAGCAATGCTGAGAAGGGTCCTGAGAAGCGCTGTCTTGGTCTGGCCATTGGGTCTATTATGATAGAAAAGTGACTGATGTTGGAACTCCATTTCCCGAGGGACTGGAAAAAATACCAGCTATGTACCTTATTTGTGTACATGCCTGTAGAAATACGTAAGAATGAATGAAAAGAGGGCGTGCAGGACAGCATCCAGTTCCTAACCTAAAGCTCTGGGGCAGTGTGGATCTTTACTTTCTGTTTATCACCTAATGGTCTTCTGCCATGGTTATCCATTGTGGACACCTCCAAGAAATCAGTAGCTTACAAGCTCTGCGTTCCCCTGTTTGGTTGTATTCTCCTCTTTTAATTGACATTTTACCATGCAATCAAGCTGTAAGAACACATACACAGTGCCAAATATATGAAAAGTGAAACCCATCAGTGGATGATGGTTGTTCGCACAGTTAGTTGTATTACCTGAGTCACTGCATTCCTTGAATTTATGCAGTAGCACCTTGCTTCACGATCCAATTACCCACCTGCACCCCTTTCCCCTCACCACCCACCCCCAACCAGAGTTTATATAGTTTAAATCAGTTTATCATGGTGTACAGGCAAAATCTTAGCAGCCCAGTCCTGCTTGTTTTCGTACTTGAACAGAAGGTCTTTGCTCAGATATCACCAGGGAGGGAGAGGATTTTGTTGGATTCCAATCACAGATGTGTAATTGGGTATTTTTGCCTCTCTGCACATGTATGGATAAAGGAACACTCCTCAGAGGCAGAAAGTGAAATTGTCCCTAAAGTTTTGTGCCCCTGAAGTTTTACACTGACAACTCCTGTTTGAAAAGACTGAGGGTGGAATCATCCCAGATTTGCAATAAGTGCGGCGACAGGCAGGAAAAAGGACGTTTCACCCGCTGGCCGCAATGGCGGCTTTTCGCGCCATATTGTCCCCCTTCCTGGCGCACCCCCGCCTTTTTAATAATGCATTCCCGGGAAATACTCTGGGTCACTGGCAGGGCAGCCTCTGATTTGCCCGCTCCGCTGCCACCTCAGGCCTTCAGTAAACCAGGTGCCATATTTAAAGGCCGCCCCTGCACAGAGCTGGCACTCTTCAAGAGATAGGAAGCTGCTGGGAACTGATGGCTGCCAAAGGGAGGAAACATGCTGCCCCCAAATTTAACAATGCCTCCCTCGAGCACCTATTGTGCACAGTAGAGGCCCCTTGCGTTTTCCTCTACTCCAGCTCTGGGCAAAGACCAGCAAGCAAGGTCACTAATCCAGCATGGGAGTTGGTGGCAGAGGTGGTCAGTGCCAAGGCCCTGCAAAAGAGGACAGCCATCCAGTGCAGGAAGAACTTGAATGATCTCACCCATCCAGGATAATTCACTCTTCTCATCACTCTCAAATCACACACTCATAAACCCATCACACATCCACAGGGATCTCACACCTCAAGGGACAACACCACTTACTCTCACACACACCCTCACATCACCATCAGGTGCATATCCCCTCGAGCTCGCGTCCTCATCCCGTCCATGTCTCCACTCACCAAACAGACATTCCATGCAGTGCCATGTGTCCTGCTCACACTCTCTCCATCTGTTTTCATGTAGGAGAAGCTGGCTCACATCAGCACGGCGAGGTCTCAGACCAATGTGGATTGGCCCACGTTAGGCCCCTCAATCACTTTGAGGAGTGTGCCATTGCACTGACTGGTGAGGACATAGACCACGCCTGCAACGACAGTGAGGTTGGCGGCGAACATTCATGTGAGAATTCTGCATCCCTCTCTCAACGCAAATGTGAGCGCTCTTTTTCCTGTTTTTGACTCTGCTACCATGCACTAGTTATCTCTACATTAGTTCATAGGAAGGTCTGCCAAGCGATTGATGCCCCAGCCAGCCAGTCCCTCAGCACCATCCAGGTTCTCACCTCCAGCAAAGATGATACCTCCTCCATTGAAGAGCTGGAAATAAGCAGCCTGGAAAACCCGTCACAGCACACAGACCCTGCACCAGCACAGTGTCACACACCTCGGTGGGACCTAGACATAGAGCAGGCTCAGGTTCACAATCTGATGGTTACCGCACAGGCACATGGGAGGACCGCTGGGGAAGAGACATGTGTGAGGTCTAAGTCAGCTGACAAGCCTCTGGATTTGGCCTTCCAACTCATCGTGGAGAATCAGCAGAAGGCGAGGGAACATCATGCATAGCTGTTGGAAGCCTTTAACAGAGTGTTTCATAAGCTGAAGGAGTGCGTCTGCCTGCTCTCTGATGAAGTGGTGCCCACATGTGGGAAGATGGTGGATGCCATGGAGACCCTGGTCCAGCAGAACGTGGATATGCACACAGACCCGCACTCCATCACGAGAGCCATGGGTGATTTCCTGCAGTGGCAACACGCGAGGGAAACGGGGCACTTCGACGTCCCTCCAGGCGTTCCTTCCCCTCAAGGAATCAGGTTGGGGCCCTTAGGCACCCAAAGCGGAGAGAAACAGCAACTGTACATTCCTGGCTCATCCACTTAGGAATCTCAGAGGCTGAGTCCCCTTTGCCTGCGGCCCCTTCAACCTCGTCCTCTGCCACTGCAGAGGGAGCAACTGGCCAACAGGAAGATAGCCAAAGCAAGCGGGGCCCTCAGGGGCTCGGATCTCCAGAGGAAGTACCTAGAAGTTCCCCTATACCTCATGGACTGCAGAAGTTCCATAAGGCAGCTCACCACCATCTCCTTAAGGGCGATTAGGGACGGGCAATAAATGCTGAATAAAAAAAAGTAATCAAAGGCAACAGGGCTAACCATTGCACAGGCTGTCTCCACCCCTGCTGCGGATGTCAGGGCAGCACCTAGAAGAAGTGGTAGGCCTAGAAAAATTAAAAAATTCTGATTGCAAGTGATTGCACAGGCGAACACATTTCATCACTTTATAATCTGAAAATATATTCACTTTCATTGAATGATGTGCAATGTTGTCTTTCTGATTCATTGGCAGGTTTTGCGAGTCATCCCACAACTTTCCCCCCCTCCGACTATCAGTTCAGCTCCACGCAGCCGGACCACATGACTCTGGAGGCAGAAGTGTGTGTGTATGGTAGGGTCTTTAGGAGCTTTGTGCTAACATTCCCCCACACATGCGGAATCTTCCTCCATCACACTCATCTCAATATCCTGAGCATTTTCAATGCTGCCTGCTGGGGTCCTCTTTCAGTTGTCCATCTGAGCTGACCTGCCTCTCTGCCCACCCACTGATCACACTCCCATGCAGCACCGTGCCCATCCAACATGAGGCTTCTCTCACTTTCAATTTGAAAAAAATGGTAGTCCGTCACATTTCTGCTCAGCTTCCCCCGTCACTTCCCCTCCCTTGTCAACCATGTCCTTTCTCCCATCGCTGTTGTCCCCCTGGCATCACCTTCCACCTCCCCACTGTTACCCACCAACTAGAATCCTTTTCTTTCCAGGATGTCCAGGTAAATGTGCACATTCCCTATCTTCCCGAGAATCCCACCCCCGCCACATTAACTTCCCCGACCTCCTCCTTCCCACCCCCAGGGCCCATGTCTGCCTCCAAGTCCCCACAAACCAGCCTCGTCATCTCTTCTACCACTACCATCGCACCCTCACCCTCCAAGCTCTCCCTGCCCCCTCTCATACTCACTATTCCTTTCTACCACACCCACCCTCAGTTCGCTCTCCAGGAGGCAATCATTGACTACACAGACCCTCCCTTGCACATTCACCAGGATATCCACCCCCATACCCCCTCTTCACCCTGGACTCCTACCTCCTCTGGACTTCTTGCTCCCCCTGCACTTCTTCCCCCCTCCGAACTCCTTCCCTCCTTTGAACTCCTTCCTCCCTCTCTCCCTCTCATTCTCTTACACCTTCCTCCCCCCTTACCTCCCCAGTTGCCACATTTTCCCCTTTACACCCTCCTCCCCTGTACTTCTTACCCCTCCCCACTTCACCCCCTGACATCTCCCTTCCCTCCCTCCCTCCCAACCTCACCCCCACACCCACGCCGGTACACCTTCCTCTCCCAGTCAAACCTAGACCTTCCACGGTCACACCCCCACCCCACTGTACACCTTCCTCTCCCACTCACAGCTGGACCTTCGACGATCATCTCTAGCAGACTATGGCCAAGACATGATGTCACAAACTATACCCTCAACAGTGACCTTCCGCTTTCCATGAGCTCTTTGTGGTAGACCCATGCCCAACTAAGTCCACTGAACGTGCCAGGTTGATGCAAATGTTCCTCCAAGGTACTCTAGCTGTAGTGCTCCAGCATTTCCTGCTCCTTGGATGTCCACAATGTGTGAGCAAGGCCCTACGTTAAGTCCTAACTTCTGCACATCACACTTTTCAAGATGTGCTCTGCACCAGCATGTTTTCTTGCTGATATGGGCGGTGAATTTGATGTGAGGAGATGATTCCGGTGGGCAGGCAATATGATGAGATGCAAATGTATTGAAATTAGGCCCTTGACGTTGGATGGCGGGAAAGGTGGCCCACCATTGGCGGGTGTAGCGGACGATCGCAAACTGGTTTCACAACAGTGTTAAACAAATTTTTAGTCTTCTTGCCATATTATTTGCTCACATCCACCATGATGCCCAACGCCAGCGGGGGAGGAAAATTCCAGTCTGAGGATCTGAATCACAACAGCTAACTTTTATACCAAAGGGTTGCAATGAATAATCTCAGACATATTGCGCTGTGTCTATGTGTTCAGGAGCTAAGATCAAGTTGCCTCTTATTTTTCCTGACTGTAACACCAACACCAGATTACACAAGTTCCTGGTGGTGATTTTGCAGCTGATTTCCTCCATGTTAGAAACAGATGTTTAAAGATGCTTTTTGAAATATATTTAAAGAAAAGCTTTGTGTACAGGTTAAACAACTAAACAGGTGGCTTTCACACTATGGGGTCAGTGTTGACTTGGGTGACTGACTGCCAGAGTTTGAACTCGACTGGACTGGAGGCTGAACTTCGACCAGCAGTGTTTACTCCTGCTCTTCCAGGACTTACAATAATCGTTTCAAACTGATCCTTTGGAGTATCTTCGGCTTAACTAAACCAGAGGCCCAGGTTTATGGGCAGGATTTTCCCCCTGTCAGGGGTGAAGTTGAAGGGCGGATGCGCACAGGTACGCTTCCGACCGGGGGCGTGGCGCCATTTTACGTGGGCGGGCCAATTAAGACCCGGCCAGCGTGATGTCCACACAGAAGCACTATGTGCTCCCTGTGCGGGTGGGGGTGGGGGGGGGGGGGGGGTGGAATCCCAAAATCAAGAGTGCGCTCTTTCGCACATGCGCACGAAAGAGCGCACTCATCTCCCTGAGGCTAAGTGTAGCCTCAGGGAGATCGGCTCTAAATGTCAAAAAGTTAAAAATAGAAAAATAAAATTTCCCTAACATGTCCTCTCATATGGCACTGTCACATGAGTTGGGACATGTCCATAATTTTTACAAAAACTTTATTAAAATTTTTTAAAACCTACATGAAGCCTCATCCCGCCTGTGGATGAGGTTTCATGTTTTTTCTAATGCACGCTGGGGCTCCTGGCCTGCCCGCCAACCTTAAGGTTGGACAGGCGGGTCCTTTAATTTCTTAATTGACCCTGTCAATGGCCTCAATTGGCCATTGACAGGTCGACAGGGGCACAGCAGATTTTGCTGCGCCCCCGCCTACCTGAAAATTGAAATGGGGCGCAGTGACATCAGGAGTTCCGCCCAATGTCACCGCCCGTCATTTTACGCATCGTCGGGACCCTGCCCCCGCTCACTGACGTGTAAAACCCTGCCCTATGTTATTGGGCTCAAATCCCACCACGGCTGCTGGTGAAATTTAAATTCGATTAATAAAACCTGGAATATAAAAAAAAAAGCTTGTTGCAGTAACAACTATCATCAATTGTCATAAAAACCCATCTGGTTCACTAATGTTCTTTAGGGAAGGAAATCTGCCACCCTTACCCAGTCTGGCCTACGTGTGACTCCAGACCCATAGCTAGCTTGTTGACTCTTAACTACCCTCCGAAATGGGCTAGCAAAGCCACTCAATCCAAGGGCAATTAGGGATAGGCAACAAATGCTGGCCTTTCCAGTGTTGCTCATATCCCATAGAAGAATGAAGAAAAAAAGGGGGAGACCAGAACAAGGGGTAAAACCTTAAAGTTAGAGTTTCTCCTGTTACTATGCTGTGGAGCTGATTAAATTGCATATGGTGTACTCTCCAGCCAGTTCAATCCTAAAATGGCCATCAGGATCTTACATATATCATTGAAGTTTAATTTACATTTAAAAGCACATTACCACTTTCTTTAGCGATAATGGGGTTGTAAGGCTACTGACCCCAGTTTTAAGCCCTTATCGCCCTGTTAGCACTAGGGCCTGAATATTTCAAAAGGGTTTCTCTTCCTGCCATCTGAAGAGTCGATGGAGAACACATTCCTGTCGACTGTGACTGCCCCGCAGTCATTTCACCCTCAAATGAGCATGAATTGGCTGCAGGCAGAACGTCTGCTCCTCACTTGGGAGAAAGTCCCGCCTTAGAGAGCCACCAGCCAATCTGATTGGTCAGCAGCTGTCTAGTCCCTGCAATGACAGGAGTTGCAGTGGACAGAAGAGGAAGGGTTTCAACATGCCGGAGCCTAAGTCCTGGGACCGGATGGCTAGCTAAGTTTTGGGGGTCCCAGGGTAGGGAGGGTAGGGAAGGCCTGGCGGAGTGGAGAGTGGGAGTTTGGGGTTCTGGAAGAGAGGCCAGGGGTGGAGGGAGGTCCAGCGGCTATTGAATCTTTGGGGATGGTAGGGGAGCATCAAAAGTCAGAAGACAGCTTCTGATGGAGGTGCCCCTCCCTTCCGGCCCCAGATCTAAGCTTGTTCATTTTTGGGCTTCTCCCAAGTAAATCCTCTCGCCAGCCTAAAAATTGAGGCTGGATGGGTCCACCCAAGGCCTTGCCCACCCCAGTGTAAAATGGCTGGGGGTCTGGTGGGCAGGAAGCTCATTAATTCAATTTCATGTTCCCCCCGCCTAAAAACCCACCGGTGGGAGAGCGTAAAATTCAGGTCTGAGTGAAAATTGGCCCCCATGTGTAGGAAAGCTGTCAAAAAGAAATGATGAGATCACCAACTTAAGTCTTAGCTTGGAAATGGTGCATGGAATGGAGGGAAGAACTCAAAAGCCAGGGAGAAATGGGAAGGGGAAGCGAGGCAATAGTATGGATCTGTTCAAGTCCATCAAAAATAAATGGAATGCTCAATTCAAACTTACAAATAACTAAGTCACTGAAGATAAAGTGAAAAGGATCATTAGCACATAGGGCTATGGAATTAATGAGCACAGTAGACTGTGGAAATTGTATTCTATTAAGTTCACTGCTCTTGTTTTCGAGTTTCACAGATCTTATTCTCCAGTTACTTATGAGCATATAAGGAGCATTTCCACTTCTTGGTGCTCATTCAATAAATTCCCTCTATTATGAGTAATCATTTCAGGTGCCTTTAATGTACCTAATGTGGCATAAAAATTTCCACTGGCCTTGTTAATAACTCCATCGTTATATCAGTGGTAGCAACCTTGACATCTATATATAAATTATTTTGTTTCCATAGTCACAGTTGAAGAGTTTATTCTTCATTTGTGTATTTTTTAATACTTAGAACATGAGGAATTTCTTATATTTCCTAGGCTCTATTTAATAGGATGTGATTCTTTTAATTCTTCAAGCTGCATGTTCAAAACTATATCTTGTCAGTTGTCAGCTACCTAATAAACCTAGCAATTCACCCCATTAGTTCCAGATGGCCAACTCTGTCCTTGCTATATTCCTTATTTGCTGATTTCTCCTCTCTGTATTTCATACATTTGGAAGTTTGTAAAGGACCGTTTCTGACACTATGATAAAAGCAAAATACTGCGGATGCTGGAAATCTGAAATAAAAAAAAGAAAATGCTGGAAAAACTCAGCAGGTCTGGCAGCATATGTAGAGAGGGAAACACAGTTAACGTTTCATGTCCATATCCTCTTCTTCAGAGCTAAAAAGAAGTAAAAATATGATGGATTTTATGCTGTTTAAAGAGGTTTAAAGAGTAGGTGGAGCAAAATAGAAGGCCAGGGATAGGTGGGAACTAAGGAGAAATTTGACAAAGATGTCATGGACACAGGGCAAAGGGAGTGTTAATGAGAGTGTTAAAGACTAAAGAAGATGCTGATAGCGGCATAAAGGTAAGATTGCAGAACAAGCGTCAGTGCTCTGTGAAAGCAAAACTTAAGAACAAGTCACAGATAGCCTGTGGGGGTGGGGGTAGGGGGTTGGGGGTTGGGGGAAAAGGATAAAAATACATTTTTAAAAATGAATAAATAAATATATATTTTTAAAAATTGGATTAAAAAAGGGGAAAGATGGAGGAGAGGGCTCATGGTCTGAAGCTGTTGAACTCAATGTTTAGTCTGGAAGGCTGTAAAGTGCCTAATTGGAAGATGAGGTGCTGTTCCTCCAGTTTGCGTTGTGCTTCACTGGAACGTTGCAGTAGGCCAAGGACAGACATGTGGGCATGAGAGCAGGGTGGAGTGTTGAAATGGCAAGTGACAGGAAGGTCTGGGTCATGCTTGCAGACTGAGTAAAGGTTTTCCGCAAAGCGGTCACCCAGTCTGCATTTAGTCTCCCAAGTTTAGAGGAGGGAGCAGCGAATATAATAGACCATTGCTTTCTGACACTGTTCTCTAGGGACAAAATTAAAATGTCAAATTCATACCAGCATTTTCAGATACAAAGAAAATTATGGGCATATGAATAAATAATGTGGATAACACTAAACTGAAGATGATCAACTGTCATCGCAGCTGTCCCTCAATTCAGGTTTGAGAGTTTCTGTCATGGGTCTTCATGTGACTGAACAGGCTGATTCTTGACTTGCAGCTCTTTGGGCACATGAGGCAGGATGTTCCATGAGGTACTGAGATCTAAAGTGCAGGATTTACTTCCTGTTCTTTCCCTCTGTGCTTTCACTTTGTCCTCGCCTGGAATGCTGGCCACTTGAGAATTGAGAGAATAGGATCTAGCAGGGGAGGTGATTTTCAACCATCCAGGCCCAGTGTCCAGTCCATTGAAGTTGATTTTGCAGGAGCTTTGCCTGAATGCTTCTGGAGCTGGCTTCAAGAAGGGCACTAGCGATTGTCCGACGGTCCTCCCATTGAATCCGAAGGATGTGGCGGAAGCATTGCTCAGAAATTTCTCTAGCACTCTAAGGTATTTCTGAAACACAGCCCAGGTCTCACTGCAGTACAGGATTGTGGTGATGACAACTGCTCTGTACATTAGGACTTTTGTTGATATGCAGAGGTCTTTGATGTCAAACACTCACTGCTGTAATTTTGTAGAATGCTGAGCTAGCGCTCGATCCAGTGTTGGATCTCCTCATAAGTTGTGGCCATTTGAGAGAGGCGGCTGAGTATGGCAAGTGCTCAACATATTCCAGAGTCTCTCCTTCAACCTATATGGGGGTGGTATATATGGCTGACCAGGTTATGTTGATATGAGTTTTGACAAAATTCAAGGACAGGCGAGTTTCTTGCATGAAGAATTGAAGAGATTGAGAATGGTTTGCAAATCTAGTGAAGAGTGGTAAATGACACTGCAGTCATCCACAAACTGTAGGTCATGTATATCTATGGTGGTCAGTTTAATTTTGGCATGGAGGTGACTGAGGTTAAAGAATTTTCTATCTAGGCAGTAGTTAATACTGGCACCAGAGGGCAGTTGATCTTTTATGGGGTGAATAGCCACGGTCAAATAGTTTGGGAGCTATCACACAACCTTGTTTGACCCTGATCCATATCTGGAAGATGCCTGTTTCAGATCTTCCACTCAAGACAATTGTATGAAGCAATTGCAGGATTTTGAAGAAGTTTCTTGGACATCCAAGGCATTGTAATACAGTCTATGGACCCTCATGATTTACTGGGTAAAATACTTTGGCCAGGTTGATGAATCCAATGAAGAGTTCTTGGTATTGTTTTCAACATTTTTCTTGGATTTGTCTGGTAATAAAGATCATGTCGGAGTTTCCTCTGGAATGTCGAAAGCCACCCTCTGTCTCTGGGAGAATTTCCTAAGTACTGTAAGTGATTCAGGGAGTTCACTGTCCTCCCAAATCCATAGAATGTGTGCATGAAGTCTTGGTGTGAGCAAAAGCCCACCAGCCTTGAAAACCTCAGCTGGAATACCAGCTTTCCCATTGATAGTAGTTCTCCCATGGATTCTACCACAAGCTTCTGGGAGATTGACTGGAGAGTACCAGCTACCACTGTGGATTCACAGTTGTACAAAATGTTTTTTCTAGCATTGACGCATGGCATATGTCGTTCTTAAGAAGGGGGACGCTATCCTGTGAGTGAAGGAGATTTTGTCCATTTGATCTTGTGGCTTCAAAAAGAGCTTTGCATGTCATGGTGTTCAGCATATCATTGGATCTCTTGGGATTCTTTTTCCCACCCTTTATGTTCCAGATTTGTCTTTCAGTATCAGCCTTGAGCTTTTGGAATGCTGCCTCCTTGACCTGTGACCTTGGGTTGCTCTGTCAGGCAATGAAGGCTGCTCATTTCATTAACATGTTACATCTTTAATGTTTTCCAGTTCTAACAAAAGGCCACAGACTTGGCACAATCACCCAGATTTCGCAGTGGTAATGATGGCAAAACTGTCAGCATTCTCTGTCATTATTCCACTGAAACTGGCATCATATTCTGGGCCTGCATATGCGCAGACTAAAGCAGAGATCCAAAAGTTGCTATCGGTGATTCTACCCTTTTCCAGAGCATGTAATATTGAGCCACCCCAACTGTACCACCCTCAGAATGCAATCAATGGGAACTCAATTGAATTGATCAGAAGTTCCACTCCTAAGCTGTTAATCGCACTGTAAAAAATCCATTAAAAATTTACAACTGGTTGAATGAGGTGTATCTGCATTTTTAACATCATACTAACTTTAATATTACTGTTAAGCATTCACACTGGTCTCGAGAAACTAATTTTATATTTGAAGAATATAACATTTCTTCATAAGGATAAAAAAAATTTGCATATATCTAAATAATAAATTTGTTTATCTTCAATTTTGCTTCTACCTTAATCCAATCACAATCAGTTATTTTGCTATTTGAAATTTGAAATTAGAAGCGAAGCAATTCAGTTCTTTTGTGTTCCTACTTGGCTGTGTGTGAATGCTTCAGTGGGTTATTAGCTGCTTACCTGCTTACTGACATTGCCGTGACTGTGCACACATTGCCTTGACTTGAAGCCAGATTTCACCTGCCACCCAGAAAGGGGAAGCCCATGTTGCAAAGATTGCTAGATCTTTGTGGTCAGCTTTTTTCGAGGTCACCTTTCTGTAAGGTCCCTTTCTACAGATGCCACCTGCTGTGCTGGATATTTCCAGCATTTTCTGCTTAAATACCAAGCTGTTAAGTTTGGACAGTCCTGCTCCAGAGCCACAACCTGGGGAGTTGTGTAAATGGTGTTATTATTGTGAGCTTTTCGATCTAAAACAACATTGATGAGGACTTGTGGTTAGAATTCTATAACTGTAATTGTGGGAAAAGACCATTTTCTCTTTCCCTCAGATCAGCTTTACATTTCTATTTATTGTGGATTTCTTTCAATAAATTATGTACCAGGAAGTCCAATTATTTTACAAGTTGAGTTGTTTGTTGCAATCTGTGTTTAGAAAAGCAAACAATCCCAAAATTATATCATCTTTTTTAGTAATGTTGCCAATGTGCCAAACTTCCAGCCAAATCAGCTCATGATTCATTGCCTGAGATATGTCTGCTCAAACAAATATATCTGCCCTTCAGCCTTGTTCCTCAACTGTGTGAAAAAACCTCCAATCCCCCACTGCTTCAACCAACAAAGTAGTTCTGTTTGTTGCTTACAAGGTTTAGTTTTATTTTTACACCAGAGACATGTTATATTCCTTGGAAATGGTAAACAGGATGCTATGCTTGATATTCTGCCCAGAAATTTGCCTTCAGTCTCCAAACATTATGAGTTAAAGCACTTATTGGCATTAGCACACTATCTGGCTTGACAAGATATTGCAGTTGTTGCCATCATGATTGTGCCAGGAAGAAACTGGTAAACCAGTACTAAACCATAATTCAGCATTATGTAATAGTATTCAAGCTGTGGCATTGACAGGACAATTTCATAAAACTAGGAAATATATTTTTTACAATCTTTACTTACTTTAGTCACCACAGGCTGTCATTTGAGCAGAATCTTATATTGAAAAATGATCCTTTATCTTTTTATAAGCGTTACTACTATGTTGAGTCTTTTTGTTGTTTCTGACTGATTTGATCCTGATATCCAGTTAACAATGTTTTGGATTTGGAAAATTTCATGATAGAAGGACAGTGTGACCTTTTAAAGAATTAGCGTAGGGTGTTCTGATATGTTCACTAAAACATATTGACATTGACAATCCAATGTAAGTCAGAGGTATTAATGATCAACGGCATGGTGTTCTGGTCAAATCACACCATAAATACTGTGCGCAGTTCTGGTTGCCAAGAAACAATGCAGACTAGCACAGAATTGCGGTCAACCAAGAAAACTACCCAGTGCTAGCTAAAACAAAGGCCAAAGTTTTCCGTGCCCACCGGCATCGGGCGTGTTCAGTGGTGTGAACGGACAATATGGTGTGATCGGTTTCACGACAGTGTAAAACCAGTTCACAATCGTTCGCTCAGCCTGTCAATGGTAGGCCGCGTTCTCTGCCATTGGACATTGGGAACCTCATTGTAATACATCAGCATATCATTATTAGGCCTGCCCACCAGAATTTTCCCCCACGCAGGATCACCCACACACGTCGGCGGGAAAGCACGGCAGTGTAGAACACACCTTGTCAACTGTGACGTGCAGAAGTCGGGACTTACCTGCCAGGGCTTTGATCACATTAGGAACATCTGAGGGTTGGAAGAAGCTGGAGCCTGACAGCAAGGGCACACTGGAGGAACGTCCATGGCATGTTGAGTAGATTCTTATGCAATGCTGCGAAGCAGCTCATGGAAGTTGGAAAGTTACCGTTGATACTCACAATGGGGGATGGTCGAGGGGGTGGGAGAGGAAGGGCTATGATCGATAGGGAGAGGTGTCAGGGTAGGGCTATGGCAGGGGGGCAATGAAGGTGTCAGGATAGGGGGAGGTTGGGATGGTGGGAATGAAGGTGTAGTGGGGGAGGTTGGGCGGGGTAGGGAGAACAACAGGAGGAGGGAGTAATGGGGGAGAAGACTGCACCCGGGGAGGTAGATGTAAGGGGGAGTGGAAGATGCAAGGGAAGGAGCACAGAGAGGGGACAGTGCCCAGGGGGAGGTAGGGGTGCGGAGAGGGGATGGAGTAAGGGTTGAGGAAGAAGTAAGGGTGAAGGAAGGAGTCAGAAAGTGGGTAGGAGCAAGGCTGGAGGAAGAAATGAGGTTGGAGGAAGAGGTAAGGCTAGAGAAAGGAGTCGAGTGCAGGTAAGGACTAAGCCTGGCTGAAGAGGTAAGGGTGGAAGAAGGAGTCATGAAGGGGGGGGGCCTAAGCAGGGCCAGAGTCTGGGGGTGTAGGAGGACTGGAGGGGGGGGAGCTTCCAGGGGGAGAAGGGGTTCCAGAGGGAAGGGACATGAAGGGAAGAGGGGTTGCAATGGGGGGAAGGGGTGTGAAGGGGAGAAGGGGTTCCAGGCAGGGAGGGAGTGCAGAAGAGGTAGAGGTACAGAGGGGGATTGTGCAGTTGAACATGTACAGGAGGGATCTGATAGCTCCATGTCTGCCTGCTGGGGAGTGAAGTGAGGGTGGGCGTGGTATGGAGGAAGGGTGAGAACGACCAAGAGCAGAGTGAGGCTGCAGGATGGGAGGGTGAGTGTTCGATGGTAGCGATAGAAGGGACAGTGAGGGTGGTTGGTGGGGATCCAGTGGTATACATGGACCCTGGGGGTGGGACAGTGGAGGTCAGTGAGGTGAATATGGATGGGATGGGATTTTCAGGAACAAAGAGAATGTATATGTTCACCTGGACATCCCGAAGGAAAAGGGTTGAGGCTGATAGGTCACGGAGGGGAGGTGGAAGGTGATGCCAGCGGGTTCAACTGTGACAGGGGAGAGGAAATGGGTGACTGGGGGAGGATACAAGATGGGGGAATGCATAATGCAGTAAAACAAGACCATTGTGACTAAATCGAAAGTGAAACAAGAGTCTTGGTGGGTGAGATCAGGTGCTGCATGGGAGTGTGATCAGTGGGTGGGTGGAGATGCAGGTCAGCTCAGATGAACAACTGAAAGCGAACCCCAGCAGGCAGCATTGAAAATTCTCAGGACATTGAGATGAGTGTGAAACGTGAAGGGTCCGTGTGCGTGGGAGAGTGCTTGCACGAGGCTCCAAAAGGCCCTGCCACACATACACTCTCCCTCCTGAATCATTCGTGGGCCGGCTGCTCCCTCTGCAGTGACAATTCTTCCGGGCTGCTTATTTCCAACTCTTCAGTGGAGGAGGTGCCCTCTTGGCTGCAGGTGAGGACGTGGATTGAGCTGCGGGACTGGCTGGCTGAGGGTGTTGGTCCCTAGGCAGAGTTCCCTGTGAAGCAAAGTAGAGATAATTAGTGCATGGCAGTAGATTCAAAAGCAGGAGAGAGAGCACTCACTATTGCATTGAGGGGAGGATGTTGTGGTGCAGCATCCTCAGGTAGGTGTTCGCCGCCGACCTTACCATCGCTGCAGGCAGGGTCCACATCCTCACCAGTCAGCACAATAGCACACTCCTCAAAGTGAGTGAGGGGCCTAATGTGGGCCATTTCACTGCCGGTCTGGGACCTCTCCCTACTTGTGTGAGCAGGCTTCTACTGCATGAAAACAGATGGAGAGAGTGTGAGCAGGACACATGACACTGCGTAGAATGTTTGTGTGGGGAACAGAGCCATGGACGGGATGAGGATGTGAGTGCGAGGGGATATGAGCCTGATGGAGATGTGAGGGTATGTGTGAGAGTTAGTGGTGTTCTCCCTTGAGGTGTGAGATTCCTGTGGATGTGTGATGGGTTTGTGAGTGTGTGAGTTGAGAGTGATGAGAAGAGCGAGTTTCCCCAATGGATCGGATGAGACCATCCATCCTTTAGTGGCACTGGGTGGCTGTCCTTATCTGCAGGTCATTGGCTCTGACCACCGCCACCCAAGCCTGGTTGCTCATGCCACTGCCCATTCCAGCAGCCAGAGCAGGGGTAGAGGACATTGCAGCTGGCCTCCACAGCATCCAAAGGTGTTCCAGCGACACATCATTAAACCTGGGGGGCTGCAGTGTTTTTGCCATTCATGGACATCTTCTCTGCAGTAGTCATGGCCTGGAAACACTGAGATGTGTGCACGCAGCTGGACTTTAAATATGGCGCCCGGTGTGATGAAGCGGCGAGGTGATGGCGGGCGGTGAATGAGAGCCCTCCCACGGGAATGCATAAATAATGTGGCGGGATTGGGACGATACAGCGTGAAAACCCGCCATTGCAGTCTTTGAGTAAAACGTTGTTTTACCCGCCCACTAACCCACTTAATGCAAATCTGGGACGATTCCGCCCCAAATGAAAAAAGTAAGTTCCAATGTAATGTTGTCTTTCTCCTGCAGATTAAAAGAAAACACTACATTCGCCAAAATCCAAAATGGTTTGGTCAGAATTCCTGCTTAATTGGATTAAATGGCAATCATTGACAGGTTTCTTACCCGTTGTCTGAAGAGCCAGTGTCACCTCTTTTAGTGAAAACCTGCACATTAAGTGTCAATCAGGCACTTATGGCAGTGGCAGGCCTTCCCAGAGATGAAGGACACTAGGGGGAGAGTTGCTGGTTTTCAGAATCTCCTGTACTCATATTTTTGAGTTTAGCTCAAGTTTCAATTATCCCAGTCAACAAGATACTATCAGTTCAGAGGGGGATTTCAAGACATATTTGACCACCTCCACTTTTGCAATGGAATTAATTTGTATTTGCATAAAAGCAGGGCATTTTGTGACAAGCTTAGAAAGCTAGCTTCAATCTAACAATTGCTAATCGGCTGTTGCAATAATTTATGGAAAGGATTACCATTTGAAATGTGTTGCTGTCACCACAATATCACTTTTATAAAAGGAAAAAACACATAAATCACTGAAATAAATTGGTGAGCTGCATTATGATACTCGATATCTGTGAGCTGTTATTTTAGGACAAAGCCCAAAGGAATGTGCAACTCATTAAATTTGATACAATAAATAGCCAACTGTGATAGCCAACTGTGTACCATATACACTAATCAATCTCAATCTCAATTTTCACAATCTCAGAAAAAAATCTCCCTGAAAAAGCAGAAGAAAAGATTAAACAAAGCTTTTATAAAGCAATAAATTCTATTCAATTTACAAAAGTATTTCCAATCTGAAAGGAGTCTGCAAAATTATATAACCTGCTTTATTTCCTGATTGTTGCTTTTACAAAGGCTTAAAATGGTGCTGTGCAAATACTAATATACACATGCTTAACGCATTCATGTTAAGTTCCTTATTCTACTATTTCAGCTGAAGCCTCTACTGCTTTATGACCTCTACTAGAGTGTGCTTGGAAGGTGGATATTCAGTGTGGAGAAGATCAAATGTGGTTGTGCTCACCTTCATTGATGACTTGACCAATTGATAATTTTACTTTCTGTAGTGGTGCCATGAGACGATGTACACTGTAGATATCAGTGTAATTTTTTTCACCTGATTCAAATTAATACTCTGGAAAAAAAATCAAAAATCACCTTGAAAAAAATCATTCATGAACATGTAAATAAATGTAAATATTCTTAATCTCATTGCCCACTGTAATGAAGAGATCAGACCAGAAGGGCTGAATTTAATGTAGGCGAGGAGAGTCTTACCCACTGTCTGAAGAGCCAGTGTCACCTCTTCTAGTGAAAGCCCGCCACATTAAGTAGGCACTTATGGCAGTGGCGGGCCTTCCCAGAGATGAAGAACACTAGAGGGACACTAGTTGCTGCCCACTGAAAGTTCCAGCCAATCAAAGGCCGGCAGATCTTCATTGCTTAGCAGCGCAATGGGGAAGCCGTGGCAGCTGCTGGTAATGCACCCACCCAGGATTGCCGAGGGACCCACGCACAGGTGAGTGTTGGTGGGAAGGGGTTGCGCAATGGGAGTAATGGTAGAGGGAGGAGGGGGCTCCCTGACGAATCAGTCAACTATTGGCCAGTTTCAAGGGGGTTATAGTTATTTGTGCATTCAAAACATTTTGTAACCTAAGTGAAATTAGCCCTCAAATAAAAACAGAAGCTACTGAAACACTCAAGCACTCATCTTGATTAAGGCATGTGCACCCCCTGTCTGTTTCTCTTTGGTCAGGCAGAAGACAATGAACGCCCATTTCCTAGTCTAAAAGGCATTCATCATCTCCCTTATGCAGCAGTGGATGACAAAATGGGAGATGTCACAGCTGTCGCCTGTTCCAGTACTTCCTTCATAAAATGTAGTTGACATGTGAGCCTTTGAAACTCTCTACCTCAAAAGCAGTGGATGCAGAGTCTTTAAGTATTCTTGAGGCAGAGCAAGATAGATTCTTAATTAACAAGGGGGTGAAAGGTTATCAGGGGTAAGCAGGAATGTGGCGTTGAGGTTAAACTCAGATCACCAATGATCTTATTGAATGGTGGAGTAGGCTCGAGGGGCCAAGTGGCCTACTCCTGCTCCTAATTCATATGTATGTTCGTATGTACGCTGCTCCTGGCTTAATTTGAGGGAAGAGAAAATGACAGGACTTACAACAATTCAACATTATACGCTGACTGAAGCCACAGTCTGCTTTCTCTTCATACTTTCAGCATATGCTTCTAAAACCAGCACAACTGACCTTCACAAAGTGACCTCTGTTGCAGGCCACTCAGTTTTTAGGACCAAAATGACACATGTGACACTAAAAATCAGGTGAGGTGAGAGTGACTGTCCTTAGCATATAGGCAGCATTTCACCGACTATAGAATCAAGGCAACCTATGAAAATTGGGAATCGGGGAAAAGTGTACACTGGCTGGAGTCGTACCTAGCACAAAGGAAGCTGGTTCTGGTCAATGAAGGCCAGTCACCTCAGTCCCAGGATGCCACTTCAGTAGTTCTTCAGGTAGTGTCCTAGACCCAACCACCTTGAGCTACTTCATCAATGACCTTCCCTCCATCATAAGGTCAAAAATGTTCACTGATGATTGCACAGTATTGAGCACCATTTGCGATTAACCAGATGCTAAAGCAATCCGTGCCTGCAAGACCAGGACAACATTCAGGTTTGGGCTGATAAGTGGCAAGTGACATTCGCACCACACCAGTGCCAGGCAATAACCATTTCCAACAAGAGAGAATCTAAACATCTCCCCATGACATTCAATGGCATTACCATCGCTAAATCCCCACTAGCAATACTTGAGGGTCACCATTGACCAGAAGCTTAACTGGACCAGCCGTATAAATACTGTGGCTACAAGACCAGGTTAGAGACTTAGAATTCTCTGATGAGTAACTCATCCCCTGACACCCCAAAGCCTGTCCACTATCTACAAGGCATACATCAGGAGTGTGATGGAATACTCTCAACTTGCCTGGATGAGTGCAGCTCCAACAACACTCAAGAGGCTCAACATCATCTGGGACAAAGCAGCTCGCTTGATTCGCACTCCATCTACCAACTTAAACATTTACTCCTCCATCACTAAAGCATAGTGGCATCAGTGTGTACTATCTACAAGCTTCACTGCACCAACTTGCCAAGCCTCCTTTGACAGCACCTTTCAAACCCTCAACCTCTACTAACTAGAAGGACAAGTTGTTGTGTGACAGTCGCAGTAAAATGTGCTTTGAGTGGTCAGATAGGTATTAGAGCTAATGGTGTAGTTTAATTATTTAATGTGAGGTATTAAGGAGAGTCTCAAGGCTCAGTTCCCAGGCCCCACCAATGTCAGGAACAGAGGCGTATGGGGCTCAGAAAATACATGGCTGCTGGCAAGCTGGCTTCTTGATCCCATTTCTGATGCCAGCCATTTGCAAAAGGCTTGGTCATTTAAATATTATAATGAGACTGCGCACCTTCATTTAAACACTCAGATTTTACGCCAAACAGCTGGGTTTCCCACACCTTGGGAAGCTCGGCAGCTTAAAGGAGGCGAGAGAGGCTGAATCCACAGCACAGTGCCTGTACAGCACTGCTTGTGAGCCAAGAGGATCAGGAGTGCTTCTTCCAGCTCCAACAAGCTACTCAGTAAACTATGACACCCCTCCCCATGATGTCTCTGCTGACCACCCCCGTCCTGACCACCATCCGGCCCACCCCCATGATCAGGACACCCCTGGACCACCATACCACCCTCACCTGCAATTTGGAGCACACGGGCCACCATAAAATGCTGGTCCCATGATCAGCACCCCTTGGCCACTATGAGAACCCTGACACCTTCTGGCCCATGGTCAGGATACCCCCACAGTCTAAATCCCTCCACGGCCATTCGCACTCCATTCTGCGATCAGTGCCCTCCACATTCCAGAACTCTTGCGATCCAGACTTCCTATGATCTGGACCTTCTCTGATGTTCTGGATCCTGCCCCATAACAATCTCTGTCACTCCCCAGCACACTTTCCTGCTCACGTGGGTTTTGGCCTTATGAAGCAGGCTTCCCATCTAAAAGGCCTTCAGCCTGTCAATCATAATGCCTGTGTGCAGGAACCCCACTGAATAAAGCATACCTGCAGTTAAATTCTACAGGGCTTCTGGAATCCTGCTTTGCTTCACTGCAGCAATCCTCCACCTGAGCACAGAATTCGCATCCAGGCTAAAAACCAGGTCTTAAAGACTGTACAACACATGAGGGGCAGTAGCAGTACATGCTGGGATTGGAAATCAATAGCAGTACATACATTTTGAATCAATACTGAATTGAGCCTTCAAACAACCAGTTCGCTGATCTTTGTGCCGAGAGTTGTTGCTTCCCTGATACATTTGCCGAATACTCAATCTCAGACCACAATAGTTTCACACTGCATCAGAATAACAGTTGCAAATTTATGATTCATGTGCTCATCAAATAGAAAAAAAAACAAACCTTTTC
The DNA here is from genome assembly GCF_964194155.1 of Cetorhinus maximus. Lineage (NCBI taxonomy): Eukaryota > Metazoa > Chordata > Chondrichthyes > Lamniformes > Cetorhinidae > Cetorhinus > Cetorhinus maximus. The sequence goes on from NC_135888.1 coordinate 72,478,134, forward strand.
TCATTTGACTAAGCAGTGTTAAAATGCTGGCATGCAGTTTGCATGTAGACTGTTCCAAAAGCAATTCTCAGCTGATTTTCAAAAATTCTGTGCCACATGGAAACATAAATTACTTAGGGCGGGATTTCCTGGTCCTGCTGAAACCAGCGGGAACCATCGCCGGCAGGAACGGAAAGTTTGGAGAGGCAGCCAAAAGTCCATTGACCTTTGGTGGGACTGGAAAATCCCGGCTGGGGGTCAGGGGGAGACCGGAAAATCCGAGCCCACCAGAAATTCTACTGTCTATTTCAGGGGTCATGGAGAAGTCCAGATCCAACGTGGCACAGGACTTCAAGCGGAGTATGAAGCCCATCCTTCCCAGCATGGAAGTGGTAGCCAACACCATGTGAGCTCGTGGACCCAAGGATGCTGGATTGTATGATAGCCGATGTCTCAGTTTCCATTGAAGCACAAACAGAACCAACGCAATGTCTGAGTGCTGCAGTGGAAGCAGAAGCTCGGAAGAAGATCATGGGCTGAATTTTCCCGTTGGCGTGCGGGGGCAGACCCCACACGCCCACACGTAAAAATGACGCACGGTGACATTGGGCGAGCGTCCCGACATCACCGCGCGCCATCGCGATATTTGGGAAGCCGGGCGCGCTATAAGTTCGGATGCACGCCCGCCATCAATTAATGGGCCAGTTAAGGCCCTTGAGGCAGCAATTGATTTTGATTTTTCACAGCCCATGCGATCTTCAGGACGTCGCATGGGCGCAACGGGCAGGCGGATAGGAGGCATTTGTATAAACCTCATTCATGGATGAGGTAAGAGGGGTGAGTGGGGTCGCGATTGTGATGTTTGAGGTGTTTAAGTGTGAAAATAACTTGTATTTGACTGTGTGAGCAGGATAACTTCAAAACTCATACCAGCTGCTAGGATAGGAGTTAAAGCCTTGGTCAGGACTCTATAGTAAAGATCATTTTTGCAGGTCTGTAACTTTCAGGAAGCCTTCCCATAGCCTACAATAGGAGTTGTGCTCTCCACTGGAGGCACCTCCTCTGAGGAGGAAGGGAGGTCCAGAAGGGGGAGGAGGCCAGGAGCCCACATTCAGCCTCCAGGGGAGCCACCTTTGGGAGGAGAGGTGCAGGCACAAGGGGTGCAGGGCCAACATGAAGTGCAAGGCGGAAGGGGCCGCAGAAGGCGCCAATATCCTGCAGTCAGGGTTTACAGGCAGCGAAGCAGCTATCTCAATATGTCTGAAGTCCAGTGACGAAGGAGGCTCCATCTCTCAAGGGAGACAGTCAACTATATCTATCAGATGATAGGCCCTGAGATCTCCACAAACTGTATGCGCGGACACCCCATGCCAGTGGCTTTAAAGGTCACAGCTGCCCTCAAATCCTATACCTCCGGCTCTTTCCAGGGGTTGGTGGGTGACGTCTGTGGAGTCTCCCAATCAGCTGTCCACACTTGTGTCAAACAGGTGGCAGACGCCCTATTCAGGTGTGCATTGACTTGCATCCACTACCGCTGGGACAATGCCAGTCAGACAGAGAAAGTCAGATGCTTTGTGGCCATTGCTGGCTTCCCCCGCGTCCAGGGTGCAATAGACTGCACACATGTGGCCATCAAGGCGCCAGCAGGTGAGCCCGGTGCCTTCGTCAATAGGAAGGGCTTCCACTCCATGAACGTGCAGATAGTGTGTGATCACAGGATGCTGATTCTACAAGTCTGTGCAAGGTACCCAGGCAGCTCCCATGACGCTTACATCCTCAGACACTTCCAGGTGCCGGGGCTCTTCAGTGCTCCAGCCCGGCTGGATGAATGGCTGCTGGGTGACAAGGGCTATCCCCTCAGAAGGTGGCTCATGACGCCTCTCCATCACCCAAGAACAGAAGCTGAGCAGTGGTACAATAGGAGCCACGCCTCCACAAGGGCTGTGGTGGAGAGAACCATTGGCCTTCTCAAGGTGCGCTTCTGATGTCTGGACCATTCAGGGGGCGCACTCCAGTACACCCCAGATCTTATGTTGCTGATAGTGGTTGCATGCTGCGCTCTCCACAAGCTGGTGCTGGAAAGAGGCGACGCAGTGGACGAGGAAGCCATAGACGCAGTTGCTCCAGGTGCACTGGATGAGTCCAGCAGTGATTCCGAGGATGAGCACGCACAGGGAAAGGCTGAGGGGGTAGACGCTGACCCGGGCATACTCCAGGGAGGCAGAGACACCCGGGAGGCTTTAATTCAACAAACCTTTGTCTAACCTACCACAGATGGACCTTCAACACACGCCAGGGCTGCAGGCTCCACACTCGATACCCGAGTGCTAAATCAGCCTGGATACTAACATTAGCTAAGGCCCTTGTCAATAAAGCTCAATGTCAAACAACTCACTCATAACATCATGGCTGCCCGTACACATGCAGAAGTAAGGAATCACCCTGAGGCATGGCAACATGTCAAAATTTATTGAGCGAACGAATGTAACTTCATAAAGCAAAACAAAAACAGTGTTGAACATCACACCAAATCTTCCACAAAGTACTATGGGGACAACAGAAAAGCACCAGTGAGAAACCCGTGGTGTGCCTAAGGTGCTTTAAATTTACGCTTACGGGTGCTGCGTCTTGGCATTGTCCCTTCGCTGGCACTGGCATCTGAGACAGTCTGCTCACTGTGCTGTCCTGTTGGCCTCGATGATCTTGGCGGATGTCCTCTGGCCTGCGGAGCATTTGATGATCCCACCTGGGAGGGAGCAGCCAGTTCCTCAGCTGGCTTCTCCCCAATCACTGCAGCCTTTTCAGCTGCCATGGTCACTGGGAGAGGGGCGGAGGAGCTGCTGCCCTCATCCGGAGCGCCCTGAGAGGAGCCCGCAGAGATGACAGGCAGCTGTTGCGCCGATATGAGATCGCTTTGGACCTTCCTGCTCACCATAGATGGATGGGCACCGAGCTGGGATACTTGGTGCCCAAACCATCTCCCACATTGGCACTGACAAGCTGAGGTCAATGCCGCTGTGAGGGCTTGTAGGTCCGGGCGCAACCCCAGGAGGACCTGATTGTTCTCCTGGAGGAGCCTCTCCACGAGAGTCGCCACTCTTTCCATTGGGAAAGCATGGCACTTGGCCAAAAGGCTCATAGCATCGGTGATGCTCCACGTGGACTCCTCCAGCATGGGCACCATGCCATGCATAGGCTCATGTATCTCCACCAGATCGTCCTGCATACCCTGCTGCATTTCCAGCATTCGCTGCCTCACGGACAACTCCAGAGGAACATCATCAGCCACCGACCGAGCATGTGCCTGGTCCTCCCACTGCCGGGCACTCTCTGTCTCTGCCCGCACCTCAGACGAGTGTGAAGTGCCCTCACCGCCGTGCCCCAGGACACTAGCCGAAGATCTAATTCCCACCGAGGTGCTAGTATCTGTGCTGGTGCCTGCCTGACAGAGATGGTGTGAAGCTGGTGAGTGGATTTCCACTGGGGCCTTAGGGGTGAGATGTGGCCATCTGCCTCCTCCTCCCGGCTCTACTCCGGTGATGCTGAAAGAAAGAACAAGGATATTTGATTCGTTGAAGTGGAGACAATATCAGTTTGCATGCCTGTCCACTGGATCATTATGTGCTCATCCTTCCATAATCAATGGTCAATTCATGTTGCTAACTTCAATCACTGAGCATTCAGCACTGCCATGGCTTTTGGGACACGCATGGTGACCTGAGTGCTTGCCAAACATACCTCCCTGTGGCACCCCAGCCTCACCGCCACCGGTGGAGCTGGGGGCATGGTGCCTCCCAAGATCCATGGCCTGCTGCTCGAAAGCCGTTAGGATGGCCAACTGGGCCTGCCCTCCGCCAGTCCGCATTCATTCCGATGCATTGTGCGCAGCCTTCTCCTGAAAAGAAGAGAGGAACATTGATTAGTCCAGCCTGCACCTGAATTCCCATCACATCTCTGCCAACCCAACCTGGTGGGACATTGCAGGACTCCAGTTCTTCGTTACCCTGCAGCTGCCGCACACTCACCCAAAGAAGCCAGAGCTGACCCCCCACCTTGCCCAACTGCTGTATCCTTCACATGTGGCACCATAAGGTGTCACTTTGCTAAGCAAGGAGGCACAAGCACGTGGAGCGCAAACACCAGCAGATGGATTGGTGCCCCACCAACTGGAAGCTCCCCTGCCAGCATATTAGCATCCTGACTTTGACATGCTTCCCAGTTCCTGCGCTGTGCCTAGGTGCAGACCCTTGGCTTTCACCCCCATTCTATACTCTGGGTGTCAGCATCACACATGCTCTGGATACAGAACCCATCCTAGCTCAACCCTCTCAAGGTGAACTGGACATGGGCAATCTCTGCTGGCACACCCAGTGAGGGAAACATGCCATGGGGGATTCAGTGACGTTACTGTGCTCAGAGTTGCCGGGGGGGCGGTGGGGTGGGTTTGGGGGAAAAGGGTGATGGCTGCATCAATTGACTTGAGGCAACATATTACTCACTTCCCAAGTGCAGGAGATCATTGAACCTTTTGCGGCACTGGAGCCATGTGTGCCGCACCACATCATGGGGGCTCACACTCTTGGCTACGTCCTCCCACGCACGTTTGGTCAGGTGGGGAGGCTTCCGCCTCCTGTCCCTCAGAAGAAGGACCTCCCGCCGCGCTGCCACCTCCTCCAGGAGGGCAGCTTGGCACTCGTTGGAAAAATGAGGGGCACACTGCCCCGATGGCCTACCCTCCGGACTTGCGTCACCAACATTTCCCCTCTGCAGAGCCCTTTGTCCAGCCATTGTGAGTAGCCTTTCCAATGCTGCCAGGCCTTCATTTAAACAGGCCGTCGGGTCGCCATTGGATGCCTGCCGCCACCCGCCCACTCCCATTATGCATGGGAGTCGTCAACTACGCTGGGCGAGCCAAGATCGCGGGCGGCAATCAGGTCTGTGCCCACTCCCGCTCAGCCCCCCCGACATGGGGGAAATTCTCCCCCATGAAATCTCAGCATGCTGCCATGCAGGCTCAGCTTGCTACCATCATGGCTGCGGATACCAGTGTTCAAAGAGGCTTTTAGCAATCTCTCTTCCAGCAGATTACTAGGGTTGCTGAGGCATTGCCCTGGAGAGTGGCAGTGGCTCATTGAAGCATAAGCCTACTGTCCTCTCTCATGATGACTGCTCCTGCTGTTGCCCCTCAGCTCATACTGCTGCTGCCCAGACTGAAATGGTGCAGCCCAAAACTGGCCCACTACTCAAAGTTGTCAAGCAAGGCCATCTGCAGTCTCCTGTCACTGAAAGTCAGCAACCGTCCATCAGCCATGCTGCAGCCACTGTACAGTAGCAGTAAGGCCCATGAAAGATAGGCAAAGGCTCATGAAAGATAAGCACTAATGAAATGATTAGTTCTGTTTGTATGAATTATTGGATGTTTGTTGCATAAAGTTGGTATGGAATGGTTGCTTTGTGGTGGCTTTCATATCAGGGATTTGTCCGAGAGAATGCAGTGATATCCTGTAACTTAGGCATGGTAAGGTGTGGGGTTGTTGGACAATGAGAAACTGAACTCATTTTCAGAGGAATCCGAGTTGAATTAGGCCTTCAGCAATGTGGATATGCCAGCTGCTTCCACTCTTACTGCACCTGTATAAGAGCGCAAGGCAGCAGAGCCAATGCATTCCTCCCGCAGCCTAACAATCTGCTTGATGATGGTTCTCATGGTCATATGGCCCTCATTCTAGGCGTGATGGTCACGAGTGGTTGGGCTGCACAGGACAGTCATCGGCCATGTGTTGAGTGGATAGCCCTTGTCATCAAGCAGCCACCTTGTGGTTTGGCATGTTGGCTCAAAGGTTGATGGAACAGCAGATTGGTGCAGGATGAACGCATCATGACGGCTGCCAGGGTAAGTCACTGGTATGACTTACTGAGCATGGTCGCACACCAGCTGCCCATTAAGTGTAGCTTTGATATATCTCAGCATTGAGGCACAGCATCTGCGAAGCAATGGGGAGGATTTTTCCCTCGTCAGGTGAGCTCGGCGCAGGAGGCAGAGGGTGGGGAGGTCAGGAAACCGACCACCACCTGCGATCGGGGCCGGACTGCGATTTCATGCTGATGAGCCAATTAAGGCCCGCCCAGCATGAGACACGGGCAGCAGTGCTCAGCGCTGCCTGTGTGGAGGGGGAGGAGGACGAGCATGAACTTTACGCATGCGTGCGGGTGTGCGCAGGAAAATCTCCCTGAAGCACAGAGCTGCCTCAGGGAGGTGAACATACTTCAAAGTAAAAAATAAAGATTTCTAAAATGTTATAAATTAAATTTTAAAATTTTAATTTTATTATTATTTGCTGTTGGAAACCTCATCCTGCCCGTGGATGAGGTTTCCTAACAATGTAAAGGCCCCTTGGCCTTTTCGCCTGCCTGGCAACCGTAAGGTTGGACAGGCAGCAAAAGATTTATTTCAATAATCTTTTTAACGGCCTTAACAGGCCTTTTAATTGTCGGCGGGCACACTACCGACTCCAGCGTATGCCCGCTGGCTGAAATATCACTCAAGTGCACAATGATGTCGGGACGCTTGCCCGACATCATCGCATGTCATTTTACGCTCAGTCGGTCATGCGCGCAACCGCCCGATGAGCTAAAAATTCTAGCCCATGTGTGTGTAGTTGATAGGAACCCTGCACCATAGGGAAGCCTGCTATTGTGTCAAAACCTCATGCAGACTGTTCAGAGAAAACACGGTGATGCCCCACCGCTTGACATATGGAAGCCCTGTCACTTCTTGCTGCAACAATGGATGAAAAACCTTGAAATGCTAGCTTCGACACATGTACCAACCTAGAAGTGTCTCAATATGTGGAAGATGAGGACCACAGTCACCTTCACTGCCACTGGCAGCACTGTTCTCATCCTGCTCTGAGGCTGTGGGTCTGAATTCAAGAAGTGGCTGGGTTCGGTAATCACCTTCATGGTAAATTGCAGACACTGACTGCACTGTACCTGACTTAGATAAATGCAGGAAAAGTGCTCCTGGAAAACTGGAAAACCCTTGGTCAGTGAGGCCACTTGCTCGGAGTCCTTACTGTGCCCCCAGCTCCCCACCTACCTCCAGCTCCGTGCTCCTCCTCCTCTCTCTGATAGCAGCTTCTCTTAACCAAAGGTTGCATCACATGTGACACTATGGCCAGAACTTTTTGCTGAACAGGCAGGCATGTGCCTGACCCGCTCGAGCCTAAAATAGCACGTGGTAGTGTCAGGCAAGCGTCCTGACGTCCCTGCGCATTTGCGCAGTATTTCGGTTGGCAGGCATGCGCTAAACTCGGAAGCACAACTGCGCAGAATTAACAGGGCTATTAAGCCCATTAACGGTGCAATTAACTGGGACTTTTCGCTGCCCATCCTGTTATGGTTGATGAGCCAGGTGGCCTTTGCATTTTTCAGGAAACCTCATCCAAGGGCCGATGAGGCTGTTAAATAAAAAAAATAAAAACCTATGCACAGAATTTTTATAATGTCTATTGATGACTGCTTGCTATTGCGTGGACATTTTATTCTGGATTTAAAAATCTTGATTTGATACTTTTGAAGTCTTCAGCTCCCTGAGGCAGCTCTCTGCCTTCAGGGAGCTTTCTGGGAGCACTGCCCTGCGCCCGCCCTGATTTCAGCGCTTGCCCTCCTCCCGCCCCCAAACCAGACAGCGCTGATCATATCAGCGTGCGTTTCATGCTGGCTGGCCGTTAATTGGCCAACCAGCCTGAAATCACGGTCGGGGGCCGATTGCCAGCGGCAGTCCATTCCCTGGCCACTCCCAGGCCCGCCGATCATACCTGCACGCTGACCTAAAAATCCTGCCCTATAAATATTACAAGATGTATAAAAAACAATTAAAATCAATATGTGAAGATAAATAACTGAAGTTTGGCTCTGCTAACAGCACTTAGTAGGAAACCCACATGGTTAAAATGTATTCTCTTGGGGAATGTTAACAAATTACATGGCTAAATGATGCAAACTAATCCCAGTGCATTAAAATATACAGCAGCTTAGGCTGTACTTGTCAGTGATCTAAATCACTTGGATTATATGTTCAAGATGGAAGATAAATTCTACCGAGTTACATGGAAGACATTGAAACATTTCCAATTTTGTATAGTTGCAGATAATAAGTAACTAAACTAGAAAAAAAAGGTTTTTCCACAATATCATATCACTATATTTGAAAACTGGATTAGCCCCATTCTCGTGAGAGAAACACGGTTTATTTGCGCCTAGCCTGTTAATGATCTATACTCTAATTCACAGAGCTCAAAGTCACTTAATTTAAGTTACCTGATAATCATAATGGTTGTAAGGTCTGAATTCCCAATTGCTTAATTCAAATTACAGGATAGTTCAAAATTTTGGTGTAACAAAAATCTCCTTTGGGTCATCAGGTGTAGACTCTTTTTCAATCCTCTTCATTGGTTGAGTTAGATAGATTTCTGATTGATAAGGGAGTTGTTGGATCCTTGGTCACTAGTTTAGTTGGACTAATGGATCTGGGTTGCACACTTGTTTCAGGATGACCAAGTTGGTACCATAGACATAGCAGATCTGTAGACGATTCTCATGTAGAACACATTCTATTTATTTACAAAGGAACTCAGCAGCTACTTTTGTGTACTTACAACAAAAACCCTGTCTCTACACTACAGACTCTTAATCTAGACTACTCACTATTGACTACTGACAGCAGAGTACTAAGATAGCCCGCGCTACTCTGTCATTGGATAATAAGATCGTGTGATCTTCTATGATAACATTCTTCTTAAAGGTATATTACATATCAGATTACCAAATTCCTCCCCTTTACTCAAAAATATATTTTACAATTACAATTCTTCTCAAAATATCAAATTTTTACACAGATAAGTAATTTACAAATTCAATCTTTCTGAGGGTTTCCTTATACCTGCAGAATGTCTCAGCTCCACAGCTTCAGATGTGTTGTCAGGAACCTGCTTTTCTGGTGTTGTCCGAACATCAGGTTCCTCGGTGGACACCTGCAAATCTGTTTCCTCAACTCTTGCAGGTATAGCCGATCCTTCAAACACATCTGTACTCAGTTGAGTTCTTTCAACAGGAGATGTTGATGCAGTCGTGAACACTGGAGGAATCATTTCCTGATACTTTTTTTCTCTCCCCCTTATATGGTCTATCTGTCTCCGTATGATTCGGTCTTCTACTTTCATGTGGTAAGAAAGAGGTCCAGTAACTTCACTTATATCACCTGATGCCCACTTACCCCTTCACCAAAATTTTTCACATATACCATTTCTCCTATGGTAAACTTTCCGTCACGACTATGCCAGTCATGTACAATTTCCTGACTTCCCTGACTCTTTTCCACCTTCCCCCCTAAATTTGGCATTACTAAGCTCAACCCTGTTCTAAGACAGCGATTCATCAACAATTCCATAGGTGTAACACCTGTTGTCGTGTGAGGGGTGGTTCTATAATGGAAAAGAAAACGTGCTAACTTGGTCACTATGGAGTCTCCAGTTAATTTCCTCATACCATTTCTGAATGTATGAACTGCGCACTCGGCCAGTCCATTCGAAGAAGGGTGGTACGGTGAAGTCTTTACATGAGTAATACCGTTGAGACTGATAAACTATTGAAACTCAGCACTTGTAAAGGCTGTGCCATTGCCTGATACATCCCCCTCTGGTAGTCCGTTGATGGCGAAACTCTGTCGTAGCTCGTCAATTGTAGCAGAAGATTTTGGTGACTACCTCATATATGTCCATTCATTTTGAGTGAGCATCAACAATAAGGATAAACGTTGTTCTCATAAAAGGTCCCACATAGTCAATATGTAATCACACCAATGGCCTTGTTGGCCACTCCCACAGGTGTAACAGAGCTGCTGGAGGTAACTTTTGCACTTGCTGACACTGCATACAGCTTTTCACTAAGCTCTCTATTTCTCCATTCATTCCAGGCCACCATAGATAGCTGCGCGCTATGGTCTTCATTCGGGAAATACCTGGATGTGCGCTATGTAATTCAGTTAAAAATGACTTTCGTCCTTTTGAAGGAACAATCGCTCGAGCTCCCAACAACAAGATACCATCCTGGCTGGTTATCTCATATAATGAAAATACAGTTTCATTCCTGTTCTTGTGACCAACCGTGAAGAACTTGTTCTCGTACTTTGGATAAGACTGGGTCGCGACGTGTCCAATCTCTAACTTGTCTAGCACATACCGATAATGAATCGAAGAATTTAATAATAAAATGAGTTCTTGAGGAACTGGAACATCCTCATCATTTTCTTTCAAAGGCAAATGACTAAGTGCATCAGGGTTTGCAATCTGATTTGCAGGCCTGTGGATGAAAGTACACTCATACGCTGCCAGAATCAATGCCCATCTCTGTATTCTTGCTGAGGCTATGGGTGGTATTGCCTTGTCCTCGCTGAACAATCCTAGCAAAGGCTTATGGTCTGAAAAGATAGTAAAATGACAACCGTGTACGTGCTGGTGAAATTTCTTGACACCAAAGATGATTGAAAAGCCTTCTTTTTCTATCTGTGAGTATCCGTTTTCTGCTGTGTTGAGCGCTCTTGATACATATCCAATAGGTCATTCTGACCCATCGTCCATTCGATGGGAGAGCACTGCTCCCACTCCATAAGGAGATGCATCACATATCAGAACTAACTCTTTGCTCAAAATGCACTGCTAGGGTGGGTGAATGCAACAGCTGTTTCATTTTTGTGAAAGCTTCTTTCTGTGGTGTTTGCCAAGACTAACGTTGGTTTATCTTGAGTAGTTAATACAAGGTTCTGTTGACAAGTTAGGCAAAAAGTGTCCATAGTAATTGATCATCCCCAAGAATGATTTTAGCTCAGAGGCGTTTCCTGTTGTTGGTGCCTCTCTAATGGCTCTCACTTTTTCTTCCACCGGGTGGAGACCCTATGCATCTACCCTGCAACCTAAATAGACTACCTCTTTCACTTGGAACATGCACTTTTCTTTTTTGAAACACACTCCCACCTGGTGAAATGCTTTAAAACTTATTCCAAGTTTGCCAAATGCTCCTTTTCAGTGAGTCCTGTCACTGGAACGTCATCTAAATAAACTACAACATGATGCAATCCCTGCAGTAAATTTCCCATTGTCCTCTAGAATATGGCGCATGCAGGGGATGCACCAAAAGGCAAACGGTTATATTGGTACAACCCTTTGTGTGTATTAATTGTGACAAAGTTCTGGGAGTCCTTCTCTAACTCCAATTGCCGATAAGTATGGCTCATATCAAGCTTCATGTAGGCGGTTCCACCTGCCAATTTAGCATACATGTCTTCAATTTTTGGTATACGGTGTCCGTACAACTTAGCTGCTTTATTGACAGTCAATTTGTAGTCTCCACAAATTCAAACACTTTGGTCAGGCTTAAGTACGGGGATTATCGATGCTGCCCATTCCGAGAACTCACAGGTCATATCACTCCCCAGTTTCTCTAATCTATCCAATTTGACATCTACCTTTTCCCGCATTGCATAAGGCACTGGTCTTGCCTTAATAAATCGGGGGGTAGAAACTGGATCAACATGAATTTTTGTTTGTAGCCCTTGGATCTTCCTGAGTTCATCTTGGAAAACTGAGGCGTATTTTTGAGTAGCTCAGGTTACCCAGTGGCCCTCAGTTGGAAGATTTCAGTCCAATCCAATTTAATTTCTTTCAGCCAGTTTCGTCCAAGGAGACTTGGCCCCTCAGCTGCTATAACCAAGGGTAATTTCACTGATTGACTTCAGTAATCCTGCTTATGCCTTTGATTTCGATGTCTTCTCCTGTATAAGTTTTTAATTTGGTATCTGTTACTTCTAAATGTAATTTACATACCCCATGATTCAGGTATTTAAAAGTATGCTCACCTATCACCATAGGGGAAGATCCTGTACCCACCTCCATTCTGATAGGCCTATTATTCACCCTCACAGCTGTATAGTTTGGTTCTGTTCTTCCTACCTTCAAATTATACAATGAAGAAATATCCAAATCTGTTACTTCAGGTTCGTCTATGTTATGAATCTCACGGGTTTTTTCTTTTGATTGAAAGTCTGCCTGATCCTATCCTTGCAATGTTTCATGAGATGTCCATTTCAATGACAGTAAAAACATTTGACTTTTTAAAACTTTAATTCATTAAAAGGTTGTCTGCTTCCACTTCCGTTACCGTGTTCTTGCTGCAAAGTCATTTCTTTTTATTTGTCTGAAAGCTGTGGCTGCTTCCTGCTTCTCATCAGAGCTGTATATTTTCACGCCCTTTTTGGTTGGGGCTCCCTGCCCAACAAGGAGGATGGTACCATTTTGTGCTCCCAGTATGGCATTCGAGTCCCTCACTGCACCTTCCAGAGCCAGTGCTATTTCCTGCGCCTTCTGAAAGTCCAAATTTGTTTCAGACAGTGATCTCTTCTGAATCGAATCTTTATTTATACCGCACACCAAACGATCTCTAAGCATTTCATTTACAGATGTACCAAATTTGTAATATTCTGTTAACTGTTTTAGACTTGCCACATAACAGGCAACTGTCTCTCCTGGAACCCTATTTCTTGAGTTAAATTTGAACTGTTGCATCATTAACGAGGACTTGGGCTGGTAATGATTCTTCACAAGTTTCACTGAATCATCAAAACTTTTCAAATCCAGGGCACTGGGTTCCATAAAACTTCGGATCAATCCATAAGTCTTACTCCCACACGTGGATAAGAGGATCTTCTCCTCTTCTCCTCCCCGGCAGTGTCATTAGCTTGGAAAAAGAACGCGAGGTGTTCAACATAATGAGACCAATCGTCCACCATTGGATCAAAAGAATCAACTTTTCCAAATTGTGGCACACTTCAAAGGTTCTGCTTTGATGATTAGGACGGAAGTCCTATTTACAATAATCGTGTGAGGTACAGCCTGATTTAGGTTCACTTGATTTCCTTCCTCGCTTTTTCTTGCTTTTTTACCTCATTGCCAGTTTGTTGGACCCTTGGTCACTAGATTATTTGGACTAATGGATCTGGGTTGCAAGCTTGTTTCGGGATGACTGAGTTGGTACCATAGACATAACAGATCAGTAGACAGTTCTTATGTACAACACATTCTATTTATTTACAAAGGAACTCAGCAGCTACACTTGTGTACTTACCACTAAAACTCTGTCTCCACATTACAGGCTCTTACTCTAGACTCCTAACTACAGACTACAGACTAATAAGTAGCCCGCACTACTCTGTCATTGGATAATAAGATCATGTGATCTTCTATTGTAACATTCTTCTTAAAGGTATATTACACATCAGATTACCACAGGAGTCAAGGGTTATGGGATGCAGACAGGAAAGTGGAATTGAGGCCACAATCAGATCAGCCATGATCTTATTGAATGGCGGTGCAGGCCTGAAGAGCCAAGTGGACTACACCTGCAACTAAGCCCAATGCTCCTATGTACCCATGTTTCATTTCCATGCTGAATTCTGTTTGTCGCTCAATATTAATTTTCTTTATTGTTTATCTACTTCAATATACACTCACTTTAAGTGCATAAAATCTCACACAAGGACAGAATATTTAATCCAGGCTTCCATTTACTAGCATTTTATTGCAGCTGCCATAGTGGATCATATTTTTTTCAATAATTCAGTGCCCTTTGGCCAGATATTCATACATTGAACTCATTGAGCTCTTTTATTCTATTATTTTTTGAGGCGTGGAGCACTTTGCTTCATAGTGTTGTTTGTGTCAGAAATTCTATGCAAATTGGTTAAATAATCACAACTGCAGACAGGAGGATCCCTTTTAAAACATATTATAGCTGAAGAGATCAATCTGGAAATAGTTGCTCAATAGTCTGTAAATTCATCCAGCCTTAAGAAAATGACCATTGTGTTAACTGGTTTTTCAATCCATATTGAACATATCTGTGTATGTGCAGCACAGAGTGGAAAGTGAGGTTTCTGCTACATTAAATGTGCAGGAAGATTTGCATCAAATGAGCTGTAACTTGGCTGGTTGTTTCTATTTAAACTTAACAAAAATACATAGTGAGCATAGTTGTATGAGAGTATCAACATCCTTCATTGTCAAAATCACTTAAAATAAATCTGAGAGAACAGTGCAGAAGAAAACTATTTATGTCTGTGCTAACACTTTGAAAGAACAGTCATGCTTAGTCCCATATCCCCGCATTTTGTCCATAATCCTATAATTTTCTCATCCTCAAGAACGTGACCAACTCCTGTTTGAAATTTTCTATGGAATCAGCATACACTGCCTTTGCAAATTCCATTCCAAGAAAATTCTCCCCATCTCCCTTCTAGATTTTTTTCCAATTAAAAAGAGGCATTTGTTGGAGCATTGAGCTCCAAAATGGCACCACTGCTGTCAAATCAGTGTCACGATAATTGGTGTCACGATCTGCCTGCTCTGCATACTTCTGGCACCACTTCAATGCATGTGTGTTAATGCTTGCTCCAATATGGGCCGGGCACAATTTGCCTCATAAGTGTACATGCATGTCATTAACACAGTTTCAGAACTCCGGGAACATTTGGAGCAGACAAAAGCTAGGTGCTAACAAGTCCTCCTGGAGGATGACAGCCCCTACCCCAATGTCACTCGTATGCATCGAAGGTTACTTTAAATGGTTGGTTGAATCCTGGAGATGCTAGCTCTGGTTCATTTTTTAAAATAGCTTCTAGCTTTTCGAAAGCTGTCTGGCATTTCTCAGTCCATACTACCTTTGCTTTTTTCAGTACTATGTCAGTTAGCGGGGCAGCTACCTTGCTGAAGTTTGGGATGAACTCACAGTAGAACACACACATCCCTAAGAATCTCATGATTTCCCATTTTGTTGTGGGAATGGGGAACTGTGATATTGCTTGTACCTTTGCAGCTCTGGGCAGTACTTGTCCTTGAACCCTCCACATGTCCTAGGTAGGTCACCTGAGCCGTAGCGAACTCGCTCGTTGTGAGATTGACACTAAGTCAGCTGACTGTAATTTCTGGTAGAGAGCTTCCAGTTGCTCTAAGTGAGTTTCCCAGGTGTCACTGTACACTAGGAGGCCGTCTATGTACACAACGTCCACCACTGCCTTTGAAAGGTGGCTGGAGCATTTCTGCATCCAAATGCCATGCCTTCACACTGGTATAACCCATCCAGAGTCATGAAGGTGGATATATCCTTCACACGGCCAACGAGACCTACAAGTATCCCTTGAGTAATGTAGGCTGCATTACCCACCCTATCTATGCAGTCTTCCAGCCGGCTGTGAAGACAGACCTTTACCTGCTTGTCCACTTCTCAGCTGTGATATTGTTTTATCATGTTGAGCTGACACAGCCTTTGTTTTTCCCTCTGCTCTGGGTTGTCAGTTAGATAATTTACCTCACTGAGCTTCTTTGCTACTCTGTATGGGCCACTGAACCGGGCTTTTAGTGGTTTATCCAGTATTAGTAGGAGCACTAGCATATAGTCTCCTGGCTGAAAGATTCTGGACCTGGCATATTTGTCTGCCTATCTTTTGATAGCTGTCTGGGAGATTTTTAAGTGTTCTCAAGCCATATCACAGGCTCTTATGACTTGCTCACAGAAACGGTTATGTAGTCTAACATGGAGACTTCCTCCTTCTGCTCTAAAAACCTCTCCTTGATTAGTTTCAGGGGACCTCTCATTTACGGTGCCAGTAAACTAATTCAAATGGAACAAAACCAATGGACCCATTGGTTGAGTCCCTGGTAGCGAACTGAAGAAAACCTAGTCCTTTATCCCAGTCATGGGAGTATCCGTAACAGTACGCCCTGATCATTGTTTTTAGGGTCCAGCAGTACCGTTCTAGCGCCCCTTGCGACTGTGGGTAATATGCTGGGGACTGCAGCTGGGTCACGTCCAAGTTACTCTGGCTTCCTGGAATATGTTGGACATGAAATTTGAGCTCTGATCCAGCTGGATCTCAGTGGGCAGCCCATACCTGGTGAAGAATTGGCTTAGTTCGCCCACAGATGTTTTGGCAGATATGGCTCCCAGGGGACTGGCCTCCGGGAAGCTGGTAGCCACATCCATGATGGTAAGGATATACTGGTAGCCCCCTTTTGCTTTCGGCAGCGGTCACCCACAGCCCACCAGCACCTTGCTGAAAGGTTCTCCAAAAGCCGGCATGGGAATCATGGGTGCAGGTTTTATTGCAGGCTGGGGTTTTCTCACAGCCTGGCAGGTGTAGCAAGACCAGCAAAACTTTACTGCATCCTTGTGGAGATGTGAGCAGCAAAAATGTTTGGCTGAGGTGAGTTTGGGTTTTTCGTATACCAACCTGCCCAGCCACTGGGATTTTATCTCCACCTGCTTCTCTACTGCTACTTTATCCATTTCAGTATCCACCAGATGTTTGGCCACTCCTTTTAAAATTGCTGATTTTCAGGTTTTCAGGCAAAATTCTAATCCTAAGTGCCTAACTAGCCTTTTTAGCTCTTCGAGGGATGGAGCTTTCAAATCCTCATAAGTAACTTCTCTCTCTCCTAGAAAAACATTGGCATCAAATATGGACATTTTTGCATTTTAGTATTACAGGTCCAAGAAAACCTTTTTGCAGTTTTTAAATTGTTTTTGAAGGAACAATTTACTTTCCCCACTCTAATTCTTTCATTATTCTGTGGGAACAAATCCCAGAAATGAACCCCCAATTCTGTTACAACTGGGTGAGGAGGACTGAGCTGGCTCCCTTTCTATTCAGCCCCCTCGGTTGGTTGCAACAAAGGTATAAAAATTTATTTTCCCCGTAAATGCCTTCTCCATCCAAATATATTTATTTGTTAATAAGGAACCAATCAAACCAGGTTTTCTTGAGTCAAAGAAAAAGTAAGTTTATTAATTACTAAATCCCAGAAAAAATAATAAAGATACAAGGACACACAGACACAGAGATATCAGAAGGAGGAGTCCAAAAAAAAGTTAAAAGAATATATGATTAAGTACTTTGCTTGTCTTTGGAGGCATAGATTGTTGAATGCTGTAGCCATTTGAAGTTAATTGGTTTCCCGTAGAATTCTGGACTGGACTTGGTCCAGGTCTGCACTTTGTTGAAGATACTTTTTTAGCTTCAGAGACAGAGATGGAGAGAGAGAGGGGGGGGAGAGAGGGAGAGAGAAATCTTTACTGCTCTCTTCCAGGAGTATTTTCAGGTGACTGTGATGTTTCTTTTCCTCTTCCTTCTGATTCTGCTTGGCAGAACCAGCTTTTAAAACTCCTGTCTATATATTCACAGAAATGGATTTGATTAGCATGTCTTGCAATTTTTGTTCCAGGCCAAATAATCCCATTTTTTGATCTTTTCATCTCCAAAACTGTTGACACATTTCAAGATAGAAATCAACAGGAGATGGGGTTATTTCATCCTCTATGGGGTGGTTTGAATGTCTGATGAGTTAGCAGTTAGCAGTTCCTATTTTCTTGATAGAACTACAACTAATCAAAGTCCAACACTTTGCATTTTTAATGCCTTCCTTTCAAAAGATTCCCTGTTTGAAGTGGACCTTGACACCCACCAGGTGTAAAATTGCATGCAACAGGTCTGCAGTGCAATGTATATAAAATGTTTCCAGAG
The DNA here is from genome assembly GCF_964194155.1 of Cetorhinus maximus. NCBI lineage: Eukaryota > Metazoa > Chordata > Chondrichthyes > Lamniformes > Cetorhinidae > Cetorhinus > Cetorhinus maximus. Next base: position 72,495,742 of record NC_135888.1, read on the forward strand.
AAGTAATCAACTTATAGTATCAAGCATCAGGTGACTCATGGCAGCCATTTTTTTGATCAGTGTCTTTTCTTGTATTTTTTTAAAAATAGGTCTTCTTTAAACAATTCAATATGTCTGTGGTTAGCTGGTGAAGTTGTAGGTAGATCTCACTCAGTCACAGTTTCCTAACATCATGACAATATCTATTGGAATTTAGAAGAATGAGAGGTGATCTTATTGAAACATAAAAATCTTGAGGGACTTAACAGGGTGGATGCTGAGAGAATGTTTTGCCTTGTTGAGGGGTCTAGAATTGGGGACACAGTTTAAAAATTAGGGGTCTCCCGTTTAAGACTGGAATAAAGAGAAAACTTTTCTCTCAGGGGGTCATTAGTGGATAGAATTCTCCCCCTCGGAGAGCAGTGGAGGCTGGGTCAGGAAAGTGGAGTTAAGGCCACAATTAGATCAGCCATGACCTCATCAAATGGCGGAGCAGACTCGAGGGGCCACATGGCCTACTCCTGCTCTTAATTCTTGTGTTCTTATGTTCTTTCCAGGGTGTTCAGGGAGCAATAAGGATTTCCTTACAGAAACCTGTCACCTACTGTCCCAACTGCAGCCTCAGAACAGGACCAGAACTGTATTGTGAGTGGCTGTGAAATTGACCATGGCAATGAACTGGAATGTGCCTGTCCCCTTGCTGGCAGAGTGGGAAATATTTGCAATATCTTGCAGCTTGCCATCTACTGTTGCATAAGGGAGGCTCACTATTCAAAGAGACCTGACTACATTTCATTCTGTCTTGTCAGAGAGAAGCAGGTGAAGTGAGCACATGGCTTCACTAGGATTCCAGGCTCCTGTATGGCACGGGGACCCATTGACTGCACACACATCACTTTGCACCACCACAAAGTCAACTTTGACCTATAGTGGAACCAAAAGGGATTCCACTCCTTCAAAGTCCAGCTGGTGTGTGACCATAGGCAGTGTATCATGCAGATCAATGCCACCCAGTCATGATGTCTTCACTCTGTGGTAGCCCATTGTGCTAACTGCATTTGAGTCACCACAACAAACAAAATAATGCCTACAGGGTGACAAGGGATAACTACTGATGACATGGCTGATGACTTTGGTATGTCATCCACATAGACCTGCACAGCTTGCATACAACTAAAACCATGTTATCACGTGATAGAGCAAACCATTGGTCTGCTGAAACCATGCTTCTGGTGCCGGACCCACTCTGGAGGAATCCTGCATTACTTGGGGGAGCAGATGTCATGGTCTGCTACATGCTCCACAACCTCAGCAGCTATACGACGCACAGCTAAAGGGGATAAGTATGAGGACAAAGTGTTGGAGGAGGCGGAGAAAGTGAAGAAGGAAATCTCGCCAGCATCTTTCTATCCAGGCTGTGAAGAGCTCATCCAAGTACAATATCAGTAACGGCAAACTTAATTACCCATTTACCAACAGTCCCACACCTTACCTTCCTTCTGCTGTTCACCATCACAGCATCTGCTTGGTCAGAACAAAAAATTAAAATCCACCACAGGATAATCATTCTAAACTAGTTTATAAATGAAATCATGCCATACTGCATTGAAAGGTCACCTAGTTACCCTTGGTGTTTACCTTCCTTGAGCCTTTGCCTGTCCCAGTGTTCTTATGCAGTGCTAAACCAGTAACATTGTAGCATGGCTGGTGGAAGACTGCTGACTTTCAGTGGTGGAGACTGCAGATGGTCTTGGAGAATGGCTTTGTGCAGTTCTGGGCTTAATAGGCCCAACTTCAGGCCTCACTATTTCAACATGGCAGCAGCAGTCTGGGCTGGCTGGCCGACAGGCAATGGCAAGGGCGCTGGTGGAGGGGCAGCAGCGGGAGGATCAATTCTGTCTTTTTGAGAGGTGACAACAGATTGAGCTTCATGGAATCATGGTCATTCCCGCAGGTGATACCTCAGCAATCCTAGTAATCTGTTGGAGGACAGATTACTGTGACACCCTGAAAATCCTTTTGCACTTGGTAATCCACAGCCATAGGTGGCAGCAATCCGAGTTAACCAAGTATTTCATTGGGCATTGCCCATCAAGATTCTTCTGTAGGCTGCCTCATCAAAGATGGATCTGAATGCTCTGCAGTAGAATTTGTGTACAAGCTGACTCTCCAGTGAACTGGCACCTACGCTATCCATGTCCCCTTGCCTGACTGCAGATCACTCATGTGAGCTGTCTCACCATGTGTTTATTCCACATTTAATCTACCCTCTAAGGTATGTGCAGCGCCTGCTTCTGAGCTGGTGGCTGAAAGTGAGAAATGAAGAGACAGTATAGTGTCTTCATCCTCTGTCATCTTGGTGTTCCGCCAATGCCTGGGTTTCTGAAAAGAAAAAGGCAAACGAGCAAGGTTGTGGCTTGGGGAGGATGCAAAAGTAAAAGGTGCATGCCTACATCACATATAGCTTGTAAATAAGAAGAGAATGTGGGATGGGAGAGAAGTGAGATGTGATGAGAATCAGGTATGTGTAAATTGTCATTTTCGATGATTTCAGCCCCACCATGAGCCAAAATCTCATTAATGGCCATCTGAATAATCTCAAGAACTGTCTCCTCCATATTTGGACAATCAAGCACACCAGGCCGTCCGCCACCTTCTTAATTTCTATTGCCTCAGGTTGTATGCTATCTTGTCCTGCAAATGAGAAGCAAATATGTCAGTGGGTGTCATGCAATCTGCTTGGCTGATGTAGCTATTATGGTTGACTAGTTGGTAGCATGTGCAAGTTGTGAGATATGGGTATGAGCATGTATTGAAGCATATGAATGTTAGGTATTGATAGAAACTGTTGGTAGTTGATTGTTGAGTGATCGGGGTGTGTATTTTGAGCAGTGGCTGGGCCTGGTGACACAGTTGACGGGAAATGGCATTTGAAGAAGGATTCACTGACCTTCACCATTTATGTGAGGTCACTGAACTTATTGTGGCACTGTATCCAGTTCCTCAGAACTTGTCGCCCGCCATTGACCTCCACAGTTATCAGATCCCACTGCCATTTGGCCTTGTGCCAGGAGGACTTCTTTATCCCTGCCGATAGAGGACACCTCACTTCCTTTCCACCAAGGCCTGTAGTTCAGTGTCTGAAACTTAGAGCCATTCTTTCCTCTGTTGTGCCTTTCCTCATTCTTTTGTTGGTTAGATTCTCCTCAGCTGCGACTCTCAGAACCTACTCCAGCCGCAGTGCACCTCCACTTTAAGAGGCGCAGGCTAAATTTTAAGCAGTGCAAGCTAGTTTTAAGTGGTCATAGCCTCTCAAATGTTGCCCCCCCACCCCACCCGCTGCTAATACATGCAGCCAATTGACAATGTGATTAGTCCTAGCTGAACTCGGAGATCATTCAAATAAGCAGGCAGCATGAAGTTGGCATGCTGCCTGCATTGCAATCAAATGGCTTTATTTACTTAAATGGATTTTCTATATCTATCTTGAATGGAAGCCCAGGTTTAGAATTGATTTAAAATCTCTGTCAAAAAGGTCATGTTTCATTTACTGTGAGTCATTGAGTTAAATAAGTTAAATACTCAGCGCTTGTTGGCTTTGTCGCTCATGGATTCTGCTATAAACTTTATTTTGTCAGTCTCATCATTTTGCATTCTTTGCCCTGTCACTTCTCTGACCATAAACAAAAAGGCCTGGAATGAGAAAAACCTGTTCAGCCATTGAGCCAGCTGATCCCATAATCCATTTGTGGCCACCTCACTCATGCAATGGGTTGGAGGGGAGTTGGGGGGGGTCAGGTGGGGAGGAGGCTAAATTTTCTCAGACCTTCACTCTCACTCTGCTAGCTGTAACCTCAGAGGAACCTTAGTGGAGGCCCTGTTTATGTTACAGCAATGGACTGTAAGAAAGGAGGAAATCCATCCCCTAGTCTCCTCTTATTCACCCTCTGCAACCATTTCCAAGATCTCTGCAATATCTTCCTCACCTTAGTATGTCCTAATAATATCCCTAGAATTCTCAATCCTTTTATTTGTGACAGGTATTGATTCTTTTAAAAGGCATCAATTGATTCAGAACTCATTACTTATTCCTGGTAGCCTGTTTCACGTATTCTCCAACCTAAGGGGATCTTAATCTTTAATCTTAGTTGCAGTTTGTGATTCTTTTTAATTATGTGCTTGAGTTCTAAGCTCACAGTCCAAACTAACTAGCTTGCAAAGCAGCTGGAAGATAAACAGCCAGGCGAAACAACACTGTACTATCTCTCTCATGAAAATAAAGGTGCTCTATGATAAAGGCAAAATACTGCGGGTGCTGGAAATCTGAAACAAAAACAAAAAGTGCGAGAAAAACTCAGCAGGTCTGACAGCAGCTGTTGAGAGAAAGGCAGAGTTAACGTTTCGAGTTCGTATGACTCTTCTTCAGAACTAAAGAGAAGTAAAAATATGGTGAAATATATACTGTTTGAGGGGGGTTGGGCAGATGAAGCTGGATAGAAGGCCAGTGATATTACTGGCCTTCTATCCAGCATCATCTGTCCCAACCCCTTAAATATTTCACCATATTTTTACTTTTCTTTAGTTCTGAAGAGTCACACAAACTCAAAATGTGAACTCTGTCTTTCTCTCCACAGATGCTGTCAGACCTGCTGGGTTTTTCCAGCACTTTTTGTTTTTGTTTGCCGCAGTGCTCTATAATTGCCTAAACCAGTACTTTAAACTTTCCCATACTCTGAAATGTACCTTACAGTAGGAAGTTTCAAACCAGTGACACTGCAGGAACTGTGGACGATATTTGTCCAAGATGGGATAGTGTGTGATTTGGTGGGGAGCTTGGAGGTGGTGGTGTTCCCATGTATCTGCTGGCCTTGTCCTTCTAGGTGATGAAGGTTTGGGAGGTGCTGTCAAAGGATCAGGTTAAGAACTGCTGACTGCCTTCGAGTAGTGTCAGTCATGATCAATTTCCTGGAAAAACTCAGCAGGTCTGACAACATCTGCGGAGAGGAACACAGTTAACGTTTCGAGTCCGTATGACTCTTCAACAGAACTAAGGAAAAATAGAAAAGAGGTGAAATATAAGCTGGTTTAAGGAGGGGTGGGACAGGTAGAGCTGGATAGAGGGCCAGTGATAGGTGGAGATAACCAAAAGATGTCACAGACAAAAGGACAAAGAGGTGATGAAGCTGGTGATATTATCTAAGGAATGTGATAATAAAGGTACAGATAGCCCTAGTGGGGGTGGGGTGGGGGGAAGGGATTGAAATAGGCTAAAAGGCAGAGATAAAACAATGGATGGAAATACATTTAAAAATAATGGAAATAGGTGGGAACAAAAAAATCTATATATATTATTGGAAAAAAGAGGGATCGGAAAGGGGGTGGGGATGGAGGAGAGAGTTCATGATCTAAAATTGTTGAACTCAATATTCAGTCCGGAAGGCTGTAAAGTGCCTAGTCGGAAGATGAGGTGCTATTCCTCCAGTTTGCGGTGCTGCTTCATGCTCTCGTCTGGACCTGGAAAAATTTATTAATTTTGCTTCCAATTTCCACCCCTCCATCATTTTCACCTCTGACACTTCCCTTCCCTTCCTTGACCTCTCTGTCTCAATTTCTGGTGATAGACTGTCCACCAATATTCATTACAAGCCTACCGACTCCCATAGCTACCTCGACTACAGCACCTCACACCCCGCTTCCTGTAAGGACTCCATCCCATTCTCTCAGTTTTTTCACCTCCATCGCATCTGTTCTGATGATGCCACTTTCAAAAACAGTTCCTCTGACATGTCTTCCTTCTTCCTTAATCGAGGTTTTCCACCCACGGTGGTTGACCGGGCCCTCAACCGTGTCCGGCCCATCTCCCTCTCCTCTCCCTCCCAGAAGCATGATAGGGTCCCCCTTGTCCTCACTTATCACCCCACCAGCCTCTGCATTCAAAGGATCATCCTCTGCCATTTCCGCCAACTCCAGCATGATGCCACCACCAAACACATCTTCCCTTCACCTCCCCTGGCGGCATTCCACAGGGATTGTTCCCTCCGGGACACGCTGGTCCACTCCTCCATCACCCCCTACAACTCCCTCCCATGGCACCTTCCCATGCAACCGCAGAAGGTGCAACACCTGCCCTTTACTTCCCCTCTCCTCACCGTCCAAGGGCCCAAATACTCCTTTTAAGTGAAGCAGCATTTGACTTGCACTTCCCTCAATTTGGTCTACTGCATTCGCTGCTCCCAATGCGGTTTCCTCCACATTGGAGAGACCTAACGCAGACTGGGTGACCGCTTTGCGGAACACCTTCGGTCTGTCCGCAAGCATGACCCAGACCTCCCTGTCGCTTGCCATTTCAACACTCCACCCTGCTCTCATGCCCACATGTCCGTCCTTGGCCTGCTGCATTGTTCCAGTGAAGCTCAACGCAAACTGGAGGAACAGCACCTCATCTTCCGACTAGGCACTTTACAGCCTTCCGGACTGAATATTGAGTTCAACAATTTTAGATCATGAACTCTCTCCTCCATCCCCACCCCCTTTCCGATCCCCCTTTTTTCCAATAATTTATATAGATTTTTCTTTTCCAACCTATTTCCATTATTTTTAAATGTATTTCCATCCATTGTTTTATCTCTGCCTTTTAGCCTATTTCGATCCCTTCCCCCCACTCCACCCCCACTAGGGCTATCTGTACCTTTATTATCACATTCCTTAGATAATATCACCAGCTTTAACACCTTTGTCTTTTTGCCTATGACATCTTTTGGTTATCTCCACCTATCACTGGCCCTCTATCCAGCTCTACCTGTCCCACCGCCCTTAAACCAGCTTATATTTCACCTCTTTTCTATTTTTCCTTAGTTCTGTTGAAGAGTCATACGGACTCGAAATGTTAACTGTGTTCCTCTCTGCAGATGCTGTCAGACCTGCTGAGTTTTTCTAGGTATTTTTGTTTTTGTTTTGGATTTCCAGCATCCGCAGTTTTTTGCTTTTATCTTATGATCGATTTCCTGATACCTCCTCAAATTTAACTACCATACATTTGGTCCCTTCTTCTAAATCATTAATATAGATTGTAAATAGTTGAAGCCCCAGCACCGATCCCTGTGGCACTCCACTAGTAACAGCTTGCCAATCCGAAAATGACAGATGTATCCCTACTCTTGGTTTCTTGTTAGCTAACCAATCCTCTATCTATGCTAATATGTTACCCCCTCCACAATGAGCTCTTATTTTGTTTGCTCACCTTTGTGCAGCTAATAAGTAGTTTGGGAAGCACTGAATGCAAGCCTGCCTGTTTGTAAGGTGCTAACTGCAACAATTTCACATGCCCCCCACAGCACATATCCATTTTCAGATGCAATCTAATTTCTAGGCCTAAAGTTTATTACTTCACAAATGGAGAGCTAAATTTATCTAGTATTAACATTACAACTAAGGTAAGAAGCATCTTATTAAAGCAAAGAAGAGAGAAAAGTATCTCTTTAAAATGGAGGAAAGTTGCACAAATAAACAACAACAATAACCTGCATTTATATAATTTATTTCAGTGTAGTAAAACATCCCAAATATGTCACAACAGCATTATCAAACAAAATTTGACACCAATATACATAGGAGATACTAAGACAGATGCCCAAAAGTTTGATCAAGAGATGGAGCTGGTGGAGGTTACAATGATCATGAGAGACATCAGAGTGATTTGAAAATGAGGGTGACAATTTTAGAAACAAGGGGTTTATTGGTAAAAAGAAAATGTAAACTAAATGTATTAAATAAACAACTATACGAACATATGAACACACAAAATAGGAGCGGAAGTAGGCCATTCGGCCCCTCAAGCCTGCTTCGCCATTCAATAAGATCAGGGCTGATCTGTTTGTGTTTTGAATTCCACATTCCCGCCTACCTCTGATAACCTTTGATTCCCTTACCTAACAAGAATCTATCTGCCTCTGCCTTAAATATATTCAATGACCCTGCCTCCACCGCCTTCTGAGGCAGAGTTCTAAAGTCGTACAACCCTCTGAGAGAAAAAAATTCTCCTCATCTCTGCCCTAAAGGGGCAACCCCTAATTTTAAAACAGTGCCCCCTAGTTCTGGACTCTCCCAAAAGAGGAAACATCTTTTCCACATCCACCTCATCAATACTGTTCAGAATCTTACATACTTCAATCAAGTCACCCCTAACTCTCCCAAACTCCAGTGGAAAAAAGTGCAGTCTGTCCAACCTAGACTCGTAAGACAACCCACTCATTCTAGGTATTAATCTAGTAAACGTCCTCTGAACCACCTTGTTGTAGGGTGGCCGAGTTGTACTATTTATAATAGAGTTGAACGGCAGACACTTCTTAAGTGGAAACATTAAGTTTATTTACAATATACTCAGCAGCAACTACACGTGTGCTTTCAACTTTAACTCCGTCTACACACTGACTGCTGAGGTAGCCCACGCTACTCTCCTATTATAAAAACAAAATACTGCGGATGCTGGAAATCTGAAACAAAAACAGTATGAAGAGTCATACAGACTCAAAACGTTAACTGTATTCCTCTCCGCAGATGCTGTCAGACCTGCTGAGTTTTTCCAGCTATTTTTGTTTTTGTTTCTACTCTCCTATTAGTTACTACAGATCATGTGATCCTTCCTAACAAGTATTATTTTTAAAGGTACATTACACACTAAATAAAACCATAATTACTACATTCCCCCCCTTTAGCTCAGCTATGTATATTATATTTACAATACGTATTTTTCAAGACAACATAATATTTACACTGAGTAAGGAATTTAAATGTTCAGTCTTTCAGGTGGTTTCCTGGTACATTTGGAACATCGCAGCTCCACACTTCAGGTGCTTTGTCAGGAACCTACTTTTCCAGAGTTGCCTGAACATCAGGTGCTTCGGTGGGCACTTGCAGTTCTGTATCCTCAACTCTATCAGGAACATCAGACATGTCAGTCCTGGGTTGATTATCTTCAACAGGAAGCACAGACCTGGTCATGGTCACTGGTGGAACCATACCTTCATGATTTGTTTCTCTCTTCCTTAAATGGTCCACATGTTTACATGGTAAAATAGAAGACCAGTCACTGCACTTATTTCACCCAGTAACCACTTAGGTCCTTCCCCGAAATTTTTCACGTATACCGACTCTCCCACAGTAAATTTCCTCTCGCGACTATGCCAGTCGTTGTCCAGTTTTATGACTTCCCCGACTCCTGTCCACCTTCCCCCCCTAAATTCAACATTATTAAGCTCAATCTTGTCCTGAGACAGCGTTTCAACAATGACTCCGCAGGTGTGACACCTGTTGTTGTGGGAGGGGTAATCCTGTAATGAAAAAGAAAGCGTGCTAGCTTGGTTGCCAAGGAAGCTTTTTCATGCTTATCTTAAATGTTTGAATCGCCCTTTCGGCCAGTCCATTTGAGGAAGGGTGGTGCGGTGCTGTTTTTACGTGAGTGATGCCGTTGAGGCTGATAAACCATTGAAACTCAGCACTGGTAAATGCTGTGTCGTTATTGGAAACAATTACTTCTGGTAGTCTGTGAATGGCAAAACCCTGACATAGTTTCTCAATTGTAGCACCCGACGTTGGTGACATCACTTCATATGCGTCCAACCATTTTGAATGGGCGTCGACAACTAGTAGGAACATTGTCCCCAGGAAAGGTCAAACATAGGCAACATGTAACCGCACCCTGGGTCTATCTGGCCACTCCCATGGGTGTAATGGAGCTGTCAATGGCAATTTTTTCAGTTGCTGACATTGCACACAATGCTTTATCAGACTCTCTATTCCGCCATCCATCCCTGGCCACCATAGATAGCTGCATGCTATGGTTTTCATTCGGGAAATTCTTGGATGGGCACTGTGTAGTTCAATTAAAAGTGGCTCCCTTCCCTTTGGAGGAACTATCACTCGTGTACCCCACAATAAGATGCCATCCTGGCTGGTTATTTCATGTCTTCTGCTGAAGTATGGTTTCATTTCATCAGGTACGGTCTCCTGTGACCAACCATGTATCACTTGTTCTCATGCTTGAGATAGGACTGGATCTCAACTTGTCCAGTCTCTAATCTCATACCGGCAAGGAATCTAAGAAATTTAACAGTAAGCCAAGTTCCTGTGGAACTGGGACGTGCTCATCATTTTCTTGTAAAGGCAAACGACTAAGGGCATCAGCGTTTGCGATTTGATTGCCAAGCCTACGTACAAAAGTGTATTAGTATGCTGCCAGAATTAAGGCCCTATTAGTATTTCTGTATCTTCTTTCTATGTGCGTTCTTCTTTCTAGCACAGACTTAAATCTTGGCCTTCTTTTTGACCTCACTATTGGCCAGACTTCTCTTAGATGCAAGCTCAACTTGTCTGAGCTCAGTGGCTGAGTCTCAAATTTTCATTATCTGTCTGCTTCTTGGACAATTCTGCAACTTTTGCTTCCAAAGCCTCTTTGGCTTCATTTAGCTGATTCTTCAGCTCTTCCATCTTTTTTTTATATTTCTTTCCTGCCTCCTGGAAAATTGAACATTGTTGTGTCTTCTCTGCCAACTCATTCTTCAGTTTGTTCAGAGAAGTGTTGCATTTTTTCTGTTTCTCTTCATACTTTTCCAGAGGTACAAACTTTGACTTGAGGGCATCGTGTAGCGTATGAAGGTCTTTCAACAGGTTTTCTTTTTCTCTGCGAAGGTTGCTCACCTCGTTTCGAACTCTGTCATCAAGAGGGTCTCTTCAAGTTCCTTCTGTTTTTCCCCCAGGTTTTGGCTTAAGACAGCCTGCATTTCTTCAGGTTGTTGAGTCCTTACACACTCTTCATCCAAAAGAGGAATGCTTCCAGCTTCCTTTTGGAATCTCAGTGGCCAATCAAGATTGATTTCCCTTAGCCAATTTCCCCCTTGAAGGCTTGGTCCTCTGCCTTTCAATACCAACACTAGTAGCTTTGTTGATTGGCTTCCATAATGGATAGTTACTCTGCTTTTGCCTTTTACTTGAATGTCTTCACCTGTACATGTTTTTAACCTGGCAGCTGTTTGTTCTAAACTTAATTGATGTTCACCATTATTCAAATATCTGAAGGTATGTTCCCCAATTACTGTAGTGGAAGCTCCTGTGTCTACTTCCATTTTAACAGGTTTGCTATTTACTTTCACTGTGACAAATTATTGGTTCCATCTTTCCAACTTTCAGATTAAACAAGAGTAAATGTCAGGATTTGTTGTTTCAGGCTCTTGCACATTTTAGATTTCATTGGGCTTCTTTTGTTTACAAGCCTGCTTGAATCTTTCCTTGCACTGCCTCATTATATGTCCATTTCTGTGATAATAGTAGCATTCGATTTTTTTAAACTGCCAATCATTAAAAGACTGATTGTTTCCACCTCTATTAAAATTATTCTTTGATTTTGCTGCTAAATTATTTTTCTTTATTCTTCAGCTAATGGGAGCTGTTTACTGCTTCTCAGCAGAGCCTCGCTTTTTTTGCCCTACCTTTGCTTGAGGTTTCCCACCCAATGTGGAGGACAGTGCCATTTTTCACACCCTATATTGCTTGTGAATCTCTTACAGCACTTTCCATGGCCAGCGCTATCTCTAGTGCCTTCTTGAAATCCAGATTCACTTCGGGCAATAATATTTTCTGAATAGTGTCCTCTTTCACACCACACACTAAACATGTCGTTCAGCATCGTACCGAATTCACAATGTTCTGTTAGTTGCTTCAAGTTTCCCACGTAGCATGCAATTGTCTCACCCAGGGCTCTATTTCACGAATTAAACCTAAAGATCTGCTTTGTGACTGAGGGCTTGGGTTGAAAGTGACGCTTCACGAAGTCCCCCAATTCATCGGAATTCTTCAAATATGGGGCACTGGGTACCATCAAACTTCAAATCAAACTGTAGGTTTTTCTCCCACAAGTACTCAATCTCTCACCTCTTCTCTTCCACCATAATCTCGTTTGCTTGAAAAAAGTACGTAAGGCATTCTATGTATTGAGACCAATTGTCTGTAGCTGATTCAAAAGGATCAATTCTCCCAAACTGTAGCATTTTGAGAGAGGATAATTTCTTCAATTCTAACGGAGCTTGCTGTTTACAATCATTGGGCAAGGTACAGTGCCGATTTCTTCCTAACTTGATTTCTTCTGTTCAATCCTGCTTTATCCTAGTCACCAGTTTGTTGTAGGGTGGCCAAGTTGTATTTTGTAATAGAGTTGAATGGCAGACATTTCTTAAGTGGAAACAATAGGTTTATTTACAATATACTCAGCAGCAACTACTTGTGTGCTTTCAATTCCAGCCCTATCCATACACTGACTGCAGAGGTTACCTGCGCTACTCTCCTATTGGATACTATAGATCATGTGATCTTTCCTAACAAGTATTATTCTTAAAGTACATTACACACTAAATGAAGCCATAATTACTACACGCCTCCAACGCATTTACATCTTTTCTTAAATAAAGAGACCAAAACTGCACACAATATTCGAGATGTGATCTCACCAATGCCCTGTATAACTGAAACATAACAGCCTTACTTTTATGTTCAATTCCTCTCATAATAAAAGACAGCATTCCATTAGCCTTCATAATTATTTGCTATATCTGCATACTAAGCTTTTGTGACTCATGTATTAGAACACCTAGATACCTCTGCACCTCGGAATCCAGCAGCCGTTCACCATTTACGTAATACTCTGCATTTTTATTCTTTCTGCCAAAGTGGGCAACTTCATGTTTTCCAATATTATACTCCATCTGCTATATTTTTGCCCACTCACTCAACCTCAACCATCCATCTGCAACCTCCTTATGTCCTCTTCACAACATACTTTCCTACGTATCCTTGTGTCATCTGCAAATTTAGCTACCATGCCTTCACTCCCCTCATCTAAGTCATTGATATAAATTGTAAAAAGTTGAGGCCCCAGCACAGACCCCTGTGGGACTCTACTCATCACATCCTGCCAATCAGAAAAAGACCCGTTTATGTATACTCTCTTTTTTATGCCAGCCAGCCAATCTGCTATCCATGCTAATATGTTATCCCCTACGCCATGAGCTTTTATTTTCCATAATAAGATTTGATGTGGCACCATACCAAATGCTTTCTGGAAATCCAAGTACAGTAATTCTACAGACTCCCCTTTATCCACAGTGCATGTTACTCCCTCAAAAAACTCCAATAAATTGGTTAAATATGATTTCCCTTTCATAAAACCATTCTGACTTTTCTTGATTACCTTGAGTTTCTTTAAGTGCCCAGCTATAACCTCTTTAATGATCAATTCTAACATCTTCCACACAACAAGTGGTCACAGTCTGAGGATACGGGGTAGACCATTTAGGAATGAAATGAGGAGAAATTTCTTCACCCAGAGAGTGGTGAGCCTGTGGAATTCGCTACCACAGGAAGTTGTTGAGGCCAAAACATTGTTTATTTTCAAGAAGGAGTTAGATATAGCTCTTGGGGCGAAAGGGATCAAAGGATATGGGGAGAAAGCGGGAGCAGGCTATTGAGTTGGATGATCAGCCATGATAATAATGAATGGTGGAGCAGGCTCGAAAGGCCAAATGGCCTACTCCTGCTCCTAGTTTCTATGTTTCTATGTAACAGACGTCCACCTAACTGGCCTATTGTTCCTGTTTTCTGACTCTCTCCTTTTTTGAATGGATGGGTTAAATTTGCTACTTTTCAGTCTGATGGAACCTTTCCAGAAACTATTCTGTTTTATTTCCATAAACTGGAAATTTTGGAAAATTAACACCAACGCATCTACTATCTCATTAGCCACGTCTTTTAAGACCCTAGGACAAAGTCCATCAGGATCCGGAAACCTGTCAGCCTGCAGCTCCATCAGTTTGCTCAGTATTGCTTCCCTCATAACTGTAATTTCACCAAGTTCCCCTTTCCCTTCCACCTCTTGATTTACAACTATTACACAAATGTTTATAGTATCCTCTATAGTGACAACAGAAGCAAAATATTTGCTCATCTCATCTGCCATTTCCTTATTTTCTACTATTAACTCCCCACTGTCACTCTCCAGAGGATCAACACTCACTTTACTTACTCTTTTCCTTTTTAAATACCTAAACTCTAGCTATCCCTTTTTACATTTCTAGCTAACTTCCTCTCATACTCTAATTTCTTTCTCCTGATTAACTTTTAGTCATTCTCTGCCATTCTTTATATTCTGACTGATCACCCGACCTGCCACTCATCCTTGCACAGTTATATGCTTTTCCTTTAAGTTTGATGTTTTCCTTAACTTCTTTAGCTAACCACGGATTATCCTCCCCTTAGAATTTTTCTTTATCGTAGGAATGTATTTATTCTAAGTATTCTGAAATATCCCGTTAAATGTCTGCCACTGTTTCTCCATTGATCTATCCCCTAGTCTAGTATCCCAGTTCACTTCAGATAGCTCAGCTTTCATTTCCACATAGTTGCTCTTATTTAAGTTTAAAATATTAGTCATAGACCCACCCTTCTCCTTTTCAAACTGGATGTAAAATTCAATCATATTGTGGTCGCTGCTACCTAGGGGTGCTTTCACTCTGAGGTCATTAATTAATCCTGTCACATTACACAATACCAAGTCCAATATAACCTGCTCTCTGGTTGGTTCCAGAACGTGCTGCTCTAAAAAAAACTATCTTGAAAGCATTCTATGAACTCTTCATCCAGGCTATTACTGTCAATCTGATTTTTCCAGTTTAAATGTAGATTAAAATCACCCATGATTATTGCTGTCCCTTTATCACAAGCACCCAATATTTCTTCTTGTATACTTTGTTCTACATTGTGGTCACTGTTAGGGGGCCTGTAGACCACTCCCACTAGTGACTTCTTTCCCCTATACCTTCCTTTTCATGAACCTGGGCAATATTGATGTTTCTGTTTGTTGAAGCTATTGCTTTTGAAGGAGGTTTCATTAAAAAAATTACAAGTGAACAATCTGTCAAAAAAACACTGCATTTGAAATCATTGCAATGTGCAGAGCAAAACACCTTGACCAAATGGGAATGGAAAAATATTTTACTGAAGTTTACTTTTCGATAATTTATTATTTTTATTATACATTTCATATAGATTTATTACTCATATGAGATTTCGAAGTGAGCAAAAGTTTCCCAAACATTTTGGAAATACAAATGAGAATTTGAAAAATTGATGTATTTTTTCAATCATAAAGCAGATTGTGTACTGCTGCTGGATGATAAATTAATTTAATGTGCTTGACAAACCATTTCCACAAATCTTTCCTCTAGAAGCTAGCTCTGAGTTACGTCCGTTAACACTTTAAATGAATATTATGAATCAACAATGACAACTTATATTTATATAGCACCTTTAAAGTAATGAAATGTCCCAAGGCATTTCTCAGGAGCATTATAAAACAATGCATGACACCATCTGAAATTGTTTGTTGAAGACTTTGAGTACTACATTCATATGCCATTTCAGTGCTGCTTTAAAAAAAAAGGGTTTATAAGATTTAATGCAGAATATAAGGGAGAGGTATAGAGGAAGATATGCAATATGGTTTCACTGTGTTCTGGGATGAAAAACGAAGGAAAAGGACATGAATTCCAGGATGCAATTTCCGGCACCCAATCTCCCCTTGATGAAGTGCATCAGTTACCAGATTAGAAGGCAACAACTTTTATGTATGTAAAGCACCCACCCGAAATATGTATCCATCATTTGTAAATTGGGATCCTAATGTCATCGAAGGATCCCAATTGAACTTTATATACACAGCCTGAGCAGCAGCTGGTGTCACTGCAGATTATCCGTGAGGTTGAGAGCTACATGGATAGCATGTTTATAAATGTGGACACCCTGCAGCTTAAGAATGTGGAGGGAGAGAGGGAAGGGGCAGTCAAAAAGGAACAGGCAGGCAGAGCAGGAGTTCCCTGAGTTCACCTCACTCTCCAACCAGTATTCAGGTCTGAATACTGATGAGGGTAATGGTTCATCTGAGGAGTGCAGCTAGAGCCAAGTTCATGACACCACAGGTGGCTCAAGGTGGGGACTAAGTGCTCCCCCAGGGAGATCAGTTCCCAAAGTAAAAAAGGTACTGCAGCGAAAATTTCATTCATCATCCATGTCCCCTCATGTGACAATGTCACATGAGTTGGGACATAGACATAATGTTAATTAAAAGTGTCTGTTAATTTTTTGATTCAGCAATGAAACCTCATCCCACGTGAGGTTTCATGCTTTTTCAGGTGGCCGCCAGCGCTCCCGACCTGCCCACCAACCTTAAGGTTGGACGGGCAGGTCCACTAATGAGCTTAATTGATTTTTGAATGGCCTCAATAGGCCGTTGACAGGTCGGCAGGTGCACAGTTGACTCGGCCGTGCCCCTGCCTACCTGAAATTGCAAATGACGCGTGATGACGTCGGGAGTTCCGCTCGACGTCATTCTGCACTGTTTTACATGTCGGTGAGCAGCGGCGGGGCCCGCTCGCCAACTGAAAATTTCTTACCATAGGGGAATAGATAGACCAAAGTCATGAATCCAGGATGGCGTGTTGCCAGGCATGTCACTGAGTGGCTGCAGAGCACCCTGAGGGGGAACGGTAAGCCACCAGCAGTCATGGTCCACATCGGTACAAGTGACACAGGTAGAAAGAGGGATGTGGTCCTGCTGTCTGAATTTAGGGAACCACATATAGAATTAGCACCTCAGAGTAGTAATCTCTGGACTACTCCTGTGCCATGTGTAAGTGAGTACAGAAATAGGAGGATAAGACAGTTAAATGCATGGCTGGAAGGATGGTGCAGGAGGGAGGGCTTTAGATTTTTGGGACATTGGAACTGGTGCTAGGGGAGATGGATCCTGTACAGGCCACATGGGCTGCCCCTGAACAGAGCCGAGACAGAGTTCCTTGTGGGGCATATAGCTAGTGTTGTTAGGGAGGATTTAAACTAACTCTGCAGGAGTGAGGGAACCAGGAGATAATATTAAAAAGGAATACCAAGGGGCAAAGAGTAATTGGAGAGATAAATTGCACTAGACTAGGGAATAAAAAGTTAATTGGCAGGTTCAGAGTAAAGGAGACAGTAATAGAGTCCAAATCAGGGTTTCTGTGCATGTGTGTGAATGCATTGAGTGTAGTAAATAAGACTGGTGACTTACAGGTGCAGATCGCAGTTGTAAAGTTGTGCGTTGTCTCCTGAAGAGGTCTAGATGCTTGTATGATTGAACAATAACTTTATTAATAACACATAACTATATACAGATATATATATATATAGGATGGAGAATTAAAAACAGAAAATGCTGGAAAAAGTCAGCAGGCCTGATAGCATCTGTGGAGAGAGAAACAAGAGTTAATGTTTCTAGACTGTATGACCCTTCTTCAGAGCTAAAGAAAAGTAGAAATAGGACAAAATGTTTACTGTTTAAGGAGGGGGTGGAGCAGGTGAAGCTGGATAGAAGGCCAGTGATAGATGGGGGCTAAGGAAAGATTGACAAAGATTTCATGGACAAAAAGACAAAGGGAGTGTTAATGGTAGTGGTAACGGCTAAGGGAGTTGCTGATAGTGGCATGAATGTAAGAGAGAAGAATATGTTAATAACAAAACAAGGGTCAGCATTCTGTGAAAGGGCAACATGGAACAAGTCACAGATAGCCCTTTGGGGGGTGCGGTGAGGAGAAAAATGGATAAAGTGGGGGAGATATGGATAAAAAGGGGGAGATAAAAAAGGGTTAAAACAATGAATACTTGAATAAAAATAAAAATAAATAAAAATAAAAATAAATAGATAAAAAATAAAAATAAATTTAAAAATGGAATTAAAAAAGGGGTGAGTATAGGGGAGCAGGGGCAGGAGTCCTCCCCCCGTTCAACCAATCCTTTCACTCGCCTCCAGTATTCTCCCTCCACCTGGACCCCTCCCTCTGGCCTCTTACCTGCTTTTGATCTTTCCATTGAGAACTGCCAGCGTGACATTGGCCGTCTCAATTTTTCTGCTCCTCTCACCCACTCTAACCTGTCTCCTTCTGAACTTGCCGCATTCCATTCTCTCAGGTCCAACCCTGACTTAATGTTATCAAACTCGCTGACAAGGGTGGTGCTGTTGTTGTCTGGTGTACTGACCTCTACCTCACAGAGGCTGAGCGCCAACTAACAGACACTTCCTCCTGCCTCTCCCTGGACCATGACCCCACCACCAAACATCAAGTCATTGTTTCCAGGACTGCCACTGACCTCATCTCCTCTGGAGATCTTCCTTCCACAGCTTCCAACCACATAGCCTCCCAAGCCTGGACAGCCCGCTTCTACCTCCTTCCCAAAATCCACAAACTGGACCGTCCTGGTAGACCCATTGTATCAGCCTATTCCTGCCCCACGGAACACATTTTCTTCCTGTCTTGACTCCATTCTCTCTCCCCTTGCCCAGTCTCTTCCCACCTACATCCATTGTTCCTCTGATGCCCTACGTCATATCAACAATTTCCAGTTCACTGGCCCTAACTCCCTTCTCTTCACTATTGACCATTGTACAATCCCTCTGCACCTTCATCCCCCACCAGGATGGTCTGAGGGCTCTCCATTTCTTCCTCGAACAGAGGCCCGAAGAATCCCCATCCACCACCATTCTCCTCCGTCTGGCTGAACTTGTTCTCTTACTGAACAATTCCTTCTTAAAATTGTCTCATTTCCTCCAAATAAAAGGTGTGGCTATGGGTACCCACATGGGTATCCATAGCAAGAGCCATACCATGAGCAGGGACATGTTAGAAATGAGATTTAAACATTGTTATTTCATTCTTAATTAACATCGGAAACCTCATTCCGCCCATGGACGAGGTTTCCTCAAAAATCCAAAGGCCACTTGGCCTTTTTGCCTGCCCGCCAATCATAAGGTTGGACGGGCAGGGAAAAATTCCATTTAATTAATGAATTAATGGGCGTAACAGCCCTCTTAATTGTCGGCGGGTGCATTGCCGACTCCCGCACGCGCCTACCGACCGAAATATTGTGTGAATGCATGATAATGTCAGGACACTCACCCAACATCATCGCGCGCTATGTCAGGTACGTACCCACATGCCAGGTGAAAATTCAGCCCTAGTTACCCGTGGCAACACAGGTAGTAGGTGCATTGTTTAGAATCTTCCAAAATTCCTTAGATTCTGGAAGGGTCCTAGTGGATTGGAAAATAGCTAATGTAACACCTTATTCAAGAAAGGAGAGAGGGTGAAAGCAAGAAACTAATGGGCAGTTAGCCTAACATCTGTCATAGGGAAAATGCTAGAATCCATTATTAAGGAGGTTATAACAGGATACTTAGAAAATCATGATGTGTTCGGGCAGAATCAACATGATTTTGTGAAAGGGAAATCATGTTTAACTGATATATTAGAGTTTTTGAAAAACTAACATTTAAGATGGATAAAAAGAAACTGGTGCATGTGGTGTACTTGGATTTCCAAAAAGCATTTGATAAAGTGCCACATCAAAGGTTACTAAACAAGATAAGAGCACATGGTATAGGGGTAAACATGGATAAAGGATTGGTTGGCTAACAGGAAACAGAGGGTAGGGATAAATGGGTATTTTTCAGGTTGGCAAGTTGCAACTAGTAGAGTGTCACAGGGATAAGTGCTGGGGCATCAATTATTCACAATCTACATCAATGACTTGGAAGAAGGGACCGAATGTATGCTGATTTGCCGATGCCACCAAGTAGGAAAGTACGTGGTCAAGAGGAGGTAGAGAGTCTGGAAAGGGATATAGACAGGTTAAGTGAGTGGGCAAAAATTTGTCAGTTGGAGTATAATATGGGTAAATGTGAACTTGTCCATTTTGGCAGGAAAAACAAAAAAGCAGTATACTATTTAAATAGAGAGAGGTTGCAGAACTCGGCGGTACAGAGAGATCTGGATGTCCTGGCACGTGAATCACAAAGTTAGTATGCAGGTACAGCAAGTGATTAGGAAGGCAAATTAAATGTTGGCATTTATTGCAAGAGGGATGCAGCTGTACAGGGCCTTGGTGAGACCACATGAGTACTGTGTACAGTTTTGGTCTCCTTATTTGAAGAAAGATATAATTGTTTTAGAGGCAGTTCAGAGGAGGTTCATGCAACTCATTCCTGGAATGAAGGGCTTATCTTATGAAGAAAGGTTGAACAGGTTAGGCCTCTATCCATTGGAGTTTAGAAGAATGAGAGGTGATCTTATTGAAACATATAAGATCTTAAGGGGACTAGATAGAGTGAATACCAGGAGGATGTTTCCTCTTGCGGGGGAAACTAGGACTCAGAGATTAAAGAATAAGAAGTCAACGTTTTGGAAAAGAGATGAGGAGAATGTTTTTTCTCTCTCAAAGGATCATTAGGGAGTGGAATTTTCTTCCTCAGAAGGCTGGGTCTTTAAATTTGTTCAAGGTAGAGTTAGGTAGATTTTTGTTAAACAAAGGGTTCAAAGGCTGTGGGGTGCAGACAGGAAAGTGGAGCTGAGACCACAACCAGATCAGCCATGATCTTATTTAATGGTGGAGCAGGCTGGAAGGGCCAAATGGCCTACTCCTGCTCCTAAGTCCTATGTTTCTATGTTCCAAAATGTGAATCTAAGATCCTTAATTTCTCCAAACATATATTGTTGGACTCATTTGGAATCCTCCGCACAGCTCATAGTTTAAGACTTACACATCATTCTAAAGGGTACCAGGCAGTTGCAGTGAAAGCACTGCACGGTATTTGCTGGATACTACTTGCGCCTGTGAGATATTTTGATGCAACAGCGCTGACATGGTCTACCACTATGTTATGTTTTGCTTGCGCTTTGCTCTCTTTGCCCTGGAGTTGCCTTGCCCTTTTGTTGCTTTACAAGTTGGACTGTTGGGGTTGCTCTGCACCATGATTTAACTTCAGCACGCAAAATGGATCAGTTTGCTAGTGGACATCTGATTGTCTGATAAATTGGATATTTTTGTCCAAAGTCAAATCTTCTTTAGATTGGAGTAAATCCAAAAGAGTGCCATCAGTCACTGCCATTCTGTCTAATGAGCTCTAATTTAAAGCCACCATAGTCACAGCCTTCAGCCAATCTGTATAACTCATTAATGAAAGAATCTACAGGTTCCCTGGGCTTTTGGACTCTCTTGTTAAACTTTGCTTGCTCCAAAATTTTATTTCTTCTTAGCTTAAAGAAGGTGTTAAGGGACTTCATGGCCTCTTCAAAGTTATCAGGAGATTCACTTATTCCTTGTCTGGTGATTATGTCATCATAACCAGACCATAGTAAAAGAGGAGATAATTCAGACACTAAAAGGGTTTAAAATTGATAAGGAGAAGGTGTTGGATAGCCTGTCTGTACTTAAAGTTGATAAGGCACCGGGATGGGATGATATGCATCCCAGAATACTAAGGGAAGTGAGAGTGGAAATTGCAGAGGCATTGGCCATAATTTTTCAGTCCTCCTTATACTCAGGGGTGGCATCAGAGGCCTGTAGAATTGTAAATGTTACATCCTTGTTCACAAAATGGTGCAACAATAAGCCCAGCAACTTCAGAGCAGTCAGTTTAACTTTGATGGTAGGGAAGCTTCTAGAAACAATAATTTGGGACAAAATTAATAATCACATGGACAAATGCAGGTTAATTAGGGGAAAATCATGTTTAACTAACTTGCTGAAGTTTTTTGAAGAGGTAACAGAGAGGGTTGATGAGGGCAATGCTGTTGATGTGGTCTACATGGGCTTCCAAAAGGCGTTTGAACAGTGCCACACAAAAGACGTGTGAGCAAAGTTATAGCTCATGGAATAGAAGGGATGGTAGCAACATGGATACAAAATTGGCTGAGTAGCGGGAAACAGAGGATAGTGGTTAATGGATGTTTCTCGTGCTAGAGGAAGGTTTGTAGTGGAGTTCCCCAGGGATCAGTATTGGGGCCCTTGCTTTTCCTGATATATATTTATGACCTAGATCTTGGGGTACAGGGCACAATTTAAAATTTTGCGGATGATACAAAACTTGGAAGCATTGTGAACTGTGAGGAGGGTAGTGGAGAACTTCAAAGGGACATAGATCATTGGTGGAATGGGTGGACAGGTGGTAGATGAAGTTCAAAGCAGAGAAGTGTGAGATGATTCATTTTTGTATGTAGGAAGAAGATGGAGAGACAATTGGACTTATTGAATATAATAATGTATTCACTTATTCAGCCTCTGTTTCGTTATTGAAGCCTGGTGCTATCATATATCTAAACAATCTTCTTCTCCATAATGCACAATTTTGTGCCAGGTCTGGCCCTTCCATCTGTCTTAGTTGGTCTTGTAGTGGTGATTCACCATCCATGGCTGTTTTCAGCACAGGGGAATACAGCTTTAATTTTTTAAAATGGTGCTGCAGTAATAGCCTTTTTTCTCTTCCCGCACTTGTTGCGGTTTGGCAGGCTTCCATCATGGTTATGGAGCCATTTTAAACTTCAGAAATTCTGCACAAAATTCTTTAATTGATCGCTTTGCCCAGCTAGTAGCTTTCCTAAGCTTGGAGAATTGAATTGAAGCCAATTTTTTGCTCTGACTTCTCTTTAAAACTTATTTTTGTTCGCATGCGGTCACTACATGTTATGGCTCTGTCTCTGGATCCAGCCACAGTTAAAACAATCGGTCTGCCAGTGCTGCTTGAATTTTGTGTTGAATTAAAAAGCTTATTTCGGCCTTTTTTTTTGGAGCTTGCTCACCTTTTTGTGACCTGGCTAGGTCCTTTGACTCTGCTTTCAATTGGGTCTTGCAATAGACTTCCATTTTTTATTATTCATTTACAGGATGTGGGGTCCACTGGCTGGGCCAACATTTATTGCCCATCCCCAGTTGCCCTTGAGAAGGTGGCCTAGAGGAGTACTCTCATGCTGCACAGTGGATTTCTCTTCTGCCCTTCAGTCTTCACACCTGTAATGGAGCTTTTCAGGCAATCTTCAGCTGTGTATTTGAGATCTTCAAGTTATGCACACTTCCCTCAGGTCAGACTGCAGTTTCCTTATTTCTTCATTATTAGGGATTTTGGGGTCCTTCACCTGCTGCCACCATGCTGTAAGGTTGTATATTGTCTCCTGAAGATGTTTAGAGGCTTGTATCATTGAACAATAACTGTTTATTAATAAAACATAACTACATATATATATATATATATAAGATGCAGCAAGATAAAAGCAAAATACTGCGGATGCTGGAAATCTGAAACAAAAACAAAAATACCTGGAAAAACTCAGCAGGTCTGACAGCAATCTCTTCTTTGCCTCCACCTATCACTGGCCCTCTATCCAGCTCTACCTGTCCCACCCCACTTCAACCAGCTTATATTCCACCTCATTTCTATATTTCTTAGCTCTGATGAAGAGTCATACTGACTCGAAAAGTTGACTGTGTTCCTCTCCGCAGATGCTGTCAGACCTGCTGAGTTTTTCCAGGTATTTTTGTTTTTGTTATATAAGATGCAGTCCTGACTAGGTGCTATCTTCATGCCAGCTCCTGCCAGGTTCACTCCTACATCTACTACTCCCTTATGACTCTACAGCATAATGTGGGTGTTATTGTTTCCCCAATCCCACATTAATCCTCACAGTCCAGAACACCCTAATACTACAATTGCCATGTGGAAATATGATGTTGTGGCTACAAAAGAGACATGGCTCAAAGAAGGGCAGGAATGGGTGTTAAATCTCCCTGGATACAAGGTCTTTAGGAAGGATAGGAAAGGAAGAAAAGGAGGAGGGGTGGTAGTATTGATAAAGGAGACCATTGCAGTGCTCTAGAAAGAGGATGTCCCAGAGGGAACAAGAACAGAATCTATTTGGCTGGAGCTCAGGAACAAAATAGATACAATTACATTACTCTGTGCAGTCTATAGGCCACCAATTAATCGAAAGGATGTAAAGATACAAATTTGCAAAGAAATTACAGACAGGTGCAAAAATTATAGAGTACTTATCATGGGGGACTTTAATTATCCAAATATAGACTGGGATAGTAGTAGTGTAAATGGCAGAGAGTGGCAAGGGTTTCTAGAATGTGTTCAGGAAAAAATTTCTGGAGCAGTATGTTTCCAGTCCAAAGAGGAAGGAGTCACTGTTAGACCTGGTTCTTGCTAATGAGGTGGGCTAAGTAGATCAAGTGTCAGTAGGAGCACATTTAGGGGCCAGTTGATTATTGTATCATACATTTTAGGCTGACTATGGAAACAAGCAAAGAACAGTCCAGAGTAAGAAAAATTAACTGGGGGAAAGCCAACTCCAGTTGGGTAAGAATGGATGTGGGCAAGATAAATTGGAGTCAAAGGTTGGCAGGAAGAAAGGTAGCTGATCAATGGGCTACCTTCAAAGAAGAGATAATTAGGGCATAGTCATGGTATATTCCTTAAAAGAAAAAGGGTGGGCAAACAAATTCAGAGGTCTCTGGATAACAGAAGAGATGGAAATTAAGATGAAGAAGAAAAAGTGTGCTTATGACAGGTGTCAGGTCAAATATACAATTAAA
The DNA here is from genome assembly GCF_964194155.1 of Cetorhinus maximus. Taxonomy (NCBI): domain Eukaryota; kingdom Metazoa; phylum Chordata; class Chondrichthyes; order Lamniformes; family Cetorhinidae; genus Cetorhinus; species Cetorhinus maximus. Next base: position 72,520,219 of record NC_135888.1, read on the forward strand.
ACCAAGCTGAATGTAGAAGGTTCAAAGGAGAGCTGGAGAAGCAAATAAGGGAAGCAAAGAAGAAGTATGAAAAGAGACTGGCAGCTGGCATAAAAGGAAATCCCAAAGTCTCCTATAGGTATATAAAGAGTAAAAGGGTGGTAAAAGGAGGAGTAGGGTCGATTGGGGACCAAAAAGGGAATTTATGCATGGAGACAGAGGGCATCGCTGAGGTATTAAATGAATATTTTGCATCTGTCCTTACCAAGAAGGATGATTCTATCCAGACCATAGTAAAAGAGAAGATAATTCAGACCCTAAAAGGGTAACAGAGAGGGTTGATGAGGGCAATGCTGTTGATGTGGTGTACATGGGCTTCCAAAAGGCATTTGAAACAGTGCCACACAAAAGACTTGTGAGCAAAATTATAGCTCATGGAATAGAAGGGATGGTAGCAACATGGATACAAAATTGGCTGAGTAGCTCGAAACAGAGGGTAGTGGTTAATGGATGTTTTTCATGCTAGAGGAAGGTTTGTAGTGGAGTTCCCCAGGGATCAGTGTTGGGGCCCTTGCTTTTCCTGATATATATTAATGACCTAGATCTTGGGGTACAGGGCACAATTTAAAATTTTGCGGACGATACAAAACTTGGAAGCATTGTGAATTGTGAGGAGGGTAGTGGAGAACTTCAAAGGGACATAGATCATTGGTGGAATGGGTGGACAGGTGGTAGATAAATTTCAATGCAGAGAAGTGTGAGATGATTCATTTTTGTATGTAGGAAAAAGATGGAGAGACAATATAAAATAAAGGGTACAACTCTAAAGGGGTTGGAGAAGCAGAGGGACCTGGGTGTATATGTGCATAAATCAGTGAAGGTGACAGGAAAATTGAGAGAGCAGTTAATAAAGCATACAGTACCCTGGGCTTTATTAATAAGGGCATAGAGTACAAAAGCAAGGAAGTTATGTTGAATGTGTATAAATCACTAGTTTGGCCTCAGCTGGAACATTGTGCCCAGTTCTGGGCACCACACTTTAGGAAGGATGTGAAGGCATTAGAGAGGGTGCAGGAAAGATTCACGAGAATGGTTCCAGAGATGAGGAATTTAGTTATGAAGGCAGATTGGAGAAGTTAGTACTGTTTTCCTTAGAGAAAAGAAAGCTGAGAGAATATTTGATAGAGGTTTTTGAGGGATCTGGGCAGTAGGTATAAAGAAATTGTTCCCATTCACAAAAGGATCGAGAACAAGAGGGCACAAATTTAAAGTAATTAGTAAAAGAAGCAGAAGTAGTATGAGGAGAAACTTTTCTTCACAGTGAGTGGTTAGGGTTTGAAATGCCCTGCCTGGTGGTGTGATGGAGGCAGGTTGAACTGAAGCATTCAAAAGGGGAATTAGACTATTATCTGAAAAGGAAAAAATGTGCAGGATTACAGTGAGAAAGCTGGGAAATCAGAGGAGATTTGGGATGAAAAGAAGATGAGATGTGAGAAGGAGGATTAGGCATGAGGATATCATTATTTTCAACCATTTCAGTTCCACTGCTGGCCATGGCACAATCATGGCTGTCCCAATAATGATTTACACCATCTCCTTCGTACATACAGGTGCGCCTGTCCACCCCTGGTTAGCTCTGACTACCTCCAGTAGACACCACCTTGTCCTGCAAGAGAGAGAGAAGTGTGTCAGTGAGTGTGGCGCAATGTGTTTGGGTGATGTGATAATAACGTTTGAATAGTTGGCATTGTGCAAAAGCTTTGGGATATGGGTGTGAGGCTTGCAGCAGTGCTGAGTGTATGAATTCAGGTATGAGCTGTGTTATGCATTCAAGTTTTTATAAGTGACATTTGAATAGTTGACATTGTGCAAAAGCTGTGGGATATGGGTGTGAGGCTTGCAGCAGTGCTGAGTGTATGAATTCAGGTATGAGCTGTGTTATGCATTCAAGTTTTTATAAGTGATATTTGGGACTGTCTCTTCATTTCAAGGTAAAATGGGATAGTGAAGAGAGTCATGTGATCTCTTCTGAATTATGGCCAATAGCAAGTCTGGCCGGCTTGGTTACTATGGGGACAGGAAGGTGCAAGGCAAGACTTACTGGGAGCAAATTGTAAAATGTTCACACCTGAAACAAAGGCAAGAGCAGCTGTGCTGATCTTGAATAGACTTCTAGTCTCCAAGTTTTTGAACCAAAAAGGGAGTGAAAAAGAGAGGCCTCATAGAAAGAGACCAAGGACAAGCAGCTAGCGTGGTCAGCAGAGAGGAGAGTGTGTTCCTTCCAGGAGCTACCAAGCAGAGATACGGGAGGAAAGACAGTCTCTGGTTAAAGAGGTGCATCCCATGGCAATCTAAGGAATCTGGAAGATTCCTGGCATGGCCGCTGGGGTGAAGAGAATCACTGGAGTGGAACTTACCACTAGTATTTGGTTTGAAACTTTTCTGGAAACTGGGAGAAGCACCTTTTGATAGTTAGTCAATGTTACAACTCAGCAAAATAAGAGAAGCAAACTCATTAGAAACTGGGAGTGATGTTGTTCTGGTTCTTGTGAAAACTATTATTCTGCAGAGAGTGGAGGGGGATGTTGGTAAAGTATAATTGTGGTGTGGAGCTTTTGGATGTGTTAGAAGTTAAAAGTGGTTGGGCTAGATATCTTTTCAATAGTTTAGTGTATTAGTTTCCTACTAAGTAGCATTTAGTCAGGTTGCTTTTAGCTGCTTCGGTGCAGTAAGAGTCTTAAAACTTGAAATTTTGTCATGTAATTCCTTTAAGTTGGTCACTAGGAATTCAAATCTCTTATTTAAAATGATCAGCCTCTATGGGGATGGTAACAATCATTATTGACAGAGGTTATTGGTAGATGAATGCTGGGACTGTGGTGATTTGAGCAGTGTCCGAGACTGGCGGTGCAGTTGACAGGGTAGGGCATTCACTGATCTTAACCATCCATGTAAGACCATTAAACATATTGTGGTACAGCATCAGGATCTTGACTTCTGGCACTGACTGCATGGCTATCTGCTCCCACTGCCATCTGAGTGTGTGTCTGGAGGGCCTCTTGGTTTCCTGTTGATAGGGGACGCTTCTCCTCCTTTCCATCTCCTCCATCAATGTTTCCAGAGCAGGATCCAAAAACCTTGTCCCATTCTTCAATGAATCCCAGGTCAGAGCCACTTCCTCCAGGGCTGTCAGTACCTGTTCCAGCCACAATGCACCTCTGCTTCTAGAAGTACAGGCCAGCCTTAACTGGTGCAAGTTGCTCTTGATACTAGGCCCCTGTTCAGATATCCAGCCAATAAACTGCATGGTTAGCACTGTTAACATCACGGTGAAATAATTGAAATGAGCAGGCAGCACAATGTTGGCATGCTGCCTGCATTGCAGTCAACAGATGCAGATCACAATGCCTGCACCTTTCTTTTGAGAGAGCAATTAAGTTTAGCACCTAAGGAGTTTATATGTTGTCTTGAATTTAAAATAATGTTGCGCTGGATTATTTTTGGAATGTTTTAAAATTCAGTTAATACACCAAGGGATAATGTCTGAAGTCCGCGTTTAATCTATTTAAAGAAAGTGGATGGGGACAAGCTGATATGTAACACAAAATCAATGCCATCTGCTTTAAATACATAAAGTTGATATTGATCCAAACAGTTTTTGCTGGTGACTGGGTGAAATTTTGCAAGCAACAGAGAATTTAGCTACTTTAATCAGTGGTAAACTAAAGAAAGATGAAAACACTCCCAGCAATGAAGAAAGTTCTGACCATTAAGTACAGGAAAGGAATTGCAAAGAACTTGCAATAATATGGAAAAGGGCAAATTTTCTTCATTAATTGTTCCTTTTTTCTCTCTTTCCATAATTAAAGTACTTGGAATACGACCCTATTTTTAGCATGTTGTTCCAAAATCGGAACAAAATGAGTAATGCACAGATATTTCTAATTAGTATATGACATGTTATGTAAAATTAATTTGCAGCATCCCCCGCAGAGTCTCTGTATAAATGCCAGACTCTACATGGTTTCTAAATGTGAACCAGCTGAGGCTATAAATTGCCAGACAGCTCACTATTGACGATACACAACTGAAAAATGCTGGTGCTGGTATCATTTATGAAAGTTTGTGTGTAACTTAAAATATATTGGAAGCCACTTTTGTAGAAATATTTTTGCAACCACCAATTTCCCATTTAGTCACTGTCTTAGTTCTTACCTGTATGCATTCACTCTTCAGTAGAAAAGTAAATAAAAAGATTGGAAAGTCCTCCACATCCTCAGAGTGTTTCCATAACTTATTTGAATGCCCCAATTAAAGTTAGGCTTCACTGTATCTGGACAGATTGTTTTACAGAGCTTCTTTATGAAATTAATTTGATATTGTTTGAGTGAGGTCCCAATTTGATCACAAGACCAAAACTTCATTGTAATATTGCACTATACCTCTCTAAAAATGCACATCTTCCCCACCTCTTTTTCTCCCTTTACCTCATCTTTACTTAAGGTAAGATTCAAGCTTGTGCACACTAATAGAGGCAACAATCTTCCAATAAGTTCTTCATGTATGATCCTGAACAGTGAATGTCAGCTGGCTGTTGAAGTGTGGATCAATTGTTATCTTCACAAGCACTTGAAGCAAGAGTTAACTAGATCGTCTCAGGGCTGAAGAAGCCTAGTTTATTTACATCCTCTTTATCTCCACAATGCTGAGATCAGTTAGAGAGCCATCCTTTTCCCTTCCCGCTGAAACTAATTTGTGGGACTGGTGGTGCGGTGTGGTCGACACTGCTTTTTCACACCTGGGACTTAGTTTCAGGTTCAGTCTAGATTGATGAAATGTAATCGACTCTGCCTGCTGGCTTTGTGAAACGAGTGTGGGAAGTTTCGTTACAGTTCCTCCTGGACATGAACCAATAGTACCAAATTTTCAGTCCACCACTAATTGCCAATCTCAGAGGCCAGAATTTTCTCGCTGGTGTGGGGGAGCGGACCCCACACGCCAACACGTAAAATGACGTGTGGTGACGTCCGGCGAGCATCCCGATGTCACACCGGGCGCCACCGCGATATTTAGGTGGGCCGGTGTGCGATGTTCTCCAATGCGCACCCGCCATTAATTAATCGCCCAGTTAAGGCCCTTGAGGCAGCAATTGTCTGCAATTTTTTAGGGCCCGTGTGATCTTCAGGACATCGCATGGGTGCAACAGGCAGGTGGGTAGAAGACATTTGGATAAACCTCATCCACGGGCGGGATAAGAGGGGTGAGTGAGGTCACGAGTGGCATCTGTTAGATATTTAATTGTGAAAGTTACTGATACTTGCCTGTGTCAGCAGGAATACTTCAAAACTCTTTACAGCTGCTTGTACAGGAGTAACAGCCTTTAGGTCAGGACCCTACAATAAAGATCATTTTTGGGGCCTGGGAATGGGAGTTGCGCTCTCCACTCGAGGCACCTCCTCTGAGGAGGGAGGGCCAGAAGGGGGAGGAAGCCAGGAGTCCACATTCAGCCTCTAGGGTAGCCACCTTTTGGAGGAGAAGCGCAGGTACAAGGGGCGCAGGGCCAAAAGGAAGTGCAAGGTGGAAGGGGCTGCAGAAAGCGCCACTATCCTGCTGCTAGGGTATACAGGCAGCGAAGCAGCTACCTCAATATGCCTGAGGTGCAGTGCCGAAGGAGGCTCCATCTCTCAAAGTGACCTCCATTTGTCAGATGATAGGCCCTGAGATCAGCTCCAGCTGTGTGCGTGGGCACCTCATGCCAGTGGCGCTGAAGGTCATGGCTGACCCTCAACTCCAAGCCTCCGGCTCTTTCCAGGGGTCGGTGGGTGACCTTTGCCCAGTCTCCCAGTCAGCTGTCCACACTTGTGTCAAGCAGATGACAGACCCTCTGTTCAGGCATGCATTGACTTTCACCCACTACCGCTGGGATGAGGTCAGCCAGACAGAGTGAGCCAAGAGGCTTTGCAGTGATTGCTGGCCTCCCCTGCGTCCAGGGTGAAATCGACTGCACACATGTGGCCATCAAGGCACCAGTGGGTGAGCCCGGTGCCTTCGTCAACAGGAAGGGCTTCCACTCCATGAACGTGCAGATAGTGTGTGATCACAGGATGCAGATTCTGCAAGTCTCTGCAAGGTACCCAGGCAGCTCCCATGACGCCTACATCCTCAGACACTCCCAGGTGCCAGGGCTCTTCAGTGCTCCAGCCCGGCTTAATGGATGGCTGCTGGGTGACAAGGGCTATCCCCTCAAAAGGGGATGGCTCATGATGCCTCTCCGCCATCCAAGAACAGAAGCTGAGCAGCGGTACAATAGGAGCCACGGCACCACAAGGGCTGTGGTGGAGAGAACCATCGGCCTTCTCAAGATGCGCTTCCAATGCCTGGACTGCTCAGGGGGCGCACTCCAATAACCCCCAGATCGTGTGTCACTGATAGTGGTTGCATGCTGCGTTCTCCACAGTCTTGTGCTGGAAAGGGGGGACGCAGTGGAGGAGGAAGATGTAGATGCAATTGCTGCGGTTACACACGATGTGTCCAGCAGTGAGTCCGAGGATGAGCATGCACAGGGAAATGCTGAGCGGGTAGACGCTAATCCGGGCATACTCCAGAGAAGCAGGGAAACCCGGGAGGCTTTAATCCAACGAACCTTCAGCTAGCCCACCGCAGATGGACCTCCAACACACGCCAGGGCTGCAGGTTCCACACTCAATGCCTGAGCACTAAATCTGCCTGGATAGGAACATTAACTAAGGGCCTTGTTAATAAATCTCAATGTCACACAAATTACCATCCATCTGCAGAAGAAAGGAGTCACCCTGAGCCATGCTTACATATCAAAATTTAATGATTTAACAAACTGAAGTTCAGAAAAAAAAACTACAAAGGTGTTGCACATCACACCAAGTGGTCATGAGCTAATATAGGGGTAACATAAAAGTACCAGTGAGAAACCCATGGTGTGCCTAAGGTGCCTTAAATTTACGCTTACGGGTGCTATGCCTAGGTATTCCCTCTGTCGCTGGGAGTGGCATCTGAGACAGCCTGCTCACTGTGCTGTCCTGTTGGCCTCGATGACCTTGGCGGCCGTCCTCTGGCCCGCAGAGCCTTTGACGGGTTTGCCTGGGAGGGAGTGGCCAGTTCCACAGCTGGCATCTCTCCAGTTGCTGCAGCCTCATCGGATGCCACGGTCACTGGCAGAGGGACAGAGGAGCTGCTGCACTCATCTAGAGCGCCCTGAGAGGAGCCCGCAGAAATAGCAGGCAGCTCCTGCGCCAACGTGAGGTCGCTTCGGACCACCCTGCTCACTGTAGATGGATAGGCACTGAGCTGGGATGCTTGGTGCCCAGACCATCTCCCACACGGGCACAGAGCAGCTGAGGTCAATGCCGCTGTGAGGGCTTCCCCGGATCATTATGCGCTCACCCTCCCATAATCAATGGTCAACCCAAGTTGCAAACATCAATTACTGAGCATTCAGCAGTGCCATAGCTGCTGGGACAAACATGATGACCTCAGTGCTCGGCAAACATAACTCCCCATGGCACCCCAGCGTCACTGCCACTGGTGGACCTGGGCGCATGGCACATCTCCAGATCCATGGCCTGCTGCTCGAATCGAGTCACAATGGCCAACTGGGCCTGGCCTCCGCCAGTCCGCATCCGCTGGGCGGCATTGTGTGCAGTCTTCTCCTGAAAAGGAGAGAAGAGCATTGATTGGTCCAGCCTGTACCTGGATTCCCATCGCATCCCTGCCAACCCAACCTGAGTGGGACATTGCAGGACCCCAGTGCTTCGTCACCCCACAGCTGCCACACACTCACACCAACAAGCCAGGGCTGACCCCTGCCCCTTGCCCACATGCTGACTCCATCACATTTGGCACTGCACGGTCTAACCTTGCAAAGCAAGGAGGCACAAGCATGTGGAGCGCAAAGGCCAGCAGATGGATTGGTGCCCCAGCACCTGGAAGCTCCCCTCCCAGCATGTTAGCACCCTGACTTTAACATGCTTCCCAGTTCCAGTACTATGGAAGGTGCAGATCCTTGAGGTTGCCCCTGAATCTATACTCTGGTCAGTGTCACACATGCTGCGGGTGCAGAACCCATCTCAGCACTACCCTCTCAGGGTGAAGTAGGCATGGGCAATATCTGCTGGCCCACCTAGCGAGGGAAACATGCCGTGAAGGATTCAATGCTGTAACTGCACTCAGAGGTGTTTGGGGGGGCGGGGGGGGTGGCGCCTTTGGGGGAAAGGCTGACGGCTGTATTAAGTGACTTCTGCCAACATGATATTCACCCTTCCCGAGCGCAGGAGGTCGTTGAGTCTCTTGCAGCACCGGACCCATGTACATTGCACCACATCATGGGAGCTCATTGTCTCGGCCACCTCTTCTCAGGCACGTTTGGTCAGGTGGGAGGGCCTCCACCTCCCGTCCCTGGGAAGCAGGACCTCCCGCTGTGCTGCCACCTCCTCCAGGGAGGCAGCTCGGCACTCATCTGAAAAACGAGGGGCACACTGCCCCGCTGCCCTCCTCTCCAGCCTGGCCTGCTCCACTGGCCTACCCTCCGGACTGGCCTGCTCATCAGAAGCCTTCTGGTAAGCCCTTCTACCTGCCATTGTGAGCAGCCTTTGCAAAGGCTGCCAGCGCTTCATTTAAACAGGCCGCCGGGTCGCCATTGGATCTGGCGATCATTGCACTCCCGCCGCCGCCCACCCACTCCTATTATCCTTGGGAGTTGCGCATTACGCTGGGCGGGCCTTAATTGGCCCACCCGTGTAAAATGGCGGCACGGAACAGATCACAGGCAGCGATCAGGTCTGCCCCCGCTTGTGCCCGCTCCCGCTCAGCCCACCTGACATGGGGAAATGATGCCCAGTTCAGTAGATGGAAAAGATATTGCCAAGTGGGGTACTAGTCTGAGTTTGGGCAGGTAGTGCATATATAAGACAGATTATAGAGACCTTTCTCAACACCAAATTCTTGCTATTCCTGCACCAAGATTTTTGCTCCCAGGTTGGGTGCACAGAGACGGGAGGATTCCTGCTCCGCAAACCTGGCTAAAAAATGGCCACTCAAACGTCTGATTTTCGGTCTTTGTGGGGATGGGCCAGAATAGGAGTCGGGGCTGGCGACCCCATAAGTAGTGAGGGGTCCGAGGCGGGCCCAGCGCAGGTTGGGTGACTCGGGTGCAGATAAAAAGTGAGCCTTCAGAGAGGCCCATTTGAGAGATCAATGGTGAAGTCCCTGTGCCTTGGAGGAGACACCATGCCTTGTCAGGTGAGTGTCAAAGCTGTAAATGTTGTCCAACTGTTAGCTGACCCTAGAACGGATGGCCCATCATGAGCTTTCCCTATGGAAGAATTGTCATTGTTGCTGCCTAATCAAAGTGTACTCTACTGAATCATTGAAAGCACGGAATGGATTCTTAAGACCACAGCCATGGAGATGGCATCGTCTTGCTACCACTTCCTGGTAGAGATTTTTTAAAAATCATTTATGGGATGTGGGCTTCGCTGTCTGGTGGAGAGCTGTCTTCTTGAACCGCTGTAGTCCATGTGGTGTAGGTAAACCCACAGTGCTGTTAGGGAGAGAGTTCCAGGATTTTGACCCAGTGACAATGAAGGAATGGCAATATATTTCCAAGTCAGGATGGTGAGTGACTTGGAGGGGAACTTACAGGTAGTGGATCTATCTGCTGCTCTTGTCCTTCCAGATGGTAGTGGTCATGGGTTTGGAAGGTGCTGTCTAAGGAGCCTTGGTGAATTCCTGCAGTGCACTTTGTACATTGTACACACTGCTGCCACTGAGCATTAGTGGTGGAGGGAGTGAATGTTGTGGATGGGGTGCCAATCAAGGGGGCTGTGTTGCCCTGGATGATGTCAAGCTTCTTGAGTGTTGTTCAAGCTGCACTCATCCAGGAAGTGGAGAATATTCCATCACACCCCTGGCTTGTGCCTTATAGATGGTGGACAGGCTTTGGGAAGTCAGGAGGTGAGCTACTCATCACAGGATTCCTAGCCTCTGACCTGCTCTTGTAGCCACAGTATTTATATGGCTAGTCCAGTTCAGTTTCTGGTCAATGGTACCCTCCAGGATATTTATATTATGCAGTTATGTAGTTAGCTGTCAAGACTGAGTGGGTGGATGAATGGTGAACAGTGCCATACTCTTTGTGCCATTTTCACCATATCATCAATAATTACTGGTAAGGTTTGGTGGAGAAAATGGCTCTGCACAAATGCTGGTGCGATGTGTGTTGGGGGTGTGACTCCAAGCTAGAATGCAGTGCTCTGTGACTACTGGCAGCTCTATTGGTTTCCTCTCTCTTAATCACACAGTTATGCTGTGAGGGTGTGCAGCTGCAAGGGACCAGGTCAAGTGTCAACAATGTGGGTGCATCCTGATAGATGGGTGGCAATAGAGCAAGTGGATGGGATAATGAGCTTGGCTGACTCTTAGCAGCTAACTACATGGCTCCATAATATCTGTACCAGGTAGTGGTGGCAGGACGATGCCATCTCCATGGCTGTGTATTGTGATCCATTCCATGCTTTCAATGATTCAGTAGAGTACACTTTGATAAGGCAGTAGCAATGACAATTCTCCCATAGAGAAAACCCATGATAGGACATCCATTCCAGGGTCAGCTAATAGTTGGACAACTTTACAACTTTGACACTCACATGACAAGGTAATAATGTCCCCTCCTAGGCACAGAGACTTCACCATTGATGATCTTGAAGGCCTGCTTTTTATTTGCACCACAGTCACCCAACCCGTGCTGGGCCCGCCTCCAAGCCCTCACTGTTCCCACAGTTGCCCACCCCAACTCCTATTCTAGCCCGTCTCCGGACTAAAGACTGGAATTTCAGGCAGCCATTTTTGAAGATCAGGTACAGAGCCAGGAATTCTCCCGTCTTTCCGCACCCAACTGGGGAAGAAAATCTGGGCCTATGTGCTTGTTAAGTGTTCCCTGTGTGCTATTAGTCAAGCCTGGGTGTGGTTACAGAGAGGAAGAGAAACTAAACTGAAAGCAAAAAACTGGAAGAATGTGAGTACAGACATTTTAGAAGCATTAAATAAAGCTTCTGTTCAGACATAGAAATTGCTGTCATTTCTGCATATCTCCGTCTCTCCTATCACTCACTGATCATCGGGGCCTGCCTGCCTGATCCTGATATCTCCCAGCCCCACTTATCCCACTTTGAGAGCACAAAATACAACAGTGTACTTCTCACACTGCGATGCTTTAATAGTGCGAGATAGCTTTCTGAAAGGGTCTTGCATCTTTTGGTTTCTCAACATTTAGAAGTGACAATCAGGACCTGGTTATAAATGATAGCTTAATGACAAAAAGGAAATGGCCTTTGTCTGTGCTGCAAATTCTTCGACTCTCCAATTCCCAAATTATACTGCAACTTCACATCAAGTTAGTTTTGTTGCAGTTTAGCTGTCACAGACAACTGTGTCACTGGAGAACATTCAACTCTAATTCTTGTAATCCCATTGGCATTGTAAGTATGCTGGGGTTATTCTAACAAATGCAGAACAGTGCTTGTTCTAACAACAACAGCCTATCTAATAGAGAAACCACATACTGATATTATAGTTTAGGAGGCTCATCTGCAAAACAATAATTAGATTGCACAAAGTGTGTGGTGAGTTCCATTCTTAACAACAAATATCCAGCTAAAGAGTGTGATTGACTTAATTTACTTTGAAAAATTCCTTGGTGCCATTGAATCATGCATATCTTTTTTTCCTCACTCTCTTTCATTCTTTTATTTCCCATTAGTTGACACATTAGCAATCCTTGCGATTCTCAATAATGTGATCACGGTATTTCATTCCCTTGATCAAGGTTGCCAGCCTAAGCTGCCAGTGGGCAAGAACTGCATATTGCTAAATGCTCATTTCGCTGTCACTACTCATCTCCTCATTCCGTTATTTTTGTTCGTCAATGTATATGAATCAGTCAACATTTCCTGTGTTATCATCTTAAACAAGTATTGTACCAACGGACCATAAAACCAAGATCTGCAGGGTAGAATAATTGATTAAAAATTATATGGTAGGATCTACTTATCATCCACGAATTCTCCGCTCATAGGTCTCTTCATTTTCCTTCCTGTTAGTTTTACTATTTCCCTATATTACATAGCATTTTGAACTGCACTGTTATCAGCAACTAAGGAATGCAGAAGAGCAACCTGGTGTTACTGGCCCCTCCTTGTTTTTTCTCATTGTGGGGAACAGCTTAGCTTTTACAGGCATTCCCTATAAAGATATGGAGCCATATTTAACGGCAAGTTAGAGCTCCACCATGGTACACCACTAGACTCAGCCTTCAATATGTATGCCATTGTACAATTGTGCAGAGTTTATGCTTCTCAAAACATAAATATATGAAGCAAGCAACAGGAAAAATACGGTAAAAACAGGAAATACTTCTTCCAGGATCCTGCAGTACACTTAAACTGAATGAACTTTTGTTCACCCTGAGTGAAAGCACGGGCTGCTGTTAGCCAAATTTGTGTGAGCCTCTGTGAAGGGTTCTGATTATAATCTTTCATTTTGTTTGGTTAACAAATGTTTAGAAGATGTTTGGATATTTTGTGTTCTAATTTTAATGGAATGGAGCAACACATGACAAACAAATAAACAGGCTTCAAACAGAGATTTTTTGCGATTCCCAGCCCCTGTGCATTAATTAACAAAAAACATTTGACTTTCCAGGATTTTTCTTTTTGGCAGCTAAGTTTCAGTTGATATCACAAGCAGAAGCAACAGCAGTTAAAACTAAACAGAACATTCAACAGAATACTGTCCCAGACTTTCTTGCCTTTGTGAAATTAGACCTTTTTTACGGATTAGACTTTCTGCCTGTTGCTCAGGAGCCAGGAGGGACGAAACAACAGCCATAGGACACTGACAGTGCAGCGTTCTGATGAGATAGTCTACTCTAGGTCTTTGATGCCTGCTTTTCATTTCTCCCAGGCTTCTGGGCTACTGAAACCTGTTGTGCTTTGCCAGTATTCTCAGCTTCCATTTCCATCTGTCTCACAAATTGCCAGCCCATTTTACACCCTGCTCAATTCAGACCAAGTGCAAAAGGGGTTGTTAATTCCCCGTTGTCAATTTTGTGCTGCCAGCCAAGATACATTGTCACTCAGTTGATGCATAATAACAACAGAAAGAAAAATATTAGAGAAATAGAAGGATTTCATCCAGCCCTGTCTTGTTTCTTGTTTCCTGACATTGTAGCTGAGCTAACTGTATTGATAATGCATTTTCCAAACATGAACACATATCTGCAGTATCTGAACTCTATCAAGACAGGCTTCAACATGTGTTATCAGAGCTTCAACTCCCAGGTCACGTGATCCCATACATAGTACAGAGTACCATACAGTATCTAATACTGAAGCCCACAACCACAGTTTTAGTGGTGCTTGCACAGTTCTCGGGTACCATTCACGTAGGAAATGATTTGGTTCCATGAATTCTGCCAACACCAGCGCAAAGTATGTTTTTTATTCCCTTCTCATACCACCCCTCTTGGATTTTTCTCCTCGGGGGAAGGAGGTTGTTTACTGGTTCATCCATTTGAAATAAAAGCAAATAACCTATCAAAGTAAGAAGTTGTAAAGGTTCAACCAATTACAAAATCATTACCAACTTAGAGCACAATATAAATCAGTTTATATTATTTTGAATCAACTAAATAGAATAACGAATAATCAACTTACTTTGAAAAATTCAGAAGTTGTTAAATTTTATTTCTGTGTTTTGGTTTTTAACTCATTAATCATTTTCAAGTCCATAAGTAATAATTTTAAATGATCAATGGTGATAGTTCAATTTCACAAAGAAATATGTGACATTTTTTCTGACAGTCATGAACAGGAAATGGATACTGTTGGTGGTATTCCTATTAACAGGTTAACCTGGCTTCTTTTAATATGTGCTTCTTTTGTCTATAAAAATGCTGCCCCTCCTCTCCCCTACATTCATTAGGTTCCAATCATTGGCAAATTGATTTGGAATCCTTAAGGTACACAGAATCCCTGATATCAATTGTAAAATGGACAGTCAAATTGCCCTGTAGTTGCCTAAATTAACATTTTATGGAGAAAGATTTGTATCGGAGATTTCCATGATATATTGAATGTAAAATCTGTGCTGTATTGACTTAGCAGAAATAGTAGCCCAGCACTGTTTGATGGTCACCAAAATGGAGGTGATGGTGCATAAGGTAATTGCAAGGAGGACTGCCCACTTGCTACTCCAAGGCAGTGTGTCCACAAGACACACAGTGCCATGTCTGTTAGGAAGTGGAGCTAATTTCAAGCTCCAGCTGATTGTTACTGTCACTGGATGTGTCTGCCCTAAGCTGTATAATAACTACAAGTATCTGGTTTTATATTTGGCCTTTTAATCACCTGGATCCTGTGAAGAGAGTTTACTATGGTTGTTGCAAAGTATCTGTTCCTTAGCCACATAGTCACAAGTATGATCTTGGCAGGTTTGTCCAACTAGCATATGCTCCCTGTTGAGTACACTGGCATACTTCCTTTCACGCAGTGTTACTGGGAGTATGACACTGTCATTGCATGTACTTCAGGAAGCAACCAACTTTAGGCTCAGTAAAGCGTTTACATATTTGAATGATTCCATCAGGTCTGCTACCCCTGCAGCCTTTGAGAACCTGAGCCTTAGCATGCAATAACCAATTGGCAAAACAAGGCATTGCTACCTCTGCAGGGCCCAGGTAAGAGGAGTGCAGACAGTGCTAATCACTGGGGTCTGTGCTCTAGTGGGGCCCGGACTCACTGGCTGAGTAGCCTGTCAACGGAGATGCTCAGTGTCCAAAGTTGCCAATCAGGCATGTAGAGCATCCCGATTGACAGGCTACTCGGACAATGATTGCTGTTATTCTGAACAACAGCAATCATTGGCTCAGTAGGGCCCGCCAGATTCCCCAGCCCTTCATTTCCTTGCCTGCTTCTTCATGGACCTCTGTTTGTGTGTTATTGGACTTGTGTGCTGCTTTCTTCCCTGGCTGGAGCCTGGAAGAGACTAAAGCACAAGGTAAGTGACTCTCCATTTACTTTAGCTCCCCCATGAAGGCCCTTGCCTCCTGTCATCTCCTCTGAGTCCTGAAGTCCTCCCCAAGTCCAGTCATTCGACATCTTCAAAAATGGTGTATGGGGCATTCCCCTCCTGACTTCTTTGAGGTTAATGAATCATCAGAATCTGATGGCATTCCTTTAGAAACATGGAAAATAACTTCTATGGTAGAGGTAGCATTGTTTGGTGCAGTTTGTCCTGTACTGCCACTATGTTGCAGGCCACCCATAAAACTACAATGGGTCAGTCTCCCAGCTGAGTCCAGAGACAATGTTTTCCAGCAGTGTTTGAGAGAATTGAATACCTGGCTTTCTGCCCTTCCATCATGTAAAACACTGTAATCTTTGGAGTTTCCTGATACTGAGCGGAATCATCACAGATTTGCACAAAACAACACTTTACCCGCCGGCCGCATTGGTGGTTTTTCAAGCTGTATCATCCCAAACCTGCCGCATTCCCAAGAAACACATTGTTTCAATGGCGGGCAAGTTCCGAGGTGCCATGCTGTCACCTCGCCGCTTCATCACGCCAGGCACCACACGTAAAGTACAGCTGTGCTCAGTGCTTCCAGCCCAGGACTGCAGCAAACAAGACATTGCCCCAAAAGGCAAGAAGACTGCAGCCCTTGAGCGCCTTTTGGATGCTGTGGAGGCCCGCTGCGATGTCCTCTACCCTTGCTCTGGCCTCAGGAGGGGCAGCTACATTACCACTCCGGCTTGGTAGGTGATGGCAGTGGTGATCAGTGCCAATGCTGCAGAGATGAGGTTGGCCATCCAATGCAGATAGAGGATGAATGATCTCATCCATGCAGCCAAGGTATGGCAACCATCTCATCACTCTAAACTCACACACTCAAGCCCATTACACATTCTCTGGCATCTCACTCACCGTCAGCTCAAAGGACATCAACACTTGGACACACAAATGTCCATCTGGCCTCATCTCCTCTGGAGATTGCCTCCTCAGCCCTCACCATCTTGAGGCCACTTGCACAGGTCAACATGTGCCCCCACACACACCCTGGGATACCCCCCTTTCTCTATGCAGCTCTCGTCCTGCAGCCTCTTCCCTTGCCTGAGGCCACTTCTCCCCCTTACCCAAGCAGGACCTTGCCCCACAGCCATTGAAAAGCCACCCACATATGGCTGACCTGGTAGGTAGAGACCTACTCATGAGCCCCCCTATAAGTGATGTGGTGCTGTCTGTGAAGCCTGGTGCTGATGACTACGACTGCTGACTGAAGCAAGCTAGGCAAACAAACCTTGAAGTCCTGAGTGAAGTGCAGCCTGCCGAGTGCATGCTGTTGTGAAACACATTGGCGTGTTTTCCTGCCGACGTGGGTGGACGATCCAGCAGAGGGAGATGATGAGTCCGGCGGGCTGTCCTTATAATGATATGCTGATGTATTACAATGAGGTTCCCGACATCCAATTGGTGGGCTGAGCGGACGATCACAAACTGGTTTCACGACATCATGAAACCAATTTTTGGCCTTCTCATCATATTGTCCGCTTATGCCACTGAACACGCCCAATGCCGGCGAGCATGGGAAATCCCAGCCACTGTCTTGAATCCAAATTTGTTAGCTCTCTTAGCAGCTTTGAGTTTTTCTTCAGAAGATGGAAACTGTTCCTTCATTCCCAAGAATTTATTCACATATCATTAAGAAATAATATTCAGTAGTAAAATTGTGCCCGAGGTTCATGATAAATAGATTCTTTTTGACCTGGCCACACTCATACAGTGATCCATGCTCCACCTATGAATATATTCCTCCTCCTGATTGTTCTCTCTCATTATAACACCTCTTCTCGACATTGGCCAGGGCAGGGCCCTCGGCCGCAGACACCATTGTCAAGGGACTGGGGTGCACTTTTGGACTTAGAGAAGAGGTCGGGAGGGGAAGGGCCCTCAGCCATCCAGGGCCCTTACCTTCCCGTCTCGAGTTGGTCACCATCTCCACAGGGCACAATTCTAGCTGACAGGTTGGGCTCACCACAAAGTCAAGGGAGGAAAATCATCGCTGCTATTGAGTGAGTGTCTGAGTGTGTGTGAACCCTGAGTCTGGAAATGAGCTGGACACGCACGCATGCATGCACACACATACACACACAAACACATGCGCGCACGCACACACACACCCTTCCTCTCCTCCTCCTCCTCCTCCTTCCCTAAAAACCTATCCACATACTGGGCTGAGAGAGGAGGAAAACCCGAGGTGAAAGGCAACTCACTTCCAACTCCCACTTTCATATGAACTCCGCCGAGGCCAGCTCATGGTGCCAGCAGAGGCAAACACAAGCTCAATGTTAGTTAAACCCAACTACTTAGCTTGGCCCTGGTCACCTCCCCCTTCCCTAGTAAGCAGGATTTGGGGCCTAGTCTGTCTCTCTCTAGCTCTACTTCTTAAACGAAAAGGTAAAAAATGTTTCATTAGTTAGCTCTGCTGCTTGGCACTTTTTAATGGTCATTTTTATTTATTATCCTTTTTTAAATGATCAATTTATTGCTTTGACATTGATTTTTTTTTTGTTCTGCAAGCTGTTTATGTTTCTTCATAGCTTAATGTTTTTTTGAAATTCATGTTTAATGTTGTGCCAAATCAGATCTCAGGCAGCTGCTGCTGGGTTTTTGCTGAAGGGGAATGAGAGGCTCAAAAGAGTCTAATGTGAATTTTGGAGGGCGCTGGCAAAAGGGGTTATTTTTGCTCCAGTAGAAACAGGAAGTGTTGCAAATGTTCAGCACATCTGGCAGCATCTGTGCAGAGAGAACGAGAGGTCAGTGACCCTTCATCAGAATTAGTGCAGATTGTGGATCTGAAGCATTGACTCTGGGCAGAACCATCCCAGACTTACACTAAGTGTGATAGCGGGCAGGAAAAAGATGTTTTATCTTCTGGCGCAATGGTGGCTTTTCACACCGTATCATCCCAATCCCACCTCATTTATCATGCATTCACAGGAAACATGCCATTTCGCTGGTGGGCCATTCCGATTCGGCCACCACGCCATCACCTCACTGCTTCCTCACGCCGGGTGCCAGATTTAAAGTGCAGCCACACGTACAGGGCTTCCAGCCTAAGACTGCTGTACAGAAGACATGGCCCCAAAAGGCAAGAAGACAGCAGCACTCCCCACTTCCGATTCAGTGACGTATCCCTGGGATGCCTTCTGGACACCATTGGAGCCTGCCGCAATGTCCTCTCCTCCTGCTCTGGCCACAGGAGGCCCATCAGTGTCACCACTCTGGCTTGGGAGGTGGTGTCAGAGGTGGTCAGTGCCAATGCTGCACAGAAGAGATTCGCCATCCAGTGCAGAAAGAAGATGAATGATCTCATCCATGCCGCCAGGGTAAGGCAACCACCTCATCACTCTAAACTCACACACTCACAAGCCCATCACACATTCACTGGCATCTCACTGCCAGCTCAAGGGACATCACCACTCACTCTCTCACACATGCCCTCATATCTCCATCTGGCCTCATCTCCTCTGGAGACTGCCTCCTGAGCCCTCACCATCTTGAGACCACTTGCATAGATCAATATGTGTCCCCACACACACTCCGGGATACCCCCTTTCCCAGTAATGCCCTCGCCCTGTAGTCTCTTCCCTTGCCTGAGGCCATTTCTAAACTTACACAAGCAAGCCCTAGCCCTGCAGCGATTGAAAAGTCACCCCCGCCTCATGGCTAGTCTCATAGGTAGAGACCTGCCCATGAACCTCACTAAAAGTGATGTAGTGCTGCCTGCAAAGCGTGGCACTGATGAGTGCAAGTGCTGCCCGAAACAAGGTAGACAAACAAGCCTCAAAGTCCCAAGTGAAGTGCAGATCGCCAGGTGTACATTGCTTATATTCAGTTGTGAAACATGTTGGCGTGCAAGCATGTCAACATGCCCAGATGATCCAGTGTGAGGGAATGATTGTGGTGAGCAGGGCTTATAATGATATGCAGATATATTAAAATGAAGCTCCTGATATGCCGCAGCAGGAAACACAGCCCAATAGACAATTGCAAAGCACTTATTGCCCTTATTTAGAGAGCATTTAAGAGTCAACCACATTCTGTGGATCTGGAGTCACATTTAGCACAGACGAGGATGACAAATTTTCTTCCCTAAAGGACATTACTGAAGCAGATCGGTTTTTACAACAATCATCATCAGACTTTTAATTCCAAATTTTAATTGAACTCAATTTCCATCATCTGCCATGTGGGATTTAAACCCAGGTCCCTGGAGCATTCATTTGGTTGCTAGATTACCAGTTCAGTGACACTACCACGACACCACCACCTTGCATAGAAACAGTAATTGCAGGTCAATTGGTTGGTGCTAAATTACTGGAAAGTTTTGCCATTTCTAAACTTGGAAGTGAAACCAGGAGCCATGCACTAATAGAATGTCACTGTTAGTCCAAGGTATTTTCATTTGTACGTGGGACTGTTGTTTGAGATGCCTGTGAAATTCAATTTTAGATGTTACTGTCCAGATATTGCCTAGGGCCAAGTTCAAAGGAATGGAGCTGGTTGCATAATATCAACGACCAAGTTGTGTGTAATTGTCTGACAAAGCCACGGTTGTAAAGTGTATCATACTGAAACCTGAGCTTTCAATGGTCTTTATAAATAGATGCATAGGGAACAAAAGTCAATAAGTTTTTATAAAGTTATATGATGCCATTCGATCTCACTGTGGCTATAGTTCCCAATTGTGGGCACCTGGAGAATGTGTCGGGGAGGATTAAAGGGAATGGGGTGTGGAGCTAAGAGGCCCAGAAAGAGGAGAAGCAGTGGGCCCCATGATTTCTCTCCCTGGCCCTGCACCTCTGGCCACAGATATGAAAACTGGCAACTGAGCTTGGAGTATCTCTGCCTGGTATTCCTCCAGTGGCATTCCTCATCTTTGTCCTAGCACCCCAAATTGTCTATTGTGAAACCTACTGGTGCTAGAAATGCTGCAGAGGGCAAAAATATGAGACCAATTACCACAAAAATCTAGGTTTCATAGGAAAAAAAAGATAAAGCCAAACAAAAACGGGTAAGAAGTAGGTGAAATATAATTACTGTGTCCTTTCCCTGATCTACCATATACACACCATAGCTTAGCAAAGCAGGTCATTTATTTCACTTGGGAATGATTTAGAAATGGTATCCAAAATATGTGAACATTAGAGCCCAGTGTATGGGATATCCAAGTTAATAGTTAAGTAAAACATCAGCTTGTTTGAGATGGGTGCTTCCAACACAGATATTGGCCACCTCTGAAAACGATGCATAATGTAAACTCAATGGAGATCCTACAATCTCACTCAGAAAATATCATTTTCTATACCCTTCAGCCCAGAACATTGCAGTAGAATTGTTCATATTTCAGTCAGCATTTATTAGTGATATAGCAAGAGTTTAACCACAAAAATCCCAAGATCCATTGGGACCTGGTACATTTTAAAAGAAATAATGGACCTCAACAGTACATTCCTGTGGGAACTTGTAAGTCCATGGGAGTAGTTTTATTTGATTTTCCTTGAGTGGCTTTGTGTTGTTTCCTGTGGGCCATCCGATGACAGGAATGAATGAGTAGAGTGCATTCGAGGGTTTTTCCTGTGGGCTCCAAATCTTTCAGAATGAATGACTAGCGAGTTAGTACTGTTCCCTATGGATTCATAACCCTTGGAGAAATTTGAGTCTGAATGTATTACTTTGGTCTTTTTCAAGTTGTTCTGTTAAAGGGGATGGGAAATTTTCTTCTCACCTCATAAAAAAGTTGATGTTGTCCAAAAAAATCCCTATTTCTTTTAAGTTATGTTGAGTGGCTGTAAGCTAAAGTTTGTCCCAAAGCACGAAGGTCAGACAAGCCAAAATACAATTCTACATCTGTGGAAGATGATAATGCTGATATTAACTCCTAGTAGGGGTAAACGGTAAACGGTAGTCATTTGCGGGAAAGGGAGTTCAAAGGTCCAGCAGATTTTACCTGCCAGGTTTCACTTATATGTTGCTCGTCAGCTGTTTCATACAGAAAGCAGCAATTGACCTACCAGCCTCAGAATTGCATTGACAATAGCAAGGTAAATCTGGGATAGGGGTGTTCTGATCATCTCAGGGTTGGGTAGAGGAGGAGTCTTTGAGCAACAGAGGTCAGACTTTCCTTGTTGCTCCCTGAGGAACAAGCATGCTACTTTTTGTTCAGTTATTGTAAATGCCCCTTGGCAGAGCTCATTGGCTTTTCGGCATCTTCACCTGGCAGGGTAGTCTACTCAGGTTAAAATTCATTGGGGTCCCATGTATGGCACATTATGGGACACCAGCCCCATGATGCAGAGCACAGTCTTATCCAGCAGGCTTAGGTGCTGCAGGTGTGCCTGTCCCTTTCCAGTTCTTTTCTGCTCTCTACTATGGAATGCTTTGTCCTGCAAGGGAGAGGGAAGACTGTCAGTGACTGTGTTGCAATGTGTTGGGGCAATGTGCCTGTATTAGCTGAATAGATGGACATGTGGAGGCTGTGAGAGGCTGGCATTATTGTGTGGGGGTAAGGTGAAGCATCTGAATGTTAGGCCTGAGTCTTGACTGCTAGAGATGGCTGATGGGTGAGTTATGGGGGTGTGGTGCATTGAGAGGGTGGTGCTGAATAAAGGTATTATGGAATGTATATTAGTTGGTTGCTTTGATTGCAGGATTTTGACCAAGGGGACAATGTGACATATAGATGATGGATGCAAAGGCAGAGAATTTTGGATCAATGGTAGTAATGGAATGATGTTCTAAGGGATCAGGAGACTCAATAAGTGTTCATGAACAGCCTGTCTGAAGATAAGGGGCAGAATGTTCCATTCTAGAGACTACCTCGTGGCAGGGCGGGTAGGAAGTCGCTGGTCTCACCATAATCCCATGGGCCAGGACTTTTCCCATATTGGGTGGGCTCAGCGGGGGTGGGCGGGAGCAGTTGGAAGCCAACTGCCGCTTGCAATTGGGTCCAGACCACGGTTTCACACTGGCGGGCTAATGAAGGCCAGCCCAGTGTGAAATGCGTGCTGTAGCGCTCAGCACTGCCTGTGTTGTGGGGGGGAGGAGGGCGAGAGGGCAGGGTTGCGCATGCGCGCGGGTGCACACTGGAAAAGCTCGCTGAGGCACAAAGCTGCCTCAGGGAGCTGAACAATTTTTAAAATTAAAAATGAAGATTTTTGAAATGATAAAAAAAAGTCCCCTCATGTCAATTTGTCACATGAGCAGGGATATGTTAGAAATTAGGATGAGATTTAAATTTTTTTTTTAATGATGGATCAAAACCTCATCCCGCCTGTGGCTGAGGTTGCGCAAAAAATGCAAAGGCTGCCTGGCCTTTTCACCTGCCCGCCAACCGTAAGGTTGGATGGGCAGCAAAAAATTTAAATCAATTACATTGTTAATGGCCTTAATAGGCCTTTTAATTGTTGGCGGGTGCACTGCCAATTTCCGTGCACCAATGACCTAAACATCCCGCGAGTGCATGATGACATCGGGACACTCGCTCAATGTCATTTTACGCTCAAGCGGGTCAGGCGCGCGCCTGCCCGCTCAGCGAAAAATCCTGCCCATGAAGTCGAAAGTCCTGGTTCCATATCTAAATGGTGCCCGGACAAACATTCACTCAATGAAGGCCAGGGGCTCCGCATTATTCCTCCAGAGTCCTTGTGGCCACAACTCGTACTGGAGAACCTGGCAGATGTAAGCAATCACATCCTGGCACTACAAGGGTGCCTCCGGCATTGCCTTTTGCTCATCTCTAGATCAGAACACCGCCTGCGATACACCCATGTTTGGGCCAATACTTGCCATTACAGTGCTCCATGTTCACCAGCCTCTTGACCTTATTGGAGCCTCACTGCCTCCTGCTGCTCAAGCTCTTGCTCCTCCTGGTGCTGTGCCAACCAACAACAGACCCTCCATCTCCTCATCTGAATGAGAGCCATTACCGGCAGGGTTTCCTGCAGCCTGCATCATTGACCCTTCAGTGGATGTGTGAATGAATTGAAGTGACACATTAAGTGAGCATGTCCATTACAGGCTTCCCTCCATCTCAAAGCCAGCAGGCAAGTGCTAAGCCCTTCACCTGGCCTCTGTCTATACATTGCATCCCCACCCCACCCCTTCCAGGTAAAGGACATCCTGGAGGACCAGAGGTGGGTATTCCTCCTGTTCATACATGAATACGTTTGGAGATATTGCTCTTTGACCAGGGTGATGCGCAAGAAGCCTCAAGTGGACACTTTTCCACTTGTCTCCACCACCCTCAAAACTCCAGAGAAAGACCGTTGCCATGGCAGCATAGAAAGGCTAGTCACATGATCCCTTGTCAGCCATGACCATTCACCCAGGAAGATGGAAGTTTGGAGTCGCAAGTTGGCTGACCACCAACTCATTCCCTCGCTTCATCCCTGCCTCCGACTGCAGCCGATGCCAAATGGCACAGAATGAACGGCAGCTCCACACCTTGCTGGGATCTCAATGTTCTGAGACCCAAGGGCCAGGAACAAATCTGCTGCAATGCGGGCTTCACCATAGAGAGAACACAAGTGAACATCTTTGACATTCCGTTGCCTCATGATTATTAGGGTGTCCCTTTAGTCAGCCACGTGTGCTGACCTTGAACTCCACCCACCCGAAAAAACCCTCCTCCAACCTCAAGGGTTCACACGTCCAGAGCAACTGTGTTGTCAAAAACAGCCTTGAGAAAATGGCGTTTGCAACTTTTCAGACACGCTCAACTGCCTTCTACCCTCCCCCTGTCAGGCCCAACTTCCACCCATCACCAGATATTTCTTTTGATTTTATATCCTAATGGAGATTTCATCCCACCTTTGGATGAGGTTTCATCAAAAATGTAAAGCCCGCCTGGCCAATTGGCCCATCCGCCAACTGTAAGGTTGGACAGGCCCCAGAACATCGCTTACAAATGGACTGTTGATGAGCTTAATCACCCGCTTACTTGTCGGCGGGCGCTCTTCCAACTTTTGCACGCACCTGCATAACGAAATATCGCGCACATGCGCAATGACATGGGATGCTCACCTGTTGTCATCTTGCGCGATTTTACGCCCATTCAGGTCGGGCATGCCTGCGGAACATAAAATTCTTGCCATGAATTCTCTCCTCTTGCCAACCTCCTGGAATTAAACCTCCAGTGCGTCAACGGAGAATTTTGGAGCCCTCTCTCTTCCCTTTTGGTCTCTTTGACAACCACTTGCAGTGCAGGCAATCAGCAGTCACCGCTTTGCACTGATGCATCCCTCCTTTAAGAGCAGCAGGCTGCCTTTAAGAACAGCAGGCTAAGTGAATCATGTGCTAACCACATACACTGAGGACCATCTGTTGACAGTGCAGTCAACCAGCAGTGTGTTTGCACTGGGCTGCATTCCGACATCATTGAAACGAGGAGCAGACCCAAGTTTACATGCTGCGTGCCTCAATGGGACTGGGTGTAAGGTAATCACAGATCACCGTCCCCATGCCCAAAAATAAGAGCATCCAATTTTTAGTCCTCATTCTCTACATTCTTACATGTAGAAGGCAGCTGAGAATCGTTAGCATCCATGAAGCTGCGGCCTAGCAAGTCAATGCCTCCAGAAGAGGAGACAACAAAGGGGAAAGAAATTGGATAAAAAAACTTCCTTCTTGGAGCTCACCTTGTACTGACAGGATTCTGCATTGGTGCCTTTTCAGCCCCATGCTCACCACTGGGAAGAGATACCAAATGGAGGTGAGGCAGAAGCTGTTCTCATGTAGTTCTGAGTGATAGAACATATTGGTGGCATGTTGTGATTTTTAATGTATTTTTCCAGGGAAAAATGCCTCTCTAATTTGTAGCCACCCCATAGAGGATATGACATACTTTCCCATAACAATGTTGACAGTTGTGGTACCCTATTTTCCAGTTGACTGCCTCAGCTCCTCCTGTTCTCACACGCCCCCGCTTTCACATGTAGTGCTCATCTCTGGATTTAATTCTTGTTTAACCTAGGTCATCGTATCCTTTTTTTTATGACAGTGAAATGCATCCAATTTTTCAATTAGTCATTTCAGTATTTTTGTCAACTATTCAAGTGTGCAAAAGAGCAGATGTCAACAGCTCAATCTAAAGATGAAGTACGGGTTATTTTTTAAAAATTCAGTGTTTTGTGAAAACATTTTATTGTGTTTTAGCTTCAGGTTTGAGTACGTCTTAAGGAAAGAAATGAGTATGTTTGCAAGTCATTCTGATGAAATAAACATGCTCGGCTGCATAGGGTCTCACTTAGCATGCCAGCGGTGAGGAGGTTAAAGTTAACATCTGTAAGGAAGTGCACACTGGCCTTGGTCTGAAGACAAAATGTGAAACCTATGTTCCAAAGTGAAAGCAGTGAGTAGACAGAATTAAACCCAATAAGTGACAACACCAACGCATAATAACCTTTCCCATAACCTTTGTGATATTTTAGAAGTTTTTTTGTGGTATGGTCAGAAGCTTAATATTTTGAAAGTATTTTCTGAAAAAGATGCATAGAATATTTTAAATAATTCTTTAAATTTGTTGGTGCTTCAAATCCTGGTTCAATAAAACTGACAATATTTCATCAGTAATATCACGAAGACAGAAAAACAAGAAGTACTTAATAAACTGTTCATTTGTAAAAAAACACCTATCTATTTTGATGTGATTCATATTTCTGGGAGCTTAGTGAATATTTTATTTTGCAGTAATGAATCTCATCTGGCATAAAATCTGTGTGTGAAGCTCAATTATTCTTATATTCACACTGTGATGTGTTTATCTTTTCATATGGAGAAAAAAAGGCTGAGGAGCTGTATATCTTGTACCTGGAATTCTGTTTAAGCTATACAGCATAACATTGGACATATTTTTTACCTTACATTATGCAACACACAGTATATTGAAATTCAGTTAGCATCAGGAAATCTCCCTCACAAGTAAATGGACCATTGCTAGATCAGGGAAGATTGTAATATTTGACTTACAAGTGATAACTAATGGACATTAAGTGAATATCAGGCTGCAGTTCAACCCTGGGTACAGATAATAAAAGCGAAATCAAGTTTCACTCTTACAATTTATGACGTCATCTTTGATTGGATTATTATCATGTAGTTCAATTACCAGGATCCATTATTCACAACTATCAGATCAAACACTCTCCTTTAGTTTCATCAAAGCTTACTAATTTTATATGGTGATTAAGTATTGTCATCAATTTTAAGGGCTGGCTTTCGGTTTTCCCTGCCTGTTTTTCCATTTTGCTATCGGAGATTACTGCTATTGTGAGATCCTCTGATGTTGAAGACTTCCTCGCCCATCCAATGGGAGGAATCATCCATGCCTGCTAGCATCAGACGTGTTTGATGGTGTGAGCAGACAATATGATGAGAAGGCCAAAAATCAGTTTCACGACATCGTGAAATCAGTTTGTGATCGTCCGCTCCACCCACCGATGGAGGGCCATGTTTCCCGCCATCGGACATCGGGAACCTCATTGTTACACATCTGCATATAATTATTGGGCCAGCTGCTGGAATCGTCCCCCCCGCTGGATCGTCTGGTCAGCGTGATTGCATGTTGATGTGTTCCACGGCAGCATATAAAAGGTGTGCACTTGGCAGTCAGCACTTTGAGGGGAACTCGGAGGTACACAGTAACAATGCGGAGCATTAGCCTGGGTCACCTGTTGGACTTCAAGATGAAGGCGTGTTGGAGAAGGGGGTGTCGCAAGGGCTGCCCTGTAGTTGAGGCGCATTGGTGGGGGGGTGGGGAGCAAGGGCTGCCCTGCGGTTGAGGCAACTTGGGGGGGGGCGGGGGGCAAGGGCCGCCCTGCGATTGAGGTGTCTTGGGAGGGATGGGGGGTCAGGATGGGGGCAAGGGCTGCCCTGTGGCTGAGGTGATTTGAGGGTTGGGGCAAGGGCTGCCCTGCGGTTGAAGGTAGCACATAAGCACATGTGGTGTGGGAGGTGGTGGTGGGTGAGGGAAGCAGCCACGCATTAGGGAAACCTTGTATAAAGTGACTATTCCTCTGCAGCTGAGACCGTTCAGGCGTAGACACATTGATATGATTGGAGTCGGGCTTCTAGTTTCTCTGCCCACTCAAGCAATGCAGAGGCCTGAAAGTGCCACCAAGTGCTCCAGAGCTTTTCACCCCTTGGACACAGACTGCAAAGTAATGAGTGGCAGAACAATTGGATGACTGCATATGTTGTACAATCTCCTCGCGAAAGCTGACTGTGGAGCAGTCACTGGTGGAGTCGCTCACAGCCACTTGCAATGTCATCATCCTGGTTTGGACCAGTCTCCTCCATGGTTCAAGCTAACAGTGCAGCCTTGCAGTGCGGGTTAGGAGAGTACCTGCACCTGAGCTGAGAGCACAGCATGCAGTCCAATGGGCAAAGCTGCAGCCAATTGGTCAGGTGGAGTGGTGCAGAGGTGGTTGGGGTTTCGGGCAGCCATGCAGCGCACTAAACTCTGTCCATCCAAGTGGTGGCCAGCACTCTCCGCGATGAGTTAAAGGGCCTTCAGGCTTAACTAAGACAGGTTCTGAGTACACCCATCCTAACCCACGTGTCTCTCTCTTGCATCCTGCAGGAGGAGTACATCAGGATCTTGAAGCCCGGTGAACTAGCTGTATGCCTCATGGCGTACAGAGAGCAAAGACAATGGAGAAGAGAGCAACTAAGGCACCTGGCTGTGCAGAGGGAGGAACAGCAACATCTGGAAGGAGGGGCAGTGAGGCTCCCGCACACACTGCTGAAGAGCCACAGAGAGCCGTCGCTGGTCGGGGCCTAGCTAGGCACAGGGTCTATTGATGCAGATGACCAAGGACCAGCATTGCTGAAGACTGCGCATATCTAGGGAACTGGTCGGTCACATCTGCCAGCTAATGAAGGATTTGACGTCATGAGACATGGAGGACATCCACTGCCAGTGGCTGTGAAAGTGACAGCAGCGCTCAGTTTCTAAGTAGTGGCTCCTTTCAGGGCTCCACAGGTGACCTCTGTGGGATATCACAAGCGTCCTCCCACAAATGACCCATGAAGTCACGGACGCCATCTTGGATAGGGCATACAACTTTGTGCATTTTGCCTCGGACCAGGAAAACCAGGATGCAAGAGCGACTGGATTCGCCCAGACTTTGGGCTTCACACAGGTTCAGGGTGCGATCGACTGCACCCACATTGCTCGTAGATCTCCATCACAACAAGTGGTCATTCCGTTCGCTGAAAATGCAGCTGGTGTGCGATCACTACAAACGCATCCTGCAGGTCTGCGCACGATTTCCAGGGAGTGTACATGACTCTGACATTCGCAGTCGGTCACAGATCCCTGACATCTTCCAGGGTCCACAGAGGGCTACCCACAGAGGCTGTGGTTGATGACACCCGTGTGGCGGCCTCAGACTGCAGCAGAATGAAGGCTCAGTGAGGCTCATGCTGCAACTCACAACCATCAGGATGATGAAGATGAGATTCTAGTGCCTGGACCAGTCTGGCGGAGCCCTGCAACACAGTCCACAGAGAATGTCACATATCGTTGTCACCTGCTGTGCCCTTTACAACCTGGCACTGGAACAGTGAGAGGAGCTGGCTGAGGAGGAGATGGAGGAGCTTCACGTCTCCTCCAATGAGGAGGACGTCGACGGGTAAGGGTGATCAGGGTCATATCATGGAGACACAGCCATGAAACTTTAAAAGCATCTGATCCTTGTCCACCTTCAGCACTTTCAGGAGAACAGCATTACTGGTCATAAATTCTGCAGAGATGGGGGCCAGCTCCACCTTAAAGGTGCTGAGAGCTCACAGAGAGAATCACGGAACCCTGTGATGCCTGCCCACAACATCCTGGCAGCAATGACCACCATCGAGATGCAGGCATCAGTAGTGTCTCCAGGGTGTGTGAGGCTGGACCATCACTTTGGTCTGAAGGCTTTTCAAAGCTCAGGGAAGAGGCCCTGGACTGAGACACCCACCTTTATTTTGTGCAGGAAGGTTTCACATCTGAATTACTTGAACACTGCTCATCAGAACAAGGAGCCATAGGCAGGAAGACTTTCTTGGGATTTATTGACAATAGTGAACAGTATGTACAAGTGATTGACACCTGTGCCCAGGCTGTGCAACTACATCTTCTTAACTTTCCTAACCTTACTGTTACATCTCGGTGCTCCCTGGACAACCACAATGGAGGTGGAGGCAGCCTGCTGACTGCTACGCCCTGCCTGTGATGACCATGATGGGCGTCCTCTGGAGGACTGAGACTTGGGGAGCCCTGGCCTGCTTTTGGGATCCTGCTGTGTGGCAGTGGCACCCTCCACGGCCTGTGAAGCTGGAACTGCTGAGGTCACAGGAAAAGGGGATTAGGATGGCCTGGGCACTCCTAGAGTCACCTGGATGGATGGCCCCAGGCTTGCACCTGCTGATCCTCCTCCCTATGGGTGCCCATGGGCCCCTGGCTGAGCCCTTGAGGAGAAGGGGTAGCTTTAGTGAGATGGAGCTGCCCCACACCCCTTTCGCGTACACACTGTTGGAGGCCAACAATGGCATCAGCGATGTAGTTCAGCCTGTGCAGCAGGGCAAGAGTGACATCATGGACCAAGGTCTCCATGGTGGCCACCATCCTACCAGTGTGTTGACCTTGGTGTGTTGGCATGCCAGCACTATCACCTCAGCCTGAAGGTGGATGAACTCCTCTATCATGCCTAGCAATCTGAGGAGTGCAGCGGACACCCCTTCCTGTTGTTCCCGAGCTTGCCTTTGCAGCTCCAGCAACTGTGACACGACTGAGTCCACAAGCTCGTCATCTGACTTGGACTCAGAAAATTCCTGGCCTCCAGCAGTCCTCCGAGTGTCGGACACCTGGGAAGTCCCTGCCACCACCTGCTGTGGATCAGACAGTGCGATGTGCTCACCAGATTGTGATCCCGGGGCTACTCTAAAGCTAGGTCCCACCGAGGTGTGTGTCTCTGCGCTGGTGGAGGGTGTGGGTGAGCGCTGTGACGCGACTTCACGGAGGGTGTCTCCAGGTTCCTCTTCTGAGATTTCTTTGGAGCTTGATTGGTCATGGACTCCATCAGCTGTTTCCAAGATGTGGCTGCAAAAGCAAGGTGAGATAATTAGTGCATGACAGTGGCCTGTGAAAGGACACATCACTCAAAGCATGGTTGTCCGATGGATGTTGCACTGCTGGATCCTCACTTGGTTGAGCACAGCCGATCTCACCGTCAGCACAGGAACAGTCCAGATCCTCGCCGGCCAGCTGGATGGCTCTGTTTTCAAAGTCCGTGAGGACCCTGGCTTCAGGAATTCCTCTGCTGGTCTGTGACCTCTCCCTCTTGTCTTGCATGAATAGAGATGGAGAGAGTGCAAGCAGGACATCTGCCAGGCCAGATGATAAATGTGCCTGGCATGTGTGGTGAGTCGTACCGTGGATGGGACGAGGCCAATGAAAGTGTGTGTGAGAGACTGAATGGTGTTGTCCCTTGAAGTGGAAGTGAGTGAGGACCTTGTGGATGTGTGATGGGTTTGTGAGTGTGTGAGTTGAGAGTGATGAGAAGAGTGACTTACCTTGGTGGAACGGAGGAGATTATTGATCCTCTTGCGGTATTGGGGGCTGCCCTCTTCTGAAGGGTGTTGGTACTGACCACTGCTGCCACCGCCTCCCAAGCTGGATTAGTGAGGTTGCTGCCTGTCCTGTGGCCAGAGCAGGCTAGAGGACATCACAGCGGGCCTCCACTGCGTCCAAATGTTGCTTGAGGGACACATCATTGAACCTAGGGCTGCAGTTTTTTTGCCTTTCAGGGCCATGTCTTCTTTGCAGCAGGCATGGACTGGAAGCACTGAGATGTATGTGCACGGCTGGACTTTAAATATGGCGCCAGGCCTGTTGAAGCAGCAAGGTGGCGGGCAAATGAGAGCCCGCCCGCCATGGAAACGGTGTGTTTCCTGGGAATGCATAATTAATGCAACAGGTTTGGGACGATACAGCATGAAAAGCCATCATTGTGGCTGGCAGGTAAAACGTCGTTTTACCCACCCGCTACCGCACTTAGTGCAAACCTGGGACAATTCCACCCAATGTTTTCAGTCAGTGTGGAAACCCACCATGATTGCCCTGGGCAGGTTAATCAAACTAGACTCCAGAAGCAGTCGTCTAAATAAGACAAATTTGTTGTAGTCCTCAACATTCCCTGTGTTCTAAACATGAGATACTAGGACTGCCTGAACAGATAAAGTAATTTAAATCAAATCAATTGTTTCTCTAAAAGTGAATTTGGTTACATGAGTAGTTGTATTCATATGGCAATATGCTTGCTTTAATGTATATTTTTTGATAATGCAGGTAGCCTCAAAATGCTTTATTTTCAACAATGGATAAATTAGTATTTAATTATTGGATTATACAATGCCCTGAAACCTAGAAAAGTACATTTCTGAGGACTCGAAACATCAACTCTTTTCCTCTCCGCCGATGCTGCCAGACCTGCTGAGTTTTTCCAGGTAATTCTGTTTTTGTTCTGAGTTTCAAGCCTACCCTGTACTACCTGGAGGTATTTTAAAATGAAACAGGAAATCAGGCAAGGCACCGTGTGTATTAAGTGAAGATTTCTTCTGTTTGATTGGTGTTGACATCTGAGTCTCACCACCAGGTGTCCTCATAAAACTCAAACAGTTGCAAAGATTAACTTGTCGTGTTATTGAATTCTTATACTGTTTCTGTTGATGTTTTAATTTGATCTGGGGAGGTTTCTTGGTTCCTTAGTGTGATTGAACTAAAAATCCATCAAACCAGTTTCTTCAGTTCTCTGACAGGGTATATTAATTATCTTACTCACACCATGAATAACTCCTCTGAACAAAATTATTGCAGTAATTATGGTTCTACTTAGTGTGCAATGTACCTTTAAGAATAATCCTTGTTAAGGAAGATCACACGATCTATAGTAACCAACTGGAGAATAGCCTGGGCTACCTCAGCAGTCAGTGTAGAGATAGAGTTGGTGTTCAGTTCTCAGAATGGGCAGCACCCATAGTCCCCGTCCTTAAACCTGACCAAAGTGTCCGAATTTTTGCAGACTACAAACTGATGGTTAATAAAGTAGCTAAGCTAGACAGGCACGTCATTCTAAACAACGAAGACCTGTAGGCCAAGCTGTCAGGAGGGACAATGTACACAAAGCTTGACATGAGTCATGCTTATCAACAACCAGAGTTGGATAATGCCTCCCAGGAATTTGTCACAATTAATACCCACAAAGGGTTGCACCAATATACATGATTTCCTTCCGGTGTCTCCTCCGCTTGTGCCATCCTTCAGAGAACAATGGAAAGCTTACAGCAGGGATTGCCCCAGGGTGTAGTCTATTTAGACGATGTATTGGTGACAGGATTCACTGAAAAAGAGCATTTGGCAAATTTAAAAGAAGTATTAAAACATTTTTTGTAAGCTGGAATGCGTTTTTTAAAAAAGTGCACGTTCCAAACGAGGGAGGTGATCTATTTGGGTCACCAGGTAAATTCATGGGGCCTCCACCCAGCTGAGGAGAAAGTGAGAGCCATAAGAGAGGCACCTGCACCAAAGAACGCCTCAGAGCTCAAATCATCCCTAGGAATGATCACCTATTATGGACGGTTCTTACCCAATTTGTCTACAGTGCTGGCCCCCCTGCATTCCCTTCTCAAAAAGAACCAAAGTTGGCCTTGGGAGGTATCCCAGAAAGAAGCTTTCATAAAGGTGAAACAATTGTTGCACTCGTCCAATCTATTAGTGCACTATGATCAGACAAAAGAATTGGTGCTGACATGTGACACATCTCCCTACGAGTGGGAGCAGTGCTTTCAGATGGATGACGACACGGAATGGTCAATAGATTAGAATCAAGAATGCTCACCACAGCGGAAAAGGGATTCTCGCAGATAGAAAAAGAAGGCCTGTCCATCACCTTTGATGTCAAGAAATTTCACCAGTACATACATAACCGCCATTTTACAATCGTTTCAGAGTACAAACAATTGCTAGGATTGTTTAGTGAGGACAAGGCTATACCACCCATAGCCTCAGCAATAATACAACAATGGGCTTTCATTCTGGCAGCATATGAATACACTTTCATACACAGGCCTGACAATCAAATCACAAACGCCAACACCCTTAGTCTTTTGCCTTTAAAAGAAAATGACGAGCACATCCCAGTTCCACAGGAACTTGTTTTACTGTTAAATTTCTTAGAATCCTCGCTGGTATGTGCAGATCAGAGACTGGACAAGTAGGGACCCAGTCCTATCTCAGGCATGAGAACAAGTGCTACATGGTTGGTCACAGGAGCCCGTATCTGATAAAATGAAACTGTACTTCAACAGAAGACATTAAATAACCAGCCAGGATGGCATCTTATTGTGGGGAGCACGAGTGATGGTTCTTCCAAAGGGAAAGGAGCCATTTTAATTGAACTACACAGTGCCCATCCAGGAATTTCCCAAATGAAGACCATAGCACGCAGCTATCTATGGAGGCCTGGGATGGATGGTGAAATAGAGAATTTAATAAAGCACTGTGTGTTATGTCAGCAACTGCTAAAGTTGCCATCGGCAGCTCCGTTACACCCATGGGCGTGGCCAGGTAGACCCTGGATGCGGTTACACATTGACTATTTGGACCTTTACTGGGAACAATGTTTCTACTCATTGTCGATGCCCATTCAAAATGGCTGGACGTACTTGAGGTGAAGTCACCAATGTCAGCTGCTGCAACTGAGAAACTAAGTCAGAGTTTTGTCATTCACGGAGTACCAGAAGTAGTCATTTCTGATAACGACACAACATTTACGAGTGCTGAGTTTAACGATTTATCAGCCTCAACGGTATCACTCATGTGAAAACTGCACCGTACCACCCTTCCTCAAACGGATTGGCCAAAAGGGCGATTCAAACGTTCAAGGCAGGCATGATAAAGCTAACTGGTGATCCCTTGGCAACCAAGCTAGCACGCTTTCTTTTTCATTACAGGACTACCCCTCACACAACAACAGGTGTCACACCTGTGGAGTTATTGTTGAAACTCCATCTCAGAATGAGGTTGAGCTTAATAATGCCGAATTTAGAAGGGAAGGTGGAAAGGAGTCAGGGAAGCCAGAAAACTAGACATGACTGGCATAGTCACGAGAGGAAATTTACCATGGGAGAGCCAGTATACGTGAACAATTTTGGGGAAGGACCAAAGTGGTTACTGGGTGAAATAAGTGTGATGACTGGACCTCTATCATACCAAGTAGAGGTGGAAGGCTGGATCATCCATAACTATGTGGATTATTTAAGGAAGAGAGAGACAAATCATCAAGATTTGGTTCCATCAGTGATCATGACCGGGTCTGCGTTTCCTGTTGAAGATACTCAACCCAGGACTGACATGTCTGATGCTCCTGGAAGAGTTGAGGATACAGAACTGCAAGTGCCCACCAAAGCACCTGATGTTCAGGAAGCTCCAGAAGGGAGGTTCCTGACAAAGAATCTGAAGCTGTGGAGCTGCGACATTCCACATATACCAGGAAACTGCCTGAAAGACTGAACTTGTAGATTCCTTACCTAAATGTTATGTTGTCTTGAAATGTATGCTCTTGCAAATATAATATGTATAGCCAAGTTAAAGGGGGAGGAATGTAGTAATTATGGTTTAATTTATTGAACAATATACCTTTAAGAATAATCCTTGTTAAAGAAGATCACATGATCTGTAGTAACCAATAGGAGAGTAGCCTGGCTACCTCAGCAGTCAGTGTAGAGATAGAGTTGGAGTTGAAAGCACATGTGTAGTTGTTGCTGAGTATATTGAAAATAAACTTAATGTTTCCACCCAAGAAGTGTCTGCAGATCAATTCTATCATTAATAGCACAACTCGGCCACCCTACAACAATTATTAACACATTAATTAGCCCAAAAGCTTTCTCTTCCTCCCTCATCTAAATCATTACTCATAGACAAAGATAGGTCATTTCTAACTGTTTAAGCTTTAATAATAGTCCTAATGGTAAGTAAATTGAATTCTGATTGTGTCAGGCTGTTTCACTTGTACAAACCTGTTTTTGCCTTTGGCAGGTAAAGTCTGAGCAGTCCTGAAATGAAGGAATAAAACTGTTATAGATTTCCAGACATCCCCACTTCTGACTCAGTTCTCAAGTTTCAGATGAGTCACACTATTGGTGTTAGCCATGAGTGGCCATTTACCATGTAACTCATGGGCCAAATTTTCAAATAATATGCTATATAAACACAATTGTGTGCTGGCACAAAGTCTATTTTCCTTGCTCCTTCAAGCTGAATACAAATCTATCCTAGCTCATTGAAATGATGTGAATAATATTTAAACAAATCATTTTCCTTTTGCATCTTAGTCCTTTTACTTCTCTTCTTAAGCAATAACCTAACGACAATAACTTGCATTTCTTTAGCATTTATCATATACAAAAAAGTTCCAATACACTTCTTAGAGGTGGAAAGAAAGAAAATATTGCCTATTCAAAAGAAAGTGGTGGGTTTTAAGGAGGCGCTGACAGAGAATTCCACAGAAGAATGGTAGTGGGGGTGGTAGGGAGGGGTGGCAGTGACCTGGGAGGAAGTGGCCAGGGAGTCTGAAGGCACGGCCAACGATGGCAGGGAGAAGAGAGGGAAGAATGGGCAAGAAGTTGGAGCCAGGTGAATGGAGAGTTCTGGAGGTGGTAATGGAGTACTGCAGAAGATTGTACAGGTAGGGAGGGAGAAACTATGGAACATGAGGATAAGAATTTTAGTTCAGAGACATTAGGAGGCTGGGAGCTATATTTGTCAAAGTGATAGGGAGCTGAGTAAGCATAAAAGTGAAGTATAGGATTCAAGAATTGGAGCTTAAAATGACCTGAAATTTATAGACGATGGGGGATGGGAGGCTAACCAAGAGAACACTGGACTATTCGAGCCTTGAGATGACAAGGGCATGGATCATGATTTAACAGAATACGGGCGGAGGTAAGGAGAGAGGCAGGCAATGGTGCAGAAGCATAAGTAGATGATACTGTTGATGCAAAAGACATGAAGTTGGATGCTAAACTCAGGGTCAAATGGGGTAATGAAGCCATAGAAAACCTTGGCGGATGCCCCTGGAGGGCTGAGACCTGGAGGGCCCCCGCCTGCTTTCTGGGTCCTGCTGTGTGGCAGTGGAACTCTTCTCGGCCTGTGGAGCTGGATTTGCTGGAGTGACAGGAAGAGGGTATTCGGATGGGTCGGGAAATCCAGGAGTCACCTGGGTGGATGGCCCCGGGGTGTCGAAGAGCTTGTCCTCCTCCCAGCGGGTGCCCAAGGGCCCCTGGCTGACTCCTTGAGGAGAAGGGGAAGCTGGAGTTAGATCGAACTGCCTTGCACCCCTCTCAGGTTGCCACTGTTTGAGGCCAACTATGGCATCAGGGATGGTGTTCAGACCACGAAGCAGTACAGGAGTGATGTTCTGAACCAAGGTCTCCACAGCAGCTGTCATCCTAACAGTGTTGACCTTGGTGTGTTGGCATGCCGATGCTGTCACCTCAGACTGAAGGCTGATGGACTCCTCCATTGTGCCTTGCAATCTGAGGATGTTCCTGATGTTCCTGAGCTTGCCTTTGCAGCTCCAGCAACTGAGGTATGATCGTGTCCAGAGGCTTGTCATCTGACTCAGGCTCAGCAGATTCCTGGTCTTCAGCTTTCATCCGAGTGCCCAAATCCTGGGAAGTTTTTTTTTGCAAAAATATACTTTATTCATAAAATATCTTCAATCACATTCCAAACCATTCCAAAAACACCATTTCAAGGGTACAACCCGGTTCAACTTTTACAAAATGTATCACCAGGTGCATCAGTACAAACAATATTACAATCATTTACAGCCTTTCATTTTGAGCTGTACAGCCCGAGGGGGTTTAAACAGTTCCCAGCCCCTCGGTGCGCTGTGGCAGAAAGGTCTTAGACAGCGACCCTTCCCCATTGTGCCTTTGCGGCAGCTGCCCCAAGCTTTAGTGCGTCCCTCAGCACGTAGTCCTGGACTTTGGATTGTGCCAGTCCGCAACACTCGGTCAGGGACAACTCTTTGTGCTGGAAGACCAACAAGTTTCGGGCAGACCAAAGCGCGTCTTTCACCGAGTTGATGATCCTCCAGCTGCAGTTGATGTTAGTCTCGGTGTGTGTCCCTGAGAACAGCCCGTAGAGCGCAGAGTCCTGTGTCACAGAACTGCTCGGGATGAACCTCGACAGCAACCACTGCATCTCTCTCCAGACCTTCTTTGCAAAGGCACAATCCACAAGGAGGTGAACAATGGTCTCTTCCCCACCACAGCCACCTCGAGGGCAACGTGCAGAGGGGGTGAGACTCCTGGCGTGTAGGAAGGATCTGACAGGGAGGGCCTTTCTCACCACCAGCCAAGCCACGTCTTGGTGCTTGTTGGAAAGTTCTGGCGATGAGGCATTCTGCCAAATGACTTTGACAGTCTGCTCGGGGAACCATCCCACAGAATCCACCCTCTCCTTTTCCCTCAGGGCCTCTAAGACGTTACGTGACGACCACTGCCTGATGGACTTGTGGTCAAAGGTGTTTTTCCGCATAAATTTTTCCACGAGGGACAGGTGGTACGGCACGGTCCAACTACTTGGAGCGTTCCGCGGCAGCGTGGCCAGACCCATCCTTCGCAACACCAGGGACAGGTAGAACCTCAGCACATAGTGACACTTGGTGTTTGCGTACTGAGGGTCTACGCACCGCTTGATGCAGCCACACACAAAGGTGGCCATCAGTATGAGGGCGATGTTGGGCACATTTTTTCCCCCTTTATCTAGAGGCTTGTACATCGCATCCCTGCGGACACGATTCATTTTTGACCTCCAGATAAAGCGGAAGATGGCTCGGGTGATCACCACCACGCAGGAGTGTGGAATGGGCCAGACCTGCGCCATGTACAGCAACAGCGAGAGTGTCTGCCGCCACCTGCTGTGGATCAGACAGTGCAATGTGCTCACCAGATTGTGATCCTGAGGCTAGTCTAAAGCTAGGTCCCATCAAGGTGTGTGTCTCTGCACCGGTGGAGGGTGTGGTGAATGCTATGATGAGCCTTCAATGAGAATTTCAGCAGATTCCTCTTCCGAGGTGTTTTCAGGACTTGAGTCAAGGGCCTGGGTCGTGGACTTCCTCAGATGTTTCCCAGATGTGCCTGCGAAAGCAAGGAGAGATAATTAGTGCATGGCAGTGGCCTGTGAAAGAGGACACATCACTCACAGCATGGTTGTCTGATGGATGTTACACTGCTGGATCCTCACTTGGTAGAGCACCACCGACCTCAACGTCAGCACAGGACTGGTCCAGATCCTCACCGGCCAGCTGGATGATTCAATTTTAAAAGTCCGTGAGGACCTTGATTTCAAGCATTCCCCTACTAGTCTGCGACTTCTCCCTCTTGTTGTGCACCAGCTTGTCCTGCATGAATAGAGATGGAGAGAGTGTAAACAGGACACCTGCCAGGCCAGATGATAAGTATGCCTGGCATGGGTGGTGAGTGGTGCCAGGGACGGGATGAGGACAATGAAGGTGTGTGTGAGAGAGTGAGTGGTGATGTCTCTTTAACTGGCAGCGCATGACGGCCCTGTGGATGTGTGATGGGTTTGTGGGTGTGAGTTGGGAGTGATGAGAAGAGTGATTTACCCTGGTGGAACGGAGGAGATTATTCATGCTCTTTCAGCACTTGGTGGCTGCTCTCTTTTGCAGGGTGTTGGCAATGATCACTGCTGCAACCGCATCCCATGCTGGATCTTTCACCTTCCTTGCTGGCCTTTGTCCAGAGTAGGTGTAGAGAACATTGTGACAGGCCACCATTGCATCCAGGGGGTGCTCGAGGGAGAAATCAGTAAATCTGGGGCAGCATGTTTCCTCCCTTTGGTAGCCAACAGCTCCTTTCAGCTTCCTATCCCTTGAAGAGTGCTAGCTCTTTGCAGGGCGGACTTTAAATATGGCATCTGGTTTAGTGAAAGCCTGATCCGATGATGGGGCGCGTGAATGAGAGGTCGCCCCGCCAGCAAACCAGCGCGTTTCCCCGGAATGCATGATTAATGAGGCATGAGTAGGACCATACAGTGTGAAAACCCGCCATTGCGGCCAACGGGTAAAACATTCTTTTCCCCTCCCACTACCGCACTTAGTGCAAATCTGGGACAATTCCGCCAGTTGTCTCACATTGCTGGCCCAGGTATGTTCAAGACAGTTCTAAAACCAAATCTAATACTGTATAATTATGGTTCCTTGGCACATCACCCAGTATTAAAGAACACTAAGGCAACTAGGAAGAAAGGATAGGGAGTGAATGGGGAGGGTCTTAAAAGAAGTGTTTTGTGAGATAGCTGATGCATTGGTTTTAATTTTCCAAAACTGCCTACATTCGGGGAAGGTCCCATTAGATTGGAAGATAGTGAATGTAACTCCATTATTCAAAAAGAGAGGGAGACAGAAGAGGTAAACTACAAACCAGTTAGCTTAACATCTGTCATAGGGAAAATGTTAGAAGCTATTATTAAAGAAGTTATAGCAGGGCACTTGGATAAGCTCAAGGTCATCAGAGTCAAAATGGTTTTGCGAAAGGGAATCGTATTTAACCAACTTATTGGAGTTCTTTGAGGAAATAACATGTACTATAGATAACAGGGAACTGGTGGATGTACTGTACTTAGATTTCCAGAAGACATTTGACAAAGTGTCACATCAAATGTTATTGCAGAAAATAAAAGCTCATGGTATAGGGGATAAAAAATGGCATGGATAGAAGATTGGCTGGCTAACAGGAAGCAAAGAGTAGGTGTAAATGGGTCTTTTCATGCTGGAAAGATGTAACAAATGGCATGCCACAGGAATCAGTATTGGGACCTCAACTGTTTGCAATTTATATAAATGACTTGGATGAAGCGCTTGAGGGATGGTTGACAAATTTGCTGATGACTCAAAGATAGGTAGGAAAGTAAGTTGTGAAGAGGACACAAGGAGGCTACAAAAAGGTATAGATAGGTTAAGTGAGTAGCAAAGATCTGGTAGATGGAGAATAATGTGGGAAAATGTGAAATTGTCCATTTTGACTGGGGATATAAAAGAGAAGTATATTATCTAAATGATGAGAGATTGCAGAGCTCTGAGGTGAAGAGGGATCTGGGTGTCCTAGTGCATGGATCACAAAAGGCTAGTATGCAAGTACAGCATGTAATTAGAAAGCTAATAGAATGTTGTCATTTATTGCGACGGAATTGAATACAAAAGTAGAGAGGTTATGCTTCAGTTGTACAGGCAAACTAGTGAGACCATGTTTGGGGTACTGTGTGCAGCATTGGTCACCTTATTTAAGGAAGGATGTAAATGCATTGGAAGCCGTTCAGAGCAGTCTTACCAGACTAACATCTGGAATGGGTGGGTTGTCATATGAGGAAAGGCTGGACAGACTAGACTTGTATCTGCTGGACTTTAGAAGAGTAAGAGGCGACTTGATTGAAACATATAAGATCCTGAGGGGTCTTGACAGGGTGGATGTGGAGAGGATGTTTCCTCTTGTGGAAGAATCTAGAACTCGGGATCACTGTTTAAAAATAAGGGGCTGCCCATTTAAAACAGGCAAAAAAAAATTTCGCTCAGAGGGTCGTGAGCTTTTGGAACTCTCTTCCTGAAAAGTTGGTGGAAGCAAAGTCTGTGAATATTTTTAAGGCGGAGGTGAATAAATTCTTCGTGAGCAAGGGGGTGATAGGTTATCGGGGATAGGTGGGATGCAGATCTCAGGTTACTATCAGATCAGCCATGGTCTTATTAAATGGCGGAGCAGGCTCAAGAGGCTGAATGGCCTACTCCTGTTCCTTGTTTGTATGTTCGTATGTTCATATATTGATGCTGTAAATGGAGAGGCTGAAAATAGAATACATTGTAAATTCGTCCACTGGGAAAATAAGCTTATATTTATTGATGAAAACCTGGATAGGGAATCACTACAAAGCCACTCCAAGTAAAAGAACAATGACCAGTCACCACATTACGGAAAAGATATAGAGGATGATACCAGGAATGCGTGGATGTACATATTCGGAAAGGAATGATCGGCTGTGTCTCTTTTCTCTTGAAGAAAGAAGGCCGAGGGGTGACCTAAAAGAGGCATTTAAATTTATGAAATGTTTTGTTAGGGTGGATACAGAGAGAATATTTCCACTAGAGGCCATTGATATAAGATAATCACCGAGGAATCCAATAGGGAATTCAGAAGAAACGTCTTTACCCAAGGAGTGGTGAGAAGGTGGAGCTTGCTACCGATGATAAATTTAGATGAAGAAAGATTGGAGGAGGCTCAAGTGGAGCATAAACGCCAGGCTGATTAAGTCGAATGGCCTGTTTCTGTCCTATATATCCTATGTATTCCAATGTAACCCAATGGAAAACCCAAAAGAACAATGTGGAACAGAAGGTTCTGTTAAATTATAAAATAGTTTGAATAAACCATAACTCTTTCTACATTATTTTTGCCATGACATTGTCAACATGACTCAAGATACATTTGCACAAGGTTGCTTTTTGAACACAGCAGTCCCCTTTCCATCATTTGTACCAGATTCCACAAGTAAAAAAGGGAACAAATTGTGCTCTACTCCGATTAGAAATTTTGCACCGAAAGAAAATGACCACCCCTTCAACGGGGTTTTATCGGTGGCAGTGGGACAGGGTGAGAGTCAATTAGTTGCTGTAAATTGATAATAGCATTTATTCCTGTTGCTGTAGGAAGGTTAATATTTTCTGAAATAGTTGTAACTCACTTTGATACGACGCCATGTTTGGGGAGTCTGTCTGTCAACATTAGTATAACTTTCTAGCAAGACTGTAAATCAGTCATAACAGCTAAGACATTTTTACAACAAATATAATGTTTAACAAAGCATATATCAGGAAAATCCAGCAAATGCTGAGTGAGAAGTACAACGGTGGTAATAATACACTGGAAATGAAACATTACACAGAGATTATGGCCTTCCTGCATTAATGTATCTAAGTGGGAGTAATTTATTAAATGGGGGTTGCCTCTGTGCTTTGGGTTAAGATTCTAGGGCCAAATTTTTCTTTTAATGTAAAATTGGAGAATTTTTGGGGAGAATTTTCTGTATGTCGGTTGGGCTGGTCAGGAGCGGGCGCAGGCAGGCGCAGAGCCAATCGCCGCCCACGATCAGCCGCGTTCCACCATTTTACGTGGGCGGGCCAATTTCGCATGCGTGCGAAAGAGCGCAGAAATCTCCCTGGGGAGCTGCCTCAGGGAGATTAAGTACGTAATAAAAGTTCATAAATAATAAAGTTAAAAATTATTTAGACATGTCCCCTCATGTGACAGTGTCACATGAGCTGGGACATGTTAATGAATTGTGCAATAAATATTTATTTATTTATTTAATAAAACTTTCAGGAAACCTCATCCTATCCATGGATGAGGTTTTCTGAAAAACGCAAAGGCCACTTGGGCTCTTCGCCTGCCGCCAACCTTAAGGTTGGATGGGCAGCATTGATAAGTACTTTAATTGGGTTTTTAATGGCCTTAGCAGGCCTTTGACAGATTGGTGGGCATGTAGCCACCTCCGGCGCACGCCCGCCAAATGAAGATCTAAATGACGCGCAGTGACTTCGGGACGCATGCCCAATGTCACTACCCGTCACTTCACATGTCGGCGTGCCAGGCCCACCCCCACATGCCGACATCAAAATTCTGGCCTCTGTTTTACTGAGTATGTCAGTTTTTTCCATGATCTTTAATTAAAGGTGTCCCTTGCACTTATAATCTAAATCTTGTTCAAGGAGTGCAAAGCAAAATTTCAAGGTATGTATACATTGGTATATAAATTTTGCTAAGAGAAAAGAATAAAGATACCAGGTTCAATATTCCTTATGTGTACTTAGTTGGGGTTCATCAATCTTTCCCTACATGCCACAGTACAGAACATAAATAGGTGTTAAGTATAGATCCAATGACCACAACATTTGCAGGACCCGAAATAAGGGTGCCAGAATCATGATGCAGGATTATTTCTTGCTTTCATTGCAGGCAGCATGCAAGCTTAGTGCCAGTGCTAAGTGTGCTGTTGAGTGGCTGCATGTCTGAATAGAGGGCAAAAATGCATTAGAGGTTAGCACAACTTAAAGCCTGCCTGCACCCCTTAAAGGACATTGTGGCTGGACTATGTGCTGGAAGTTGTTCTAAAAGTGATTTTGACATGGTGAGCACTCAATAATGGCACAATGTGTCAGAAAGTGTGCTTCATAATTTTCCGACGCAGCACTGGAGACCTTGGTAAAGGAGGTGAGCAGAAGGATAGAGGTGATTTATCCATATGGGGCCAGGAGGCCCTCCAGACGAACTTTGTAAAGTCAGTGAGATCAGATAGCCATCGCAGTCAATGCCAGGAGTCCAGCATGAGGACCTGGATGCAGTGCTGCAAGAAAGTTCAATGACCTTACATAAGTGGTCAATGAATGTATTCTACTAGTGCTATATCCTACCAATTGCACCATTTGCATCACACACTGCTGAGTGCACCAGACCCTCATAAATAATGCATCAAAAATTTCTGTCAATCACAACTCACAAATACATTCATAGGTTCACACTCACACACTTAATCCTGCTGTAAGTCTTACACTCACTCCTCAGAGCTTGCACACACTGCCAGCTATTCAACCATGACAGCCACATCTGCTGCAAACGTTGTACTGCACTCAGTGACACACTTTCCTCTTTCTTTCAGGACAAGGTTATGCATAACAAGAGGCACCAGGCGAAGACTGGTGTAGTACAGTCATGGAAGACACGGCACTCGCCATCATTAGAAAAGCTTTCACTGAGGCTGTGGCCAGTGGTGGGGTTGAAACAATCGAAGATGATGGTATGCTCCAACATAATCCTCCTTCTTGTATCCCTTTGTCCCTCATTCCCACAATCTTTTGATTTAAAAGCTGCAGGTGGTGTAAATATGCATCTCTCCTTATATCTTTCTCCATATATCCAAAATTGACTCAAAATTGGCTCAGCAACAAGAAACAAATGGATATTTTTGTGAATGGAAAGTGGCTTCCAGTGGCGTTGCACTGGGCTCAGTTTTGGGCCCCTTGCTGTTTGTTGTATATATTAATGATTTGGACTTAAATGTGGGATGCATGATTGGGAAATTTGCAGATGACTCAAAAACTGGCTGCGTAGTTGATGGTGAAGAGGATAGCTGTCAACTCCAAAATTATATCAATGGTTTGGTTGAGTGGGCGGAAAAGTGGCAAATGGAAATCAATCTGGAAAAGTGTGAAGCAATGCATTTGGGGAGGGCAAACAAATTAGGAGTACTCAATAAATGGGAGGATATTGAGAGGGATTGAGGAAGAGACCTTGAAGCGTATGGCCAAAGGTCCCTGAAGGTGGCAGGACAGGTGGATAACGTGGGAAAGAAAGCATATGGAAGGCTTTCCTTTATTGGATGAGGTATTGAATACAAAAGCAGGGGTGTAATGATGGAACTGTATAAAACTCTGGTTAGGCCACAGCTGGAAATTTGTGTACAGTTCTGGTCACCACATAACAGGAAGGACATAATTGCTCTGGAGAGAACACAGAGGAGATTTACAAGAATGTT
Organism: Cetorhinus maximus; assembly: GCF_964194155.1. Taxonomy (NCBI): domain Eukaryota; kingdom Metazoa; phylum Chordata; class Chondrichthyes; order Lamniformes; family Cetorhinidae; genus Cetorhinus; species Cetorhinus maximus. The sequence continues at coordinate 72,564,998 of NC_135888.1, forward strand.
GCCAGTGCTGGAAAATTGCAGCTATGAGGAGAGACTGGATAGGCTAGAGTTGTTTTCCTTAGAACAGAGAAGGCTGAGGGGTGACCTAACTGAGGTATACAAAATTATAACGGGCCTAGATAGGGTCAATTACCAGGGGGCATTGATTTAATGTGATTGGTAGAAGGACTAGAGGGCACATGAGAAAAAGCTTTTCCACCCAGAGGGTGTTGGGCATGTGGAATTCACTGCCTAAATTGGTGGTTGAGGCTGAAATGCTCAATTCATTTAAAAGGTACCTGGATCTGCACCTGACGTGCTGTAATCTGCAAGGCTACAGAACAGGTGCTGGAAAGTGGGGTTAAAAATGAGCAGCTGGTTTCTTTTCCTCTCTTGTTTTTGGCTGGCGCAGACATGATGGGCTGAATGGCCTATTTCTGTGCCATAACTTTTCTATAGCTCTGTATACAAAAACTGCAAATTGGCCAGAAAGTGCTGGAAGGGAAAAAGGCGAAAGACAGGGATAATGAAGAAACAGTCACTCAATTTCATAACCACAGCCACCAGCTCAAATACCAACAATGTGTACAATTTAGAAATCATGAAAAGTTTTGATTGAGTAAATGGCTGAAGGATCAAAACCAGAGGGCACTGATCTAAGGTGGTTTTGAAAAGAACCAGAGGCGACACAAAGAACAACTGTTTCTTAGTGCAACAAGTGCTGAGGATTTGAAATGCAATGCCTGATAGGTCGGTAGATATAGATTCAATAGTAGCCTTCAAAAGAGGATTGGATACATTATTGAAAGAGAAACATTTGCAAGGGCACGAGAAAAGAGCAGGGGAGTGGGACTAACTGGACTGCTCTTTGAAAGAACCAGTGCAGACTTCATGAGCCAAATGGCCTCCCACTGTGCTGTACTATTCTATGATTCTATGATAGCTTAGGGGCAGAATCTCCACATGGTGAGACACTGGGCACAAGTGGCCTGCAGCCAGGGAAGGGGACAAGGGTAGCACTGGTGTCAGCTTCCAAGAGGGTAATGTCCCACAAAGGTTCTGCTGCAAAGGACTCAGATGAAGACTTCAATGTGACGGCCTACAGAAGAATGTTCATGGGCATGCAGAATGAAATGCTTGGTTCATTGGCGGGCCTGCTAGAAAACCTGCAGTCATAGTCAAGGAGTATGTAGGAATCTGGCACCAACTTGGCACCTCGATCTGCGTAGAGCTTGGAGCCCAGTCTTTCAAGCATGGGCGTGGTGGCCAACTCCACTAGTACATTTAGAGACCAAGCAACAGAAGGGTTTCTGCCAGCTGATGTTATCAGCTTGGGCCCAACTGATGAACGGTGTTGTGTTACTATAATGATATAATACCTTGGGTTTATTTACAGTACAAGACACACGGCACAAAAATAAATGGCCCTACAGATGGAAGACCTGTTTTCAATCTGGTACCATTTCTCCCTGCCTGCAGGAAAAGGATGCTTGCAGAGGCGGGCCTTTTGTAGCCCACCCTGATCTGTAATTCACCCAGCTGATGGTGGGGCGGATACTTCCTGCTCAGCCCCACAGCATTATTGCATGTGGGACGTGTACTCGCTGCACATACTTACAGTTTACGTTGTAATTATGTTCTTTGCAATTCCCAACATGAGTGGAAGTGACACCCACTTCCTGTCCCACGTCAGGACCCATGCTCTTTTTATTAAATTCTGCCCTTGCACTCACATACGCATCACAAAGTAGAGCTTCACTTTTGTGAGGGCAATGTTCTATCTTATTAAACTATTTTTCTTCCTATTTGCATTGGCTCTCTCTGTATTACGCAATATCCAGAAAATTGAAGACCTGAATCAATGCTGCTCTGAAATTCAACAACAAGGATATGTGAGAAACACTCTTCCCCCTCTGATTTGTCTCCCCCTCGTGAAGTGATAGTATGTCTGCTCTTTGCTCAATGACTCAACACTGTGGCAATAATCAAAGTGAGCAACACATGGGCCTGAATTTTCAGCTCTTCGGGTGAGCAGATGTGAAATTCACTCCCATCCGCGATTGGCTCCCTAGAGCCAGTACGCACTGACTGGCCAATTAACAGCCAACCAGCATGAAACTCACGCTGAGTGAGGCCTAGCACTGCCAGGGGCGCGGGAAGAGGGCAGGAGCCAGAATGTGTGCAGCTGCGGGTGAGGGGTTTAAAAGCAACTCCCTGGGTGGAGGATCTGTGGCAGAGAACTGTTGTCATCTTTAAAAGGTCAGACAACCATGGTGAGATACTGTGCAGGGAAGTGTGGCTGGGACATTAGCAATGTCTTCCAGACCCAGGACTCATGTGGAAATGGCAGAAGCCAATCAGCCCCCGGTTTTCAGGTGACAGCCTGCGGGTTCTATTGGAGGCTGTCAGTGATCGTCGGGAGATATTGCTGCAGTGAGGCAGCAAGAGGAAGCGTCCACACCTAACGAAGAAAACTTGGTCAGAGGTGGCATCTCTGGTCAGCGGCCTTGGGGTAGCCCAAAGGACCTGGATGCAGTGCAGGAAGTGGCAAATGCTGGATGTCCAGCTGGATGCACATGAAATTTTGGCAGATCCTTGAGGACCTGCGTGCCATGGTCTCTGTATTGGAGGAGTCCATGCGGAGCTTGGGCACTGTGTTAACCCACAGTTCTGAGCACACAGCATCCTCCATAGAGTGGCGACTCTCATGGAGCAACAGCTGCAGGAACTCAATTAGGACTTTCTGGAGTTGCATTCAGACTTGCAAGCCCACACTCTGGCAGTGGCCTCAGCAGGTTACTGCCAATGTGAGAGATGGATGAGGCACTTAGTGATTCTACTGGCATCCCATTCACCTCTGGTGAGCAGGGAGGTTCAAAAAAGCCTCATGTTGGCGCATGACCTACAGCTCCATCAGTCTGGGGGCTCCTCTCATGGCACTCTTGATGATGGCAGGAGCTCCTCTGCCCATTTTTTCTTATTTACTCACAGGATGTGGGCTTCACTGGCTGGTCCAGCATTTATTGCCCATCTCTAGTTGCCTTTGAGAAAGCCTTCTTGAACCGCTGCAGTCCATGTGGTGTAGGTACACCTACAGTGCTGTTAGGAAGAGAGATCCAGGATTTTGACCCAGCGACAGTGAAGGAACGGTGATACATTTCCAAGTCAGGATGGTGAGTGACTTAGAAGGGAACTTCCAGGTGGCGGTGTTCCCATTCTATCTGCTGCCCTTGTCCTTCTAGGTGGTAGTGGTCGTGGGTTTGAAAGGTGCTGTTGAAGAAGCCTTGGTGAATTCCTGCAGTGCATCTTATAGATGGTACACACTGCTGCTAATCTGCATTGGTGGTGGAGGGAGTGAATGTTTGTGGATGTGGTGCCAATCAAGAGGGCTACTTTGTACTGGACAGTGTCGAGCTTCTTGAGTGTTGTGGGAACTGCACTCATCCAGGCAAGTGGGGAATATTCCATCACACTCCCAACTTGTGCCTTGTAGATGGTGGACAGGCTTTGGGAAGTCAGGAAGTGAATTACTCGTTGCATGATTCCTAGCCTCTGACCTGCTCTTGTAGCCGCAATATTTATACGGCTAGTCCAGTTCAGTTTCTGGTCAATGGTAACCCCCAGGATGTTAATAGTGGGTGATTCAGTGATGGTAATGCCAGTGAACATCATGGGGCAATGGTTGGATTCTCTCTTTTTGGAGATGATCATTGCCTGACACTTGTGTGGCACGAGTGTTACTTGCCACTTGTCAGCCCAAGCCTGGATATTGTCCAGGTCTTGCTGCATTTGGACATGGACTGCTTCAGTATCTGAGGAGTCACGAATGGTGCTGAACATCGTGTAATCATCAGCGAACATCCCCACTTCTGACCTTATGATGAAAGGAAGGTCATTGATGGAGCAGCTAAAGATGGTTGGGCTCAGGACACTATCCTGAGGAATCCCTGCCATGCTGCCCTGGAGCTGAGATAACAGACCTCCTATAACCACAACCATCTTCCTTTGTGCTAGGTGTGACTCCAACCAGCAGAGAGTTTTCCCCCTGATTCCCATTGACTCCAGTTTTGCTAGGGCTCCTTGATACCACACTTTATCAAATGCAGTCTTGATGTCAAGGGCAGTCACTCTCACCCCACCTCTGGAGTTCAGTTCTTTTGTCCATGTTTGGACCAAGGCTGCAATGAGGTCAGGACCTGAGTGGCCCTGGCGGATCCCAAGCTGAGCGTCAGCGAGCAGGTTATTGCTAAGGAAGTGCCGCTTGATAGCACTGTTGATGACCCCTTCCATTACTTTACTGATGATCGAGAGTAGACTGATGGGGCAGTAATTGGCTGGGTTGGATTTGTCCTGCTTTTTACGTGCAGGACATACTTGGGCAATTTTCCACATAGCCGGGTAGATGCCAATGTTGTAGCTGTACTGGAACAGCTTGGCGAGGGGTGCGGCAAGTTCTGGAGCATAAGTCTTCAGCACTATTGCCGGAATATTGTCAGGGCTCATAGCCTTTGCAGTATCCAGTGCCTTCAGCTTCTTGATATCACGTGGAGTGAATTGAATTGTCTGAAGACTGGCATCAGTGATGCTGAGGACCTCCAGAGGCAGAAGTCCTTTGCCAGTGACTGTCGCACCTGAGGACACCATGATGACTGAAAAGTGCCCAGCCATGGCGCTGGACTCTCCCATCCAGTCAGGGCCCACACGGGCCCCTGGTGACCAGACGATGACCACCAAAGTCATCAAGGCCATGGAGCATCAGAGTCAGCAGCCTGCCTCCAAAGCAGCTGCCTGCGAGAGAGAAGCACCAAGGCATAGCACCCATAAGCAGAAATTTAAGTCGCTAATATTACAGAAGGGCTTTCACAGGTGAATTCTTTCTCATTGTCAGCTGTGTAATGTTGTATGCATCGGTCACAAATCACTATTGAAATGTGATATGATGCCAAATATGTCAAATGGACTTATTGCGCTTTATGTCATAGTTAGGGAGGAGGCCTGCAACTCTGTGTAAGACATTGATTGGGCTAAAAGTGTATTTCAGATGGAGGGACAGGAGAGGATGGTGCCAAGAGAGCCTCATCAGCCCCAAGCATTTGTAGTCCTGACTTTGGAGCCCTACTGGAAACTCCTCTGAATCAAGGCCTCCCTGGTCTCCCTGGTTCCCATAAACATCCTCATTGCTGGATCTTCTTCATCATCCTGGGGCTGAGGAGGTTCCTCCTCTGATCTGGCACTGGATTCATCCTCAGTGACTTATGGAAGAACGTTGCTGTCTTCACCCTTCATCTGCTCCCCCCTTGAGACAGTCAGATTGTGAAGGGCAAAGCACACACCCACTATAAGGGAAGTGCCTTCCAGAGGATATTGCAGAGACCCTCCTGAGCGGCCCAGAAACCAAAAACTCATTTTGAGGAGACCTATTGTCCTCTCAATGATGGCTCTTGTGGAAGCATGACTCTGATTGTACCAATTCTCCGCAAGTATCCTTGGGAGTCTGAGCAGTGTCACAGCCACCTTTTGAATGAATGTCCTTTGTCCCCCAGCAGCCAGCTAACCAGCCGTGCTGGGGCTGTGAACAGCCTTGGCGCCTGAGAGTGACGTAAGATGTACGTATCATGGCAGCTCCCAGGATACCTGGCACAAACCTGCAGGATCTCATGCTGGTGATCACACACAATCTGAGCGTTCAGAAAGTCAAGCCCCTTTCTACTCACAAAGGCCCCCATCTCTCCCACAGGTGCCTTCATAGGTATTTGTGTGCAGTCAATGGCTCCCTGGATCCTTGGAGCTCCTGCTAATGCTGTGAAACCTCTGGCTTACTCCACCTGGCTGTCCTCTGTCTTGTAATGAATTAAAATGTTTACCCTTCGAAACGATGCATCTGACATCAGTTTGATGCAGCTGTACGCTGCGGATTGCGATACTCCACAAATATCTCCCACAGACCCCTGGGGCATAAAAAATAAGGGCACCTATGACCCCCGTCAATCAGGCTCGCGGTGTGGTGCATTTGCATATACTGGAAGCTACAGTATATATATACATATATTAACGCACAGGGCCCTGTTCTTTGTAGACAGAAAGAACATGTACTCACATTGCGCCTGTTTCACCTAAACAAAATAAGTGATAGCTATTCATTGATTCATTCCTCAGGGCAATACCTTGAGCAAACAGAGTCAAGCTGCCTGGCTTAAATTTCAAACAATGCTTGGCAGTTAACTGTTAGTCACAACTGGTGCATTCTCCATAGCAACGCCTCTACCAATCAGAGTCCACTTGCCAACCAACCAGCAGTCTCTTCTCACCCAGTTTAAAGTTGCTGCTTTCCCTGACACTGGTATTCTTGTGATTGTCCTGATGCGTGCAAGATGAAAAGCTTTGACAATAGATGCAATTTCCAATGACTTTTATTATGGCTAGATTGTAATAAAGTGTCATTCCATTAAGACAACGAAGAGACTGCCAGCCAGCAGAATGCACAACTTGTATTCCACCCAAGTGAGGGTGAAAAGGAACAGACTCTCAAACCCCCCCACCCCAAGGACCATGAAAGGCCCGCATCTCCTGTTGACTTTTACACTATTAGAGTCATAGAAGTCTACAGCATAGAAAAAGGCCCTTCGGCCCATCGAGTCTGCATCAGTCAAACAAGTACCTAACTATTCTAATCCCATTTTCCAACACTAGGCCCATAGCCTTGTATGCCATGGCATCGCAAGTGCACATTCAAATACTTTTTAAATGTTATGAGGGTTTCTGCCTCTACCACCCTTTCAGGCAGTGAGTTCCAGATTCTCATCACCCACTGGGTGAAAAAACTCTTCCTCACATCCCCTCTAAACCTCCTGCCCCTTATCTTAAATCTATGCCCCCAGTTATTGATCCCTTCACCATGGGAAAACGTTCCTTCCTGTCTACCCTACCTATGCCCCTCATAATTTTATACACCTCAATCATGTCCCCCCTCAATATCTTTTACACTATTACTCTTCATAAGTTTCTGCATTGAGATGTCAAAAATATAATCACCTGTTCTACAACACAATGACAACAGGTGACATGGTAATCAAATTCTTCTGTAATATACAGCCACCAAAGTTTTTTAAGAACCGTTTACCCAGTCAGAGCAGAGATCAGAAGGGTATATTGAAAGGCTGCAAAGGGCCATGTCTTTCTCCCTCTCTCTTTTGGAAGTATTGTGCACGGATATTGCAAGCTAACCATCCCAAGAAGAGAAATCTACTGCTGACCGAGGTCTTTTTGGGGATAAAAGGTGGAAATCTGCTCCATCCAGCTACACCCAGGAAGGCAACTGAATGAAATAGCTGCAATCAATGCGTCGAGACCAGCCAAAGGACATTTAACCATATGTTTCTTTGATTGTTTATTTTTTTCACGAACTGTAAAAAATCTTTAAGTCTATCCTTGTATTCTATGATCCGTACTACTGTGTGTGTGTGTGTGTGTGTGTGTGTAGCTGGGGAGGGGGGGGTGGGGTGGGGGGGTGGGGGGGGTGCAGGGCATGTGTGTGATGTATGAATAACGGTTACAATTTACCTAGTCTTTTTTTTATTCAGGAAGTAGGTTCAATAAACTTATCCCATTCTTTGATTTAAACTCAGAAAACCTGTCTGATTAATTCTTTGCAATTCGAAAACGGACTTAGTAAGACTCCTGCAGTATTAGCACACCCTTGCTAAATTCACAACTAAACCCTATTACAGCCAGACCTGGAGCTATAAATTAAGGGAGTCAATTTTTACCCCTCCCCACGAAACATAACTTTCACAAAATCTCAGAATGTAAATATTTTGGACATGTTCTAAATAGAAAGTAGCATCAGATTATTTTCCCTGGCCCCAACCGCTTCCTCTTCACCATGGATGTCCAATCCCTCTACACCTCCATCCCCCACCCAGATGGTCTGAGGGCCCTTAGCTTCTTCCTTGAACAGAGGCCCCAACAATCCCCATCCACCACTACTCTCCTCCGTCTGGCTGAACTTGTTCTCACACTGAACAATTTCTCCTTTAACTCCTCTCACTTCCTCCAAATAAAAGGTGTGGCTATGGGTACCCGCATGGGCCCCAGCTATGCCTGTCTCTTTATGGGGTATGTGGAACATTCCTTGTTCCAGTCCTACTCCGGCCCCCTCCCACAACTCTTTCTCCGGTACACCGATGATTACTTTGGTGCTGCTTCATGCTCTCGTCGGGACCTGGAAAAATTTATTAATTTTGCTTCCAATCTCCACCCCTCCATCATCTTCACATGGTCCATCTCTGACACTTCTCTTCCCTTCCTTGACCTCTCTGTCTCAATTTCTGATGATAGACTGTCCACCAATATCCATTACAAGCCTACCGACTCCCACAGCTACCTCGACTACAGCTCCTCACACCCCGCTTCTTGTAAAGACTCCATCCCATTCTCTCAGTTCCTTCGCCTCCGTCGCATCTGTTCTGATGACGCTACCTTCAAAAACAGCTCCTCTGACATGTCCTCCTTCTTCCTTAACCAAGGTTTTCCATCCACGGTCGTTGACAGGGCCCTCAACCGTGTCCGGCCCATATCCCGCGCATCCTCCCTCACGCCTTCTCCTCCTGCCCAGAAACATGATAGGGTCCCCCTTGTCCTCACTTATCACCCCACCAGCCTCCGCATTCAAAGGATCATCCTCCGCCATTTCCGCCAACTCCAGCATGATGCCACCACCAAACACATCTTCCCTTCACCCCCCCTGACGGCATTCCGTAGGGATCGTTCCCTCCGGGACACCCTGGTCCACTCCTCCATCACCCCCTACTCCTCAACCCCCACTTATGGCACCTCCCCATGCCCACGCAGAAGATGCAACACCTGCCCCTTCACTTCCTCTCTCCTCACCGTCCAAGGGCCCAAACACTCCTTTCAAGTGAAGCAGCATTTCACTTGCATTTCCCCTAACTTAGTCTACTGCATTCGTTGCTCCCAATGCGGTCTCCTCTACACTGGAGAGACCAAACGCAAACTGGGCGACCGTTTTGCGGAACACCTGCGGTCTGTCCGCAAGAAAGACCCAAACCTCCCTGTCGCTTGCCATTTTAACACTCCACCCTGTTCTCTTGCCCACATGTCTGTCCTTGGCTTGCTGCATTGTTCCAGTGAAGCCCAACGCAAACTGGAGGAACAGCACCTCATCTTCCGACTAGGCACTTTACAGCCTTCCGGGCTGAATATTGAATTCAACAACTTTCGATATTAAACTCCCCCTCCCCCCATCCCCACCCCGTTCCACCCCCCCCCTTTTTTTTTCAATAATTTATATAGATTCTTCTTTCCCCACCTATTTCCATTATTTTTAAATCTAAAACTAAAACCTTGTTAGTCTTTCCACCCCACCCCCACTAGAGCTGTACTTTGAATATCCTGTCTTCCATTCTTAATTAGCACTTTTCTTAGACAAATATCACCACCTTCAACACCTCTTTGACCCTTTTGTCTGTGACATCTTTTGATTATCTGCTCATCTCCACAATCACCCCGCCCTCAACGTCTCTCCCCCCCCCCTCCAACCTTAAACCAATTTATATTTCTCCCTTCTTCTAACTATGCTTCAGTTCTGCCGAAGGGCCATGAAGGCTCGAAACGTTAACTGATTTCTTCTCCGCCGATGCTGCCAGACCTGCTGAGTTTTTCCAGGTAATTCTGTTTTTGTTTTGGATTTCCAGCATCTGCAGTAGCTTTTAGCTTTTTGTTTTTATCAGATTATTTTACCTTTGTTACCTCCATTAATAAAGTACTTTTCTTACCTCTAGCTTTCACTATTCCAAAGCACTCCTGGCCGGCCTCCAATCTTCCAAACTTCATAAATCTGAGATCGTCGAAAGCTCTGCTGGCCACCTCCTAATGCACCCCATTCACCCATCACCCCTGTGCTCACTCTACCACTGGTTACTGTGCCTTCAATTGCCAATGCCTTAAGTCTGGAATTCCAACCCTAAACCACGCTGTCACTCTCTATTTCTTTTTTCCCCTGAAGACACTCCTTAAAACCTACCTCTTTGACAAAGTTTTTGGTGATCTGCCCTAATATTACATTATGTAGCTCAGTTCCTATGAATGTCTTGGGACATTTTGCTATGTTGCAAGTGCTATATAAATGTAAGCTGTTGTTGTTGTAAGCTACCCACTGTGCACTGGAGTCCTGGCAGTAATGATAAGATTACAATATTCAGCAACTGCTTAGGTACAAATCCATGTTGAAGATAAAATCTGCAGACAGTTAAAGCTCTGATTAAGTTACCGGCATACGGCATTAATGTTAGAAATAAAGCCTGTCAATTTGACTGGAACTTAGAAGCTATTGAACTGCCTCTTGAAAACATGCACCTGAGGTTATTCATAGTTATCATCAATCAAAGTCAGCATACTGAAAAGGAAATTCAATTAGTTCAGGTCTAACTAGTGTCGATGTGGCTGCGTGAATTTCACATTGAGCAATGTAACCCTTCCCTCTACTGACTATGTGGAACTCACCAGAGTGTGTTCTTGAGCCTTCTTTTGTGTCATTCTCAACAGTAGTTCTGTCAAATACGACCTCTTCTTAGTGGAAGCATATTGCCAACATGTCTCACCATAGAAAATAAAGAGCCCAGTTCATTCCACTGTGCCTTGTACATTTCCCTCCACATTTAATTGATCTTAGTGGTTCAACATTGACAAGTACAGGGGATGTGATTGCAAATGTTTCTACATGCACAGAGCTGTCATCATTTTTCCAATTTCTACATCATCTTCAAGTGAGAAAATAGTAATGAATCATAATGTGGCCAGAATGTCTGTGCCGCAATGACAGCTGAGTTTTAGTGGGGTGAGACTTCCAATTCTCCCCTGATCCGGGATGATTTCCCTGGAACTAGCTATTTATAGGTAGAGTGGGCACCCAAACTGTTCACTCCTTTGCCAGGCTATCAAATAAACTGGGGAAAGTTGCTGAAGTGTCTGCCACAGTGTAGCATGTCCAGAAATCTAGACAAAGATTTTTTAAATTGAGGCAATTTCACTTTTTAAAATTTCCACTTTGATCATCGGCAGTAAATATCATGCTTTGGTGAAGAAAAGCTCAGCAGTCTGCACTGAGATAGCTGATCTCAACTGGGGCAATGGTAAGAGTTGTTTTGTGGTTCAATGCAGGGGAAAATCAACCGAAAGTTCTTTCTCCCAGTTGCCATGCAGTAACCTCTACTAGCAGTGCTAATCTGAGGATAGGATCAGGCTTGGTTGTGATGTCCTCCACTGTGAGATAACCCCAGTGCATTGACTATTATTGCCAAGAACTGGACATAATACTTCATTAAGGCAGAACTAGTGTCTTATACAAGTTCAGAATAACTTATTTGCTCCTGTATGCTATGCCCCTATTAAAAAAGCCTAGGATACTGAATGTCTATTAACTGCACTCTCAACCTATCACCTGCCACCTTCAATGGCTTATGCACACGTACACTATTATAAACTTATACACCATTATTGGCTGTATCAAACACTTATTGGAAGTCCATGTACACCATATCAACAGCATTGCCCTCATCAACCCTCTCTGTTACCTGTTCAAAACACTCTTATCAAGTTTGTTGGACATGATTTTCCCTTAACAAATCTGTGCTGGCTTTCCTTAATTAACCCACTTTTATCCATGTGACTGTCAACTTTGTCCCGAATTATTGTTTCTAGAAGTTTCCACATCACCAAAGTTAAACTGACTGGTCTGTATTTGCTGGGCTTACCTTTACACCCTTCTTTGAACAAGGGAATAATATTTGCAATTCTCCAGTCTTCTGGCATCACTCCGAGTCCAAGGAAGAGGGGAAAATTATGGCCAATGTCTCTGTAACTTCAACCCTTTCCACAATTTCCGCATAGTCATCAGCTAATTGCCTATCTGCTTTCCTGTGATATCACAGCTCAATTTTCTTTCTACGGGCTCTGAACCTACAGACTGGCTTCTGGTGGTCAGTCCTGCTCCACTCTTGCTGTTTCCCATCACTCACCGAGTGAAGTCTCGCTCTCTCCACGCTGTTTTAAGCCCCACTCTACTCTCGCTGTTGCAATTACACAAGCACAGAAGACTTATAGCAACGTAAGACTTGAAGCAAACTGTAAATACATTAATGTCAGTCTATATTCAAGGGCTATAGACTTGGAGGGAGACGCAGTAGAAGGATCTGGTACCTAAAGGGTTAACATGGACTGAGTACAGTATCACCCACATAGTGATGTAAGAAGGTGCATGACCTAGAGATAAGGGCAGTCTAGAGATAGGTAGTAACATGTAAGGACCTAACATGTGGTCCTGTCCATATCTTTACCCTCTAATGCAAATATGTATATAGTTCAACACTGTTAATAAAGGCTTCTTTGTAACTTCAACAAGACTGCTTCATAGTGTCCAAGCAGTACACATTACAGGTAGCAGCCACAGAACAGATCAGAGGCCACACTGGGTTACTTGGACCCCAGTTACTTACAACCTTTCCATTGACATGTAGCTGAGAGCATCGTTACTATGACTGACGACCGGCCGAATGTTCCTTAAAAAATAAGGCATGATGACTAGTTTGTTACTGAACAAAATCATTGTCCAAAAAGTATTCATAATGAAACTGTGCAAAGGAACAAAAGAATGTGAAGTAATATCTCTTCACAAGTTTTTGTTTTCTGGTATCTCAGGAGTCTTTGATTGTACAGACATTCCATACTCTCATTTATTGAGATTCCATCCTATGCTGTATCCTATCATCCGTATCATCCAATACATACCTAAGCAACAAGTGGAACAAATTTACAATTGTAATACCTGGTTTGTTGCTGGCCAGGAAGACCACAGGATGATGCCAGGATATTCATCGCAACAGATAGTGTGGAAAATGAACTAACCTTTGCTGTTAAAAAACAATCTCTGCAGAAATACCCTCAACACCTATAACAAACTCCATTTCAGGATCAGAAAACTGCTCCATGGAAGCTTGATATTAGCCAGAAAATTCATCAATTAATTTAGAATAAAGTTCAGCAGTCTGCTTTGAATTAGCTGATCTCAACGAGGACACTGTAAGAAGCACTGCAATTGGCCACAACATCTCTGTTTCAGTGAAGGGAAAAATCAATCAAAAGCTCCTCATCCTGGTTGCTAAACTCATAGTGGAAATGCAGAACTGTGAATGCCCATTGAGAATAGATTCAGGCTTAACTGTGATGTTCTCCACAATCTGATGACTTGTTTGTGCACTGACAAGCATCACACATGAAGAGTAGCCAACTGGATGAGGTACCAAAGGGAAGATGTAACTTCTAAACTGCACCCCAGGGAGGTAGCCAATGTGGAGAGTGGAAACGTACGGGTTGATTCTTTAATCAGTTACTCCCAGCATGGAATATTGTCAGGAAGGATCGATTGAGAAATAAAAGGTCAAGACTCCTAGACTCTGGGCCTTTGGCTCTGCAATTTTCCGAGCAGTGCCCCAATGATTGCCACACCTTGTCGGGAGTGCTGGATCAGGGTAACAGCCCAATAAAATATTATATGTAAAACATTGAAGTATTGATGGCATAGCCCCAAAAATCAGGATCTGAGACTTTTCTGCACTGCAATACAATGTGAAGAAAATGCATTTTTGCAACAAAGCAAAATTAATGAAAATTTGCCATTGAATCAAAAGATCATTATTACAGATCAAATAAAACATTTTGAAGTCCTCATCGAGACAATTAACTACATCTCTGCCTTATTCCAAACAAAGAATCTAATCTTCATTGGAATCTGAGAGGTGATTGCACGATCTGTTGTTGCCAGTGGGGAACTCACAGGGAGGTGAACTGGGAACTTGTAAGGCCAAGATTTCCAGGACATTATCCTTTTGATTTCCCCTTAGAAAATAAACAAAATCTAAAGGAGAAATTCGTTTACAACTGAGCTTAAAAGGCATTCAATTAAAATTAAACTCCTAAATTTGTGCTGAACCGAAACATAAACTGTTTTCCTTTGGGTCAGCCTGCTTTGAGCATCATTCCAAGTGGGTGGGCCAGGAAATTGCATGTTGGTCTCCTGGCATGCCAAGCTTCAGGCAGCCATTAAGAGGTGTGTGGCTGTAATGTGGAAAAACTTGCTCTCTGGAAATGCCCTTCCTGCACTCAGTCCCTCCCCCTGATTGTTCAGTCAAGACAGGGAGTTAAACATCGAAATAAATCACACCTTCTCCCTCCTTGGCTCAGTGTAAGCTGGGTCATATAGATAATGCAGGTTGTATCTCTAATCAATGGGCGGAATTTTCCGTGCCCACTGGCATCAGGCATGAGTGGACAATATGGTGAGAAGGCCAGAAATCGGTTTAATGATGTCGTGAAACCAGTTTGCGACTGTCCAGTCAGCCTGTTGATGGCAGGCCACGTGTCCCGCCATCGGAAGTTGGGAACCTCATTGTAATATATCTGCATATCAGTATAAGGCCAGCCCACTAGAATTATCTCTCCACGCTGGATCGTCCACCCACATCGGCGTGATTACACACCGACATATTTCATAACAACATAAATGAGCTGTATACTTGGCGGACTGCACTTTGAGGGGAACTCGGAGATGAGTGCACAGTAACATTGTGCAGCGCTCACTCAGGTCATCTGTTGCACTTCAAGCTTGAGAGGCATCGAAGGGGAGGGGGCAAGGGCTGCCCTGCAGTTGAGGCACATTGGTGGGGGGCAAGGGCTGCCCTACTGTTGAAGGTAGTGCACAAACATGTGCAGGGTGTGGGGGAGGGAAGCGGCCACTCATGAGAGAAACCTTGTATAAAGTGACTATTACTCTGCAGCTGAGACAGTTAAGACGCGGCCACATTGACATGCGTGGAGTCAGGTCTCTAGCTTATCTGCCCATGCAAGCAACGCAGAGGCATGAAAGTGCCGCCAAATGCTCCAAAGCTTTTCACCCCTCAGGCATGGACTGCAAACTAATGAGCGTTTTAGTGGACTGCAGAACAGCCGGGCGACTGGACACATTGTACAATCTCCTTGCGAAAGTTAGCTGTGGAGCAGTCACTGGTAAAGGTGCTCACTGCCCCTTGCAATGTCATCACCCCGGTTTGGACCCATTTCCCCATGATTCAAGCTAACAGCGCAGTCTTGCAGTGCGGGTTAGGAGAATGCCTGCGTCTGAGCTGACAGCACAACATGCAGTCCAGTGGGCAAAGCTGCTGCCAATCGGTCAGGTGGAGTGGGGTGGAGGTGGGTGGGGTTTCGGGCAGCCATGCAGTGCACTTAACTCTGGCCACCCAAGTGGTGGTCGGCAGTCTCTGGTATGCATTAAGGGGCCTTCAGATTTAATGAAGAGAGGTTCTTAGTCTACCCAAGCTAACCCATGTGTCTCTTTCTTTCATCCTGCAGGAGGAGTATATCAGGAGCATGGAGCCTGGTGAACTAGCTGTATGCCTCATGGCTTACAGGGAGCGAAGATGACAGAAAAGAGAGTGACAGAGGTGCTTGGCTGCACAGAAGGAGGAGCAGTGCCATCAGGAAGAAGGGGCAGCTGGGGCTCCCCCCACATGCCGCTGAAGAGCCACAGTGAGCCATCGCTGTTTGGCAGCTAGCTAGACCCAGGGTCTATAGACACTGCCTTTCATTCCTGCAGATGATTGAGAACCAATGTCGTCTAAGACTGCGTATGTCTAGGGAACTGGTCAGTCACATCTGCCAGCTACTGCAGGATTTGGCACCAGTGGGACATGGAGGGCATGCACTGCCCATGGCCATGAAAGTGACCACGGCGCTCAATTATTACCCCAGTGGCTCCTTACAGGGATCTACAGGTGAACTCTGTGGTATATGACAAGCCTCCACCCACAAATGCATCCATGAGGTCATGAATGCCATCTTCGCGAGAGCACACAGCTTTGAGCATTTCTCCCAGGACCAGCAAAGCCAGGATGCAAGAGCAATTGGATTTGCCCAGATCTCGGGTTTCCCACAGGTGCAGGGTGCGATCGACTGCACTCACATTGCTCAGATCTCTGTCGCAACAAGCAGTCAACTATATCAACCGTAAGGACTTCTATTTGCTGAATGTGCAGCTGGTGCGCGACCACCACAAACGCATCCTGCAGGTCTGCGCATGGTTCCCAGGGAGTGTCCACGACGCCGACATTCTCAGTCGGTCACAGATCTCTGATGTCTTCCAGGGTCCACAGGGGCTGCAGGGTTGGCTCCTTGGGGATAAGGGCTACCCGCAGAGGACGTGGCTGATGACACCCGTGCGGCGGCCTCGGACTGCGGCAGAGAGAAGGGAAAACAAGGCTCATGCAGCAGCTCGCAACATGGTGGAGCAAATCATTGGGATGCTGAAAATGAGGTTCTGGTGCCTGGACCAGTCTGGTGGAGCCTGCAAGATAGTCCACAGAGGGTGTCACGCATCATCGTCACCTGCTGCACCCTTTATAAGCTCACACTGCAACAGGGAGAGGACCTCGCTGAGGAGGAGGTGGAGAAGCTGGAGGTCTCCTCCAATGAGGAGGACACCAGCAGGGATGAGGATGAGGAGGTCCTCAAATGTGATGATGATGGCAATGAGGCACTCGCACTGGTCAGACGAGGCGGATGCGCTCGAGAGGCTCTCATAGCAGCTAGATTTGAGGAGGATGATGATGACATGCAGTGAGGAGACACCATAGGCTCTCACATTGCATCTGTGAATGTTTGACTCCTGTCTGGCTTATGGCAGCGCACATACCCTCTGTGATAAGACTCCTGTCATGGAGACACAGTGCTGGCCTTAATAGTCACTCGATCGCTGGAGGATGATGACGACATGTAGTGAGGATGCTCCATAGATCTTCACATTGGCTCTGTAAATGTCTGACTCTTGCCTGGCTGAGGGCAGATCGCTTGCGCTCTGTGTTTAGGGTCATATCATGGAAATGCAGCCATGAAACTTTAAAAGCACCTAATCATTTGCCTGCCTTCAGCACCTGAGCCCTTCAGGAGCACAGCGTCACTGGTCACAGATGCTGAAGAGATGGGGGCCAGCCCCACCTTAAAGATGCTGAGAATACACAGAGAGAATGATGGAACTCTGTGATGCCTGCCCATGACATTCTGGTACCAATGACAAGCACCATTGAGGTGTAGGCAGCAGTAATGTGTCCTGGGAGTGTGAGGCCGGAGCATCAGTTTGGTCTGAAGGCTGCACAGAGCACAGGGAAGAGGCCCTGGATTGAGACACCTGCCTTTATCTTGTGCAGAAAGGTTTCACATCTGAATGACATGAACACTACTCATCAGAACATGGAGCCATAGGCAGGGAGACATTCTTGGGAGGTTATTGCCAATAGTGAACATTATGTACAAGTGATTAACATTAACAACTACATCAGCTGTGGCTCAGTTCATAGCACCCTCGCCTTTGAATCAGAAGGTTGTGGGTTCATGTCCCACTCCCGGAAATCAAGAACTGTGAATGTACTCGAAAGAGTTACAATCTGTGACTGTTGATAACTCGTAAGAGTTACACCTTCGGACTGCTGCTGCACACCTTCCATTTTCTCGCCCTGGTCCGCCGCCCGGACACGCCCTGGCGTGCCTTGTTTCCGTCCGGCGGTGGAGGCCCCCGATGGGAGGGCCTCTACGGAGGTGTTCTCCCTCTTTCTATCGGGGACCTGGGTTGGAGGGTGTTGCATGCAGCAGTCCCCTATAATCGTAAAATGTGTAGGTTCACGGACTCCCAAGACACCTACTCTTTTTGCGGTCTTGTGGAGTCCGTGGACCACGTGTATATAGGGTGTTGTAGGTTGCACTCCCTTTTTAGTTATTTAAAAAACCTTTTGTTACTATTTTGTTTGCACTTCAGTCCCACGCTCCTGATCTACGGACACCCGGTGCGGAAGGGGGTCGGGAAGGAGAAGGACCTCCTTGTGAACCTGCTCCTGGACTTGGCCAGGTTGGCCATTAACAAGTCCAGGCAGCGGGCGATCGAGGGGGGAGTCCCGCCCGATTGTTTGTCCCTCTTCCGCGGCTATGTTCCCTGGAGAGGGAGCACGCGGTGTCTGCTGGCACCATCGAGGCCTTCCGTGCCCGGTGGGCACCGCGGGGACTGGGGTGTTTTGTTGACCCCTTTAATCATATTTTGGTTTAATGTTTGTAAGGTTCCTTTAAACTTTGTCCTTGGTTTTACAGCTGACCTGACTTAGGGGCTGTGCCTGATTTATCCCTTATTGTGTTAATTTAGTTTATTGTTTTAACTCTGAAAGAGATACATCAGCTGTGGCTCAGTTCATAGCACCCTCGCCTTTGAATCAGAGGGTTGTGGGTTCATGTCCTACTCCCGGAAACCAAGAACTGTGAATGTACTCGAAAGAGTTACATGCGATCTGTTGATAACTCGAAAGAGTTATATCTTCTTAACCTTCCTAAACCTGCTGCTACATCTTGGTGCTCGCCAGGCATTCTCAGTGGAAGTGGAGGGAGCCTGTTGACTGCTACGCCCTGTCTGTGATGACCATGACGGGCGTCCTCTGGAGGGCCGAGACCTGGAGGACCCTGGGCCTGCTTTTGGAGTCCTGCTGTGTGGCGGTGGCACCCTCCTCGGCCTGTGGAGCTGGAGCTGCTGGGGTCACAGGAAGAGGGGAATCGGATGGGCTGGACATTCCCGCAGTCACCTGGGTTGATGGCTCCAGGGTATGCACCTGCTGATTCTCCTCCCTATGGGTGCCTGGGAGCCCCTGGCTGACTCATTGAGGAGAAGGGGAAGCTGGACTGAGATTGAGCTGCACCCCACCTCTCTCGTGTACACACTGTTGGAGGCCAACTATGGCGTCAGCGATGGTTTCAGCCTACGCAGCAGTGCAGGAGTGACGTCCTGGACCAAGGTCTCCATGGCGGCCACCATCCTACCAGTGTTGACCTCAGTGCATTGGCATGCTGATCCTATCACTTCAGCCTGAAGGCAGAAGGACTACTCCATCATGCCTTGCAATCTGGGGAGTTCAGCAGATATCCCTATCTGATGTTCTTTGCAGCTCTAGCAACTGAGACATGACCAAGTCCAGAGGCTCGGTGTGGATCTGAAAGTGCCATGTGCTCCCCAGATTTGTGATCCCGAGGCTACTCTAAAGCACACTCTACACTGAAGTGTGTGCCTCTGCACAGGTGGAGAGTGTGGGTGAGCGCTGTGATGGGACTTCCGGGAAGGTGTCTTCAGATTCTTCTTCAGAAGTTTATTTGGGGCTTGATTGGAATGGACTCCCTTGGCCATTTCCCAGATGTGCCTGCAAAAGCAAGGAGAGATAGATAGTGCATGACAGTGGCCTGTGAAAGAGGACACATCACTCACAGCATGGTTGTCTGATGGATGTTGCAACTGCTGGATCCTCACTTGGTGCCAACCTCCATCAGCACAGGAACGGTCCAGGTCCTCGCCGGCCAGCTGGATGGCTTTATTTTCAAAGTCCATGAGGACCTTGATTTCAGGCATTCCTCCTCCGGTCTGCGACCTCTCCCTGTTGTTGTGTGCCAGCTTGTCCTGCATGAATAGAGATGGAGACAGTGTAAGCAGGACGCCTGCCAGGCCAGATGACAAGCATGCCTTGCATGCGTGGGTGGTCAGTGGTCCCATGGACAGGATGAGAGCAATGAAGGTGTGTGTGAGAGAGTGAATGGTGATGTCCCTTGAATTGACAGTGAGTGAGTGAGGGCCCTGTGGATGTGTGATGGATTTGTGAATGTGTGAGTTGAGAGTGATGAGAAGAGTGACTTACCCTGGCGGAATGGAGGAGATCATTCATCCTCTTTCGACACTGGCCACCACCTCCCAAGCTGGATTGGTGATGTTGCTGCCCATCCAGCAGCCAGAGAGCTGGGTAGAGGATATCGCAGCGGGCCTCCATGACATCCAAAAGGTGCTTGAGGGACACGACATTAATTCTGAGGGCTGCAGTCTTTTTGCCTTTGGGGGCCATGTCTTCCATGCAGCAGTCGTGGGCTGGAAGCACTGAGAGGTGTGTGCATGGCTGCACTTTAAATATAGCACCCTGCATTGATGAAGCGTTGAAGTGATGGTGTCGCTGGCAAATTAGGGCCCATCTGCCAGCGAAACGGTGTGTTTCCCGGAAATGCATAATTAATGCGGCGGGTTTGGGCCTATACGGTGTGAGAAGCCACCATTGTGTTCAACGGGTAAAACATTGTTTTCCCTGCCCGCTACCACACTTGGAGCAAAGCTGGGAAGATTCCACCCTTTTTTCTGTACTAGCTCAGAGATCTTTATTTGGAAGCTGGTGGAGGCAGTGCAAATAACCACAATGCCTGGACTCTGGAAAAGAAAATCAGCTCCACGTTTCCAGCATGCATGTGGGAAATCCACATGGGCTAAAGAGAGAATTAGGATTGGCTCTGAACCAACTCATAGTAAAATAGCCAAAAGGCAGTCACTGTCAAGGTTCATATTTGAACAGTGGCCACATGGATGAAATATCATAAGCCACATGGAATTCCTAAAATAGTGTCAGTCCCCTTAGGAAAGGAAACAAAGTACTCAGAATGACAGCTGTGACTCTGTAGTACTCCAAGATATAGGGTTTTACCATATCAACCCATATGGTAATAGCATCATAAGTGTATTCTTTATGAATGCAGTTACAATGTGTTACGATCTCCCAGTTGATAGCTGAAAGGTTGGCACAACAAGATTTCATGTTTTAACACTTTTACTGTAACAAGCAAACAAAAAGCACTGGTGATTAACTGCGTCTCTATATTATTCCGGACGAAGAATCTAACCTGCATTAGAATCTGAGGGGTGATTGCACCATATATTGTTGCCAGTGGGGAACTTACAGAGAGGTGAAGTGGGAAACTGTAAGGCCAAGAGTTCCTGGTCATGGAATTATCCTTTTGATTTCCCCTATTTTTATTGGCAACTTACATTTTAAAGTACAACACAACCGAAAAACCCACTTCACAGGTATACTTTACACCGTTCCTTAAGTAGTCATTCGATTTTCCTGGACCCATTTAATTCTCATTTCAGTTCCTTTCCTTTCACAGCCTGTTTAACACCAAAACTATCTTCCACAATGAGGGCTTTTCCTGGCAATTCTCCCTCTAAAGCAAGCTAGGCAAATTTCTCAGCCTCATTTCAAATTCTCATCAATTAGGCCTTTTCAATCCGAGGGCAAGCTCCCACCCACATTCCTGCAAACTTTTAGTCTGTAGCTGCTCCCTCTCTCCTGTATCCTGGCAGACTAGTTCTGTGGCCTGAAGTCTTCAGATGGCTGGATCTCACTTCCTGCCATCCGAAGAGTTAACGGGGAGCACATCCCCACTGACTTCGAGTGCTCCACAGTCATTTGACGCTTGAATGAGCGTTTAGTGGCTGCAGGCGGCATCTGTGGAGAGAAAGACAGAGTTAACGTTTCGAGTCAGTATGACTGTTCTTCAGAACTAAAGAGAAGTAAAAATATGGTGAAATATCTACAGTTTAAGGGGGGGTGGAACAGGTGAAGCTGGATAGAAGGCCAGTGATAGGTGGAGGCAAAGGAGAGATTGCAAAAGATGTCATAAACAAAAGGTCGAAGGGTTGTTGATGGTGGTGGTACTGGCTAAAGCAGGTGCTAATGGTGACATTAAGAGTATAAAGCAGGATGAGCAAGTGACAGATGGCCCTTGTGGGGGTTGGGTGGGGGGAGGGGATGGTGGTGGGAAAAATGATCGAAATAGACTAAAAGATGGGGATAAAACAATGAATAAAAATGGAAATAAAATTTTTAAATAATAATAATAGGTGGGAAATATATATATATAAATTAAAAAGTAAAAATGAATATTTGAAAAAAGGGGATCAAAAACGGGTGAGGATGGAGGAGAGAGTTCATGGTCCAAAGTTGTTGAACTCAGTGTTAAGTCCGGAAGGCTGTAAAGTGCCTAATCAGAACATGAGGTGCTGTTCCTCCAATTTCCCCTGGCTTGATGGTAATGGCAGAGTGGGGGATATGCCGGGCCAAGAGGTTACAGATTGTGTTTGAATACAATTCTGCTGCTGCTGATGGCCCACAGCGCCTCATGGATGCCCTGTCTTGAGTTGCTAGATCTGTTCGAAAGCTATCTCATTTAGCACGATGGTAGTGCCACACAACACGATGGAGGTTATCCTCAATGTGAAGGCGGGACTTTGTCTCCAAAACGATTGTGCGGTGGTCACCCCTTTTGACACTGTCATGGACAGATGCATCTGTGGCAGGCAGGTTGGTGAGGATGAGGTCAAGCATGTTTTTCCCTCTTTTTGGTTCCTTCACCACCTGCCACAGACCCAGTCTAGCAGTTATGTCATTTAGGACTTGGCCAGCTCGGTCAGTAGTGGTGCTACCAAGCCACTGTTGGTGATGGACAGTGAAGTCCCCCACCCAGAGAACATTCTGTGCCCTTGCCACCCTCAGTGCTTCCTCCAAGTGGTGTTCAACATGGAGGAGCACTGTGAGGGAGGGCGGTACGTGGTAATCAGCAGGAGGTTTCCTTGCCCATGTTTGACCTGATGCCATGAGTCTTCATGGGATTTAGAATCAATGTTGAGGACTCCCAGGGCAACTCCTTCCTGACCGTATACCATTGTGCTGCCACCTCTGCTGGGCCTGTCCTTTCGGTGGGACAGGACATACCCAGGGATGGTGATGGTGGAGTCTGGGACATTATCTGTAAGATATGATTCTATGAGGATAACTATGTTAGGCTGTTGCTTGACTAGTCTGTGAGACAGCTCTCCCAATTTTGGCACTAGCCAAGGAGGGCTTTGCAGGGCCGACAGGGCTGAGATTGCCATTGTCATTTCTGGTGCCTAGGTTGATGCCGGGTGGTCCAGACAGTTTCATTCCTTTTTTGTGACTTTGTAGCAGTTCATTACAACTGAGTAGTTTGCTAAGCCATTTCAGAGGGCATGTAAAAGTCAACCACATTGCTGTGGGTCTGGAGTCACGTGTAGGTCAGTCCAAATAAGGACAACAGATTTCCTTTCTGAACCAGGTGGGTTTTTTTTTTAAAAAAAGCAATGGTTCCATGGTCATCATTGGACTTTTAATTCCAGAATTGGCAGGATTTGAACCTGGGTCCCCACAGCATTACCCTGGGTCTCTGGATTATTAGTCCAGCAACAATACCACTACGCCATAGTCTCGCCAGGAAGCATGTTTTGCCTTAGAGAGCTGCCAACCAATCAGATATGGCCAGCAGCTCTCCAGTCCCTGCAATGACAAGAGCTGCAGTGGACAGAAGAAGAATTGCAGGAGGATGCTGGAGCCTAAGTCCGGGCACTAGAGGCCCAGGTAAGCTCAAGGGGTCCCAGGGCAGGGAGGGTAGGGGAGCATGAAGGAGGCGATCAGGATCTTGGGTGAGAGGCCGTGGTTGGGGGGAGGGATTTCAGGAGGCTACTGGTACCTGACTTCAGAAAGGGGCTTCTGATGGAGGCACCTTCCCGGCTGAGATTCCACTCTTTCTCGGGCTACCACCATGGAAGTTCAATTCGCCCACCAGCCTAAAAATTGAGGCTAGATGGGAGTGGCCCGTAAGTGGCCAATAATTGGCCACTTATAGGCCTCAATTGGGCAAGGATGGGCTTCCGTTCGAGGCTTTGTCTGCCTCAGCGTAAAATCACCATGTGGTCGGGGCAGGCGGGAACCTGGAGAGGATCCCCTTTCTTCAATTTCATGCTCCCCCCACCTAAAAACCTGCTGATAGGGGAGCATAAAATTCTGGCCTGTGAGTTTCAGGGATATTTTAGAAACCCTTCCCCTCTCAAAGCCCATCTGCATGACAGTGTGAGTCATATGGGTCTTGTATGCAGGTAAAATGCTGATTAGCTATCTTTGAGGCTCCAACTTTATTCTATCTTGCAAGTAAACGGACAGTTTGAAGCATAATTGTTTACAACCTGATATTCTCAATATTGTCCTGGGACTTTGGAGACTTCCAGTCTAACCACTGTAAACACAGAAGCTGCTGCCATTATCTCCAAGTGTGAATACCTGACACCTTGTTCCCAGCGATACAATTTGGGGCTTCCTTTAATCTTTATCAGTCCCGTCACCCAGGCCTGTTGTCAGGCAGACTTCAGAACAGGCCACATGACCCTCTTCACTCTGCCCTAAGTGAAAGACACAATCCCAAAACACATAACAATCTTATAAATTTCATAATTGTAACAAGTATCAGTATACACAATGAGTGGAGCAATTCTTCTCTATCTCCCTGTCCCCATTATATCACCAGGCTGCTGCTAACACTATTCTTTTCTAGGGACTGTGCTTTGGTGTGATGGGAGACCTTGTGGGTTTCAATGATTGTGAGCCATACCAGCTGGGGTATAACTCCTAGTAGGATCACCCTCAGTGGCCAGGACATAAGCTGGGAACCAGACCAGAGGCAGTCCACCAGTCGTTCTGTTAGGGGGGTTGTGAGTCAGGCCAATAAGCTGTCCGTGTAAAAAATACTTGTTATCACAGAAAAAGCCCAGAGAAAAAGACTTTTACAGACTTGCAAATATAAATATCAACAATGGAGAATCACAATCTGCTGGATGTAAGGCAATATGATATTCCAAT
This sequence comes from Cetorhinus maximus, assembly GCF_964194155.1. NCBI lineage: Eukaryota > Metazoa > Chordata > Chondrichthyes > Lamniformes > Cetorhinidae > Cetorhinus > Cetorhinus maximus. The sequence continues at coordinate 72,589,588 of NC_135888.1, forward strand.
TGGAATCGAGTATCTTGCTCTGAACAGACAGCAAGGGAAGAAATAGGTTGCATCTATGCCACTAGGCATAGTAGACTCTATACCTAACCAATACTGGTACCACAAATAGTATTGTAGCAGCAGCCATCAGTTAAAAACTATCAAACTACTTAAACAGAACTTTATATGTATTTGTTGAGTTCACAAAGTGACTCAAAAGGTAGAATGGCTCCTCCTACTGGAATTAAGTGTTCATATAGTTCAACATCTTACAAATTAGAAGCTTGAATGTGATTGGAATTTAATTTTTTGTGATATAGATCCAATGAATACAAATATTCTACTTAATTTTTCCTTTCCATTTACAAGAAAACAGAATTCTTCTGTTAGTTCATTTATTTCGACCAAACTGTAATGCAAATTTTATTTTTCTTTACAAAGTACCCTCAAATTCCTAGAGCTTGTACAGTTAAGCTATCTCTCAGATTGATAACCTTCAATATATTTTGCGAATTGAGGATATTACATAGTGCTACACAGAATAGCTCAGGCAGAATTTTACAACCCCATCGCAGCAGGGGTGGGGCTGTAAAATGCAGTGAACTGTTCCAAACTCCATTGATTTCAGTGGGACAGGTAAACCTCACTGGTGGGAGGGGCCGTAAAATTCTGGCACTCAGCGCTGCTTAGTGCAGTACTGAGCACTACGTTCCAGTAGACCATCAAAATAAAATGTTAAAACTCTTCAGTTTGCTGCATCTTGACTTTCTGGATTCTTGCTTCCCTGTTTTATCCCAAAAGAAATGGCTTGCCTGGTAGGTCAGTAAAATGGTCTATTTATTTCTATCACATTTGTTAGCTAGATAATGTAAACAATTGTTATGACCACAGCCGATGTTAATTGTTGCGCAAATCGCAGAGGGAAACTGGGCTTACAGGCCATGCCCTTTTTTTCTGAAAATGAGAAGGAAACATACTGATCTCAGCAGCAAGAAATCCAGTAACACCTTCGAGATTTTAAAAATTAAAAGTAAAAGTTTTATTAACAAGAATAAAAGAAAATTTAAGCACATAAAATTACAGTTACACAGTTAAAATTAGCCTTAAAAACATTCCCCAAAAAACTGTCTACTTGTTCAGTGCCACAAGTAAACATCTTCCAGGCAACGCTCCCTTACAGATGTTTAACTATAAAATTCCACTAATATTACCCAAGGCAAATTGTTGTAGGTTTAATAAAGGTATACCACATGATCTCTTAAACTCTCTCCCACTCTGCAGTGGAAATCCAAAACTTCAGAACAAAACTGCTTTTCGAAGCCCAAGACTTTTCTGGTTTGACTGGATTGCTGATTCAAACTGCATCTTCCCCCAGCCTAGAGCTCCAGCTAATGACCAACAGATCCAGCTAACAGCTCACCAGCTATCAGCTCCCTTAAGCTTTCCACAGTAACCCTAAAATACCTTTTCCCCCTTTCATCACAGGTTTCATTGGTCTCACACCTCTTTGAAACTCATTTCATGTTTCTATTCTGTAATGGCAAAGGTGTTCAACATCACACCAATTCGTAAAGACCTCATTGCAGGCCAACACAAACGCACCAGTGATAAACCCGTGGTGTGCCTAATGTGCCTTATGTTTATGCTTTCAGGTGCTACGTCTTGGTGCTGCGTCTTCCCTGGGAGTGGCATCTGAGACAGCCTGCTGACTCTGCTGTCCTGTTGGCCTTGATGACCTTGGCAGCCATCCTCTGGCCCATGGAGCCTGTGCTGGCCCAGTCTGGGAGGGAGCTGACAGTTCCACAGCTGGCATCTCCCCAGTCATCGCAGCCTCATCGGATGCAACAGTCACTGGCAGAGGGGCGGAGGAGCTGCTGCCCTCATCCAGAGCGCCCTGAGAGGAGCCCGCAGAGACGACAGGCAGCTGCTGCGCCAACGTGAGTTCGCTTCGGACCTCCCTGCTCACCATGGATGGGTGGGCACCTAGCTGGGAAACCTGGTGCCCAGACCATCTCCCACACTGGCACTGACCAGCTGAGGTCAATGCTGATGTGAGGGTTTGCTGGTCCGAGCACATCCCCAGGAAGCCCTGATTGGTCTCCCGAAGGAGCCTCTCCTCGAGAGTCACCACTCTCTCCATGGAGGATGCATGGCTGCTCGGCCATGAGGCTCATTGCATCAGCGATAGTCCACGTAGGGTCCTCCATCATGGACACAAAGCCAAGCATAGCCTCATGTATCTCCCCCAGATGCTCCCGCACACTCGGCCACATTTCCTGCATTTGCTGCGTAGTGGACGACTCCAGAGGCACATCATCAGGCACCGACTGAGCATGTGTCTGGTTTCCTGCAGTCTTCTGACTGCTGGCGCCATGGGCACTCTCTGCCTCTGCCAGCTCCTCCAGCGACTGTGAAGTGCCCTCACCTCTGTGCCCTGGGACACTAGTCAATGATCTAATTCCCCGCTGAGGTGCTAGTATCTGCGCTGGCGCATGCCTGGCAGAAATGGTGTAACGCTGGTGAGACTTCAGGGCCCTCAGATGTGAGAGGGGGCCTCTGCTGCTCCTCCTCCCGGCGCTGCTCCGCTGATGCTGAAAGGAAGAACAAGGACATTGGATTAGTTAACATGGAGACAATGTCAATGTGTATCCCTGTCCCCTGGATCATTATGTGCTCAACCTTCCATAAGTAACGGTCAAGCCATGTTGCAAACTTCAATCACTGAACATTCAGCACTGCCATGGCTGCTGGGAGAGCAATGGTGACCTCACTGCTGGACATACATACCTGCCCATGGCACCCCAGCCTCACCGACACCGGTGGACCTGGGCGCATGGCGCCTCTCCAGGTCTAGGGCCTCCTGCTCAAACCGGCTAAGCATCGCCACCTGGGCCAGCCCTCCACCAGCCCTCACCCGCACAGCAGCATTATGTGCATTCTTCTCCTGAAGAGGAGAGAAGAGCATTGATTAGTGCTACTTGTACCTGGATTCTCTTCTCGGCCGGCCCACCCCAACCAGAGTGGAACATTGCAGGGCTTCCGTGCCCCCTCACCCCACTGCTGCCGAACACGCACACAAAGATGCCAGGCTCATCCCCCCCCACCCCCAACCCCCTTGTCCAAATGCTGCCTACATCACATTTGGCACCACACAGGGGGTCTAACCTTCCATAGCAAGGAGACGCAAGCACGTGGAGTGCAGAGGACAACAGATTAATCGGTGCCACGCCACCTTGCAGCTCCCCTCCCAGCATCTCATCACCCTGACTTTGACATGTCCTGGAGTTGCAGCACAGCGCCTAGGTGCAGCTCCTCCAGGTTGTCCCCAAAACAGTAATGTGGGACTCAGTGTACCACATGCTGCAGGGGCAGAACCCATCTCTTCACCACCCTCTCAGGGTGACAACAGCATGGCCAATATCTGCTGGCCCATCCAGCAAAGGACACATGCTGCCAATGATTCAATGCAGTCACTACACTCAGACTTGACGAGGGTGTACCAATGGGGAAAAGCCTACCTGCTGGGTTAAGTGACCAATGCCAACATTGTCCTCAACCTTCCCGTGTGCAAGAGGCCATTGTAGCGCTTGCGACACTGGATCCAGGTGCGCCACACCACGTCATGGGAGCTCACTATCTCTGCCAGCAGCTCCCAGGAATGTTTGGTCATGTGAGGGGGCCTCCTCCTCCCGTCCTGGGGTATGAGGACTTCCCGCTGTGCGGCCAACCCCTTGAGGAGGGCAGCAAGGCAATCGCTCGAGAAACAAGGGGCACACTGCCCCCCCTACCCTACCATCCTGCCTGGCCTGCTCATCAGCAGTGCTCAGGGAAGCCCTTCCAGTAGCCATATTTGCCAACCTTTGAAAGGCTGCAGCAGCTTTTTAAAACAGGCCGCCGGGTCACCATTGGACCCGGTGGTCATTGCAGTCCCCCCGCCGCCTGCCCACTCCCATTGTCCTCGGGAGCCTTAATTGGCCTGCCTGCGTAAAATGGGGGTGCGGACCCAATTGCGGGCGGCGATCGGGTCTGCGCCCACTTTCGCTCCGCCCGCCAGCCAGAAAATTCTACCCTATGTCCTCTTCACAACATACTTTCCTGCCTCTCTTTGTGTCATCTGCAAAGTTAGCTACCATGCTTTCATTCCCCTCATCTAAATCATTGATATAAATTGTAAAAAGTTGAGGACCCGCTGCAGACCCCTGTGGGACTCCACTCGTCACATCCTGCCAATCAGAAAAAGACCCATTTATACATACCCTCTGTTTTCTGCCAGCCAGCCAATCTTCTATCCATGCTAATATGTTACCCCCTACACCATGTGGTGAGGCTGCCCAATAAAAGCTGGCACCCTCCCTGCAGACTTTGGGAGTGGGGCCCTGCTGACCAGGCACCCAATGGCCTACAGATGGCCTCCCCAGCAAAAGGGCTCCCCTGCTGAAATCTCCATACCCCAACCCCCAAACACCACCCTTCACAATGACAACCCCCTTGCTGAGGTCTGCTTAACTAGCCTGCCCCCACAAACTTAGCTTAATTCTGGGGCCTCCTCCACAGAAATTATAGTTCCAAGTCAGGATGGTGAGTGGCTTGGAGGGGAACTTTTAGGTGGTGGTGTTCCCATGCATCTGCTGCCCTTGTTCTTTTATGTGACAGAGTTTGCGGGGTTGAAAGGTGTTGGTCGAAGGAGCTTGGTGATCTGCTGCAGTTCATCTTGTACACTCTGCTGCCACTATGCAACTGTGGTGCAGAGAGTGAATGTTTGCGGATAGGGTGCCGATCAAGGGAGCTGCTTTGTGCTGGATGTTGTCAAGCTGCTTGAGTGGCGTTGGAGCTACATTCATGCAGGCAAGATGAGCAGGCTTTGGGGAGTCAGGAGGTGAGTTACTCACTGCAGAATCCAGAGCTTCCAATCTGCTCTTGTAGCCACAGTTTTTTATAATAACATAAGAACTAGGAGCAGGAGTAGGCAATTCAGCCCCTCGAGCCTGCCCCACCATTCAGTTGTCCAGTTCAGTTTCTGGTCAATGGTAATGCCCAGGATGTTGATAGTGGGGAATTCAGCAAAAGAAATGCCATTGAACGTCAAACTGAGATGATTAGATTCTCTCTTGTTGGAGATGGTCATTGCCTGCATTCGTGTGGCATGAATGTTACTTTCCACTTGCCAGCCCAAGTCTGAATATTGTCCAGGTCTTGCCATTGATGGACCGCTTCAGTATCTGAGGAATCATGAATGATGCTGAACATTGTGCAATCATCAGCGAACATCCCCACATCTGACCTTATGACTAAGGGAAGGTCATTGATGAAGCAGCTTAAGATGGTTGGGCCTCCTGCAGCGATGTCCTGGGACTGAGATGATTGACCTCCAACAACCACAAACATCTTCCTTTGTGCTATGTTTGACTCCAATTAGTGGAGAATTTTCCTCCTGATTCCCATTGACTCCATTTTTGCTAGGGCTCCTTGATGCCACACTCAGTCAAATGCTACCAAGGGCAGTCACTCTCACCTCACATCTTGAGTTCAACTCTTTAATCCATATTTGAATCAAGGCTGTAATGACGTCAGGAGCTGAGTGGCCCTGACAAAACCCAAACTGAATGTCAATGAGCAGGTTGTTCCTAAGCAAGTGTCACTTGATAGCTCTGATGTCGACACCTTCCATCACTTTGCTGATGATTGAGAGCAGACTAATGGGGCGGTAATTGGCTGGGTTGGATTTATCCAGCTTTTTCTGTACAGGGCACATCTGGGCCATTTTCCACATTGCTGGATAGATGGCAGTGTTGTAGCTCTACTGGAACAGCTTAGCTAGGGGTGTGGCAAGTTCTGGAGCACAAGACTTTGCAATATCCAGTGCCTTCAGCTGTTCCTTGATATCACACAGAGTGAGTAAAATTGGCTAAAGACTGGCAGTTGTGATACTGGGGATCTTTGGAGGAGGCCAAGATGGATCATCTACTCGGCATTTCTGGCTGAAGATTGTAGCAAATGCTTCAGCCTTATCTTTTGCACTGATGTGCTGGGCTCCTCCATCATTGAAGATGGGGATATTTGAGGAGCCTCCTCCTCCAGTTGGTTGTTTAATTGTCCACCATCATTCACGACTGGGTGTGGCAGGACTGCAGGACTTAGATCTGATCCATTGGTTGTGGGATCGCTTAGTTCTGTCTATCACTTGCTGCTTTTGCCATTTGGCATGAAGTAGTCCTGTGTTGTAGCTTCACCAGGTTGATACCTCATTTTTAGGTATGCCTGGTGCTGCTCCTGAGATGTTCTGCACTCTTCATTAAACTAGGGTTGACCCCTTGGCTTGATGGTAATGATAGAGCAGGGGATATGCTGGGCCATGAGGTTACAGATTGTGGTTTAGTATAATTCTGCTGCTGCTGATGGCGCACAGAGCCTCATGGATGCCCACTTTGAGTTGCTAGATCTGTTCAAAATCTAACCCTGTTAGCATAGTGGTAGTGCCATGCAACACAGTGGAGGGTATCCTCAATGTGAAGGCAGGACTTAATCTCCACAAGGACTGTGCAGTGGCTATTCCTAACAATACTATCATGGATAGATGCATCTGCGACAGGTAAATTGCGAGGATGAGATCCAATAGCTTTTTCCCTCTTGTTGGTTCCCTTACCATTTGCTGCAGACCCAGTCTAGCAGTTATGCCCTTTAGGAATAAAAACAAAAATGCTGGAAAAACTCAGCAGGTCAGGCAGCACCTGTGGAGAGAGAAACAAAGTTAACATTTCAAGTCCATATGATTCTTCTTCAGAGCTAAAGAGAAGCAGAAATGTGATGGATTTTATAATGTTTAAGAGGGGGTGGAGCAGGTGGAGCAACATAGAAATCCAGGGATAGGCGGGAGCTAAGGAGGGATTGACAAAGATGTCATGGACACAAGACAAAGGGAGTGTTAATGGTAGTGTTAAAGACTAAAGAAGGTGCTGATGGTGGCATAAAGGTAAGAGCAGAATGTGTTAATAGCAGAACAAGGTCTGTGAAAGCACAACATAGAAACCAGTGGCAGATGGCCCTGTGGGGATTAGTGGGTGGGGGTGGGGTGGGGCGGTGGTTAGGGAAAAAGGATAAAATAAATACAAAATGACAATTAAAAAATAAAAAAGCAAATTTTTATTAAATGGATTAAAAAGGAGGATAAAGGTGGAAGAGAGAGTTCATGGTCTGAAGTTATTGACCCCAATGTTAAGTCCAGAAGGCTATAACATGCCTAATCAAAGGTGAGATGCTATTCCTCCAGTTTGCATTGGGCTTAGGACATTTATCCTTTAGGACTCAGCCAGGTTAGTCAGTAGTGGCGCTTCCAAGTCACTCCAGAGTTCATTTTGTGCCCTTTCCACCCTCAGTGCTTCTTCCAATTGGTGTTCAACATGGAGGAGTACTGATTCATTAGCTGAGGATGCACAGTAGGTGGTAATTGGCATGAGTTTTCATTACACATGTTTGGTCTGATGCCATGCGACTTCATGGGGTCCAGAGTCGATGTTGAGGGCCCCCAGGACAACTCCCTCCCGACTCTATACCACTGTGCTATTACCTCTGCTGGGTCTGTCCTGCCGGTTGGGCAGGAAATACCCAGGGATAGTGATGGCGGTGTTTGTAAGGTATGATTTGGTGAGTATGACTATGTCAGGCTGTTGCTTGACTCGTCTGTGGGATGGCTCTTCCAATTTTGGCACAAGCTCCCATATGTTAGTACAGAGGACTTTGCAGGGTCGACAAGGCTGGTTTTGCTATAGTCCTTTCCTGTGCCCAGGTCGATGCCGGGTGATTCATCGGTTTTATTTCTTTTTGACTTTGTAGCAGTTTGATACAAATATGAATATCAAGGGATGGTAGTTAGATTTGCTCTTGGAAATGGTCATTGCCTGACACTTGGATTACTTGTTACTTTGTCAGTCCAAGCTTGAAAGTGTTTCAGGCCTTACTGCATGCAAGAACGGACTGCTTCATTACGTGAGGAATCGTGAAGGGAATGGAATACTGTTCAACCCTCAGTTAACGGCTGACCTTATGTCGGACTGAAGGTCTTTGATGAAGCAGCTGAAGATGGTGGGCCTTCTACACTGCCCTGAGGAACTCCTGCATCCTGGAGCTGAGATGTCCGGCCTCCAACAACCAATTTCCTTTGTAGTAGGCTAAATATGACTCCACCCAATGAAGAGTTTCCCCTCCTGATCCCCACTGACTACAATTTTACTAGGTCTCCTTGTTGCCACACTGGGTCAAATACTGTCTTTAGGTCAAGGGCAGTCAGTCTCAACCTCATCTCTGGGATTTAGTTCATTCGTCCATGTTTGGACCAAGGTTGTGATGAGGTCAAGAACTAAGTGATCCTTGTGGAACCCAAACTGGGCATTGGTGAACAGGCTATTGCTGAATAAGTGCTGCTGGATAGCACATCAATGGCACCTTCCATTACTTTGCTGATGATTGAGGGTTAGCTGATATGGTGCTAATTGGTTGGATTGGGTTTCTCTTACATATTGTGGACAGGAGATGCCTGGTCAATTTTCCACTTAGTGGGGTAGGTGCAAGTGTTGCAGTTGTACTGGAATATCTTGGACAGGGGTGCAGCTAGTTCTGGGGTGCAAGTTCTCAGCACTACAGGCAGAATGTTGTCAGGGCCATGGCCTTTGTCTTTATCCTGTGTGCTCATCTGTTTCTTGCTATCCTGTGGAATGAATAGAATTGGCAGATGACTGGCATCTCTGAACATGGTTGCAAATGCTTCAGCCTGTCATTGAAAATGGGTTTGTTTATGAACCTCCTGAGTTATCAGCCTGAAGGAGGCAAATAGATGGTAATCAGCAGGAGGCTTCCTTTCCCATAATGTCCTGGACTTTATGGGGTTCAGGACTCCAAGAACCCCTCCCTTCTGACTGTACACCACTCTATCACCCGCCATCTCTGGTGGGTTTGTCCTACTAGTGGGACAGTGCTGGGGAAGTCTAGGACAATGGCTGTCAGGCATGATTCTGTGAATATGACTATGTGAGGTTATTGGGAGAGCTGTCCCAATTTTGGCACAGGCTTCAGTTGTTTATGAAGAGGACATTGCTGGGTTAGCTGTTGTGTCTGAATCCAGTGCTTAGGTTGATGCCATGCAGTCTGTCCTGCAAGATTTATTCTTAGTATCATTTTTCATAGCAGTCTGATACAACTGAGTGGCTTGCTAGGCCCATTTCAGAGAATACTAAGGCCTAGTGTAGGTCCCTCGGCAGAGTTGACCAGAATCTACCATCTTCCTCGACTGCCTTTAGAAAACAGTGGCGTCCTACAATTTTTGTCCCCAAATATATCATTTCTGCTGCTGGTCTGGCCAATTCATTTCAATGTCCAGTAGTTAGCACTCTCAGTTATTCCAGACAAATATGGTCACCTCATGCTGGTTGAAACAATAGCCTTTTCATGGAAAATATATCCCAGATGAATATGATCAGCTCTCACATTGTTTAAACAATTCTCCTGCTGTTTTGAGGCAATACAGCATCTGGCTCCAAGGTCGATGAAGGTTTGAATATTAATGGGCTGTTGCTTCTGCCATTGTATCGGGTAATCAGTTTCTTAACTGCATTATTCAATAGCCGGTAATGGCATTTGCCTGGCACCATTGTTCCATGATAGCAATCGATCACTGTCCAAACACTTTTTGATGAGCCAATTTCTTTTACTAAATGTCCGAATTAACCCCTTGCTGCACAGCTCATTATTAATGAGGTGGGACGTGCTAGGAACGGGGAGATGTGGCGCAAAAAGCCTCCATTGCGGCCGGCAGGTAAAGCGTCCTTTTTCCAGCCCGTTACCGCACTTGGTGCAAATCTGGGATGATTCCATCCTAAAATGCAAACACGTTGCTGTGGGACCATAATTAAATATGGACTAGACCAGGTAAGGAAGGCAGATTTCCTTCCCTAAAGGATGATAGTGAACAATTTGTGTTTTTTACAATAAAACTGATAGTTTCACGGTTTGATAGTAGCTTTTTATTCCAGATTTAATTTACTGATTTTAAATTCCCCAGCTGGTGGCATTTAAACTCATTTCTCCTTAGCTTCAACCCAATAATGTAACCACTATACCCCTACATTGGTAAATTGGATTTGTGTATCACCAACTTTCATACTTGCAAATAAAGGAACAGAACTGAGATAAATTGCAGGACTATTAACAAGATATATTCCCACGCCTGAGAATAGGAAAATAATTTATTAATTTTTAAACAATATTCTGCAGAGATTCCACTTTTATTAGTGATGAAATGCTTTACTCTATATCTGTCAACAAATTAAATTTACTTTTGAAGCAAGTCTTAGTGGCTGGTTCCATTTTCAAAAAATTACTGTGTCTGTTATGTGTTTTATGCAATAAATATTCATAACATGTTCCAAAACCTTTACTTGAATGTGATAGCATAAAGTTACTTGATTAATCACTGTGCATTAAATAGGATCATCAGTTGCACTAAAAGTATTGCTTGAGGTAAGATAGCTTTATTGCACTGCAATGGACATTATTCAAAAGCACACTGCAACAAAATCTTCACAATGTCACATCTCATTGGGGTCCAGTGCTCTCTCTTCTCAGTTTCTAGTCAACGTTTGCATATTACATTTGAAAGATTACCAATCTGTTACACTTGCCACTTTTATTCATGTTCCATCAGTCATACAGTATTATAATCAGTACAGAATGAGGATAAAAGCAATTCTTCTTTATGAGCAATGGTGTAAGAATGCATAATACTCATCATACTTCAGACAGTAGTCCAATGTGTAGTGCTGTGCTGGAGAATAGATGTTAACCCACCAAACAATTTAGAACGCTACATAATTATTATATGTAACATGTGTTGTTCATATTCTATAGGATTTCATTAAGAGCGAATATAATTTAACATAACAAATGGATGTTTGTGATCATGTCACATTATTCACAAGCCAAAGTCTGGGTGTATCTTTCCAAGGCCAATTAAAGGAAATTGAACACCTTTGTACTCTCCCACCACTCCCAATGGATCATTGTCACCATTTTTCCAGCATTTTCTGTTGTTATTTCATATTTTCAGCATCCACAATATTTTGCTTTCATCTTAATGGATTTAAGTAGTTTTTGTTAAATTATTTCTGCTCTCATGTACTTCATGGCAAGACAAGATGGTTTGTAAGCTTTGGAATATAACCCATAAGCATTGGTAAAGAATCACTGAGCTCTCTGCTGAATTTGCTGCAGTTTGGGTCTGCAGTTTCACTACTCCCAGAACTCTAATTCTCACCCCCCTATGTTAGATGTTCAGATATAAATGGGTGATGATTAATCTCTCTTAAGCATGACTGCTATTAAACTGGCCTTTATCCTTTGAACTTCCTGGTGTGGTTGGTATTATTTATATCAAAGCAACCACTTGTATAATTCTGCAAGTCATGGAAGTCCTTTAACCAAATCTAGATGAATTCAAGAAGAAAAATGTAACTTTGCTCAAACCTGATAGTTTTGTTGTTTTTATACATTATTAGCTTAAATAAATAAACAATGAAGAGCTTTTAACTGCTTAATGAACCTGTAAAGCAATGCTTAATTAATAGTTATGTAATTGAGCAGGTTGTCTTTTTTATGCAATACACTTCCTGTGGAAATTTAAGACCAAATACCCCAGCTGACACGATGAAAGCATTTTAACCTAAATATTGTTATTAAAATGCAGCCTGTGGTACATTTAAATGCATCTGCCTATCTCAGATTCCTCACAATTTATGTGTATGAGTTATTTAATCTCAAAAGTACTTGTGTTCAATTTTTTAAACAAGAGTTGTTTACAGAATGAATTAGAGAGCTTGAAAACATTTATGAACAGCATTAGATTATTTTTGCATTGCCAAAGCTATAAATAGTACAAATTGTTCCATCATCCAACCAGCAGACATCTCATATGTGATAATGGGGCAGAAAGACTAACTGCAACTTCCTAACTGCAGTGCACGTTACAGATTGGAAATGAAATGTTTTTACCAGTTACAGGAACTGAAAGCTTTGCTGAGCAGTGAACTACAGTTTATTTAAAAGCAAGTGACTGGAAGGGTTTTGTTTCTTTTTTATTATTATGTAATACATCTCATTTTTGCCCTACCTCTTCAGTGTTTTGAATGTTCATAAGGATTGTCATTACATAAATAAAATGTCTTCTTTGACAAAAGTTGGATTTGTTGTAACTCTGTGAAGATTAAAACTTAATTTTTAGGGCAAAAATTATGTAGCCAATACGTACGAGATATCATTTTAAAACTCCACCACAACACAACTATCAGCCTACTCAATAGCTTCCTTGATTTTGCTTTTGGTGGGCTTGTCTCCTCCCATTCAGTCACCATTTCCCAGGTATCCTCCTTGTACAATCCTCACCTCTAAAACTCAAATCTGAAGGCTGCACATTCAATCATACTTAACACAAGTCTGCCTACTTTGGTTGTTTATTGTTAGATCTGAAGTGACAATGTCAAATAATACAGTCTCTCCTCCTCTTACTCCAAGATCATTCTTCTGGGTAAGATCATTTTCAAACAATTCTTTTCAAGGGCCAACTGCCTACTCCATTCTCATTTCCGATGCCACATATGAGGAGCACTGTCTCAAAGAGCAAGCCTATCCATCCAACTGTCCCCGATTCTTTCCCCATCTTAGTCCCATATCATTCTGAAACCTCTCCCTCATCTTCTCTTACATCAACTCTTACAAAGCTCCTCTTAACTATGAGTCCTCCCACCTCATGCTCCCTTGATCCCATCCCTATATATTACTTGAAGGCTCAGCTACATCTCATTTCCTCAGTGCTGACTATAATTGTAAATAGTATCATTGACCTCCTTTACACTTCAAAAACCTACCACTCTTCTCTCTAATTCCCATTGCATATCTTACCTTTATCTACTTCTCAAGATCAGTGCTTATCTTTTCTGAAAGTTCCTTTACAAATCCAGACTCTACTCTTCGTACAACACTGAGACTGCCCTACCCAAAACCACTAATGACATCCACTGTAACTGACCATAGCACATTATTGGTCCTCACTCACCTCAATCTGTAGTTTTTGGTACATTCAACCAGTTTATTTTCCTAAAAGCAAAATACTGCAGATGCTGGAATTCTGAACTAAAAAACAGAAAATGCTGGGCAAACTCAGCAGGTCTGGCAGCCTCTGGCAGCTCTGCACAGGAGTTATAAGGACTTGAAACATTAACTCTGATTCTCTCTCCACAGATGCTGCCAGACCTGCTGAGTTTTTCCAGCATTTTCTGTTTTTATTTCAGTTTATTTTGCTGTGGCTCACTTCAGATATATTGCTCTAATGTGGTTCCACTCCTACCTGCCCCAGAATAATAGACACATGCCTCACATAGTTACCTTCAGCGTAAGCCAATGTTCCATCATTCCACATTCATTCTAACCTACATCACACACAATGTGGATACTTAATTAACTCTTAGAAAAGTATAACAATTCATGTGAAATATATGTCTTCCATTTGGGGTTTGCTGTGTACGTGATGTAATTTAGAAATGCTCCCTTAGTTTAGCCAGTGGAGGTATAAGTGTAGCAGGCACCATGTGGGATTCTAACAGACATATAAATTACTAACGCTAATCAGGAGCACTTTGTAAACACAGGAACATAGATACAAATAAGCAAAAAATATGTTCAGGATTGCTTTCAGAATGCACTTTGGCATGGGAAGGGTGATTAATATCCGAAATGGCCTTCCAGGTAGGGTAGTGGAGAGAAAAATTCGAGAATCAGTGAAGAGGTATTTAGATATGGTGAGAGCCCATGGGACAAATGTCCACCATGGTTCTCTTCCTCTTCTGTCATAACTTCCATGGAAGAACTTTTCCTTCTGGACTTTCTGTAGCTCTTCTGCAATGGTTAACTTTGATGAGCATGAGAACCATCCCACCCACACACCTGCTTACTCCCTGTCCCCACCCCCAGAAATTCTCCCCTCCGCCATAATTTTTCTATGGACGGGTGCGTTCTTTCCCATAGCTCTGTCAATTTTAATTTTCAACTAGATATCTAATTCCCGTTTGAAAGATACCATTGAATTTGTAATCACTACCCCTTCAGGCTGAGCATTCCAGATCATAACAGCTCATTACATAAAATAAATTTGCCAAATCTCTCCTTTAATTTTGCTAATTCCTTAAATCTCATATTTGTGCACATCAGGCAAAGACTGGTTGTTTGCTCTTCATACATCTTTTTGATCCTCATTAAATAAGCTGAAGACTTGTCAACTGTGGTAATTATGGTTTTATGTAATGTGTAGTATACCATTAAGAAGGATGTTACAAAGGAAGATCACATGACCTTATGTAACCAGTAGAGGAGTAGCGCGGGCTACCTCTGTAGTCAGTAGTCTGAGTTAGTAAGCAGAAGTATGGAGACAGGGTTTGCGTTGAAAGCACGCAAGTGTAACTGCTGAGTACCTTTGTAAATAAACAGAATATGTTTCACCTAAGAGCTGTCTGCTGCTCAACTCTGCCTATTGTACCAACTCAGCCATCCCACAACAAGCATGCAAACCGAATCCATAAGTCTAAACAAACTGGTGACCAGGATCCAACAAACTGGCGACAAGGAAAAAGCAAGAAAAAGGCGAGGAAAAAGTGAAGATATAATAAACTGGATTTGAGAACAAAACAAGGTAATGAAAGAAATCAAGAGAACGAAGTTGGGCTGTACCTGGCACAGTAATTGTAAGTAGAATTTCCATCCTAGTCATCGAAGCAATCCCCTCACAGAATGCTGCAATTTGGAACAATTGATCCTTTCGATCCAGCCACAGACGTTTGGCCTCATTATATTGAATTTTTCCAACTATTGTTCTTTTTCCAAGCGAACGACATTGTGGGGAAAGAGAAGAGGCGGGCAATCCTCTTATCCACATGTGGGAGTAAAACCTATAGCTTGATTCAAAGTTCGACAACACCCAGTGCCCCAGATTCAAAAAGATTTGAGGAATTGGTGGACCTCGTAAAGGGTCATTACCAGCCAAACCAACCATTACCCTCGGTAACGACGCAACAGCTCAAATTTAGTTCAAGAAATAGAGCCCCAGGAAGAACTGCTGCGTGTTATGTGGCAAGTTTGAAACAGTTAATAGAATATTGCAAGTTTGTTATATCTTTAAATGACATGCTCAGAGATCATCTAGTGTGTGATGTGAATGAGGACGCGATTGAAACGAGATTACTGTCTGAAACAAATTTAGATTTTAAGAAGGTGCTAGAGATAGCACTGGCCAAGGAAAGCACAGTAAGGGATTCAAAATCCATATAGGGAGCACAAAATGGCGCTGTCCTCCACATTGGGCGGGAAGCCCCAGCCAAAAAGGGCGTGAAAATGCAAAACTCTGCCGAGAAGCGGGAAACAGCCACCACTAGCAGACAAATAAAAAGAAATGACTTAGCAGCAAAAACATGGAATAATTGCAACAGAGGTGGAAACAGACAACCTTATAAAGATTGGCCGTTTAAAAAAATTGAATGCTTTTACTGTCATCGCAACAGGCACCTAATGAGACAGTGCAAAGAAAGGATCAGGCAGACTTTCAAACAAAAGAAAAAACCCCGTGAGATCTACAATGTAGAAGAGCCTGAAGCAACAAATTCAGATATTTATTCATTGTATAATTTGAAGATTGGAAAGAAAAACCAATATATGTAACAGTGAAGGTAAATGGCAGACCTATTAGAATGGAAGTGGACATAGGAGATTCCATTACTCTGATTGGTGAACACACCTTCAAATATCTGAATTTTCGTGAATATGAAATAAATTTGAAAGAAACCGATGCCAAATTAAAAACTTACATGTGTGAAGACATCCAAGTCAAAGGCATAAGCAGAGTTACTGTCCATTACGGAAGCCATTCGTTAAAACTACCCTTGATGGTGGTAGCAGGTGATGGGCCAAGTGTTCTTGGATGAAACTGACTAAAGGAGATTAAGTTAGAATGGGCTTAAATTTTCCAGATGAGATCAAGTAGGCTACCAGAGCTACTACAAAAATACGCATCAGTCTTCAAGGATGAACTTAGGAAGGTTCAGCGGCTGCAAGCAAAAATTCATGTGGATCTTGAAGCAACCCCCCAATTCATGAAGGCAAGACCAGTGCCTTATGCACTTCGGGAGAAGGTCAACACTGAGCTAGACAGATTAGAGAAACAGGGCGTTATACAACCTGAGCAGTTCTCAGAATGGGCAGCACCAATAGTCCCCATCCTGAAACCCAACCAAAGTGTTCAAATTTGTGGAGAATACAAATTGGCAGTTAATAAAGTGGCTAAGCTGGACAGACACCCCCTACCAAAAATTGAAGACTTATATGTTAAGTTGGCAGGTGGAATGCTTACATGAAGCTTGATATGAGTCATGCTTATCAACAATTCAAGTTAGAAAAGGCCTCCCGAAGATTTGTCACAATTAGTACACACAAAGGGTTGTATCAATACACCTGTTTGCCTTTTGGTGTATCCTCAGCTTGCACCATATTCCAGAGGACAATGCAATGTTTACTGCAGGGTCTACCCCATGTTGTAGTTTATTTAGATGATGTTCTGGTGACAGGACTCATTGAAAAGGAGCATTTGGTGAACTTAGAAGAAGTCTTAAAATGTTTCTTGCATGTTGGAGTGCATTTAAAAAAATAAAAGAAAAGACCAAGCGAGGGAGGTAATCTATTTGGGTCACCGGGTAGATTCACAGGGCCTCCACCCAGTTAGAGAAAAAGTGAGAACCATAAGAGAGGCACCTGCGCCAAAGAACACCTCCGAACTCAAATCATTCTTGGGAATGATCAACTATTATGGACGTTTCTTACCCCATCTTTCTACAGAACTGGCACCCTGTGTTATCTACTCAAGGAGAACCAACTTTGGTCTTGGGAGACACCACAAAAAGAAGCTTTCATAAAGGTAAAAAAATTGTTTCACTCGCCCAACCAATTAGTACATTATGACCAGAGGAAAGAACTGGTGTTGACATATAACGCATCTCCCTACAGAGTGGGAGCAGTGCTCTCCCAGCGAATGGATGATGGCACGGAACAGCCTATTGGATATTTTTCAAGAACACTCACCATAGCGGAAAAGGGATACTCACAGATAGAAAAAGAAGGCCCGTCAACCATCTTTGGTATCAAGAAATTTTACCAGTACGTACACGGCCATCATTTTACTTTCGTTTCAGGCCATTAGCCATTGCTAGTATTGTTCAGCGAGGATAGGGCTATACCACCCATAACCTTAGCAAGAATACAATGATGGGCATTGACCCCGGCAGTCTACAAGTATACTTTCGTTCATAGGCCTGGAAATCAAATTGCAAACGCTGATGCATTAAGTCGTTTGCCCTTCCAAGTAAAAGATGATGTTGTCCCAGTTCCAAGAATTAGTTTTGCTGTTGAAATTTTTAGATTCATCTCCAGTATGTGCTAGACATATCAGAGACTGGACAAGTCGAGACACAGTCTTATCCAAAGTATGAAAACAAGTGCTTCATGGTTAGTCACAACAGCATGTGTCTGGTGAAATGAAACTATACTTTAACAGAAGACATGAAATAACTGGCCAGGGCTGTATCTTACTGTGGGGAGCATGAGTGATTGTTCCTTCAAAAGGAAGAAAGCCGTTGCTGATTGAACTACATAGTGCACATCCAGGAATTTCCCAAATGA
The DNA here is from genome assembly GCF_964194155.1 of Cetorhinus maximus. Taxonomy (NCBI): domain Eukaryota; kingdom Metazoa; phylum Chordata; class Chondrichthyes; order Lamniformes; family Cetorhinidae; genus Cetorhinus; species Cetorhinus maximus. Next base: position 72,607,324 of record NC_135888.1, read on the forward strand.
AGACCTTAGCACGCAACTATTTATGGTAGCCTGGGATGGATGGAGAAATAGAGAGCTTAGTGAAGAATTGTGTGCAGTGTCAGCAATTGCAAAAATTACCTTTAACAGCACCGTTACACCTTTGGGAGTGGCCAGGAAGGCCATGGGTGCGATTACGCATTGACTATGTGGGACCTATCATGGGAACAATGTTTCTGCTTATTGTTGATGCCCACTGAAAATGGATGGACATATATGAGGTGAAATCACAGATGTCTTCAGCTACAATTGAGAAGTTACGTCAAAGTTTTGCCATTCACAGACTACCAGGAGTAGGCATTTCTGATAATGGTACAGAATTTACGAGTGCTGAGTTTCAGTGGTATATCAGCCTCAACTGCATCACTCGTGTAAAAACTTCACCGTACCACCCTTCCTCAAATGGACTGGCCGAAAGGGCGGTTCAAACATTCGAGGCTGACGTGAAGAAATTAACCAGAGATTCCATAGCAACCAAACTAGCACACTTTCTTTTCCATTATAGGACCACGCCTCACACAATAACAGGTGTCACACCTGCAGAATTACTGATGAAATGTTGCTTCAGGATGATAATGAGATTAATAATGCCGAATTTAGGGAGGGAGGTGGAAAGCAGTCAGGGAAGTCAGAAAACTAGACACGACTGGCATAGTCATGACAGGAAGTTTACCGTGGGAGAGACGGTATATGTGAAGAACTTTGGTGAAGGACCAAAGTGGTAACCAGGTGAAATAAGTGCAGTAACCGGACCTCTATCTTACCAAGTGAAGGTGGAAGACCGAGTCATATGGAGACATATGGATCATCTAAGGAAGAAAGAAACAATTCACCAAGAAATGATTCCACCACTGTTCACGACCAAGTCAACATTTCCTGTTGAGAGAATGCAACCTAGTACAGATGTGTCAGATGTGTCTGTTGTACCTGCAAGGGCTAAGGAAACAGGTTTGCAGGTACCTGCCGAAGAACCTGATGTTCAGACATCTCCAGGAATGGAGGCTCCTGACAAAGCATCTGCAGTTGTGGAGCTGATATGTTCTACATGCATAAGGAAGCCCCTAGAAAGACTGAATTTATAAATTACTTATCTGTGTAAATAGTTTGTTATTTTGAGAAAATTGTACTTGTAAACGTAAAATGTATTTCCGAGTAGAGGGGAAGGGATGCTGTAATTATGGTTTTATGTAATGTGTAGTATACCTTTAAGAAGGATGTTATAAAGGAAGATCACATGATCTTATGTAACCAATAGAGGACTAGTGTGGGCTAGCTCTGTCGTCAGTAGTCTGAGTTAGTAAGCAGAAGTATGGAGACAGGGTTTGAGTTGAAAGCACACAAATGTAGCTGCTGAGTACCTTTGTAAATAAATAGAATGTGTTTCACCTAAGAACTATCTGCTGATCAATTCTGTCTATTGTACCAATTCAGCCATCCCACAACAAGCATGCAGCTGGATCCATAAGTTCAAACAAACTAATGACCAGGATCCAGCAACAACACAATAGAGGATGGACTGTACTCAGCTTCAGCAAGACTCAGTACCTTCAGTAGAAAGGAAGGGAAAAGTTGGAGGGAGGGAAATAAAAGCTTGTGTTACAACTGAACCAAATGTGTCTTTACCAGCTGTCAGAATTCAGTAACCTCTCAAAGCAGATTTACCGTGCCCTTGTTTTGAATTATTTGACACAAATCTGCTTACTAACACCTCCATGTGGTTTGTGATGGAAAGCCTACCTATTGTACACTAAAAATGATATATTGCAAAGTGATATAATGTAATATTATGATGGACAATTGCAATTTGGACATTCTTCAGTTCATCATAAATTCTTTAGGCTAAGTCAGGAAGCACAAACAAATATGCCTAAAGACCTCTCACAATACATATTTAAATGGCTGAATTTTGCTTCTGTTACTATCCAAATATTCGTGTGGACAAGAGTTAACATTGTGCTAAATTAGACAGAATTCACCTTCATGATATTTCTGTCTACTTACAACCCAAGTTTCTGGTTGGATCATTCCTGATAATGGTAACTCCAGTCCAAGCTCCACTACAGTATGGAAAAGGCACAGGGGCCGTCCTGCATGCAATTTCCAAGAATGTGGGTATAAATGATGTCCAGACTAACCTACACACAAGAAACTTGGATAAGGTTGCTAAGGTGGACAGCCAAGACAGGAGATCTTTAAAAAAAAACATTGAATGGCAAGTGAAGAGTCTATCAGCCATTTCAGTTCTATTTTCCCCACTGTTCCTTTCAGAGCCTTTTTGCCAGTTCTAATTATTATTTTTTCGCCCAGCTCACTACTAGCATCAAGAAGATTAGACTGCCTGACACATACGCTGTGCACTTCCACTGGCTGCCACACCAAGTTATGTCATTTTGGCCAATCTGAACTGGCAGATGGGGCCTTGTTTTAACCTTTAATCTACAAGGTGGTAGCTCTAACAATGCAGCACTCTTGAAATACTACACGCAAAGACAGCAATAGTATCACTATATCTGAAAGCCTGGCTAACCGTTTTGCTGGATAGCTTGCAAAAGTAATGCTACCACCTTGTGTTGTGCTTTATATTATAATGAACAGCCAGCATTGCCTGATTGATGCACACACCAATACATCAACAAGTATTTCTGCAGGCCTTTTACACCTATCTGGTGAAGACGGTGGGGATCTGGCTTCTTGGGATTGGGGTGAGGTCAGGGTCAGCAGACAGCCAGATATAGAGGTGTACCAGTTACAGCAAAGAGAACAGTGGTTTACCTTGCTGTGTGCAGCTGACAACATGTAAGATCAGTAATGCCAGCTATGGCTTGAAACATGTCTGCACCTCCCGGAACTCTGTCCCTAGCAGCACTTGACTGCAGCGGTTCAAGAAGGCAGCTCCCCACTACCTGCTCGAGGGCAATAAGGGATGGGCATTAAATGCTGGCTTTGCGAGCAACCCCACATTTCTTAACCTGAGAAAAAATGGATACTGGGGAATAGTAGTTTTCTCATCTGGTAATATCATGGCAGTCATCAACGTCACAGCATTGTGTCTGGCTGATATACAAAGCCATTTTCAGTGAAAGATTAACAATTGTGAGAAAATCGCAGCAAATTTTATCAAGTGACTGTCCTACCAAAGACACCTTTCGATATGTGCATACATAGAAATGTTCTCTCATTGTAACCAGTAAACTAAATTAAAAATAGATGTTGCACAATAGGAGCATTTGGCCCTATTGTATGATACTGTCTGTATCTGAGAAACTACCAAAATGTGGACAATTACATGGTACAAGACTACAATGGATCCCTGTCACTCAGCCCATATGGTGAATGTTGCAAAAACCACCTATACTTCACATTCACTCTTCTTAAAGTCAAGGGGCAGAACTTTCTGATCCAGTCAACACCAGGCGACAAGACAGGTGGGACAGGAAAATGTGGAGAACAGTCAAAAATCAGTTTCCCACCAGGTAAAAATCCTGGAACTCCCTTCCTAACAACACTATGGGTGTACCTACACCACATGGACTGCAGCGGTTCAGGAAGGCAGCTCACCACCAACTTCTCAATGGCAATGAGGGATGGGCTTAGCCAGCAACGCCCACATCCCGTGAATGAATTAAAAAAATTTCAAATCAAATGGCCACACCGGCGGCTAAGTAGGCTGTCATGATTCACGACCGGATATAAGTGGTGTACACAAGGCAAGCACTAGTTCACTCATGACCTCGAGGTATGTTCGCTTGCCATGCAAGACCAGTGGGAAGGTCGAAGGGTGGGTGAAAGGGGCTGGAGGGCAAAGGCTTGAATGGTGAGGTGGGGGGTGGTGACTGGGGAAAAGAGTACACAGACATATGACTTGCGGGGGAGGTGGAGGTGGAATTAGTCAGGGCCAGAAAGCAAAGACAGCACTGGGCAGCTGCACAACAAGTAGTCAGGGCCACAATGCATAGTCAGTCCTGTGGATCTGTGTCACAATTTAGAGGGTTATGCCTGGCATGCCTGTCCTGGACCCAGTCCAGGGAGGGGGAGGGCCTGTCAGTCCTGTGTCAGTCATGCGCAGCATAATGCACAGGGCATGGTCAGTTCCTCACACACATTAGTCCTGGGGGTTGGTGGCTTATTACTGAGTCACAGATGCCACAGTCACATTCAGGGGAGGCATCTGCAGCCTGTAGATGGGGAGTAGATAATGAAGTGGGGGGCACTTGATGGTCTCATGGGGGCATCTCTGTAAGTCACAGCACAATGGGCCTCAAGATGGGGAGGTGTCAGGTCTACATGGGGCATTGGGACATCAACATCAAACGGTTTAGGGGGGAGGACAGGAATATCAATGACTATAATAATGGGATCAAGGATCAGAGGTGGGGGAAGGAGAGTGATTGGAGGGAGGGAAGCCACCGGCATGATGATGCACGATACACGACGAGGGATCTTGACGGTCATGGGTGGTGGGTGGGTGCTCGAAGCTGGCCTGGTAGTAAAACCTCAGCACCACCCTTACTCAAGCTAACCCAATGATGCAGTTGAAAAATAAGCAATGAAAAATTGTCAGGGGAGGGCTCTGAGGGCCTGTGGGTGGAGTCGACTACTGCACTTGTGGGCTGAGTGAAGGGCACCCTACTAATTTCCACTTAACCAAAGGGTGAAGGAGGCATAGCTGAGACATGTAAGGAACAGTTAAATGCTAATTTAGGGAATGTGGTGTCCTAACTCATGTTATGCATTCTTGCGAGAGTATAAACCCGATTGGGGCCATTGTAGGATTGGCTTCCAAAGACCCTTTGTCCCTCTCATGGGAAATCCTGAGTGTCAGAAGGTGCCAAATGAAAAGGGGCCATGGGTCAAAACGCATATGGCTGACGGCCTGAAGACCTCTAAACCTTGCAGCTGGCAGTATAAGATTTTGAAGGCCCCTTCCCCCACAATACTCTCATAACATGAGTGCAGGTTGGGGCTGTGATGTAATCCTAAGGATAGAGTCTGACTGTGCCCTGACTGAAGCTTCTCTCACCCGGCCGAACTCAGTCAGATCCAAGCCCTTGCATCAAATCTCTGTCTTGCCTATGTCATTTGGTGAGTGTTGTGGGGGAGGAAGCATTGGGGGGGGTGGCTCCCCTATTGGTGCACCAGAAGGCTGTAATAGTGCTCCAAGGGACTCAGTGGGGATGCAATGACTGAGATGAAAGATACCCATGGGCTCCACAATGACTCCTTCGTTAGCGACTGGAAGGCGACCATTGCAGGCTTATGCTCGTTCATATTTCTGTTCAATGTTTCTGCAGACAGGAGCACGAACGCCTCATGTATGAAGCAGGCAATGTTGCGTTCATCCTAGCAATCAGGTGACTGAGAAGGAGGAGAAGAAGGGCCCGTCGCTGCCAGACTGGGCAAGGGGAAGAGTCTCACCCTGATGAACAAGGGCCCCCTCAAGACCTAATAGCTGAAGCTGACAGAGCATTGAGCAGAGGTGTCTGGCAAGGGTGTACAGAAGCCACCTCTCATACCTCCAGATGAGCGAGAGGCAGTGCCATAGACGTCTTCACATGTATAGGGATGTGATGGTTCATATCTCCCGCATTCTCCAGGAGGAGTTGACATCTCAGGGGCTGGGAGACCATCCATTGCCAATGGTTCTAAAAGTGACCACCACTCTGAACTTCTTTGCAAGTGGCTCATTCCAGAGCTCCACTGAGGACACTGTGAGATTTCTCAAGCATCTTCTTACAAATGCTTTCCAGAGGTTACGGATGCTCTACTTAGCAAGGCACACAATTACATCTAGTTCCTTCTAGATGAAGCCAGCCAGGCTGCCTGGCTTTGCAGCAATCTCCAGATTCCCACAGGTGCAGTGTGCCATTGACTGCACTCTTGTGGCTTAAAGGTCTCCCTGGCAACAGCCACAGCATTTCATCAACAGGAAAGGGTTCCGTTCTGTCAATGTGCAGCTGGTCTGCAGTGACCTCAAGCAGGTTATGCAGGTGTGTGCAAGATACTCTGAAAGATCCCACGATTCATACACTTTGAGTCACTCGTAGGTGCCACAGATCTTCGAGGGCGCTCAGTGCATCCAGGGTTGTCTCACCAGTGACAAAGGCTACTCACAAAAGACATGGCTGATAACGCCCATTCAGTGGCCACAAGGTGCCTCAGAGGGGAGGTACAATGCTATTCATTCTGCAACACACTCATTGATTGAACAGACCATAGGCATCTTGAAGATGCATTTCTGATGTCTGGACAGGTTAGGCGGTGCTGTCCAGTAATCACCCCAGAGGGTCTCCCGAATCATTGTCGCTTGCTGCGCTCTATACAACCTGGTGCTCGAAAGTGGGGGGTGGCGGGTGTATGGCTTGATGGAATGTGAGATGGTGAAGCTGCATGTCTCCTCCATTGATAAGGACATTGAGAGTACTGAGCTGATGAGGGCAAGAAAGCTTAGACTCCAGAGGAAGAGGCCATAATATGGGCCAGACAAGGCAGTTGTGCACATAACAGCCACCAGGTTCCAGGAGGATGATGACAAATAGCTCATGCGTGTCTCTTCCAACATTGCCCTCCATGCGGGTCCAACTTAACACAGTTGTTGCGATCCTCAACATCACAAAGAAGCACATCAGTCTCTGAATAAGTAGTTGCACTCTTGCACCATGATGTCCTCTGTAAGGCAGCCTCTGGAACATGTGGCCTTTCTGTTATTGGATGATAACTGAAACAGCGAGTTTTTTGAGCAGAGTGTAGATGGTGCAGCTTCTTGAAGCATTTTGCCAACATCCCATTGCCTATGGGAGCCTTCAAGAGCAGGAGCAGTACTGCAGCCCTCTTCACACCCGTGGCAATATGCCTGCAGCCTGGCTAGGGGTCTCAAGGAGGATTATCTTCACTCAGTGGTGCTCGCCTTGATGTCTGAGATCTAATCTGAATCCACACTATGATATTTCTGCGCAGGCAATCGTTCATGCAACACAGGTCTTCAGGCCTCATCATCATACTGAGTCCCCAGCAGGAGATCTCTCTTCAGGATGCAGTCATCTGTAATTCTCAGTAGTGAATACAAGCCTGCACTTCAGCTCACCCTTCATGGACTGTGAAAGCTTCAGCTGCAGCAGCATAGCCTGCTCTCTGTCAAGCACTCATTACCATGGCTTTGTTTGGAGTTTCCCAAGTTACCGTACAGCCTAGCCTTGGCATCTGTGGCCCCAAAAGTGCTGACACTCTATCAAGGCATTAAATACTCTACTCTTTGATAATAAAGAGCATGCATCAGATGTCCTGGAGCTTCGCTCTGATCCCATGTGAGGCCTCCACATTTTCATTCAACCAGTCTGACATGTCCACTAGGAAACCAATCACACCAATGTCATTGGAACTAGCATATAAACCTGTCAAATGACCATCTGAGGACTGGCACAGTGTTAATGTAACAAATTGCTAGCCAGACCTTCTGGCCCGGTGCAGCATCCTCCCATGTCAAAACACAGCATCTGGGGCCTTTACACACACCTCCTATCTTGCATAGTTCTAACCATCTTACACAATTGGCAAGGTTCAACATGTGTCAGCAAGGGCAATAACTCAGCATCATGGAGGTGGGAAGGTGGGGACTAAGATTGAGGTGATCCTTAGGTGTACAGACAGATATGAGATAATGCTGCAAGCTGCCAAGAGTGCATAAGAGTCCTGACTTTTGGTGCATAAGTAAAGTACACTCAAGGTTAACAGGAATTACATGGAGGCCAATGAAAGCTGCCCTGGCTGAGATCAATAGCAATGTGTGTCAAATTCAATCCTCTAAGATCCACATTGAGAGATCTTCAATACAGAAGCAACAGGAGACTAAAGCGGCCTCCAGCTTCTAAACTCATGAAGCAACATTATAAGAACCTCTGAAGCAGGTCTCAGAGATGCCTTGCCCAACCACCAAGTTCTTAGAGCCAGAGTCTTCACTCATAGTCAATACTTTGTAGAGAACAGTCAGGCACTGTAATTTGATGGAGCGAGACACCGTGGACCTGAATCACACAACAAGACATCAGTGAAGTGAGGGGTGTGGGGTGGGTAAAATTGCGACACTTGACTTACCACGGAGCATATCATCAGATAGAAGAGGCACACACTAGATGAGAAGTAGACTGAAACAAATTGTATTTACATTTGTGCCATTTACATACAGATTGTGAACACCCATGCTACCTTTGTGCTCTTAGTATTTCTTAATTTTTCCTACCCTACTGCTACACCTTGGTGCAGCCCTGACATCCACAGCAGAGGTGGGGGCAGCCTGCTGACTGCTACGCCCTGTTGTCTGTGATAACCTTGGTGGGCATCCTCTGGAGGACTGAGGCCTGGAGGGCCCAACCTGCTTTGGGTCTCCTGCTGTGGGGCAGGTGTACCCTCCTCAGCCTGTGGAGCTGGAGCTGATGGGGTCACAGACAGAGGGGATTGGGAGCAGCTGGCCAGAATCTGAGTCACCTGGCTGGATGGACACAGAGTGTCCAGCTGTTCGTCCTCCTCCCTACAGGTACCCAAGAGCCCCTGCCTGAATCCTTGAGGAGAAGGGGCACCTGGAGTGAGGCCAAGATGCCCCATCCCCCTCTCGCCTAGCCAATGATGGATCCCACCTATGCCTAGAACGATGGAGTGCAAGTCCTGACGCAGATCAGGTGCAAAGTCCAAGGTTTCCATGGCAGTTGCCATCCTACCAGTGTAGAACTCGGTGCTCTGACATGTCGATGCAATGACATCAGACTGAACGCAGACAAACCCCTCCGTCAATCTGATGACAGCATCTGACAACCCTGCCTGATGTTCCCGTGCCTGCCTTTGCAGTTCCAACATTAATGTTAAGACCGAGTCCAGAGGCTCATCATTATAATCGGACCTTGGATGTCCCTCCCTCTGCCTGCTGCGGACCTGAATCTGTGCTGTGCTCACCAGATTGCGATCCCGAGCCATCTCTAGAACTAGGTCCCACTGAGCTGTGTGTCTCTGCGATGGTGGAGGGTGAGGCTGAACTCTGTGATGGCTCTCCATTTAGTTGGTCCTCAGGATCCTCATTCAAGGTGCTGTGGGAGCTGGGGCTGATGGGTTAGCTGCTGGTGGGCCTCTTCCTATTCTTGCTGGTGCCTGTTAAAGAGAGAAGAGATAATGAGTGATTGGCTGCATAACTCCAACATAACAAAGCACTCACAGTTTCGGCTGGTGTCCAAAGCACTGTCTTGGGAGGCGCAATCTCAACCCCGGCACAGGCACGGTTCTGGTCCTTTCCAGCCAGCTCTGCCACCCTCTCTTCAAACTGAGTGAGGGGCCTCAGCTCTGGCATGCCCCCTCTGGTCTGGGATCTCTCCCCGTGTTGCGGGTGATCTTGTCCTGTATAAAGATAGATGGGCAGACTGTGAGCAGGAAGGATGGCAAAGCTGATGATAAAGATGCCTGACTTCTGCGTGTACTGAGTGGACCTGTGTAAGGGTTGAGAACATGACTTGTACAGGATGTGAGAAGCAGTGAAGATATCAAAGTGTGTTTTAAAGAATCAATGATGATGTCCCTTGAGGAAGTAGGATGTGAGATCCCTGTGAAGTGTAAGTGTGCGAATGCCTGATGGGCTTGTGGCAGTGTAAGTTGAGAGTGAGCAGAAGGTGCACTTGCCCTGGCAGAGTGGATGAGATCATTCATCATCCTCTTGCACTGGATGGGGGTCCTCTTCTGAGACGCGTTGGCGCTGACTGCCCTGGTGACCTGCTCCCAAGCTGGCGTGGTGAGGTCGGTGGAACTCCGGCTGCCACCACTGGGGTAAAGTATCTCCAGCCACTCCTCCACTGCATTGAGGAATGCCGCAAGTGTGGCATCACAAAATTTCGGAGCAGCATGCCTGGTTCTGTTAGAGGCCATTCAGATATCTGCCATGGCAGGTCCTAGGCTGCAGTGAGTTGTGTGCAGTTCAAATATGACATCTGGAAGGATGATGCAAGGAGGTGACGGCAGGGCAGACAGATCGCAGTCCGCCCCACCTCGAGTTATGGCGTGTTTCACACTCATGCATATTCAATTAGCTTAAAAGCTGACGATGTGGCACAGAAACCCGCCAGTGGGAAACACACTGTACTTCCCACCCAACGCTGCACTTAGTCTCCAGAGCAGAAAATTCCACCCAAAAAGTCTTTTATTCAGAAGGTTTTCTGACCCTGTGTCATGAATTTTAATTATACTTCACACTTCCCATTATTATGACACAATTTGCTGTGATGCAAGAATCCAAGTATAACTATAATCAAACAGGTTCTGATGAAAAGTCAGAAACTTAAAACGTTAACTCTATTTCTCTCTCCACAAATGCTGCCAGACCTGCTGAGGGTTTCCAGCATTCTCTGTTTTTATTCCAGATTTCCAGCATCCACAATATTTTGCTTTTGGAATGGTGTTGGTTTCTTTAAGGCTAGAATTTTCACGTTGGCGTGCAGGGGCGGGCCCAGCATGCCGACGTGTAAAATAACGCGCGGTGCCGTTGGGCGTGCGTCCCGATGTCACCAAGCGCCATTCAGATCTTTTGTTTGGCATGCGTGCACCGGAGTCGGCTGCGCACCCGCTGAACTGTCAAAGGCCTGTTAAGGCCATTAAAAAAACAATTAAAGTCATTATCAACGCTGTCCGTCCAACCTTAAGGTTGGCGGGCAGGCGAAGAGCCCAAGCGGCCTTTGTGTTTTTCAGGAAACCACATCCACGGGCAGGATGAGGTTTCCTGAAGGTTTTATTAGATAAATAAATATTTTTTTCACAATTCATAAACATGTCCCAGCTCATGTGACACTGTCACATGAGGGGACATGTCTAAATAATTTTTATCTTTCTTTATTTAAAATCTTCAATATGAACTTAATCTTCCTGAGGCAGCTCTGTGCCTCAGGGAGATTTCTGCGCTCTTTCGCACGCATGCGCGAAACAGTGCAGGCTCCAACTCTCCCTCCTCACCCTGCCTGCACAGGTAACGCTGAGCGCTACCGGCTGTGCGTCACGCTGGGCGGGCCTTAATTGGCCCGCCCACGTAAAATGGCGGCACGCAGCTGATTGCGGGCGGCGATTGGCTCCACACCTGCCTGCGCCCATTCCCGACCCGCCCGCCCAACAGGCAGAAAATTCTGCCCTAAGGGTTTTTAGAGCCTCTAGCATTTGTGGAATGGACAGGCCACAAAGAAGTTGTGAGACAACTTTAATGAGATAAAGCCAGAACAAATTTATTAAGTTTTCAGGCAAACTATAGCAATAAGCTCAGGCAGTGATTTGCAGTCCAACGCAGGCTATAGACTTCCCGCATTATGACTGGGCGGGGAGTGCAGCTTCTTGCAGCTTTTGGTCTTTTGCTCTTCATTCTTCTCTCTCTCTCCCCTCCCCCTTGTCCTGTCTTGTTTTCTTGTTTCTAATTTTCACCACCACATGAACATGAACATGACCAAGAGAACCCCTTTGCGTTAACCAAGAGGCCCCCTTTTGTCCTGGCTCTTAATCAACTAACCACTCCCTCACCCCAATTATCCTCAGCCCTGGGACTGAGCGTGCTTTCCTTAACCAACTGGATATCTTTCATGTGAACATCACACCATTACATAAAGCTTCTCACATCGATCTTTGTTCAACTCCCTTATCTCAAAGCTCTAGGGTCTTATCTCTTAGAGAGACCTAAGCATTCCAATCCTGCATTGTTACATGCACAGACAGTTCTCACAGTCTTCAAGGTCTCAGCTTTTACTATATTAAGTTGTTTAAAACTTGACATAAATTCTCTGAATCCCTCTAACTTGACATTTTTTATACTGTGCCCTATTTCTAAGTTTTCCCATTCTACTAATCTACCAGGATAAGCTCCTAACAAACTTAAATGTTAGTTTCTAATAATAAAGTTAGATTTTAGCTATTAGTATTCTGGCTAGTAACCTAATAATCTTACAGCATTTAATTCGATGTCATTGCTCTTCCAGGAATGTCCAACTTGTCAATGTTCTGCCCTTCTCTGTGATGGGATTCCACTTATCTTTCTGCCTTATTCACCTTCATTGCCTTTGTTGGATCAAGTGCCCTTTGGTTAAAGGATCTGGGTTGCACACTTGTATTGGGGTGACCGAGTTGGTACAGAGTCAGAAAATATCAGCAGATCGTTGTTAGAATAAACACATGCTGTTTATTTGCAAACTAAACTCAGCAGCTATACTGGCCCTCTATCCAGCTTTACCTGTCCCACCCCCCTTCAACCAGCTCATATTCCACCTCATTTCTATATTTCTTAGTTCTGATGAAGAGTCATACAGACTCGAAACGTTGACTGTATTCCTCTCTGCAGATGCTGTCAGACCTGCTGAGTTTTTCCAGGTATTTTTGTTTTTGTTTCAGCAGCTACACTTGTGTGCTCACAGCTCAAAACTCTGTCTTCATTCTTCAGTGTCTAATTCAAGACTCTCTCAAAGTGGTAGCCGCGCTACTCTGCTATTGGGTATTAAGATCATGTGATTTTACATTACAACATTTGTCTTAAAGGTATATTACACATCAAATTACTACAGCCTTCTATTTCCCTTCTTATGTTTGACCAACTGTTTTTGACTCTAATCGATTCCCATGTGGATTCCAACTGAAATTCCACCCTTCACATATTGGATCCATCCATGATTATAAATGTCTTCCAGGCATTCAGCATTCCTTGAACTACTGTTCTAGCTGGATCCTGAGATCCACACTCAATAATATGTGCTACCACATGCATGTCCTCAAGTCTCGCTATTCAACAGGCCGACTCACTCTATCTCAAAGCTGTCCTGACCCGCAGTTTCATTTCACCAATTGTCTCATCTGGCAAAAAGTTCTGATTAAAGGCCACAGACCTGAAACATTACCAGTTGGGGAAATTTTACAGCCCTCCACTGGCGTATTTGAAGGTGGGAGGGTGCATAAAGTAAAGCAGGTAGCCAGCTCACCACCTTCTCACCTACCCCCAACCTGTGCCCCATAATATGACAGCCCACCTCCCCATAGACTTATTGAGGCCTTTAAATTGCCATTTAAAAGCCACTTAAGGACCAAGTTCCACCTCCACCACCAAATATGGTAGAAGGAAGGTGGCCAGCCCAGAACTTTAATAGTTCGGGCTAAAAGGCAGGAAGGAAGTGGGGGGAGGTGCCCCTTTTGTGGGTTCCCTGTGCCGATCAGGGGTATCCACCTCAAGATGGTAATCCTCTTTTCTGCCTCGCCTCCCCGGCCTCTAAAACCCGACCCCCCACCACTCCCCCCACACCCTCCACCTTTTGCAAGGGTTCCCAAATCCTCCCCGAGCAAAATCCTGAGACTTACCTACAAGTCCGGTAACCATCTTCTTTCTCCTTGGGACTCCTTGTAGTCCCAGCAGTGGCCACTACTGTGTTCTGATGCTGCCATGACAACTCAGCTGTCAGTAAATCTAATTGGCTGGCTGCTGTCTAGGGCGGGACTCCCTGTGACTGAGGAGCGGATGTCCCACTCTCACCTTGTTAAGGTTGCCCTAGCATATTATCAAACTTGACAAGGGGGTTGGGGGTGAGGAATATGACCTGTGACCGTCACCCCATGTAAAATTCACCCCTATGTTTCTCTCTCCACAGGTGCTGCAAGACCTGCTGAGCATTTCCAGCATTTTCTGTTTTTATTACAAGCAAATTGGCATCAGTTTGAAATATTATCTTGGGTATGAACCTACTTGAAGCTCTGCAGTCCTGCCACATCCAGTCGTGAATGGTGGTGGACAATTAAATAACTCACTGGAGGAGGAGGCTCCACAAATATCCCCATCCTCGATGATGGAGGAGCCAAGCACATCAGTGCAAAAGATAAGACTGAAGCATTTGCAAAAGACTTCAGCCAGAAGTGCTGAGTGGATGGCCCATCTCGGCTTCCACTGGTAGTCCCCAGCATCACAGATGCCAGTCTTCAACCAATTCAGTTCACTCCACGTGATATCGAGAAATGGCTGAAGACAATAGATACTGCAAAGGCTATGGGCCCTGACAACATTCCAGCAATAGTACTGAAAACTTGTACTCCAGAACTTGCCACGCCCCTAGCCAAACTGTTCCAGTACGGTTCAACACTGGCATCTACCCAGCTATGTGGAAAATTGCCCAGGTATGTCCTGTACACATAAGCCAGGACAAATCTAACCCGGCCAACTACCGCCCCATCAGTGTACTCTCGATCAGTAAAGTAATGAAGGGGTCATCAACAGTGCTATCAGGCGGCACTTGCTTAGCAATAACCTGCTCACTGAAGCTCAGTTTGGGTTCTGCCAGAGCCAGTCAGCTCCTGACATCATTACAGACTTGGTTCAAATATGGACTAAAGAGCTGGACTCAAGAGGTGAGGTGAGAGAAACTGCTCTTGACATCAAGGCAGCATTTGACTGAGTGTGGCATCAAGGAGCCCTCGCAAAACTGGAGTCAATGGGAATCAGGGGGAAAACTCTCTGCTGGTTGGAGTCATATTTAGCACAAATGAAGATGATTGTGGGCATTGGAGGTCAACCATCTCAGTGCTAGGACTTCATTGCAGGAGTTCCTCAGGGTAGTGTCCTTGGCCCAACCATCTTCAGCTGCTTCATCAATGACCTTCCTTCTATCATAAGATCAAAACTGGGTATGTTCGCTGATGACTGCACAATGTTCAGCACCATTTGCGACTCCTCAAATACTGAAGTAGTCCATGTCTAAATGCACCAAGACCTAGACAATGTCCAGGCTTGGACTGACATATGGCAATAACATTCGCGTCACACAAGTGCCAAGCAATGACCATCTCCAACAAGAAAGAATCTAGCCATCGCCCCTTGACATTCAATGGCAATTACCATCACTGAATTCCACACTATCAACATCCTGGGTGTTACCATTGACCAGAAACTGAACCAGACTAGCCATATAAGTACTGTGGCTACAAGAACAGATCAGCGGCTGGGAACCCTGCGACGAATAACTCGCCTCCTGACTCTCCAAGCCTGTCCATTATCTACAAAGCACAGGTCAGGAATATGATGGAATACTTTCCACTTGCCTGGATGAATGCAGCTCCAACAACACTCAAGAAGCTTGACACCATCCAGGACAAAGCAGCCCACTTGATCGGCACCACATCCACAAACAGTCACTCCCTCCACCACCGACGAACAGTGGCAGCTACAAGATGCACTGCAGGAACTCACCAAGGCTCCTTAGACAGCACCTTCCAAAGCCATGACCGCTACCATCTAGAAGGACAAGGGTAGCAAGCACATGGGAAAACCACCACCTGGAAGTTCCCCTCTAAGCCACTCACCATCCTGACTTGGAAATATATCGCCGTTCCTTCACTGTCACTGGGTCAAAATCCTGGAACTCCCTCCCTAACAGCATTGCGGGTGCTGCACTGCTCTGCAGCAGTTCAAGAAGATAGCTCACTACCACTTTCTCAAGGGCAATTAGGGATGGGCAATAAATGCTGGCCTAGCCAGCGATGCTGACACCCATAAATGAATAAAAAAAAGGAGGTTGTCTCGTACCATTTCCACTTCTTATTGATTATAGTTAAACTCCAGAATAGCTTATTAAACTTGAACATTTTCAGGAGAGTTCAGGAAGGTTAGCCATGTCATGGTTACAATTTAAAGTAAGAAAAGAGCTGTCTTTGCCAGATGCCTATTCCTAATATTAGAAGTGTCAATGTCCTTCAGATCAGAGTTCTCAGAGTGTACAGCAGAACCTTTGTTATCTCTTCACACTGCTCTATTAGCCAGTAGCAATGTAAAACTATAACTGCAATATCAGCGCTCTTCCTTGAAAAGGTTATGTTCTGAGGTCAACAGTGAAGGATAAAACTCTATTCAGTAAAGACCTCTGTATTTTCCTCCCTGTGTAGGCTGTGCTCAAACATCCCCGGGTAAGGCATTACACCACTATTCAGCGATTTTTAAAATTTCTGTATCATGTCTGTGCACATTTTTTGTTGTGTCCATACCCTGTGCAGCCTTCTTGAATAGTTTCTTCTTCTTTGTGCATATAACTTGCAGAAGCAGGTATCGTTAATAAATGCATCGGTGTACATTTTTGTGCCATTAAAGTGGTGCAAATAACAATACAAAGTATAAGTTATGTTTGCTTCGTAATTATTATTTATTTTCAGCAGTGGTGCAAAGTGGCAGGTCTGACATTCCTCAGGATTTTCTACATTTGGTTTATATGGATCTGACACCCCACAGCTTTCTGAGGTTTGGGTATAGATGTTACATGAACTGCATGAAAAGTGAACAGATTTGGGGCATCACACTCTTGCAAATTATAAGATGCCTGTGCAAATGAGGGTCCTCCAATGCATTCACCTTCACTCTGCCAGCCTATTCAAACCCTAGACAGAGCCCTGGTCAGCCTGTACAGTCATTTCCACAGTCATGGCCCATGAAAATGTCTCACTGTATCAACGTCAGAACAGCTCTGGAATAGCACCTTTTGTCATGGATGCATTCTTGAACGTTTTGAATATTTTATTAACTAACTGCTGAGAAAGGGCTACCTACTTTACTTCAGCTTTGTCGATATACTACATTTGATTCCAGATCTACTACTGTGGTTTTTTGAGCTTCAGCTACTCTAATAATGCCCATGACTGAATTACTCTTCCTAGTGTTTGGTTTCCTAGACAATTTACTGAAGGAGGATTGCCTTGTGGCATGTAATCAAGGTCATGGTTTGAACCACTAGCTCATTATTGTTAAATTAAGCAGAGGTTTGGTGTGATGGAGAACAGATGGCCATAAGAACAGTCCCAGAGTAAGCACATAACAGATTGAGAATGTTATTCAGATGTCTAAATTTCTGATCACAACAGAAGGTGCAAATACTTTGCAGCTTATTGCAGCTTACAAAATATGCCAACATTTTCAGATAATATTAAGGTGACATGAAGCAACAATTGCAGATGGATCAGGAAGGCAGACAAGCAAGTTGGAAGCTCAGCTAAGAACATTTTGCATCAGTTTGTGTAATGTATGCCCTACTTTTTTCGTGTGCTGGCATACCAGGATTTAACTCTAAAGCTCTTCTATGCAAACTAGTGCAGGGTACTGTATGATATAATAGGAAAAATAGTTTTGCAATATTGAAGTCAGCATTAACATCTTTGTATTTTGAGAGTGCATCCTGCCTGAGAGAGGCTAATACGTGGCTTTCTATTGGTTCTTTAGGAAGAAATGGCAGATTAATGCAATTTAAGGAGGAAAGAGTTTGTGTAAGAATTATGGCTAGTTTGGAGCCAATTTGTCTGTATTTCAGCTGTTGTCATTTTGCTAAGGTCTGATGTTCATTACTACGCAAAACTGAGTATTCTTCCATATAAACAAATGCACACACAATTCAAGGATGGTAATGTGTATATGGCACAATTTTGCCATCTACTGGTGCAGTAATAGTTACACAAAGTCACATGGTAATAATCTCAGAATTAATGGGCTGAAATTTTCCCCTGTCCAGGGGGAAGTTGATGGGCGGCCACGTATGGGCGCGCTTCTGATCGGCGCCCACAATTGGAGGCGCGGCGCCATTTTATGTGGGCGGACCAATTAAGGCCCGCCCAGTGTGACGTCCGCAGGGAAGCGGGGGGATTCCTAAAATCGAGAGTGCGCTCTTTTGCACATGCACACAAAAGAGCGTACTCATCTCCCTGAGGTTAAGTGCAGCCTCAGGGAGATCGGCTCTAAATGTGAAAAAGCTCAAAATAGAAAAATAAAATTTCCTTAACATGTCCCCTCATACTTGAGTTGGGACATGCTCATAATTTCCAAAAAAACTTTATTAAAATTTTTAAAACCCTACATGAAACCTCATCCTGCCCGTGGATGAGGTTTCATGCTTTTTCTAGTTCGTGCTGGGGCTCCTGGCCTGCCCGCCAACCTTAAGGTTGGACAGGCAGGTCCACTAATTACTTTAATTGCTCTGTCAATGGCCTCAATTGGCCATTGACAGGTCGGCAGACGCACAGCTAATTTTGCTGCGCCCCCGCCTTCCTGAAAATATAAATGGGGTGCAGTGACATCGGGAGTTCCACCTGATGTCACCGCACGTCATTTTATGCATCGGCGAGCGGGCCCTGCCCCCGCCTGCCGACGGTAAAATGCAGCCCAATAGGTTTAGAGTAAAATTCAGATCTGACATTATTCATTCAGGTGTATAAATAGGCTCATTTTCAGTAATTCTTTGGTATTCTGTGCTGAAAACTTGTTTAGATTGGTTAAAATTAAAAGCAAACCCAAGGGGCATCCTACTAGTAAGGGTACAGACTTATAACTTGCTTGTACATCTTGTTAATATTAATAAAACCAACAAGTTGATTTATCTCTGAACCTATATAACTTTGATGAATCTACTTGGATGATCTAATGAAGAGGACTATAAAATCCACAGCATCACTAGCAAGACAGAAAGTATTCCTCTGATTTTTGATTTTGATTTTATCTTGGAAATAGGAGACTTTGATATTCTTTTCCAGCCATTGATTATATTTTTTGAAATAATGTTTAATATCTTCCACATCCAGCCTTGAAATTGCACAATTTTGCTGACAATCGCAAGTACACAATGAGCTGGCACAATCCACCCTTTGTTCAGACAGAACCAAAACCACTGCAGAAGACATGCAATGACAAGTTAGTCACCTGAAACAGAGCCACTAAGCACATGATAATACTTCTTGCACCACAACACAATATCTGAAGTTAATATACTGTAACGCCTGGAAAATGACTTCTTTATTTGTTCACCTATTAAAAATTTATTTATGAACTTCTCCACTTCAACTGCAGTAAACACCAAAATCTAATTGTTAGATGCCTTATGCAGGAAACTTTATCTGAAGACATCTGAAGCACTGCTTTAAATTAAGAAAAATAGCTCAGTTTGATAAGACAAATGAACAGTGGAAGCTGGACTGGTAGATAGTGGCTCTGAGGAGCACAGTATTAATTTGACCATATCTTTTATCCATTCGATTGCCCAAAGCACATCTTGCAGTTCTCTTAGCCATACATCATGCAAGAAATAGACCTTTTTCTGGATTTTGTTTTTCTTGCACTGGAATAGTAATTGAAATTATCTCTCTAGAATCCTTGGGAAGTAGAATTTGAGAAAGCCTAATGTGTCACCGTTATTTAGTAACTGAGTACATATACATTGAGACATTATGCCAGAGAAATTGGTTTTGCATCAGAACTGAGTGAGTGGCATGTTTGGAATATGTGCCTGAAGAGGTCAGCCCAACTCTTACTCTAAATTTGACCTTGGATCTCTTTCCCATAAAGCCAGAGAGCTGCAGATGCCAATTATGTGATCCAATGTGGTGTAACTCTTTCAGAATCAAACAATTAAACTAAATTAACAAAATGAGGGATAAAGTAAACACAGCCCCTAAGTTAGGTTAGCTGTAAAACCAAAGACAAAGTTTAAAGAAAACTTACAAACATCAAATCAAAATGTGATTAAGAGGGTCGATAAAGCACCCTAGCCCCCCCAGGTGCCCACCGGGCACGGAAGGCCTTGACGGAGCCGGCGGACACCGCGTGCTCCCTTTCCAGGGGCACCCATCCACGAACGTAGCCGCGGAAGAGGGCCAAACAGTTGGGTGAGACGACCCCCTCGATCGCCCTCTGCCTGGACCTGTTAATAGCTAACTTGGCCAAGCCCAGGAGCTCGTTCACGAGGAGGTCCTCCTCCTTCCTGCCCCCCCTCCGCACCGGGTGTCCATAGATCAGGAGCGTGGGGCTGAAGTGCAAACAAAACAGTAATAAAAGGTTTTTTAAGTAACTGAAAAGGGAGTGCAGCCTACAACACCCTATATAAACATGGTCCACGGACTCCACAAGACCACAAAAAGGGCAGGTATCTTGGGAGTCCGTGAACAGACACATCCGTTGATTATAGGGGACTGCTGCAAGCAACACCCTCCACCCCAGGTCCCCAATGGAAAGCGGGAGGACACCTCCGTAGAGGGCCCCCCAACAGGGACCTCCACCGCCGGACACCAACAAGGCACGCCAGGGTGTGTCCAGGCAGTGGGTGAGGGCAAGGAAGTGAAGGGTGTGCAGCAGCAGTCCATACAGGAAACCCCTCCACACCATGCTAAATGACAAGGAGAGCATTTCCCCGAGGCGGCTCATATTGTGGGGCACCAGCACCCAAGGGAAGGCTCGGGGCTTGGGGCCAATGTGGAATTCCATCCAAACAGGGGAACGTTCAGACAGAAGACCACTGCGCACCTGGGCCACCTCAAGACCCAGTATAACGTCATGGCTGAGCACGACCGCCCTAAGGTCTTGAATGCCATCGGCCGCGAGCTGGACACCCATGGATGCATGACACACCAACTCCTGTGGAAGCATCCAGCCCACTCCTCCACCACTCAGCATGTCCTCGATCCTGGTCACCCCGGCAGCCACAGCCCTCCTCTCTGCCAGCCATTGAAAAGGATGGAGGGGCGGATTCCTGAGCAGCGCCTCTCTGACGATAGCCGCTACTCCTGACAGGGGAGAGCTGCGTCGCAAGGTGACCATGTTCCTGACTTTGGTCCTGGTAAAAGACAGGCAACGCCTACAAGGAGCCACGAAGGCCCCTCAGGTCTATAAACAGGAGCTGCACGTCATCCAATGTGGTGTAGGTGCACTTACATCAGATTCTTAAACAAAAGATTAACATCTTGATTAAAATAGCACACACAGGATTTGACACGGAGATTAATTGTAGCACATGTAGTAAACATTTCATAATTAAAATAAAGAGAAAGTCAAAATATGAATTAACCCTGACATTCAATCACAAAATAACTTTGGTTGAGACCTCAACCAAGCCAAATTCTGGCACTCAGTTTTACTCTAGTAACCAATAAGTGTGTGCCCACAATATAAAATTGCCTTTTATACATAGATAACCCAACAACCTCAATTAAAAAGGGCATAATGGTGGAGTGTGTGAGTGTTACAAATCAATCAGTGGAGCAGCAGGAAGCTACTGATTTACAGTTTTTCCAAGTGTTTCAATGTATTAAAGTATAACCTTTCATTTCTTTTCACCTTTAGAAGCATGTAAAACACATGGTTATAAAATATAATTAAAAGCAAACAAAATAGCCTGAACCAAAATCTGAAACAAACACCTGATCCCAGTCAGAACATAATTCATCCACACCCTAATGGTCCCATTGATCGTTGACTCATAGCCCTTCCACTCGATTTCAAAATTACCATTGCAGCTGCAGCACCCGCCTGTCAAATTCAAAATCAGCTTGGAGATAAAGTAGTTTTGCAATGCCAAAGTCTGATTGTAAGGAGTATAATCATTTTAACTTGTAATAATTTGATGCTATTAGTGAAAATAATGCTGTATAATGTTGCATTAACATAATAATATATACACAAACCCTTGGTATAAACAGAGGTCATTCCTGTCCAGTGTCCAAGTTTCAAATGTCCAATTTCCTTTGAGCTTTAAACTCTCGACGATGTGTCTGTAATTAGATTTTCTCGTCCAGCCACATGTATAATCTGTAAATTAAATGGTTGCAGTAATAAACTCAATCTGAACAGTCTTGCACTTTGGTCTCGAAATTTGTCCAGAAATTTTCAAGGATTGTGGTCTGTATAAACAATTGTTTCTGATGAATTGTGTGCAACATAAACCTTGAAATGCTGCAATGCTAACACCAGACCTAGAGTCTCCTTTTCGATCATTGAATATCTTCTCTGTTGTATATTCAGCTTTCGTGAAAAATACCCTATCGGTTTCTCAATTCTAGTTTCATCTTCTTGCAACAGTACAGCACCAATGCCTACATCACTTGCATCAACAGCCAATTTAGACTGCTTGGCATAATTAGATACTGCCAAAACTGGTGCTGTAGTCAAAACCGTTTTTAAACTGTCAAATGCCTTCCGACACTCCTGTGTCCACTGAAACTTCTTGTTCTTTCTAATTAGTTCAGTCAATGGAGCAACTGCACTGCTAAAATTCAGCATAAACGGCCAGTAGACCCCAATCATGCTCAGAAATCTCAAAACTTCTCATTTTGTTGTAGGCGCGGTGAAATTCATGATGGGTGTGATGTTCACATCTCTGGGGGCCACCTTACCATGTCCAATGATATAGCCTAGATATGCAACTTATCCTTTTGCAAACTCATTCTTAGCCAAGTTCATCACCAAATTAGCTTCTTGCAGTCGATTAAACAGTTCTTCCAGATGTTGTAAATGCTTCTCCTATGTTTGACTAAAAATTATAAACCAATATAAACAGCACAATTGCTGAGTCACAATTATTTTGTTTGTCAGTCTTTGAAATGTTGCTGGTGCACTTTTCATACCAAAGGGCATGACTTTAAACTGATACCATCCATCTGGTGCCACAAAAGCCAATATCTCCTTTGCTGTCTCCAATAACGGTACTTGTCAATATCCTTTCAGCAAGTCAATCTTTATGATAAATTTTGATTGTCTCACTTTCTCAATGCAATCTTCCAACCATGGTACAGGATATGAATCTGCTTTTGTCACTGCATTCACCTTTCGATAATTCACACAGAATCTTTGTGTTCCATCCAGTTTCGGTACCATCACAATAGGTGAACTCCAATTACTGCAACTAGACTCAATGGTGTCATTTTGAATCATGAATTCAATTTCTTTCTGTACTTGTGATAATTTTGCTGGACTTAATCTATAAGGATGTTGCCTTATCAAAACTGAATCCCCTACATTTAGCTAAATTTGTCCTCCCAAGCTTATTCACACAAATAGTTTTTATGTGACTGCAATAGCTCCTCCAAATCCCGTTGACACTTGTCTGGAAGGTAACTCAATATTATATTTAAACTTTTAAGTGCCCCCTCATTATCCAATTTGATTAGAGGAAACTTAATTTCAGAATCCACCATTTCTACCTCTTTCTCCTTATCTACCACCACTAATGCCTCCTTTTGGTCATCTACCCTGTCAAAGTACTTTTTAAGCATATTTACATAACACACTCTCTGCTTCTTTCTTCTAGCTGGAATATTTATTAAATAATTTACTTCACTCAGTTTCTTTTAAATCCTATAAGGCTCACTAAACCTTGCCTTTAATGTTTCCCCGAGTACTGATAACAAAACTAACACTTGTTCCCCAGCAATAAAACTATGAGCTTTGGATCTCCTATCTGCCTTTCCTTTGATCACCCACTGTGATAGCTTTAAATGTTCCCTAGCTAACTCACATGCTCTGTTCAATCTGTTTCTGAAGTTTGTCACATAATTCAGGAGAGTAGTTTCCGAATTTTGACCTACCAATTTCTTTTGAATCAATTTCAGTGGTCCCCTTACCTTATGACCATAAACTAATTCAAAAGGACTAAATCCAGCTGGTGCATTAAAAGCATCTCTAATAGCAAATAACAAGAATGGAATTCCCCATCCCAATCCTGTGAATAGTCTTGACTATAAATCCTCATCATGGTTCTTAAAGTTTGATGCCATCTTTCCAAAGCACCTTGTAATTCAGGATGGTAAGCTGTTGACTTAAACTGTTTTATCCCCAAGCTGTTCATTGCTTCCGTAAACAGCTGTGACATGAAATTTGAGCCCTGTTATGATTGTATTTCTTTTGGCAAACCATATCTTGTAAAAAAAAATTAACTCTTCCACAATTCTTTTTGTTATAATATTTTGCAAATGTATCACTTCCGGAAATCTTGCAGACACACTTATTATTGTCAGTAAGTACTGATTTCCACTTTTAGATTTAGGGAGGGGTCCTACAGAATCAATCATGACCCTAGTAAAATGTTCCTCAGTTGCTTCAATTGGAATTAAAGGTGCCAGTCTAATTATTGCTTGTGGTTTCCCTGTCACCTGACATGTGTGACATGTTCCATAGAATTTGATGACATCTTTATGCAATCCAGGCCAATAGAAAATTTTTTGTATTTTTGCCTCAGCCTTCCTAATTCCTAACTGTTCCTCTATTTGAATTTCATGACCTACTCTCAGTATCTCATTTCTGTATCCAGTTGATATAACAGTCTGATGCACTTCCTTCCTCTGTTCATCTGCTGAAACTTGATGCGGTCTCAACTTCTTCATTAACACATTACCTTTAAGGTAATAACATTCTGGAATATATTCTGCCTCTGTTTCTGAGTAAGCTGTCTGATAAAACTGCTTTATTTGTGGATCTTTTTGTTATAACTTTACCAATTTCATTAAGCTAAACACTTCAGTTTCATTCTCCTCCATTCTCTCTCCCTGAACAATCTTATCAAAGATAGTATCAGTTAATTAGACTTCTATACCTTTCCCTTGTCTTTTAACTTCCTCCTCTTTCTATTTCAACCTGTGAGCCTGTGATCTCATTACTATGCAATCTGGAAACAATCCAGGGTGCTCTTTCTGCAGCACCTCTGTTGAATGCACATCCAAAAGCCCCTCAACTGCTGTAGGCATCATCCACATCTGTGACCCAGCTATATCATTACCTAAAATAAATTGAACCCCTGCAACAGGCAATTTTTCCACTATTCCAACAATCACCTCGCCTGTTTTCCACTTATGCTGTAAATTTGCCTTCCACAGTGGATTAGGCTTAGTATCTCCATGAATCCCACTTATCACCTTTTCCTGCAATACTCCCTCTGAACAACAAATATCACTATCACATAACATGAAGGAGTGACCAGCCCCTGTGTCTCTTAAAATTTTAATATTTTTACCTGCCCCACCCTGTACACATTCAAAGATTTCCCCTTCACATACAAAATCTTTAAACATTACTGCAACCTGCTCTTCAGAACTCCCTTGGGTAAATTGTGAACACATTTCCACTTCTTTACCTGTCACTGATTCTTCCTGCTTTACCAGTACACAAACAATTGGTTTTTCCTGTGCCTGGACCTCAGAACCCACAGTACTCTTACTTCCAGAATGTTTCTGCATTCCAATTGCTGCAACAGATTTTCCCTGCAACCTCCAACACATTGACTTCATGAGCCCAACTTATTAAAATAAAAATACTTCAATTTTTGAGTGTCACTTCTACCCTCAGCACCTTCCTTTTTATTTTGAGAAAATACTTCCTGAGAATTACCAACTACACCTTCTCTTCCCTCATTATCTACCTTCCTTTCACCTTTCCACTTTCTATCCTTCTCTGATTTAAAAGTATGACGAAGAAAATGTTTAGAACTATGAATTAATTCATAATTATCAGCTATCTCTGCTGTTAGTCTTACTGTTTTAACCCTCTGTTCCTCCACATGAACTCTCACCACCAAAGGAATTGAATTTTTAAATTCTTCCAAAAGGATTACTTCTCTAAGAGCTGCATATGTTGCCTGTGCCTTTAATGCCCATAACCACCAATCAAAATTACTTTGTTTTACTCTCTTAAACTCAATATAAGTTTTCCCAGGCTGTTTCCTTATATTTCTAAATTTCTGCCTGTACACCTCAGTAATCAGCTCATATGCATTCAAAATAGCCTTTTTTACTGCCTCATAATCCACCGACGTTTCTTCTAACAGTGAAGCTTAAACCTCATGAGCTCTTCCTACTAACCTAGACTGTGAAAACAATGTCCAGATTTCTTGTGGCCATTTCATCTGCTTAGCTATCTTTTCAAATGAGAAGAAGAAAGCCCCTACATCCCTTTCTTCAAACTTCAGAAGAGCTTGTACAAATTTAAACATCTCCCCACTGGGCTTTAGACTGGAAGTGATTGTTTCCACATTCAAACCTTCCTCAGCACCTGAGATCTTTTTCTTTAATTTCCAGCTTTTTAAACTGATATTCTCTCACTCTGTCCTTCTCTCTTTCCTCAACTGCTAACTTCTCCCTCTGGAGGTCAAGTTTTCACATTTCCATTTCTCTTTGAAATACTCTCTCTTTTTCCTTTTCTTTTCTTGTTGCTTCTAATTCCATTTTTTTTTTCATTTCCATTGATTGTTCAAGTTCAAACTTCTTCATTTGTAACTGAGGTCTCACTACCTCCAGCTGTGACTCACTAGTGTCAGGTATCCCTTCCAGCTTCAAATGCTGTGCTATCACTTCAACTATGTTTGCTTTCTTTTCCCCTACAGGTAACCCCAAATGCAACTTATCCACCAATTCTGTTAACTTACCCTTAGATACATTCAGTAACCCAATCAAAATTATATCTTCTACTTCCAGAAAAGTTTTAGCCATGGATAAAGCCATTTTTGCAGTCTCACCACTTAAAAATTCCTCACACCAACTCCTGAGTTCAATGTGCTTCTCGTACACGTAGCCTCCAAACTAATCGAAGAATTTCAAATATCCCGCAAAGAACCCCCAGTTTTGTTATGACATGACAGATGATTATGTACCAGGTGAACCAAATCCACAAGGGAAACTTGGTCACACTATCACAATAGTTTTGCTATTTGTATCTATTATGAGATGATGTGTGCACTGAATTCCAAAGTAATGAGTCCACCAAGACCTTTAGAGATTTTCAAAATTAAATTACAATTTTTATTAACAAAATAAAAGATTTCAAGCACATACATAAGACTGCAATTGCTTACTACTACAACAGCTCCTAAAATTCCAAATTAACTTGACTCGCAGTTACACACCCCCTTTGAGGCAACAGTCCAAAATTGATTTTAGGTTTAAAACTAAAACCAGCAAGTTAACACAGTACCCACTTGATAGTAGAATTCTAAATGGCTTTCTCCAACTTCAGTTACAGGACATAACAGACTTATGCACAAACGGCTGGAGGCTTCTTGGAGTCTGTTTCACACACTCCTAGTAGATCTTACATGGCCCTCTCCTCACATAGCCTTTCATTCTCCTTTATATATGTTTCTCTCTCTTTAATATGTAAATTATATTGTTCCACATGTCTTTGGAATTGTACCTTTCCTTTAATGTAAAACCTTCCATGTTGCTAATAGTGCCAGTAACCTTTGGGAAAAATAAACACACTCCTTAACCTTGCTTATCTGGCTAGTTGTAAGCAGGCTAACATTCCTTTGAAATCCAAACAATCCTTGTCCTTCCACTTATCTAAAAATGCAAATTCCCTTCACACTTTACATGCTAAACCAGCATCCATGTTTACTTGTTAGCATTTCAAACACATTTCTACACCTAGCTTCTTTTGATAATTTCAAGCCTGCAGTCTACCTGACTCCAGAAAAATATTATGAAAATTATTATACTTTCATAACAAAGTTCTATTACTTGCCTTGACAAATCTTCATGACCATATTCCCTTTGTATCCATGTTCTATAAATTCCCAGTGATAGGACAACCAAAGGCAGCACAGACTGTAGGAAGTATACAGGCAGAAACAACCATACTCACCCCCATAAACCTATTTTACAACCAAAACAACCACTATTACTATGTCTTAGTTTGTGATGCATTTATACAGTCAACTAAATCCATCAATGCTATAGTACTGAACTTTTGCCATGGCAATTTTAATTCTGTTATTGTATCCTTATTCTCCAGCAGGTTCCTCCCTCCTCCTCTCCTTCTCATTTCCTGGAGGTATTGGTTCCTTGCTATAACAGGATGAAACTCCTTACCTTTGAGTCTCTATTATTCATGCATAACTTTAGACAATGAGGCAGTGTCTTTTGTGCTGCTATGGCTCTGCTTACTGTTATGTATTTGCCAGGCTGCTGTATATCTTATGTGTCTGATTTACCTCAGAGCAATGCAGAGATGACACTAGTTTCAAATCTACAACGGGTTTATTTACATTACTTTAAAACATCTCAGAACTTACAAGATTTTTACACACACATGGGGTGGAATTTTACTGCCCCTCACACTTGTGGGATTTTCCAGTCCCACTGAAGTCAATGGACTTTGGAACAGCTCATAGTATTTTCTGGCCTCAGCACTGCTCTGGCCATGATAGAGCCATAAAATTCTGCTCATGATGTCGGCCAGAACCCAGATCATTCTGGAACGTTCTCAGTTTTCTTTCAGCTCTCTAGCTCCACCTACAGGCTTAAGCAATCAAGTAGTTACTTAGATCAGAGAACAGACAAATATAATCAAACACAGATTAATCAAACCACTGAGCACTACACTTAGTGGTATGGGGGAGGGGTAGTGGGACCAAATATTATGCAGTTTAGCTGCACTGGTCTATCACTGCAATTCTGCCTATTCTTAAAAGACCTTGATCCAGCAAGAATTCTGGTCATTTGAAAACAAGTAAGAGCTTTATGATTCAGGATCAAGTGGTTTAGATGCAGTTCTGACACCTTCTTTGACTGTGTCCACATTCCTTCTGCCATGGGCAGCGCAGGTTGTGAAACAATCATTTCCAGTGATTAAGAGGATCCTCTACTGCTCCAAGCCAGAACTGCAGGCATGTTGCTTATTTTAGTTAGTGGGCCTTTTACTAATTTTTCCATAGCAATTTACTTCCTTTCACAACACTTGTCAGTGCTGTAAAATGTTCTTGAGTCTTGAGGGGCTTCTGGCATTTCTTTATCAGAATCCTACTGGGAGATCTATCCAGCCAAGACATTGAGAAGGAGTAGAAGAAAAGAGCAAACACAGTTTCAACTGTGGCAAAACGAATGGAAGGAGATGCACTCAAAATAATTCTTACCATCTCAACAAAGTTTGTAAACCTAGTAATCTGATGTTCACCAGGGAGCAGTGCAGAAGGAAGCTTTTGTTTCTTGACAAAGACTGTGACAGAGTAGTGACAACCCATGCTATGAAACCTGTAGGCAATTGCCCCAGCTAGCAAAATAATGCCTGTTACACTTAAGGTAATTGTAGCCCTGAACTTTAATTTGCATCTAGCTTCTTCCAAGCTGCAGCGAGGGCTATCAGTAATATTTGTCGGTCTGCATTTTCTGTTTGCATTGCATAGGAATATAGGAACAGTTGGTCCATTTAACCCTTGAGCTTGTTCAGCAATTCAATGAGATCATGGCTGATATGTGACCTAACTCAAATTGCCCCATACCTCTTAATACCTTTCGGTTAACAGAATCCATACATCTCAGATTTAAAATTAACAATTGACCCAGCCATTTGTGAGTGAGAGTTCTAAACTTCAAACACATTTTGAATGGAGAAACCTTTCCGAGCGTCACTCCTAAAAGGCCTAAATCTAATTTTTAAACCATATCCAATTGTCTGAAATTCATCTAACAGTGGAAATAGTTTCTATCTGTCCATCAGTTGCCCTAAATATATTGAAGATTTTGATCAAATCACTCTTTAATCTTCGAAATTCCAAGGAATAGAACCCTAGTTTGTGCAATCTTCCCTTGTAATTTAACCCTTGGAGTCCAGGTGTCATGGTGTCATTATGGTAAATTAACATTAACACTAACATATCCTTCCTATGGTGTAGTGCCCAGAACTGCTCCCAGTCCTGATACAATCTAGTCAGGGCTTTATATAGCTGAAGCATGAACTCTACCTCTTTGTGTTCTGCTGGGCCAGGATTCCATTAGACGTTGTGCGGAATTGCCTGGTCCCTGTTGGCAGTGGGCAGAATAGTGGGCATGAACAGACAATATGGCGAGAAGGCCAAATATTGGTTTTACACCATCGTGAAACCAGTTTGCAATCGTCCGCTCCATCCATCAATGGCGGGCCTCATTTTCTACTGCCGCACATCTGGAAGTGAATTTCAATACTTTATAATCTCATTATAAACCCTGCTCGCCGGAATCATCTCCCCACATCAAATTTACCTCCCTCACCGGCGTAACTTCAGTACAACATGGTTCACGACTGCCGGTAAAAGGCATACACTTGAGAAGCTGAACTTCCAGGGGAACTCGGAGGTGAGTGCACTCAATCCTGTGCAGTGCTCCCGAGCATCACCCCGGGACATCAAGGTAAAGGGGTTGGGGGGAGGCACAGGCAGTCCCTTTTTCCCGCTGGCTTTCATTGTGGTGTCAGGGCAAGGGCTCCAGTGCGGGTGAGACGGTGCGGTAGGGTGGGGTGGGGTGGGCAAGGCAGCACAGAGTGAACAAAGTACATAAGCACATGCTGGGTGGGGTGGCAGGGGGCGAGGTTGATGGGGAAGTCAGAACAGGCTGAAGAAAGTACACAGACACATGCAAGGAGTGGGATGGGAGCAGTCGATGGTGGCAAGACAGCACAGACTGAAGGAAGTACACAAACACATGCCATTCTGAGTGTGGCAGGTTGGACGGTGAGGGAAGGGCCACGCACTTGGAAAAGCTTGTCAAAAGTGAACGTTCTTTCACAGCTGAAACCATTCAGCTGCAGATCCATTGCTATGCTTGGAGTCGGGCCTCTGAAGCTTTTCTGCTCACTCAAGCAACGCAAAAGCATGAAAGTGCCACCAAACGCTCCATAACTTTTTACCCCTCAGGCACAGACTGCAAATTAATGTGCATTTTAGGGGGCAGTAGAGCAATTGGCCGACTGGGCAAGTTGTACAATTCCATTGCAAAAGGTGACCATGGCGCAGTCACTGGTGGAGATGCTCACAGCCCCTTGCAATGTCTTTATTAGGGTTTGGACCAGTATCCCTGCTGGTTCAAGCTAACAGCGCAGCATTGCAGTGCAGGTCAGGAGAATGCCTGCGCCTGAGCTGAGAGCACAGCATGCAGTCCAATGGGCAAAGCTGCCGCCAATCTGTCAAGTGGAGTGGGCGGAGGTGGGTGGGGTTTCGGACAGCCATGAAGCGCACTACACACTGGCCATCCAAGTGGTGGCCAACACTCTCCTGATTATGTGAAGGGGCCTTCAGATTTAACCAAGGTAGATTCTTAGGACTCAGATGCTAACCCCACATCTCTCTCTTTGATCCTGCAGGAGAAGAACATCAGTGCCATGGAGCTTGGTGATTTAGCGGTATGCCTCATGGCTTACAGAGAGCAGAGAAGAAGAAGAGAGCGGTGGAGGCGCCTGGCTTGGCAAAGGGAGGAGCACCTCCCTCAAGACAAAGGGGCGGCAGGGCCTGCTGCACATGCAGCTGAAGATCCACAGAGAGCCATCACTTGTATGTGGATTACTAGATCCAGTGTCTATAGATGGCACCTGTCGTTCACTACTGTTAGACCCAGAATAAAAGAGACTTTAACTGGGCTTCTTTCAATAAACTCAGGATAATTGATTTATTATAAAACAAAACTTATTTTTAAAACAAGTTGCAAGAACCGGTTAACACACAAGTTGTATTCTGGAAGTGTAACTATCTATCCCTTTTAAAATTCTTCAGCGTACGCACATACATGCGCGTACAGTCACACACACAAGGGACAAATAGGGTCTCTGCAGAGATGGGCAGTTGAAGAAAAGAACTTTGCAAAAAGGATAAAGTTTGCAGGGTTTTGACACTGTCGATCTCATGCTCCCTCATGCGAGGATGGGTCACTAGTCCCAGTAGATGTCTGGAGGTGCTCACCATCAGAGCTTCAGCATGGAGGAAAACAGAGCACAATCAATTCTTCTTGTCTCAGCCTCCCGGGTTTTCAAATACAGTCAAATTCCCCTGAAATGAGGATTCCTAGCTGGATACTGATAACCACACTGGATTTCACGCAAGGCAAAGGAAGTGCAAGCTGGGCAGCTTTTCCCCTCTCAGTTCATTCCCAACTGAGTTCAAAGTAACAAGCTCAAAACATAAAGCTCTTCTGTCAGGTGAGTTCCAGTAAATCACCAGGCCTTTGCCTTTAAAACTTTTTTTCCATCAATTAAAGTGATTGCAGTTTAAATAGACAAATAGCTCTCCTTCACAATTGCCATGCTGGCCATTTAGCTGATGTCATGTGATTTCTTGGAAAAGGCATGCTTGCTCCAGTCCAAGATGAACTTATGACCTATTTTTAAAAAAAGCAGTTCAGCTCCCAAGTGTTCAAATAATGCAATGTCATTCCAATTTTAAAAGAAAATATTGTGCTTGTAGATATGGTTCTAACAATTCCAACATTTCCCCAGTGACAGATGTTAGGCTCACTGGCTCTCTCTCCTTTGTTGAATAACTATGTTATATTTGTGGTTTTCCAATCCACTGGGAACTTTCCAGAATCTAAGGAACTTTTGAAGATTACAATCGATGCATCCACCATCTCTGTAGTCATTCCTTTTAAGACCCTAGAATGTAGGCCATCAGGTCTAGGGAATTCATCAGCCTTTAGTCCTATTTGTTTGCTGGTACCTTTTATTGAGTGCAAGTGATTGTTTTAAGTTCCTCCGTCCCTTTTGCCTTGTTCTTCTACTATTCTTGGGATGCCTTTTGTGTCTTCTGCTGTGAAGAGAAAGATAAAAGATCAGTTCAAAGTCTCTGCTATTTCCCTTATTTTCCATTATTAATTCCCTGGTCTCATCCTCTAAAAGACCAACATTTACTTTAGCTACTCCCTTCCTTGTTATATAGAAACTCTTACCATTTTTATATTTCTTTATCACTTTACTCTCATTATCTATTTTCTCCTGCTTTAATGTTTTTAGTTATCCTCTGCTAGCACCTAAATGTTTCCCAATCTTTAGACCTATCACTAATCTTTGCAATTTTGTATGCCTTTTCTTTCAATTTGATACCATCCTTAACTTCCTTAGTTAGCCATGACTGACTTATCCTTCTCCTAGAATTTTTCTTTCTTAATGGAATATATTTTTCTTGCAAATTATGAAATATATCCCTAAATGCCTGTCACTGCATATCTACCAACTTAACTTTTAATCTATTTTACCTGTATACTTCAGTCAACTCTGCCTTCTTTGTAATTGCCTTTATTTAAAACAAACAAAAAGTTTAAAACAAAAGTTGCAGCCTCAAGTTTCTTACCGTCAAACTGAAAGGCCCAGACCTCCTGACCTCCAGATCATCAGAGACCAGACGTATAGCCCAAGGTGCGTGTCTGTACACCATGGAAGTCCCGATACACTGTCTCTATGGGAATTGCCCAAGAAGTTTGAACCTTCAATGAGCAATTCTCCTGTTCCACAGGACCCTCTGAGAAAGTCTTTGACTCTTAGTTAGAGTTGGAGACTTCGAACAATTCCAACTTACTTACCTGAATAGTTACCCAGGGAATGTTAGACAGAAAAATCATAGTCCAACTCCTGGGTAACTGTACAACTAATCCCTCAATCACTCACACTGACATCCCCAACTCTCCCCCGACCTAGCTGCCACCCTATCCACCTACCACCCTACCCACTTCACCCCTACTCTGCTGCCACCCTATCCATCTGCTACCTTATCCACCTACCGCCCTATCCAGCTGCCAACCCACCAACTCCCACCCTGCCCAATTATCCACTTTACCCCACCCACCTATCCATTTACACACCTATACACTCACCCGTTCACACACATTCATTCACACTTTCACTCATACACTCATTCACTAACAAACTGAGTAACTTGGGGACCTTTAAACACTTACCACAATGTGGCAGCTAATGCTGTAAAAAGGGGGCATGGCTTCTGCACAGATTCTCTTTGCTACCTGGATTCCTGCACTGAGGAAGTTCTGCAGGATCACCCATTTGACGTTTTGGTATAAAAATTGTATGCAGGTAAGTAGGTAACTTTCTGCCTGATCAGCATTGAACACAGGGGTTCCGATGCTGACTGGAAGATTTGTACCAATGTGAAATTTTACCATATTACCAGAAGGATATGGAGGCATTGGAGAGGGTGCAGAGGAGGCTTACCAGGATGTTGCCTGGTCTGGAGGTTATTAGCTATGAGGAGAGGTTGGAGAAACTCAGATTGTTCTCACTAGAGCGACGGAGATTGAGGGGCGACTTGATAGAAGTTTACAATATTATGAGTGGCATGGACAAAGTAGATAGTCAGAAGCTTTTTCCTAGGGTGGAAGAGTCAATTACTAGGGGACATAGATTTAAGGTGACAGGAGAAAACTTTAGAGAAGATGTGCAGTGCAAGTTTTTTACACAGAGGGTAGTGAGTGTCTGGAATTCGCAGCCAGAGGAGGTGGTGGAAGCAGGTATGATAGTGGTGTTTAAGAGGCAGCTTGACAAATACATGAATAGGATGGGAATAGAGGGGTACGGACCCCGGAAGTGCAAAATGTTTTAGTTTGACAGGCAATATGATCGGTGCAGGCTTGGAGGGCCGAAGGGCCTGTTCCTGTGCTGTACTTTTCTTTGTTCTTTGTTCTTATTATGATCGCTTTTCCCCAGAGAATCCTTCACCATGAAATAATTAATTAATCCTGTCTCATTATACATTACCAGATCTAAAATAACTTGTTCCCTGGCTGATTCCACTATGTATTATTCTAAGAAACTGTTCTGAATGCACTCTATGAACTCACTCTCAAGGCTACCCTTGTCAATTTATTTCATCCAAGATTATAGTCATCCACAATTATTGCAGCACCTTCCTTTCAAACTCACATTATTCATTGATTTATATTCTGTCCTACAGTGTATCTACTCTTATGGAGCTTAGGAATGACTTCCACCAATTACTTCTTTCCCTTTATATTTCTTTTTTCTACCTAAACTGATTCTACATCTTGATCTTTGAGCCAAGATCATTTCTCACCACTGCACTGAACTTATCCTTTATTAACAGAATTACCTCACTCCTTTTCATTTCTGCCTATTCTTCCAAAATGACAAGTACCCCTGAATATTCAGTTACCAGCCTTGATGACCTTGTAACTATGTCTTTGTAATAGATATCAGACTTCCAAGAATTTCCTTTAGGTTTATCTTTGTTCTGCTGATCATATTCTGTGTCTCGGATACACACATACACAGAAGATCTGACCATGTCCAATCACTTGGAACATATCACAAAATAAACAGGAAATGTAAAACAAACAAGAAATGCAATATTTCAAATCAAAATTTTCATTTGTTGTGTCTGCACAATTTTAGGTAATAGACTATAATTTTATGATGTCTGCAATTTGTTCGAAAACAGAATTAAGTAACTGTTGTTTTATTGTGGAAACAGATTCCATAATAATTTTCAAAATGGAGTTGGTTAAATCCTAGAAGGAGAATGTTTGCAGTGCTATGAGGAAAGGGTAGGCTGGTGGAAGCCAGCACAAGCATGATTGGCTGACTGATATAGCACCTTTGGTGCTTTTTCATTCTATAATTCCATTCTTATTATTTGTATACATTATAGGGATGTTTTTCAACTTTAGCAGGGTGCAGAATGGCCTGCAATGAATCAGCTGTCCATTGTACAGCTTCCGGAGTTTTAAATTCAATGAAAAGGAATATTGGGCAGGGTGTATAATGGGTGATTGATAGACTATTGTCATTTTGCACCATATCAGAGTTTAAATTTTGTTTCCCAAAATTCTAATAGCCTTACATATGCTGGATTGAATCACGTAAAGTATTATTAGACCAAGTTCCTTATGAATTAGTAAAACTTCTCTTCCCCATTGAGGACTCAGGCTGTTCTCTGCTTCAATGGACAGTAGAGCTTATCTAATGTTACACTTGTGGGTGTTTGGAATAATTATTTTGCTATCGTTAACTCTTTCAATTATGTATTGCAATAGCAATGAGAACTAATGGAAAGCATTCTCTCCAAACACAGGTTTAAAAACCATTGTCATTAATGTCAATTAGAATTGTAATTGTAAGTTTCCTGTGTTGCCCAGTGTCATGATGGTATCGTGAATACTCCTTTGTGACCACAGAACTGAAGATAATGAACATGAAAACTTGGTAACCAGACATGTTTTTCATTTGAAAAAGAACTATCCAGTTTCTCTTAAAGAGCCACAACATAAACCAAAACATGTAACATACAAAGATGCTAACTGTTTAACAATGTCACTCACCATTATACGAAAGCAAACCACTGCAGATGTTGGAAATCTGAAATAAAGACAGCAAAAGCTGGAAGAATGCAGCAGGTCTGCACGCATCAGTGGAAACAGAAGCAGAATTAGTGTTTCAGGTCAATTAACTTCCATCAGAAATCTAGAAATTTTAAACTCATCAGACCTGGCAGAAGTTCACCATCTGAAACAATGTCCAGGATTTTACCAGGCCCTGGAGGGCTGGCTGGGAGGAGAGGGGCCAGGAGGTCGGGTGGGAAGTGGGGGCCAGTAAAATCATGGGGAGCTGGGTCAGATAATTTCCCTGATATGGTCCCACCACTGGGACAGTTTAAGATTATTTCATCATAAATATATAAATAAGAGCAGGAGTGGACTATTCGGCCCTTCAACCCTGCTCCACCATTCAGGAAATGGCTGATCAGATTATCGCATTGGGCAGAATTTTCCCCCAGTCGGTGGGGTCGTGTGGAGGCGGGCAGGAGCGGGCGCAAACCTGATCGGTGCCTCTGATTGGGTCCATGCCACCATTTTACGTGGGCGGGCCAATTAAGCTGTGCGCTCCCTATGTGGGCGGGGTGGGATTCCCTGAGTTGGGGCCTGTGCTCTTTCACGCATGCGCACGAAAGAGCGCAGAAATCTCCCTGAGGCACTCCTGCTCTTATTTCTTATATATTTATGATCTAGCAGAGAATTCCAAAGACTAATGGCATTCTGACAGAAGAAATTCCTCCTCATCTCCATCTTTGATGGGAGACCCCTTATTTGTAAGCTCTGCTCCCTGGTTCTAGATTCCCCCACGAGAGGAAACATCCTTTCAGATCTACCCTGTCAAGCCCCCTCAGAATCTTATGTCTTGATAAGACCATCTCTCATTCTTCTAAACTCCAATGAGGATAGGCCAAACCTGCTCAACCTTTCCTCATAAGACAACCCCTTCATCCTGGGAATCAAGCTCGTAAACCTTCTCCGAACTGTTTCCAATACAAGTTTATTCCTCCTTAAGTAGAGAGGGACCAGAACTATACACAGTACCTCAGGTGCAGTCCCTGTACATTTCCCTACTTTTGTACTCCATCCCCCTCTCAATAAAGACCAACATTCCAATTGCCTTCCAAATGACTTCCTATACCTGCATGCTAACATTTTGTGATTCATGTGCACCCAGGTCCCTCTTTACTACAGCATTCTGCAGTCTCTCTCCATTTAAATAATATTGTTTTTCTATTCTTCCTATCAAAATGGACAATCTCATATTTTCCCACATTATACTGCGCCTGCCAATTTTTTTCCCATTCGCTTAACCTATCTATATCTAGATAGATACACTTTGTATCCTCCTCACAACCAGCTTTCCTACCTATTTTTGTATTGTCAGCAAATTTGGCTACAATACAGTTGGTCCCAACATCCAAGTCATTAATATAGATCATAAATAATTGAGGTCCCAGCAAGGACCCTTGTAGCACTCCTCTAGTTACAGTTTGCTAACCTAAAAACAACCCATTTCTCCCAACCCTCTGTTTCCTGTTAGTTAGCCAATCCTCTATCCTGATAACATATCAATCCAAACACCATGAGCTCATGAGCAGTAATCTTTTCTGTGCCACTTTCTCCTTTGACAGCACCTTCCAAACCCATAAACTTTTATCACGTAGAACAAGGGCAGCAGATGTATGGGAACAGATACACCTGCAAGCGCCCCT
This sequence comes from Cetorhinus maximus, assembly GCF_964194155.1. Taxonomy (NCBI): domain Eukaryota; kingdom Metazoa; phylum Chordata; class Chondrichthyes; order Lamniformes; family Cetorhinidae; genus Cetorhinus; species Cetorhinus maximus. The sequence goes on from NC_135888.1 coordinate 72,644,883, forward strand.
CCAAGTCACACACCACCCTGACTTGGAAATATATCACTGTTCCTTCACCGTCGCTAGGTCAGAACCCCGGAACTCCCTTCCTAACAACACTGCAGGTGCTCCTACAACACGTGGACTGCAGCAGTTCAAGACAGCTCACCACCACCTTCTCAAGAGCAATTAGGGATGGGCAATAAATGCTGGCCTAGCCAGTGTTGCCCACATCCCATGAACAAATAAAAAAAGCTTATCCAGTGCCTTCTGGAAATCCATGTACACTACATCTTCTGGATTTTTGCCCTGTTTGTTACAACCTCAACATACTCTAATAAATTTGTCAAACATATTCTCCTTTTGCAAAACCATGTTGATTCTGGTTGATTGTATTATGATTTTCCAAATGTCTTATTACTACTTCCTTAATAATGGATTCCAACATTTTCCCAATGACTGGCCTACAGTTTCCTGCTTTCTGTCTCCCTCCTATCTTGAATAGTGGTGATACATTTGCGGTTTTCCAATCTGCTGGAATTTTCCAGAGTTCAGGGAATTTTGGAAGATTACAACCAAAGCTTCCACTAACTCCTTTAAGGCCTTCGGATGCAGGCCATCAGGTCCAAGGAACTTGTCCAGCCTTTACTCTTATTATTTTCTTAGGATTTTTTCTCTCATGATCGTGATTGTTTTAAGCTGCTCCCCCACCTTTGTCCACTGCTTTTCTACTATTCTTGGGAAGCTTTTTATGTTTTCAATTGTGAAGACTGATACAAAATATGTGTTCAAAGTCTCTGCCATTGCCTTGTTTTACATTATTAATTCCCCAGTTTCACCCTCTAAGGGACCAAAGCTTACTTTTGCTACCGCCTCTTTTTATATACTTGTAGGAGCTTTTACTGTCTGTTTTTATATTTCTTGCTATTTTTTTCTCTCATATTTCAATTTCTCCCTTTTTTTTTGCACCTTTTCCTGGTTTCAAAAATTATCATAATCTTCTGGTCTACCACTAATCTTTGCAACATCATCTATCTTTTCTTTCCATTTGATATTATCCTTGGTTCGTCTCTGATGGTGCATCCATCTCGTAGTCTTTCTTCCTTGCAGGAATATATTTTTGTTGAGAGTTCTAAAATATCTCCTTAAATGTCTGCCACTGCTTCTCTGCCATCTTACCTATTAATCTATTTTCAAATTCCATTTTAGTCAACTCTTGTAATTGCCTTTATTTAAATTTAAGCCAATGGTTTCAGATCCAAATTTCTCACCCTTGAACTAAATATGAAATTCTATCTTGCTATGATCACTCTTACCTAGAGGGTCTTTTGCTATGAGGTCTTTAATTCATCCTGTCTCACTTCACATTTGCAGGTCAAAAATAGTTTGTTTCCTGGTTGGTTCCAGAATATATTGTCCTAAGAAACAGCCCCAAATACACTCAATAAACTCATCCTCCAGGTTACCTTTGCCAATTTGAGTCATCCAATCTATATGAAGATTAAAATATCCCATGTCTATTGCAGTATCTTTCTTACAAGCCACTTGCCTTTGATTTATATTCTGTTCTGCAGTGTAACTACAATCAGGGGCCCTATAAACCATTTCCACCCAATTCCTTTCCTTTGCTATTTCTTACCTCCACCCAAAGTGATTCTACATTTTGAGCCTCTGAATCAGGATCATTTCTCACTACTGTACTGATCGCATTCTTTATTAACAGAGCCAACCCAGCTCCTTTTCCTTTCTGCCTATTCTTCCAAAATGACAAATACCCTTGATTATTCAGATCCCAACTGTGGTCACTTTGCAAACATGGCTGGTATTTACTGTTCAGGGCCTAAGTCCAGTGGTGGGGGGGCAGGAAGCAAGAGTGTTGGCTGCACGAAGCCCAGTGGGAAATCATGCTGAATAGCGCAATGCTGGGCGCATTAATTATGCAGCTGTGGGTTTCCCAATGTTGATCACAGCGGGGTAGGCAAGAAGTCGTGTGCCCTGCCGTCATATCCAGGTGTCTAATTTAAAAGCTGCCCAGACAGATAGTGATTTAATGTGCTCTTAATTATGAACCAGAACATGGAATGCAGAACCCAAGGAGCACCAGCACTCAGATTCACCAATGCTTCGCTGAAAGTACTGTTGAATGCAGTGGAGGAGAGGAGGGACATCCTCTACCTGAGGGATGGAAGGAGGAGGCCCACCCGACTCACCAATCCTGCATGGGAGGCAGGCACCAGGTGGCGAGTGCTAGCTGCATCACCAGAGGACAGCCCTACAGTGCAGGAAAGGGATGAATGACTTCATCTGTGCTGCCAAGGTAATACTCAGCTCACTGAATGGGAACTGGAACTGGGGCCTCTGTGGCAAGGCTGCCATCTGTGCTGCCCATGCATAAAAGAGCATCTCAACTTGATGTGATGATGCATCATAGCGCCCTGCAGTCCATGTAGTCCGCAGGTAGAGAGGCAACTATTTGTCTTTGACCATGCCACACAGAGAGCTCATTTGTGTGGGGTGGTTTAGCATAGAGGGCGGAAGCATTCGCTGCTGGCGCCATGCCTCTGTCGGCCTTTTCCTTCTATCTGCATGAGCTCACTGCTGTGGAGGGCACTGCCCAAGAACCCTTGTTGACTAGCTGCAGTCCATCTTTCACATGGCACACAGTAGCCATTGGGTTGTTGGTGAAGACTGGCATTATGCAAACGCCACCTGCATCCAAATTACTCTCAAACCATCTTCTCTACTTGCACAGGACAAGTTAACACACAAGTGTGAGAGAAAGAGAGGACAGGAGGGGGCGTGGCTGACCTCCAGCACCTCACACCATTCGCAGAGCAGGCAGCCGAACTGCCAGGGAAGGCTCAGGATTGTTCATGTGCAAACAGCAACGTCGGTGTCCAGCCTCCATCCTGTAAGGACCCATGTTAACTGTCTTGACATAGAAACCTAAGGGTCTTGCTCAGTGCCATGTTGAAGGCAGCCCATGCAGTCACTCACTCTCTCTCTCCTCTTTTGATTACAGGTGCCAGCAAGGAGTGGGTGAGGCCTGACCCCGAAACTGAGTCCAGCTCCAGTTCCAGTCCACAGAGGAGCGAGGATCAGGAGGACAGTGAAGACATTGCACTTGTACAGTCATCACCGCAGCTACCTGCACCTTCCACCAGCACAGAGGCACACACCTCGGATCTAGTTCAGACAGGGTCTCACACTCTGGTGGTCACCTCACTGACACATGGCCACAGCAGGAGGAGGCAAGGACAGCCAAGGCCACCGGCACTCGAGGACTGCTGGGGAAGAGGTTTCAGCTCAGTCTGAGTCAGATGACAAGCCTCTGGGATCAGCCCTGCTGAGATGCTGGAGATACAGTTAGAGGTGGAGGAGCATCATGCAAAGGTGTCAGAGTTGCATGTGAGGCGGAGGAGCCCGTCCGCCTGCCGGCTGATGAAGTGGTGCCGACATATGAGCACGTCGAGGACTCCATGGGGAGGTTGGCGGACACCATGGAGAATCTGATCCAGCAGAATGCCCAGTTTCTGCCAGAGATGCACGGAGGCCTTCATTCCCTCGCTGTAGCTATGATCCGAGCTTTTGCAGTGGCTACGCAAGAGGGGGATGTAACACCTCGACCTCCCTCCAGGTGCCCCTTTCCCTCAAGGATTCAGGGAGGTGCCCTTGGGCACCCAAAGGGAGGAGGAGAAATGTCAGGCAGACACGCCTGGGGCCTCCACCCAGGACTCTTTGAGGGTGCCTGATCATTCTGATTCACCTTTGTTGGGACCCCATCATCTCCGGCCTCTGGGAGTGCAGAGGGTGCACCTGCCCCAGAGCAGGAGACCTAAACTAAGCTGGGGCCCTCCAGACCTTGAGGCTCCAGAGGACACCTGCCAAAATCATCAAAGACAACAGGGCACAGTGGTGAGCAGGCTGCTTCCATTCTTGCTGCAGATATCAGGGAAGCGCCTCGATACAGAGGCAGGATAAGTAAAATAAAGAAATACTGATCTCACTATGGTGGCATGGGTGCACTATCATTGCTGATTGTTGATGTACACTTGTTAATACATGTACAGACCTGAGGTCTGCTGTCTTTTCATTGCATCTGTTTGCTTTGAGGCCTGTGCACAACCCCTTATGTCCAAGGGGACAACCTTGCCTGGGTCTATGTTCCCCAGGATCATGCATGCGCAGGGAGGCATTGACCTTTGCCTTGGCCCCTGTGAGCCATGTGCAAGAAGCCTCCCTCGCACGCTGTTCCTTTACCCTTCACAGCCTTTTTGATACAATCACCTTTACCTAGTCAGAATGACATGCTGGGGTTCCCCTTTATTTGTCCAGTTGAACTGACCTGCAGCTCCACCCACCTGATGACCCTACTCCCTCCAACAACCCTAACCGTCGCTTCACCCGTCATCACAAGACCCTCTCCATCCCACCTTACCACATACCATTGCCCCCTTTAACTGTAACTATTCCATCATACCACCGATTCCCTCTTTGCACTGCAAGATTCTTCAATTGATACCCCCACAAATCCCTCCCTCTGACCCTCCCCCCACCTCACGGTCCCATTCTTCCCCCAACTGCCCTTGCTTCATTCCCACTCCATTTCCCCACCGCACCCATCCAAGACCCCTGCAAGACTTCCATCTTTCCCCCTTTTTGGTATCCAAACCTGCCCCACCTCTTTGTGCCGCTCCTCCATGCCTTCTCCCCCAGTCCCCACAAAGGCCATCATCGTGCACCATTACCTGCAGCAGCCATACACCTGCTGCTGGATGCTTCACTTGGCCAAGGCTCCACTGGCTGCTCGAGGCTCCACCTGCAGCTCCTACCCCAACACCGAGAGGTTCCACCTGCAGCTCCTACCCCAACACCGAGAGGTTCCACCTGCTGCTCCTACCCCAACATCGAGAAGCTCCACCTGCAGCTCCTACCCCAACATCGAGAGGCTCCACCTGCAGCTCCTACCCCAACATCGAGAGGCTCCACCTGCAGCTCCTACCCCAACATCGAGAGGCTCCACCTGCAGCTCCTGCTCCAACACCGAGAGACTCCACCTGCAGCTCCTACCCCAACACCGAGAGACTCCACCTGCAGCTCCTACCCCAACATCGAGAGGCTCCACCTGCAGCTCCTACCCCAACATCGAGAGGCTCCACCTGCAGCTCCTACCCCAACACCGAGAGACTCCACCTGCAGCTCCTACCCCAACACCGAGAGGTTCCACCTGCAGCTCCTACCCCAACACCGAGAGGTTCCACCTGCTGCTCCTACCCCAACATCGAGAAGCTCCACCTGCAGCTCCTACCCCAACATCGAGAGGCTCCACCTGCAGCTCCTACCCCAACATCGAGAGGCTCCACCTGCAGCTCCTACCCCAACATCGAGAGGCTCCACCTGCAGCTCCTGCTCCAACATCGAGAGACTCCACCTGCAGCTCCTACCCCAACACCGAGAGACTCCACCTGCAGCTCCTACCCCAACATCGAGAGGCTCCACCTGCAGCTCCTACCCCAACATCGAGAGGCTCCACCTGCAGCTCCTACCCCAACATCGAGAGACTCCACCTGCAGCTCCTACCCCAACATCGAGAGGCTCCACCTGCAGCTCCTGCTCCAACATCGAGAGACTCCACCTGCAGCTCCTACCCCAACATCGAGAGGCTCCACCTGCAGCTCCTACCCCAACATCGAGAGGCTCCACCTGCAGCTCCTACCCCAACACCGAGAGACTCCACCTGCAGCTCCTACCCCAACACCGAGAGGCTCCACCTGCAGCTCCTACCCCAACATCGAGAGGCTCCACCTGCAGCTCCTATCCCAACATCAAGAGGCTCCACCTGCAGCTCCTACCCCAACATCGAGAGGCTCCACCTGCAGCTCCTACCCCAACACCGAGAGGCTCCACCTGCAGCTCCTACCCCAACATCGAGAGGCTCCACCTGCAGCTCCTACCCCATTACAGAGAGGCTCCACCTGCAGCTCCTACCCCAACACCGAGAGGCTCCACCTGCAGCTCCTGCTCCAACACCGAGAGGCTCCACCTGTAGCTCCTACCCCAACACCGAGAGGCTCCGCCTGCAGCTCCTACCCCAACACCGAGAGGCTCCACCTGCTGCTCCTACCCCAACATCGAGAGGCTCCACCTGCAGCTCCTACCCCAACATCGAGAGGCTCCACCTGCTGCTCCTACCCCAACATCGAGAGGCTCCACCTGCAGCTCCTGCTCCAACATCGAGAGGCTCCACCTGCAGCTCCTACCCAAACATCGAGAGGCTCCACCTGCAGCTCCTACCCCAACATCGAGAGACTCCACCTGCAGCTCCTACCCCAACATCGAGAGGCTCCGTCTGCAGCTCCATCTCCAACATCGAGAGGCTCCGACTGCAGCTCCTGCTCCAACATCGAGAGGCTCCGACTGCAGCTCCTGCTCCAACATCGAGAGACTCCACCTGCAGCTCCTACCCCAACATCGAGAGGCTCCGCCTGCAGCTCCTACACCAACATCGAGAGGCCCCAACTGCAGCTCCTACCCCAACACCGAGAGACTCCACCTGCAGCTCCTACCCCAACATCGAGAGACTCCACCTGCAGCTCCTACCCCAACATCGAGAGGCTCCGCCTGCAGCTCCATCTCCAACATCGAGAGGCTCCGACTGCAGCTCCTGCTCCAACATCGAGAGACTCCACCTGCAGCTCCTACCCCAACATCGAGAGGCTCCGCCTGCAGCTCCTACACCAACATCGAGAGGCCCCAACTGCAGCTCCTACCCCAACACCGAGAGACTCCACCTGCAGCTCCTACCCCAACATCGAGAGGCTCCACCTGCAGCTCCTACCCCAATACCGAGAGACTCCACCTGCTGCTCCTACCCCAACATCGAGAGGCTCCACCTGCAGCTCCTGCCCCAACATCGATAGACTCCACCTGCAGCTCCTACCCCAACACCGAGAGGCTCCACCTGCAGCTCCTACCCCAACATCGAGAGGCTCCACCTGCAGCTCCTGCTCCAACGTCGAGAGGCTCCACCTGCAGCTCCTACCCCAACATCGAGAGGCTCTACCTGCAGCTCCTACCCAAACATCGAGAGGCTCCACTTGCAGCTCCTACCCCAACATCGAGAGACTCCACCTGCAGCTCCTACCCCAACATCGAGAGGCTCCGTCTGCAGCTCCATCTCCAACATCGAGAGGCTCCAACTGCAGCTCCTGCTCCAACATCGAGAGACTCCACCTGCAGCTCCTACACCAACATCGAGAGGCTCCACCTGCAGCTCCTACACCAACATCGAGAGGCCCCAACTGCAGCTCCTACCCCAACACCGAGAGACTCCACCTGCAGCTCCTACCCCAACATCGAGAGGCTCCACCTGCAGCTCCTACTCCAACACCTAGAGACTCCACCTGCAGCTCCTACCCCAACACCGAGAGGCTCCACCTGCAGCTCCTACCCCAACATCGAGAGGCTCCACCTGCAGCTCCTGCTCCAACATCGAGAGGCTCCACCCACAGCTCCTACCCCAACATCGAGAGGCTCCGCCTGCAGCTCCTACCCCAACATCGAGAGGCTCCACCTGCAGCTCCTACTCCAACACCGAGAGACTCCACCTGCAGCTCCTACCCCAACACCGAGAGGCTCCACCTGCAGCTCCTACCCCAACATCGAGAGGCTCCACCTGCAGCTCCTGCTCCAACATCGAGAGGCTCCACCCGCAGCTCCTACCCCAACATCAAGAGGCTCCACCTGCAGCTCCAGCCCCAACATCGAGAGACTCCACCTGCAGCTCCAGCCCCAACATCGAGAGGCTCCACCTGCAGCTCCTACCCAACATCGAGAGGCTCCACCTGCAGCTCCTGCTCCAACACCGAGAGACTCCACCTGCAGCTCCTACCCCAACACCGAGAGACTCCACCTGCAGCTCCTGCCCCAACATCGAGAGGCTCCAGGCTCCACTTGCCGCTCCAGGTAAGTCCCGATTTATGCACGTCATGATTGTCCAGGCATGTTCTGGACTGCCGTGAAATCCCGTTGGCGGGACAGTCGATTGGATGGGGGTGGGGGAGGGATTCCGGTCAGTGTTCATTTGATTCAAAACGGCTTCCCAATGGCCTCTGGCTGGAATCACAACCCACCATTATCCTGCTATGATGGTCAGGGCCACATGTTCCCGTATCATTTCAGGCCATCAGGAAGCCGATTTTTCAGCTTCCAATCTATCGTCCGTCCCCGCCCACCATGAACCCCACCACCAGCAGGACTGAAAAATCCTGGCCCATATCTGTGCTATCATATACTCATTTATTTCTATTTGTGCCATTAATTTGTCTGTTGTGTTACGAATGCTGCATACATTCAGATAAAGAGCCATTAATTCTTTATTTTTACTATTTTTCCCTACTCTGGCCTTATTTGCTGGTACACTCTTATGTTTGTATGCTCTGTCCCTTCCTGTCACACTCTGGTTATCATTACATGCATCGCAACCCTTGCTATTGCCTTGTCCTTTCTCTTTAACTTTCCAAATCTCCCCTCACATGAACCCTCCTCTTCGTCCACTATTTAGTTTAAAGCCTTCTCTACAGCCTAGTTAGGCAATTTGCCGTCACAGTGTTGTTCAGGTGAAGGCCCCCCATAGGTACAACTCCCTCTTTCACCATTACTGGTGCTGGTGCCTTATGAATCGAAACTCATTTCTCCCAAACCAATCTTTGAGCCATGCATTCAATTCTCTGATCTTATTTACGCTATGCCAATCGACTTGTGGTTCAGGTAGTAATCCAAATTATTAACTTTGTGGTTCTGTTTTTTAATTTAGCTCCTCACTGCTCATACACCCTCAGCAGAACTCCATTCTTAGTCCTACCTATGTCGTTGGTACCCAAGTGGACCGCTACAGCTGGATCTTTCCCCTCTCCCTCCAAGTTCCTCTCCAGCCCTGAGGAGATGTCCTTAACCCTGCCACCAGGCAGGCAACAAGCTTTCGGCTGCAGAGAGGCGGGCAGCTAATTACATAATTAGAGGTCCAATTAAGGGCCACATGGTTCTGTCAGTATTTTCCTGATGATGGGGCCACCCCTGCTGCATGTGAGGGACACCAGATAAATAGAGGGGGCCTCCTAGTTACAACCCAGGAAGGATGACTTGATGAATCAAAGAAGTAGCTGTGGGCAGGGATGGCAATCCCCACGGCCCCAACAACGTCCCCAAAGGGGTTTGCCCTTTCACCCTTGGCCCAATGACTTTTAAAAATTTTTTTCACTTACCTGCTATGGGCCCTAGGTCTCCTGTATTCTTCAACTGTGACCACCTTTCTTGGTGGCGCTGCTGAGGCGTCGGGACGATTGGCCCTGTAATTGGGCCAGCAGCATCAGGAGCCTGCCTGCCACTCTTAATTGGACTAGGGAGACACTTGCAGCAAAGTTGCCGAACAGGTCCTGCTGCCGGCTAGTGCGGGGTTCTGACTCACATCATAAAATTCAGCCCATTCGCTCTGTTTCTCTATTCACAGATGTTGTCAGACCTGCTGAGTGTTTCCAGCATTTTTTGTTTTTATTTCATGCCCCGTTATGCCGGAAAAGACTGCAAGATCCTTGATCCTATTTCATATTTTATATTACATACACCTAAGATGAATAAATGTCAAAACTGATGTTTGAATAGCATATTAGGCTAAGATTTTCAAATGCTTCTATAATTTTATAAAAATTCGACTGGAGCCTTAAATGGATAGAAACCAATGTGAAGCCAGCAGCAATTGTGACAATAATTAAACAAAAAACATTAGCAGACTAATGGATAAGAACTAAACTGTTTCCACTGTATTGGATTTTGTCCAACAGGGAGCCCATTTCGACTCTGATGCATTGGTATGAATGCTGTTCATCCTGACACATTCCAAACACAGAGCTCAAAGGATTTTAATTTGCATGATGCAAAATGGGTGATAAATCAGTAAGATTCAGGACAGGTATTAAGGATAAGCTCCTACGATTTTTAGCTTAACAAGTGTGTATGGCATGTGATCTATGAAGGAAACAATAGCTTGTATTTATATAATACCTTTCAAGACAATAAAATGTTCCAAGGTCATTCGTACAGGAGGAAAGACAAAAGGCTGCTTATAAAGCAACACTGCACTGTGTTCTTTTAGTATGGATTCCCCATCACAGAAATTTAGTATTATTTTTTCTTACTGCTCTGGTCATGTTGCTGCTCTACTTGAAGCCTGTTAAAAATACATCTTAAACTGGTATATACAGACACATTTACATACAAGCACGCACACAGTTGCATCAATTTTGAAACCAAATTGTATTTAGAGACACAGTGAATCAATAACCTACACCATCCCACATTACTTCAGTCACCAAAAAGGTTGCCTCTAATCACCCCTTGGGCCGAATTTTATGCTTGTAGCGGGATTCCCGACAATGGGCCAGAAAGCTGGGGCGGCCCCGCCTCGGCCATTTGTGAAACCCCCTGCTGCATTTAATTTGTTGCCATTGAGGCTGCCATCCCCAGGATGTTCACTCACCCCAACAAGTGCTACTGGCCTATCAGAGGGCTGGCAGATCAGCAATCTCATCAGCGCCACTGGGAGCGGCCACTGATAGGACTGTACCTGGAAGAAGATGAGGCCACAGAAGGACACCCCTTTCAAGCAGGTAAGTAATGTTTGGGGCACAGTGCCAGTCAGGCAGGTGGTGCAAGGGGGCAAGGATGGTGAGGGCATGGGTGCATTGCCATGGGGTCAACTATTGCCACTGGCGGGCCCCTCTGAAGAGGAGGGCTCCCCAAGCCCACAGGGCGGCCACCAGGGTTTTCAAGTGGTCTTCCTGCGTAGCAGAGGGCCCACCCATTGCTGGTAAAACGTCCACGGTGGTGGGAGGCGGCCCTTATGTGGCTGCTTAAGTGATTTGATTGGCCTCTAAGCCAAAGAGCCATCTTCCATCTTCCATGATGCTGGTAAAATGGCATTGCAGCAGTAAAACAACAGACACTGCACTCCCCTGTCTTCCCTCCCACTTACAGCAGTCCCCACCCAACCCCTGCCGCCTCCCAGCAATTCCCCAGAAGGTTTGTAAAATCCAACCCCTTTAACCCATCAACACCCACAGCCCCCTACCCTTTCAAGCCCACTTTCTTCTGCGTCCCCCTTCTCTGCCTTTCCATTCTCACATCTGACAATGTACAGAAAATCACCAAAATAGAAATCATTCATTCAGCTGCTCCCTCTTTCGCCATCGCACCATTGATGGTTGTGCTTTCAGTTGTGCTGGTCCCACTCTCTGGAATTCTGTTCATAGTCCCCTTCACATGTTGGGAAGAAGAGTTGTCAGGAGAGGAGGATTGTACAGTTGGGTTTTCTGCTATTAAGGATAAGAAACACATGCCACAAAAGAAATGTTCGAGAATGCCAAGGGAAGTGTAGCGGGCTGTGGACTTCTCAAGGGGGTTTCAAACTGCAACGGTAGCAGAAGAGAAAGAAGCCTAAGGATTAATGATGCATTAGGGTAAGGATGGAAGGGTTGCTGGTACCATTCTAGTTTCTCATAAATCCTTCCTCTGTAGTATTTTTTTCCACTCTCTTAGTCTTTCCCTTGGAAGCCATCCTTTATAGCTGACAGACCATCATTTCCCACTCCACTGTAACTCGCTCTTAGAAGGTCACGAATCCTTTCAAACCTTCTAGTTGTGGATCTAGTTTATTTGAAATCAAGGCTCCCGCTTTCCATCAAAAGATCCAGATTTACATGGAGGTTGTTGGATGCCAGCTTGCTGTGCACCATTCTGTGAAAAGACGTTTGTGCTTTATTCGTCAATGTTTTGTTGTCAACCTGTTGTCAGGAAGGAGAAGGAAGGAAATAGAAAACACATTAGACATTTGTGCAGATAAACTGATTTAATTTCTACTTGTGTGTATAGAAATAGGCTGATTTAATTTGTATTGAGATGATTGTGTTATTTACTTCAATTAGGTGGGGCAGACAGTTGTTGTACATCCTGCTCTCTTCTGGTTTGGTCGATTATTACATGTGATGTATTATTTGGTTGATTGGGCAGCACTGTGATATGTGATGACAATACACCCTCCCCTCACCTCCTGGATCAGTGGTTTCTCTCTGTTCCCCTTTTATAGGGTCATTGCATTGTACTTTGAGATATGCCCACTTCCCTACAAGCTAGTGGACCAACTCTGCTGCTTGACGGAATCCAGCATCAATTTGCAAATAGAAAATTGGGCATAATAATGGCACGGGGAATAATTCAAGGAAACTCCAATGAGGTCATGAGCCAGGATTTTGTTCTTGTCAGGCGAGCTCAGCGGGAGTGGTCGGGACGCTGACCGCCGCCCGCCATCGGGGGCTGACCGTGATTCCACATTGGCGGGCCAATTAAGGCTCATCCAGCATTAAAGGTGCGCTGCAGCGTTCAGTGCTGCCTGTGGGGGGGAGGAGGGCGAGCATGCAAGTTCATGCATGTGCGCATGTGCGCACAGGAAAAGCTCCTGAGGCACAAGCCTACCTCAGGGAGATGAAGATTTTGAAAAATAAAAAAGAAAGAATTTAAAAATGTTAAAAAAATGTCCGCTCATGTGACTCTGTCACATAAGCAGGGACATGTTAAAAATTAGTTTAAAAATGTTTTCTTTTTTCTTAATGACTGACAGAAACCTCAACCCGCCTGTGGATGAGGTTTCACAAAAAATCCAAAGGCCGCTTGGCCTTTTCGCCTGTCCACCAACCATAAGGTTGGATGGGCAGTGAAAAATTTAATTCAATTTGATTTTTAATGGCCTTAATAGGCCTGTTTATTGTCGGCGGGCACGCTGTCGACTCCCGCGTGCACTCGCTGACCGAAATATCTCACAAGTGTGCAATGACGTCAGAACCCTTGCCCGACGTCATCGTGTGTCATTTTACACTCATTCAGGTCAGGTGCGGCCTGCCCAGCGAGCAGAAAGTTCTGCCCATAGAGTCCCTCTAATTTTTTTGGCTATAACTGTTTGTGGATAGTTTGGAATGTGCAAACATTTTTCACATTGACACAAATTTGCATGATCTCATTTTATATTAAGATACCTAGGGAAACTAATTATGCTGTTAAGTAGTTTTAATAAACGCAGTTAATTTAAGGCAGGTAGGTACAAACATAACTTTACATCAGGAATCCTGTGTGCATGAAACACTAAATAATCTGCAACATCGGTGATATTATTCAAATGGCACATCCTGCCCACTGATTTATGCTTACACCTGTAATTTATTACCACTTTTATTACCACTTCCCCAGAGGAATCTACTCATTTTGAAAGGTAATTTTTATTTAATATGCATCACACGATACTTTGGGAGGCCTGATGACATCAAGCTGACATTTGTTCAGGCAACAAATGGTGGATCTCAAAAAGGCAGAAGACCTAATTATTCAACTATGTGCTATTCCGTGTTTATAAATCTGTGAACGAAAGTGACTTAGTAGAATTGCATATCCACTAACAGTGACTGCATGGAGCTCAAAGTTAGATATTATGAGAAAAATCTTCCGGTCGGCGAGCAGAGGCGGGGCCCGCTTGCCAACGTGCAAAATGATGCGGGGATACGTCGGGCATGAGTCCCAACGTCACCCCGCGCCATTTAGATTTTCAGAACTGTCAACGGCCTTTTAAGATATTAAAAAACTCATTAACATGATTGATGGACCTGCCCGTCCAACTTTAAGGTTGGCAGGCAGGCCGGGAGCCCTGGCGGGCCTCAGAAAAAGCATGATACCTCATCCATGGGTGGGATGAAGTTTCATGAGGGTATCTAAATTTTTATTAAATGTTTAAATAAAAGTTATGGACAGTGTCACATGAGGGGACATGGCAGGGAAATTTTTTAATCACCTTTATTGAAAGTTTTACGTCAGAGCCGATCTCCCTGAGGCAGCACTTTGCCTCAGGGAGATCTGTGCACTCTTTCGCGTGCGTGCGCAAAAGTGCGCACTCCCGGCTGAGGGAATCCCTCCCCCCCACCCCTCCCCACCCCTCCCCACCACCTGCACAGGGAGTGCATTGGGTTCCTGGCGGACATCATGCTGGGTGGGCCTTTATTGGCCTGCTCACGTAAAATGGCAGCGCGCCCCAGATCGGGGGCACCGATTAGAGGCCCGCCTGCCTGCGCCCGCTCCCACACATCCCCCCCAATGGGGGGAAAATGTTGTCCTATGACTTGAATAGCAATATGGCAGTAAAAAGCATGTCAAGACCTTAGAGAGGATAAAAGCAAAATACCGCAGATGCTGGAAATCTGAAACAAAAACAGAAAATGCTGGAAAATCTCAGCAGGTCTAACAGCATCTGTGGAGAGAAAAACAGAGCTAACATTTCGAGTCCGTATGACTCGTCTTCAGAGCTAAAAAGAAGTAAAAATGTGATGACATTTATACTGTTTAAGGGGGGTGGAGCAGGTGAAGTTGGATAGAAGGCCTGCGATAGGTGGGGGCAAAGGAGAGATTAACAATGATGGCATGGACAAAAAGACAAAGGGGTGTTAATGGTAGTGGTACTGACTAAAGGAGGTGCTAATAGTGGCATTAAGGTCAGAAAGCAGAATGTGATAATAGCAGGACAAGGGTAAGCACTCTGGAAAGAACAACACCAACAAGTGACAGATGGCCCTGGTGGGGGTGGGGTGGTGGGAGAAAAATCAAAAATAGGGAAAAGGATGGGGATAAAACTATGAATAAATGAATAAAAATGAAAATAAATAAAAATAAAAATAAGTGGATTCAAAATAAAAAAATTAAATTTAAAAATAAAAGCGAATATTGTAAAAAAGGGGTTTAAAAAAAGGGGTGAGGATAGAGGAGAGAGTTCATGGTTTGAAGTTGTTAAACTCAATGTTAAGTCCAGAAGGCTGTAAAGTGCCTAATCAGAAGATGAGGTGCTGTTCCTCCAGTTTACGTTGGGCTTCACTGGAACATTGCAGCAAGCCAAGGACTGACATGTGGGCATGAGAGGAGGATGGTGTGTTGAAATGTCGAGCAACGGGAAGGTCTGAGTCATGCTTGCGAACAGACTGAAGGTGTTCCACAAAGCGGTCGCCCAGTCTGCATTTGGTCTCTTCAATGTACGGAATGCTGACGGGGGAAGGTGAGGGGAAGATGCGTTTAGTGGTGGCATCATGCAGGAGTTGGTGGAAATGGCGGAGGATGATCCTTTGAATGTGGAGGCTGGTAGGGTGAAAAGTGAGGACAAGGGGGACCCTATCATGGTTCTGAGAGGGCGAGGAAGGTGTGAGGGCAGAGACGTGGGTGATGGGTCGGACATGGTTGAGGGCTCTGTCAACCACAGTGGGTGGGAAACCTCAGTTAAGGAAGAAGGAAGACATGCCAGAAGTGCCGTTTTGGAAAGTGGCATCATCGGAACAGATACGACGGTAGCGAAAGAACTGAGAGAATGGGATGGAGCCCTTACAGGAAGCAGGGTGTGAGGAGCTGTAGTCGAGGTCACTGTGGGAGTCGGTGGGCTTGTAATGAATATTGGTGGACAGTCTATCACCAGAAATTGAGACAGAGAGGTCAAGGAAGGGAAGGGAAGTGTCGGAGATGGACCATGTGAAGGTGATGGAGGGGTGGAAATTGGAAGCAAAATTGATCAATTTTTCCAGGTCCAGATGAGGGCATGAAGCAGCACCGAAACAATCATCAACGTACCGAAAAAGAGTTGTGGGAGGGGACCTGAGTAGGACTGGAACAAGGAATGTTCTACATACCCCATAAAGATACAGTCATAACTGGGGCCCATGTGGGTACCCATAGCCACACCTTTTATTAGAGAGGATATTTACCAGGATAGTAGGAGGGATGTGGGACTTCAGTTACATGGAGAGAACAGAGAAACTGGGGTGTTCTCCTCATAGCAGAGACGTTTCAAGAGAGATTGAATACAAGTGGTCAAGATCTTGAAGAGTTTTGATGGAGTATAACTGGCAGAAGGGTCTGTAACCAAAGCACCCAGATTTAAGACAATTGACCAAAGAATCAGAGGCGACACAAAGAAAAACTTTTTATCATTTGGGTTATTATGATCTGGAATACGTGGCCTGGAAGAGTGATGGAAGCAGACTCAATAATAACTTTCAAAAAGGAATTTGAATGGTATAATTTTGCAGTGCTATGGAGAAAGGGGAGAGGCTGGGACTAATTGGGTAATACTTTCAATGAGCTAGTGTAGGCACGATGGGCTAAATGGCCTCCTTCTATTAATAAACAGGTATGAGGGCAAGCCTACTTAAATGATGCCCTCTGAGGGGATAACATTCTCACCTTGAGTCAGAAGGGTGTTGGTTCAAATGTCACTCCAGGGGTTTGAGAGCAATATCTAGATTGACACTTCAGCACAGTACTGAGAGAGTACTGTGCTATCAGAGAGATATTGAACTGAGATATTCAGATGAGATATTGAACTGAGATCCTATCTTCCCTCTTGCATGGGCATCAAAGATCCCATTGCACTATTCTAAGAAGAGTAAGTGGCCAATATCTATCTTTCAACCAGCATTACTAAAACTAATTATGGCCATTCTTTCATTACTGTTTGTGGGGCCTTGCTGTGCATATATTGGCTGCTGTATTTCCAACATTGATACTTAGTATGCTCTAGCACATTTCTGATATCTCGAGGGCTTTGAGAGGCATTATATAAATGCAAGTTATTTCTTGATTGATGTCTTCAACTTTCTTTCTGAAAGTTATTATTGAGTCAGCTTCCATCACCATTCCAGACCTTGGAGTACATGTCCACAGGTCCCTAAAGGTGGCAGGACAGGTGGATAAGGTGGTTAAAAAAAAAGCATATGGAATGCTTTCCTTTAATTGGATGAGGTATTGAATACAAGAGCAAGGATGTAATGCTGGAACTGTATAAAACATTGGTTTGGCCACAGCTGGAATATTGTGTACAGTTCTGGTCACCACATTACAGGAAGGACATAGTTGCTTTGGAGAGAGTACAGAGGGGATTTACAAGAATGTTGCCATGGCTTGAAAATTGCACCTATGAAGAAAGATTAAATAGGCTAGGGTTGTTTTCCTTAGAACAGGGGAGGCTGAGGGGTGAACAAATTGAGGTGTACAAAATTATGAAGGGCAAAGATAGGGTAGACAGGAAAGACTTGTTTCCCCTAGCTGAGACGTCAATTACCAGATGCATGGCATCACAGAATCTTTACAGTGCAGAAGGAGACCATTCGGCCCATCGAGTTTGCACTGGCTCTCTGAAAGAGCATTCTGCCTATCCCTGTAACTTGCATATTTGTTCTTTTCAGGTAGCAATCCAATTCCCTGTAGAATGCCTCGATCAAACCTGCCTCGACCACCCTCTCAGGAAGTTCTTTCCAGACTCCAACCGCCACCTGGATGAAATAATATTTCCTCACATCACTATTACTTCTTTTGAAAATTATTTTGAATCAGATTTAAGGTGATTGGTAGAAGGATTAGAGGGGACATGAGGAAAAACCTTTCCACCCAGAAGGTGGTGGACATCTGGAATTCACTGCCTAAATTGGTGGTTGAGGCTGAAATGCTCAACTCATTTAAAAGGTACCTGGATCTGCACCTGATGTGCTGTAATCTGCAAGGCTATGGACCAGGTGCTGGAAAGTGGGGTTAAATTGAGCGGCTGGTTTCTTTTTTGTTTCTTTTTTTCTCTTTTTTGGCCGACGCAGAAATGATGGGCTGAATGGCCTCTTTCTACGCCGTAACTTTTCTATGGTTCTATGGTCTTGTGTAATTATGAATCATTGGCAAATAGCAGAACCCCAGATCCAGTGAGAATCCAGTAAGAAATCCAGATCCAGTGATTGAGTTGAAAACACTTAGTTTAAAATTTCAATCCAGGCCCATTTCAGTAAAACCCTCTGTTAAAAATGTCAAACTTCCAGTTGAGTTGAATTATCTTGTGAACTGACCTTATTCATTTGGACATAAATACAACTATGGAAGGTGCATGGGAATGGGGCAAGCATTGCCAAAGCACCAAGTTAAAAATGTTAGTTTTCACAATTTCCTGTTTGCAATTATTGACACATTCCCAAAAGTGTCCTGTAAATACCACCCACAACTCCCAATCCGATTGTCCTAGTTACTATGGCCGGAATTTTCCAGCAAGGCCACTCAGCACTGACTACAAAGGAAGCCTTGCTGAGAGATTTTGTGATCTCTCTGGCAAGAATGTTAACCTCTATAGCCATGCTGAGGTCATTGCTGGTGTGAGGGCTTGCAGGTCCGAGTGCATCCTCAGGGGCCTTTAATTCTGTCCCTGGAGCAGCCTCTCCATGAGAGTCACCACTCTCTCCATGGAGGAGGCATTGCACTTGGCCATGAAGGTCAACACAGTGGTCATGCTCTGCAGGGACTCCTCCACAACGGACACCATGGCATTCCCTCATGTATCTCCGCCAGATCCTCCTGCACAACCTGCTGGACTTCCAGCATCTGCTGCCTCAGGGACGAATCCAGAGGCCCATCATCAGCCATTGACTGAGCATTGTCCTGGTCTCCAGCAGTCCTCCAACTGCCGGCGCCCTGGGCACTCTCTGCCTCCGCCTGCACCTCAAGCAAGTGTGAAGCCCTCACCAATGTGCACTGAGATACTAGACGGTGATCTTGTGCTCACCGAAGTGCTGACATCTGCACTGGTGCCTGCTTGACAGGGAGGGTGTGACACAGGTGTGTGGGGAGCATGGTGGTCCTCAGCGGTCAGGGGTGGGCCTTCAGGCTCCTCATTGAAACCGCCTGCAGGTGAGCCTAAAAGGGAGAAGGAGGACATGTCATTAGTTTAAGTCATGAATCTGTCACTGCGCATGCCAGGCACCCTGGTGAGACAGATATACATCATGGTGTCCTCATCTTTCAATTATCAATGGAGATTTTGGGCTCCAGGCTCACATCAATATAGAGACTACACTAGAATGGCTGCAATACCCAACATTCTCACCTCAGTGCACCGCACTCTTACCTTCATCTGGCACCCCAACCTCATCGCGGTTGCTTGACCGAGGTGCATGGTGCCTCTCCAGCTCCAGGGCCTCCTGCTCATAATGAGCCAGGATTAGGAGGTGTGGAGTTCCGACGCCAGTCTGCGACTTCTCAATATTGTTATGGGATGTCTTCTCCTGAAAGGACAGAGGAGAATTGATTAGTCCATTCTGTACCTGCAGCGCCATTGCAGCCTGACCAACCCCACCTGAGGAATACTCGCAGGGCTCAGCCGAATCGTGACCCTGGAGCCACAACGCGTTCAGTCCAAGCAGCCAGGGCTCACCCCCTTAGCCAGCTCCTGCTTCATTGACATTTGCCACCTCTGAGGTCCATGGGGGGATGGGCAGCTCTTAACTGTTCTGCACACTGCCAACACGGTACTCACCCTTCCCGATCGCAGCAGATCGTTGCAGCATTTCCGGCACTGCACCCATGTGTGGCTCACCACGTCATGGCTGCTGACCCTGGCTGCCACCTCCTCCCAGGAATTTTTCGTGAGGTGTGGGGGCCTCCTCCTCCCACCTCTGGGGACAAGGGTTTCCCTCCTGGCTGCCTCCCCCTCCAGGAGGGCAGCAAGGCACTCATCCAAGAAATGCGGGGCCGGCTGCTCCGCCGACCTGCCCTCCCGCCTGCCGTGTCCAACCGCAACAGGATTTATGGAGACTTCAGCTTCCCTCTGTGGCAGCCTTCCAGGGGCTGCCTGGGCCGGTTTTGAATCGGCTGCCGGGTCACCATTGGACCCGGCGGACATCGTGTCCCTGCCCACCCCTTCTCACAGGTTCCCCAGCTGCATTTCACGCTGGGCGGGCTTTAATTGGGACATCAGCGTAAAATCGCGGTGTGCTGCCGATGGCAGGTGGCAGTCAGTTTCCCCACTGCCCCCACCTGCCCCCGCCGAGCCCACATGCCAAGGGTAAAATTCTGCCCATGGGTTCAGAGTAGAAGCTAAAATATTCTGAAAAATCCTTTTTAAAAATTATTACTAAAAGAAATGAGCTTAAAATCAAGTAATTAATAATTTAAAAGCACTCCACAAATATAAAATTATTTTTTCAGGGCCAATTCTGTTATTCAAGAAATATTACTACTCGCATCAGCATTAAAAATCCAATTACACCGGACTGAACAAAGTGTACCTTTTTATGGGATGTAGAGTGGGGGGGGGGGGCGGGAGTTAAACTTCTCAGTGATTGCCAGCTCCGGGGGTCGGGGGTCGGGGGCTGTGGGCACAACTCCACAGTGCAGACTGTCATGGAATGATAAGTGACAGGCCACAATTTCAGGATTTCTGGGCTAATATGCGCGTGCCTGACATCCTGAAGTTGGAGTAATTTTCTGATGAATATTGACAGTCAACACTGACGTTCACTGTTATCCCACACCAGCCCCATCACCCCCACAAAATTTGAGACTTTATCTCTGATCTTCCGTCTGATGGTTCTCATGCAATTTTTGAGTCAAAATTCCAGACAATTTTAGAATTGTAAGAAGAGAAGAGGGCGCTCAGTAAAGTATAAACCTCCACTCTGCTGTGTTAACTCAATGTTATTACAATGGCACAGCTCTTCCTTAAGTTTTTTCCCTGCCTGGTTAATGCTCTGTAACTACAAAGCTAAAAAAATAAATCTTTTTATAAAGAGCTTCTGTCTCACTGAGGAAGTTTCAGGCCAATCACATTCAACAACCTGCTCCGAAAACTCTGCTCAGCTTTTGACAGCTGCGACAAATTCCTCCACAACAGCGGAGACAATCCACAACATTCTAAAAGCAACAACAATCTAAATAAAACAACCCACAACATTCTTTTAAAAATGTCAATTTGCCCCATCTCCCAATGTTAATACAGGATCTGGATCAGCATTCGCAGCTTTACCAAAAGCAAAATCAGTTGCTCCACGGGCCATACCCTGCCTGTGTACCAGGTTTCATTGAAATCTGTACATTAGTTTTTGAGATATATTGTTTACAAATAAACAAACCAGGGCAAAAACATTACAGCCATCCACCTTCAGTGGTGGAGGTAATTATTATTGGAAAAGCATGATTTAATGATTGTTTTATGTTTCCATTTATCATTGTGAAACAGCTTTAACTTCTTTAAATTAAATTGGCAATGATTTGATATCAGAATAGTATTTTCATGTGGATATTTCAAAGCATTACATTACCAATAAGAACCTACTGGTGGTACTATTGAGCTACTTAAATAATTGTTCTCAGTAGTACCACCAACAGTAAGTTAGTGGCATTACAGTTTTGATGCAGTAATCCAAAACTATTTTGTACACATAGGGCCCGAATTTCATCTCTGTAAAAATGGAGGCCTAGTATCATTTAACTGGGGCACGCTGCACACCAGCCACTTCTGGGATTGCCTGCCCTCTTGGGAAGGGATGGGTGTTGCTAGTGTGTCCCAGGAGTATGTAAAGGAGGACTATCCTGATGTCACACAGCCCAACCAGCTGATGCAACACCAGAATAACTAATATGGAACATGCAAGCCCAGGCAATGTGCGCATCACTTTGCAAACAAGTGAGAAGCTGCCAGGCGAGCCCTGTATTTTTGTTATTTAGATGACCAGATACCCGACTTGCAGGTAAGGTCATTTTTAGGAACTTCTGCTATCACAAAGTGTCTGAAAGTTTTGATGAAATCCATTGTTTGCAAGCTGTGGTCTGCGTTGACTAGAGTTTCAAAGCTTATATCTGTTTTTTTGAGACAGTCCCTAACTGAAACAGAAACCCAGAAGCTAGGTTTCTGGGAAGGGTTGGCTTACTGGAATTCCTAGCTGTGATATCAAACTTCTAAGAAATCATCTCGTGGTAGATTGCTAGGAAAATGTAAGTTAATTGGAAAGAATAAACCCATCTATGGTCAGAATACACATAAGGATTCTTGGTGTTAAGCTACTGATCAGGATAGAGGCCCTGGAAAACTGTGTAAATAGTCCAGCCATACCGAGGAGCTGGGTGTTTTTTTTTATCAGAGTCGACCGTGTCGTGTACCGGGATGGTATTGATTGGTCAGATGAAGATGTCTCTATGCGATCAGGACCGCCATGAACTGAGTGAAGGAAGTTCTGCAAAAGTCCACCTATGTTGGTGATAATCGTTTCCCTGAGAATTCAGATGGAGCAAAGCAGTTGTCAGAGACTATTTGATGATCAGATCCTGTGTGACGTAAAGTGGTTGAACTGTACTGGAGGAAAGTAGAGTTGTGAAAGACTATGTGATGGCACGTGCTGCCCTACATGCTGGGGAATGGGCCAGTAAGTCTGTGAAACCTATCTTTGGTGTATAGGCTATTTTAAGTGTAATTTATAGTTTGTACTGAATACAATTTGCCTGATAGTTCATGTTTATTCTTTGTCAATTTTGGTTTGATTGTTACAGTAAAAGTTTCAAAAAGTGAAATAATGTCCATCGGTTTCTTTCATTGGGATGATTTGGGAAATTCAGTTCTTTCACATTATAGGTCTCCATGGGGATCGTTAACAAAGTATTCTGGAATGTTTTTGCATTGTTCTAGTGAGTTCCTAAATTTACTACAGAGTTTTGCGGCATCCTCATAGGGAGGACAGAGGAATAGGTCCACACAGAGGCTGCGACAGGTATGGGGGCTGCATTGGCTGTGCCTCTGAATCTGCAGCATGACAGGGAAATGGAGCACAGGCTGGGGAGAGAGCAGACTCTGTGCGATGCCCTCTGCCCACTTGGAGCCAGACTCCTCCATGCTCCTCAACAGCAACTGAGGGCTGCTGGGCAGGCCAACCAATACACTTAGCATCTCAGTATGCATGTCCATCAGCATTCGTCTAAATGCTGCCCCATCGAGGTCCTCATCTGAGTTATCTTCAACAAAACTCTTCTGCAATCCCGCCCCACTCACCTCAACTTCCCCACCCCCAACCCCCATGAGATGGCACATGAAACATTCTTTGACTGCATGTCCAGATGGCTCATCCCATGCTGGTCCCAAGTCTTTTCTTGCCTCCAAGGCACATGCAGTTCCAGTACCTGAGCTGGTGGTTGTAAGTGTCAAATCAAGTGGTGGCGTCCCTTCACCAATGCTCTGCGTGTGTTCTCTCTGCCTCCTTGGGCTGCTGTGGCTAGGGAGGTGGCAGTTCATTCATAACTGAAATCAGGAAATCAGAAGGAGAAGGTTAGTGTGAGGGTAGAGGATTGATGTGGGAATACGGAGTTCGATAGTCACACCATGGGGGCAAAGATGGGGTAGTGCTAATGTTACTGGACTAGTAATCCAGAGGCCCAGACTGACGCTCCGGGGACATGGGTTCAGATCCCACTAAGGCAACTGGTGGAATTTGGATTCAATTAATAAATCTGGGATATAAAGATAGTCTCAGCGATGGTAACCATGACAAGTACTGAAGATCAGAAAGACCTTGGTGTACATATCCACAGATCCCTGAAGGTAGCAGGGCAGGTAGATAAGGTGGTTAAGAAGCCATATGGAATATTTGTCTTTATTAGCCTAGGTCTAGAATACAAGAGCAGGGAGGTTATGCTGGAACTGTATAAAACGCTGCTTAGGCCACAACCGGAGTACTGCTTGCAGTTCTGGTCATCACATTATAGGAAAGATGTGATTGCACTGGAG
This sequence comes from Cetorhinus maximus, assembly GCF_964194155.1. NCBI lineage: Eukaryota > Metazoa > Chordata > Chondrichthyes > Lamniformes > Cetorhinidae > Cetorhinus > Cetorhinus maximus. The sequence goes on from NC_135888.1 coordinate 72,668,503, forward strand.
TTGGTGCAGAGGAAGTTTACCAGGATGTTGCCTGGGCTGGAGGGTCTGAGCCATGAGGAAAGGTTGGATAGGCTCGGGATGTTTTCCTTGGAGCAGTGAAGGTTGAGAGGGGACCTGATAGAGGTGTATAAGATTATGAGGGGATTAGATAGGGTGGATAGGAAGGCACTTTTTCCATTAGTAGAGGTGTCAATAACTAGGGGGCATAGATTTAAGGTAAAAGGTAGAAGGCTAAGAGGGGAGTTGAGGAGAAATTATTTCACCCAGAGGGTGGTGAGAGTCTAGAACTCACTGCCTCACTGTGGTTAAGTCAGAAACTCTCGTGACATTTAAGAAATATTTAGATATTCACTTGTGTTGCCATAGCCTCCAGGGCTATGGGCCAAGTGCTGGAAAATGGGATTAGTGTAGTCAGATCTTTGTTGACCGGTACGGACACGATGGGCCAAAAGGCCTTCTTCTGTGCTGTAAATGTCTATGAGTCTATGAGACAACTAGCATCAATGTTGTAAATACCCATCTGGTTCATAATGCCCTTTAGGGAAGGCAATCTGCCGTCCTTACCTCATCTGGCCCACATGTGACTCCAGACCCACAGCAATGTGGTTGACTCTTAATTGCCCTCTGAAATGGCCTAGCAAACCCACTCAGTTCAAGGGCAATTAGGAATGGGCAACAAATGCTGGCCTTGCCAGCGACACTGGCATCCCATGAAAGAATGAAGGAAAAAAATCAGCAGTTTGCTCACCATGCCAAATAACAGGAGGAGGGTGTAGTGGGACTTGGGAAAGGGCATAAGGGAGGGTCACTCAATTATCCTGAATGTTCTCAGCGACACCTGTTGCCAGGTATTTTGTTGTAGCCAGCTCCATAATACCAAGAGCCATCTCCTCTACAGGACCCAGGAGATCCAAGTGTACTTGCCCCCACCAGTTTTCTCCTCTCTCTTCTATTGTGGTCACCTTGTCCTCTAAGAGAGAGGGCAAAATTTCAGTGATTGTGTAACACTGTGTTTGGGTGATGTTCCTGCTATAGTTAAGTATCCAGAGCTATGTGAAGGCAGTGGGTGTGGGGCTGGCACCACTGGTTTGTGTGTGAGGGTGAGGGAGAATATCTGGATTTAGGCATAAGTCCTGACTGCCAGAGAGAGCTGCAGGGTGAGCGATTGGTGTGTGATTCGTTGAGCAGCGTTCAAAGTTAGTGATGTGATAGGTAAGATATGAAATGTGAAGATGCATTCACTGGCCTTGACCTGTGGTAGGGCTACCAAGTCATAGATCCAGACTCCAAGAGTTGACTGTCCTGGTCACCTGCCCCCACTCCTTTCTGAGTATAGTCGTTGAGGTCTCCATTCCCCCTGCAGGACTGTGGCATCTCTCCCCCTGCTCACCTGCACTACTAATGCCTTCACTGTTGTAGCTGTCAGCCTTGAACTTTCTGACTGCCCCGATGTTCCATTTTCCATGTTTCAAATTGCAACAATACTTTTCATTGCAACTTTGTTTTCAAGGAAGAAAATGCTGTAAATACTCAGCAAGTCTGGCAACATTTGTAGAGGGTGAAACAGTTACAGTTTCAAGTCAATGGCCTTTCACCAGGAGTTCTGATTGCTCTGTCTGTTGACTCAGAGATAGACAGCAAAAGAGAAATAGGGCAGTACATTGGGTGATGTAGCAAAGGAGCTTTTGCTTAATGCTTTTGTTCTAGCAACAAACCTCTGTGCATCTATGTTTAATTCCATCTTGGAATAAAGATCTAACATTTTGCTCTGCCTACCTAAGGAGAGTTTGAAATGAGTTTAAGTCTTATAATCCTTAATCACCCAGCTGTACAAATCGACAACTTACATTTATATAGGACCTTTAATATAGAAAAATGTCCTTTGATGCTTCAGAGGTTTGATCAAGAAATGAACATCAAGTTAAATAAAGAAGATACTCAGGAGTTGACCATAAGCTTGGCCAAAAAGGTGAGTCATAAGGAGGAAACCATGACCCCTACAAGTTTGGAGAAGCACAAAATTGCTCAAATGCCAATTGTTGAGATGTTTCTGTTATAAAAATGGTCTTTTATGGAGAAGGTGGAAAAGGTTTGAGATATACAGTCAATATTTTTTCATTTTATTCTCACCAGCATCAACACTTTCAGCTGGACATAGTACTGGTTATACCTAAAAGAGATCTCCAAACATCATCTTATCCTCAGGTCAGTCCCGAAATTACCATAACAATTCAAAAAAAATCTTGAAGGGTTCAGAGAAATGGAATTAGAGTCGTTGTGTTCGGTTGTGGAATGAGCACAGGTAAAGACATAATGGGCTGAATGACCTCTTGATATACTGAAATTTGTATGATTCTGGTTATCAGAAGAAAAATGTAGCTAAATGGACGGCAGGATACTGAAATTCTATACAAAAACAGAATTACCTGGAAAAACTCACCCCACCCCCCCCCCCCCCCCCCCCCCACCCACCTTAAACCAGCTTTTATATTTCACCCCTCTCCTAATATTACTTAGTTCTGTTGAAGGGTCATGAGGACTCAAAACGTCAACTTTTTTCTTCTCCGCCGATGCTGCCAGACCTGCTGAGTTTTTCCAGGTAATTCTGTTTTTGTTTTGGATTTCCAGCATCCGCAGTTTTTTGTTTTTATCTCTGTGTTTAATTGACTGCCACTGCTCTTCAAGAAATGCCTACCTTGAAGAAGTACTGCTCCTCTCTCCGACAGGATTTCCGTATCTCTCTTTTGCCTTATTCACCTTCGTTGCTTTCCATTTCTCTCCTGGTGTTTGACAAGGTGTTTACTAAAACCCGCTTTCACAGCCATATTTCCTTTCTCAGCCCCCCCCTCCACCCCCACCCCACCTTAAACCAGCTTATATTTCACCCCTCTCCTAATATTACTCAGTTCTGTTGAAGGGTTATGAGGACTCAAAACGTCAACTTTTTTCTTCTCCGCCGATGCTGCCAGACCTGCTGAGTTTTTCCAGGTAATTCTGTTTTTGTTTTGGATTTCCAGCATCCGCAGTTTTTTGTTTTTATCTACTGAAATTCTATGATACTTTTAACAGGGAATTGTAATATTCTGATTGGCTGGGGATGAGGGGAGTGGGTGGGGTGGTGGTGCATATGTGAAAATTTTAGCTCTGCACCACTCTTCCTCCCTGTTGGAATTTCAGGCTTATTTGAGAATGGGTGCATGCATATGAAGGGCTAATAGCACATGACAGAATTCCTAATTTTGGCCTCTCAACAACACAAAGAATTCTAGTCAGTCCCTAGGCATACAGATACTAGTATCTGAAGCATTTCAATTTTACATGTTTCCAGCAAATTCATTGCTGTCACCAGGTTAGCATCTAACACAGGATATCAGAATCAACAAACACCACCACCTTATTTGGAAAAAGGCTTTGAACATGTAAAAAGACACATGATGGGGCAGCCATGTGGTTGTAGCTTTTAAAATCAGCTAAAATCTGTTTTTCAAATGGAGTTTCACCAAAGCCACTGAACTAGCTGCAAGTCAGCAAATAGCCAAAGTAATTAACAACAATACATTTTAAGCGGGGGATCCCAACAGAGAGAAAGACCCTCTCCCATCTGTTCCAACTTCAAGTTCACCTGAGAATGAACCTCCTAGAGATTCAACCTCTCTTCAACTTTAAAGCATCAAAACCATCCAAGAAACTACAGGCCTGCCACATGAGAACTGGAAATCGTAAACCAGAGACTGAGATAATTAGAAACCGTAATAGTACATTACCTTCACTTGTATCTAATCTTTGTGAGTGTGAGACTGTGTGAGACATCATATTTATTTCAGGGTAAGTGTGTGAGAACAAATAACCTTGTTTGCTTTTAAACCCAAATCTAAAAGCTTGCTGCTAAAATTATTTGGTTTCGAATCCACACTCTGTGGGTGAGAAAACACATACCTCTTGCGTACAGACATACTGATCATGGGCAGTAAAGGGAACACATAAATTCTGTCCATGACAGAATTGCTATTATAAATTTGTAATTGTTTTCAATATTTGATCTAACGTTATCAGGTTATTTTATTCAAAGACTAAGGTGAGTTTCTTAGAATCATTGTCATTTATATGTGAATAGAATTTCTGTTGCCTTAAATGTGTTGTGGGAGCTTTTTCAAGTTATTTTGAATCTCTGCCTTGAGTCTTCCACAGCTTGTTACTACATTTCGCTAAGGGTCTAGTTAAGGTCATCATTTGATAATCTCCTCTTGATCATTAACACTCCAGTATGATGAACTGTTGGTTACTGATACTTTACATGGCCCTCTGCTTGTCTTTTGGAGATACTGTGAATTATTGGTAGTTCAATTAGATAAGTGGGTTCTTGTCAAAGTTCTCTTGGCATCAATAGCAGTAGGTGCAGGTTCTAGAATGGATGTTGATTATGCTTCTGTGTAGGATGCCTTCAGACTGATGTTAGTGTTGTCATCTTTTCTTTCTTTGCTTGTTCTATTACCACCATCTTTTGGCTTGTGCCATCACCTCTTTTGTCATTTAAATCATTCCTGCCTATCACAGACCTTCCTGTTTGGTCTTTCTCCGCACCCCCGTCCCCTTTCTCTGCCTCTGTACATGCTTAAAGCCTATTACATCTGTACCACTTTCCAATTTTGACAATGGGTCACACAGACCTGAAATGTTAACTGTTTCTCTCTCCACAAATGCTGTCTAACTTGCTCAGTATTTCCAGCATTTTCAGTTTCTTTGCAGTGTTGTAATTTAGGTCTTTGGTTATGTTGCTATCTTCGTTGTGTCCACTTACATACATTAAAGCAATATCACTGATGCCAGCCTTAACTTCAATGACAGTGCTATAACATAAATGAGTCAGCACCACGACCAAATGAAGAATAGTGAAGTACCACAACCATTTTGAATAGATGGCCTGGACCTATGGTCCCCAGAATGTTGTATCCTGGAGGTACCCCAGAAGATGTACTGGAGCACCCCTCGGAAGTTCCCATATACCGACTACAGGGGAATTGCTGGGAAATTTCAACTTCCGTTGGACAATTACCCTGCGCCTGGAATCCTCCAAAAGTCTCATTTAAAATCAGATTGTTCTGACTTCATGGCAGAATAGTTTCCCAGGAGAAGTTAGAAGGGTTAAAACCAGTTCTAACTCGTGGGTAATTATACTAGTAATCCCTCCCGACTCCCCACTGGACACCCCTTGACTACCCAACTACCTCCCCCACAACATCTCGACTACCCCCCTGCTCCCAACCCCAACTAACCCCCCAAACCAACTGCCCAACTATCTCCCAAGGGGGCCCTACCCCTTGATTACACCCCCCACCTATCCGACAACCCCCCCACCCCGACACCCAGACTACACAAACTACCCACCACATCCCCACACCCCCGACTACTCCCCTGATGCCCCAACTATCTCCCAACTCCCAGACTACCCCCCTACACCCTGACTACTTCCTCCAAACTAACATCCTGGCTACCACCCCAAAACCCTCCTGACTATCCTCCTGACCCCCCCAATATCCCCCACCCACCACCAGCTACCCCCAACTCTCTGCACACACGCCCACTACCCCCACCCCCTCATGCCCGATTACCCCCCCAACTCCCACCCTCGACTACCCACCACCCCTGACTACCCCCAGTCTACCCTTCCCCCACTACCCAGCTGCACAACTACCCTCCCGACCCCCAGACTACCCCTCCCACCCTACCAACCTGGACTACCACCGCACCCCCCCACCCTGTAAGCCCCCACTACCTTCCCACCCCCAATGGTTGCTTCAATTAAAGAACTATTTTGTAGATTTTCCAGTTTTGGGGAGACTGGGATGCTATACTTACATTCGAAACTTGTGACATGAAACCTCTTTGTTAAATCACAATTGGTGCTCATTTTTACCTACCTGACATTGGAGCAAAGCTAAGTTAATACCCCCCTGAAGGAGGTAGTTTCAGTTCACTTTACTTTGGAGTCAGTTTGGGCCTTCACACATTATTCACTACAGATTTAGCATTGGTACAAAGCCAAGACCACTTTGCACTGATGCGAAGTCTATAATGTAATTGCACTTTAAGTGTTAGCACACCAAATGGGGTCGTGCAAGATGTTTTGTACAGTTTTAATCATGGTAATTGTTGAGGAATTATCATACACTACAGATAGTTTGCAAACTGTTCATGTTACATACAAATACTGCTATTAAAGCAGTGTTGTTGACCTGCAAATGGTTTTGATTAGTTTATATAATCTTCACATCCTTTGGTCTTTCAACTGGGACATTTTAATGAGCTGGATGCAAATGCAATGAGCAGTAATCAAAACATATACAAAGATGCAGCATCAGGGAATGCAATGTGTGCGGTATTCTGAGAGTGATCTTGGTTTAAAGTGTAGCAAGGTGCATTGGAATGTTTCACTAAGAAAATGCAGCTGTAGAAATGGTAGCAAATGGCTTTAATGGGTGAAATAATTTTAGGAACATATTTGACTAAATATTTGACACCAATATAGTTAGCAAAGTAAATTGTCAAGAGGAGACAAAGGGCTTTATAATGCGAAGACGCATACTCCACCCACCCTGGGAAACCGCGTTGGCATGAAACTGACTGACAACATGCCGATCAGCCCACAGCCATAAAGTGCTGTGGGGCTCATTAACCATGGCTGAGTGGGACTTCCGGCCTTCACTGGGGCAGAGGTCCCGCCCTCTGGAGCTGCCAGCCAATCTGATGGGCCAGCAGCTCCATCAGTCCCGGCAGCGCTAGGAAGACGTCAGTGGCAGCTGCCGAGATTGCAGGTGAGGAATGGAGCCAAAGGCCAAGGAAGATAAGTCCAGGTTCTTGGGCTGGGAGCACTTGGCAGCTTTAGGGACAGGGGCAGCAGGGGGTTTTAAAGAGGGGGCAGATAGGAAGGAAGGGGGTTTCACTCTAAAGGGAGCTACCCCTTGATTGGCAAAGTGCAGCCCCGAAAGAGTGCTCCCCCTTAATCATTTTGGATTAAAATTTGGGCTTCTCGTTCCCACCCTGCTGCTGATGCCAAACTTATTATGGCATGGGCAGCGTATTTTTGGGTCAATAGGCTTGATTATATATAAGCCTAATTGACTCTTAATTGGTTATTTTACTATGGCAACTGTTGGAATTTGAATTCAAGTAATATATCTGGAATGTAAAACTAGTCCCAGTACTGGTGACCAAGACAACTATCGATTGTTGTAAAAACCCATCTGGTTCACTAGCGCCGTTTAGGGACGTAAATCTGCCGTCCTTACCTGGTCTGGCCTACATGTGACTCCAGGCCCCAGCAATGTGGTTTACTCTTGACTGCCCTCTGAAATAGCTTGGCAAGCCACTCAATTCAAGGGTAATTGGAGATGGGCAACTTAATGCTGGCTTTACCAGCAATGCGCACAACCCATGAAAGAATAAATGAAAATCAAATTATGTGTTTGGTGCTGGTATCACTGACATAATGTATGTGGTTTATTGCTGTCCATGATCAAAGTGGTTTGATGTGTGAGGTTAGTGTGTTTTCTTACTCAAGCTTTTGTGGATTTAAAAATAAAGATTATTTATTATTATATAATTGCCCCAGAGGTTTAAATGTGATGTCTCACACACACTATTATGCACACAAAGATTAGATTTGGATGAAGAAAAAAAAATACAATTACAATCTGGAATTATTTCAGTCCCTTTTGTAGCAGGCCTATAGATTCTTGGATGAATTGATGCTTTTGCTGGAGTGGAGGTCTTGTAAAAGCAGAGGATTCTCAGTAAACTGCTTTTTCTAGTTGAATGGCAGGAGGTCAGCTCTCAAGTGAACTTGATGTTGGAACAGGCTGGGGAAGAGTCCTTCTCCTGCATTCAAGTTATAGCTGTATATTATCTTGTTTGCATAGTTGAGTTGCAGCTGATTTGCTGGATTTGATGATTTCTTGATGCCATCTGTTTTGCTGTTATTTTTAAAAGCATGTAACAAACGTGGCTGCCTTATCCACGTGACCTGTTACAAGTCCAAAGTCCTAACGGAGTGTGTCAGACTGGTGTTGTGTCTTTTCACACCCTGAGAGTTTCACACAACCAATGTCTTTGTGTTTTAGATGAGGAGCCATCGCAATATAATGAAAGGTCAATTAGATTTATTTCATAAAAACAGAATTACCTGGAAAAACTCAGCAAGTCTGGCAGCATCGGTGGAGAAGAAATCAGTCAACGTTTCGAGCCCTCATGGCCCTTCAGCAGAACTGAAGCATAGTTTCAACAAGGGAGAAATATAAATTGGTTTAAGGTGGGTGGGGGGGAAGAGACACATTGAGGGTGTGGTGTGAGCAGATAATCAAAAGATGTCAGAGACAAAAGGGTCAAAGAGGTGTTGAAGGTGGTGGTCTTTGTCTGAGAAAAGTGCTAATTAAGAATGCAAGACAGGATATTCAAAGTACAGCTCTAGTGGGGGTGGGGTGGAAAGACTAAAGGTTTTAGTTTTAGATTTAAAAATAATGGAAATAGGTGGGGAAAGAAGAATCTATATAAATTATTGAAAAAAAAGGTGGGTGGGGGGGGGAAAAGAAACGGGGTGGGGATGGGGGGAGGGGGAGTTTAAGATCTAAAGTTGTTGAATTCAATATTCAGCCCGGAAGGCTGTAAAGTGCCTAGTCGGAAGATGAGGTGCTGTTCCTCCAGTTTGCGTTGGGCTTCACTGGAACAATGCAGCAAGCCAAGGACAGACATGTGGGCAAGAGAACAGGGTGGAGTGTTAAAATGGCAAGCGACAGGGAGGTTTGGGTCTTTCTTGCGGACAGACCGCAGGTGTTCCGCAAAACGGTCGCCCAGTTTGCGTTTGGTCTCTCCAATGTAGAGGAGACCGCATTGGGAGCAACGAATGCAGTAGACTAAGTTAGGGGAAATGCAAGTGAAATGCTGCTTCACTTGAAAGGAGTGTTTGGGCCCTTGGACGGTGAGGAGAGAGGAAGTGAAGGGGCAGGTGTTGCATCTTCTGCGTGGGCATGGGGAGGTGCCATAAGTGGGGGTTGAGGAGTAGGGGGTGATGGAGGAGTGGACCAGGGTGTCCCGGAGGGAACGATCCCTACGGAATGCCGTCAAGGGGGGTGAAGGGAAGATGTGTTTGGTGGTGGCATCATGCTGGAAATGGCGGAGGATGATCCTTTGAATGCGGAGGCTGGTGGGGTGATAAGTGAGGACAAGGGGGACCCTATCATGTTTCTGGGAAGGAGGAGAAGGCGTGAGGGAGGATGCGCGGGATATGGGCCGGACACGGTTGAGGGCCCTGTCAACGACCGTGGATGGAAAACCTCGGTTAAGGAAGAAGGAGGACATGTCAGAGGAGCTGTTTTTGAAGGTAGCGTCATCAGAACAGATGCGACGGAGGCGAAGGAACTGAGAGAATGGGATGGAGTCTTTACAGGAAGCGGGGTGTGAGGAGCTGTAGTCGAGGTAGCTGTGGGAGTCGGTAGGCTTGTAATGGATATTGGTGGACAGTCTATCATCAGAAATTGAGACAGAGAGGTCAAGGAAGGGAAGAGAAGTGTCAGAGATGGACCATGTGAAGATGATGGAGGGGTGGAGATTGGAAGCAAAATTAATAAATTTTTCCAGGTCCCGACGAGAGCATGAAGCAGCACCGAAGTAATCATCGATGTACCGGAGAAAGAGTTGTGGGAGGGGGCCGGAGTAGGACTGGAACAAGGAATGTTCCACATACCCCATAAAGAGACAGGCATAGCTGGGGCCCATGCGGGTACCCATAGCCACACCTTTTATTTGGAGGAAGTGAGAGGAGTTAAAGGAGAAATTGTTCAGCGTGAGAACAAGTTCAGCCAGACGGAGGAGAGTAGTGGTGGATGGGGATTGTTGGGGCCTCTGTTCAAGGAAGAAGCTAAGGGCCCTCAGACCATCCTGGTGGGGGATGGAGGTGTAGAGGGATTGGACATCCATGGTGAAGAGGAAGCGGTTGGGGCCAGGGAACTGGAAATTGTTGATGTGACGTAAGGTGTCAGAGGAATCACGGATGTAGGTGGGAAGGGACTGGACAAGGGGAGAGAGAAGGGAGTCAAGATAAGGAGAAATGAGTTCCGTGGGGCAGGAACAGGCTGACACGATCGGTCTGCCAGGACAGTTCTGTTTGTGGATTTTGGGTAGGAGGTAGAAGCGGGCCGTCCGAGGTTGGGCGACTATCAAGTTGGAAGCTGTGGGAGGAAGATCTCCAGAGGAGATGAGGTCAGTGACAGTCCTGGAAACAATGGCTTGATGTTCTGTGGTGGGGTCATGGTCCAGGGAGAGGTAGGAGGAAACGTCTGCGAGTTGACGCTCAGCCTCCGCGAGGTAGAGGTCAATGCGCCAGACAACAACAGTACCACCCTTGTCAGCGGGTTTGATGACAATGTTGGGGTTGGACCTGAGAGAACGGAGTGCAGTGAGTTCAGAGAGAGACAGATTAGAATGGGTGAGAGGAGCAGAGAAATTGAGACGGCTAATGTCACGCCGACAGTTCTCAATGAAAAGATCAAGAGAAGGTAAGAATCCAGAGGGAGGGGTCCAAGTGGAGGGAGAATATTGGAGGTGGGTAAAAGGATCCGTTGAACGGGGAGAGGACTCCTGCCCAAAGAAGTGAGCACGGAGACGAAGACGGCGGAAGAAGAGTTCAGCATCATGCCGAGCCTGAAATTCATTGAGATGAGGGCGTAAGGGTATGAAACTAAGTCCTTTGCTGAGCACTGAACGTTCAGCATCGGAGAGGGGAAGGTCAGGGGGTATAGTGAATACGCGGCTGGGGCTGGGATTGGAAGATGGGGTGAGGACGGAGGGACAAGCAGGGGTGGAGGGTCCCCGATGGGTGTTGGAGTCGATGAGTTGTTGGAGCTTGCGTTCCTTAGCACTTGAGAGAAAGAGAAAAAGTTTCTTGTTGAGGCGACGGATGAGGCGAAGAATAAAATGAAACTGGGGGCACGCGCAGCTTTGAAAAAGGGTGCGGCGGTGCTGCTGGAGGGAGAGGTCAAGTGTGTTCATATGGCGGCGCATGGCACTGAGTGTGGATCTCAGAATGCGACGGGAACAGCAGTCCGAGAAACGTTTTATGTCCCGGAGATACCTGTAATCCTGGGTGGGTTCGAAACAAGAGGGATGGAATTTCAGTTGAAATCCACGTGGGGTGAGTCGGAGACGGAGACAGTCACTGAGAAAGGAGATATGGCTGTGAAAGCGGGTTTTAGTAAACACCTTGTCAAACACCAGGAGAGAAATGGAAAGCAATGAAGGTGAGCAGGGCAGAAGAGACAAAGACCACCACCTTCAACACCTCTTTGACCCTTTTGTCTCTGACATCTTTTGATTATCTGCTCACACCACACCCTCAATGTGTCTCTTCCCCCCCACCCACCTTAAACCAATTTATATTTCTCCCTTGTTGAAACTATGCTTCAGTTCTGCTGAAGGGCCATGAGGGCTCGAAACGTTGACTGATTTCTTCTCCACCGATGCTGCCAGACTTGCTGAGTTTTTCCAGGTAATTCTGTTTTTATTTTGTTTTGGATTTCCAGCATCCGCAGTAGCTTTTAGCTTTTTGTTTTTAGATTTATTTCATATTCGTTTAACACCCATTGAGCTTCACTGTCTCTATTGTCCATATGAAATTAGGGGCAGAATTTTACGCTTCACGGACGGGCCCTATCGGGCGTGAAATCACGTGAGATGATGTCGGGACACTCACCTGACGTCATCCCGCATGCAAGCAATCTTCAGGTTGGCGGGCGCGTGCAAGTGTCAGAGCCGCACCCACCATCAATTAAAAAGCTACTTGTTGTAGTGTGGCCTTGTCACCAATTTGTAATACAGTTGATCTGCAGACAACTTTCTAAGTGGAAACATTAGATTTATTTACAATACAGCCAGCAGCAACTACATGTGTGCTTTCAACTCCATCTCTATCTCTACACTGACTGTGGAGGTAGCCCGTGCTGCTAACACATTGGTTTACACAGATCATGTGATCTAATATAACATGGCTATTCTTAAAGCTACAGTCCAACATTTAACAAAACCATAATTACTACATTCCTCCCCCTTTAACTTTGCTGTACATATTGCATTTACAAGTACACTTATCTCATGACATTATAATATTTACACAGGTCATGAAATTTACAAGTTCAGTCTTTCAGGTGGTTTCCTGATTCATGTGGAACGTCACAGATCCACGACTACAGATTATTTTTCAGGAACCACATTCTCTGGAACTACATGACCATCAGGTACCTCAGTGGGCACTTGCAGTTCAGTGTCTTCCACTCTGATAGAGACATCAGACATGTCAATCGTTGGTTGAGCATCTTCAACAGGAAACACTGGTTCAGTAATGGTTACAGGAGAAACCTTATCTTGTTGTGGTATCTCCCTTATTCTTAAATGGTCCACATGCTTATGGGTGATTCAGCCTTCTAGTTCCACATGGTATCATAATGGTCCAGTCACTGAGCTTTGGTCCTTCACCAAAATTCTTTGCATATACTCCTTCTCCAACAGTAAATTGTCTCTCACAGCTATGCAAGCCATGCGCAGCTTTTTGGTTTCCTTGACTTTTCTCCACCTTCCCTTCCAAATTTGGAAATATTAGGCTCAGTCTCATCAACGATTCTACAGCTGTTGCTCCTGTCATCGTGTGGGGGGGTCGTTTTGTAGTGAAAAAGAAAGCGTGCAAGCTTGCTCTCCAACAAATCACCTGTTAATTTCTTCATATTTGTCAGATAAGGTTTCCAGATAAGGTCTTGGAAGTAACTTGTATCCCTTTGATGTTGTCTTCAGCATCACTATCCAGCAAACCATTGTGAGGGATTGGAATAATATCAAAGTAGACACAGTTTGATAATAGTTTATTGCCTCCTTTGAGTGTTTATAGGTGCTACCAGCCACCATTTTATCGACTTTTTGGAAATTTCTTCTTTTTTGTCTTCTTTCTGCCACGGGGTTTAGTCTCGTCCTTCATTTTGACTTCACTGTCAACCAGACTTCTCTCAGGTGAAATCTCAACTTGTCTTAGTTCAGTAGCTGAGCCTCCCAAAACTTCATTATCTGCTTGCCTCTTGGAAAGCTTTCCGATTTTTGTTTTCAAGGCCTCTTTGACTTCATTTAGCTGATTCTTCAGCTCGTCTGTCTCTTTTTTTGTATTTGTTTGGCTGCCTCCTGGAAACTTAAACATTGATGTGTCTTCTCTGCCAACTGGTTCTTCAGTTTGTTCAGAGAGGTGCTGAATTCTTTCTGTTTCTCTTTGCACTGTTCCAGAGGCACAAACTTTGACCTGAGAGAACTTTGTCGTGTGTGAAGGTTTTTCAACAGGTTTTCCTTCTCCTTGCGAAGGTTACTCACTTTGTCTTGAACTTTGTCATTCAGCAGGGTCTCCTTGAGTTTATTCTGCTGTTCTTCCATGTTTTTGTTTGAGATAGACTGCACTTCTTCAGATTGTTGAGTCCTTGCACACTCCTTTTTCATCCTGTTGCAGTCCTTGAACTCTCCAGGCTCTTTCTGCCATTCTTTGCCTTGTTCCTTTTTCAAGACCTGAACTCTTTCAGCTTCCTTTTGAAATCTCACTAGCCAATCAAGGTTGATTTCCCTTAACCAGTTTCATGCTAGGAGGCTTGACCCTTCACCTACCACCACCATCACGGGTAGCTGTGTTGATTGGTTTCTATAATGGACAGTTACTCTGCTGATACCTCTTACTTGGATTTATTTTCCTGTGTGCATTTTCAACTTGGTAGATGTTTGTTCCAAATTTAATTCGTGTTCACTATTATTTAAATATCTGAAAGGGTGTTTCTCCAATTACAGTAATGGAAGTTCCCATGTCTACTTCCATTTTTACTGGTTTACCATTTACTTGTACTGTAACAAATATTGGCTCTGGCTTCCCAACTTTCATGTTAAACAATGAATTAAATGTCAGAATTTGTTATTTCAGGCTATTCTACACTGTAGATTTCATTGGGCTTCTTCTGTTGTTTGCAAGCCTGTTTAAATCCCTCTTTGCATTGTCTCATTATATGTCCACTTCTGTGATAAAAATAACATTCTACTTTTTAAAACTGCCAATTACTAAAAGACTGATTGTTTCCACATCGATTAAAGTTGTTCTTTGATTTAGCTGCTAAATTACTCCTTCATATTTTTCAATTAGCGAGGGCTGTTTCCCGCTTTACGGCAGTTTCGCTTTTTCCCGCCACTTTTGGCTGACTGTTCCCGCCCGATTTGGAGTACAGCACCATTTTGTGCCCCTTGTATTGATTGGGAATCCCTTACAGTGATTTCCATGGCCAGCACTATTTCTAATGCCTTCTTAAAATCCAGATTCATTTCAGCCAGCAATCTTTTCTGAATAGTGTCTTCTTTTACACCAGGCACTAAACAATCTCTGAGCATATCATTCAGACTCTCACTGAACTTGCAATGTTCTGTTAGTTGCTTCAAATTCACCATGTACCTAGCAATTGTCTCACCCGGGGCTCTAGTTCGCGAATTGAACCGAAATCTCTGCATCGTGACTGAGGGCTTGGGTTGAAAGTGTCCCTTCACGAGGTCCACCAATTCCCCAAAATTCTTTGAATCTGGGGGACTGGGTGCCGTCAAACTTTTAATCAATCTGTAGGTTTTGGTCCCACAAGTCCTCAAGAGGATCACTCGCCTCTTCTCTTCCACCATGATTTCATTCGCTTGATATACTGAGACCAATTGTTGTAGCTGGCTCAAAGGGATTGATTCTACCACATTGTGGCATTTTGGGTGAGGAAGTCTTCTGTTATTTTAAACGGATTTTGATACTCACAATTGCTGGGCGAGGTACAGTACCAATTCTGGTTTATCTTGATTTATCCTAATTTATCCTCATCGCCAGTTTGTTGCAGTGTGGCCTTGTCACCTATTTGTAATAGAGTTGATCTGCAGACAATGTTCTAAGTGGAAACATTAGGTTTATTTACAATGCAGGCAGCAGCAACTACACATGTGCTTTCAACTCCATCGCTATCTCTATGCTGAATGTGGAGATAGCCCGCGCATCTAACACATTGGTTTACACAGATCATATGATCTTACATCACAGGGCTATTCTTAAAGGTACAGTTCAACATTTAACAAAACCAAAATTACAACACCCTTTAAGGCCATTAAAAAGACAATTGTTCGCGATTTTACGTTGCCCGTGTGATTTCACGCTCGTTGCATGGGCAAAACGGGCAGGCAGGCAGCTCACTTTTTGCAAGACCCCACCTAAGGGCAGGATAAAAAGGGTCAGTAGCATTGCCATTGTGAGTAGTGAGGAGTTTAAGAGATAGTTTGCTGCTGGTTGCTTATTTGAACTTGACAGCTTCGTCTCTGTACTGAGCTTCAGTTTTAGCATTTCCAGGCTTCATTTCAGGACTCATTGGTGTCTCAAAGGCCCCTGGAGAATTTTGACTGTGTGGACCATTCCAGGCATCAGACAGCCTTCTGTAACCCTGGTAATGGGGATTGTGCTCTCCGCTGGAGGCACCGCCTCTGAGGAGGAAGAGAGGGGCAGAAGGGAAAGGAGGCCAGGTGTCCCAATGCAGCTTCCAGGGGAGGGGCCTGTGCAAGGAGAGGTGCACACACAAGAGGCACAGGGCCAGCAGGTAGTCCAAAGCGTAAGGGGCTGCAGAAGATGCCACTATCCTGCTTCCAGGATTTACAGGCAGCAATGCAGCTACCTCAGTATGTCTGAGGTGCTCCGCCCCTCCAGGGAGACAGTGACCTCCATTTGCCAAATGATTGGGCCTGAGATCATCTCCATATGTGTGGGTGGAAATCCCATGCCAGTGGCTGCAAAGGTCGCAGTGGCCCTCAATTCTATGTCTTTGGCTCTTTCCAGGGGTCAGTGGGGGATCTTTGTGAAGTGTCCCAATCAGCTGTCCACAGCTGCGTCAAGCTGGTGACAGAAGCTCTGTTCAGGCGGGTAATGACATTTATTCAATTCCATACAGACGAGGCCAGCCAGGCTGAGCGAGATAGAGGCTTTGCAGCAATTGCTGGGTTCCCCCGCATCCAGGGTACAATCAACTACACACATGTGGCCATTAAGGCACCAGTGGGTCAGCCAGGTGCTTTCGTCAACAGGAAGGGCTTCCACTCCATTAACATCCAGATATTGTGTGACCACAAAATGCAGATTCTGCAAGTCTGTGCAAGGTACCCTGGCAGCTCCCTTGATGCTTATATTCTCAGACACTTCCAGGTGCCAAGGCTTATTCAGCGCTCTAGCCTGACTAGATGGATGGCTGCTGGGTGATAAGAGCTATCAGTTGAAAAGGTATCTTATGATGCCTCTCTGCCACTCAAGAACAGAGGCAGGGCAGCATTATAATAGGAGCCATGCCTCCACAAGGGCGGTGATAGAGTGGACCATAGGTCTTCTCAAGATGTGCTTCCGATGCCTGGGCCATTCAGGGTGAGCACTCCAAGCCCCCCAGAGTGGATGTCACTGAGAGTGGTTGCATGTGTGCTCGCCGAAATCTGGCACTGGCAAGGGGGACCCACTGGAGGAAGAGGATCTTGAGGCAGCTCCACAGGCCACAGAGGATGAATCCAGTAGTGAGTCAGAAGAGGAGCATGGTGAGGAGAATGCTGAGGGCATAGAGGCAGACCTCTGTATCCTTCAGGGAGGCAGGGACACCAGGGATGCCTTGATCCAACGCTTCTTCAGCTAGGCTGCCAAAGATCTGCTTCCACCTCAAGCCAGAGCTGCTAACTCCATCCCGGATGTTTGAAATGACCTTTTCATTTAAACCCAATGTCCACTCAGTGTCTGTGTAATAAAGTTTAGAGCCATCATGTCCAGCATTAGATACTGACGTACTTTGCACCAAAAAAGAAAGGTGAAGCATACTCAGGCCATTAATACAAAAGCAAAAGTTATATAAGTTTCACACTCAAAACAAATGAATCTTACCATATCTGGTGTTAATGCCCAAACCAGTAAACATATAAGCAAAACATTACAGAACAGAAGATCACCCTGTAACAGTCCCTCTTATGGTCATGGTGCCTTAAACATACGTTTGCGAGTGATGTGTCTTGTTGCCCCCTCCCCCCCCACCTCACTGGCAGCAGCATTGGAGACAGCCTGTTGACTCTGGTGTCTTGTTGACCTTGATGACCTTGGCAGTCGACCTCTGGCCAGTGGAGCCTGTGCTGGCCCCGCCTGGGAGGGAGCAGCCAGTGCCACAGCTGGCATCTCCCCAGTCATTGCAGCACATCAGATGCCATGGTCACTGACGGAGGAGTGGAGGAGCTGCTGCCATCATCCAAAGCACCCTGAGAGGAGCCCGCAGGGACAACAAGCAGCTTGTGTGCCCATGTGAAGTCACTCTGGATCTCCCTGCTCGCCATTGATGGAAGGGCACATAGCTGGGATACTGAGTGCCTCATCCATCTTCCACACTGGCACTGACCACCTGAGGTCATTGCTTGTTTGAGGGCTTGCATGTCCGAGCACAACTCCAGGAACCTCTCATTCTGCCCCTGGACCTTCCTTTCCATGAGAGTCACTAATCTCTCAATGGAGGAGGCAGTGCAGTCGGCGATGGGGGTCAATGCAGCACTCAAACTCCACATGGATTCCTCCACAACAGAGACCATGGCATGCGTACACTTATGTATCTCCGTCAGATCCTCCCGCACATCCCGCTGGACATCCAGCATCTGCTGCCCAATGGATGACTCCAGAGGCTCATTATCTGCCTTCGACTCAGCATCATCCTGGTCTCCAGCAATCCTCCGACTGCCAGTGCCCTGGGCACTCTCTGCCTCCGCCTGCTCCTCAAGTGAGTGCGAGGTGCCCTCACCGCTGTGCACCGACATTCTAGCCACCGATCTAACACCCACTGAGGTGCTGATATCAGCGTTGGTGCCAGTGGGTGTGACGCAGGTGCATCTGAAGCCCAGTGGACCTCTGGCGTCAAGGGTGGCTCTTTGGGGTCCTCCATACAAATGCCTGCTAGCAAATCTAAGGGAGAACAAGGACATGTCATTAGTTTAAGTGATCACACTGTCACTGTGCATGCCAGGTGTCCTGGTGAAACAGTGGAGATCTGCAACATGGCGCCATCGTCTTTCAGTGATCAATGGTACCTCAGGTCTGGCAAGTAAAGAGAATGAAGACCAAGTTGGCACTTTGTTATACACCTTTGAGAGCATAGCAATGATCTGCTGGCCAGACATGGCGTGAACGAAGAGACAGCCTCCCACAAGGATGTCATCGGAACCTTAGACTCTTACTTCAGTCTTCGTAAATATATTGGCCTGGATTTTCTGGCCCCACCGCGGTGGCTTTCCCTGTGGTGCATACGGCGAGCCATTCAAATCTCCATTGATTTTTACAGGATTGGAAAAGGAATGGGAGGGGCCAGAAATTCCCGCTCCCTGTCATTGAGGTGGAAAAATGTAATCAACGCAGTCAAAAACAGGGTGAAGTGACCCATTCATCAATGAATTGCATCGCCTAGACGAAAACTGAGAGTATGGAACGCTAAAAGATGACCTTTTCAGGGATAGAATAGTCATTGGCGTTTTACGTGAGACTCCTTCTGACTTCTTACAATCTTGGGAAGATTTAAATTTAACCAAAGATGTACAACTGGCCAGACAAGCCAAAGAGTGAAGGCAGAATAAGGCTTTTGTCAGAGATGTGAGGGAAATTTCCCAAAAACAGCCCAATGAATTTGTTCAATTTGTGGGTTGTAAAACCGAAAGTATAGCAAGGCAGCAACCAGCGACACGCCCTGAAAAAACACTAACTACCATTATCTAATGTCCCCACTGTGACGGGAAGAAAGTCCACAAGCGGGAAGGATGCTCCACCCGAATTACACAGTGCCGTGGCTGTGGCAAGTTAGGCCATTTTAAATTGGTCCACCATTCCAGGTAATCTATGTTTACAAGACAGAAAAAGAAATGTTAAAGGAAACTCAAGAGATTCAAGACCTTGATAACCAGAAACTCATTTTCCTAGAAGAAATAAAGAAAGATAAAAAACAGTTTTGGAGTGTTCACATTGGTGTAAATGGGAATCTGACTGAATTCAAGCTAGACACAGGAGCTGGTGTCTCAGCGTTATCGGACAGAGTTTCATGGCTGAATAAAATGATACGGCATCCGCCCTTTATACAATTCCAAGGTCCAGGGGGACCAATTAAATATTCAAGGCCAGCTAGAGACAACGCTAAAATATAGAGTAATTCCTGAAACATTGTATGTTATCAAGAATCAAGAATGCTCTTTGTTGAGCAGAAAAGCCTGCGTCTAAAAGCTGGTGAGGTCAATGAAGAAACATACAATAATGAATTTAGCAGGGAATTGCCCACACTTTTTACAGGCTTATGTAAGTTGAAAAACGAGTATCACATTACACTCAAGACAGACGCTAAGCCCCTTTGTCAATTCATGCCAAGGAAGGTCCCACATCCACTTCTGAAAAGAGTCAGGAGTAAGATTGAGGCAATGCTGCAACAAGCAGTCATTTCGCCAGTCACTAACCCAAACAGGTGGTGCTCTGTTGTGTTACCTGCCCTGAAGCCTAATGACTCCATTCATTTCTGCATTGATCTAACACAATTCAACAAGGCAGTTGAATGAGAAATACATCCAATGGCATCAGTGGATGAGAACTCAGCCAAACTTGCCAAGAGCACCACCTTCACTAAACTTGACACCAACAGCGGGTTTTGGCAATTGCCATTGGACCAGGAGTTCAAACTCTTAACTACTTTCATTACTCCCTTCATTCCTGAGGGCGTGAGACTCGTTAGTTTCAGAATGGGTCTGAAGCCAATCTAAACAGTCTAATGAATCTGATTATGTGAGTTTGGGTTAGCATATTTAAAATGAATTTTGGGGTTGTATGATTAATGATCAATAATAGGCCACTCCTAATTAATATCCCATATTTAGTAAAATGACCACCTAATATAATGAGGGTATCTCTTCAATTTCTAAGAAATGTTGCTTTGAATTTATTCCTGAAAACTGGATCTTGGGTAACTCTCATATTGGGCAATTTTGCTTAGTCAAGGTACAGATTCCAGCAAGATAATGGGGCTTGAACTCTAGTATTCTTTTATGTGATTGATGTTTTAATTATCAGAGCTAGCATTGTATGTTCACATGCTAGTGTAATAGCAAGAACCATAGAATACCATTTTTTACGTGTGTGTATTTCTTATCAGTGAATTCACATTGTTGTGAATGGAGTTAACCATGTTGTTTTGCAAGCTAGTTCTGACTCCTGTTAAAATATGTTTTACTGTGAGTTTATCCAAAGTAACTTTTAATCTAATATTCCTGTATTAATTCCTTATTATTTGTCCCTTATTCCTTCACACAGTCTGACAGATATGTCATTCAAGATCATCTAGCTCGTTCAGCCGTGGTGTTACTGAACCACTCTTGGTGGATGTTGAAGTCCCCAACCAGAGATCATCATGTGCCATTGCTACCCTCATTGCTTCTTCCAAGTGGTGTTCAACACGGAGAAGTACTGATTCATCAGCTGAGAGAGGACAGTAGGTGGTAATCAGCAGGAGGTTTTCTTGCCCATTATTGACCTGATGCTATGATACTTCATGGGGTCCTGAGTTAATATTGAGGATTCCTGATCTCTCTAATGTATACCACTATGCCACCGCTTCTGATGGGTCTGACCTGCCGGCGGAGCAAGACTTACCCAGGTATGGCGATGGAGAATTCTGGGACATTGGCTGAAAGGTATGATTCTGTAACTGTAGGACAGCTCTCCCAATTTTGGCGCAAGTCCCAGATATTCATAAGGAAAAGACATTGCAGGGTTGACTGGGTTCTGTGTGCCTTTGTCACATGCAGTGCTGCAGTTGATGCCAGGTGGTCTGTCAGATTTTATTTTTTTACTCTTTTTCATGTTGGCTAGGTAGAGCCGAGTGGCTTGCTCAGCCATTTTAGAAGTCAATTAAGAACCAAACATATTGCTGTGGATTGGAGTCACATGTAGGCCAGACTGGGTAAAGATCGAAGATTTTTTTCCCTAAAGGACACTTGTGAACTAGATAGGTTTGTACAAGAATCTCGTATCACTATTACTGATGCTAGCTTTTTATTTCAGATTTATTTAATTAATTAAATTTAAATTCCCCAGCTGCCATGCCTACTCCCATTACTAGTACTGTCATTCATCACATTTATTATGTTGAAAGTGCAATGCACAGTACAGTGTAACAATGAGTGACCCTTACAGATTGGCTTGTGGGCAGCCTGAATTCTGAGAAGTTGTGGATAATGTTGGCATTTTGGGGCTACTGTTTAATTTTTGTGTTTAATCAATGTCTAGTATGCTTTGGGTTGTCATATTGTTTGTGGCCAAGTGTTCCCCTCTCCTGTGACGTTAAAATTATGTAGAGAATATTTGATCTACCAGGCATCTTCTGATAAAATGCTAGCAATGATACATATAAAACTTTCTCCTGAGTTATTCTCCACAAGTGCATGATTTTCTGCAACAGATTAAATATCTCAGCCCACAGTGGTTGTTTGGGAGGGAGGAAGATTCACCCTGCTGTGCCCTCCAAAATTACAGCATCTGGTTGGAAGAAGGTTCAGCAAAGATTACATAAGGGAATTTGCCCCTGGTGTAGCCTTGCAACTGCAGCAGCTGTTCTGTTGTCATGGGAGCGGGAGTGATTTGAGTTACTTCCTCTTCCTCGGTGGTCCAATTGTGTAGCGGTATAAAATAAATGATATCCTTTTGGCATTTAGCAGGAAAACAAGGAAGAGATGTGACAGCGCACAAAAAAAAATGAAAGAAGTAAACTACAGTTCCCAAGATTTGCAGAAAAGCCAAAAGCCAGATTTTTAAATGGCCGCAGAAGTGGGACGAGAGGCTGACAGGCCCACAATTTCCTACCATGGGCTGGCATTCCAGCTTACTGGCATGGTCCCTCCTCAGGACCATTTGTGAAGAGGTAGGTTGAGAAGGAGGGATAGATATTGAGGAAATTAAAGGACCTATTAACGCCAATGATCTAAGGCTGACTGGGTGCCACAGACCCCATTGTGGCCAAAACCTGGCCTATGCATGGAGCAGCCACCTAGCGACAGACCGGGGCGAGCACTCCAGCATTGTTTTAACACCCCGCTACCGCCCTCCCCCACTAGCCAAATAATGAGGTACCAGCTGCAGCCAAAGCCATGTGGAGGGGCTCCCTCTCCACAATGACAACCTGGCAGCTGTGGCCTCCTTTAATTTTTCAAGTTTTTAGAAAGTCTTCATATTGAGGTGCCCTCTTTTTTCACTACCTACAGCAGCAGCTCCCACCTCCGATGATACGGCTGCCAATGCGTCAACGCTAGACAGCCTCCAATTGGCCTGCTAGCCTGCTGCCCACCATTTTTAATTGGACAGGGCTCCCTGAGTCGGCCATCTAATTGGTCGGCCCCTCCAAAATTGCCATCTTGGTGCCAAAGCCAGCATGTGTGGGTTCCAGGCCTGCACTTCCTCCCAGCAATGGGATCTGGACCCACAAATGCATAATCAGCACTGAGAGGCTGAGAAAGAGATAGGGTATAAATACATCCATTGAAATATACCTGCTATACTTAAGTCCTACTGAACAGAACATGGAGTCTAAGTTACAGATCCATCAGTAAAGACCTATAATTTCAAGTATATTCCACAAAGGGTCTGGTGTTGTGCTGTACCAACTGTGTTAAACTATTGACAGTAAAATGCCATGTATTTATCCAGCACAGAGAAAGGAAGTGAAACGCAATCAGGAGTTCACTTAATAATTGTAATATAGAGTAGGAACGTCTCACATTCAATCCCTGATTTGTATTGAATTAACAAATTTCCACCAGGACGCTAGAAGGAGTTTTGCAATTGGTCTTGGCATCGCAGGCTAGAGAGGGATAAATCAACCAGTGTTTCATGTCTTGATTGTCAGCCAATAACCCCTACTGCAGATTGCTCATGCTGTGCAATGATGAAAGCACTACCATGGATTCAAGATTCCAAACAAAGAAGATAGAAGTGACCCTTGACTTCTGTGTCTGAGCATCAGTCAATGTCTCCAAACTGATGAAGATAGGATTGGGAGTAACTGCAATGTCTCTTATGATTGAATAGGCTGTAAGCACACACTGGGAAAGTTCAAAGTTCAGTGGGTATTTCAGTGAGGGCTGTAAGCATCCATGGAACTATACCCAGTACTGTCCAAGAGGAGAAAGTTGGAGCCATCGTTCTGCAGGTATATTTGATGTCATTGTTGGATGCTGGTTGGTGGTTCAAGAAACCAACGTGACTGATGTCCACCTGAGTAAATCTGCTTATGTGAATTCATACTGGTGTATTTCACTGTCCCTGAGTAATTGAAGACAAAGACGAATAGCATTATTTTACTTTATATTTACTGTTTACTTGAATGGTAAATATGGCATTAAATATTAGGGGCCGAATCATCCCAGATTTGCAATAAGTCTGGTAGCGGGTGTGAAAAAAGACATTTTACTCACCAGCCATAATGGCGGGTTTTCGCGCTGTATCATCCCCTTACCGCCTCATAAATTATGCAGTCACGGGAAACACGCCAGATTGCTGGTGGCCGGCTCTGGTTGGCCCACCATGCCATTACCTCACCATTTCCTCACTCCGGGCGCCATATTTAAAATGCAGCCGCGCACACATTTCTCAATGCTTGCAGCCCAGCACTGATCCAGTGAAGACATGGCCCCAAAAGCCAAAAAGAGTGCAAGCACCCCAATTCAGAGACACATCCCTGGGATGCCTTCTGGACGCCGTGGAGGCCCACCGCGATGTATCTACCCATGCTCTAACCACAGGGGGCCCATCAGTCTCAGTACTCCAGCTTGGGAGGCAGTGGCAGAGGTGGTCAATGCTAATGCTGCACTCAAGAGGTTGGCCATCCAGTGCAGAAAACAGATGAATGATCCCATCCATGCCACCAGGGTATGTCAGCCATCTCATCAATCTCAACTCACTCACTCACAAGCCCAGCACACATTCACTGACATCTCACTCGCTGCCAGCTCAAGGGACATCACCACTCACTCGCTCACGCACATCCTCACATCTCCATCTGGCCTCATCTCCTCTGGAGATAGCCTCCTCACCCCATCCATGGCTCCACTCTGCACACATGCCCGCCTGGCATCCTTCTCGTTTGGCCCGGCATGCGCCTTTCTCACACTCTCTCCATCTGTCTTTATGCAGAACAAGATCGTTCACAATCAACAGGAGATGTCCTAGACCTGGGGTGGAGTGCTGGACATCAAAGTCCTCACTCCCGTTCGAGAGTCATATGTGGAGCTGACCGGAGAGGACGTTGACCGTTCCTGCAGCGAACACCCATGTGAGGATCCTGCATCACATGTTCCTCTCTCAGTGTAACTCTGAGTCCACTCTTCTGTGCTCAATGCAGCTGCCAAGCAGTAATAATCTCCACTTTCTCGCCCTAGCACATCTGACATGTCGCCTTCAGGCAACCTTGACCCCAGCCCCAGTGCTGAGAACACCTCAGAAGAGGACCCCGAGGGCAGCATTGTTGAAGGCTCATCACAGCAGTCACCCACACCCTGCACTAGGGCAGCAGCATGCACCTCGGTGGGACCTAGATGTAGAGAAGCCTCAGCGTCACAATCTGGTGAGAACAGCACACAATCTGTTCCACAGCAGGTGGAGACAGGGACATCCGACATCACCGGCACTCGGAGGACTGCTGGAGGCAAGGAATCTACTGAGTCCGAGTCAGATGATGAGCCTCTGGACTCGGTCCTCAATCACTTGGTGGAGCTGCTAGGACAATCACTGGAACATCAGGAAGGGATGTCTGATGCACTTTTCAGGTTGCAAGAGACAATGGAGGGGTCCGTCTGCCTTCAATCCGAGGTGATAACGCTGCCATGCCAATGCACCGTGGTCAACACTAGCAGGACAGTGGCCGCCATGGACACCTTGGTCCAAGACATCGGTCCTTCACTGCTGCGCAGGCTGAATTCCATCACTGATGACATAGCTGACCTCCAACAGTGTCAACGCAAGAGGGGTGCAGGACAGCTTGATCTCGCTCCAGCTTCACCTTCTCCTCAAGAAGTCAGCCAGGGGCTGTGGGCACCCATAGGGAGGAGGACCAGCAGCTTGATACCTCAGGGCAATCCACCCAGATGACTCCAGGAATGTCCGGCCGATCCAAATCCCCTCTTCCTGTGATCCCCGCAGCTCCAGCTCTGCAGGCCGAGGAATGTGCAACTGCCCACAGCAGGACACCCAAAGCAGGCTGGGGCCCTCCAGGTCCTGTCCCTACAGAGAACACCCACCAAAGTCATCAAAGACAGGACATTGTAGTCAGCAGGCTGCCTCCACCTCCCTTGTGCATGTCGGGGGAGCATCAAGACGTAATGGCAGGGTTAGGAAGGTTAAGAAGATGTATTTGCACAGCCTGGGTACATGCACATATTGTAATAAACTCCCAAGAATGTCTCCTTGCCAATGGCTCCTTGTTATGATGAGCAGTGTTCGTGTCACTAAGATGTGAAACCTTGGTTCCTGCACATTATAAAGGCAGGTATCTCAGTCCAGAACCTCTTCCCTGTACAGTGTGTAACCTTCAGACCAAAGTGATGTCCCAGCTTCACACTCCCTAAACACACATCACCAATGCCTGCACCTCAATGGTGCTTGTCATTGCTGCCAGGATGTCGTGGACTGGCGTCACAGAGTTCCATCATTCTCTCTGTGTGCTCTCAGCAGCTTTGAGGTGGGGCTGGACCCCATTTCTTCAGCATCTGTGTCCAGTGATGCTGTGCTCCTGAAGGGTACAGGTGCTGAAGGTTGAGAAAGGATCAGGTGCATTAAAGTTTCATGGTTGCGTCACTATGATATGACCCTGATCACAGAGCACAAGTGAGCTGCCCTCAGTCAGAAAGGAATCAGACATTCACAGAGGCAGTGTGAAGATCTATGGAGTGACCTCACTGCATGTCATCATCATCCTCCTGGAATCTAACAACTATTTGGGCCTCTGCTGCATCTCCATGACATAAGCCTGAGCACTGAGGGTACGTGCGCTGCCATCAGTCACAAAGGAGTCAAATGTTCACAGATACAAGGCGAGGATGTAAGGACTGTCCTCACTGCATCTCGTCATCATTCTCCACAATCTTGTGTCTGTGAGGGCCTCCCAAGCGCCTACCTCATCTGGCCAATGTGGTGGCCTCATCTCCTTGCCTTTGAGGACCTCATCACCATCATCCCCTTCGATGTCTTCCTCATCAGAGAAGATGTGCAGCTCATCCATCTCCTCCTCAGCCAGGTCCTTCCCCCGTTGCAGTGCCAGGTTGTGCAACGCGCAGCAAGCTACAATGATGTGCAACACCCTCTGGGGATAGTATTGCAGTGCTCCACCGGACCTGTCGAGGCAGCAGAACCTCATCTTCAAGATGCCTATGATTTGCTCCACCAAAGTCCAGGTCGTGGCATTAGCCTCATTATAACGTCGCTCTGTTGCAGTCTTATGCCGCCAAATGGGCATCATCAGCCACATCCTTTGTGGGAAGCTCTTGTCCCCGAGGAACCAACGCTGCAGCCTCTGTAGACTCTCGAAGGTGTCAGGGATCTGAGACCTGCTAAGGATGTAGAAGTCATGCATGGTCCCTGGGAATTGTGCACAGACCTGTAGGATGCATTTATGGTGGTCACACATCAGCTGAACATTCAGCAAGTGGAAGCCCTTGCGGAAGACGAAGTTGACTGGTTGTTGCCGTGGAGAGCTAAGCGCCACCTGAGTGCAGTCGACGGCAGTCTACACATGTGGAAAATCTGAGATCTGCGCAAAGCCCAGCGCTCTTGCTTCCGGCTTTCCTGATCCCAGTTGAAATGCACAAAGTTCTGTGCCTTCGCGAAGATGGTATCTGTGACCTCCTAGATTCACTTGTGCATGGAGGCTTGTGAGGTCCCACACAGATCACCTGTGGAGTCCTGGAAGGAGCCACTGGCGTAAAAATTGAGCGCCGCAGTCACTTGCATGGCCACTGGCACTGGATACCCTCATTGTCTCGTGGCATCAAATCCTGCAGCAGGTGGCATATGTGACCAACCAGTTCCCTAAACACGCACAGTCTTTGGCGACACTGGTTATCAGTCATCTACAGGAATGACAGTCGCCATCTATGGAACCTGGGTCTAGCGAAGCACCTACGAGCAATGGCTGTCTGTGGATCTTCAGCTGTGTGCGCAGCAGGTCCTTCCGCCCCTTCATCTTGTGGGAGGTGCTCCTCCCTTTGCCGAGTCAGGCACCTCCGCTGCTCTCTTTTTCTTCTCTGCCCCCTGTAAGCCATGAGGCATACTGCTAAATCACCATGCTCCATGATCCTGATGTTCTCCTCCTGCAGGATCAAAGAGAGATATGTGTGGGTTAGCATATGAGACCTAAGAACCTCTCTTGGTTAAGTCTGAAGGCCCCTTCACACAACCAGGAGAGTGCTGACCACCATTTGGATGGCCAGTGTGTAGTGCGTTCGTTGGCTGTTCGAAACTCCGCCCCACTCCACTTGCCTGATTGGCAGCAGCTTCGGCCACCAGATTGGCCATCTTTCGGAAGGGGATTCTACAACTTGCCCAGTCGTCCAATGGCTCTGCTGCCCCCTAAAATGCAATTAATTTGCAGTCTGCGCCTAAAGGATAAAAAGTTCTGGAGCATTTGGTGGCACATTCATGCTTTTGCATTGCTTGAGTGAGCAGAAAAGCTTCAGAGGCCCGACTCCAAGCATTTCAAAGGAGCTGCAGCTGAATGGTCTCAGCTGTGGAAGAATGTTCACTTTTGACAAGCTTTTCCAAGTGCGTGGCTGCTTCGCTCCACCTTCCCGGCATGTGCTTGAGTACTTCCTTCATTCTGTGCTGCCTTGTTGCCCCCTCCCAACCCCGGCCTCACCTCACTGGAGCACTTGCCCCAGTACTGCACGTAAATCTAGCTGGGAAAAAGTGACTTGCCTGTTCCCCCTGAATGCGTGGCGCCTCTTCCTTGATGTCCGACGGGTGATGTTCGCAAGCGCTGTGTAAGGTTGTGTGCACTGACATCTGAGTTCTCCTCAAAGTTTAGCTTGGCAGGTGCACGTCTTTTAAAGGCAGTGGTGAAGCATGCAGTTCTGAAGTCACACCGACATAGGCAGTAAATTTGATGTGGGGGATGATTCTGGCGAGCAGGGCTGATAATGAGATGCTAATGTATTGGAATTAGGTTCCCAACGTGCAGTGGCAGGAAACACAGCCCGCCATTGACGGGTTTAGCGGACGATTGCAAACTGGTTTCACGACGGTGTAAAACCGATTTTTGGCCTCCTTGCCCTATTGCCTGTTTACACCCACTAAGACGCCCACTGTCAATGGGACCGGACAATCCCGACCTAGGTCTAGGTTTGCTAGAGAAAAAAATCATGCTTTAATCATGCTGCAATAAATCAACAATTGCCCAAGGCAAGTGACTCACAATGTTTTGGTTCCAGTTAATCACTGAGCATGTACACACAACACTCCAAAGTTTGTTTCTTTTTTGCAAAAATATACTTTATTCATAATATATCTGAAAGAACACTACAAAACATTTCAAAATGGTCATCACAGAAAGTCCAATAATATACAAGTTTTCTACATAGATCATGTTGCACCCTTAGGTGCTTCAATACAATCAGAGGAACATTACAAACATTTCTAAATGGTCATTACAGAAAGTGCAATGATATTTAAGTTGTCTACATAGATCATGTTGCACTCTGAGGTGCTTCAATACAATTGTGATACATGTAATATTCAATGCTTACATTCAATGTGAGTCATACAGCCCGAGGGGTTCTATACAATTCCCAGACCCTCTTTGCACTATGGCTGAAAGGTCTTAGAAAGTGACCTTTCCCCATTGCACCTCTGTGGAGGCTGTCCCAAGCTTTACTGCATCCCTCAGCACCTAGCCCTGGACCTTGGAACGTGCCAGTCTGCAACACTCGGTCGGGGACAACTCTTTGCACTGGAAGACCAACAAGTTTCAGGCAGACCAAAGGGCAGACCACCGAGTTGATGATCCTCCAGTTGCAGCTGATGTTTGTCTTGGTGTGTATCCCTGGGGACAGCCCGTAGAGCACAGACTCCTGTGTCACAGAACTGCTCGGAATGAACCTCGACGAAAACCACTGCATCTCTCTCCAGATCTTCTTTCCAAAGGCACATTCCAGAAGGAGGTGAACAACAGACTCTTTCCCACCTCAAGGGCAACTTGCAGACAGGGTGAGACTCCGGGTGTGAAGGAAGGATCTGACAGGGAGGGCCTTTCTCACCACCAGCCAAGCTACGTCTTGGTGCTTGTTTGAAAGTTCTGGCAATGAGGCATTCTGCCAAATGACATTGACAGTCTGCTCAGGGAACTATTTGACAGGATCCACGATCTCCTTTTCCCGCAGGCCGCTACATGCAGACCACTGCCTGATGAACTTGTGGTCAAACACTCCAAAGTTTGTTATCACAAATTCACAAAGAATATGACCACTACACTTTATTTCATCAAGGGAAGGCAATCCTGTAGGTAATTTTAACCTACTCACAGCAAAGTAACAGTGCCTGGACACTTAGCAATTCAAAACTACACAGCACAAGATATCTCACAGAGGCATATGCACAATGTATGATATTGCCACATTAACCACAAACATGCCTGCACATGCAGAGGAGTGCTCCACCATTTGGAAAAGCCTAAAGTATGTGGCTGCTGTAAGCTGGCTGGCACCACTGAATTGCAGTCAGGAATCCTGGTCCCAGGAGACATGACTTTAGTTGCAAAGTAAGTCTTACAAAAGCAGGAAACAAAGAGAAAGTCAGAGACGGAAACAGTGCAGACAGGACAGCAGGGACAGAAACTGAGTCAAACGATGTAAAAAGGATTAGAAAGACAAAGTTAGAGTCAAACAATATAAACAGGGCCAAGAAAAGCCTTGCTGTGAACTGCTGTTATTCCAGTTTATTTCTAAATTGATATCCTGAAGGACGTTCACACTGTGGATGTTACACAAGATAAGAAAAATGAAAAGAAATTTGAGATCAAAACACTTAAAGGTGTATTACTTCAATTTAAAAAAAACTAAATTGTTTTCATGTCTTTCAAATACATTGCTTTAGCCATTTAGCCATGAATTGTAATAATCGTTAACTGTCAGATGAAAATCTATTCTGTTCCCGTGTCGGATGGCAATCAATGATCCAACTGTTGCATGTTGTGAGTTTTATTTTTATTTGTAACTTTCTAGGTTTAGGCTTATAAGCAGACTACAATATTTATGTAAAATAGTGCTGAATTTACTTCAAAAGTGAGAGGATATCATGAACCAGGAGATAAGAGCTGG
Organism: Cetorhinus maximus; assembly: GCF_964194155.1. Lineage (NCBI taxonomy): Eukaryota > Metazoa > Chordata > Chondrichthyes > Lamniformes > Cetorhinidae > Cetorhinus > Cetorhinus maximus. The sequence continues at coordinate 72,698,959 of NC_135888.1, forward strand.
TTTATGCATATCACTGAACACCAAGATTAAATTATAACATAATCATGCTATACAATCAAAATAATTTTTATGTATTCTGCAGTTAATAGCACTCCTGAAATGAATGCTAGGGTCACATCATATTAATGTGAGCATTTATGTAATTACCTCAGAATAAAGCTGTTATGCATTATTCTGGGATTATTACATTTTGATAGATTTCACACAAAACTTCAAAAATTCTTTGAAAGAAGAGGCAATTAAAAAGAAATATGCCTTCTTTAGGTTGATCGCTGATTTTTGTATGCCACACTTGGTTTTGAATCAGTCTTCCTGTAATTTCTGTACTAGGAGCAAGGCAGCTCAATCTAACTACAGTAATTCTGGATAAAATTAGCAGTAATCTTGAATAGGGAGACTGCTGGTGACCATAACAATTGGGCCCATGCTGTTATTGATGAGGATTGGGGGATCATATTGGAAATGTTGAGGGGATTTTTTTTTCTCCTGGAGATGACCTATTATCTTTTTCCGATTCTTCTTTGATGGCTTTTACACTGTGAACTATCGTTGGCCAAGAATTGTACTGGTGACCTGCTTCCAGGCCTCTGTCAATGCTTATTCTGTCACTCATTGTACTGAAATACCTTGCATTCAACAGAGCTTGAACACAAGCAAAGAGATCTTTGCCCCAGAAATTCACAAGGGATTAGCATCCTACACCCTGCTGATTGGCTGGTTGCTTTCCTCTCAGCCTCACCTCTGGCTGGGCAAAAATCTCGACTATTGTGTGTTACATGGTACAATGCTCCTGGTCTTTTAAAACAGCATAAAATCTGTCATACCATGAGAAACACCTTGGGAAATATACTACAATTATATAAGTAAAAACACAAATGATTTGTAACAGAAGCAAATAGTTCTTTGTGGCATTTCATATTTGTGAAATTGTATAATTCTGCTTTGGCAATATCCAAATTAGATAAATACTGAAATGACCTTTACAATAGCTTTAGTGTGAGACTAAAATTGCTTTTGTATTAAACAGAAATAAGTCAGTGAAGCACGAGCTTTTTTTCCTTGACAGAAATTGTGCATTTTCTGACGTAAATTGTGGGAAGCAAGGTAATTGGAGTTTTTTCAGATATCATCAACCCATCTGTATCCAGTTAAATGCCAAAGACAGGGCAATAATGGTGAGAGAGGAATAAAGCCATCACAAATCTTGTCTGCTAAATGTCTCACTCTAGGCTATACTTTGCCCATTTTAATTGTTCCTTTCAAAATGTGGAATTCCTGCAGCTAAGGTCAACTGCGTAATTGCTATGAATCTTAGCACAGCCCTAACTCACTCATCCAATAACTCTATTTAAAAACACAGGACATGGTAGAGAACAAATAGTCAACAATTTCCTTTTACCTGCCAGCATACATTGGTACAGCATTTCACAGATAAGTTCCTTTTTTAAATTAAAGCAGAGTTAGAAATGTATTATCCTGGCTACGAAATGCTGAAGCGTAATTTCAAAAGTATACTAATTTAGCAAAAATAAAATAAATTCTAAAGTACATCAGGGCTGATTCCCTGATCATATGCTTCAGTTGAGAATTGCAACTGTAGGGAGTTCAGAGAGCTTTCAACCTGGGAAAATCAGCAGTTGTGGGTTCATGAATTCTCAACTATCACTCTCTGGAGGCACCACTCCTCACTGTGATTCTCCAATCAGGGAATTGCCCCATCATTCCTTAATTCCTGTGACTCCAACCCAGCCCTTTTCAGATTCATTTCCATTGAGACCCACCACTTGTTCCCTCAACTCAATTTTAATTTAGTTCCTGATGACCAAACTTCTCCATATTCATTAACATTGTTAATCCACATGGCTGAGGTTCCAACTCCCCAGACTGCTTTTTAAAAGTTCGTTCATGGGATTTCAGCATTGAGTGCAAAACCAGCATTTATTCCTATCCCTAACTGCCCTCGAGAAGCTGGTGATGAGCCACCAGCTTGATCAAACTGATCCTGGTGGTTTACAGCCTTGGTATTGTATTGAACCCTGTGCCGAGCTTTCCACCCACATTCGGTTCATTGTCAAGTTTGTCTACTTTCAATTCTCTCGTTTTGGTCCCCAGCCACCCCCTCAACCCCCACCCAGCACGTTTACAGACCAGGAGGTTCTCTTTGGCAATCCCATGTATGAGGCATTTGGAAGAAGCGGAAGAGGAATACGATTTGGGATGCAGTCTGTGCTCTGTGCTGGGGTACTGACAACTACGTCTGCAATGTAGGCAAAGGCTCCTATTCTCAAGGAAGTTAGCAGAGATCAGATACTCAAACCTGGAGAATTCCTTGTTTACATGACTAAATACCACACCACTTGGACATAAGAGGAGCTTATTCTCTCTGTTACCTGTCACTCCACCTCCCCCACCCAAAATGCTTCCTTTATTTATGATAATATGCTCCGTTAACCTGTCAAGAAAATGCATCTACTCTACCCACCGAATAGATCAGGCATCAGTTATTTGGAGGAATACAAGATGAACCCAAGTTAATTTACTCTCCATTTTACCAACTTAACTCAATACTATAAATACCAAACTTCTGTTGTACCACTCTGTGGCATTAAGCTAAAATTTGGAATTCAGCCTGTGGAAATTTGTAGGCATTTATCTAATTCTTACGGATGTGTGCCACGACATGTTGGAGCACAAAGATTACAACATTCTTCCATCTCAATGGGGGAAGGGGAACTCTCAAAATAGTATGAGGAGCAGATCTGTGGCAACTTTGTGAAAGAATGCCTCAGGTTTGTAACAAAGCTGTCTTTGATGATGCCATGTCATTTTATGTGAATTTAGAATTGAAAATAGCTTTCTCTCACAACTCTGTCACCTATTGCTTAGGGGAAAACAAATCTTTCAGTTCCTGCATTGCATTTCTAATTGAAAAATCTCATTAAGTTCAATTTATGCACCTCCTGCAAGAAGCATTTGGGAGCACTGTTAGAATTAACAAAGTGCAGTACTTTCAAATAGTTTCTGTGACAAAAGGCAGAATCTTCTGGCTGGCGTGCGGGTGGCGGAGCCCACACACCAGCGCTTAAAATATCGCGTGCAAGCGTCCCGACATCTGCGCACAGCATCGCAATATTTCGGTCAGCGGACGTGCTATGCAGTGGGACGCGCACCCGCCATTAATTAAAGGCCTCGTTAAGGCCCTTAACTTGCCAATAATCGATGATTTTGAGGGGCCCGTGCGAACTTCGGCTCAGCGCACGGGCCCAACGGGCAGGCGGGTAGGTGATTTTTTTACAAACCTCATCCAGTGGCGGGATGAGGTTTGATAGCGGTTTTAAAAATGTTTAATTTTAAAAGGCAGCACTTTGCCTCAGGGAGATGTGCGCTCTTTCGCGCGCATGCGCTAAAGAGCGCACTCTGATGGTTGGGGAATCCCCCACCCCCCCGCACAGGAAGCGCATAGCACTTCCCGTCAGGTGGCCCGCTGGGCGGGCCTTAATTGGCCCACCCACTTAAAATGGCGGCGGGGCCCATTTTGGCGGCGGCGATTGGCTGCCCACCCGCCACCAAGCCGGTGGGGCCCACCCGCCCATCAAGGGCAAAATTCTGCCCAAAGTAATGAAAACACATTCTAGTTGTCCAATGGGATCTGCCTGAGCATTAGCTCAGAGAATAGCGGGAACAGAAATGACAGTCCAATTATCACTGCTTCTGACCTACACTGGCCATACAGGCCTTTTGAGCCAGGTCAGTGCTTGACAAAATAGAAATAACTTAAAAGGTAAATGCAAAACAACCTCACATTGTATAAGTAAAAGTTCTATAGTGAATTTTTAAGATTATTTTTAAACCATAACTCATTTTAAATATACTGCAATAAGATTTAATGCATTTATTTGTCATCTTCAGCAATTTTGTTTTTGTTGTTATCCCATAATTTTTATGGAAATGATCACCTAGAATTCTAGCTGATGCAAAAATTAACTCAATAAGTAGTGATGCAATTTATAGGCCATTGGCTTACACTGCATGTATACTATTGCACATGAACTACATGAACGGTCTAACTTTATTAGGGCCTGAATCTTCTGGTCAGCGTGCGGGGGGTGGGTCCCACTCGCTGATGCATAAATTGACGCAAAGTGATGTCGAGCATGCGTCCCGACGTCACCGCGCATCATTCCAATCTTCAGTTCAGTGGGCACGCACTGGAGTCGGCTGTGCACCTTCTGAACTGTCAAAGGCCTATTAAGGCCATTTAACAACTAATTGAAAGAATTAACAGTGCTGCCTGTCCAACCTTAAGGTTGGCGGGCAGGCAAAGAGTCCAGGCAGCCTTCGTTTTTATCACGAAACCTCATCCACGGACAGGATGATGTTTCATGGAGGCTTTATAAATCAAATAAATGTTTAAATTAAAATTCATTGACATGTCCCAGCTCATGTGACACTGTCACATGAGGGGACATGTCTGAATAATTTTTTCTATTTTGTTTTGAAGCTTTCATAATGAAAATAATCTCCCTGAGGCAGCTCTGTGCCTCAGGGTGATTTCTGTGCTCTTTCGCATGCATGCGCGAAAGAGCGCAGGCCCTGACTTTCCTTCCTCCCCCCGTCTGCACAGTGAGCTCCAGGTGCACATCACGTGGCCCGCCCAAGTAAAATGGCAGCGTGCAGCCGATCGCGGGCAGCAATTGGCTGCATGCCCGCCCACACCCGCTCCCGCCCAGCCCAGCCCAGCCCGCACAAAAGGGAGAAAATTTTCTCCCAGGTTAAGCTGGCTAACCCTCAAAAACAGATGTGGGGATCATGGTATATGATTACCCTGTATCCATGCATTGTGTTGCAGACAGCAGGTTACATTTGCTGTGCCTGCAAATTTGAATCATTTCTGTGAGAAGCCAGCACTAACCATGGTGTTCAATGGCTCTATGCATCAACAGGGCCTGACAGTGAGTGGCCAGTACCCTTAAATGCTGCGTGCACCTTTTAAAGGGAAGGAGCATTGTGGATGCAAGAAGTGGTGTGACATTTTTTGAAAAGTAAATCTGGGCTGTGTTACTTTGAGGAATGGCTGAACATGTGAGAGAGCAAATGATAGTGAAAGTCTTGATGAAAGACATGGAGAGAAGGATAGAAGGTCTGTATGCACAGGTAGGGGCAGGAGGTATCCAGACACATGATCAGAAGGCATTGGGAAGAATTAGCGGCGAAGGTACATGCCAGGAGTGTCGTCCAATGACAGTAGAAGGGTTGATGATGAGGATATCTGCTCTTTTTCCTTCTCTCATTTCACTTATTCCTCATCCCACATTTTTTCTAATACATAAGCTGCAGATGATATAAGCACACACTTCTTACTTTCTCCTCTCCTCTCACCACAACCCAACCCTTGTCACTTTTTCATTTCCAATACCCAAGAACTAAAAATTTCCCAGTCAGTGTAGGAGCAGAAAAAAATCATGAAGATAAAATGGTATTATCATTTGTTCTTGCACTCGTAGCCACCAGGTCAGAGACTGATACTGTGTGTAATTTAGAGATTAAGATCAGCACATGGTGATACACCAGGCACAAGTGCACAGGAGCCAGGTTGAGGTAAAAGATAGTGGAGGAGGCAGCCTGTAGTGCAATTCTTCTGCAATCCAATTGCAAACATCTAAGGCAGAGCTTCCTCCTGAGAAAGGGTTTGGAGACTCATATTAAAGGAACTAATGATGCTCCCAGTGTTAAATTGCTTTAATTTAAAGCCACTGGGATTGTGGGCAGACTCATCCCACTGACTTTTAGTCTAGAGGGCATGGACCTTGGCACCCCATTAGATGCAGCCTTTATTTTTATTCATTCATAGGATGTGGGCATCGCTGGCTAGACCAGCATTTATTGCCCATCCCTAGTTGCCCTCGTTCAAAGGAGAGTTAAGAACCAACCACATTGACTGTGGGTCTGAAGTCACATGCCATTGAGCCAGATGGTTTTACAACAATGGTTTCATGGCCATCATTAGACCTTTAATTCCAGATTTTTATTGAATTCAAATTCCACCATCTGCCGTGGCGGGATTCAAACCCCAGTCCCCAGAGCATTACCCCTGGGTCTCTGGACCACTAGGCCATCAACTCCCCATCTGGGGACTTTGATTGAGGCAGGTGGTGGTGTAGTGATATTGTCACTGGCCTAGTGACCCAGGGTAATGCTCTGGGGACCTGGATTTGAATCTCACCATGGCAGGTGAAATTTGAATTCAATAAAAAATCTGGAATTAAAAGTCTAATGATGACCATGAAACCATTGTTGATTGTCATAAAAACCCATCTGGTTCACTAATGTCCTTCAGGGAAGGAAATCTGCCATCCTTACTTGGTCTGGCCTACATGTAACTTTTAAAAAATTCATTCATGGGATGTGAGTTTCGCTGGCTGGGCCAACATTTATTGCCAATCTCTGGTTGCCCTTGAGAAGGTGGTAGTGAGCTGCCTTCTTGAACCGCTACAGTCTATGTGGTGTAGTTACACCCACATTGCTGTTAGGAAGGGATATCCATGATTTTGACACAGCAACAGGGAAGGAACAACATCAGACCCACAGCAATGGGATGGTCTCCTAAATTCCCTCTGAAATGGCTTAGCAAGCCATTCAGTTTTCAAGGGCAATTAGGGATGAGCAATAAATGCTGGCCTAGCCAGCAACATCCCCATCCCATGAACGAATAATAAAAAAAAGAATGCTCGTAAAATGTGGATCAAGTTTGTGGAACTGTAAAGCTGTCAAGTTATTTAAATCTCCTACATTTTAAATTTTGAAAAATACTAGCATGTTGTGTCTCTGAGTTGTAAATAATCGATGTTTTCAGTTTCAATAGCTGTGTGTTGACATAACCCTAAGGGCAATCGCTATAGTATTATTACCGATTGACTACTTCCACAACCTATCATTATCGCAGTCAGGAGCTGTAAACTCACAGGCCTGAATCTTCTGGTCGGCGTGCGGGGGCAGGCCCTGCTCGCTGACGCATAAAATGATGTGCGGTGACGTCGGACGTGCGTCCTGACATCACCACGCATCATTCTAATCTTCAGTTCAGCAGGCGCCCACCGGAGTCGGCTGTGCGCCTGCCGAACTGTCAAAGGCCTAGTAAGGCCACTTAAATAGCAATTGAAATAATTAAGAGGGCTGCCCATCCAACCTTCAGGTTGGCAGGCAGGTAAAGAGCCCATTCGGCCTTTGCATTTTTCATGGAACCTCATCCACAGGCGGGATGAGGTTTCATGAAGGGTTTAGAAATGTAATAAAAATTTTTATTAATATTCATTGACATATCCCACCTCGTGTGACACTGTCACATGAGGGGATATGTCTGAATTGTTTTTTTTAAATCTTTATTTCAATTTTTCAAGGGCAAAGTAATCTCCCTGAGGCAGCTCCGTACCTCAAGGAGATTGCTACGCTCTTTTGCACATATGCATGAAAGAGCGCAGGCCCCAACTCTCCCTCCTCTCCCGCCCGCACAGGGAGTGCTCACTGGGCGGGCCTTAACTGGCCTGGCCTTAACTGGCCCACCCACGTAAAATGGTGATGCACAAACGTTCACAGGCGGCAATCAGCTGTGCGCACGCCCCCGCCTGCTCCCGCTCCCGCCCAGCCTGCCCGACAAGAAGAAAATCCTCCCCAGATTGACATCCTCAAGAGGTTATTAAGAGATTAGCTGTCATTGATGTGGGGTTATGAATATGAATGTTTGTTTTTTTTGAGGATTAAGTACTTGAGGGGATTTAAAAATATTGAATGGTACAGTTCTGGATGTATGTGTGCATCTAGGACCTCATTTTCAAGAATTAAGTGGTCACTAATGCTTTAAAAAACTCAGCTCAATTTGACCCCAATTTCTACCATATTCTTTGTATGACTGATATAATAAAAAATATTTTTATTTTACAAATAAAAATAGCTCAGGTATGAAACAACTGCCCATTATGTTATTTTGTCATGCACATTAGAAATAAGATACATTAGCTGCTCTTAGCAGTGATGTCAGTGGGGCACTGCGATTGATCTTTGCGTTGCTGTCTGAAGGAGAGGGTAAATACCCACGCCAGGCTTTCTGCTCCTGATGACTATCTGGTAGTCCTGCTATATAATACATACATGCGTGTAAATGTCAGGTAAGATCAGGATTTGACTCAACTGTCTTGCCTCCTCCCCACTCCTCCTTATGATTGACCAGCTTACTAATGCCCAGGACTAGATATTCCTTTACTTTACTGTCCAGTGTTTCATTGGACATGCCAGAAGATGTTGCAAAATGCAGCCCTGATTCACATACCAGTAGAGATTTTTGATTGAATGCTTCTAACATTGATTGCCAATGCCAGCTCATTCCATTGTGTTTGTATTATTCCTTTTGCAAACCTCTTTCCTCACCTTCATATGACCCAATAAAACCCCAAAGGTGGGAGGGTCTGATAACATGTGGACACTGAAACCTCAGACATGCTTCTTTTGGTCTCGAAGTAATTTCTCCCAAATTTTAATGCAACTGCATCAGATTCTCCAACTCTCCAGAGGCAAACTCCCAACCGATTGTATTAAATAGTGCCAGGAGACACCCTGAATATTATAAAAACCCTGACCCCGCAAAATGCTCTGGGATTACATGGTCAGGCAGAAGTCCTGCTCCAACACAATTCTAACATGAACAACACAAAAGTGGCAAATCCAGGACCTGCTGTTCCGTTGAATAATGGACATTTGGATGATCTACCAGAGATCTGACAGCATAAGTCAATGTCTTCTGGTGAACAGGGAGAAATATCCATATAAACAAGGCACTGAAAGTGTGAAACTAAAACTACACAAAGGTCACCAGCTAGAAAACAATGTATATTATGTAATTTTTGAAGTGTTCACAGGGTTAAAATAGATGTGGATTTGAAAAAGAATCTAATTTCACTGATATGAAGAATGATAGTAATAAAATAGCATATTGAAAATGTAATTTTCTTTTCTCATTAAGATTACAAAAATATATTACATTTGAATGTCTGGAAAATTATAATGCAGTTGAAATCCTTTTAAAATTAAATATTTACATTATCAGGCAGAAATTTCATGTCGCTAAAAAGACCTACATTACTGAGTCATTTCCTACTTTCATACATCTTTTGGGAAATGTTTGAAATGAATCCTTTATCTTACATTATGCCACATTGGACATTTCTGTGACTAAGTTGTGCTATTTTAATAATTCAAAAATAATCATTGCTTTTTCAGCATACTTATTTATCAGAAGCTTTCAACAACACAATGAAAAAGTACCAAACCCATAGAGATTTTGTATAACATGACTTTTTATTGAATGATTTCTATTGCATTATTTCAATCCTTACCAACTTGTAGCTAGTATAGATGAAGGGGTGTATGCTTGCTTTGTATTAGCAAATGGACATTTTTTTGGTGGGTTTATTCTCCATAACAGCATACACAATGAAACCTGTACAACAGCAGTCTTAGAACTCCAAAAGTAATCCATCATGAGAAGCACTTGTGAATTTTCACACAAGACATGACATGACATAAATATTACATTTGAGTATTGCTGAAGAAAAGAGACATGCTCTCAAAGCTTTTCATCTTGTACTCATCAGGACAGACACACAAATGCTAAATTTAAAAGGGAGCATCAATTTATACTACATGAGGACAGGCTGCTGATTGGTTGGCAAGCCAACTCTGCTCGAGGCATTGCCATGGAGAATGCACCAGGGAACTATTGTCGCTCATGCTTTTGTTTAATCCGAAAAAGTTACAATGCCTGGACGTGTTCCCTATGCCCAAAATATAAATTGTTGCTCCTTTTGAAATTATTTTAAGTTTCTCTCCTCATGATGTAATATGTATCATTGTATCGTTCATGAAGCAAAATGCAGAGAATGTCACTGTATCTTTATCTGCAATGAATTTATTTCAGGGTAAGGGGTAATGGCAACAAATTTGAGATCCAAAGCACCTCTAGTGTTGGTGCTATAGGTACCATTTTGGTGTTGGTGCTACAGGTACCATTTTGGCCCAACCCTGACATTGTCATCAAACCCGCTGACAAGGGCGGTGCTGTTGTTGTCTGGCGCACTGACCTCTACCTCGCAGAGGCTGAGCATCAACTCGCAGACACTTCCTCCTACCTCCCCCCGGACCATGACCCCACCACTGAACATCAAGCCATTGTTTCCAGGACTGTTACTGACCTCATCTCCTCTGGAGATCTTCCTTCCACAGCTTGCAACCTGATAGTCTCCCAATCTCGGATGGCCCTCCTACCCAAAATCCACAAACAGGACTGTCCCGGCAGACTGATCGTGTCAGCCTGTTCCTGCCCCAGGGAACTCATTTCTTGCTATCTTGACTCCCTTCTCTCTCCCCTTGTCCAGTCCCTTCCCACCTACATCCGTGATTCCTCTGACACCCTACATCATATCAACAATTTCCAGTTCCCTGGCCCCAACTGCCTCCTCTTCACTATGGACGTCCAATCCCTCTACACCTCCATCCCCGACCAGGATGGTCTGATTGCTCTCCGTTTCTTCCTCGAACAGAGGCCTGAACAATCCCCATCCACCACTACTCTCCTCCGTCTGGCTGAACTTGTTCTCACACTGAACAATTTCTCCTTAAACTCCTCTCACTTCCTCCAAATAAAAGGTGTGGCTATGGGTACCCGCATGGGCCCCAGCTATGCCTGTCTCTTTATGGGGTATGTGGAACATTCCTTGTTCCATTCCTACTCCGGCCCCCTCCCACAACTCTTTCTCCGGTACATCGATGATTACTTTGGTGCTGCTTCATGCTCTCGTCTGGACCTGGAAAAATTTATTAATTTTGCTTCCAATTTCCACCCCTCCATCATTTTCACATGGTCCATCTCTGACACTTCCCTTCTCTTCCTTGACCTCTCTGTCTCAATTTCTGGTGATATATTGTCCACCAATATCCATTACAAGCCTAGCAACTCCCACAGCTACCTCGACTACAGCTCCTCACACCCTGCTTCCTGTAAGGACTCCAACCCATTCTCTCAGTTCCTTCGCCTCCGTCGCATCTGTTCTGATGATGCCACTTTCAAAAACAGTTCCTCTGACATGTCTTCCTTCTTCCTTAACTGAGGTTTTCCACCCATGGTGGTTGACAGGGCCCTGAACCATGTCCAGCCCATCTCCCGCGCATCCGCCCTCACACCTTCCTCTCCCTCCCAGAAACACGATAGGGTCCCCCTTGTCCTCACTTATCATCCCACCAGCCTCCGCATTTAAAGGATCATCCACCGCCATTTCCGCCAACTCCAGCATGATGCCACCACCAAATACATCTTCCCTTCATCCCCCCTGGCGGCATTCCGCAGGGATCGTTCCCTCCGGGACACTGTGGTCCACTCCTCCATCACCCCCTACACCTCAACCCCCTCCCACGGCACCTTCCCATGCAACCACAGAAGGTGCAACACCTGCCCCTTCACTTCCCCTCTCCTCACCATCCAAGGGCCCAAACACTCCTTTCAAGTGAAGCAGCATTTCACTTGCACTTCCCTCAATTTAGTCTACTGCATTCGTTGCTCCCAATGCGGTCTCCTCTATATTGGAGAGACCAATCGCCGACCGAGTGACCGCTTTGCGGAACACCTTCGGTCTGTCCACAAGCATGACCCAGACCTCCCTGTCGCTTGCCATTTCAACACACCATCCTGCTCTCATGCCCACATGTCTGTCCTTGGCCTGCTGCATTGTTCCAGTGAAGCTCAACGCAAACTGGAGGAACAGCACCTCATCTTCCAATTAGGCACTTTACAGCCTTCCGGACTTAACATTGAGTTCAACAACTTCAGATCATGAACTCTCTCCTCCATCCCCACCCCCTTTCCGATCCCCCTTTTTTCTAATAAGTTATATAACAGCACCTCATCTTCCGACTAGGCACTTTACAGCCTTCCGGACTGAATATTGAGTTCAACAGTTTTAGATCATGAACTCTCTCCTCCATCCCCACCCCCTTTCCGATCCCCCCCTTTTTTTCCAATAATTTATATAGATTTTTCTTTTCCCACCTATTTCCATTATGTTTAAATGTATTTCCATCCATTGTTTTATCTCTACCCTTTAGCCTTTTTCGATTCAATCACATGATTGACAGAGATTGTTGGCAGGTAAGTGTTGGGTGTATGGTGAATTGAACAGCGTGTAAATCTGGTGGTGCAATCAGTAGGATATGGCATTTAAATATGAATTCACTGACCTTGACCACTTCATGTGAGGTCATTAAACTCATTGCGACATTGCATCCAGGTCCTTGAGGTGACACTGTTTGTATTGACCTCAGTGGCTACCTGCTCTCATTCCCTTCTAAATACTTTCCTGGAGGAATTCCTGGTCCCCCGTGTATACAGGCCATCTCTTCTCCTGTCCACCTCCTGCACCAGTGCCTTTAGTGCTGCATCAGACAACCCAGGAGCCTACTCTCTGCCATGCTGTGTCATGCTCACTCAGCCTGTAGGTTAGACAATATTCTCCAGTGATTTCACTGCACAGTTCATCTTCCCTTTAAGAGGTGCAGGCTGGCTTTGACTAAGATAAAAGCAAAATATTACGGATGCTGGAAATCTGAAACAAAAACAAAAATATCTGGAAAAACTCTGCAGGTCTGACAGCATCTGTGGAGAGGAATACAGTTGACCTTTCGAGTCCGTATGACTCTTCATCAGAACTAAAAAATAGAAATTAGGTGAAATATAAGTTGTTTGAAGGGGATGGGACAGGTAGAGCTGGATAGAGGTTTTCCACCCACGGTGGTTGACAGGGCCCTCAACTGTGTCCAACCCATCTCCCGCCCATCTGCCCTCACACCTTCCTCTCCCTCCCAGGACCATGATAGGGCCCCCCTTGTCCTCACTTATCACTCCACCAGCCTCCACATTCAAAGGATCATCCTCCGCCATTTCCGCCAACTCCAGCATGATGCCACCACCAAACACATCTTCTCTTCACCCCCCAGTTGGCATTCCGTGGGGACCATTCCCTCCGGGACACTCTGGTCCACTTCTCCATCACCCCCTACACCTCAACCCCCTCCCATGGCACCTTCCCATGCAACCACAGAAGATGCAAGTTTGCCTGCCTCTTTACTTACCCCCTCCTCACCGTCCAAGGGCCCAAACACTCCTTTCAAGTGAAGCAACACTTCACTTGCACTTCCCTCAATTTAGTCTACTGCATTCGCTGCTCCCAATGTGGTCTCCTCTACATTGGAGAGACCAATCGCCGACCGAGTGACCGCTTTGCGGAACACCTTCGGTCTGTCCACAAGCATGACCCAGACCTCCCTGTCGCTTGCCATTTCAACACACCACCCTGCTCTCATGCCCACAGGTCCGTCCTTGGCCTGCTGCAATGTTCCAGTGAAGCTCAACGCAAACTGGAGGAACAGCACCTCATCTTCCGATTAGGCACTTTACAGCCTTCCGGACTTAACATTGAGTTCAACAACTTCAGATCATGAACTCTTTCCTCCATCCCCACCCCCTTTCCGATCCCCCTTTTTTCTAATAAGTTATATACTTTTTTAATATATTTTTCTTTTCCCACCTATTTCTATTATTATTTTTAAATTCATTTCCATCCATTGTTTTATCTCCACCTTTCAGCCTATTTCGATCCCTTCCCCCTACCCCACCCCCACTAGGGCCATCTGTCACTTATTCGTCCTGCTTTCTACCCTTAATGTCACCATTAGCACATCCTTTAGCTAATATTACCACTGTTAACACTCCTTTGTCCTTTTGTCTATGACATCTTTGGCAATCTCTTCTTTGCCTCCACCTATCACTGGCCCTCTATCCAGCTCTACCTGTACCCCCCCCCTCCCCCCACCCCTCAAATAGCTTATATTTCACCTCATTTCTATTTCTCTTTAGTCCTGATGAAGAGTCCTTCGGACTCGAAACGTTAACTGTCTTCCTCTCCGCAGATGCTGTCAGACCTGCTGAGTTTTTCCAGCTATTTTTGTTTTTGTTTCTGGCTTTGACCAATGAAGGCTAGCTTCAAGTGGTAATCGTCTTGCACAAACTTGAGCCCACTGCTGAGGCATGCAACCTCTCAACAGGACATTCAACATTGGCCTGCATGCATCTATCATTTAAATTAGCAGGCAGCATAAAGTTCTCACGGGCTATCGAATTTCTAGCCTGAAGTGTCAATCTCCTGAGATACTTGTACGAACACAGGATCAATATGACCCAATGATTCTTGTAAAAACCCTATCAAACTGATATATAGAGGAGTGCCTGTGGAAACAACATTACAAATAAGTCAGACATGCTTCTAAGACTTGAATAATCAAGACCAAACATGCCATGTGTTGCACAATGCTAAACTATCAACAAGGCCCAGAAATAGGTTACTTTCTGTAAACTGTAGATGTTGATTAAATTGAAGTGATCGTGGATTTAGCAGGAATGTGAAATTGCATGCAGAATCCAAAATAGAAAAGTGAGATATGCTTATGTAGAACAATCCCCATGAGAAATAAATTCACAGGTATGTGATAAAAATCACCCTCAGTAGTCAAATATGACCATAATTTCACACTTATCAAGTATTTAATTTCTACTGGGAGTGAGCACTCTTAACTAAACTGCAATCATCTCTGGTAGTAGCACTTAGCAATACTGACAAGGAGGGTCCAAGATTCAATCCCTGTTCTGTGCTGTGTTAGCTAATGTTAGCTGGGGAACAATGGAAATGTTACAATCGACATCTGCCCCCAGGCTCAGAAGGGATAAAATCACATCTAATTGTTATATGACCCTTCCTTCCTTTTTAGAAGTGCATTTGTGTAGGCATTAGATAAAGACAGCATCATTCCAAATGTAATGCCTCAAAGCTTTAAAGCCAAGCAGTACACATTACAGTAGCCAGTCTATTGAGGCAAAGAGCTGTCAGTAATCATGGTCATAATGTCAAGAAAAACTCCAGGCTCACTTTTTCCAAGTAGTCAGCAAGTTCCTTAAACCTCAATCCTCTGTCCCCTCTCATCAACACCTAAAATGCTAAATTTGAGTAGCTCATAGATTTCTTCATAAAACATGAGCACGGAAACATAGAAACATAGGAAATAGGAGCAGGAGTAAGTCATTCGGCACCACTCCGCCATTCGATATGATCATGGCTGATCCTCTATCTCAACACCGTACTCTAGCCCCCATACCCCTTGACGCCTTTAGAGTCCAGAAAAAAATCTATTTCCTTCTTAAATATATTCAGTGACTTGGCCTCTTCTGTGGTAGAGAATTCCATATGTTCATTACCCTCTGAGTGAAGAAGTTTCTCGTCATCTCAGTCCTAAATGGCCTACCCGTACCCTGAGACTGTGGTCCCTTGTTCTAGATCCCCAGCCAGAGGAAATATCATCCCTGCATCCAGTCTGTCTAGCCCTGTCAGAATTTTATATGTTTCAATGGGATTCTTCTAAACTCCTGCGAATACAAGCCTAGCCAGCCCAATCTCTCCTCAAATGACAATCCTGCCATCCCAGGAATCAGTCTAGTGAACCTTCGCTTCATTCCCTCTATGACAAGTGTATCCTTTCTTAGGTAAGGAGACCAGAGCTGCACACAATACTTAGGTGTGGTCTCACCAAGCACCCATACAGCTGCAGTAAGACATCCTTGCTCCTGTACTCAAGTCCTCTCGCAATGAAGGCCAACAATACCATTTGGCTTCTTAACTGCTTGCTGCACCTGCATGCTTGCTTTCAGTGATTGATGTACAAGAACACCCAGGTCCCTTTGTACATCAACACTTCCCAATCTATCACCATTTAAATAATAATCTGCCATTTTGTTTTTCCTACCAAAGTGAATAACTTCACACTTATCCATGTTATACTGCATCTGCCATGTATTTGCCCACTCACTCAACCTGTCTAAATCACCTTGAAGCCTCTTAACACCCTCCTCATCGCTCACATTCCCACCAAGTTTCGTGTCATCAGCAAACTTGGAAATATTACATTTAGTTCACTCATCCAAATCATTGATATATATTGTGAATAGCTGAGACCCAAGCACTGATCCCTGCGGTACCCCAATAGTCATCGCCTGCCACTCTGAAAAAGACCCATTTATTCATACTCTCTGTTTCCTGCCTGCTAATCAATTCTCAATCCGTGAGGAGGCCATGCATTTCTGGAAGCCTGTTCTGCCATCGAATTAGATCATAACTGCTCTGTAGATCAACTCCTGCCTTTCTTCTAGATCCCTTGACACCCTTACCCGGTAAAAATCTTACAATATTTCAATCTCATCACCAAGATCAAGACTGCAGTTGCCCTCACAGGTTGCTCCCCTTTGTCTTAGTACTTGGTCCAGCCCAAGTATCTCCCACTCAATCAAAATCTAAACTCATCTCTCCAAGGTCATTTCTTCTGAGAACCATTAATCGTTCCTTCAATTCCTTTCCCATTTAACTCCCCCTTCCTATCCCCTACACCAGCTGATATGTCAATGTTTCCTGTCTCCGAAATTTCTACTCCATTCAAAATTACGCCATCACACCCCCAAAAAACTCTGACCTTTGACCCTCTTCTACACCTGTTAATTGCTGCCCTATCTTCAAATTGCCTTTCCTCTCCAAGGCACTTGAATTTTTTTTTTGGTCATAGTCACCTCAAAGTTCTGTATGGAACCAACTTTCTCATAAACAGTGCTAACCAAAGTCATGAACAATTTACCATATGACTGTAACCACTGTACATTATCACTTTGTGTCCTTATCACCTACTCCATGGTAGTGATATGTTCAGTATGCTATCCTCCATCAATGTTTCTCCTCAGTCATCCAGCTTTCTGGAACTACCGTCTCATGGGCTTGCATTTTATGTTCCGAGGTCAGGCGTGCGCCTGAACCGAATGCATGTAAAATTGCGTGAAATGACATTGGGCGTGTCCTGACGTCATCGCACATGCGTGCAATTTTGAGGTTGAAAGGAGTGCATGGGAATTGGAGCCACACCCGCCAACAATTAAAGGGCCAATTAAGGCCATTAAACAGCCTATTGACTGAGATTTTACCTTTGCCCGTGCAATTTTTAGCTTGTTGCACGGGCAAAACAGGTAGGCGAAAATCATGTTTTAAACATTTCCTCATCCACGGGCGGGATAAAAGGCCCCCGGAGTAGCAGCACTTTCTGTCATTGCCAGTCCTTTGCCATGTGAGTACAGAGTTGTCCCAGAGTTTCTTGGCATCTCGTTTGATTGTCAAGCCTGCCTTTCAGCATCTCAGGTCCTCATCTTCCCTGGAAGATTCCCCTGAGTATTTCAGCACAGTGCTCCTTCATCTTAAGGGCACTGGTCCTCTGCATCCCATCTAATGGGGATAATGTATTCTGCTGGTTGAACTTCCTCTGAAGAGGAAGGGAGGGGCAAGAGGGAGAGAACGCCAGGTGAGCACGGGCAGCATCCCTGGGACAGACCTTTAAGAGGAGAGGCATGGGCTCAGATGGTGCAGGGCCAGCAGGGAGGCCAAGATGGGAGGGCACGCCGAAACACCACTACCCAGCAGCTAGAGTGTTCAGGCAGCGCTCCAACCACCTCCAGATGTCTAAGGTCCAGAGCTGCACGAGGCTCCACCTCTCCAGGGACACAGTGACAGCGATATATCACATGAGAGGTCCGGAAATCACCTCCAACTGTATGGGTGGACAACCCATGCCGGTGGGTTTGAAGGTCTCAGTGGCCTCAAACTCTCTGCCTCCGGTTCTTTTCAGGCCTCAGTGGGGAATCTGTGCGGCATTTCTCAATCAGCTGCACAGTTGTGTCAAGCCCGTGACTGATGCTATCTTTAGACACATCTGCACTAACATCTACTTCTGGACAGATGAAGCGAGCTAGGCAGCAAGGGCACGAGGCTTCACTACATTGCCTGGGTTCCCCCGCGTCCGGGGTGTAATTGATTGCACTCACGTGGCCACCAAGGCACCAGTAGGTGAGCCAGGAGGTTTTGTAAACAGAAAGGGGTTCAACTCAATGAATGTTCAGATCATCTGTGACCACAGGACACAGATTCTCCAAGTTTGTGCCCGTTATCCTGGGAGCTCATATGCTGCTTACATCTTGTGGCACTCACAGGTACCAAGGCTATTTGTGGCTCCTGCATGAGTGGATGGGTGGCTCCTGGATGACAAGGGCTATCCCTTGAAGAGGTAGCTGATGACCCCACTCTGTCACCCAAAAACTGAGGCTGAGGAGAGATATAACAGGAGTCATGCCTCCACAAGGGCAGTGGTGGAGAGGACCATCGGGCTACTGAAGATGTGCTTCAGATGCCTGGACTGATCAGAGGGAGCATTGCAGTATCTCCCATAGCATGTCTCCCTCATAGGCATCGCATGCTGCACCCTACACAACGTGGCTCTGGTAAGGGGGGATCCACTGGAGGCTGAGGAAAGTGAGACAGCTCCACAGGCCATGGAGGATGACTCAAGTGACGGCTCAGAAGAAGAGCCTGGGGAGGCGCAGGGTGAGAACCTTGAGGCCCAGGACAGGAACCTTCATTAAGGCAGGGACACCAGAGATGCTTTGATTCAATGAACCTTAAGCTAGGCATCCAATGCATCAATGCCTCATCAAGCCAATGGTATTGTCTCCTTTGCCAAAAATCAATAAATGAGAACCCAACCCAGTACGCCAGCATCACACAACGCCACACTTTTTACAAGTCTATGCTATACCTGGCACCTATTCAAACCATCCAGCCAACTCAGCCCATTTAAGTCAAATAAATGTTTATGACACTTCACATGAACAAACAAAGAACAAACAAAGTGTCCATCCCTAAAACAAACTTCAAAATAATTAATGCAAATAATGTCACCCATGACACTCCCCTGTTGAGCTCAGGGTGCCTTCAGCTTACATTTGCAGGTGCTGTGTCTTGGTTCCCTCCCTTGCTGTCAGTGGCATTGGGGGCAGCTTGCTGACTCTGTTGTCCTGGTAGCCCTGATGACCTTGGCGGTGGACCTCTGGCGGCCGGAGCCTGAGCAGGATCTGCTTGGGAGGGTGCGTCCAGCTCCTCACCTGGCTGGAGAGGTGAGGCTGGGCACTCCTCAGTCGCCACGGCATCATCAGATGCAGCGGTCACTGGCAGAGGGGCAGAGGAGCTGGTGCCCTCATCCAGATTGCCCTGAGAGGAGCCCACACAGATGACAGGAAGCTCGTCTGCCGGTGTGAGGTGCGTTTGCACCTCGCTGCTCACCATTGATGGATGGGGACCTAGCAGGGAGACTAGGTGCCTCATCCATCTCTCACAGAGGCAGTGACCTCCTGAGGTCATTGCCTGTGTGAAGGTTTGCAAGTCCAAATGCAACCCCAGGAACCCCTGAGTCTGCTCCTGAAGCTGCCTCTCCATGAGAGTCACCACCCTTTCCATGGAGGAGGCTGTGCGCTTGGCGTTAAGGGTTAACGCAGAACTCATGCTCCGCATGGACTGCGCCATGACAGAGACCATGCCACACAGACCCTCACTGATATCTACCAAATCTCCCCGTGCATCCCGCTGGACATCCATCATCTGCCGCCTGATGGACGACTCCATCTGCCTTAGATGCAACATGCTCCTGGTGTCCAGCTGTGCTCCCACTGTTGGCTCCCTGGGACCTCTCTGCCTCTGCCAGCCCCACATGAGTGTGATGTACCTTCACCACTGTGCATTACCCGTGCAGCCAAAGAGCTAATACCCACCAACGTGTGAGTATCTGTGTTGGTGCCTGGTTCAGAGAGATCGTGTGACGCTGGTGCAGGTGTGGTGTTGTCCTCGGAGCTCAATGGGGGGGCTTCTCGGGGTCACCAGCGGCTCCTGTGGATTGTGCATCTGCGGGAAGAAGGCAAAAGATCAGTACATTCAATCATCATAGTCACTATGCATGCTAGGCAGGCTGAGGAGACAGTGGAGACCTGCTGCATGGTGCCATCTGCATTGGAGCTTCAATGGGATCTCTGGCTATGACAGTTCAGTTTCTGATGAGAGGAGCCCGTTATGTTTCCAGTGCCCACCGCACACGCTTCTGTCACCTCCACTCTTACCTTCATCCGAGACACCTGCCTCACCATGACTGGAGGAGCGAGCTGGCCAGTGGCATTCAAGCTCCAGTGCATCGCTTTCGTGCTTCAAGAGCATACACATATTTGGCACTCCTCCACCTGTTCTGCGGCGCTCCACGGTGATATGTCTCCTCTTCTCCTGACAGGGAAAATAGAAAGTCTCATTATTGCTCTGTCTCCCTGAAAGTCCTTTCCTGGTTCCCCCCAACCCCCATCCACCCGGGTATTAGGTGGGGCCGTGTCACTGTGGCACATCTCACCCTGCAATGCACTGAGGCCAGTCGTGCTGACATCCCAGCCTTGGCAAGACAGGCATCAGTACCAGTTGGCATAAACTGGTAAACCCCTGAATGTTCCGAGAAATGGGCACCTGACTAAAGTTCTCTGCACAGGTCCATGCCATTTCTGTACTTACCCTTGCTGACCACAGAACATCAATGACCTTTTTGCGGTACTGAAGCCACGTGTGGTGCACCATGTCGTGCCCACTGACCTGGGGGGGCGGCGACCTCTGTCCAGGCCTTCTTGGTCAGGTTAGGCAGCATTCTCTTGTCGTCCCTGGGCATTAAAAATGCCACCTGGCACTGACCTTCTCGGTCAGCACTTCCAGGCACTCAATTGAGAAACGGGGTACAGAGTGCCCACCTGACTTGCCCTCCTGCCAGGTGCTGAGGCCATGACTGCACACTAGGACACTTCTTGGATTGCTTCAAAACAGCTCCCTCAGCATCCCCCACAACTGCTGGCAGCCTTCAGGGAGCTGCCTCTTCCATTTCTGAACACTCTGCCCGGTCCCCATTGGACCCGGCGCCTGACGCACGGAAACAAAAAACGGAATTGCGTTTCACACTGGGTGGGCCTTAATTGGCCAGCCAGCATAATATCACATTCACAACGTCATCTCAGCCGGGATGTGGGCTTTGCTGGCTTGGCCAGCATTTATTGCCCATCCCTAGTTACCCTTGAGAAGGTGGTGGTAAGCTGCCTTCTTGAACTGCTGCAGTCCGTGTGGTGTAGGTACACCCACAGTGCTGTTAGGAAGGGAGTTCCAGGATTTTGAACCAGCGACAGTGAAGGAAAGGCGATATATTTCCAAGTTATGATGGTGAGAGAATTGGAGGAGAACTTCCAGATCACATGCGCTCTGTGAACAGGGTCATATCATGGAGATGCAATGGGGAAACTTTAAGTTCTCCTGATTCTGTGGCATCCTTCATGAGCTGAACCCCTCAGGACAACACTGTCACTGGACACAGATGCTGATGAGATAGGGGGCCAGCCGCATCTCAAAGGTGCTGAGAGCACACAGGGAGAATGACGGAACTTTGTGCTGCTGGCCCAGGACATTCTGACAGCAATGAAATGTCCCTTAGAGGTGCATGCATGACTGATGTGTCCAGTGACTGTGAAGGCACACTATCAGTGTGCTGGGTAGGTTGCACAAAGCACAGGGAGGATGCCCTGGACTGAGACACCTGCCTTTATCTTGTGGAGGGACCAAGCTTTCACTTCAGACTGGCAGAAACACTGCTCATCATAACAAGGAGCTATAGAAAGAGTGACATTGTTGGTAGTTTAGTTACAATGGTCAACATTATGTGCAAGTGATTAACACCTGTGCCAAGGCAGTGAATCTACATTTTCTTAACCTTCCTAACCCTGTCGCCATGTCTAGGTGCTCCTCCGACATCCACAGCAGAGGTGGAGGCAGCCTACTGACTGCTATGCCCTGCCCGTGAATACCTTGACAGGCATCCTCTGAAGGCCCGAGGCCTGGAGGCCATTGGCCTGCTTTCAGAGCCCTGCTGTGTGGCAGTGGCACCCTCCTCGGCCTGTGGAGCTGTGGGGGTCACAGGAAGAAGCGATTCGGATGGGCTGGACAATACCTGAGTCACTTGGGTGGATGGCCCTGGGCTGTGCAACTTCTGATCCTCCTCCTATGGGTGCCGAAGGTGTGGTGGGGGAGCTGGAGTGAGATGGAGCTGCCCTGCTCCTGTCTCGCATTGATACTGTTGGAGGCCCACTACGGCATCAGTGATGGAGTTCAGCCCATACAGGAGTGCAGGACCGATGTCCTGGACCAAGGTCTCCATGGCGACTGCCATCCTACCAGTGTTGACCTCGATGTGTTGGCATGCCAGTGCTATCACCTCAGAAGGAAGGTGGAAGGTCTCCTCCATTGTGCCTTGCAATCTGAGGAGTGCAGCTGACATCCCTTCCTGATGTTCCCGAGCATGTATTTTCAGCTCCAGCAACTGAGGTATGACCGAGTCCAGAGACTCCTCATCTGACTCGGACTCAGCAGATTTCTGGGTTCCAGCAGTCCTCCAAGTGCTGGAAACCTGGGAAGTCCCTGCCGCCGCCTGCTGTGGATCAGACAGTGTGATGTGCTCACCAGGTTGTGACCCAGAGGTTACTCTAGAGCCTAGGTCCCAGCACGATGTGTGTCTCTGTGTTCATGGAGGGTGTGGGTGAGCACTGTGACAGATCTTCAATAAGAGTGTCATCGGTGTCTTCCAAAGGGCTTGAGTCGAGGACCTGGGTCATGGACCCCTCGGCTGCTTCCCAGATGTGCCTGCAAAAGCAAGGAGAGATAATTAGTGCATGGCAGGGGACTGACTCACAGCATGGTTGTCTGACGGATGTTGCACTGCTGGATCCTCACTTGGTTGAGCACCACCGACCTCACTGTCAGCACAGGAATGGTCCAGATCGTCGCCGGCCAGCTCTATTTTCAAAGTCTGTTAGGACCTTGATTTCAGGCATTCCTTCACTGGTCTGCGACCTCTCCCTTTTGATGTGTGCCAGCTTGTCCAGCATGAATAAGATGGAGTGTAAGCAGGATGCCTGACAGACCAGATAATAAGGATGCCTGGCAACTGTGGGCGGTGAGTGGTGCCATGGATGGGATGAGGACAATGAAGGTGTGTATGAGAGAGTGAATGGTGATGTCCCTTGAACTGGCAGTGAGTGAAATCCCTGGGGATGTATGATGGGCCTGTGAGTGTGAGTTGACAGTGATCAGAAGAGTGACTTACCCTTTTGGAACAGAGGAGATCATTCATCCTCTTTCGACATTTGGTGGCTGTCATCTTTTGCAGGGCAATGGTGCTGACCACTGCTGTCATTGCCTCCCAAGGATTTGTCGCCTTGCTTTCTGGTCTACACCAAGGCCAGGGATAGAGGGCTTCATGACTGGCATCCACTGCATCCACTTGGCGCTCAAGGGAGGGGTCGCTAAATTTGGGGGGCAGCACGTTTCCTCCTTTTAGCAGCCATGACTTTTGAGCAGCTTCCGATGCCTTGGGAAGCGCAACCTCTGTGCAGGGGCTTCCTTTAAATATGGCACCTGGATTACTGAAGGTCTGAGGTGATGGTGGGGCAGGTGAATCAGAGGCCGCCCCGTCAGCAACCCGGCATGTTTCCCGGGAATGTATTATTAATGAGGTGGGATATGCCAGGAATGGGACAATACAGTGCAAAAACCCGCCATTGCGGTCAGTGGGTAAAACATCCTTTTTCCTGCCTGCTACCGCACTTAGTGCAAATCTGGGATGATTCCACCCATAATCTTTGCTAGGGGAGAAATGTTAACAAATAATTGAAGAGAGGAAGACACCTATCTTTTACAATTATAGGCTACTGCGAGCATCCCAGAGATGGTCATTTTTTTAAAATTGCCATTGAATATTACAACACAAAAGGAGGCCATTCATTGAGTCTGAGCTGGCTCTTTTAAAGAGCAATCGAGTTGGTCCCACTCTTTTCCCATATTCCTGCAATTTTTTTTCTCCTTCAAGTATTTATCCAATTCCCTATTGAAGGCCGTTATTGAATCCATATCCATCACCATGTCTGGCAGTGCATCCCAAGTCCAACCATTCACTGTATAAAAATGTTTTTCATCATGTCACCTCTGGTTCTTTTGTCGATCACCTTTAATCCATGCCCTATGGTTATCAACTCTTCAGGAAATAGAAACAATTTATCTTTATTTACTCTATTTAAACCTGTCATAATTTTAAGACCTCTAAATCATATCTCCTGTTAGCCTTCTCCATTGTAATGAGAAAAGAGATTTGAGTTAAAAAGTCTTACTTCAAATATATAGGGCATTGGTGAGGCCACACATTGAGTACTGTGTGCAGTTTTGGTCTCCAAGGAAGGACGTACCCTAGAAGGAATGCAATGAAGGTTCACCAGAATGGTTCCTGAGATAAGTGGATTGTCCCGTGAGGAGAGATAGAGTAGACTATGCCTATATTCTGTGAAGTTTAGAAGAATGAGGGGTGATCTAGTTGAAACATAAAATTCTTAAGGGCCTTGACAATGTTGATGCTGAGAAAAAGTTTCCCCCCTCACTTGGTTGGGGAATATGAACATATAAATTAGGAGTAGGAGTAGGCCACTCAGCCCCTCGAGCTTGCTCCATCATTCAATCAGATCATGGCTGATCTGATTTTAAACTCACATTCCTGCCTATCCCCAATAGCCTTTTACCCCTGTTTATGATGAACCTATCTACCTCTGCCTTAAAGATATTCAAGTACACTGCCTCAACCACCTTTTGATAAAGAGAATTATAAAGTTTCACAACCTACTGAGAGAAAAAAAATTTCCTCATCTCTGTCTTAAATGGGTGATCCCTTATTTTGAAACAGCAATCCCATGTTCTAGATTCTCCCATAAGAGGAAACATCCTTTCCACATCCACCCTGTCAAGTCCCCTCAGGATCATAGATGTTTCAATCAAGTCGCCTCTTACTCTTCTAAACTCCTGCGGATACAAATCTAGCCTGTCCAGCCATTCCTCATAAGACAACCCGCCTATTCCAGGTATTAATCTAATAAACCTTCTCCGAACTGCTTCTAATGCATTTATATCTTTCCTTAAATAAGGAGACCAATACTGAACACAGTACTTCAGATGTGGCCTCACCAATGCCCTGTAGGACTGAAGCATAACCTCCGTACTCTTATATTCAACTCCCCTTGCAATGAAAAATAATACTTGCTGTACCTACATACTAATCTTTTGCGATTCATGCACTAGGACACCAGATCCCTCTGCATTTCAGAGTTCTGCAATCTCTCACCATTTAGATAATATGCCTCTTTTTTATTTGTCAAGCCAATATGAACAATCTCACGTTTCCCACATTGTACTCCATTTGCCAGATTTTTGCCCACTCACTTAACTTATCTATATCCTTTTGTAGCCTCCTTATGTTCTCTTCATAACTTATGTTCCTACCTATCTTTGTGTCATCAACAAATTTAGCAACCACACCATCGGTCATTTCATCCAAATCATCTATATAAATTGTAAAGAGTTGAGGTCCCAGCACTGATCTCGGTGGCATACTACTCATCACATCCTGCCAGCAAGAAAATGAGCCATTTATGCCTACTCTCTGTTTCCTGTTAGCTAGACAATCTTCTATCTATACCAATATGTTACCCCCTATACCATGAGCTTTTATTTTCCACAATAACCTTTGATGAGGCACCTTATCAAATGCCTTCTGAAAATCTAAGTACAGTACATCAACTGGTTCCCCTTTGTCCACAGTGCCTGATACTTCTTCAAAGAATTGCAATAAATTGGTTAAACATGATTTCCCTTTCAGAAAGCCATGTTGACCCTGCCTGGTCACCTTGAATTTATCCAAGTGCTCCGTTATAATGTCTTTAATAATAGCTTCTAACTTTTTCCCTATGACAGATGTTAAGCTAACTAGCCTATAGTTTCCTGATTTTTGTCTCCCTCCCTTTTTTAATAAAGAAGTCACGTTAACTATTTTCCAATCTAATGGAACCTTCTCCAAATCTAGTAAATTTTGAAAAATTAAAACCAATGTATCAACTATCTCACTAGCCACTTCTTTTAGAACCCTAGGATGAAATCTATCAGGACCCGGGGAGTTGTCAACCCACAGTTCCAACAGTTTGCTAAGTACCACTTCCCTGCTGATTGTAATTTTCTTGAGTTCCTCCCTCCCTTCCAATTCCTTAATTACAGCTATTTCTGGGATGCTATAGTGAAGACCGATGCAAAATACCTATTCAATTCATCTGCCATCTCCTTATTTTCCAATAATTCCCCAGGCTTATTTTCTATAGGACCAACGCTCACTTTGTTAACTCTTTTCTTTTTAAAATATCTGTAGAAACTTACTATCTGTCTTTATATTTCTAGCTAGCTTTCTCTCATACTCTATTTTTTTCTCTCCCTATGGTGCTTTTAGTCATTCTTTGCTGTTTTTTTATACATTCCAATCTTCTGATCTGTCACCCATCTTTTGCTCCTCCCCTTGGAGTTCTTCTTTCCTGTTGGAATGTGTCTATTCTGTGTATTTTGAAATATCCCCTTAAATGTCTGCCACTGCATCTCTTTTGACCGATCCCTTAACCTAAATTGTCAGTTCACATTCCCTAGCTCTGCTTTCATGCCCTCATAATTGCCCTTAAGATTAAATTACTAGTCTTTGACTCAGTCTTCTCTCCTTCAAACTTAATGTAAAATTCAATCATATTATGATCATTGCTTCTGAAGGGCAGCTTCACTATGAGGTTATTCATTAATTAGTCTAGTATAGCCTGCTCCCTGGTTGACTCCAGAACATGTTGAGCTAAGAAATTATCCCAAAAACATTCTATGAATTTGCCATCAATGCTACCTTTGCCCATCTGGTTGTTCCAGTCTATATGTAGATTATAATCCCCCAAGATAATCACGTACCATTCTGACAAGCTTCCACTATTTCTTCTTTGATACACCGTCCTACCCTGTGATTACTCTTAGGGGGCATGTACACCACTCCCACAAGCAACTTCTTGCCTTTATCATTCCTCATCTCGACCCAAACTGCTTCTATGTCCTGGTTTCCTGAACTTAGGTCATCCCTATTGTGCTAAGATCATCTTTATTTACAGAGCTACCCCTCCACTTTTTCCTAACTGCCTATCCTTCCTAAAAGTCACAAAACCTTCAATGTTCAGGTCCCAATCTATTCCATCCTGTAGCCATGTCTCTGTAATCGCTATTAGATCATACTTATTTATCTTTATTTGCACTAGCAGTTCATCTGTTTTGTTTCGAATACTATATGCATTCAGATACAGAGCCTTAAATTTTGTCCTTCTATTATTCTTGTAATCTCTAGCCTTATCTGTTAGTTTATTCTTAGACTTGTACTCTCTGTCCCTTCCTGTCATGGTCTGTTTATCATTTTCCATATCAGTACCTTTCTCTCTTACCTTATCTCTACTCTTTGATATATCACATCTTCCCACATTTGATCCTTGCCCCCACTATTTAGTTTAAAACCCTTTCTACTTCCCTAATTATGCGGTTCACAAGAACACTCCTCCCAGCATGGTTCAGGTGTTGGCCGTCCCAACGGTACAGCCCCCACTTTCCCCAGTACTGGTACTGGTGCCCCACAAGCTAGAACACACTTCTCCCACACCAGTCTTTGAGCCATGCATTCGTCTCTCTAATCTTATTTGCCCAATGCCAATTTTCACATAGCTCAATAATCCAGAGGTTCCTTTGAGGTTCCGCTTGTTAATTTGGTACCTAGCTCTTCATACTGACTATTCAGAACCTCTTTCATTGTCCTGCCTATGTTGTTGGTACCTACATGGACCACAACAACTGGATCCTCCCCCTGCAAGTTCCTCTCCAGCCCTGAGCAGGTGCCTCAAACCCTGGCACTGAGCTAGTCATCCAGTCTTCTGCACTCTCGCTCTTTGCTGCAGAGAACAGTGTAAATCCCCCTCATCCCTACTACAACTACACTCCTGTTTGCTCATCATGCTTGAATGGCTTCCTGTACCATGGTGTCATGGCCAGCCTGCTCATCCACCTTGCAGATTTTGCTTTCGGCCACACAGATTGTGAGCACTTCAAACCTGTTTGACAACTGCAAAGTCTGAACTACATTCCTGTTTGCTCATCATGCTTGAACGTCTTCCTGTACAATGGTGTCATGGCCAGTCTGCTCATCCATCTTGCAGATCTCGCTTTCGGCCACACAGATTGTGAGCGCTTCAAACCTGTTTGACAATTGCAAAGTCTGAGGCTCCACTACTACTGTCTGCTTGGTCCCATTACCTACCTCACTCATGGTCACATCGTCCTGTCCATCACTGCTGACCAAAACAGATGACCCTATTCTAAGAAGTGTGACTGTCTTCTGGAACAAAGTGTCCAGGTATTTCTCTCCCTCACTTACATTGCGTGGTGTCTGTAGTTCTGCTTCTAAATCAATAATCCTGATCTGGAATTCCCCTAACTGCTTATACTTTCTGCACACGTGTTTGTCCTGGATCGCCTTGGAATCCAAAAGCTTCCACATTCCACAGCTGCAACATAACACCTGTTCTGCCATTGTTGCTTATGTTATTTAGTTAATTAAATTACTTTCTTAATTAACTTAGAGTAATTCCCATGTATGCTACAATTTACTGTACTTATTAAATGCTGGTACCACGGACAACTAAAAGTTTTATATTTCTTAACTACACAGGTGTATGTTTTAGGTATTTATTTTAGTTATTTTAGTTACAGTTTAAAGCT
The DNA here is from genome assembly GCF_964194155.1 of Cetorhinus maximus. Taxonomy (NCBI): domain Eukaryota; kingdom Metazoa; phylum Chordata; class Chondrichthyes; order Lamniformes; family Cetorhinidae; genus Cetorhinus; species Cetorhinus maximus. The sequence goes on from NC_135888.1 coordinate 72,727,680, forward strand.
TTAGTTCTTTTTAATTAATGATCTATCTTAACTCCAGTGTCCTAAACTGGCCATTAACAGACTGTCCCTAACACTAAGCACTGTTTGCAATCTCATATAGGGACACCCGCCCGACGTCACCACGTGTCATTTTACCCCGCCCCTGCTCGCTGACCTGAAAATTCTTCCCCATGTGTCTGAACAGAGGTCAGTCTGCCAGCATGTCTGGCAAAAGTTCCTGATCTTCCTGTTGCTTGTCATTTCAATTCTCCACCTTGCTTCCAATCTGACCATTCCATCCTTAATTTTCCAGTGTTCCAATGAAGCTTGACGCAAGCTCGAGGAACAGCAACACATCTTTTGACTTGACATTTGCAGCTTTCTGGACTCAACATTAAGTTCAACAATTTCAGATCATAACCTCAGCCCCCATTTTCCTGTGGTTTTTTTTCTGGCTTATTTTTCCCTTGTCTTTTTCTTAATCTGTTTACTTTGCATTCACACTGCTGCTAGCTTGAAACTCACACCTCATCTAGACTTATCTTTTATTTCTTTATTTGTCCCATTATCACTCTCTTTGGCTTTTGTACCACGAACCCTTTTGTCATTTAATCTGTCCTGCCCCCCACCCTGCACCCCCACAGACCTTCCCATTTGTTCGTCTTCCATCAGCTCCACCCGTCTCCCCATCTCTTTCCCTTACTCATTTCGAACTTTCCTCAGTTCTGATGAAAGGTCACAGACCTCAAACAATGGCCCAAATCTCCTGATATGGGGAGAGGCATCTGACTCAATTTATGTTGCTGATGTGTGTCGGGACCCTGAGGAAGTCCCGACATGCGCACCTCCGCGGTACTTACACGGGAAGTTTAAAGTTCCGATTGTCGGTTTTACCCTGCCCAGATTGCTCTGCAATTCTGACAACAGTGGGATCACATTGTCAGAACCACAAAGACTGGGCTGTTTGCGCTCTTCTTCCCCTGGTTTTTACACAGATTGACTTAAGAGTTTTTCATTGCAGGTATAAAACCAGCGTAACTTAAGAAAATCAGATAGTGCCAAGGCATTCCAGCACTCCCAGCAAAGTTCGGCCCCCTTTCCAGCAATGTTAAACCCCCACCCCAGGTAATGTTCACACATAACACCTCTTACCCCCACTCCCGGACAGTGCTCACCCCCTCCCATGACTCACCTTCCGGGATCCTTGGCACCTGTCCCGCTGATGTCGGAAGGGTCAACATAGTTGGGGAGTGCGGGTGGTGAGATTGAGCATTTTCTTGTGGTGACGAGAGCTGAACATTGTTGGGGAAGTGAGGGAGGGGGCTGAACATTGTTGAGGAAGTGAGGCGGGGGGGTGAGGTTATGCAGTGTTGGCAATGAGCTAAAGACAGGCCATAAGGGCCATGCCTTCAGTTCATGATGAGAAAAAGGGATGTGGCTGTGCTGGAAATATGTTCATCAATTTACCTCACCACTCTATTCGGCCCTGCATCTTAGCTGGAGCCGGCACCAGAAGATGCAAATGCTTTCACCTGAAATGGTAAAAGGACAGATTAAATTGCTGAGCTCAAATGAAGAGGCCATCCTGAAGTAATGGAAATTCTAATTGTGTTCCATACTGGAAAGGTATAGTGGTAAGTGCTATGCCAGGTGTTATTTCATGAACTGATACATCTGGGTGGAATTTTCCGTGCCCATTGGCATTGTGTGTATTCGGTGATGTGAGCAGACAATATGGCGAGAAGGCCAAAAATTGGTTTCACGATATCGTGAAACGAGTTTGCAATCATCCGTTCTGCCCATCAATGGCGGGCCACGTTTCCTGCCATCGGACATTGGGAACCTCATTATAATACATCTGCATATTATTATAATTATTATAAGCCCAACTTGCCAGAATCACCCGCCTGCCCCCCCCTCCCCCAGATCATCCGGGCACATCAGCGTGATTGTACGCCAACGTGTTTCACAACTGTACATAAACAGCATGCCCCTAGCGAACTGCACTTCGTTCAGGACTTCGAGGTTTGTTTGCCTACCTTGCTTTGGGCAGCACTTATGGTCATCGGTGTCAGGCTTCGCAGACAGCAGCACATCACTTTTAGGGGAGCTTACGGGCAGATCTCTACCTAACAGACCAGCCGTAAGGCGGGGGTGGCTTTTCAACAGCTGCAGGGCTAGGGCATGTTTGGGGAGGGGGGAGAAGTGGCCTCAGGCAAGGGAAGAGGCTGCAGGATGAGGGCTGTTCTGGGGAAGTGGGTATCACAGGGTGCGTGTGGGGGCACATGTTGATCTGTGCAAGTGGTTTCAAGAGGGTGAGAGCTGAGGAGGCAGTCTCCAGAGGAGATTAGGCCAGATGGAGATGTGAGGGTGTGTGTGAGAGAGTGAGTGGTGATGTCCCTTGAGCTGGCAGTGAGTGAGATGCCAGCGACTGTGTGATGGGGTTGTGAGTGTGTGAGTTTAGAGTGATGAGATGGTTGCCTTACCCTGGCAGCACGGATGAGATCATTCATCCTCTATCTTCATGGGGATGGACAAGCTTTTCTGTGCCACATTGGCACTGATCACCATTGCCATCACCTACCAAACCAGAGTGGTAATGTTGCTGCCCCTCCTGTGGCCAGAACGGGAGTAGAGGACATCACAGCGAGCCTGCTGGGGTGGCGGGGGTATGCAGTCTTCTTGCCTTTTGTAGCCATGTCTTCTTTGCAGCAGTCCTGGGCTGGAAGCACTGAGAGACGTGTGTGCGGCTGCACTTTAAATGTGGCACCTGGCGTGATGAAGTGGCAAGGTGATGATGTGGCGGGCGAATGAGAGCACTCCCGCCATAGAAACAGTGTGTTTCCTGGGAATGCATGATTAAAGAGATGGGAATGGGACGATACGGCGTGAAAAGCCATCATTGCAGCCAGAGGGTAAAACATCCTTTTTCCCGCCCGTTTTCACACTTTGTGCAAATCTGGGACGTTTGCGCCTTTCTGTCTCTAAGCACTTCTGCGTAATGATTTTAATCTTTTGAGATCTAATTTAAGTCATATTATAAGTCATAACATAGTCCTTAGAGGTATAGCATAATTAATGCACAGAAGGAGGCCATTCAGCCCATTGAGTTGATGACATTTCTCTGTAGAGCAAACCAGTCAGTCCATTCATCTGCTATCCTCTTGCCCTGCAAATATATTTTGCTCAAGTGTCCATCCAATTTCCTTTTGAAATCATTGATTTTCTCTGCTTTCACTACCCTTATAAGCAGCAATCGAGTTCCAGGCCATTACCACTCGCTGCGTAAAAAAGTTCTTCCTCACATTCCCCCTGCCTGCATCGTTTGCCCAAAATCTTAAATATATATCCCCTAGATCCTGTATCCACAGCTGATAGAAAAGCTTTTGTATGTTTACCTTATTTAAACTGGTACATCTGTTGATGTTCCCTGCGAACATATGAACGTACAAATTAGGAGAAGTAGGCCATTCAGCCCCTTGAGCCTGCTCTACCATTTAATAAGGTCATGGTTAATCTGACTGTGGCCTCAACTCCACATTCAACCTACCCCTGATAACCTTTGACTCCCTTGTTCGTCAAGGAACTATTCACCTTTGCCTTAAAAATATTCAAAGATCCTGCCTCCACCACTCTCTGGGGAAGAGAGTTCCAAAGACTCACGATCCTCAGAGAAAAATTTCTCATCTCTGTCTTAAAAGGGAGACCCCTTATTTTTAAACTGGGTCCCCTAGTTCTAGCCTCTTTCTCAAGGGAAACATCCTTTCACCTTGTGGGGAAAACTAGAACTAGGGAATACCCCTACCCGAAATATTTGCCAGAATTCTGTGCGCAACAGTGTTAACTTGCATTCGGGTGTGATACTCTGCATTCAGAAGCAATTTTTAAGCCACCATTTGACATCTGAAAGCGATCAATGAAGGAACTGACCTGAAACCACATCAGTTGTGAACATTTATTTGCCAGAGTGTTGAAACTACAACAATTGTGAACAAACCCCCACCTCGCAACCTCAAACCCACTCACCCCACCTACCCGTCATCTCCCCATCCCCCTCTGCCCCCCCACCCCATCTGATCCCCTTCATCACCTCCCCCTCCCCCACCACTCCCCCAAAACCCCTCCCCTTTCACCCCAACCTCTCAGCCCCCAACCACGTTACCCCTCTCTCTCTGTCTGTCTGTCTCTTTCTCTCTCTCTCTTTTTGTATCTCTCTTTGTCTCTCTCTCTCTGTCTCTATCTCTCTGTCTCTGTCTCTCTTTGTCTCCCTCTCTCTGTTTCTCTGTTTGTCTCTCTCTTGTCTTTCTCTCTCTGTCTCTCTCTCTCTCTCCCCCCTCTCTCTCTCTCCCTGCCAGCACAGTCCAAAACATATCCTGCTCTTGGTCCAACTTGGGCTGCATGTGTTGAGCAAGCCTCTGATGTCACTTCTGGTCAGGCCCAATATCACCTCCAGTTCCAACCAGTGGGGGTTGGGGGTGGGGGTGGTAGGAGGGGGTGGGGAGGATAGGTGGGCGAGGTGGGTATGAGGGGCAGGGGATGGGGGGGTTGGGGGTTAGAGGATGGGGTATCAGGGGTATGGGAGGTGGGGGGTGGGAGGTAGGAAGGGTGGTAGGTAGGTGGTGGGGCAAGGAGGGGTGGGGGCTAGGACGCGGGAGGGGGTGGGGGGTAGGATGGTGGTAGGGGGTGGGGGCCAGGCATGGGTAGTCAAAGTCGGGAGGTTGGGGCATAGGAGAGGAGTATGGGGGTAGGAGGTGGGGGGTTGGGTGGCCAGTGGGCTGTAGTAGGGGAGGGTAGGCGTAAGTTAAGGGTTTGGTGGGTACATTTCTGTGACACCGAAAATTGGGAGGTGGTCGTGTAGAGGCTGGCCCATAATAATTGCTAGTACATGTACTTAAACCACACTGCAGGGACTTAGTTAAATTTCCAACAACTGCAGGGACTTATACATTTCTATCTGTGAGCACTTAAACAGCCCTAAGGTACTTGCTGTGAGCATAGCTGAAGCTAGCTCAGAGCTGATTTGACATCATTCCATGTCATTTAAACACTAGTGATGTCAGTTGAACACTTGCAGGAAAATAAATGTTCGCAATTGATATGGTTTTAGTGCTGTGTGAATTCATTTCAGGTCAGTCACTTCACCTGATCACTTTCAGGTGTCTAATGATGGCTGGAAGATCACATCAGAATGCAGAGTATCGCACCTGAGTGTAAGTTTACACTGTTGTGTGCAGAATTCTGTCAAAGTTTTCAGGTAGGGTCGTCACATTTTGCCAACTTAAAAATGACCCACTTATGCCTACTTTCTGTTTCCTGTTAGCTAACCAATCCTTTATACATGCATATATGTTACCCCTTATACTATGAGCTCTATTTTGCTGAGGGTGATCTTTGATATGGCACTTTGTTGAATGCCTTCCAGAAATCTAAGTACAGCACACCCGCAGGTTTCCTTTTATCCACATTGCCTGTTACTTCCTCAAAGAACTCCAAAAAATTAGCCAAATATGATTTCCCTTTCACAAAACCATGATGACCCTGTCTTATAGCATTGAAATTTCCTCAGTGTGCCACCATAACCTCCTCATAATAGATTCAAGCAATAGCCCGATGACAGGTGTTAAGGTAACTGGCCTAAAGTTTCCTGCTTTCTGTCTCCCTCCTTTTTTGAATAGAGGAGCTGTTTGCTATTTTCTATTTGCTATTTTCCAATCTGATGGGGCCTTTCCATAATCTAGGGAAATCTGGAAAATTAAAACCAATGCATATACTATCTCAGCAACCACTCCTAGGATGAAGTGACTCTAGGATGAAGTCCATCAGGACCTGGGGCTTTGTCAGCTTTTAGTTCTAATAATTTTCCCAGTACCCTTTCCCTGGTGATTGTAATTGTTTTAAGTTCCTTTCTCCCTTTCACTTCCTGATTCACAATTATTTCTGGGATATTATTTATAACCTCTACAGTGAAGACAGACGCGAAATATCTGTTCAGTTTATCTGCTGTTTCCTTATTTTCCATTACTAATTCCCCATTCTCACTCTCCCGAGGACCAAAATTCTACTTATTCTTTTCCTTTTCAAATACCTGTAGAAACTCTTATTGTCTGTTTTTATATTTCTAGCTAGCTTTCTCTCATACTCTAATTACTCCCTCCTTATTAATCTTTTAGTCATTCTTTGCTGTTCTTTATATTCTGTCCAATCTCCTGACCTGTCACTCATCTTTGCAGAATTATACACTTTCTCTTTCAATTTGACACTATCTTTAATTTCCTTAGTTATCCACGAATGGTGCGTCCTACCCTCAGAGTCTTTCTTTCTTATTGAAATGTATCTTTTTTGAGTATTCTAAAATATCTCCTTAAATGTCTGCCACTGCATCTCTACTGACCTATCCCTTAACCTAATTTCCCAGTTCACTTTAGCCACCTCTGTCTTCATGCCCTCACAATTGCCCTTATTTAAGTTTAAAATACTAGTTTTAAATCCACTTCTCTCTCCCTCAAACTAAGTGTGAAATTCAATCATATCATGTTCACTGCTACCTAGGTATGCCTTCACTATGGGATTGTTAATTAATCCTGGCTCATTTACATTACCAGATCTAGTATAGCACTAGAGAGAGTGCAGAGGAGATTTACCAAGATGTTGCCTGGGCTGGAGAGTTTTAGTTATGAGGAGAGATTGGATAGACTGGGGTTATTTTCCCTGGCGCAGAGGAGATTGAGGGGGGACATGACTGAGGTGTATAAAATTATGGGGGGCATAGACAGGGTAGACAAGAAGGAACTTTTCCCCTTGGTGGAGGGACCAATAACCAGGGGGCATAGATTTAAGGGGCAGGAGGTTTAGAGGGGACGTGAGGAAGAATTTTTTCACCCAGAGGGTGGTGGGAATCTGGAACTCACTACCTGAAAGGGTGGTAGAGGCAGATACCCTCATAACACTTAAGAAGTATTTGGATGTGCACTTGCGATGCCATGGCATACAAGGCTATGGGCTGTAAAATGGGTTTAGAATAGTTAGGTACTTGTTTGACCGGCGCAGACTCGATGGGCCAAAGGGCCTTTTTCTGTGCTGTAGACCTCTATGACTCATTAGCCTGCTTTCTGGTTGGTGCTAGAACGTGCTGCTCGAAGAAACTAAAAACACGCTATGAACCCATTACCCAGGTTACCTTTGCCAATCTGATTCATCTGAATATATATGTAGGTTAAAATCACCCATGATTATCACCATACCTTTCTCATAATCCCTCATTATTTCTTTCTGTATACTCCATCCTATAATGTGGTTTCTGTTAGGGGGCCTATAAACCACTCCCACAAATGACTTCTTACTTTTACTTTTTCTCATCTCTACTTAAACTGGTTCTATATCCTGATATCCAAGACTAAGGTCATCTCTCTCTCTTTTCCAATGTCATCCTTAATTAGCAGAGCTACCCCTCCACCTTTTCCACCTTCCTGTCCTTCCTAAATGTCATGTACCATTGAATATTCAGGTCCTAGTCTTTGTCATCCTGTAGCCATGTCTTTGTAATGGCTATCAGATCATACATATTTACTTCTACTTGTGCTGCCAATTCATCTGTTTTGTTATGAATGCTACATGCATTCAGACACAGAGCCTTTAGTTCTGTCTTTTTGCCATTTTTATAATCTCTAGCCTTACCTGCTGGTGCACTCTTAGGTTTGTACACTCTGTCCCTTCCTGCCATGCTCTGGTCATTGTTTCCCAAAATCCTACCTTGCTCTCTTGCCTTGTCTTCTCTATTTAATTTATCACAGCTTCCCAAACTTGATCCCTTGCCACCACTATTTATTTTAAAGCCCTCTCTACTGCCCTAGTTATACAACTTACCAGAACACTTGTCTCAGCACAGTTCAGATAAAGACTGTCCCAACAGAACAGCTCCCACTTTCTCCAGTACTGGTGCCAATGCCCCATGAATCAAAACTCATTTCTCCCACACCAATCTTTGAGCAATGCATTTAACTCTCTAATCTGATTTACCCTATACCAATTTGCTTGTGGTTCAGGTAGCAATCCACAGATTATTACCTTTGAGATTCTGCTTTTTAATTTATCCTCTAGCTGCTCATACTCCCTCAGCAGAACCTCTTTCTAGTTCTACTTATGTCGTTGGTACTTATGTGAACCACAACCACTGAATCCGCCCCCTCCCACTGCAGGTTCCTCTCCAGCCCAGAGCAGATGTCCTGAACCTTGGCACTGGCCAAGCAACACAGTCATCCAGACTCCTGCCTTTGGCTGCAGAGAACTGTGTCAATCCCCCTGACTATAGTGTCTCCAGCTACCACTACATTCCTATTAACTACCCCACTTGAATGGTTTCCTGTACTGTGGTGCCATGGTCAGTTTACTCATCCACCTGTAGCCACCACTTTCATCCATACAGGCTTCAAAATCTTCGAACCTGTTGGACAATTGCAAAAGCTGAGGCTCCTCCACTTCTACCTCTAGATCCACACATCTGCGTCATTCACAGTCACACCCTTCTGTCCCTGACAACTAACCAAATCAGAAGACCATATCCAGAGAGATGTGAATGCCTGCTGGTACAAAGATCACAGGTAACTTTCCCCCTCCCAGATGCATCGCAGTGTCTGCAGCTCGGCCTTCAGCTCAGTGACTGAGCTGAAGCTCCTCAAGCCTCAGACACTTACTCAGACATGTTTGCCCTGGATCACACTGATAAACACTGCTACTCCCAATAACTTTTACTACTGCTAGTAATTCTTTACTACAATCAATTAAACCGATGAATTTTGAAGATAAACAAGCAAAATATTCACCAACCAATCAATTATCTGTTTTCCTGTGATGTGACACTTCTCAGAATGTGGCTGTTCTCCTCCGGAACGACAGATTGCACAGGATTGGATAGCTCTTCTGGGTAATTTTCCGAACTTCTTTGCTCCAAGAAAAATAACCCTGGCTTTTCCAACCTAATCATGTAGCTAAATTCCCTCATCTCTGGAACCATTCTAATAATTTTTCTCTGAATCCTCCCAAGGACCTTCACATCCTTCCTAAAGTGTGGGACCAGAACTGGACACAATGCTTTCGTGTGGCCTAATCAGAGCTTTATAAAGGTTCAGCATAACTTTTCTGCTTTAATTATGCCCAAGATATAACAGTCTTGCTAACTACTCTCTAAATATATTCTGGTACCTTCAAAGACCTATTTACGTGTACCCCAGGTCTCTCTGTCCCTGCACACTCTATAGAACTGTGCTATTAAGTACCAGTTGTCTCTGCCTATCCCTTCTGCCAAAATACAACACTTCTCTGTATTAAATTTCATCTGCTATTTGTCTGTCCATTCTGATAGTCTATGTCCTGTTGCAGTTGTTGGTATCATTTTCACTGTTTACCACACCCACAAGTTCAGTATTGTTGGCAAATTTTGAAATTTTATTCTGTGGTCCAAAATCCAAGTCATTTGTATACATTAAAAAAGCAGTGGTTCCTAGCGCTAAACCTCAGAGAAGACCACTGTCTACAATCCTCCATTCTGAAAACAACCATTTACTACAACTCACTGTTTTCTGCCCTTAAGCTAATTTTTCATCCATTTTTTTTTCCCTTCCATGAAAACAGCTGGAAATCCAAAAATGTGCTAAGGGGAAAGCAAAATTCTATGCTCAAAATATTGAAATATTTGTAGATAAAAAATGCATAATATACCTATTATTGGCTCCAATTTTCCTACAGCCCACAATGAAAGCATTTTTTTCAGGCTAAATTGAGCTATGAGGCATTATGCTGACACCTAATGCTTGAAATAGCATCTGAAATACACACACACACACACTTTCAATGGCAATATTTCAAGATATTAAAAGATATTGATACTTTCTCTCTATCCTACCCTATTTCTGCTGACCACGGAATCTATAACTAAAGGGTCCTAAAATTAAAGCCAGGCCTTTCAGGAGTGAAGTTAGGAAACACCTCTACATGGAAAGGGTGGTAGAAGTTTGCAATTTCCTTCCACAAATAACAATTGATGCTAGATCAATTGTTAATTTTAAATCTGAAATTGAAAGATTTAAACAAAGATAGTAGGGGGTATGGCAAAGGTGGGTGTAAAGAATTACATCACAGATCAGTCATGATCTCATCGTATGGTGGAACAAGACTTAAGGGGCAAAGTGGTTTATTCCTGTCCCTATGATACCATAACTAAAAAGATAATGGTGCGAGGTAGAAGCGCGATGGTAATGGGACAAGTAAAGAAAAAAAAGATGGGTCTAAAAGAGTTGTAAATAAGAGCAGAATCGTTACCAGCATCTGCTGTCTGAACAAGTGGTTATGATCTGCTCTATTATGGTAAATTGTCTGCTGTCTGACTCAGGGACACTGATTTTGAACATGCCCTATGTTCTTGGAACATACATTTAGCAGACAATAATTTGTACATTCTAGGAACACATTAAGAATGCATATTCAGTTATGTGTAATTTTATGGGCCAGAATTGAAACCTCAAATTATCAAATTACTAGGCTGTATAAACGTCTTATAAATAACTGCTTAAATTAGTTTTCTGTTCCAAAATACTATCTATATGCTTCTAAAATGGGGTAGTCTTATCAATTTTTACTTTAACAATGTTCAGTTTAAAGAAAGTGCATCAGCTTAGAGCTCACTAGTACCAGACATCTACTACTATCTGGAGGGATGACCGCTTGATCACTCCTCTAAAGCACTTCCAAAACAGCATCAGAGCAGCACCAAATAGCACAAGTTGAATTTTTCCTCCTTCCTTCTTTAAACACCCTGAAAAATCCAGCACTTAAAATGGTGACTGACTTTATGGTGGATTGACTTGTGATTGTAAAGCAGACGGCATTTAGCAAAATACTGCCATGGTATGCACGTTACTCTGTGAAAAGGTCATGGAACAGCAGCTGCTCATACACAGCTGTCAATTCTCAGACATTCGACTTACATATTTTAAGCTTCTGTCATGGCAAAATGTGAAAGGTTAAAAACAACAGTTTAAAGATTTTTTTCAAGTATATTTTCACACACACATTGTTTTACTTTGAGCAATAGTGGGGAGGCGGTGGGAGGATTCCTGGGCTGATTATCAGTCCATTGAAACATATCATGGAGGTCCCTTCCATGGCCAACAGGTACTGACGTACGAATTGAACCCAGAACCTCTGACCCAGAGGTAAAGATGCTACAGCTGCACCACAAGAACTCCCTGGGTACAGTTTTGAGTGAAGATTATGAACAGATGAACTTGTCTGAGAGTGAAAAATACTACTGAAAAGGTAATGAAAGGTTCCACTTCTTTGTTCCTTGGGTGGAACTACATCCACTTGGAGTATATATTGGAAAATTGAGTGCTGTCCACGATTTCAATCAGTTTGTGCTCTTATTCAGTGGAATTCTACACAGGGGACAAGGAAACGAATGTGCAGTATTCTGTCATACTCAATGAAAGGATGTAGATATAGTGAAAATCTTTTTTATATTAAGGAGTCAGTAGGTTTTTGAGAATGAGGAGCCTGATGCACATTAATATTACAGAATCTTTCCAAAAATTCATAAGGTTGGGATCTCTCAAAATTTGATTAAAGAGCCACTGATAATAATGTTTAAAGGGTCTTGTTATTACATTTTTGGATTTCCCCAGGAGAGTTACTTTAAAAATTGCATTTTTCTACATGTATTTTTCTTCCACACCCTCAGTAAACACCTAGTATATGGCCAACATCATTGTTGGAGTTTCAAAACAGCCCTGACAGCATCTCACATAGAGAAATTGTGTACATATCTCAATTTTGAAGGAGGAGTGCACATGGAGGAGGAGCAGCAAAATTATCTCTCCTGATCTGACTAGGAATACTTGGACAAAAAATGGATAACAGAGAGGGAGCAATATCTTGCAGGCAAAGATTTTAGGGGGGGATTAATTGTGCAATGCTGTTCTTGACTTGCGCATTCCCCTCAAATGTTCCATAATCCCCTTCTGCATTAACAGTTCTTCCTTTACCAGTCCTTCAACCCCGCAATAAAGAACTTTGAAGCATCAAACTAGCTTTCATAAATCTGGTGTTCTGACCATTCAGACAGATAGGGCAGAATTTTATGTATGACGTGCGGGTGGCGGACCCTGCACGTCAGCGCTTAAAATGTCGCGCGCTGACGTCGGGCGAGCGTGCCGATGTCAGTGCGCGCCATCGTGATATTTAGCTGGGCAGGTGCACGATGAAGCGCAATGCGCGCCCGCCATTAATTAAAGGCCTTGTTAAGGCCCTTAACTCAGCAATTGACGAGGATTTTGAGGCGCCCATGCGAACTTCGGCTCAGCGCACAGGTGCAACGGACAGGCGGGTAAGTGACTTTTTAACAAACCTCATCCACGGGCGGGATATGTGGGCTCAGAGGGGTTGTTAATGTTTTATCTGAAGTGTTTATTGCAGAAAGTGTTTTAAACTTGCCTGTGTGATTGTTAGCAGTTCAGATCGATTTCCAATAGCTTTCTCTGTACTTTGAAGCTTCAGCTCAGCACCCTGCAGACAGTAATCTTTATCAGGCCAGCAGCTTTCCGGAGGCCTCCATTTAGCCTGGAGGTATGGGTTCTGACATCTCCACTGGAGGCAGCTCCTCTGAGGAGGGAGGGCTAGAATAAGGAGGAGGCCAGGAGTGGACAATCAGCCCCCAGGGGAGCCACCTTTGGGAGGCCAGGCTCAGGCACAAGGGGCACAGGGCCAAGAGGTTGTCTAAGGTGGAAGGGGCCGCAGAAGACGCCACTATCCTGCTGCCAGGGTATACAGGCGGCGAAGCAGCTACCCCAATATGACTGAGGTGCAATGCCAAAGGAGGCTCCGACTGTCAAGGGGGACAGTGAACTATCTGTCAGATGATTGGCCCTGAGATCTCCCCTAAAAATAAATAACACCAATCTCCCCTTTGCCTCTACCCATCGCTGGCTTTCTGTCCAGCTTCACCTGTTCTGCCCCCCTTAAACAGTATATATTTCACCACATTTCTACTTCTCTTTAGCTCTGAAGAAGTCATACGGACTTGAAACGTTAACTCTGTCTTTCTCTCCACAGATGCTGTCACCGAGGTATTCCAGCATTTTTTGTTTTTGTTTCAGATTTCCAGCATCCGCAGTATTTTGCCTTTATATTAAAAAGCAGGACCTCAGAGGTAGCAATCTCCGGATTACTACCCATGCCATGTGCTGGTGAGCATAGAAATAGGGGGTTAGAGCTGATGAATGAGTGGCTGGAGAGATGGTGTAGGAGGGAGGGATTCAGATTCGTTGGGCATTGGGGCCCCTGTACAAGCCAGACAGTTTGCACCTCAATGGGGCCGGGACCATCATCCTTGCTGAGAGGTTTGCTAGTGCTTCTGGGCATGGTTTAAACTAGTTTAGCAGGAGGATGGGAACCTGAGGGTGGACTCAGGTGGGGCAAAATCAGAAATGGTAATGGAAGGCAGAAAATCAGTGAGTGATTCTGGAAGACAGAGGAAAAAAAAGATAGAAAATAAAAAAGAGTTTGATAGTCTTTCAATACAAGGAGTATAGCAAATAAAACAGATGAGCTGAAGGCACAGACAGAAACGTGGCAGGATGATATAATATTACAGAAACATGGCTTAAAGAAGGACAGGAATGGCAGCTCAACATTCCTGTCTACAGGGTTTTCAGACATGCTAGAGAAGGGGATAAAAAGGGAGGTGGGGTGGCAAATTTGATTAGAGAAGCAATTACATCTGTGAGGAGGGATGATATGCGAGAAGGATCATCACTTGAGGCCATATGGGTTGAGCTTAGGAACAGAAAAGGGATAGTCATACTATGGAAGTAAACTATAGACCCCCAGTCAGAGGGAGAAAAAAGAGCAAATATGTAGGCAAATCACTGAGAAGTGAAAAACAATACGGCAGTAAAAGTAAGGAATTTTAACTATCCCATTATTAACTGGGCTGGTTTTAGTGTGAAAGGAATGGAGGGAACAGAATTCTTAAAGTGCATTCAGGAGCTGGCCAGGTGGAAGGAGTGACATTTGGAGAGCATTTTTGTGGTAGTAATTATAATTCGGTTAGTTTCCACATAATTATAGAAAAGGACAATGATAAAACAAGAGTTAAAGTTCTAAACTGGGGCGAGACCAATTTTATTAAGCTGAGGAGTCATTTAGCAAAATCAGTGTCAGAGCAGTGGGAGGCATTCAAAGGAGAGATTCAAGGAGTTCAGAGTAAACATGTTCCCACAAAGAAAAAGTGTGGGACGGCCAAAGCTAGACACCCCTGGATGTCAAAGATCTTACAGGGTAAGATAATGTGGAAAAGGAAAGCTGATGACAGACACCGAGAATTTAACACTACAGAAAACACTACAGAGGAGTATAGAAAGAGGAGGGGTGAAATTAAAAAGTAAATTAGGAAAACAAAGAGAGGGTATGAAAGAATATTGGCAAGAAAATCAAAGAGAACCCAAAGACGTTTTATCAAAACATTAAGAGTAAGAGGATAAGGAAAACATAGGGCCCACAAAAGGCCAAAAAGGTAACCTATGTGTGGAGGCAGAGGATATGGGTGTGGTTCTTAATGAATACTTTGCATCTGTCTTCACGAAAGAGGGGAGCAATGCAGACATTGTAGTTAAGGAGGAATGTGAAGGATTGGATGTGATAAATATAGTAAGAGAGGAAGTATCAATGGGATTAGCATCCTTGAAAGTGGATAAGTCACCAGGGCTGTATGAAATGTACACCAGGCTGTTAAAAGAAGCCAGGGAGGAAATTGCGGAGGGACTGACCATCATTTTCCAATCCTCACTGGATGCAGGTGAGGTGCCGGGGGATTGAAGGTTTGCTAACATTGTTCCTTTATTTAAAAATGGAGCGGGAGATAGACCGAATAATTGCAGGCCAGTCAGTTTGACCTCGGTAGTGATCCACAAGGATTTTAGCAAGGCTGTTGACAAAGCCCCACATGGCAGACTGGTTGAAAAAATAAATGCCCATGGGACCTACCGGGAATGTAGCAAGCTGGATACAAGTGGCAGGAAACAAAGGGTGCTTTTGTGACTGGAAGGCTTTTTCCAGTGGGGTTCCACAGGGCTCAGTACTAGGTCCCTTGCATTTTCTAGTATATATTTATGATTTGGATGTAATTGTAGGAGGAATGATCAAGAAGTTTGCAGACAACACAAAACTTGGTCGCATGGTAGATAACGAGGAGGATTGCTGTAGACTGCAGGAAGATATCAATGGACTGGTCAGGTGGGCAGAAAGTGGCAAAAGGAATTCAACGCAGACTGAGAAGGTGCATTTGGGGAGGTCAAACAAGATAAAGGATTACAAAATAAATGGGAGGCTACTGAAAGGAGTAAAGCGAGAGACCTTGGAGTGAATGTCCACAGCTCCCTGAAGATAGCAGGACAGGTTGACAAGGTGGTTAAGAAGGCATATGGGATCCTTTCATTTAATAGCTGAAGCATAGAACCTAAGACCATCAGCTTATGCTGGAACTATGTAAAACATTAGTTAGGCCACAATTTGAGTGCTGCGTGCAGTTCTGGTCACCTCATTAAGGAAAGGATGTAATTGCAATAGAGAGGGTACAGAGGAGATTTATGAGGATGTTACCAGGATTGGAAAATTACAGCTATGAGGAAAGATTGGATAGGCTGGGTTTATTCTCCTTGGAACAGAGGAGACTGAGGGGAGATTTGATTGAGATGTACAAAATTGTGAGGGGCCTGGATAAAGAGGATGAGAAGGCCCTATTTAGTAGAGTGGTCAGTGACCAAGGGGCATAGATTTAAAGTGAACAGTAGAAAGATTAGAGGGAAGATGAGGTAAAATGTTTTCACCCGGAGGGTTGTTGGGCACTGGAACTCACTGCTTGAAAGGGTAGTAGAGGCAGAAACCCTCAATTCATTTAAAAGGTGTCCAGATATGCATCTGAAGTGACCAAATGCTGGAAAGTGCAATTAGGCTGGGCGGCTCGATTTTCAGCCGGTGCAGACACAATGGGCCAAGTGACCTCCTTCTGTGTTTTAAACTTTCTATGATTGTTTTTTATTCATTCATGGGATGTGGGCTTCGCTGGCTGGGCCAGCATTTATTGCCCATCCCTAGTTGCCCTTGAGAAGGTGGTGGTGAACTGCCTTCTTGAACCGCTGCAGTCCATGTGGTATAGGTACGCCCACAGTGCTGTTAGGAAGGGAGTTCCAGGATTTTGACCCAGCGACAGTGAAGGAACAGCAATATATTTCCAAGTCAGGATGGTGAATGACTTGAAGGGGAACTTCCAGGTGATGGTGTTCCCATCTATCTACTGCTCTTGTCCTTCTAGATGGTAGTGGTCATGGGTTTGGAAGGTGCTGTTGAAAGAGCCTTAGTGAATTGATGAAATTGGGCACACACAACAACAAAATTTGGGGATGCAAACAGGCTGGCATTGAGTCTCCATCTGGCCTCATCAAAAATCTTTTCTGTAAAAAAACATCTGATTACCTTTTCCTGAACAGCCTCCAACAACCATTTTAAGGATGGCTGCGATTGTTGACACTGCAGGCAAAGCACTGAGGACACAGGCCCCACACATGCAGTGTCAGCTACCACATTAAAGATGGCGCAGACAATTAACTAACACAGAAGAAAGCTTCCCCTTCTTTCCCTGCTCCCTTCGCCTCTGATGTTGTGACAGTTGATGACATAATCAAACACACATACACAGAATGAATACGGGCAAGCAAGGGAGCGGACTTGTTCCAATCTCTCGGAATCCTTTCTTTGGCCACCAGGAGATTGATGCCGATTCCGGTAGACTCCCTGCCATTCCAAGAGGGTTGGCAGCTTTAGTGGGGGGTAGAATGTGGGAGACCAGCCAGGAGTGTGTTTAATTACAGTTAAAATTGTCCAGGCCTTATATTGATTAATGTTTTGGCAGCCGCCCACCAGTGCCCCCAACCATCCTCCTGCCCCACCCAACACTGCAGCCAGTTAAAATTCCGTGTATATAATGCTTTTAAAAATAATTCCCTGGCCTGGCCTGCAGGAACTACAGCAAAACAATTGCTGATTATCACAAGTAAACATCCTCAGCATGTTAAAACGACAAATTGCTAATATATTTCTAACCACTGAAAAAGATTAAGAAGATAATTTAAGTGTGGAAACTTGTCACAACCTCTCATTATGATCAGGCACAACTTTTGCAAAACATGATTTGTTTAAACACTAAATTCTTGCTGTGAACTTTAAAAGGGTCTCCTGCAGTAACATGTGATTGTAGATTAATGGTTCTCTGGTTTTATTTATTGCCAAAGAAAATTACATACATTTTCCTTTCACGACATATCCACTTCCCTCAGCACTGACTGGCTCAATTTCTTTTTAAGTTATAAATTCAAGGAAGCTTTATAACTTTGATGAATGTACTGTAACTTTTGAAATATGCATCATACTACTAATGGGAGGATCTCCAGATTATTAATGAAACCCCAATAGAAGGTTAATCTTTTTCAGCAGTTACGAAACATTAATTGTGTGTGTGACCATGAGAAAGAGAGTTGGATACAAACAAACATAACCATTAAAGGAAAGAAAACTTACATAATTAAATAGAAACAAGGGGAAAGAATGAAAATTCATTTCAAAATGCGAAGAAAGAAATGTCTTTAAGTCCTTCACATATAATAAATTATTTGCCAAAAGCACTGACTGTGAAATAGGCAAAAATAACAGTTACTTAGTATATTGCAAAATCCTATAAACATAAATGAGGTAATTGATTGGTAACATAAGTGGAGGAGGGGGGAGGTAGTGGGTGGGAAGAAATATAAAAAAGGGAGGGAGGTATGAAGGAAAAGGAAAAATAGAGGTCAAAAAGGATATAGCTGAAGATGCAAAACAAAGAAATTAAGATTAAAAAAACTTGTACCTATATAGCACCTTATCACATCATCTGGATGCCCCTAAGTGTTTCACATCCAATGAAATACCGTTGAAAAATAGCTACCTGTACTGTTAAGGAGGCAAATGCAGCAGGTAATTTGTACAAGCAAGATCCCACAAACAATAAATAAAATGAATGGCCAGTTAATTTGTTTCTAGTTAAGGCGGATATATTGGCAAGGTAATTTCATTGATCCTTTCCACATGTAGTGCCATAGGATCTCCTCATTCAACAAAATAGATGGGCTTTGGTCTAATATTTAAAATGTGGCTTGCCAGATTTAAGGATTTTTATGACCATTTTCCCACTGAAAGGATTTGGGGCAAAAGGGTTACATTTAATGTTGCAATTTTAAAAGCATAGAGCATTCACACAATCTAAAAGAAAAATGCTTAAATGATAAGTGGTAATGAGCTAGTTTTGATATTGTTTCTTTCTAGGCTGTAAATATTGAGTAATTTAGTAACTTGCCTTAGCAATTGAAGAACATCTCGCAGACCTTGCACTGGAAATTTCTGATGACTTTTTGTGGTTGTAACTAAGATATAGAACAAATATAGGGACAAATCAGTGGGTTTTTTTTTCAAAAACAACAAACAGCATTCCAGACAATGTAGCATTATCTCAATACTGTACTGAAGTAGCAGCCTAGATGTGTGGAAGTCTGGAAGTGGGGTGTCACTCACAAGTTTCTGACCCAAAGAAAACAGTGCTCCAAGTAAGTCAAGTTAGCAGTTAATATGTAGACATTAGAATGATGTTTTACTTTGTATAATCTTCAGGGCTATAAAATGCAAAATGATGTAAGCAATTCTCATGTAAACCTAAGGTTTTGAAGATCTGGGATTGAATTTGAGAGAAGCGTATATAATAATTGAACTGTAAACCATGGTAAGTATGTTTTGAATTTGAGGTAAATAATACATTCGCTGAAGAATGAGCCAAGTTTAAAGTCTGGTAGTGACATTTGAGGATTTTTTTTGACCATTTTTCCACAGAAAACATTTGGAGAAAAGAGTTATTCTTAATGTTTGGTTTTTAAAAGCATTGCATGCACCGCCTCCAGCCACTTTTGGCATGGTGGCCCATGCTGGGAAAGGTGCTTGTGTGGGTGCTCCTGCATGCGCTGGAAACCTCTGAACTGTGCTGCCATATATATCACTCAGCCCTACCAATTGATCTGATGCAGCAAACTTGAACCACACAGGTCCATTTGCTTGTCACTCACTGAAGAAAATGCTTTCAGCTGCAAGATGGGCCCAGCGTCAGGCTTAAATAAAGGGCTAGGGACACAACTTGCAGATAAGGTAATTTAAAATAATTTCAGCTATTGCAAGGTATCTGGAATTACTGTGCAGTGTTTTTGAAGGTGTTGCTGTGAGTTCCTTGATTTTGCAGGAGTGTTGATGCATCCTCACAGGGAGGTTAGAGGATTTGCTGACCTGTCCACTCAAAGGCTGTTACAGGTATGGGGGGGCTGCAGTTGCAGTGCCTTTGGGCTGAATTTTATGGGGCGCTGTAGTCACCGCTCACCCAGTTAAAGAGCCGGGGTGGGGGTGGGGTTGGCGAGAACCTGCCCACAATCCCAAAGGCTGCCCTGCAGCAATTTAACACTGGGAGCAGCACTAATTGCTTTAAGACCTCCTATCTCGGAAGAACATCCCACCTGAAGGAACTGTGGCTAATTTGTGATGGGTAATTGCCCTGGGTAATTTGTGATGGGTAATGGCCCTGCAATCAGAACCATCCTAAATCACAAACTTTGGATGGTTCCGACTATATTACAGTAATAGATACCCAGGAAAAGTTAAAAGAATTAAAACCATTTTTAACTCCTGGATAATTATAGTACTGACCACCCCCAAACCCCACCCCACCACCCACCAAACCCTCCAAGGAACCCCCCTGAATACACCCCACCCTCCCCACTAAACCCCAACCCCCCGAACCCCACCACAAAATCCCCACCACCCCACTAACTACCCTACTCCCCCACCACTGACCACCTAACCTCCCCTACCACACGACCCCCACTGACCACCTGACACCCCCCAAACCAACTGACACCCGCATCCTCTCCACCCCCAATTGTCCCCACTTACCTTACAAACTTACCTTCTCCCTGGCTTCTGAAAGTGGCTGGACCTTTAAACTTACCTGCAACTAGTGCCGTAAAAAAGGAGGTGCAGTTTCCTTACCTCTGACACTGCTGCCCACGGCACAAGGCCTTGGGAGATGGTGGTGTGATGGTAATGTCACTGGACTAGTAATTCAGAGACCCAGACTAATGCTCTGGGGACACAGGTTCAAATCCCACAATGGCAGGTGGTGGAATTCAAATTCAAATTGTTTAAAATCTGGAATTGGTAGCTAGTCTCAGAGATTGTTGTAAAAACCCATCTGGTTCACTAATCTCCTTTAGAGAAGGAAATCTGCCATCTTTACCTGGTTCTGGCCTACATGTGACCCTAGAGGCACAGCAATGTGGTTGACTCTTAACTTCCCACTGAATTGGCCTAGCAGGCCACTCAGTTAAAGGGCAGTTAGGGATGGGCAACAAATGCTGGCCTTGCCAGTGACGGCCATATCCCATGAAAGAATAAAGAAAAGGAACCTGCTGCACTAGACGGCTCTTGCCCGGCCTGAGTTGGAAGGTCAGGTGAGAAAGGAACAGCTGGATTTCAAGGTAAGAAACTAGGAGTGGAGTGGCAATCCAACTCTGATTGCTGTAAGATAAGGGTGTTCGGCAGAGTATGAGTTAATGTGGGACTGGAGAACAGTACCACCCACATAGTGATGTAATGAATCATTTGAATAGTAGACTGTTGGTGAAGCAGAATCTGGAAGGAGTCAGCATGGAGACAACACCCATGTATGGCAGTACCTTGGATATGTACATTGTTATGGGTCACCAATAAACAGTTTATGTTTAACCGTACAAGCCTCCAGACCTCTCCATGAAACACCAAACAACCTTTACAGCAGTGAAGGATGGACCCCGAAATCCCAGAGAAGTTGGAGCAGGAACCCAGAATCTCAAAGCATGAAGAAACTGAAGTCTGACCTAAGAGAAGTGCACCCAAACTGAAGACACAATTGGAGATTGCCTAAAAAGAAATTGAAGACAGTTGGGAAGCACCTAAATATAAAGCTCCATAGTAGATGTGGAGGCTGAAGGACTCCACCAGGGCACGTGGATGTCTATTGCCAGACCTGATCGAACGCAGAGTCAAGAAACCTAGCTAGATCAAAAAGACTGAGCAAAATTTAAAAAAGGAAAAACGGCTGAAAGGCAGCAAAAGAATGCACTGTGCAGATGAAAAGCCAGACCTGATCAGACCTAGAGGCAAATAGGACCTAGACAAATCACAAAAAGGCTGAGCAAAATTCAAAAGCCAAAAAGGAAAAAAAAGCTGAAAGAAGAATAATCCACTGAGTAGATGAAAAGAAGAGCCTGGGTGAAAGCAGGCAACAGACCTAGCCAAATTACAAGAAGGGTGAACAAAAAATACAGTAAAAAATCTGAACTTACCTTTTAAAATAGGCGCCATCAGGATCAGCACATTCGGAGTGCAGCTAGAAGAAAGCCATAGCAAGGATCCCAGCTGGCACTGTAACATGAGGTGACCGACCTGAGCTGAAAAAAAAAGTTTTTAAAATACAGAAGGCAGAGTAAAAAGGGTCACCCTCTAGAACTTTTCTCCAATTGAAAAATCAGGCAAAGGGCCAAAACTACTATTTAAAAAATCTCCTGTGAGAGATAAAGTTAACAAAAAGGCCGGTCAGTGCAATGGGATCCACCGAAACTGACAAAGCGTGGGAAGAAGCACAGAGTGAAAAAAAAGCAGCTGCGGAACCATTTTGATGAGAAAAGAAATGTAAAGATGTTCTCACCTTTAAAAAAAATGGCAATGGATAGAAACTTAACAAGAGCCAAACCAGTTTAGGCTAAGACAAAGGCCAAACCAAACCCATGATTGGGAATCCTGGAGAAGGGAATTTTTAATTATCGGAGTACATCAGGATTAGGTAAGAAATCAGAAGAAGCACAAGTTAATAAGCTTTTATACTTGTTTGGTGTATTGTGGATGAAGTAATCCTAAACCAAGGTATAGATGAATCCTCATTTGGTGAGACATTAAATGCCTTTGACAAATATTTTAAACTCCAAGTTGTGAAGAGTGCAGACCTTAAAAGAAGGAATAGAACATCCCCAATAAAGTGCTCTGGGAGACAAAAGATCCCAGAGCAAGGGAGACAAAAGACCCCAGAATCAGGGAGACAGAAGACCCCAGAGTGAAGGAGACAGAAGATACCAGAGTGGTGCAGACAGAAGACCCCAGAGCAAGGGAGACAGAAGACCCCACTGCAAGGGAGACAATACTCAAGCAAACCACAAGATGGTGGCAAACCACAGGCCATGTCAGCACAATGAAGTTCATGAGCCAGAGTTCAGTGCAGAAGAATGAGTCTGAGAAGCAGCCCCATGGCTTAAAAATTAGGGTTTTTGAAACTGCTGATACATGACCCAAATTGCAACAGCAGGTGGCAGTGCTGAGCGAGTGGCTGGCTGTGAATGAAGGAAAGCTATTCTAGAATACACAAAAGAAACAAAATGTGCAAAAAAGGAAATAAAGCTATTCCACGGGAAAATGTTCACAGAAAAGGTACTCAAAGAAGTCGCTACCCTAAAACATTCTTTGCAGAATCAATACTCGCCCTAGAGAAACATGAGAAGCTAAAAAGGATGTTGAATTCTACTTTAGGAAAAGCAGTGTAGGAGCCATCAGTAGCAACAAAGCAATGCAGTGAAGCACAGCGTGTATTGGTAAGAGGTCAACAAGAAAATAAACAACTGAAAGAACAGATGATCATTCTTCAAGTTCAAATGCAAAAGGAGTACATAACCCTTCAGCAGCCTGAAGAAATGAAGACTCTTATGAAAAGCAGAATGAAAGAACAGCAGAAGAAGCTCGAGGAGACTCTGTTGAATGACAAGAAAAGTAAGACGAAGCAATTGAGCTTTACAAAGGAAAGGAAAACCTGTTGAAGGACCTTCATAAGTTACAAGGATCCCTTAGGTCAAAGATTATTCCTCTGGAAAATTACAAAAAGCAGCAAAATGAATTTAATGTCACTCTGAACAAATTGAAGAACCAGTTGGCAGAGAAGGCTCGGCAATGTTCATTATTCCAGAAGGAAGCCAAGAGGGGAGGCGATAGCATAGTGGCATTGTTGCTGGACTAGTAATCCAGAGACCCAGGGTAATGCCTAAATACCTGGGTTCAAATCCCGTCATGGCAGATGGTGGAATTTGAATTCAATTAAAAAAAAATCTGGAAGTAAAAGTCCAACGATGACCATGAAACCATTGTCAATTGTTGTAAAAACCCATCTGGTTCACTAATGCCCTTTAATGAAGGGAAATCTGCCGTCCTTACCTGGTCTGGCCTACATGTGACTCCAGGCCGACAGCAATGTGGTTGACTCTGAAATGGCCTGGAAAGCCACTCAGCTACAAAGATACAAAAAAGGAATAAAACCAGACAGATCACCCGGCACCGGAAACGACAATGGCAATCGACCCTGCAAAGTCCTCCTTACTAACATCTGGGGGCTAGGGCCAAAATTGGGAGAGCTGTCTCATAGACTAGTCAAGCAACAGCCTTTCATAGTCATCCTCACAGAATCATACCTTACAGATAATGTCCCAGACTGCACCATCATCATCCCTGGGTATGTCCTGTCCCACCAGTAGGACAGACCTGCAGAGGTGGCGGCACAATGGTATACAGTCGGGAAGTTCCCTGGGACATCGAGTCCATGAAGCCTTATGGCATCAGGCCAAACATGGGCAAGGAAACCTCCTGCTGCTTACCATGTACCACCCTCTCTCAGCTGATGAATCAGTGCTCCTCCCTGTTGAACATCACTTGGAGGAAGCACTGAGCATGGCACAGGCATAGAATGTTCTCTGGGCGGGGAACTTCAATGTCCATCACCAGGAGCGGCTCAGTTGCACCACAACTTGCCGAGTCCTAAATGACATGGCTGCTAGACTGGGTCTGTGGCAGGTGGTGAGGGAACCAACAAGAGGGGGAAACATATTGACCTCATCCTCACCAACCTGCCTGCCGGAGATGTATCTGTCTATGACAGTATCGGTAGGAGTGACCACCGCACAGCCATTGCGGAGACCCTCCATTGTGTTGTGTGGCACTACCACCATGCTAAATGGGATAGATTTCGAACAGATCTAGCAACTCAAGATTGGGCATCCATGAAGCGCTGTGGGCCAGCAGCAGCAGAATTGTACTCGAACACAATTTGTAACCTCATGGCCTGGCATATCCCCCACTCTACCATTTCTATCAAGCCAGGGGATCAACCCTGGTTCAATGAAGAGTGCAGGAGGGCATGCCAGGAGCAGCACCAGGCATATCTAAAAATGAGGTGTCAACCTGGTGAAGCTATAAAACAGGACTACTTGCGTGCCAAACAACATAAGCAGCAAGTGATAGACAGAACTAATCGATCCCACAACCAATGGATCAGGTCTAAGCCCTGCAGTCCTGCCACATCCAGTCGTGAATAGTGGTGGACAATGAAACAGCTCACTCGAGGAGGAGGCTCCACAAATATCCCAACCCTCAATGATGGAGGAGCCCAGCACAGCAGCGCAAAAGGCAAGGCTGAAGCATTCGCAACAATCTTCAGCTAGAAGTGCCGAGTGGATGATCCATCTTGGCCTCCTCTGGAGGTCCCCAGCATCGCAGATGCCAGTCTTCAGTCAATTCGATTCACTCCACTGATATCAAGAAATGGCTGAAGGCACTGGATACTGTAAAGGCTATAGGCCCAGATAACATTCTGGCAATAGTACTGAAGACTTGTGCTCCAGAACTTGCCGCACTCCTAGCCAAGCTGTTCCAGTACAGCTACAACACTGGCATCTACCTGGCTATGTGTAAAATTGCCCAGGTATGTCCTGTACACAAAAAACAGGAGAAATCCAACCCGGCCAATTAACGCCCCATCAGTCTACTCTCGATCATTAGTAAAGTAATGGAGGGGGCCATCAACAGTGCTATCAAGCGGCACTTGCTTAGCAATAACCTGCTCAATGATGCCCAGTTTGGGTTCTGCCAAGGCCACTCAGCTCTGACCTTGTTACAGCCTTGGTTGAAACATGGACAAAAAAGCTGAACTCCCAAGGTGAGGTGAGAGTGACTGCCCTTGACATCAAGGCAACATTTGACTGAGTGTGGCATCAAGGAGCCCTAGCAAAACTGGAGTCAATGGGAATCAGCGGGAAAACTCTCCGCTGGTTGGAGTTATACCTAGCACAAAGGAAGATGGTTGTGGTTGTTGGAGATCAGTCATCTCAGCTCCAGGACATCACAGCAGGAGTACCTCAGGGTACTGTCCTAGGCACAGCCATCTTCAGCTGCTTCATCAATGACCTTCCTTCCATCAGAAGGTCAGAAGTGGGGATGTTCGTTGATGATTGCACAAATGTTCAGCACCATTTGCCACTCCTCAGATACTGAAGCAGTCCATGTACAAATGAAGCAAGACCTGGACAATATCCAGGCTTGGGCTGACAAGTGGCAAGTAACATTCACACCACACAAGTGTCAGGCAATGATCATCTCCAACAAGAGAAAATCCAACCATCGCCCCTTGATGTTCAATGGCATTAGCATCACTGAATCCCCCACTATCAACATCCTGGGGGTTACCATTGACGAGAAACTGAACTTGACTAGCCATATAAATACTGTGGCTACAAGAGCAGATCAGAGGCTAGGAATCCTGCGACGAGTAACTCACCTCCTGACTCCCCAAAGCGTGTCCACCATCTACAAGGCACAAGTCAGGAATGTGTTGGAATACTCCCTACTTGCCTGGATGAGTGCAGCTCCTACAACACTGAAGAAGCTTGACATCGTCCAGGACAAAGCAGCCTGCTTGATTGGCACCACATCCACAAACGTTCACTCCCACCAGTGACACACAGTAGAAGCAGTGCATGCCATCTACAAGATGTGCTGCAGGAATTCACCAAGGCTCCTTAGACAGCACCTTCCAAACCCACGACCACTACCACCTGGAAGGACAAGAGCAGCAGTTAGACGGGAACACCAACACCTAGAAGTTCCCCTCTAAGTCACTCACCCTCCTGACTTGGAAATATATCGGCACTTCTTCACTGTCGCTGGGTCAAAACCCTGGAACTCCCTTCCTAACAGCACTGTGGATGTACCTACACCCACATGGACTGCAGCAGTTCAAAGAGGTAGCTCACCACCACCTTCTCAAGGGCAACTAGGGATGGGCAATAAACGCTGGCCCAGCCAGCGAAGACCACATCCTGTGAATGAATAAAAAAAACGTACGAGGAAGGAACTGAAGAGCTAAAGAAGCAGCTGAATGGAAAAGAGGCCTTGAAAGGAAGCTTCCAAGCTGTAACTTTCCAAGCTGCAAGTGGATAATGAAGTCATGAGTAACACGATTACAGAACTGAAACAAGTTAAGATTTCATTGGAGACAGACCTGGCCAACAGTGAAACCAAAAGGAAGCACAAGGACAAAGCTCTGCTGCAGACAAAGAAAGAAAAGACAGAAATAAGAGTG
The DNA here is from genome assembly GCF_964194155.1 of Cetorhinus maximus. Classification (NCBI taxonomy): domain Eukaryota; kingdom Metazoa; phylum Chordata; class Chondrichthyes; order Lamniformes; family Cetorhinidae; genus Cetorhinus; species Cetorhinus maximus. The sequence goes on from NC_135888.1 coordinate 72,754,261, forward strand.
GAAAATATAAAGCCAATGCTGAAGCTCAAGGAACGAGGAGAAAAAGCACTGGATTATTCAAACAAACTGAGAGCCATTGAGTTGTTGAACAATGACATGGCAGAAATTGTGAAACAAGTGGAAATGAAGGTTCCATTTTTCAAAAGTCAATTTCCAAAAAGAACATGGTGGACCCCACGGAAACAGAAAATTCGAGCCCATTCTAGGAATGAACGGCATGCACATTCCTATTGGACAATGTGCAACCCATAGTCTCCAAACAAAGCAGGCAGGTTGTTGATAAAGAGAAACGCAACTCGTAAGAGTGCCAAGTGTGAAGCAAATGGAGACAACCAAGTACCGGAAATGTCAAATCAATAAAGCCATCCCAAAGCAACTGAAACTACCATTCCTCCAAACGTGACAGAATGAGATCTAGAAGAATTATCAAGCCTCCAGACTGTCTGAATTTTTGAAGTCAGAGACTTGAAGGGGGTGAGAAGGAGTAGAAAGTAATGTAAAGATTACATTGTCAATGTATTTGGGTAAGGACTTGGGGGGTTGGTGTAGGATAAGGTTGTTCAGCAGAGTAAGGGTTTATGTGGGATTGGAGAACAGTACTGCCCACATAGAGATGTAGAGAGTCACATGACGGTCAACTGTTGGTGGAGTAGAGTCTGGAAGGAGCAGGCATGGAGACAGCACTCGCGTATGGTAGCAGCTTGAATATGTACATAGTTATGGATTACCAAAAAACAGGTAACCTTTATGAGGAACTAAAAGAAATTATTGAGGAACTAAAATAATTAGTATTAGTAAAGAGGTAGTACTTGAAAAGTTAACTGGATTAAAGGTTGATAAATCCCCAGACCAGGTGAGCTTCACCCTAGAGTGTTGAAAGAGGTGGCTAGAGAGGTAGTAGATGCTTTGGTGGTCATTTTTCAGAATTCTACAAACTCTGGAAAGGTTCCTGCGGACTGGCAAGTAGCAACTGTAACCCCATTATTTAATAAGGGAGGAAGGGGGAGAATGGAGAACTACAGACCTGTCTGTCAGACGTCAGTAGTAGGGATATTGTTAGAACCTATTATAAAGGGTGTGATAACTGGACACTTAAAAAAAAAAATGGTAAAATTGGGCAGAGTTAATGTGGGACTTACGAAAGGGAAATCACGTTTGAGAAACCTGTTGGAGTTTTTGAGGGTGTTACTTGCAGCATAGATAAAGGAGAACTAGTGGATGTGGTATATTTGGATTTTCAGGACACTTTTGAGAAGGTCCCACACAGGAGGTTAGTGAATAAAAGTAGAGCACATAGAATTAGGGGAAATATACTGGTATGGATTGAGAACTGGTTAGTAGACAGAAAGCAGAGAGTAGGAATAAATGGATCATTCTCAAGATGGCAGGCTGTTACTCGTGGGGTACAGCAAGGATCAGTGCTAGGTCCACAGCTGCTCACAATCTATATAAATGATTTGGATGTGGGGACCAATTGTAATATTTCCAAATTTGCTAATGACACCAAACTGGGTGGGAATGTAAGTTGTGAGGAGGATGCAAGGAGGCTTCAAGAGAATTTGGACAAGCTAAGTGAATGGGCTAGAACATGTCAGCTAAAATATAATGTGAATAAGTCTGAAGTTGTTCACTTTGGCAGAAAAAAAAAGAAAAGCAGAATATTTTTTAAGTGGACAGAAGTTAAAAGCAGGCATGCAGGTGCAGCAAGCAATTCGGAAGGCAAATGGTATGTTGGCCTACATGCAAGTGGATTTGAGTACAGGAGTAAAGATGACTTGCTGCAGTTATATAGGGCCTTGGTTGACCTCACTTGGAGTACTGCACATAGTTTTGGTCTCCTTAACTGCTACTTGCCATAGAAGGAGTGCAACAGAGGTTCATCAGATTAATTTTTTTTGTTCACCAGATTAATCCCTGGGATGGCGGGATTGTAATAAAAGAAGAGATTGAGGACATTGGGTCTGTATTCCCTAGAATTTCGAAGAATGAGTGGTGACCTCATTGAAACTTACAAAATTCTTACAGGCTGTCACAGGGTGGATGTTTCCCCTGGCTGGTGAGTCTAAAACCAGGGGACATAATCTCAGGAAAAGGGGTAGGCCATATAAAACTGAAATGAGGAGGCATTTCTGCATTCAGAGGGTGGTGAATCTTTCGAATTCTCTACCCCAGAGGGCTGTGGAAGCTCAATCATTAAGCACGTTCGAGACAGAAATCAATAGATTTCTGGAGACTAAAAGCATCAAAGGGTATGGAGTTAGTGCGGGAAAGTGGCACTAAAGTAGATTATCAACCATCATCTAATTGAATGGCAGAGCAGGCTCAACGGACCAAATGTCCTACTCCCTTTTCTATGTTCCTAACCATACAAGCTGACCTCTTCGTGACACACCAAACAACCTGTACAACAATTGCCACTCCATGGAAGTTCAGGACCAATATATAGTATTGAGCTTTCCTTGGTGCTGGTTTCTTATAGACTGTAAATAATAAGAATTTCATTAGTTTGTCTTGACAATTGAGAAAAAATTGACAGTCACTGCATTAGAAATTCTTGATCTGTTTATTTGTGGTTGTGAACAAAAAGATAGAAGGACAAACTTAGGAACACAGACAGGCAAAAAGGTTTTTAAAATGAAATGTTGCATATGGGGTTAAGTTTTAAAAGATGAAATTGTGAGGGCTTCACTGGGACTAAGATCAGAAATACTGGAGGCACAGTTGGAAGTCATCTTGTTCAAGTCAAGTAATATAACTCCCTGATGTGGAGAAGACTGGCGTGTTATTCATTTTGTTACTTCATGCTAAGTTGTATTGTTTACATTAAGTGAACCTGCTCATAAGAGCTGTTCTATATGTTCACTACACTGTGAAATAAAATAGTTTACTCATTTATATCAGCTTTTCTCACCAAGGATTTGCTTAGGGAGACTGAAGAAGCATTTGTGTGAAAGATATAAATATTCAGATAAGATTGCAATGGATGTAACTGTTACATTTCTGGGTTACAGTATTATGCAAGTAGGTGTAGGACAGTGTGGGCCAACTTCTGTAAGAGTATTACGCTCAGATCACTAATGGCAGCAGCTGATGACATTGAATCTTGGAAGATATTTATGCTGGATCTCAATTTAAAACAGTACTTTAAATTCAAACTTATTATCAACATGCAGAAAGATTTTTCTCTGTCATTGAGTGCTTAGCAGTAAAGCAGATGTATTTGCTGTCACATCAAGCCTTGTGACTATCTTTTGATGGTGTTTCTCTGTTTCGGAACATTTTGAAGTTTGAAATAATGGGTGGAGCGTTGTTGAGGCGTTGGGGATCTTGCCTGCCGGCTGCTGGGTATCCAGCAAGAGAACTGCTCTTTTCGGGAAGGCCAGCCAAACCACATGCCAATCAGGGAGTGGCAAGGTCTGCGACAGGCCTTTCATGTGCAGGTGGTCATAGGGTGAGGGGTGCAAGGGGGTCAGCAGCAAGGGCAGGCCCCCACCTTCCTGATATCTGGTCCCTCAATCAAAGGCAGGAACTGCCTCCAGAAGGTGCCAAGTTGGCCTCACAGTTTTACCTGTTGTGCATGCTACATGGTGACAGGCCCAATGGGAGGGGCAGGGGGTAAGGTCAACAATGGGCCTTGCTGCCCAAAACATAATTCTGGCAGAGGCAGGAAGGTGGTGAGTTTCCGGTGCACCACTGGCACCATCTAAATAAATGCCCTTCCCACCTTCAAGCTCACCACCAGTGAGAGCACAAGATTCCAGCCAGTGTGTCAATCAGCATCTGGTAGAATGTTCTACTGGTGTTTGAAGAACCATTTACTACCTTGTTTCTACTTAGAACAGTAACATCTCTGGATGCAATGTTCTGGCTGAACATATCTATTTTATAGATTAGTGGTCCCAGGTGGCATTCTTCACTTGGGGTCTTAGCCCTTTAGTTTCAGTTTCTTGATTTAAAAATTGGAAATAAAGATGCCTGCATGCTCATATCACTTGACATATTACTTACCTATGCCCAGTAATTCAAATAATGCACAATTGCAACACTGTAAATGCCATCTAGGCTAGGCTTTTGAGTAGATATGAATGTGGAAAGCTGTCTTATGTAAACATAACCTAACAGGCCAGTTATACCACATGTAGAATTTGACACACTGCTGTCAAGCTTAAATTTTGCTTTAGAGGCTATATTGCACCTTATAAAATCTTGGAAACATCTTGTCACTTCACAGACCATGGGCAGAATCTTTTCAGCCACATAGAGGCAGCTTTAGAAGCACGAGGGTGAGGAATTTCAGAAAATCTCATGTTGGGCCCTCTTCCCAACTCAATCCCACCTCCAAGCAATTTTGCTGGAGGCGGGGTCATACTGGAACCGGCTACCCATCCACTAATGGCTGGTAGCCAATTAGTGGCATTAAGTGCTCACCTACAGGCAAATTAGTGGAGCCACTAGGATCTTCCTGACAGTGAATGGGCCCCACCACTCAGGTCAAAGCCTGGCAGGTGGTTGGAGGAGGACATCCTGGCAGCAGGTTGCGGGGGTGGGGTGGGAGGGGTGGTGGGCCTAGCAAGATCTCCTTTAATTCCCATCTCTGGAGCCTTGGCTGCCAAAGGCTCACAGCTGCAGATGAAAGCCATTCTGTGGAGTGCCTGACAGCTGTGATCACTCTTATTTTGGCCTTCTATTGAAGTCTTTAGAGAGTGCCTCCATTATGAGCTGCCTTTGTTACCCCAACTCTCCTGCTGAAGCTGCCGGCCATCCAGAGCCTCAGGCCTTCCCAAGTACATATTCTGCTTGCTGTCCTTAATTGGATGGAGCTCCTGGAGGTGGTCTATTAATTGGCTCTGATAAGATTGTGCAGGCAGGTGGACTTCATATATCATTAGGGTCGGAGCCCAGAAATAGTCCTTTCCCTCATTTAAAATGAAGGCACTAAGATTCAGCCCAAAAATTTGATTCTACTGTTATGTCGGCAAATGCAGTAGCCACACATATTGCATACAAGCAACATCTCACAAATTAGAACATTTTAAGAATGACCAGTGAATCTGTGTTTTGGCTGGTATTGGTTGAGGGAAGAATGTTGGTTTGTAAAGGAATGCAGCCGTTAATACAAGGTTATAAGTGAATTCAGCTATACATAAGGAGTTATAAGATTTAACAAGGTGATTCTCTGATGAAGTAGGGATTAAAAATTAAAAGCAGAGTTCATCTGCTGGACAAAAATTTATAAACATGCCTGGGCATAATTGTGTGCTCAAGGACAACAACATCCGTTGCACATCCTGTAACACAAGACGGTCCTGAGAAGTTCTTTTCTATTTTTACTTAGTTCTGTTGAAGAGTCATACGCACTTGAAACGTTAACTGTGTACCTCTCCGCAAATGCTGCCAGACCTGCTGAGTTTATCCAGGTATTTTTATTTTTGCTGAGAAAACAGGAACTTGCCTTTACATCACCTCAGCAAGGCATTGGTAAATTGTATGACACTATGTTCTAACAATGGACAACCTTAAGGATGACCCTAAGTAACTTGTTAACTGAATCCTGGAACTGGTTGTTGCAAAGATGTGACCGCTTTCTGCAGTTCTCAGTATCATGTTTGATTGAAGGACATTGACTAAAAATTAAGAATGTTAATAAAAACAAAGGATGTTGTCCAGCCTGAGTGCTCAACATGTTTTCTGCTGGTTTAGTTTTTTTAAGGTGTAAATATTGAAGTGCATAGTAAGATTTTTAGATCTGTTGGATTCACTCCAGTATCTCTCAAGGTAAAGATAGCTGCTGCAATGTAGTGATGACAGGTCGCCCCTTAATTGGGATAGATGTATCTTGCTAGACTCAGTAGCCTTCTACTCAGGGAATTAAGGTAAATACTACTTTAAATATTGATGGATATCTTAAATATCTCTGTGACATTAATAAGACTTGGATTTTCTATTAAAAACAAGATTATACTTACTTTTCTTAGAACTATCAATGTTGTGATTACTTTCAAAAGTCGATTGCATTTTCAGTTCTTTAATAAACTTGTATATAATTTAGAAAATATATTGTCTCATAAAGTCTTTTGTATCCAAACTTGAAAACCCAACTTTCATACACTCTTCAATGGAGAGGTGCATTGTTGAGGAGAGATGCCCAGACCCTTATAATGTCTGGGTTGTTATAATCTAGCTAAAACTTGTTTAAAAAGCTATCTGGAGGATGGTAATATTCTCTGGTGGTTCCTTTTCTTCAGGGATAGTTAGATCAGTTCTTCAGACCCATTTAAGTGTCTGTGGGGTCTGTCTTCCTCAAGGTTAAGTGAGAGTGATCATCCAAAGAGTGTACCTGATCCGGAGTAGTCCTATAAAGGGGCTAGGATTATAATCCCCACTTCAGGTTATAGTACAAGGAGCACATCCTGCTCTTTATCAATGGTGGAGGTGTTTTAATCTCCACCCCAACCAGAACGCACAGACCAAAGGAACTCTGCACCCATGTGCCAACATGTCTGCATAAAGTCCCAATTGCCAACCAGGTAATTTCCACACTGCAATAGACCTGACACCCCCTCTGCTCTTTTACATTTTTCTTTATTTTATCCCTTACCTATCCTCTTCATAAAATTGCTCCTATAAGTTAAATCTCAGAGGAATTACATCACAAAGTCTGAGTTTATAAACATATTTTGCTTTATTTGCAGGAAACAATATCATTAAAACACTACTCTGAGAAATGTACATCACATTTGAAAATTTCACATGTGCAAGTGTGTGTCACATTTGCGCCTGACTGGCTCAAATATTATATTCATGAGAAAAGACCAAACCACAGTTGACTGAACCATACTGATTACTCAAAATATTACTGAGCAGTGTGTAAGCTGACATTCACCTTCATCATTCAGGATAGTGTATGTGGCTAAAAATTACAACAAAGCAAACATATTAAGAACACAAATCAGTAAATTTAAAATGAAAATCAGTCATTCAAACTTAGAAATAGTTTGAAACATGGAACATTTCCTCTTTTTATCTGAGCTGTTGGAAGTATAAGACATGTGTTTCACAGGCTTTCAAAAGGGAATTGGATAAGCACCTGAAAGGAGAAAAAAAATTGCATGTCTGCAAGGGAAGGACGGAGGAGTGAGACCAGCTAAATTGCACTTGCAAAGCTTGATGGGTTGACTGGCCAAACTCTATGTTGTAACCATTCTATGATTCTATTCATAATGTAAATAACTATGAAGAAGATGTTTTGAAAGGCAGAAAAAGTATCTTGAGCAAATTTTGTAAAATAGTATCACAAATATTCTACCAACAAGGCCAGAGTTCCAAATAAGTCATTTTTTTTAGAGATTTATATTGGTTTAATTTTCCACAATAGAAAACATGAAACAAAAAAATTACATTTTTCTCCAGTCAGCTTTTGCTCAGGTCTGTACTTCCATTACTCTTCTCTGCAGGGGAGAGGGAGATCGGGAGAGGGGGCTGTTGCTGGTAGCATGCCAGCGGTGGTGACTCCCTTTACAGGCCCAGCTTGGTCCTTCTCCAGTGTCTCCTCTTGGAATTGTACCTGATCTTGTTTTCATGTGGATCTACTGTGGAATTGGTCCGATTTGCTTCATCTTCTTGGCGAGGAATTGCTTGATCCTGAAGGTTTTGTGGGATGGCATGGCCGAACCTCCACTCTGGCTGCCTCAACGGTGAAAAAAGCTCCAGACAAGTCATATTGGACTCAAAACATTACCTCTATTTTTCTCTCCACAGATGCTGCCAGACCTGCTGAGTTTTTCCAGCACTTTGTTTTATGTTATGCCTGTTTCTTTCAATATTAGCAAACTGAGCAATTTGTGATATGCTACTTGAATAAATTTGTGACTAAGTGTGGTTGATCCAACATTGTGTTTCACATGACGAGTCTTGGGTTGCACCAGGATCTTCAGTAACAAACAGGAAGTGGATGTATCAGGGTGGGGAGTCTGGTTAGACTGAGAGCAATATAAAGGTGTAATGAGTTGCAATTATGTAATCAGAGCCTAATCAACACAGCCAGCAGGTTATATGGGTGAGGGTTGGGGAAGCAGTGTTGATTGGGGTGGGGAAACAGCTGGTTGCTCTCTGAGAGAGGTGTGAAGACATATGCTGGCAGCCATATCATGAGCCAGTGGAATAGCAAGTGTGATACAGGCATTGGTGAATGTTACTTACTTCAAAATACAGTCAAAGTATATTTTATATTTAACAAAAATTTAGAAAGGGCAGTGAGAGGTGTAGATGAAGTGGAGGCCAGTGGGAACAAGTTGGAACCAATTTAATAATTTTGGAGGGGAGGCAGGAGATAAAAGGCAGAAAGACTTTAGAAAAGCAGGAAACATTATATTTACCTTTTTAAACTGTAAAAGGGGAGTAAATGAAAATTTACTTAAAGACAGAGCAAGCAAGGATGAAGTCTTTAAATATTTCCAAAAATCTGGAGAACCGGAGCTTTGGATGCTGTATTAAGTGCTAAAGTGTGCAACTACATAAGTGGCTGCATGACAGGTAGCTTAAAAATGGGAGGCCTTATTGCAATGCCACCTAGCAGCATTGCACAATGGTAATGTCCAAATAAGTAATGTGTGACACTGGTTCAAGCAAAAGGAAACTGTTACGTTTTGGGTTCAGTGGTACTACAGTAAGAACAATTCATGCTTGAACTAGCGGCCTATCCATGAGTAATATTATGGAATCATATTACTAAAATAAGTTTTGGTAAGATATCTAACCTTTTCTTTCAGATTCTGGCCTACCTGGTTTGTATTCTAGCAACTTTTGTTTTTAATTTGTGATGTTCATAGTTTCAAGTTCAAACTAGTTTTTAAATGTCACTTGTAACTATAGTGAAATTAATGGTGAAAAAAATCGTACATCAAATATTGACAGCTTTGTTATAATAGAAATGGTAATTAATTACATTTTATGCAATGATGCCTGATAAAATGTTGTCATCATTCCATGTGAAGCAGCTGCGGTTGAATTGTTCAGGATGAAGAGTTAAGATGATATTGGGAAAGTGGGGGTTAGAAAAAATGCAGAACTAACATATTGATCATTACTGTGCTTGGAATAATAATACCCAATTACCCAATTGGATAAATGCGCTTTAAGTACTTATAATTACAATCTATTCTCTTCACAGAACAAGGACACCAGGTGCACTCAAAGACAAGTAGATATGTTGATAAGGAAGCACAGGATGCGGCATTATGTACTGGCATGGAAGGGGTAATGGTGACAGGAATTGACGAAGTCCATGTGGTACAGGGTAGAGGCTCAATATGCAGTGCCCATAGAAGTGATCTTCGTAGTGTGGAGAAAGCAAACATCAGGACATACCGTTGCTATTTCCCCACCAGAAATGTTATGGAGCATTTGTTGTCTATTATTAAGCATATGACAACATAGATGGTGCCTGCAGTGCAAACCTCACTAATGGGCATAGTGTCATTTTTCAAGAATTCTGCAGTGACTTTGAAGTCCATACTCCATGGCCAGCTTTAATTTGCTTATGTGCATTCAGGCAACAATACAAGAGCAATTTCCAAAGCCTGATTCATTCCAAAACCTTTTTGATGCTCCCATAGAAGAGGAGGTGCTCTCCAGAAGTAACGAGTCTAAATGTAAAGAAGCAATTGATCGACAAGTTAGCAACAGTGCAATTCTTTCACTCACTCTGGTAGTAGGCCCTGCCTCTGATATCACTGAACCAACAGCAATAGGAACCTCTAGCGCCGAGGCAGGTCCATTAAGAATAAATTACCGCGCTGTAGAGATGGAGTGGCTTATTTTGCTTAAAGGATTAAAATAGGCACTAAATGGATGCTGTGATAATAAGAAATGGTTGTTTGAAAGTGTGGATTTAGCATGCAATTTTCAGGCTAATTGATTTAAATATGCCTGGAGTTGCTGAAATTATAACTGAAGGTTAATCACTCACACACTCATTAGATGTAATTTTCCTGGAGTTCCATATGTAACCCACACTCACCTACCTCCACTGTAGGTGTGGAGTGTGCTGATTGGGAGAGAAACCAACATGGAAGGATGTCTCAAAAACCTAGAGCGAGAGAGAGAGAGCACTTTGGTTCCTTGATGGGAGGTTCTGCTGGAGGAGGTAGACAGTGGTGGGGGGCAGAAGGCCACAGAAGCTACTTGTGCAACACACGTGGGAGGAGATTGCTCTAGCCCCTGGATATGGCTTCAGTGCCGCAAGAAATTTAATGACTCGACACAAGTAGTCAAGGTAAGCTTCTCAATAATTGCACCATTACCACAATCTCAACACAATTCATCCACCATCTAATTATACACTGACACTCACGTACCTACACTTTTGTATCCTTCACAGACACCATTCGTACCTCAGACACACCTCACAGCTCTTCAAACATGTGAGACATCACACACTCAAATACACCTATCAATATGCTCATTCACAATCACTACTCTTTCTCTTCCAGGTCAAGATAGCACAAAAGGTGGCAGCAGGGCCTGACTGGGGGACGTCAACCGGGTCTGCATGAAATTACTCTCCTTGGGGATGCAGTATTGGCCATGATCAGGAGGGGAGCGGGAGATGCCATGGCCAGAGGCAGAGCAGGGGGCATGTCAACTCGAATTTCCTTACAGGTGCACAACTATACCGGATCGCAAATCATCCAAAATCATCCTCAACCTCAAAGTTTCACGTGATTTCATCAAATATATCTTACGATAGTGGCTGCCCACACTGCACCTTAATCCTTCCAGCTTTATTTTGTTCACTCCGATGAGCAAGATCCACCTCACACGCCCAGATCTAATTCAAGATGAGCAACAGTCACCGAAGCCCTCCCCCCTGCCCTAAACCCAGAGGACAAGTAGGAGGAGCGTGAGGAAGAAGGCACTGCGTCAGTGGCTACCACTGTTACAGGCACCAGCACAGAAACCAGCACCTCCCATAGAGGTTAGGTTAGAAGAGGGACCCTCACAGTGGAATGCACTGGGCACAAGTGGAGACCAACATTAGCATCTAATGACTGAGGTCACAGCTTCCATCACAGTCATTGCATCTTGCCTGGTCTGGGATGAGCAGATATTTCCCCCAACTAAATAATGAGAAAGATCAAAGACATTGTGTTCAGTCCGTGCCACAAATTCCATTCTGTGCCACAAATTCCATTCCCTAGCCACCAACTACATCCCTCTCTGAAAACTATGAGGCTGAACCAGACTATAACATTGGTGTCATATTTGACCTCAAGGTGAACTACTGAACACATATCATGGCCACCACTAAGACAAACTCTTTCCACCTCTACAACATCATTTGGCTCTGCTCCGCCAACAGCTCATCTGATACTAAAGCATATCTTTGTTACCTCCAGACTTGACTATTCCAACACACTGCTGACTGGCCTTCTCATAATCTACACTCCATAAACTTGAGGTCATCCAAAACTCTGCTGTCCGTGTCCTATTTCAGTCAAATGCTGCCTTGATGTCAAGGGCAGTCACACTCATCTCACCTCTGTAAAAAGAGCTGAATTCCAATGTTTGGATCAAGACTGTGATGAGTTCTGGAGGTGAGAGGTCTTGGCAGAACCCAAATTGACCAGCAGTGAGGAGGTTCTTGATGACTAAACGCTGCTATTGACAATCTATTTCAATGGCTTAGATGAAAGGATTGAATGTAATGTATCCAAGCTTGATGATAATACAAAGCTAGCTGGGAAAGTAACATGAGAACAAGCAGCACGTAGGCCATTTGGCCCCTTGAGCTTACTCCACCATTTAATAAGATCATGGCTGATCTGATAGTAACCTCAAATCTGTATCCCAGCTACCCCCGATAACCTATCACCCACTTGCTTACCAAGAATCTATCCACCTCTGCCTTAAAAATATTCAAAGACTCTGCTTCCACGTTTTCAGGAAGAGAGTTCCAAAGACACATGACCCTCGAGAAAAAATTTTGCTTCATCTCCGTTTTAAATGGGTGACCCCTTATTTTTAAACCTAAATTCTAGGTTCTCCCACAAGAGAAAACATCCTCTCCACATCCACCCTCTCAAGACCCCTCAGGATCTTATATGTTTCAATCAAATCGCCTCTTACTCCTCCAAACTCCAGCGGATACAAGCCCAGCCTTTCCAACCTTCCCTTATAAGACAACCTGTCCATTCCAGGTATTAGTCTGGTAAACCTTATCTGAATTGATGCCAAAGCATTTACATCCTTCCTTAAATAATGTGACCAATGCTGTACACAGTACTCCAGATGTGGTCCCACTAGTACTCTTTATAACTGAAGCATAACCTCCCTACCTTTGTATTCAATTCCCTTCGTGATAAATGATAATATTCTATTAGTTTTCCTAATTACTTGCTACACTAGTATACTAGCCTTTTGCGATTCCTGCACTCAGACACCCAGATCCCTTTGCATCTCAGAGCTCTGCAATCTCTCACCATTTAGATAATATGCTTCTCTTTTATTCTTCCTATCAAAATGGACAATTTCACCTTTGCCCACATTGTACTCCATTTGTCAGATCTTTGTCCACTCAACTTATCTATATTTTTTTGTAGCTTCCTTATGTCCTCTTGATAACTTACTTTCCTATCTATCTTTGTGTCATCAACAAATTTGGCAACCATACCATCGGTCCCTTCAGCCAAATCATTGTAAAAAGAGTTGAGGCCCCAGCACTGGTCCCTGTGACACACCGCTTGTTACATCTTGCCAACCTGTAAAAGACCCATTTATGCCTACCCTCTGTTTGGGGTTAGCCAACCAATCTTCCAAGCTTTTATTTTATGCAATAACCTTTGATGTGGCACTTTATCAAATGCTTTCTGGAAATCTAAGTACAGTACATCCACAGGTTCTCCTTTATCCACAGCACAAGTTACTTCATCAGAACTCCAATAAGTTGGTTAAAAATGATTTCCCTTTCACAAAACCATGTTGACTCAGCCTGATTACCTTGAATTTATCCAAGTGCCCTGCTATAGCTTTTTTAATAATGGCTACTAACATTATCCCTATAATAGATGTTAAGCTAACTGGCCTGTAGTTTCCCACATTCTGTCTCCTTCCCTTTTTGAATAATGGAGTTACATTTGCCATCTTCCAATCTAATGGGATCTTCCCCGAATTTATGGAGTTTCAGAAAATTAAAACCAATGCATCAACTATCTCACTGGCCACTTCTTTTAAGACCCTAGGATGAAGTCCATTAGGACCCAGGCACTTGTCAGCCCACAGCTCCAACAATTTAATCAGTACTTCTCTGGTGATTGTAATGTTCCTGACTTCCTCCCTACCTTCCATTTCCTGATTTTTAGCTGCTTCTGGAATATTACTTGTATCCTCTATGGTGAAGACTGATGCAAAATACCTGTTCAATTCATCTGCCATTTCCTTGTTTTCCATTGTCAGTTCTGCAGACTTACTTTCTATAGGATTAATGCTCACTTTGTTAACTAATTTCTTTTTAAAAATATTTATAGAAACTCTTACTATCTGTTCTCATATTTCTGGCTAGCTTTCTCCTGTACTATAATTTTTCCCTCCTTATTAATCTTTTAGTCATCCTTTGCTGTTCCTTATATTCTGTCCAATCTTCTGGCTTTCCACCTACCTTTGCACAATTAAAGAAAAAGTATATATGTTTGATACAATCTTTAACCTTTCTAGTTAACCACAGATGGTGTGTCCGTCCCTTGGACTTTTTCTCACTCGATGGAATGTATCTATTCTGTGTATTCTGAAATATCCCCTTAAAATGTTTGCCACTGCACCACTTGACCTATCCCTTAACCGAATTTGCAAATTCACTTTAGCCACCTCTGCTTTCATGCCCTGATAATTGCCCTTATTTAAGTTTAAAAACATAGTCTCAGACCCACTCCTCTCTCCCTAAAACTGAATGTAACATTCAATCATATTATAGTCGCTGCTACCTTCAGTGAGGTCATTAATTAATCCCATCTTGTTGTATAATACCAGGTCTAGTATAGCCTGCTCTCTGGTTGGCTCCAGAACATGCTGTTCTAAGAAACTTTCTATGGCCTCCTCATCTAGGCCACCTTTACCCATTTGCATTTTCCAGTTTATATGGAGATTAAAATCTCCCATGATTATTGCCATGCTTTTCTGACAAGCTCCCATTATTTCTTCCTCCATGCTAACATGTGGTTACTATAAGGGGGCCTGTACACGTCTCCCACAAGTAACTTCTTGCCTTTAGCATTTCTCATCTCTACCGAAACCGTTTCCACATCCTGGTTTCCTGAATTTAGGTCATCCCTCTCTATTGCGCTAATATCATCATTAACTAACAGAGCCACCCCGCCACTAATTCCTTGCTTCCTGTCCTTCCTAAATGTCCTATACCTTTTAATATTCATGTCCCAATCCATATCCTCCTGCAGCCATGTCTCTGTAATGGCTTTCAAATCGTACTTATTTATTTCTACGTGCATTGTTAGTTCATCTGTTTTCTTTCGAATGCTTCATGCATTCAGATACAGAGCCTTTAGTTTTACCCTTTTATTCTTTTTATAACCACTAGTCTCATCTATTGATTTACTGTTAGATTTGTACTCTCTATCTCTTCCTATCACAGTCTGTTTTTCGTTTCCCATAATACCACCTTTCTCTTTTGCCTCGTCTCTACTCTTTGATTTACTATATCTTTCCAAATTTGTATGCTTGCCCCCATTACTTAGTTTAAAACTTTCTCTATTTCTCCAGTTATGCAGCTCACAAGAACACCAGTCCCAGCATGGTTAAGGTGTAGACCATCCCAACGGTACAGATCCCACATTCCCCAGTAATAGTGCCAGTGCCCCACAAGCCGGAACCCACTTCTCCCATACCAGGTTTTGAGCAAAGCATTCATCTCCATAATCTGATTTGTGCTATGCCAATTTGCACATGGCTCAGGTAATAATCCAGAGATTATGACCTTTGAGGTTCTGCTTCTTAATTTGGTTGCAAACTCCTCATACTGACTATGCAGAACTGTTACGTTTTAATACTGGTACTGCCGTTAACTTTTCAAAGATGAATCAATACCCACATAGGCACGGAGGTGATTGAACATTGCAGCTTCCGTTTATTTTACTTCAGCAACCGAACTAACAAACACAATAGATTCTGCAATCCCATAATGCACTGGCTTGCAAAGCACAGCAAGCTAAACAACACATACAGTAGATAACATATTCCTACTCCCTTATTGGAAATGTCAGTTTAACAAAACATTTTCTAAACTAAGGAAAGAGGGTAGACTACCCCTATCCTGGCTGACCCCTGGGGATTATCCTGCCTCAAAAAAAAACACATGGGTTTGCCTCAACTGTAATTTAGACGTTCAGGAGGTCTTCTCTCCCAGTGTGGGTTATGGTGGACTCCTGGTGCTTTTACAGAGTAATATTAATTGGACACTGATGACAACTTTGGACTTGTAGCAGAATCTGAATGTGTGTCTAATGCAGGCGAAGGTGAGATGGCTTTAATTTAAGTCAAGCTAGAATGAGCAGGCGAGACTGGAGTTGGCATTCCTTGATTTGGAGATAGCTCACTTGAAGTCGTGAAATCAGGCTCTTCCGTAAGAGGTGTATACTTAGATGGTGCTTGACATAGCAACAGTTGGTCAAAATGTTTCCACCAGGTGAGACCATTCGCAGTTTGGACTGTGTGCGAAACAGGTCCTGTCTGAGCAATCACAGTAGCAGGAACCTATTTAGCTCCAGGAGCATGATTACGAGCTGGAGCTTCTTGTCCAGAACAGAAAATTCTTGGCTTGGACCTTTTGTGTTCTACTCTTCACTTGGTTGTGCTGTTGATCTTGCACAACTTGTCGTGCTTCTGTTGGTTTCAGCAGATCAAAGCAAGTGCGCAGTTGCCATCCCATTAGTAGGAATGCTGGAGATGCTTTAGTCTTAGCGTATGGCGTGTTTCGGTATGTCAGCAGAAATGTGTCCAGACACTTTTTTGAATGGAGGAATGTCCTTGTGCCAATCTTAAAGCGTGTTTCAAGATTTGAACAAATTTCTTTGCTAATCCATTGGTGGATGGGTGGTATGGTGCTGAGGTGATGTAATGTGATGAATTCTGTTACTTCTCAAAAAATTCTCAAACTCCTGCGATACAAACTGAGGTCCATTTTCAGTCACAAGTTGTTCTGGTAACCCGTAACAATTGAACATTTCTCTTAGCCTTTAAATTGTAGAGGACATCACTGAAACTTCTGGCGATTTGGAATGAGCATCCACAACCACCGTGAGCTTTGTTCCTTCAAATGGACCAGCGAAATCGATGTGGATGCGCTGCCATGGATTTTCCGGCCAATCCTATGGATGGAGGGGTGTCAATTGAGGCACGTTTCTCACACTTTGACATGAACAACAAGATCTTGCCTTGGCTTAAATGTCTTGGTCCAGGCCAGGTCACCAAAAGTAGCTTCTTGCCACCTCTCTCGTGAATGATTCTACAGTGTCCAGAATGCAGTTGGTCCAATACGGGTTTCCTCAATGTTGGTGGAACAATAACTCACATGCCCCAAAGCAAACATCCTGAAGTGACTGATAACTCCATCCTCCTGGAAACATAAGGATGCAGGTCAGATGAGACTTGGAGGTTTGGGGAAGAGTTGCCATGCATCACAAGGTCCATGATCTTGGACAATGTTGGGTCCACCCGAATGGCCTTCTGGATTTGGACTGGAGTGATGGGTGTGTTCTCCACTTGTGCAAAGTAGAAGATGCCTTTCTGAGCAGTGTCCACATGGCTGACTCGAAAGACCATCCGCATTGCGATGCAAAGTAGATTTTCGATATTTGATGTCATACGTGTGAGCACTCAACATCAATGCCCAACGCTGCATCCTGCCTGCAGCTAAAGGTGGGATGCCTGTGTGTGAATGAAATATTGATTTGAGTGGCCGATGATCAGTCAGCAGCGGAAATTTCCGTCCAAATGGGTACTGGTGGAATATCTGGATTCTGAAAATGATTCCCAGTGCCTCAGAATCACAGAATCTCAGTGCAGAAGAGGCCCTTTGGGCCATCAAGTCTGCACTGACACGTGAGAAACACCTGACCTACCTACCTACCTAATCCCATTTATCAGCACTTGGCCCATAGCTTTGAATGTTATGCCAAGTGCTCATCCAGGTACTTTTTAAAGGATGTGAGGCAACCCGCCTCCACCACCCTCCCAGGCAGCGCACTCCAGACCGTCACCACCCTCTGGGTAAAAAGGATTTTCCTCACATCCCCCCTAAACCTTCTGCCCCTCACCTTGAGCTTGTGTCCCCTCGTGACTGACCCTTCAACTAAGGCGAACAGCTGCTCCCTATCCACCCTGTCCATGCCCCTCATAATCTTGTACACCTCGATCAGGTCACCCCTCAGTCTTCTCTGCTCCAACAAAAACAACCCAAGTCTAGTCGACCTCTCTTCATAACTTAAATATTTCATCCCAGGCAACATCCTGGTGAATCTACTCTGCACCCCCTCCAGTGCAACCACATCCTTCCTATAATGAGGTGAGCAGAACTGCACACAGTACTCCAGCTGTGGCCTCACCAAGGTTCTATACAACCCCAACATGACCTCCCTACTTTTGTAATCTATGCCTCGACTGATAAAGGCAAGTGTCCCATATGCCATTTTCACCACCCCACTAACATGCCCCTCTGCCTTCAGAGATCTATGGACACAAACGCCAAGGTCCCTTTGTTCCTCAGAAATTGCTAGTGTCATGACATTCATTGAATACTTCCTTGTCAAATTACTCCTTCCAAAGTGTATCACCTCACATTTCAGGGTTAAATTCCATCTGCCACTTATCTGCCCATTTGACCATCCCACCTATATCTCCCTGTAGCCCAGGACACTCAACCTCACTGTTAACCACCCGGCCAATCTTTGTCTCATCCGCAAACTTACTAATCCTACCCCCCGCATAGTCATCTATGTTTATATAAATGACAAATAATAGGGGACCCAGCACAGATCCCTGTGGTACGCCACTGGACACTGGCTTCCAGTCATTAAAGCAACCTTCTGTCATCACCCTCTGTCTCCTACAACTAAGCCAATTTTGAATCCACCTTATCAAATTACCCTGTATCCCATGTGCATTTGCCTTCTTTATAAGTCTCCCATGTGGGACCTTGTCAAAGGCTTTGCTGAAATCCATATAAACTACATCAACTGTACTACCCTCATCTAAACACCTGGTCACCTCCTCAAAAAATTCAATCAAATTTGTTAGGCATGATCTCCCTCTGACAAAGCCATGCTGACTACTCCTGAGCAAACCTTGCCTCTCCAAGTGGAGACAGATTCTCTCCTTCAGAATTTTCACTGACATGAGACTCACTGGCCTGTAGTTCCCTGGCTTATCTCTACAACCCTTCTTAAATAGCGGAACCACATTAGCTGTTCTCTAGTCCTCTGGCACCTCCCTCATGGCCAGAGAGGAATTAAAAATTTGGGTCAGAGCCCCTGCGATCTCCTCCCTTGCCTCCCTCAGCAGCCTGGGACACAAATCATCCAGACCTGGAGGTTTGTCCACTTTTAAGCCTGCCAACACCTTCAATACCTTGTCACTCCCTATATCAATTTGCTCAAGAACCTCGCAGTCTCTCTCCCCAAGTTCCATACCTTCATCCTCATTTTCTTGGCTGAAGACGGATGTGAAGTATTCATTCAACACTCTACCGATGTCCTCTGGCTCCACCCATAGATTGCCCCCTTGGTCCCTAATGGGCCCTACTGTTTCCCTTGTTATCCTCTTCCCATTGATATACTTATAGAATATCTTGGGATTTTCCGTACTTTTACCAGCCAGAGGTTTCTCATATCCCCTCTTTGCTCTCCTAATTGCTTTCTTAAGCTCCACCCTGCACTTTCTGTACCCCACTAATGCCTCCACTGATTTGCTCCCCTTGTACCTGCTAAAAGCCTCTCTTTTCTTTCTCATGTTTGATTTGCATGTATTGGCTCTCTACTTTGCTTAAAGTCAATGAAGTGAATGCTGTGGGCCTCTCCTCACCTGAGGACATTGTGTGAAACAATGGCCCCAACTCAATAAGGCAATGCAGCACATGCAAGTTGTAGAGATAAGGAGGGGTCAAAATGTGTCAGTACCTCAGAATCTGTCAGCGCCGTTTTAGCCTTCTTGAACACAGCATCGCAGGCTTCTGTCCATCCCCAGGCTTTGTTCTCACACAGAAGCTCATGCAGGGATTTTAGTAAGGTTGCCAGCTGTGGAATAAATCTCCTGTAACAATTCAGCAGCCTTAAGAACGAGCAAAGCTGACTGATATTCTGAGGAGCTGGAGCATCCACAATAGCATAGACCTTGGAGGGTGCTTTGTGAAGCCTAACAGCATCAATGACGTGCCCCAAATATTCCACAAAGGGCTGGAAAAACTCACATTTGTCTTTGTGAACCCATAGGCCATAATCCTCTAGCCTTTGTAGGGTGACATCCAAGTTCTTGAAATGATCCTCATCAGTCTTGCTCGTTACCAAGATGTTGTCAAGGTAGCACTGAACCCCAGGCAAGCCACTCAGGATCTGGTCCATGGTGCTCTGAAACAAGGCTGGAGCTGATGTTATTCCAAAAGGCAAACAGCAATATCTGTACAGTCCCTTGTGTATTGTTATGCTAAAATATTCTTGTGACTTATCATCAACGTGCATTTGTAAGTAGGCCTGAAATAGATCTAGTTTGCCAAATTTCTGTCCACCAGCCAGGCTGCAATATGAGGAAGTGGATATTGTTTAGCGCACAGCACGGGGTTAACGGTAACCTCAATCTCCACAGATGCGTATGAACTATCTTTCTTGAGCACTGGAATAACGGGTGTTGTCCATTCGCTATGGGAGACAGGTACCAAGACTCCTATCTTGACCAGATGCTCCAGATCAGCTTTAACTTTTGGTCATACGGCATAAAGCATTGTTCTGGCCTTCAAAAATTTTGGTTGAGAGTTAGCTTTGATATTCAATTTTACAGTAATTCCCTTCATGCTTCCCAAATCTCCTTCAAAAAAATACAGCATGGCTTTTTTTGGTAACAGCTGTCAGACTAGTTTCTTCTTTTGTAATGCTGTGTACTTCTGCACAGTTTAACCAGATCTTCTCAGGCCATGACTGTCCAACTAAATCTGGGTAGTTGCCTTTCACCACAAACCGTGGTAACTTAGCAGTCTGTCCATTTAGTTCCACTTTAATTCCCGTTCTGCCCATCATAGGTACAGATTCCCCTGTATATATGTTTTCAGAACGATTTTTGCAGGCATCAAGGAAAGATGTTTAAGCTTCTCCTTATACAGCATCTGGGACCAGGGAAACTGCGGCCCCTGTATCCAGTTCCATAGGCGCTGGTTGGCCCTCCAGCAGCAGTGTTACCCAGTAGCCCTGTGAACCACCATCCACTGACGAGATGTGGAGGGGCACTTCTTTGGACTCAGGGTCACTCTGGTCCTGCTTTATGACATGTAGATTTTTCTTCTTGTTACGCCACACTGCAGATTTCTTTTTCTCTGGTTTGCTTTTCTGATTCACTGCTACTTTTTTGTTTTTACAGGCATGCTCAATGTGTCCCTTCTTGCCACACTGACAGCATTAAAGGTCTCTGCACCAACATTCAGACAGATGGTGACCAGTCTGCTTTCTATTTTGTGTGCCCACTTAGCTGTCATGATATGCACTTGAGTTGATGCACTCAACTGCTGTGTTTCTTTTGCAGCCAGCTCCATGGAGACTGCAATCTGTATAGCTTGCTGCGAAGTGAGGTTAGCCTCTGTCAGGAGACGTTTCTGGATTGCTTCACTACGAAGGCCACAGACCAACCTGTCACGGAGGGTATCGTTCAGTACTTCATTGAATTCATAATGTTCAGTGAGCTTTTTAAATACTGCAACATACTGCGCAATTGTTTCCCCCTCTTATTGATTTCTTTTGTAAAACCTAAATCTTTTTGCAATGACAAGTGGCGTAAGGGAAAATGCATCTCCAGGACTTTTACAATATCCTCATGATTTTGTGTCAGATTTGTCAGGCTGCATCAAGCTTTCTAATAAGCCAAAGGTTTTAGCTCCCATCACACTTAAAGTTGCCACTTTTCTATCATTTTCAATTCCATTTGCAGGGACAAAAAACTCAGTGTTCAGTGTAGGAGCTCCACTGTTCAACAGTCTCATTGAAATGTCCCATAGGTCTGGTAAGCATAATCATGTTCCACCTTTTTATTTTCCCTTCTTCGTCAGTTACTTTTTGTTTACTGTTGTTTCCATTATCTTTACTAGTAATTTCCTTCTACTAGCTCTTTCACTTTTTAGTTTTGCTTTGAGTGGCACTACCGCAAAGGTCCATCATCCTCATTGCCAATTTGTTATGTTTTAATACTGGTACTGTTGATAACTTTTCAAAGATTAATCAATACGCATGAGGGCATGGAGGTGATTGATTGAACATTGCAGCTTCCATTTTATTTTACTTCAGCAACTGAGCTAACAAACAAAATGATCCCATAATGCACTGGCTTGCAAAGTACAGCAAGCTAAACAAGACACCCTGTACATAACAAGAACCTCATCCTTTGTCCTGCTTACGTCGTTAGTACCAACGTGGACCATGATGACTGGGTTCTCTCCCCCTCCCACTGCAGGTTCCTCTCCAACCCCCAGCAAATGTCCCGAACCCTGGCACCAGGCAGGTGACACAGCCGCCTGGACTCATACTCTTTGTTGCAGAGAGCGGTGTCAATGCCTCTGACTATACTGTCCCCTACTCCCACTACATTCCTTGTAACTTCCTTCACTTGAATGGCTTCCTGTCCCACCGTGCCATGGCCAGTTAGCTCATCCACCCTGCAGCCCCCACTCTTTATACAAACAAGCTGAAAAAACCTCAAACCTGTTGGACAATTGGAAGGGCCAAGCCCCCTGCACTCCTGCCTTCTAGGTCCCCTTATCTGCCTCACTTGCTGTCACACCCTCCTGTCCCTGACCACTGACCAAATCAGAAGACTCTATCCTAAATGGTGTGACTGCCTCCTGGAAGAAAGTGTCCAGTTAACTTTCCCCCTCCCTGATATGCTGCAGTGTCTGCAGCTCGGCCTTCAGCTCAATAACTCAGAGCCGAAGTTCCTGCAGCTGCAAACATTTACTGCAGATGTGTTTGCCCTGGATCACACCGGAAGCTCCCACATCCTGCAATCACAGTGCATCACCTGCCCTGTCATCTCTAATATGTGTTAATTAATTAATAATTGCTAATTAATTATTAGAGCCTGCACCTCCCCAAAGCTTTCGGCACTGCCAGTGAACTTTACAATACATATAAAACAATACAGTACTTACAATAATGATGAAACTAATAATACCAGTTACTGGTTTACCTGCTCCTTCTGCTGCACCAAAGTGTGAATCTAATACTGGAGGCTGAAAAAGAGCAGAAGGGAAAAAAAAAAGCACCTCCTCCCTGCCCTTCACCAAACTCCCCACGCAGCATACTTTACTTCTTGCAGTAAACCTTACCTAAAGCGCCTCTCTTTCTCACCCAACCCAACCTCACTGACTATGCTCCTTACTGACCGTGCGCTTTAAAAGTCTCTTTCTTATATAGAGCGGTGATGAGTCACTCTGCAGCTTAGCTTCCTGCTATAGTATTCAACACCTATTCAGGCAAGGGCTTTCAGGTGATTGGCAATTAACTGCCACTAAGGCAATTGCCTGTTTAACTCACTTAAGGGAGGTGTCAGCTGTGGCTCAGTTCATAGCACCCTCGCCTTTGAGTCAGAGGGTTGTGGGTTCACGTCCCACTCCCGGAAACCAAGAACTGTGGTTGTACTCGAAAGAGTTGCAATCTGTGACTGTTGATAACTCGAAAGAGTTTCCCAGAAACCAAGAACTGTGATTGTACTCGAAAGAGTTGCAATATGTGACTGTTGATAACTCGAAAGAGTTAACTCACTTAAAGGCTGCTAGTTCTTGGTCAGAATCTGACACTTACTCTAAAATTGAACTTGAAAAAGATTTACCAGTTGAATTCCCACTTTGAACCAAATTCCTAAATATACTCACTCAGTCTCTGTCTCACTCAGGCCGAGTCTCCCTTCATTGACTGTGTGCCTCTTAGGAGGAGGATGCAAAGGGGGCTAAAAAGGGATATAGGCAAGTGAACCAGTAGATGGCAAGTGGAGTATAAAGTGGGTAACTGTGAAATTGCCCACTTTTGTAGGAAGCATAGACTAGCAGAATAAATTTGTGAGGCTAGTAAATGCTTGGATTCAGAGGGATTTGGGGGTCCTTGTAAATTAACAGAAAGTTAACATGTAGATATAGTAAGCAATTAGGAAAGCAAATAGTATGCTAACCTTTATTGCAGGGGGAGGTTGGAGTAAGACTAAGGAAATCTTGCTGTAATTATATAGGGCTATGGTGAGACTATATCAGGAATACTGTGTACGGTTTTGTTCTCCTTACCAAAGGAAGGATATACTTGCCTTAAAGGAGCTACAATGGAAGTTCCTGGGATGAAAGTGTGGTCCTATGGTAGATTGAGTAGGATGCGCAGAATGGACTCTTATTTTTTTGCAGCGTAGAAAAATGAGAAGTGAATTCATTGAAATATATACAATTCTTAAGGAGCTTGACAGGGTAGATGCTGAGAGGCTGTTTTCCCTGATTGAGTATAGAACTTGGGTCATAGCCTTAGTATGAGGAGTTAGCCATTTAGGACTGAGATTAGAAATTTCTTCACCAGATCATTGTGAATCTTTGGAATTTTCTGCCTCAGGGGGTTGTGGATGCTCAGTTGTTGAGTATATTCAAGGTGGATATTGATAGATTTTTGGACATGAAGGCACCAAGGGATAAGGGAACAGGGCAGACAAGCAGAGCTGATGTAGAGGATCAGTTGTCATCTTGTTGAATGGCAAAGCAAGCTCAAGGGACCATATAGCCTACACCTGTTCCTATTCTTCATATTCCAAAGTAAAAGTGACAGCATCTTGCTCTAGTATTTTCACTATTCCCTGCTATCACCACATATTTTATTCCCATATCAACTTTCAACCATGTCAAAAAATATTAGTTTATGCCAAAATTTAATGTTTTAATTCTAAATTCAGGGCTATTAAGTTATTAATAGTTCCTGACACTGGTAGTTGCATTTTTTGTTGGAAATACTGCTGTTGTGTACTGTGCTCAGTAACTAACCAGGACCTATCCTTTTGTCAAAGCAGCTTTCAGCAGATGGCAGGTTCAAGCAATAAGTAGCCGATTTGGAGGATGCAGGGCATGTGACTATTGATATCAGCAATGTGACTTTACACAATCTGAAGAGCATCACATGCCATTAAAGTAATAGTTGTTTTCTTTGATAATTTGACACATAATATCAGGCATGTCATTCCTTCTAGGGAGAAGATAAACACACTTGGCAAATGAAGCTCTAAGTTTCAACTTCTTGCACTTGTGAACAAAATAGCTCACACAAGCTGAATTAATAAAAAGCTCATCAATCCAAAGCTATTAAAGTACATGAGATTGAATATTACTTCATGTAATAAGAATTAATCTTTCCTACTGCCTTGGTAGATTCTAAAATATGCTATTACTAAGAGCACAATATTTGCCAGTGTTTTGTAAATGCTATGCCTTGCTATTCTTGGAGTTGACGTGTTCAATGATAATTGCATACAACACATAATGATCCTCAGATTGCCTGGGAGTTGAGCCAAATCAGGCCAGCAATGTCAGCAGTGGCATGCCATCCATTCCTGCCCTCCTCCAAACTCTGTCACTTAGGGATTTTTGTGGGTTGCCCCTTCAGCCTCAAGCTCATTCACTTCTTAAATAATGAAATCCCTTAGGACATTCAAAGACTGATTTACCAACACTACTTTTATAATTGGGCATGTGCTATGTTGGCATTACCACCTCGGAGAATATAAATGTT
This sequence comes from Cetorhinus maximus, assembly GCF_964194155.1. Classification (NCBI taxonomy): domain Eukaryota; kingdom Metazoa; phylum Chordata; class Chondrichthyes; order Lamniformes; family Cetorhinidae; genus Cetorhinus; species Cetorhinus maximus. Next base: position 72,779,265 of record NC_135888.1, read on the forward strand.
GTGCAGTTAGTGGAAGCTAGAAAGAAAGATTGCTGGACAAGCAAAGTTGGTAGCTGAGAAATCCATCTTTTTTAAAACCAGGCTTTACTGAATCTAGGAAGCTCACTTTGGGCTTTTTGGCAGCCATCAGCACTAGCATGGGTTTCATGGACTATGAAAGTAGTTCTATTTTGGTGTTCATTTTGGCTAGCTGTAGCTCTGCCTTTCTTTTCTACTTTCACGTGATGCTAATGTCCTGTTGCTATTATTTTTCCTAAGCTGCTTTTACAATGCTTCCTGGATTCTCAGAAAAGTGAGCTAACTCATCCATTCTACTGCATTTAGTTTTGTATTGTGCAGTTAGTATTCCTCTAAATTGGCTGCACCATGGGGCCCAACATTCCACCTATATGCTGAGCTAGCCGTGACAGTTTAATAGCACGCGCATAGTGATGTTATGAGTAGGACTGGTGGCAGCTAAGAGGACCCTGCAAAAAATAACTTTTCCCTGTCGCTAGTCTAAAAAGGTAGGTTCATGCTGATTTGGCTGCCCACAACATAAAACCTACACTCTTGGAGCTAGTAGCTCAAGAACAATATAAACAATAATAAGCTCCTGTTAAGTGCATATTATAGTCGTTCCGAAATAGCACAATGACAGTATTACTGCTAACTTTGGGTTAGCCAAATTTCTGGTGCTATCAACAGTGAAACACTGAGCAAGGAAATCTACCACTGGAAAATGGGCAATTTCAGTCAAACAATGTTAATGTAAAACACTTCAAAAAAAAAAAAATTGTTACTTTGGTTCTTAAAACCAGAAATTTGGCTAGGATTGTCCAAAAGACAATAAAATAATCACAACAAAAACAAAAGTAAATTTTGTTAAATTTATTATTTGATTTTAAACTGATGCTATTCAATACTTAGTTTCTAACAAAATACATCGAATATGTTGTTTATGATACTGTGTAAATGTGCTGGTATTGGTCAATGGAGTGTACAATTCATAGATTTAATCTGGAAACATACCATAAAGTTGAAATATTCATTATAAATAGCTCTTCATATGAAAGAATAAGGGAGTGGGACTAAATGGATAGCTCTAACAACTGACATCGGCATAATGGACCAATTAGCCTCCCTTAATGTTGTGTGATTATCTTGAAAAGCGTATTATGTTACATTAAAAAAGAGAAAAATGAGCTAGGATTCCAATTTCTATCACTTATGGCAGTGGTTGGAAACGGCATCTGTGATCAGGCTTGTCTATGGTGCACCATATCCTTGAATCATCACTGCCAATTCTTGCTGTCACGGCTCATTTAGAGAAATGCCTGTTAGGAGAGTTACAGACAATGCCTATAGCATGTACAACTAGCTGGAGTCATGTCCCAGCATCAACAAGTATCTTCAGGAGTGGAGGTGGGGAGCCTTAAAAAAGTAAAAGAATGCTTCTTCTTAGCACAGTTGATTGTAAAGACATTAAAGTGGAAGTTAATTACTGATCTGTGGGTGTGGCATCAATCTTGGCCATATGAATTATCTATTTGCAGATATTTTCCAACACGAGCCATCAATGGGAAACCTGATTAATATTCCTTCACTGTAATCCACATAGCTCACAGTTGACAGAGATCAACCAGCTCAGCATTGTCTAAACAAAGTACTTCATTGCAGGTGAAACATTTGGAATGTTTTGGGGGGAATAATAAGGCTCTAAATAAAGGCAAACTTGTGTTTTTTTTAAAAAGACATTTCTGATCTGAATGGTCCACAGCAGATAGAGCATTTATCCACCAAGCATGGGAAACCTCACACTTCAGTTTATGATTGTGAATCTGAGGTACAGCCTGCAATCTTTCTTGAGTACCTGGTAAAATTAAAATTATAACAATATAGACTACTGCAATATTAAAAACTGTGAAGTAGCTTTAAAGTTCAACCAAGTCTTTATGAAATTCATAGCAGCTCTATAACTGAAGGTTGGCTTTGGAACTGGTTATCATAGAACTGTAGATGTCTTAAAAATGTATTCATATTGGCTGGGTCCTCCAAGCTCCTCTCTAAACATATTCTATTGGGAACTAGTCTAACTAATATTGATGTTTTTAAGGATCATGTATAGATACAGTACACGTATTTTCCATATTTATAAGAGAAAAAAATAGTTACACTGGGTAATGAAAAATAGGGTCCATTAACAATGGGAAATGTGAAGTACATTTGGCAATTTTGTCCTAAATGTAAAATCACTTCCTTTCCTCTTCTATCGGATCTTTTTTAGTTCACTAAATAAGAAAGTAGGCTTCTGTCAATTAGAGCTGTACAGCCTCCAGGGCATGAGCAAGAGGAGTCTAGTTAATGATTTTTCTCCCTTCCTCCATTGCAAGGAAGCAGATGGCTTGCATTTGACACTTACCATGATGTCCTGGTAAAGAACCAATGCACATTTGTGTAAGGATTTGTGGGCATAAACCCTAATTGTACAATAGTGCGTGGTGCAATAAGTTATTTTTTTCAAATGTGTGCATGGGCATAGGTGTCACTAGCATGACCAGCAATAGTCACCCATCCAGAGTTGCCCTAGAGGAGCAGGTGGTGACCTCCTTCGTGACCTGCTGCTGTATGCGTGTTGAACGTACACCCACAGTGCTGTTAGGGAAGTAGTTTCAGGATTTTGACATAGTAATGAGGAAAGAATAGCACCATATTTCCAAGTCAGGAGGGTGTGTGACTTGGAGGTGAACTTGCAGGTGATGTTCTCCCGCGCCTGCTGTCGTGGGTTGGGAGATGCTGTCGTAATTAGCTAGGCAATTTGCTGTGACCACTTTTGATTAGTGAAGCGATTTCGGCCATGGCAAATTAAAACGTTAAAAACAAACCCCTCGCAGCATTAAGTATAGCAATAAAATGAAACACTTTCACAGGCGAAATTTGGGGAACTGGGGTTGTTCTATGTATTGAACTTCCCCCGCCTACTTTAAATAAAGAACAAAAGAAGCGTTGAGCTTCGGAAAGGTTGGAAGAGTGGTTGTGAAACGTTCAGCATGTTTTTCCCTTGCCCTGTGGATGCACACCTGACTCCATGACACACAAACAGCTCGCTGCTGCTCTGGGTGTGGCACTGAGCTCAGTTCCAACTCTTGCTCTCCTCCCACCGCAGCCGCTCATACACGTCTTCACCGGCATCGGCCAACCCTCTCACCGGACAGCACTCTCCGCCTTGGGATATCCCGGTCACGGTATTCGGGACATTTTATTTGTGTGTGTGTGTGTTTTGTTTTACTGTTCTCTCAAGCATTTTTGACCGTCGCTCCTGGTGCGGGCCGCGCAGGGGGGGTGCGGCTACTTCCTTGGAAGCGCTTTGCAGACTACCCCCCCTCCCCGGCCGGTTTGGTTTCGGTGACTCAGAGAGAGTCAGTCGGGGTTTTAAAAGTATCGCAGTTTCACCAGAGGAAGGAGGAAAAAGAAGCGGCGGTGAGGCGAAGGGGGTAGAGAAAAAAATAGCAAGGAGCGGAACCAGGACTTTAAAAACAAACTGTTTGAAGAACCGATTAAAGAAAAAGGCTTGGCAGCAAGTAAGTGAGGCGGAAGTGAAATACTTTTTTTTTTAAAAAAAAGCGAACATAACTTTTAGTAAATACGGAGTCTGATTGAAAACTCACGGTTTCAGTTGTTCGGGGTGGTGGCGGCCGTTGGGAAAGTTCCGTTTCGAACTCTGGCGAAGTTTAAATGGCCGCTCGAGCCCGATCTTGGTGCCGGACTCTCCCCGTGGACTTGGTGTTTCTCAGCCAGGATTTCCGCGGTTGCGGTTAGAGGCACAGATTTGTTAGTGTGTGTGTGCGCGCAGTTATATTTTTCGGTCCTTGTTCATGTTAGAAGTGATCGCTGAGGGAGCGCCCGTCATCTGGGCTCTCCCGCCGCCCATCTTAGGCCGCGCATCCTCCTGGATTGTTTTCCGGACAGGGGCCCAGCACCGCCCCGGGAATTGTACACATCTTATAACCATCAAACTCTGCTCAGTGTCTGGGCACACAGTCCCACTCGTTAAACCTTTTATTTACAGAATCCTAAAGTTTTGTTCCCCTCCTTTTGCCGCCCCCAGTAATTCGGGTGGAGGTCACAAACTGCTCTTGTGAATTTTACATATGACCATTACTTTTCACTTCAAAATCATTGCAGCTCGGACGCCAAACCAGAAGCCTGTGTATTTTTCCCCAAATGTTAACTTGTTAATTCTAGTACACTGTAATTTTAAAGTATTTATAGAATTTCTAGGTAGCTGGTTGGTGGGGATGTGTTTATGCAACTGAAAAATGCTGTATAAGTATGTTCGAGTTTCTGAAAGGTGCTTCTCTCCAATTTTGAGAACAGCTTATGTTTATACAGCGCCGTTAACATATTAAAACATACCAAGATGCTTCACAAGAGTATTACAAAGTGGCATTACACATTGAGGCACATGAGGACAGATGGCCAAAGGCTTGGTCAAAGAGGTCGGTTTATAGAAGTATCTTGAAGGAAGAAAGGGAGAGAATTCCAGAACTTAATAGCCTAGGCTGCTGGATGCACGACTACCCAGTGGTGGAAGGATTAAAACCAGGGATACTCAAGAGGCCAGAATTAGAGGAGCGCAGATATCCCTGAGGATTGTGGGCTGCAGGAGATTGGAAATGGGCAAGGCCATGGAGGAACTAGGAAAAAAGATGAGAATTTTGAAATCAAGACATTACCTGCCAGGGAGTCAGGCCAGAGAGGACAGGGGTGCAATGAACGGATTTGGTCTGAGTCAGGTCTCAGGCAGCAGAACTTTGGCTGATCTCAAGTTTAAAGAGTAGTATGTGGGAAACCATCCAGGTGTGTGTTGGAATAGTCAAGTCCAGAGGTAACAAAGGAATGTATGCCAGTTTCAGCAGCAGATGAGCTGAGGCAAGGATGAAGTCGGGTGATGTTACAGAAGTGATCTTAGTGATGGCATGGATATGTAGAGATGCTCATTTTGGGGTCAGTCTGGCATGAAGTTGATAGCTGGGGATCAGTTTGGAGTGAGGTTCAAAGACAATGGCTTCATTATTTCCACTGTTTAGTTTGGAGAAATTTCTGCTCATCCAATACTAGATTCCAGATAATTTATCAACTGTGGAAGAGCTGAGAGAGATATAGGGGTAGACAGGAAAGTGGAGTTGAGGCCAGTCAGATCAGCCATGGTCTTATGAAATGGTGGAGCAGGCTTTTGGGGCCGAATGGCCTACTAATTCATGTGTATGTATGTTTGTATGTAGGTGGTGGTGAGATAGAGCTGTGCTTTTGGATGGTGGTGGTGAGGGCAGGGTGTAGATGAGAAAGAGGGCATCAAGGATAGATTTGTGGGAGCCAGGAGATGGAAGAGAAGCTATTATAAGTAATACTCTGACTACGATTAGATAGATAAGAATGGACCCAGATGAGAGCAACCCCACTCAGGTGGGCAAGCGGCATTGGAGGAGGTTGGTGTGGTCAGACTTCAGACAGGTTGAGAGGGATGAAGAAGGATAGTTTACCTTTCTCGAAGCCACAGAGTGGCACTTATGATAAATAATGCAGGTCATTGGTTAAGATCAGTAGTGAGATCCTGGAAAATGGACAATTTTTCATATCTTGGGAGCCTCCACTCTGACAAAGTCAGAGATAGATGACAAAAATCATTATTGCCTCTAATAGCTCAGTCTTTGGCTGACTGAGCAAAAGGGTATTTGAGGTTAAACTTGAGATTAAGGTCATAGTTTACGGGGCAGCAATGATCCCCACGCTCCTATATGCTTTGGAGACTTGTTCAATCCACAGCAGGCACCATAAATACTTAAGAACCACCAACAGTGTCTCTGCAAGATCCTCCAAATCTTGTAGCAAGAAAGGCAGTCCCAAAGCAGCATCCTCTCCCAAGCTAACATCCCCAGCTAATTACTCAAAACAAGTCCCATTGAGTGGGACATTTTGTTTGTTAGCTTGACACCGGACTTCTGAAGCAACTGTTCTACTAGCTCAGTCACGGCAGGGGACTCGCAAGAGGACAGCGGAAACACTTTAGGGATATCCTCAAAGCATCCCTGAGGAGATGAAGCATCGATACCAACTCATGGGAAGTCACTGGCTTGTGACCGACCAAAATGGAAAAGGTTCATTCGGGAAGGCACCAAACACATTGAGAGACTTCATTGGGAGTATGCAGATGTGAAGTTGAGGTTTTGGAAAGAACGCACAAACCTTCCAACACATCATCTACCAGACCCTCCAAGCACCACCTCCCCTGCTTCTGGCAGTGCCTGCAGATTGCACGTTGGATTTATCAGCCATCTCAGAACCCATCAAACCAGAGTGAAAGCAAATCATCCTCTATCTCAATGGACTGCCTAAGAAAAAGATATACTGCAGATAAGAGTTTAGAAGTGTCTGCTTGGTTAATATTAGGGTTTGTTATTTTCCCACATAAATAGATGAAACCTGGAAAAGGAAATCTGTGAAGTGTTTTCCTTCTGATGTCACAGAATCTCAGTGCAGAAGAGGCCCTTCGGCCCATCAAGTCTGCACTGACATGTGAGAAACACCTGACCTACCTACCTAATCCCATTTACCTTGTCACTCCCTAATATCAATTTGCTCAAAAACCTTGCAGTTTCTCTCCCCGAGTTCCATACCTTCATCCTCTTGGGTGAAGACGGATGTGAAGTATTTGTTCAACACTCTACCGATATCCTCTGGCTCCACCCATAGATTGCCCCCTTGGTCCCTAATGGGCCCTACTCTTTGCCTGGTTATCCTCTTCCCATTGATATACTTATAGAATATCTTGGGATTTTCCGTACTTTTACCAGCCAGAGCTTTATCGTATCCCCTCTTTGCTCTCCTAATTGCTTTCTTAAGCTCCACCCTGCACTTTCTCTACCCCACTAATGCCTCCACTGATTTGCTCCCCTTGTACCTGCTAAAAGCCTCTTTCCTTCTCATCTTATCCTGAATATCCCTGGTCATCCATGGTTCTCTGGGCTTGTTACTCTTTCCTATCACCCTAGAGGGAACATGTACCCTCCCCATTTCCTTTTTGAACACCCTCCACTGCTCCTCTGTAGGTTTCCCCACAAGTAGCTGTTCCTAGTCTACCTTGGCCAGATCATGCCTTATTTTACTAAAATCCGCTCTCCCCCAATCCAAAATATTTTTATGCAACTTGTCTATTTCTTTGTCCATAACAAGCTTAAATTGTACTGTGTTGTGGTTGCTGTCACTAAAATGCTCCCCCACCACTACCTCAGCCACCTGTCCGGCTTCATTCCCCAGAATTAGGTCCAACACTGCGCCTTCCCTTGTTGGACCCTCTACATATTAACCTAAAAAGTCCTCCTGTACACATTTCAAGAAATCCACTCCATCCAAGCCCTTAACACTATGTCTATCCCATTAATATTGGGAAAGTTGAAATCACCTAATACAATTACCCTATTATTGCTTTTACACACCTTCACAAATTGTGCATATATTTGCTCCTCAATTTCCCGCTGACTATCTGGGGGTGTATAATAAACACCTAACAATGTGGCTGCCCCTTTTTTATTCCTAAACTCTACCCACAAAGCTTCATTCGATGCCCTCTCCAAGATATCAGCCCTTCTTAATGCAGTAACTGACTCATTAACTAATAATGCAATGCCTCCTCCTCTTTTACCCCCTCCCCTGTCTCGCTTGAAGATTTCATAACCTGGTGGAGTAATTTAATCAGTTTGTTTTTGTGCTCATGTCACTTAATTCTGTTATACTCCAATATCTCAATCAGTCAAAAATATAAAACTTCTTGAAACAGACATCAATTGTCAAGCCTTCTCACTTTTCGGAAGATATCTAAATGGATAATCCAACTATTATGTTAGCATGTGGGTGGAGAGGAATATTTGATGAAGGGGATCTACCAAACGGAAGTGAGATTGCAACATTTCAAGGTTATGCTAGCATATTGAATCTCAGTTTGAAATCTTAAGAGTATTTGGCCTATTATACTTCCAACTTTATATTGTAGAGTGACTCCCTTCTCAAGTGAATTTGGCAATAAAAGTGCATCCTTGCAGCATTGAGAAGTTGTTTGGGTGCAGATTTCATGCTATGACAATATTAGTACAGCACAAATGGGCGCTTACATTCACAGGGAGTTTTTGCTCATATTTGCTTTCAAATCTCTATATAATTTGAGGGATCAGATTAGTATTTGCTGTGCATAGATAGTAGTTCAATATATTATACAATTAGTTTGTATACTAAAGAACATAACATCGTATTGCTGGAAAAAGAGACATGCTGTCGAAGCTTTTCACCTTGCACTCATCAGGGCAGACGCAAGAATAATTGCCTGCAGGCAAAAGCGTTAAGTTCAGGCATTGCACCGTTTTTGAATTAAAAGCATGGGGAACAATAGTTCCCTGGTGCATTCTCCATGGCAACAACTCGACATGTTGGAGTCAACTTGCCAACCAATCAATACCTTTTCTCATGCAGTAAAAATTGTTGCTCCCATTGAAATTTGGCATTCTTCTATCTGTCCTGATGCTTCGACAGCATGTCTCCTTTTTCAGCAGTACTTAAGTTCTGTACTACCAAATGACTGTATAACATTGTATTCTGATTTCTCTTAGGGATTGAGGGTGCCTCCATAGTTCCATTGCAAAAGGAACTTTTAAGTGTCAGTCTTGGCTCAGTGCTTGCATATTTGAGCTATGGGTTCAAGCCCCACACCGGTGACTTGAGCACATATTTAAGCCAACACTGCAGTGAATTACATAGAGTGTTGCACTATGGGACGTGAAGTGTCTCAGATTAGATGTTAAACCAAGGTCCCATCTGCTCAAGTGTTTGTAAAAGGTCCCATGAAAATATTCAAATAGGAAAGTTTTCCTGAATGTCCTGGCCAGCATTTATCTTTCAACCAACATCATGAAAACAAACTAAATGCTCATTGATATTTGTAGGACTTGGGTGTGTGCAAATTGGCTGTGTCCAATGACTATACTTCAAAAAGTTCTAATTGTCCGGAGCTTGTGTAAGGTGTTATCTAAATGCAAGTTTCTTTTTTTTTAAAAAAGTTGAAACCCGTTGAACAAAATGCTAACTGCAAAGTTTCTTACCCCTCTCCAATTATTTTGAATCTTGTTCCCAGTAGATAATTGGTTTGATGTCTGAAATCTGGTCTTTTAGAGTATCCTTGGGAAAAGATTGGGTGGTTGTTTGGTTTTATTTTTGAATTGTTTGCATTGATGCTGTTCATGGAGTGTTACACTTGTGCACTGTAATATCTTGAGTTATCTGAATCTTAAGTTCAGTTCCTTTGAACTAGCAAATCTTAACTGGGGTGCTAATGGAACACCTATTATTGGGTTCTGTCGGCAAGGAAGAGAACAGAGGTTCCCGATCAGCAAATACTTGTTCCTTGATCTAAGTGGATGCTGAATGAGGATATGCTCAGGTTTGACTGTGCTGGCTTTTGCATGAATGAAAATTTTGGCAAGCTATTGGAGATTTCTGGCTATAAAATCAGATCCTATCATGAGTGCTTTAGGAGAAGAGCGAGAGGATGATAATAAAGGAAAAAAAATCCAATTTGTGCAGGGGGACAATAGTCCAAAATCCTGTGGTGTATTGTTTGGCAAGTTTTGTAAGAAGGGGTGTGCATGTGGCTTAATGGAAAGTCTTAATTGCCTCCAAACCCATCAATTCTGCAGAAGAATAATGGGAGGCAGGGAGAGAATTCTGATTGCAAAACAAACTTTGCTGGTTTTAGCTTGCCCACTACAACCACAACAATTTGAGTATGTAGGGATACATACAGTGTCCCAAGGCGTTTCATAGGATTGTTATCTTAAAGGAAGAAAGACTAGAACAGAGCAGTTTAGAGCTTAGGGCTGAGGCAGCAGAAGACATGGCTGCTAGTGGTGGAGTGATAAAAATGGGGATGCTAAAGAGGCCAGAATTGGATGAGAACAGATCTTGAAGATTTGGATGGCTGGTGGAGATTATGGATATTGGAAGGGGCAAGGCCACGGAAGGATTTGAAATGATTTCTTAATTTATTTTTGCTGCACCGGAAATCCACCCACTCCTGTCTAGACGATAGGTGGATAGTTTTTTCTTTAGGGCACATTCCCTAATTGGCATTAAAGAAGTTCTCAACTATCCCAACAACCATTGTTATTGATGCAAATATTGTGATTTTTGCTACAAATCTCTTTTATTGGAATGTGTCCTCAGTATTGAACTTTGTAATAGAAACATAGAAAATAGGAGCAGGAGTAGGCCATTCGGCCCTTCAAGCCTGCTCCGCCATTCATTATGATCATGGCTGATCATCGAACTCGATAGCCTGCTCCTGTTTTCTCCCCATATCCTTTGATCCTTTCGCCCCAAGAGCTATATCTAACTCCTTCTTGAAAACATGCAATGTTTTGGCCTCACTACTTTCTGTGGTAGTGAGTTCCACAGGCTCACCGCTCTGAGTGAAGAAATTTCTCCTCACCTCAGTCCTAAATGGCCTACCCGGTGTCCTCAGACTGTGACCCCTCGTTCTCGAATCCCCACCATCAGGATCATCCTTCCTGCATCTACCCTGTCCAGTGCTGTTAGAATTTTATAGGTTTCTACGAGATCCCCCCTCATTCTTCTGAACTCCAGCGAGTATGATCCTAACCGACTCAATCTCTCCTCATCTGTCAGTCCCACCATCCCAGGGATCAGTCTGGTAAACCTTCGCTGCACTCGCTCTATAGCAAGAACATCCTTCCTCAGATAAGGAGAACAAAACTGCATACAATATTCCAGGTGTGGTCTCACCAAGGCCCTGTATAATTGCAGTAAGACATCCCTGCTCCTGTACTCTAATGCTCTCGCTATGAAGGCCAACATACCATTTGCCTTCTTTACCGCCTGCTGCACCTGCATGTTTACCTTCGGGGATTGGCGTACGAGGACACCTGGGCCTCGTTGCATATTCCCCTCTCTCAATTTATAGCCATTCAGATAATCTGCCTTCCTGTTTTTGCTACGAAAGTGGATAACCTCTCATTTATCCACATTATACTGCATCTGCCATGCATTTGCCCACTCACTCAGATTGTCCAAATCACACTGAAGCATCTCTGTATCCTCCTCACAGCTCACCCTCCCAACCAGCTTTGTGTCATCTGCAAATTTGGAGATATTACATTTAGTTCCCTCATCTAAATCATTAATATATATTGTGAATAGCTGGGGTTCCAGCAACGATCCCTGTGTTACCCCACTAGTCACTGCCTGCCATTCGGAAAGAGACCTGCTTATTCCTACTCTTTGTTTCCTGTCTGCCGACCAGTTTTCTGTCCATCTCAATACACTACCCCCAATCCCATGCACTTTAATTTTACATGCCTATCTCTTATGTGGGGCTTTGTCGAAAGCCTTCTGAAAGTCCAAATAAACCACATCCACTGGCTCCCCCTCATCAACTACTAGTTACATGCTTGAAAAATTCCAGTAGATTTGTCGAGCATGATTTCCCTTTTGTAAAGCCATGCTGACTGTCGGATTCTGCCACTGTTTTCCAAGTGCTCAGCTATTAAATCCTTTATAAGGGACTCTAGAATTTTCTCCACTACTGACGTCAGGCTGGCTGGTCTATCATTCCTGTTTTCTCTCTACCTCCCTTTTTAAACAGTGGGGTTACGTTAGCTACCCTCCAATCTGTAGGAACTGTTTCAGAGTTTATAGAATCTTAGAAGATGACCACCAATGCATCCACTATTTCTGGGGCCATTTCCTTAAGTACTCTGGGATGTAGATTATCAGGCCCTGGGGATTTATCGGCCTTCAATCCCATCAATTTCTCTAACACCGTTCCCCTACTAATACTGATTTATTTCGGTCCCTCCCTCGCACTAAACTGTGTTCCCCAACATTTCTGGTATGTTATTTGTGTCCTCCTTTGTGAAAACAGAACCAAAGTATGTATTTAGTTGGTCAGCCATTTTTTTGTTTCCCATTATAAATTCCCCTGTTTCTGACTGTTAAGGGACCCTCATTTGTCTTCAACCTTTTTCTCTTCACATACCTATAGAAACTTTTACAGTCAGTTTATATGTTCCCCACAAGCTTAGTCTCGTACTCTTTTCCCCTTCTTAATCAATCCTTTGGTCCTCCTTTGCTGAATTTTAAACTGCTCCCAATCCTCAGATCTGTTGTTTTTTTCTGGCCAATTTGTTTGCCTCTTCCTTGGATCTAATACTATCTCTAATTTCCCTTGTAAGCCATGGTTTGACCACCTTTCCTGTTTTACTTTTGCGCCAGACAGGAATAAACGATTGTTGCAGTTCACCCACAAGCTCTTTGAACGTTTGCCATTGCCTAACCACCATCATCCCTTTAAGTAACGTTTCCTAATCCATCATAGCCAACTCGTAGTTTCCTTTATTAAGATTCAATACTGTGTATAATAGTACTGTCTCCCCCTTTTAATGGCCATACAGTTAATGTGTCTTCGCAGAATTCTAATAGATGTGTGTGGCTTCATCAAGTTGTGTAGATTCCATCAACCGGAAGGCATTATGATTGTATGTAGTTTGACTATCTTCATCTCTAATGTAAACTTTGAAAAATAATGAATGACTGGGACTATCAGTAGCACCACGTACAACCTGATTCCAAAGTGGAAGAAACCAAGTTGTTCAGTAATTTAAGTTTTATATTTGATTCTTTGCGTGCTCTGTTTATTGGTGGTGAGCCTTTTGAATGGTTCTGCTTGACTTGCTGTTGCCACAGATACTAAACTAGTTTAATACTCACTCAAGATCTGCTATTTCAGTCTGGCTCCTTTCTATAACCAATTTATTTGCTAAATCTTATTTGCTACTCTTGTTATGAATATATAAATTAAAAATTGAAAAAGGCAAGGTAAACGCAGAATGTTACTTTAGCCCTGGCTAGTAGGGTTACAGATTTTTAAACTGGTTAAATTGAAATAGTAAAAAGAGAAATACTGAAAGTTCTTTGATTTAAAAAAAATCAATTTAAGATCTCTGGCTGTACTTGTTAGGATTATTTTAAGGTAGTTTATTTTCTGTATTCATTTTGTTTATATTAGTCTTGAGATTATGCTAGACAGGCATATTCAAGTGATATGGGGATCAGGTGGGAAAGTGGAATTGAGGTCAAAGATCAGCCATGATTTTATTGAATGGTGGACCAGGCTCTAGTGGCCATATGGCCTACTCCTATTTCTTGTTTTTAAGTTGCTTTGCTGAGGGAATTACATTACTACAAGGATAAGCATTAATGTGCTGAAGGACTTTTCTCAGCCATTGATCGCTATAATCAACAGTCCCTCTAAGCTGTGTGAACACGCAGCAGTTGAATATGTGCTGCACCCAAGAGCATTCCCGTTAAGTTGCACACATGTGCAGCCACATGGCTTTCTTAAAGGGACCTTGCAGTGCAACAGATGGGCTGCGCACAACAAAGGGAAGGGATCATTTGTTATAATTGATTATATTTTTTAGTATTCATTGTTCTCAGTTTATTTTTCTGGTTATTGAGAACCTTTGAACAGAGCAAGGTACACGTAAATGGGCAATTGGAAGGTCATCAAATCTCTTCCATATCAAACAAAGTCTTTTATAGAAATGAAGCAAATCCTTGTTAAGGAAAAATCTCTTATTTTGATTTAATGGAAACTTTTTAATTGATAAGCACGCAGTTTACCAGGCTGTCTATGCAAAGAAAGCTATTTTGTATAACTAAAGGGGATAAGATCAGTGAAAGATGGAAAATATGCTGATAAAGTTAGACAAAACCAAAATACTATGAATGTTGGAAATCTGAAATAAAAATTAGAAAATCTTGAAATACTTAGATCAGGCTGCATTAGTGGGGAGAGAAACAGTGTTAACATTTCAGATTGAAGACCTTTTAGAGAATTAAAGTTGTGTCATTTAGAAGTGAAATTAGGAAGCACTTTTTCACACACGCTAGAAGTCTGGAACTCTTTCTATTTTTCTAAGGACCCTGTTAGCTTTTCTAATGCTTTAATTTGTGTATCCAGTGCCATCCAGACATATGTTTGCCTCAATTTTGGTAGCAATTTTCTGGAAAGCTTTGCAGGTGACTTGCATTGTATGGAGTAACTTGTAATGAGGACTTGGTTAAATTGAAGTACTCTTTCAGAATTCAAGAAAACAGGGGCTTGGTCAGATAAATGTGGGTTGTCTTTTTTTTTTTGATCCTTTTCTGCCAAGGCCAAGTTCTCTGGGGACCATTTGGGGAAAATGTTCCATACCTTGCCAGGTGATTTTTGCTCTGTAAACCTGTGTAGTGAATGGCAGAAGTATGTAATTGGCAATTGGCTTTCATGACAGCTGTTGTGGCCTGATCATGCCACCTCCTTATGTTCACTCATGCACACTAGTCCTGCAGGGATCACTGAGTAATGATCACGGTGGGGCTGCCACAATGTTTTGGTCGTGGATGTGCGTTACAGATGTCCAATGCTGCACCTTAATCACCTTAAGTAATGCATTCCAGGTATTGAAGCTAGGATTTGCTGGTCCTAATGGCTCAGCATGACATAGACCTCATTTACCATTGCACACTGGAAGCTACAATTGTTGCTTTTTGTAATTTAAAAGGCTTTACTGCGGAAGGAAACTCTTAACCATGGGTATATCATTTTACTGTGTAATGACTGAAAAAATTCATTGTAATAACACCCCATTTTGAGGACTAGTTTGGATTGGTGATTTTGGGTAGCTTCCCTTTGGCTGAGAGGTTTAAATAAAGTGCACTGAATGTAATTGCTTCATAAACTAGTGTTTAATCCCTGAATTTCTTCTTTTTAAATCGTGGGTATTTTCTGTGTGCGTATTGTTGCTTTCTTTGACTGTGCTTGGCTTGCTTTCTAATTGAGAGGTTAAGTAGATGTCTTGCTGCCACTCCCAACAAATTATAATGAAGTGTATTGATTACTAGATGGTGCACAGATGCTGTTTAGCTTAATTTCCCGTCAATTTTTTATACAGCTGTCAGAACTGTATTACTTATACTCTGTATGGGAGTACTCGGAGATCTTTTAACGTTAAAAGGAAATTGTTCTATTGAAAATAGCATAGAGATTTTTGAGCTTGTCATTGATAGTTAAGCTATTTGTCATTGATAGTTAAGCTATATAACATCTTGATAAAACCAAAATGAGTTTCAACTATTGGAAGTAACATTAGATGCTAAAGGGCTGCTGCACCTAAGTTCCAGTTTTATTAGAAATTTACTACTAAGTTAGCATTTTTTATTGGATGGAAAGTGAGATGCAAAGTATAATGCCCCTTGCAAAAATGGGAAGGGAGAGGGTTACAGATTACAAATAAAAATAATTCTGCATATATGTTAAACCTTGTATTTCCAGAAAATTTCTGCTTCTGGATGCTGCTTGGGTCTAAGCATTCAGTGTGTAGAACAAACAGCAGTGTATTTTGCTGCTGTTGTACTCCACACTACTAGTGCTGGTGGTTCAATAACTCAGCTCGCAATGATCTGTTGATCCTCTTCTGGTGGTGGCAGTGCTGAGGAATGAAACACAAGATTTTTAGCAGTTTAAAAAAAACAGTGGGGCAGAAGCAAGTAAGTATGTGTTTATTTACTGGCATGCTAAATTAGATCAGGTTGGTTATAACAGTGTATCATCTTTTAATAGTCTTGGATCATTTTTAAATTGCAATAGCCAAACAAAAGAGCATGCTCAATTTTGGTGGCATCAGTGCACTGTTAAGATACTTTTGGTGCCAGGGATTCTACAGCCCACTTCAGTGTTAGTTACTCCAGCCCACTTCAGTGTTAGTTACTCCTTTTGAAGATAATAGTGCAAGTGTTTAGTTTTGTTCTCCCTGAGAGCTTAGGCCCTGTATAGGTCAACTGTCTCAGCTTTCAAAGAACTGGTGTGCATAAACTTGAATGCAATATACTTGTGCTTATTCCTTGGCTGTGGAATAAACTTGGAAGTGTTCAGAAGATGGACTGCAACTGCACATTATTAATAAGTTCAGCATTTTACAGAACGCTTTCAAATACCATACTTTTGCCAAGTTTAATTTATAGGGGGCTAAGCTGGTACCTCATGGTGGTGCTTAGAGAGAATTTTTTATTAAGATCACGTCTCCGTATCTTTACCTATTGCTCCCTTTGTCTTGTTTGTTTTTTTAAAAATCACTTTTATTCCTTTTGGTTTTATTCAACTTTATTTGTCAGAAAAGCTGAAGACAAAAATTAACTTCAGTTTTTGCTTTAGATGATATCCTCAAGGCACTTCACAGGAGATAAAGTAAACTTCATATTTTTTCAGGTTCTTATGAAGGGTGAAGGTGGGGAGGGGAGAAAGTTGTTGAGATTGAGTTGGAGGTTGTGTGCGCCTGTTTGGTAACAGTCAAAACAGGTTAGGTTCTGCATGGGTATTTCTCATATCGGCATTAATTATTTGAAGTGCATTATATTCTGTGTAATTTTTTTTTAGCTAAATGACATTAAATATCATCAGATATGCTCATCCTTATGACCTGTCCCCACCCCCTAAAATGGTCAAAATGTTTGACCATTGGAAATGCCCATAGCTCAGTCCTGTTTACTGCTGCTGAATGGAATTCTAACTATACTTGTCCCATGCAGAGCGTTTTCAATTAAAACAAGAAACAAATATACTTGATCAAATTGAGCAACCAGTTAAATGGAACGAATAGTTCACAAGACTGGTGGTGTCCCCATGCTGAGGAGTCTGTTGAAATATCTGTGCTAGGGAAGTCCATACTTTTAGTGTAGGATAGATACAGCACCCTGACCCTGCCAATCCAACTCCATTTTCTTTTTTTAATTTTTAGCTTGCTTGTTTGAGCTGGGTATTGTTGGTCAGAGGTTCTGTAAAACCTATTGTGTTGTTGCTTTGTTAGTAGATAAGTCCTAAATGAGGACACTGTGACTTTTGGTTATAACATGGATTGATTTAAACTTTGTGGCCTGTGAAGCTCCGTGGTATGTACCTAAGTAGCTCAGGAAGATAAGAAACTTGGTGCTCAAAGCTGTGAAATGGTCATTTGAGGTTGAACTTATTTGGCACAAAGCAACAAATTTATTGTCTGTACCCACTTAGCTGGTATGTGTAAAGTTGATTTATTTTTCTGTCAATGTTTGAACATTTTCCTTTCTGTTCCCAGGGATTACTGCTTGGAGTATTGTTCCTCCAAGACCTTGCTCAAATGGTTGCTCTTCATGCAGGGATAGATAATGTTGACGGCTCTAAGTTGGAGCATTAAAGCTAAGCTCCAATTCTTATACTGTTTGACACCAATACAGCACAGCTTTACAGTAGTGGTCGCTGGATAGCTGTTGGGAACAGGAGCACTAACTGGTTTTTCTGTACCCCATTGAGCTCAGGGTTTGAGGTCCTGTACCCTCGTTGTCACTCCTGAGGTCACTAACTGCATAGACCAGAAATGTAACCTTTTTTGTATGTTGCAGTGCAGAAGCAACTTCATAAACTTGACCTGATTATTCAGTTAAATTCCCTTTTATTATACAAAATATTTTTGAATAGTTTTTGGATTGATTAGCTGAACGGGCCATGATACATAAATTTGCTTATTTTCATCTATGGAAAGTTTATGGAAATTCATCTTGACAATCTTGTATGACAAATATCAGGATTAGTTTGGTCATTTTTGGCTGAAATGTTTTCAAAAATGATCATTGTAACATAATTTATGGCAAGGCCAGTTATTCCTCTTTGCTTACTTTCCCTTTTCTCACCATCATTGTTTCATTTTCCACCTTAACGAAGGGTAGAAAGTTTGACTTGGCTGTTTTAACAGTGCTGATTTCCTAAATGTGAGTAGTAGATACACAAAAGCCATTAGTTGACTATTTTTACTCTTTGCTGAGGGTGTCCTCTCCTTTTGTCCTGTCTTTGAAAAGTCTGGTCAAGATTGAAACCAGTTATATGAGAATTGAGGATCTAACACTTGAATTGCAGATCTTAAACCAGAGTACAGGGGAGATCATGTGAATGAATTTTCAAATTTTCTCTCCTATCTCCCCATATGACCTCTCTGAGCTCATCTTGTCCATGAGGCCTATTTCCTGTTCCCCTAATCCTACTCCCGCTAAATTGCTCATCTCTTATCTCCCCACGTTAGCCGATATTTTTTAAAAATCTGCTGTCATCACCCCTCAAAAAAAGAAAACCTTGACCCCACAGTCCTTGCAAATCACCATCCCATCTCCAACCTCCCTTTCCTCTCAAGCCATTGAACGTGTTGCCATCTCCCATATTCGTTCCATCTTTCACGGCACTCCATGTTTGAATCCCTCCAATCGGGTTTCTGACTCTGCCACAGTACCGAAACATTTCTTATATGTATCACAAATGACATCCTATTTGACGGTGACAAAGGTAAACTTTCCATTCTTGTCTGTCTTGACCTGTCTGCAGCTTTTGGCATAGTTGACCACACCTTCCTCTTCCAATGCTTCTCTGCTGTTGTCTGGCTGAATGAGACTGCACTCACCTGGTTCATGCATCTAACCATAGCCAGAGAATCACTTGCAATGGCTTCTCTTCCTCCTTCTGCACTTTTACCTCTGGTGTCCCCCAAGGCTATGTTCTTGGCCCCCTACTGTTGTGCATCTACGTGCTGTCCCTCTGTTACATCATCCAAAAGAGCAGCTTTAGTTTTCACATGACGCCACCCAGCTCTACCTTATCAACACCTCACTGGACCCCTCCACTGCTGGTAAATTATCGGACTGCTTATCCGACATCGAGTACTGGATGAGCGGAAATTTCCTCCGAGTAAATATTCGGAAAATTGAAATCATTTTTTTTCATTCATGGGATGTGGGTGTCACTGGCTAGGCCAGCATTTATTGCCCATCCTTAATTGCCCTTGTTCAGATGTCATTTTTAATAGTCAGCCACATTGCTGTGTGTTTGAGGTGAGGACGGCAGGTTTCCTTTCCTAAAGGATGTTAGTGACCCAGATGGGTCTTTACGACAATCGGCGATGATTTCGTGATCATCAGATGTTTCATTCCAGAATTTTTTAAATTGAATTCACATTTCACTATCTGCCATGGTGGGATTTGAATGGGACAGACCAGTAATAATACCACGACGCCACCACCTCCCCAACCCCAAGTTTCATTCCCTAGCTATCGACTCCATCCCTCACCCTGGCAACTGTCTGAGCTCAAACCGGTCTGCTCACAGCCTTAGTGTCACATTTGATCCTGAGATGAGCTTCCAACCTTGCATTCACTCCATCACTAAGACCACCTATTTCCAACTTTTCAACATTTCCTGACTTCACCCTTGTCTCAGCTCATTTGCAGCTGAAATAATGCCTTCGTTATCCCTGGACTCAATTTTTCCAACGCATTCCTGGCTGGACTTTTAGGTGCTACCCTTTAAACCTGAGGTCATCCACAACTGCCTGTGTCTTAACCTGTGGCAAGTCTCCTCCCCCTACCCCCCCTTCACGTCTGTGCTCGCTGACTTACATTGCTTGACCAGGAGACAATGTTTTGATTTTAAAATTCCGATTCTTTCCAGATCCCTCCAAAGCCTTGCCCCTCCCTATCTCTGTCATTTCCTCCAGCCCCACAATCCTCCGAGATTTCTTTGCTCTTTTAACCCTGGCCTCTTCTATATCCCCAATTTTGATAGCTCCACCATTGGTGCCTGTGCCTTCAATTGCCTATGCCACAAGCTCCAGAATACCTTCCCTACATCTGTCTTTCTTTTAGGATAGTCCTTAAAACCTACTACCTCTTTGACAAAGCTTTTGGTCATCTGACACATTATTATGTGGCTCGATGTCATGCTTGGATTTATAATGCTGCCGTGAAGCACCTTGAGTTGTTTCATTGTGTTAAAGACATTGTGTAAATAAAGTTATTCCCTTTTATGTCAATGAAAGTTAACAGGGTTTGTAAGTCTTTCAACCTCTAAGTAGAGTAAACAGCAGGGTGGATTTGAACTAGAATTACCATGCAGCTGCATTCACTGTCTACCATTTTTCCATCAAAATGTTGTCACATTTTTTTGAGCAAGCATACTGTGGCGACTATCCTGCACATTTTCTTTTTACAGTCAAAATGATAATATCTGCCTAGCTTCATTCCCAATTTTGTACATTGTAAACTCCAAATATATGTGCACAGTTGTTAGGCCTTTTTAAAGTTCAGTACCTCATAAATGCAGACACACAAAACAGCACAGGTCGGGTGAATTGGGAGCCAAGAGCTCAGTATAGGACTGTGAAAGTATTAAGAGTATTAAATGATATGTGTTCTTAGGATTGCAATTACGTAATTGAGGTTTGTGGGTTTGATATCTGGCTCAGAGGGCACCTGTAGCATTTTAGTGTAATATCAACTGTTTAGTAATTTGTAGTGGAGCAATATTTTATACTAATGTTGCATTCACTATAGTATTGATGTTTTATGTCTCCAGTAGTAAATTAGTACCATGAGAAGGTATTTAGGGATACTGAGTTTTGCAAACAGAGAAAGAAGGCTATGAAAAAATATTTGATAAAATCAAATGTATATTCTGCTTTTCTTTGCTTTCCCTTTACCCCCTACCCTCTCCCTTTTCCTATCGGTTGTGTTTGAATTTTTTTGCTAATATATGTAGCTCTAGTCTGAAAATTCCTTTTATGCTGCTTGAGTCTCCTTAAAGAAACTTGATTCCTCAGATGTTTAACTCGTGTTTCTCTTTTCACCGAAGTGGATAAATTACTTTCTAATAGTGAGTTTCCAAGGATTTTGATAACTACAAATGCATGGAAGTTTCAGCTTCGCAAATCTGCACTGATGGAATTTGTGTAGTTGTCAGTTGCATGTAGTCACAAAATGTGGTTGTTGTGATGGCTGTTTGGTAGTTCAAAATATTATCTGGTCATCCTGTTACCAACATTACATGAATCCCCTGCCCCCAGCCTTCTTATCCCTTGTGCTATTGATCACTGGCATGCCTATATCTGACCATGTCCTTATATTCTACACCAGGAGTCCTCAACCTTTTTGCTTCTGTAGCTTCCCCTTCTCGTTTTACAAAAATTCCATGGATTCCCTCTAACAATACGTTATGCAATTAAACATATTTCTGTTTTACTTAATGTGAAATTTGTTGTTAGTGCTGAGCAAAAATTTTGAAAAGAATGGAGGTTGTTCAACAAGGACGTGCACATGTCTTGTTTAATGTTCATCCTGGCTCTGTTATGCTGAAGCTAGTAGACTGTTGTTGAAGTTGGTAGAATTCTGTTTAAATTGGTCGTCTGTCATTGGGAGACTTACTGGAGCTGATAAGAATGCTGATGGAACCGATGTTAACTGCTGTGCTAGCTCTCGCTTCTCTTCATTGCCAACAAACTGAATGGAGTTCTAACACTGAGACTGGATAGGATCTCCATGAAAATACGACGGACCAATGATTTTGAACCTCTGGGGCAAAGTGGCAGTTTCCCATTCTTCACAACTGTGCTTGTCTGTGGTCTAAAGTGATACTGTCAGGGTACTGTAACCTTGGGATTTGGCAGTAAATCAACTTTAAATTGCATGTGCAATGGAGACAGCCACTGGCGGATTCCTTGACAACATTGGTTCAGAACCCTTATTCTGCACAATCC
Source organism: Cetorhinus maximus (assembly GCF_964194155.1). Taxonomy (NCBI): domain Eukaryota; kingdom Metazoa; phylum Chordata; class Chondrichthyes; order Lamniformes; family Cetorhinidae; genus Cetorhinus; species Cetorhinus maximus. Next base: position 72,800,951 of record NC_135888.1, read on the forward strand.
ATTTGCTCCCTATCCCATTTTCACCTCACTTCCTTCCACGTCAGTGCTTCAGAAAAACTTATCGTCTATCTAAATCACTTAACATTGTGCTTTGAAGCTACCAATTGCCTACCCTTTGACCTTCCATTCACGATAGTATTGCCATTGTTGATCTGCTTAACAAATCCCTCATTGTCACCTGATGCTCTTTTTCCAATAAAAAAGGAAAAAGTTTATTAATATAGTGCATTATATCCATTGAGGTATATTTATAGTGTAGTCACTGTTGTAATACAGGGAAATTTGCCAATTTGCAAACAACAGACAAATACATATTGGTGAGGACACCAGAATTGGCTTAGAGAGAAAAAGCTAACATCTAGCCTTTTCACTATCAAATGTATTTTTAAATCCATTTCCCCTGCCCCCTTGTGCTTGACATCCAGTGCCAAGGGTAAAGGGCACGTGGTTGTCTTTTTCACTAAAATTGAAATGATCCATTTATTCTTTCCTCCTCTCACCACACCCCAGCCTTTATGCATGGAGCTGAGGCTTTGTCATAGATTACTCTACCCTCACCCTAACCTTGGTCTTTTTTCCAGGTTCACTCCTATTTGCTCATGCTCTCCTCTGAGCTTTCTGTGAAACCCTACTTGTCTCCATTCACACTGAACTACTTCCCTTCTTGGCTCAAAGCTAGCTGATAAATAACTCCCTCATTCCAAGGGTAATGTACCCCTCCCTTTCACAACTGAAGTTTTCACCTGTATTCAAAAAAAGCCAACCTCAACTCATCTATCTTTGCCAACCCATCTTCAGCTTAGGTTTTTGCACCAATGTCGTTGAATTTATTGTTGCATTCTAAACCTGTGCTTACAACTGTCAAATTTTAATCTGTTGAATTACATTTAAACTGCACCGAAATAGCCATAATCAAAGGCACAAACGATATCCTCTCTGACTATGACAATTTGTATTTTCTCTTTCAACCTCTCCGCTGATTCTCCTTGCCCACTGCACCACTCTGCCCCAGTGTCTCTTCTTGCAATACCTGGTGCCTTTGCTTAGTTCCACTCCTATTTGGCATAGCTAGAAAATCTTCAGCGATGGCTTCTCTTCCTGTCCACATACTGTTACCTTTTCTGTTCTTGAAGGACCTTATCCATAGTCCTGTCTTGTCCTTACCTACATGCAGTCCATGCACCATCACCTGAAGAACTGGAATCAGCTTCCACAGGTAAGTTGACGTCACCCAGCTGTACCTCCCTAGCACCCATCCCTCCCCACCATTATCTTGAGGCTGTCATACTGTTTGCCCAGTAGTCTTGAATAAACTGCAGTTTCCTCTAGTTACACCGTACAAATTAGTAGGCCACTCGACCTGCCGAGCCTGTTTTGCCATTCAATAAGATCATGACTGATCTAATTTTAATCTCTATTCCACATTCCTGCTTACCCCTGATAACCTTTCAACCCCTTTCTTATCAAGAGTCTATCTACCTCTGCCTTAAAGATATTCCAAGACTCTGTCTGAAACAGATTTTTGAGGCAGAGAATTCCACTCTCAGAAATTTTTTCCTCATCTGTCTTAAATGGGTGACCCCTTATTTTTAGACAGTGACCCCAAATTTCTAGATTTCCCCACAAGAAGAAACATCCACATCCGCTCTGTCAAGTCCCCTCAGGATCTTGTGTTTCAATTAAGTCACCTCTTTTTTTTTTCTCTCACCTCCAGAAGATACAAGCCTAGCCTGTCCAGCCCTTCCTCACAAAAAACCTGCCCATTCCAGGTATTAATCTAGTAAACCTTCTCTGAACTGCTTCCATCGCATTTACATCTCTCCTTAAACAAGGAGACCCAATACTGTACACAGCACTTCAGATGTGATCCCGCTAAGCTCCTGTATAACTGAAGCATAACGTTCCTACTCTTGTATTCAGTTCCCCTTGCAATAAATGATAACATTCTATTAGCTTTGCTAATTACTTGCTGCACCTGCATACTAGCCTTTTACGGTCCATGCACAAGGACACCCAGATCTCTCTGCATCTCAAGAGCTCTGCAATCTCTCTCCATTTAGATATTATGCCTCTTTTTTATGCTTCCTGCCAAAATGGACAACCTCACATTTTTCCACATTATACTTCGTTTTCCAGATCTTTGCCCACTCATCTAACCTATCTATAACCTTTTGAAGCTGCCTTATGTCCTCCTCACAACTTGCTTTCCTACCTATCTTTGTGTCATCAGCAAATTTAGCAACCATACCATCAGTCCCTTCATCCAAATTATTTACATAACTTGTAAAGAGTTGAGGCCCCAGCACTGATCTCTGGCGCACCATTCATCACATTCCGTCAACCAGAAAATGACCCCTTTATGCCTGCTGTTTCCTGTTAGCTAGACTGCCTTCTGTCCATGCCAATATGTTACCCTCTACATCATGAGCTTTAATTTTCTGCAGTAGCTTTTGATGTGGCACCTTATCAAATGCCTTCTGAAAATCTATTCCCCTTTATCCACAGCACATATTACTTCTTCAAAGAGCTCCAATATATTGGATAAACATGATTCCCCTTTCACAGAACCATGTTGACTCTGCCTGATTACCCTGAATTTATCCAAGTCCCCTGTTATAATGTCTTTAATAATAACTTCTAACATTTTCCCTATGACGGAGTGAAGCTAACTGGCCTATAGTCTCCTGCTTTCTGTCTCCCTTTTTGAATTAAGGACTTGCATTAGCTATTTTCCAATCTAATGGAACCTTCCCCAAATCTAGTGAATTTTGGAAAATTAAAACCAACGCGTCAACTATCTCACTAGCCATTTATTTTAAGACTCTAGGATGAAATCCATCAGGAGCTGGGAACTTGTCAACCTCCAGTTCCAACAATTCGCTAAGTACCACTTCCCTAGTAATTGTAATTTTCTTGAATCCCTCCCTCCCTCCCTAGTTAAACATTGGGAAATAGAAGCTGTTGTCTTTGGCCTTGCTGCCAAACTTCATATGTTTACCACTGATTCCACCCCCTCCGTTGCTACTGTCTCTATCTGAACTAAACTATTTGCAACATCGAGCTGAGCTTTCCCTTTCTCAACACCTTAAACTTTGAAACTCACCTGTGCTTTTGCTTTAACTAGACTTGACAATTCCAAATCAAAAGAAAAATACTTCAGATGTTGGAAATCTGAAATAAAATCAGAAAATGCTGGAAATACTCAGCAGGTCAGGCAGCATCTGTGGAGAGACAAACAGTTAACATTTCAAGTCATTGACCTTTCATCAGAACAGTGTTAACTCTATCACTCTCCACAGATGCTGTCTGACCTGAGTATTCTCAGCATTTTCTATTTATACTTGATTTCAATTTCAATACTAAATTTCAATGCTGACCTGGCCGACCTCCCACCCTCTGTAGCAGAGGCAGAGTTAGGAGTAGTCAAGTGCACATGTGGATCCTGGTGCTTTGACTTTGGATAATGGTGCTGAGGGACGGCATGTAGCTGAGAAATAGGCGACAAAGGATTTTTCCTTGTGGAACTCGAGGGGTAAAAGTGCAGGTGTGGAAAAATAAATTTTTTGTGACTACATTTTAATACGTAAGAATGGACATGTTGAGGATAGTGCCACTCAGCTGGACAATGGAGGAAAGATGTTGGAGGAGAATGGTGTAGTCCGCTAAGTTAATCGCTGCATATATTGAGAACGATAATGAGGAAAAGTATACCACCAGCCTAGAGGATGGCTTCGATTAGGGCTATTTCGGTGCTGTGGCAGGGTGGAAACTTGATTGGACAGGATCAAGCATAGAGTTGAAAAGATTGGTGCACATGAGATGACAACACATTGAGCTTTGGGGAGGAAAAGGAAATGGATATATATTCTATATAGGTATACTGCAGATTGCTTTTAAATTCTTGGAGATAGCAAGCATTAACAATCCGTAATGACAGTTGGTATTTGGTGTGAAATTTCATTTCATTGGTTTGTGCAGTCTTGTGTAGTTTGGCCCACACTGCTGGATCCAGCACTTCATCTTAGTGATAAAACCATAGGCCCACTTTTTCAGAATTGGGGAAAATTGGGATGTAAGTGAAATTGCTCAGAACGTTTGCTTTTATTCTGTTAGTTTCAGAATGATGGTGGATATAGAACAGTAGAGACATAAATTGAAATACCCTCGTGCGTCAATGTTTTTGAATTCATACTATGGCTTGTTTTCCTATTCTTTTGGAGGCACATTGCTAATTTTGCTTCACTCCATAAATCTGAATCTTGTTGTTTAGAAATGGCCAAAACTTTTTGTAAGCTTTAAAGCATGCAATATGTTTTAATTTGGATTGTCATCACTATACGGTGCCACCTATTTTAAATTGTCTACAAAAATTTTAATTTGGGTGATATTCTTTCTTTATTTTCTACAGTTTGCTCTTCTGGCTTAGCTGCAGAATTCATTTTGTTTTGACTGCTTTTATTTAGTTGACAATTTTATTAGTACTAAACTCTGGATATCATTATAACTAATAGTGTTTTTTGAAAACCAGGCAGGCAAGTAAGCATGACAACTATCAACACTCAAAATATTAACTTCAAATGGGACCCAAAAAATCTGGAAATAAGGACTTTGGCAGTGGAACGTCTGTTGGAACCTTTGGTCACACAGGTAAGAATGTGTTCCATTTTGCCTGTCTTCTAGTGCAGGAAAGCTGTTGGTGCTATATAATGTTATTATTATGTTATATGGATAAGCTGTCATGTCAAAGAGTTTAGACCAATAAATCTAAATATTTGGTTTCTTATTGCTGCGTGTATCTCACAATAAGGCAGTAAAGTGAGCATTTTGGGAAAGGAGTGATATTAGGGACTATACTTTGTCAAATCTCCACAGCTGGAGAATTCTACAGCTTTCCGGGTTCTTGGAATTGAGGTATTGAACTGATAGTGTGAAGTGGAACTTAGGAATGGGACTAGGCCATTCAGCCCCTTGAACCTGTTCCACAATTCAGGTAGGTCATGGCTCATTTGTATTGTACTCAATTTGTATGCCTTGGTTCCACATTTCTTAATACCCTTGCTTAGTAAAAATCTGTCAATATGTTTTGAAATTTTCAATTCACATAGCTGCAATAGTCATCTAAGGGTAGAGTGTCCATTTTCCACTACCAAGTGTTTCCTGACATCACCCCAACCAGCCTAGCTGCAGTTTTAAGGTTATATTGCCTTGCCCTGGATTCTCCATCCAGAGGAAATAATTTCCATCCATCCACCCCTTTCAATCATCTTGAAACAACTCATTTAAGGGCATCTGGTTGTGCTGATTTAGAAAACTGATTTGATTTCAGTAGACACTGTGGAATATTACTCCTGGGGGTCATGGCCTTCCTGACGACGACAGAAGTACTGATCATCCATTGCTATATTAGTTCTAGGCACTGAAGCAGAGTGGGAGTGATTGCACATTGTAGCTGTTTTGCCAGGTAGCTTTAAAAAGTCCTTCTCTCAGCTGCAGGACTATTAATTTACATCTTATAAGCCATGTCGCTTAACAATTTATGTAAGCTTTTACCAAATCTTAATGGAAAGGTCAATGACGTTTACCTGCTTTTATGTATGGAATGCTATTCTTGGCTTTGGATAGCTGTTGATTTGACACTTTTATGTTTTTGCATAATTACCCAGTATTTCAATAAACAGCAACAAGGATTTCATGACTCTTCTCCAATGTGGTGAATGGCATCTATGTGTATTGCTGAACAGCAGAGAGGAATATTGGTGTACAGGTCATGGGTTTTAACATTCCTCAATGCCTTTCAGCATGGTTATAATTCACAGATGACCCTTTGTAGTGCATTGGCAGATTTTTGACCATGTTGGTCATGATCGCTTAATTTTGCTCTCATCAAGAATTGCTAGCAGCAATGTGGAATTGGAATTATGGGCCTCTTTCTCTCTCCCTTATTTCCCTAATTCAGAAGAGTCCTGCTGTACTGGTTGAAATCACCAACTCAACAAAGACCAAATATCCAGTCTGGGTTTCTTTTTGATCTGTGGGGCTCAACACTACGTGATGAGCTCATCTACTCACCCACCAGGGCAGTTGGTTTTTCTTTGAGATTTTATAACCAGTTGATATAAGTGGCAGGCCCTTCTATTGAAACCCCTCCCCTTCCTTGAGTGGTGACTGCTTGGTTTTTCCACTATTCTAACATTGCATACCTTTGCTCTTACCTCAAATTACTGCTGAATTCAGATGCCTTTGTCACCTACAGACCTGACTATTCCAGTGCTCTGCTGGCTATCCTCTATAAGCTTCAGCTCGTGTAAACACATTGCTTGTATGAAAGTCCTGCTCACCCAGCACCCCATTCTGGCTAACTTGGGATTTAGAAATAAGATTCTTATCTTCATGTTTATAAATTTTTGCACGCACATATACCTTCTACCCCAACTTCCCTGAACTCTCAGTTCTAACTCAGACGTTCTGTTCATTGGCTTCCCCATTTGCTCCACAATTTACTGTATCTTTAGCTCAAATGTTCTGGAATTGTATGCCTAAGTCTTTCCCCTTCTCCCCCTGCTCCTTTCCTCTTTTAAAACCCTTTCTAACACCAAGCCTTTGGTTACTTATCTTAGTATCTCCTCATTTTGGCTTGGAACTCTGAAGTGTTAATGATGTCATATAAATGTAAGTTGTTGTTCCCAGTGATCTTTGAATGCAATATCCATTTGGACTTAAGACCAAAATTGTACTTGCAGGTGACTACCCTTGTTAACACCAGCAATAGAGGGCCATCCAACAAAAAGAAAGGACGTTCTAAGAAAGCCCATGTTTTGGCTGCCTCTGTGGAACAGGCAACACAGAATTTCCTGGAGAAGGGTGAGAAAATTGCTCATGAGAGCCAATACCTGAAGGAAGAACTAATAGCAGCTGTGGAGGATGTACGCAAACAAGGTAAGTGTATTAGTATCTGTACAAAAAGGGTAGTGCAGATTCTTGGACATTTTTGCACTTTGTGAAGCCATGATTGCAAAGTCACAGATATGTTTAACATCTTTTATATTTTAACATGCAAAATATTTTTTCAGCTTCTGTAAAACATTCCTTAGCCAACAGATGTACAAAATCTTTTTGGGGAGCAAGGAGATAAAGGAAAGCAGTATATTAAATGGCCCAGCTGGTACATGGAGAGACTTAAGAAAGTCAGTGTTAGATATTTTCAGATATTTTTGTCTAACCTTTTGTCACTCTGGGCAGGACCATACTGCATCGTAGTAACTTTTCTCCTCGTGGAAGTTGTGATTCGTTGTTTTTGTACTTAAAAAATTTTCATTCTGATAAAGGTAATTTTTCCTTGTAAATCAGTGGAGACATTTTTTTTCACATTTAGACCAGTCTTGATGCCTGTATAAGGTTTTAATATCTGTACTGAACATAATGGTTGCTTGCTTGTGACTGGAAGTGTCAGGAATTTGTTCTCGCCTTGTTCATGTTTCTCTTTGCTCCTCCTTTCTTTGGGAGTGATATAGCGTTCATTAATGCACAGTGGTTACATCACAATATTGTGGATGGGCATTGGTAATCTACCAAGTGTTTGAGAGGAAACTTTGTTCAATTTTTCTGTGCTGCATTGCTGATTGGAGATAGCCAAGCTACAAATTAATCAGTGGAGGTATGAAGCTTGGGTTGTCTGAATACATGTAGTATTTAATAGTGAATATTCCTGTCCAAAAAATGACAAATTTCTTGTGCTTATATATGTGTTTGTTCTGTTCTGCACCCAATGAAATATCCTCGAATAATTTGGCACATCCCAATTTGAAAGCTGATATATGAATTAGGAGCAGGAGTAGGCCAGTCGGCCCCTCGAGCCTGCTCCGCTGTTCAATAAGATCATGGCTGATCTAATTTTAACTTCAATTTCACATTCATGCCTACACTCCAACAACCTTTCATTCCCTTATCAATAATCTATCTACCTCTGCTTTAAGGATATTCAAGGACTCTGCCTTAACCATCTTTTGAGAAAGAGAATTCCAAAGTCACAACCCCCTGAGAGAAAAATGTTTTCCTCATCTCCGTATTAAATAGGTGACCCCTAATTCTAGATTCTCCTACAAGAGGCAACATTCTTTCTACATCCACCCTGTCAAGTCCCCTCAGGATCTTATATATTTCAATCAATTCCAGTAGATATGAGTCTAGCCTGTCCAGCCTTTCCTCTTAAGAAAACCTGCCCAGTCCAGGTATTAATCTCGTAAACCTTCTCTGAACTTCTAATGCATTTATACCTTTCCTTAAGTAAGGAGACCAATACTGTACAGAGTACCCCAGATGTGGTCTCACCAATGCCCTGTATAACTAAAGTATATCCTCCCTATCCTAGTATTCAATTCCCCTTGCAACAAACTAAAACATTCTATTAGTTTTGCTAAATACTTGATGCACCTGCATACTAATCTTTTGCGATTCATGCACTAGGACACCTAGATCTCCCTGCAATCTCTCACCATTTAGATAATATGCTTTTTATTCTTCCTGCCAAAATGGCCAGCCTTACGTTTTCCCACATTGTACTCCATTTGCCAGATCTTTTCCTGCTTGGCTAACCTACTTATATCCTTTTGTAGCCTCCTTATGTCCTCTTCACAACTTGCTTCCCTACCAATCTTTGTATCATCAGCAAATTTGGCAACCATACCACTGGCCCCTTCATCCAAAACATTTATATAAATTGTAAAGAGTTGAGACCCTAGCACTGATCCCTGTGGCACACCACTTGTCACATCCTGCCAACCAGAAAATGACCCCTTTATGCCTACTGTTTCCAGTTCGCTAGCCAATCTTCCATCTATATCAGTATGTTGCCCCTTATATCATGAGCTTTTATTTTTCACAATAACCTTAGATGTGGTCAAACGCCTTTAGAATATCTAAGTACAATACATCAGCCGGTTTCCCTTTATCCACAGTGCCTGTTACTACTTCAAAGAACTCCATTAAATTGGCTAAACATGATTTCCTTTTCACAAAACCATGTTGCCTCTGCCTGATTACCTTTGAATTTATCTAAGTGCAAGGTTAAGCATCTTTGATACTAGATTCTAACATTTTCCCTATAACAGACATTAAGCTAACTAGCCTACAGTTTTCTGCTTTTTGTCTCCCTTTTTGAATAAAGGAGCTACAGTAGCTATTTTCCAATATAATGGAACCTTCCCCGAATCTACTGAATTTTGGAAAATTAAAACCAAAGCATCAATTATCTCAGTAGCCAATTCTTCCTTTAAGACCCTAGGATGAAATCCATAAGGACCTGGGAACTTGTCAACCTGCAATTCCAGCAATGTGCTAAGTACCACTTCCCTAGTGATTGTAATTTTCTTGCGTTCCCCTCTCCCTTCCAATTCCTTAATTACGTCTATTTCTGGCATGTTACTTGTATCCCCTATAGTGAAGACCGATGCAAAATATCCATTCAATTAATTTGTCATCTCCTTATTTTCCGTTATTCTCCAGATTCACTTTCTGTAGGACCAACGCACACTTTAACTCTTTTCTAAAATATCTATAGAAACTCGTACTTTCTGTCCTTGTATTTCCAGCTAGCTTTCTCTTGTACTCTCTTTATTCCCCCTTTATTAATGGTTTACTCATTCTTTGCTGTTTTTATATTCTGTCCAATCCTCTGACCTGCCACCCATCTTTGCGTAACTATATACTTTTCCTTTAAGTTTGATACTGTCTTTAGCTTTAGTTGACCATGGATGACGGGTCCTCCCCTTGGAATTTTTCTTTCTTGTTGGAATGTATCTATTCTGTTTATTCTGAAATATCCCCTTAAATGTGTGCCACTACATCTCTATTGACCGATCCCATAACCTCTTTTGCCAGTTCACATTCTCTAGTTCTGCTTTCATACCCTCATAATTTCCCTTATTTAAGTTTAAAATACTAATGTAAGACCCACTCTTCTCTCCCTCAAACTGAATATAAAATTCAACCATATTATGATCACTGCTACCTAGGGGCACCTTCACTGAGGTTAGTAACCCTGTCTCGTTGCACAATACCAAGTCTAGTACAGCCTGCCCTCTGGCTCCAGAACGTGCTGACCTAAGAAATTATCCAGAGAATATTCTATGAATTCGTCATCTATGCCACCTTTGTCCATCTGATTTTTTTCCAGTGTGTATGTAAATTAAAATCCCCCATGATAGTTGCCATACAGGCTGGCACTATTTCTTCTTTGATACCCTATCCTACTGTGTAATTACTATTAGGGGGCCTGTACACCACTCTCACAAGTGACTTCTCGCCTTTATCATTCCTCACCTCTACCCAAACCGCTTGTATATCCTGGTTTCCTGAGCTTGGGTCCCTCTCTCTTGTGCTGATGTCGTCTTTAATGAACAGAGCCACCCCTCCACCACCTTTTCTTAACTTCCTGTTCTTCCTAAATGTCTCATACCCTTCAATATTCAGGTCCCAGCCTATGCCATCCTGCAGCTATGTCTCTAATGGCTATCAGATAGTACTTATTTATTTACATTTGAGCTATCTGTTCATCTGTTTTGTTTCGAATGCTACCTGCATTCAAATCCAGAGCCTTAAGTTTTGTCCTTTTATTATTTTTGTAACCTTTAGCCTTATCTGTTGACTTTACTCTTCAATATGTACTCTGTCCCTTCATGTCACGGTGTGTTTATCATTTCCCATATCAATACCTCCCCCTCTTACCTTGTCTCTACTCTTTGATATACCACATCTTCCCTCCATTATATCTTCTTTGAATCTTTCAACCTCCTCCTCCACAAGAAAAGTTTGAGTTCGTCCTCCTGTTTTTTTTCTAAGCCCCTAATCTTTTTAGTAAACATAGAAAATAGAAGCAGGAGTAGGTCATTTGGCCCTTCGAGCCTGCCCGAGCTGCACCTTCTCTAGCCCAACTACATCCTTTGTGTACTAGGAGTTCCAGATCTGCGCATCTGCACATAATACTCTGAGCTTAGCTGAGCCACTGATCTATACAATGGCAGGACAACTATTGTGGTTCTACACTTTTTTTTCATTTGTTCATGAAATGTGTGTGTTGTGGGAAAGCTGGCATTCATTGCCCAAACCTAACTGGCCTTGAGCAGGTTGCAGTGAACTACTGCTGGGACCACTGATGGCTGTGTGATGTAGCTATAACCACAGTGCTGTTAGGAAGGGAGTTCCAGGATATTGACCCAGTAATGATGAAGGAACAGTAATTCATTTCCAAGTCAGGAAGGTGTGTGATTTAGAGAGGAATTTGCGGGTGGTAATGTTTCCATGTGTCTGCTGCCCTTGTGTTTCTGGGTGGTGGAGGTTGTGGATTTGGGAAGTGCAATTGGAGAAGCCTTGACGAGTCGCTGCAGAGTATCTTGTAGATAATACATACCCCGGTCACGTTGCGCTGATAGTGGAGGGAGTAAATGTTTAAGGTGGTGAATGTGGTGCTGATCAAGCAAGCTGCTTTCTCCTGAATGGTGTTGAGCTTCTTGAGTGATGTTGGAGCTGCACTCATCCAGGCAAGAGGTTTATATTCTATCTCTGCCTTGTAAATGGTGGACAGCAAAGGTCTTCAGTACTACAATAGGGATGTTGTCAGGGATCTATTGCCTTTGCTGTATTTGTTGCACTCAGTTTCTTGAGAGCACATGGAGTGAATTGAATTTGTGCAGACGGGTTGCTGCAATGATGGAGGAATCAGGAGAAGGTCAAAATGGATTATCCGCTCAGCATTGCAGCTTCAGCCTTGCTTTTGCACTGCCCGGCTGGGCCCTGCCATTATGAGGATGGAGTCTCTTCCTGCTTATAATTGGTGGTGGACAATTAAACATTCAAAATCGGATTGGCAGGACTGTGGAATTTTAAAATCTAGTATCCAATTTGCTTTCTTAATAGCCAGATATTGGTTTGTTCTCTTGAGGGATTTATTCACTGACGTCCAGATCTCTCTCCTGATTCTCTTCATTTTTGTTCTATTTTTCATTGTTCCTATAATTTCTCAGCTCATTTTTTTTTTAAATCCTTAAACACATGACTTGGCACAGCTATGTTACATTCCATGTGTCAATTGTTGACTCATTTCTCTACCTCTTGCCTTACGCTACAGTAGTATTTCCACCTCTTTTATCTTCTCTTTTCTCTTCAATCTTGCAGCATCTTACTATCTTCCAATTTATTGACCTCCCTTACTATTTTTGTCTTAGCAATAGATAACTGTCTTGATATTTCCCATTTGGAGGGTTTTTTATTTATTATGGGATGTGGACTTCCCTGGCTATGCCAGCATTTATTGCCCTTGAGAAGGTGGTGAGCTGCCTTCTTGAACCGCTGCAGTCCCTGTGGTGTAGGTACACCCATGGTGCTGTTAGGGATGGTGTTCCAGGATTTTGACCTAGTAACAGTGATGGAATGATATATTTCCAAGTCAGGATGGTGAGTGGCTTGGAGGGCAACTTCCAGGTGGTGGAGTTCCAATGTATCTGCTGCCCTTGTCCTTCTAGATGGTAGTGGTCATGGGTTTGAAATGTTCTGTCTAAGGAGCCTTGGTGAGTTTCTGCAGTGCAGCTTATAGATAGTACATACTGCCACCACTGTTTGTTGGTGGTGGAGGGAATGAATGTTTGTGAAAAAGATGCCAGTCAAGAGGGCTGCTTTGTCCTAGTGTCAAGCTTCTTGTGGTGTTGGAGCTGCACTAATCCAGGCAAGTGGAGAGTATTCCATCACACTCCTGACTTGTGCTTTGTAGGTGTTGGACAGGCTTTGGCCCGTTAGGAGTTGAGTTTCTCCACACAGGATTCCTAGCCTCTGACCTCATGTAGCCACAGTTTTTACATGGCTAGTCCAGTTCAGTTTCTGGTCAGTGGTAACCCCATGTGGTAGTGTAGGATAGTTTTTTTTGCACCTGGGCACATTTTTTAATTTATTCAATAAAGCTGTTATATTGAATTTGAAAATAGTACACTCTGCAAGTGAAAATGATTACTAATTGCTTGAGGTTATGATCTTAAAGCTATTTCTTTGACCAGCTTTGATTCCCAATGCCCTTGTCACAACAAATGCTGGATTTAATGGCTCTTGAGTGCCAAGGATCTGAAAGGGATATTTTACTTTTTCACCATTTTCTGAGACATTTGAATACTGAAGTCCAAGTGCAGATACTTTCTGGAGAGGGTAGATTGCAACAAATATTTTATTTGTACTTTGATTCAGAGGGTTATAGAGATTTCCTTTAAATGTATGACAAAGATTTTGCATGCATATATTGTGACTGTTTTAGTGACCATTTTTATATAAAAGCTGAATGTGTTTAACACTGGATATTTAGTTAACTTCCTAATCTGCATTAACTTATTTGTAGTAAAGCATTTCTGTTACCTTCTGCAACAAATTTTTGACTATGCCAGTAATTGCTGTGTCTGTATTCTGTAACAAATCTTACAGTAAACATGGTTACTGACCTCCAGAAAATATTTATTGGTGATCATGAACTACTAAGCACAAAGTCTTCCAGTTAATGAGGATTTGTTCTCAAAAATTAATACTTTTCCAAATTTGATAAACAGCACCTTTTTTAAACAAGAGCTTTTATGCAGAATTCAAAGCATTAAATATTGTGGAATTGTAACAATAGATAATAACTTAGTCATCTTAAGCTCTCCAAGCTATTTCAACAAATGATGCACATAAAGATTGAAAGTTAGCCTCCTGTACATTTTAATCCACTGCTCACAGCTCACTCATTGTTTTAATGAACTAGACAGTAGTTGCTATTGGCTTAGATGTTAGCATGCAAATTGAAGTTTTTCTACTTTTTGTTGACTTTAAAACATCTTTCTTTCTACAATTTCCAATGCAATTTTTAGAATACTAATTGCTTCACTGTGTTTAGCACTTTGAATACAATATCATGGAAATTGTAAGTTATAATTAATTCATAGTTGTGGCATTTCCTGTTAGGAAAAATAAATTGAGTGAAATGAGGTAATTTTTATGTGCTTTACCAGATTATGACCTGTCTCCTCCTTTTCATAATAATATTACTATACTAGTCGGCAACCAAAACCAGGTGCAATAGTAATTGTGTAAAATTGATTTGATTTTGAAGTTAGCAGCACATATCATACCATGCAACATCCTGCAAGGACAAAATCATTTAATAATCAGAAATTAATAGATATAAGGGTGAAGACCCACTATTTCTCTCAATTTGCTTTTTATTTTTACTTGAGGTACTAAATTGTATTGAGTCAGTAATGCGCGCGCGCACACACCCCTTTACAGTAACATTCCAATAACTATGGAAATTATTATCTTCCTGACATCCCCCTTCTTATTTGAAATATGAACCATCGTAATTTTGAAAGTCGGCTTCATTCTCTGAACCCATCTTACGTATCTCCTTTACTTAATACACGATTACATTGTCAGATTCATGCTTTAGACTTTTGCCAATGCATCTGCAATCAGTTTCTCATCCAGGCACTTGTATAATTTGTAGATTAAATGACTGCAGTAATAAAGTCCATCTGAATAGCCTTGCACTTTTGTCTCAATTTGTCCAGAAGCCTTAGAGGATTGAGGTCTATATAAACAATTGTTCCTGACGAATTGTTTGCCAGGTAAATTTCAAAATGCTGCATTACTAACACCAGTCCCAAAGTCTCCTTTTCGATCGTTGAATATCTTTTCTGTTATACATTCAACTTTCGTGAAAAATACCCTATTGGTTTTTCAATTCCAGTGTCGTCATCTTGTAACACTGGCCCCAGTGCCTATATTGCTTGCGTCAATGGCCAACTTAAATTACTTGGCATAATTGGGTACTGCCAAAACTGGTGGTGTAGTCAATACAGTTTTCAAACTGTCAAAGGACTTCTGACAGTCCTGTGCCCATTGAAACTTTATTAGTTCAGTCATTGGAGCAACCACATTGCTAAAATTTGGTGCAAATTTCCAGTAAAACCCACTCATGCCCAGAAATCTCAAAACTTCTCATTTTGTTGTAGGCATGGGACATCCATGATAGACTTGACTTTCACATCTTTCGGATCCACCTTACAATGTCCAATGGTATGGCCTAGATACGTAACTTGCGCTTTTTCAAATTCACTTTTGGCCAACTTCCATCACCAAATTAGCTTCTTATAATCGACAAAACAATTATTCCGGGTGCTGTAAATGCTCCTCCCACGTCTGACTAAAAACTACCAAGTCATCAGTATAAACAGCACAATTGCTCAGACCTGCAATTACTTTGTCAGTCAGTCTTTGAAATGTTGCAGGTGCATTTTTCATACCAAAGGGCATGACTTCAAACTCATTTGGTCCATCTGGTGTCATAAAAGCTGATATTTCCTTTGCTCTATCTGGTAACAGTACTTGCCAGTATCCTTTCAGCAAGTCAATCTTTGTGATCAATTTTGATTGTCCCACTTTCTCCATACAATCTTCCAACCGTGGTGTAGGATACGAATCCACTTTCATCACCGCATTCACCTTTCGATAGTCCACACACATTCTTGTGTTCCATCCAGTTTCAGCCCCAGCACAATAGGCAAACTTGAGTTATTGCAACTAGACTCAATGATATCATTTTGAAGCATGAATTTGATTTCTTTCTGTACTTGTGATAACTTTGCAGGATTTAATCTATAAGGATGTTGCCTTATCGAAGATGAAACTTCTACACATACATCATATATATAATCATATAATCATATATATTTGTCCTCCCCAGCTTATCCCCACAAATAGCCTTGTGTGACTGCAGTAGCTTCTCCAAATCACTTTGACACTTATCTGGAAGGTAACACAATATTACATTTAAATTTTCAAGTAACCCTCAATATTCCAGTTTGATTAGATGAAAATCAATTTCAGAATTCCGCATTCCTATCTTTTACTCATTATGTACGACCATAACACCTTCTTTAGGTCCTCTTCCTTGTCAAAGTACTTTTTAAGCTTATTTAGATTTCACACCCTCTGCTTTCTTGTTGGAGTATTTGTTAAATAATTTGCTTCACTCAGTTTCTTTTTAATCTGTAAGGCCCACTAAACCTTGCCTTTTAACAAGTCACCCAGTACTGGTAACAGAGCTAGCACTTTTCCCCACCATCAAAACTGAGCTGTAGCTTTCCTGTCTGCCTTCACTGGCTGTGATATCTTTAAATGTTCCTTAGCCAACTCACATCCTCTATCCAATCTTTCTCTGAAGTTTGATGCATAATTCAAGAGAATAGTTTCTGAATTTTGACCCACCAATTTCTCAAACCAATTTCAGTTGCCCCCTTACCTCATGACCATGAACTGGTTCAAAAGGACTAAAACCAATCGATGCATTAAGAGAGTTCTTAATAGCAAAGAACAAGAATGGAATTCCTCTGTCCCAATCCTGTGTATAATCCTGATTATACACCCTCATCATAGTTTTTAAAGTTTGATTCCATCTTTTCAAAGCTCCTTGTGACTCAGGATGATAAATTGCATTATTCCCAAACTATTCGTTACTTCTTTAAACAGTTGTGACATGAAATTTGAACCCTGATCAGATTGTATTTCCTTAGGTAAACTATATCTTGTAAAAAAAAACTTAGTCAACTCTTCCACAATTTTCTTTGTTGTAATATCTCTCAAAGATATTGCTTCGCGAATCCTGGTAGAAACATCCATTATTGTCAATAAGTACTGATTTCCACTTTTAGTCTTAGAGAGGGGTCCTACACGATCGATCAGAACCCTAGTAAAAGGTTCTTCAAATGCTAGAATTGGAATTAAAGGTGCTGGCTTAATCACTGCTTGTGGTTTCCCTATCACCTGGCATGTCTGACATGTTCTACAGAATTTGACTACATCTCTATGCAATCCAGGCCAATAAAAATGTTTTTGTATTTTTGCCTGTGGTCTTTCTAATTCCTAAATTCTCCCCCCCTCCCCATTGGAATTTCATGAACTATCCTCAGAATCTAATTATATCCAAATGGTATTAAAATCTGATGCCCTTCCCTTCAGCTTTCATGTGCTGAAAAATGATGAGGCTGTTATTTTCTCATTAAAACATTACCCTTAAGGTAATAGCATTCTGGAATACACTTTGCCTCTGTTTCTGAGTTAGCTGTCTGCTATAACTGTGTTATTTGTGTATCTTTTTTCTGTAACTCTACCAACTGCCTTGAGTTGAATACCTCAGCTGCATTGTCTTCCAATCTTTCTTCCTGAACAATGTTATCAAACACAGTGCCAGCTGATTGGACTTCCACACCACCTCTCTGCCTTTGAACTTCCTGTTCTTGTTTCAACCTCTGAGCCTGTGATCTTGTTATATCTCAACCTGGAAAGAATCCAGGATGCTCTATCTGCAATGCTTCTGTTGAAAACACTTTTCTACAAGCTCCTCAACTACCATAGACATCATCAACACTTGGGACCCAGCTATATCATTACTCAAAATAAATTGAACCCCTGCAATGGGCATTTTTTCAACTATTCCACCAATAACTTCAGCTGTTTTCTACTTTTTAAATTTATGTTCCACAATGGAATAGGCTTAGCACCTCCATGAGCCCCACTTATTATCACCTCCTGCAATACTCCTTCTGAACAACAAATGCCACTATCCTGCAATGTTAAGCATTGACTAGCCCCTATGCCTCTTAAAATTTTAACATGTTTACCTGCTCCACCCTGTACACATGGAAAGACTTTCCCTTCACATACAAAATCTTAAAATATTTCTGGAACCTGCTCCTTAGAATTCCCTTGGGTAACTTGTGAAGACATTCCCGCTTCTTTACATATCACTGATTCTTCCTGTTTTACCTGTACACAAGCCACTGGTTTTTTTGTGCCTGATCCTCCGAACCCACTGTACTTTTACTTCCAGAACTTTTCTGCATCCCTATAATCCCAACTGATTTTCCCTGAAATTTCAAACACACTGACTTTGTATGTCCAACTTTATTACAATGAAAACACCTAAATTTTTGAGTGTCACCTCTACCCTCAACGCCTTCCTTTTTATTCTGATATAAAACTTCTTGCGAATTTCCTTCCCTGACTACCCACCTTCCTTTCACCTTCCCACTTTCTTTCCTTCTCTGATTTAAAAGGGTGACAAAAATAAAGCTCTATGAACTAGCTCATAATCACCGGCTGTCTCTGTTGCTTTAACCCTCTGTTCCTCCGCATGATTTCTCACTACCGAAGGAATTGAATCTTTAAATTCTTCCAAAAGAATTACCTCTCTAAGAGCTGCAAATGTCATCTCTGTTTTTAATGCCTGTATCCACCAGTCAAAATTACTTTGTTTTACTCTCTCAAACTCAACAAGTTTACTGAGGCTGTTTTCTCATATTCCTAAATTTCTGCCTGTATGCCTGAGGAAGCAACTCGTATGCACTGAAAATAGCTTTTTTTACCATATCATAATTCACTGACATTTCTTCTGACAGTGAAGCATAAACCTCATGTGCTCTACCCACCAACCTGGATTGTAACAACAATGTCCAGCTTTCCTGTGGCCGTTTCATCTGTTTAGCTATCTTCTCAAATGAAATAAAGAATGCTTCAACATCTCCTTCCTCAAACTTCAGAAGAGCTTATACAAATTTAAACATCTCCCTACTGGGTTTTAGGTTAAAGGTTTTCATCATCAGAACTTGCCTCAGCATCTGATGTCTCCTTTTTAAAATCCAGCTTTTTAAGCTGGTACTCTGTCTCTTCCTTCATTCTTTCTTCCATTGCTAACTTTTTCCCTCTGGAGATCAAGATTTTGCATTTCCATTTCTTTTTGAAATAATCTCTTCTATCTTTTTCTGCTGCCTCTAGTTCCAGTTTTCTCATTTCCATTTCTTTTTTTCCTTTTTGTTTGCCTCCAATTCAAGTTTTCTCAGTTCCTTTGCTTGTTCATTTTTGAGCCACTATATTTCTAACTGAAGTCTCACTACCTCCAGCTGTGAATAATTAGTGTCAGGTATCACTTCCAACTTTAAATGCTGCGCTATCACTTCAACTATGTTTGCTTTCTTTGCCCTCACGGGTATCTTCAACTGCAACTTATCTGCCAACTCTGTTAACTTGCCCTTAGATACCTTTTGTAACTCAAAAAAAGCTCCAGCCATGGATAAAACCATTTTTGCAGTCACACCGCTAAAACACCTCACACCAACTCCTGAATTCAAAGTGCTCCTTGTACTCGTAAACTTAAGATTCGCCAACTCCAAACCAATCAAGGAATATCAGATATGCCCCACAAAGAGCCTTCAGTTTTGTTATGGCACAGCTGATGGTAAATGCTGAGCTGCTCAAATCCCAAAGGAAAACTTGAAACAACTGCCACAACTTTTTTGCAATTTGTATATTTATTCTGAGATGCATGCCTTGAATTCAGTAGTAATAAATCCGAGTCTTAGAGGGTTTTTACAAAGCAAAATTAAACATTTATTAATAAAATAAATTATTTTAACCACATACATAGGTCTCCAAATTATTACCATGATAACTCCTAGCTCCCCTGATTCATCTAACTCTCAGTTACACCTCCATTAAAGCAACAGTAAAACACACAGATTTTAATAGACCGAGGCACTGTAACACGATACCCTGAGCAGTCAAATTCAAAGTGAGTTTTCTCCGCTTCGGTTCCTGTTAAACAGCAGCTTGAGGCTTAGATGCTGGAGGCTTTTCACACTTGAGTTAGATTTTAGAATACCTGCCCTTACACACAGCCTTTTTTTTCCTCGTTGAATGCAAATTCCCATTGTTTCACTATGTCTTTGGACATTACCTGTCTAATAATAAAAATCTATTATAGTGCTAATTTTACCAGTAATCTTTGGGGAAAAATAAACACTTTCTTAACTTCTCCTGGATAGGTGTAACATTTCACCCCCTCTTTTGAATTCAAACTGCTCTGGTTTATTTAAAAATTCAAATGTTCCCTTTACACCTCACATTCTAAAACTTTACCCATGTTTACTTATTTAGCATTTCAAACCTAGCTTCTGTTCTCACATCAAAGCCTTCAGACCAACTGTCTTTAATTCAATTAACCCCCCCACCGCATGTGTGCACGTGCACACACACTATTACTCTACTGTACAATAAATTCCAATAACATTATGAAAATTGTTATATCTTCCTGACACACACCCCCTTTCAACTTTCTCTACTCCAAGGATGACAGTCCCAATCTCTCCTTTGCAAACTTTTTGCCTCCTCAAGCAATGATCCAATTTCCCCCCACGAAATTGCACCATTTGAATCTACTTTCCATCCATTCCCACATGATCACAGTATCAAAGTAATTATTCAAGGGTATTTTCTCTCTCTCTCTCTCTCTCTCTCTCTCTCTCCCCCCCCAGTACCTGCCTTTAAAGCTCATTGCATGTTTTTGGTGAAGAATTTTTGCATCTTTTTTCACATCCATATTTGCTTTTTTATTGGTTTGAACTTTATTTTCCCCATCCTCCTGCCACTATTTTATGACCAATCGTGTTTCACAATTTCTGTACCCCTTGTAAGGTCAACACTTACACCATTCAAGACAGAAAAGGTATATGCTTCTCTAATTTTTCCCTCTAATTGAGTGCTGTGATGCTCTCGGATAGTCTCGAGGGTGTTGTTTTCAATGCCTGTTGAATGTCTCCTTTGTGGGAACTGCTCATAGTTCTTGATGCAATTTTACCAAGATGCTCTACACTTTAATCATTGGCTCCACAGTTCACAATTCTACTGACTTGGATTGTTGCTCTGCAGTGATTGGATGTGGTGAGAGCTGAATCTAATAATATCCCTAATCTCTTTAAGTTTCACCCTTTAATTATCTTGGCTCCATTCATGAAGTACTTCGGCTGTAAGCTTTTTACATGTCTAATATTTATCTGTTGATACTAAATTTAATCTATCACTGTCCACCCACTTAAATCTTTTGCTCTCATGTGTAATTTCTGGGCTGCCTCCTCACATTCAACTTTTCCTTATTTGAGAATCTATGACTTCTTAAGCCAGGTCCTTAATGTAAATCAGTAACACTAGGGGTCCTAACACCAAATTCTGGGCATTCTACTCACCAAGCCCTTTTACACTACAGCCTTAATCTTGGGAAAGCAGCCTAAAAGTACTCATCTCCAAATTAATTCTGCACTATGTCCTGGATCATCATCTGAACTGGCAGTGAAATGTGTTATGGGAATTGTTCACTTGCTGGGAAGTTGCAACAAGTTGGCTATTGTGCATGCATAACTTAATTGGGTTGTGGCATCAACAGTTGACGTCAGCAGGGCATGCTGAAACATCATTAAAATACTTTCTTCTGGTGCATACTTTGTTACCTTGGGTGCTAAAACTAAGATGGAAAATGATCATGGCTGTTAGTTTGACAACAATATGCCATCTTTATCTCACCTGGTTGGTGACCTGCACTGTGAAGTGGTAGCTGGAGATAATTTTTGTTTGTAGACAAAATGCTGAAATCTATTATTGAAGTTGTTTTTAATGCTTTGTCTCATCATACTATGATTTACTAATCAACATAGTTAACATAGTTTTACGAGAGGAGAATTATTTTTGACAAATTTATGTTTTTGAGGATGTAACTAGTATAGTAGATAAACGAGAGCTAGTAGATATATATTTGGATTTCAGAAAAGCATTTGATAAGGTGCCACACAAAAGGTTAATGTGTAACGTAAGAGTTCATGAGTTGGGGAAATATATTAGCATGGATGGGGGATTGGTTAACGGACAAAAAGCAGAAAATGCAGATAAATGGGACATTTTCAAGTTGGCAGACTATAAATAGTGGAGCACCGCAAGGAACAGTACTGGGGTGTAGCTATTTACAATCTATATTAATGACTTAGACAACAAATCTGAGAGTAATGAATCTGTTTGCTGACAATACAAAGCTAGGTGGGAAGTTAAGTTGAGGAAGATGCAGGTTGCAGAGAGATATAGACAGGTTAAGTGAGGGGGCAACAAAGTGGCAGGTGGAATAAAATGTGGGGAAGGGTAGGACTATTAGATTTGGTAGTGAGAATATAAAAGAGTATTTTTTAAAAAGGTGAAACTTGGGTCTTGCACAAGCAACACAAAGTTAGTATGCAGTGCAGCAGGCAGTCAGGAAGGCATTGCCATTTATTGCAAGGGGATAGGAGTAAAAGCATAAGCAAGTCTTGCTAAAATTGTATAGGGCTCTGATGGGACCACACCTATATTGTGTGCCGTTTTGGTTCCCTGAGCTAAGGAAGGATGTACTAGCCGTGGAGGCAGTACAGCAAAGATTCATTAGATTGATTCCTAAGATGAGAGGGTTGTCTTATGATGAGATTTACATTTACGTTGATCAACATTGGCTCCCTGTTACTCAAATGCATCAATTTTTGTAAGAAATCCTAGTCTATCAATAGGAACATTCTCTGTCTCTCTCCTTCCCCTGCCCCAACCACAATACTTATGCACCCTCCCCAGATTGTGTCCTCCTGTTGTTTCTGGATGTCTTTGTATCTCTTCCCCCACCCCTCTGGTGCCAGAGCCTTCAGGTGTCTCAGCTAATTGTAAGGGATTCCACCCCAAGTCCTTCCTAAAGTTTTTGTTTTACTTAAAACCTACTTGTTTTTCTAAACCTTCAATTACCTGTTATGGGGGCTTGAATATGGTTTTTTAAATTTTATCTTTTTCTTCTACATTAAAGATGCTTTATAAATGCAAGCTGTTTACCATTTTAAAAAGAATAGTTACCTTTATTTTGGGGTGTATGGTCTGTCAAATATGTTTGCTACATGTACAGTAAGCCCTGTCTGAGCTTGCATGATTGCTTCAAGGAACACGAGTTGGGAATGTTTTTGTGGATTTTGGTTGTCTTTTTACCCTACCAGGAGTCAGCATTACTAACAATTGGGGAACGTGCAGCCATGTTGCTGTATTTTGCAGTGCTTAAGATGAGCATGTTGGGTCTGATTATCTTTCTTCACTCCTATTGTTTTTTTTTGTTCATTCAAGCGATGTGGGCTTCCCTGGCTACGCCAGCATTTATTGCCCATCCCTAATTGCCCTTGAGAAGGTGGTGGTGAGCTGCCTCCTTGAACCGATGCTGTCCATGTGGTGTAGGTACACCCACAGTGCTGTTCAGGACAGAGCTTCAGGATTTTGACCAGGTGACAGTGAAGGAATAATGATATATTTCCAAGTCAGGATGGTGAGTGGCTTGGAGGGGAACTTCCAGGTGGTGATGTTCCCATGTATCAGCTGCTCTTGACCTTCTAGATGATAGTGGTTGTGGATTTGGAAGATGCTGTATAAGGAGCCTTGATGAGTTTCTGCAGCGCATCTTGTAGATGGTGCACACTGCTGGTACTGTGCATCGGTGGTGGAGGGAGTGAATGTGGAAGTGGTGCAAATCAAGCGGGCTGCTTTGTCCTGGATGGTGTCAAGTATGAAATACTTGAGAGAGATTTCCTAAGTAATCCAATGAGTTTTTAAAACTATTCTAGCCCAGAATAAACTTTTCTTAACCTCTTTTTAAAAATAAACATCAAGCCCAGTGATGGGACCCCCCCCCCCACCTCTAACTAGAAGTTTGAGAGAGAATTGAGATTTTTAGATGAGCATGTGATCTGATTAGAGCAGGGAACACATGCACCTTTTCACTAAACATTTTCTTGGAGTTGGATAGTGTACTGGATTAGACTCTGATTTGACTATTTCTTTGGTGCATGGGTTTAGATTTATTCCAGAGTGATGGAAGGAATACTAATGCAAATTGAGTTAGGGCAGCCTTAATCCAATTCATTGTGGTTAAGAGCCTGCGGAACAGAACCATCACCAATTTAAATTTGACAGTCTCATTTACGGCCGACAGGATAATTATTGTGGAAAGGGAAAAATGTTAGACTAGTGCAGTCAAGTTTTTTTTGTGTTGAGATATGTTGGATGGAGGAGAGATAACTTCATTGCATCTGCATGCTGTTTGTGATCAGCAAGGGCTTAATGCTAACACTGGATGCCCAAAGTGATAGAGTCTTCTATTCCCCAGCATCATTGACCTTCACCTTACCCACAAAAATGTATCAATTTGCAATAGTTATCCTGGTAAATACAAAGCTTGTAACTTCTGTAGAAATGAAGAATTGTGTACATCATCTGAAATTTCCAGATTACTGTAATAATCCTAATTTTGCAGAATCAGTTGAGTATTGGTTCTTTTACACAGCTTAATTTATTCTTAAAGATCTTGGGATATGACTATAATGTTGGGATTTGGGATGGGGATTTCTAGTTCAGATTTGGAAGGTGAGTTTTAGCATTTACTTTTAAAACATAGGAACAAAGGTTCCAGTTTTTGATAAATGAGATGTTCTTTGTGTGGATCAGTTTGTAATGCTGCTCTAATGAGCTAGTGTGAACCTAGTCTTCATTTACATGTTTGATGTTGATTGGGATTGATTTTGTTGCATGGAATACCTTTAGCTAAAGAACAACTGCTAAGAACAGTGTAATGCGTTCTTTGTGTTACACACCCTTTGTTGAATTCATTTGGAGTCTTCCAGCTGCTGTAAGATGTCCAAAATTTATTGTGGTAGCTGTATTTTGTTTGAAACTCGTTCACCAAGTGCCTTTTCTTTATTTAAAAAAGCACTTTGCAGCTCCTTAATACTCTTTTTTCTGTAGCGACCAAAATCAAATTTTACATGGTCTCAGAACTGATCATGCAGGTGCCTGACCTCTCATCAGGCAAAGCAGATACAGTTCTAAATAGTGCCATGGTTTCTGTTGAATACTGCTTATTGTAAGCACATGCAAGATTGAGGAAAAAAATCATGAAGCTTAATTACTCCAGTGTACATCAATTCTGCAGACGTTGGAAATGTGAAATAAAAACACAAAATGCTGACAACACTCAGCATATCAGGCAAGCAAAATAAAGTTAACTTGGTTGGTGACCTTTCATCAAGAACTACGTAGTTATGTTGAATGAGTCATTGCAGATTATCGTGCAGTAAGTGCTACTACTAATTGGTACTGTAGTGGTAAGGAGTGGGGATTGTTTTTTCCATGAAAAGCAAAGTAAGACCTTCTGGAATTTGCAGCTGAGTCATTTCCTTCATTCAGCATTCCACTGACGAGCAGCCTTTTGCTCGTCATTTTTTTTTCTCTATTTGGTTTTTAAATCACAGCTAAAGAAAATATTTTGACACACAAGTTTCCTTACTTTCATTGTGGCATGTCCATTCTTGCATCTGCTTCGCCTGAATAGCCAACTTTGACAAAGTCGAAAAAATTTTAATTGTCTGTCCCCTGTGCAATGCATGAAGGTCTATCTTAATAAACATCATGGTAGCTTATTGTGTTATTATCAAGGTCACCAGTTTGCATTTTTCACAAAAATATAATAGAAAGCAAAATATGAATAAGAAACAGTCTTCAAAATGCAGCTGAGCTTTGAAATGGCATGTAATCATGGAATTTAAATTCTATAAACTAGCATGCTAGTTAATTGCCTTGCTTTTAGTTTAGTTTTAGCCTTTCAATTCAAACATCTGTATTCTTGTATGCTTTATTCTTAACTAGCCCATCCCCACCCCATAACTTAATGTAAATTCCACGTTAATTCATGTAAGTGCTTTTGAATATTTCCGCTCAAAACTGCATTTCCCTTGTGAATCAGTACATAAAAGTTGTCCATCTATGTATTGTTTCTGTGAAATTCGATTCATTGATGACTGAAGCAAGGGTTTAATCCATTTTTTGGTCTAAACTACATGTGTATGAAGACAAAGCCTAGGAGCATGATTGCTTTCAAAGTTATTGGTCCAATTTATCTAGATTCCAAGTTATTTGTAAACTGTTCTCTTGTTCATTTCACAATATAATTTTTTTTCTTAAAAATCATGATTTTGAACAGGTAGGGAGAGAAAACATCCTCCCACTTTTTCCAGAGCAGGCAATGAGGAGAGGAGGAAGGACCTCATAGCAAATCTTGGACACAGTCCACAATTAAATTGGGCAAATAGAAATGGTGAACTATTTGCAGAAATTATCTTCCCAGCACTGTTGACTTGAGTAGCTGAGTTGAAAAGCATAGATGCAAAAAAAGGGTAAACGAGGTAAGCAAATGAAGGAGAAAAAAATAGAAGGATACATTGAATAGGGCTAGTTGAGAGGTGGGAATCTTTGTGGAGTATTAACTATAACATTGATCATTCGGTCCAAATGGACTGTTTCTATGCTGCAGACTATGGTATTTTATGTAATTTATCTCTCTGCTTGCCCCCTTTTTATAGACTTTTTTTGAATGATTACTCAGCAATGTTTATAGCGGCACCTTTAATCTGAAAAATGTGTTCATATTCTAAGTTGGTACAGTTTTGTTGGATGTATATTATGGATTGTATAAAGGTGAGATAGAAATTCTGTTTTGCAAAGAGAAAATCCTTGCTATGTGCCAACATGCTAAGCAAATTGCATTTTCTGAGATCTCATTTTTTTACAGCTTTGTATTCCTATGATGCTCGAAACCTTTTATATTGTGCTAGACACTAGGAGCAACAGCCTGAGCCTATGAATTGATAGGGTAGTGTATGATGGCTCAGAAGGAGGCTGATTTGTGTGTCCAATCGTCAGGTGATACTGAAGCATTGGAACATTGGGTCCGTTGCCTGACTCAAGCTGATACTAGCTGCCCTTTGAGGCATTCCCAGTTAGCAAGTTCTTTAAATTCTGGCAGCTTTTCCGTTCCTGCTCTATGATTCTACGATGATGCTGCTACTTGCTTCAGGGCACCTTAAGTCCCTAGTACACATACAGCAGAGCCTTAACCATAGTATTAAAGGTAACCATGGCCCTTGACTTGGGTTTGGAATTTTTCCCAGGGGAACTTTGTCAAGGAGCACCGAGGGCCTGTGTTCGGCAAGTAATTGAAGCCCTGTTCCATAAGACTAGGGAGCTATTCAGATTGGAATTTCGGCTGCAGGGCAAAAGCAGAGGGCATTAAGTTTTTGCAGGATTATTGGCTCTCCTAGATTTCTGGGTGCAAACAACAATTTGCTCTCCTTCAGAGCTCTCAAAGATACATGAACTCCCTCAGTCTTCATATGGTCTGTATATCTTGCATCTCAAAATTTTCATGCAAGTAAACCACATTTACTGTATTAAAATGCATGGTGTAATATGATTATTCACATAATTTGCATTTACGTAGTACCTTATGTCCTTGAACGTCCTGAAAGGTTTTTTGACTGATGGGTTACGTTTGAAGTATGGTCATTCTTGCTAAACACAGCAGCTAATTTGCACACAGCAAGGCCCAATAAATAGCAAATGAATGAGAAGACTTTTTTTTTTGATGTGACTAGTCGTCAATTCCAGCTTTGTGCCCTATTTCAATTTATTCTGGTTAGTTTTTTTTATTTGCAAAATGTCAATGTATCATTTTAACTTATGAATTAAAATATTCCAGTTTGTAAACTTGCAATATTCTCATTTCTAATATAGGTGAAATGATGAGGAGTGCTTCATCAGAATTTGCAGAGGATCCTTGTTCTGCTATGAAACGTGGCAATATGGTTCGAGCTGCACGAGCATTGCTGTCTGCTGTTACTCGCCTTCTTATCCTGGCCGATATGGCAGATGTTTACAAACTACTTGTACAACTGAAAATAGTAAGTTCTATACTGAACATTTTCTCATTCAGTCTCAGAACTTTCTGATCAGTGTTAAAATACATAGTTGCTTTAAAAACAAACTATGCATGTAACAATTATTTGTATAAAGCAGGGAAATATTAATTATTTTGATGTCTGACTCCTGAGAATGGTAGGACAATATTGTCCTGGAAATTTCAGGGATATAGCAAGCTTGATAAAAGTTGCACTGCAGTATATGACTGGAAAAAGTCACTGATTTTTAACAGGTGTGTTGTATTAGGAGTGCTTTCCTTCTAGCTGGCTCATTCCATGACGATCTTTGTATTTTGTATAATATTCTTCAGGTAGCGCTCTGGAGTTAGATACTGGCCTTTTATGTCTCTGACATAGATTCAAATCCCAGTCTAGAGTGAGAGACAATAATTTTAACCCCCATGTTCTGCTGAAATACATAAATAGGATAAAGCTTGAGGCGTTGGTGTAATGGTATTGCCTCTGGATTAGTAGTCCAGAGACCCAGGGTAATGCTCTGGGGACTCGGGTTTGAATCCCACCACGGCAGATGGTGAAATTTGAATTAAATTAAAATCTGGAATTAAAAGTCTAATAATGACAATGAAACCATTATCACTTGTTGTAAAAATCCATCTGGTTCACTATTACTTTTAGGGAAAGGAAATCTTCCGTCCTTACCTGGTCTGGACCCACAGATATGTAGTTGCCTCTGAAATGTCCTATGAAATGACACTCAAACTGCTAAAAAGCCACAAAGGAATGGACCACCCAGCATCAACCTAAGCATCAGAAATGATAATGGCAAACTCAGCAAAGTCCTCCTTACACTTGTGCCAAAATTGGGAGAGCTGTCTCACAGACTAGTCAAGCAACAGCCTGACATAGTCATACAGAATCATACCTGACAGACAATCCCCAGCAGAGGTGGTGGCACAGTGGTATATGTTCGGGTGGGAGTTGCCCCAGGAGTCCTCAACATTGACTCCAGACCCCATGAAGTTTCATGGCATCAGGTCAAACGGGTAAGGAAACTTCCTGCTGATTACCACATTCTCCCCTCCCCCTTCAGATGATGAATCAGCACAAGGGCACAGAATGTACTCTGGGGGGAGACTTCAATGTCCATCACCAAGAGTGGCTCGGTAGCATCACTACTGACCGAGCTGGTCGAGTTCTAAAGGACACAGCTGCTAGACTGGGTCTGCGGTGGGTGGTGAGGGAACCAACAAGGCAAAGACATACTTGACCTCATCCTCACCAACATCATCGACAGGAGTGACCACCACACAGTCCTTGTGGAGACTTAGCCCTATCTTTGCATTGAGGATACCCTCCATCGTGTTGTGTGGCACTACCACTATGCTAAATGGGATAGATTTTGAGCAGATTTAGCAACTGAAGGACTGGGCAACCTTGAGACACTGTGGGCCATCAGCAGCAGTAGAATTGCACTTGACCACGATCTGTAACCTCATGACCTGGCATATCCCCCACTCTACCATTATCATCAAGCCAGGGTTCAGTGAAGAGTGCAAGAGGGCATGCCAGGAGCAGCTGCAGGAACACCTAAAAATGAGGTGAAGCTACAGCACGGCTAGCATGCCAAACAGCATAAGCAGCAAGTGATAGACAGAGCTAAGCGATTCCACAACCAACGGATCAGATCTCTGCTCTGTAATGCTGCCAGATCCAGCCGTGAATAGTGGTGGACGATTAAACAGCTCACTGAACGAGGAGGCTCCACAAGTATCCCCATCCTCAATGATGGAGGAGCGTAGCACGTCAGTGCAAAAGATAAAACTGAAGCACTTGCTATAATCTTCAGCCAGAAAAGCCGAGTGGATGATCCTCATGGCCTCCTGCAGAGGTTCCCAGCGTCACAGGTGCCAATCTTCAGCCAATTTGATTTACTTCATGTGATATCAAGGGATGGCTGAAGGCACTGCAAAGGCTATGGGTCCTGACAATATTCCGGCAATAGTGCTGAAGACTTGTGCTCCAGAT
The DNA here is from genome assembly GCF_964194155.1 of Cetorhinus maximus. Lineage (NCBI taxonomy): Eukaryota > Metazoa > Chordata > Chondrichthyes > Lamniformes > Cetorhinidae > Cetorhinus > Cetorhinus maximus. The sequence continues at coordinate 72,830,626 of NC_135888.1, forward strand.
CTTGCCGTGCCCCTAGCCAAGCTGTTCCAGTACAGCTGCAATGCTGGCATCTACCCAGCAATGTGGAAAATTACCCAGGTATGTCCTGTACGCACAAAGGACAAATCCACCCTGGCCAATTACTGCTCCCCCCCATCAGTCTACCCTTGATCATTAGTAAAATGATGGAAGCGGCCATCAACAGTGCTATCAAGTGGCACTTGCTTAGTAATATCTTACTCACTGCTCAGTTTGGGTTCTGCCAGGGCCACTCAGCTCCTGACATTACAACCTTTGTTCAAACATGGACAAAAGAGCTGAACTCCTGAGGTGAGGGGGGAGTGACTACTCTTGACGTCAAGGCCGCATTTGACAGAGTGTGGCATCAAGGAGCCCTGGCAAAACTCGAGTCAATGGGAATCTGGGACGAAAACTCTCCACTGGTTGAAGTCATACCTAGCACAAAAGAAAATGGTTAGAATGTGGTTGTTGGAGGTCAGTCATCTCAGCTGTAAGACATCACTGCAGGAGTTCCTCAGGGTAGTGCCCTAGACCCAGCCTTCTGTAAGGACAAGGGCAGCAGATGCATGGGAATACCACCACCTGGAAGTTGCCCTCCAAGCTACTCACTACCCTGACTTGGAAATATATCGCCGTTCCTTCACTGTCACTAGATCAAAATTCTGGAACTCCTTCCCTAACAGCACTGTGGGTGTACCTACACCACATGGACTGCAGCGGTTCAAGAAGGCAGTTCACCACCACCTTCTCAAGGGCAACTAGGGATGCGCAATAAATGTGGCCTAGCCAGCAAAGCCCACATCCCATGAATGAATTGAAAAGAAAGATATTCTGTACTGTTCAGTGGACTTTATTGGCTTATAATTCACAGCCAGTCATCTATTCTACATTTGGCATTGTTCTAAATTATTTCTGCAATGAAATGAGCTAAGTTAGCTTTGGAAGACTTACTGTTTGAAGTAAAACAATACTGATATTGAATTACACCATACATTGGTTGCCTTAAGTCTTGAATGTACTGATTATGGTGAAGGAGATTTGACTGTCAGTTTTAAGTTTTTTAATCATTAATAAACTCACTTGTGAAACTTAATGTACAGATATTCCTTTGTTGGGTTTATTGGGAAATGATTGACATAACATGTAAGGAATTTGTGTATGCTCAGTTTATGAAAGTTACTAAATCCTCTTTGACAATCTAATATTGTAGTTACTGGCTACACACTGTCCCATTGAAAGATCAACAGTGGAGAAGAGAAGGAAGAGACATGATGTAAATTTTCTCCAGTGGGTCACTTCTAACAATCACTAAATACCAGAGATGCTACCTCATGGATAGAAAGAGTTTGCCTTTAGTTGCAACAACTTGGTCCCATGCCTCACTTCCTGCCACTGTTGAACTGAAAGTGCCCTGTAATAAGGGTGGGGAGGAAGCGATAACAAAAGTGCAAATAAATCTTGCTGGTGACCTTAATTTTGGTATTACGGTGCCTGGAAGAGAATAAATTTTCTAAGACACTTGGAGGAAAATTGCAGCATATTTCTGTAAAATCCATGGCTCCCAGTGAACAAGGACCTTTTTGTCAGTGATATTTCTGCTATTCGCATTTCCCATTAGAGTTACTGGCTGGCCACATGTACGTTAGTACAAGACCACCCCCTTCATCCAATTGTTCAACTAAAAGCATAGCAACTTGTCTGGTACCCTGTTAGTATCAGTGACTCTCCTTAGTGCTGGAGATGTGATCTTAATCCATATTGACTGTTTAATTTATTGCACATTGGGCAAGTAGATTGAGGCTGTTTGCTAGCGATATCAAGTTATGCTGAATGAGGCCTGAATGGACAGGAGGATACCCAGGAACAGATAAATAGCTGAGTGAGCTGCCATATACCACTACAGTAAACTAGTGAGCATGATTACCAACTCCATTTACCTAAATTGCTGGTCTAGAGATTTTTGTACTACATTGCCTTGTGTATTTAATCTTGTTGAATGTACACATAATCAGTTGACTCTTTTCTAGGTTGAAGAAACCCTTGTAAAAGTGAGGAATGCCAACAATGAACAAGAGCTTGGAATACAATTTAAGGCATTGAAACCTGAAGTGGACAAACTGAATCTTATGGCAGCCAAAAGACAGCAGGTATGAACAAGATGTTGTGATCAAAACATTTTTTTAGAAAAACACTTGTATAATCGCAGATATGGAATTGGGAAGAATTTTTTTCATATATGTAGCCCAGAAGAGAGGGCATCACCAAACCATATGCACATTGAGTGTTTGGTAATACTAAGCTGAGACAATAGTAGGTTGTGTTATAAGATGCAATAATTTAATGGTATAATTTAACATTTCTCTGTGGTTTAGGAAAAATATATTTAGCAGTCTCTTGGCTCGACTGTTAATTTAAAACATGCACCTTGATGTGCTTTTCTTTATTAAAGATTCTGTATGAATGCAGTTGCTGGTAATCCATCTAAGACTTTTTCAGGATGTTTAGCATAATTCATCTATGCCTCATTCACTTGGACAAAATGCATTCTTTTAAAAATGGCTGTTAGTTTTAAAGTGCTTTTTCTTTAGATGCTCAGTTTAATAGGAGGAAGGTGACAAAAAAGACTGCACCAAGAGTCTTCAGTTTGGTGAATTAATGTTGTGGATACTGGCTGGGATATGTCAAAACCAGACATATGTCAACTGAAACAATATTGATGCTAGTTGTTGGGTGGTCTGTAGTTCAAGCAATTTTCTTTAGATCAAAGAGTGTAATGGTAAGAATTTGGCTCCTGTGGAAAATGAAAGGGAGGTATCTAGAATAAAAATGCAATAGAGTATGATTTATCACTAAGATTTGCAGATAATCATTTTAGAATCTTGGTGTAAGTTTACAGTAATATGGTATGGTATTTCTTTTGAAGGAATTGAAGGATATTCATCATAGAGATCAAATGGCTGCAGCACGAGGAGTTCTACAGAAGAATATCCCTATGCTCTACACTGCTTCACAGGCTTGTCTCCAGCACCCAGATGTGGCTGCTTACAAAGCCAACAGGGATTTGATCTATAAGCAATTGACACAGGCAGTTACCGGCATTTCGAATGCAGCTCAGGCAACTACATCAGAGGATGTCACCCTTAGTCAGCAAAGTAGTGCTGGCGAGCTGGCAGTTGCTTTGAATCGCTTTGATGTGAGTATTTCCAATAAACTTTGCCATTTGACATAGATACTAATCTTCGGAATTAAGTCATTTCAGTATCGTATTTAGTTCTGTGAAAGGTTTGTATCACTTGCACATGATCATATGAACTTGATTACTACTTTATTCGTGTTGCTGTTCAATGAGCACAATGGAACTCAAATCAAAACTGGGAATACTGCAGCTAGAGGTTCCAAAGTGGCTGGAGTGTAGTGATTGGGAACTATATTGTCCAATGCTTAGCCTGCAGGCCAAATTTTGCAAGAGACCTTCATGTAACCTGCAAAGCCCTGCTAGTTATTTTCATCTTTCCTCTTGCTGAATCTCAGCTTTGACTCAGTTTTGGGCTTGGTAGACTTGGACAAATCAGGGAGCAATCTTTACCAGTTATTTAGATTTGAAAAATTTCAAGTGCTGAGGCTGAATGTATTCAGTTTTCAAAGTTTAGGAAAGGATGAAGAATGGTAAGACTTTAATTTCTTTTCTGGGTCTTTTTTTAAATATAGGCTCTTCTGTGTATATCTGGATATCTGTCTTTTTGTTTATGCGTTTTAACTTTGACTAATAGTATAGTCATGGCCCACTGTAGGGGGTTTATGTTATGTATGAGGCCCCAGTACTAAAACTTTTGACATAACTGATGAAAAGATGCAAGCTTGCTGTTATTGTCCAACACCTGCCAAGTTTGCAAATGTGTCTGTGATCAAGTGTGTCATCTACATGCACCGAGAGCTATCTTTACAAAGCGGAAACAGAGCACTTGTGGGCTAAGTGCAAGTTGTAAACATGTATCTAATCCAAGTTCTTTAAAACAAAATAGAACATCTTGGAGTTGTTTTCCAGCTGCTATCAGGGGCTACACTACATCAAACAATTCCTTTATAGCTGCTGACATGCAATGCCTGAGCTTCTACTGTGCCATTTGGGGGATTAAGCACAATGTGCAGGTATGTGCTAGAAAGATGGAGGCTAGGATCCAAGTCCAAACTGATGTGCACCAAAAAAAAAGCTTAAATAAGCTTTGGGACAAATGATACAATAGAAACAAACAGGAAGACTGTGCCACCTTTTCTTTCAGGCTAGCCACTTGAGTTTAAGTGTACTGGATGGATGGTAGTACTTTAATTGGATGCAGTATATGGCATAAATCATTTCTACCTTTTTAAAGCCAATAAGAGAAACTGCTGGAAATATCCAGCAGGTCAGGTAGCATCTGTGGAGTGAGAAACATATTTAATCATTTTTGCACAGATACAGCCTGGCCTGCTAAGTACTTCTAGTATCTTCTGATTATATTTCATATTTCCAGCATTGCAGTATTTTGCCTTCTAACTTTTTTCTAAATTTGTCTACAGAGCTATTAACCTGGGCATGTAATGCTTCATCCCCACCCACTGTAGTTTTCATATTTGAAAATGCTATATTTATTAGTTTTGTTTGTTTCAGATCTTCACACTTCTTTCCTTTTGGGAAATAGTGGGGAAGTGCTAGAAGGACTAGCAGGCTCTTTCCATGGCGGGCAAGTCCTGAAATGGGAATTCAAACCAATGTTTCTGTTTCAAATAGTGATGCTACCTACTGAGTCCCTATGTTTATTAGTGTTAAGATATTTTTTTGAACTTTCATATCCTGCTTGTTAAGATTTGGTTCTTACCTTGTAGTTTATGCTTTCAACGTGCTTGTCAGGGGAAGCCTGGAAATGAGACCGATTGGTCCCAATATTGCGGTAGTAATGACAGCGAAGCTGTAAGCTTTTGCTGTTATCCCCCTTCTGAAACTGACAGCAACTTCAGGAGTCCACACATGCATGGTTAGAAGTGGAAATCAAGAGGCTGCTCTCATTGATCCTGTGCTTCCTCGTAGGGTGTGCTGTTGAAGTCCCCCTAGACTATAATCAGTTAGAAATCTCTGAACTCACAAGAGCTTGGTCTTCTAGTTGCTGTAACACAGGAGGAGAGCATTTAGCACTTCAAGCCCCTTCCCTCATTCAGTGAGATAGTTATTGATCTGCAGTTAATTCCATACATCTGCATTTGCCCCTTATCTGAGGTTGTTAGTGTTTGGAATTCTCTTTCCTAACAAGCAGTGATGGCTGGATTATTGAGTATATTCAAGGCTGAGTTAGACAGATCCTTGATCAAAAGGAGTCCAAGGGTTATTAGGGGCAGGCCGCGATCAGATAAGCAAATATCTTTTTGAATAGCGGAGCAGATTCAAGAGGCTAAAAAGCCTATTCCTCCTATTATATTATTTACCTTTTCTGTTCCCCTTTAATATCTTGAAAGCTTTAATCAAATCATCCCTTAACCCTCAATTCCAGGGAATACAACCCTATTTGAGAGATTACACATAATTCAGCCCTTGAAGCCTGGTAAATCTCTGCTGTACTCCCTCTAAGGCCATTATATCCTAAGGGATTGTGCACAGAGTTGCCCATAGTATTTTGTGTGTGGTCTGACCAGGGCTTTTGTGTAGCTGTAGCATGAATTCAACCCCTTGTATTCTAGTTCTCTAGATATAAAGGTCAGCATTCCATTAGTCTCTGATTATTTTCTGTACTTGCTTTGACATTTTAATAATCTATATACCTGGGCCTTCATTGTTTCTAGCTTTTCACCATTTAGAAAATATCCTTTTCAGGTCCAACGTAGATGACCTCACATTTGCCTGCATTGAAATCCATTTGCTACAGTTTTGCCCGTTCTTTGCTTCTATCCAGACTGCTTATGTTGTTGCCTATTGTGTCATCGGCAAATTTGGATATGTGGCATTCTGTCCCATCATCTAATTAGTTAATAAATGCAGTGAATAATTGGTGGCCCAGCACAGATTCTTGCAGGATACCAGTAGTCACTCCCTCCCAGTTGGACTAACTGCCTGTTATTGCTACTCTGTCTCTTGTCATTCAGACAATTTCCTAACCAGGTCAATAATCTGCTTTCAGTTCCATGAACTTCAACTTTAGCTAACAGTCTGTTATGAGATATTTTATCAGATGCTTTCAAGAAGTCCATGTGAGTAATATATAAATCTATAAACCCCTGCCCACTGTATTAGTCACCTTCTCAAAAAATTCCATCAGGTTCATTGGGCATGACCAACCCTTTACAAATCCATGCTGGCTCTCTGATCAGCTGAAAATTTTCAAGGTGTTATAAGTCACTCTATCAATAATCCATAAAGCTCAAAACTCTACAAACAAGAGGAGGTTAAAATTTGCACTTAATTCGGAAAATACTTTCTGCAATTTACCCAATTTCAAAACTGGTTACCACCACCATGCCCAGAACAATCAAGGAAACTCAAGTGTGACTAAATTCAGTCCTGTAAGATGCAGGATTGAAAGGCACTGATGCAGCCTTATTCCTTACGTGGTTCAGGGCCTGAATCAAGTACTCAATGAAATTTGTGCTTCAGTGCCTGAAATATAGAAATGGTGTATTGGTTTATAGTTTTAATATAATTTTTACTCAACATTGCCGTTCTTTTAATATCCTGTCCAATACTTCCCTGTTACCTGCTTATTTTATCTATTATTGTTAATACATGATTGTTACATGCTTGCATGCAACCTGATTACTTAGTCTATGAACTTTCCAATGCAAGTTACATTGTAGTTCAGCCTTCTGGCTGCTTTTTGAATAGCAGAATTATGTTCTAGACTCTAGTAATTTCCCGACAACAGTTAAGTTATTAGGCTAACTGGTCTATAGTTACCTGGTTTCTCTCTCAGCTTTCTTAAATAGTGGACTGGCATGTACAATTTTCCAAACTAAATGAATAGTTCCCAAATCAAGAGAACTTTGAGAGACTGCAGTTAGGCGAGAATATTGCAGACCCTCTCTTTCCACTAAAACCCTGGGATGGAAGCCATTGCTCCAGGCAGTTTTCACTATAATGCCATTGTTTTCTTCATTACTGTTATTTTGCTTACATGAATTTTGGTGAGTCCTGTTCATGATTCATTTTTAGCTTCCTTGGGATGCCTGTCCTTTTTGATCTCTTCCTCTCCTGTAAGTATTGATGCATAGCAGTTATTCAACAAGTCTGCCATTTCCTTATTTTATTATTTCACCATTATCAGTTTTTAAGGGGCTCACTTTGCTCCTGACCACCCTCTTTTTCCTAATATATTCGTAAGAGCTTTTTGTGTATATTTTGATATCCCTTGTATCTTTTTATGCTCTCTTTTTGTCTAGCTCTTAGATCGTGGCAAATGGTAAAGATGCAAACAACAGCAAAGGATGACAAAACTAATGTTATGCTATTTTTTTGCACTTTTGTATTTTTTTTAGATTTATGTTGTCACTTGCCTCCTTAGTTGTAGAAGCATAGAATGATAAAATGGAATCAAAGAAAGATGCCTGTCATTTGGCCTGTCATGTCCATGCCCGCTTTCTAAGAGCTACTCAGCAAGTCACATTCCCCTGCCTTCTTCCTGTAGGCCAGCAAATCTTTTCTCTTCAGATAGTTATCCAATTTCCTTTTGACAGTCACATTTAAATCTACCCTGAATACTCTCAGGCAGTGCATTCAAAATTGTAACCACTCACTGTGTAGAAAAATTTTTGTTTGTCGTCATTGCTTCCTTTGCCAATCACCTTAATTCAGAGTCCTCCAATTCTTGACTCTTCTACCAATGGGAACAGTTTCTCGCTGCCTACTCTGCCCAGATCCCTCAGGATTTTGAGTACTTCTATCAAACCTCTGCACAACCCTCTCTGAGAAAAACTACCTCAGCTTCTCCAATCTATCTCTGTAACTGAAGTGTCTCATCCCTGGAACCATTCCTGTAATTCTTTTCTGCATCTTCTATGATGTCTTCATATCCTTCCTAAAGTGTGATGTTTATTTTAAAAGAAAGGATGGTAGAAATCCAGTGGCAGACTTATAAGGAGATATTTAATAACTCTCAGCAAAGATTTATTCCAGTGAGAGAGACTCTTGAGAAGGATGCATCATCTCATAGCTAAATAAGGAAGTTAAGAACTGTCTCAAATTGAAAAGAATACTGTACAATTCGGCAAAGGTTAGTGGTAGGTCAGAACATTGGGCAGATTTTAAGAACCAGCAAAGAGTGTCTTAAAAAATAAAGAGGGAGAAAGATAGAGTATGAGAGAAAGCTAGTTACTTTAATAAAAAAGAGAAAGTAAGAGTTTCTACAAGTATTTAAATAAGAAAAGTGTCACTAAAGCTAGTGTTGGTCCTCTAGAGAGAGCCTGGGGAATTGATAATGGAAAACAGGAAATGGCAGAGGTGTTGAACAGGTATTTTGTGTCTGTCTTCACTGTAGAAGACTTGGCAAACTTCTGGTAAAACAAGAGGTGAAAGAGGGAGAAACTTGTAATGATCACCATTGCCACAGGAAAGTTACTGGGAAAACGATTAGACCTAAAGGCTGACGAGCACCCAGGACTAGATGGCCTACATCGTAGGGTCTTAAAAGAAGTTGCTACAGAGATGGTAGAGGCATTGGTTATAATCTTCCAAAATTCTTTATGTTCTGCAAAGCCCCAGCATGTAACACCTTTATTCAAGAAAGGAGGGAGATAAAAATAGCAAACTATAGGCCAGTTAGCCTAACATTTGTCATTATTAAAGAGATTATAGCAGGATACATGGAAAATCATGTGACCAGGCAAAGTCAACATGGTTTTGTGAAAGGGAAATCCAGTACTCCTGGCGATGTTTTCTTTTCTAATGATTTGTGTGTAACCTCTTCTGTAACTTCTTTTAATATGCACAAAGACAATTCATCTGGTGCATAAGCTTTATCCTCTCAGGGTTCCATAAGTTTATCAATCATCTCTCCCATTTTTATCTTAAGTGTTTTATCTTTTGATCAACTCTTTCAGTATCATGTTCATCATTTTGGTCTTCCTCGTAAATACCAAGGCAATCTAATTATTTAGTATATCTATCATTTCCTTGACTTTATCTGTGAGTCTATCATGCATACCGCTTATCAACCTTATTCAGATTTTCCTTATGTAAAATTGCTTCAGAATATTTTACTTTTTTTTATATTACTTATTTATTTTGTAGCTCCTCTTTGCCTTCCTAATTGTTTGACTTATTTCCTAACCATTTCATATTCCCTATTACTTACTATCCTGGTCTCTATGTTTGAAGTCTCCACCCCCCCCTTCTATTATCTTTACACACACCTTTCCATTCTCATTGGCTTCTCTGTTCCTTATGGCATTGAAGTACATTCCTTTCTAGTGCAGTATGTTTGCTTAGTACTGCTGTCATTTGTCCCTGCTTTATTATTGGTTTAATATTTTGTTAGTATTTTAAGTATTAAACCCTATAAATTAAAATTGTGATATAACGTGCAGTACAGGTCCTGAGAGTCCCTCTGGCCAGTTGCTACCTTATTTTATATTGCAATGAAATTGCATTTTGTTATAAATGATCAATTTTCCAAAATTTCTGTATGAGGACTTTTTGATCTCACGGTTATTAAGAGCAGGCGAATTGAAATGGTTCCTTGGTGAAAAGCCCTAAAAGCAAATAAATTGTCACCTCAACCAGTCCAAGAACTAGACTTTGACAGACCTAAGAATAACTTGTCTGTCAGAATGCTTACCCTGGGAAATGTGTGTGACATAACAAGAACTAGGGGGCTAGTTCGCCCAATTGGCTAGATGGCTAGCATGTGGTTCAGAATGACCAACTGCAAGGGTTTTATGCCTATTGCAACTGAGGCAGATTTGGGATCTGCCTCTACACCCTGCCCATGAGGGTGGAAGGCAAGCCACCACTGACAAAAAAGCTGCCAAGAAAATGGCTCAGGATGAAACATCAGCAGGCAATGAGCCAAGGACCTGTCTTCAGGCAGAGCACACATGACATAACTGATCTCCATAGTTCTAGCTATGTTATCAGAGGTGGCGGTGGGATTCTGGGAAGAAGAGTAAAAATCCAAGCAATTGAAGAAACAGAACTCTGTATGTTTCCATTATGTTGAAAGTAAAGTAATGCAATTCAGATGTACTTGTTTTCTTAATGAGAATTGTTCAGGGAGCCCAATACATCAACAGTATGTTATTTCATTCGCATAATACACAATGATTTTGCTCTTCGATTTTTTGATGTTATGCATCAGTTCTACTATGTCTGCCTTAACCTTTGGAAAAAAGATAAATGTAAACAAAAATCTAAAACATTAGTGATACACAGAGGCGTAATCAAAACATTAGAGACTTGAAATGACCCTATCAGTAACCTGTTACTATACTGTATTCCCAGTAATGCTTTTAAGTTTTAAGTATCTTTGCGGCTTTGGAAATGTGCCCATTGTTGCATAAATCTGATCATTGTGACTATTGAAAGGATAATTTTGATAGCAAGTGGAGATCAGACAGGAACAGGGGGTTATTGCAAACTTGAGTGTTCTGAGATGAACTTGATGGGGCCTGTATGCTTTACTATAAGCTAGGAGGAGGGCATTTGTAACTCTTGGCATACAAAATATAATTATAACATCTTCGTGATCAATATTACAAAAGATGTATTAAGACCTTGAGTAGGGAGAACAGAAGATGGAGGAGTAAACACATACAAAAACTTACAAATCTGTTGTGCCTTTAACTTAGGAAACATATCTCCAGAGTGCTTCACAGATGGGAATAAAATGGGTGTAAATGGAAGATGGCAGAACATATGGTTAAGTGGGTAAATTTTGAGGATACTCTTTAATATCCAGAAGAGGGGATGAGGTGATGGGTTTTAGGAAAGAGTTTGACATTATGGTAAAGGCAGTTGAGAACTTTGCCACTGATGAAGAGAAAACACAAAGCTGGACAACCAAGAGCTTAGGCTGGCTATTATATTAGTCGTAAAGTCAGATAAACCAATGGAATGAATTTAGGATAACAGATTTTGAAATGACTGTTGGGTGGCATGAAGCAACTATTGACATGCTAGACAAATGAGACTTGCCATGTAACAGAATGCGAGTGGAGGAGTTTAGGATGATTTGGAAGGTAGCATTCGAGGTTGAGTTTAATAAATTTATTCTGGAAGTGATATGGATCGGTGTTGCAATAGTGGCCTTGTTGCAAAGTTGAAAGTGGATTTGAGGTTTCTGCTGTAGGAGTAAATTACGCACAATCCGTTACAGCTTGACCAAGCATTTGATGATTTAGGTGTAGATGTATGTTTATTTTTCTGGAGGCTAAATATGATTTTTTCAGTTTTTCTATTATTTGCTTTGAAGATTATTTTGCATGTCCACAACTTGGTGTTAAACTGATGGCCTTGACTGTGCAGAGAATTTGAGTGGCAGAGAGGTGGAGCAGAATGTTATCGGTCTACAGATGGACACTGTTCCTATTTTTTCTTTGTATTGTGACCTTTCAGGGGGAAACGGGTAAATAAGGAAAAGGAGGATAATGAAAGGTGGAGCTTTGTAGTACACTAGAGCTGAGCATAGAGAGGTGTGAAAAGAAGCCATTGTTGGAGATACTTTAGCCAATCTGGGATAATTATAATTGAGACCATGCAAGAGCAAAATATTCTAAGCTCTTGAGGCAGTAGGGCAGAGGAAGGTAATTGAGGAAGAGTTCATGATGTATAATTTAAGGAGACATTTTTAGTTAGGTAGAAGTGCCATGGTTAAAAAGTTGGTGTGGGGGGTTTGATGGTTGTTTGTTGTAAGATGCAGTGCTGAGGGTATGGTGCAGATGTACAGTTAATGTATTTTGGTGGGGAGGAGGCGGAGGAGTTGTATTCCCCTGAATAAAATAGTGCTGTAGTAAAGCTGTCGATATAATTTATAACAGTTTATAATTTTGGAGGCACTTGGTTTGGTGAGAACCCTGAACTCATAAGCATTTAACAGTTAGCAACTGATTTAAACCGACAAGGGGAATCTGGAAGAGCCAGTGAATTTCTTTGTTTTGTTTTCTTGATGGACGAGTCCTATAAAATGTCTGTTTTGCTTTTGCTACAACTAGAGGCAGTATTTCTTTATTTAAATTTTTTAAAATTCATTTGCGGAATGTGGGCTTCACCGGCTAGGCCAACATTTATTGCCCATCCCTAGTTGCCCTTGAGAAGGTGGTGGTGAGCTGCCTTCTTGAACGGCTGCATTCCATGTGGTGTAGGTACATCCACAGTGCTGTTAGGAAGGGAGTTCCAGGATTTTGACCCGGCGACAGTGAAGGAAAGGCGATATATTTCCAAGTCAGGATGGTGAATGACTTGGAGAGGAACTTCCAGGTGGTGTTCCCATCTATCTGCTGCTCTTGTCCTAGGTGGTAGTGGTCGCAGGCTTGGTGTTGTCTAAGGAGACTTGTGAATTTTGGTGAATACACCAAAACTATTTTTATAGCTTTCTTCAGGAGCAGTAGTAAAGATGGTGCCGATTGTTTCATTGCTATTGAAATAACAGAGGCCTTAAGTGATGCCTACTTTCAAATACACAAAGCCCTGTAGTTGATTGGATTCAGAATTGGGGTTAATTTCATCTAACAAAGTGCAAATGCTTTATACAATATGAATGCATCTATCGTACCACAAATATGAAACAGTTTTGGTGAAAATGGCATACTTTCTCGACTTTTTTCTCATTCTGTTACTGCTTAATAGTACACTTCACGTTTCTTTCCCCCAGTAAATGTTGTACCTCCTTTCATTAAGCTTTAATTTATTAAATTCTGAATCCAACAGTCATGCTGAATTAATGACACTTGTTTTTTTTACCTGTACAATGAAGGTGTACAAATTTAACAGCTGATAGTGCAGTTTTCATTTCAGCCTGAGTTATTGAAAAATGGAGGACATTTATACTTGATTTATAGCTCTGAATTCTACACATTGCATATCAAATACACAAGGAACAATTGCTGTTGAAGTGTTTTAATTTTTTTTATAGAAACAAAGGAAGGTAGGTAGATGAAGTGGGAAAGTGCTGACCTTTGAAATTTGAGTTGCTGGCCTTGCTTTTAATTGAACTAATTTGGTACAATTAAGTAGTATTAGTTTTCTTCAAATGCAGGGAGATGAGCAGTAGTTAAGGAAAGGGAACAATAAGAAAATTCCATCTGCTACCTGATGGACAGTGAAGCTTGTGAACAAACTGTCTTTCTCATCTTAGCTGGAAGTGTTAAATGAAGGGGCGTCAGGGAAGAACTGTTCCTTTGGACGATATGGAAATTTTTTTTTAGCTCTTCAGAGCTGGATCATAATATAAGTTTATACACTCATATTTGCAGAAATGTTTTGTTACCAAGATGATTTTCTGTTGAAATCAAATTTGTTTTCAAGCATGTGTTCATTTATGATAAATCATTTTAAGCTTAAGCCTCAAGGTAAGAATCTTGCTAATTGAGTTTGGGCTAGTTAATTAAATGTCACGTTACAATAAAATGCATGCCTCTTATTGTATGAATTTTCAAAGTTGAACTGCTATGGATGAATGTCCTTCTCAATGTCGAGGCTGCAAAAGTACTTCAAATATATACATGTACATAGATTTTAGGGAAAATCTTGAAATGAATTAATGGCCTGAAGCAGCACCAGCCAAGGATGAATTCTTATACTGGGGCAGTGGGAGATAATGTTTTATGAACTTTAGGCAGTGTGGAAAGGATGACCGTTCTTCTGTCACTTCAGATGCAAGCTGGAAAATGTGAGCTTTTTAAATAATTTGTAAATGCAGCACATTTTCTTGTCCAACTTGTATCCATATGTGTGTTCATGAAAAAATAATTTCATGATCACTTGATTGCAGAATACATAAATTGGTACTTAAAGTATAAGGGTAGAGTGCTTTATTAAACATATTTTTTGTTTCAATAGAAACAAATAATTGTGGACCCCCTGAGCTTCAGTGAGGAACGTTTCAGACCATCTCTGGAAGAACGACTTGAGAGCATCATTAGTGGGGCGGCACTAATGGCAGACTCGTCTTGTACACGTGATGATCGACGTGAACGAATCGTGGCTGAGTGTAATGCAGTGAGACAGGCTTTGCAGGACCTGCTTTCTGAATATATGGGCAATGTGAGTCAGATGAAGTTCATTTTAAAATTTAAATGTTTTTGGATCCATTGTTTATACCAGGCCATAACTTTTTCTAAAATAAAAAGCTGAATGATTTGACTGGCGATCGGATTATTTCACAATGCAGAATCTTTTTCAAAATCGATGGAGCTTTATTTGTTCTAATAACCCAAACATAGCAAATTGTGAAATAGAGGTATTTCCCTCCTTTTGGGCAAAATTATTTGCTTGTATAATTAAATGATGAGCATGTTAAAAGTAGAGATAGTGTTGTGAAACCTATGGAGACCGATAGCTATTTTTTTTTTAAATTTGAATTTACAGTTAATAGTTGAAAGAGTGACATGTCAAGATTTCATATTTTAAAATTTTTTACTGTTAACAAATGACTAAAAACACTGTCAACTAAACACTATCTTTGAGGGCAACTATACTTTAAACTACAAATACGGTACCTTTCTTCCCCCCCCGCCCCCTACTTTTTATGTTTATCACACATCATGCTCTCCATGGAATTAGCCCTTATAGCAAACGGTTCACAGTTGCTACTGTCTTCCAATGGGTTCACGTTTCCCCATTTCAACAAGTAGTAACTTTGAGTGGCCACCACCAGGCGCTTCCCTTAGTTTTCAGAGTTTCCTACAACCACTAACCAGCAGTAAAGCCTGTCCTGATGATTCTTCTCCTCTGGCCACGCCAGGACGAATCTCCCGGAATCCTTAGATGGCTGTGGGATGTATCTCTTTGACTCGAGACCGTTTCTGTTCCACATCTTGCTGTGGTAGTTCACCTTGCTGTGGTGGTTATCTCTGCTGGTCATGAAACTGCTGTTTGTCAGTGATCTTCATTAATTTGTAGGGAAGCCTGTAATCTCAGCTCAAAAATGGCTTCCTCTGCATTCTTCCCCATGGCAACATGAAAGAAATGAGCCTTGCATCCAGGTAGAAATGGTGATTAGCTATTCTTAACCACAGCACTTTTTCATCTTTAGAAGTAAATGGACAGTTTATAGCACAACTGTTTACAACCCAATACTTTCAACAATCTTCTGGGACTTTGGGAGACTGAGTCTACCTATTGTGAACTCGGATACTGCTGACACTGTCTGCAACCATGAACATCTTACACCATTGCCCCAATAACACAATCTTGGCCTCCCTCTGTCTTTCAGATGCACTGGGCTTGTTGTTGAGTAGACTTCAGAACATGTCACATGCCCCTCCATTTTACCTTTAAATTAAAGACACCATTCCAAAACATCATAATCTTATAACCTCATTTTGTAACAGTAGCAAGAGTGTGCAGTTAATTTGTAGATACATTCTGCCCCTAGAGCTATCATAACAGTCACTTCATCTCTTGAAGTGCTGTGGAGCTTTCATGATGAATGTGGTATAAAATAGCAACTGATATATGCATTTTGTTTTTAATCCTAAAGTAGACTGGGCCAATAATAGTATAAAAGGCAGAGAGGGTGAAGAGTTTGAGGTGTTCAGGAGAATGATCATCATACTTCTGGGTCAACAGGGAAGGGAAGCATTGCTGGATCTGGTTCTGGAGAATGAGGTGGGTCAAGTGAATCATGTCAATAGAAGAACATTTAGGCAATATTGATTCATTGAATCAAAAGGTTTATGTTAACTATGGAAAAGGGAGCAATCCAAAGTAAAAATACCTGATTGGCGGAAGACCAATTTTAGCGGGGTGAGAGTGGATCTGTCCTAGGTAAATTGGAATCACAGATTGGTTGGTAAAACTGTGATGGAACAATAAGCTACCTTTTAAAAGAGGAGATTGTTTGGGTTCAGTTGAGAAACATCCCCACAAGTGGAAAAGGTAGGACTACCAAAGCGAGAGAGTGTAAGATGAAGCAGGAAAATGATGCACAAGACAGATGTCAGGGTGATAATACAAGTGAGAACCAAGTTGAATATAGAAATTTCATTGAGGTGTTGGGGAGGGGGGGAGGGGGTAGTGAAAAAGGAAATCAGAAGTAAAGTGAGAGTATGAGATGAGATTGGCAACTAACATAAAAAGAATCCAAAAGTATTCAATGGGCGCATAAACAGTAAAAATGTAGCTAGTGAGAGGTGTGGGCATATTAGGGACAAAATAGGGGATCAACACATGGAGGTAGAGGGCGTGGGTAAGGAGTACTTGATGTGTTTTTATCGAGGAAGAAGATGCTGCTCAAGTCAGTGAAAGTGGAGGTATGGAGGTAGTTAAGACATTGGATAGGCTAAATATTGATAGCGTGGGTATTAGAAAGGCTGGCTGTACTTAAAGTTGATTAGGACTGGATGAAATGCATCCAAGGCTACTGAGGGAAGTAAAAGTGGAAATTGCGGAGTCACTGGCTATAATCTTCCAATCCTCCTCAGATACAGGGGTGGTGTCAGAGGACTGGAGAATTCCAAATATTACACTTTATTTAAAAAAAAAAGGCTGAAGGGATAAGTTTGGTAATTAAAGAGGTGATGTGTGCCAAAATGTCTTTATTTAACTTAAATTCATGGGATGCAGGCATCACTGGCTAGGCCAGCATTTATTGCCCATCCCTAATTGCCCTTGTTCAGAGGGCATTTAAGAGTCAGCCACATTGTTGTGGGTCTGGAGTCTCATGTAGGCTGGACCAGATAAGGACAGCAGATTTCCTTCCCTAAAGCACATTAGTGAACCAGATGGGTTTTTACAACAATATACAATGGTTTAATGGTCATCATTGGAATTTGAATTCCAGATTTTTTTATTGGATTCAAATTCCACCATCTGCCATGGCAGGATTCAAACCCTGGTACCCAGAGCACTACCCTGGATCTCTAGATTGCTAGTCCAGCGACAACACCACTACGCCATTATCCCCCCCCTAAAATAAACAGTGACTTGGGTAAATGTGAATTAAGGAAAGCCAGCATGGATTTGTTAAAGGTAAATTGTGTTTAATGTGATTGAGATTTTTGATGGGATAACAAGATGGATGAGGGTAATGCAGTTGATGTGGTGAACATGGACTAGCAAAAGGGAATTAATAAAGTGCTACATAACAGGCTTGTCAGCAAAGTTTAAGCCCATGGAGTAAAAGGACCAGTGGAAGTATGGATGTGAAGTTGACCGAGTAACAGAATGCAGTAGTTGTGAATTTTCAGACTAAAGGAACGTAAATAGTGAGGTACCTGATGGGTTGTTACTAGCACCACTGCTTTTCTCAATCTATATTAGTGACCTGGCCTGGGGTGTTTGAGGTACGATCTCAAATTTGCAGGTAAGACAAAACTTGCAAGTATTGTGAAATGTGCGGAGGATAGTGATAAACTTCGAGAACCTAGACAAGCTGCTGGAATGGGTGGACTTCTGGCAGATGAAATTTAATGCAGAGAGGAATGAAGTAATGCATTTTGGTAGGAAGAACGAGGAGAGAAAATATAAAATAGAAGGTACAATTCTAAAGGAGGCGCAGAAACTAAGAGACCTGGGGTTATATGTGCACAAATCATTGAAGGTAGCAGGACAGGTTGAGAAAGTGGTTAGAAAGGTTAGAATGGGATCCTGGGCTTTATAAATAGAGGTATGGAGTACAAAAGCAATTAAGTTTATGATGAATCTTTACAAACCACTCAACCTTAACTGGGGTATTATATCCAGTTCTGGGTACCTCACTTTGGAAAGGATTTTTTTTTTACTTTTTGTGGGATGTGATTGTTGCTGGCAAGGGCAGCATTTGTTGCCCATCCCTAATTGCCCTTGAACTGTGGCGTGGTAGGCCATATCAGAGGGCAGTTATGAGCCAACCACATTGCTATGGGTCTGGAGTCAGATAAGGACAGCAGATTTCCTTTTAAAGGACATGACTGACAATTAATGATAGTTACTGTTACTGAGACTATCTTTATAATTCCAGATTTATTAATTAAATTTAAATTCCACCAGCTGCTGTGGTAGGATTTGAACCCATGTCTTCAGAGCATTAGCCTGGGCCTCCGGATTACTGGTCCAGTGACATTACCACTATACCACTGTCTTTCCATAAAGGATGTGAAGGCTTTAGAGAATGGTTCCCAGGGATCAGGGACTTCAGTTATGAGGATATATTGGAGAAGCTGGGATTGATCTCCTTAGAAAAGAGAAAGTTGAGGAGATTTGATAGTGGTGTTCAAAATCATAAGGATCTAGACAGAATAGATCGAGAAGCTGTTCCCATTGAAAAGTTGAGAACCAGAAGACACTGATGTAAAAGAACCAACAACAACATGAGAAAAAACATTGTTTTACATAGCGAGAGTGGTTATGATCAGGAATGCACTGTCTTGAAAGTGGTGGAGGAGGCAGTTTCAATTGTGGCCTTCAAAAGACAATTGTCTATGTACCTGAAGAGAAACTTGAAATGCTGTAATAAGATGGGGGAGAAGGACTAGCTGAGTTGTTCTTGCAGAGAGCTGGCATGGACTTGACGGGCCAAATGGTCTTGCGTTATACTGAATGGTTTTTTAAAGAATGCTGTTTATTTTGCGTGGTCATGTTATCTTCTGTTCACTTTACAATACAACTTGCCAATAACTAATTAGATAGGAAATCTGCCTATCCTGTCGAGTTGTTTTCACGTTTCGAATGTGAACTATTGCTTTTACAGATATTGTGTATCTAGCTTACTCTATTGTATATTTGGAAATCTCATCTTTATTTTGACATCCTGGCAATAGGGATTATGGAGCTGAACACACAGCACATGATTGACTGCTTCCACCTTTCATTATAAATTTAAAAAAAATTTATTTACAGGATGTGGGTGTTGCTGGCTAGGCCAGCATTTATTTGCCCATCCCTAATTACCCTTGAAGGTGGTGGTGAGCTGCTGCCTTGAACCGCTGCAATCCTTGTGGTGTAGGTACACCCACAGTGCTGTTAGGGAGGGAGTTCCAGGATTTTGACCCAGCAACAGTGAAGGAACAGTGATATATTTCCAAGTCAAGGGTGGTGAGTGGCTTGGAGGGGAACTTCCAGGTGTTGGTGTTCCCATGTATCTGCTGCCCTTGTCCTTCTAGATGGTAGTGGTTGTGGGTTTGGAAGGTGCTGTCTAAGGAACCGTGGTGAGTTCCTGAGTGCATCTTGTAGATGGTACACACTGCTGCCACTGTTTGTCGGTGATGGAGGGAGTGAACGTTTGTGGAAGGGGTGCCGATCAAGCAGGCTGCTTTGTCGTGGATGGTGTCAAACTTCTTGTGTTGTTGGAGCTGTACTCGTCCAGGCAAGTAGATTTTAAGATGTTTACTGCCTCAGACCTAAGACCATTACTTCAGTCACTCCCATTGTTTTTTCTCCATTCCTCCTCTTTCTCTTTTTCTCCTATTGCCCAGCCATAATGGCTGTTGCTTTATACCTCTTTCTTTGCTGTCAACCTGATCCATCAACACTTTCACTCCTCCTGCCCTCTTGCCACTGTCCCACGCTTAAGTTGCCTTTGAATAATCCTGTTGCTGCTATCTTCCAAGGCTACTGTCCCTGTTCACATCTCCCTGCAGTTTATGCATTATAGCTTTGACTAAAACTTGGCTCACTGGTGGAAGTACCTTTCTCTTTAACAGAACTTGCTCATGTTTTGCAACTTTCCATCACCTCCCCTGCTTAATCTGCCGCAGTGGCCATATGATCCTCAACATGAAGTCAAACTTCAGATCTCCCCAGCCACTGTTCTCTCTCGTGTTCTTTTAGATAAAACCTAACATTTGCACCACATAAGTAACATTCACGCCACACACGTGCCAGGCAATGACCATCTCCAACAAGAGAGAATCTAACCATCTCCCCTTGACATTCAATGGCATTACCATCGCTGAAATCCCCACTATCAATATTTTGGGGGTTATCATTGACCAGAAACTGAACTGGACCAGCCATACAAACACTGTGGCTACAAGAGCAGGTCAGAGGCTGGGAACTCCTTGGAGAATAACTCCCCTTCTGACTCCCCAAAGCCTGTCCACCACTAATAAGGCATGAGTAAGGAGTGTGACGGAATACTTTTCGCTTGCCTGGATGAGTGTAGCTTCATTAACACTTGAAGCTCAACACCATCTAGGACAAAATCAAAATACTCCGGATGCTGGAAATCTGAAACAAAAACCGAAAATGCTGGAAAAACTCAAGGTCTGGCAGCATCTGGTAAAGAGAGAAACAGTTAAAAGTTTTGAGTCTGTATGACCCTTCTTCATACGGACTCGAAACGTTAACTCTGTTTCTCGCCACAGATCTGCTAGACTTTGAGTTTTTCCAGCATTTTCTGTTTCTGTACCATCCAGGACAAAGCAGCCCACTTGATTGGTACCCCATCCACTAACTTCAACATCCACTCCCTCCAGCACTGACGCACAATGGCAGCAGTGTGTACCTTCTACAAGATGCACTGCAGCAACTCGCCAAGTCTCCTTTGACAGCATCTTCCGAACCCATGACCTCTACCATCGGGAAGGACAAGGGCAGCAGGTGCATGGGAAAAGCACCACTAGCACATCCCCCTCCAAGCCACTCACCATCCTGACTTGGGACTATATTGCTGTTGCTTCACTGTCACTGGGTCAACATCCTGGAACTCCCTTCCTAACAGCGCTGTGCGTGTACCTACACCACAAGGACTGTAGCGGTTCAAGAAGACAGCTCACCACCACCTTCCCAAGGGCAATTAGGGATGGGCAATAAATGCTGGCCTAACCCTCATGCCCACATCCCATGAAACAATTGAGGAAACCTCTCTGTTTCATACCTCTTGATCTTTTTTCTTTCTTTCATGGAATGTGGGTGTTGCTGCCAAATTCAGCATTTGTTGCCCATCTCTAATTGCCCTTGAACTGAGTGGCTTGCTCAGCCTCTAGGCCAGAGGACAGAGCACATTGTGGTTCTGGAGTCGCATAAAGACCAGACCAGATAAGGATGGCAGATTTCATTCCCGCAAGGACATCAGTGAACCAGATGGTTTTTTTTTACAGCAATCGTCGATAGTTTCATGAGACTAGCTTTATAATTCCAGACTTATGAATTGAATTTAAATACCAGCAGTTGCCATGGTGGGATTTCACCCCATGTCCTTAGAGCATTAGTTTGAGCCTCTGGATTACTAGTCTGGTGACATTATCACTATGCCACCATCTCAACTTTAAAATCATCATTGTCTACCTCATCCTGAATTTTTCATCAGATATCCTTCCTTTCTTCCCTCATGCCTCAGAGCATGAGTTATTGGTAAGTACTTTGATTTCAATTTCCAAATCTGTTCCCCATTCTTCCTCTCCTGTTTATCATACTCCTGTTTTCTTTACATCTTTTCCTGCATATAAACTCTGCTACTTACATTTGTGTTTCTCTCACTTCTCTCTCACTTTCTCACTGAGCTGAATGTTATTCAAATGGAGAAAGGCTGCAGCACAGGGTTCTGGGAGTCCTTGTGCATGAATCCCAAAAAGCTAACATCCAAGTTCAGGTAATAGGGAAGGCAAATTGAATGTTGGCCTTTATTTCAAAGGGAATGGAGTATAAAAATAGGGAAGTCTTGCTAAAACTATACAAGGCACTAATTAGACCATACCTAGAATACTGTGAACAATTTTGGTCCCGTTATCTAAGGAAAGATATACTGGCATTGGAGGTAGTCCAGAGAAGGTTGACTAGGTTGATCCCTGGTATGGAGGGATTTTCTTATGGAGGAGAGGTTGAGTAGGTTGGGCCTGTACTCATTGGAGTTTAGAAGAATGAGAGGTGACCTTATTGAAACATATATAAGATTCTTCGGGGCCTTAACAGGGTAGATGCTGAGAGGCTGTTTCCCCTTGTTGGAGAGTCTAGGACCAGAGGGCATAATCTCAAGAGTAAGGGGGTGCCCATTTAAAACAGAGATGAGGAGGAATTTCTTCTGAAGGTAGTCAATCTGTGGAATTCTTTACCGTAGAGGCATTCCCTGGTGCTTGTGTGATGTGTATGTTATATGCCACTTATCAACCCAATCCTGAATGTTGACCAGTTGCTGCATATGGGCATGGACTACTTCATTATCTGAGGAGTTGCAGATGGTACTGAATACTGTGCAGTCAGAACTGTGAATACTTTGGGGGGTGGGGGTCATTGTTGAAGTAGCTGAAAATGGGCCTAGGGACACTACTCTCAAGATCTCCTGCAGAGATGTCCTGGGTCTGAGCTAGTGGCTTCTGGAAACCACCAGTATGTTTCTTCGTGCTAGGTAAGATTCCAGCCAGTGAAGAGTTCCTGATCATATGAATGTATTCAACGATGACTTCATTGCATGGTGGTCTCGTGGTAATGTGGTCTTTTGTCTGAACTGTAAGAAAAGCAACCCTTTTTTAAGATGATATGATTTGATGTTATTGTCACTGTAAAGGGAGCACAGTTTGCAGGACTGATTTATTATCGGTTTGCAACTCCAGATGTTACTTGGGAGTAAATTGTGAACCAGAAAACAGCACTGTGCTTTGTTTGATCAGTCTGTGACTGGACATTCCAAAGGACAGCAGACACTCGATCTGTTTTGTACCCATGAAGTTCTGTAGAGGATAGCAATTTGTGTTGACTGCGATGGACAATACCTTATATTATTTTGATTACTGGGACCATCTATTTCCATGTAAACATAAAATGCACACTACATTATAGTATTTAATTTCAGGAACTTTAAACAATACACGATTATGTGATGTATTGCTTTCGGGTAACGCTTAATAACAGCAATGACCGGAATGAATCCTAGTTAAATTGTTTTTGACTTCAAATAATTGGGAGGTGAATTTGAAATCCTGAATTCACACTGATGACCACTTTCACAAACTTTTTGCTTAAAATATAAATATAAACCTTTGTTCTTTAGCTTTAAATCTTGCCTTGACATTTCTGGCTCAAACAACATTGAAAAGTGTAGAAATTGGGAATGACTAGGACTTGTACTTTAACTACCTGGATGCTATTTTTCAGCTATTTTAGGGTGTTTTCCCCATTGCTCACCTTGATGTAGTATCTAGTGGTGTGTTCCTCTACAGTTGTAAGGTTAATGCAGATAGGTTTGTACACTTGCTTCCTCTGATCTAATCATTTGTAGCCATCGTTGCGCTTTCCTTATATTTGTGGTAATAAAAATAAATATTAAGTGCCCAGGCGGTCCAACAGACTTGATTGATATAAAATGTGATTCTCCGTATACCCAATGTGAACTTGAATTGAGATGACTTATTTTATGTTCAAGGCAAAAAGTCAATTTCCACAAATGATCCTATGGTTCAGAAACCTTCACATTTTACACTGCTTATGTGGCCTAGCGTGGTCTAGTTTGACAAGTGATGCTTAATTATGGTATATTCTTGAATAACAAAGATAAGCTAAAACTAATTTTAATAGTTTAATTTATTTACATGTTAATACAAAAGATAATCTCTGAATTTTTTTAAAAATTAGAATCCGTTCATAAAGGCTTAAATCACAATTTTTGAACTTCTTACATGAGTATCTTTTGCACACTTCCAGGTGTGACGTAGGTGCGTGGTACAAACTCTGGCTATCCATGGTTTTCCTGCCAAGGCTTGAGGTATTTCCATACCTTAGCAGTGAAAGGGTTACATAAGAACATAAGAAATAGGAGCAGGAATAGACCATGACCATGGCTGATCTTCTCCCTAAACTCCATCTTCCTGCACTACCTCCATATTCCTTGGTTCCCTAAGTGTCCAGAAATCTATTGATCCTGTCTTGAATATACTCAATGACCTGAGTATCCACAACGTTCTGGGTTAGAGAATTCTTAAGATTTGTAACCTACTGAATGAAGATGTTTGTCCTCATCTCTAGTCTTAAATGGTCAACACCAATGTCACTGCGACTCCTAGTTCTAGACTCACCAGCCAGGGGAAACATCCTCCCAGCACCTGATCTGTCAAGCCCCTTAAGAATTTCAATATATTTCAATCATTTCACTCCTCATTCCCCTAAACACTAGAGAATACAGGCCTAGTCCATTTACCCTCATCATGGGCGTTTACAATCTCAGTAGCAACGAGCAGCTTAAAAATACAATGGAAGAAATCTGAAATCCAAGTTATTTACTAGAATAATGAAGCCACAAGATTCCATGGATTAAAACAGAATTTTAACTGTACAAGAGTCAAACAAAGAAAACACTAAGTACTGTCTTAGTTAATTGCCTATACTCTCAAACCCAAAATCAACCTTAGTTAAACATGAATTAACAGGCAAATTGTGGTCAGTTATAAATTAAACATTAAATGGCAGATAAAACTAGGATCTTAAGAATTGGCTCAGCACTCTATTAAGCATATAGGTCAACAAACTTACTCACAAAAATCCTTCAAAACTCCTGTCTTCCTTACAAAGAATTTCAGCTCCCCTTCCAGTATGTAGCCTGATCCCCAGCCAACAGCAAACAACCAGCTCAAGTTCCACAGTTACAGCCTTCACCAAAAATGGCACAGGCCTGCAGAACCACCTCAACTTGGTCTTGATAGCGTAAATCTACCAGTGTTACCTTCAAGTAACAAATTGCTGCAGCAACTGTGCATTTGTGCATTCTAAGCTTCTGGATCTAGCCTCTATTGCCTTCAACCTGCCTGTACTGCACCACTGGACTCATCAACTTCTACTGAACTCTGAGGGCTCTGTGTCTTTTATATGATTTCAGCCAGGTTCAATCTCCCCAGAAGTTTTGGTTTTCAATCTCAATTTCAGTTTTCTTTTCCTTAGAAACTTGGAGAGTCAGTTTTCTTTCTCTGTTTCCTTTCTTGGTTTCCCTTTTCAGTTATGGTCCATCTCAAAAAAAAAAAAATTGAGCTTTGAAAGGACAGATTCCATCACATGGCAATCCTTTCATACCAGGAATCAAGTTTAGTGACATTTGTTCCAATCTTCCCTTAAGTAAGTATTCCTTTTGTGGGTAAGGATTCCAAAACTGTTCACATGGTGAGACCACACCTGATATACTAAGACCTTGTATGATTTCGATATGAATTCTTTACTCTTAATATTCCAACATGTTTGTAATAAAGGCTAACATGCCATTTGTTTTCATAATTGCTTGCTGTACCTGCATGTTAACTTTGTGATTTATGTATACTCGGGTCCCTCTGCCAACATTTTCCAATCTCACCATTTTAAAACTGCTTTTCAGTTTTTCCAACCAAAATGGATAATTTCACATTTTTTCCACATTGTAGTATATCTGCCATGTTCTTACCCACTGACTTAATCTGTCTGTATATCTTTGCAGCCTGTTTACATCCTCATAGCTTACATTCCCACCTAGCTTTGTATTGTCAGCAAACTCCGATACATTGCACTGGTCCCTTCATCTAAGTCATTGATTAGAATGTAAACAGCTGAGGCCCAAGCACTGATTCTTGCAACACTCCAATTAGTTGCAACACTCCAATTAGTTATGGTCTGCTGACCCATAAATGACCTATTTTATCAACAGTCACAGATTGCAACTCTTTTGAGTACAATCACAGTTCTTGGTTTCCGGGAGTGGGACATGAACCCACAACCTTCTGATTCAAAGGCGAGGGTGCTATGGACTGAGCCACAGCTGACACCTCTATGACCTATTTTATTCCTACTCTGTTCTCTGCCTATTAATCAATCCTCAGTCCATGTTAATCTATTACCCCAATCCATGAGCTCTAAATTTGTGTAATTTTTTTGTTTGATACCTTATCAAATGTTTTTTGAAAATCCAAATACATCACATGCACTGGTTCTCCCTTATCTACCATGCTAGTTGCAACCTCACAAGGCTTTTAAGAGAGTTATCAAACTTGTTTCCATTTCATAAACCTATACTGACTCTGTCCAATTGTATTATGATTACCAAGTTCCTAATAATAGCTTCTAGCATTTTCCCTACTATTGATGTCAGACTAACTAGCTTATTGGTCCATGTTTTCCCATCCCCCTTATTTCTTGAATAGCAGGGTTACGTTTGCTACCTTCCAATCTGTAGGAACCATTTGAAAAACTAGGGAGTTCTGGAAGATTAAAACCAATATGTTCACTTTCTGTGTAACCGCCTCTTTTAAAACCCTGAGACATAGGCTGTCAGGTCCTGAAGATTTGTTGACTTTTAGTCCCATTTATTTCTCCATTGGTATTTCATTACTTATACTAATTTCGTAAAGTTCCTCATTTTTATGAAATCCTTGGTTTCCTACTATTTCTGGAATGTTTTTCATGCCTTCTACCATGAAGACTGATGCAAAGTATTTGTTTAATGTCTCTATCATTTCCTTATTTCCCATTACAATTTATTCTGTCTGCCTACATAACTGGATCCATTTTTACTTTCACTAATCTTTAAATACATATCTATAGAAATGTTCAACGGTATCAATGTGATGTAGGGTTCTGAACAATGTGTGCTTTTTAGTTTTCAAATCTAGTGACCTACAAGGACAAGGGTGATGGATGAGTAGGAATATCCATGCAGTAGGATACGTGCAGGTGTGTTTTTTGTGTGCTGAAGTTTCAGGAGGTTGTAATGTAGAGTGTTTGTCCAGTTGAGTCTGGAGGTGACAGCAGTAGGGATGAGAGCTTCAACAGCAAATGGATTAAGGGAGGGGCAGAGATGGGCAATGATATGGAAATGCAAATGAGCTCCCTTTGTGAAGACGACGATACCAGTCAGAGGCTTAGTTCAGGGATGATTGGACCCTTTGGCTTCAGTCTTCAGCCCAAGACAGCAACTTGAAAAGGTGATTGAATTCAGCATTTATCTTAAAGATGAAGAGAATGGCTCAGCCTTCCCTGTGCTTAAGTGGAGGAGATTATGGATCGTGCAAGACTGGATGTTAAAAGCCAGTGACGGGGCCAAAAGAGGTGGTGGTGGGGAGACAGTGCTCGATATTTTCAAAGACCATGTGTAAAGCTGACCCAGTATCTGCAAATTATGTTGACAAGATAAATGGGTGACTCAGAAGATGAGAAGAGAAACCATTGTTTAAGAGATTCTGGCTACAATTAGATAGGTAATAATGGAAAATATAGTGCTAAAAGCCATGTCATATGAAGTAAAAGGACACAGTTTAACACCAGTCTGAGTTCATGGATTAAGCAAATGGCATTTGACATCTGGCCTCAGCATTCCTAGACTATGTAAGAGTAACATCAGACAGGATTCCTGCTCCTGAACACCATCTAGTGATCCTGACTGGAAAATATCTGCTTGAACAATCAAACCTGGGGCATCACGTGACCCCCCAGAATTGCCAGTTGGACACAACAGCTGTAGGCCATCAGGGAACGTTAAACAACTTTGTCAGTAAATACTAGTCAAAATCACATTCAAATGATTGTCTCAACACCTATGTGGTCCAGTTATCCCCTGCCCTTTGAGCATACCTCATCTTAAGACTATATTTGCTGTGTAATGCTAAAGAAGATGGATTGGTTATGTATAAAAATCATGAAATCCTAATGTTGGAGTTGTCTGTTAACTGTCAAGGATTCCGTATTACTCAGTAGCTAATTGCAAAAATGGATTTAAAAGCCACCCTGCGGTAGATTTTATCTTGACTCCATCAATCAGAGTCAACTTGCCAACCAGTCAGCACACTCATGGAGTATAAATTGTTGTTCCCCTGTTACAGTTTGGTAATTTCTTGCAAGCTATCCTCTGGGGGGGCTTTAAACATAAAAGGATAGAGGTGTTAGGTTTGAGGGACAAGTGAATAGGTTGGATCTAACATTTCCATTTTTAGACAAGTTGAGAGTTCATTTCAATAACAAAGGGAAGTCAGAAGTGACAAGAAACGTTTCCTCTTGCAGGAGTTTCGTAGGTAAACAGAAGAAGGTACATTAAACTTATTGACC
This sequence comes from Cetorhinus maximus, assembly GCF_964194155.1. Classification (NCBI taxonomy): domain Eukaryota; kingdom Metazoa; phylum Chordata; class Chondrichthyes; order Lamniformes; family Cetorhinidae; genus Cetorhinus; species Cetorhinus maximus. The sequence goes on from NC_135888.1 coordinate 72,858,704, forward strand.
TGAAAGCAGAGACAAAAGAGAAATCTTTCATGTTTGGTTGGAAGGATTTGAGTTTCAAGAGGTGTGAGAACAGTGGAACTTGAGATGAAAGGGGGTAAAAGGTTTTTTTTTTAAAGAGTTACTGTGGAAAGCTTAAGGTGGCTGGTAGCTGTTGGGCTGGTAGCTGGAGCTCTTGGCTGGGAGAAGATGCAGTTTGAATCAGCCATCCAGTCAAACCAGAAAAGTCTTGGGCTACATGAAGCAGTTTTGTTCTGAAGCTTTGGATTTCTGCAGCAGAGTGGAAGAAAATTTAAGTTGTCGTGTGACATGCTGTATTAAAGCTACAGCAGTTTACCTTGGGTAATATTACTGGATTTTTATAGTTAATAAGAGAGTGTTACCTGGGAGGTGTTTACTTGTGGGTCTGACCAACTAGGAGTCTTTTGGGAAATGTGTGTAAAACTAATTTTATTTGTGTAACTGTAATCCTGTGTGCTTAAGTTTTCTTCCTTGTTAATAAGTTTTACTTTTAATTTTTAAAATCCCAGAAGTGTTACTGGACTTGCTGCTGAGATCAGTGTGTTTTCTTCTCGTTTCCAGAATACAAAAATAAGGATGTGGCCTGTAAGCCAAGTTTCCCTCTGGGATTTGGTTTGCGCAGCAATTAACATCTGCTGTGGCCATAACATGAAACAATTGAAGACTTGCGCCATTTGCTTACCCAGGATCTAAAGTCCGCCTCTATCAAAGGCACTATCTTACCAGTATTGGTTGAAGTCAACAGCAGCACTGAACCTCTATTCTATTGACTTCTTCAAGGCTGTGTTCCAATACCACACATTTTCTGAAGTGCAGTGCCTAGAATTGGGCACATATTTGATTATAACTCCTATTTGTGTGGCTTCAATTTTTAGTTCTGTAAAATCTCTGTATTATCAAAATAATGCCTAAAAATTTGTCCATCACCTAACAACTATAACACCTGTATGAGATATTTGGATTTAAGCACTAAGAAGAACCTGTGCAAGATTTGTCATTTCTTGCACTTTATTGGCCATTTACAATATTGAAAGCTGCACCATTGGAATGTTTGGTGATATACAATAGTTTATTGTTTTCTAACTATGGAGCAGCATTATTTTTACATTAATAGTCAGTTTTCCATATGCCTTGTTTGGCTGTAAACATGAAATTAAGCATAGCTGTAAAGAAAAAGTAAATACTAACATGCTTTTCAGCTTTGTCAGTGGAGCTTGGGGGATTCCGCAGCATAATTCACCTAGAATTATTAATGTAAGCTGCCATTTAGAAGATCTAATATTTTTGGTCAATGTTGGAATACCTTGTGTGCCAACTTTGCTGAAAATTTACTTATTCTTGCACTATCTGAATCCTCATCATTTCTAACATGGAAATTCTTCATTGCACTTCAGCGAGTGCACTGTCTTCCCTATATCAGATGTGAGATTGGTATTCTAAAGCAAGGTTTTATGTGCACACCTTCAGTAATTGCTGTTTGGGTTGTACCAGTAATTTGTCGTCATGCTCTTGAATGCCTTTATAGAAATACTTGAAACAGTAAGTCTTAATTGTGTATTTGAGTACTAGTTGTTGAGAATATTTTGAATCCTATTCTTTGTTCTGTTTGATATTGATCAGCTGGAAACTACTTACTCAAATTTATGCACCCATGCACCCTTAAATTTACTCTTAGCACTGCATTTATTGAAATACAGTACATATTTCAACAAGAACAGCTTTTATATAGTGTCTTTAATGAAGAACAATATTCAAGGTATTTCACAGAAGCAAAGGACATATTCTGATAGATGATTAAAAGCTTGGTCAGAGATGGGTTCAAAGGAGGCCTTAAAGAAGGAGAGGGAGGCAGATGTTTAGTGAGGGAATTCCAGAGCTTGAGGTCTAAATGGCTAAAGGCATGGCTGTCAATGTTGGACAAAGGCAATTTTGGATTGAATATGAGGCCAGAACCAGATAGATGCAATGTCATCTAAGGAATATAGGGCTCGCGGAGGTTACAGAGATAGGAAGGAATGAGGCCACAAAGGGATTTGAAGACCAGGATGAGACTCTGGCATTGGGAGCCAGTATAGTTTGATGAGTACATGGATGATTGAGACTTGAGTGGATTGGAATATGGGCAGCAGAGTTTTGGACGGGCTGTTTATTAATCATTGTCTGGATATAAGCATCACTGTCAAGGCTATTGAAGCTGACAAGGTTATTGCCCATCCCTAGTTGCCCTTAAGGTGATCATTCCATGTGTTGAAGGTACTTGGTGACTTGCTGCAATACATCCTATGCAGCCACAGTATGACATTGGTGGTTTAGCTTTTGGACACCTGACCTAATATCTTTTGTTGCTTAGTGTCATATGTTTTCTGATACTCCTGTGAAATGGCTTCGGATACTTTGTGTTAAAGGCACTATAAAAATGAGTTTTTGATATGGAAGGTGTAGGATGGGTCACCAGCCAGGAGAGCGTCGGAATAGTCAAGCCTGGAGGTAGTAAAGGCATGAATGAGGGTTTTGGTAACTGATGATGGATGATATTGTATAGGTAGAAGTAGGCGACCCATTGTTATGGAGCGGTTGTGGCAATGAGATACAGTTTGGGCTAAAATCTCAAGTTACAGTTTTTAAAAGTTTGGTTCATTCCAAGACTGTGGCCAGAGAGGGGAATGGAATTTCAACTCTGAGTGGTTTTTAAAAAATATATAGGTTTTTTAAAAAATGTATTCACGGGATGCACATTTTGCTGGCTGGGGCAGCATTTATTGCTCATCCTTAGTTGACCTTGAGAAGTTGGTGGTGAATTGCCATCTTGAACTGCTGCAGTCCATGTGATGTTAGGAAGGGAGTCCCAGGATTTTGACCCAAGTGAAGGAGCGGCGATTATATTTCCAAGTCAGAGTGGTGAGTGACTTGAGGGGAACTTCCAGGTGGTGGTGTTCCCATCTATCTGCTGCCCTTGTCCTTCCAGATGGTAGTGATCGTGGGTTTGGAAGATGCTGTCGAAGGAGCGTTGGTGAGTTCCTGCAGTGCATCTTGTAGATGGTACACACTGCTGCTACTGTATATTGGTGGTTGGAGGGAGGGAATGTTTCTGGATGTTGTGCCAATTAAGCAGGCTGCTTTGTCCTGGACCATGTCAAGCTTCTTGAGTGTTGCGGGAGCTGCACTCATCCAGGCAAGTGGGGAGTATTCCATCACACTCCTGACTTTATGCCTTGTAGATGGTGGGCAGGATTTGGGGAGACAGGAGGTGAATTACTTGTCGTATAATTCCTAGCCTCTGACCTGCACTTGTAGCCACAGTATTTATATGGCTACTCCAGTTCAGTTTCTAGTCAATGGTAACCCTGAGGATGTTGATAGTGGGGGATTCAGAGATGGTAATGCCATTGAACATCAAGGGATAATGGTCGGATTGTCTCCATAGAACCATAGAAAAGTTACAGCACAGAAGGAGGCCATTCGGTCCATCTTGTCCACGCCAGCCCGAGGACACCCAGGTGCCCTTTCTAATCCCACCTTCCTTCACCCGGCCCATAGCCCTGCAGCTTAAAGCACTTTAGGTGCAGATCCAGGTACTTTTTAAAGAGATTAAAGTTTCTGCCTCTACCACCAACTTGGGCAGCGAGTTCCAGATACCCACTACCTCTCTGTGTAAAAAAAGTTCTTCCTTATGTCCCCCCTACACCTTCTGTCACTCATCTTGAATCTATGTCCCCTGGTTCTAGAATTCTCCAAGGGAAACAATTTTATCCTGTCCACTCTATCTATTCCCCTCATAATTTTGTACACCTCAATCAAGTCACCTTCTTTGTTCTAAGGAAAATAACCCCAACCTATCCAATCTCTCCTCGTAGCTACACTTTTCTAACCCTAGCAACATTCTTGTAAACATCGTCTGCACTCTCTCCAGAGCTTCCTGTAATGTGGTGACCAGAACTGCACACGGTACTCCAGTTGTGGCCTCACCAGTGTTTTATACAATTCCAACATTATATCCTTACTTTTATATTCTATACCTCTGCCAATGAAGGAGAGCATTCCATATGCCTTCTTTACAACCTTGTCTACTTGAACTGCTGCCTTTAGGGACCCATGAACTTGTACGCCAAGATTACTCACTTCATCTACCCCTCTTAGTATATTCCCATTTATCGTATAATCCCTGTAACTTTTTGACCTCCCTAAATGTATGACCTCACACTTCTCTATGTTAAAATCCATCTGCCACTTTACCACCCACTCCACCAACACATCTATATCGTTTTGGAGATTATGGCTAATCCTCTACACTATCCACTACTCAGCCAATCTTTGTGTCATCTGCAAATTTCCCAATCGTGCCCCCCATGTTCACATCCAAATCGTTAATATATAACACAAACAGCAAGGGTCCCAACACCGAGCCCTGTGGAACACCACTTGAGACAACTTTCCATTCGCAAGGGCATCCATCGACCATTACCCTTTGTTTCCTGTTACAAAGCCAACCTTTTATCCAGTTTGCCACATTACCCTGAATCCCATGGGCTTTTACTTTCCTGACCAATCTGCCATGTGGGACCTTGCCAAATGTCTTGCTAAAATCCATGTACACAACATCCACTGCACTATCTTCATCAATCCTTCTTGTCACTTCCTCAAAGAATTCAGTCAAATTTGTGAGGCAAGACCTTCCTTTAATAAATCCACGCTGACCATCCCTGACTAGTCTATGCCTTTCCACATGACAGTTAATCCTATCTCTCAGGATTGATTCTACTAACTTGCTCACCACCGATGTAAGACTAACTGGCCTATAATTGTCTGGCATTTCCTTTGATCCCTTTTTAAACAAAATGTTCTCCTGTTGGAGATGGCCATTGCCTGACACCTGTGTGGCACAAATGTTACTTGCCACTTGTCAGCCCAAGCCCGGATATTGTCTAGGTCTTGCTGCATTTGGACAGGGACTGCTTCAGTATCTGAGGAGTCAAAAATGGTACTGAACATTGTGCAACCATCAGCAAACACCCCCACTTCTGACCTTATGATGGAAGGAAGGTCATTGATGAAGCTGCAGAAGATGGTTGGGCCAAGGACACTACCCTGAGGAGTTCCTGGAGCTAAGATGACTGACCCCCAACAACCACAACCATCTTCCTTTGTGCTAAGTATGACTCCAACCAGTGGAGAGTTTTCCCTTGATCCCCATTGACTCCAGTTTTGTTCTTTGATGCCACACTCGGTCAAATGTGGCCTTGATGTCAAGGGCAGTTGCTCTCACCTCACCTCTGGAGTTCAGCTTTTTTTTTGTCCATGTTTGAACTGAGGCTGTAATGAGGGCAGGAGCTGAGTGGTGCTGGCAGAACCCAAACTGGGCGTCAGTGAGCAGGTTGTTGATAAGCAATTGCTGCTTGATGGTACTGTTGATGACCCCTTCCATTACTTTACTGATGATGGAGAGTAGACTGATAGGGCGGTAATTGGCCATGTTGGATTTGTCTTTTTTGTGCGCAGGACAGTCTGTTCCAAATGATTAAATTGTGAATTTATTTGGATTTTGTTGAAAGTATAAAAATGAGTTGATCTTTATCAGAATTGCATCAGTTTTCACACTGCTTTAATTGCATGCCAGATCAGTTTATTATTCCATATTGTAGAAATAACGTGTTAGGCTGTCCTAATTGAAATTCAAGTCACTTTCCCCACACTTAAATTGACAATGGTAAAATTCCATTTGTCATTTTGCGCTGTCCAAGAGACAGGGCAGTAAGACTAATGTACTTCAATCATTCACTGCTATATTGGATATGGTAGACTTCAGTTGCTACTTCCAAATACAGTACAGATTGCTTTCTTGAGGATGGATGGTTGGCAAATGAAAGCTTTCAGGTTTGTACAAAATAGTATCATATCTGTAAACTATACAACTACCTGCAGACAGATCACTTGACAGATCAAGGTCCACTTTAAACGCTACCAAATATTTAAACACTTCCATTGTAGCAGCAAGCTAATAAAATTAATTGAGCTAACTGCCTTTTGCTATTGTACATCGGGAATTCTGCTAATGCTGTTGCAAAAAATTGCTAAATGTGTCTGGCAGTAAATACATTAGAAATGTATTTCGCTGATGAGAAATGAGATCAATAAGTCCTTCCCAGTAAGCATTTTCTAGATTTATTAGTGAACGGTAATGAATACTTGTGTGGTGCTGCTGCCTCAGTCCTTGACCCCTTGGGCTTTTTAAAGCCTCAGCCCTGTCTCATTTGTACAGCAAGCAATAATTTATGTTCACTCATAAGTGGTGCAGTGTACGTTGACTCAAACATGGCAATTTGTATTTGCTGAGGAAGATTTTATGTTGGTATTCAGGCTCTCAAAAATGGGCAAATTTTGAACAGTTGCCCAATTGGCTAATCATTTCTGTAGCACAATGAAAACGCTGAAAATGTTTATGGTGCCTGAGAGGTTTTGTATTGATCATTAGTGCTACTGCATTGTGTTCATCTTTGGAGTTTTAATAAATCCCTGCTCTTTTTGTTGTTGACTCCTAATTAACTGTAGTGAGTACTGTGTTTCCTTGGGGAAATGTTCTTTGCCCTTTGACAAAAGTAATAGAACAACGCAACTTGCATTTATATAGTGTATGTAATGTAAAAAAAATCTCAAGGTCCTTCATAGAAGCATAAGGCAAAAATAGACATCAAATCAAAGGTCGCATCAGGACAGGCAACGAAAAGCTTAATCTAAAAAGTAGGTTTTAGGGGAGGTCTTAAAGGGGATGAAACATGGGTTTAGGGAGGATATTCGAGAACTTAGGGCCTAGATGGCTGAAAGCATGGCTGCCATTGATGGCCAGAGGTAGTAGGGGATGCACAAGAGGACATAGTTGGAGGGCTGGAGGAGGTTAGAGATGGGGAGAGACAAGCCATTTGAACATATCCCAGAAGGAATGAAATAGTTCAAATGCTGAAGTCACTTGCAATTTGGATGAAACAACAAGGCTACTTTCATATGATGCAAAATGCTTTATCCTTCATACGTTTTGTGCAATAGTATTAACGTTAGCTCATGGTCATCACTGTCAACTGCTTAATAATCTTTAATTACAGATTAATTCATATTACGTTAACTGTACCTAAACGATAAAGCTTTCACTTGTTGGAACTTAATCGGATTTCTAATTTAAAATTTTTGGGGTAGATAGAAACATTGTAGTTCGTTTTGAGGCTGAGCATTGTAAACAATATTGCTTTTTAATTTGTATTGTCAAGTACCATTTGCTTTTGTTTAATTAATGATACTTAATTGCTAGAATAATTCAAATTCCTTTTTCCCCCTGAATTTCATATATTTCTATAATTGCTGGAAGCCTGAAGGTATTTTCAGAAGAGGAAAGCTGAGGCTGTAATAGTGCTTCTTTGCATATTCACTATGTTTAATTTAGTTTTAGAAATATCTTGATCAGAGACAAGTTATTCAGGGCTTCTAGGATTTCTAGAAATTAAGTATCAATGTGTGCGCTCCAGAAATGTATTGATATTGAAGCTGGCTTGGCTTGAGACACTGAAGTGTATCCCTTTCCTATTTTGATTTAGCTTCTTAACCTCAATCATATCTCCTTCAGCCTTAGTTGAATTCATGCTAGCTCTTATCTGGTCCACCGTTTTGGCTAATGTTATCCTTATTGAGTTGGATGTAGCATTTCAAAAGGAGCACATCACAATTGCTCACCACTCCTTTCAGTGTCACTGCTCATGAAAAATGGTAGATCGAGCTGTAGTCAGTTTATTGAGATGGATATGAAAAGGTTAAGGACCCAAAGATAGCACTTTGCTACATTACTATTACCTTTTATCAGCTATCATCTGTTTGTCTTATCTTTTTTTTTGCACTGTTCTCTATTTGTGCACTCCCCTCCTTTGTTCTTTGTTATTCCCCACCTCAGTGTATGCTCTCGCCTCCACCCACCTTTGCATACTTTCTCTTTGGTCGCTCATGTGTTGGAATAGAGCATTGTTTTTGATAAATCGAAGGAATTAGAGCCGAAGTTACTAAGTCTCTTGTACAAAGCCAATTCATAAGTTGTGGAGGTGGCTTTATATATTGGAAAGGTATTGGACAACCCTGTGATCAAGATAACTAAATTGAAGGTTGACTACATTCCAAGCAATAAGGAAGAAGCTTGTGAGCTGCTTAAGGGATATTCCACCCGTTTTATGGCTGCTTCCTAAAGATCCCTGAGGTTCCGATTTGATTATATACAAATATATTACAAAGAGCAATTAGTGCAAGTAATAAGCATCATGATCTGGGTTTGGCAAAAGCAAAATACTTTGGACGCTGGAAATCTGAAATTAAAAAATGCTGGGAAAAGCCAGCAGTTCAAGCAGCATCTGTGAAGAGAAACAGAGTTAATATTTCAAGTCAAGATTACCTTTAATCAGAATTTAGCAAATTGGATCTGGCAGCTGATCTTATGGCACCTCTTTAGGGCCAACTTGCTATACTCCTATGTGGTAGAATGCTAATATGAAGATTTACCTACCTTTTTGGCCTCTTGTTTTGTGTATTTTCTCTTCACCACAATTTCACCCATTACCTCAGGCCTTGCAAGGTAATAGTTCTTTTTTTGGTTAGTGGCTTGCTATTTAGTTCAGTTTAGGTTTATGTCAGAATAAACTGGTGCAGTGGCATAGGCCCCTGCGTCCTTGTGGGTTCAGCTGAACATTAGTTTCAAAAGCCCAATCAATCCAGGTGTTACTGCTATGATGTGCAGAGAATGTACTTTATTTTAGGAATTAAGACCTTTTTTTGTGGCCATGTTCTCTGGATCAGTAGTGAAGCTGACGTTTTTCTGTATTTGGATTTCATGCAGCTAACTGAAGGAAATTTTGACCTTGAAATTCAGTTCAAAGCAAAACTTGCGATGTTGCTTTTTCGTCAGCTTCTCAAAGCAATCTCAACCATGAATACGCCTGAAATTTGTTGCAAGTGCAAAGAATATACATTAAGCAAATTGTATGCGGTTTCAACCTCCAGCAAAAGTGAAAATTCAACTTTTTGAATTATAATTCAAGGGAAATGTTAGCCCTTAATATAGAAATTGAAAATGAGGAAATATTATTTATACTATATTACTGCATATTATTTGCAGGTGATGTGACTATAAATTATTTTAATTTGCATCTCAAAGTGCTCCTTCTGAATTTGTAGAATCTTTTGCCTATAACGTAACTTGTGCACAAACCAAGTTTAGCTGTGTAAGCAAATATTGCACTTCTATGTAGTGATAGCCATAAGCCTAAATGTGAACATTCATTCTTTAACACTGACTGCAAGTGTCAGAACAGTTTACACTCTAACTATAGAGCAACACCAATGATAACATACCTTCATCATCCTTTTTTTTCTCACTCTCTCCCCTAACCAATAAAAAGTTTTTAACTGATGCCTAAGATCGGAATTGCTACCAAGGTTTGCTGTTTTGAATCAATCCATACAAGTACTAATTTTTAGCCTATCCCTAGAGCCAGTGATGTGCTTTTTGCCTTTGACCCCTCTGCCCTTTGAAAGTCTTCTCAGAATTTATCTCTTTGACCATGGACAGGATTTTCCGGGTGGAACCTGTCGTGGGCGGGTTGGAAAATTTGGCGTACCAACACAAAGTCCATTGACTTTTGAGGGCAGGAACGGAAAATTCCAGCTCATGTTTTTGTTCAATTGTTCTGCTCCATCTCAGTTTCTCCGCAATGAACATAAATGGACAGATTTAAAATTTGCATATAAATGTAAGTTGTTTGTGTATAATATTTTGTTATATTGATTATTTACTTATCCAGGAAATAGGTGAGGAATCTGACAGATTTTATGTTCTAAACTTGTTAGAAAGTTATTAATTTAAAATGCGGCTTACTTAGTTTTGTTGAGATTCAAAAGGGGGTATCTAGTTTCTAAGTGAGCGCATTTTGAAAAAACATACTTTTGAGTATTTCAAATTGATAGTACAAAGAAATCAGCTTATATTTATGTAATTTATGCCTCATGTCTTCAGAATGTCACAAAGTCCTTCACAATTAATGAGGTTCAAACTAGTTTGTTTAAATAATTTTAAAATATAATGCAGAGAGGTAGCATTATAAACTCCCAAGCTGAGAGTATTGCAGCTGAATGTACAGTATAACTTTAAAATAAAATCTAAAATAATCTAAAATAAGTGTGCAATCTTGATGCCTATTCAGTCAACAGCCTGGCAGTTATACTCTCAAAATCATACTTTCAACCAATGTCATAGACTCCTCCATCACAGTCCCTGTAAATGTTCTGTCCCACCAGGACAGATCCACCAGGGGTAGCAACAATGGTGTGCAGTTGTGAGGAAGTGACCAATGTTGACTCCAGACTGCATATGAAGCCTTATGGCATCAAGTTAAACACAGACAAGGAACTCTCCTGATTACCATGGGTGACCCTCCCTCAGCTGTGAATCAATACTCCTCCATGTTAAATACATCTTGGCAAAAGCACCAAGGGTAACAAGACCATAATAAGACCATAAGACATAGGAGCAGAAATTAGGCCATTTGGCCCATCAAGTCTGCTCCGCCATTCAATCATGGCTGATAAGTTTCTCAACCCCATTCTCCCGCCATCTCCCTATAACCTTTGAACCCCTTACCAATCAAGAACCTATCTATCTCGGTCTTAAATACACTCAATGACCTGGCCTCCACAGCCTTCTGTGGCAATGAATTCCATAGATTCACCACTCTCTGGCTAAAGAAGTTTCTCCTTATCTCTGTTCTAATAGGTCTTCCCTTTACTCTGAGGCTGTGCCTCGGGTCCTATTCTCTCCTACTAATGGAAAAATCTTCCCCACGTCCACTCTATCCAGGCCTTTCAGTATTCTGTAAGTTTCAATCAGATCCCCCCTCATCCTTCTAAACTCCATCGAGTATAGACCCAGAGTCCTCAAACGTTCCTCATATGTTAAGCTTTTCATTCCTGGGATCGTTCTCGTGAACCTCCTCTGGATCCTCTCCAGGGCCAGCACATCCTTCCTGAGATACGGGGCCCAAAATTGCTCACAATATTCTAAATGTGGTCTGACCAGAGCTTTGTAAAGCCTCAGCAGCACATCCCTGCTTTTATATTCTAGTCCTCTTGAAATAAATGCCAACATTGCATTTGCCTTCCTAACTACCGACTCAACCTGCAAGTTAACCTTAAGAGAATCCTGGACTAGGACTCCCAAGTCCCTTTGCACTTCAGATTTCTGAATTCTCTCCCCATTTAGAAAATAGTCTATGCCTCTATTCCTCCTACCAAAGTGCATGACCTCACACTTCCCCACGTTGTATTCCATCTACCACTTCTTTGCCCATTCTCCTAACCTGTCCAAATCCTTCTGCAGCCTCCCCGGCTCCTCAATACTACCTGTCCCTCCACCTACCTTTGTATCATCTGCAAACTTAGCCAGTATGCCCTCAGTTCCTTCATCTAGATCATTAATGTATAAAGTGAAAAGTTGTGGTCCCAACACTGACCCCTCTGGAATTCCACTAGTCACTGGCCGCCATCCTGAGAAGGACCCTCTTATCCCCACTCTCTGCCTCCTGCCAGACAGCCAATCTTCTATCCATGCAAGTACCTTGCCTCTAACACCATGGGCTCTTATCTTACTGAGCAGCCTCCTGTGCGGCACCTTGTCAAAGGCCTTCTGGAAGTCCAAGTAGATAACATCCATTGGCTCTCCTTTGTCTAACCTACTCGTTACCTCCTCAAAGAATTCTAACAGATTTGTCAGGCATGACCTCCCTTTGATGAAACCATGCTGACTTTGCCCTATTTTATCATGCACTTCCAAGTATTCTGAAATCTCATCCTTAGTAATGGACTCTAAAATCTTACCAACAACCGAGGTCAGGCTAATCAGCCTGTAATTTCCCGTCTTTTGCCTCACTCCCTTCTTAAACAGGGGGGTTACATTAGCGATTTTCCAGTCCTCTGGGACCCTCCCTGACTCCAGTGATTCCTGAAAGATCACCACTAACGCCTCCACTATCTCTTCAGCTATCTCCTTCAGAACTCTGGGGTGTAATCCATCTGGCACAGGTGATTTATCCACCTTCAGACCTTCAGTTTTCCTAGCATCTTCTCCTTGGTAATGGCCACCATACTCACCTCTGCCCCCCGACTCTCTTGAACTTTGGGGATGTTACTCGTGTCTTCCACTGTGAAGACTGACGCAAAGTACCTATTCAGTTCCTCCGCCATTTCTTTGTTCCCCACTACTACTTCTCCAGTGTCATTTCCCAGCGGCCCAATGTCCACTTTTGCCTCTCTCTTACCCTTTATATATCTGGAAAAAACTCTTGCAATCTTCTTTTATATTACTGGCTAGTTTACCCTAATATTTAATCTTTTCCCCCCTTATTTCTTTTTTAGTTGTCCTCTGTTGGTCTTTGTAGGCTTCCCAATCCCCTGGTTTCCCACTGCTCTTCGCCGCATTGTATGCTTTCTCTTTAGCTTTTATGCTGTCCCTGACTTCCCTTGTCAGCCATGGTTGCCTTGACCTCCCTTTAATATGCCTCTTCCTAGGGATGAATTTTTGCTGTGTCTCCCAAATTACTCCCAGAAACTCCTGCCATTGCTGTTCCACTGTCTTTCCTGCTAGGCTCATCTCCCAGTCAATTATGGCCAGCTCCTCCTTCGTGCCTCTGTAGTTGCCTTTTTTCAACTGTTAATACCGTTACATCTGATACCAGCTTTTTCCTCTCAAATTGCAGGGTAAATTCTACGTATTATGGTCACTTCCTCCTAAGGGTTCCTTCACCTTAAGCTCCCTTATCAAATCTGCCTCATTACACATCACTAAATCTAGAATTGCCTGTTCCCTAGTGGGCTGCACCACAAGCTGCTCCAAAAAGCCATCTCGTAGACATTCTACAAATTCTTTTTCTTGGGATCCACTACCAACCTGATTTTCCCAGTCTACCCGCATATTGAAATCCCCCATGATCACTGTAACCTTGCCTTTCTTACACGCCTTTTCTATCTCCTGGTGTACCTTGTGCCCCACATTCTGACTACTGTTCGGAGGCCTGTACATAACTCTCATTGTGGTTTTTTTACCTTTGTGGTTCCTCAACTCTTCCCAGACAGATTCTACATCATCTGACCCTACGTCATTTCTTGCTATCGATTTCATTTCATTTCTTACTAACAAAGCAACCCCACCCCCTCTGCCAACCTGCCTATCTTTTCGATAGGATGTATATCCTTGGATATTTAGCTCCCAGTCCTGATCCACTTGCAGCCATGTCTCCGTAATGCCCACCACATCATACCTGCCAATTTCAATCTGCGCCACAAGCTCATTTACCTTATTTCGTATACTGCGTGCATTCAAATACAACACCTTCAGTCCTGTATTTCCCGTCCCCTTTCTCATTGTCGTCCCTTTATCTGATGTGCTTGAAGTTAGATTCCTAGCCCTTTCCAAATACACTGTCCTATTTTGTGTTCTGGGGACTTTAATAGCCTCTCCTGGGCTCTCCTTTCTTTTCAGTTTTTTCATAATTTTCCATGAAGTTGAATCCACCCCCCCACACGCTAACCTGCTGCTTTGTTTCCCATTAGTCATACTTCTTGGAGTTTTACCCTTCCCCCCGCCCCACTTTCTAGTTTGAAGTCCTGTTGACCACCCTATTTACCCTTTTCACTAGAACATTGGTCCCAGATCAGTTCAAGTGGAGACCATCCCAACGGTACAGATTCCTCCTGTTCCAATACTGATGCCAGTGCCCACGAAATGGAACCCCTCTTTCCTGCACCACTCTTTTAGCCACGTGTTTACTTCCCTTATTCTCGCATCTCTATGCCAATTTGCACATGGCTCAGGTAGTAATCCAGATATTATAACCCTTGAGGACCCGTTCTTTAATTTAGTTCCTAGTTCCTGATAATCCCCAAACAGGTCCTCTTTCCTAGTAGTACCTATGTTACTTGTCCCGACGTGGACCACAACAACTGGATCCTCCCCCTCCCTCTCCAATATCCTTTCAAGCCGGTCAGAGATGTCCCTCACCCTGGCACCAGGCAGGCAACATACCATGCGGGACTCTCGATCCTGCTTACAAAGGATCAAGGGCAAGGAATGTACTCTTGGTGAAGGACTTCAATGCCCATCACTAAGAATGGCTTGGTAGCACCACAACTGGCAGAACCCTCAAAGACTCAAGTGCCATACTTGGCCTGCACAGCTGGTTAGTGAACCAACATGAGGCAAAAGTGTACTAGACCTCATCCTCACCAATCTTCCTATTGCAGATGAACCTGTCCATGACAAAATTGGTGCGGGTGACCACTCCACAGTCCTTGCAGAGACTAAATCACATCTTCACACTGAAGACACCCTCCATCTTGTGTGGCATTCTTCTGATACTCTTTCGAGTTATCAGCAGTCACAGATTGCAACTCTTTTCGAGTGCAATCACAGTTCTTGGTTTCCGGGAGTGGGACATGAACCCACAACCCTCTGATTCAAAGGCGAGGGTGCTATGAACTGAGCCACAGCTGACACCTCGGCATTTTTCTGATATAGCTACACTACCAGCATCTACCTGATTGGAACATTGCCCTGGAATGTCCTATCCACGAAAAAAAAACAGGTCACATCCAATCTGGCCAACCAGCTTACTTTCAGTTGTCAAGGAAGTGATGGAAGGCATCATCAAAGTGCTATCAAATGGTATATGCTCATGATTAACCTGTTCACTGATCAGTTTGGCTTCAGAACTCTTTATAGCCTTGTTCTGAACATTGACAAAGGACAAAATTCAAGAGGTGAGAGTGACTGCCCTTGGCATCAAGGAGCACTAATAAAATTGTAGTGGAAATTTCCCCATTGACTGGAACCCTAAAAAACACAAGGTAAGATGGTTGCTGTTGTTGGAGGCCAATGATCACAAGATCCTCAGGGCCGTGAACAAGGCCCAACCAATTTCAGCTGCAGCGTCATTGACTTTCCTCATTATAACATTGGAAGTGGGAGTGTTTGCACAGTTTTCAATTCCATTTGCAGCTCCTCCGATAACGAAGCAGCCCTTCCCCCATGCATCAAGACCTGGACAGCATTCAGGCTTGGGCTAGGTGTCAAGTAACATTTGCATCACACAAGTTTCAGGCAGTGACTATCACAACAACAGTCTAACCACCTCCCCTAATCATCCAATGGCATTACCATCATCAAATTTCTCGCCCACTCCCTTTCCCTCTTCCCGCCCCCCAGCCAGAGTAACATCCAGGGGGCTATCATTGACTAAAAACTTAACTGGATGAGCCACATAAATATTGTGGCTACAAGAACAGGTCAGAAGCTAGGTATACTGTGGTGAATAACTCACCTCCCGGCACCCCAAAACCTTTCCAACATCTACAGTGCATAAGTCAGGAGTGTGATGGAATATTCATTACTTACCCAGCTGAGGGCAGCTGCAACACCACTCAAAACTTGACAGCATCCAGGACAAAGCAACCGACTTGACTCCATACACTACCTCCAGCCTCCAGCACACTGGCTGCAGTGTGTACCTTTGACAAGATGCACTGCAGCAACACACTGTGATCTCTACCACCAAGAAGGACAAGGGCAGTAAGCACATTTTAGTTTCCCTCCAATCTCTCACCGTCACTAGGTTAAAATCCTGGAACCCTCTGCTTAACAGTGCTGCTGGGAATTCCTTCACCACATGGACCATCACCACCTCCAAGGGCAGTTAGGAGTGACTAATAAATGCTGACCTTGCCACTGATGCTCATGACTTGTGATTTTTTTTCTTAAAAGTAAATTTCCATTTTTAGAGTAAAATGCATCAATAATTTTGTTGTGCACTTGCCTTTTGGATTCCTCTATAACTCAAAATAAATATGGAACTAAATCTCACCATTTCCAATCAAACAACAAAATATGTGAAATTGCATATTTTGATTTGTATTGCATTACTTTAATTTGGAGAAATCCAAGTTTCTTTTTAAAATAGTATTGACACAGTTAGAACTAGTTTTTCAGAGCGCACAATTCATTTTTAATGCTCAAATTCTACCACCAGAGGATGCTAAAATTCATTAGCATCCAAGACTTTTTAAGATGTATGAAATTAATGGTAAATTGACTAATTGTGTTGAAAGCTCACTTAGGAATGGAAAATAGCTGGCAGCAATGGAAAAAGTACTATTCCAGAACCTCTGCTATTCATAAATGTTGTGAAAAGTAATTAATCAAATGACATTTGCTGATGCAATGCTGCGGCCAGGTTGCAAAAGGTTAAACCTACAAGGGATCTGAGCCAATTAAATGGCTAAACAAAGGTATGAGAGATGGATTTCTCATGTACATTATTAGAGGATATATGTTGGAACAAAAAACCTGGACTGTATGCAGTGTCATTTGACATAAAGGGAAAAAAACTTTGGTTTGAAAAAGCCCCTTTACAGATATAGATGTAAAATAATTGGTGTAAGAACAGAGGGGTGATGACAATTTTTTTAATGCAGCCTGTTATGATCTTGAATGCACTGCCTGAAAGAGTAGTGGCAACATATTCCATAATAACTTTCAAAAGGGAATTGGGTACGTACTTGAAGAGGGAAAGGCTTACTGGACTTTGGGTGGTGGGTTGGGTAGGGGCAAGCTGGACAGTTAGACTAACTACATTAAAGAACCAGCACACACACACATTGGGCTAAATGATAGTTGTGCTGTATCATTGTGATTCTATCCATGTCAAGATTCCATTGACTAGGCTAGACAGGTGTACCAAGGTTTATTTCCAAGCATTTCCCTAATTCAAGAAACAAGTTCATGGGTCATCCTTGAAGCCACATTTATGTGGTTTTAGGCACACAATTAAAATGACTGATGCTGTGGAAAGATTTCAGATAAGACTCTTGAAGCGAACTTGTATTGAGTCAAAAGTGGGAGATTGGAAGACGAGATTATTCAGAAGCAGGATAATGTAATTATTTTTGTAACTTGGTGCAATAAACACAGCGTTAAAGGACATGAATATAAAATGAATGAATGAAAACGCAAATCTTAGAATTTTTTATTCTCATTCTCACCCAATTCTCCACATCCCCAAGTTGTGGGTTTGTGAAACTTTCAGCAAGTACTGTTAATGTTGTATACTCTTTTTAAGCTAGATGGCTGGTACTGAAACTGAGGGATACAAGTAAGGAAAATAAACTTATCATTAATGGCGCTATATAAATACAACAACATCCCAAAATGGAAGGAAGTGCTTTCCAAATTTACTCATTGTTGTAACACAAAGAAACATGGCAAATTTGCACTTGGCAAGATCCTACAAACATGTAGGAGATCATAGAATTTTATAGCATAGAAGGAGGCCTTTCAGTCCATTATGCCTGTGCCAAATCTTTTTAAAAAGCTATCTGGTTTAGTCCCCTTACCGTAGGCTTTTCCTCATTAGCTTGTAAATTAATCCTCTTCAAGTGCATGTCCTAATGATTTGTGAAAGTTTCTAAGGAATCTACTTCCACCACCCTTTCAAGTGGTGTGTTCCAGATCTGAGTGCCTGTGGAAAAAATTCTCCTAATTTCCCTTCTAGTTCTTTATGACAATTATTTTAACTCTGTAATCTCTGGTTACTGACCCCCTTTCCAGAGGAAACAGTTTCTCCTTTCTCAAAATCCAAATTTTGAACGCTTCTATTTGTAACTCCTCTTAACCCTCTGCTCTAAGGAGAATAATCCCAGCTTCTCCAATCTCTCCACAGAACAGAAAGTCTTTCATTTCTGGTATTATCCTGGTAAAATCTCTTCTGTAATCTCTTCAAGACCTTGACTTCCTAAAGTGCTCAGAATTGTATGCCATACTCCAGCTGAGGCCAAACCAGTGATTAGTCAAGCTTTAGGATGGCTGCCTTTTTGTACTTACAAAGCCAAGTATCCTATATGCTTTCTTAACTGCCTTCTCAACTTGACCCCTCATCTTCGTAGACTTACAGCTATGCACCCCTAAGTCCCTCTGCTCTTGCACCCCTTCAAAGTAGTACCATTCAGATTATATTGTAGCTTCATGTTCCTCATGCATCATT
This sequence comes from Cetorhinus maximus, assembly GCF_964194155.1. Lineage (NCBI taxonomy): Eukaryota > Metazoa > Chordata > Chondrichthyes > Lamniformes > Cetorhinidae > Cetorhinus > Cetorhinus maximus. The sequence continues at coordinate 72,876,826 of NC_135888.1, forward strand.
TCACACTTATCCCCTGTCTCTGCCCTTCTGAAATCTGCTACTATCCTGTTCACAATTAACTGTTGGCAAGTTTTATAGAATCCACAAACATGGAGATTCTATTCTCTATACCCAAATCTAGATCATTTATGTATTTTTACAAAAAAAAATGGTCTTAATACCAACCCCGGGGGATTTCACTGCATACTTCTGTAGTCAGAAGAAAACATCTGTTCGTCACTACTCTCTGCCTTCAATTCCTTAGCCAATTACGTCCCCAAGTTACCATTGTCTTTTAATAGCATTTGATTTTATTTTACAAGATTTATATGGTACTTCATATGGACTTTCAAAAGATGTTTGATAACAACTATTACACTACCACCTTCAATCCCCTCTCTTCATCTAAAAAAAACTCTAAGGTTAGTCAGACAGGATTTGCCTTTCATAATTGATTAGCTGTTCCTGGTTAACCCATGCTTTTCTAAGTGAGAATCAAATTTGTCCTTGACAATGGCCTCTACCACTGGTTGACTGACTGACCTGTAGTTAACAGTTTATGCCTCCATTTTGTACAACGATATAAGATTTACCATTCTCTGGTTTATTTAGTATCCAAGGAGGAAAAATTGTGTTCAGAGCTTTTTCTATTTCCGCCCTATGTTCCCTCTGCAACCTAGGATGCATTGGGTAACTTGTTAAATTTGAGTGAATTTGGCCTGTATATACTGTATTGGATACTGCTGTATTCTGTAACTGACATTTGTCATAAACCTTCAATTTAATTTCAGACCTTTCCTGTGTCATTCAGTGAGTTCTGCTTTTGAATGCCCTATCGTTCCTCCTTTTGGAAGTACTTTTGGCTTGTATCCATACTATCTCAGCTTTGAAGGCCGGTCATTGCTCTTTTGTTCTTGTGGACAGTCTTTGTTTCCAGTCCACGTATCCTAGATCCCTTCTCCAATCACTGAAATTGACTCTGTTCCAGTTGGATATTTTCACTTTTTGATTTTTCTTTGCCCGTTTCTGTAATTACTTCAAACCTAATTTTAATACGATCAATTTTACCCAGATGTTCTCCCACTGAAAGACACTTCACTTATACTATTTCAATTCCCAGAACTCCATTCAGCATGGCTTCCCTTCTCATTAGGCTCAAGACAAATTGATTAAGATAATTCTCCTTTATGTAGTTTAGAAATTCTTCACTCTTTGTCCTTTACTCTGTTTTTGTCGCCCCCCCCCCCCCAATCTACTCTTTTTTTTGCCTTCCCCCTCCCATATCTGTATTAAGGTAATTGAAGTGCTCAACTATTACTGCCCTTTCACTTTTACATATTTCTGAAATTTGCCTGCAGATTTTCTGCCCTACCTCTTATTATTTTGGGTCCATAGTTGACACCAAACAATGTCATAGTTTTTTTTGTTCCATAACTAACCAAGTAGATTCAGCCTCTGAACCCTCTACTATATGGTTTCTCTGAAGTACAGTAATAATCCTGGTCAATATTGCCACTGCCCCTCCTTTTTCTCTTTCCTATCCTCCTTGAACACAGTGTAGCCAAGAATGTTTAGTTTTAATTCTTGTCCATATTTAAGCTAGATTTCTATTACAACTACCATAGCTTAACTCCATGTGGCAATCTGTGCCTGCTGTGCATCAACCTTATTTATAACACTCCTTCCATTAACATACATGCATTCTAACACCATGCTAGGCTGTTTTACTTTTTTCCTCCATCTAACTTCTCTTTCTACACTATTCTTCATCCTGGTTCTTAGTTTTCTATGCACCTTACCTTTCTTATTTGCTGCTATGTTCTCGTTCCCTTTCTGGAGACAAATTACCAGACAATATGTTTCTTTAGTACCTTGGTTGAGGGATAAGTATTGGCCAGGATGCTGAGAAGGCACTGCTCCTCTTCAGATAGTCTGCATCCACCTAATGTGACATGAAAGAGAGCGCCTTTGACATGTAGTATACCCTCTGTGCTGTATTGGAGTGTCAGCCTAGATTAGGTGCTCAAGTCTCTAGAGTGAGGATTGATGTACAGCCTTCTGTCCTATATGCCAGAGTGCTAACCCTGAGCCAAGGTGAACATTTGGATACAACTTATATGGAGCTTGAAAGGTTAAGATCACTTTTGTATCATTCTAATAATCATGAAAAGTAGTACACAGGTTTTTCATTTATTTTGCTTTTGGATAAGAGCATGTAGTCTTCTGTTAAGACATATAAAAGAGTCTGTGATACAGTCTAAGGAAAGAACTGACCTAATGAGTTAATAGCCTTTTTCTATTCCAAGCTTATTTTCAATTTCCAGGCTAGTTTTCAGAAATGTTCCATAAGAAAGCATGGTGTGAGAAAATACTATGCAATCCATTGAACCTTTATCTTCAGGAAAACACCTTGAGGGAAAGTTCCATGTAACTATTTAGATTATCTTTGGTAATCTATTAAAACGATGGAATATTTATCATTCCCATATTTCTTATTTAGAACTAGTCCTCTTCCTTTCTAATCCTGCTTCAAATCAGACATGCAGTTATTTTATGAATTCTTTCACTTTGAAACTTGTGGTTATATGGTGCCTACATGTAGATCTATGCCTTCGCCTTTTTCAATGACTTGGGGTCATGTTTTCCCTCAATACTTCTTTTTCCAGTGTAAATTATTTAAGCTCCAAGTTCCCATCAACGTAAGACGTCAAGTTCCAGAACTGTCGGTCACATTTTTTTTCCTGAATTGTGCCCAGAAGATTGACACACTTTCAAAGGCATCATATGCCAAACTGAACAGACAGTTCTAAATATGGCCTCTCAATGATTTACAGTCTTGCTGAGTGCTCATAACTAACTGCTGCAATAAAGGTTTCTAGCTAGAAATTTCTGGTGGTTATTAACTTTTGTCCACAGTCTGCTGAACTACCCGAGAGTGATTTTTAACTTGGGCCGCATTTAGACTGGACCTGTACTGCTGCTGTAAGCAGCTTATATTGTGTACATACGCAGTTTCACCACCACCCCCTCCCCACCCCCAACCTGACACTTTATCTCTTCTAAATTGACTTTATTTTCAAAAAATCCTAGCTTTAAAATGCCTATTGCATTATATATATTAATCATTTTAAAAACTGGATGCCTTTCTTTCCATTGTTATGGGTTAAGCTTCTAGCTACTAAAAATTAAAACATTGGGTTGATTTTCATTTAGCCTCCAAAAAAAATTGACTTGTAGTTTACAGCCCATTCCTTTTTCCTGTTTTGTTTAACAAAATTTAAGGTTTCTGGTTTTTATAAAGGTTGGCTATAATATCTGAAATTCCTTTAATTCTGCATTGTAAAGATGGTTCTGACTCCCCCCACATTTCCCCTCAGCAGAGTAGTCCATTGAAAAGAACAATGGGGCAATCATAAATCATAATTGTGGGTAACAAAGTTTTACAGTGGACAAAGGTTACTGCTTCAGTTATTGCTTTTGTATCCAATTTGACGTATAAATTTGAATGTCGTCTTCTGAAATTTAATGTTTTTAAGCATGTCAGCAGCAGAGCTTTGCACTTACTGTGTACCTGCACCACCAATCTTTTTGTCTAGGTGGCGCTCATAGATAAACTTTGGATTCTGTTGTCAGGGATGAACTTTCAAAGTACAATGCTTTTTCTCCTTTGTAAACTTTAAAACATTGTTTTCAGGGGATTGTTACTTTTTGTAGAGAAGAGATGCGCATGTACCTGCTAATTTTTGCCACAGTATTTGAATAATGATGAACTATCAAATTTTGGCAAATGGATTTCCAAATTAACGTGGCAAGAAGACTGAATTCCATTCTTTCAGCGTCAACTGGTGGAAATGCTAGTCTTGCGATTCTAAAATTGCAAATACGTTTACTTTTATCAAACTAATTTACAGATGTTCACTTTGTACTTTGATATAGTATTGCGGTTCCTTTAACAATATTAAAACTGCAGCCAAGCATGGTCAGTTTTATACTGAAGGTTTACATTGTTGTAGGTGCACTCTATTACAAATATGGAGTTTCTTTGTCAGATACCAATCAGTATTTCTTTGTAGTCACGTGAGGTTTTTATCCTTTTACTATAATGTATGCTAAACAAGAATTACGAATCAATTGTAAAATTATCACAGTGTAATAATTGAAAGTATTATAAATGTGTTGCAAGGTTCCAATTTCACAATGTTGGACAGTATTAAATGTTCTATTCCAAAGCTGATTAATAAAGCTAATTTAAGATTCTACGGCAATAGAGACATTTTTTCACATGGAAGTGAACTTTCATGTTTTTTTCATATGATAAACAGTAATTCACTGACAAGTGGCAAGAACCTGTCTCGGGACTGTTGATGTATTGCAGTTAAATCATTGATAAGATCACACCTAGAATACACAGTGCAGGAAGGTGGAGTTAAGGTTGAATATCAGCCACGATAATGTCGAATGGCGGTGTAGGTTTGGAGGGCCAAATGACCTACTCCCATGCATAATTCTTATGCTCTTATTGTTACTTTTGAGAATAGTTTTCGGCTTTCTACTCTTAGTTCACTGTCGCGTTTCTCAGCTGAACTTGTAAAGAAAACAGTATAAGTATTATGTGTATCCATTGTGTGGAACACATCCTTTCCCAGATTAATTAGTAGTGTACACATTTGCCTAAGATACTCTTTTGGGAATAGCCAAAGCTCTGAACTTCATTCCAGTAGCAATAATAATCGGGTTAATTCAATAAATTTAGTTTTATTACCTGAACCATCATTTATTTTCAGTTTTGTGATGGGTAAACCATGTTAAGGTTGTACCAAGTGTGAATTTTGCCTTTTTTTTCCCCTGGTGTTAGAATGTTCATGTTAGAATTGCATTGAATTTAGCATTGGAATAGCTTTTTCAAAACTGTGCAGTTACTTAAATCTGGCAACTAAATTAATGATTAGCATGTTACTATGATAGCAGAGATAAGGAATTTTGGTTAGATGGAGAGACTGGGAAGCTGGGATTGATCTCCTTTGAGCAGAGAAGATTAAGGGTAAATTTGATTGTGACATTCAGAATTGACATTTTATGATAGTAGACACAGATTTATGATAATTACCAAAGGACCAGGGGAGATGAGTTTTTTTGCATAGCATGTTGCAATGATCTGGCCCTGCTTGAAAGGGTGGTTAACACAGATTCCATAACTTTCAAAAGAGAATTAGATAAATACCTAAAAAGGAAAAACAAAATGCAGGGCTGTGGAGAAAGATCTGGCAGTGAATTGAGTTAGATAGCTCTTTCAAGGCATGTGCACAAAGGGCTGAATGGCTTCCTTCAGTTCTATATGACTAAATATTTTTATACTGCAAAGCTATTTGTTTACAGTTCAGTACCAAGTACTGTGATTTTTTTTTGTCTCAATCTATAGTTCAAAAGCCATACACACAACTTTTCTTCAAACTCATTTTTGGCAATAAAGCAAAAAAGCTTTTAAAAACTCTTTAAAATTCACTATTGTATATTAACCTTCAATCCATAACCTACTACTTTCAATATTTTTGAAAGAATATCTAAAAATATTATATTGAATTATCGGAAAGAACAACCACTAGTCATTGCTTTTTGCAGTAATTTCAGCCGTCTTTCAAGAAAATTCTAAATGTTTGCAAAACAGAGTTTCTCACATATGTTAAACTGCAGCATTAGTTGTCATAGCTAGTGTTCAGTTGTTGGCTTTGGTTGTGTTGGGCTACTTGAGTGACCCTGCACACATGGAGTTTAGACTGAATGTAGTCTTCAGGTGAAATATGGTTAGAGAGCAGGGTGATACTGAAATTGAACCAGGACATGCAGATGTAATTCACTCCCCATTTAAAAGTCGGGTGTTCTTTCCTTTTTTTATTCATTTGTGGGATGAAGGTCACTGGCAAGGCCAGCATTTATTGTCCATTCCTAATTACCCTTGATAAAATGGTGATATGTTGCCTTCTTGAATTGCTGCAGTGCATTTGGAGCGTATGCCAGTACTGTTAGGGAGGAAGTTTCAAGGTTTTGACCCAGCAGCACTGAAGGAACTGGGTAATGTAGTTCCAAATCAGGATGGTGTGTGGCTTGGAGAGGAACTTGCAGATAGTGGTGTTCCTATGCAACTGTTGCCCTGCTCTTCTAGTTGGTGGATGACACATGTTTAGAAGGTGCTGTCGAAGGAGTCTTAGAAAGTTGCTTCAGTGTATCTTGTAGATAGTATACACTGCAGCAACTGTTCTTTGGTTGTGGAAAGAATGAATATTTAAGATGGTGGAAAGGGTGCTGATTAAGCGGGCTGCTTAGGCCTGGATTGTGTCGAGCTTCTTGTGATGTTGGAGCTGCGCTTATCCAGACAAATGGAGAGTAAGCCACCACACTCTTGACTTGTGTCCTGCAAATGTGGACAGGTTTTGGGGAGCTAGAGATGAGTTACACGCTGCAGAATTTCCTGTGTCTCAGCTTCTCTTGTAGCCACAGTGTTTGTGTCTGGTTCAGTTAATCTTCCTGGTTAACGCTTACTGCCACCCACCTACACCCCCCAAAAACAGGATGTTCATGGTGGGGGATTCGGTGATGGTAATGCTGTTGAACTTGGAGGAGAGGGTTAGGTTCTCTCTTGTTGGAGTTGATTATTGCCTTTTACTTGCTGCTTCAGCCCAGCCCTGAATGTTGTCCAGATCTTGCTACATGCAGGCATGGACTCCTTCAGTATCTGAGGAGATGCAAATGGTACTAAACACTACACCATCCTCAGCTAACACCCCCACTTCTGACCTTATGTTGGAGGGAAGGTCATTGATGAAGCAGATGAAGATGGTTAGGCTTGGGACACTATCATGAGGAACTGCTGTAGCGATGTCCCTGAGCTAAGATGATTGACCTCCAACATCCAAAACCATCTTTCTATATATGGCTTCAACCAGTGGAGAACGTTCCCCCTGATTCCCATTGGCTTCAATTTTGCTATGCTCCGTGAAGCCACACTTGGTTAAATGCTGCATTGATGTCAAGGGCACTTCGCCTCTTGGAATTCAGCTCTTTTGTCCAGGTTTGGACCAAGACTGTAATGAGGTCAAGAGCTGAGTGGACCTGACAGAGCCCAGACGAAGCATCAGTTAGTAGGTTATTGCTGAGTAAGTACCACCTTCCATCACTTTGCTGCTGATTGTGAATAGACTGATGAGATGGTTATTGACTGGGTTAGATTTCCAGTTTTTTTTCTCTTGTGAACAATACATGCTTGGACAATTTTCCACATTGGCATCTACCTGACAATGTTGTAGCTGAACTGGAACAGCTCGGCTGGAGAACAAGTCTTCAGTACTACAGCCAGAATGTTATCAGGGCACATAGCCTTTGTTGTAACCAGTGGGCTCAGCCTAGTATTTTAATATTTCCATCGATTTTCAATGCCTGCTTTTATAATGGAAACTGCCCGTGTAAGCTTGTCATGCTGTTATTATGTCCTTCTACCAGTAGAGACACTACGGTAGCACCACTGACAGGAGGCTGCTAATTAGAGTTTGACAAATTTACATTCCCATTGGCAGTCCCATTATAAATATCGACATAAGAATTCATAATGGAAAATCTGACTTGTGTACAGATACGAGATATTATAGGTTTTTTGGTCGAAGTTAAATAAACTTTTTAAATGCTGTATCCAGAAGTAACTTAATTACAGTTTCCAGGGTAAGATTTTCATGGCAAGCTGTCTCATGATCAGTATTTGCTTTTGGGATGGGAAGAGAAAAACAAAAGAGAATTTCAAGATGTTGCCATTTTTTAAGTACAAACCTCGTATTGGTTACTTTTGTGTTTTGGAACTACTTCTCATGGAAGCAGTTTTATGATAAGAGTTCCAATTTGCTAAATTGCATTATTTCTACTGCAGGTTAAAATCAGCAACAATTTGACACATGCACAGCCTTTATCAGTCTGGTGGACCTGACACAGGTGCTGCAGGAAGAAGCCATTCATTTTTTGTTGCTGGCATCCCCCCCAAAAAACTGAGGATTTTGCACCTCTGATTGCAAGCTTGTGATTGTTTACAGGATTGTCTCTGTGCTGTCAAATCGATCCTAAAGTGTTAACGGAGCAACAGTTGGGAGGTTTTAGGATAATATGGTTAACAATTCATGTAAGCAATGGCCTTTGCCTGTTATATTTAAACAACAGCCACCTCCCCTGTGCTTTTACAGCCCAAACTTTTCAGAAAGCCAGCAGCAAGGTTTTGAATGTTCCTGAGCTGATGGAATTATTTAAACTATAATGGAATGGTAAATATTCTTAACTCGATTTCTGCCTTTTTGAAAGTGACCTTTAGTTTTCACATACGAATGTCCATTACACACTCGAGGGAAAATCTCTTCCTAAAGAAAATCATAGTTTTGATTTTTAATATTCAAAGTGTTTCAATTTGCCTCAGAATTATGGGAAAAAAAATTCAATCTGAGGTTGAAGCTCCACACCAGAAATTTGAGCTGCTAAACTGGCTCATTAATGCACCTGAGACCCTGTGTGTCGTCTTGTAATACAGCTGGACATTAAAGTTCTGCTGGCATTTTTTTTTGCTTAAAGAAAAAGGAGTTCTTTCAATGTAATATCACCAAAAATAAATTAATAGTTTGTTCATCTCATTGCTGTTTGTGGGATCTTGGTCTGTGCAAAAAGATTTTGTTTTTGCCTACATAACAACACGACAGAAGTTTGTATTGTTTGTTCTATCCCCTTGTCAAATCCAATCTTCCCTTACCCTTCCTACCATGAAGATGGTGAATCATGCTGGATATTGTTCTACTGTTGCTATTGGTCTTCTGTTTCTGGGCAGATGCTGTGGGGCACTGCAGCCTTCCCTCATCCATTGCCCGCATACAAATTTCCAGCAGATGTCACTGGATAGCATTCGGGCCCATGAGCCTTTTTTTCTTTACCTGATTCTAACTGGAGCACACTTGAATCAATCTATAGTGTCCCTATTGCTTCCACATCATGATCTCAACATGGATTGTGGGTTTCATTGCTGGCCTTTGATTTTGGTTCATCTTAGTACTATACATTCCATTTTGCCATTCAGCTTTGAGAGGCTTTCATTTTAACATACAGTCCAATAATGAGAACCCAGAATTTAAAATCTCTATCAAGGAAACTAGTGGAAGTTTTAATTTGGTGTCTACAAATTACTCTGCAAGAATAAATGTTAACTACTCACAAGAGTTGCATTTTAGACCTTGACAGTAAAAAAAATTACATATCAACACATCTGTAGCATTAACTGTTTATCTGACATTTCCAGTAGGCGCTGTTGGCAGATGTGTCAACTGCGTAAACTGGAAAAAGCTTTTGTTTCTCTACAAAAATGGAGAGAAGGTAATAGTTCAGGTGGAGTAAAGAATCTATAAAGCAGTTTTAAAAATTTCTGGAGGTTAGTAGAGTTTATACCGTTTCTACACTAACGCATATTTAACACCGTAAGAAATTATATGAGTTAAGAATCTGAGTGAAAATTAAGTCAGATGACATTTGTTGGGTATTTTTTTTAAGTTTCTGTTTTTGGAGTCTCACCTGCCAGCTACATATTTGTGGTTTCTCAGTATCGATGCTAATGGCTGAGGTAGCACAAATCTAGGCCGTTTTGTATTCACTGATGTAATTAAGTTGAGTCCTGGGAATGAAATGATTCCTTTTTTGCACTGATTAGAATTAAGTACTTCCAGATCCAATGTAACATGAGCTGGATGCAAGGTGAAGCATATGTTAATACAGAATGTAAGAAGAGCAGACCTAATAGCCCAGTGACATGTTCATTTCCCTTGTGAGCTATCTTTGTAGTCCGTATCAGTGAGACATCCAATTTTGCGCTAAATTACAGGCAGTCTTGCACAATGATCAATCAGTGCATTGGTTACATTTCTGTTGATTTCAGAATCCTTGCTGCTGAACCTTAGAAATTTAATGCAATTTGGGGTAGAGAGGGAGAATTCATGTCAAACTAGGAAACCTTTACCCATCAAAAGCTTTGGGTCCCAGGAGCGAATGCTGATTCGTGAATCATTCTGATCTAATACAGGTATTTAAACTTGGTTTTTAAACTGAACAGCAATTTTAATTTGAAACCTTGCCCATGGCATAGAGAAATTAATATTGTCAGCTAGATCTCAGCCTAGCTCTGGGGTGAGACAGACACTAGTCAGATGCCTTCACTGTATTCCTCCAGTATGCTACTCTACAGTACATTCACAAGCCATGTATCAAAACAAATTAGACACTAGTTTGACCTATATTATCGCAGATATAGTGCATTGCTGCTTAGAATTTTATTTTCAAGCCACTTAAGTAAAGGGGGCAGCATTGTACTACAAAATTAATGTTACATTTAATTTGAAACCTTAAGTTATAGCTTGTGCATTCACCGTTTAACACATGTTCCTTTTCCTGCTCAACATTCTTAAGCTCTTTCTGGTGCCTGGTGATCCTTGTTTCCTGCCTTCCCCTCTACAAGCTTATGCTTGCTTTGACTCTGTGCCTACTCTAGCTTTTGTTCTCTTGTATTTGGGGGCAGAGTCGGACTTTATTTGAATGCTGGGGTATAGCAGTTGATGGTATAACTGAGCCTAGATTTGTGGACAACAGCATGCATGAAAAAGAGTAGTCAGTAGCATATATCTTCCTTTGTTTTATAGATTTATTTGTCTATATTTGCAGCCTACTACCTTTTCATATTCCTGCCCACTCCTGGTTGTTTTACAATATATCTAAGTCGCTTCAGAGCAACAGAAATTCCGTGTAATTCCCACATGCTGTCATTCTTTCCTGGGCGGACAGCAGTACATTAAGTTGATAAATTAATTTTTAACTAATGTGGAGGGTTGATTGTGTACTATATTTCTGTAACATGTTAATTTGTCCACTAGGGCATGTTTTTTGTAATTTGATTGAAGTCCCTGCAGTAGTTGTACCTTGAATCAACCAGTTGAACATTGCTGTATGTATTTGCTTACTTTAGTCTTCCATTTGGACACTGTGACCATTTGCTAACCTACAGCTAAATTTATTTTATGTGGCAATGATTTTAACAGTCAACTTAATGCAAGATGTTCTTCTGAAAGTATGAAGTGCAGATCAGCTGGAATATTTTATGATCCCTGGGTCATAGTATTTGACCTTTTTAAATTTATCTTTTTATTCAAGGTTGAAGAGCAAAATTTATTGTACAATGAGTGGATTTCACAAACACGTTCTATGAAAGCAGAGCTATCTGTTAACTGTCTTAATGTGCTTCATTGTAAAATGCGCTGATCTGATTGAGCAAAAACTTCACATACCTTGCCAATAAAAAAACTCAAACCTTGTTTCAGTTTTGGCATTAAAAACATAGCTCACCCATTAATTCCTTCTGATTTCTATCTTTTGAAACAGTTTGGGCATGATTTCAAAGTGAGCCCATTTTATTTAATAACTTACAGTAGCTGGCTTATCTAAAGGTCTTTTCATTATTTTTTTTGTGAAGAGAGGTTGATGCCAAGGACATGAGGCAATAGGATATTTGATCTTTAGTGACAGACTGTCTAACTCACTTAGCATAGCTTAGCATAACTAAGGTAATTCCTTTTAAAAAAAAAAAGTTTTTTTTTTAAGTTATTTGTGTTGTGAAACCATTACTCAAGTAATTTCTTCCACTGACAAATAAAATAGTTATTACAAAAATAAATTTAGCTCGTATGGCATGATGCAAATCGAGATTGAGAAATCTAGGCTGACTTTCATCCACAGCATCGGGTACAATTTAGAGTAAGAGAGCCAGTGCCAGAATTTTGGTAACTTTATTCTGCAAATAAAAAATATTAAAGTTCAGTTCTGTAGTTAAAAGTTGAAAGCATTTTACTCACAGATTTCCCATTTCCTAAACTGTATGTTGGTTACATGAGCTCAGTAATTTATACTTCACATTCTTTATAAGGCAGCTGCTGACATTTGCATTGTCCGTAACCATTTATGATCACCAGTGCGCCTTCCTCATGGGTGGGCTCATATTCATTATAGGGTACTTGTGTAGATAAATCTGCCATGGGCTGCCTGGCTTGGTGGCGCATCTGCCTCCGGTGTTGCATCATGGAGCAATGCCTTATACGTCTTAGGGTAGGGGGGCAGCATTTCCGTGAAATGTACACCACAAGGATAATGAGGAAAAAAGAGAACAATAGAGCCATTGTTCCAGTTATTATCCTGTGAGTAAAGAGAGTATTATCGGGCTCAAGGAAGTCTTCAGCAGTTGTTTCTATAGTTGGATTTTCAATATCCTCTGTACTGGAGTCGGTAGACATTGATTCTGTTACGTATTCAGTAGTTTCCGACTGCTGTGTAGAGTCTGTATAGCCAGTGGTTATTTGTGTGGTGGTTGCTGAAAGATTGCTGCAGATTTGAAATCCATGAACAGCATCTAAAATGTCCTCGCCTTGTGTGTGCTCTGGACTAGCACAAACCATTGAGTTCTCCCATCGACCTTGGAAATTGCTTAGCCAGGAGGCCAGGGCGCAGATATTTTTGTTACAAACCCACATGTTACTAGAAAGACCGATGTGAGTTAGAGATTTCCACGAGTTAACAACCTGGCCATCCAGTGCGGTGAGCTTGTTTGAATCCATCAGAAGTATCTTTAGGTTCGGCATTGTAAGGAAAACATGAGGCTCAATTGTTCTAATCTCATTTCCAGTTACATCAAGCTTTTCCAGTGTGTCCCAAGTCCATTCCATTCCACATAACAGGATACTAATTTTGTTCCACTGTAAAAATAGTGTTTGGAGACTGATCAGCCGAGGGAAATGAGCAAAATTAATCTTTGTCAGCTGGTTGTGCTCTAAGTGAAGCTCCTTGAGTTTGATTAATCCTGCAAATCCATTACGAGCCAGGCTTCGCAAGCGATTGTTGCTTATATCCAAAAACTCCAGGCTTCGGCAGTCCCAGAAAACCCTTATAGGAATGGTCCTTAGTGAATTTGAACGTAGGTGCAGTGTTTGAAGTTTCCGTAAGCTGTGGAATTGTTCTGGTTGCAGAGAAGTAATTTGATTAAATGACAGGTCCAGGTTCTGCAAGTTAATCAGTTGGCTGAATGTAGTATTTGCCAGTCGCACAATCCTGTTGTAGCTGAGGATTAATTCTTTGAGTTTATATAGTCCTTGGAAGGCATCCGCTTGAATAACAGAAATCTGGTTATGATCTAAATAGAGCCACGTAAGTTGGCTGTAGCTTGTAAACTGATCATTTTGCAGTTCATCAAAACTATTGTGCCTGAGCGACAAGCCTATAGACCCGTGGGAGACATTATCGGGTACTCCTTGAAAACCTTGGGAATCACAGTAAAAGAGCAGCTCCTCGCATCTGCATTTTTGTGGACATGCTGTGCCTGAGGCAGGCAGCATTTTCAACAACATGCTCATCACACACAATGCCACCGTTGTTGGCCCCCCCAATGGCCACTTCGAATGCAAACCTGTAGGTGGCAATCAAATGAAATTCATTTAGGTTTCTAGCCTAAACAGTCCATCATATATGGTGATTTAGGTGCTTCATCCCCCTCCCCCACTAAAGCTGTTGCAGCTAGCGTTGATAGAATTGTCAGACGTGATTTTGTTTTCAAAAGGGGAAAACATTCTATATGTTTCCAACAAGCTAAGTAATTTGCTCCTCCTCCCCCCTCCATCCCTACAGCCCCTGTGTTCCCCTCCCATCTGGGTTTTGAGAATCCTATTTAAAAAGAAAACACTTACCCATTCTTTTCTGCACATTGGAGACTGCATTCAACTATCCTTCTGTTCAGACTCCTCGAGCAATGAGCTGGAAAGAAGTTCCAGTGGAAGAGGCAGCTTTTGAAAAGACGCGACACAAAAAGGATTTCTATTTCCTTTCACATAAGACAATGGCGAGTATTCCAGTTGGAAGCAAAAAGAAAAATGCCATAACAAATCTTCACCTATCCCAGCTGTAACGTTTCCTCCTAAAGCTTTGCCCTTGCCCTGCTTTGATTTCCACTGGCTTAGGACTATAGAAATGTTTCTTGAGACTGAATGAAAACAAACATTTCCTTCACTTGTCCATTCAATTGCTTAATTGAAGCCCAAACCTTCGCCTGCACAGCTGGTGGTCCTGTCCTTAACTTGTTGATGGTAATGAAGTACTTGTGCAGAGACTAGCTAGCGGTGCGAACACATTGACTGAAAGCTTCTTTGGAAAGGAGAACTGTGCTGGTGCTGCAAGAGCGCAGACTTGCAGATTGGTGGCAGGCTGGCGTAAGCTTGTGACGTGCAATGTTTTCAGGCTTTTCAGTAGCATGATGATGAGCTTCATGCTGCATACAGTCTGCAAATTGGATGAAACCAACACTGAAGCATCGAAAATGACTAATAAATAAAAGGGGAAGTACTGGATATAATATTTGTCTAGAGTCATATCTATCAATAGAATTATAGCCGATCCTTATTCATTGTGTTCCTGTTGTACTTTAAATAAAAGACCTCTAGGAAGCAAATAGCTATGAAAAATAAAATAGCTGTCACAAAATGCTGCTTTCAGGTATAAGTCATCTGATCTGAATATAAAATTGAATAGAAGTTTAATTCTACAATTTGTACCTATTTTTAATCTATGGGTGCTTTTTGAATTGTAGACTAGACTATTAATAAATAAGTGTTCCTAAAGATAAAAGAATGAAGAATTATTGCTTTGAATACTTTTTATCTGGTTTCATGAAAGTAGTATTTTCCCCCTCCTTGTAATCCTAGTATACATCGGTTTCAAAATATTGAAAAGATTGGGGCAAAATGGTTTTAAGGTGGCCCCATGTAAGATTTTGACTTAAGTCTATAACTTGAAGATATAGACTTAATTCATGTATTCATTCCTCTTGTAGAAATGCTTGTGCTCACCAGCATGTTTATATGTCCCGTCAGCTAATTTTACATTGGAGTATAACACCGTATGTATTTAGATTTTTAAATACACTGGCAAAGAAATGAGCTTACGTACACTTTTTTTTCACTCTTTTGCCACCCGTCCCAATTCTAATTCCATGCGTGTATAAAATTTAGCAGGCATAGATCGTACTTTGCTACTTACCAGAGTGATCATAGTCATGTGCGTAACCATGGCAGGGAGTTAGACCACAGACAGTGTCACAACCAAACCCAATCTTGTCCTATCCTAATAATCGCAAGTTCACTTTCAGCAAAGGTCACTGCATAGTTATCTGGAACTCTGGCTGATATTTATCTTTTCTCCTGACCTCCCTTACCCAAGGTGTTAAAGTCAATTGTGATGCCTCTACTGTATCCTGGTTGGGTTGGACTAAGACAGAACAAACCACAGATTGATTTCTGTTTTCTAGGCAACCAACATAATGAATAAACTGAATGAACCCCTGAAAAATTACTATTCAAAATCCTGTTTCAGGATCAACCAATGACCAAATTCATACAACGTATTTGTATCAATTTTAGTTCTTTTCTCATTCTCCCAAGTTGATTCAGGGTGTTGGCATATTTCTAAACTGTACAGCTTTTAACTATTGAAGTCTTCATTTATGCCATAGAAACATAGAAAATATACTTCACAGAAGGAGACCATTGGCTTTTTGTGTCTTATCCTTTGCTTCCTGCCACTGAGTTAGTTTTAGGTTCAACTTGCCACTTTCCCTTGGATCCTGTAGACTTTTACTTTTCTAACAAACCTGTCACATGGGAATTTGTCAAAAGCATTGCTAAAATCTATATAGATTACTTCAAACATACTGCTTTCTGTGGGAACAATGGTTAAAATATCTCAGCTTCCTAGAATGTTTAACTGCGCTTATTTAAAGTCACCATGTTCCTGAAAAGTATACCACATCTGTCTTGTAATAGTCAGTTAGACATGAAATTGCTTTAAAGGAATCCTTTCCTACGCAACAAACAACAACAACTTTTATTTATAAGCACTTTAAAGTAGTAAAAAGCACTTTCATGGAGAATTTTACATCGAGCCATGTATGGACAAATTAGGACAGGTGACCGAACGCTTGGTCAAGGGGTTAAGTTTTAAGGAACACCTTAAAAGAAGGGGAGAGAGAGGTATCGGGAGAAAATTCTAGAGTTTAGGACAAAGGCAGCGGCACAACTGCCGCAGCCACAATTAACTCAATTTTCTAATTCTGAAGCACTTCAAACAAAAAAGTTGGCTTTTCCTTTGTTTAAAAAAAAATTCCTCATAAGCATTGTTTAGACTTCTTAAATGTATGTTTAAAGTAAAGGCTTTTGTCTTGGCTCAGTGGTAACACTGAGTTTGAAGGTTGTAGGTTTACGCCCCACTCCAATAACTTGAGAACATAATTTGACATGTCAGTGGAGGACCTAGGAAGCGCTACATTGTCAGGGGTGCTATCATTTGAATGAATTACACTTATATAAAAGCAAAAAATTGCGGATGCTGGAAATCCAAAACAAAAATAAAAATACCTGGAAAAACTCAGCAGGTCTGACAGCATCTGCGGAGAGGAACACAGTTAATGTTTCGAGTCCTTATGACTCTTTTTATTTTTGTTTTGAATTACACTTGTGCCTTGTCAGATGAACATAGACAATGCCATAGCAGTCTTTGAAGGAGAGCAGGGCAGTTCTTATATAGTAAACGATATTTATCTCTCCATCAATACCACCAAAAAACAGACCATTTGGTCATTTATCTCATTGCTGCTGCATCCAAATTAGCTGCTGTCATTCCCTGCATTACAATGGTGGCTAGACTTTTTTTTACATTTTTAAATAAGCTTTATTGTAACTGTAGCTACAGCATCAAGTGTCAAAGAAAATGTTTAACATTGCAGTAAAGAATGGTTCTGAGAGAGACGGGTGGAATGTTGATCTCCAGAGAGACAGCTCAAGGGGAGAGAGAATGGAGTGTTAAAGTTTGAGCTTTGGTTTCTTGGTCAGGCTGCGGACACTCCTGCTTCTTGTAGCTCTCGATGTGAGACAGAAACCAGGATGCAGGGATCAGAATCACAGCAGGCATTACACTGAATCCAATCACCGACTCCACGGTGCCGATCTCCAGGCCGGAGGTTTTGCTGCTGAGTCTGGCCTGCTGGCCTTGCAGAGCCGGGTGGAGCGGAGCCAAAAGGCTGAGGTTCCATCTGAGGACAGCGGACATGGCAGCAAGAATTAGCTAGCTATAAAGGACTTTCAGATGTCTGAGTTTGTGAAAAACGCTATATAAAAAGTAAGTTCTCTTATACTTTGGCAACCTCCTTTTGAGTGCAGAAAAGTAGAGATGTTTTCACTGTAACAATACCTATAAATGTTGCCAGCATCTCTTTGGGAGAATGTCACCATACAGCTTTAGTTTATATTTGATTCATAGATAAGTGTCCCAAGCCAAATGCAAGATATTTCTTGGTCATTAATTTTGTTTATTAGTTTTTTTGAAAAGTTCCAAGAAGAATTTTATCAGACATGTTAATTTTGTAGAATGCTTAGTATTGAAGTAAGACTTTCATTGGTAATTCAAATGTGAGAGCAAATTTCCAACATAGGCCTTGGCATTAGGGGAAGATGTAAAGCTCTATTTTCCTAGTTTAAGGGCAATATGGTGAAAAATGAGAGTAGGATACAAGGTTACCTAGTCAGGTATGGATTAATGCATGGAAATCAAAAACGAATTTTGTTTTTTTTTTACAAATTTAAAAGTGACGACATATCCACTAAAACCATCACAATTTAAACCAATAATATTACAATTGAAAGGGAGGGAGGGGGTGTACAGGAAATCCTCCTTATGGTTATTGCAAGCACAGACTTGGAGAAACTAATGAGAAGAAACAAATTCTTGTGCTCCATCAACACTACTTGAGCAAATTCAAAGTCCTTCAGAAAATCAACTAAATAATGGGAAAAACTGTCGCCTGAGAATATTCACACTTGTGCTAGATAGAATCATGTAGTCTATAAATGAAAACTGCAAACAAAGTCTTTGGCTAGCCATTTTAAAAACCAGAACTGGCCCTTATTTAAAAACAAGGGTTCTGATGGAGGGCCATCGACCCACTTCTTCCTCTACCCCCAGATGCTGCCTGACTTATCTTTGCATGTTTCCAGAATTTTGTGCCTTTATTGGCAGCATTTTGTTTTACTGGCCAGCATTTAGATTGGTTCCTACCCCTATTTCTCATTGTTATCCTGATGCTGCTTCAGTTGTGACATGAAACAAAGGCATTTAGACATGTCCAAGGATTCTGGCAGAACAAACATAAAACTTGTACTCATTTGCAACAAACGTTTTGGATACATGATTTTGTGGAGGATTTCCCGTTGTGATGTTGAATGAACAACATATCTTGCACTATGCCCCTCGAGTCGAGCTTTGAACATTCGAAGTTATTCCAGTATAAAAACATTTCTATACTGCAAAGTTTTTTTTTGGAAACTAAAGCCTAATAAATATTAAATGTCCAGGAACATTAACAGCAGAATTCCTGGTACAAGATGTGTTATTACTTGCATTGTTAGCAGTGCAGTGCTACAACAGTACCACTAAACATTCACTGCAGCACTAGCCAAATGTTGTATCAGGCTAGCACGCAACAACCCAGATCATAAAGTAGTATGCAAGAAGGTACTCACAGCATTAGTGCTAACTGCACTAACAGATGGTGGTATATGTAGTTAATTTTATGAACATATTTTACATTGCAATTCCATTTGAGTCTTGGAGCCCCAGTTAAAAGCAGCAATTGATTATAAAGTAATTATACTTAAAAGTTTAAGCCATGGAATATTTTGTAGTTTATCTTTGCGCACATATGTTTGTGGTTTCTCATATTCTTGGATATGCAAATACCATTGAAAACCAGGTGTCTTAGCACTTGCTGGCTTTTGATGTAAGCATATATTTGTTTTGTGTGCAACTTTCTTGCATAACAGAATCTAGAATGTGAGAGCTGAGTGAAGGGGCAACTGGACAATTTACTGTATACTGATGCTTGCTGCTGTTTACTGGTAGTACAAGTCTGATGCAATTTGCACTCCTTGGTCATGTTTGAATGCTAAGTAATTTCAAGCAGAAGGCAGATGTTTGTTTATTCCTTAGCTTCATGAAATGTTCCCAATACATTTTTATGCTCTAATTCTCATTTTTAAACAAATTTTAAGTAGATTTTTGTTCCATTGGAGTGTATGTGTTGGCTGCCTTCCCCATTGTTATACTTTGAAGGCTTGTTTTCTTCAATAAGATTGTCAGTGCATGATTAGAGACAATCTGGAAAGAAGGCAGTAATGGTCTGTGCCAAATTTTCTGGTGCATCTGATCTCTGTGTACCAACAACAATGAATGTAAATTAAGTCTGGGTGTGATGCACAAAATTCGCATGTGTGGTTGCTTTAAAGTTGCATTTCGACACCATTGCGGCTGTGTAAATCTCACACAAACACAGTAATAGCAAGATGCACCATCAAAGTTCACCAGAGTCATAATCTAAGGTCCCTGTGTATTCTAGCTAGTTTTTTTGAATAGTTAATTTAAAATTAAGTTGATGTGCTTGATTATAAAATCTATCCTTGAGTTAATTTAATTTTCTCCTAAAATGGGTATTGCCTTCTACTGTTTTGTACAGTTGTCATTCATAAGCTTCAATGCTACATTTCTGCTTCAGTAAGCTTTGTTACCATCAGATTTACTGTTCAACGTCTAGTTTCCCTTTTGCTGTGTTGCCTACAATGTAGCCCTGAAGTCAATTTTAAATGGAATTTATAATGTTTTTGGTTGACAATCTTAGAGTATAGAGACTTCGCTCTACTCTCCAGTTTAACTTCAACACAAATGAATGTGTAACAGATACTGGCAAATGTAGTAATAGCACACTGTTACATTCACATAAATGGCTATAATTAGACCCGAAGTAACTTTAGATTGCGATGAGTATTTGGTGGAGTAATGTTTCTAGAGAGATGATTGAAAATAACTAACAAAATTCTAAAACAAAAACAGAATTACCTGGAAAAACTCAGCAGGTCTGGCAGCATCGGTGGAGAAGAAAAGAGTCGACGTTTCGAGTCCTCATGACCCTTCAGCAGAACTGAGTATAGTTAGGAGAGGGGTGAAATATAAGCTGGTTTAAGGTGGGGGGTCGGGGGGAGAAGAGAAGTTGAGGGGGGGAGTGGTTGTAGGGACAAGCAAGCAGTGATAGGAGCAGATAATCAAAAGATGTCACAGACAGAAGGATCAAAGAGGTGTTGAAGGTGGTGATAGTGGTGATATTATCTAAGAAAATGTGCTAATTAAGAATGGATGGCAGGACACTCAAGGTACAGCTCTAGTGGGAGTGAGGTGGAAAGACTGACAAGGTATTAGTTGTAGATTTAAAAATAATGGAAATAGGTGGGAAAAGAAAAATCTATATAAATTATTGAAAAAAAAACAAAAGGGAGGGGGAAGAAACGGGGTTGGGATGGGGGTGGGGGTGGGGGTTTAAGATCTAAAGTTGTTGAATTCAATATTCAGCCCGGAAGGCTGTGAAGTGTCTAGTCGCAAGATGAGGTGCTGTTCCTCCAGTTTGCGTTGGGCTTCACTGGAACAATGCAGCAAGCCAAGGACAGACATGTGGGCAAGAGAGCAGGGTGGAGTGTTAAAATGGCAAGCGACAGGGAGGTTTGGGTCTTTCTTGCGGACAGACCGCAGGTGTTCCGCAAAGCGGTCGCCCAGTTTGCGTTTGGTCTCTCCAATGTAGAGGAGACCGCATTGGGAGCAACGAATGCAGTAGACTAAGTTAGGGGAAATGCAAGTGAAATGCTGCTTCACTTGAAAGGAGTGTTTGGGCCCTTGGACGGTGAGGAGAGAGGAAGTGAAGGGGCAGGTGTTGCATCTTCTGCGTGGGCATGGGGAGGTGCCATAGGTGGGGGTTGAGGAGTAGGGGGTGATGGAGGAGTGGACCAGGGTGTCCCGGAGGGAACGATCCCTACGGAATGCCGCCGGGGGGGGTGAAGGGAAGATGTGTTTGGTGGTGGCATCATGCTGGAGTTGGCGGAAATGGCGGAGGATGATCCTTTGAATGCGGAGGCTGGTGGGGTGATAAGTGAGGACAAGTTCTAATTCACAACTAATTTTGCATAACATGGGTTTTGATCATTTCCTAAGTCTTCTCTTTTTTGAGTTGTGAGTCAACAAATGGTGACTCTTCTGAAGAGCATCAATATCAGTATATTCAAGAGGAAGTAAAGTTCCCAGTCATATATTTTCCTCAGTATGCTCTTTTAATAAAATAAAGTAATCAGCTAAGAATATGTATATTGGATGGTAAACTTAATTGGTTTGGATTTTGAGTTTGTTTTCCCTAGATATAAAGCTGCTTCAGTGACATCATAATGTGCAGTAGGCTGCGACATTGGACAAATGGCTTCAGACCAAGTCCATTCACCTTGATCTTGGAACAACCATGTTATCAGATGACTCAGCAATCTAAATGTAAATTTGTAGTGGTACTGTATTCCTTTATCTCTAAGCAGTGAATTTAATGAATCCACGGTTACATTAGTTCATTTTACTTTTGATCACAAATAGCACACTTATTGAAAATGGTACCTGTGCTTTTCCCTTTGACATTTAACTGCTTCTTGAATAGTTATATAACAGTAAGCATTGCTAACTGTTTTTGGATTCAATCAACACATGTTGAGCCCATAAGTCAGTTTTCTAGGGAAGAAGGTCTCCAAAATTGTTTTAAGCCTTTATTAAGCAACCTGTTGTTACTGACTCTTGAGATAACGTGGGCTGTTTACATAATATCTTGCGATCTATCCTTGGGTAACATGTGCTGTGTTTATAGCTGGTTATATTTTAACATAAATTCAAAATTTTGACAAATCCTTTTATTTGATATTGATTCAAATAATACAGCAGCAAACATAAAAGCACTAGTGCACATAATTAAGTAACTGGGCATTCTGCCCTAATCTAGAATGTTCCACTGGGTATGTTGAACCATGACCATTGAAGTGATGACACAATACCAATGCACTTAATGAATTTTACACTTTTTTGAGTTCTTTCTATCTCTCCTAAACAAGGGTTAGCTAGTGGGCTAGGCGTGTTGCTGGTGCCCATTTTTGATGCTTAGACTAGGTTGGTTGGAGAAGAATGAGGCCAGTAAGATGGGGAGATCTAAGTAAAATAAGAAAAAGTCATGATGTGCAGAAAGGAAGAGCGAGTTAGATTGGATTAAATAAAGTGTAATGCTCCCTTCAGATTAGAGGATGCAATTAACCAAAGCTTTGGAGGATTCCTTATTTGCAGTCTGTCCAGAGGCAATTAAATTTCAGTGCTAGTAAAAATGAGCTGTTTTAAAAGTCACGATCACCTGTTTTTTAGCTCATGGGCTTTCCGCACCGGCTGGGGAAGATCTGTACACACCACCAAGGTATTAATCACGTCACTTAGCTATATAAGGAGGCTAAGCAGGCTAAGCATTCAGCTTGTCCCTAACCAAAAAGCATGGGGTGCAGAGCAAGCTACTTCTTAAATTGGTATTTTTTGCTGCTGGGGCACATGTATACGACACTAATACCAAAATCACCAGTTGTTATCAACAGCACTACTATATTATAAAGGGAGCAGAAAAATGCATTGCTTTTTCTCCACGAGCTACTCTAGAACTAAATAACATTTAAATTCCAGCTGCTTTTAATATGGTAGTGTTTTGGGTAGGGGAAGACCATTGCGGCTTAGTTTTCCAAACCAACCATTAGTTTCCTGATTTAGGTTCTGGAACTAACATTTGACTCAACTGATCCTACTTTTACAGCATCTTTTTGTACAGACTGGTAATCTGCCCCACAATTATATTGCTGTTTTATTTTATAAAATAGAAAATTTAAGCAATTTTTTTCATGTTACTTTTTGTACTATTAAAATTTAAACAGTGTCCCTTAATCCTTGAATCCTGTACCCCATAGGAGAAGAAAATGCTTACAATCAATTCCTTCCCTCACTCCTATCTTCAATCCTTTTCTTCAGAAAGTAAAATTGTCAGGGAGTCTAGTGTTCTTCGTAACTTAGGCTGTATGACTTAAGCTCTAACTTTCAAGAATCATCCTCATAGTCCTCTTCTTGGTGTTTTCCATGTTTTTTAAATGGTTCTTGTAATAATGAGACCAAAACCAACGAAAGCCATGCACACTTCTACAAGAATGAGTTGAAACTCTCAAGTTTGTAATTTGTGTGCATCCCTTGCCCTTTCCTTTATAAGTGGGGATTTTTTTATGACATCCCAATCCATTGGGATGCTTTCCGATTCCAGTAAGCTTTGAACAATGTTGGTAAGTTGATTTGAAGTTTTAGTAAACTTCGTAAATACCCATGGATGAAAATCGTTGTAGGCTAGACCTTTGTTTATCTTCAGCTTCCTAATTTGTAAGACTAATGTTTTTTGGTCTGCTTTCTTCCTTATTCTCCTCTCATCTGAGGCATCTTTCAGCCCTTCACCACCTACCCTTTTCAATGTAGGTGTTTTTAGTGGGCAGGGTGAACAGCCAGAGGTTGTGGTCTACACTGGGACCAATGACATAGGTAGAAAAAGGGATGAGGTCCTGAAAGCAGATTTTAGGGAGTTAAGAAGTTAATTAAAAAGCAGGACCTCGAGCAGTAATATCAGGATTACTACCAATGCCACGTGCTAGTGAGCATAAGAATAGGAAGATTGAGCAGTTCAACACATGGCTGAAGAAATGGAGTAGGAGGGAGGGCTTTAGATTTCTGAGTCATTGGGATCGGCTCTGAGGCAGGTGGGACCTGTACAAGAAGGATGAGTACACGTTAACAGGACTGGGATTAGTGTCCTCGTGGCGAGGTTTACTGGTGCTGTTGAGAGTTTAAACTAGATTGGCAGGGTGATGGGAGCCTGGGGGGAAATTGAGTGCAGCGGAGAAAAACTGGCAGTGGGAAGTAGTGAAGTATCAACCGGATAACGAGTATATATCAGAGAGTTGCATCAATGTGGATAGAATACTTGGAGAGTTTGATAGAATTAGAGTAGGCAATGGTAAGTCATTAGATGGAGTCAGAATAAGCAGGAAAATAGAAAAGTCTAAACCAGAGCCAATGTGCATGTATGTGAATGCGCAAAATATGATTAATAGGACCGGTGAACTGCAAGCAGAGGTTGACAAATGGAATTATGATATTATTGCTATAACAGAGATCTGGCTCAAAGAAGGGCAGGACTGGGTGTTAAATATTCCCGGGTCCAAGGTGTTTAGAAGAGACAGGAAAGAAGAAACGTGTATGTGTGTGTGGGAGGCGGGGGTGTGCGTGTGTGTTTAGCCGGTGGAGTGTTTGATGGGGATGGCGGGGGGAGTGCGGCCATGGGTAGTGGCAGTATTAGTTAAAGATGGCATTACAGTACTGGAGATGGGGGATGTTCTAGAAGGGCCAAGGACAGAATCTCTCTAGCTAGAGATAAGGAATGGGAAAGGCGCATTAACATTGATTGGTGTAGTATATAGTGGAAAGGATGTGGAGAAACAAATTTGCAAATAAATTAGAGAGGTGCAAGAGCTATAGGGTAACCATAATGGGGGACTTCAATTATCCAAGTATAGACTGGGATAGGAATGGAACAAAAGGACAAGACGGGTGAGAATTCCTGG
This sequence comes from Cetorhinus maximus, assembly GCF_964194155.1. NCBI lineage: Eukaryota > Metazoa > Chordata > Chondrichthyes > Lamniformes > Cetorhinidae > Cetorhinus > Cetorhinus maximus. Next base: position 72,901,482 of record NC_135888.1, read on the forward strand.
AATGTGTTCAAGATAATTTTCTACAGCAGTCTGTTTCCAGTCCAATAAGAGGGCATGCACTTTTGGACCTGGTTCTGGGGAATAAGTTGGCCCAAGTGGATCAGCTATCAGTGAGAGAGCCTATAGGGGACAGTGACCATTGTATCATAAGGTTTAGGTTAATCATGCAAAAGGACAGAGAAAATCCAGAGCAGAGATAATTAATTGGGGGAAAACCAACTTCAATGGGATGACAATGCATCTGAGTCGAGTGAGTTGGAACCAAATGTCAGAAAAGACAGTGGCTGAACAGTGGGTCACCTTCAAGGAAAAAGTATTGCAAGCAATGTTAAGGTAGGGGAAAGGTAGGACAAATAAATCCAGAACGCCCTGGATGGTGAGAGAGATAGAGGTGAAGATGAAAAGGAGTGCACGTACGACAGATGTCAGATAGAAAATGCAATGGAAAATCAGGTTGAACATAGAAAGACCAGAGGGGAAGTGAAGAAGCTAATAAGAAAAGCAAGGAGAGAGCATGAAAAAAGGCTGGCAGCGAGTATAAAAGGGAATCCCAATTCTAGAAGCATGTAAATAATAAAAGGGTGGTAAAAGAAAGAGTAGGGCCGATTAGGGACAAAAAAGGGGACTTGCTTGTGGAGGCTGGAGAAATAACGGAGGTGTTGAGTGAGTACTTTGCATCTGTATTTACAAAGAAATAACTTGCTACCCAGGCCGAGGTGAGAGAGGAGATAACTGGAAGAATTTCCAATCGAGAGGAAAGAGATGTTTGAAAGGCTATCCTCACTTAAAATAGATAAGGTACCAGGACTGGATGAGATGCATCCAAGGGTACTGAGGAAAGTCAGAATGGAAATTGTAGAGGCACTAGTGACTAATCTTCTAGTCTTCCTTAGACACAGGAGAGGTGCCAGAGGACTGAAGAACTGCGAATGTTACACCCTTGTTCAAAAATGGCTGCAAGGATAAAGCTGGCAGCTTCAGGCCAGTCAGTTTGACCTCAGTGGTAGAGAAACTTCTGGCAACTATGGTATGGGATAAAATCAATAATCACTTAAAGTGCAGGATAGTTAAGGAAAGTCAGCATGGATTCATCAAGGGAAAATCATGTTTAACTAACTTGCTGGAGTTTTTTGAGGTAACAAAGAAGGTTGATAAAGGAAATGCTGTTGATATGGTGTATATGAATTTTCAAAAGGTGTTTGATACAGTGCCATACAACAGACTTATGAGCAAAATTCTAGGTCATGGAATGAAAGGGAAAGTAGGCATTTGGATAAGAAATAAATGGTTGTTTTTCAGATTGGAGGAAGGTTTGTAGTGGAGTTCCTCGGGTCAGCGTTGGGACCCTTGTTCTTCCTGATATATTAGACTGGCGTGTGCAGGGCATGATATCAAAATTTGCAGATGATATGAAGATTGGAAATGTCACCTGTGATGGGGTTAGTTTTGAACTTCAAAAGGACATAGGCATGTTGGTGGATTGGGCAGTCAAGTGGCAGATGAAGTTCAATGCATAGAAGTATGAGGTGGTTCGTTTTGGCAGGAAAGATATGGTGAGACAGTATAAAATAAAGGGACAGCCTCTAACGGAGGTGCAGGAACAGAGGGGCCTTGGTGTATGTGTACATAGGCCATTAAAGATGGCAGAGCATGTTGAGAGAGCAGTTAATAAAGCATATAGTATCTTAGGCTTTATTAATTGGGGCATTGAGCACAAGAGTAAGGAGGTCATGTTGAACTTGTATAAGACACCAGTTAGGCCTCATATGGAGTACTGCATCTAGTTCTGGGTGCCATACTTGAGGCTGGGTGCCATACTTGAGGAAGGATGTGAAGGCATTGGAGAGAGTACAGAGGAGATTCACAAGAATGATTCCTGGGATGAAGAACTGTAGCTATGAGGATAGATCAGGGAGGTTGGGACTGTTCTCCTTGGAGAAAAGAAGTCTGATAGGAGACATAATAGATGTATTCAAGATCCTGAAGGTAAATAGTGAGAAACTGTTTCCACCCAAGAGAACATCAAGAACTAGAGGGCACAGATTCAAAATAATTGGCAAAGGGAGTAATTGTGATGAGGAAAAATATTTCACCCTGAGGTGGTTGGAGTCTAGAACAAACTTCCTGAAGGGTGGTGGAAGCAAGTTCGATCAAGATATTCAAAAGGAAATTGGATTGCTACCTGAAAAGAGAGAATGTGCAAGGTTATGGGAATAAGGCACGGGAGTGGGACTAGGTGGAATGCTATTTCAGAGAGCCAATGCAGACTCGATGGGCCGAATGGCATCCTGCACTGTAAAGATACTGAGTTGTGCTACTTTTTTGCTAAGAAAACTTGACATGAATGTAACTAGCAGTAGTTTTGAGTTAAGCCAAATGCTATAAAGACCTGTTGAGCAATTTTAGCTGTTGGAGTATCTTGCTGCACTGAACATTGCAGTGACCAGTTTCTGATCAAAATTAGGGAATTTTCATATGTTATTAAGTTTGCATTGAGACTAATTTGAAGTTCATGGCAATGATTGGAGCATATTCCATAAAGTTTTTCTGCAGCTGTTTCTCGCCTTTGCAGTGGGGAGTGAATCTTTAAAATGAGTGCCCAGTTGACCTAGGACCAAAGAGAAAGTTACTAACTTCAATTTAAGGATCTGTAAATCTTCATATTGTGTGTAAGATTGTAACCACAATAAGATTAAATTGATTGGGTTTGAAGAGAAAACTGGTACTTCAACAGTAGAAATTCTGTCTGATATTTGAATTTCTGACAACATTTTACTTGCTGGTTTATAACAACTTGTCAGATACCGCCTTGAACATAGGAAATAGGAGCAGGAGTAGACCACATGGCCCATCGAACCTGCTCTGCCATTAATGTATGGCTGATATTGGGCTTCTACTCCATTTTCCTGCCAGCTCCCCATATCGCTTAATACTTTGAGAGACTAGAAATGTCTATCCAAGCCTTAAATGTATTCAACGATGGAGCATTCACAGCCCTCAAGTGGAGAATTCCAACGGTTCACAACCCTTTGAGTGAAGTAATTTCTCCACATCCCAATCCTAAATAATTGGCCCCTTATCCCGAGACTCTGCCCCCGTGTTTTCTCGACCAACAGAAACAATCTCTCAGCTTTCACCCTAACAAGCCCCCTCAGGATTTTGTAGGTTTCAATGAGATCGCCTCTCATTCTGCTAATCTCCAGAGAATATAAACCCAATTTACTCAGCCTCTATCATAGGACAACCCCCTCGTCCCTGGGACCAATTTAATGAACCTTCACTGTACCACCTCTAATGTGGAGATCAAAGCTGCACACAGTACCTGAGATGCAGTCTCGCCAAAACCCTAGTGTAGCAAGTCTCCTTTATTCTTGTACTCCAGCCCCCTAATAAAGACCAACATAGCATTTGCCTTCCTTGCTGAACCAAGCTAACTTTCTGCCTTCCTTGTACAAGCACAACATCAGCACTTAAGTTTGTCAGCTTTTAAAAAATATTCTGCCTTTTTTATTCTTAAAACTAAACTTCACACTTCCCTATTTTGTACTCCGTCTGCCATCTGGTTGCCCACTCACCTAACCTGTCTAAATCTCTTTGCAGCCTCTGTGTCCTCCCTACACCTTACCTTTCCACCTAGTTGGAATCATCAATAGCTGAGGCCCCATCAGTGATCCTTGCGGCATTCCACCATTCACTGCCAGCCAGCTTGAAAATGTTCTGTTTATGCCCACTGCTTCCTGTCTGTCAACCAATCTTCCACCCATGCTAATATATTACCCCCAATTCCATGAATCCTTATCTTGCCTATTCACTTTTTGTGCAACACCTTATCGACTGCCTTTTGGAAATCCAGGTAAAATCCATCTGCTGGTCCCCCTTTATCTACCCTACTAGTTACATCCTCTTAAAACAAAAAAATAAATTTGTCAAACGGGATTTCCCTTTATTAAAACCATGTTGACTTGTTCTAATCATACTATGCTTTTTAAGTGCAATGTTAAGAACATAAGAAGTAGGAGCAGGAGTATTATTAAGACTAACTTAATAATAGATTCCAGCATTTTCCCAACAACTGATGTTAGTCTAACTGGCTTGTAGTTCACTATTTTCTCTCCCTCCTTTCTTGAAAGGCAGTAACATTTGCCAACTTCCAAACTAGTGGGACCATTCCTGAATCTCAAGAATTTTGGAAAATCAAAGCTTACACATCCACTATCTCTGCAGCTATCTCTTTTAGAAGCCTAGAGTGTAGGCCATCAGGTCCCAAGGATTTGTCTAATTCTAGTCCCGTAAGATCTCCAATACCTTTACTCTGCTGATGTTAATTTCCCTAATTTCCCGTGTCTTTTTAGCCCCTAGATTATCGCCTGTTTCTGGTCTGGAACTTATCTTCTACTGTGAAGACAAACACAGTGTTTGTTAAATGCCTCTGCCATTTCCTCATTCGTCATGATAATTTCTCCTGCCTCTGTTTCTAAGGGACCAGTGTTTACTTTAGTTATTGTCTTCCTTTTCATATACTTATAAAAGCTCTTACAATCTGTTTTTGTATTCCTGGCTAGTTGACTCTCATTCTATTTTTTTCCCCTTTTTAATCAACTTTTTGGTGACCCTTTGCTGGTTTCTAAAACTCTCCAATCCTCAGACTTGCTACTGTTTTTGTTTTTGCAACATTGTTAGCCTCTTCTTTTAATCGAACACTATCCTTAATTGAGTGAACCACATAGGTACTTCTTGCTGAGTTTCAGTTCTTCAATGGAATGTATTTTTGTTGAACGTTTTAAATTGTTTCTTTAAATGTTTCCCACTGTTTATTTACCTCCATATCTTTTAGTCTATTTATCCAATTAATCCTAGTCAGTTCTCCCCTCATACCTATGTAAATGTCTTAAAGTTTAAAATTTTTGTTTGCGATTGGAATATTTCACTTTCAAACTTAACGTGGAATTGAATAGTATTATGGCCACTATTTCCCAGTGGATCTTTTACTATGACATTACTAATTATCCCTGCTTCATTTCACAATATTAGATCTAAAATAGCTTTATCCCCAGCCGGTTCTACTACATACTGCTCCAAGAAATTGTCACAAAAATATTCCATAAACACATCCTCTAGACCATTCTTGCATACTTGGTTGTCCCAGTCCATACGAAGATTAAAGTCCCTTACCAGTATTAAATTTTCTTTGCTACAGGCTCCAATAATTCATTTAATGCTCTGCCCAATGGTAGAACTACTGTTAGGGGGCCTATAAACTACTCCCACCAGTGTTTTCTGACTTATTATTTCTAATTTTCACCCATACTGATGCCACTTCATGATCTTCAGAGGCCAGATCCTTTCTTACTACTGTCCTTACGTTATCCCTTGCTGTAAGGGCTACCCCAGCTTCTTTGATGTTCTGTCTTTCTGACATATTGTGTACCCTGGAATATTTATTTCTCAACCTTGATCACCTTGTAAAAATGTTTCTGTAATGGGGATTAGATCTAGATCATTTACCTCTTTATGCCACTAATTCATCTATCTTATTGCAGATGCTTCGTGCATTCAGATAAAGAATCTTTAATGTCTTTTACTTCTATTCCCTGCAGTGACCTTATTCGCTTTTTTGTTAAACTCATTGTCCCTTCCTGCCGCAGTCTGCTTGTCTTTACCCACATCACTACACTGTTCTGATACCTCAACCTTTCTCTTTGGATTTGTTAGTTTCCCTTCGCCAAAGCCTCCCCACCCCCCTGTCTCGTTAATTTAAAGCCCTGCCCACAGCCCAAGTTATAGAATTGGCCAGGGCACCAGTCCCAGCCCAGTTCAAATTGAGCCCATCCTACCGGAATGGCTTAGTTTTCCGACTGCTGATGCCAGTGCCTCATTAATCAAACCCCTTCTTCCCACACTACTCTTTGAGCCACGTGCTTAATTCGCTAATCTGTTTAACCCTATGCCAAGTGGTTTGTGCACAGGTAACAATCCAGAGATAATTGTGTTTGATCTGCATTTCAATTATGACCCTAACTCCTCAAGTTCTTTTAGCAGAATACCATTCCTAGTTCTGCCTATGTCATTGGTCCGCACATTGACCGCGACAACTGGATCTTCCTCCTCCCAGTCCAAGTTCTGACGGGCATATCTGTCCATGACAGTATCGGTAGGAGTGACCACCGCACAGTCGTTGTGGAGACCAAGTCCCTCCTTCACATTGAGGATACCCTTCGTCGTGTTGCGCAGCACTACCACTGTGCTAAATGAGAGAGATTTTGAACAGATCTTTCCACTCAAGACTGGGCATCCATGAGGCGCTATGGGCCATTAGCAGCAGCAGCAGAATTGTGCTTGAACACAATCTGTAACCTCATGGCCCAGTATATCTCCTACTCTAACATTACCACCAAGGCAGGGAATCAACCCTGGCTCAATGATGGCAGGGAATCAACCCTGGCTCAATGATGGGTGCAGGAGGGCATGCCAGGAGCAGTACCAGGCATACTTAAAAATGAGGTGTCAACCTGGTGAAGCTACAACACAGGACTACTTGCATGCCAAACAGCATAAGCAGCAAGTAATTGTCAGAGATAAGTGAATCCACAACCAACAGACCAAATCTAAGCTTTGCAGTCCTGCCTGGTGGACAATTAAACAGCTCACTGGAGGAGGAGGCTCTACAAAAATCCCCATCCTCAATGATGGAGGAACCCAGCACATCAGCGTTGAAGCATTCGCAAGAAGTGCAGAGTGGATGATCCATCTCGGTCTCCTCCGTAGGCCCCCAGCATCACAGAAGCCAGTCTTCAGCCAATTGGAGTCAATGGGAATCGGGATGAAAACTCTCCAATGTTTGGAGTCATACCTAGCACAAAGGAAGACAGTTGTGGTTGTTGGAGGTCAATCATGTCAGTGCCTGGACATGACTACAGGAGTTCCACAGGGTAGTGCCCTAGGCCCGACCATCTTCAGCTGCTTCATCAGTGACCTTGCTTCCATCGTAAGGTCAGAAGTGGGGATGTTCACTGATGATTGCACAATGTTCAGCACCATTTGCAACTCCTCAGATACTGAAGCAGTCCATGTCCAAATGCAGCAAGGCTGGGACAACATCCAGGCTTGGGCTGACAAATGGCAAGTAACAATCGTGCCACACAAGTGTCAGGCAATGATCATTTCCAACAAGAGAGAATCTAAGCATCACCTGTTGACATTCACTGGCATTACCATCGTTGAATCCCCCACTATCAACATCCTGGGGGGGTTACCATTGACCAGAAACAACTGAACTAGCCATATAAATACTGTGGCTACAAGCGCAGGTCAAGTCTCTCCACCATCTACAAGGCACAAGTCTGGAGTGTGATGGAATATTCTCCATTTGCCTGGATGAGTGCAGCTCCAACAACAATCAAGAAGCTCAACACCACCCAGGACAAAGCAGCCTGCTTGACTGCACCCTATCCACAAACATTCACTCTCTCCACCACCGATGTACCGTGACAGCAGTGTGTACCATTTACTAGGTGCACTGCAGGAACTCACCAAGCCTCCTTAGACAGCACCTTCCAAACCCATGAACACTACCATCTAGAAGGATAAGGGTAACACACTTGGGAACAACACCCCCAAGCCACTTACAATCCTGACTTGGAATACATTGCTATTCCTTCACTGTCGCTGGGTCAAAAGTGTGGAATTCCCTGCTTAAGAACACTGAGTGTACCTACACCATATAGCCGTAGCAATTCAAGAAGGTAGCTCACCACCACCTTCTCGAAGGCAATTAGGGATGGGAAATAAATGCCAGCCTAGCCAGCAATGCCCACATCCCATGAATGAATAAAATAAATCCTTTAGAACAGTTAGGAAACCTTAATAGTACCAAAAAAAACCTTACAATTATTAATAAATTACACATTCTTAAACGATAAAGGAGCAACTCACCAACCAATCATTGTTTCCACTGTGACCTTGCGCTTTGATGGCTCTCTGAATGTGGTTGGCCACAGACTGAGCCCCAATGCTGGCTAGCTCTAACAGACTTTGGCCTCTCCACACTCTTTAATGGGCTCATTAGTGTGTGCTTGTGCCTCGCTCACCGCGCTTTTTGATGGGCGTTTTGCGAGCGCTCGTCCCCCTCACCAATGGGTGCTTGCCTCTCCTTGTCGCGCTGGTTGACTGGTGTCGCTCCCATCACTGAGGTGCACTTGCCCCCTGCACCCCCTCTCCCCTCACTGACAGGTGCTCTCCCTCTCCCTCTTCTTCCCCCTCCCCCCCACCTCATCGGCAGGCACTCACCCTTCAATGACTGTAACCACTTTGCATAAATAAATTGTGGCAGGAGATTGAGAAAAGTGTTTTTCCTCACCAAGATCTCATTCAGTCTGATTTTTAAAATGCTGTTTTGCATGTGAGTTTGGGTTCAGCCAAATATTTTGGTTATTTGTCCTTGGAATGAGAGCTTCAATGAGAAGGCCAGCATTTATTGCCCATCCCTAATTGCTGTTGAGAAGCTGATGATGAACTGCCTTCTACAACCACTCCACTAATGTGTAAGTACACCCGCAGTGCTGTGAGGGAGGGACCCAGTGAAGGAAGTTACAAAACAGGATGATGTGTGACTTGAGGGACTTGCAGGTGGTGGTGTTCCCTGTGTTTGTTACCCTTGTCCTTATAGGTGGCAGGGGTTAAGCTGGTAAGGAGCCTCGGCAAGTCACTAGAGAGAAGCTTCTAGATGGTACACCCTACTGTCGCTGTGTGTTGGTGGTGGAGTGAGTGAATGTTTAAGGAGGTGGATAGAGTCCCTTGGAGTTGCATTCATCCAGACGAGTGGAAAGTATTCCATTACACTCCTGACTTGTGCCTTGTAAATTACAGCTCCCCACACGGTTGGTCCTTCAGACAAAAGTTGTAGGTCCGTGAGTCAGATTGGCCATTCCTGACCCCTTCCTTGACTGCAGTGCAGGACCCTTCAATCTTGGCTTTTTATGATGATCCTTATCGAAAATATTAAAAAAGCATTCCCTGAAGGCGTTCTGCTCAATAATGAACATATTTCCTGAAGTCATCCTGCCGGATGATCAGTGCTTAGCACCCTTTAATCTCTTTAGCCTGTTACATTCCTTGGCCCAGGCGGACCCACTCGTCGCTGATGATGTTTCCACAACCGAAACAATGGACCCCATTCAGGTGAAGTATCTCTGGCTCCCAGACTGATATGCATGTAACAAGTTCCTCCTTTTTAACCATTGTGAAGTTATTTGTATGATAGCTGTTGTCTGGGGCCATTTGTTAGAATGGCCTTCCCAGCTTCTTAATTGAGTTAACTAATGGCAGCTATCTGTGTCGCTGTTGTGACAATGCCCCAATGGCCTTTCATAGTATCGGTTTTGCTTCGATATTGGAATGTTATGAAAATTAACCCCTGACAGTATAGCTTGCCTCTGTGTGTTTTTCATGTTGAGGTTTGGCCTGTTTATTTGCAGTACTTGTGTCTGTGGGTTTTTGAGGTTTTTATATTTCATAAAATCCAGTTGGAGGGGATTCCGATCTTACAGTTATGACTTGAACAGTGGAGTGATTTTTTTTTCCCTGATTCCCACTGGCTTCAATTTTTCTGTTGCTAAACTCAATCAAATGTTGTTTTGATGTCAAGGGCAGTCACACTCAACTCACCTGGAGTTTAACCCTTTTGTCCATATTTGGACCAAGGCTGCAATGAGGAAGGAACTGAGTGGCCCTGGAGGAGTCCAGAATGAGGATTGGCGAGCAGATTATTGCTATGAGAGTGCTGCTTGACAACACTCGGCAACACCTTCCATCACTTGACTGCTGAATGAGAGTGGACTATTGGGTAGTAATTGGCTGGATTGACCTGTCATGCTGCTTGAGGGCATGACATACATGGGCAGTTGTCCACATTGTCAGGTAGGTGCCAGTGTTTCTGTGCTGGAACAGCTTGGTTAAGGCTGCAGTTCATTCTGGAGCACCAGTCTTCAACATTTCAGCTAGGATATTGTCAGGGCCCATAGTCTTGGCTGTATCCAATCCCTTCACACCTTGTTATCATGTGGACTGAACTGACTTGTCTGAAGACTAGTATCGATGACAGTGAGGACCTCAGGAGGAGACGGCGATGAATCATCCATTGGAAGATGGTTGCAAATGCTTTAGCCTTGTCTTTTGAACTGATGTGCTGGGCTCTACCGTAATTGAGGATGGAGATGTTTGTCGAGTCTCCTCCTCCTCCTGTTGGTTGTTAATAGTCCATGACCATTCATTATTGGACATGGCAGGACTTCAGAGTTTTGATCTGATACATTGGTTTTGGGATCACTTAGCTTTATCTATAGCATGCTGCTTCTGCTGTTTGGCCCACTTGTAGTCCTATGTTATAGCTTCACCAGGCTGGTACCTGATTTTTAGGTATGCTGTCCCTGACGTGCTCTTCTACAATCCTCATTGAACTAGGGTTTATCCCCAGGATTGTTGACAATAATAGAGTAGGGGATATGCTGGGCCAATGTTAGCAATTGTGGTTGAATAGCGCCTGATGGATGCCCAGTTTGAAACTTCTAGAGTGGTTCTTAATCTATCCCATTTTGCACGGTGGCATGCTCCATAACAAGATAGATGGTGTCCTCATGTGAAGGTATGATTTTATCTCACAAGGACTTTGCTGTGATCACTCCTACCAATACAGCTATGAACAGGTGCATATGCAACAGGTGGATTGGTGAGAATGAGGTCAAGTCGATTTTTCCCTCTTGTTGGTTCCATCACCACTGCTGCAGGCCCAGTCTAGCAATTATGTCCTTCAAGACTTGGCCAGCTCGGTCAGTTGTGGTAGAACTAAGTCACTTTTGATGTTAGATATTTAAATCTCCCAGCCAAAGTACATTATGCTCTTGCTGCCCCCAGTGCTTCTTCCAAGTGGTTTCAACATGGAGGAGTTACTGATTCATCACTTTAGGGAGGGTGATAGATGGTAATTAGCAGGAGGTTTCCTTGCACATACTTCACCTGATGTCATGAGACTTAGGGCCCGTAGTTGAGGACCCCCAAAGCCACTTTCTCCTGACTATATACTAATGTGCTTCCTGTAGGACATGACATAGCCAGGGATGGTGATGGAGGTGACTGGAGCATTGGCTGTAAGGTGCAAGTCATTGAGATTGACTTTCATGCTTTTGCTTGACTAGCCAATGGGTCAATTCTCCCAATTTTGGCACAAGCCCCAAATGGTTATGAGCACTCTTGTACTACTTCTAACTGGATTTTGCAAGTTTGTAAATGGTGGGTGTTGATGGAATGTTTAAACTTGCAGGGCAAGCCCTACAGGTGAACACGATTTCTGCAGTCTTTTATGTTGGGCAGTAGAGATGTATAGAAGGAAATAAATGGAGAGTAGTAACTTGTTAGGTGATATGGAAGCATGGACAGCTTCTTGTTCAGACCAATTCATTAAACATACCGAATCTGACAATGTTTTCACCTTTCTGCTTTCTTTTACCAAGGAATCCTGGCTTTAAGGAAAAGTATTTTTTTAAGCAGGTTTTAGCATAAACTCTAGAATTTATAAAATGATTGTATATTTTCCATGAAAGAAGATTACTGTATATTAAGAAAATAATTTTGATGTTTTAAATCAGTTGCAGGGAGCAAAACCCCTTTTAAAATAGCAAAACAGGAATTATGTTGCTATGCAACAGTTATGAAATTAATAATCTTGAAAAGTACTAATAGGGATGGCAGATGAATTTAATCTCAAACCTTCATTTCATAATGATGTAAAATGTGAAGCAGAAGAAACCCATTTAGTTTTACCAAAGGTGGCCAACATTCTTCTTCTTTATTCACTATGGTAATATTTGGCAGATTTATAGGAAGTAATCTGTGGATTATTTGATAAATGTTTTATTTTTTGACTTATTGCTGCTGTAAATAATTAAAGAATTCTTCATATGGACCATCCTTCTCTTCTATTTGTATGAGCTGCAGACTTCTGTGACTGCTGGAATTTCATAGAATTGTAAAATGTTTACAGCACAGAAGGAAGTCATTCAGCATCCATGCCAGCTCTCTGCAAGAGCAGCTCAACTAGTCTCTCACCCACTGTCATTTCCCTGTAGCCCTGCAAATTTTTTCTCTTCAGGTGCTATTCAATTCCCTTTTGAAAGCCATGATTGAAACTGCCTCCACCACCTCCTCAGTCAGCGAATTCCAGACCCCAACCACTTGCTGCATGAAAAAACATTTTCCTCATGTCGTCGTTGCTTTGTTAGCCAATCACTATAAATCTGTGTCCTCAGATTCTCAATCCTTCCATCAATGGGAGTGGTTTCTCTCTATTTATTTTCTCGTTTTCCTCTGTTAGGCTAGCTGAGGAAGCTAGAGCAGGCCTCTTAAACAGAGGCTGATGTAATGGCCCTTGGGCCTGCTATTCCATGTAGACAAGAGGATAGTGGGCAGAGAGAGTGGCACCATTCGAGCTGCATCTTCTTGATGAGCAATTTTTTATTTTGTGACTTTGAGATGGCTTGTTTCCCATCTGCTGTTTGTTCTTTTCCATGAGAAATTAAAATTGGCACTAATTTGATTGGCACTAATTTAGCTGTTGACTAGCTTCTTTCAAAGATTTGTAAAATACCTCTAAATTCACATGTATATAAAACAATTAGCTGATAATTTAAATTTATGGAACCTGGATATGTTCTCGTACAGACAGATTAAAAATATAAGCTATCTTTTGTAGGTGTAATCGTGTCCTATACACAAGGTATTGCTTTGATAGCGGTATCTTTTTCATACTGGTCACCCCAGGCTTTGTTGCTAGCTTTGTTTGCTGACACAAATGCCAGAATTTTTAATTAGCATAAAGTCAGCTGCCTTGTTGACATTTCAAATGTTAAAAATATCCAGTAACTGCTTTTAAACTTAAGGTGATGGCTTCATAAAAATGCAGTTATACTGGTGGTTTGCAAGCCAGGCACTTACCCTGAAGTAGCATCTTACAATTATCAATATTTTGAATTGGCTTCTGATTTCAGGCCACTGTTGTGTTGAATTTTGTGTCTACAGCAGTATAACCGGCCATTAAAGTCCTATTTTGAATATACATGAGTATTTGTAACAGAGCTTTTGGTGGATGTAAGCTCACAGTGAGAAACTATCGTAAGTCAGATTTTTGGCAGCTTGACAGCTAAATTTTGTCCTGTTGAGAAACACGTTGGTTACGTTGCCTGGATTAAGTTATTCAACACATGACTCGGTACTTGCAAAACCACCAGTCATTTATACTAATAGTCAACAATATTTCTTGAGCAAAGTTCCATAGAAAAATCCACATGAATTATTTGCAGGTAGTCTCCAGTTAAACATAATGTATTCATGTAGAATTATACTTACATTCTTGACCAAAGAATAAATGTATTTCTACTTGCCCCTCCCTTCCTTAAAAGCGTGTTTCGTACTATTTTTGATGTAAAAGGCAGTGAGCTGATGTGCTCAAATACTATTGCCACTAGGAGGAGCACAAGAATGGCCCAGAAAACTGCGCAAGATTTTCCTCCCTGCTTGTGGACAGAAACAATTTCTCAACACGCTTCAATTTGGAAATTGTTGGCAAGAATTACAACTCACTTTTCCATGCCACAAATAAAGCTGCTGCTCACTATAACTTTTAAATTTGTTAAATTTTTGATTTAAGTGTAATGTTTATTCTCCTAAAGTAAAATTGTGTGCAGCACTACTTTCACATCTCATAAACTTTTAAAATTATTTTTTAAGCATACTCCTGAGAAGAGGATATATAGGAAATTGAATGTTCCCTTTCATTTCAGTGGAATACAATGCAACTCTTGACAAAGCTCTCTTGGTATGAAATAAATAAATTTGAAAATATTATTCATGATTTTCACTCAATGGTTTTAATTTAAAAATGTTCTGATCCTCTCACTTTATAGTACTTTATCCCATTCATTGTTATTTATTTTGGGCTGCTAATGAATAAATAAAACGCCCAAGATTAAGAATGTGAATGTGGTGTATATGTGCAAAAGTACAATTCCCAAGTGTACAGCAATGATGTATAAGGATGGTACACCAGTAGAGGCAGCATGAGTACATGGAGTTGTGTTGCTGTTTAAAATAGCAGAATGCCACTTAATATCATTTTATTGTATATTTTGACATCTCTAAATCCTCAGTATCAGATTTGGATATTACAATTTCTGCTTTTAGTGTTTATCAAAAAGAAGGACTCATTATTTAGAAAAAATTTAGCACTTTAATTCTGCATAGGTATTATACAGACATAATAATTATCACCCTTTAAAATGATGTGTAATTACATTTTCAAATAAATGTTTGATTTGGAATATATCTTATGCTGGAAGATTTTTTTATATAGGGCATATCATTTTTGAGTTGGTTGGACAGTACTTTGCTGACAGCTATAAATGTGCCACAGCAGTTTAAAGGATGTTATTCAGTGGTTTTCTCTCTGCACTTGTAATTTGGCTTTGCAGCTTGCTATGCTGATTTAACTTGTCATGCAACGCTCAGGAGAATGAGGTTTTGAAAACTATATTTCATGGAATTTTAAAGTTTTGAAGCTGATTACATTTTCATGTTTGGGTAATTAACACCAATACAATATACTTTCTGGAATGCAATAATATGAAATGAGTAATCTAGCTGTTCAGTGGTATAATTCATGCGCAGGAACAGAGCATACAGAATTGGCTATCTTTTCAAAGAAACTGTGGGGTTATTCTTCACCTTCACTGCAAGAACATAAATCAAGCAGGTTCTACAACAGGGAGATGATTCTCTCCACCAGAATATTCATGGTGGAGGTGAACATTACCCACGAAGTATTCATTCAAAATATGCATATTTGAGACTTTTGGGTAAACAAGAAGTTTAACTTAATAAAAGTTTTCTGAAAAAAATCATGTTAATTTGCACCTATGAAGTACAAGGTAAGAGCAAGAAATAGAGGGGAGAAATTCTATGCTTGGAATGTACTGCATTAGATGAAGGTTAACTGAGACTTTTTCTGCATTTCTATTAATTGAATTGTTCAGATATTTTCAGTTATTGAAACTTGAAATAACAAAAGGTACGAAGTGCGGTGGTTGAAATTGAAGGCTTTCCCTGAAGTGTATGTCTTAAGAAAAAAATGGGCTTTCCAGATTTTAAGAACTAAAGTACAACTTCAAATTGTAAGACTATCTTGAATATACACTCATCACTAATGTGTATTAATGTCATATGAAACTAGTTCTACTTCATGAGTTTTTAAATAAATATATTGGAAATTCAGAAGCACTGAACTGTTCCAGTTAACTATCACCTCATTTCATTTCCATAGTTGCACATGCAAGCGCACCCCCTCACTTGCACACATACTGTTTTTTAATGTGGTATCACAATATGTGCTATATTAAACTTCATTTTTTTTCAGGCTGGTCGAAAAGAAAGGGGTGATGCACTGAATGCTGCGATTGACAAAATGACCAAAAAGACACGGGACTTGCGCAGACAGGTATGGCAAATTATGGAAGCAATTGTTAAAAAGAAGCATTTGTTTAAATGACGTCAATATGTAGATACTTTTTAAATTTAAAATATTCAGTAAAGTGGTGAGTTCATAATTGTGCAGAAAACTGGTTGAAGTTACATTAACTTAACATAACTGAATCATCTTAATTAAATATCATGGGATTTGGCAATTTATATCTTATATCGAATTTGTAAATATATTGATATGAACTTAAAACTCCATGAGGGCAATTTTCATCAACTCTGGCTGGCAGGAACTATTTTAGAATGAATCTTCAGATGGGCAGTTGAGGCAACTGCTGAAACCACACCCCTCATTAGCCCATGCAAATTGGGGGTTCCATGATGCTTGTAAGGTCCTGATGCAGTTTGTATTGGTGCTTGGAATAGAAGCATATTAAAATAAATTTATCAAAATCTGAGCCTGTATTTGCGCAAATGTAAAATAAAACTAATGAAGACTTCTACCTTAGCATCTGTGTCAAATGTTGCCACAGTTAAAAGTAAATTATATAAAAATAGACTAATTACTGATGGTTATTTAAAACTACCCTGATTTCTGGGTTTAAATGGGTATTTTTTTTTGTCTGTAATTTATAGAATATCCAGCATTGAAAATGGCCTGGTGCAGCACAGATGTCCTGTCTATTGACTTTTGTTCTAAAATTGCTGCTTACACTAAATGTTAGACTAAAGCAAGTGAATGTGGTAGTAATTATTTTTGATGTCCGCTAACAGTGAAACACCAACAACGTGTAATATAATGTGGCAGTAGTACCACCGAAGTATGCTTTCAGAAAACAGGTTGAGCTTAGAGAATGGTCAGTTATTAAAATTGATAATTAACTCAAAAATGCATTGTCTAGAGTTGGAACACTTTTAATTTAAACCATCTTTAGAAAATGTGTATTTCAGTACATAGTTCAGACTGCTGTTATTGTCATGGTTTTTCAAAATCTGTACAGATATTTTACGAACAATATGCAAAATAAGAGCAGAAGTAGGCCATTCTGCCCCTCGAGCCTGCTCCGCCATTCATTAAGATCATGGCTGATCTCTTCGTGTTTTGAATTCCGCATTCCCATCTACTCGCAATAACCTTTGATTCCCTTGCCTAATAAGAATCTATCTACCTCCGTCTTAAAAATATTCAATGACCCTGCCTGCACCGCCTTCTGGGTGTGTTCCAAAGTCGCACAATATTGAGCGAGAAAAAAAATTCTCCTGACCTCCACCCTAAAAGGGCAAACCCTAATTTTAAGACAGTGCCCCTCCCTAGTTCTGGACTCACCCACAAGAGGAAACATCCTTTCCACGTCCACCTTGTCAATACTTTTCAGTACTTCAATCAAGTCACCCCTCAGTCATCTAAACTCCAGTGGAAACAAGCCCTGTCTGTCAAACCTTTCCTCATTAAGACAGTCCCCCTCATTCCATGCATTAATCTAGTAAACCTCCTCTGAATTGCCTCCAACACATTTACATCCTTGCTTAAATAAGGAGACTAAAACTGCATACACTGGGCTGAATTTTCCCCCCGTTGGGGGGGGAAGTTGATGGGCGGGCGTGTGCGGGCACGCTTCCGATCGGCGCCCCCCCGATCAGAGGCGCGGCGCCATTTTACGTGGGCGGGCCAGTTAAGGCCCACCCAGCGTGACATCCGCAGGGAAGCGCTATGCGCTCCCTGTGCCGGGGGGGGGGAATTCCCTAAAATCAAGAGTGCGCTCTTTCGCGCATGCGCATGAAAGAGTATACTCATCTCCGAGGTTAAGTGCAGCCTCAGGGAGATTGGCTCTACATGCAAAAATATTAAAAATAGAAAAAAAAAATTCCCTTACAAGTGTCCCCTCGTGTGACAATGTCACATGAGTTGGGACATGTTCATAATTTCCAACAAAACTTTATTAAAAATTTTAAAACCCTATATGAACCTCATCCCGCCTATGGATAAGGTTTCATGTTTTTTCTACTTCCCGCCGGGGCTCCTGGCCTGCCCGCCAACCTTAAGGTTGGACGGGCAGGTCCACTAATTACTGTAATTGATCTGTCAATGGCCTCAATTGGCCTTTGACAGGTCGGTGGGCGCGCAGCTGATTTTGCTGTGCTCCCGCCTTTCTGAAATTTTGAATGGGGCGGGGTGCCGTCGGGAGTTCCGTCCGACATCATCCCGCATCATTTTACGCGTCGGCGAGCGGGCCCCACCCCCGCTCGCCGATGATAAAATCCTGCCCACTGTTTGAGATGTGGTCTCACCAATGCCCTGTATAACTGAAGCCTTACTTTTATGTTCAACTCCTCTTGTAATAAAGGATACCATTCCATTAGCCTTCTTAATTATTGCTGGAAAAAAGACATGTCTAAGCAACATGTCTACAACAAAGACCAAATTCATTTCAATAACATAGTTCGACTTATAGGTAGGTTAAGAACAGGTAAGCTACCTATTGAATTTCTCCAAGTGTGTATTAAACCCAAGGTTGTGCCAGTTTTAATTTCCAATAGTTTGGATAATGTTAAAATGAGAGAGAGTCCCACAATCAAGTGAGCGTTTATGCGAGATGAGATTGAACAGATTGGTAGTAGGGATACTAATTTATGCCACGCCCTACACTGCGCTTGTTCTAAGGTGCATAAATTACTTTAATTTTTCGATTTGTCCGTTTATGCTACTATATTGCCTCAATAGATAACCGCACCATAAACAGTGCCCGTTTGAAACATGTCTGCATCATAAGCTCACTTAAGCAGAAGCAGTTTGGCAACGCAGTTAACAATGCCACTAAAAATGTAACAAATCTCTCTGACTATGTACTCTCAGAAAGCGAGGAGTTTGTCCTTGCACATGGTTTTAACTTTGATGTGCCTTCATCCCAAATCAAATGGGAAGAGGTATTAGCTGAGTTCGAACTCCTCTACTCCCAACTATCACGCCGCAAACCAGCGTCTACTGAAGATACTGAACCCTCAAAAGCGTACCTAGCTGATCTAATGCACGCATATTGCGGAATTCTGAATGACCTGTTGCACTTTCACATGCAGCATAAATGTCTTACAGCGTTGCAAGGCTTTGAGACCAACCCAGACATACACATCAATAAACCTGACAAAGGGGCGGGAATAGTCATCCTTAACAAGCGTGACTATATCAACAAAATGCATGCTGTCCTTAATGACAGGTCCAAATTCGTATCCATTGGATCTGCCGCTCAACATAACCAGACGACCTTGCTCGAAAGTAAGCTTTAAAAAAAAGCTTGCTGGACTTGTGTAAGAGCGATGAGCTGCTGCGTAATATATATGACTGGGCTCATCCTCACGGTTTGCTATGTCCGTATATGTATGGGTTGCCCAAGACACACACAAGCGATGTCCCTCTATGGCCCTATCTTATCTATGACCGGTTCTGCACAACATTAATTGGCCAAATGGTTGAGTGAATTGTTAATACCAGCTTTGACCAAGCTTTCCGCATACATGGTGAAGGACTCCTTCGCATTTGCGAAGGCCATACATGACTTGCATATTGATAGCAATTCTGTGTCCATATGCTTATTTGACATTGCTAGCCTATTCACCAATGTTCCACTTAAGGAAGCCATAGACATTTGCATTGCAGCACCACCATCTGGTGATCTGGACCCACCACCATTGCGTGAATTGGTATGCATTGGACTTATGAACTCGGCAACTTGCACAGTTGAGTTCAATTTTAATGACACCATGTATGCCCAAATAGATGGTGTTGCCATGAGACTCCCTCCATGCCCAGCTCCCTCAAGCATCTTTGTTCAGTTCCATGAGAAATGTGTCTTCGATGGAATGACACCAAACCACCTACCCCTTGCATATTTCTGACATATCGATGATACGCTTGCTATATTTAAATCTGCAGCTGCATGTAACAATTTCCTTGCATGCCTTAATGGGCTCCACCCTGCACTCACATTCACCCATGAAATGTGTTGTGATATGGCAGGTGCTATTTGCCAGGCTGACCAAATCTACAACGGAAACTTGGCCACGCTATCGCAACTGTTTTGCAATTTATATTTATTACAAGAAGGCTAGTGCACTGAAGTCAGAAGTAATGAGTCCACTACCGCCTTTAGGGATTTTAAAGATTAAATTAAAACATTTATTAACAAAAGAAGAACAAACTTAAACACACACAAGATTACAGTTACACAGTTGTAACAGTTCCCAAAATTTCAACTTAACCAGATTCCCAACTCTTACCCCCAACAACCCAACCCTTTAAGGCAACAGCCCAAATAGATTCCAAATTTATAAAGTCATCCAGCAATTTTACTACAAGCACCCACTGGACAATGAATATCCGAAGTCTTTTAACACAACTTTGGTTACTGGAACTGCAAACTTCTGCAGGGTGGCTAGAGGCTTTTTCCCCAAGTTTGTTCCACACAGCTACCTTTCGAGCTCTCATATGGCCACATTCACACAGCCTTCCATCCTTCTTTAAATATATTTTTTCCTTTTTGACCTGTAAATTCCATTGTTTCCACTTGTCTTTAGGAGTTACTTTTCCCAGAATATAAAAATCTTTCATGTTATCAATACGGCCAGTACTTTTGGAAAAATCAATATAATAACCTTGCCTTATTTATCATGCCGGTTGTAAAAATCTTATCATGAACTTTTTGAAAATCAAACACCTTTCCCACTTATCTAAAAATGCAAATTTTATTCACACCGTATCTGTTGTCTTCATCCTAGCTTCACTCATCTCCATTTCAAACGCCTGTTTAACACCTCACTTTTTTGATAAATTTTAAACATTGCAGTCTAACTGTCTAGTTTAATTAACTTAGCCACACACACATAACCATACACATATACACACAAGCCTACATTAAAATATCCCACAATAATATAATTTCCTGACAGATGGAGCTGTCAAATGAACTCCCATTCCTTGACTAATTGGTTGAGAAATCTGCCAGGGGATTCTCTACCACGGTCTACCGTAAGCCTACCTTCACTGGTTAATATACACATTGGGATTCTTACAGTTCCACATGCTCTAAGATTGGTCTTATCGGCAGCCTTGTAAATAGGACCTGAGCCATTTGTTCACCATGCAAGCTTGATGCTGAAATAGGGCACATCAAAGGCATCCTGCAGAATAATGGTTACCCTGATCAGATAATTTTGCATTGTATATTAGGCAAACTCATGAACGGGCCTAAGGCCGTCACATTTGGTCCTGAAAAGTGTCCGGCCTACCCACATTACACTGCACCTGCCGTATTTTTGCCCACTCACTCAACCTACTCATATCCGTCTGCAACCTCCTTATGTCCTCTTTACAGCATACTTTCCGATTTATCTTTGTGTCATTTGCAAATTTAGCTACCATGTCTTCACTCCACTCATCCAAGTCATTGATATAAATTATAAAAAGTTGAGGCCCCAGTGTACAACCCTGTGGGACTCCACTTGTCACATCCTGCCAATCAGAAAAAGACCCATTTGTGCATACTCTCTGTTTTCTGCCAGCCAGCCAATCTTCTATCCATGCTAATACTTTACTCTCTACACCATAAGCTTTTAGTTTCTGCAATAACCTTTTGATATAGAGAAATTTATTATACTTAAAACTGATTTGAAACAGCAATTATCTGAAATCATATGATTTAAACAATGATTTATGTTGGCAGCTAAATTCCTGTGCTTGTTTCGGTTCAAAACAAATTGACTACTGCAACTGGAGTCTGCTATTGGTCTTCTCTTTCAGCCATAGATTATTTGGTAACGCTTTCAGCTCTGATTCATATCATTCTCTACATTACAGCAGTGACTATGTTTCAAACATATTTCATTACCTATAAAGAGATGTCCTGAAGTCATGAAATGTGCTATATAAATGCAAGTCTTGTCTTCCTCTCATTTTCTGCTTTGCAGTACTGAAGAGTTATTAAATGATAGAATAATATGCTTTAATTATTTGATTATACTTCAATCAATTTGAATATAGAATTGAGAGCATAGCTCCACTATTTTTAGAATGGCAATGGAACTAGTGATTAATTACTTGCAACACTACCTATTTTAAAGTAGAGAGAGATTTTATTTTAGAAATAAAACTAACCGCTACCTGGATTGGAAAGAGAATGTTCAAAATAGTACTGTGGCCCAGACGGAAGAGGTTACTATCTTCTGTCTACTTATTATAAGAGTCCTATGAGAATTTAATTTGGGTAATTTCAATCCAGTTCTTAGTGGGCACGAGTTCTTAACACATAATTCCCCAGGCGGGTGTGTTAGACACAGCAGTTGGTAAAGGCCAAGTTGTTTAAATCCCAGAGGGAAACTTGAACAACTGTCATAACCTATATTTTTAATTAGTATGTTTGAGATGCAATTCAGATATAAGACCATTGCCTCAAGAGGTTTTTCATACAAAACTAAATTAAACATTTATTAATTTAACAACAAATTTAAACACAGACACATGTCTACAAATTATTACCATACTAACTTTTACCTAATCCCCAAATTAATCACTCCCAGGTAAATCTTCACCAAGGCAACAATAAGCCATAGACTTTAAACCGCCACTAGGCAAAGCACATTTGACCTTACAAATTCAAAATGAGGCCCCTTGCGATTTGGTTCCTTTGCACACATTTTGATTTACAAGCTGGTAAGATCTTACATGCCTCTGACTAACACACACACTCCTCTCGGCTTATACCTAGCTTTCCCTTTGAATGTAAATTTTCCATTGTATTACTAGGTTTTTTAAATTTTACCTCTCCTAACAATAATCCTTTCATTCCACCAATTTTATTAGTAAAATAAACACACTGCTTGGTGTCTCCCAGCTAGGTGCAAGATTTTACCCATTCTTTTGAATGGTTTGTTCAACAAATGCAAATTGCACATTACCTTTTAATTTACATTTATCTAATTAACATCTCAAATTACTATACATCGAAGCACCCAGACTAGCTGGCTTTAATCCAATTAAGCCACAAACAGACAGACACACCCCACTCCAATTTATAAATAATTTCCAATAACACTATACACATTCTCTTCATGACAGGTGTAAAAGATTCTATTGCACTATTTCAAAGAAGAGCAGGAAAGTTACCCCAGTGCTGTCGCGAAAATCTATACCACAATCAATGTCACAAACAGCTTATTTAGTCATTATCACGTTGCTGTTTTTGGGAGCTTGTGCACACAAATTGGCTGCTGCGTTTCCTACGTTACAACAGTAACTACATTACAAAAGTACTTCATTGGCTGTAAAGCGCTTTGAGAAGTCCGGTAGTCAGGAAAAGTGCTTGAAGAAGGCACTCCCTCCAGTCCAGCAACTACCACATGGCCAGTTGAAGAGGAGAAGTTACAATCCCCGATCACACAGCGACTACAGAGACTCAGGCTTCCTTTAACCGGTTTTATTCATGCATATGCAAAGGAGTTGCAATCATTCCTAAGAATGAAGACCCAGCTCCCAGATTGATTACATTTCATTACTTTTGTACTTTTTCTTATCATAATACATTTGAGTACATTTGAATACATCCAATCGGTAACCGACACACCGGTCTCATGCTAACTCCATCCTATTGAGTACATAAACCTGTAATTTTGCTAACCAATTACTTTAAAGGAGGTATACATAATTATATCCAATCAAAATTAAAACGCATACGCAAAGACCTTGGTTCTCACAGCTCAAGACTGTTTGTGTTTCATCAAAGCCCCCTCTTTGTCTATTATTGTATGTCCTCCCATATCTAAGCTAAAACTATCTGCCCCTTCCCTATGTGAGAGGGGAGTACACTTAATCTAATTTATGTCCTGCTTGTGACCCCAGTCAGGCTCTCAATGCTATGCAGTGTTCATCTGGTAATCTTCAACTCTTAATATGTTTAGTAGCTATGTCTGCCTGGAGATTTTAAGGGTTTTTCAGTAAATTCTTACTGTATTCTCTTTTAGCATTTTTAATTTCCCACTAGCAGTGCTATACAAATACAAATTTTTTTTTTTGTAAACTAAATTTAGTGGCCACTATTTCCCAAGCGTTCTAGCATCACATTCCTTAATTATTCTGTTAAAAAAGCCGAATCTAGCACTGCATCCTACCTTGCTAGATATGCAACACATTGAATAAGAAAACAATCTGCATGTATTTTAAATCTTCCTCCCAACTAATTATTTTATTGTATCCTAGTTAACCGCATAGTGGTAATGTTGCATTATTATATCTCCCTGTAAATATCTCCCCAAATCTTGCCTGCAATTTATTTTACACTATTTATCAAGGTCCTCCCAATATGGTAACTAGTCTCTTAAGGTTTCTTAATTCAGTTCAGATAGATTCTTAATGCCGCCACCCATGAAAATTTTCCTTGCTTTGACTGTAATTCTGCCCTTTAACAATACTATCTCCTGTCCATATTTTCACTTATGTCACCCCTACTGCAACTTTTGTGTGATAAAAAGCTTAGAATGGAATGTCTAGTTTGACTATCTGTTTGATGACCACCTGGGATTCAAAGTGAGATGCCTCCCACATAGATAATAGTGAACAAGTTGATACAAAGTGTTCTGTAGTCTGATAACTTGTGGCCGCAATAGCACTCCAGGCCACCCCCTATTGTCCACTTACAGCACAAGTGCTCTCGTTGTCTATGCTCTTTGTGAATTCCATTCAAAGGAGGTCGTAGTGAGGGACCTCTGCTTTTGGGTCAACAATAAGGTGTTGGTCCTTTATGCTGCAAGCATCAAACGATTTTGTACATCTGGATAGTGGGTTGATCACCAGCTGCATGAATGTAAGCTGTTGTTCCCCAAAATGACCTGCGCGATTTTAAACACTTGATACCTTTTTCAAGTGTAGGTGAAAGGAAAGGTTACTGTGGGTCATGATCTCGCAAAGAGTGATGGTGTTGTGGTGAATGGCAGGCAGGACAATGTGAGACAGCATTAGGGGTCACTTAGTTGGAGTGGATTTGAGCATCCAGATACAATCTCCATGGCATTTAGCTGCAAATCTTTCTACGGTGTCTCCAGGACCAAGGGACAGAGCAGTATTCTGCTAGAGTAGAATAAGACCACAGTTGCAGTGCAGTGTGTTCTGGCTGTGCTCCCTTGTAATGTTCCAGTGAGTTTACAGGCCAGGTTCATCAGTTTTTTACTTTTTGCCTGGTGTTGATGAGATGATAGGGGAGAGTCCTGTCCAGTGTGACACCCAGGTATTTTGGGTGCGGTCATGGGTACACCACCATCCACAAAAGAAACATTGTGTTCTTTCCCAGCGGCGTTATTGTTCAGATAGAACACCGGCACATCTGCCTTCTCTGGATTGGAATATAGGCACCAGGTCCAGGAGGCCCAGGTCACTTGCATCAGCTATGCTATGTCATTAGCGTAGATAAGCTTCCAATATTTGGTGCAGGGCCAGGTGTCTGCCATATAGATGTTGAAAAAGGCCACTCTGAGCACTAATCCCTGTGGCAGATCATTGTTGAACGTCCTTGCTTAGCTCGTCTTGTCGCCAAGATAAATGCAAGTTGATCATTAGGATGTTGATAAGCCAGAGTTTTGCAGCATTGAAAGGCTTTTGAAAGTTTCATTAGCAGGTCTTTGTGCCAGATGGCGTCATTTGCCAATGACAAGTCTCTGAAGAAGAGTCATACGGACTCGAAACGTTAACTCTGTTTTTCTCTCCACAGATGCTGTTAGACCTGCTGAGTTTTTCCAGATTTTTCTGTTTTTGTGACAAGTCTTTTTGAAGGCAGTTTCAATCTTAGTTGCTTCGGCCTTAGTTTTGGTAGTAAATGCAAGGACTTGGTCAGAACATCTTGTTCCTCCTCTGCTTGTTTAGGATACTGGCTTCTAAAACCAGTTTTATTCGGTTAAGGTTGAACCATTCAACACCTTGTTAAGGTCTCCCTATGTTTACTAGTTTGAACTTTCCAGGCAATCTCAGCAAGATGGTGGAATGCCCAAAAATCCCTCCTGATTTGAAAAGCATGAAAGCATCAGATGTCAACCATAGGTATCTTTCCAAATCAACCAAACAAGAAAGTAATTGGTCCAGAACTCTGCATTTATCAACTTGACATTGAAAATCTGTTTAGATCAAAGTGTGAGATCTTATCAAGGGAACTTAAAGAATGCATTTGATTTGCATTCTTGCCCCCCCAAGAAACCCACATGACTGAACCCAGCCCATACCAGCTGCTGATCGTGCATTCCACATGATAGTGTGCTTATGCCACGTGAAATATTGTAGGGCTGCATATGTCTGGGCTGACCTGATTTACTGAAGCTGAAGAGATCTCGCTGGCGGGGAGCTTACTGTTCCCCATTACAGTCAGTGAGCAAGCTGCCTATTGTGCATTTTTACAAGTTGCCAATGGAGACCTGGCTAACTATTTCCGTACCAAATGATACCCACCTAGCCATCTGCATCTGCGATTTCAGCAGCCACCACTGTACGCAGGACTACCAAAAAGTAGACCAAGCTAACAACTAGAAGACTGGGTGCTGACCTCTGATGTCCATCTCATCTACAATGCTAAAAAGCCAAGTACTTTTTTCCTGCTAGTTGGAGGAAGGAATACTCACTGGGCCTCCGTTTCACACCCGGTAACAACAAAGGACAGCTGCTCATTACCTCTTGTAAGATCGTTAAGAAATTCCACACTCGCAAGACCGACCGAGCATTGTGTTTGTACTTGTAGTGTTATGATCTCAGCTGATGTTACAAGTCAGACCCCAGGGTGGAACCTGGCTTGATAGATCCTCACTTTTATTTTTTGTTTAGAAATGTGGAGGTTGGCTACTGAACAGAGTCACAGGTTCAGCTGATGAACTTTAACGAAAGAATAAAACTAGATTAAACTATTAAACTAGAAAAGATGAACCATATTACAATACTTCACCACAACAATACCTTTACACATACATATGCAGATATATACAGATTTATAAAGATAACACAAGTTACAAAAGTTATCTTATACTCTAATGTTTGCAGTAAGTAAATAGTCCATGTAAACCAATAGGCGACCTGTGGTCAGACATAGTACACTCTGAAATCAAGTGATAGATGCCACCCTGAACAGATGCTATGGATCTCTCATGAACTCCCCCAGACAAGTTCATGCCGTGAGCTAACACTGTATCTTTCACGCAAGGGTTTCCAATCTCCAATCTCAAAACTCGCTTTGGAATCTTCACCCAAACAACACTTTTTCCTCTATGATGCCTTCCACAATGGTCCAATGGTTTCAATCTGTCCCTCCGATGTTCCGCTCCCTGGATCGCCACATGCATTCAAGCTTCACCTCTCCCTCCCTCCTTCCCTTCCCCCTCTCTTTCCCTCCCTCTCTTCCCTCTCTCTACCCCTCTCCCTTCCCTCTCTCTCTCTCTCTCTTTCTCTCTCTCCCCCTCTCCCTTCCCTCTCTCTCCCCCTCTCCCTTCCCACTCTCTCCCCCTCTCCCTTCCCACTCTCTCCCCCTCTTCCTTCCCCCTCTCTTTGCCTCTCCCTGCCCTCTCTCTCCCCCTCTCCCTTCCCTTCCCTCCCTGTCCCCCTCTCCCTTCCCTCTCTCTCAGATATTCAGCCATGACTTTAGAGCACCACTATTTCACATGCCCATAGAAAGGGGTCGCCAACCTTTGGCTGTGTTCTTGAATCTTCTGGCTTCTCACAAGCCACTTTGCCTTGAGTCTGCTTCCTGCAGCTTTCTCTTTAATTTGGAGCCTTCTGTTCATTGCTTTCACTTCCACTGAACAGCATCTATTCCAGATTCCCTGTTCCTTGACTTAGGTCTTGGGACCTTTTTCTGGCTCCACTCGCTGGTTTTGGGACTTTTCTTCTGTTCTTTTGGGAAATCTGCTCATCTGAACTGAAACTGCGTTTCTGTTTCTCACTGTCGCTCTCCTGTTGCTAGGCAATAGCACAGTTTTTCTAATTTGTTTTAACTTCCCTAAACTACTTCAAGGATCATAAAACTTCAATAAAATGCAGGTATACAAAGAAACCCACAGACTTGCAGGCAACATTCTCCCAGAGAAAAACTCTAAATCAAACTCAACCCAGGTTTCACCCTTTTAACCCACAGATAAAACATATAAATTAAACTTAAAGCTATAGCTTATTCCTAACACCCACCAATCCAAATGTAACTTACTTAAAATTAACTCTAGTTCCTAACAGTAGGGATTGAGGTGCTGATAATCACCTCAGCCCTGAACCAAGATGGAAATTTCATCAGGCTTTATGACCTAACTTTGCGAGAACAGCAGAGAATATAATCCAGAGAAACCACCGTCCTCAAATCACTATGACCGTTTGCCAGACTCCTGAAAATGGGAGCCACCAGAAGTACCCACGATGACTACAATAAAGAATACATCCCACGCTGGTCCGAGAAGAGTGAGATTTTCAGAGTTTAATGCCACTCAAGACCCAGACATAGCAACATAAATGGATTCTCTAGACAAAGACAAATTAGCAAGATGATGCGAAATCACTGAAAACTTTGATTCCAAATTTTCCAATAGGAAAACCTGGAACTTGCTTTGTCAGCTTGGTGCCTCCTGACTGTCCCAACAGGAGATGTCAAAGAGCATTGCAGATGCCATTACAACCTACCTCTTAATCACCTCAAAGGTAGCAACTACCACCAGGGGAAAAAAAGCGAAAAGGCTATTTAAACATTTTTTTCAAAATGCCACACCACACACCACCTTTTTGGCTGCCTTCACCATCAAAGAGGTAGACACCTGATAACCTCCAAGCCTGGGAAGGCTGTCAGGATTGATGACAGCGACCCAGATTTCTTCAAAAACCAGGGCTCAAATGGATGTGGCTTGCCAAACTCCCCTCCAGCACCCTCAACACTGGGGTAATCTTGGAAGTCTAGCATCATTCCCTAGTCACTACCACCCTAAAACCACGAAAACCAGCCCAGGATCCCAAAAGCTACAGTCCCGTTGCCCTTCTGTCTACAGTCTATCTCTTCTAAAAAATATTATAATCGGGACTACTTGGATCTCTGCTAAGGTTTCTTTCAAGACTAACTAATGTATACTTCCTAGTTCCCTGGCTTTATTTCTAATGGCTTACATATTCACGTTATATTGTAGCTTTGAATGCATTTAACTTGCAGTCGGGGGTGGACCATGCAGTGTTTAATTGTTACATATCTGATAAATGGAAGTAATGTGGAACATGCCAGTCTTTTGAAGGTACATAGCCAATCTCCCTAAATTTTCCATATAAGTACAATTTGTGTGCTACAGTATCTATTTCACATGACTGTTGCTAGTGTGCACTGTGGAAGGTCCATCTGTACAGTGATTTTGCTTTTTGTTTTTCACTGAAATGTAGCAGGAAGTCATTGAATTCTCAGTCACTTAAGATGCATAATAGAAGTACTGTGGCTAGAATAAAGGCCAGCCTCAGTGGATGAAATTCTAGCCAAAATTAATGAGGAAATTTTGTCGGCTGTCTATGATCATAGTGAACATCTTTCTAAAACTAGTCAAAATAGCTCTTGAACAATGAAATATTGGTAACTCCGGAAGCTCATACTGGATTGTTATTTTGGCACACGATACACTTACTAAGAGCTTTTCTGTAATACCCTGCTAAGGGAAAGGAAATGTCGCAAGTAACTTTTTCTCAGCTGGTCATGGCAAGTTTGAAAAATATAAAATGTAATACTCAACATCTTATGAATACATGGATTTTCAGTACAAAGCTAACATCAATTCAACTTAATTTTAGTCAAATGTAATGCATGGTTACTGAAAGTGAGTACTGCAATGTTTACATTGTTCAGCTTAAACATTGATTTCCATTATTTTTAACAGCTGAGGAAAGCTGTCATGGATCATGTATCAGACTCTTTCTTGGAGACCAATGTTCCCCTTCTGGTTTTGATTGAGGCAGCCAAGAATGGTAATGAAAAGGAAGTGAAAGAATATGCCCAAGTATTTCGTGACCATGCCAGCAAATTGGTAGAGGTAAGTGCAGATTTTCATAATTGTTGAATCAAGCAATTCAATCTCTGTTAGCAGCAATGATCTTTTCAGTAAAATTATCTTCTATATTCATGAATATGTAGGCTAGAAATATCCTGTGAATGAAAGATTCTAAATTTCATTACTAGCATCTTTTAGCAGCTTGAGTGCATGGAACGAATGAAAGAGATTGGTAGTTGCCCCTAATATTTCATGATTAGCTCTAGAAAAGTCATTGGAGAGCCACAACTGAGTTACTCTTCCTCTTAACTGGGGAGTTATGATTTTTTCTTTTGGATGAGTTTTCAGGACAAAATTGTTGGATTCTAAACATCCATGCTTAACTCAACCTAGTTTGTTGTATAAGAGTTCTAACTATAACTAGCGACACTATATGCCAGTTAGCCTAATATTTGTCATTGGAAAAATTGAATCCATTATTAGGAAAGTAGCAGCAGGACATTTAGAAAGTCATAACAGAATCAGGCAGAGTCAGCATGGTTTTGTGAAAGGGAAGTCATGTTTGGCAAATTTATTAGAGTTCTTTGAGGATGCAACAAACAGGGTGAATAACGAGGAACCAGTAGATGTAGTGTATTTGGATTTTCAAAAGACATTCAATGACGTGCCACATAAAAGGTTACTACGCAAGGCAAGAGCTCACTCTGTTGGGGGTGATATATTAGCATATAATAGGGGATTGGCTAACTAGCAGGAAACAGTTGAGATAAATGGGTTGTTTTCAACTTGGCAAACTAACTAGTGGAATGCACGGGTGCGGTGGTGGGGCCTCAACGATGTATTATCTGTATTAAGACTTGGATGAAGGGACTGACTTGTGTATTGTAGCCAAATTTGCTGGCGATATAAAGATAGGTAGGAAAGCAAGTTGTGAAGAGGATACAAAGTCAACAAAGGGGAAGTTGGGCAAAAAAATCTGTCCATTTTGGCAGGAAGAATAGAAAAATTGAATACTATTTAAATAGAGAGAAATGGCAGAATGCTGCAGTACCAAGGAACCTGGGTGCAATTGTGAAGGCAAATGCAATGTTGGCCCTTATTGCAAGGGGCATGGAGTATAAAGATAGGGAAGCATTTCTTCTGCTCTGCAGGATGCTGGTGAGACCACACCTAGAATATTGTGTAGAATTTTGGCCTCCCTATTTGAGAGATATACTTGCATTGAGGTGGTCTTATGGCGCAGTGGATAGCATTCCTGCCTCTTGAGTCAGAAGTCCAGATTCAAGCCTCACCCTAGGACTTGACGGTGCATTCATAACACGGCCAAACAGGTTGATTATCAACCTACAAATTCTTATAACATGCATCAATGGAAGGCGGGAACAGCAGCAGAGATTCCTGGTCAGCCATGTGATGGAAAGAAAATTGGAGCCTCTATTATCAATATTCATAGCTATAGACTACAACATGGATGTAAAAGTTCCACAGCAACTCTGACACCCTACATGATCTGTAACACACCACCACCACATCAGCACTGGAGGCAGCTCACAGAAAGTTCATTAGGTTGATTCCTGGGACAAAAGGGCTGTATTATGAGGAAAGATTGAATGGATTGGGCCTATATTCATTGGAGTTTAGAAGAATGAGAGGTGATTTTATTGGAATATGTCAGATTATGATGAGGGGTTGGACAGGGTAGATGCTGGGAGGATGTTTCCTCTTATGAGGGAATCTAGAACTAGCAGGCACCATTTAAAAGTAAGAGGTCTCCCCTTGAAGACTGAGATGAGGAGAAATTTCTTCTGAGGGTCCATTCGTCTTTGGAATTCTCTTCCCTAGAGAGCAGTGCAGGCTGGGTTATTGAATATATTCAAGGCTGAGTTTGACAGATTTTTAATCTACAGGGGATTCCAGGGGGTGGGTGCGTGGGTGGGGGGCAGCAGTGGTGGGTAAGCAGGAAAGTGGAGTTAAGGCCGCTATCATATTAGCCATGATAATTTTGAATGACAGAGTAGGCTCGTTGGACCAAATGGCCTATTTCCTACTCCCATTTCTTATGACCTTATAGAGTTGTCAACAGAACCCATGTGGTACCAATAGTTTATCAAAAAAATCAGATTACATGCTGAAAACTGTGGTTCACTAAATATCTTTATTCTTTTAGGTTGCCAACCTTGCTTGCTCTATTTCCAACAATGAAGAAGGTGTGAAACTAGTTCGCATGGCAGCCACCCAGCTGGAAGGCCTTTGTCCACAGGTTTGAGAAAACAATGTCCTGTTTAGTCTAAAATTTAATTAGAAGTGATTTTCTTTGGTTTTAATGGGTTTTGTCTACTAAAAGAAAATGCTAAATTCTCTTCAATAAGCGCTTGTACCACGATGAGTGATTCCAAGTGTCTTTTGTCCTTTTTAAAATTTCAGCCATAGGCACTTCATGCTAGTCTGTAACAAATTTCAACAACCGAAAGATAACATTTGCAGCAACCTTGAATATGTTTTGCTTTGTTGGTGCAGCACTAATATTTGACTTATTGGTTTAAACTAGCATGTGGCAACTTTAAAATTAAGATTTTCTGTAAATTACATGAACTTGCAAATAACTTTGACTTCATTATGCCTAAAGTTGATTCTGTGAACTGATAACGCAAAAGCATTAGTAGCTCTAATTTATTTTCACTGTTCTTTTAGGTCATAAATGCTGCATTGGCCCTGGCTGCTAAACCTCAGAGTAAGGTCGCTCAGGACAACATGGATCTCTTCAAAGAACTATGGGAGAAACAAGTGCGTGTGCTGACAGATGCTGTGGACGACATTACTTCTATTGATGACTTCCTGTGTGTTTCAGGTATTTCTGTTATAATAAAACACCTCAATGTTGTTATGGAATATCCATGCCACTTGATTCCAAATAAAATGGGAATGAACAATTGTTCACTGTCTAGAGTAAGTGTATTTGGGTTATAATTCAGTTAATGTGGATAAACAAAATATACCTTGAAAGCAAGTATTAGTGCTTATTGGTGCTTAAAGTTTTACTCATAGAGTAATAGGTACTTGTCACTATTCTGGTTGCTCTACATTAATTTCAAAGATGCTGAAATCATTATTTCTAACTCCCTGGTGATATTAAGTTTGATATATTTCTTAGTGTGACCTACCAAATAATAAATTTAGAACCCTTTGTAAATGTAAATGTTATCATTACCCGATTGAACGCCATTGTTGGCCATCTTCATACCATATGCATGTAACATTAATTTGTGCCACCTCACATGTATTTTGTCATCTCGCATATTTTGGTAAAATAGCCATTATACTTGGAGGGAATAACACAACCATCATTTTGTAGTCTTAGAATATTCTAAATGCTGAAAGTTTAAACACCTTACAGCAGTACCCTGTTTATGTACTTTGGAACCAAAGTCCTTCCATATTTCGCTTACATACACCTAAATGAATTTCAGGACAAATTTTAAAAAGGGTACTTTCCTTTGTTCTCCAATCCAGTAACTAAAACTGAGTTACAAAAAATCTTGATGCCGATTTTTTTTTAGTTCATCCAAAGGACTAGACCTTAATCTTTCCCCCTTCTCCCAATATTGGAAGCTGTTTTGAATTAAGCATTCAATAATGACCTTATTATGCAAATCTTGAGAATGAATCTTGGCTCTGGTTTTGAGGTTCCTAAGCTAAGAGAATTAAGTTGAAGTTCGTGACAGAGCAATGTTGGTTTAATACTACTGACCATCTAAACTCTGACACCAAAGCATTAACATTTTTGAGATCTTAAAACTAACTTTGATGAGACAGAGTGAAGAGAATATGTCATAATTGACCACTTGCAGAACCTATATATTTTTATATATTCTTTCACAGGATGTGGGTCTTGCTGGCTAGACCAGCATTTATTGCCCATCCCTAATGGTCCTTGAGAAGGCGGTGGTGAGCCACCCTCTTGAACCGCAGTAGTGCATATGCTGTGGGTACGTTCACAGTGCTGTTAGGGAGTTCCAGGATTTTAGCTCAGCAGCAGTGAAGGAAATGCAATTATAATTCCAAGCCAGGATGATGTAAGGCTTGGAAGGGAACTTACAGATGATGGTGTTGCATTACATGGGTGCTCTTGTCTCTCAGTTGTTAGAGACTATGGGCTTGGAATTGTGCTGTCAAAGGAGCATTAGAGAGTTGCTGCAGCACTTCTTGTATATGGTACCCAACTTATAGTTGATGGACAGACTTCGGGGAGTCAGGGGGTGAGTTGCTCACCGCAGATTTCCCAGCCTTTGCCCTGCAGTTGTAGCCACAGTATTTATATGGCTGGCCCAATTCAGTTTCTGTCGATGGTAATACCAGGATGTTGATAATGGGGGATTCAGCAATGATAGTGCCATTGAATGTTTAGAGGCGTTAGTTAGATTCTCTCTTCGTGGATACGGTCATTGCCTGGTACTTGTGTGATGTGGATCTTACTTGCCGCTTACCAGCCGAAGCCTGAAATTTGCCTAGGTTTTGCCGCATATCCCACAAACTGCTTCAGTATCTGAGGAATTGAGAACGATATTGGACATTGTGCAATCATACAAACATATAAAATAGGAGCAGAACTAAGCCATTCGGCCCCTCAAGCCTGCTCTGCCATTTGTTAAGATCAAGGCTGATCTGTTTGTGTTTCGAATTCCACATTCCCATCTACCCCCAATAACCTTTTGACTCCCTTGCCTAACAAGAACCTATCTAACTCTGCCTTAAAAATATTCATTCTGAGGCAGAGTGTTCCAAAGTCACACAACTCTCTTGGGAGAAAAAATCTTTCCTCATCTCTGTTCTAAAAAGGCAACGCCTAATTTTACAACAGGGTCCCCAAGTTCGGGACTCACCCACAAGAGGAAATGTCTTTTCCTCATCCATCTTGTCAATACTGTTCAGGATCTTATATACCTCAATAAAGCCAACCCACACTCATCTAAACTCCAGTGGAAACAAACCCAGTCTGTCTAATCTTTCCTCATAAGACAACCTGCTTACTCCAGATATCAATCAAGTAAGGCTCCTGTCAGCCGCCTCCAACGCATTTACATTGTTCCCTAAATAAGGAGACCAAAATTGCGCGCACTGTTTGAGATATGGTCTCACCAATATAACTGAAGTATACCACCTTTACTTTTATGTTTAACTCCTCTCGTAATAAAGGATAGCATTCCATTAGCCTTCTTAATTACTTGTTGTACCTGCATACTAACTTTTTGCGACTTATGCACTAGAACATCTAGATCCTCTGCAGCTGTTCACCGTTTAAGTAATATTCAGCTTTTTTTTATTCTTCCTGCCAAAGTGAACAACTTTACATTTTCCCACGTATT
Source organism: Cetorhinus maximus (assembly GCF_964194155.1). NCBI lineage: Eukaryota > Metazoa > Chordata > Chondrichthyes > Lamniformes > Cetorhinidae > Cetorhinus > Cetorhinus maximus. Next base: position 72,936,374 of record NC_135888.1, read on the forward strand.
ACTCCATCCGCCATATTTTTGCCCACTCGGCCTACGTCTGCAACCTCCCTTCACAACATACAATCATCAGCGAACATCCCCACTTCTGACCTTATGATAAGGGAAAGGTTATTAATGAAGCAGCTGAAGATGGTTGAGCCTAGGGCACTACCCTGAGGAACTCCCGTAGTGATGTCCTGGCACCAAGATGATTGACCTCCAACAGCCACAGCCCTCATTCTTTGTGCTAGGTATGACTCCAACCAGTGAATAGTTTTCCCCTTGTTTCCCATTGACTTCAGTTTTGCTAGGGCTCTTTGATGCCACGCTCAGTCAAATGCAGCCCCTCTCACCTGACCTCTGAAATTCAGCTCTCTTGTCCATACTTCAAACAAGGCCCCAATGAAGTCAGAAGCTGAGTGACCCTGGCAGAACCACACACTGTCAGTGAGCAGGTTATTGCTGTGTAAGTGGCGCTTGATAGCACTGTCAATGATGCTTTTCATCACTGCTGATGATCGAGGGTAGGCAGATGAGGTGGCAGTTGGCAAGGTTGGATTTGTCCTGCTCTTTTGGACAGCACATACCTGGGCAATTTTCTACATTGTCCGCTCGATGTCAGAGCTGTAGCTGTTCTATAAACATACGGATTAGGAGCAAGAGTAGGCCATTTGGCCCCTAGAGCATTCTCTGCCATTCAAGAAGAACATGGCAGATGTGATTATAACCTCAACTCCACATTCCCACCTAACCCCAATAACCTTTCAACCCCCTGCTAGAACAGCTTGGCTAGGAACTTGGCTAATTCTGGTGCATAAGTCTTCAGTACAACTGCTGGAATGTTGTCAAGGCCTATAACCTTTGCAGTATTCAGTGCCTTCAGCAGTTCCTTGATATCACAGAGTGAATTGAATTGGCTGAAGACTGGCATCTGTTACACTGGGGACCTCAGGAGGAGCATGAGATGGATCATCCACTCGGCACCCTGAAGATGGTTGCAAATACTTCAGCATTGTCTTTTGCACTGATGTGCTAGGCTCCCCCATCATTGAGGATGGGGGTATTTGTGGCGCCACCATCTCCGTTAGCTGTTTAATTGTCCACCATTGTTCAGGACTGGATGGGACAGGAGTGCAGTGCTTCGATCTGACCTGTTGGTTGTGGGATCGTTTAGCTCTGTTGCATACTGCTGCCACTGTTTGGCATGCAAGTCGTCCTGTGTTGTTGCTAGACCAGGTTGACACCTTTTTTTTAAGGTATGCCTGGTGTTGTTTCTGGCATGCTCGGCTGCCCTCTTCGTTTCAAATAGTGAAAACTTAGATATAATAGTCCCAGAAACCCTGTATATTGGGCACCGTGGCTTTGATATTGTACTCCACTGTAGTTTCGGAGATGCACATACAGTTGGCACTTTTTTTTTTAAAAGAGTACTTAGGAATATAATAGTTTTCTTGGCACTTAAATGTCCCTGAAGTTCACTATATTAGTTATTTATGTGAAATGTGTGTGTGTTTCACTCAAGTGATTTGGAGGCATCTCAAAACACAGTTTTTCAAGTGCAGGCAAGTGTAACAGCCAATTTGTACACAACAATGTTCTACAAAAAAAAATTAAATAATCAGTTAGTCTGTTTGGGTGGGGTTGGTTGAGGGGCAAATGGCACAAGTTTCCCTCTCCCGTTGGAGTCCAATTGGATCTTTAACACCCACCTGAAGCATTGGAATAGGCAGACATTTGGTCCAAAAGATAGCACAATGCTGCAGTAGTGTTAACCTAAATTTTATCTTCCAAGTCCTGGAGTTAGATTTGAGAAACAGCTTTCTGACAAGAAGAGTGAAATGAACCAAGCTGACGAACTTCATTAAAAATTAGGTTTATTTGCAGAGACCTGATTTATTATAAACCAATTTTATATTAAACAAGATCTGTTTTTCTTTTAACAGAAAATCACATCCTCGAGGATGTAAATAAATGTGTTATCGCACTCCAGGAGAAAGATGTAGATGGACTAGACCGTACAGCTGGTGCAATCCGAGGACGTGCTGCAAGAGTTGTTCATGTTGTCACTTCGGAGATGGACAATTATGAACCTGGAGTGTACACTGAAAAAGTTCTGGAAGCAACCAAATTGTTGTCTGATACAGGTAATGACTTCATTTTTTGCTGCAAATGTTTCATTCTAAACACTACAAGTATAGCCTAGGTTGATGGGATATGCACAAACCCAAGTGTTGAATATACATGAACTGGCATGCATGTGCTCTCCTACTCCCATGTCATTTAAAGCAACAGTAGACACCATACTGCATCCATTCTCTTCTCTCTAGTTAAAAGGCTTATGACCTATGTTCGTACCAAATTTGGGACAAGTCTGCAGTCTCTTGACAGAACTGTTAGATGGGTGGAAGGGTGATGTGGAAGATGGAGGATGAGTTGCTGAAGTGTACAATTCCAAATACACAGTGGTCTTATGCAATGCTCCAGTGTAACAGCTCCAAGGGTTCTGCATAAAGTACTCCACTCGGACCTTCTATAGATCACAGCAAGCGGATTTCATGGGGTTTTTTTGCGGACATTGTCACTGAAATCTTAGGCTGGCATATGTAAATTACCTATAATCTAATTCAATAGTTTCTGCGCATTCATGGTCTCTGAGACTTGGCGCAACTCTTGTGTGGCGTGGTCATCAGAAATGAGCTGTGGGCATCTATCGTACAAGATTTGAGCTCTTAACCTTGTGACCAAGTCCAAATAAATGACCACATTAGCCAATGCATTTACAAGAATCTAAAGAATACCATACCCATTAGGTAGGTTTTGTTCAGCAAATGATCACATTGCGTCAGGTGGTTGCTAAAGCTGATTGGGCATTTTGTTCCTGTTCCTGTTGCTGTTCCTGCTTGAAGACTAAATAGTCATTCCCTCAGCCCGTGGTGTGCACGTGATAGCAGGGACTAGCTCTCATTGTACTGCTCTGCAGACTGGCCAGTCTGCTTTTTAGCAGTACTAACCTGGAAGCCATAGCAACTATTTTTTTAGTAGGAGAGATACTTAGTAAGTATAAATAAAGGAGCTAGAATTTTTGTTAGTTTGGTGGTTTTTCTTCAATGCTGTATATATGGGGTTTTATATGAGAGTAAAGAACCATGTGAAAAGTTGTCTCTCTGCAGTACTTCTGACATTTTTCTGGGAAGCATAAAGAAGGTTCTACTCAGTAAATATCATTGTAATCTTGTGCTTTAATTCAAATGATTCATTGGCCTAGATAGCAACACTTTTCCTCTTTGTGGCTACAGTTAAGACTTGGAGTTGCAGCAATTTCAGGTATCTTGTATGGTGAAAAATCTTTCTGAGTGTAATTAATGAATTAGTAAAGCTAATTTACTCTTGAGCAATGGCACAAATGACAAACAATTCTTCTGAACAAAGGATGTTGCTCTGCTTGGTGGAAGTAAATAGTGGTGAGCAATATTTTTCAGAGGAAGTTCAGTAACTTTGGATGTAGAGCACATGTAAAAAATGTACAAACCATTAGTGCTCATATGAATAACCTGTATTAATGCAATTCATCCATTTCCCTATCTAGTTATGCCAAGATTTACTGAGCAAGTGGAAGCTGCCGTGGAAGCGCTGAGCACCAATCCTGCTCAACAGCTGGATGAAAATGAATTCATTGATGCTTCACGTCTGGTGTATGATGGCATTCGGGACATTAGGAAAGCTGTATTGATGATTAGAGTGAGTATATTTGTGTTCATGGGCAGTTTTGCTGAAAATATGTTGTTTTGAGAAGTTTATTTGTGACTAGCTTACTTAAAAACTTGAGGTCAAAAAGTTAAGTACTCGAAATAGAGCTAGTTGTTGCACTCAGCTACTGTACTACAGCAGCTGAGATCAACTAACTGATTGCAGAGCAGAGTGCACCTAGTCCATTCCTGGTCCTATAAGCCTTAGTTAATCATTGGTAAACCCATTGAGGTTTTGGAGGGGTTGTACACTACTGTTTCATTGTCAGCAATTCTGTGTATTTTTCAGATCAAAAACTGGCATGTTGAGCCAAATAGCTTCCTTCTGTGCTGTCATTCTGATTCAATAGTATGCAGAAGGCATGTTCTTTATCATTTTTCTCCATGTGGTTGTTTACTAAAAATTAAGGAAATTGACCTTAATTATCTTTTCAGTCTTTTTATTTTGGGTATCGACTTTCAGCAGTCATTTTGGGGAATAAAACATTTTTGCATTGCTGTGTGCTTTTGTATATGAACTCATCTATTTGTGTGTTAACTGTTGTTTCAAATCAGTAAAAGCTGTTTCCCCTGGATTACTGATTGAGATTTTTATACTCACCGGCAGTGTGGTCAGTCAAGACTTCTGAGTTTTTTTGAGGTAAACTTGATGGTATTTTACTGCAGCAAATAGAAACGTTAGGCATGTGAAATGTTCCTCTGGGTGATTATCACCACAGAGGTGAAGTGGTTGGCTGAAATTCAAATTAAAGTAGCTGAAGTGTATAACTGTGTTCAATGCAGCAATTAATTTATCTGTGAAACTAATACATTTTCTGTTCTTTGCTGCAAAATTACCCCTTCCCCAGGGAAACAATAGAACATCACAATTAGCCAAGCATTCATTACACCTTTGAAATTTCACAGATGTAACTATATGCACGAGTTGGTGTTTAAAATGCAAAACGGTGCTATTAATTACAAGTTAAGGGAGGCATTTTGCAATGTAAAAATGAAATTACTATTCACTTTGGGCGCAATCGATGATTCCAGCACACATAACACCTGTTTTGAAAAGTATTTCTTTTTCCTCAAATTTCTGCTTAAATTTGCATGCATGTCATCAAATGCAAAACGTGAAGTTTCAAGATATAACTTTAAAAAAGTTGCTTTAAATATATTTTTGATTTAAAAGTGATAACTAGGTAAAGTTGGTTTATACATCTGATAAATTGGGTTTATCTAAAAAAAAAATGCATTCTTCAGTGTTATTCACCTATGATTAGACTGATTTTAAATTAGTGAAAGTGACTTTAAAAGAATTTGCAAAACTGTTGTCTAGTTAGATTGGGGGTGGTGGGGAGTTCCTTCAGTAATTTTTTAAAAATTATTCAAGCCTTTCAAAATGTACCAGAAGCTCCAGTTTAATTTTTTGAGCTTCCTCAAAGGCCTCTATACGAGTGCAGATGAAACTTCCAATAGTGATTAATTCATGCTGGGGGCACAGTCAGTTTTATGGGTAGGGCTTGTTTTTAGCAGTGTTATTAGGCGCGCAGAAGATAGCGGAAACTTGAGTTGCACTGAACACAATTTGACCTTAAAATTCTGCAGTCTTTTGTGCTGATTGCACTGATATCAGAGGGCTTGCACCCAAAAAGACAGCACATTGAGCACAAAGTCCAGGCCAGGATTTTGATATTGAGGGAAGTTACTTTTTAAGAGTTATAAACTTGATGGGCATACCTTACATTGGGTTAAAGTGCACAGGCAAAACCATACTATTGGTACTTATGATGACAAAGGCAAGGAGTGGTTTGTGTTCCTGGTGACTTCATCTTTAATCATTCTCAACTTCAAAAAGTATGACTTCGGCCAGATTATAGAGTAATGTGCCTCTATGACATACTACAATATCAGTAATCGGGCAGCTGTGAATTTTTTTCCCTGGGCAATCGGATGCTGTTTTGGTAGTCTTGAAATGCACCTTAATTTTTAAATATTCAGCTTATTTTTATGGCTCATGTTCTTTTTATATGCATTGTGTGGATTGTTGTGATGAAATGTCTTGATGTTACAACCCTGTAATTACCTTCCATGTACAAATGGAAAAGTTATTGCCCAAAATAGGGTAATTTGTTTCTAACAACTGAGACGTTGTATCAAGCATAAGGTAACCTAATGTGCTTCCTCATTTATTTACCTGTTGCGTATGAATTGTAAGAAATTAGTGGATTCCTACAAATTGCACAGTTGTAGGGGTGTTGTGCCGTTACTATGAATAGCAGCTATCCTGTGTGACGATTCAGTGGTGCCAGCAGAAATTAAGGTTATTGCAGGTACTTTTAAATTACTTGGAGTTTGCAATAAAATGTGCCCCTATGTACTAAATTTAATGTAAATTAGATTTTTAGCATTCAGTAGAGGCCAGCATGAATTCCTATGCTCTCCCAGTGTCTAATATTAATACTGTCATCTTTTTCCTCCACTAGACTCCTGAAGAACTGGATGATTCTGACTTTGAAACTGAAGACTTTGATGTGCAAAGTAGAACTAGTGTCCAGACACAGGAAGATCAACTTATTAATGGACAGAGTGCAAGGGTAAGACGTTGCCTATGTTACAATAAATTTACTTATTTGTCTGTGGTTGATACAAAGCTCATTAACATAAGATATGCCAAAATATTGCTTAATGAAAGTGTTGCATTGTATACTTCTTGAGGAGTAACTGGCAGCTGGAAAAAAGTTACTAATCAGGCTAAAATTTTCCAACTATAAAATTTGGTGGGATGATTGTTAAACTGCTGTATAGCTAATTGAAGCAAAAATATACCACCCAAAGCATGATGTTAGTAGATTACTTGTAACTTGTTGACGTTATTCAAAAAAGGACTGCAGGAAATAAGGTGTAGGATACTATACTACTTTATCTACTGGGAATTTGACTTCAGTGCAGCCAGAGCAGATGGAATGTCAGTGACAGCTGTTAGGATCCGAAGAATGAGTTTGGGCAGTTTTAGTACAGTTCCCAATGGACAAGTCCACAGTGCTCAGCTGCTCTGATTTTTGGCACTAACTACCACTGTTGGAAAGTGTATGGGAAATGAAAATGTCATAAGCGTCTTATTTCTGAAGATAGGATTGAGGAATTTTATCCAAATAAGGGGAGTACGGTGAAGCATCAGCAGGACATTGGCTTAAATGGTTTGAGTCTAATTTGTTGTAGTGAAGGGCTGCTTTGAAAAGTGGATTTGTTCCTGCTAAAACTGTGCTGACTTCTACTGGCCTAAATAATAAAACCGTAGCACCTCCGGTTTCAGCCTAGACCTTCACAGCAGTTGGCAATATGATATTTACCCATTGCTGGAAATCATAAAAGCCAGCAAAAAAGCTGCATGCGCAGGTATGCTATATGTGTATGCAATGATGTATACATGCACATGCATACAACCTAACTGCATCTACAGTTTTTAAATCTTAAAAATATGGTTTAATTTTAGTTTATTAGCAGTGAAGCTTTGTGAACAGTGTGAATGAATGCAGGGAGCATTATCATGTCTGGCAGTAGCTGGCATTGGAAACTTTTGGAAACCATTGGGATGTGCAAAATTGAACTATTTACACTGTTAAATGGGAGTCAAAATGTATTTATTCAATTTTTATTTGCAGTAAAATGGGGTATGAGTGGAATATGAAGAAGCAGTCAGCCCTAGCAGCTGAATAGTTTACGCAAATGAAAACATTGAATAGATTTGCATTGCCCTGTCTTAACAGAAGTATTAAATCAGGATATACATTTAATAGCAGTTTATCATTATCATTTTCTTGATTCAAGAACAATTTTTTTAAGGAATTCCTTTGAAATTGATTGAGGATTAAGCTACAGAGGTGGTGTAGCAATTGCACGCTGGATGTTAAATTAGTATATAGAAAACTCAATATCAATGCTTAAAAAAAAACTTGCTGGAAAATGCCATTATAAGTTGCCCTTTGCTAACGAGACCTGAGGAAGGGACATTATTTGATGAAATAAAGTAAGCTAAAGATACAGTTCCAAGATGAAACTGATTCTTATTTTTAGAAAAACACTAGATAGCTGATGAATAGGTTGTAGACATGAGCATAAATTAGCTAGTGTTACCCAGTGGCAATTTAAATTTTTATTGAATTGTCAGCTCAAAAGCAGGGATCACTGCTGGAGAAATGAATATTTTCTCACAATACCTCTAATGGACGGTTTAAGTGATCTTGGATTAGATATGAAATGTGTTATTTGAAAGATGATGTTGAATCTACACTGCCTTAACACTACCTAGATTCCAAACTCAGAAAAGCAATTCCTGTTATGTGATGTAAAATCTCTCTTACAATCAAACTTCATCCAAACAGTCTCCTAAAGTGAGTTTACCAATTCATTTGAAATGTTGATGCTATGTTCTCTTCCATAGGAGTTATACTAAATGTATTCTATGTAACCCTTGCCAACCTTCAATAAGAAGGTTACTTTTATTGTCCAGAGGTTTAAAATACATGCACTAACGCAATTCATAGTGGCAATTGGAATGAATAAAAGAAGAATAAAACAAATTATGTCATTAAATTGTTTTTAAAACTTAATTTTTTTCTTCAAAAAGCAGACTTGCAGTTTACATACAACCTTGTTTCATGTGTGCCCTACATTTCTTGTAACATTTGGGCAGCCTTTACATTTTTAACTATAGATCTTTTCTAGCAGATTGTCCTTGTTTTTCAGGCTATTATGGCTCAGCTTCCACAGGAACAAAAAGCAAAGATTGCTGAGCAAGTAGCCAGCTTTGAGGAGGAGAAGATCAAACTGGATGCTGAAGTTTCTAAATGGGATGACAGTGGAAATGATATCATTGTCCTAGCCAAGCAGATGTGCATGATTATGATGGAGATGACAGACTTCACCAGGTGTGCCATTAAGTTCTTATAGCTCTGAGCTCAGTGATTTGGCTAATGTTGCAGTTCAACTTTAGAGCACTAACACAAACATTATTATGTAAAAATAGCATTACATTCCAAAATATGGTACCCTCTAAATGGCTGTATTGATTTTTATATTCCCTAAGTAATTTGTAACAAACTCTAAACGTTTTTGCCCCTTTCAAAACCATATACAAAATGATCAATGACATTACAGTTTTTGAGAGAATCTGAAAACATTGAGACAATTGGAATCGTTCTTTACTGCTTTGACACAAAACTCATTTTGATTAAATTGGGCACTTCCTAATGCCAGAAGGAGTTCAAATCCTCATCAAATTTTGTACTTGACTTGAAAAAAATGACAACTATAGTTTATTTCATTTGAAACTATGGGTGGAATTTTCCAAGCCCGCGTTTCCAGCTATTGGTCAGCAAGGAGCTACTTGTAATACATCAGCATATAATTAAAAAGCCATCCTGCCAGGCTCTTGGAATGCCGCTGTATTGTCTGTCCACGCCGATGTGTTTCACGACGGCACGCAGACGACGTGCACTTGGCTGCCTTCACTTTGAGGAACTGAGGTGAGTGTGCAGCAGCGTTCCCCACGGCTCGCCTGTTGTTTACCGGCCTCGGGGAGCGGGGGCAACTGATGCCTGGCCCCGGAGGCGACTGCTGAAGGGGAGGGCTGTCTGGGGCAAGTGTTGGCCAGCTTCGGAGGCAACTGCTGAGGGGGTGGGGATGGCGGTGGTCGTCAAGTGTTGCCCTGGCGCTGCACCCCACGCACAGGCAAATCGAGGTGGGGTTCAGGGTAAGCGAGGGGAATGGCCACGCAGTAGGGACATCTGTATAAACTGACCATGCCTCTGCAACTGAAACTGATCAGGCACAGCCACAGTGATGTGATTGGGGTCGGCTCCTAGCCTGCCCACCCATGCAAGCAATGCGGTGGCACCAAAAGGCCACCAAGCGCTCCATACCTTACCCTCCCCCAACCGCCCCCCCAACCCTGGTCGCCACCACTTAATTGGATTGTGGAGCAGTTGGTCTGCACACGTTGTACAATCTCCTCACCAACGCTGGCCATACAGCAGCCACTGCTGGAGGCGCTCACAGCCCCTAGCAAACTCAACATCCCGGTTTAGACCTGTGTCCCCCATGTCGCAGGTTGACAGGGCAGCCATGCAGCGCACTCATCCCTGGCCGTCTGAGGGGTGACCAGCACTCTCCGGGAAATGCTAAGGGGTGGTCACACAGGGCCAGGAAAGGTGCTACGTACAGCCATGATAACCATGACTTTCTCTCTTTCATGCTACAGGAGGACCACATCAGGATCATGGATCCTGGTGACCTAGCTGTATGCCTGATGGCCCACAGAGACCATAGAAGACTGAGAGCGACTGAGGCTCCTTGCTGTAAAAATGCAGGAGCAGCAACCTCATAAAGAAGGGGCAGCAGGGGCTCCCACACATGCTGCTCAGGAGCAACAGCGAGCCGCTGCTGGTCGGCACCTAGTGACACCCAGGGTCCATAGACGCCGCCTGCCATTCCTGCAGGTGGCTGAGAACCAGTGTCGCCGACGAATGCACATGTCTAGGGACCTGGTGGCTCACATCTGCCACTTACTGCAGGACTTGGCGCCAAGGGGACATGGAGGGCATCCACTGTGGCTTTGAAAGCGACCGTGGCGCTCAATTTCTTTGCCAGTGGCTCCTTTCAGGGCTCCACAGGTGACCTCTGTGGGATTTTACAATCCGCCACCCACAAATGCATCCATGAGGTCACGGATGCCACCTTCTCCATGACACACAACTTTGTGAATTTTGCCCAGGACCGACAACCAGGACGCAAGGGCCCTTGGATTCGCTCTGATCTCTGGATTCCCAGAGGTGCAATTTACTGCACTTATGTGACGCTCAGGTCTCCGTCGCTACACTCGGTGGACTTCAACCGCAAGGGCTTCCACTCACTGAATGCGCAGCTGGTATGCGACCGCCAGAAACGTGCAGGTATGCACACAGTTTCCAGGGAGTGTGCTCGACTCTACACCCTGAGTCGCTTGCAGATCCCTGCAGTCTTCCAGGGTCCACAGAGGCTGCAGGGTTGGCTCCCTGGGGTCAAGGGCTACCTGCAGAGGCCGTGGCTGATGACACCCGTGTGGCAGCCTCAGACTGCAGCAGAGCGACGCTACAATGAGGCTTATGCAGCAGCTTGCAACTAGGTGGAGCAGACCATCGGGCTGCTGAAGATGCGGTTCCGGTGCCTGGACCGGTCTGGTGGGGCCCTGCAATACAGTCCGCAGAGGGATTCGAGCATCATCATTGTCTGCTGCACCCTTTACAACCTGGCATTCCAACAGGGAAATGAGCTGGCTGAGGAGGAACTGGGGGTCTCCAAGGATGAGGAGGGATGAGGGTGAGGGGGTCCTCGGTGGTGACGATGTCGGGGATGAAGCTCTCGCACTGGCTAGACAAGGCAGGCACGCTCAGGAGGCCCTCATAGCTACCAGATTTGTGGAGGGTGATGACAACATGCAGTGAGGAACCCTCATAGACCCTCATGTTACAGTTGTGAACATTTGACCCTAGTCTAGCTTATGGCAGTGCAATACCCTCTGAGAATGCTTCTGTCATGGAGATGCAGTAGAGGCCCTAATAGTCGCTTGATTGCAGGAGGATGATGACAACATGCAGTGAGGACACTCCACAGGTCATCACATAGCCTCTGAGAATGCCTGACTCCTGTCTGGCTGAGGGCAGCTCTCTTGCGCTGCATGATCAGGGCCATCTCATAGAGACACAGCCATGAAACTTTAGCCGCATCTGATGCTGTGTCCGCCTTCAGCACCTCAGCCCTTCAGGAGCTGGTGCACAGCATCACTGGTCGCAGATGTTGGTGTGACGAGGGCCAGCTGCACCTTAAAAGGCGCTGAGAGCACACAGAGTATGAGAGAACTCTGTGGTACTGCCCAGTACATTCTGGCAGCAATGACCAGCACGGCCGAGGTGCAGGCATCAGTAATGTTTCCAGGGAGTGAGAGGCTGGACCATCACTATGGTCTGAAGGCTGCACAGGGAAGAGGCCCTGGACTGAGACACCTTCCCTCTATCTTGTGCAGAAAGGTTTCGCATCTAAGTGACAAGAACACTGCTCATCAGTACGAGGAGCTACAGGCAGGGAAACATTCTTAGGCGTTTATTGACAATAGTGAGCAGTATGTACATGTGATCAGGCCGTGCAACTACTTTTATTTAACTTTCCTAACCCTGCTGCTACGTTTTGGTGCTCCCCGGACATCTACAGCAGAGGTGGAGGCAGCCTGCTGACTATGAGCCCTGTCTGTGATACCTTTAGCGGGCGTCCTCTGGAGGGCCGAGACTTTGTCGGTCCCAGCCTGCTTTTAGGGTCTTGCTGTGTGGCAGTGGCACCCTCCTTGGCCTGTGAAGCTGGAGCTACGGAGATCACAGGAAGAGGAGATTCAGATGAACCGGTCACTCCCAGAGTCACCTGGGTAAATGGCCGCAGAGTGTGCATCTGCTGATCCTTCTCCCTATGGGTGCCTGAGGGCCCCTGGCTGACTCAGTGAGCGGAAGGGGTAGCTGGAGTGAGATTGAGCTCCCCAGCACCCTTTCACGTACACACTGCTGGAGACGAACTATGGCATCAGCGCTGGAGTTCTGCCCGCACAGCAGTGCAGGAGTGACGTCCTGGACCAAGGTCTCCACGGTGGCTGCCATCCTGCCAGTGTTAACTTTGATGTGTTGCAATGCCGGCACTATCACCCAGCATGAAGACGGACGGACTCCTCCATCGTGCCTTGCAATCTGAGGAGTGCTGCGGACATCCCTTCCTGATGTTCCCTGGCTTGCCTTTGCAGCTCCAGCAACTGTGACACGACCAAGTCCAGAGGCTCGTCATCTGACTCGGACTCAGCAACTTTCTGGCCTCCAGCAGTCCTCCGAGTGCCGGGGACCTGGAAAGTCCCTGCCTCTGCCTCCTGTGGATCAGAAAGTGAGATGTGTTCACCAGATTGTGATCCCAAGGCTACTCTAAAGCTAGGTCCCAATGAGGTGTGTGTCTCTGCGCTGGTGGAGGGTGTGGGTGAGCGCTGTGACGGGACTTCAGGGAGGGTGCCTCCAGATTTCTCTTCAAAGGTTTCTTCGGGGCTTGATTGGAGGCACTGGGTCATGGACTCTGTGGATATTTGGCAGATGTGCCTGTGAAAGCAAGGAGAAATAATTAGCGCATGGCAGTGACCTGTGAAAGAGAACCCATCACTCGCAGCATGGTTGTCTGATGGATGTTGTACTGTTGGATCCTCACTTCGTAGAGCAGCACCAACCTCACCGTCAGCACGGGACCGGTCCCTGTCATCACCAGCCAGGTCGATGGCTCTGTTTTCGAATTCTGTCAGAATTTTGATCTCTGGCATCCCTCCACCTGTCTGCTTTTCCTCCTGTTGTGTGCCAGTTTGTCCTGCATGGATAGAGATGGGGAGAGTATCAGGATGCCTGCTGGGCCAGATGATAAGTATGCCTGGCCTGTGTGGGTGGTGAGTGGTCCCATGGACAGGCTGAGGACAATGCAGGTATGTGTGAAAGAGTGAATGGTGATGTCTCTTGCACTGGCAGTGAGTGATGGCCCTGCGGATGTGTGATGGGTTTGTTTGTGTGTGAGTTGGGAGTGATGAAAAGAGTGACTTACCATGGCGAAACGGAGGAGATCATTCGTCATTTTGCGGCGCTGTTGGCTGTCCTCCTCTGCAGGGCGTTTACGCTGGCTACCGTCTCCTAAGCCGGGTTGGTGACATTGCAACCCATCCTGCGGCCAGAGTGGGGGTAGAGCACATCCCGGCAGGCCCCCCCGGCATCCAGCAGTCACTCGAGGGACCCGTCGTTGATGCGGGCGGCTGCAGTCTTTTTTCCTTTGCTGGCTGTGTCTCCCGGGCAGCGGTGATGAGCTGGTGGCGATGAGTGCTTTGCTGGCGGCTGTCTTTTAAAGATGGCGGCCGGCGTGATGCAACAGCAGGCGGGCGAATGAGAGGCCGCCCGCCATAACAACGACGTGTTTCGCGGGAGTGAATAAATAATGAGGTGGACTCAGGACAATAAGGCGTGAAAACCTGCCATTTTTATCGGTGGATAGGACTCCATTTTACCCATCTGCTAACACACTTTGTGCAATTCTGGGAAAATTCCGCCTTATGTAAGAAGTTACCATGATGATTTCTTGAAATTTCAAATATACTTGAATGTATATTTTTGTTCTTTTGTTGATTGCCTCTGACTTTAATAAATGCAAATTGGTAAAAACATGATTTGGGGAAATTAATATCCCCACGAATAGCTGTGTATTTAAACCCTCTATTACTGATGTAAAATGCTCATCAGTACAATGGCAGAAATTGATTGCATTTGGTTGCTCACTGGGAGTCTGAAGAATGATAAACTCTTCAAAAAGAAAATTTCAATCAGATCATGGCTCCGTTGATAATTTAATGAATATCTAGCAATGGTTTCATTTAGGAGATGGAGGAGCAGAGGGACCTAAAGGCATTTGTGCACAAATTATTAAGGTGGTAGGGCTGAGAAAGTGGTTATTAAGGGACATGGGATCCTGGGATTTATAAATAGAGGTACAGAGTACAAAAGCAAGGAAATTATGGTGAACCTTTAAAAGCACTGCTTTGACCGGAATATTGTGTCTATTGTAGGCACCGCATTTTATGAATGATATGAAGGCATTGGAGAGGATGCAGAAAATATTTACGAGAATGCTTCCAGAGATGAGGGAGTTACAAGGATATATTGGGCTCTTCTCCTTAGAGAAGCGAAAGTTAAGAGATTTGATAAAGTTGCTCAAAATCATGAGGGCTCTGGGCAGAGCAGATTAGGAGAAACTGTTCCCATTGTCGGAAGGGTTGAGAATCAGAGGACACAAATTTAAAGTGATTGGCAAAAGAACCAGTATCAACATGAGGAAAAACATTAGGCAGCAAGTGGTTAAAATCTGGGATTCACTGCCGAAGAATGTGGTGGAGGCTGATTCAGTCGTGGCTTTCAAATTGGATAATTACCTGATGCTAATAAAAGTAAAAACACAAATGCAAAAAAAAGACCAAACACTTGGTCTTTTACATTTACTGACCACACAGGTTCTCATATGTCTCAATCCTGCATTCTATGCCAGCTACAAATCCTCATCCCAAAAGGGTAGTTACCTGAAGAGAAAACATTTGCAGAGCAACAGGAGAAACACAGGGGAATGGGGCTAACTGAGTTACTCTCACAGAGTGCCTGCACAGCATGACAGGCCAAATGGCCGCCTCCTGTGGTGCAATCATTTTATGATTCTATGATTCTTTGCAGAGGAAAAGGCCCACTAAAGAATACATCTGATGTAATCAGTGCAGCTAAAAAAATTGCTGAAGCTGGATCAAGGATGGATAAACTTGGACGGACTATTGCTGATCACGTGAGTCTTTGCAGCAGAGACAGTGCAAAATGCTAGTGTGTTGAATAGTATTGGCGGTAGGAATGTGCAGTGTAAAGGTGAGTGGCTTCTCTTTTGTTTTCACCCTCCTGTGCAGGTGCTAGCCCCCTAAATGAGCACAGGGGCCAAGATGGCAGAGCAGGTCAGGGAGGCCACGAAGAACAGCAGTCATAGCAACTGCGCCTGCCTGGCCCCACCGTCTAGGGGAGTGGGAGTCTCAGACAGGGCAGAGTGAGGAAGCGCATCTTGTCACCTTCACAGCCATCCTGAATTCCTCCTTAGAGATAAAATGTCCAAACCTCCCATACTTGAGCAGTGAGTAAGTGAGCAAGAGTGTGTGAGAGATCGTGAATGGGAGGGCACAGATTTAAAGTAATTGGCAAAGGCAATATGAGAGAGAACTTTTTCATGCAGCAGGTGGCTAGGGTCTGGAATGCACTGCCTGAGAGTAGGGGAGGCAGGCTCAATCAAGGCATTCTCAAAGAAATTGGAGTTATTTGAAAAGGAACAGTGTGCAGGGTTACGGAGCCGAGGCAGGAGAATGGCACTAGGTGAATTGCTTGTTAGAGAGCCGGTGCTGCCAAAACAGGCTGAATGGCCTTCTGTGCTGTAACAATTCTGTGATCCTGTGCACTTTTGTTCACGATTATATGCTTTTTCTGCAATTTTGTATGTGTAGCTGCTTGTGTGGAAATACTTTTATTCATCAATTAGATTTCTTGAGAAATAGCTTGTGAAATATTGACTGCGATGGTATTGGCCTTTCTTTCTGTCATATGCTTAGGTTCGCGCACACACAAGCATCCAACTTGATTCGTTACTGTAGCTCAGGAATATAGATGTTAAGTTTAAATTCATCCGTTTGTAGATTTTGTTTGAATTTGTATAACACACCTAAATTTCAGTTGTCCTGATGGTTAACTATTTACCTCTCTTTAACTGATCAGTTTAGATGAACAACTCAAGGGGCTCTAAATGCTAAGCAACAAACTGCCATGTAATATTCCAGGACTTTGTGTAGTCCAGTTTACATTGTAGTTTAGCACAACAAATGGATTTCGTGGTTCTGTTCATTTGTCTGTTTACTGGTTAATCTATTTAGCAGTTAACAGCCTGAAGTGTTGATGCTAATCTTCTGAAGCCAAGCAAGGTCATGAGATGTAACTGATAGCCAAAATATGGTCATGATTTTTTTGTTCGATTCCTAGACTTACTACTTAATATTTGGATATTGGGGTCATGGGGAGTGAGCAGTTGCCTATAGGTACATTCCGAAGCTCTGAGCTCAAGAAGGTGAACTGGTCAATGCAAAAATCTTAGATTCCGAAATGTTGATTGTGTCAAGCTCATCTGGTTTATTATTCTGTATTAAACATGGTAAGTAGAGTGAGAATAGCATGTTAACTATGATCAGCAGAGAGGGGAGGAATACAGAAGAAAATGTATTCTGGCTTATTTGTGATTACATGTTCTGTTAAAAATGATTTTGCTTGCCAACTACATAAATTGATTGGGAACAAATTAGAGCGATGGAAAATTTATAATCTATTGAAACTCTTCATGCAATATTTGTTCCACGAAGGATGAGACAGTTATGAACTGATGTGCTGCAATATGAACAGTGTATTTCCTTCTAAACCTTTCTCCCTTGTATGTTTATCCAGCTTCCCCTTAAATGCATCTATACATTTGCCTCAAGTACTCATTGTGGAATGCATTCCATATTCTTTGAGTAAAGAAATATCTCCAAATTTAGCCATTACACTTGGTGGTTATTTTGTATTTATGACCTCTTGTTCTGGTCTACCAGCAAGCATTTTCTCTACGACTACAGTATGAACATCTTTCATAATCTTCTGTGAGGCCACTCTCTTTTCTAGAGAAAAGTTATCCAGCATGTCCAGCCTTTTCTGATAAGTACATCTTCTCAGCTCTGATATCATCCTCGTGAATTTTTTTGTTGCACCTTCTCCAATGCCCCTATATTTTTATGATAACTGCATAGGATTCTAAGTTTGTTCTAACCTTCAATACAAGTTTGACATTTCTCTACTTTTCAATTCTGCCCCTCTAAAAATGAAACCTATCACTCTTTTAATAGTCTTATTATCCTGTGTCATTGTTATTCTCTTACCAAAATGCATGACCTCTTTATTTTTAAAAAATACTTTTTTTAAAAGCATACTTTTTTTTTAGAAAAGAATCATTTTTGGATAGAGCAACATGCTTTATTTGCATGCAAACTAGGATACTGCAGCTGTAACCCTGAGTAATTAGGACTGCAAGTGAGCAGAAAGAGGCAAATGTGTTCTGATTGATATTGAAACATTTTTGCAGCATTTTACAATGTTGCTGTAGAATTTGATATCAAATGTGATTTAATACTGGCTGCATATAACTTGTTAAAACAGTTTAACCTGACGGCAGCATAGACCCACAAAATGTAATTTTGCCATCAGAATTAAGCTTTAACACTCTTTAATGCAGGCAGCTAACACTGGCGTACTCGTGCAGAGGCATCTAATGCCAAAACCCACACTTTTTGATATTTATTCAAATTAATAAAAATAGCTTGCTAAAGCTATTCCAGTTTACAGAATAGCAATAAAGTAGAATGGGGATCAACAGTTCAATGTCTTTACAGACTCCAGACTTTGTCTATTCCCGTTTAAGTGTCCAAAATTTTAAGCTTCATTATACAAAATCACAATTACTCATCAAAAGTTAGATTAAAAAACTACTTAAAGTATTATGGCATAGCTGGTTTAAGGAATCATTGTAAATATGCATACTGTTTCTTCAAGTAAACAGTTTAAATAGTTTCAATAAGATTGATATCTGTAACAAGCTGACGCACAAAAACTTAAAGCCTATTTTAAGTATTTACACATTAAGGTAGCACAGATATAGAAAGTGAAAATGGTTTTCAATTTATACAGCTTGAATCATGCACAGTAAAATAGGGTTTCTCAGTGCTGGCACAGAAAAATGACTATATTTTATTGGTTCTTACTTCACCAACACTTGACAATCTATCAATTCCATCTGACTTCTAAACAATCAGTCGACCTGTACAAACTGTCTTTTTTAATAGAATCCATATTATTAACTATTATTTTGAAGTTGCTTAGATTGCAAATTATTTGCTCTATCTCCATTATTTTTAGATCAAATGTCAACACTTGCCTGAACTCTGTTCAGCATTGATTTCCTTTGAACTTGGTTTTAGCAACACAACCTATTAATAATATTGGACAAAATTGACTTCTAATCAGTTCTAGCTATGAAACTGAATACATTGGACAGTTTGCCTCTTTCGTTTTTGAAGCTGGCATTGGAAGTTTTCTTTATTATTTCACAGAATGTGGCCATCAGTGGCTAGGACAGAGTTGTTGCCCATCCCTCCTTGTCCTTGAGAGGATGGTGATGAGCTGCCACTTTAAGTGCTGCAGTTGGGTTGGAGAGGCAGTGGCATAGTGGTATTGTCACTGGGCTAGCATTCCAGCGAGCCAGGGTAATGTTGTGGGGACCCGGGTTCAAATCCCACATGGCAGATGGTGAGATTTGAATTCAATAAATTAAAAGTCTGGTGATGACTGCGAAACCATTGCCGATTGTTGTTTTAAAAAAAAAACACATCAGGTTCACTAATGCCCTTTAGGAAAGGAAATCTGCAGTCCTTACCTGGTCTGGCCTACATGTGACTCCAGACCCTCAGCAATGTGGTTGACTCTTAAATGCACACTGAACAAGGGCAGTTAGGGATGGCCCACATCCCATGAACGAATTTTTTAAAAGTCCATTTAGTGTAGGTACACCCACAGTGCTGTTAGGAAGGAAGTTCCAGGAATTTGGTCCAGCAATAGTGAATGGCAATATAGTTCAAAGTCAGGATGGTGTGGCTTGGAGGGAGCTTGCAAGATGGTGGTGTTCCCATGCATCTGTTGCCCTTGTCCTTCTAGGTGGTAGGAATTGTAGGTTTGGAAGGTGCTGTCGAAGGAGGCTTGATGAGTTTGTAGTGTACACAGCTGCCGCTGTGGGTTGGTGGGGGGTGAATGTTTAAGGTGGTAGATGGGTGCCAACTCACTGAGAATTCAGTGGCAAGTAACTCACCTCTTGACATCCCAAAGCCTGCCAATAAGTTAGGAGTGTGATGGAATACTCTCCATTTGCCTGGATAACTGCAGTCCTACAACACTCAAGAAGCTTAACACCATCCACAACAATGCATTCGGCTCCAGAGTTCCCCAGTATCACAGATGCCTGTCTTCAGCCAATTCGATTCACTCCACGTGCTATCAAGAAATTGCTGAAGGCACTGGTAGCGCAAAGACTATGGGCCCTGACAATATTTCGGCAATAGTACTGAAGACCTGTGCTCCAGAACTGGCCGTGCCCCTAGCCAAGTTGTTGCAGTACAACTATAACACTGGCATCTACCCAGCAATGTGGAAAATTGCCCAGGTATGTCCTGTCCACAAAAAGCAGGACAAATCCAACCCGGCCAATTACCGCCTCATTAGTCTACTCTTGATCATCAGTAAAGTGATGGGAGGGGTCATCAGTAGTGCTATCAAGCGGCACTTGCTTAGAAATAACCTTCTGACTGATGCTCAGTTTGGGTTCTGCAGGGATCACTCTGCCCCTAATCTCATTAGAGCCTTGGTTCAAACATGGACAAAAGAGCTAAACTCCAGGGGTGAGGTGAGAGTGACTGCCCTTGACATCAAGGCAGCATTTGACGTGAGTGTGGCATCAAGGAGCCCTAGCAAAACTGGACTCTATGGAAATCGGGGAAAACGCACCGCTGTTTGGAATCATACCTAGCACAAAGGAAGATGGTTGAGGTTGTTGGAGGTTAATCATCTCCGTTCCAGGACATCGTTGCAGGAGTCCCTCAGGGTCGTGTCCTCAGCCCAACCATCTTAAGCTGCTTCATCAATGACCTTCCTTCCATCATAAGATCAGAAGTGGGGATGTTCACTGATGATTGTACAATGTTCAGTACCATTCGCGATGACTCATACTGAAGCAGTCCATGTCCAAATGCAGCAAGACCTGGAAAATATCCAGGCTTCGGTTGACAAGTGGCAAGTAACGTTCGTGCCAGACAATGACCATCTCCAACGAGAGAATCTAACCATCGCCCATTGACATTCAGTGGCATTACCATCACTGAATCCCCCACTGTCAACATCCTGGGGGTTACCAATGACCAGAAACTGAACTGGACTAGCCATGTAAATACTGTGGCTACAAGACCAAGTCAGAGGCTAGGAATGCTGTGGCGAGTAACTCACCACCTGACTCCTCAAAGCCTGTCCACCATCTACAAGGTACAAGTCAGGAGTGTGATGGAATACACCCCACTTGCCTGGATGAGTGCAGCTCCAACAACACTCAAGAAGCTCAACACCATCCAGTATAAAGCAGCCCGCTTGATTGGCACCCCATCCACAAAGATTCACTCCTTCCACCACCGCCGCAGTGGCAACAGTGTACCATCTACAAGATACACTGCAGGAACTCACCAAGACTCCTTAGACAGCACCTTCCAAACCCGCGACCGCTACCATATAGAAAGCAGCAGATGCATGGGAACATCACCACCTGTAAGTTCTCCTCCAAGTCGCACACCATCCTGACTTGGAAATATATCACTCTTCCTTTGCTGCTGCTGGATCAAAATCCTGGAACACTCTAACAACAGCACTTTGGGTGTATCTACACCATATGGACTGTAGCAGTTTAAGAAGGCAGCTCACCACCACCTTCTCAAGGGCAACTAGAGATGGGCAATAAATGCTGGCCTAGCCAGCAACGCCCACATCCCATAGATGATTTTTTTTAAAAATCAAGCCGACTGCTTTGTCCTGGATGGTGTCGAGCTTCTTGACTGTTGTAGGACTGCACTTATCTAGGTAAATGGAGAGTATTCCATCACACTCCTAGCTTATTGGCAGGCTCTGAGTAGTCAAGAGGTGAGTTACTTGCTGCAGAATTCTCAGCCTCTGACCTGCTCTTGTAACCACAGTATTTAGATGGCTGGTCCAGGTCACTTTCTGGCAATGGTAATCTCCAAGATATCGATAGTTAAAGCCAAATGTGTAGAACACTGAAGTATGACCATCTTGAAATCCCAGTTGATCAGTTTAGGGTCATATTCGCTTAATACTGCCCTTAACTGATAAGTCTCATTAGGTATGCTTCCATCTGCGTTATACTGAATCATTTCAAAATAAACAAGTGCCCTGGAAGCTTACTTGGCCTTGTATAATGAATGAATCCTATCCTACTTATTGAAAATCTGCAACAGTCACACCTAATAATCTCTTTGCCACTTGGCTAGGAGAGTCATTGATCCGTGCTGACAGCCAAGGCAGTGCTTGATATTTTCTCTGAAGTTGAACAACTCCTCTTCACTTTCTGTCGATAGTTATATAGGTGAAGGGCAGGCTCTTGCTTTATGCTTGCGTTCCGCCAAGGGCTATTTGTGGTTCAGGATCTTGTCAACTGATTAGTGGGCTTTGCCAAGTCATTTTAAATGGCCAAAGCAATATCATTCTGCCAGGTTTCCCAAACAGGGAGGTGAGCCAAGCAGGATTACGTGCCTAGTCTTTCAAAGGAAGGAATTCTAATTAAAGGGACCACAGCATGCCTTACAATGGCTCACCCAGCACTTGAATTTTTAAGGCTGTAACAAGCACACAAAAGAAGTAACGTAGGAAGGCTGTTCCCAGGTCCCACTCTTGCCTGGAAGTCCTGCTGCAGGTTCTACGGGACTGCAATGAGCTGAGCTCTTTCTAGGATGGGAGGAGGAGAATACTTGCTCTAACCAATCAAAGGACTCTTCACTGACGGGCACTTCATCTGTCTCTGGCATTACATGTCCCCCACCTCCACTGGGGAGAAGGTCTTGCTCCTTTGGGCTGTAGGTGTCAGCAGCAACCCGCTATGGAAGCCTGACCCTGCTGAGTCTCAGATGTGTTTAGAGAGTTGATCCACATTAAGGGGAAGTTTTACCTTCTTCCAACTGGACCTTGGTGCCTATCCCCTCTGTCCTGTGGTGGGCCATATAGCTGAGGCGAAGGCAGATGGTGCTCCTGCTGGGGTTGCTCCTGGTGATGGTGCTGTCTCTCCCCTTGTTCCTCATCAGAGGTGAAAGGTACAGCTGCACACACTCCATGCTGTGGTGAAGGCTAGCAGTGGAGAAGTATAGCTGAAGGCGAGTGAAGTGCCTTCCAGGAAGTTGGAAATTACCTGTCAGGCAGTGATGGCATTTTCCCAGAGAAGTGCTTTGAGCAGCAAGCTTTCACCTGGCTATGACTGGAGTTCTTTAGTTTCGCTGATCAAAGCTTTCCCACCTTGTCAGTTTCAACATCGGAAACAGTGTCCTGGTTGAAAAATCCAGAACTGAGGGTTGAAATGGTACTTAATTGGCTTTCTTCAGATCTTAATTTGTTTCCCAGCAGATCCAAGGGAGTTCCCCACTTGCCTTTTGACCTGCTTGGTAAAATCCAGAAGAGGGTGGAATGATATCAGGATCCTGATCCGACGTGACACTTTTTTTAGGGGATTTAACTCTGTGCAACTGCAAACCCATCATCCCTTTGTCTAGGAAAAGGTCTTCCTTCCCCCCCACCCCCAACCCCAATTTATTTCTGTAGTTTAGGTTACAGATAGGGTAACACTGCAAAGACAACTGGAAGGAGTTTGAAATTCCCATTCACCAGAAGCTTACTATTTTCCTTTTCCTTTACCCGTGTGAATGAAAGCTATGGCAGTAATTTGCTATTTGCCATTTTTTTCCACCTGAATAGCTTTCTTCAAAGCTACTTGGCTGAAGCTGGTAAAAGTGGGCCAGTTTCATCAGCATTAGATTGTCATTGACCATGTCACAAGATAGAAAGATCACTTTTTTAACCCTACTCACTCGGTGAGTATGGTGTTGGTAGAAGTTGCTGCGCTCCCACCTCCCTCCCACCCCCTCAACAATTTGAACACCTGGGTTTGTGGGGGTATGTAAACTGCTGCCCTCATAAATATTGAGATACATAATTGTTTGATTAATTAGTTTGTATCTGTCAGTGCAGCAAGATGCATAATGGGATCTTAAATATATCTGACAATTGTAACTGACAGCTGATGTACCTTATACATCCAGAGCTAGTTAATAAGAAACTTTTTGTCCCTTGGGTTCCAGAAAAGCCTATTATGGCCTATTATAACATTTAATGTTGATCTTACACCAAATGATTATCACATCATTTAAACCATCATATCACTGATGTCATAGATGCTTTATATTTGTAGGCATGGACTTAAGGTTTGGTGTCAACTTTTCTGCATGACTGTTTTGAAAAAGGTACTTTGCAAAATAAGACAAATTGTTAGGAAATACTTGAGGGAATTCTATATTTTTTATATGGAAATATTTAATGCTGATGTATATCCAAAATAGAAATCATTTCCATCCCCCAACACACACAATTTAAGTATATATTTTGGGAGAGAAAGAGCTTTATTGCAGATTCCTGTTTTGTTTTCCAGTTGGTCCAGCAGACATCAATTAAATTGCAGCACCAGATTGCTAAAGCATAGTGTCCATTATTGATGAGTGGGGTGGGGGCAGCAACAGTGGATGTAGAAATGTAGAGCAACATTAGAATGAGGCATGCTTTGGGCTACTATCTAAAATTATACAATGTTCTTGTCTACTTAGAGCCTCAGATTAGGAAATTCAAAGTCTCAATCAAAGTCCCAGGGTCCCTGTGAACGCCCCCAATAGCGGGTTTTGCACATGCGCGAGCACACACACACATCCACCCACACACATCCACCCACACAGGTTTTTTGGCAAACCTGTAAACATGGCCAAGCAGAAAATATTCATTTTTATGTAGCTGCTACATGAAACTGAGTTTTTGTATTAAAACTTAAAATCAAGCTGTCTGAGAAACCTTTTAGTAAGGTGTATTTATAGGATTTCTGCCAACAGCTTAGTACAGGAAACAAAAATGTAACTCGTGATTTGAATGGAATTTTGTCAGCTAGATGTCAGTTTTGAAAGCAGTACACTAAGTACAATTCTGAATCTCTTAGCGAATAGAAAGCAACATACAACTGCAGTAAATTATAAATTCTAGTGCATAATTGCTGTAATTTGTACTATTCAAAATTAAAAACAGAACTGTAATTTAGTAAATCACACGAGAGCAAACAGGTGCAGACCTCCTGAACTTGCTCGATGCTTGTTTCACTCAGCATTGTGGGAACACTGTAATCCATGTGGTACAAGGTTACTGAAGCCCACTGCATGTCTCCCGTGTAATGTCTGCAGATGCTTCAGTTGCAAATTTCTCCAGACATTAACTCAGAATAAACACTGTTGTATAGTAAGAATTTGGACCATTAAATATTAATGACACAAACCGTTAGAATAATTTAAGTTAATTGAGGTGCTAAAATTAACTTGATTACACTGCCCTTTTTCAGTGCTTTTAATTTGAAACTTCAAAGTAACTTGAAAAGCTGACCAGGACTATCAAATTATCTGCTAAATGAAATTGGAAAAATATTCTATTCAATAGCACTTATAGAATTAGGCCAATAATTGGTAGGATATTTGCAAAATTTTTGTGCATCTTTTCTTTCTTCATGGACTTAATCTTAAAAATAAAACTTATACTATGTTCTTTTTGGAAAATCTGCCATTTCTTTTGACAAGCCAATCTTTTGAAGTAATTCTACCCCTGACAGTTTCTTTTGTCAACCTCACTTCATAGAGAATTATTCGGTACAATGTGAAATTACTATGTCAAGGAAAAAGGATAACTACAGGTTTTCCTATGCATTAGCTGCTTGATATTCATGCCCATCTAGCCAGTCTTGGTTTATCATATGCATTTATATGCATTACCAGGAATATATCAATCTGCATCATTTGTAAAATTTTCAGTTCTCCAGTCATTTTGAACAGGAATCTGTAAGTTTAATTACCCAACTTGACCACGGGGAGAACTTTCTCCCCATCAGGCGGGCTGGGCGGGAGCAGGCACGAGCGTCTGCGCAGCCAATCGCTGCCATTTTGTGGGTGGGCCAATTAAGGCCTGCCCAACGTCACCACGCATCACTTTACGCACCGGCGAGCAGGGCCCACCCCTGCACGCCGACCAGAAGATTCAGGCCCATATATTCACCCATTAAAAGTGAAACATAGATCCTGACCAAGTGTTTGAAACACAAAATTGTTTCCATTTACTAGTAGTAAATGCAAATAGACAATAAAAATTGCAAAGTTAGATAAATAGATTAGAACAAGCATTACCATTATAGGCTTTGGTTAAAGAAACAGCTGCAGAAGTTAATCTAGCCATGAGGCTTTTTTTTATTGAGCAGAGGGAGGAAAAGAAAGGAATAATAAGGAATGCTTCACTTTTAAAGTGTCTTATTCCAAAGAAGGATTTAAATTTCTGATGTAAGCCAAGTTTCATTTGCAATTAAAAATGTAAGGATTGCAAAAAGCTGTACTTTTTAATGTTTTTGATCTATTCATCACAAGGACTTTCTTCTTGCATTACATACCTTGTGTTCATGTTTGTTCAGTTCTTTTCTTTTCTTAAAGCTCGGAAGCGTCAGTCCATTTTCATTGGTAAATAACACTGCATGTTTAACCTACTAACTCAGGCAAAAGATTAATTGGTTTCGTAGCCCTAAAACACTGATCAATGCAGCTTTGTTGTCTTCCATCCAAAAGGGCTTTTTGTCAATGAGCTTAACCTTCAGATATGAAGACAAAAATTCTAGACAACATCAGTTGATGCTTCAGCATAGTTTGTTTTGGTTTTCCTCTTTTATTAATGTAGAGACTTCCTTCTAAAGAGATGAACCAAGCAGAGGGCTTAAGTATTTCTGATCAGTGTGAGAAATATGATTGGCTCTTCCTTTGCCCATAGACAACCAAGCTAAGTATCAGCTGGCAATCATTTGTGTAATTGTGAAATCTTCAGTGAGGGACCAATTTTTAAATTGGTCCTAAGACTTGCAACATGAACATTTCAAAACCTTTTTCACTTGGGCAACATTGTTCGGCGCCCAACACTGTAGATTCATTGTACACAGTCCCATTGATAAATATATCTTTAGCTTCAATCAAAGTTTGACCAACAAGCTGCAGTGTGGTTTTGTTAGAACTCCTCTGTAAAATATCCTTATTTCATTTGGCGGATTTATTTTGTCAGTGTTTTTGTTTGGATAACAATTGCATATTTGCATTATCCAATCACAAGTGGGAGTCTGGGCCACACTTGGGTCTATTCTCATTTAAAGGTTGCCCCGCTAGAAGGTTTCTGGATGTCCCAATTGCAGTTGTTATAACAGCTCTATTACTTTTGTCTGTGCATGTAAGAAAGCAAGTAGTGTCTTCGTCAGTTTAGTTTTACAGAAGTAATTACAGTGACAAAAGTTAAAGTTACTGCATTTAAGTGTAGAATAAAATATTTCTTGAAGTGACTTATAGGACTGGCATTTGTTTTAGAGATTCTGATCTCACTGAAGCTCATAGTTTAGACACCTTCTGAATCACAAGTTTGAACTACAGACTGTACAACCGTTATTTTTATTTCAAAATATTTTTTTGCTGTTGTGTGGCAGCTAGGTTCAAAACATGGTGAGTATGTGATGGTTCACTGTCTAAACAGTTACGGCGTATACAAACATCTCTTATCCATTCCTTGTACAAATTCCACCTCCTTTGATTCTTGCACACCACCCCAAAAGCACAATAGGAACAATTTTTAAAAATCACCGTAAGGTCCCAGCATTAGCATGCTTCAGCAATGGCCCGCATTACCCTGGCATACAAGGCTTCATTAGCAGTGACTTACAGATGTATGAAAATTGTACAATGGATTTTATATAACTAAACTCTCAATAGCATTTATTTGCGAGGATGCATTGAGTCTGACTCTTGAACCTTCTACTTGGAGCAAAAGGTGAGGAGACCAATTCAGAACCGTTTAAACCACATAAATCTCAATTTACTCAATCTTAGAAAATTCCCGGTGTATTCTATCACCCCATAGCAGGGAAATCATCACACTCTTGAAGCTTGCATATCTTTTTATTTTACATATGAGGAACAGTTAAGTAAATTGAGCTTGTTCTCACTGGAAAAGAGAAGATGAAAGAGTGATTTGGCTGTTTTAGAATTCTAAAGGGACTAGATAATGTAGACCATAAAATACCATTTTACCTTGTCAGGAGAGTAGAACTGCAGGACATTGCTTGCGTTCGGAGGGTAAATTACAAAATAATCTGTGGAAATAATACTGCAATAGTGTTGAATCTATAGAACAGGCTTTCTAGGGAGACGATGAAAGCAGTCATTCAGATGCAAATTAGTAAGATTTCTTTTAGAAAATAATACTTTGGAATATGATGAGAGTAATTGAGAGATGACATGGCGTAACATGTTTGGGAGGAATCTGACGGCTTTGGACCTGTGGCTCCTGAATTTCTCAACCATTGAGATTTTCCTCATGCCATGTCTGGGTCTGTAATAGTGATTGATCAACAATTGTTGCATTGTGTGATTACCAGGATGGTGGTAGACAAATTAGATGGATATTGGTCTTTTCTCACCTAGCAATTTTTATGCTCTCATGTCACAGCCTTCTATTAGCTCAACCAACCGACTTTTTCATATGTGCGCTGGGATGATTTATAAAGGGGTTGGGGGGGGGGCGGGCATCTGTGGGTGCTTCACAACCAAGTTTAATTGCATTATCATCTATCTTCCACTCATGACTACTTTCTAGGAGATATTGCAAGTAATTTTAAGTTTCCACTGACCTGTTCAAAGTCTTAAGGAAAACTGTAGCACCACACCGCTTCCTGAGATCAGTTTCAGTTATTTCAATTTGAGCTATGAGTTTGATAGTACCATAATGTTTTACTCTTGAAACAGCTGAAAATGTTTGTAGGAATTGTGGGATTTTTAACTGTATTTTTTTTACAGTGTCCAGACTCTAGCTGTAAGCAAGATTTATTGGCCTATCTGCAGCGCATTGCCTTGTACTGCCATCAACTAAATATCTGCAGCAAAGTTAAAGCAGAAGTCCAAAACCTGGGTGGGGAGCTCATTGTATCTGGGGTAAGTATTATGCATTTAATAAATGTGTGTTCATGCCAATTTCTAGCCAATCCTGAATTAGCAAAAAATGTTGTGGCCCCAAAAATTCAACAAAAGTAACCCTGGTGATTACAATCCTGGGATTGTGCCGAGTGGTGGTGTCCTTCTGCAGTTGTTATAACAGCTCTATTACTTTTGTCTGTGTATGTAAGAAAGCAAGTAGTGTCTTTGTCAGTTTAGTTTTACAGAAGTAAGTAATTACAGTGACAAAAGTTGAAGTTACTACATTTAAGTGTAGAATAAAATATTTCTTGAAGTGACTTAAAGGACTGACATTTGTTCTAGAGATTCTGATCTCACTGAAGCTCATTAGTTTAAACACCCTTCTGAATCACAAGTTTGACTTACAGGCTCCACCTCTCTACCTTGTTTGCCTCCTTTAAGACACTTCTTAAAACCTGCCCCTTTGAACAAGCCTTTGGTCATCTGATCTAATGTCTCCTTATGTAGCTCAGTGTCAGACTTTCTTTTATAAAGCCCTTGGGAAGCGTCTTGGGACATTTAATTACATTAAAGGTGCTATATAAAGATAAGTTGTTCTGGTATCCATTATGCAGTATAGTTTGGAAGAAAATTAAGCATTAAACTCACTGATTCATAACAAACTTGGCATCTGAAAAATGACAATAATATACCCTCTTACCCGCAACGTGAATTGTGGCCTTTACATTCATTTTTAACATTTTTAATTATTTATTTTTTAATATTTTTGCTATAGTTCATAAGATAAGGATGTTTCTTCAGAATAAATTTTCTCATATATCCAGTTGCATTAGGGTGAAACAATACATTCTATTCCACAATTCCATATATTGCAAATTCCTATTTTAGAATAAAAGTTTGCCATTTTAGAATTTAAAATATATTTGGTACATAATTTGAATAATATATATAATTTGAGACATCACATCATTGCACAACCCAATAAATCTAATCTCTTTTCAGATATAAATCAGTAATCAATAATAAAAAAAAGCACCTGTTTTAATTCATCTGCTGAGGATACTGCTTTTTCATACAGCATCTGGGTACATTGTTGATTCCATTATCCATTTGTATCTCTTATTGTAGTTTCAGCATACAGTTTTAAGTATTTAAAGTACTTTTCTGTACATCTTTCTCAGTACCACAAACCATTTATAGTTTTCAGTTAGATAGGCAATCTACTGTCTCCCCAGTACTATTCTGAAATTGAACACTTGGGTGTTCTGATTGGGCTTAGGAACAAAAGGGAAGCAGCACAAGTTGATTTTTCTACGATTTGGAAAGTGCCTTACGCCTGTAAATTACAGTACCTCCCACCTGAGACAGAGCAGTTGAGAACTCACTGCTTCAAGTTGTTGACAGCATATACAACATCTAACATGAATAGATAGGCTAGCGTATGCCTCAAGGTCTTTGAACAGTGTGATTTTTTTGATCTTAATTCTATTGAGCAAAATTGACACTGAACTTGTAATAACTGCAGGTTCACAGATAATTGTATTGCAACCTACTTATTCTCAGAAGCCTGTCTTTCCTTCATTTCCAGGTGGATA
This sequence comes from Cetorhinus maximus, assembly GCF_964194155.1. Classification (NCBI taxonomy): domain Eukaryota; kingdom Metazoa; phylum Chordata; class Chondrichthyes; order Lamniformes; family Cetorhinidae; genus Cetorhinus; species Cetorhinus maximus. The sequence goes on from NC_135888.1 coordinate 72,966,247, forward strand.
GTGCAATGTCTCTTATCCAAGCTGCAAAGAACTTGATGAACGCTGTTGTGCAAACAGTAAAGGCTTCTTATGTGGCATCCACTAAATATCAGAAGTCTCTGGGCATGGCTTCGCTAAACATGCCTGCTGTCTCATGGAAGATGAGGGCTCCAGAGAAGAAACCCCTGGTAAAGAGGGAGAAAAATGATGATGTTCACAAAGTTAAAAGGGCATCTCAGAAAAAGCATGTCTCACCAGTGCAGGCTCTCAGTGAATTCAAGGCAATGGATAGCATCTAAAATTTAAAAGCATTCCTCTACATGGTCAAAATACATTTGAGTGGCTTCAAGAACTCCTCCTTTAATTTACTCAACTTTTTTTTTAAAAATGTAAGCTTTTAATATACACACACAAATATGGGTCATAGAGAATTGCAGATTATTTTTTTCATATGGTTAAATAAAGTTAGTCTCCATATCTTAATTGGTAGGGGAAGTTGGAATGCTGTGCAGATTAGATCAAAATCAAGCCTTGTTTGGCACTCTGGTAATGGGCTGACAATAAGTGAGGCATTGCTTTAATACTATAAAATAATCAAGAAACTCTAGCTTTTTGAGTGATGTGCAGATTGGCTGATGTTGAATTTTAAAGCCCAAAGTTCTTAGAACCGAATGAAACTGCCAGCCCTTCTACAGGGAAGAAACTGCAACTGATTTTAAATCATTTTCCACAAGCAACCACATTTGTATGATAATGAAAAGCTTTAAACCATTAAATGCACGTAGAGGTTACTACTGGTTTAATTATTGCATAGATTGTTAATATCTGGAGTGGTTTGCAATTTGATTTCAACCCATTTCTGTATTCTAATCTTCCACCCCTCACCCTGTTCCCAAACAAAAAAGAGCATTTACTCACTTTCTTTTGATCTCCCTTCCTCAATACAAAAGGCCAAGTTATTTACACATTCCTTGATATTAACATGCTCCCTAAATAGCCAAACTAGTATTGTGCTATGCAATCATGCTATATATCAAGGTACAATGTAATGGGTATGATAATCATTGAAGACAATCCTAATTAGTAACTGTAGCAATATACTGTACCACATTTAAGAACTTTTTAAAAAATCTTTTTTCATGATCTGAATACTTGTTGAAGCATAAATTTACCTCTGTATTGCTGTAATTCTCAAATAAAGTTACTGTTTTGACAGACCTTGTAGCTTTTCGCATTCTGAAATTACAGTTCTCTTGCAGTCAACCAAAATGTATCACTTTTGGTTTTCATTATAATTGCAGTACAAAATAGAGGTTGCTTTCATTCTGCAGCCTTGGGCAAAACTCTTAACCTTGCATTATGCCAGGAGACGTTTGAAAAGTAATTTTAATTCCAGTTATAGATTTAGTTCCATGTATTTTTAGTGTGGGGGAACTTCTATCCATGGGTTTTAATTATGTTGAAATGTACCTTTATTGATTAGAGTGTGGTGCATTTGCCAACAGTATTTTGCAACTTGAATTATTCAGGCATTGCCATTGTTTTTTTTAGTGAATAAAAACAGATAATGCTGGAAATGCTCAGGTCTGGCAGCATTCATGGAGAAAGAAAAACAGTTAACGTTTTAGGTTGCTGACCTTTCATCAGAACTTTCATCAAAAGTCATTGGCATACTTTGGTTTCCATGTAATATGGTTATATTTTAATAGGTTTTTGACTAATTTATTAAAGGCAAAATCTAAGACATTTTACACAAGTGTCTTATATCTTGTTTACCCTAAAAAAAATCCTTTTACTCTTATGATACTGGAAGTAAATTTTGCTCTCTCCAATAATGTATCATAGTTCACTAGACCACGATATACCGGGTATATTTAATTATGCTGCATCTTCATCTCACTACTGTGAAGGCTACATGACTAGTCCAATCTCCCGAATGCCATTGAAGAATACAGGCCTTAAGGAATACACCACAGATGGCTGTATAAAGTCTTTGCATTGCCAATTTATTTTAGTTTACCAAAATGCAATAAACATGTGACATAAATCAAAAGTAGCCTTGGTCACTGAAGGATAGGAGAAGAGCAGCCAGCAGATTGACCCTGTATTATCATAGTGTCACTCCTAAATATCATCCATCAGCCACACAATCTTGCTGGTAAAAAGGAACTTTAGGACAATTTCGGAAAGAAATCTGGGAAATTCCTCTCTGATTCCAATGGTTATTAAATAAGTTCAGGATACTACAACTGGGACACATCCCTACTAATAAACACCTACCATTCGAATATTGGTGCTATTTGCCCAAACTTTGAAAGCTTTCCATCACCCTTTTGAATGCCTGCAGCAAGTCCAAACTCTCTGCGTATGCCAGCAGCTTGTTCAATGGCAGATGACTCTGAAAAAATAAATGTCTCCTTGTGTACGGCCTAGTTTGTTTCCATAATTTATACTGATGTTGACTTGTTTACCCTAACCTGGCTAACTCAAAAAGCCTAACCGCATAAACTGATCCAAATCTTTCAATGTTTTGAAGACCTCAATTAAATTGCCTCTAAATTTACACTTAACTGGAGTAGAATACTCCAGCTTTCAACCTATCATGGTTCCTGAGAGCTTTTAACCCAGTTAGCAACCTGGTGGTCCTCTTTTGGACATTTTTCCAGTACCTCTATCTCTCTCTCACCATATGACAGAACTGAGATTGAATACAGTATCCTGGTCTAAGGCCTGGCCAATGATGTGCCGAGAGAGTAGCATTCCTTTTACATTTAACTGTTTTGGCAATACACCTTATTGCTATTCCATTTTGTAATAGCCTCACAGCACTAATCATGGACTTTCAAAGATTCATGTATTATATCTCCCAGGTCCTTCTCTCACTCAGTAGCTTTAGGTACACAGTTCTGCAGAGCATGTACATGCTTGCTGCTGCCTATACTTAATGCATAATAATACATCTAAGATTCCAGATATGGGTCACTTCATCCATCGCATCTAGACCTTCCTGCAATTTCCATTTATCTCATCTAAGGTTATTGCATGTGTGCAATTTCCCCAAATCCTCCATCCTATTCCATTTATCTCATCTAAGGTTCTTGCATGCATGCAATTTCCCCAAATCCTCCATCCAAGTCATTGATAAAAAGATGAAGAAGAATGTCTTTAATACCAATCCTTGCATGGCTTCACTGGTCCTCACACAGCACCATCACCATTAATTAACAATTTTTGTCTACAAAAATAGAGTTCTTAATTGAATCCAAAATCTTTTCATTTACCCTCCAGGGCTTAATATTATTTAGCAACCTTTTGAGTAAACAAAGACAACTTTGAATTTATTTTGGAGTTGTACTCCATTTTGATCACCCTCCACATTTTTTGTCATCTCCATGCTTAACATCTCCAATGCTTTCCTCTCTGGTGACACTTTTGGATTCACCCAATAAAAAGTCTATGCATTCTAAAACTCTGCCTTTAGCAAGTTGTGAAATGGAAGCATGAGGTTACCAAAGGCAGTCTAGGCAAAATTATGGCAGAGGAATGCAATCTGGGAAATGAGAGTTCATCCTTTTTGGACCCAAGAAAGACATATTGGAATATTTTCTAAATGCTGAGAAACTGAGATGTGGAGATGTCCATTTATGCACATCAATAAAATTTAGTGCATAGGCATAAAAAAAAAATTAAGCTTGTTTGCAGGTAAATAAACGTTTCCTTTCTTTGGAAGGAACACTACAATTGTGGAAACATCAGGCGCGAGTCCGAAATAAGCTACATTACAGTTGCAGCTGATGCACAAGAATTATATCAAATCACTTACCCATTGCTTTGGGCACTTCATTGTGAGTGCTTGTGTGGTGGGAGGTGAGCGGGGGGAAAAGGCCAACCTTAGAAATTTGGCACTCCTTCAAACTTTGCATAGCAATGTTGCAACCTTGCATTGGATGCATGGATTAGGATGATGATCCACAAAAGTCATCACCTAATTTGAGAGATTGGGGTATGCTCCTAGTGAGACAAAAATTTAAAGGAAGTGAATGCTATCAGAAACAATACATTTTAATCACGTTCACTTCCACAAGGTAGAGAGCCCCATTCATATTGGTGCTTTGCACTTCCCAAAGATCCTATGGCATAGCTAAGTCAATGAACAAATGGCATGCATTCTCCATCAGAAAATAAGAATATAAGAAATAGGAGTAGGATATTTGGCCCCTCGATCCTGCTTCCCCATTAAACAAAATCATGGCTGATATGATTGTGGCCTTAACACCACTTGCCTGCCTTCCATAATCTTCGACTCCCTTGGTGATCAAAAATCTGTCTAACTCAGCCTTCTGTATGTTCAATGACCCAGCCTCCGCTGCTCTCAGTGGAAGATAATTTTAAAAATGAATGACCCTCAGAATAAATTCTTCCTCATCTCAGTCTTAAATGGGAGATCCCCTTATTTTTAAAATATGGCCCCTAGTTCTAGATGAGAGGAAACAATCTTTCAGCATTTACCCTATCAAGACTCCTCAGAATCTTATGTTTCAATAAGATCACCTCTCATTTTTCTAAACTCCAATGAGTATAGGCCGGACCTGCTCAACTTTTTCTCATAAGACAAACCCCTTCGTCTCAGGAATCAGCCCAGCGAACCTTCTCTAAACCTCTTCCAATGCAAGTATGTCCCTCCTTAAATTTGGAGACCAAAACTCCACATTCTTTAGGTGTTGTCATGCCAATGCCCTGTAGAGTTGTAGCAAGACCTCCCTACTCATAGTCCATCCTTTGTGCAATAAAGGCCAACACACAATTTTCCTTCCCAATTACTTGCTGTACCTGCATGCTAACTTTTTATGATTTGTGTACGAGGACACCCAGATTCCTCTGCACGGCAGCATTCTACAGTCTTGTCTGTCAGTTAACAAATATGCTGCTTTCTATTCTTGCTGCCAAAGTGGACAGCCTCATGTTTTCCCACATTATACTCCATCTGGTAATTTTTTGTCCACTCACTTAACCTATCTATATCCATGATTGTGGAAACATTGGACACAAGTCAAAAATAAGCTACATTACAGTTGCAGCTGATGCACAAGAATTATATCAACTCACTTACCCATTGCTTTGGGCACTTCATTGTGAGTGCTTGTGTGGTGTGAGGTGAGCAGACTCTTTATATCCTCCTCACACCTTGCTTTCCTACCTATTTTTGTATTGACCAAATTTGGCTACAATATAGTCAGTCCCTTCATCTATGTCATTAATATGGATTGTAAATAGTTGAAACCCCAGCTAGTTACAGTTTGCCAAGTTGAAAATGATATATTTATCCTGACTCTGTTTCCTGTTAGTTATCCAATCCTCTATCCCTACTAATCTATCATCCCCAAAATCATGAGCCCTTACCTTTGATCTACCAAACATCAGGCTTATCAACACACTGGGAATTTCTCTGCGGTTCTCCAGCTTGTTCAATGTAACTTCAGTTAAAGAGGCCTGGCAAGCCTAGAAATTCACTCCCATTTTTTCTCTGGATTGCTCACAATTTTTAAGTGGTGAGGTGATCAAATGCCGCACATTATTTGAAGAGTAATGGAGAGCAGGTGGCTTGAATATATGAATTATACCAAATGCATAGCAGAGAATAGATATGATTTTTAAAAATTCATTTTTGGGATGTGAGCGTTGCTGGCCAGCATTTATTGCCTATCCCTAATGGCCCATGAGCAGATGGTGGTGAGCTGCTTTCTTGAACCGCCACAGTTCATGAGGTGCAGGTACACTGTGCTGTTAGGGAGGCAGTTGCAGGATTTTGACCCAGCAACAGTGAAGGAATGACGATGTAGTTCCAAGTCAGGGTCATGTGTACTTGCAGGTGATGGTGTTCCCATGTATCAGTTGCTCTTGTCCTTCCAGGTGATAGAGATTGTGGATCTGGAAGGTGCCGCCAAAGGAGCTTTGGCAAGTTGCTGCAGTGCACCTTGGAGATGGTACACACAGGTGCCACATTGTGTCGATGGTGGAGGGAGTCAATAGGTGGTGGATGGGGTGTTGATCAGACGGGCTGCTTTGTCCTGGATGCTGTCGGGCTTCTTCAGTGTTGTGGGAGCTGCACGCCAAGCAAGTGGAGAGTAGTCCATCACACTCCTGACTTGTGCCTTGTGGATGGTGGACAGGCTTTGGGGAGTTAGGAGGTGAGTTACTTGCCACAGAATTCCCAGCCTCTGACCTGTTCTTGTAGCCACAGTATTTGTAGGTGTACAAAATTATGAAGGGCATGGACAGGGTGGACAGGGAGCAGCTGTTCCCCTTAGATGAAGGGTCAGTCACAAAGGGACATAAGTTCAAGGTGAGGGGCAGGAGGTTTAGGGGGGGATGTGAGGAAAAACCTTTTTACCCAGAGGGTGGTGATGGTCTGGAATGCACTGCCTGGGAGGGTGGTGGAGGCAGGTTGCCTCATATCCTTTAAAAAGTACCTGGATGAGTACTTGGCACGCCATAACATTCAAGGCTATGGGCCAAGTGCTGGTAAATGGGATTAGGTAGGTAGGTCAGATGTTTCTCACGTATCGGTGCAGACTTGATGGGCCGAAGGGCCTCTTCTGCACTGTGTGAATCTGTCGTTCTGTATGTCTGGTCTAGTTAAGTTTCTGGTCAATGGTAACCTTCAGGATGTTGATGATAGGAGATTCAGTGATATTAATTACATTGAATGTCAAGAGGAGATGGTCATTGCCTGGCACTTGAACGGCATGAATATTACTGGCCACTTATCAGCCCAAGCCTGAATGTTGTCTAGGTCTTGCAGCATCTGGGCATGGACTGCTTCAGCATTTGCGAATGGCATTGAACACTCTGCGCTGATCAGCAAACATTGCCACTTCTGTCTTTGAGGGATGCAGCTGAAGATGGTTGGACTGAGAATAACACCATGAGGAACTCCTGCAGGGATATCCTGGGACTGAGATGATTGGCCTCAAACAAACACAAGCATCTTCCTTTGTGTTAGGTGGGCTCCAACCAGTGGGGAAATTACTCCCTGATTCCCATGACCTCAATTTTGCTAGGGCCTCTTGATGCCACACTCATTCAGCAAATGTTGCATTGTGTGACTTCACCTTTGGAATTCAGCTCGTTTTTCCACATTTGGACCAAGGCTGTAATGAGGCCTGGAGCAGAGTGGCCTTGGATTAATCCAAACTCAGCATCAGTAAACAGGCTGTTGCTGACTAAGTATCATTGGATGGCTGTGTCAACAACACCTTCCATCACTTTGCTGACTGTTGAGAGTCAGGGATGCTTGAACAACAAACCTGATGCTTGGACAAGCCACTGCGGGAAGATCTTTATAATATTCCTCAGAAAAACTTTGCAAAGTATATAAACTGTACTACACATTACACATCATTGTCATAGATCAAGGCCTCACCATAGACATGGATGCAAAGCAGCAACATGAAAACCAACACACAGGAGTCATCAGTGGTTGAGCAGCCACTTCAGTTGGAGAGGCTGCATCTTTGAGGCTTGGCTGGGGCTGCAGCTTTGGGGCTTGCTTATGGAGTTCCCAGATTGAACTGGACAGTCAGCTCATATGACTTTCAATTGGCTTTATGTATGGCAATGAGTTGATTTGCTTGAACTGATTTTTTATTTTGTCTAGCAAAGTGCATATGTAGTTGCAAGGTTTCATTCTGGGAAAAATAACATGTTGCTCAATGAAAGAAGCAGAAAATATATGTGAAAAGTGACAAAAACAGCAAGTGTATGTATTTGGCTGTGTTTTGCTATTGTGCTTTACCCTTCTAATCTGTGAATTGTGTTGTTATGTGCTGAGTACTAGTTTCTCCACTAGAAAAAGGAATTATTACAGAGGTGTCTCTATAAAAGGTGCTGAAGAACACAATTGGCATCAGAAGGCCTGCTACATCTATCAGAGTGGCAAGGTGCTCCTGAGATACAATTTCTCTGACTACTATTCTTTCTGAGATGGGGGCACTTTGCAGGCCTTTGTGGGTATTTGCAGTGGCACAGAACTGTGAACATGCCACATCCTGCATTATCTAATGCACACTGCGGGTCAGCATCTATGAATTTTTGCCTCAGGGCTATTTAAAACCTTTACACAAGCTGATTGTGACATCTTCCAGCAATAGTTTGCACATTCATGAGATGATTCTACTCTGCCTACACTCTGTAATTGAGGTTTCCAATGCAGGTGCCCCAGCTGCTGACTTTAGCTCAGTGCCAGACTGCAGTGTATATATCAAACATGTGAATGACACCAATGTTTGGCTGTGTGTTGGGCTTATTCAAATTACCCAAGCTTCTAAAGTTACGTGTAATAAGTAGCTCAAAACAACCTTGCTGTGTCCTCTGACATTTTTTGTGTGAAAATAGAAATTTGCAACACTATCTGGATATCCTTTACATAAATACCCTGCTACATTGCCATTATTCCATTGGCTTTTTCTTGAAACTGTGAAACTTTGTCCCAATCTCTTTCCTGGGTTGGGCTATCGTCAGGTCTAAATTTACTCAGTCTCTGGCCTGCAGCCTGCAATTTGATGTTAAGCCATGGTAGTTACCACTGTATCTAATTTCTTTTGAGTGCCATTATTTCAATGGTGAACTGGATTGTTTTTGAGACAAAGTTGTTGGTATTTCAGTTGTCTTATGGCCTTCGTCATTATTCATACTTGAAAAAATGAGCACATCACAGGTCGGTGAGTATTGGCTAGGTTTCTGGTGCTAACTCTCTTGAAAAATGTTTTAAGAAATCATATGGCAGAAAATGGAGATGATATACCACTTTAATTTGTTCCTCTTTAATTCTACAAAAAAGACTAGTGATTGGCATCTGCCACACTGAAAACATAAAATAAACCCCTTGTGCTCAACGTGAAGTGCATTTGTCCTCATACTAGCACGACAGTGTTGATCCAAAAAATGGAGACTTGACTAAATGTAAATCAACCATATCCATTTGAGCTGGCTATCAGTTAATGAAATAGCAAAGCAGGAAGAGAAACAACTAAAACAATTGCACTGCAAGAACAAGGGTTGGTTACAACCTGGCTACCACCAGGTCTGGATAGCATCTCACAATTCAGTATTAGTTGATATTGAAATGAATGTGTTTCCTATATGTTCTTGAGTGTTAAGTTTGATTGAAAGGTCAAAGATGATATCTTGGACGAAGGCAAAGTGATGAGAGGTCAACTCAGTGCTTCAGATATAACATATTATTGAATGATAAGCTATTGAATTAAATTGGTTATTGCATATAAGAGCAGGATGAATTCATAAGGGGAATTAGAATAATTTCCAGTTACAGATGCCCCCAGGTTTAAAAATTAGAAAAAAAATGTTTTACATTAAGAATGGCTAGCATTTAGAATTTTCTGCCAAAACTGTTGTTTAAATAGAGACCATAAATAGCTTAAAAAGGAAATTAGATACTTGCTTAAGAAAGAAAAATATTGATAGGTAATAGGAAGCAAGCAAAAGCAAGCAAGTAACAATCAGCACTCCTGTGCAATTTTCCTTCAAAAGCATCAACTCATCTCCAAACAAAGTCATCTCATCTTAGATGATGATATTGACTTCTTAGCTTTGATTAAAACCCGGACTCAAGCCACAAAACCAATAAGCCCATATCAGAGCCTCCTATACTTTGCCCCTCTGTCCAACTCATCACAACAGCAGTATGGCCTTTACCAGCAAGTCACATTTAGGACTTTCTTTGAACTCTGGCAATTCATGTTCCTGCGAGCAATTTATTCATTTCCATCACTCTCACTTCTCCTTTAAAATTGTTACCTTTCAACGCCCAAGCCAACCTTCCCCTTTCTCACTTCCCTCAGTTTCTGCACCATGGCCTGATTTCAATCCCTATTTCAACTGCAATTCCTCTCCAAATTTCCTGTTCTCCCTAAACCTTTCCTTCCAAATAAACTCTCCTGCCTATAATCGTGGTTATCCTTCCCTTGCCCATTAGGCCAGGGTCTGAACTGCACTTCTACAAGGTGTTGTCACTCCCAGCAATCTCCAATGCAGAGTACTTGTCTGAGCTGCAGGAAACAAAGAGTAGGAATGAACGGGTCTTTTTCCGAATGGCAGGCAGTGGCTAGTGGGGTACCGCAGGGATCGGTGCTGGGACCCCAGTTATTCACAATATATATCAATAATTTAGATGAGGGAATTAAATATAATATCTCCAAATTTGCAGATGACACAAAGCCAGTTTGGAGGGTGAGCTGTGAGGAGGATGCAGAGATGCTTCAGTGATTTGGACAAGCTGTATGTGTGGGCAAATGTATGGCAGATGCAGTATAATGTGGATAAATGTGAGGTTATCCATTTTGGTAGCAAAAACAGGAAGGCAGATTATTATCTGAATGGCTATAAATTGAGAGAGGGAAATGTGCAACAAGACCTGGGTGTCCTTGTACACCAGTCGCTGAAGGTAAGCAGGCAGGTGCAGCAGGCGGTAAAGAAGGCAAATGGTATGTTGGTCTTCATAGCGAGAGGATTTGAGTACAGGTACAGGGATGTCTTGCTGCAATTGTACAGGGCTTTGGTGAGACCACACCTGGAATATTGTGTGCAGTTTTGGTCTCCTTATCTGAGGAAGGATGTACTTGCTAAAGAGGGAGTGCAGCGAAGGTTTACCCGACTGATCCCTGGGATGGCGGGACTGACATATGAGGAAAGATTGAGTCGATTAGGATTATATTCGCTGGAGTTCAGAAGAATGAGGGGGGATCTCATAGAAACCTATAAAATTTTAACAGGACTAGACAGGGTAGATACAGGAAGGATGTTCCCGATGGTGGGGGAGTCCAGAACCAGGGGTCACAGTCTGAGGTTATGGGGTAGACCATTTAGGACTCAGATGAGGAGACATTTCTTCACTCAGAGAGTGGTGAGCCTGTGGAATTCGTTACCATAGAAAGTAGTTGAGACCAAAACATTGTATGCTTTCAAGAAGGAGTTAGATATAGCTCTTGGGGCGAAAGGAATCAAAGGATACGGGGAGAAAGCGGGAGCAGGCTATTGAGTTGGATGATCAGCCATGATCATAATGAATGGTGGAGCAGGCTCAAAGGGCTGAATGGCCTACTCCTATGTATCTATCTTTCATAGTCTCTCCAGTGTTGTCCTTAGGCTCATCAATGATTATATTTCCAGCCATTTCCTTGTATTCTACACCAGCCAGATCCCATTAATCTTTATTTGTTCTCGCTGCATCTGCACCTGAAAAAAGCACTTTCCCAAGTTGCTTATAATTGTACAGTATTCTTGAACTTGGTACTGCTAGCCTTTGGCTTTCACTTTGCCACAATACCTCTGCAGTTATTTTGCTGAACTACTCCTTCACTTATACCTTTGATGCCTCATTAAAACTTTCACTTTCTTCTATCTTAATTGTTTCACCTGCTACAGCTCCAGTCTTCAATCCCTGAAGCTCAAGGAATGAAAGTTTGAATGTACCTGGCACACAAGCCAGTCACTGCCAGATCTGGTTTACCAAATCAAGCTCTACCTTGCTATTCTCTATCAAAGCAGTCCACTACTGAAGGATCATCCTGAAGGATAAAAATAATCCTAGCCTCTTTTCCTTACTACAAACCATCTCCTTAAAATCTCGTCCCATTTCCTATGCCCTTTAAAATGTAGAAGCTCATGGATTTCACCTCACCTTTGACACTCTGCCTTCAGCTCTAGATCCTATCCTCTGGAATTTCCTTCCTAAACCTCTCCACCTCTCTAACGTCCTCTCCTCCTTTAAGACCCTCCTTAAAACCAATCTCCTTGATCAAGCGTTTGATCATCCCTCTGATTCCCCTCTTTCATTGGCTCGGTGCTTGTATTCCTCTCTCTGCTGGCGAATCACCTTGGAACCTTTTTCTACATTAAAGGTATGACATAAATTTATGTTGCTGTAATGCGTATTTTCATTTTAGAATTGAAAGCACACAATATTGGTGCAAGACCAACAGGAGAATAAAAGAGCATTGGCGGCATCTCAAACAGATACTATGCATTGGACATTGCTGGGAGTGACAACACCTTGTAGAAGTGAAGTTCAGACCATGGCACTAATGGGCAAGGGACACAGGAGGGAACAGCAAAGTGTAGAAATGGAAAAGGAACCACATCACCGTTCTCTCCGTCATTCCCAAATCACCTCTTGAGTTCAGCTCTTCTGTCCCTGTTTGGACCAAGATTGTAATGATGTTTGGAGCCCAGTGGCCTTGACAGAACTCAAACTGAGCATCGGTAAAAAGCTTATTGCTGTGTAAATGCTGCTTGATAGCACTGTTGCTGACACCTTCCATGACTTTTCTAATGTTTGGGAGTAGACTGATGGGGCGGTAATTGGCTGGGTTAGATTTGTCCTGCTTTTTATGGACAGGACATACCTGGGTAATTTTCCACATTGTCAGATAGCTGCCAGTGTTGTAGCTGTACTGGAACAGCTTGGTTAGGGGTGCAACTACTTCTGGAGCACAAGCGTTTAGTATTACTGCTGGAATGTAGTCAGGGCCCATAGCCTTTGCAGTATCCAGTGCCTTCAGCCGTTTCTTGATATTTCATGGAGTGAATCAAATTGGCTAAAGACTGAGGAGGAGGCCGAGATGGATCATCCACTCAGCACTTTTGGCTGAAGATGGTTGCAAATGCTTCATTCTTGGCTTTTGCAATGTTCTGGGCTCACCCAATATTGGGGATCAGGAAAATTGTGGAGCCTCCTCCTCCAGTTAGTTGTTCCACCATCATTCATGACTGGACATGGCAGGACTCCAGAGCTTAGATCTGATCCATTGGTTGTGGGATCGCTTAGCTCTGTCTATCACATGCTACTTCTACTGTTTGACATGCAAGTAGTCCTGTCGCTTCACCAGGTTGACACCTCATTTTTAGGTATGCCTGGTGCTGCTCCTGGCATGCCCTCCTGCACTCTTTATTGAACTGGGATTGATCCTCTGGCTTGATAATTATGGTAGTGTGGGGGATATGCCAGGCCATGAGGTTACAGATGTGGTTGAATACAATTCTGCTGCTGCTAATGGCCCATAGTGCCTCATGAATGTTTTGAGTCACATAAAGCATAAATTGTTGTTTTCCCCTTATATTGGTATTCTTACAAAGTGTCCTGATGAGTGCAACGCAAAAAACTTTGACATGTCTCTTTTTTTCAGCATTACTCCAGTTTTGGGCTGCTAGATCTGTTCGATATCTATCCCATTTAGTACGGTGGTAGTGCCACACAATACGATGGAGGATATACTTAATGTGAAGACAGGACTTTGTTTCCATAAGGATTGTGCAGTTTGTCCCTCCTACCAATACTGTCATTTACAGATGCATCTGTGACAGGTGGATTGGTGATGACGAGCTCAAATAAGTTTTTCCCACATGTTTGTTCCCCTACAATCTGCTGCAAACTCAGTCTAGCTGCTATGTCCTTCAGAACTTGGCCAGCTCAGACATTGAAAACCTCCATCCAAGGTACATTCTTTGCTCCTGCCACCCTCACTGCTTCTTCTAATTGGTGCTCAAAATGGAGGAGTACTGATTCATCAGCTGAGGACTGGGTGTGGAGTGTGGTTGCGGTAAGTGGTGCGGTCTTCAATTGTTCTATGTATAATTATGTGCATCTATTTGCTATTAATGCTCACCCTGCTTGATTGGTTAAGCCTGGGTGTGGACTCAGGGAAAAGTATAGAAACTAAGAAGTGTAGAAAGAGCTGGAAGCCTGAGCTAGAAACATGGAGAAGACATTTTAAAGCCCTGTAAATAAACCTGTTTACACACATAAAACTAGTGTCATCTCTGTAGAGACCCGAGATATAAAATATACAACAGGTGGTAATCAGCAATCAGTAATCACAAAGATTTAGCTGAGACTGTCTGAGGGGGGGGATTTATCAGATCTCAAATTATGCAAATAACTATTCAAATATTTATTCAACAGCCTGTACGCTCAGAAGAGTGGGATAAATATTATACCTAAAGTGGTAGTACTGTCAGAAAAATACCCAAAAGGCTAGACCAAAACATTACCAAACAAACACCATATGTAGAATTTCCCAGTAATATATATCAAATTACTTTCTGGTAATAGATTATTGATTGTTAATATGATTTTGCCACAACAGTAAGATCAGAAATCTCTCTCTTAAAGAAAAATTGGAGATTGCCTATTTTTGTAAACTGCTCACTGATGAAATTGCAGGATTTTGTTGCTTTGAAATGCATGTTCTGAGAATGTAATGTTGTTTGCTTATCTCTGCAATTATCAGGACACTGTCATTCCACCATTTTAGTTGAGAGGAATCCTACCCCCCTAAGACACTGGAATGGAAATAATGTGCAATTAAGGAACAAATGTCAAGCATGTCAAGAAAATTATAATGAAGCACTTCAATGTTTAAATGGAGGTTAAAGCTGAAATCTAACAGTTGCATTGATACATTTATAAACAGTTTTAGGATTTAATTTTCTCAGGCTGCAGTGACATTTAAACCCTATGATTGGTTTACAAGTATGCAGCACATGACAGTATCAATTATTATATATATATATAAATATATATTATATCTACATATATATATATATATAATGTAAATAATGGATAATTCATGGATGCCACTTTTTATAGTTGGTAACCCAACTGTCATCAGCTGATGAAATGTTCATAATCTTCCTATTTCATCAGCTTGTTGAAAATAAAAGCATCATCCTGTTGGAATCAGCTATCTTACTTATGCCAGTGTTGAGAAAATATTACACTTTTGTAATATTTGAAGAAAATATATTATCTTCAGGGTCACTTTTAACGATAAAGATTAAATAGTTAAAAGCTTTTATTTTGAACAGGTTAGAGAATTCGGAAGTGTTACTGAGCTTGACTGTGTGAGGGAGCTGGATTGACATGCAGAGTTAATGCTGAATCATCCCAGAGTTTATGACTGTATCTCAAGTAATATTGCCTCAGTTCCATTTGGGCTGAGTTATTCATTAGTGATTCAAGTTAGTACCGTGTGGTTTAAAATGCGATAGAAGAGGTGGAAAAGGATCATATGTTAAACAGAATTCTTTTCAGCCACAGTGCTTTTAAAAGGGATCCAGATGATGAGACTTGCTCTTTCAACAAAATTTCCGTTTATTTTTCTTCCATGGAGACATGCTGGTATGTGTCACAGTGCAATGATGTGCTCCAATGTGCTCTCATGATCTGTGACCTTACCAGTCATAGGCTACTTGCACAGTATAATTACAGTTCTTTTTAATATAAATGTGGAAACAGTGTACTGGTTGCATATTTTAATTATTTTTATATTTAATGCTGTGAAAAGGGAGGTATATTTACTGAATGACCCACCCTCACCTCCCCACCACACGACTTTCCCCAACCCCTGACTACCCCCCAAGGCCCGACCCTACCACCTAAGTCCCGACCCAAACCAACCTGACCCACCCCCACCCCGAAGGCCTGACCCAACCTGAACCCCACCCCCCACCCACCCCCTCTTCCACGCCCCCACCCCCGCCAAAGGCCCGACCTGACACCAACCCGACCTACCCCACAATGCCTGACCGACTCCCCACCCCACATCCCGGCCAAATCCTACCCACTTACCTTATACACTTACCTTGTCAAAGACCTTTAAACCTTGCTGGACCTTTAACCTTACCTAGTTTTGCGGCAGCTAGTGCTGTAATAAAGGGAGCGTGGCTTACTTACCTTCGACTCTACAACCCTCGACACTAGGCCCCAGTGATGCACTGCACTACCCAGATCTCACCCAGCCTGAGCCAGAAGGTCAGGCAAGATAGGATCGGTGGATTTTCAGTTAAGAACTTCCGAGTGGAGTGGCAATCTGACTCAACTGCCACTCCATCAGAAGTTATGACCCATTAACTTCCCCCACAGATGCGGAGTCACAGACTCAGTAACATAGTTTGTCTCCATAGCTTTCTTTCCACAAGTTAAAGGTGTGATCAATTGCACCCATATTGCCATCAGAGCACCATTGCAGGAGTAGCACAGATTCATGAATGGAAATCATTGAATTCCATCAATGTGCAGGTTCTGTGTGACTACACTAAGGTATTCCTGCACATGTGTGCATGATTTTCTGGAAATTGCCATGGCTCTTTCATTTTTCAGCAGCAAATGCCTGGCAAGCCATTGCCACATAAGTGACCCTGACAACATTGGCACCTCACATCTCCCAGGAAATGCCCATTCCCCAGCAAGAGGGAAAGTCAACAAGTGCCCTTGACATCACAATGGCTGAATTCCGTACCATTAGAACCTTGGATTTACAGTGTTGAGGGATTGGCCTTGAGATGCCCTGTTACAGAGGCGCCTGCAAATGTATGTTAGAGACTGTTAAATACATGGAGAGAACATCAGCTCGTACCTAACTGAAACCTGCCCACTATGTCTAGAGTGCACCTGTGAAGTGTGTGGTGAGAATCAGCATGTGTAGATATGACTGCTGGACCAACAGGAAAGCCGCAACTCGAGACTGTACAGGATAAAGATTCCTGTGTGATAGGCAAACCATCCACCTGCTTTGAATTTAACTCACAACTACCGACGGACTTGTGAGGCATCTGCAATGTCCAGTGCAGCAACTCACCCAGATTCCTTGTCAGCCCATGGTCTGGAACACCTAGAAGCACAAGGACATCACTCCTGTGTCAACTCCCACAAATGCAACCTTCGCTCAAAGACACATAGTCCTGACCTGTGAGGTCACAACTGTGCGTTCACTGAGTATGTGCAGAAATAATGGCCATGATTTTCCCTTCGGCAAGTGGAGGGCGGGACGGAACTCCCGATGTCACTGCGCCCCATTTTAATTTTCAGGTAGGCAGGGGCTCAGCAAAATCAGCTGTGCGCCTGCCAACCTGTCAGTGGCCAATTGAGGCTGTTGACCGAGTCATTTAAGTAATTAATGGACCTGCCCATCCAACCTTATCCACGGGCGGGATGAGGTTTCATGTAGGTTTTTAAAAATTCAATTAAAGATTTTTTTAAACGTTATGGACATGTCCCAACTCATGTGACAGTGTCACATAAGGGGACATGTCAGGGAATTTCTTTTCCTATTTCTAATATTTTTTACAGTGAGCCGATCTCCCTGAGACAGCACTTTGCCTCAGGGAGATGAGTGCGCTCTTTCATGCAGGTTTAGGGAGCCCCTGCCCGCACAGGGAGCGCATAGCGCTTCCGTGCAGACGTCATGCTGGGCGGGCCTTAATTGGCTCTTCAATTTCCCCCCCAACGGGTGGAAAATCCTGGCCAATGTGACTGCCTTCATCTCAACTCTATGGTCTAGTCTACATTTTTCCTCAGTGAATGAGCATCGAATTATAACAAAAGACAACTATGAATGGAAATCAAATGGTTGAAGGGACCATGACGTCCACACCTGCTACTATTGGGACTAAACGTATTAGTGAGGACCTGACCTTCCACTGATGGACATGCGTGACCAAAGCCTACCCAAGTGTCACATGACTGAGAGATGGCTTTGTGGCTGCAATCTTCACTGCTACTAGTAAGAACATATGAATTAAGAACAGAAGTACAGGAGTAGGCCACTAGGCCCCTCGAGCCTGCTCCGCCATTCAATAAGATCATGGCTGATCTAATTGTAACCTCAAATCCACATTCCCACCTACCCCCAATAACATTTCACCCCCTTGCTTATCAAGAATCTATCTAGCTCTGCCTTAAAATATTCAAAGACTTTCCTTCCACCGCCTTTTGAGGAAGAGAGTTCCAAAGACATGACCCTCTGGGAGAAAAATTCCTTCTCATCTCTATCTTAAATTGGCGACCCCTTACTTTTAAGGTGCCCTGCACTTACAAACACTCCTATGTAGAGATCCCCTGTTGCCTCGGAGGGGGTGGAGGCAGGCTGCTCATCTCTCTGTCTGTAAGGCATTGAGGAGTGTGGTGGCTGGCCTCAATGTGCAGGGACTCATTGGGGACTTGGTGACCTGCCTGAGAATGCAGATCCTGCAATTCTTCAGAAGTAGCCGTGTACCACAGATGAGGGTTCTGCAGAGGAGCTGGGAAAGCTGTGGAAGATGAGGGTGTAGAATTGTTCTCAGAACACTCATTCTCCTCTGCAACCTCCCCAGCCCTGGATTGGATGAGGTTAGGCTGCTGGCGTGCAGCAATCGTCCATTCCAGCATCTGTTTTATCACTGACACAAATGTCCTGTTAATGTTCTGCAACTTCTACATTCTCTCATGGTTAGAGCTTACGTGGTCGAGCCCCTGAGACAAGATGAAGCTCATCACCATGACAACTCCTCCATTTGCAGTGCGTGAGCTCACATTGCCTCAGCGAACTCCTCCAGATGTCCACCCATCTGCTACTGCTGATTCAAGAACTATGCCCCAAAGGTGACTCCTGAGGCCCCAGCTCCATGCTTAGTGCAGCATCATAATGACTGCCCTCCCTGCTCTAAGGGGGACTACACACAAACGTCTCTGACTCAGATCCATCCTCCTGCACTTTGATGCAGTTTCCCTCATCACATGCCACCGACTCTAAACATGTGCTACATCCCTCTGAGGTGCTGGTATCTATGTTGGTAGATTGTGAGCTGGTCAGATATGATTATACATCCTTGGACATCTCTTCCTCCTTCCGATACCTGAGGGATGAGGTGGCTCGGGGTCTGGGGTGGAGTGTTGAGGGTATGGTGGGTGAAGGATGATGGGATCTGTGTGAGACACAACAGGAGATAATTAATTTGAGCCTTGGTTAATGTGAGTTGTTGTGGCATAGCCAATGGTAAATGCTGAGTTGTTCAAATCCCAGAGGCAATTGAGACAACAGCCTCAACTATTTTTGCAATTTATATGTTTCGAGATACAGGCTTTGAATTCAGTATTAATAAGACCACCAAACCTTATAGGTTTTTACAGAACTAGATTAAACACTTATTAATAAGAGAAATGATTTTAAGCACATACATATGTCTACAAATTACTACTATAATAACTTCTAAATCCCCTAGTTAACCTGACCCCCAGTTACATCTCCATTAAGGCAACAGTAAGACACATAAATGTTAAAAGACTCAGGCAAAGAAACATGATACCCTGAACAATTCAATTCAAAGTGAGTTTTCTTAACTTCAGTTCATTGTAGACAGCAGCTTGAGGCACTTGTTAGATCTTAAAATGCCTGCCTTTACACATAGCCTTCTCTCCTTTATATATATTTTCCCCTTTGAATGCAAATTTCCATTGTTTCACAATGTCTTTGGACTTTACCTCCCTGATAATAAAAATTTATCATGGTGCTAATTTTACCAGTAATCTTTGGGAAAAATAAGCACACTGCTTCCTAACTTCTGCTGGTTAGGTGTAATATTTCACTCCCTCTTTTGAATTCAAGCTGGTCTAGTTTATTTAAAAATGCAAATGTCCTTTTACACCTTACATTCTAAACATCCCCCATGTTTACCTACTTAACGGGCTGAATTTTGCCCTTCATGGGCAGGCGGGCCCGACCGACTCGGCAGCAGGCGGGCAGCCGATCGCCGCCGCCAAAACGGGCTGCGGCACCATTTTATGCAGGCGGATCAATTAAGGCCCGCCCAGCGGGTTTGCAACTCCCATGTACAATGGGAAAATCGAATCGGCAGCGGGCGTGTTCAGACCGCCAGTTCCAATGGGGAGCCAACAGTCTGTATAAAGAGTGGCCAGGTAGCCTCCTTGAGGCAGTGCACCATGGCCACTCCTATAGAAGGACATGCTGGCCTGAGGGCACAGGAGGAGGAGGAGGGGGGCAGGCTGCAGGATAGGCCAGCGGGGAGCCACTGTGCCCCCCGGTTCTCAGATGCCTGCCTTGCTGTTCTCCTCGAAGAGGTGCCCAACCACAGGGATATTTTGTATCCAGAGGATGGGAGGAGGAGGGCCCCCTACATCACCAGGCAGGCGTGGCAGGAAGTGGTGGTGGCTGTAAGCACCCATGACGATGGACGGTGCAACGGGATGCAGTGCCGCAAGCGCTTCAATGATTTGTTGTGCTCTGCAAGGGTGAGTACCATGTCAGCCTTGGCCATTTGACCCAGCAGGTAGTCTTAGCCTTTGAGGCCCCCCACCACCACCCCCGTCTTAGTTCCGTTACTTCATTGGGCATTTGGCGCACGCTGGGTGGGCAAACAGACAGTGACCATGCTTACATCAGCCTTAGTGGTTGAGGAGAAGATGGGTTCTCCCCGCAGCATATGTTGGTGTTTGTCGCATTTGAGTAGTCTGGGGGCAACCTGCAGGGGAGACAGCTAGACACACACTCAGAACTCCAACACATGTCTTATTGATGGTGATGAGATGGTGGAAGGGGAGCTTCAAGGTGTCGTGGCCAAGACCCATCTGCTGGCCTTGGCGCCACACCTAGTTGCGCCTCCTTGCCATGGGCGCTAAGACACGTGTGTTATTCAAAGTGATGGACACTGAATGTGTCCAAGGTGTCCGTTGCGGGAGGGGGTTGGGACCAGCCGTACTATCTTCTGGGGACTGACTGATCACCAGTAGTGTGGACAGGAGCCGCTGGAGGCCTCAAATGGGCCACTGTGATTGGGGTGCGGCGTGCGGATGCAGAGTACATGAGCAATTAGCCCCAATAAATCCTCTTCTCTGTTCTGCAGGCAAAAACAGAATACAATCTGAGGGAGCGCCAGCTGACTGGTGGTGGGCACACCGTGCTGCAGCGCCTCACCACCTACGAGAAGCAGGCCATGGAGCCGGGGAGGAGGCAGGCGGCCAGGGCGGCAGATGTCAGCGAGGCTGGAGTCCAGCGGCCAGGTATTTGAGGTCCACAGTCCCATACACTCTGTCTCCCCACCATCCAGATAACTGATGGTTGCTGCAATCGTTAATGCTGCAACACTGCTCATTCACAGAGCCGAACATGCCATGGCATCACTGCTGCACATCCAAAGATGTTTTGCATCTTAGGAGGCTTTGTACCTCCACCAACCTTTCAGCCAGTGTGTCCCACATTACTCTGTCCAAAAGGTCCTCAGCACCTCACCTGTCAACCTCATGGCACTCAACTTAAATAAATGCCACCACGTTAGTCATCCCTACGCCAAGGGGAAATGTTGCCTTCTGTCCACCCGTTCTATGCCCCTCATAACAGTATGAAGGTCAATACTGTGACCTATCAACCTCCTGTGCTACACGGCAAATATTGCAAGTGTATGCAATGTTTTCTCATCACTGCAGCTCTCCAGGCCAGCATGCATCCAGATCAAGTACCTCTGCACTCTCCCCACTCCAGTACCATCCCTCCCATGAAGTGCAGATCACAACTGGGTGCAGAAGTGTAGATGTGGCGTCGACAGCGTTTTCTGCACTTGCAGCATGACCTCCCTTTTCCTACATTCTATTCCTTGGCTGATAATGACAAGTGTGGCTTCGACCTTGTTAAACGCCTTATGTACCTGTACTGCTACCTTAACGGGTCTGCCTAACAAAGTCCCTGTAATCGTTGTGGCTTCCCTCGGTCCTACCATTACTCATGTATTCCCGTATCTTGCTTATCTTGCCCAAGTGCTTAACCGAACACTTATCCATATAACATTCCATGTGGCACTCCTTAGGCCATATGACCAGCCTGCCTGTATGCGCGTGTAATGTTCGGGCCTCCTCTTGACTATTTTCCACCCCACCAATATTTGTCTCCTTAGGTTCTTGAGGGGTGAGTGACTTATGAGGCTGGGGGGCGGGGGGGAGGGATGAAAGGTTTAACTGACTGTACGCTAACTGATGCACTGTCCTTGTTGTTAATTTCAGCATCACCATCACATGTCAGCGCCCAACGACACCAGAGCCCCCTCTCCACACCTGAGGGCCAACACGTGCAACTTGTGTCATATCATTTCAGCCAGCCAGGCACCAGCGCAGCGACAAACACTTCGGTGGGGAATGTAACGTCGGCTAGTGTCCTGGGGCACAGTGGAGAGGGCACTTCATAATCGCTGGAGGAGATGGCAGGGACAGAGTGCGCCGATGGCACCAGCAGCTGGAGGGCTGCAGGGGACCAGGCACATGCTGAGCCCGGCAGTGATGATGTGCCTCTGGAGATGTCACCAATGCAGCAGCTGCAGGACAAGCAGCAGGATTCGCGGGAGCATCTGGCAGGGTTGAATGAGGGTGTGCTTCAGTTGGTCTCTGCGGTGGAGGAGTCCAGGCAGAGTGCACGTGAAGGCATGAACCTCAGGGCAGAGCTTCAGGCTTCCTCCACTGAGAGATTGGCGACTCTCATGGAGCGGGACTTCGATCAGATTGAGAATCTTCTGATTGGGTTACGCTCTGACCTGCAAGCCCTCATAGCGGTAATGGCCACGGGTGGTCATTCCCAATGTGGGAGATGTTGTGGGCACCAAGTGTCGGCGCTCGCTGCCCATGCATCTGCGGTGAGCAGGGAGGTCCAATGTGACCTCACGTCGGTGCAGCAGCTGCCTGTCGTCGCTGCGAGCTCCTCTCAGGGAGCTTCGGATGAGGGCAGCAGCTCCTCCGCCCCTCTGCCAGTGACTATTACATCCGTTGAGGCTGCAACAACTGGGGAGGTGCCAGTTCTGGAACTGGCCACTCCCTCCCATGCGGGGCCATCACAGGCTCCACGGGCCAGAGGACACCCGCCAAGGTCATCGACGCCAACAGGACAGCAGAGTCAGCAGGCTGTCTCACAAGCCACTCTGAGCAATGGGGCGGCACCTAGACGTAGCTCCCGCAAACGAAAGCATAAGGCACGTTAGGCACTCCACGGGTATCTCACTGGTGATTTTGTGTTGGCTCTAGATTAGGGAAAAAATAGTTATGTATGTCAGAGTGACGTTTGTGTTTTATGTTGGACTGAATAAAGTCCACTTTTCTGACCATGGCTGAGGGTGTTTCCTTTGTGCTGCATTTGTATGTTTCACAGACATCTCATGAGTGTTTGATTGGACATTGGTGTTTCTGTACTAAGCCCTTAGTTGCAGCTGATGAGGTGGAAGATGTAGCACCTAAGTGCCACGTGTGGAAGCACCAGGCAATGCTGGTCCTGCTGATCAATGTGTGTGGAGCTAGCTGAAGGTTCATTGGATTAAATTGTCCCTGGTGTCTCTGCCTCCTTGATGTAGTAGCGGGTTGTGCTGCCCCTCACCATCACCCTCTGAGCCACTGCTGGATTCATCATGTGCAGCCTGATCCAGTGCATCAAGGTCTTCATCGTCAACTGCATCCCCCCTTTCCAGCGCAAGATTGTGCAGAACGCATCATGCTACCACTATCAGAGAGACGCGATCTGGGTGGGTACTAGAGTGTGCCCCCTGAGTGGTCCAGGCAACGGAAGCGCATCTTGAGAAGACCGATGGCTCGCTCCACCACAGCCCTTGTGGTGCCGTGGCTCCTATTGTACCGCTGCTCAGCTTCTGTTCTTGGATGACAGAGTGGTGTCATGAGCCACCTTCTGAGGGGATAGCCCTTGTCACCCAGCAGCCAACCATCCAGCCGGGCTGGAGCACTGAAGAGCCCCGGCACCTGGGAATGTCTGAGGATGTAGGCATTGTGGGAGCTGCCTGGGTACCTTGCACCGACTTGTAGAATCAGCATCCTGTGATCACACACTATCTGCATGTTCATGGAGTGGAAGCCCTTCCTGTTGACAAAGGCACCGGGCTCACCTGCTGCTGCCTTGATGGCCACATGTGTGCAGTCTATTGCACCCTGGACGTGGGGGAAGCCAGCAATGGCCGCGAAGCATCTATCTACTCTAATCCCATTTTCCAGCACTTGGCCCATAGCCTTGTATGCTATGAAGCTCCACCGAAGCAATGGGGAATAATGTGTCAGCTCAGTGACCCTTTTCTTGTGTTTGTGTTGTGGATGTCATTATGCAGCATAAGGCAGAGATCTGGGCAAAATATTCCCAGACCGCCTCTAACCAGGAGTTTTGAGGTATTGAATACCGAAATAAGAGGCTTTTCAGACACCTCCCTTTTTACTGGGGCATACTTCCATTCTAAATATTATTCAATGTAAATGAAGTTGGCTTCTTATATATTTTATAATAATGAAGTAATATAATGCAAAAAAATCAGTGGATTTTAGAGCACTTAATTCCACCTTGTATTCTAGAAGTTTTATTCTCAAGATGGCTTTAATGTAAATGGCACCAGTTGTCATGTCACTGTACAGTGATCTGTGTGCTTAAAGTAGCAATTTGTTTGGCAAAATGTCAACACTTCCATTTGGCTGAATGCATCTGCCAGTAAAGTCATCTGCTTATTGACTAAGCCAAGCCTTGAAGGAGGCAGACCTCCCAAGGTGCTGTGCCTCAATGAGTACCTTGCTGGTATTCCAAAGGATGTAACCTTTGTCTACTGCTGAGAGAAAATGTTAGCAGAATGTATTTGCCAGTGCTTAATGAATTTACAGAAAAGATAACTGTGCATGTGTCAGACTTGCCAGTGAAAGTTTGGCAGGTGTTTCTGCTGTGAGCTACATGTTCCTTATCCTGTATGCTGGGTTTAATAGCTGTTTGCAATCATAATCACACTGAGATTGTCCATATGTCTAACTTCAAACTTTAATAGCAGGAAATAAGTTAAATATTAAATAAAAGATGTAATAGTACAAGTTGTAACGATCTACTTTATTCTTAAAACTGAAGTGGTGGATTTGTTCAAAATGACTTTAAAATGATCAGCACTAAAGAACATGTGAGAAAATAGTTTAGTAGCCTGTTCTCATGTGCCGTAATTTCTTAACTCCTGATCTTTTCATTTCTTCTTAACCTCCGTGATATTCTTGCAGCACAGTCAAATGCAAGTGTCTATAATTCCCAGTTAATAAATATGTGATGTAATCAATGCACAGCAGTGGCTTTACCAAGAAATGCTTCTTGCATTATTTGAGAAAGCCGAGAGCACTTTGGGTGAAACATTTCTTGCTATGGAGCAGATATTGTTCATAATGGGCCTGTTGTAATCTGACCTCCGTATTCAAATTGAAGATACCTGATTCAACAGAGTTGTTCTGTTTGACTTGTAGGTTCTCAGCACCTGCTGTCAAATAATATTTTACCTGCACCTGTACAAATATTGATTCCTGAATACCAATGGCAGGACATTGATATGAAGACAAAAGAATGTTATGATGTTATGAGAAGGAAACTATAGCTCTGTCTTTGCGCAATGCATTGTGGGAAGATGGTCATGTAATGCTAAGCTGCATGTTACAGTGGAGGAAAGGGATAGAGGACTACACATACTGTTTCCTAATCTGAATTTATTCTACTTAAACTCCTCTGTTTTCAAACTGCAGTTTTGTAACTTATACTTCAAGGTCCAGGTTTTCACTCCCGAGGCGGGTAGCGGGAGTTGGGAAATTTCCAGGCTTGACGCATCCGCCTCAGGAGAAACTTTTCCGAATGTTGAGATCTTTACTCCAGGGTGGGGTTGGCGTGTACATGTGAAGTCCGGCCCAGCCCTTCTAGACACAGATTGGAGGCGGCCACACGGGCTGCTAAGTGCTGAGATGGGCTGTTTAAAAGGCCCACCTCACGTCTCTGGGACTTTGTCCCAGTTGTTTTAAATTGTAGGCCCCCTATCCTTCACCCCTCACACCCCGCAACCACTCCCCATCATGCCAACTTATGACAACCAATGGCCCCCACCCACTCCAATGGGCCCTTGAAGCTCCCATGCCAGCTTAATGCCAACCAGTGCCCACCAACCATCACCCTTACACCCTTTGTGCCAACTTACCCAGTAGCCATCATGGGCAGACCTCAGGATTCATGTTGAGATGAAATAAAATGAAGCTCTAAGTATGTATCACAGCCTTTGCTATAGCAAAAAAAGAAAGCCCATTCAAGACATTCAAACCCCCTCAAGTACCTAATCCCTTATAAAAAAAAACAGACTTGTATTCATAACTCCACATTGAAGACGGCTAATCCTTTAATAACCTCTTTGAGTTGTCAATCAAATTGTGAAATTAGAAGTGCCCATTGAGATAATGAAAGGTTGTGGAAAGCAGCCAAGTACTAATAATGACATATAATAGTCCTTGGGGTAATGTCCTCAAAAAGCTATTGTGAAGCACCACATATATGAATATCAGTTCATGTGATTGTCAGAGTCCAGAAAGTCAGAGTCCAGTGAGGGTGTCTTCATGGAGGAGCTACAACTCAGGTGGGTACAGCTAGCTGAAGCAGGATTTTACAGAATTCCTTTAAAGTTGATGGACAGCCCTCTGTCCAGCTCTACCTGTCCCACCCCCTCAACCGGCTTATATTTCACCTCTTTTCTATTTTTCCTTCGTTCTGATGAAGAATCATATGGACTCGAAACATTAACTGTATTCCTCTCCGCAGATGCTGTCAGACCTGCTGAGGTTTTCCAGTTATTTTTGTGTTTGTTGTTGTTGTTGTGAATCTTATGATTTGTAGCAGCCATCTTTTGGTTCAGCAAGGTCCACTTTTAAATAAGGAAAACAAGTAGGGCTTGATTTAAGCAGTTTATGATCTCTTCCATGGGCTGAATTTTCTGTTCAGCGTGCGGGGACGGGCCCCACACGCCGACACGTAAAATGACGTGCAGTGATGTCGGGTGTGCATCCCAACATCACCGTGCGCCATTCTGATCTCCCGTTCAGCGGGCGTGCACCGGAGTTGGCTGTGCGCCTGTCAAACTGTCAAAGGCCTGTTAAGGCCATTAATTAACTAATTTACCAAATTGACAGGGCTGCCCATCCAACCTTAAATGTTGGTAGGCAGGCAAAGATCCCAGGCGGCCTTCACATTTTGCATGAAACCTCATCCACGGGCAAGATGAGGTTTCATGAAGGGTTTATTAAATTAATAAATATTTTTCAAACATTTGATAAACATGTCCCAGCTCATGTGACAGCGTCCATGAGGCCATTGACAGAGTCAATTAAGTAATTAAAGGACCCCCCTGTCCAACCTTAAGGTTGATCGGCAGGCCAGGAGTCCCGGCGTGAAATACAAAAAGCATGAAATCTCATCCACGGGCAGGATGAGGTTTCCTGTAGGTTTTTAAAAATTTTAAAAAATTTTTGTGAAAATTATGGACATATCCCAACTCATGTGACATTGTCACATGAGGGGACATGTTAGGGGAATTTTATTTTTCTCTTTTTAGGTTTTTTATATTTTGAACTGATCTCCCTGAGGCTACACTAAGCCTCAGGAAGATGAGTCCGCTCTTTCGATTTTGGGATTCCCCCCTATGTGCAAACGGCACGCTGGGCGGGCCTTAATTTGCCCACCCACGTAAAATGGCGCTGGATCAGAAGCATGCCTGTGCGCAACTTCGCCCCCCCCCACCCGATGGGGGAAAATTCAGCCTCTGGGCTTCAAGGCTTAAGCTACAAAGAGAGATTACACAAAATAGACTTGTATTCCCTGGAATTTTGAAGGTAAAGAACTGATTTTAAGGGGGACAGATGGGGTAGATTGGAAAAAAACAATTTCTGCTGTTTGGAGAATTCAGGACTAGAGAGTATGGTGTCAAAATTAGACTCAGCCCTCTCAGTAGAGAAATTAGGAAACACTTATTCACGCAAAGGTTGATAGAAGTTGGGAACTCTCTTCCGCAAACAGCAATTAGTGCTAGATCAATTGTTAATTTCAAAAGTTTTGATAACCAAAGGCATTAAGGGATAATGGGGCAAAGTTAGATAAATGGAGATAGGTCACAGATCAGCCATGATCTCATTAAATGGCAGAACAGGCTCATGGGGTTAAATTACCTACTTCTGTTCCTATGTACAGTTTCAATGAAGATATTCCCAAAAAAATCAAATTTGAGTAAATGTGCAATGTGCCATATAACACAGGGCTCTTGACCAAGACTAATCAGGGATTTTGGAGAAAAAAAATGAACAGCTTGTTTAAGGTAAAGGCTATATAGATTACCATCAACCCTTCAGAGAGCCAGAAACATGGAAATTGCCTGGACGTCACAGAAAGAGACAGATGGACAATTTGTCATCGAGGAAAAACAATGATCTCCATAAGGAATAATGTGTCGGCTGAAGAAATAATGCAGTGGCCCTTTTTTAACCACATGATTTCATGAACTTTTACAATTCTACCAACTTAGTGGAAATTGATAACAATAAATTACATTCGTAACCTTAGAGATTTTTATTGGAGGGAAGTGATTTTTTTGCTCAAACATTCACCCACTGATTTAATTAAACACAAATCATTCCATCCTCTCCAAGATGTAGAGTATATATGCCTAAAGAAGCCAGTCTCTACCGTAACAGGAACATTTTTGAAATTACTGAGGGAACAGGAAAAGAATGTAGATTGATTGTTTTGAATAGAATAAATCTTTCAGACTCAGTTTCTTTCACTGTGTAACACTGATCGTCCCTTAAAAGGAATTTTCTTTGATTGATTCACAACAGAACTAAGCGAGGGAATTTTAGTGATACTGATTAGCTAGTGAAACATGAGCTCCATCAATGTACTTTTTAAATCTGCTCTCAACTTCTGTTTGTTAGGGCAGATGAAGTCACAGCCTGAAACTATCTCAGAATTGAGTTCAATTTATAGTTTTCTTTGTGTTAAGATTAATTTGAATCAGGGACAATAGCTGTTTAGTTCTTGATTGAAATGTTTTCTGACTGGATTGTCATTTTTTGGTATATTCTGTGCCGTATTCAACAGCTTTTGGGTTAAAATAAATCTCAAAATTGAGAAATTAAGATTCAGTACAGCCAACCAGATGAAGCACTCAGTGCACGATAGAAATCAGGCCAGAAAATTTACCCTTTCCAAAGTGAGTGAAAGAATAAGCAAAATGCTAGAGTGAAAAGGATTAGGATGTTTAATATTTTGCTGACCTGGGTAATGCAGTTTTCCACCTGAGTTCCACTGTTTGGCAGGCCCCCTGATATTCCCCCGGTGGACCCCTGAACCCCAGGGCATGTCATCAGTACAGTAGCCTGGTGGTATTGGTTCATAATCCATGATAGCAAATTGTAATGCTGATTTCAAAAAATCTAATAAATTGTGGACTGGCAACAGGAAATGTCCATAAAAGTTGCCAACTGTCATAAAAACCTGTCAATTCACTAACAGCATTCAGGGAAGGGGACAATATCTGCTCTGGCATGCCATGTGCACTCCAATTTCACATTATATGGTTGAGTCATAACGCCTTCAGTGCATCTAGAAATGGGCAATAAATTAGCCCTAAATCGCTAGAAAAGAAAGAAAGCCAAAATGCAATCTTGTTCCCAGAATGTGCACAACAGCACTAACAATCTCCATGCACTAATATAACAACAATAAAAAATGCTGGAAAAAACAGCATCTGTGGAGAGAAAAACAGAGTTAATGTTTCGAGTCCGTATGCAGACTTGAAATGTTAACTCTGTCTTCCTCTCCACAGATGCTGTCAGACCTGATGAGCTTTTCCAGCATTTTTTGTTTTTGTTTCAGATTTCCAGCATCGGCAATATTTCGCCTTTATCCATGCGCTAGTATATTGTTCAGTAGCCGCTATTTGATATACTGTACAGAGATCTCGCAAATGCATGTACAGATATTTTTTTTCTAGTTAGAAAATCCCTAAATTCTATGGTGTTTAGCACTTGAGACACTTTAGATTCAACTGTAGCCCAGGAAGTTTTGCATTTGGGACAAGACCTGAAATTCTTAAGAAAAAATTCTCCTGTACTGTCTTCAGGGGTTTAGCATGTTCAAGTAGTGGTGAACAATGTTGTGTAAAGAATATATATATTTTGAAATAAATTATTCATCAGGGCTAATTTTACCTTTGTCAATGGTGTAAGGCGATTGATAATGGATTGGTTGCCTCTATGTACCCTAACGAATTCTCCTTTCTGATGTGAAAGACTTCCTTAAGATCCTGCAGAACTGGAAATTTAAGGAGAAAGTCATGTCTCTGAGCAGTTGTGAACTATCCAGTTTATATTAACAACTATAGATAATCCCATTTCTAAACTTATAGCCCTTTGCAAACCTGCATCGAACTCACTGCATCAACCTGTATTTTTACTTGGTATCAATGTGGTTTGCTATCATACTGAGAAACCACTGCTCTTTTTGATTTATGTTAATGAGAAGACTTGGCTATACAGGATATAATGTAATCTTTACTCAAAGATATAACAGAAAAACACATTGGTCAGGATTTTCTGCTGCTGTTGGCATTGGGCGTGTTTGGCAGTGGGAGTGGACAATATGGCGAGAAGGCCAAAAATTGGTTTCACGTCATCGTAAAACCAGTTTGTGATCGTCCGCTCCTCCCATCAATAGCAGGTCGCGTTACCCGCCACCGCACATCAGGAACCTAATTTCAATACTTTAGCATCTTATTATAAGCCCTGCTCACCAGAATCATCCGCCCACTCTGTACGCCGATGTGTTTCACAACTGTACATTAGTGACGTGCTCCTGGTGAGCTGCACTTCACTCGGGACTTTGAGGTTTGTTTGCCTACCTTGCTTCAGCAGCACTCACAGTCATCAGCGCCAGGCTTCACAGACAGCACCACCTCACTTTTAGTGGGGGGCGCTCATGGGCAGGTCGCTACCTACCAGACCAGCCGTAAGGCGGGTGTGGCTTTTCAACAGCTGCAGGGTTAGGGCTTGCTTGGGGAAAAGTGGCCTCAGGCAAGGGAAGAGGCTGCAGGGCAAGAGCGGTACTGGAGAAGGGGGTTATCCCAGGGTGTGTGTGTGGGGTACATGTTGTTCTGTGCAAGTGCCCTCAAGATGGTGAGGGTTCAGGAGGCAGTCTCCAGAGGAGATGAGGCCAGATAGAGATGTGAGGGTGGGTGTGAGAGATTGAGTGGTGATGTTCCTTGAGCTGGCAGTGAGTGAGATGCCACTAAATGTGTGATGGGGTTGAGTGTGTGAGTTTAGAGTGATGAGGTGGTTGCCTTACCCTGGCAGCATGGATGAGATCATTCATCCTCTGAGATTCCCTGACCTCCAAAGGCCAGAGGGGGCATAGAGGACATCACACGGCCCTCCAAAAGGCATTCCAGAGACAGGTTACTGAACTCTTCTTGGCTTTTGGGGCCATGCCTTCCCTGCAGCAGTCTTGGGCTGCAAGCATTGAGAACTGCGTGGGTGGCTACAGTTTAGGTATGGCATCCAGAGTGAGGAAACGGTGAGGTAACTGCTTGGCGGGCAATTCAGAGGCTGCCTGCCAGTGAGACGGTGTGCTTCCTGTGCCTGCATAATTAATGAGGAAAGAAGCGGGCGATATGGCACAAAAAACCGCCATTACGGCCAATGGGTAAAACGGCATTTTTCACACCTGCTACTGCACTTAGTGCAAATCTGGGACGATTCTGCCCATTGGGTGGAAATTTAGTCTCCACCTGGGAGTGGGCTGACAGGCATGGGGCTGGTTAGAATGTGGAATTCGCTACCACACGGAGTAGTTGAGGCAGCTAGCATAGATACATTTAAGGAGAAGCTAAATGAACACTTGTTGGAGAAAAGAATAGAAAGATATGTTAATAGAGTTAATGAAGAAGAGTTGGAAGAGGCTTGTGCAGAGCATAAATGCCAGCATGGACCCATTGAGTCAAATTATCTGTTTCTGTGATGTAAAAACCACATAATATGATGCAATAAGTCTTTATAAGTTACTGGTTAGGTCTCAGCTGGAGTATTGTATTTAATTATGGGCTCCACACTTTAGAAAATATGTCAAAGTCTTCGAGAGGATGCAAAGGAAATTGACCAGCACTAGGAATGAGGACTTCAGTTATTTTAGAGGCTAGGGAAACTGGGATTGTTCTTATAGCAAAGAATGTTCAGGAGAGATTTAATAAAAGTGTTCAAAGCTATGAAAGGTTTGTAGCTTAAATAAGGCACTGGCCGTAAACCAGAGGATACAGATTTAAATCAATTGGCAAAAGAACAAGAGGAGAGACAAGGAGAATGTTTTCTGCAGCAAGTCATTATAACCTGGAATGCACTGCCTGAAAGGGTGGAGGATAAGCAGATTTAATGGTAACTTTCAAAAGAGAACTGTATATATTCTTGTAGGGATTTGGGAATAGAACAAGAGAATGTGAATAATTAGACACCTCTTTCAATGAGCTGGCATAGCCATGATGGACCAAATAGCCCCTTTCTGTATCATTCTTTGATTCTATTGCGAATATTTGTATGTATATAGTTTATTCAACAGAGACTACACTTCAAATGTACTTCATTGCCTTTATATTATAAATAAATCCTTCATTTTGCACAAATAGCTTATTAAACTGTACAAAAAAAGCTTCACATTCCTTTTAGGTGTTTGTCTAATCACCTTAATTCATTTTGCAATATCTTTGATTCTTTTAAATTTATAATTATTTAGAATTTGTTCTGCTGGAACCCTCTTAGAGTTTCCCACTGTAAAATGATTTTTCACATCACTTGAACATCCACTGATTTGTCCTATATCCATGATGTATAAATACAATCAAAAATTAAATTGCATTTTGTTTGTTCAGAATAATTATAGAATGTCTTGCAATTTCTATTAGAAGAAATTATGCAAGATGTTACTTCAGCTGGAGCTGAATTTTAATACACAATGCTTGTTTTGAGTAAGATTCATTCAACTAACTCATCAAATTAATCCCCTGCCATGAAAATTTTGCTTGTTCTAAATCTCAACCCACAACTTCAGATCACTTCAGTAAAATATAGCAACAGAATCTGTGGTATTGGAACAGACACAGGTGATGAGGCTGTAGAGCAGGGAGGTAGTTTAAGAGGCAAAACACTGTTCTGGAACGCTCTGGACCATTATATCCATTTGGCAAGAAGCACAGCACACTGATGAGTGGGGAAGTGTTTACATAAGATTATATAGGATAAACACAACAGAACCAGGCCACTTGGCCCAGTCAGTCTATGCTGTTGTTTATATTCGTCGAAATCTACCATCACAATCATCTATCCATTTTCCTATGCTTGTTCAGCTTCACCTTACCATTCTCTTCACCCACTCTCTCTGATAGTGAGTTATACGTTCTCACCACCCTTTTGTAAAGAAGTTTCTTCTCAATTCCCTATTGGATTTCTTGGTGACTATCTTATAGTGATGGATTCCAGTTATGCTCTTCCCCAAAAGAGGAAACATTCTCTCTGTATCCACTCTATTAAGATGTTTCATTATGTTAAATACCTCTATCAAGTCACCCTTCAGTACTCTTTTTTTCAAGAGGAAAGATACCCAGCTTGTCAATCCTTTCCTGACAGCAGCTGTTCATTATTTTACCATTTACACCTCCTCAGCTTTTGTTTCTTTACTTGTTCCATTACCATTCTCTTTGGCTATTCACAGAATCACACAGTGCAGAAGAGGCCCTTCGGCCCATCGAGTCTGCACCAACACGTGAGAAACACCTGACCTACCTACCTAATCCCATTTACCAGCACTTGGCCCATGGCTTTGAATGTTATGACGTGCCAAGTGCTCATCCAGGTACTTTTTAAAGGACGTGAGGCAACCCACCTTCACCACCCTCCCAGGCAATGCATTCCAGACTGTCACCACCCTCTGGGTAAAAAAGTTTTTCTTCACATCCCCCTAAACCTCCTGCCCCTCACCTTGACCCTTCAACTAAGCGGAACAGCTGCTCCCTATCCACCCTGTCCATGCCTCTCATAATCTTGTACATCTCGATCAGGTCGCCCCTCAGTCTTCTCTGCTCCAGTGAAAACAACCCAAATCTATCCAACCTCTCTTCATAACTTGAATGTTTCATCCCAGGCAACATCCTGGTGAATCTCCTCTGCACCCCCTCCAGTGCAATCACATCCTTCCTATAATGTGGTGACCAGAACTGCACACAATACTCAAGCTGTGGCCTCACCAAAGTTCTATACAACTCCAACATGACCTTCCTACTTTTGTAATCTATGCCTCGATTGATAAAGGTAAGTGTCCCATATGCCTTTTTTACAACCCCACTAACATGCCCCTCTGCCTTCAGAGGTCTATGGACACAAACGCCTTTGTTCCTCAGAACTTCCTACTGCCATGCCGTTCATTGAATACTTCCTTTGTCAAATTACTCCTTCCAAAGTGTATCACCTTACACTTTTCAGGGTTAAATTCCATCTGCCACTTATCTGCCCATTTGACCATCCTGTCATTCCCACCAACTATTTCATCATTTAATGTCTCCTATCTTCCACCCTATCATAGACCTACCTTTTCTTTTTCAACCCTTCCCCATTTCACCTCCCTAAAAACTATTACATTTCTAACCTTTCCTAGTGCTGATGAAAGGTCATGACTCTCACCACAGGTACTGCCAGACCTGCTGAGTATTTCAAGCATTTTCTGTTTTTATTATTATAGCAATCCATTCCATTATTTGTCTCCTGACTCCATAAGGTGACCATATCGGGCACCTTATCCAAAGCCTGTTGAAAATCCAATTAAATTACATCTACTGCATTACCATTGTTACCTACTCAAAAAATTCAATAAGGTTGGTCAAGCATGATATTCCTTTTAAAATCCTTGCTCCGCATGATTCTTAAGAGTCTTTTGCATTGACTTCAATCTTGTCCTTTGCCTACTTACCTATTATCCCACTCTATCTTTGTGCTTTTATGAGTTTTTTGAGGAATGAAATATCGTAATAAAGTTGTGTTGCATAGTAGACGTTGAAAATATATTGTAGGGGAAGCAGCAATCAGCGAGTATGCAGACTTGCTGATCGAGAAAACACAGATACAATTGTGAACCATTCAGTCTGTCGTCTAGCCTTTAAAAGTTGTGTCACACAGAGATACCCGAGGACTCCAATGTTTCTCACTGACAGTGAAGACCAATGTTGTTTAATCATTCCACTTTGTTGCTCAAGAGTCATTTGATTTTTCTACCCTGTGAGATTACTGATAAAATAGAATTCAATTACAACCCTTATATGAAATAATTATATTTAACAATATCATGCACCCAGGCAGAAGAAACTCTTCTTCTACTTCTACAGAATGGAAAAAAAATCTTGTGCAGTTTATCTGGTTGCAAGAATTGAATATTTCCTCCAAATATTAATTTACTGTCACCCTGTTCATATGGTGCAACATACAGAACATGCCAATGATGGCTAAGGCAGTCACTGAAATCAGTTTTATCATCTGCACAGTGTTATAAATAACTAATAGGATATTTTCCTGTCAAATTAACAATCTTGCATGATGCTGATAAAGTAAAATTTGTACTTTCTGGTTTCTTTAAAAGTCGTGGTGGGATCACCTATAGGGTGCACACAAACTAATACTGTATTATATTGTTATGGCTCAATAATAATGATCCATGCTACATACATATTGGACAATATTTGTATCCAGATGCCAACAATGAGTGTTATCATTTTACTAGTACCTTTCTGTGATTGGTGAATTGATTGGTGAATCTTGAAAGGGGAAAAATACCATGCATGATTGAGGGGAAGGGTTAAGTAGGTTGGGGGGTGGGGGGTGGTGGGTGGGTCATGTAGTGTTGGGAATAAGGGCCTATAAAGAGAAGGACCAGGCATATGATTCCTCTCCTTGGCCCTGGCTTCACCCATTGTATGGCCCATAAATTTGGCTGTGCACTGCCAGTTTTTCAGATGCTACATGTTACTGAGCCTCCAATATGGTGGTCATAGGCAGCACACATATTTCCAGCTGGAAGTTCACTGCCTGCCATGTTGGAAAAAGAAAAAAAGGCACATACCTGAAACAACGATTAGGCCTTTAACATAATAAAAACAGAAAATGCTGGAAAAACTCAGCAGGCGTGACAACATCTGTGGAGAGAGAAACAGAGTTAACGTTTAGAGTCCATATGACTTCTTCAGAGCTGTACTGACTCGAAACGTTAATTCTGTTTCTCTCTTCACAGATGCTGTCAAGCCTGCTGAGTTTTTCCAGCATTTTCTGTTTTTATTTCAGATTTCCAGCATCTGCAGTATTTTGCTTTTATCTTAGGTCTTTAACATATGCGAATAAGAGGCTTAACACCTGTTTGAGGCATCCACTGCAAAATTGGTTTGCCTCGAGGCAAAACCAAGCCTTGGGGCCACCTGCTATCAGGAAAGTAAGCTTATTAAAACTGACTTGTTTGAATGTGGAGCACTGAAGAGCAGGAGCTCTCTTGACCTCACATTTTAAAAACGTAGACCATTGCTCCTCCTTCCTAGACTGGTACCATTATCCCTGACCTAGCCATTCTATCTCCTCTCTACCAGGTCCTTACTTAAAGCACCACTGCAACACTAGTAGTTGCCTGATCTTTGCTTACTCATCACCTTCTGTCTCTTTGCACCACAACAGGTTGATGCGACCCCTGAGGCACACTAATGATGGCCATCTCGGGCCTCACTATTCAGGTGCAGGAATTTTTTCCTGTGTCTCTATGTTCTCAAAAGAGGGCATGCCCGAATTGGTGCTGGGGCTCCCAAATAAATCATTTAGGAGTGAATCGGAGACCAAACCAAAATATAAGCTAACTGGTTTATCTACCCCAAGTGCTGGACATAAGTAGCTTGTTTCACCAAAAACTGCAGAGTTGCTACTTTTATAAAACCTGTACGCACTGTTTAGTTGGCTGCTCTCCCTGAGTCATACTTAGTTAAACTTTGATAGGTCGGGTGAAAGTGACCTGAAAATTCAAAGCCAACATTATTTCACCAAATCAATTAAATTATTACATGAGTGCTGTCCTGTGTTGCAAGTTTTGCGTGACATGATCTGCATATTTACAAGCTCACATTTATTTAAAACACAATCTAAACAGCCATTGTTCATTAAAAAAAACCTGCATGGAGCATGTATGTGAAGGAAGATTTATTCAAAATTTCTCTTTTCAATTATATTAGTTTATGTATAGTTGGAGAAAGAAATATCCAAACTATCTCTCTCCGAAGTAGGTGTAATCCTAGCCATTAAGAATCATACTTTCCTTCAATAATAATGTCATGTATGTAGCACCAAGTAACCAAAATGTCATTTTCGCTACCTTTAATTTGCTTGCAGTCTATAGATCCTATTTTTACCCTTGTTTAAGCAGCTACCTTGGGGGAAAAAAAAGACCATATTTTTGAGTGAATAATATGAAGACGTTCACTTTTACTAATAGCAAATTAGCATAAATGTAGAATCAAAGAATGATTATCATGCAGAAGAAAGCCACTCGACCTATTGTGTCTGTGCTGTTCTCTGCAAGAACAACTCACCTAGTTTCATTTCTCTATCTTTTTTCCATAGCCCTGCAAATCTTTTCTCTTCAGATAATTATCCTTTTGAAAACCATGATCGAATCTGCCTCCACCACACTCTCAGCCAGTGCATTCCAGTTCCTAAACACTCGCTGTGTAAAAAGGTTTTTCCTCATGTCGCCGGTCCTTATTTTGCCACTTTAAATCAGTGTCCCTCAATCTTTCCGCCAATGGGAACATTCTGTCCAGATCCCTCATAATTTTGAACATCTCAATCAACTCCTCTCAACCTTCTCTTCTCCAACAGAACAGCCCCAGCTTCTCCAATCTATCCACATTACTGAAGTTCCTCATCTCTGGAACAATCCTTGTGAATCTTTTCTGCACTGTCTCTAATGCCTTCATATCCTTCCCAAAGTGCAGTTCTCAAAACTGCACACAATTCTCCAGTTGAGGATGAACCCGTGTTCTAATCATTTTTCTCATAAATTCATCACTTTTGTACTCTATGCCCCTATTATAGCCCAGGAAACCATTTAAAAAATTTTTTAATCATGCTCTCAACCTGGCCTGACACCTTCAATGATTTGTACATATATACCCCCAGGAATCTTTCTTACTGCATCCCCTTTAGAATTTTACCCTTTATTTTGCATCATCTCTCCTTGCTCTTCTTATAAAAATGAATCACTTTGCACTTCTCTGCATTAAACTTTATCTGCCACTTGCCTGCCCATTGCACCAGCCTATCTATGCGCTCCTCACAGTTCACAGTATTTCCAAGTTTTGTGTCATCCGCAAATTTTGAAATTATGCCCTGTACGCCAATTCCAGGTAATTAAGATATACCAAGAAAAGCAGGAGTCCTAACACCGACCCTGGGAATCTCCACTCTCAACCTTCCTCCAGTCTGAAAAACAACCATTCACTACGACTGTCTGTTTCCTGTCACTCAGCCAATTTTGTATCCATGTTGCTACTGTCCCTATTATCCCATGAGCTCTAACTTTGCTCACCAACTTGATATGTGGCACTTTGTCAAATGCCTTTTGGAAGTCCATGTACACCACATCAACCACATTATCCTCAACCACAGTCTCTGTGACCTCATCAAAATCAAGCATGTTAGTTAAACATGTCTTTAACAAATCTGCCTGCTTTTCTTTAATTAAACTGTGTTTTTCCAAGTGACTGTTAAGTTTGTCCCAAATTATTGGGAGGAATTTTACAGTCCCCTGCCAGCGGATTTGCAGGTTGGGATGTTGGCGGGGCAGGGGGGGGGCTGTAAAATTTCTCCAGATGGCCTTCCCACTGCTCTCACACCCTGAACTGTCTACAATTTTACATAGGAAGAGTAAGGCCCAGGGTTGCCCACCCATCCTCACCCTAATTGAGGTCCTTAAGTGGCCAATTGTTGGCCACTTAAGGGTCGCTTCCCTCCTGACCTCAATTTTGAGGCTGGCGGGAGGAGTTCAGGGGCAGCGGGGAAGCCCAGCAGGTCACTCTGCTTGGGCCTCTGGTGTAAAGGAGGGGGTGCCTCCCTCAAGGGCCCCCTTTCCACATTGGGCACCCCCTCCTTTCCACCAAGGTCTGACCCCCACAGGTGCTCCGTGACCCCTGGCCTCTTCATCAAGACCCCCACCCCACCTTGGGCCTCACTCTCCCTCCCTGCCGTGAGATTCTGTGCAATTACTTGTCCTGGACTCCGGGACTTAGAGTCTGGGGACTGCTTGTAGTTCCAGTCCTAGCCATTGCTGCCACTGGTGCTGCTAGGACTACAGAGCTGCCGGATAATCAGATTGGCCTATAGCTCTCTGAGGTGGGACTTACTCCTGACTGAGGGGCAGAAGTTCCGTTTCCAGCCATTTAGTGCTCCTCAGAGTTCTCAATTGTACTATCAATTGTCAGAGCATTAAATGGCTATGAGGCTGCTGTGATCAACGGGAATGTGCTCTCTGCTAACCTTTGGGTGGTGGGGCGGGAAATCCCGCCATCCAAAAAATCCTGCCCATTATTTCTAAAAAATTCCTCACCGCCATGGTAAACTAACTGACCTGTAATTGCTGGGGTTATCCTTACACCAGTTCAAAAAAGAATGCAACATTGATAATTCTTCAATGCTTAAGAACCACGCCTATGTTTAAGAATCTGTAATTTCCACCTTTACCTCCCTCAATATCGCTTGATGCATCTCAGCTAGTCCCGGTGACTTACCAACTTTAAGTACTGCCAGCAATCTAATACCTCCTCTTAAGCAACTTTTACCCTATCAGGTGTCTCAACCACCTCCTCTTTCACTATGACTTGGCCACCGTCTTCTTCCTTGGTAAAGACAGATGTAAAGTATTCTTTAGTACCCAAGCCAAGCCCTCTGCCTCCATACATAAATCCTCTTTTAGGTTCATAATCTGCCCCACTCATTCCTTTTACCATCCTTTTACTATTTATATCCCTTTAGAAAGCATTTGGTTCCTTTTTATGTTAACTGCCAATCTCTTCTCATACTCTTTCTCTGTTTCTCTTATTTGTATTTTCACTGCTCCTCTGAACCTTTTATATTGAACCTGGTTCTCAATTGTACTATCTGCGCTTTTTCTGCTTCATTATATTCCCTATCTCTTTCATCGTCCAGGGAGCTCTGGCCTTATTTTCTCTACCTTTCCCCCTCGTGGGAATGTACCTTGACCGTACCTGAACTATCCCCTATTTAAAAGCAGCCCATAACAGTGTTAGATTCCAATTTATCAGGGCCAGACTCATTCGCACCCCACTGAAGTTGGCCCTCCCCCAATTAATTACCCTTATTCTGGATTTCTCATTGTCCTTTTCCTTGGCCAACTCCACGAATCTTTTAATACTCAATGGACTAAATGGTCTCCTTCTGTGCCGTAAATAGCTCTATGGGTGGAATTTAATGTTTGTGGTGGTGAGCCCACCCACCAGCTGGAGAGCCAGTGGCAACACAACCCCACCCTACCACTGCCCCCCCAAACCCGCCACCATCGTGGCCATTTCCGGGTTCCCTGCTCTACAGGTGGATAATTTCCCGTCGGATTTCCGGAGGCGGCATGGAATGCCTCAAGAGTTGCTGGCCAATCAGAGACCAGCAACTCTCCATAACCAGCAGGGCCACCAGGAGCAATGGCCACAGCTGGTACTGCAGTGGGATCTCCTGAAAGGAGTGTCGCTGAAGCCCCCAAACCAAAATGAATGGGGTTGGGTTGCCGGAGCCTGTCAGTGATGCCCTGGTGAGGGGTGGTGCATTGTCAAGGGCTAGGGGGTAGCTTCCCGAGGGTCCCTCCGTTTCCATTGGCAGATCCCTCTATTTGACTCAGGATGCCCAATAAGGAGCGATCCCTCCCCCGCCAGGCTGCAGGCATACCTGCCAGGGTAATGTACCCTTAATTGGCCACATAAGGGCCTTAATTGGCCGCTGACTGGGAGGCTGTGTTTCACCCCTTCTCTTCCCACCCTGTTATACGGCCAGCCCCGTCTCCCAGTCCGCTTCCAGGGGAACATTAAATTCCACCCTATGACTCTGTGATCACTGCCCGCTAAACGTTCTCCTACTGATACTTGATCCAGTTGGCCCAATTGATTCCCAAGAACCAGATCTAGCAATACCTTCGTTCTCATTGGATTAGAGACATGCTGATGTGAAAAATTCTCCTGAACACACAATAGAAACTCTTGCCCCTCTCTGTCCTTTACACTATTACTGTCCCAATCCATATTAGGATAATTAAAATCCCCCATTATAACTATTCTGTTGTTCTTGCACTTCTCCATAGTTTTCTTGTACATTTGTTCCTCTTTCACTTTCCCACTAGTTGATGCTTATAGGATACACCCAGCAATGTTGTGGTACCTCTATTATTTCTTAATTCTAATCAAATAGATTCTGTCTTTGACTTCTCAGAACATCCTCTCTCTCCTGTACTGTAATGTTCTCCTTAATCTTCTATACCCCTCCTCCTTGCTTTCCTTCCCTATCTTTCCTGAACACCTGTATACAGGAATAGTGAGTATTCAGTCGAGCCCTTCTTTGAGACAGTTCTTTGTTATCACCACAACATAATAGGCTGTAACTTCCAAGCTCCCCAGCATCAACTTGGGGGATATCCCAAAGATGCACTGGGGAATCCCTCTCAGAACTTCGCAGGTAAGGGTTTGTACAGCAATTACCCAGAACTGCAAACTCCCTCTGGGCATTTGCCCTGCACTGGGAACCATCTGAAAATGTGATTTAAATCACAAACTTTGGATGGGTCCAAGAGGGTTACATCAATAGTTACTCAGAAGAAGTTAGAAGAACTAACACCTCTTCTAACTCCTGGATAACTATCGTAAATACCCAGACCGTTGCCCCCACTGGACCCCCCACACCCATGACCCTCCAGGGGACTCCCCACTACACCCCGACTAACCACCTCCCCTCAGTATTCCCACCCGTCTGACCCCCCCCATGGGACTCTCCCCGCCCCACCCGCATGGGACTCCTCCCCACCATCCGCATAGGACTCCTCCCCCACCATTGCTCCCAACCCGACCTGAATCCCACCCCAACGCAGGCCCAATCTGACCCAACCCAACCCGTCCCCACCAGGCCCAACCCGGCACAAACCCCTTGCCCACTCCTCTGGCATCAAATTCCCCCACCACCCCTGAGGTCCCACCCCCCACCCCCCCTTGATCCCAAACCCCCTAACCAATCTGAGAAATGCCCCCTGCCCCCCATGAGGTCCGACCCCCTCCCCTAGGTCTGACTCCCCTCCTCTCCCCGCTGAGGTCCAATGACCCCCACCCCCCCCTCCAAGGCCCAACACTCTGCCGGACTCCAACCTCCCTACCTCAGACCGTGACGTCCAAACCCCTCCCGACCTCTGATCCCCCCCGCCCCCCCAAATCTTATCCACTTATCTTAGACACTTACCTTTTCCCTGGGCTGTCAATTTCAATGGGACCTTTAACTTACCTAGTTTACAGCAGCTGGTGCTGCAAAAAGAGGGCGTGTCCTCCTTCACTTCGACAGAGCTCAACTGTGATGCTGGGCTTCGAGGACAGCCACGTTGCCCAGATCTCACCCAGCTTGAGTCGGAAGGTCAGGCGAGACAGACACGGAAGAAAATCCATGCTGGTAATTGGGCATGGAGTGGCAATCCAACGCTGATTGCCACTCCAAGGAAGTTATGGCCCAATATTTCCAAGTGGC
Organism: Cetorhinus maximus; assembly: GCF_964194155.1. Lineage (NCBI taxonomy): Eukaryota > Metazoa > Chordata > Chondrichthyes > Lamniformes > Cetorhinidae > Cetorhinus > Cetorhinus maximus. Next base: position 73,008,713 of record NC_135888.1, read on the forward strand.
TATCTCTGCCTACAGTTCACCAACCTTATTTACCACACACTGTGAATTCATATACATGCACAAACTTAAGTTAAACATTATTACGTTCCTCTTACTCTGACTCCAATATCTTACTGTTTCCTACTCTGGTGCATCTCTCCCATTTCTCTTTGGTTTTACTCACTAGTATTACATCTTGGTTCACACACCCCTGCTAATTAGTTTAAGCCTTCCCCAATAGCACCAGCACGTTGCCCCACAAGGATATTGGCCCTGGCTCTGTTGAGGGGCAACAGGCTGGCTTGTACAGGTGCCATTTCTCCTAGAACTGGTCATAATGTCCCAAGAATCTAAAGCCCTTCCTCCTGCACCATCTTCCCAGCTATGCATTCACCTGCTCTTTCTTTTTATTTCTGTATTCACTTTGCATGTTATGGAGAGTTTTCCAGGCATGACTAACTTCGAAATCCTGCTTACTAGTTTCATTTCTAGCTCCCTGAACTTGGCCTGCAGGACCACATTTTTCTTTCTACCTATGTCCTTGGTTACTGATATGGACTACGACCATTGGCTCTTCACCCTCCTCCCTCAGAGTGCTCTGCAATATGACAACCCTCAATCCAAACTTTGCAGAATAGCATTTTCTTCAAAACTGTTGTAACATTTCATCTATTGTCACAGTGAGATACAAAAGGTTAAATTAGATGTTGATTCAAGTGACATTTCTATTCCTCATTATAATTAGCACTTGACTAAATCACTGTATCGCCTTCAAATACTTTCTACATAAGTTAATGTTATATTTAAAGGGCTGCATCTTATAATCAAGGCTATTATTCGGGATTATCAAAATCACTTTAAACTGGGTACTTGGGTTTGATCCGGTTCAGCTTGATTGAATTAATGTTAACAGTTGTAGGGGTTGTTACTTAAAGTGAGTTTTTCAGTCTCAACCAATTGGGTATGAACCAATAGTCAGTGATGGGTTACAGTCCTTTACATCTACATGAGAGGGCATACACTTGGTTAAGGCATTAATGTCTCTGCTCAATGCCTGGTGTTGGGTTTGAACCTATGAACCTATGACCCTCTGATGTGGGGGATGGGTGGTGAGACTGCTACCACTGAGCCAAAACTAACATTTGGGTGGACAAGCACAATTATATGATTTTATTACCTTATTACCAGCCACGTGGTGCGCCACCAGTATCAAGTCATTTCAAAATAACATTTTAAATTACCATAAAATGGTATGCTGCAATCCATATGTTGTCAGCTACAGTGTAGTCCTGCTCATGTGCCTGACATGGCAACTTCTATGTGGTTATTTCAGTGCATCCGTGCTAGGAAACTCAAACTCGTTTATTGTAAGCTCATGGTGAATCAAGACTCCATCATACTGTAATAAGTGCTGGACACCTAATTCTCTGCAATAATGTGCCGCCCACACCACAAGCCGCTTTTAATATCATACACTCATCTTATTGCAGCACTCTCAGCTGTCCATCTGTCATACAAAACTGAAAGACTGGTACTTCAGAAACTACTACATTTCCAAAAAAAATTGAATTGGGCTTCTGTCAGTGCTCGCCAGCACTGTCACTGATGAAGGCACAGAAAAATGTTATAAAACAGCATGCAACCCCAAGTCCCAAATCATAGTTTTGATTGACATGACACATCTACACAATTCTTGCCATGCATGGCTTGCGAAGGCCTGACCATTCCTGAAAACAGTAAACTCGGTTAAAGTTGCCTTATATGTGGCAACAAAGAAAAAGCAATCATTCTAAGACTGTAATCTAACTTTGGCATCAGGTGGCATTCATAAAAGTTTAATGCAATTTACGATGACAACAGAATTTCTCAATTAGGTTATGACCTTCAAATTGTTCTCTGCTGTGTGCACGATACTTATATATTAACCTCTATAATTATCTTGCCTACTGCAAATTGCTTTTACTTTCTTCCTTTATTAAATGTGGTTTATCCAGCTAAAATAGCTGCTTCAATAGAGAAAGACTGATGAAAATTTGTATCCGATTTGCAAAGCGCACAAAAAAAGGCTTGCAGGTGATTTCCAGTCAGGAGCAGATGTTGCTTAATGAAGCTAAGGCACCAATAGCAGTTTGCAGTTGGGCAGATTTTTGCAGTTAGGCAAAGCCTGCAGGTTTTCAACCAGTGTCCTTTCTGACAGAGAAAAGACTTTCAACTGAAAGAGAAAACATTTCATGGACATGTTATGATAGCAATTCCTGATTATTGTTGCAGCAAGCCTTTCAATGACAATGACCCTTCAGTTTTTATTTACCTGTACCATCATTTCCCTGCAGGAAGAGCTTTAGCTATGTTACGAAAGTGAAACAAAATTAAAAACACTTGAAGTTTACTTTAAATGGCACAGTATTAACTTCCTAACAGAGACATTCCCACGTTGTTGATATTAAAGCCCTGTTAAAGCCCTCTGTGAGCTCTTTGCTACATTTCTTCCCTTTCCTCTCTTCCTGAACTCACCTTACCCCTCCTTCCCATTCACTGTCTCTCATATTCCAATCCTCATCATCACCTCTCAGCACTATACCTTCACTGATCTTCTACCCCATCTGCCATTAATTCCCTTTGGAATCCCGTTATGAGACTCTCCCCGGCTCTTCGCTCCCTTAATTGTAGCCTGGACAACTTCTGTCATTACAAACATGAGGCATCTTGCTGAGTCTCTCCGATTAGCGCTCCAAAGTGGTTCTCTGGGCATTTACCTTCTCTCTGTGTTTCCTGTCAGTCCACTTATCCAACCTCAATGCCACTATGAATTCCTCCCTAAACCCCTCACAATAAGTCTCTGACCTACCCTGCACATCTTTTTATAAGTGGTCAGCTACACACCCTACTCTATGATCTGCAAAATGTCCAGGCTAGAGGTCACGGCCTTCCCTATTAAAAGTAAGGGTGGCTGAGTTGCTACTATTGATGATAGAGTTGATCTGCAGACACTTCTTGGGTGTAAACATTAAGTTTATTTATAATATACTTAGCAGCAACTACAGATGTGCTTTCAACTCCAATTCTATCTCTACACTGACTGCTGAGGTAGCCCGCACAACTCTCCTATTGGTTACTACAGATCACGTGATCTTCCTTACAAGTATTATTCTTCAAGATACATTACACACTAAATCAAACCATAATTATTACATTCCTCCCCCTTTAACTCGGCTATGCATATCATATTTACAAGTACATATTTTTCAAGACATCATAATATTTACACTGGATAAGGAATGTATATGTTCAGTCCTTCAAGTGGATTGCTGATATGTGTGGAATGTCGCAGCTCCACAACTTCAGCTTCTTTGTCAGGAACCTCCTTTTCCAGAGTTGCTTCGGTGGACACTTGCAGTTCTGTATCCTCAACTCTTACTGGTACATCAGACATGTCTGTCCTGGGTTGTGCATCCTCAACAGGGAACGCTGACCCAGTCATGGTCACTGGTGGAACCAAATCTTGGTGGTTTGTCTCTCTCTTCCTTAAATGGTGCATTTGTTTCTGAATGATCCGGCCTTCCACCTCCACGTGGTAAGATAGAGGTCCAGTCAGTGCACTAATTTCACCTGGTAACCACTTTGGTCCTTCCCCGGAGTTCTTCACGTATACCGGCTCTCCTACGGTAAATTTCCTCTCATGACTATGCCAGTCATGTATAGTTTTCTGGCTTCCCTGTTTCCTTTCCACCTTCTCTTCTAAATTCGGCATTATTAAGCTCAATCTTGTCCTGAGATAGCGTTTTAACAATAACTCCGCAGGTTGTTGTTGTGTGAGGGGCAGCCCTACAATAAAAAAGAAAGCGTGCTAGCTTGGTTGCCAAGGAATCACCAGTTAGCTTTTTCATGCCAACCTTGAAAGTTTTGAACCATCCTTTCGGCCAATCCTATTGAGGAAGGGTGATACGGTGTAGTTTTTGCATGAGTGATAATGTTGTGGCTGATAAACCGTTGAAACTCAGCACTCGTAGATGCTGTGCTGTTATCGGTAATTACTACTTCTGGTAGTCTGTGAATTGCAAAACTTTGATTCATTTTCTCAACTGTAGCAGCTGACGTTGGCAACTTCACCTCATATATGTCCAACCATTTTGAATGGGCATCGACAATGAGCAGAAACATTGTTCCCAGGAAAGGTCCAATGTAGTCGATATGTAACCGCACCCAGGGTCTCCCTGGCCTCTCCTATCGGCGTAATGGAGCTGTCACTGACAACTTTTGCAGTTGCTGACATTGCTCACAGTGCTTTAGTAAACTCTCTATTTGGCCATCCATCCCAAGCCACCATAGGTAGCTGCATGCTAAGGTCTTCATTTGGGAAATTCTGGGATGTGCACTGTGTAGTTCAATTAAAAGTGGCTCCCTTCCCTTTGGAGGAACTATCACTCATGCTCCCCACAATAAGATGCCATCCTGGTTGGTTATTTCATGTCTTCTGTTGAAGTACGGTTTCATTTAATCAGATACGCGTTCTTGTGACCAACCATGCAGCACTTGTTCTCGTACCTGAGATAGGACTGGGTCCCAACTTGTCCAGTCTCTGATCTGTCGAGCACATACTGGCGAGGAATCTAAGAAATTTAACAATAAAACAAGTTCCTGTGGAACTGGGACATCCTCATCATTTTCTTGTGAAGACAAATGACTAAGGGTATCAGCGTTTGTGATTTGATTTCCAGGTCTATGTACGAAAGTGTATTCATATGCTGCCAGAATTAAAGCCCATCGTTGTACTCTTGCCAAGGCTATGGGTGGTATAGCCTTGTCCTCACTAAACAAACCTAACAGTGGTTTGTGGTCTGAAATGATTGTACAATGGTGGTCATGTATGTACTGGTGATATTTCTTGACACCAAAGATGATGGACAGGCCTTCTTTTTCTATCTGCGAGAATCCCTTTTCCACTATGGTGAGCGTTCTTGATACATAACCTATTGACCGTTCCGTGCCATTGTCCATGAGAGAGCACTCCTCCCACTCCGTAGAGAGATGCATCACATGTCAGCGCCAATTCTTTTGTCTGGTCATATGTACTAATAGATTGGATGAGTGCAACAATTGCTTCACCTTTATGAAAGCTTCTTTCTGGCCGCCTCCCAAGACCAAATTTGGTTCTTTTTGAGTAGAGAATGCAGGGGGGCCAGCACTGTAGACAAATTGGGTAAGAAACACTCATAATAGTTGATCATTCCTAGGGATGATTTGAGCTCTGAGGTGTTCCTTGGCACAGGTGCCTTTCTTATAGCCCTCACTTTCTCCTCAACCAGGTGAAGGCCCTGTGAATCTACCTGGTGACCCAAATAGATCACCTCCCTTGCTTGGAACATGCAGTTTTCTTTTTTTAGACACACTCCAGCTTGCAAGAAACATTTTAAGACTTCTTCTAAGTTTGCCAAATGCTCTTTTTCAGTGAATCCTGCTACTAATACATCGTCTAAATAGACTACAACATGGAGCAGTCCCTTCAGTAAGCTTTCCATGTTCTCTGAAAGATGGCGCAAGCTGAGGAGACACCAAAAGGCAATCGTGTATATTGTGACAAATTCCTTGGAGGCATTATCCAACTCTAGTTGTTGATAAGCATGACTCATGTCAAGCTTCGTGTATGTTTTCCCTCCTGCCAGCTTGGCATACAGATCTTCAATTTTTGGAATGGGGTGCAGTTACTCTGCTTATGCTTTTTACTTGAATGTATTCACCTGTGTATGTTTTGAGCTTGGCAGCTGATTCTTCTAAACTTAATTGATGTTCATCATTATTCAGGTATCTGAAGGTGTGTTTCCCAATTACTGTAGTGGAAGCTCTCATGTCCACTTCCGTTCTAACAGGTTTGCCATTTACTTTCACTGTGACAAATATTGGTTCTCCCTTTCCAACTTTCAGATTAAACAATGAGCAAATGTCAGAATTTGTTGTTTCAGGCTCTTCTACATTGTAGATTTCATTGGGCTTCTTCTTTTATTTACAAGCCTGCTTGAATCTTTCCTTGTATTGCCTTATCATATGTCCATTTCTGTGTCAATAGTAGTATTTGATTTTTTAAAACTATCAATCACTATAAGACTTCTTGTTTTCACCTCTATTAAAATTATTCTTCGATTTCGCTGCTAAGTTATTTTTCTTTATTCTTTGGCTAGCAGGGAGTTTCCTGCTTCTTGGCAGAGTCTCACTTTTTCGCGCCCTTCTTGGCTGTGGTTTCCCGCCCTATGTGGAGGATGGTGGCATTTTGTGCGCCCTGTATTGCTTTTGAATCTCTTACTGCGCTTTCTATGGCCAGCACTATCTCTAGCGCCTTCTTGAAATCCAAATTCACCTTGGATAATAATCTGTTCTGAATAGTGTCCTCTTTCACACCACACACTAAATGACCTCTGAGCAGGTCATTCAGAGTCGCACTGAACTCACAATGTTCCATTAGATGCCCCAAGTTTGCCATGTAGCATGCAATTGTTGCACCCGCTCTATTTCGTCAATCAAACATGAACTTCTGATTTGTGACTGAGGGCTTGGGTTGAAAGTGACCCTACACAAGGTCCACCAATTCATCGTAATTTTTCGAATCTGGGGCACTGGCTGCCTTCAAACTTCAAATCAAACCGTAGGTTTTGCTCCCACAAATACTCAAGAGGATCACTTGCCTCTTCTCTTCCCCCGTAACCTTGTTCAATTGGAAAAAGAATGTGAGGCGTTCTATGTAATGAGACCAATCATCTGTGGCTGGTTCAAAAGGATCAATTCTCTAAATTGTGATATTTTGAGAGAGAATAACTTCTTCAATTCTAACGGAGATTGCTACTTACAATCACTGGGCGAGGTACAGTGCCGATTTCTTTCTAACTTGATTTCTTCTGTTCAATCCTGTTTTATTTTCATCGTCAGTTTGTTGTAAGGGTGACCGAGTTGCTACTATTGATGATAGAGTTGATGTGCAGACACTTTTTGGGTGGGAACATTACGTTTATTTACAATATACTCAGCAACTACACATGTGCTTTCAACTCCAATTCTATCTCTACACTGACTGCTGAGGTAACCTGCGCTACTCTCCCATTGGTTACTACAGATCATGTGATCTTCCTTACACGTATTATTCTTAAAGGTACATTATGCACTAAATACAACCATAATTACTACAAAGCTTCATGCTGACTGAAACCTAGCTTTGTTCCCCTCTGACTTTCCTCTCAACACGGCAACCGTACAATGTTGGAGGCAGTATGGCATTCATCTCTAGGTCTCAAATCCCTACATTCATATACCACATTCAAATGCCTCAGTCTTTACTCCCCTTCTCAGCTTTTGAACAATTTTATTTGTTTATTGCCCTTTCCTCATCCTGCAGGCCCACTTGTGGTTTTCAGACTGAAATGTTCCTTGGACAAAGAGAAGAGTTCAGCTGTACAAGCAGAAGGTGATATTAGGGAGATCTATTGACCTCTCTTTGCATGGGGTCCTTTAGATCTTGTCTGTATGGCACAGTGGAAAGCATTTTTGCAAAACTCTGGGACATTAAGCAAGGACTGTCAAAGGGAAGGCAAATGGATTGGCACCTGACAAATGTTCTCTTTAAATAGCTTTTCCATTAACAGCTTTCAACTTTAATAGATGCAAACCTGTCTACCAAACACAGCAATACACAATAGGCCTTGTAGTACTCTATGCTATTCCACAACCTGTGACATGATATGCCTTGTTTATATATCTCTCATCAGTAGAAAATCGCATAAAACATGAATCATTAAAATTTATCATGGTATAACTACATTTTTTTTGCTTGGCTTCTCAAAGACAGTAACACATATTCATGCATTAATCGTTCTCCTGTGTTAAATTTCTGAATTCTGAATTTGTCATTCACACATATTTCACAGACATTGTGCATGTTGCAACAATATTGAATCCTGCTTTCTCGCTATAGTTTTTTTTTATTATTCCTCGTTGAATATTATCAGCATTTGCGTCCGTCAAAAATTTGCACCAGTTCACCACCTCTCTGTATCCTCTCCAGTCCATCTATATTGTTTCAGGACATTATTAGAGAAGCCTCATTTTTGTTAAATAACTAACATAAACATGCTTTTGTTGTGAAACTCAGATGAAGGACTGGAGCTTATACTGTGTTGCCAAGATTAGAAAGAGTAGGCAAGTAAAGTAAGAGTGGCTGGTGCCAAGTCTGGGATTTGAAAGCCTGTAGATTGTAGAAAGAAGGAAAGGCTGAAGGATTGCCATAATTATTGTTGCTACTCGGTTTAATGTTTTCTAGGATTCTCTCAATAATGTTTGGGTTAAAGATCAAAGAAGTACATAGGCAATTTAGATAAGTTCTAATAGGCTATTAGTAAGAGATGCTCTTATCAAGTAAGGCTCTGAAATAAGTAGGTTCTCAGGAAGAATACAACATAAAGTCATTAAGGTATTAATAGTGATTACTATCCCTAATGTCAAATATTTCTACATTGTTTAATAATCACTCATGCAAATAATTATTTGGTCACAGCTTGTGGATAAGGATTTGTACTGTGCCTAGTACGGTCATTCATTGTATGAATTGATGAGTAATTCATTCACAATTTGTTCATTGTTGCTTTAAGTTGTAATTTATACGTGAGACATGGACATTTGACATCCGTAATATTGCCAACTGCCATTCAGAGTGAATATTTTGGCTACCTTTTCCATAAAGCCTTCAATGATAAAGGCTCTCAAATTTTATCCTCACTTATGGTCAGCTGTTTTAAGAGTTTGGAAAGAGGAGATCCAAAGGTTTAGTCGTGTATTAACTAAGATTGTATTGTGCACTTTTGATTAAAAATGTTTCAGATTGCTTTCTGGAGCTCATTTCCACGTGTCATTAATAATAAATTGGTGTCATCAATCTTACTGATGACTTTTTTGTATTAAATTATTACTTTGCGCACATAGTTTTGATCACTTCTATATAATTTAACCCTTAACTGTCTCTATGTTATATTTAGGTAAAATGGCATTGAGATCTTTAGCATCCCTGAGAAAATTTTTCATAAGCTTAATTAATAACCTTTTCATGTGAAGCTTTTATTCTGGAGTGCTGTTCATGACCTTGCCCACAACCTGATGTGATGGCACCCTCATGATTTCCAGCACTTCCTCCTCCATTGCGGTCAGAGAATGAAGATCCACCACACCACCATTCATCCAAAACATTTCCTGACAGTTGTACACTTTCTTTTCCTACTGGGTGAGGAGGGAAAGATTTTTGAGTAGGCTGCTCTTCCTCAAGCAGGACATCCACGTGAGGTGTTGTGCTCCTTGCGGATGTTCCCTGCGACATCTCACTCCATATCTGAGGTTACTAATGCCTCGGTGATGCAACTAGCCACTTGATCTGATTGAATTAAAGAAGACTATATGGGTGCTCAGTCTGCTCCACTCATGTGCACGGAGGTGTATACAGAATTAAGGCCTGTCACCCATGTGTCACTTGACACCCACCTTTCCAGACCTTGGTAGGCCACTGAATCTCTTTCTGCACTGTCCCTACATTCATCTCCTTCCCTGGTTGCTGGCCTCAGTCGCCACCTCTATCAATGCCCTCTTTGTGTCTCTAGGCAAATTTCTGCTATCTCTCCTTTCTGCCGCTGCATCCATTAAAGTCTCCAGGGAGGCATTCGAGAACCTTGGTTTTGCCTGTGGATGCCTGCCTGCGCCACCTCTGGCCCCTTGAGATCCCTACTACTCCAATTCAACAGTGAATGGCAAACCTAGTCATGGCTGATGTTTGCCTATCCAAAGGGCCTTTTGTAACCATGTCCCACCTCCAGGCTGCTCTTGCCACAGTGAATTGGGCGCCAAACTCAAAGGGCCAATTCGGCCCTTTGCATTTGAAAATTGCGTCACATTAGTGACACTGATGCAATGTGAGGTCGAGACCTGGAAATGGTCCAGGCATTGGGTTCTCGACTCCAGATTGGAAAATCAGCTCAATGTTTCTTAAGGGGGTTGGGGGCAGAGTTGGAATTTGTGCAGGGTCTTAAGGAACAGGAATGCAAAGAAATATGTGTCTTTATGCGTGTGTACATATATGTATGTGAGCTTGTGATTCCATTACCATTCAAGAAAAGTTATATCTGATATTTTTGTCACAAAAACAATGGTTAGAGGGGTCGCAAGAGATTATTGCTTGAGCTATAAAGTTGTACACCCTTGGTCAGAGCCCTATTGGTAGCCCAGTGAAGCCTCACCAGATGCTGATGGACCCACTCTATAATTCTAATATTTTTGTTCCTGTTTTAGACTTGTAGCATTTTCAGTTTTTTATGCTTGTGTTCTATTTCATTTTGCAACTAATAAGTGAACTGTAACTGAAGTGTGCTATATTGGAAGTTTTGGTATTTACAGAAAGAAGGTCATAGGCAGATGTGAAATATGATTTACACTTATCAAATGAGGTTGACTGGATAACTCATGCATGTCGAAGTCACAAATTAATTTATCCATCTTCACAAGTGGAATATAAATCACATTTGCAGTTGCCTTTGACATGTTTTTTTGTGCTGCCTGATTTAATATTATTTGTGATTTTGTTGCATTGTAATGAGAGCCATTACAATGATGCGATGTGTATTAACACACAACATTTATGACTGATTAGACTCCTGAGCAGATGAGCGACTGTACTCCCTGAAATTTACAAAGCAGGAAGTGAAGGTACAAGATATTGTTTCTTTAACTGTTTTTGACAAGAAGTAGCTTTATAGTCCCAAGCCTGGAGTTAAAATGTCTATATATATTTTTTTAAAGTTTGGATTGTTATAGGTTTGCTTCTTTAATAGGAACAAATAGCACACTTGCTATAAAGTGCAGAGGAGAGTTATTACTAGTAAGAAAACAATCTGTGGAACAGGACATACTGCTGATTATTGAGATGTCCACAGTAGACAATTGAAATAAAAATGTATTATTATACATACAATATATATTATAACTATATATTTTTAAAATTTTCAACCCATTTCTCCTTTTTGCTGCCTGTATTTGTAGGGGAGCATTGTTTCGTTGACTGATTTTCTTTTGGCCTTCAACTCCATTTTCCACTTCTAAAACTTGTTGTGTAGGGAACAGAAGGTGTGAGGCTGTATTCTGTCAATCCATTGCTCAGTGTGCTGGCACACCAGAGTATGAACTCACTTGTCTGCTTTTTTCAGTTTAATCTTTGCACAAAAGAATGTTGCTCCTTATGCTGTCCCTATTCCTTGCATTCAGTTGTGTTTTGATCTTTTCCAAGACTACCAAGCCACTCATATTTTGCCAACACCTGCATTTCAATCCAATCACAAATGTTGTTCATATTTCTGCAGAGTAAACCTTCTGGTGTAGGAATCAGAATGTGTGTACATTAATTGGTATACAAGTCAGACCTTCAACTCCTTCCCCCCTACTTCATATTTCCATTTTCAAATCCTGTTTAATGACTCCACACATCGAATTTTTTGATTGAGCCTATATATTTGGCTTGATGGTAGGATCTGAATGAGTTGATGGTAATTTTTTAAAAATTCATTCATGGGATGTGGGCATCACTGGCTAGGCCAGTGTTTATTGCCCATTGTCACAGAGCATTTAAGAGTCAACTGTCTGGAGTCACTATATAGGCCAGACCAGGTAAGGATGGTAGATTTCCTTCCCTATAGGACATTATTACAACAATGGTTTCATTGTCTTTAATTCAAATTTTGGTTTTAATTCCAGATTTTTATTGAATTCAAATATCAGCTGTGGCAGGATTTGAACCCAGGTCCCCAGAACATTACCCTGGGTCTACTGGATTACATAGTCTAGTGACAATACCACTACACCATCACCTCCCCTCAAATGATACTGGATTGACAGCAATGTTTCCTTTAAGCTGCAAGGCAACTCAAAATTCCCAGGCAGGCCAAGCGAAAGTCATTCCCTTTAAGATACTGTGTGTGTGCAGCCGTGCAAATGAACTTAAAGGGCCTGTGAACTTAAGTGAATGAATAGGTTGCACGCAATAAAAAAAATGAGAGGGAATATTGTTGACAGCTATTGTCATTGGTTTCATGTTAAATTGTATTTGGATTCATAGGAATTGGATGATAAGTTATTATTGGGTTGATGGTAAATTGCAATTGAGATGATGCAAGTTGTAAGTGGATTTAAGATATTTGTAACCAAGTTGATAGTAAGTTGTAATCTGTTTGACTGTAGATTGTAGTTAGGTTAATAGTAAATTGTAATGAGATTGATAGTAGGTTGTAGTTGGGTTGATATTAGTTACATAAGAATAGAAGTAGACCATTCAGCCCCTTGAGTGAAGCTGAGCTAGTACTGGAAATGATCACAATATTAAACCAAAAGGAAAGTACATCTGAGTTTAATTTGACAATAGCTCCCAAATTGGACTTTAGTTCACATCAGGCATTGAGTCCAAAAACCTTTCTTTTTAGGCTGAGTCTGGTGATTCCACAACTGCATGGGGTGTACTTCAGAGATGGTGTAGGACTAACAAAGACAGAAGGAGGGAAAGAGCTTTAATCTGACATTTTGATGCATGTTAGCAGAACTACCAGCTCTAGTTCACTTCGGTAGAAATTCTACTTACATTGCTTTTAATGTATTATCACATTACACGTTAAAATGTATTTCAGAACAAAGGTACAGATTTTCATTGGTTAGGAAATGATCTCTTGTCAAGATGTGGAAGAACCATAGCTTAAATTTACATGATCAAGCTATGTGTAGTAAAATGTCTTATTTCCAGTTATTAAAGCTGCAGAGGGTTTGTGGAGTTTGAAATCCTTTCAGCTTTCCCAACAACTTGAAGTTCTTATATATTAGTGGAATGAGAAAAATTCTCAAGGAAAGCATTTTTTTGACCAACCAACTTAAAACCAGAGAGGAAAGCTGCCAAAACAATAACAAAAGATGCTGGAAAAACTCAGCAGGCCTGACAGCATCTGTGGAGAGAAAGACTGAGTTAACGTTTTGAGTCCGTATGACTGTTCTTCAGAGCTGAAGGAACTCTTCCAACTTAGGAAAGCTGCCATGTTTGGATAAAATAAAAGTTTTACTTGTGATTGGAAAAGGGGAAGAGTCATGTGAGGGTGGGTGGGGGGCAAGCGTGAAGTGACAGAGGGAGCGTGTCAGAGGCAAACAGGAGGCTCCCAGAGTTGCAGGTATTGGCTGATGTCACTTTGTGCAGGCTCAAACTCATATTGGCACTGGCTCACCGATATAAGTAACCACACATGTGCCACCAGACATAGTGCAAACTGAGTACACATGCACAACTGTTCTTGGTGCTGGGCAGATCAACGTCAGGAGTTACAGTGATCATTTTAAAAAGGAACATCATGCTGATCGGACAGTGGTACCTTTAAGTACATATGTAACTTATAACCTGCTCAACAGCTACAATAATAAATTGACTTCTGATGTTTTATTTTAAATAAACTTTGTTTTATTTTCGTTGTCTATTAGTTTCATTGGATAGATAGATACTTAATTTTCTAATTGTATTTGTGGAGAGTGTAAGGTATAGTGTTAACATTTTAGTTCAATGATCTTTTGTCAGAATTGGATTCTAATGGAAGCTAATCAAGCTGAAACATTAAGCTTATCTTTCTCTCTCCACAAAAGGCTGCAGAACCTCCTGAGTGTTTCTAGCATTTTCTGTTTTCCTTTCAAATTTCCAACATCTATAATATTTTGCTTTTTACTTTATTTTCTATTTTCTTAATTGTTGGATCTTCGGGCAAGAGGATTATCTTTCTGTTGAGACTATTGTGGCTTTAGAAATCTCCATATATTTAGGGCCTTTGAAGATGAAATCTGAAGAAAAGCTGAACATTCCTGGTTATCTGTAATACATGCATAATAAGTTAGTCATAGCAGTTAAAAAGGGAATTTAAAAGTGGGCTAGCCATGTCAACTCATAAAGAGTGAAGATGAATCATTTTGTCTTTTAAAAAACTTATTCTATGTATTTCACTTCTAAAAAAAAAGGCACAGTTCTAAGTTTAAATGGTATAGCAATCCCTCCCACTCTTGAATATAAATTTCTGTCCTAGCATTTCACTGATGTTGAGTGCTATGAGCAATGACTGGTTTGCACATAAGAGTCCTGCTTGATTTGTTATCAGCCATGATTCCCTCAGAGAGATTACTCAGAGCAAGAGTCAGATGTAAAGAGGACTCTTCGGTTCTGTTGACATCGGTATGGAACTCTCTTAGCTGAGTTAATTGTAGATGACTGCACATTTATTGTGGTGACATGCTATTAAAAAACATAACCTTATGAATAGGTCACCTTTGCAGCAGTGTTACACTGATTAAAATTTCTCATGAGATCCTTCATTCAGTAGGGGCTGTGCTACAATGGACATATCATTGCACATTTTGGAGACCAGCCAAACTGGTTTTTAGGGCCTTCTCAACCAATGTTACTCTGCCCCTAGCTACAGGTAGTGTTTCAAAGGGGGCCAGAAGGATTTACAAGTAGTTACTCAGACTGGGAATTACAATTATTGTGTGCATTGAAGAAAACTAACATTCTGGTGCAAGAAACCTCAAAGCCCAAGGCCTGGAATTTTTTTTTTGTTTTCTTTTGCTATATTTAGTACAGCAAATTAATCTCTGTCCGGGAAACAGGTTGATGAAAATTGTACAGAAATTTCAACAGAGCGCTTTATTTACTCCAAGAATTGATCTACGGTTGATCTGAAGCACATGCATTTCCATAAAGGAAGACCATCCTCTCACAAGAATGAGCTGAATAAAACACAATAACCATTTTAAACTGCATTTCATGGTTGTTAAGTTCAATGTAAGCATATATAAAAACTATCATTATGTAAGTGGATGAAAATTTGTTGATAAACCACGTGAATCTAAGCTCTTTTACAAAACAATCTAGGGCGGAATTTTCCGGCCCTGCCCGCTGCTGGGATTGGCCAGTCCTGCCAAAAGTTAATGGATTTTTGGCTGGGCCACTGAATCTCCAGCGGTGGGTCCAGCCATGATGGGGCCAGAAAATCCCGGCCTAAGGCTTTTATCCCGTTCTTTTAATCAGAGTTAGCCACTGCATTGTTTATATAGGGATATCAGGGAATTAGTGCTTTCCTGATATTCCTCAAAAGCTCCTGTCGGCTGCCCTTGCTAGTTTGCCAGCAACCGAGCTTCTGCTGTAAGGCTATATTAACCATCCTGGGACACGTGCAGAAAATCTGAAGAATCTCTGCTGGAAGTAGAGGATGTTCTAACATGCACCCAAGATTCCCAGCACATCTTGTTCCACTACTGGAAGAGCATTAAATTAAGGTGAAGCTAACCTGTATTTTTGAACAATGCTGTTTCTAAAATTATTATAATGATTCAAGTTGACACTTTGTGCAATTTTTGGTGTGTTAGACCTTGGGACTAAATATAATGGAATCTCTCAGCCTGTGGCTTTGTAATCGCATTATATAGTCACTGCTCATGCCAACATTTAAAAATTGTTCATTGCGACAATTTGCAGTAGCATAAAAGACCCACAATGCATTTTGCAATGGGCTTCAGTTTGAAGAGAAAGCTATGATACTGCACTTTTCTCTTATTTTTTATAATACTTTTACTACCTTGGACTTCTGGGCAATAATTTCAAATGAAGAGTGCTCAGGTGATGATTTGTCATTTCTGCTTAAAAACAGGTTGGTAGTGCGGCCAAGCAGCACCCTTTTAATAGATGACTTCATGAGCTAATTTTGATAGATTCCATCAGAGCTATCAACTTTTAATCCAAGTGCTCTGTCCTCCATCTTTCCAACTCGATGTTGGCGGATTGCTTAGCTTGGTTTCAGGATCATGGAGCTCTCATGAAGTGAAGCTGTTTATCTTTTTGGTATGTACAGTATTTACCATTTCCAATGGTGTCTGCTACCCTAACGTTCTCCTTTGCCAGAATTTAGTTTCTCAGAAATAAGAACAAAAAAATTTGGAAAACACTCAGCAGGTCAGGCAGCATCAGTGGAGAGAGAAGCAAAGTTAATGTTTCAGGTCGATGACCTTTCAGATTTCAGATTATCAGCATCCACCATAAATTCTGCTTTTGTTTTAGTTCCCCCACCCTCACCAAAGCTTTTGGATGTAATTGGAAATTAGCAGGAGCTACAGCAGTTGTCAAAATAGTTGAATGGAAGTTGCTACAGAATTTTGACAATTACATTAAATAATTGCATATTAGGATAAAGCAAGGATTCTTTTTATTGGAGAACATTGTAGGAAACTCACTATTTAAAATACAAGTTAACTTTGGGAAATTTTAAGGATTTGTATTTATAATCTGACATTTAGGTTTTCTGTTCAGGCTCCCAGATCAGCTGCTCACCTTTAATTGTGCTTTTCCAAATAAACTATGGTCTTCTAGATTGCAATAGAAGTTTATTGCACAGAAGGAAATTTGGCCTATTGTGCCTGTGCAATCCCAAACTAATCCCTCCTCTTTCTTCCCATAATCCTGCATCTTCATTTGTTACAATTTTTAAATCCATTTTTCCCTTAAAAATGGCTACGGCCTATGTCTTAAGTGTTCCTGTGCCAAAGAAATGATCCAATAACCCTGTACCAAAAGATATTTCTCCTGACATCTTGAGTGACCATTTTCAATTGGTGGTCCCTCATCACTGACTCATTCCCAACCATAGCAACTAGTCTTTGTAACAAAATCCCACATAATTTTAAACCTCTGTCAAAGTTTCCCTTTGTTTTCTCAGCTCCAGTAGGATACATAACAAACACAAACCATCAAACATATAATTTAATATTTACCAAACGTACATTTCATTGATAAATTATTAAAAAAGAATGTATGAATAATACAATTATAATTGATGAGCCATAAAATAATAGATTATTACAGCAGGGCAACAGGCTATTTAAGTCTCCTTGGGTCTTTTTTTCCACATGAACAATTTAGTCTAGTACAACCTCCTGCTCGCTCCGCTAACCTTTTCCAACAAAGCATCTAATTTCTTTTTAAGATCATTTACGCACTCTACTTCAACAATGGTTTGACGGCAGGGAATTTCAAATCCTAACTCTCCCCATTCCCATCGTACTTTTCTGAAAAGGTGAACTTGTGAATTGATCCTGCTCTTTTATGCAATAATAATTTAGGATTCAGTGGTTTTTCTTTCAATATTGCCTGCATTAAAAAGCAATGAGTTGAGCTTTGCTTTAGTCCAATACATCAGGCTGAATTTTCCGTGCCTGTTGGCATCGGGTGTATTCTGTGGCTTGAGCAGACAACATAGTGAGATGGCCAAAAATCGGTTTCACAACGTTGTGAAACCAGTTTGTGATTGTCCGCTCTGCTCGTCGATGACGGTCCATGTTTCCCACCATTGGGTGTCGGGAATCTCAGTAGAATACATCAGCATATCATTATAAGGCCAGCCCGTTGGATTCATCCCCTTCCACTGGATCATCCACCTATGTTGGCGGGAAAACATGCCGACGTGTTTCACAACAGCATGTTTATGGCCGTGCACTTGGCAGGCTGCATTTCACTCAGGGCTTTGAGGTTTGTTTGCCTACCTTGTTTCGGGCAGCACTCACAGTCATCAGCACCAGGCTTCACAGACAGCACCACATCACTTTTAGGGGAACCCATGGGCAGGTCTCTACTTACCAGATCGACCATATGTGGGTGGCTTTTCAATGGCTGCAGGGCAAGGGCTTGCTTGGGGAAGAGGGAGAAGTGGCCTCAGGCAAGGGAAGAGGCTGCAGGACGAGAGCTGCCACTGGGGAAGGAGGGTACTTCAGGGTCTGTGTGGGGGCACATGTTAATCTATGCAAGTGGCTTCAAGATGGTGAGAGCTGAGGGGGCAGCCTCCAGGGGAATGAGGCCAGATGAAGATGTGAGGGTTTGTGTGAGAATGAGTGGTGACGTCCTTTGAGCTGGCAGGGAGTGAGATGCCAGCGAATGTGCGACGAGCCTGTGAATGTGTGAGTTTAGTGGTGAGATGGTTGCCATGCCCTAGCAGCACAGATGAAATCATTTATCCTCTATCTGCATTTGATGGCCAATCTCTTCTGAGCAGCATTGGCACTGATCACCACTGTTACCACCCACCAAGCCGGAGTGGTAATGTTGCTGCCCCGCCTGCGGCCAGAGTGGGGGTAGAGGACATCACAGCATGCCTTCACGGCGTCCAAAAAGTGCTCGAGGGCTTCAGTCTTCTTGCATTTCGGAGCCATGTCTTCTTTGCTGCAGTCCTGTGCTGGAAGCAGAGCGCCGATGTACTTCAAATGTAGTGCCTGGCGTGATGAAGTGGAGTGGTGATGGCATGGCAGGTGAATTGGAGGCCACCCACCATTGAAACTGCGCGTTTCCCAGGAATGCATAATTAATGTGGCGGGTTTGGGACAATACGACGTGAAAAGCCGCCATTGCGGCCGGTGGGTAAAATGTTTTTACCGTCTGCTACCGCACATTGCAAAACCTGGGATGATTCCGCCCTTTATCTTTGACTATTCAATCCAACTCAACATTCAAGGGCATGTAAGGGAAAGCATTCAGTTCATATGCACTAAATACCTGAGTAAAAAGATGCCATTTGCACCTGTAAGCAGTCACCTTGAAGCCCCTGTTCACGTGATGGAAATTATTCAAGTTGCTTCTCTTCTGCCTGAAGCCACATTAAGTAAATTTTTAATTAAACATGTTACAAATCCAACATTTTGGGTGGGATTTTTATGGGAAAATGGAGGTGAATTTGGGTGCAGGCAGGGAGTTAAATTCGTGAGTCTGTGGAATTCTGTCAGAGTGCAGTAGACGCTGAATAAATTTAAGGAGGAGATAGACTGATTTTTAATTAGTAATGGGTTGGAAGGTTATGGGGAGAGGGCAGGAAATTGGAGTTGAGGCCGAAATGAGATCAGCCATGTTCGCAATGAATGACGGGGCAGGCTCGAGGGGCTGAATTGCCTACTCCTGCTCCTAGTTCTTATGTTCTTGATGGTGATGTTAGGCAGAGATTCTGACAACATCCCACAGTCTTCTGGGTTTTATCTGGGCAGCTTGGAAGGTGAGCAGGGAACTTCCCTTGGAACTGTCAAGTAAGGCATTTAAATATTCAAATGGAGCATTAAGTTCTGTTTTAACCAAGGATCCTGACTTTAAAGCCGACAGCCTACTTCCTGAACTGTCAACAACTCGCCAAGGTCATTGAGGTGAGGGCAGAGCAAGGTATACTTATTCAGGGAAAATGATAGGGTGGGAACGTTTTGATCATTGAAATGGAAGAGCTCCAACCATGGCCAGGTGAGAAGCTGCTGCTCACAATATTCCTTCTTATAGAGTGCTTTCAGTACTCACCAGGTGATTGACAACTTCTTGAATGTCACTTCACCTGTCTCACTCATCAGTCACCCTCAGCTGCACTTCCCTGTTGCCAGCCTTCAACAAGTATGGGAGCAACTTATGCAGCTCCCACCTTCCACCTCTGTTGAAGAGCAGGACAAGCAGCGATCTCACCGACAGCCGCATCAATTGCCGCCTTCTCAGCCACATGCTGCTCCACAGGGCAGAGGGGATAGACACAGAGATTCATCTCCAAGGAGGCGAGGCAGCCACAGGCAGAGGATCAGCTCCCTTTACAGGTGTGAGCATCAGCGCTTCAGCTGGTTCACGTTTTCATGGCAGACCATTGCTGATATCTGCAGTCTCCTAGAACAAGATTGTTCTAAGCAGACCAGTGGACATGCATTGCTAGTGGCCATCAAGTTGCCTACCACCAACCAACGTGCTGATTCTCTGGCTATATCCCACCCACAGACCATTTTTGTAGAAGCGGGATGGGGGAGCAGAAATGCTACCCACCCTCACACAGTGGGTAGCTAACAGGGCTCATTAAGAGTCATTTAAAGTCAATTAAGGAAGGCCGACTGTCAGGCAGCAGAGGCCAGTATAGGTGCCTGGAGGTTGTCTCCCAGTGGCAGACTAGGGAGCCAGTGCTCCAGGCAGGCCTGGAAGCACTGTGTGTCTGCCTGGGTGCTACAATAGCTGCAGTCCACAATTCAGATGTATTTCCCCCCTCCCCTTTACCCCTTGCCCCACAGTGGTGGCCTGGCTGCAAAGCCCATGTTTAAACTATAAAAATTCAGAGATGTGTTATTTGCATTTTGAAGGGCCCTCTCTCTTACTGACCCATTGCAGGCTTCTGCTCCTTTCAAGCTGGTAGACCTCCTATTGGCTCTCCAGCTTTGAGACCCCACCTGTCATACCTAATTGGACAGTGAGCCCGTCCTCTGGCCACTAATTGGCTGTCCTAGGGGAAATCACAATATGTGACTGTTTTGAACACCGTGTGGTCTTCTGACCCACATTTCAACCGACAGTGGGATTCAGAATCTAACAGGGAGAATCCTGCTCTTTACATCAGGCCCTCTCTGGATCAACACCATGCCTGTTGCTCTGGTAAAATATCTACATATCAGTGACCTGAACCACAGAAAATTTTCAATTCGCAAATGTTCTGTCTAACTAACTTGGAATGTCATTCATTAGCCACAAGGAGAAGATATTTATAACCTCCTGTTTAAATCCTTTCATGACCTTATGCTCCCTGAACCCTCCAACTATTTCCAATCTTCCCCAGCCCTTCACCCAGAACCCACTGCTGCTCTGACTCTGTTCTCTATTAAATACCACCACTGCCAACCCACAGCCTCGCCCACTCTCCCCCCCCCACCCTTTGCCTCACTTTTGATGGCTGTTCCTTCACTGTCTAGGCTGCCTACTCACAAGTTCCCTCTGGTAACTCCATTGGCTTTCTACCTCCTCCTTTCATGTCCTATATCCTGCTCAAAACCCACCTCTTTCACCAAGCATTTTGTCACCTTATTAATATCTCCATCTTTTGATCAGCATCTACTTTTATCTGATGATACTTCTCTAAAGGGCCTTGAGTCATTTTTCTACATTAAAGGTACTTTTGAAAATGTATGTTGTTTTATGCTAGCTGTAGCAAAATCAAAATTTCTAATGTCTCCTCATGTGGCACATAGGAAATCTATCACTCCCTCTTAGTTCCACTTAATTAGCAACATGAAAGTTTATTTATTTTACCTGGAAATCATACTGAGAAACCACTGCTCTTTTTGATTTCTGTTAATGAGAAGACTTGGCTATACAGGATATAATGTAATCTTTACTCAAAGATATAACAGAAAAACACATTGGTCAGAATTTTCTGCTGCTGTTGGCATTGGGCGTGTTTGACGGTGGGAGTGGACAATATGGCGAAAAGGCCAAAAATTGGTTTCACGTCATCGTAAAACCAGTTTGTGATCGTCCGCTCCTCCCATCAATAGTGGGTCGCGTTACCCGCCACCGCACATCAGGAACCTAATTTCAATACTTTAGCATCTTGTTATAAGCCTTGCTCACCAGAATCATCCGCCCACTCTGTATGCCGATGTGTTTCACAACTGTACATTAGTGTCGTGCTCCTGGTGAGCTGCACTTCGGTCGGGACTTTGAAGTTTGTTTGCCTACCTTGCTTCAGCAGCACTCACAGTCATCAGCGCCAGGCTTCACAGACAGCACCACCTCATTTTTAGTGGGGGGGCTCATGGGCAGGTTTCTACCTACCAGACCAGCTGTAAGGCGGGTGTGGCTTTTCAACAGCTGCAGGGTTAGGGCTTGCTTGGGGAAAAGTGGCCTCAGGCAAGGGAAGAGGCTGCAGGGCAAGAGCGGTACTGGAGAAGGGGGTTATCCCAGGGTGTGTGTGTGTGGGGACACATGTTGTTCTGTGCAAATGCCCTCAAGATGGTGAGGGTTCAGGAGGCAGTCTCCAGAGGAGATGAGGCCAGATAGAGATGTGAGGGTGGGTGTGAGAGAGTGAGTGGTGATGTTCCTTGAGCTGGCAGTGAGTGAGATGCCACTAAATGTGTGATGGGGTTGAGTGTGTGAGTTTAGAGTGATGAGGCGGTTGCCTTACCCTGGCAGCACGGATGAGATCATTCATCCTCTGAGATTCCCTGACCTCCAGAGGCCAGAGGGGGCATAGAGGACATCACAACGGGCCTCCAAAAGGCATTCCAGTGACAGGTCAGTGAACTCTTCTTGGCTTTTGGGGCCATGCCTTCCCTGCAGCAGTCTTGGGCTGAAAGCATTGAGAACTGCGTGGGTGGCTACAGTTTAGGTATGGCATCCGGAGTGAGGAAACGGTGAGGTAACTGCTTGGCGGGCAGTTCAGAGGCTGCCTGCCAGTGAGACGGTGTGCTTCCTGTGCCTGCATAATTAATGAGGAAAGAAGCGGGCGATATGGCACAAAAAACCGCCATTACGGCCAATGGGTAAAACGGCATTTTTCACACCTGCTACTGCACTTAGTGCAAATCTGGGACGATTCTGCCCATTGGGTGGAAATTTAGTTTCCACCTGGGAGTGGGCTGACAGGCATGGGGCTGGTTAGAATGTGGAATTCGCTACCACACGGAGTAGTTGAGGCAGCTAGCATAGATACATTTAAGGAGAAGCTAAATGAACACTTGTTGGAGAAAAGAATAGAAAGATATGTTAATAGAGTTAATGAAGAAGAGTTGGAAGAGGCTTGTGCAGAGCATAAATGCCAGCATGGACCCATTGAGTCAAATTATCTGTTTCTGTGATGTAAAAACCACATAATATGATGCAATAAGTCTTTATAAGTTACTGGTTAGGTCTCAGCTGGAGTATTGTATTTAATTATGGGCTTCACACTTTAGAAAATATGTCAAAGTCTTCGAGAGGATTCAAAGGAAATTGACCAGCACTAGGAATGAGGATTTCAGTTATTTTAGAGGCTAGGGAAACTGGGATTGTTCTTATAGCAAAGAAGGTTTAGGAGAGATTTAATAAAAGCGTTCAAAGCTAGGAAAGGTTTTGTAGCTTAAATAAGGAGAAACTATTACCACTGGCAGTAAACCAGAGGATACAGATTTAAATCAATTGGTAAAAGAACAAGGAGAGACAAGGAGAATGTTTTCTGCAGCAAGTCATTATAACCTGGAATGCACTGCCTGAAAGGGTGGAGGATAAGCAGATTTAATGGTAACTTTCAAAAGAGAACTGTATATATTCTTGTAGGGATTTGGGAATAGAACAAGAGAATGTGAACAATTAAACACCTCTTTCAATGAGCTGGCATAGCCATGATGGACCAAATAGCCCCTTTCTGTATCATTCTTTGATTCTATTGCGAATATTTGTATGTATATAGTTTATTCAACAGAGACTACACTTCAAATGTATTTCATTGCCTTTATATTATAAATAAATCCTTCATTTTGCACAAATAGCTTATTAAACTGTACAAAAAAAGCTTCACATTCCTTTTAAGTGTTTGTCTAATCACCTTAATTCATTTTGCAATATCTTTGATCCTTTTAAATTTATAATTATTTAGAATTTGTTCTGCTGGAACCCTCTTAGAGTTTCCCACTGTAAAATGATTTTTCACATCACTTGAACATCCACTGATTTGTCCTATATCCATGATGTATAAATACAATCAAAAATTAAATTGCATTTTGTTTGTTCAGAATAATTATAGAATGTCTTGCAATTTCTATTAGAAGAAATTATGCAAGATGTTACTTCAGTTGGAGCTGAATTTTAATACACAATGCTTGTTTTGAGTAAGATTCATTCAACTAACTCATCAAATTAATCCCCTGCCATGAAAATTTTGCTTGTTCTAAATCTCAACCCACAACTTCAGATCACTTCAGTAAAATATAGCAGCAGAATCTGTGGTATTGGAACAGACACAGGTGATGAGGCTGTAGAGCAGGGAGGTAGTTTAAGAGGCAAAACACTGTTCTGGAACGCTCTGGACCATTATATCCATTTGGCAAGAAGCACAGCACACTGATGAGTGGGGAAGTGCTTACATAAGATTATATAGGATAAACACAACAGAACCAGGCCACTTGGCCCAGTCAGTCTATGCTGTTGTTTATATTCGTCGAAATCTACCATCACAATCATCTATCCATTTTCCTATGCTTGTTCAGCTTCACCTTACCATTCTCTTCAACCACTCTCTCTGGTAGTGAGTTACACGTTCTCACCACCCTTTGATAAAGAAGTTTCTTCTCAATTCTCAACACCTCGATCAGGTCGCCCCTCAGTCTTCTCTGCTCCAGCGAAAACAACCCAAGTCTATCCAACCTCTCTTCATAACTTAAATGTTATTCACCATCAACATCCTGGTGAATCTCCTCTGCACCCCCTCCAGTGCAATCACATCCTTCCTATAAAGTGGTGACCAGAACTGCACACAATACTCCAGCTGTGGCCTCACCAAGGTTCTATACAACTCCAACATGACCTCCCTACTTTTGTAATCTATGCCTCGATTGATAAAGGCAAGTGTCCCATTTGCTTTTTTCACAACCCCACTAACATGCCCCTCTGCCTTCAGAGGTCTATGGACACAAATGCCAAGGTCCCTTTGTTCCTCAGAACTTCCTAGTGCCATGCCGTTTATTGAATACTTCCTTGTCAAATTACTCCTTCCAAAGTGTATGACCTCACACTTTTTTCAGGTTTAAATTCCATCTGCCACTTATCTGCCCATTTGACCATCCTGTCTATATCTCCCTGTAGCCCAAGACACTCAACCTCACTGTTAACCACCCGGCCAATCTTTGTGTCATTCGCAAACTTACTAGTCCTACTATATAGCATAGTCATCTATGTTGTTTGTATAAATGACGAATAATAGGAGAATAGTACAGATGAATACGTGGCTTAAGAGTTGGTGCAGGAGGGAGGGTTTTAGATTCCTGGATCACTGGGACCGTTTCTGTGGAAGGTGGGACCTGTACAAGTGGGACAGTCTACATCTGAACCAGAGCGAGACTAACATCCTTGTGGGTGGGTTTGCTAGTACTGTAAGGAGGAGTTTAACTAATTCGGCAGGGGGAGGGGACACAGAATGTTAGCAGAATAGGGACACATCATAATACAGTAAAACAATCAAGTCAGAGGGAGTACAGCTGCATTAAGCTTCAAGGGAGTAAGGCAAGGCTGGATGGCCTCTATTTTAATGCCAGGAGTATGACAGGTAAAATGGATGAGTTAAGGGTGAGGATTGACACATGGAATTATGATATAGAAGCCATCACTGAGACATGGTTGAGGGAAGGGCAGGATTGGCAGCTCAACATTCCGGGATATAGAATCTTCAGGGAGGGAGTAAAAGAGGAGGAGACATTGCATTATTAGTTAAGGAATCAGTTACTGCAGTAAGGAGAGATGATATCTTGGAGGGGGCATCAAATGAAGCTTTGTAGGTAGAGCTTAGGAATAAAAAAGGGGCAGCCACATTGTTAGGTGTTTATTATAGACCCCCAGATAGTCAGCAGGAAATTGAAGATCAGTGCAGGACCAATGTCCTGGACCAAGGTCTCCATTGCGGCTACCATCCTACCAGTGTTGACTTCAATCCGTTGGCATGCTGGCGCTTTCACCTCAGACTGAAGGCGGATAGACACCTCCATGGTGCCTTGTAATCTGAGAAGTGCAGCAGACATCACTTCCTGATGTTCCTGAGCTTGCCTTTGCAGCTCCAGCAACTGAGGTATGACTAAGTCCAGAGGCTCATCCTCTGACTTGGACTCAGCAGATTTCTGGCCTCCAGCTGTCCTTCAAATGCCCAAAACCTGGGAAGTCCCTGCCACCACCTGCCTTGGATCAGACAGTGAGATGTGCTCACCAGATTGTGACCCCGAAGCTACCCCAAAGCTAGGTCCCACCGAGGTGTGTGTCTCTGCGCTGGTGGAGAGTGTGGGTGAGCGCTGTGATGGGTCTTCAATGAGGGTGTCATCAGATTCTTCATCTGAGGTTTCCTTGAGGCCGGAATTGAGGACCTGGGCCATGGACACCCTCGGCTATTTCCCAGATGAACCTGTGAAAGCAAGGAGAGATAATTAGTGAGTGGCAGGGGACTGCAGAACAGGGGAACTCATTCACAACCTGTTTGTCTTGTGGATGTTGCACTGCTGGATCCTCACTTGGTAGAGCACCGCCGACCTCATCATCAGTACAGGAACAGTCCAGATCATCGCCGGCCAGCTGGATGGCTCTGTTTTCAAAGTTCATGAGGACCTTGATGTCAGGCATTCCTCCACAAGTCTGCGACTTCTCCCTTTTGTTGTGTGCCAGCTTGTCCTGCATGAAGACAGATGAAGAGAGTGTAAGCAGGACACCTGCCATGCCAGATGAGAAGGATGCCTGGCATGTGTGAGTGGTGAGTGGTGCCATGGACAGGATGAGGACCCGATCTGCAGGGCAGATGAAGGTGTGCATGAGAGAGTGAATAGTGATGTCCCTTGAACTGGCAGTGAGTGAGATGCCAGTGAATGTGTGATGGCCTTGTGAGCGTGAGAGTTTAGAGTGGTGAGATGGTTGCTTTACCCTGGTGGCACGGATGAGATCGTTCATCCTCTTTCTGCATCAGATGGCTGACCTCTTGTGGGCTGTGTTGACACTGACTTCTGCTGCCACCACCTCCCAAGCTGGATTGGTGATGTTGCTGCCCCTCCTGCGGCCAGAGCAGGAGGTAGAAGACATTACAGCGGGCCTCCACATAATCCAAAATGCATTCCAGGGACGCGTCACTGAATCAGAGTGGGGGGGCGGTTGCAGTTTTGTTACCTGTCGGGGCCTTGTCTTCTGTGCAGCAGTCCTGGGGGCTGGAAGCATGAGAGGTGTGTGCATGGCTGCACTTTAAATATGGTGCCCATTGTGAGGAAGCAGCAGGGTGAAGGCCTGGCAGACGAATTGGAGGTTGCCCGCCAGTGAAATGGCATGTTTCCTGGGAATGCATGATTAATGAAGTGGGACTGGGCGTAAAAAGCCGCCATTGCAGCCAGTGGGTAAAACATCCTTTATCCCACCAGCTACCGCACTTAGTGCAAAGCTGGGACCATTCCGCCCTTTGTAACTTTATTGCAAAGGCTAGAACTGATCATCACACACAGATAAATGCTGCTTACTCTTGACAGTTATCAGGATATTGTCACATCATTTAATTAATATGACTGTAGTAATGTTGGAGTTTCTCACATTTTTAGGGATAGTGAATTAAGTTGGGTTACTCAATTTACAGGCAAACATTTTCGGCTGGGCTATCTTAGAAACTAGTTCTGACCAATGAGTTTGAAGAAATTTATATGCAGACTGCTACTTTTATCAATCCTCAAATGTGTAGAAGGAATGTGTTACTGTGAACTGGAGATTTAAGATGGGGGCTCTATATGGTGTACAATTTCCACCAAGAATCTGTGTATCCCCAGTCACTCCACAGCTGTTTCAGTACCACTTAATGTCATTAAAATATAGCATTTTTTCAAGCAGTTAAATGATCAAACAGGGTTGTAAATAGACGGAACTGTAACAAGGATGGAGGTTACACCAAATATAGTTTATGATTGCCAGGAGGAGAATGAAGTTGGAGAAGTTGTATCGGCAAGGCCAATGCATGCTCCAAAGGATTGTATTCAGCAAGCGATAGTAATCTTTCATTCAAAGTTGTGTGAGAAAGGAACAGAGGTCCAGGCAATGAGAATGCTGCTCTTTTGCTGTTGAACTCTTGCAAGCAATGTGATTGTGAAGCTTTCTAATTGGTATTTCATGTGGACGTTACGGATTGATGCGAAATGTCGATATGCGATTTGGAAACATGAAGATCTGGCTTAAGCATAGGCAACTCTCATTTAGGATTTTATAGAAGACTATAGATGCCTGATCACATCCCAGTGAGACTGCAGAGGATTAACACTTGCAGAGAATCTTCAAACTTCATCCATTCCTGCATGGATTTTGAACTTGCGCAGAGCCTCAAGAGGAAATAGGTGAGTTTTCTCTGCAGCTTGCCACATTTGTTTACAGTATTCTTTCAGTGGACCCATGCAGGTTTTAAAAGAGCATTGTTTTTTTCCTGATGAACAGGGCTGGCCCTCTTTCAGGTCTTTAGACAGTATTTGTCACTTGTTTCTCTCAGTAGTTTGATGGACTTAGCAAGGCAACGAGATGAAGAGAGATTGCTGTAGGCATTATGATTTTGGTCAAAAATCACTACAAAGAACTGCAATGGGGAAGAAATAAAGAAAAACACTGAACATATGTCAATCAGGTCTTTTAGGTCAGGGGCAGAGCTGGAAGTGGCACAGAGATAAGTTGCTTTTAGGATTGATGAGGTGAAAATCCTTATGAAAGAAGCAACATATAATTTTCCCTCAGATTTTTAAGTATCTAAATGTGGTATAATTTATATGGGATATTAAATTCAATTTTTAAGACACTTTTGATCTTATTTTCTGAAATGGCCTTAACCTGTTTACAGTCCTTTTCATAACTAACTTCATAAAAGTATTAAAGTTACTCTTTAAAAAAAATGCACATAAGTGTTCTTCAATTTATTTAATCTTGAAAAAGGGCAAATAGCCAAAGGCAAGACTTGAAAGAAAGAGAACATTTTGGGAAATTACCCCCTGGTTTCCACAGACATCCAAAACAAGCTTCTAGGAAATTAATCTAACATCATAATATA
This sequence comes from Cetorhinus maximus, assembly GCF_964194155.1. Lineage (NCBI taxonomy): Eukaryota > Metazoa > Chordata > Chondrichthyes > Lamniformes > Cetorhinidae > Cetorhinus > Cetorhinus maximus. The sequence continues at coordinate 73,037,320 of NC_135888.1, forward strand.
TAATTGAACTATGATGTGCTGTAGGTCATAGATTAAATTCCTATGATCACAGTAGGACTAGGGGCATTGTATTCCATAAAGTATTTGATCTTTTATGTCTACATTTTCAGCCCTTATAACTTTCAACCTGCTTCAGAACCAGAAAGCAAACTGACTCCTTTCAAGCTTGCACAGCTTGCATTCATTGCCTCCAGTTATCTGACCATTACATTTTACATTAAAGAACCAGCTTCTACAGTAGTGTTTATGCCAGTCAGCTTTTAAAGATCTGTAACTTATTCCATCCTGTTCTCCTTTTTTCTAATGAGAATAAGCCCATTTCTATCAACCTATCTTTCTAAGTAAGCAGTGTGAGTCTCTAAAGTGTCCTTGTTGATCTTCCCTAAGGTTGCCAACTGTGACTGGACATATTTGTGTAGGTTTCATTACAGGATCTCTCACGTCCAACCCTGCTCCACAATCCCACTATTGATCACCCAACACATGCACTTTTGCAACCCACTGCTTTCACAAACAAGGGTAAAGTGAACAGTCAATTTTACCATCTTCAATACTATTTTCAACTAATAAATGACAGTGCTCAGGGAAAATGGAAGAAAATACCATTTTTTGCTGCCCTATGGTTTTTCTTCTGGGTGTCCGGGAGATTATTTTTTAATTCCTGGAACTCTGCGATAATCCAGGAGGGTTGGAAACCCTACCCTTTTCCAAACCTCTATAATCAATTACTGAATGCTTTATGCACTATAATAACATCACCATAACTGAATCCTGCAATCTTTGGGAAGAATTTATTTCCACACTCAGGAGTGGGCTGGGACGCAGGGCAAGGGGTGCACAGAATCGGGAAGGATGAAGTGGTCATTACTTTCCTGACTCCCTCCAAATCAGACAGGGGCAGGGAAGGTTTAGGACGGCCTTCAGGCCCAGAGATCACTTGAGGCCCTTAACTGGTCTCTTTTCACTGCTGCTGGCATTCTACTAGTGGCACAGGGCCCAGTAAAAGCTGGTGGCCTCCTTGCAGGCCCAGTGGGGTGGGCCAGGGGTAGATGGGCCCTTCTCTTCTGATGGAACACCCTATGGCTCACAGCAAAGGCCTTACAAAGCAACCCCCTTCCTTAAACATTTGACGCCCTGCTCCCCATTGCTGGCTCCGATGAACCCCACACACTTACCTCTGTCCTGGAGTTTCATCTATTGCTGGTCCAGGCCACTGCAGTTCTAGCAGTGGCCACTACTCCCAGCGGCGCTGTTGAGACTGGAGATTTGCTGGCCCTTTATTTAGAATGGAAGTGGGATCTCCACACCAGGCAGTTAACAGCTTGATGGGCATGCAATTGCATTGAGGCTTCCAGAAATAGTCATGGTGGGGTTTCTCTGGCTTTCCAGTGGGTGGGGCCACCACTGCGGCTATTAAGTTCAGCCTTTCAGCTGTGTTGAACAATTAAGTTTTTTGTTTGCCCTTTTCAACTGACGTATACATAGCATCCCTTTTAAGTTACTTTAAGCTACCTTATTGTTATAGTTTGTGCCAGTAGAAGATTTTTTATTTTCCATTAAGGTAATCTGCATCCTTTTCTCATTTAAGACTATCATCAATTATTTAGTTTTGAATGCATTGACAACTAAGCCACCAGAGTTTGAATGTCGTTCTGAAATCTCTCTACTGAGACAGTTGAGCACAAATGTATCATTGCAGTACCCCCACCATTGAAACATTTCTATTTCATACCAACCCAGGTAATGTTTGGTGAGTGTGCACCAAATACAGAAGTGCCCCACACGAGTACAAAATGCATGCAATGCAGACAGAAAATGCCAGAAAGGCTCAGCAGGTCTGACAGCATCTGTGGAGAGAGAAACAGAGTTAACGTTTCGAATCTGTATGACTCTTCTTCACATCAGACCTGCTGAGCCTTTCTGGCATTTTCTGTCTGCATTGCATGCATTTTGTACTCGTGTGGGGCACTTTCCAGAACTTTCTGTTTTTGTTTCAGATTTCTAGCACCCGTAGTATTTTGCTTTAATCTTAGTGTTTAATTCACTGTCACTTCTCTTCCAGGAATGCCTGCCTTGAAGAAGTTTTGGTCTTCTCTCCAACAGGATTTCCGTTTGTCTCTTTCACCCTGTTCACCTTCACTGCTTTCCATTTCCCTCCTGGTGTTTGAAAACTCACTTTCACAGCCATATTTCCTTCCTCAGTGATTGTCTTCATCTCCTACTTCCCCACATGGATTCCAACTGAAGTTCCATCCCTCATGTTTTGAATCCACCCAGGATTATAGGTATCTCCGGGACATACAACGTTCCTCAGACTGCTGTTCTCGTTGCATCCTGAGGTCCACGCTCAGTGCCATACATCGCCATATGAACACACTCGACCCCACCCCCACCGCTGCCTCCAGCCGCACTGACTCAACCTATCGCAAAGCTGTCCTTATCCTCAGTTTCATTTTATTCTTTGTCTCATTTGGCCCCTAAATGAGAGGGTTTTCTCTTCCTTTCAGGTGTTAAGGAATGCAAGCTCCAACAATTTATTATCCAGGACCCTCTGCCCCTTCCCGTCCCTCTGACCCCATCCCTTCTTCTAATTCCAGCCCTTTCCATGTACTCACCATACCCCCTGACCTTCTTCTCTCTGGTGCCGAACGTTCTGTACTCAGCAAAGGGCTCAGTTTCATACCCTAACGCCCTGCTCTGAAGAAGGGTCCTGTTTCTCTCTCCACAGATGCTGTCAGACCTGCTGAGTTTTTCCAGCATTTTCTATTTTTATTGCATGCAATACATTCAGCTGCCTGGGGGAGCAAAGCACATAGCTAGTAATGGATTAGTGGTACTCATATATTAACTACACTGTAACCATTAGTTTTTATGTCTGTGGTGGCATTTCTTGCTCATTCAGCCCAAACAAGAACTGTAAATTCTCCCACACACAAGACAACATTTTTTATGTCCCAGTGACTATGCTTAGCAATGTGTTTCCTATGCTTTCACGTGTTGGAATTCCAGGTTTCTTCGAACTGCCTGACTCCATTATAGATTGCACTTCACAATTACCTCTCGTCGTAACTTCTTAGGAGTCGAGCAGTCTCCAGAACAGATAAAGTTCAGCTTCAGACTTTTTAAATGCTTTTATTGACCACCAAGGGGCTGGTTGCCTTCCATCAGCTCTGAGTTCAGTACAATCTAGCTAGTCTGTCATTCAAGATCTTCATCAATTGTCTCACCTATATGATTTATATCTTCTCCAGCATGGTCACAGGGTTACCATGGCTTTAAAGGAATGTCACTATTGGGGGCCTCATGGTACCATTTAATATTAAGAATGATATGGAGGAACCACACATGATGTCCCGTGGAGATTAACAAACCAAAAGAATTGAATTTACTGAATGACCCCACTGAAAAACCAATGGACAGGATTTTACATTTTATAATCTTTAACATTCAAACCAAAATCAATATATATAAAACATGAATTAACAGGCAAACTACAGCCAATATAAATGATAAATTACACATTAAATAGTAGATAAAACAAAGATTGATCTCACAAATTTACCAGACAGCCTACTCAGCATATGTGGCACCAGTCACAAAGTTCTTCAAGACTCTGATCTTCCTCAGGTAGAATTCCAGATACCTATCTTCAAAGATTTAGCCACCTATTCTCATCAGCTCCCACTCAACCAGAGGTCCGGGGTACAATCTTCAACAAAATAGTGCACTTCTCCAGATGTTCCCAGTGTAACAGTTTTCATCACAGGTGCAACTTCTTTAGGTACATTGTCCAAGTTTCACAATGAAAGAATAGGAAAATGAAGTTGAGTGGAGTGTAAATGGGCAGGTGACGCGCTATCGACCATTTTGAACTACCATCCAAGTCAAATTTCACCCCATGGAGTCAAGATATCATTGTGAAAGACTACACATTACACATGTTGAAAGGAAATAGTAATATCCCTTTCCACCATCATTGGAAACTTTAATTTTTTTAACACTGGGCAAAAGATCATAGTTCTAAATTAACCATTGAAATGTAATATTTCTTTAAAATTATATTCTCTTTGTAAATCAAAACTGTATAATCTCAGGCTGTTATTTGGTAAATTTAAAAGCTTTAGTAAAAATTATTTACTTCACTATAATTTGAAATTAAATTAGAATCAAAACAACTCTTAGAAGAACTTGCAATGTTAGACTAGGTAGAGTTTATTAAAAAAGACTGTCCATAAGTATTGTTTGGCTACAATCAATGTACATCTCAGCTGAGCTTAGCAATAATCTGCCCACTGATGCTCAGTTTGGGTTCCACCAGGGTCACTCAACTTCTGACCTCATTCCAACTTTGGTTCAAACATGAAGCTGAAAGAGCTGAACTCCAGAGGTGAGGTGAGAGTGACTGCCCTAGGCGTCAAGATACTCTAGCAAACCTGGAGTAAGTGGGAATCAGGGGGATAACTCTCCACTGGTTGGAGTCATACCGAGCACAAAGGAAGATTTTTGTGGTTGTTGGAGGTCAATCATCTCAGTTCCAGGACATCACTGCAGGAGTTCCTCAGGGTAATCCTAGGCTCAACCATCTTCAGCTGTTTCACCAATGACCTTCCTTCCATCATAAGGTCAGAAATGGGGATGTTCGCTGGTGATTGCACAATGTTCAGCACCATTCGCGACTCCCCAGATACTGAAGCAGTTCATGTCCAAATGCAGCAAGACCTGGACAATATAAAGGCTTGGGCTGACAAGTGGTAAATAACATTCGCGCCACACAAGTGCCAGGCAATGACCATCTCCAACAAGAGAGAATCTAACCATCGCCCATTGATATTCAATGGCATTAACACTGCTGAATTCCCAACTATCAACATCCTGGGGGTTACCAATGACCAGAAACTGAACTGAACTAGCCATATAAATACTGTGGCTACAAGAGCAGGCCAGAAGCTGGGAATTCTACAGCGAGTAACTCACCTCCTGACTCCCCAAAGCCTGTCCACCATCTACGGCATAAGTCAGGAGTGTGTTGGAATACCCTCCACTTGCCTGGATGAGCGCAGCTCCAACAACACTCAAATAGCTTGATACCATCCAGGACAAAGCAGCCCGCTTGATTGGCACCACATCCACAAACATTCACTCCTTCCACTACCGACGCACAGTAGCAGCAGTGTGTACCATTTACAAGATGCAGTGCAGGAATTCACCAAGGCTCCTTAGACGGCACCTTCCAAACCCACGACCACTACCATCTAGAAGGACAAGGGCAGCAGATACATGGGAACTCCACCACCTGGAAGTTCCCCTCCAAGTCACTCACCATCCTGACTTGGAAATATGTCGCCGTTCCTTCACTGTCGCTGGGTCAAAGTGTTGGAATTCCCTCCCTAACAGCACTGTGGGTGTACCTACACCACAGGGACTGCAGCAGTTCAAGAAGGCAGCTCACCTTCTCAAGGGCAATTAGGGATGGGCAATAAATTCTGGCCCAGCCAGCAAAGCCCACGTCCCACGAAAGAATAAAAAAAGCTTTACAATGGCAAAGGCTATGGTAAAAACCAATAAGCAGGTGTGGCCATTGACTTATCATATGCCTGGTGTTAATCATCCTAGTTGCAGATTGCTTCCTCTTTCTTTGTAAACTGTACCTTCAGGGCATGGTAGATCCCAGGAGAGTTGTAATAAATATTTCAATGGCAGCTATCTCATCAAAATGAAGACCACCATGAGATTTATAGGCTGTCAGCCAACCTGGAAATCAATTCAATTCTTAAAACAGTCATATTGTTGAAAAGGTCAGATAGAATTGGGTATATTCATTTTCGAATTACAAAAATGTGTAAAGGTCAGCTGCTAAATTGGGAGCTTGAAAGTCTCATTGATAGAGTTGCCAACTTGTCTTGGTAGGCAGACTTATGCATACTTCTCATTCCAAGAGCAAATTAATAACTCCCCTTATGAGACAATATTTAGTGATAATACCTATATTTTACATAAATGCATCTTACTATTCTCTGGTTATTAACTGTAAAAAGAAAACAATAGGTATTCAAAGATTTAGGAATAGTAATTGCTGAGGAATGATTCTCCTTTGCTTTGCTTGCTTTATTACTGTGCAGTGTAGAAAAATAAGGTGGGATATTGTTATGGCCATTGTTTTCATGCAGGAACATTGCTATAGCATAGCAGTGTACACAAAGGAATGTTTGCGATGAGGATTAAAGTTTGCTTATAATTCAGGTTTGACTTCAGAGGCTGTAAAATTCATGATTTGTGACATTATATTGGCCATTGTGCTGGACTACCCAAGAAAACAGATTGATGGCCCCTCTTCACTATACTGTAAAGGAGAATGGAACCACACTCACCACTATACTGGAAAGAATTTGATGTTTACAGTTTTAAGAAAAAAAAGAATGGTAACAGATCCAATAGGTCACTAAAGGCCAGATAAACATCTTTCATATATTGCTTTCATTCTCAGCTTCAGCTGCTTGTATTTCCTGTGCATGGAATATGGCTTGATTTTAAATGAATTTATACCAAGTGGGAGCAATTATGCCCATCAGTTTGTGACAGTTTCCTGGAGCAATATGTCGTGGAACCAATCAGGGATAAAGCTATTTTAGATCTAGTATTGTGTAATGAGGCAGGGTTAATTAGTAATCTCATAGTGAAAGATCCAATAGGAAGTAGCAATGATAATGCAATTGAATACCATGTTAAATTTGAAAGCGACAAACTCCAATCACAAATAAGAATCTAACACTTAAACAAAGCCAATTACATAAGTATGAGGGGAAAGCTGGCTAATGTTGATTGGGCAAATAGGCTAAAAGGTATGATGGTAAATATACAGTGGGGAATATTTAAAGAAACAATGCGAAGGGCGGAATTTGGATTTTACTGTCCCTTTAAAGCGAATGGAGCCGCGACGGGGCCTTAAAATTCCAGCCAAAATGTTCAACAAAAATATATTCCATTGAAAAACCAACTCAGTGAGAGAGGTCTACCTGGGTCTTATTCAGGAAGTTAAGGACAGAGGATCGATTAAATGAAAATGCTTACAGTATTGCAAAGAATAGTAGCAAGTCTGAGACTTCAGAATGTTTCAGAAACCAGCAAAGGGCCACCAAATGTTGATAAAAAGGGAAGAAATAGAATAGGGGAGTAAACTATACAGGAATATAAAAACAAATGGTAAGAGGGTTTACAAGCATGTAAAAAGGAAGCTAAAACAAACATTGGTCCCTTAGAAGCAGAGATGGGAGAAATTATTATGGAAAGGAGGAAATGGCAGAAACATTGAACAAACATTTTGGGCAGAATTTTTGGCTCGGTGGCTGGGGGCGTGCCCGACCCATTCGAGCATCAAATAATGTGCAAAGACATCGGCTGAGCGTGCCGACATCATCGCACACTCTCCTGATATTTTGCTAGGCGGGCGCACGATGGACATGGAGGTGCGCCTGCCATTAATTAACTGGCCAGTTAAGGCCCTTGACACATCAATTGTTTCCGGGTTTACTTGGCAGGCAGGCAGACAGGCCACAATTAGGAAAAGCTCATCCACGGGTGGGATACGAAGAGTCAGTGGCATTGTCAATGCGAGTAGTGAGGAGTTTTGGATCTAACTTGCTGCTGGTTGCTTCTGTGAACTGGAAGTCTCATCTCGCTTCAGAGCTCCTTTCTGAGCATTTCTAGGCTTCATTTCAGGACTCATTGTTGTCTTCCAGGCCCCAGAGCATTCAGACTGCGTGGGTCCTTCCAGGTATCAGACAGCCTTCCATAACCCTGGTAATTGGGATAGTGGTCTCCACTAGACGCACCTCCTCTGAGGAAGGAGAGGGGGGCAGAAGCGGGAGGAGGCCAGGTGTCCCAAAGCATCTTCCAGGATAGTGACTTCTAAGTGGAGAGGCACAGACACAGAGGGCGCAGAGCCAGCTGGAAGTTCAAGGTGGAAGGGGCTGCAGAAGATGCCACTCTTTTGCTGTTTAGGGTTTACAGGCAGCAATGCAGCTACATCAATATGTCAAAAGTGCAATGCCGAAGGAGGCTCCGCCTGTCAAGGGAGACAGTGACCTCCATCTGTCAGATGTTCAGCCCTGAGGTCAGCTCTGACTGCGTGGGTGGACACCCCATGCCAGTTGCACCGAAGGTCACAGTGGCCTTCAACTTCTATGCCTCTGGCTCTTTCCAGGGGTCAGTGGGGGATCTGAGTGGAGTCTCCCAATCAGCTGTCCATAGTTGCGTCACACTGGTGACAGAAGCTCTGTTAAGATGTGCATTGACTTTCATTAATTATCGTATGGACGAGGCCAGCCAGGCACAGTATGCCAGAGGCTTTGCCGCAATTGCTTGGTTCCCCCGCATTCAGGGTGTAATCAACTGCACACATGTAGCCATCAAAATGCCAGCGGGTGAGCCCGGTGCCTTCGTCAACAGGAAGGGATTCCACTCCATGAACATGCAGATAGTGTGTGATCACAAGATTCTGCAAATGTGTGCAAGGTACCCTGGCAGTTCCTATGACGTGTACATCCTGAGACACTCCCAGGTGCCGAGGCTCTTCAGTGCTCCAGCCCGACTGGATGGATGGCTGCTGGGTGACAAGGGCTATCCCCTCAAAAGGTGGTTCATGACGCCTCTCTGCCACCCAAAAACAGAGGCCGAGCAGTGATACAACAGGAGCCATGCCTCCACAAGGGTGGTGGTAGAGAGAACCATAGGTCTTCTCAAGATGCACTTCCGATACCTGGACCGTTCAGGGGGTGCACTGCAGTACCTCCTAGAGCGTGTGTCATTGATATTGGTTGCTTGCTGCGCTCTCCATAATCTTGCACTGGCAAGGGGGACCCAGTGGAGGAAGAAGATCTTGGTGTAGCTGCACAGGCATCAGATGATGAGTCCAGTCGTGAGTCTGAGGACGAGCATGTGAGGAGAACGCTGAGGGCATAGATGCTGACCTGGGTAATCTCCAGGGAGGCAGGGACACTAGGGACGCTTTGATCCAATGCTCCTTCAGCTATCCTACCACCACATGCCAGGGCTGCAGGCTCCATATTCGATCCCAGAGAGGACCATTTCCTTGGCCACCAACATACACTCTGTGCCTTTGCAATAAAGTTTCAGGAGACACAGTCCATCATCACTTCCCTGCAGCTACAGGACAAATGAAGTATACAGAGGCCAACAGCACAAAATAAAATCTCATTTAATTGTGCATGTGAAACATTGCTGAAATGAACATAAACCAGTGTTGTTAATCACACCATTAAAAAATTTAAAGCAAAATGGGGAATCAAAATATCACCTGTGATAAGGCCGTCTTGTGCTTAAGGTGCTTTACATTTACGTTTGCGGGCAATACATCTAGGTGCTCCCCTCTCACTGGCACCAGCATTGGAGACAGCCTGCTGACTCTGCTGTCTTGTTGGCCTTGATGACCTTGGCGGTCAACCTCTGGTCAGTGGAACCTGTGCTGGTCCCGCCTGGGAGTGAGCGGACAGTGCCACATCTGGCATCTCTCCTGTCATCACAGTCTCATCAGATGTCATGGTCATTGGCAGAGGGGCAGAGGAGCTGCTGCTGTCATCTGGAGCGCCCTGAGAGGAGCCCGCAGAGATGACAAGCAGCTCATGCACCAACATGAGGTCGCATTGGACCTCCCTGCTCACCACTGATGGTCGGGCACCTAGCTCGGATACTAGGTGCCCAATGCATCTCCCACACTGACACTGACCAGCTGAGGTCATTGCCAGTGTGAGGGCTTGCAGGTCCAAGTGCATCCCAGGGTCCTCTGATTGTGTCCCTGGAGTAGCCTCTCCATGAGAGTCACCACTCTCTCCATGGAGGAGGCATTGTGCTCGGCCATGAGGGTCAATGCAGTGGTCATGCTCCACAGGGACTCCTCCACAACGGACAGTATAGCACGCATACCCTCATGTATCTCCGCCAGATCCCCCCACATACCCTGCTGGACATCCAGCATCTGCTGCCTTAGGGACAACTCCAGAGGCTTATCATCAGCCATCGACTGAGCATTGTCCTGGCCCCCAGCAGTCCTTCGACTGCTGGTGCCCTGGGCACTCTCTGCCTCCGCCTGCACCTCAAGCAAGTGTGAAGTGCCCTCACCAATGTGCACTGAGATACTAGACGGCGATCTTATGCCCACCAAAAGTGCTGGTATCTGCGATGGTTCCTGCTTGACAGACAGGGTGTGATGCAGGTGCATTGCTGAGCATGGTGGTCCTCAGGGGTCAGGGCTGCTCATAACGAATGGCTGCTGGTGAGTCTAAAAGGGACAAGAAGCACATGTCATTAGTTTAAGCCATGACACTATCACTGTGCATGCCAGGCACCTTGGTGAGACAGAGATATGCATCATGGTGCCCTTGTCTTTCGATTATCAATGGGGACTCCAGGTTTGAGGCTCACATCAATATAGAGACTACACTGCAATGGTTGCAATAACTAACATTCTCACCTCAGTGCACCGCACTCTTACCTTCATCTGGCACCCCAACCTCACCGCGGCTGCTTGACCGAGGTGCATGGTGCCTATCCAGCTCCAGGGCCTCCTGCTCATAGCGCATGAGGAAAAGGAGATGTGGTGGTCCCCTGCCAGTCTGCGACTTCTCAATATTGTTATGGGGTGTCTTCTTCTGAAAGGGCAAAGGAGCAATGATTAGTCCATCTTGTACCTGCAGCGCTATTGCAGCCTGGCCAACCCCACCTGAGGAATATCTCGTAGGGCTCTGTCAATTCGTGACCCTGGAGCCACAAGACACTTAGTCCAAGGCTCACCCTCTTGGCCAACTCCTGCCTCATTGATATTTGCCACACGCTCCCACTGGGGGATAGGCAGCTCTTAACTGTTCTGCAAAGTGACCCATGCCAACATGGTACTCACCCTTCCCAATCGCAGCAAATCGTTGAAGCGCTTCCAGAAATGCACCCATGTGCGGCTCACCACGTCGTGGCTGCTGACCTGGGATGCTGCCTCCTCCCAGGCCTTTTTGATGAGGTGTACGGGCCTCCTCCTCCCTCCTCTGGGGACAAAGGTTTCCATCCTGGCTGCAACATCTTCCAGGAGGGCTGTGAGGCACTCATTCAAGAAACATGGGGCCAACTGCCCCGCCGACCTGCCCTCCTGCCTGCTGTGTCCAACTGCAACGGGACCCATGGAGACTCCAGCTTCCTTCCGTGGCAGCCTTCCAGGGGCTGCCTGGGCTGGTTTTGAATCGACTGCCAGGTCGCCATTGGACCCGGCGGACTTCATGCCCCCGCCCCTTCTCAGATTCCCCAGACACCTTTCACGCTGGGCGGGCCTTAATTGGCCTGTCAGTGTGAAATCGCGGTGCGCTGCCCATCGCTAGTGAAGGTCAGCTTCCTGACTGCCCTGCCCGCCCCTGCTGAGCCCACATGCCAAGGGTAAAATTCTGCCCTTTGTGTCTGTCTTCACAGTAGAAGACAAACATTGCATACCAGAAACGGAGGGTAACGTCGCTGCTAAAAAGAGTGAAGAAATTAAGGTAATTAATACCAGCAGAGAACAAGTACTGGAGAAACTTAAGGGAACCACATCCTAGGGTCCTAAAAGAGATAGCTACAGAGATAGTGGATGCACTGGCTATGATTTTCCAAAATTCCCTAGATTCTGGATCAGTCCCAGCAGATTGGAATTTAGCAAATGTAACAATGTTACTCAAGAACGGAGGTAGAGTAAACAGGGAACAACAGGCCACATAGCCTGTATTATTATTAAGGGAGTCTTAACAAGGCAATTAGAAAATTACTATATGATCAAACAAAGTTAATATCACTTTTTGAAAGGGAAATTGTGTTTGACAAATTTATTAATGTTTTTGAGAATGTGACTAATAGAGTAGATACCTAGAGGACACATGGATACTGAGCCCTGAAGGGCATATTTACCAGGCTGGGCCTGTGGGAGGTGATGAGGGAATCAACAAGGGCAAAAAGCCTACTCGGCATGGTCCTCACCAATTTACCTGCCACAGCTGCTTCTGTCTATGACAGTATAAGTAGGAATGACCACCACACAGTCCTTGTGGAGATGAAATTCTGTCTTCACACAGAGCATACCCTCCATCACATTGTGTGGCACTATCACAGTGCCAGATGGGATAGATGTAGAATCTATCAGTGCAAATTGGCAATGTGGGCCATCAGTATCAGCAGAGCGGTATTCAACCATAAACTGGAACCACATGACTGGACATATCCCTCACTCTACCATTACTGTTACCATCAAGTCAAGGGATTAACCCTGGTTCAGTGAAGAATGCAGGAGGGCATGCCAGGAGCAGCACCAGGCATACCTAAAATGATGCGTCAACCTGGTGAAGCTACAACATAGGAATACTTGCATGCCAAACAGCGGAAATAACATGCAAGAGACAGAGCTCAGCGATCCCACAACCAATGGATAAGATCAAAGCTCTGCAGTCCTGCCACATTCAGTTGTGAATGGTGGTGGATAATTAAACAACTAACAGGAGAAGGAAGTTTCACCAGTATCCCTATCTTCAATGATGTGAGAGCCCAGCACATCAGTGCAAAAGATAAGACTGAAAATTTGTAACCACCTTCAGCCAGAAGTGCAGAGTGGATGTTCCACCTCTGCCTTCTCCTGAGATCCCCAGCAATACAGATACCAATCTTCAGCCAATTTGATTCACTCCATATAATATCAAGAAGTGGCTGAAGGCTCTGGATATTGCAAAGGCTATGGGCCCTGACAACACCCTGGCAATAGTACTGAAGACATGTGCTTTAGAACTTGCCACACCCCTAGCCAAGCTGTTCCAGTGCAGCTACAACACTGGCATCTACCTGACAATGTGGAAAATTGCCCAGGTGTCTTGCCCACAAAAAAGGACAAATCCAATCCGGCCAATTACCACCCATCAGCCCCCTCTCAATCATCAGCAATGTGATGGAAAGCATCGTTGACAGTGCTATCAAGCAGTACTTACACAGTAATAACCTGATCGCTGATGCACTGTTTAGGTTCTGCTGGGGCCACTCAGCTTCTGATCTCATTGCAACCATGATCCAAACATGGACAAAAGAGTTGAACTCAAGAAGTGAGGTGAGAGTGACTGCCCTTGACATCAAGGCAGCATCTGACTGAGTGTGACATCAAAGAGCCCTAGCAAAACTGGAGTCAATGGGAATCAGGGGGAAAACTCTCTGCTTGTTGTATTCATATCTAGCACAAAGGAAGATGGTTGTGGTTGTTGGAGTTCAGTCATCTCAGCTCCAGGACATCACAGAAGCTCCTCAGGGTAATGTCCTACACCCAACCATCTTCAGCTGCTTCATCAATGACCTTCCTTCCATCATAAGGTCAGAAGTGGGGACGTGTTGATTGCACAATGTTCAGGACTATTCACAGCTCCTCAGATATTGAAAAAGCCTGTGTCCGTATAAGAAAGAACTGGACAACGTTCAGACTTGGGCTGATAAGTGGCAAGTGACATTTGCGCCACACAAGTGCCAGACAATGACCATCTCCAACAAAAGGGAATCTGACCATCTCCCCTTGACACTCAATGGCATTACCATCACTGAATCCCCCACTTTCAACTTCCCATTACCATTGATCAGAAACTGAACTGGGCCACCTTTATAAATACAGTGGCTGCAAGAACAGGTCAGAGGCTGGGAATTCTGAAGTAAGTAATTCACCTCCTGATTCCACAAAGCCTGTCCACCATCTACAAGGCACAAATCAGTGCTCAGCACTTGCCTGGATGAGTGTGGTTCTAACAACACTCAAGAAGCTCGACACCATCCAGGATAATGCTTGATTGGCACCCCATCCACCAACCTAAACATTCAGGCCCCCCCACCATTGAAGCATAATGGCAGCAGTGTCTACTAAATAGAAGGTGTACTGCAGCAACTCACCAAGGCTCCCTAACACCATTGTGACCTCTACCACCTAGAAGGCCAAGGGCAGCATTCGCAAGGGAATACCACCACTTTCAAGCTCCCCTCCAAGCCACACACCATTCTGACTTGGAACTATATCACCGTTCCTTCACTGTCACTGGATCAGAATCCTGGAACTCCCTCCCTAACAGCACTGCACCACATGGATTGCAGCGGTTCAAGAAAGTGGCTCACCACTAACTTCTTAAGCGCAGTTAGGGATGGGCAACAAATACTGGCATTGCCAGTGATGCCCACATCCTGTGAAAGAATAAAAAAGGTTTGTTGATGACTCATAGGTAGGTGGAAATGTAAGCTATAAGGAGCACACATAGAGGCTCAAAACAATATAGACAGGTTAAGAGAGTGGCCAACAAGATGGCTGATAGAGTGAAATGTGGGGAAGTGTGAGGTTATCCTGTTCTGATGAAAAGTCATTGACCTGTTGACCTGAAACATTAACTCTGTTTCTGTCCACCAGAGCTGCCTGACCTGCTGAGTGTTTCCAGCATTTTCTGTTTGTATTTTGGATTCCAGCATTCACAATGTTTTGTTTTTGTTGTGTGTGAGCTTATTCACATAAGAAAGCAGAATATTTTTTAAAGAGGTGTGAACCTTGTAAATGTTGATGTGCAAAGAGACTTGAGTGCGCTCGTACAAGGAACACAGAAAGTTCGCATGCAGTTACAGCAAGCAATTAGGACGCAAATGGAAATTTTGGCCTTTTTTGCAAGGGGATTGTTGTACAGGACTAAAAAGCCTTGGTACAATTGTGCAGGGTTTCACTGAGACAACATCTTTACTCTCCATTGTCAGGATTTTTAGGATGGTGGGTTTCCCTTCCCACCATCTGAGATGGTGAAGAACACATTGTCACTGATACTGGCTACCCAGCAGCCATTTAACGCTCCAACAAGCATTAATTGACTAGAGATGGGGCTTCTACCCCTCACTCGGGAGGAAGTCCTGCCTCTGAAACTTGCTGACCAATCTGATTGACCAGCAGCTCTTTAGTCCTAGCAATGCCAGAAGCTGCAGTGAATAGGACTGGGACTGCAAGTAGTCCCCAGAGCCTATGTTTCAGGAGTTTAGGACAAGGTAGTATAGGGGTCTCAGGGCAGTGAGGGGAGGAGAGGCCCTGAGCACCTCTCCAGACCTTTTGGGGAGGTGTTCAATGTTGGAAGGTGGCTGTTAATGGAGGCACCATGCTCCCTTTCCCACCCAAGCTCTTTTCAGTCTTCCCCCCATCCTTGAACTCTTCCTGCCAGCCAAAAAATTGAGACTTAGCAGGAAATGCACCTTAAGTGGTCACTATTTGGCCACTTACAAGCCCCAGATCGGGAAAGGGTGGGGGTGCTGGTTGCTGGTCCAGGTCTCGCCCGTCCCACCATATAACTGTGGAGAGATCAGGGCGGGCAGAAGCCCAGTGGGAAGGCCATCTGAAGAATTTTAGGGCCTCACCCCATCCCAGCCTACAAACCCACTGGTAGGAGAACATAAAACTCTGCCCACGCTTAAGGAAGGATACACTTGCATTGGAGCAATACAGTGAGGGTTCACTAGATTGGACCCTGCAATGAGAATGTTGTCCTATGATGAGAGGTGGAGTAAATTGGGCCTATATTCTCTGGAGTTTAGAAGAATAAGAGATGAACTCATTGAAACATTCAAGGTTCTCAAGGAGCTTGACAGGGTAGATGCTGAGAGATTATTTCTGTTGGCTGGAAAATCTAAAACACAGGAGCACAGAAAATCTAAAACATAAGGGCACAGTTTCAGGATAAGGAGACTGAGACGAGGAGAAATTTCTTCACTCAAAGGGTTGTGAATCTTTAATATCCTCTAGCTCACGGGGTTGAGAGGAGTCCATCATTGACTAGATTTAAGATTGAGATAGATTTTTGGCATCCCAGGGGTATGGGAAGGTGGGAGGGAGGGCTGGGTGGGGAGCAGGGGGTGGGGTGTTTGGAGGAGTGGGGGTGGTGGCAGCAGAAAGTGGAGTTGAAGTTCAAGATCAGCCATGATCATATTGAATAGTGCAGCAGGCTCAATGGACCATATGGTCTTCTCCTGCTCCTAGTTCTTGTTTGTTCTTGTATTCAGGAAGTATCCTTTACTAATTCTCTGCACTTAAAGACTTCAAAAGGCTATAACCAATAGCAGAAGAAAGTTCAGTGGAGGTTATAGAGGAGATGAAAATAAGATGGTGGAGGCGGGGAAAGTTTCAAAGGCCATGGAACACACTAAATTGGCACAGGATGACAGTAGACCAGACCAGCTTTGACTTTAAAGGAAATCAAAACCAGGAGAGATATAAAACATGCTTACACACTATCACCTGTTTGACAATAGCTCAGAAAGTCAAAAACAACTCCAATGTCTCTGTATATTAACTTTTAATTGAGGCTTTGCTACTGACCATCCACAGAGTCGCTTTCTGACCTATATCTCCCTGTGATGGTATTAATATTAATCAATTTTACAATACAGTTTGAGAAATATCTGAGAAATATCTTTCAAAGAAATAATTAGGAAAAAGAAATGTAAATATCAATCTCTTGTCAATGAAAGTTTTGTATAAATTAAAGCCACAGAAATGTTTGTATCTGAATTAAATGGTGTGGCCACTCCCCCGACACCTGTTAAAATATAACTTTGATATTTTGGTTGTTCTTCATTTGGTTGTGTTTATGTAGAATCCAGGCCATATTTTGTGAGTAGGGGTGACTTTTAACCCAATATGTGTCTGCAAGAACAGCAGAGTTCTTGCTGAAAATAGGCTGTTACAATGCTTTCACATTCCTTGCATGTATAAATAGTTGGGAATGCCGAATGTAGTTGCCTTCAGACACTAACAGCTTTCTGGATGGCAGAACTGGCTCAAATTAACTTCCAAAAATGGGAGATTTAGGGAAAAATACTCTGAATTCCCAGATGGGTGTGAGGTTCCACAGCTTCAATGGTGGCTTTGTTGCTGAGAGTCAAGAAAGGGCTGTGAACAGCATCATTTGAAACATTATTTTTCAGTTTAACTGGCTGATGCAAAAATAATAACATAAATCCTAGAAATTGGCAATTGCCTTAATTTGACTACAACGGAGGACTGAGCGGCTTGAGTGGCATATTCAATTCTTCTGTCCTGGAACTTTTAAGTATTAACAGTGCTGCACGCCATCAAAGCATCATTATGATGGTGTGAGTTTGCAGCAAATTCCAGGCTCATTAGAAACCAAATTATTGAAGCTTGAACAATTTCTGAATATTGTATGAAGCACAAGATCTGTTTCAGTCTGAAGTACACCATTATATATTTTCTTCAAACCTTTGGTAAAGGAGAATAATTAATACATGCTAGCGATATGTGCATGTAGGTAGTTGTGTTCTTGTTCAAATGGTGTGAAAACAACAGGTTGGAACACCATTAAATTTGGGTAGAGGTAGGCTTTGAAAAGCAAATGACCTGATTGAACCTTGGAAGGATTCAGATTGAGAGGTAAATATGAATATTTTCTATTTAACTATTTCTTACTGATGCGTTTGGCACATGTATACCTTTTTAAAGAAAACAACGGCAGTGAGATTATCCGATGAGTCAAATGTGCACTTGTTCAATAATTAGTGGGTGATTGTTGCAGATTCATGACTAGAGCAGAATCTAAAGCAAATACTTTGTTGTGTGTGTTTGATTCACTGAATGTTGGGTTGACTCTTGGGTTTCTTGGTGAGAGTTGTGATTAAAATAAAAGTTTGAACCAGCATGGCTTTCTCTTTTTCCCTTTGTTCTCTTGATTAGAACATCACCAGAACTGTAATTATTTCATTCTCTGCTTCCCCCGGAAACTCCCCCAGTGCTAGTTCTCTCTCTTCTCTTCCCCTTCAGACCCTGTCAACTCAGGACCTCTGTAACTGCTGCCATCCTGATCATTTCATTTGGTTCCTGCAGTAATGAGCTGTTCATGTTCATCTTCCTGCATTTCTTATGACCTGTCGACTTGTTCAATGTTCTTCCTCATTATACCTTTGAACTGGAAGAAAATACTGAAATTGTAAGACCAGTAAAGAGGAACAGGGTGAATGATTAGAACAAAGATGTAAATGATCACCGGAATGATCCTATGAGAAATTTGCATAAGCCACTAATATATTCGTTTGGTACAGGGAATCAAATGAAAAAACAAATTCAAACAGATTTCAGAAAATTATTTAGGCAAATTAAGGAGCTTTCGCTACTTTCTGGTTTGGGATTGTCAACGTTCAGAAAAAGCAATGGAATAACTTTATTCTTTGGTTTACCCCTGCTTGTTCATCTTTTATTGCCTTTTATTTATTCAAATTTAGTCAATCAAATATTTGATTGGTAAATTTGCAAATGAATATTAATTTCCTGCAATCACTACCTTTTTCTGCTACAAGTCTAAAGCTTTGAGGAGGGGTCTGAAGCAATAGGCTGGATTTTGCGGTCCCCTGCCGGGCATGTTTTCAGTGGGTGTGGTGGCGGGCATGTAAAATATGTGGAGTGGCAAGCCCACTGCCATCCTGCCCACCCCTGACCCAGTAGGTGGGCAGGCGCCAAAATTGGCAGCCCCCCACCATGTTTAAATAAATAATTAATGGGGAACTGAGCTTGTTACCAAGCCAATTAACCCATATTTCATAAACTCCCCCCACCATAAAATGGTTGGCGTGGGCAGGAAGGTGGGAATGGGCAGGCCGTTTTTGAAAATGATTTTTGGAAAGGCAGGCAGGAAGGGAGGCACAACATGCAGGGGATACCCTTTGCGAATCAAGGGCATCTTTGTTCCTCCCCACCTGGACTCCAAAACCGCCCCACCCTCAGCCTCCTTGACCCCATATGTAGGTTACCCAATCCCTCCCCCCGCACCCTAAAAGCCTGGGACCTACCTGGCTCTGGGGCTCTGGGATCCATCAAAGTTCTTCCTAGTCCTCCTTGCAATTCCACTAGTCAGTCCTCGCTCTGCTGGGACTGTTAGAGCTGCCGACCAATCAGATTGTCCAGCAGCTCTCAAGGGCGGTACTTCCTCTCACTGAGGGGGCGCAAGTCCCAGCCTTGGCCTGTTTATACTCCTGGCAGCGCATTATCACTGCAGGGTGGGCTTTATTTAGGTCTGAGGACTGCCAGCCATCCCTTGCAACGGGGTGGGGAAGGGACGAGCAATAGGCACTCCCCCTCTTCCCCTCCCCCACTCCAACCCCGCCGTGAAATTCAGCCCTCTACTTTCAGGTGTAAAGCATAATACGCTGAACACGTGGGGAGAATTTTCTCCCCATCAGGCAGGCCGGTCGGGAGCGGGCACATTAGGGCGCAGAGCCGATCGCTGCCCGCGATCGGCAGCATGCCGCCATTTAATTGGCCCGCCCAGCGTGACACATGCTTAGTAGCGCTCAGCACTACCTGTGCCGGCGGGGGGAGGAGGGACAGTCAGGTCCTGTACTTTTTCACGCATGTGATGAAAGAGCGCAAAAATGTCCCTGAAGCACGGAGCTGCCTCAGGGAGATTAATTTCATAATGAAAATTTTTAATAAAGGAGGTAAAAAATCATTTTCACATGTCCCCTCATGTGACAGCATCACATGAGCTGGGACATATTTATGAAATGTTCGAAAAATATTTATTAATTTAATAAACCCTTCATGTAACTTCATCCCACCCATGAGCTTTCATGAAAAATTCAAAGGCCACTTGGGCTCTTCACCTGCTCGTCAACCTTAAGGTTAGATGGGCAGGCCTGTCAATTTGGTTAATTAGTTTATTAATGGCCTTAATAGGCCTTTGACAGTTCAGCGGGCTTGCAGCCGACTCTAGTGCGCACCCGCCGAATGGAAGATCAGAATGTCACACGGTGACATCAGGACGCATGCCCGACATCACTGCGTGTCATCTTATGCGTAGGCTTGCAGGGCCCGCCCCCGCACACTGACGAGTAAATTCTGCCCCATGTTAAATACAAGGCTTCCAATTATATCATCATTTGTAATTTGGCCTTTCTTACAAAGGAATTGGAGTATGAGTAAATGCAACTATAATGGAATTTTGTAGGGCCTTGATATGACCACACATGGGGCAGGATTTTACGCGTCGGTGAGCGGGGGCGGGGCCCGCTCGCCGACGCGTAAAATGACCCACAGTGATGTCGGGCAGAATTCCCTACGTCACCGCACCCCATTTAAATTTTCAGGCAGGTGGGGGCACAGCGAAATCAGCTGCGCGCCCGCCGACCTGTCAATGGCCAATTGAGGCCAATGACAGAGTCAATTATGTAATTAAAGGACGTTCCCGTCCAACCTTAAGGTTGGCGGGCAGGCTAGGAGCCCCGGCGCGAATTAGAAAAAGCATGAAACCTCATCCACGGGTGGGATGAGATTTCATGTGGGTTTTAAATAATTTTAATAAAGTTTTTGTAAAAATTATGGACATGGCTCGACTCATGTGACAGTGTCACATGAGGGGACATGTTAGGAAAATTTTATTTTTCTATTTTGAGCTTTTTGACATTTAGAGCCGATCTCCCTGAGGCTGCACTTAGCCTCAGGGAGATGAGTGCGCTCTTCTGTGCGCATGCGCGAAAGAGTGCACTCTTGATTTTGGGATTCCCCCTACCCCGCCTGCACAGAAAGCGCACAGCACATCTGTGCGGACGTCATGCTGGGCGGGCCTTAATTGGCCCACCCACCATAAACTGGCACTGCGCCACCGATTGGGGGTGCCGATCGGAAGCACGCCTGTGCGCACCCGCCCTTCAACTTCGCCCCCGACGGGGGGAAAATTCAGCCCATGAAATAATGATTACAGTTTTGGCCTCCTTACCTAATGTTCTTCAGGCTAGGAAATCTGCCATTTTCACCCAGTCTGGCCTAAACGTAATGTGGTTGACTCTTAACTAGCCTCTGAAATGTCCTAGCAAACCATTCATTTATAGGTGTCTCAATACCACCTGCTCAAGGGCAATTAGAGATGGGCATTAAATGCTGGCTTTCCCAGTGATGCTCATACCCTAAGAACAAATATAAAAAAAACTACTTTGCACAAAGATTCACTTGCCGGATTCCTGGCATGAAGAGGTTTTTCTATGAGGAGGGATTGAGTGGACTAGGCCTGCTCTCCTTAGAGTTTAGAAGAATAAGTGATTTCTTTGAAACATATAGGGCAGAATCTTCTGGTCGGCGTGCGGGGGCGGGCCCGACACGCTGACGTGTAATGACGTTGGGTGTGCGTCCTGACGTCATTGTGTGCCATTGCGATATTTTGTTCGGTGGGCACGTGCTGGAGTCGGCTGCACACGCGTTGAAATGTTAAGGGCCTATTAAGGCCATTAAGAAGTGAATTAAAGTACTTAAGAATGCTGCCCGTCCAATCTTCAGGTTGGTGGACAGGCGAAAAGCCCAAGCAGCCTTCGCGTTTTTCAGGAAACGTCATCTACGGGCGGGATGAGGTTTCCTGAAGCTTTTATAAAATAAATACATTTTCCCACCTTTACAAACATGTCCCAGCTCATGTGACACAGCCACGTGAGGGGACATGTTTGAATAAATTTTTAATTCGATTTTTAAATTATTTTCATATTCATTCAATCTCCCTGAGTCAGCTCTCAAGGGCATGGCTGTGCTCTTTCGCGCGCCTGCTGGACCCGACTCTCCCTCCTCCCCCTGTCCGCACAGGTAGTGCTGAGCATTACCAGCCGCACATAATGCTGGGCGGGCCTTAATTGGCCCGCCCACGTAAAATGGCAGCGCGCAGCCGATTGCGGATGGCGATCAGCCCGCCATAGGAAAAATCCAGGTCATAAAATTCTTAAGGCCATGACAAAGTAGATGCTGGGAAGAAGTTTCCCCTGTCTGGAGATTCTAGAACTAGGGCCACATTCTCAGAATAGGGGCTGACCATTTAGGACTAAGATGAAGAGAAACCTGGGATTCTTTACTGCAGAGAGCTCAGTTGTTGAGTATGTTCAACACAGCGAAATATATATTTTTGGGTGCTAAGGGAATCAAGGAATTATAGGGATAGTACGGGAAGGAGTGTAGCTGAAATAGTAAATCAGCCATGATCTTATTGAATGACATAGCAGGCGTGAGGGGTTTACTCCTACTATTTCTTATTGCTTTAAATCACCACATGGAAAATCACCAAATTTAATTCTATGTAAATCCACTTTCTCTATCATGCATGCATGGATTTATGGAAGGATTCTCTACTCCACATTACAGGGAGTAATGATACACTTTGGATCAGGCTAGTCAATAACACTTCCTCCTCCTTTCTGGTGGACAATAGCCAGAACCAGTACCCCTAAGAAAGATCACAAGAAATAGCTCTGGGAAAAATAAACTAATTTATTTGGCATTTTTGGGCAATTTCTGTCCCTGGGCCATGTTGTTCATCCTCTTCCCCTTCAATAATATTGGCCATCATCCTCTTGATCAGCCCAACACAGCTCTACTCTCTAATTGCTCGCCACAGACTGTGCTCTGTGAGTGGCCTTCAGGATTACCTGCCATTCCATAAAATAGCCAGTGCTTGGATTGTGCTGATAACTTTCAGGTGAAGGCAAATGAGAACTGATCATCAAAATGGTCAGGTGCTTTGTTTGCGACATCAGGAAGGTGTTATGTTTGCTCTGCCCACTGTTCAATCAATCCATCCTCTGTGGGCAGAACTTCTCACTTGGTGTGTGGGTGCGCACCTGACACACTCACGCGTGAAATAGTGCGTGATGACATTGGGCGAGCGTCCAGACGTCATCGTGCACTTGCACGATATTTTGGTCGCTGGGCGCTCGCGAGAGTCGGCAGCCTGCCGACCGACAACTAAGAAGCCTATTAAAGCCATTAAAGTTGCAATTGCCATGGGTTTTTCGTTGCCTCTCCAATGCTATGGTTGGTGGGCGGGTGAATCTGCCAGGCAGCCTTTGCCTTTTTGTGGAAACATCATCCAAGGGCGGGATGAGGTTTCTGAGATTAATTAAAAAAAGATTAAAAATGTTTGGACAGAATTTTCAGCATCCATCTATTTAGGTTACTCATTCTGATGCATGGACAATTTTTTCGGCATTTTTAAATCTTTATTTATGGATTTTGGATTTTTCAGCTCCCGGAGGCAGCTCTCTGCCTTCAGGGGGCTCGCTGTGAACGCTCCCCCATGCCCGCGCTGACTTCCGGACTCACCCTACTCCCGCCACACTCCAGCAGCACTGGCCTTCCATGCTGGCTGCCTGGTAATTGGCCAGCCAGCGTGAAATCAAAGTCGGGGGCCAATGGCGGTTGGCGGCTTGTTTCCCGGCCGCTCTTGGGCCCACTAACTGTGCCCGCATGCTGAACTCAAAATCCTGCCCTGTATGTCAAAAAGATAACTAGTGGTGGGGAGAATCCACCACACCTTTACCCTAAAGTAGTCTTAGTGCATCCAATTAAGAAATACCCAAAGAAACAATACTTAAAACTTTCAATATTATCTGTTAATAGATACACTAGTCACATGAAGCCTCAATCCTTCCTTAAATCCTATCAAAAACACATCAAAAATGCATTAGACTATTAACCCTAGCCGTCTTATTACAGAAGTACTTAATACTTGAAGACCCATATGAACAATCATTGAACAGCCATAACACCCTAACAAATGGTAATGCGATTATAAACCTATTAGCTCCATGGGGAGTCTATGGGAAAATCTTGTTCCATTTAGCCAATATAATTCAACTCGTTAAATCTTTGAATAATTCTACAAAATATACATACTACCAGTTGTCAAAGCAGGACTCAAGGATCCACCTTCTCAGTATGAGTTATATTTACGGTCTATGAAACTGAACAAGTTGGGCAATATTTGAAGTCTCTGTTTTACAATAAAAGTGATATTATCGTTTATCAGGGATCCAGCCGTCAGAGCTTTGGTTGCGAAGTTCTGTTCTTGTACCTTCAGTTTTGTAAAACGCTTTA